>NW_026606140.1:0-2500000 GCF_029834395.1 Sorex fumeus | reverse complement strand
TATGTGGACAGGAATATGAAGAGCTGGCCATGGTTGATAACCAGTTCATCAGCACTGCTTTGAGTGTGAATAGGACGATGAAAACCAACATTGTGGTACTTGGATATTCACGTGTAGTGTAAGGAAATCCTGAATGGAGAGGAGATTCGATGAATTCCTGATGGGCTGTGGATGATTGGAACATTCTATAGTGGAGATTCCGATGGTTTATGAAGTTTGGGTTTTGTGGACAGGAATATGGAGAGCTGACAAGGATGGAGTGGATAGCGAGTAGAACAGCACGCCAGCGAGTGTAAAAAGGCCGATGAAAACCAGCATTGGGATACTTGAATATTAACCAGTGGTGTAATGAAATCCTGCATGGAGTGGAGATTCAGATGAATTCCTGATTCACAGTGAATGAATGGAACATTCTGTAGTGGAGATTCCAATGATTTCTGAAGTCTGGGTTTTGTGGACAGGAAAAGAAAGACATGACCAGTGTGGACTGCATAGCCAGTTGAATAGCACACCTGCAAGTGTGAACAGTCCGCTGAAAACCAGCAGTGGGGTACTTGGATATTCACCAGTGATGTAACGAAATCCTGCCTGGAGTGGAGATTCTATGAATTCCAGATTGGCGGTGAATGAATGGAACATTCTGTAGTGGAGATACCAATAATTTCAGAACTCTGGGTTATTGACACCATGAAATGAAGAGTTGACCAGGGTGGTATGGATAGCCAGTGAACAACAGGCCTGCGGTATGTGAACAGGCCGCTGACCACTAGCCTTTTGTTACTAGGGTATTCATCAGTGTTGTAACAAAATGCTGCCTGGACTTGAGATTCGATGAATGCCAGATTGGCAGTGAATGAATGGAAATTCTGTAGTGGAGATTCCAAATATTTCTGAAGTCTTGTTTGTGTGGACAGGAAAATGAATAGCTGACCAGGGTTGAGTGGAAAGCCAGTTGAACAGCACGCCTGCGAGTGTGAACAGGACGCAGAAAACCAGCATTGGGTTACATGGACATTCCCCAGTGATGCAACGAAAGCCTACCTGGAGTGGATATTTGAAGAACTCCAGATTGGCATTGAATGAATGGAACATTCTGTAGTGGATATTCCAATAATTTCTGGAGTCTGGATTGTGTGAACAGGAAAATGAAAAGCTGATCAGGGTGGAGTGTATAGCCAGTTTAACAGCACAAAGCTGACGTGGGTTAAATGGTTAGTTAGCCAGTTGAACAGCACGCCTCTGATTGTGAACAGGCCTCTGAAAACCACCATTGTTTTACTTGGATATTCAGCAGTGTATATCGAAAGCCTGGCTGGAGTTGAGATTCGATGATCTCCATATTGGCAGTGAATGAATGGAACATTCTGTAGTGGAGATTCCAATTATTTCTGAAGTCTGGGTTGTTTGGACAGGAAAATGTAGAGCTGACCATTGTTGAGTGGATAGCCAGTGAACAGCATGCCTGCGAGTGTGAACAAGCCTCTGAAAACCAGCATTTGGGTACTTGGTTATTCACCAGTGGTGTAACGGAATCCTGCCTGGAGTGGAGATTCGATGAATTTCACATTGGCATTCAATGAATGGAACATCTCTAGTAGAGATTCCAATGATTTCTGAATTCTGGGTAGTATGTACAGGAAAATGTAGAGCTGAGCAGGGTTGAGTGGATAGCCAGTTGAACAGCAAGCCTCCGAGTGTGAACAGCCCTCTGAAAACCACCATTATGTTACTTAGATATTCAGCAATGTGTATTGAAAGCCTGCCTGGAGTGGAGATTCCATGATCTCCAAATTGGCAGTGAATGAATGGAACATACTGTGGTGGAGATTCCAATGATTTCTGAAGTTTGGGTTGTGTGGACAGGAAAAGAAAGAACTGACCACTGAGAATGGATAGACCATTGAACAGCACACGTGGGAGTGTGAAAATGCCACTTAAAACTAGCATTTGGGTATTTGGATATTCACCAGTGGTGTAACGAAAGCCTGCCTGAAATGGACATTCAGATGAATTCCAGATTGGCATTGAAGGAATGAAATATTTTATAGTGGAGATTTTGATGATTTCTGAAGTCTGGGTTGTTTGGACAGAAAAATGAAGAGCTGACCAGGTTCGAGTGGCTAGGCAGTTGAGCAGTACGCCTGCATGTGTGAACAGGACGCTGAAAACCAGCATTGGGTTACTTGAACATTCAGCAGTGGTGTAACGATAGCCTGCCTGGAGTGGAGATTCGAAGCTCTCCAGACTGGAAGAGAATGTATGGAAAATTCTGTAGTGCAGATTCCAATGATTTCTGAAGACAGTGTTGTTTGGACAGGAAAAGAAAGTGCTGACCACTGTGAAGTTGATAGCCAGTAGAACAGCACGCCTGCGAGTGTGAACAGGACGCTGAAATTCAACATTGGGTTACTTAGACATTCACCCGTGGTGTAACGAAAGCCTTCGTGGTGTGGAGATTCAGATGATTACCAGATTTGCAGGGAATGAATGGAACAATCTGTATTGAAGATACAAATGATTTCAAAATTATGGGTTATTGTCACCAGGAAATGTAGAGCTGACCACTGACAATTAGTATTGGGTTACTTGGATGTTCACCACTGTTGTAATGAAATTCTGCCTTGAATGGAGATTCAGATGAATTCCAGATTCGGAGTGAATGAATGGAACATTCTGTAGTGGAGATTCCAATGTTTTCTGAAGTCTGGTTGTGTTTGGACAGGAATAGAAAGAGCTGACCACTGAGGAGTGGATATCTAGTTGAACAGCACACCTGAGAGTGTGAATACTACTCTGAAAAACAACATTAGGTTAATTGCACATTCAGCAGTTTGTAACGAAAGCCTGCCTGGAGTGGAGATTCGAAGATCTCCAGATTGGCAGTAAATGAATGGAATATTCTCTAGTGGAGATTCCACTGATTTCTGAAGTCTGAGTTGTGTGGACAGGAAAAGAAAGAGCTCACCACTGTGGAGTGGACAGACAGTTGAACAGCTTGCCTGCGAATGTGAATACGACGCTGAAAACCAGCTTTGGGTTACTTGGACATTCACCAGTGGTAAACGAAATCCTGCCTGGAGTGGAAATTCAGATAAATCCCAGATTCGCAGGGAATGAATGGAAAATTCTGAAGTAGAGATTCCAGTAATTTTGGAGTCTGGGTTGTGTGGACAGGAAAATGAAAAGCTGATCAGGGTGGAGTGTATAGCCAGTTTAACAGCACAATGCGAGTGTGAACAGTTCTCTGGAAACCAGCATTGGGTTACTTGAACATTCAGCAGTGGTGTCACAAAAGCCTGCCTGGAGTGGAGATTCAGAGGATCACCAGATTGGCAGTGAATGAATGGAACATTCTTTAGTGGAGATTCTACTGATTTCTGAAGTCTAGTAATGTGGACAGAAATGTGATGAGCTGACCAGGTTGGACTGGATAGCCAATTGGACACCACACCTCCGAGTGTGAATGGGCCGCTGAAAACCAGCATTGGGTTACTCGGACATTCAGCAGTGGTGTAAAGAATGCCTGTCGGGAGTGGAGATTCGTTGAATTCCAGATTGTTAGTGAATGAATGGAACATTCCAATGCTTTCTGAAGTCTGGGTTTTGTAGACAGTTAAATGAAGTGCTGAATAGGGTTGAGTGGATAGCCAGTTGAACAGCAGGATTACAAGTGTGAACAGGCCTCGGAAAACCAGCATTGGGTTACTTGGACATTCAGCACTGGTGTTACGAATGCCAGCATGGAGAGTAGATACGATGATCTCCAGATTAGCAGTGAATGAATGGAACATTCTGTAGTGGAGATTCCAATGATTTCTAAAGTCTGTGTTGTGTACAGGAAAATGAAGAGCAGACCAGGTTAAAGTGGATAACCAGTTGAACCGCAGGCCTGTGAGTTTGAACAGGCTGTCGAAAACCAGCATTGGATTACTTGGATATTCAACAGTGGTGAAAGGAAATCCTGCCTGGAGTGGAGATTTGATGAACTCCAGATTGGCAGTGAATGAATGGAACATTCTGCAGTGGAGTTTCCAATGATTTCTAAATTCTGGGTTGTGTGGACAGGAAAATGAAGAGCTGACCAGGGTTGAGGGGATAGCCAGTTGAACAGAACGCCTGTAAGTATGAACAGGCCTTTGAAAACCAGCATTGGGTTATGTGGACATTCAGAAGTGGAGTAACGAAAGCCGGCCTGGAGTGGAGATTCAGAGGATCTCCAGATTTGCAGTGAATAAATGGAACATTCTGTAGTGGAGATTCCAATGTTTTCTGAAGTCTTGGTTGTGTGGACAGGAACAGAAAGAGCTGATCACTGTGGAGTGGATAGCCAGTTTAACAGCATTACTGCGAGTGTGAACAGGTCGCTGAAAACCAGTATTGGGTTACTTGGAATTTACGCAGTGGCATAACGAAAGCCTGCCTAGAGTGGAGACTCAGATGAATTTCAGATCCCCAGTAAATGAATGGAACATTCTGCAGTGGAGGCTCCAATGATTTCTGATGTCTGGGTTATGTGGACAGGAAAATGAAGAGCTGAGTAGGGTTGATTGGATAGTCAGTTGAACAGCACGACTGCAAGTGTGAACAGGCCTCTGAAAACCAGCATTGTGTTACTTGGACATTCAGGAGAGATGTAACAAAAGCTTGCCTGGAGTGAAGATTCGATGATTTCCAGATTGTCAGCGAATGAATGTAACATTCTTTAGTGGAGTTTCCAATGATTTCTGAAGTCTGGGTCTTGCGGACAGGAAAATGAAGAGCACACCAGGTTAGAGTGGATCGCCAGTTGAACAGCAGTCCTGCGAATGTGAAGAGGCCTGTGAAACCAGCATTGGGGTACTTGGACATTCAGCAGTAGTGTAACGAAAGCCTGCCTTGAGTGGAGATTCAGACGAATTCCTGATTCGCAGTGAATGAATGGAACATTCTGTAGTGGAGATTCCAATGATTTCTGAAGTCTGGGTTGTGTAGAAGGAATATGGAGAGCTGACCAGGATGGAGTGGATAGCCAGTTACACAGCACGCCTGTGAGTGTAAAAAGGCCGCTGTAAACCAGCATTGGTGTACTTGGATATTCACCAGTGATATAGCGAAAAACTTCCTGGAGTGGAGATTCGATGAATTCCAGATTAGCAGTGAAAGAATGGAACATTGTGTAGTGGAGATTACAATGATTTCTGAAGTGTGGGTTGTGTGGACAGGAAAAGACAGAACTGACCACTGTGGAGTGGATCATCAGTTGAACAGCACGCCTTCGAGTGTGAATAGGACGCTGAAAACCAGCATTGAGTTACTTGGACATTCAGCAGTGCAGTTACAAAAGCCTGCATGGAGTGGAGATTCAGATGAATTTCAGATTCGCAGTGAATGAATGGAATATTCTGTAGTGGAGAATTCCATGATTTCTGAGTCTGGGTTGTGTGGACAGGAAAATGAAGAGCAAACCTGGTTACAGTTGATAGTTGAACAGCACGCCTGATAGTGTGAACTGGCGTCTTAGAACCAGCATTTGGATACTTGGACATTCACCAGTGGTGTAACGAAAGACTGCATGGAGTGGAGATTCAGATGAATTCCAGATTCGTAATGAATGAATGGAACATTCTGTAGTGGAGATTCCAATGATTTCTGAAGTGTTGGTTGTGTGGACAGGAAAAGAAAGAGCTGACCACTGTGGAGTGGATAGCCAGTTTAACAGCACTACTGCGAGTGTGAAAGGACGCTGAAAGCAAGTATTGGGGTACTTGGACATAAAGCAGTGGTGTAACGAAAGCCTGCCTAGAGTGGAGATTCAGATGATTTCCAGATTGGCAATGAATGAATGGAACATTCTGTAGTGGAGATTTCAATGATTTTTGAAGTCTGGGCTGTGTGGACAGGAAAAGAAAGAGCAGATCACTGTGTAGTGCCTAGCCAGTTGAACAGCATTTCTGCGAGTGTGAACAGGAGGCTGAAAACCAGCAATGGGTTACTTGGACTTTCAGCAGTGTCGTAACGAAAGCCTGCATGGAGTGAAGATACAGATGAATTCCAGATTCGCAGTGAATGAATGGAACATTCTGTAGTGGAGATTCCAATGAATTCTGAAGTCTGGTTTGTGTGGATAGGAAAATGAAGAGCTGAATAGGAAGGAGTGCATAGCCAGGTATGCAACACGCCTCCGAGTGTGAACAGGCCACTGAAAATCTGCATTTGGTTACTTAGATATTCACCAGTGGTGTAATGAAAGCCTGCCGTGCTTGGAGATTCGATGAATTCCAGATTGGGAGTGAATGAATCGACCATTTTGTCGTGGAAATTCCAATGATTTCTGAAGTCTGGGTTGTGTGGACATGAAAATGAAGAGCTGACTAGTGTTGAGTGGATAGCCAGTTCAACAGTAGTCCTGCGACTGTGAACAGGCCTCTGCAAACCAGCTTTGGGTTGCTTAGATATTCAGCAGTGGTGTAACCAAAGTCTGCCTGGAGTGGAGATTCGATGATCTCCAGATTGATAGTGAATGAATGGAACATTCTGTTGTGGAGTTTCCAATGATTTCTTAAGTCTGGGTTGTGTGATCACGAAATGAAAGAGCTGACCAGTGGGGAGTCGATAGCCAGTTGAAAAGCACACTTGCGAGTGTGAACAGGCGGCTGAAAACCAGCATTTGAGCACTTGGATATTCACCAATGTTGTAACGAATTCCTGCGTGGAGTGGAGGTTCGATGAATTCCAGATTGGCAGTAAATGTATAGAACATTCTGTAGTGGTGATTCCAATGGTTTCTGAAGTTACCGTTGTGTAGAATGAAAAATGTAGAGCAGCCCAGGATGGAGTGGATAGCCGGTAGAACAGTACGCCTGCGAGTGTGAACAGACCTCTGAAAACAACGATTTTGTTACTTGGACATTCAGCAGTGTGTAACAAAAACCTGCCTGGAGTGGAGAATCGATGCTCTCCAGGATGGCAGTGAATGAACGGAATATTCTCTAGTGGAGATTCCAATGGTATCTGAAGTCTGGGCTGCGTGGAAGGGAAAACAAAGAGCTGACCACTATGAAGTGGATAGCGAGTTGAACAGCATGCCTGTGAGTGTGAAGAGGACACTGAAAACCAGCATTGGGTTACTTGGACATACACCACTTGTTTAACGAAAGCCTGCATGGAGTGGACATTCAGATGAATTCCAGATTCGCAGTGAATGAATGGAACATTCTGTAGTGGAGATTCCAATTATTTCTGAATTCTGGGATGTGTGGAGAGAAAAAGAAAAAGCTGACCAATGTGGAGTGGATAGCCAGTTGAACAGCACTCCTGCGAGTGTGAACAGGACGATGAAAACCAGCATTGGGTTACTTGGACATTCACCTGTATTGTAACGAAAGACGGCCTGGAGTGGAGATTCAGAAAAATTCCAGGTTCACAGTGAATGAATGGAACATAATGTAGTGGTGATTCCAATGATTTCTGAAGTCTGGGTTGTGTGGACAAGAAAATGAAGTACTGACCAGGGTGAACTGGATATCTAGTTGAACAGAACGCCTGAGACTGTGAACAGGATGCTGAAAACCAGCATTCGGTTACTTGGACATTCTCCAGTGGTGTAGCGAAAGCCTGCCTGAAGTGGAGATACGATGAACTCCAGATTGTCAGTGAGTGAATGGAACATTCTGTAGTGGAGATTCCAATGATTTCTGAAGTCTGGGTTGTGTGGACAGGAAAATAAAAGCTGACTAGGTTGGATTGGATAGCCAGTTGAACAGCACGCTTGCTAGTGTGAACAGGCCGCTGAAACCAGCATTGGGTTACTTCCACATTCACCAGTAGTGTAAAGAATTCCTGCCTGGAGTCGATATTCAGATGAATTCCAGATTCGCAGTGAATGAATGGAACATTCTGTAGTGGAGATACCAATGATTTCAGAACTATGCTTTATCAGAGCCAGGAAATGGAGAGCTGTCCCAGGTTGATTGGGAAGCCAGTGAAGAACACACCTGCGAGTGTGAACAGGCCGCTGAAAACCAGCATTTCGTTATTGGGACATGCAGAAGAATCCCAACCCTGACTAGTTTTAGAGGCATACGACCACCACCACCACTGGTTGGTGTTGACCGGGAGACTACCATATGGTTTCGATTGATTCAGAAGTTGATGCACACCAGGCCCGGTTAGAGTGGATGGGATGATGAAAACTTCAGCTTGATTGAGAGTAGTCAGATGAAAACCAAATATGTAGTTGTTGATATTTAGATGAACTCAGTTCGCTTGGTAGTGTGGGAGGGTTAATGAACAAGATAATATATTCCACTGGATAGGGAGCTTAACAGTAGGCCTGGGGGGAGTTGACAGCAAATGTTTACTTGGCAGATTTCTAATTCGACTTGATTTCGTGGAGAACGAGAAGAAACACAGGCCTAATACATTGGATATTGAAATGAATTCACTACTCAGCTGTGTGGATCACTTTCACTTTCCCAGTCCTCCGGGACTTCATTGATTTGGTGGCACAGTTCAGTATCGTCTTCATTTGGAGACTTGTGGTTACTGTAAATTTGGCATATGGAATAAATCACGGGTGTCTTGCCAGGCTTTGCCACGAGGGCCAGATACTCTTGGTACCTTCCTGGGCTCTCTGAGAGGGCGAGGAATTGAACCCATCTCGGCCAGGCTGGCTGCGTGACACACACCTCCTACTGCTGTGCTTTTGCGCCAGAATAGAGGTGTGGGTAGGCAGAGGAAAACCAGCACATGGATGATTTTTGAGTGCAGATTCAGATGATTTCAAGTTTCTGGGGAGACTCACCTTGCTGAACCAAATGCCTGCGTAGAGTGGAGATTCAGATGTATTCCAGACTCATAGTGCATGACCGGAACATTCTGTAGTGGAGATTACAATAAATTCTGATGTCTCCGTAGTGTAGACAGGAAAATGAAGAACTAACCAGGGTGAAGTGGATAGCCAGTGAACAGCACAGGTGGTTGAAAAGCATCATTGGGTTATTTGGACATTCACCAGTGGTGTAACGAAAGCCTGCCTGGAGGGGAGATTCGAAGAACTCCAAATTTGCAGTGAATGAATGGAACTTTCTGTAGTGGAGATGCCAATGATTTCTGAAGTCTGGTTTTGTGTGGACAGGAAAAGGTAGTGCTAACCAGGGTTGAGTGGATAGCCAGTTGAACAGCACGCCTGCGGTATGTGAACAGGCCGCTGACCACTAGCATTTGGTTACTGGGACATGCAGAAGAATCTCAACCCTGACGAGTTTTACAGGCATACAATCATCACCACCACTGGGTGGCGTTGACCAGGAGAGTACCATATGTTTTTGACTGATTCAGGGGTCGATGCACACCAGGCCTGTTTAGAGTGGACGGGATGATGAAAACTTCGGCTTGATTCAGTGCACAGGCAGATGAAAACCATATATTTATGTGTTGATATTTAGAAGAACTCAGATAGCTCGGTAGTGTGGCAGGGTTAATGAACAGAATACTACAGTCGACTGGATATGGAGCAGAACAGCAGGCCTGGGGCGAGTTGACAGCAAATGCTCACTTTGCAGATTTTTAATTGGATTCGATTTCGTGGAGAACGAGAAGAAATGCAGGCCTAATACATTGGATATTGAGATGAATTCACTAATCAGCAGTGTGGATCACTGTCACTATCCCAGTCTTCCCTGACTTCATTGATTTGCTGGCACGGTTTAGTATCGTCTTTGTTTGGAGACTTGTGGTGACTGTAATTTTGGCATAAGGAATATTTCACGGGTGGATTGCCAGGCTTTGCTGCGAGGGCTAGATACTCTCGGTAGCTTCCGGGGCTCTCTGAGAGGGCTAGGAATAGAACCCGGCTCGGCCAGGCTGGCTGCGTGACGCTCACGCCCTAATACTGTGCTTTCGCACCAGAATGGCAGTGTGGATAGCAAGATGAAAAGCAGCCCATGGATGATTTTTGAATGCAGATTCAGATGATAGCAAGTTTCTGGGTAGACATACCAGTATTGTAACGAATGCCTGCGCAGAGTGGAGATTAAGATGTATTCTAGACTTGCAGTGAATGACCGGAATATTCTGTAGTGGAGATTCCAATGATTTCTGATGTCTGAGTTCTGTGGACAGGAAAATGAAGATGTGAGCAGGGTGGAGTGGAGATCCAGTTGAACAGCACGACTGTGTGAAAAGGCCACTGAAATCCAGCATTGGGTTACTTGGACATTCACCAGTGGTGAAACGGAAGCCTGTCTGCAGTGGAGATTCAGATGAATACCAGATTCGCGGTGAATGAATGGAACATTCTGTAGTGCAGATACGAATGATTTCAGAACTCTGTGTTATGAATACCAGGAAATGAAGACCTGACGATGGTGGAGTGGATAGCCAGTGAACACAACGCCTGCGGTTTTTTAACAGGCCGCTGACCACTAGCATTGGGTTACTGGAACATGCAGATGAATCCCAACCCTGACGAGCTTTAGAGGCATAGGATCATCACCACCACTGGTGATGTTGACCTGGAGAATACCATATGGTTTCGATTGATTCAGAGGTCGATGCACACCAGGCCTGGGTAGAGTGGACAGCATGATGAAAACTTTGGCTTGCTTGAGTGTACAGGCAGATGAAAACCAGATATTTAGTTTTTGATATTTAGATGAACTCAGGTCGCTCGGTATGAGGCAGTGTTAAAGAACAGCATACTATATTGGACTGGATTCGGAGCTGAACAGCAGGCTTTGGGAGAGGTGATAGCAAATGGTTACTTGGCAGATTTCTAATTCGACTCGATTTCGTGGAGAACGAGAAGAAACCCAGGCCTAATACATTGGATATTGAGATGAATTCACTACTCAGCAGTGTGGATCGCTGTCACTTTCCCAGTCCTCCCGGACTTCATTGATTTGCTGACGCGGTTCAGAAACATTTATGTTTGGAGATTTGTGGTGACTGTAATTTCGGCATATGGGATATTTCATGGGTTGTTGTCAAGCTTTGTCTCGAGGGCCAGATACTCTCGGTAGCTACCCGGGCTCTTGAGAGGGCGAGGAATTGAACCCGGCTAGGCAAAGCTGGCTGCGTGACGCACATGTCCTACTGCTGGGCTTTCGCGCCAGAATGGCAGTGTGGATAGAAAGATGAACAGCAGCCCATGGATGATTTTAGACTGCAGATTCAGATGATTTCAAGTTTCTGGGTAGTTTCACCAGAGGTGTAACGAATGCCTGCGTACAGTGGAGATTTGGAAGTATTCCAGACTGGGAGTGAATGATCGAAACATTCTGTAGTGGATATACCAATGATTTCTGATATCTTGGTGTAGGGGATAGGATAAGAAAGAGCATGCCAGGTTGGACTAGATAGCCAATGAACAGCACCGCTGCGAGTGTGAACAGGCCGCTGAAAACCAGCATTGGCTTACTTGGACATTTAACAGTGGTGTAACGAAAGCCTGCTTGGAGTGGAGATTCGATGAACTCCAGATTGGCAGTGAATGAATGGAACATTCTGTAGTGGAGATTGCAAGGATTTCTGAAGTCTGGTTTGTGTGTACAGGAAAATGAAGAGCTGACCAGAGTGGAGTGGATGGTCAGTTGTACAGCATGCCTGTGAGTGTGAACAGAACGCTGAAAACCAGGATTTGGCTACTTGGACATTCACCAGTGGTGCAACGAAAGCCTGCATGAAGTGGAGATTCAGATGAATTCCAGATTGTAAGTGAATGAATGGAATATACTTTAGTGAAGATTCTGATGATTTCTGAAGTCTGGTCAGTGTTGACAGGAAAATGAAGAGCTGACCAGGTTGGAGTGGCTAGCCAGTTGAACAGCATGCGAGCGAATGTGTATAGGATGCTAAAAACCCGCATTAGGTTACTTGCACATTCACCAGTGGTGTAACCAAAGCCTACCAGGAGTGGAGATTCGATGAACTCCAGATTGGCAGTGATTGAATGGAACATTGTGTAGTGTAGATTCCAATGAATTCTGAAATCTGGTTTGTGTGTACAGTAAAATGAAGATCTGACCAGGGTGGAGTGGATAGCCAGTTGAACAGCACGCCTGCAAGTGTGAACAGGAAGCTCAAAACCAGCACTGGGTTACTTGGACATAAACTGGTGGTGTAAGGATAACCTGCCTGGAGTGGAGATTCGAGGAACTCCAGATTGGCAGTGAATGAATGGAACATTCTGTAGTGGAGATTCCAATGATTTCTGATGTCTGGGTTGTGTGGACAGCAAAATGAAAACCTAACCAGGATTGAGTGGAGAACCAGTTGAACAGCACACCTGCGAGTGTGAACAGGCCACAGAAAACCAGCATTGGGTTACTTGGATATTCACCAGTGTTGTAACGAAAGCCTACCTAGAGCGGAAATTCAGATAAATTCCATATACGAGTGAATGAATGGTACGTTCTGTATTGTCGATACTAATGATTTAAGAACTCTGGCTTATGGGCACCAGGAAATGAAGAACTGAACAGGGTGGGGTGGATAGGCAGTGAACACCTGTGGTGTGTGAACAGGCTGCTGACCACTAGCATTGGGTTACTGGGACATGCAGAAAAATCCCAACCCTGAATAGTTTTAGAGACATACGATCACTTGGTGGCGTTAACCGGGACAGTAACATATGTTTTCGATTGATTCAGAAGTCAATGCACACCAGGCCAGGTCTGAGTGAACGGGATGATGAAAACTTCGGTTTGATACAGTGCACAGGCAGATGAAAACCAGATCTGTAGTCGTTTATATTTAGATGAATTCAGGTCGCTCGGTAGTGTGGCAGGGTTAATGAACAGAATACTATATACAACTGGATTTGGAGGTGAAATGAAGGCCTGGGGAGGGTTGACAGCAAATGCTCTCTTGGAAGATTTCTAATTCGATGCAATTCCATGGAGAAGGAGTAAAAACGCAGGCCTAATACATTGGGTAATGAGATGAATTCACTACTCAGCAGTGTGGTTCGCTATCACTCTCCCAGTCCTCCCGGACTTCATTGATTTGCTGGTGCGGTTCAGTTATGTCTTCGTTTGGAGACTTGTGGTGACTGTAATTTCAGCATATGGAATATTTCCAGGCTGGTTTGCCAAGCTTTGCCCCAAGGGCAATATACTCTTTTTAGGCCCTCGGGCTCTCTGAGAGTGCGAGGAATTGAACCCGGCTTGGCAAGGCTGGCTGCAGGAGGCACGAGTCCTACTGCTGTGCTTTCGCGCCGGAATGACAGTGTGGATAGGAAGATGAAAAGCAGCTCATGCATGATTTTACAGTTCACTTAATCCCTTAATCACTTAAGTGATTAGTCGTCGATTTGCTCGAGCGGGCGCCAGTAACGTCTCCATTTGTCCCTGTAGCATGCTAGTGTAGCCCAATGGCATCTGTTCGCTCCAGGAACATGAAGGGCCTCAAACCGATCGTTCATGATCTTGACGAAGAAGTCTGACCATCTGGTAGGTGGGCGGCCACGCGGTCTTTTGACATCCCGTGGAATCCAATCAGTAACAGCTCTAGTCCAACGGTCATCTTTAAATCTCATTACGTGACCAGCCCATCTGATTTTTGACACCTTGGCAAATGAGACAGCATCCCTGATCCTTGATCGTCGAC
This sequence comes from Sorex fumeus, assembly GCF_029834395.1. Lineage (NCBI taxonomy): Eukaryota > Metazoa > Chordata > Mammalia > Eulipotyphla > Soricidae > Sorex > Sorex fumeus. The sequence continues at coordinate 2,486,413 of NW_026606140.1, read as the reverse complement.
GGATGTCAGAACTCCTGATTCGTTCTCTCATTTGAGTGAAACATGATATTCAAAGCATAGCTCTTTCTATTCTTCTTTGGGAGACCTGAATAGCATTCTCATCCTGTTTGCGTAGGGCCCAGGTCTCTGAGGCATATGTTAATGCAGGAAGAACAGTGGAATCAAAGAGATGTGCCTGGAGCCGGAGGTTCTTCGTCCTCTTAGCTATTTCTTCGACGTTCTTGAAGGCGTTCCAAGCCGCTCTCTTCCTCCTGCGCAGCTCGGGTGCCAGATCATTTGTCATGTTGACCTCTCGACCTAGGTACACATAGCTGCTGCATTCGGAGATGGTCGTTCCATTGAGAGCGAATGGGGTGTCAGGAACAAGGCTGTTTCTCATAAACATTGTCTTCGTGAGATTCAGCTGTAGTCCTACCTTTCCACACTCACGGTCAAAGTCGGCCAGCATTTGTGCCGCTTGGCTGATGTTTGGTGTTATTAAAACAATGTCATCAGCAAAGCGGAGGTGGTGTAGTTGCCGACCATCTATCTTCACTCCCATTCCTTCCCATTCCAGTCGTCGCATGATGTTCTCGAGGGTGGCACTGAAGAGTTTCGGTGAAATGGTATCACCCTGCCGCACCCCTCTCTTGACATCAACGATCACTTATTTGTAGAATGGTGAGATCCTGGTAGTGAATCCACAATAGAGCTCACGGAGGATCCTGATGTATTGGGCTTGAATGCCCTGATTGGCTAGGGCTTCAATGACCGCTTCCGTCTCAACAGAATCAAAGGCCTTCTTTAAATCAATGAACGTTAAACAGAGCGGCATCTTGAACTCCCGAGAAACCTCAATGAGCTTGGTTATCGTGTGGATATGGTCGATGGTGCTGAATCCTTTGCGGAACCCTGCTTGCTCGCATGGTTGTCCTTCATCTAGTGTTCTGCCAATCCTATTTAGGATGACTCGAGTGAACAACTTGTAGATGACAGACAATAGGCAGACCGGGCGATAGTTGCCAATGTCATGGATGTCTCCCTTCTTGAACAGTAGTACGGTCCTGCTGGTTTTCCATTGGGACGGAACCTTGCATTCAGACAGGTAGCAAGTGAAGAGCCGAGCCAGTGTATTGATGAGTACTGACGGCAGGTTCTTCAGGTGTTCAGGTCTGAGCTTGTCTGGGCCGGGTGCTGTTTGTTTCTTTACCGACGAAATGGCGTGTCGGATTTCGGAAGGGAGCACGTTGGGAACGACATATCCATCCTGTGGAATTTGGTATGTCGGTAAGTGGACATGGCTATCGAAGAGATTTGAGTAGAAGTCATAGATAATCTTCTCCATTGCCGTTCTGGAGGATGTGATGGATCCATCAGGACGTCGGAGGGCAGTCATCTTGGTCTTATAGTTGGCGAAGGACAGGCGGGCGTTACGAATACTTTTCCCGGCTTCTGCCGCATTTACCAGTACTTCTGCTCTTCTCTCTTTGAGGTCTTCCTTGATCGCATCTCTGCACTGCTTTGCGAGCTCAGACGTTAGCTTGCGGTTGCCTGAGGCATGCGCCAAACCACGCTGGCGAATTAGCTCAAGAGTTTTCGAAGATAGGCGATATTTTGTGGCTATCTCTCTCTTGGCGTTCCTCGCACATTCATGGAGGTGCTGAACCAGTCGATCATATTCCTCGTCAATGTTGTCAACAATGGCATCTTCCCATGTTGCCGCAATAGTACAAAAGAGTTCCAGTTGGTGGTCATTCTGGGAGTTCTCTTTTTGAACTTTGCAGCCCTTTCTCCCCGCTCTGTGAAGTAGAATTTTGCACGAAGGAGACGGTGGTCCGATCCCGTTCGAAATTTTGGGACAACAGCGACATCAGTCAGGCAAAACCGTCGATTGAATATGATGTGGTCTATTTCGTTGTGGTATCGTCCACCGGGAGACTCCCATGTCCATCATTTAGATTCTGCCTTCTGGAACTGTGAGTTACCATGAATTCTCTTGGTCGACATGATGAACTCAGACAGTCTCTCACCCTGTTCGTTCCATTCTAGGCCATGGGTCCCGATGTGAAGTTCTTCAGCTGATCTTCTCGGTCCTATCTTGGCATTAAAATCACCCACAATGATCTTGTAGAAGGTGTGGTCTTCTTTATAGAACTTCTCTAGCTCCATGTAGAACTTCTCGATTTCTCTTTCATCATAATGAGATGTTGGTGCGTAGACAACAAAGATAGAAACTGCAGGCAGTGAGCCACATCTATTCAAATGTAAACGTCTGATTCGGGTTGTTAGGCATTCGAATGAATCAATGCTCTTAGCCAAGTTTGTGTTGACAAGAACACCGACGCCTCCAACACCTCTTTTATCGCATGTTCCGAGGAACAATTCTTCTCCAGTGTCGAAAACGGCATGGTGAGATTCGTGCCTTCTTGTCTCGGTCAGACCAATGATGTCGTACTTGATCATTCGCGCTTGTACCATCAGGTCCTCGATGGATGCATCTGATGCTAGCGTACGTGCATTGAAAGTACAGACAATCATTTTTGTCTTCCTTCGTTGGGGCAGCCTAGGTCGGCCTTGAGATTTTGTCAGCCTCTCCTTTCTCATCCTTCTCAGTGCTGCCATGTCGGTGAAGCCTTCAGGGTCAGGTGAATGAGACCAGTTGTAGTTACTGGTTTTGGCATATCGAATACACAGCGGATAGCTTGCCAGGCTCTTCCGTGCGGGCGGAATACTCTCGGTAGCTTGCCAGTCTTTCCGGGAGGGATAGAGGCTTTTGGGGTGACCTCTAATCACCCTTGTAGGTGTTACCATATTTGAACCCTATCAAATATGGTACGACAATTCCTGAAGATGGGTATTTAGTGCATTATGATGTGTCGCGCGGCCGCTTGCGGCCGCGCAGGTCCGGAAAGCGTCCTAGAGTGTGGCGACGGCTGGGTAGTGGAAGTAGTGTAGTAGTAGTTCAGATTCAGATAATTTCCAGTTTCGGGGTAGACTCACCAATGGTTTAATGAATGTCTGCGTAGAGTGGAAATTCAGATTTATTCCACACTCGCAATGAATGACCGGAACATTCTGTAGTGGACATACCAATAATTTCTGATCTCTGGGTCCTGTGGACAGGAAAATGAAGAGCTGACCAGGGTTCAGTGGATAGCCAGGAACCAGCAGGGCTCCGAATGTGATCAGGCCGCAGAAAACCAGCATTGTGTTACCTGGACATTCACCAGTGGTGTAACGAAAGCCTACCTGGAGTGCAAATTCAGATGAATTCCAGGTTCGCACTGAATGAATGGAACATTCTGTACTGGAGATTCCAATGATTTCTGAAGTCTGGGTTGTGTGGACAGGAAATTGAAGAGCTGACCAGGGTTGAGTGGATAGCCAGTTGAACAGCATGACTGTGAGTGTGATCAGACCGCTGAAAACCAGCATTGAGTTACTTGGACATTCACCAGTAGTGTAACGAATGCCTTCCCGGAGTCGAGATTCAGATGATTTCCATATTGGCATTGAATTAATGGAACATTTTGTATAGGAGATAACAATGATTTCAGAACTCTGTATTATGAGCACCAGGAAATGAAGACATGACCAGGTTGGAATGGGTACCCAGCTAAACAGCAGGCCTGCGAGTGTGAAGAGGCCGCTGAAAACCAGCATTGGGTTACTTGGACATTCACCAGCTGTGTAAGGGAAGCCTGTCTGGAGTGGAGATTCAGATGAATTCCAGATTCGCAGTGAATGAGTGGAACATTCTGTAGTGGAGAATACCAATGATTTCAGAACTCTGGGTTTTGGGCACCAGGAAATGAAGAGCTGAACAAGGTGAAGTGGATAGCCAGTGAACACCATGCCTGCGGTATGTGAACAGGCCGCTGATCACCAGCATTGGGTTATTGGAACATGCAGAAAAATTCCAAACCTGATTAGTTTTAGAGGCATACTATCATCACCAGTACTGGGTGGCATTGACCAGGAGAGTACCATATGGTTTATATTTATTCCTAGGTCAATGCACACCAGTCCCAGGTACAGTGGACGGGATGATGAAAACTTCAACTTGATGGAATGCACAGACAGATGAAAACCAGATACGTAGCTGTTGATATTTAGATGAACTTAGGTCGCTCATTAATGTGGCAGGATTAATGAACATAATATTATATTCGACTACACAGGGAGCTGAAGAGCAGGCCTGGGGAGGTAAAGGTAAAGGTAAAGGCCCTCCCGTTGTTCATCGATTTGCTCGAGCGTGCCCAGTAACGTCTCCATTGGAGACTTTGTTATTACTGTGTCTGGCATATAGAATACGTCAGGGGAGCTTGCCAGTCTCTGCCGTGCGGGCGAGATACTCTCGGTAGCTTGGAGGGCTCTCTGAGAGTTTAGAGCAAATGCTCACTTGTTAGATTTCTAAATCGAAGCGATTTCCTGGAGAACGAGAAGAAACGCAGGCCGAGTACAATGGATATTGAAAACAATTCACTACTCAGCAGTGTGGATCGCTGTCACTCTCACAGTCCTCCTGGACTTCATTGATTTGCTGGGGAAGTTCAGTAACATCTTCGTTTGTAGATTTGTGGTGACTGTAATTTTGGCATATGGAATATTTCACGGGTGCCTTGGCAGGCTTTGCGTGAAGGCCACATACTCTCGGTAGCTTCCCGGGCTCTCTGAGAGGGCGAGGAATTGAACCAGGCTCGGCCAGACTGGCTGAGTGAAACACACGTCTTACTGTTGTGTGTGGATAGTCAGTTGAACAGCACGCCTGCGAGTTTCAACAGGACGCTGAAAACCAGCATGGTGTTACTTGGACATACAACAGTGGTGTAACGAAAACCTGCCTGGAGTGGAGATTAGATAAATTCCAGAGTGGCAGTGAATGAATGAAACATTCTGTAGTGGATATTTCGATGATTTCTGAAGTCTGGGCAGTGTGGACAGGAAAAGAAAGACATGACCACTGTGGAGTGGATAGCCAGTTGAACAACACAACGGCGAGTGTGAACAGGACGCTGAAAACCAGCATGGGGTTACTTGGACATTCAACAGTGCTGTACGAAAGCCTGCCTCGAGTGGAGATTCGATGAATTCCAGATTAGCAGTGAATGAATGGAACATTCTGTAGTGGAGATTCCAATGATTTCTGAAGTATGGGTTGTGTGGACAGGAAAAGAAAGACATGACCTCTGTGGTGTGGAGAGGCAGTTGAACAACACGACGGCAAGTGTGAACAGGATGCTGAAAACCAGTTTTGGGTTTCTTGGACATTCAACAGTGGTGTAACGAAAGCCTGCCAGGAAAATGAAGAGCTAACCAGGTTGGAGTGCTCAGCCTTTTGAACAGCACTCCTGCTACTGTTCACAGGCCGCAGAAAACCAGCATTGGGTTAATTGGATAATTACAGTGGTGTAAAGAAACCCTGCTTGGAGTGGAGATTCAATGAATTCCAGATTGGCAGATAATGAATGGAACATTCTTTCTTGAAGATTCCAATGATTTCTGAAGTCTGGGTTGTGTGGACAGGAAAATGAAGAGCTGACCATGGTTGAGTGGTTTGCCATTTGAACAGCACGCCTCCGAGTGTAAGCAGGACTCTGAAAACCAGCAATGTGTTACTTGGACGTTCAGCAGTGGTGTAACGAAAGCCTGCATGGAGTGGAGATTCAGATGAACTCCAGATTGGCAGTGAACGAATGGAACATTCTGTAGTGGATTTTCCAATGATTTATGAATTCAGGATTGTGTGGAGAGGAAAATGAAAAGCTGAAAAGGTTAGAGTGGATAGCCAGTTGAAGGGCACTCCTCCGAATGTGAACAGTCTGCTGAAAACAATATTGTGTTACTTCGATATTCACCAATGGTGTAACGGAACCCTGCCTGGAGTGGAGATTCAATGAACTCCAGATTGGCAGTGAAAGAATGGAACATTTTATAGTGGAGATTCCGATAATTTCTGAAGTCTGGGTTGTGTGAACAGGAAAACGTAGAGCTGCCCAGGGTAGAGTGGAAAACCAGTTGAACAGCACGGCTGCGAGTGTGAACAGGACGCTGAAAACCATCACTGGGTTACTTGGACAATCAGCAGTGGTGTAAAGAAAGCCTGCCTGGAGTGGAGATTCTATGAATTCCAGATTGGCAGTGAATGAATGGAACATTCTGTTGTGGAGATTCTAAAGGTTTTTGAAGTCTAGTTTATGTAGACATGAATATGAAGAGCTGTCCAGGTTGGAGTGGATAGCCTGTTGAACAGCACCCCTGTGAGTGTGAACAGGCAGCTAAAAACCAGCATTGGGCTACTTGGATATTACCCAGTGGTGTAACGAAATCCTTCCTGGAGTTGAGATTCGATGAATTCCAGATTGGCAAGGAATAAATGGAACATTATATAATGGAGATTCCAATGATTTCTGAAGCCTGGGTTGTGTGGACAGGAAAATGTCGAGCTGACCCGACGGGAGTGCATAGCCAGTTGAACAGCACACCTCCAAGTGTGAACAGGCCTCTGAAAAACAGCATTAGGTTACTTGGATATTCACCAGTGGTGTAACGAAAGCCTGCTTGGAGTTGATATTCGAGGAAATCCAGATTGGCAGTGAATGAATGGAACATTCTGTAGTGAAGAGTCCAATGATTTCTGAAGTCTGGGTTGTGTGGACAGGAAATGAAAGAGCTGACCACTGTGGAGTGGAAAGTCAGTTGAACAACAGGCCCGCGACTGTGAACAGGACGCTGAAAACAAGCACTGCGTTACTTGGATATTCATCAGTGGTGTAACGACAGCCTGAATGAAGTGGAGATTCAGATGAATTCCAGATTGGGAATGAATGAATGGAACATTTTGTAGTGGAAATCCCAATGATTTCTGAAGCCTAGGTTGTGTGGACAGGAAAATGAAGTGCTGACCAAGTTAGAGTGCATAGCCAGTTGAACTGTACTCCTGCGACTGTGAACAGGCCGCTGAAAACCAACATTGGGTTACTTGGATATTCACCAGTGGTGTAATATGAGCCTGCCTTGAGTGGATATTCGATGAATTCCAGATAGGCAGTGATTGAATGGAACATTCTATAGTGGAGATTTTATGATTTCTGAAGTCTGATTTTTGTGGACAGGAAAACGTAAAGCTGACCAGGATTGAGTGGAAAGCCAGTTGATCAGCACGGCTGCGAGTTTGTACAGCAGGCTGAAAACCAGCACTGGGTTACTTGGACATTCAGCAGTGGTGTAACGAAAACCAGCCTGCAGTGGGGATTCCATGAATTACAGATTGGCAATTACTGAATGGAACATTCTGTTGTGGAGATTCCAATGGTTTCTGAATTCTACGTTGTGAGGACAGGAAAATGAAGAGCTGACCAGGTTGGAATGGATAGACCTTTGAACAGCACGCCTGCGACTATGAACAGGCTGCTGAATACCAACATTGGGTACTTGAATATTCAGTGGTATAACGAAATCCTGCCTGAAGTGGAGATTCGATGAATTCCAGATTGGCAGTGAATGAATGGAAAATTATGTAGTGGAAATTCCAAAGATTTCTGAAATCTGGGTTGTCTTGACAGGAAAAAGAAGAGCTGACCAGGATTCAGTGGATTGCCACTTGAACAGCACGTCTGCAAGTGTGAACAGGATCCTGAAAACAAGCACTGTGTTACTTGGACATTGAACAGTTTTGTACCGAAAGCATGCCAAGAGTTGAGATTCAGATAAATTCCAGATACGCAGTGAATGAATGAAATATTCTTTAGAGAAAATTCCAATGATTTCTGACATCTGAGTTGTGTGGACAGGAAAAGGAAGTGCAGACCGGGTTAGAGTGGATAGCCATTTGAACAGCAGGCCTGCGAGTTTCAACAGGCCTCTGAGAACCAGCATTGGGATACTTGGACATTCAGCAGTTGAGTAACGAAAATCTGCCTGCAGTGGAGATTCGGTGATCTACAGGTTGGCAGTGAATGAAAGGAAGATTCAGTAGTGGAGATTCCAATGATTTCTGAAGTCTGGGTTGTGTGAACAGGAAATGAAAGAGCTGACCACTGTGCAGTGGATAGCTAGTTGAACAACAGGCCTGCAACTGTGAACAGTACGCTGAAAACCAGCATTGGGTTACTTGGACATTCACCAGTGGTGTAATGAATGCCTGCCTGGACGGGGATTCACATGAATTCCAGATTCGCTGTGAATGAATGGAATATTCTGTAGGGGAGATTCCAATGATTTCTGGAGTCTGGGTTGTGTGGAAAGTGAAATGAAGAGCTGACCAGGGTTCAGTGGATAGCCAGTTGAACAGCACGCCTGCGATTGTGAACAGGATGCTGAAAACCAGCATTGTGTAACTTGGACATTCAACATTAGTGTAACAAAAGCATGCCTGGAGTCGAGATTCGATGATCTCCAGATTGGCAGTGAATGAATGCAACATTCTGTAGTGGAAATTACAATGATTTCTGATTACAATGATTTTCTGATTTCTGATTTGTGTGGAAAGGAAAATGAAGAGCAGACCAGGTTAAGGTCGATAGCCAGTTGAACAGCAGGCCTGCAAGTTTGAATAGGCTGCTGAAACCCATCATTGTGCAACTTGTACATTCAAAAGTGGTGTAACAAAAGCATGCCTAGAGTGGAAATTATATGAATTCCATATTGGGAATGATTGAACGGAACATTCTGTCGTGTAGATTCCAGTGATTTCTGAAGCCTAGGTTGTGTGGACAGGAAAATGAAGAGCTGACCAGGGACAAGTGGATAGCCAGTTGAACAGCAGGCCTGCGAGTGTGAACAGGAAGCTGAAAACCAGCATTGGCTTACGTGGACATTCAGCAGTGGTGTAACGAATGCCTGCTTGTAATGGACATTCGATGATCTCCAGACTCCAGTAAATGAATGGAACATTCTGTGGTAAAGATATCAATGATTTCTTAAATCTGGTTTGCGTGGAAAGGAAAATGAAGAGCTGACCAGGGTTCAGTGTATAGCCAGTTGAACAGCACTCCTGCGAGTCTGAACAGGATAATGAAAACCAGTGTTGTGTTACTTGGATATTCAACAGTAGTGTAACGAAACCCTGCTTACAGTGGAGATTCAGATGAATTCCAGATTGGCAGTGAATGAATGGAACATTCTGAGGTGGAGATTGCAATGATTTCTGAAACCTGGGTTGTGTGGATTGGAAAATGAAGAGTTGACCAGGGTTGAGTGGATAGGCAGTTGAACAGCACACCTGCGAATGTGAACTGGCTGATGAAAACCAGAATTGCGTTGCTTGGATATTCACCAGTGGTGTAAAGAAAGGCTGCCTGGAGTGGAGATTCGATGAATTCCAGATTGGAATTGAATGAATGGAACATTCTGTAGTGGAGATTCCAATGATTTTTGACATCTGGGTTGTGTGTACAAGAAAATGAAAAGCTGACCATGGTAGAGTGGATAGCCAGTTGAACAGCAGGCCTGGGAATTTGAACAGACTAGCTAAAAACCAGCGTTGTTTTACATGGATATTCAGCACTGAAGTAACGAAAATCTGCCTGGAATAGAGATACAGATGAATATCAAATTGGCAGTGAATAAATGGAACATTCTGTAGTGGAGATAACAACGATTTCTGAAGGTTGGTTTGTGTGGACAGGAAAATGAAGTGCGGACCAGGGTTAAGTGAAGCGCCAATTGAGCCGCACGGCTGCGACTGTGAACAGGCCGCTGAAAACAAGCATTGCATTACTTGGACATTCACCAGTAGTATAAAGAAAGACTGCCAAGGGTGTAGATTCAGATGAATTCCAGAGTCGCAGAAAATAAATGGAACATTCTCTAGTGTAGTGTCCAATGATTACTTAGTTCTGGTTTCTTTGCATAGAAATAGCTGAAAATGGTGGAGTGGATAGCCAGTGACAGCAGGATGAAAATGTAAACTGGCTGCTGAAAACCAGCTTTTGGTTACTTGGACATTCACCAGTGGTAGAACAAAAACTGCCTGGAGTGGAAATTTGGATGAATTCCAGAATCGCAGTGAATGAAAGAAACATTCTGTAGTGGAGATTACAAAGATTTCAGAAGGCTGGGTTGTGTGGACAGGAAAATGAAGAGCTCAACAGGGTTGAGTGGATAGCACATTGAACAGCACGGCTGCGACAGAGAACAGGCCGCTCATAATAAGCATTGTGTTACTTGGTCATTGAGCACTGGTGTAACGAAAACCTACCTGCAGGGGATATTCAGAGGAAATCCAAAGTCGCAGTGAATAAATGGAAAATTCTGTAGTGGAGATAACAATGATTTCTGAAGTTTGGGTTGTGTGGACAGAAAAATGAAGTGCTAAACAGGGTTAAGTGGAGAGCGAATTGAACAGGACGGCTGCGATTGTGAACAGGCTGCTGAAAACCAGCATTCGGTTACTTGGATATTCCACAGTGGTGTAACGAAAACATGCCTGGAGTGGATAGTCAGATGAATTCCAGTTTCGCAGTCAATGAGTGGAATAATCTTGTAGTGGAGATTCCATTCATTTCTGAAGGCTGGGTTATTTGAACAGGAAAATGTAAACCTGAACAGGTTTGAGAGGAGAGCCAATTGAACAGCACGGCTACGAGTCTGAACAGGCCACTCAAAACCCGCATTGGGTTACTTGGACATTCACCAGTGTGTAAAGAAAGACTCCTGGAGTGCAGATATAGATTAATTCCAGAATCGCAGAGAATGAATGCAACATTGTCTAGTTGAGTGTCCAATGATTTCTTAATTCTCGGTTGTTTGCACAGCAAAATGAAGAGCTGACCAGGGTGTAGCAGATAGCCGTGGATCAGCAGGACTACGAGTCTGAATTGGCTGCTGAAAACTAGATTTTGATTACTTGCATATTGACCAGTGGTGTATCAAAAATCTTCCTGGAGTGCAGATTCGGATGAATCCCAGATTAGCAGTGAATGAAAGGAAAATTCTCTAGAGTAGATTTAAATTATTTCTGAAGGGTCAGTTGTGTGGACAGTCAAATGGAGAACCGACCAGGGTGGAATCGATAGCCAATAGAACAGCACGGCTGTGAGTATGAAAAGGCCACTGAAAACCAGGATATGTATACAAGGACATTCACCAGTGGTGTAACGAAAACTTGCCTGGAGTGGAGATTCAGATGACTTCCAGATTCGCAGTGAATGTAAGGAACATTCTGTAGTGGAGGATACAATGATTTTGAAGTCTGGGTCATGTGGACAGGAAAATGAAGAGCTGACCAGGGTTGAGAGGATAGCCAATGGAACAGCACGGCTGCGAGGGTGAGCGCGCCGCCGTAAACCAGCATTTGTTACTTGGACATTCACCAGTGGTGTTACGAAAACCTACCTGGAGTGGAGATTCAGGTGAATTCAAGATTCGCAGTGAATTAATGGAATATTCTGTAGTGGAGACAACAATGATATCTGAAGCTGGATTGTGTGGACCAGGAAAAAGTAGAGCTCACCAAGTTTTAATAGATAGCCAACTAAACAGCACGACTGCAAGTATGAAAAGGTCATTGAAAACCATTATTGGGTTACTTGGACATTCAACAGTGGTGTAACGAAAATCTGCCTGGAGTGGAAATTCAGATAAATTCCAGATTTGCAGTGAGTGTATGGAACATTCTGTAGTGGAAGTTCCAATGATTTCTGATGTCTGCGTTGTCTAGACAGGAAAATGAAGAGCTGACCAGGGTACAGTGTATAGCCAGATCAACACGACGGCTGCGAGTCTGAACAGGTCGCTAACAACCAGCACTGGGTTAGTTGGGTATTCGCCAGTGGTGTAACGAAAACCTGCCGGCAGTGGAGATTCCGATTAATTTCAGATTGGCAGTGAATGAATGGAACATTATGTTGTGGAGATTCCAAAGATTTCTCAACGTTGGGTGGTGGGGCAGAAAAATGAACGCTGACCAGGGTAGAGTGGAACACAGCACGTCTGCGACGGTGAACAGACAGCTCAAAATCAGCTTTGGATTACTTGGTCATTCAGCACTGGAGTAACGAAAACCTGCCTGGAGTGGAGATACAGAGGAATTTCAAATTCGTAGTAAATAAGTGGAACATTCTGTAGTGGAGATAACAAAGAATTCTGAAGGCTCGCTTGTGTGGACAGTAAAATGAAGGACTGATCAGGTTGGAATTGATAGCCAAATAGAACAGCACGGCTGCGAGTACGAAAAGGCCACAAAACCTGCATTGGGTTACATGGACATTCACCAGCGGTGTCACGAAAACTTGCATGGAGTGGAGATTCAGATGAACTCCAGATTCGCAGCGAATGTAAGGAACATTCTGTAGTGGAGGATACAATGATTTTTGAAGTCTGGGTCGTGTGGACAGGAAAATGAAGAGCTGACCAGGGTTGAGAGGATAGAAAATTGAACAGCACGCCTGCGAGGGTGAACATGCCGCCGAAAACCAGCATTGGGTTACTTGGACATTCACCAGTGGTGTAACGAAATCCTGCCTGGACTGGATATTCAGATAAATTCCAGATTTGCAGTGAGTGTATGGAACATTCTGTAGTGGAAGTTCCAATGATTTCTGATGTTTGCGTTGTCTAGACAGGAAAATGAAGAGCTGACCAGGGTTGAGTGTAAAGCCAATTCAACACGACGGCTGCGAGTCTGAACAGCTCGCTGAAAACCAGCCCTGGGGTAGTTGGGTATTCACCAGTGGTGTAACGAAAAGCTGCCGGGAGTGGAGATTCAGATTAATTCCAGATTGGCAGTGAATGAATGGAACATTATGTTGTGGAGATTCCAAAGTTTTCTCAAAGTTAGGTGGTGGGGCAGAAAAATGAACGCGGTCCAGGGTTGAGTGGAACACAGCACGGCTGCGATGGTGAATAGGCCGCTCAAAATCAGCATTGGGTTACTTGGTCATTCAGCAAGGGACTAACGAAAACCTGCCTGGGTGGAGATACAGAGGAATTTCAAATTCGCAGTGAATAAATGGAACATTCTTTAGTGGAGATCACAACGATTTCTGAAGGTTGGGTTGTGTGGACAGGGAAATGAACTGCTGACCAGTGTTAAGTGCAGCGCCATTTGAGCCACATGGCTGCCATTGTGAACAGGCCGCTGAAAACCTGCATTGCATTACTTGGACATTCACCAGCGCTGTAAAGAAGACTGCCTAGGGTGCAGATTCAGATGAATTCCAGAGTCGCAGTAAATGAATGGAACATTCTCCGGTGGAGTGTCCAATGATTTCTTAGTTCTGGTTTGTTTGCATAGCTAAATGAAGAGCTGACCAGGGTGGAGTGGATAGCCAGTAACAGCATGGCTGAAAGTGTGAACTGGCTACTGAAGACCAGCTTTTGGTTACTTGGACATTCACCAGTGGTGGAACAAAAACGGGCTGGAGTGGAAATTTGGATGAATTCCAGATTCGCAGTGAATGAAAGAAACATTCTGTAGTGGACATTCCAAAGATTTCAGAAGGCTGGGTTGTGTGGAGAGAAAAATGAACAGCTGAACAGGGTTGAGTGGGTAGCCCATTGAACAGCAAGGCTGCGACAGTGAACAGGCCGCTCATAACAAACATTGGTTTACTTGTTCAATCAGCACTGGTGTAAGGAAAACCTGCCTGCAGTGGAGATTGAGAGGAAATCCAAAGTTGCAGTGAATGAATGGAACATTCTGTAGTGGAGTTAGCTATGATTTCTGAAGGCTGGGATGTTTGCAGAGAAAAATGAAGTGCCAAACAGGGTTAAATGGAGAGCGAATTGAACAGGACGGCTGCGATTGTGAACAGGCTGCTGAAAACCAGCATTCGGTTACTTGGATATAACACAGTGGTGTAAGGAAAACCTGCCGGGAATGGATAGTCAGATGAATTCCAGTTTCGCCGTCAATGAGTGGAATATTCTTGTAGTGGAGATGCCATTGATTTCTGAAGGCTGGGTTATGTGGACAGGAAAATGTAAAGCTGAACAGGGTTGAGTGGAGAGCCAATTGAACAGCACGGCTACGAGTCTGAACAGGCCACTCAAAACCCGCATTGTGTTATTCGGACATTCACCAGTGTGTAAAGAAAGACTACCTGGAGTGCAGATTCAGATTAACTCCAGAATCGCAGAGAATGAATGGAACATTCTCTAGTTGAGTGTCCAATGACTTCATCAGGCTCGGATGTTTGCACAGCAAAATGAAGAGCTGACCAGGGTGTAGCAGATAGCCAGAGAACAGCAGGACTACGAGTGTGAACTGGCTGCTGAAAACTAGGTTTTGATTACTTGCATATTCTCCAGTGGTGTAACAAAAATCTGCCTGGAGTGGAGATTCGGATGAATCCCAGATTATCAAGTGAATGAAAGGAAAATTCTCTAGTGAAGATATAAATTATTTCTGAAGGCTCAGTTGTGTGGACAGTCAAATGAAGAACCGACCAGGGTGGAATTGATAGCCAATAGAACAGCACGGCTGTGAGTATGAAAAGGCCACTGAAAACCAGCATTGGGTTATATGGACATTCACCAGTGGTGAAACAAAAACTTGCCTGGAGTGGAGATTCAGATGAATTCCAGATTCGCAGTGAATGTAAGGAACATTCTGTAGTGGAGGATAAAATGATTTTGAAGTCTGGGTCGTGTGGACATGAAAATGAAGAGCTGACCAGGGTTCAGAGGATAGCCAATGGAACAGCACGGCTGCGAGGGTGAACGTGCCGCCAAAAACCAGCATTGGGTTACTTGGACATTCACCAGTGGTGTAACGAAAACTTGCCTGGAGTGGAGACTGAGATGAATTCCAGATTCTCAGTGAATGAACGGAACATTCTGTAGTGGAGACAACAATGATTTCTGAAGCCTGGATTGTGTGGACAGGAAGAACTAGAGCTAAACAGCTAGCTAATCGCTAGCCAATTAAACATCACGACAGCAAGTATGAAAAGGTCGCTGAAAACCATTATTGGGTTACTTGAACCTTCACCAGTGGTGTAACGAAAATCTGCCTGGAGTGGATATTCAGATGAATTCCAGATTTGCAGTGAGTGTATGGAACATCAGGTAGTGGAAGTTCCAATGATTTCTGATGTCTGCGTTGTCTACACAGGAAAATGAAGAGCTGACCAGGGTTGAGTGTAAAGCCAATTCAACACGACGGCTGCGAGTCTGAACAGGTCGCTGAAAACCAGCACTGGGTTAGTTGGGTATTTACCAGTGGTGTAACGAAAACCTGCCGGCAGTGGAGATTCAGATTAAGAACAGATTGGCAGTGAATGAATGGAACATTATGTTGTGGAGATTCCAAAGATTTCTCAACGTTGGGTCGTGTGGCAGAAAAATGAACGCTGATCAGGGTTGAGTGGAACACAGCATGGCTGTGACGGTGAACAGGCCGCTCAAAATCAGCATTGGGTTACTTGGTCATTCAGCACTGGAGTAACGAAAGCCTGCCTGGAGTGGAGATACAGAGGAATTTCAAATTCGCAGTGAATAAATGGAACATTCTGTAGTGGAGTTAACAACGATTTCTGAAGGTTGGGTTGAGTGGACAGGAAAATGAAGTGCGGACCAGGGTTAAGTGGAGCGCCAATTGAGCCGCATGGCTGCGATTGTGAACAGGCCGCTGAAAACCGGCATTGCATTACTTGGACATTCAAAAGTGCTGTAAAGAAGACTGCCTAGGGTGCAGATTCAGATGAATTCCAGAGTCGCAGTAAATGAATGGAACATTCTCTGGTGGAGTGTCCAATGATTTCTTAGTTCTGGTTTGTTAGCATAGCAAAATGAAGAGCTGACCAGGGTGGAGTGGATAGCCAGTGACAGCAGGCCTGAAAGTGTGTACTGGCCTCTGAAGACCAGCTTTTAGTTCCTTGGACATTCACCAGTGGTGGAAGCCATAAGTGCCTGGAGTGGAAATTTGGATGTATTCCCAATTCGCAGTGAATGAAAGAAACATTCTGTAGTGGAGATTTTAAAGATTTCAGAAGGCTGGGTTGTGTGAACAGGAAAATGAAGAGCTGAACAGGGTTGAGTGGATAGCCCTTTGAACAGCACGGCTGCGACAGTGAACAGGCCGCTCATAATAAACATTGGTTTACTTGGTCAATCAGCACTGGTGTAAGGAAAACCTGCCTGCAGTGGAGATTGAGAGGAAATCCAAAGTTGCAGTGAATGAATGGAACATTCTGTAGTGGAGTTAACGATGATTTCTGAAGGCTGGTTTGTGTGGACCGAAAAATGAAGTGCTAAACAGGGTTAAGAGGAGAGCGAGTTGAACAGGACGGCTGCGATTAGGAACAGGCTGCTGAAAACCAGCATTCGGTTACTTGGATATTCCACAGTGGTGTAACGAAAACCTGCCGGGAGTGGATAGTCAGGTGAATTCCAGTTTCGCAGTCAATGAGTGGAACATTCTTGTAGTGGAGATTCCATTGATTTCTGAAGGCTGGGTTATGTGGACAGGAAAATGTAAAGCTGAACAGGGTTGAGTGGAGAGCCAATTGAGCAGCACGGCTACGAGTCTGAACAGGCCACTCAAAAACCGCATTGGGTTATTCCGATATTCACCGGTGTGTAAAGAAAGACTACCTGGAGTGCAGATTCAGATTAACTCCAGAATCGCAGAGAATGAATGGAACATTCTCTAGTTGAGTGTCCAATGACTTCTTCAGGCTCGGTTGTTTGCACAGCAAAATGAAGAGCTGACCAGGGTGTAGCAGATAGCCAGGGAACAGCAGGACTACGAGTGTGAACTGGCTGCTGAAAACTAGGTTTTGATTACTTGCATATTCACCAGTGGTGTAACAAAAATCTGCCTGGAGTGGAGATTCGGATGAATCCCAGATTAGCAGTGAATGAAAGGAAAATTCTCTAGTGAAGATTTAAATTATTTCTGAAGGCTCAGTTGTGTGGACAGTCAAATGAAGAACCGACCAGGCTGGAATCGAGAGCCAATAGAACAGCACGGCTGTGAGTATGAAAAGGCCACTGAAAACCAGCATTGGTTTACATGGACATTCACCAGTGGTGTAACGAAATCTTGCCTGGAGTGGAGATTCAGATGAATTCCAGATTCGCAGTGAATGTAAGGAACGTTCTGTAGTGGAGGGTACAATGATTTTGAAGTCTGGGTCGTGTGGACAGGAAAATGAAGAGCTGTCCAGGGTTCAGCGGATAGCCAGTTGAACCCTACGCCTTCGTGTGTGAAAAGGCCTCTGAAAACCAGCACTGGGTTACTTTGACATTCACCAGTGGTGTAACGAAATCCTGCCTGGAGTGGAGATGCAGATGAATTCCAGATTTGCAGTGAATGAATGGAATATTCTGTAGTGGAGATTCCAAAGATTTCTAATGTCTGGTTTGTGTGGACAGGAAAAGGAAGAGCTGACCAGGGTGGAGTGGATAGCCAATTGAACAGCACGCCTCCGAGTGTGAACAGGACTCTGAAAGCCAGCATTGGGTTACTAGGACATTCACCAGTGGTGTAATGAAAGCCTGCCTGGAGATTCCGATGAATTCCAGATTCGAAGTGAATGAATGGAACATTTTATAGTGGAGATTCCACATGCCGCACACCGTGCTCTCATCCTCATGCCGTTTCCATACACTGTGCACAATTCTCCCACGTGCTCACTTTGCACACACCGGGAACCGTAACTCTCCCACCCACACACTTTGCACACACAGGTGCAATACTCCTGTGTGTGTTCACACTCAGTTTCAGGTACACACTCTTCCACACACTCACACTCGGTTTGCACAGCACACAATACTCTTTCAGATGCTCTGACACATGCACACGCTCTCCCCCACACTCACACTCGGTTTGCACAGTGCACAATACTCTCACACACCCCGTTACACACGCACATGCTCTCGCACATACTTCCACTCGCTTGCCTGAGCCCTGCAGGTGCAGGTGGGTCAAGGTAGCCCTGGGCCAAGCCCCCCCAGGCTTCACAGGCCCCGTCCCACCACCTGGGACCCTGGTAGCATCTGTGCGTACCAGTGGGCTCCACTCAGAGTCCAGCCCCTCAGGCCCCTCCAGGACTCGCCCCTGCTTGCTGCCTGCCACACACGCAACTCTCCCAACCTCTCCTGGTCCTGAATCATAGACAGTTAAGGGCAGGGGGCAGAGGACAGGGTTCCCACACTCTCTTGATTTTACTTGCACCCCTGAAAGACAGGTGACCAATGGAAGCCCATCCCTGCTCTCGGGACACTTGGGCCCAGATCTCCCACCAGGGGACAGTGAGGCCCTGATCTCACCCCACATGTCCTGGATGTCCCGGGCACCTCCCCGGCCACCTCCCTCTGCTCCCAGGGCCAAAGCGCAGGTGACAGAGGTGGCCTGGCCACTGTCCCTCTTGAGGGGCCGGTCTCTGAGGGCAATGGGAAATGAACAGATAGCAGACAAGTGCTGCCATACAGAAGGCGCTCCAGCCACCAAGGGAGTGGAGTTCTGGGGGACAGCAAAGGCAGAGAAGTCACAGGCAAGGGGCCCGCAGAGAGGGGCAATCTCAATACATAATGAGGATGAGTGGCACTGGGTGGGGGCGGGTGGCCAATGCTTGAGGGACAGGTGGAGAGATGGGGGGGTAAATTATGAATGGATGGATAGGGGAATGGATAAATGGGTGAGGGTTGGATAAATATAGATTAATGAATGGGTGGATAGGTGGATGGATAGGTAGATGGTAGGTAGTAGATGGATAAATAATGGATTAATGGACGGCTAGGTGGGTGGATAAATGAATGGTGGGTGGACGAATGATGGATGACAAATGGGTCTGTGGCTGGGTGGCTAAAGAGTAGATGGATGGATGGATGGATGGATGGATGGATGGATGGATAAGTGGGAAAAGAAGCGAGGGGCCAGAGTGATAGCACAGTGGGGAGGCATTTGCCTTGCAAGTGGCAGTCCAGGTTCAATCCCCAGCACCCCATAGGGTCCCTTGTGCACTGCCAGGAGCGATACCTGAGTGCAGAGCCAGGAGTAATCCCTGGTCATGGCCCAAAAAGGGCAAGGTGAAGAGGCGCGAATGATTGGATGTGTCGCCATGTGACAAGCAGCCTGAATGTCATCTACCTTTGCCCTGCCCCCAAGCAGCAGGGCTGTGCTGTCTTGCTGGCACCTCTGCCTGGGCCACCTTGTAGCTCTGGCCTCTCAGCCACGTTGGGGCAGGGGAGGGGCAGGAGTGGGGTGCCTGGTCGTGCATGTCTGCCCCTGGACCCAGGAACCCAAGCCCCACTCTCGACTTCGCCTGGAACCCTCACGGTTTTCTGGCTGCAGGGACTTGCCGCTGCTTTCCTGGAGCCGGGGGCTGAGACGCAGGAGGCCACACTTTGTGCTTGAATCCAGAGCAGTAAAAGTCACGCATCCCCTCCCCGGCAGCCGGGGCCGCTCCCATCCCGAGGCACGTGCCCAGCGCCCCACAGGGCTCCACACGCAGGCTTTCGTGTGTTGAAGGCACTCAAGAGGAGTTCCACTGGGAGATCCTAGACATGCTGCATGAAGATGATGCGCCGGGAGCCAGCCTGTGGCCCACCACCATCACACTGCTCACCCTCTTCCTCCTCAGCTTCTTCTACAGCACCGCACTGACCATGACGAGTGTCTGGGGACAAGTCAGCAGACGGACCCCAGTGCTGCCTGGGAGTACAGGGACTCAGCTCCAAGGGCCCCACCAGTGCGCCCCAGAGTGGCCCCACAGCCAGGCCAGTGGACAGGTGGAGCACAGGGCTGGACAGAGGAGTGGGCACTCGCTCACTTGGATGCTGCCCATGGCCTGATCCCTCCTGGATTCGCAGGGAGCAGACTGCAGCCACACAGCCCCCACTCAGCCCACCCAGAGCAATAAACAGTGCTGAGACCAGACTCTGACTGTGGGCGGACTGGACTTGGGCCAAGCACAGACCGCCGCGTGGCCAGGGGTGACCAGGGCGTGCGGCACTGAGTTCCCTCTTGCGTCCCATCTCACTAACCCATGCTCACTTGAGCAAGAGTCCCGGACAGGCTTCAACATAAAGAGTGCGAGAAACGAGCAGGCAGAAGGGTCCCTGGGCTGACCCTGCCTCTGCCCCACATCACGGTCACTGAATCCTGGTCCTGATCACTCAGCCCAAACCCTAATCACTCAGTACAAGTCTGATAACTCAGTCCGGGTCACGATCATTTAGCCCTGGTCCCGATCACTCAGTCCTAGTTAATCACTCAGCCCTGGCCTCTATCACTCAGTCCTGGTCCTGATCACTCAGCCCAGGTCCTGATCACTCAGTCCTGGTTGATCACTCAGTCCTGGACCTGATCACTTAGTTCTGGACCCAATCACTCAGTCCTGGTTGATCACTCAGCCCAGGTACCGATACTCAGTCCTGGTCCTGATCACTCAGCCCAGGTCCTGATCACTCAGTCCTGGACCTGATCACTCAGTCCTGGACCTGATCACTCAGTCCTGGTCCTGATAACTCAGTCCTGGACCTGATCATTCAGCCCTGGTCCCAATCACTCAGTCCTAGTTGATCACTCAGCCCTGGTCCCAATCACTCAGCCCTGGTCAATCACTCAGTCTTGTCCTAGTCACTTAGCCTGGTACTAGTCACTCAGCCCTGGTTCAGGTTCTGGCCCATATCCTGATTCCTGAACCCCAGTGCTGAGGCCGCTCACTCCTTCTGGCCATGGGCCCCTTATCCTGGGGAATGAGCTGTCCTCTGATCACGTGTCCTAGTCACGGGACTCGGTCACTAAGCTCTGGTTTAATCTCTGGTCTGGTGCAGTTATCTGGAGCCTCACCCTGGCCACTAGAATCTGTACAGATCTAAGATTCAGCACTGGGCCTGTCCTGGTCCCTGAGTCCTGGTCATGTTCTGTGGAGGCCTGTGCCGGTCATCCCTCCCCTACCTCACCTCAGGCCCTCAGTGAATCTGGACCCTGTTCCCTAGTAGCCACCAGTCTGCCCCTGCCTATTCCTGACCCTGGTGCTGGCTGAGTCTTCAGGAAGGGCCTGGGAGGATTCACCCCCACGCACCCTGATCCCCAAGCCCAGCCCAGGGGTCTGTGGGGCTGAGCAGAGGCTTCAGGAGTGTCTGTCAAGGAGAATCCCTGCTGGGCCCAGGGGCAGACCCCTGCCCCGGGCCTGCCACAGGGGTGCGGGGAGGCAGGAGGGGGTGGGCGTGTGCACCTCTTGTTTTTCTCTTTCTGTCTCTGACACCCATCACCTGCCAAAATGCCCCACACGGTACCTGGGGCCTCTGAGTCATGGTGAGCTGCAGAAACTGCTATTCTGAGACCAGAGCCCCAAAGCCACGCCAGACAGGTGGGCCTGGGCAGGGGACTGGGCCGCGGGAGCTGAGACGGCAGTAGCTGGGGGAGTTGGAGGGCCAGGCCACTGCGTCAGCCACCTTGGACAGGGCCTGGTTTAGGGGGCCGAACCCGGGCCAGAGGAGTGAGGCTGGCTTGCTGGACCTGCTGGACACAAGCAACGTCAGCCAAATCAGCCATGGGCAGGCCCGGTCAATGCAGCTGGGATCTGCCCGGTCACACCAGGCCCTGTCCCCATCTGGTTCCAACAGGGCCTGTCCACGCCCAGTCACACCAGGCCCCATCCACTCCCGGTCACACTAGGCCCCATCCACGCCCGGTCACACCAGGCCGTTCCATTCCCTTAACACCAGGCCCATCCACGCCTGGTCACTCTGGGCTGCTGTCCAGTCGTTCCTGCTTGGGCTGTGCAGTGACCCTCCCCGTCGCCGCAGGCTCAGGGGTCCCGCTCCATCCCCAGATGGTTTGCCTGTTGCCAGCACCTGTCCTCCTTCTGCACGCACAGTCAGGACGATCCTGGGATGCCAGAGACCCCATCGGGGGCTACCCATGGACACAACCACGGTCACAGGCCCATGCAGGACAAGCGCATCTGCCTGGGCCACTGCAGCAGGGACAGACAGGGACGAAGTCATATGGTGACAGAGGGCCAGACGCTCACAGGGAAGGGGACACTCTCAGACAGAAAGGGTAGGATGGTAGAGGCAGAAACAGGGAAAGGCTGAGGCATGGGGGAAGAGGGAGCGACAGAGACAAGAATGGGGAGACAGGAATGGGACAGACAGATACAGGGAGGCAGGGGACGGGAGAGTGACAGGGACAAGCAACACGTTCGCAAGGAACACATGTGTGCTCCCCTGCAGATATGCACGCATGCTCTCACACTCCTGCACACTCTTACACCATGAGCTGAGAGTAGGAGGTGCCCTGTGCTCTCAGGGAGCTCTCGGGGTCAGAGGTCGGCCAGCTGCTGGGGTGAACGAGGAAGCCCTGGGTCAGAGTCCGGGCTGCTGGGTGGAGGGGCAGAGCAGGAGGGAACATTCTGGTCTCAGAGTGGCGCAGCCGCTTCGGCCAGGGTGCTGGCACTGTGCTGCCCTGGACATGGCCGCAAGGACTCGGCACACACCTTCCCGAGCCCGGGTGGGGAAAGGGACTTGGAACGAGAGGCAGGCCAACATGGGGTGCAGGCCCCCACCAGTGATGCCATAGGGGATCAGGCCTGAGCACATGCAGAGCAGGACAAAGCAGAGCTCAACTAGGACTGAGGCCACAGGGGAGGGAGAGGGAAGCAGTGGGGCAGGCGCCTGAGCAATGAGGGATAGGCTGACCCTGAGCTGTGAGAAATAGGCCCACCCTGAGCTGTGAGGGACAGGCTGACCCGGAGCTGCGAGGGACAGGCTCACCCTGAACTGTGAGGGACAGGCTCACTATGAGCTGTGAGAAACAGGCTGACCCTGAGCTGTGAGAAACAGGCTGACCCTGAGCTGTGAGGGACAGGTTGACCCTGAGCTGTGAGGGACATGCTCACCCTGAGCTGTGTGATCATGTGGGCCCCTTTGTTGTGAGAGACAGGCTGACCCTGAGCTGTGAGGGACAGGCTCACCCAGAGCTGTGAGGGACAGGCTGACCCTGAGCTGTTAGGGACAGGCCACTGTGAGCTGAGAGGGACAGGCTGAACTTGATCTGTGAGGGACAGGCCCAATCTGAGCTCTGAGGGACAGTCTGACCCTGAACTGTGAGGGAAAGGCTCACCCTGAAATCTGAGGGACAGGTTGACCCTGAGCTATGAGGGAGAGGCTGACACTGAGCTGTGAGGGACAAGCTCACCCTGAGCTGTGAGGGACAGACCCACTCCGAGCTGTGAGGGACAGGCTCACCCTGAGCTGTGAGGGACAGGTTGAGCCTGAACAGTGAGGGACAGCCTGACCCTGAGCTGTGAGGGACAGGCTAACCCTGAGCTGTGAGGAGCACTCTGACACAGATCTGTGAGGGACAGGCCCAATCTGAGCTGTGAGTGACAGGCTCACCTGAGCTGTGAGGGAAAGGCTCACCCTGATCTGTGAGGGATAGGCCCACCCTGAGATGTGAGTGACAGGTTGAGCCTGAACAGTGAGGGACAGCCTGACCCTGAGCTGTGAGGGACAGGCTAACCCTGAGCTGTGAGGAGCACGCTGACACAGATCTGTGAGGGACAGGCCCAATCTGAGCTGTGAGTGACAGGCTCACCTGAGCTGTGAGGGAAAGGCTCACCCTGATCTGTGAGGGATAGGCCCACCCTGAGCTGTGAAGGATAGGCTGACCCTAAATTGTGAGGGATAGGCAGACCCTGAACGGTGAGGGACAAGATCACCCTGAGCTGTGAGGGACAGGCTCACCCTGAGCTGTGACAGACATGCTCATGCAGAACTGTGAGGAACAGGCTGACCCTGATCTGTAACGGACATGCTCACCCAGAGCTGTATAATCCTGTGGGTCCCATTGTTGTGAGGGACAAGCCCACCCTGAGCTGTAAGGGACAGGCTCACCCTGAGCTGTGAGGGACAGGCTCACCCTGAGCTGTGTGATTATGTGGGCCTCTTTGTTTTGAGGGACAGGTTGACCCTGAGCTCTGAGGGACAAACTGACCCTGAGATGTGAGGGACATGCTCACGCTGAGCTGTGTGATCATGTGGGCCCCTTTTTTGTGAGGGACTGGCTGACAATGAGCTGTGAGGGACAGTCTAAACTTGAGCTGTGTGATCATTTGTCCCCTTTGTTGTGAGGGACAGGCTGACCCTAAGCTGTGAGGGCCAGACTGACCCTGAGGTGTGAGGGAAATGCTCTCCCTGAGCTGTGTGATCATGTGGGCCACTTTGTTGTAGGAAACCAGCTGACCCTGAGCTGTGAGGGACAGGCTCACCCTGAGCTGTGAGGGACAGGCTCACCCTGAGCTGTGAGGGACAAGCTGACCCAGAGCGGTGAGGGTCAGGCTGACCATGATCTGTGAGAGACAGACCCACCCTGAGCTGTGAGGGACAGGCTGACCCTGTGCTGTGAGGGACAAGCTCACCCTGAGCTGTGAGGGACAGGCTGACCCAGAGCTGTGAGGGACAAGCTCACCCTGAGCTGTGAGGGACAAGCTGACCCAGAGCTGTGAGGGTCAGGCTGACCATGATCTGTGAGAGACAGGCCCACCCTGAGCTGTGAGGGACAGGCTCAGCCTGAGCTGTGAGGGACAGACTCACCCTGAGCTGTGAGGGTCAGGATGACCCTGAGCTGTGAGGGACAGTCTCACTATGAGCTGTGAGGGACAGGCTGACCCTGAGCTGTGAGGGACATGCTCACCCTGAGCTGAGCTGTGAAGGACAAGCTCACTATGAACTGTGAGGGACAGGCTGACCCTGATCTGTGAGGATCAGGCTCACCCAAAGCTGTGAGGGACAAACTGACCCTGATCTGTGAGGAACAGACCCACTCTGAGCTGTGAGGGACAGGTTGATCCTGAGCTGTGAGGGACATGCTCACCCCGACCTGTGTGATATGTGGGCCACTTTGTTGTAAGAAACCGGCTGACCCTAAGCTGTGAGGGACAGGCTCATCCTGAGCTGTGAGGGACAGGTTTATCCTGAGCTGTGAGGGACAGGCTGACCCTGAGCTGAGGGACAGGCTCATCCTGAGCTGTGAGGGACAGGCTGAAACTGAGCTGTGAGAGACAGGCCCACCCAGACCTGTGAGGGACAGGCTGACTCTGAGTTGTGAGGGACAGGCTCACCCTGAGCTGTGAGGGACAGGATGACACTGAGCTGTGAGGGACAGGCTGACCCTGATCTGTGAGAGACAGGCTCATCCTGAGTTGTGAGGGACAAGCTCAATATGAGCTGTGAGGGACAGGCTGACCCTGAGCTGTGACGGAGAGGCTGCCCCTGATCTGTGAGGGACAGGCTCACCCAAAGCTATGAGGGACAAGCTGACCCTAAACTGTGAGGGACAGGCTGACCGTGAACTGTGAGGGATGACTGAAATTGAGCTGTGAGGAACAGGCTGACTCTGAGCTGTGAGGGACAGGCTGACCCTGAGCTGTGAGGAACAGGCCTATCCTGAGCTGTGTGGGACAGGCCAATCTGAGCTGTGAGGGACAGGCTGACCCTGAGCTGTGAGGGACAGGCTGACCCTGAGCTGTGAGGGACAGGCTGACCATTAACTGTGAGGGACAAGCTCACCCTGAGCTGTGAGGGACAGGCTGACCCAGAGCTGTGAGGGACAAGCTCACCCTGAGCTGTGAGGGACAGACTCACCCAGAGCTGTGAGGGACAGGCTGACCCTGAGCTTTTAGGGACAGGCCACTCTAAGCTGTGAGTGACAGGCTGAACTTAATCTGTGAGGGACAGGCCCACACTGAGCTCTGTGGGACAGTCTGACCCTGAACTGTGAGGGAAAGGCTCACGCTGAAATGTGAGGGACAGGCTCACCCTGAGCTGTGAGGGAGAGGCTCACACTGAGCTGTGAGTGACAGGCTTACCCTGAGCTGTTTTGGACAGGTCATTCTTGATCTGTGAGGGACAGGCCCACACTTAGCTCTGAGGGACAGTCTGACCCTGAACTGTAAGGGAAAGACTCACCCAGAACTGTGAGGGACAGGCTCACCCTGAGCTCTGAGGGAGAGGCTGACAATGAGCTGTGAGGGACAAGCTCACCATGAGCTGTGAGGGACAGACTGACCCTGAGCTGTGAGGGACAGACCCACTCTGAGCTGTGAGGTGCAGGCTCACCCTGAGCTGTGAGGGACAGACTGACCATGACCTCTGAGGGACAGGCCCACCCTGAGCTGTGAGTGACAGGCTGACCCTTAACAGAGAGGGACAGCCTGACCCTGAGCTGTGAGGGACAGGTTGACCCTGAACTGTGAGGGACTTTCTCTCCCTGAGCTGTGAGGAGCAGGCTGACCCAGAGCTGTAATGGACAGGCCCACTCTGAGCTGTGAGTGACAGGCTCACGCTAGCTGTGAGGGACAGGCTGAACCTGATCTGTGAGGGATAGGCTCACCCTGAGTGTGAGGGACAGGCTGACCCTGAATTGTGAGTGACAGACAGACCCTGAACTGTGAGAGACAGGCTCACCCTGAGCTGTGAGGGACAGGCTCTCCCTGAGCTGTGAGAGACAAGTTGACCCTGAGCTTGCAGGGACAGGCTGGTTCTGAGCTGGGAGGGACATGCTCACCATGAGCTGTGTGATCATGTGGGCCCCTTTGTAAAAGAGACCGGCTGAACCTGAGATGTGAGGGACAGGCTGACCCTGAGCTGTGAGCGACAAGCTCACCCTGAGCTGTGAAGGACAGGCTGACACTGAGCTGTGAGGGACAAGCTCACCCTGAGCTGTGAGGGACAGGCTGACCCAGAGCTGTGAGGGTCAGGCTGACCATGATCTGTGAGAGACAGGCCCACCCTGAGCTGTGAGGAACAGGCAGAGCTGAAGCTGTGAGGGACAGGCTCACCCTGAGCTGTGAGGGACAGGCTCACTATGAGCTGTGATTACAGGCTCACCCTGAGCTCTGAGGGACATGCACACCCTGAGCTGAGCTGTGAGGGACAGGCTCAATATGAGCTGTGAGGGACAGGCTCAATATGAGCTGTGAGGGACAGGCTGACCCTGAACTGTGAGAGACAGGCTCACCCTGAGCGGTGAGGGACAGGCTCACCCTGAGTTGAGCTGTGAGGAACAGGCTCACTATGAGCTGTGAGGGTCAGGCTGACCCTGATCTGTGAGGGACATGCTCACAATGAGCTCCTGTTATCATGTGGGGTCCTTTGTTGTAAGAGACTGGCTGACCCTGAGCTGTAAGGGACAGGCTTAGCCTGAGCTGTGTGATCATTGGTCCCCTTTGTTGTGAGGGAGAAGCACACCCTGAGTTGTGAGGGACAGGCTCACATTGAGCTCTGAGGGTCAGGCTGACCAGGATCTGTGAGAGACAGGCCCACCATGAGCTGTGAGGGAAAGGCAGACCCTGAGTTGAGGGACAGGCTCACCCTAAGCTGTAAGGCACGGGCTCATCCTGAGCTGTGAAAGACAGGCTGACCCTGAGCTGTGAAGGACATGCTCACCCTGGACTGTGAGGGACATGCTCACCCTGAGCTGTGTGATAGTGTGGGCCCCTTTGTGAAGGACACGCTGAACCTGAGCTTTGAGTAACAGGCCCAACCTGATCTGTGAGGGACAGGCTGACCTGAACTGTGAGGGACAGGCTGAACCTGAGCTGTGAGGGACAGGCTGAACCTGAGCTGTGAGAGACAGGCTGACCCTGAGCTGTGAGGGACAGGCTGACCCTGAGCTGTGAGGGACAGTCTCACCCTGAGCTGAGCGTGAGGGACAGGCTCACTATGAGCTATGAGGGACAGTCTCACCCTGAACTGAGCTGTGAGGGACAGGCTCACTATGAGCTGTGAGGTACAGGCTGACCGTGAGATGTGAGAGATAGGCTGACCCTGAGATGTGAGGGACATGCTCACCCTGAGCGGTGAGGGACAGGCTCAGTATGAGCTGTGAGGTACAGGCTGACCGTGAGATGTGAGAGACAGGATCACCCTGGACTGTGAGGGACATGCTCACCCTGAGCTGTGTGATTGTGTGGGCCCCTTTGTGAAAGACAGGCTCAAACTGAACTGTGAGGGACAGGCTGAACCTGAGCTGTGAGGGACAGGCTGACCCTGAGCTGTGAGGGACAGGCTGACCCTGAGCTGTGAGGGACAGGCTGACCCTGAGCTGTGAGGGACAGTCTCACCCTGAGCTGAGCGTGAGGGACAGGCTCACTATGAGCTGTGAGGGACAGGCTCACTATGAGCTGTGAGGTACAGGCTGACCGTGAGATGTGAGAGATAGGCTAACCCTGAGATGTGAGGGACATGCTCACCCTGAGCGGTGAGGGACAGGCTCAGTATGAGCTGTGAGGTACAGGCTGACTGTGAGATGTGAGAGACAGGATCACCCTGGACTGTGAGGGACATGCTCACCCTGAGCTGTGTGATTGTGTGGGCCCCTTTGTGAAGGACAGGTTGAAACTGAGCTGTGAGGGACAGGCTCACCCTGAGCGGTGAGGGACAGTCTCACTATGAGCTCCGAGAGACAGGCTGACCCTGAACTGCGAGGGACAGGCTTACCCTGAGCTGTGAGGGACATGCTTACCCTGAGCTTTGTGATCATGTGGGCCCCTTTATTGTAGAGTAAAGGCTGACGCTGAGCTGTGAGGAACACGCTCACCCTGAGCTGTGTGATCATGTCGGGCACTTTGTTGTGAGGGACAGGCTGACACTGAACTGTGAGGGACAGGCTGAACCTGAGCTGTGAGGGACAGGCTGACCCTGAGCTGTGAGGGACAGGCTGGTCCTGAACTGTGAGGGACAGGCTCACCCTGAGCTGAGCGGTGAGGGACAGGCTCACCCTGAGCTGAGCGGTGAGGGACAGGCTCACTATGAGCTGTGAGGGACAGGCTGACACTGAGCTGTGAGGAACAGGCTGACCCTGAGCTGTGAGGGACATGCTCACCCTGAGCTTTGTGATCATGTTGGCCCCTTTGTTGTGATGGACAGGCTGACCCTGAGCTGTGAGAGACAGGCCCACCCTGAGCTGTGAGGGACAGGCTCACACTAAGCTGTGACGGACAGGCTAATGCTGAGCTGTGAGGAACAGGATGACCGTGATCTGTGACGACATGCTTACCCAGAGCTGTGTGATCCTGTGGGTTCCATTTTTGTAAGGAACAGGCTGACCCTGAATTGTGTAGGACAGGGTCACCGTCAGCTGTGTAATCATATGGGCCCCTTTGTTGTGAGGGACAAGCCCACCCTGAGCTGTAAGGGACAGGCTCACCCTGAGCTGTGAGGGTCAGGCGGACCATGATTTGTGAGAGACAGGCCCACCCTGAGCTGTGAGGGATTTGTGAGGGACAGGCTCACCCTGAGCTGTGTGATCATGTGGGCCTCTTTGTTTTGAGGGACAGGTTGACCCTGAGCTGTGAGGCACAGACTGACCCTGAGATGTGACGGACATTCTCACCCTGAGCTGTGTGATCATGAGGGCCCCTTTGTTGTGAGGGACAGGCTGAACCTGAACTGTGAGGGACAGCCCACCCTTACCTGTGAGGGACAGGCCCACTCAAGCTGTGATGGACAGGCTCACCTTGAGCTGTGTGATCAAGTGGGCCACTTTGTTGTGAGGGACAGCCCACCCTTACCTGTGAGGGACAGGACCACCCTGAGATGTGAGGGACAGGCTCAACCAGAGCTGTGAGGGACAGGCTGTCCCTGAGCTGTGAGGGACAGGCCCACAGTGTGCTGTGAGGTACAGTCTGACCCTGAACTTTGAGGTACAGGCTGACCCTGAACTATAAGGTACAGGCTGACCCTGAGCTGTGAGGGATAGGCTCACCCTGAGCTGCAAGGGACAGGCTAACCCTGAGCTGTGAGGGAAAGGCTGACCCTGAGTTGTGAGGGACAGGCCCACTCTGAGCTGTGAGGGACAAGCTGAGCCTTAGCTGTGAGGGACAGGCTAACCCAGACCTGTGTGGGACAGGCCCACTCTGAGCTGTGAGGGACAGGATCACCCTGAGCAGTGAGGAACAGACTGACACTGATCTGTGAGGGACAGGCCCACCCTGAGCTGTGAGGGACAGGCTGACCCTGAACTGTAAGGGAGAGGCTGACCCTGAGCTGTGATGAACAGGCTGACCCAGACCTGTGAGGGACAGGCTGACACTGAGCTTTGAGGGACAGGCTGACCTTGAACTGTGAGGGACAGGCTGACCCTGATCTGTGAGAGACAGTACCACCCTAATCTGTGAGGGACAGGCCCACCCTGAGCTGTGAGGGACAGGCTGACCCTGAGCTGTGAGGGACAAGCTCATTCTGAGCTGTGAGGGACAGGCTGAACATGAGCTGTGAGGGACAAGCTCACCCTTAGCTGTGAGGGGCAGGCTGAACCGGAGCTGTGAGTGTCAAGCTGACCATGATCTGTGAGAGACAATCCCACCCTTAGCTGTGAGAGACAGGCTGACCCTGAGCTGTGAGGTACAGGCTGACCCTGATCTGTGAGGGACAGGCTCACCCTGAGCTGTGAGGGACATGCTCACCCTGAGCTGAGCTGTGAGGGACAGGCTCACTATGAGCTGTGAGGGACAGGCTGACCCTGATCTGTGAGGGACAGGCTCACCCAAAGCTTTGAGTTTGAAGCTGACCCTGATCTGTGAGGAAGAGGCCCACCCTGACCTGTAAGGGACAGGCTGAACCTGAGCTGTGATGGACAAGCTGACCCTGATCTTTGAGGGACAGGCTCACCCAAAGCTGTGAGGGAGAGGCTGACCCTGATCTTTTAGGGATGGCTGAAATTGAGCTGTGAGGAACAGGCTGACTCTGAGCTGTGAGGGACAGGCTGATCCTAAGCTGTGAGGGACATGCTCACCCTGAGCTGTGTAATCATGTGGGCCCTTTTGTTGTGAGATTCAGGCTGACCCTGAGCTGTGAGGGACATGCTCACCCGAGCTGTTTGATCATGTGGGGTCCTTTGTTGTGAGGGACAGGCTGACCCTGAGGTATGAGGGACAGGCCCACCCTGAGCTGTGTGGGACAGGCCATTCTGAGCTGTGAGGGACAGGCTGACCCTGAGCTGTGATGGACAGGCTGACCCTGATCTTTGAGGGACAGGCTCACCCAAAGCTGTGAGGGACAGGCTGACCCTGATCTTTGAAGGATGGCTGAAATTGAGCTGTGAGGAACAGGCTGACTCTGAGCTGTGAGGTACTGGCTGACCCTGAGCTGTGAGGGACATGCTCACCCCAAGCTGTGTGATCATGTGGGGCCCTTTGTTGTGAGGGACAGGCTGACCCTGAGGTGTGAGGTACAGGCCCATCCTGAGCTGTGTGGGACAGGCCACTCTGAGCTGTGAGAGACAGGCGTACCCGGAGCTGTGAGGGACAGGCTGACCCTGAGCTGTGAGGGACAGGCTCACCCAGAGCTGTGAGGGACAGGCAGACCTGAGCTGTGAGGGATAGGCCCACACTGAGCTCTGAGGGACAATCTCACCCTGAACTGTGAGGGAAAGGCTCACCCTGAACTGTGAGGGACAGGCTCACCCTGAGCTCTGAGGGAGAGGCTGACGCTGAGCTGTGAGTGACAAGCTCACCCTGAGCTGTGAGGGACAGACTGAACCTGAGATGTGAGGGACAGACCCACTCTTAGCTGTGAGGAACAGGCTCACCCAGAGCTGTGAGGGACAGACTGACTCTAATCTGTGAGGAACAGACCCACCCTGAACTGAGAGTGACAGGCTGACCCTGAACATTGAGAGACAGCCTGACCCTGAGCTGTGAGGGACAGGCCCACTCTGAGCCGTGAGAGACAGGCTCACCCTAGCTGTCAGGGACAGGCTGACCCTGATCTGTTAGGGATAGGCCCACCCTGAGCTGTGAGGGACAGCTGACTCTGAGCTGTGAGGGACAGGCAGACCCTGAACTGTGAGGGACAGGCTCACCCTGAGTTGTGAGAGACAGGCTCACACTGAGCTGTGAGGGACAGGCTGACCCTGAGCTGTGAGAGACAGTCCAACCTTGATCTGTGAGGGACAGGCCCACCCTGAGCTATGAGGGACAGGCTGACCCTGAGCTGTGAGGGACAGGCTCACCTTGAACTGTGTGATCATTTGGGCCCCATTGTTGTGAGGGACAGGCAGACCCTGTACTGTGAGGGACAGGCCCATCCTGAGCTGTGAGGGACAGGCTCACCCTGAGCTGTGAGGGATAGGCTGTCCCTGAGCCTTGAAGGACAGGCTCACCGTGAGCTGTGTGATCATGTGGGCCCCTTTGTTGTGAGGCAGAAGCCCACCCTGAGTTGTGAGGGACAGGCTCACCCAGAGCTGTGAGGTTTCGGCTGACCATGATCTGTGAGAGACAGGCCCACCCTGAGCTGTGAGGGAAAGGCTGACCCTGAACTGAGCGACAGGATCACCCTGAGCTGTGAGGGCCAGGCTCACTATGAACTGTGAGGGACAGGATGACCCTGAGCTGTGAGAGTCTGGCTGACCCTGAGCTTTGAGGGACATGCTCACCCTGAGCATGTGTGGCCCCCTTTATGTCGGACATGCTTACCCTGAGCTGTGAGGGACAGGCCCACCCTGAGATGTGAGGGGCAGGCTAACCTTGTTCTGTGAGGGACAGGCCCACACTGTGCTCTGAGGTACAGTCTGACCCTGAACTATGAGGTACAGGCTGACCCTGAGCTGTGATGGACAGGCTCAACCTGAGCTGTGACACACAGGTTAACCCTGAGCTGCGAGGGACAGGCCCACCCTGAGCTGTTAGGGACAGGCTCACCCTCAACTGTGAGGTACAGCCTGACCCTGAGCTGCAAGGTACAGGCTGACCTTTACCTGTGAGGGACAGGCTAACCCAGAGCTGTGAGGGACAAGTTGACCTAGAGCTTGAGGGACAGGCCCACTCTGAGCTGTGAGGAACAGGCTCACCCTGAGCTGTGAGGAACAGGCTGACCCTGTGCTGTGAAGGACAGGCCTATCCTGACCTGTGAGGGACAGGCTCATCCTGAGCTGTGAGGGACAGGCTCACCCTGAGCTGTGAGGGTCAGAATGACCCTGATCTGTGAGAGACAGGCCCACCCTGAGCTGTGAGGGACAGTCTGACCCTGAGCTGTGAAGGACAGGCTAACCCTGAGCTGTGTGATTATGTGGGCCCCTTTGTTTTGAGAGACAGGCAGACCCTGAGCTGTGAGGGACATGCCCACCCTGAGCTGTGAGGGACAGGCTAACCCAGAGCTGTGAGGGACAAGTTGACCTAGAGCTTGAGGGACAGGCCCACTCTGAGCTGTGAGGAACAGGCTCACCCTGAGCTGTGAGGAACAGGCTGACCCTGTGCTGTGAAGGACAGGCCTATCCTGACCTGTGAGGGACAGGCTCATCCTGAGCTGTGAGGGACAGGCTCACCCTGAGCTGTGAGGGTCAGAATGACCCTGATCTGTGAGAGACAGGCCCACCCTGAGCTGTGAGGGACAGTCTGACCCTGAGCTGTGAAGGACAGGCTAACCCTGAGCTGTGTGATTATGTGGGCCCCTTTGTTTTGAGAGACAGGCAGACCCTGAGCTGTGAGGGACATGCCCACCCTGAGCTGTGAGGGACAGGCTCACCCTGAGCTGTGAGGGTCAACCTGACCCTGATCGTGAGGGACCGGCCCACCCTGAACTGTGAGAGACAGGGTGACCCTGAACTGTGAGGGGCATGCTCACCCTGAGCTGTGTGATCCTGTCGGCCCCTTTGTTTTAAGGGACAGTCTGACTCTGAGCTGTGAGGGGCAGGCTCACCGTGAGCTGTGAGGGACAGGCTAACCCTGAGCTGTATGATCATGTGGGCCTCTTTGTTGTGAGGGACAAGCCCATCCTGAGCTGTGAGGGACAGGCGCACCCTGAGCTCTGAGTTTCAGGCTGACCGTGATCTGTGAGAGACAGGCTCACCCTGAGCTGTGAGGGACAGGCTCACCCTGAGCTGTTAGGGACAGGCTCACCCTGAACTTTGAGGTTAAGCCTGACCCTGAGCTGTGAGAGACAGGCTCACCCTGAGCTGTGAGGGTCAGACTGACCCTGAGCTCTGAGGGTCAGGCTGACCATGATCTGATAGAGACAGGCCCACCCTGAGCTCTGAGGGACAGGCTGATCCTGAACTGTGAAGGACAGGCTGATCCTGAGCGATGAGGTGTGGGAAGCCAAGAGCCCTCTCATAGACCCTGACTCTGCTTCCCATTTTAGGAACTGCTTGGGACAGACATTGGTGACATTTTCCCAGGCCTTCCTGATCTCAGCAGATACCTGATCTATAGCCACATAACATCAGGCTGACAGTTATTTTATCTGGCCTTATCTATAGTTACGTTCGCCTTACAAGCGGCCAACATGGCCGACCCGAGTTCGATTCCTCCGCCCCTCTCGGAGAGCCCGGCAAGCTACCAAGAGTATTCGATATGCCAGACACAGTAACAACAAAGTCTCCAATGGAGACGTTACTGGGCCCGCTCGAGCAAATCGACGATCAACAGGAGGGCCTTTACCTTTACCTTTACCTTTACCTTTATCTATAGTTACCTCCAGGATGCATCTACTGCCTAAGACACTTTGATATACAAATATAAAGCTCAGGATGTACCTACTGCCATAAGACCCTTTGATGTACAAATGTCTACCTTGAATGTTAGGTAAAGCTCTTGTTGCTGACCTACCATGTATGGCTATATTGCTTCTGCTCCTGACTGAGCTGCCCCAACCCTATATAAACAGCCTGTATCCCTCAATAAAGGCTGTCCCTTTTTCTCTCTATTTCTAAACTGTACTCTGTCTCTTGTGTCTTGTGTTCATTCGGTCGGTCCTTCCCTGCACCTACGGATCCTAGGGCCTCCTCTGCGTGCTGGAGTGTGGTTTAACAGGCTCTCCAAAATGAGGGACAGGCTGACCCTGAGCTGTGAGGGACATGCTCACCCTGAGCTGTGTGATCATGTGGGCCCCTTTGTTGTAAGGGACAGGCTGACCCTGACCTGTGAGGGACAGATTCACCCTGAGCTGTGTGATCATGTGGGCTCCTTTGTTGTGAGGGACAAACCCATCCTGAGCTGTGAGAGACAGGCCCACCCTGAGCTGTGAGGGACAGGCTCACCCTGAGCTGTGAGTGTCAGGCTGACCCTGATCTATGAGAGACAGGCCCACCCTGAGCTGTGAGGGACATGCTCACCCTGAGCTGTGAGGGACAGGCTCACCCTGAGCTCTGAGGGTCAGGCTGACCCTGAGCTGTGAAGGACAAGCCCACCCTGAGCTGAGAGGGACAGGCTCACCCTGAGCTGTGAGGGTCAGGCTGACCCTGCTCTGTGAGGACAAGCCCACCCTGAGCTGTGAGGCACAGGCTCACCCTGAGCTGTGCGGTATAGGCGATATGGGTCACATGGGCATTTGACCATGTGTCCCTGAGTCTGGGCGTACGTGACCGATGGGCTCTGGGTGTCTCGGGACACTGCGCTAGGGCAGCTGGCTGCCCATGCCTGGGCCACTCTAGGCTCACCCGGAGCTGTGTGATCATGTGGGTCCCTTTGTTGTGAGGGACAGGCCCACTCTGGGCTGTGAGGGGCAGGCTCACCCTGAACTGTGTGATTATGTGGGCCCTGAGTTGTGGGGAATAGGCGACCTTGAGTTGTGAGGGACAGGCTCATCCTGAGCTGTGTGATTGTGGGGACTGAGCCATGCCAAGCCAGGATCATGGAGGTTTCAGTGAGGGTCAGCCGGGGGGCCTTGAGCATCCACCTCTTTGGGTTCCGGTGTGTTACCATGCTGAGGGGACTCTGAACTGGACATCAGTCCTGACTCTCGGGTCTCTGCTCCTGGCTGTTGTAGGGGGCCCGGGGGCTGGTGTGCGGGCAGCACAGGCAGCATCTCCTGGAGGGTACCTTCATCTACTCCTACGTGTGCTACCAGGGAACCTTCTCGAAGTACACGAGAGAACTTATCTGCTGCCTGCTGACCAGAGTGCTCAGGGCTGAGGGAGCACAGGCTGAGGGAACACAGTGTCAGTGGAGCACAGTCCGTGGGAGCACAATCCAAGGGAGCACAGTCCGAGGGGAGCACAGGGCATTGGGAGCACAGGCCCAGCAGCAGGCATCTCAGAGCATGCTCTGATGTGGGGGTTCAGGGCTCGGCCCCTGCGTGTACTCATCTGTCCTGGTGTCTCCACCCTGAAGCTCTGAGTGACCAGGGTCCCAGTTACCCAGGCCACTGTGGCCGGTGCAGCCATTGTCCTCCCCCATGGCCTCGCCCCTCAGGGCAGCTCATGGAGACCCTCTGATGCTCCCGGCTCCCCAGGGGTCCCAGAGTGTGACCAGCCCCCTGCCCCCAGTGCCGGTGGTGTGAGTCTCAGTTTCTCCCCGACTGGCCCCTGGGCCCCATGCAAATGCTTGTTTGTTCCCCTCCAAGAACCTTCGCTGTGCTCCTCTGAAGCTGTTTCAGAAATAGCCTCATGGTCACCACCTGCAGCCCAACCCCCGGCCCCCAAGCCCTGGCTCTGCTCAGGGACTCACGAGGGGCAACTCTGACTGAAAACAGTTTTCATTCAGGCCCATGGCGCATCTGCCGATGGGGGAGTTCTGGGGTCCCAGGCCCCCGACCCCACGTGTCCGCATCCCCCCCGCAAACTCGTCTCTATATCGGGTTGCTGTAGTTCAGGCCACAGGCGCGAAGGTGCAGTCCCGTGGCCACCACAGCCCCCAGGTGTCCAAGGCACTGACCAGCCCCCGGCCTGCCTTGGCGTTCCTCCTTACGCCAGGGCTGTGGCCCTTTCCCCGCTCCTGCTCTGGGCCCTTCACACACGTCACACGCCGGTTCCGCCCTCATCCCTTTGCCCACGCGACACTGCGCAGCGGCCAGCGATGTGGGTCACATGGGCATTTGACCATGTGTCCCTGAGTCTGGGCGTACGTGACCGATGGGCTCTGGGTGTCTCGGGACACTGCGCTAGGGCAGCTGGCTGCCCATGCCTGGGCCACTCTGCAGACACCATGGCCAGACCTCGGTCCAGGGCATGGCCAAGCTGTGGCCTACTCAGCCCGCGCCTCACCCCTGCATCCCTACTTCATCTCTTCCACCCGTCCCCACCTGCCCGGCCCCGTCGCTGTGTCCCCATCCGACTCTTGCACGTGCGTGGCCGGTTTCTCCCAGTCTCCCTCGCTCTTCTGCTGATCCTGTCTGTCTGTCCTGTCACTCCCGCTCTCCTAGATCACTCCCCACCCTCCCTGTCTCTCCCTCCTTCTACTCTGTCTCTCTGGTCCTTTCCAGTCTGCGGAGGGCCCGCAAAACCACTCTCCGGCCCGCGGAGGTGGCCCTAGGATCCATAGGTGCAGGGAAGGGCTGACCAAATGAACACAAAACACAAGAGACAGAGTACAGTTTAGAAATGGAGAGAAAAAGGGACAGAACTTTATTGGGGGCTACAGGCTGTTTATATAGTGTCGGGGCAGCCCAGTCAGGAGTAGAAGCAATATAGCCATACATGGTAAGGTCAGCAACAAGAGCTTTACCTAACATTCAAGGTAAACATTTGTACATCAAAGGGTCTTATGGCAGTAGCTGCATCCTGAGTTTTATATTTGTATATCAAAGGGTCTTAGGGCAGTAGATGCATCCTGGAGGTTACTATAGATAAGGCCAGATAAGATAACTGTCAACCTGATGTTATGTGGCTATAGCTCAGGTATCCACTGAGATCAGGAAGTCCTGGGAGACTGTCACCAATGTCTGTCTCAAGCAGTTCCTAACATGGGAACCACGGCTAGGGTCTATGAGAGGGCTCTTGGCTTCCCACATCTCCCCCTTCGATATTATATAAATGCCTCGTTCAGGGAGGTATTGGCTGGGTCCCCCCGAGATCACAAAATACCTCTGTTTTGTGGAGGGGAGGATGAGATGCCCATCCCTCAATTCTCCTTGCTAGAAGGGAATTGTGTGAAAAGGCAGGGACAGAGGAATCTCCATGCAGACCCAGCATGCCTCTTAGGGAGTCGGAAACTGGCCACAGGGCCATCCCTTGCAGTGCTTTGCCTAGCAACTGACGGGCTCCAAAAAGAAAAAAGGGGGCACAGGGAGCGGGTCCAATGCCACTACTCCCGCGATGGGAAGGTCCATTCGATAGACCAGCGGGGGAGCTCAACTGACCCAGCGGAGGCCTGCGACAGCCTAGCATCTTCCATAGCCAGGCGATGATAGGGCACCTGGATGGGGGTCATCGATATTGTGGCAATCTGTTGTCTAATAAAGGCGAGCAGGCGATTGACTATACAAGGGCCAGTATTTACTAACAACAAGAGTGCTAATAGGGGGCCTAAAAGTGGTAACCGATATGGGAGTAAAAGGTAAAGGTAAAGGCCCTCCCGTTGATTGTCGATTTGCTCGAGCGGGCCCAGTAACGTCTCCATTGGAGACTTTGTTGTTACTGTGTCTGGCATATCGAATACTCTCGGTAGCTTGCCGGGCTCTCCGAGAGGGGCGGAGGAATCGAACTCGGGTCGGCCATGTTGGCCGCGTGTAAGGCGAACGCCCTACCCGCTGTGCTATCGCTGGAGCGATATGGAAGTAAGGTATGGAAACTCCAGCCAGAGGAGGAGGGTTCTCATAGGCGATGCCTTTGCTCCAGGCCCTCTCATAATTCATGCATGGAGTCCCTAATGACCCCACTATGATTGACATAAAAACAGCACTCTTCCCCAATGCAGCACACCATCCCCCCTCTTTCATAAAGAGCAAGTCAAGTCCTAGGTGGTTTTGAAGAGCAACCTCCAAAAGACGTTAGCAAATCCTCGAGGTGAGATGGATTGTTCAAGGCGCTCTAAATCGGTATTCACAGTGACAGGGAGTGTAGGTAAACCAGAGTGCTGTGAGGTCAGGGTGCCCGCAAGGCCAAGGGTGAACAGGGTGACGAGGTGAGGGTGGTGACAGGCTCGCGGCAAAGTCAGCAGGGTGAAACAACATCCATCATGCGGGGACCAGTAATCATAAAGGGTGGAAGTTGGGTGGTACAAAATACGGGGACAACCAGAAGAGTCATACAGAACTGTGAAGAGGAGTCGAAAACAGAGGCAGCGACATGAGGAGTCAGGCCTGTCACTGAGCAGAGCCACCAGGCATCCTCCATAGGTCGGGGTCCAAGAAGGTGATCACTAGGGCCCAGAGGGCGTCTGCAGAGCCAGACTGGAGAGGAGGCAGAAATGGTGCTGAGCTTATCTTAATCTCACTTAACAAAAACTGCTCTGCAATGCTTCCATAGATATTCAAAAAGCCTTAAAAATGCTCACAATTAAAGCTCTTACAAGGTATATTCACTGGGCAAAAGATCACTTTACATTAGAAATCAACCAGAAGACATCTTAAAATTCTGATTTCCAGGAAAGCACAAATACAAAAGATTAAAGCACTCATAGATTATTATGAAACATTAAGTATTTCACACTTGTGTACAAAGCTTTCTGAAGAACAGAGTCAGGTTGATACCTGGTGACAAGGCTTAGCATGAAATAGTTATCAAAATAATAGCATGTACTTTCAAGCACTGGACAGGTTGATTAACAATGTAGTTAGTAAAATTTCCCACATTTTCCATGAAATTCTCCATTCTCAGAAACCATTACAGAAGGCTGACATCTGAGATTATCCCACTTATAACTCTTACAGGTTCTAGAAATTTTAGTTACCAAGAGTCTCAGAGATCAGATAGAGCACTGGTAAGGACAAATTTTGCAACCAATTTTATAACTCTAGAAACTCATGTTTAAAATAAACCATTATTTTTTTGAACCTGTTTTCATGTGTCATAGTTATTTTAACTCCTTCTAGATCAAATATTCTAATCTAAGGCAGATACAAACATGTAAGGTAAGGTAAAGGTAAAGGCCCTCCCGTTGATTGTCGATTTGCTCGAGCGGGCCCAGTAACGTCTCCATTGGAGACCTTGTTGTTACTGTGTCTGGCATATCGAATACTTTCGGTAGCTTGCCGGGCTCTCCAAGAGGGGCGGAGGAATTGAACTCGGGTCGGCCATAGTTGGCCGCTTGTAAGGCGAACGCCCTACCTGCTGTGCTATCGCTCCAGCCCATTAACATAACAACATAAGACCTATGATCAATTTTTATAAAACATAATAAAAATTTCTTTGGCTTAATTTCAATAGTTCTTGTACCTTAATTATTTAAAATCATGAGCTTTCTATACCAGATATTTTTAACAATTCCACAAAAATACAAACATGCTTTCAGACACAGAAAAAGCCCTTTGGATTTTTTACCAAACTTTGATATTAGCATAAGAAAATATTTGAATTCCTGTGTGAACACAAAAAGGATGGCAGCAATCTATCTTTCCCACTGCCCACGTTCGGTAGTTTCCCCCACTCCAGGGAGGTGGATGGCGATGGGCAGGAAAAGGAAGGAAACCTTATGGCCAGGCTGCTTGATCTTAGTTGCAGCCTACTCCAATCCTCTCTCCATTCACTCTAGTATCTCTACTGCCTCTCCCAGCCCATTCTTACAGTCTCATTATATACCATAAAAGAAACTCAGGTTCTCTCAAGCATGTTTTCCCCTGTTCTCTCAGACCTCCTAGTAGAGAGCCCTGAAATCTCCTCATATAGATCATGGTACCTCTAAAGGGGCAATACAGTGATGTCATCAAAAGGAGAAAGAACATTGAGGCTGCAAAACATACATTGCTTCTTTACATCTGCAGGCCAGTAATTTTGTCCTCACCTTTACAAGTTTCAAGCACTTGGATTAGCACATCAAAGACCAATCTACATCTCAAAGATCAGCCTTCCTGGAGCCTGGCATCTACATCCCAAAGATCAGGCCTGGCTAGCACCTGAGATCTGCTCTGTGAGATAAGAGAAGTTGCCTCTAACAGCAAGGTTTCTGTGAGATAAGGGAAGCTGCCTCTTGCAGTATACTGAAATTATTTACTGAGGGCAGTTTGAAAGGGAAAAAATGTTTAGCCTCATCCAAACTAATCAGGACATTCTTCTAGGACAGATTCTCACTTAGCAGATCGACTCACAATTTACAATACAAGTTCAGTGTCCTAGAAGGATCTGATCTTAAAAATTAACAAGAAAAGCTGATTAACTGGTTGGGGAGGAGAGCATATAGAAGTGGTTACGGAAAAACAAAGGAATGGAAGTGACTCAGGAGCACTGTGATGGGTGTAACCTGATAAACCTTAGCTCCTTGTGTCAAGGGAGAATGGACAAATCCAATTGTTATCCTATAAATTGCCACTGTTTAGGAAAATAAGGAAACTTCATTTTAATGGCTTCTGTACCTCTGTAGTTTGTAAAAGCGGCCTAATTTTTCATTAAAGTTAGCTGAGGCTTGTAAGATTAAAGTCTTGCTTTCTCTGAACTCATATTTCACTTTAATTTCAGGCTCTAGTTCCATAGCTCTTCTAGATAGTACAAGATTCTTAAGTTCAAAAGGATTTCAACTGTTAATCACATGATCATTAATGTTATTCTATCAAGAAATTTAGATTGAGAATTCTGCTTTCTCTATAAGTCCCACCTTCTGATAAGGATTCACCCTTGTCTGACAGGTTCCAAAAACAACTGCATTTCTTAAATCACTGGGTAGCATAGCACTAACTTCTCTAAAATTTCTACTTCTGATTTCAGCCTGGTTCCAACACTCGAGTGTTCCACATAGACAGACAGACAGACAGACAGACAGACAGACAGACAGACAGACAGACAATGAACTGATTAAAACACCAAACATACATGTGCACACATCTGCAGTTGATCGATCAATCTGACCCTTCAAAAAATGACAGGGAGAAACTGATGGTCTGAGAAAGGAAGGGACAGCCCCCAGGGCAAAGAAACCTTATCAGCTGATTGGGACTGAAAGAATCCATATTAGGGCATCAAATTTCTGTGTACTTTAGCTAACTTGCAACATTGCTTTCTGTAAAACTGCTTGGCTGCTTTGCACCTGGGGGAGACGGGACTTGGAAAGTGAACAGGGCATAACTTCTTTCTAAACCAAGTGTGACAGGATTCAGGTGTATTTACTGTCCCTGAAATGTATTGTCTCAGTAAAGCACCCTGCAGATTTGGGTAAAGGATAACTCAGGATGCGGGTGGTTGGGGGAAATTGCCCTTTCCTGGAATGTATTGTCTCACTAAAGCACCCTGCAGATTTGGGTAAAGGATAACTCAGGATGCGGGTGGTTGGGGGAAATTGCCCTTTCCTGGAATGTATTGTCTCACTAAAGCACCCTGCAGACTTGGGTAACTCAAAACGAGGATGGTCAAGGGAGATTACCTAAGGCTTAATGATTCCAGCTATAACCTTGCTTGTGCTGACAATCGATATACGTAGATGCTGATCTTTGAATCTATAGGCTAAGGAGTGAGGTACTTTTAAATGGATTGGTTAAGAAAGTATATGTTGTTACAAATCTATTGGCTATGAAATGTGCGGGCTTTGCTGTAACGGCCAGTGAAGGCCTATATAAGATCCCCTTCGAAGAAGTTCGGGGCTCTCAGTCACTGCCCATTTTTGGGGTATGCTGCGGAGCCCCAGCATGCTGGTCTAAATAAACCCCGTTTTTACTCCTGCAGGAATTGTGTCTATCTGGTCTCTCCGCGCCTCCCAGGGCTAGGGAACTCCCGATCCCAACAGGACCACTGCTCCTCATTTCCCAGCCTAAATAAGCCAGTCTCCTGCTGTTAAAAATGGGTCAGGAAAGGCTTGTTGGTATTTTTTTCATTTCATTTCATCATCCTGTTATTCGTCGATTGCCTCGAGCAAGCCCCAGTAACGTCTCTTTCATCCTAGCCCTGAGATTATATTCAAGGCTATTTAGGAGAATGAGACCCATCATTGTTACTGGTATTTGGCATATTTTGGTACGCCACGGGGAGTTTGCCAGACTCTACCCTGTGGGCAGGCTACATTCTGGGAGAAGCAGATGCAAGACACGGGGGAGGCCCGACAAAGGGGCCCACCTAGGTGCTTGTCTGGCCAGTGGGAAACTTAGCCGTAGTGGATCAGCCAAAGGTGACTTACGGCTGACGTCTAAGTCAGCACCACCATAGACCATGTTTCCCGTGGAACCACAGACAGCCCAACCGGATTCCTTAGCCTTTTCAGGGACCTTAAGGGTACCCAGCCGTGGAACCACAGACTCGAATCAGAGGCGAGGACGCCCCTGACTGCTCATTCACTCGCACACACATTCCACAAAGGACACGACAAAGGAGCGTGGGGGGGCACCTTATCCAACCCAGTGACCATCTCATATACCTCATATTAGACTGAACAATCAATTCTCCCCTGATCCCACCCCATCGACCTCTATAACGAGGCAGGGGCTAGTACCCACTCGGCCTCGAACAAGACGGGGATCTTCCCACTCGGCCTCGAACAAGACGGGGATTTTTGATTAGGTGCGCACTTACCTTTCCGTGCGACCCGGTGGCCACCGCTTCCTGAAGGGGAGTTCGGCGGTCATCTCCCAGACACCACCCCGCATGGGCGCCAGTTGCGGAGGGCCCGCAAAACCACCCTCCAGCCTGCGGAGGTGGCTCTAGGATCCATAGGTGCAGGGAAGGACCAACCGAATGAACACAAGACACAAGAGACAGAGTACAGTTTAGAAATAGAGAGAAAAAGGGACAGAACTTTATTGGGGGCTACAGGCTGTTTATATAGGGTCTGGGCAGCCCAGTCAGGAGTAGAAGCAATATAGCCATACATGGTAAGGTCAGCCACAAGAGCTTTACCTAACATTC
Source organism: Sorex fumeus (assembly GCF_029834395.1). NCBI lineage: Eukaryota > Metazoa > Chordata > Mammalia > Eulipotyphla > Soricidae > Sorex > Sorex fumeus. The sequence goes on along the minus strand of NW_026606140.1, from coordinate 2,442,834 downwards.
AAGGTAAACATTTGTAAATCAAAGGATCTTATGGCAGTAGGTTCATCCTGAGCTTTACATTTGTATATCAAAGGGCCTTATGGCAGTAGGTGCATCCTGAGCTTTACATTTGTATATCAAAGGCTCTTAGGGCAGTATATGCATCCTGGAGGTTACTATAGATAAGTAAATAAGACCAGATAAGATGACTGTCAGCCTGATGTTATGTGGCTATAGATCAGGTATCCACTGAGATCAGGAAGTCCTGGGAGACTGTCACCAATGTCTGTCCCAAGCAGTTCCTAACATGGGAACCACGGCTAGGGTCTATGAGAAGGCTCTTGGCTTCCCACACCAGTCTCTCCCCGCCTCTGTCTCTCCACCTCTGACCATCTCTGTCTCTGGTTTCTTTGTATTAAGCTGGCCGCCTGGTGCTGTCTACATGCCTCACCCTCAGCTCCCCTCAGTCAGTGTTCCCCTCAGCCTGTGCTCCCTCACCCTCAGCACCCCTCAACCTCAGCTCTCCTCAGCCTGTGCTCCCTCAGCCTATGTTCCCCTTAGCCTGTGTTTCCCTTAGCCTGTGTTCCCCTCAGCCTGTGTTCCCTCAGCCTGTCCCCTCAGTCCTAGTCGAGCTGCTGCTTGTCCCACTCTGTCTGTGCTCAAGCCTGAAGGCCCCGTGGCCCCACTGGTGGGGGCCTGTACCTTGCACTGGCCTGCCTCCTGTGCCGAGTCCCCTGCACCACCTGGGGCCTGGGAATCTGTGTACCGAGTCCCTGTGGCTGTATCCAGGGCAGCACAGTGCCAGCACCCTGGCCGAGGCGGCTGCACCACTCTGAAGACCAGAATGTTCCCACCTGTTCTGCCCCTCCACCCGGCAGCCCCCGATTCTGACCCAGGGCTTCCCTGGTCACCCCAGCAGCTGATTTACCTCTGCTCCCTGGCTCCTCGGTGAGCACAGGGCACCCCACACCTCACAGCTGGACCCCAAGTGGATAGGCCCTGCCGTCATGGGCAGTGGACACGGCCCCAGGCAGAGGCTTACTTTGCCCTTAGCCTAAACAAAGCCCACATGTGAGGGGGATTCTGAGTCCAAGGGCCTGAGTGGAGGCATGTTAATGAGTGTGAGGGAACATGTCTGTGAGTAGGGTGTGAGTATGGTGTGTGGGAGCATTTCTGTGAATAGGGTGTGTGTGGAAGCATGTCTTGAGTATATGTGGGGGGGAGTGTATGTGGGGGGGAGCATGTCTGTGAGTAGGGTATTAGTGTGGGTGTGTGGGAGCATGTCTGTGAATAGGGTGTGAGTGTGTGGGAACATGTCTATGACTAGGGTGTGAGTGTGTGGGAGCTTATCTGTGAGTAGGGTGTGAGTGTGGGTATGAGGGAACATGTCTGTGAGTAGAATGTGAGTGAGTTTGAGGGAGCATGTCTGTGAATAGGGTGTGAGTGTGGGTGTGTGGGAGCATGTCTGTCAGTAGGTGTGAGTGCGGGTATGTGGGAGCATTCTGTAAGCAGGGTATAAGTGTGGGTGTTGGAAGCATGTCTGTGAGTAGGTGTGAGTGAGTGTGTGGGAATATGTCTGGGAGTAGGGTATGAATGTAGGTATGTGGGAGAATGTCTATGAGTAGGTTGTGAGTGTGGGTGTGTGTTGGAGTATGTCTGTGAGTAGGGTGTGAGTGTGAGTGTGAGTGTGAGTATGTGGGAGCATGTCTGTGAGTAGCGTGTGAGTGTGGGTGGGTGTGTGGGAGCATGTCTGTGAGTAGGGTGTGAGTGTGTGGGAGCATGTCTATGACTAGGGCGTGAGTGTGTGGGAGCTTATCTGTGAGTAGGGTGTGAGTGTGGGTATGAGGGAGCATGTCTGTGAGTAGAGTGTGAATGTGAAAGAGCATGTCTGTGAATAGGATGTGAGTGTGGGAGCATGTCTGTCAGTAGGTGTGAGTGTGGGTATGTGGGAGCATGTCTGTGAGCAGGGGTGAGTGTGGGTGTTGGGAGCATGTCTGTGAGTAGGTGTGAGTGAGTGTGTGGGAACATGTCTGGGAGTAGGGTGTGAATGTGGTTGTATGGGAGCATGTCTGTATATAGGAGTGAGTGAGTGTGTGGGAACATGTTTGTGAGTAGGGTGTGAGTGTGGGTGTGAGGGAGCATGTCTGTGAGTTAGGTTGTGAGTGTGGGTATGTGGGAGTATATCTGTGAGTAGGTGTGATGAGTGTGAGGGAACTTGTCTGTGAGTAGGTATGAGTGTGGGTATGTGGGAGCCTGTCTGTGAGTAGGGTGTAAGTGAGGGTGTGTGGAAGCATGTCTATGAGTATGTGTGAGTGAGTGTGTGGGAGCATGAGCATGTTTGTGAGTAGGGTGTGAGTTTGGGTGGAGGGAGCATGTCTGTGAGTTAGGGTGTGAGTGTGGTGTGAGTGGGGGTGTGTGGAATTATGTTGCGCAGCAGGGTATGAGTGTGGTGTCAGGGTGTCCTAGCATATTCTGTTAGTGAGGATATTTTTTAATTCCATAATTTAATATTTTTTATGTTGGTGGGAAAGGAAATACAATAAACTCATGATTTTAGAAGGAAATTATATAATGCAATACTTTTATTTAAAAAAGAACACTCAATGAAATTTTACTGTTTTTCTGTTTATTCATTTTATAAATTCAATTCTGTGAAAACAGTTCTTCTGGTTTGAGTACACTCTATGAGTGACCCTAAATAACCTCTACTAACAGCCTAAATTTCCTTCCCTGTCAAAGCAGAAAATCAACCTGAAGCTGAGGACTGAATGACTGTGAGCCCAGCAGCAGAATGACAAATCTAGTTTTTGGAGCATGGGCAAACTGACAGAAAGGAATCGCTCACATCTGTCCGCTGAAAACAAACCACCATTACATACCATCACCAAACTGTACAGGCATTAATAATTAAAACAGATTCTAATCTCAATGAGAAAGAAATATTACCCAAAGTACTGTTAAAATGTTCTCTCTGGAAAAAAATAGAACCAAAAAAGGCAGAGCATCCTCATTTTGGCTCACTGTTTGTTTATATGCAGAGTGTCACAGACCAGATTTCTCAGTCTCCGACTTTACCATTCAAGCAGACAAGCTTAACCGGTCACGGTCCTCCAGTTGTTCATCGATTTTCTCAAGCGGGCCCAGTAACGTCTCCATCATGAGACTTGTTGTTACTGTGTTTGGCATATCAAGTACCTCACGGGTAGCTTGCCAGGCTCTGCCATGCGGGCGAGATACTCTCGGTAGCTTGCCGGGCTCTCCGAGAGGGGCAGAGGAATCGAACTTGGGTCGGCCATGTTGGCTGCTTGTAAGGCAAATGCCCTACCGCTGTGCTATCGCTCCAGCAGACAAGTAATAAAGAGAAAGGGGGAAAACATTGCAAGATCGTTTTACATGTGTAATCACATCATCGATGTAGGTAAAAACTACTGTAAATTTCACATATTTTCCTTTATTTATTTCATTGTTTTGGGGAACACCCTCAGCAGTATTCATTGCCTCCCTCTCTCTCAGTGTTTAGGGATCACTCCTGGTAGTGCTCAGGCACCATATGCAGTGCCAGAGATCAAACCTGGAGTGATCATGTCAAAGGCCACCACCCAATTCTCATTGCTATCTCTGACCCAATACCCGCCACTTTGGGGGGGGCGTAGAGAGGGTATTTTTTTTTAATAGAATGTGAGAGTGTTGGTTTTGCTGTGAGTGTGAGCATGTCTGTGAGTGAGCAGTATGGGTATGAGAGTGGGTTGATGGAGCATGTTGTGAGTGTGTGAATGTGATTTGAGTGTGATTGAGGTTATATGGGAATATGTTTATGTGAGTGTGAGGATATTGAGTATGGGTATGAGCATGGGTTGTGGGAGCTAGCCTGTGAGGGCTTGAGCATGAGTGAAGGTGTCAGTGTGTGTCTGTTGTCAGTGTAGGTGTTAATGTGGATAGTAGTGTGGGTGGGCGCATTCTGTGAGGGGTTAAGTAAGGGTGTGTGGGAACATGTCTGTGAATGTTGGTGTGAATGTGGGTGTAGAGGAGAATGTCTCTGAGTCTGTGAGTGAGGGTTCATGAAAACATGTCTCTGTGTACTCACACAGAGCATTGTGAGTGTGGGTGTTAGTCTGGGAGTGTGAGACTTGTGTGGGAGCTTCTCTATGAGTAGGAGTGAGTGGTGTGAGTGTGAATGTGGGTGTGTGGAAGCATGTTTGTGGGTGTTGTGCTGTGCACATGGGGTGAGTGTGAGAATGCTTGAGTTTGGGACCAGAGAGTAGAGTGAGTAGGGCACTTGCCTTGCACATGGTGACTCGGGATTGATTCCCTGCACCCAACATGGTCCCCCAAGCACCGCCAGAAGTGAGCCCTGAGTACAAAGCTAGGAGTAAGCCTTGAGCAGAGCCAGACATGGCCCCGAAACAAAACCAGGAAGGAAAGAGAGCAGGCAGGCAGGTTGAGTTGGAAAATGAGCACGCATGAGTGAATGCGCAGCTGTGACAATAAGTATGATCATGAGTATATGAGTGGAGTATGTGTGTGAGAGAGCAAACATGAGTGTGGGTCTTCGAGTGTCACAGATATGAAGGTGTGTCACTAGTGAGAATGAGTGTGAGTGTAAGAGTGGCTGAACATAAGATTTGTGGGTGAAACAAGTGGAGGTGTGTGTGAGTGTGGTGGGAGAGTGAGCAGGTTCGAGGATGGGTGTGCAGGGAAAGGGCGGACTGTGTGCACTGCAGACACAGAGTGGGTGGTAATGTGGGAGTGTTCGGGTGCGTGGGAAGTGTGGAAGGAGACGAGCTTGGGTGTCAGAGTGTGTGTGTGTGTGTGTGTGTGTGTGTGGCCATGAGCACATTCTGGTCTGAGTGTGGGTGGACGAGAAAGACTGTTGAGCGCAGGGGTGAGGGAGCTGTCTATGACCGTGTGAGAGTGAGTGAGAAGCATATGGACACGTGTGGTGAGTGTGAGTGTGAACATGTGCCAGGGGCTTTGCTCCTGAGTTCTCAGTGTGTGAGCAGAGGAGGAGCGCACTGAGCTCCTCTGTGAGTGTGTGTGTGTGCGTGTGCATGTGAATAGAGGAGGAGCAAACCAAGCTCCTCTGTGTGAGTGTGTGTGTGTGTGTGTGAGCAGAGAGGAGAGCACCGAGCTCCTCTGTGAGTGTGAGTGTGTGTGTGTCTGCAATGGGCTTCTCTGCCTGCGAATGTCTGCAGACTATACTGATGCATCAGGAAGTAGATTCCAGAGTCCCGGGACCACAAATGAGTGAGGTCATTCTCTCTGTGTCCTTCTCCTGACTCTTTTCTCTCAGCAGGACACTCTCCATGTCCACCCATTTATAAGCAAATGTCACGACTTCATTGTCCCTAGCAGCTGAGCAATATTCCATTGTGTAGATGTGCAATCATTTCTTTATCCTCTGGTCTGTTCTCCAGCGCTCAGGTTGTTTCCAGATTCCAGCTACTGTGAATAGTGCTGCAATGAGTGAAAGAGTGCAGATGGTGTTTCTGCTGTGTGTTTTTGGGCCAGATGGAGCGATGGGTGTTGGGACACCAGATGACTGAAACCTAATCATCAACAGCTTTGTAAGGGTCTATCTCACAGCGATTCAATTTTTAAATACTTTAAAAAATAATTCAAAAAAAAGTCTGGAGCCGTCCATGTCAGCCTCTACCCTCTTAGACACCCCCCCCCCCAGGGGCTGTCAGACCCGCATATGGCCCCAAGCCGGGATGGCTTCCCCATTGGCGCTGAAGTCTGGGTCTCTGCCCACCCAGCGGGGGGAGAATCCACTGTACACGGCGCCCATGGGCCCTGGCCTCCAGCAAGCACACGCACGTGCACACGCATGCACATGTGCAATCTACAGAGGCACACAGGTGTGCATGCATGTGCACACACTTCCCACCCGCCAGCGCCTCCAGCCTCCACCAGCTACGCCATGAAGCGTCCGTACCCCAGGGGCCTGTAGGAGATGGGAGGGAATTGGAGGGGAAACGGTGCTACAGGGAGGGAGAGGGGGGACAGGAGCCAGGCTTGGAGCGGATGAGGGGATGCGGGGTCTCTGGGGAGCCCTGCTACCCCCACACACCATGCCACATCAACACACACACACACTTGAGTCCACAGCACACACGAGCACACAACACACAGAGCCCACAACACATGCTGAATCCAAAGCATACACGAGCACACAACACACGCTGAGTCCTCCGCACACGCTGAGCTCACAACACACATGAGCACACAACACACACAAGCACACAACACACACTGAGCCCATAACACACACGAGCACGCAACACATACTGAGCCCACAACACACACAAGCACACAACACACACTGAGTCCTCAACCCACACTGAGCCCACAACACACATGAGCACACAACACACACTGAGCCCATAACACACACTGAGTCTACAACACACACGAGCACACAACACACACTGAGCACACACACACTGAGTCCACAATACACGCTGAGTCCTCAACACACACAAGCACACAACACACACTGAGCCCACAACACACACTGAGTCGTCAACACACACTGAGCCCACAGCACACATTTGAGTTCCCAACACTCTCTCCGCCCCCACACTCACAAAGCCAGCAGCACCCCACCCTGACACTGTGTGCCCCTCACTCGCTGTGCCAGTTCTCCTGCCCTGTCTCCCCCCTCCTGGCACACCCCTCACAGGGTGCAGTGGGGCCTGCGCTGGGCAACAAAGTGGGCTGGCGAGGGTGAGTCCCAGGCACTGTGGAGTCCAGGTGCCCAGGCAGGGGTGAGGGCCAGAGAGAAGGAGGCCAGGCCATTGCCTGCCCAGGTCCCCTGCAAGGGGCAGTGAGAAGCCACCCATGTGAGCTGTGCACGTGCTGTGTCCGCAATGACTGTGTGTGTCCTGGACCGTGTGTGTGTGTGTGCGTGTGTGACTGCTTCCAGGCATGAGAGTGTGTTCTGTGAGCCCTTTGTTGGGTTTACTGTCATTCTGTGTGTGCCTGTGCACACGTGATGGTGTCCATGTGCGCTGGGGTATCCTGGGCTGTGTGACCGGTCCATGGATGTGTGTATGTGGGTGTATGTATGCTGCACGTGTTTGTGGCCTGCCCCATGTGTATCTGAGCTGTGAACATCCATGTTTGTTATATGTGTCTTATGCATGTGTATAACTGTGTGTCCATTTGTACTGAGTTGTCCTGGGTAGCATGTGTCCATGTGTACATGACACGAGTGCTTGTTCATATGTGCAAGGTGTGCCCGTGAGTGTGTCCGTGTGTGTCTTTGTGTGCTGGCTGTGTCCTATGCAGTGTGTGTCCATGTGTGCTGGTTGTGTCCACTTGTGTGTGTGTCCTTGCGTGCTGGCTGTGTCCACATGTGTGTGTGTCTATGTGTGCTGGCTGTGCCCGCGTGTGTGTCTGTGTGTGTGCACATGGGGCTGGGGGACCAAGCCTGTGGCTCCGGGTGCCCACCCAGCCCAGCCCATCTGGGCTCACTCTCAGCCAGGGCCTGGCAGGGTCTCTGTGACCAGCTCCCACACACTCAGAGCAGCGTCCTAGCTGCCCAAGGCCTGCCCACGAGGACACACACACCATGATCCACCAGGCCCTTCTGGCCTTCCCCAGCTGCCCTCCCACACCCAGCACCAAAACAGCCTCCCCAAGCACAAACACTTGCAAATAGCTTGAAAACACCAAGAACAGGAATCGGGGCCAGGCGTGGGCCGGCGGGAAGCTCTACTGATGCATGAGACTGAAACAAGCCAGCCGGAACCTCAGGATTTGCATTGGAGTGCGGGGCATCGTCCCAGCTGCCAGGGTGATTCCTGACCATCCTCCAGCCACCATCGTGGCCAAGCTGGGCTTTGGCTAGGTCGAGTGACCAGGAAATGTGGGAAGCTGGCCCTTTAACTGACCAAGGGCCTACGTGCCTGTGCTAGGTATGGCTATCTTGACCTACGTGACCCTCAACAGGTAAAGCCTGTGCTAGGTAGGGCTATCCTGACCTACATGACCCTCGGCAGTTAAAGCCTGTGCTTTGTATGGTTATCCTGAGAAAACAATTGTCATGGCTGTAACTGACAATGATTAACTTAGTATAAGCTTTGTAATGTATGGTAGGTCAAACTTATAGACTCTGTAACTTTCCTAACCACATTTGGGCACGACCCTTTGTGTAGCTGACTCACTAATATATACCCCCATAGCCCTCAAAAAAACCTGTCCCTTTTTCTCTTTGTTTCTAAGCTGCATTCTCTCTCTCATGTCTTGTGTTCATTTGGTCAGTCCTTCCCTGCACCTACGGATCCTAAGGCCATCTCCGTGGGCCGGAGAGTGGTTTTGCGGCCCCCCGCAAGGAAACAGGGGACATCTGGAGAACCGCCCAGTGGAGGGCCCCAAAAGAGACGAGCAGGCTCAGTTGCGTGGCAAGGACCAACCGTGTATGGTGCTTTGCACACCAATGGCACCCACACCCACCATGGATCCCACCCAGCCTCGGCTCCAGCTTTTGTCCCACAGGGCCCAGGGCAGCCAAGCCTCTCTGGAGGCCACACACCTGCCCCACACAGCCCTCAGGGAACCCTGCCTGGTGTCCTGAGTGCGTCACTGAGACCCCCTCCCACTCACCCCACACTTGAGCTAGCTCTGAGTCTCTCACCCTGAGACCACCCTGGACAGGGCGCAGGCCTAGCCTGGGGGTTTCTTCTTGGCCAGGTCCCTCCTTAGGGGAAGGCTTCAATTGGTAGGAGATGTTCCCAGAGAGACTCCATGGTGAGTGAAGGTGACAGGGTTAAGAGAATCCTCTGATACAGACTCTCACAAATATGGCCACACTATCCTGACACATAGAAACATAGTCAACTACACCAGCAGACACATACAGTCAGCTACACCAACAGACACATGCAGTCAGTTATACCAACAGACACATACTGTCAGTTACACCAACAGAACATACAGTGAGCTACACCAAAAGACACATAAAGACAGTTACACCAACAGATACAGACATATATAGCCAGCTACACCATCAGATACACTCATATACACCAACAGACATAGATACACACAGTCAGCTATACCAACAGACACAGTCACATACAGTAAGCTATACAAAGCTATACAGCCCTCAGGGAACCCTGCCTGGTGTCCTGAGTGCGTCACTGAGACCCCCTCCCACTCACCCCACACTTGAGCTAGCTCCGGGTCTCTCACCCTGAGACCACCCTGGACAGGGCGCAGGCCTAGCCTGGGGGGTCTCTTCTTGGCCAGGTCCCTCCTTCGGGGAAGGCTTCAATCGGTAGGAGATGTTCCATACAGATCTAAACATACATAGTCATCTATACCAACAGACACAAACAGCTACACTGAAAAATATGTAGTCAACTATACCAACAGACACACAGATATAGATATGTAGTCAACTATACCAACAGACACACAGTCAGCTACAATAACAGACACAGACACAGTCAGCTATACTAAAAGACACAAACACAGCTATATCAGCAGAGAGACAACCAGCTAAAAGAGCCATAGACATATAGTCAACTACACCAATAGGCACACAACTCCACTAATGGATTCACACAATTCCAACAGACAGAGATAGACAAGTACAAATTAGAGTCAGTTACACCAAGATACAGATAGAGAAAAACATGATCAGTTACACCAAGAGAGTCACACACACAGCTACATCAATAGACATAGTAACACACAGACATACATGGTCAGCTATACCAGCAAACACAGTCGAACACAGACACACACAGTTAACTATACCAAAAGAGATAGTCAAACACTGATATACATCTTAAACTACACCAACAGACACAGTCACACACAGACATGCACGGTCAGTTACACCAACAGACACAGTTACACACAGACATACATGGTCAGCTACACCAACAGACATAGTCACACAGAGACAAACATGGTCAATTACACCAACAGACACAGTCACAGACAGACACACATGGTCAATTACACCAACAGACACCATCACACACAGACACAACTATACCAACAGACACACAGTCTATACCAACAGAGACAGATACACAGTCAGCTACACCAATCAAATAAGATAGGTACAAATCAGTCAGCTACACCAAAAGACAGATATCGATTAATACAATCAACTATACAAACTGAGAATCACAGACACACATACACAGTCAGCTATATCAACAGTGAGTCACCGTCAGTTACCAACAGACACAGAGTCACACATAGATACACATGGTCAGCTACACCTACAGACACAGAGTCACAGACACACACAGTCAACTATACCTACAGACACACAGTCAGCTACACCAGCAGTCAGCTAGACCATTAGATACAGACACACATAGTCAACTTGACCAACAGAGAGAGACAGATCACAGTCAGTTACACCAAGAGAGAGACACAGACTAACAGAATCATCTAAACAGTCACACACAACACATTGTAAACTACACTAATAGACACAGAGTAACAGACACACAATCATCTATATCAACAGATACAGAACACACAGTGAGATGCACCATCAGACACAGACACAGAAACATACACACTGGATATCTGAGACACACACACATAGAAATAAGAGATACGCTGTCAGATGCAAAAACAAACAGAAAGAAACATTAGGAGAATCAAATATACACACACAAACATTATGAGAGACACACACATGTCTTCCCAGCAAGGGGCCACAGGGCCCCCAGCACGTACCCTATTGCACAAAACAAACATGGACAAATAGACCCAAAGCCACTGGAGCAATACAGGGCTCAAATCCAGACACACAGATGCACATGTGCATACATGCACACACAAGCACTCACAATGACCCACACCCAGGCACACTCACACTGAAGCCCTGAGGCTCTGTGCCGGCTCTGGGTGGAGCCGCCCTGATGGGCTGTGTTGGTCACCTTGCAACCCCCTGTCTATCCCCAGGCTGTCAAGGTCTGGGGTTGATGGTGGCCTTCCCAGCCCCGTGCCTGGCTCCGCTCAGGCTGGGGCGCAGCACACCCTTCCAGTAACCCAGGTGCAGGGGACAATCTGCCTGGGCCTCCAGCCTGACTGTACTGAGCTGCCATGGCAGAGCTGAGTCCTGGCTTCTGGCACTGCCACCCAGCTGGCCTCAGGGCGGTGGCCCAGGGCAGGAAATCCCCCTCTGTGGCCCTGCAACATCGGCCCTCGATGCATCCACATGGGGGAAGGTGCGCTGGCGCCAGGCTGCTCCTGGCCCAGCTGGACACGTCCCTGCCAGCCTCTGACATGGCACAGGGCAAAGGAGGTGTTCCCAGAGAGAGAAGGGAAATGGACACCTCAAGGGGAAGGATGTTCTTCTCCAGGAAAGAGAAAGAGAAGAGAGGTAGGAGTGTTCAGGGGAAAGGGTCATTTTTTTCTCAGAGAAGAAGATAGGCAAGGCCAGGGGGAAATGGTGGTTTTCTCTGAGAGAAAGAAAGAAGACAAGCACATCCATAATAGAGGGTGGTTTTCTCCCACAGAGGGAAGGAAGAGAAGAGGGTACAGGAGGAAAAGGTGGCTTTCTCTCAGAGAGAGTGAAGGGAGACAGGCATGACCAGGAAGGAAGGGTGGTTTTCTCCCAGACAGAGAAGGGAAACAGGCATGTCAAAGGGTAAAGGGTAGTTTTTCTCTCGGGCATGGAAGGGAGAAAGACATGTCAAGGGAGAATGGGTGATTTTTTCTCAGAGAGGAAAGAGAGACGGGCACATCAAGGAGGAAAGAGTGGTTTTCTAAGGGAAGACCTGTCCAGGAGAATGGGTGGTTTTCTTTCAGAGAGAAGGAAAACAGGCATGTCCAGAAGGGAATGGGTGTTTTTCTCTCAGGAATGGAAAGGAGAAAGATAGATCAAGGAAGAACGGTTGGTTTTCTCTCACACATGGAAGAGAGACAGGCTTGTCCAGAGTGGAAGTGTGGTTTTCTATCAGACAGAGAAAGGAGAGAGGCATGTCATGGGAGAATAGGTGGTTTTCTCTGTGTGTTTTTCTCTCAGGCATGGATGAAAGAGACAGAGGAAAATAGGAGTGTCCAAGGGGAAAAACTTTGATTTTCTCTGAGAGACAAAGAGAGATATGAGAGATAGGAGTGTCAGGGGAAAGGGTGATTTTCTCTCAGAGAGAGAGGAAGGAAACAGGTATGTCAAGAGAGAATGGATGGTTTTCTCTCAGACAGAGAATGGAGACAGGCACGGAAGGGAAAATGGGTGGTTTTCTCTCAGGAGAAGGGAGGCATGTCCAGAGGGGAAGGGTGATTTTCTCTCAGACAGAGAAGAGAGACATGACTAGAGAAGGGTGTTTTTTTTCTCAGGTAGGGAATGGAGAAAGATATGACAAGAAAGAATGAGAGGTTTTCTCTCAGACAGGGAAGAAGACAGCTACATCAAGAGAGATAGGATAGTTTTCTCTGAGAGAGAAAAAAGACAGGCACATCCAGAAGAGAGGGTGGTTTTCTCCCACAGAAAGAAGGAAGACAGCTCTTCCTTTCATCCCCCAAGCTGGGCTGGTCTTCTCCCAAACCCAGGTCAGTTTATCAGCCGGTATTCGAACCCAGGACTTGGATTTCTCCCTGCAAGCCCCCAGGCGTCCTCTCAGATGCTGGGAGAAAAGCCCTGAGCCTCTGCCTCTTCCTCTTATCCCCTAAGCTGTGCTGGTCTTCTCCCCTACCCAGTCTACTCCCCTCACACACACCAGGTACCCGTGGGGGCGTGGACTTTTAAGAAGTGGGCGTGGCTTCAGTTGAATTGAGCGAGGCCTAATTTTAGGTGGCCCAATGCTCACGCGGCCGCAGATAGTTTAGCCATATCAAGGAACCTAGTCCCTATACTGACACACAAACATGAAGAAACAATGCAAATCCCCACCACATGGGGAGGACGACGAAAAGATTTCAGAAGCCCCTGTAGATACTGATCATGTAAGGGACCTCTCTGACAAAGAATATGAAGTCATGAAGATGTTCAATCAACTCAATGAAACTGTCAGACATATATCCAGTAACATGACAGAAAAAATCAACAAATTACGGGAAGAAATGAAAGCAGAAATGTCACGAATAAAAGATTCAGTAGATGAAATAAAAAAAACTCAGTCTGTACCCTCAACAGTAGAATGACTACAGCTGAAGAGAGAATCAGTGAACTGGAAGATCAGCTGAACCAAACCAACAGGCAACAACAAACAGTGGCAAGGGACCTCAAAATAGCTCTAGAGAGAATCAGAGTTCTAGGAGATGATTCCAAGAGGAACAACATTAGAATCATTGGCGTACCAGAAGCTCAGGGAAACAATCCTAATGGGAAAAAAAAAACACGATTAAACAAATCATTGCTGAAAAATTTCCAGAGCTCGACAATGCAGCTATTCAGGTTCAAGGAGCCCAAAGGGTGCCAGCTAAAAGAGACCCTAACAAAAACACTCCAAGACATATCATAGTTAGAATGATCGATGCTGCTGATAGAGATACAATATTGCAAGCAGCAAGGTCAAAGAAGGAAATCACATACAAAGGAGCACCCCTTAGTTCACAGCAGACCTATCAGAGGAAATCCTCCAAGCCTGAAGTCAGTGGTGGGATATAGTGAAAAAACTCACTAAAATGAATGCTTTAGCAAGAATACTCTATCCGGCTAAACTATCACTCAAACTTGAAGGAACGGTACACTATTTTCTAGATAAACAGCAGCTCAGGAACTTCATAGACTCAAAACCAAACCCAAAAGAAGGGCTAAAGGGACTACTATAAGACAAGACAAAACTTACAAGCACAACATACCCTTACAGAAAGATAACACAAAACCCCATAACAGCAATCTCTCTCAATGTCAACAGTCTAAATTCAGCATTTAAGAGACACAGAGTGGCAAAATGGATTCAGAGACAGAACCCAACATTCTGCTGCCTACAAGAAACTCTTCTCAACAGTCAAAGCAAACACAGACTCAAATTCAAAGGATGGAAAACAATCCTGCAAGCAAACAGCTCCCTCAAAAAAAGCTGGGGTGGCCATACTAGTATCCAACAACATCAATTTCAGGTTGAAAAAGATTAGAAGGGACAGCAAAGGCTATTTTCTATTCATCAAGGGATACATACAACAGGAAGAAATCATACTTTTAAATGTATATGCACCTAATGAGGGAACAGCTAAATATTTAAAACAATTGCTAACAGATCTTAAGGAGGACATTGCTAGCAACATAATAGTAGCTGGAGACTTCAACATTCCCTTATCACTTCTGGATAGATCAACAAGAACAAAACTCAGTAAGGAAAAATTGGCTTCGAAAGAAGAAATAGAAGAGAAAGGGCTTATAGACCTATACAGGGCTTTACACTCCAAAAAGAAACAATACACGTTCTTCACCAGTGCGCACGGAACATTTTCCAAAATAGATCATTCCTAGGCCACAAAACATACTTCAATAGAATCAGGAAGATAGAAATAGTAACAACAATCTTTCAGACCACAATGCACTGAGTATAGAAGTGAATCACACAAAGACACGGAGAACCAAATCAAACACCTGGAAATTAAACAACTCAATGCTGAACAACGAGTTGATCAGGAAGGAAGTCAAGGATGAAATCAAAAGATACTTGGAAACAAATGAGAATGAAGACACGAGCTACCAGAACTTATGGGATACAGCTAAAGCAGTATTAAGGGGAAAATTTATAGCTCTGCAAGCATATCTCAGGACAGAAAAAAGAATGCACATAAATAACTTGACTTCACAGCTCAAGATCTTAGAAAAGAATCAACAGAAGGAGCCCAAATCAGGCAGAAGGAAAGAGATCATAAAACTTAGAGCAGAAATCAATGACATGGAAAGCAAAGAAACAATCTGAAAGAAAAATGAAACCAAGAGCTGGTTCTTCAAGAAAATAAATAAGATAGATAAACCACTAGCAACATTCACAAAGGGGTGAGTGTTCTAATAAATCGAATCAGAAATAAGAATTAGGATATCACAACAGAAGCCAAAGAAATCAAAAGATCATCAGAGACTACTTTGAAAGTCTGTATGCCACTAAACCTAGAAGAAATGGATAAATTCCTGGACTCCTATAATCTCCCAAACCTGAATCAAGAAGATATATAGTACATGAATAAACCTATTAACATCAAAGAAATTGAAACTCTAATCAAAAGTCTTCCCAAAAACAAAAGCTCAGGTCCATATGCATTCACTAGTGAATTTTTCCAAACATTTAAGAAGACATTTTCCCAGTTCTTCTCAAGCTTTTCCAGTAAATTGAAAAAAAAAAAACAGAAACTCTCCCAAACAGTTTCTATGAAGCCCATGTCTCTCTAATACCAAAAGGAAACAAAGACACCACAAGAAAACTACACCAATATCCCTGATGAACACGGATGCGAAGATTCTCAACAAAATACCAGCAAATAGAATTCAACAACTCATCAAAAGATCATACACCATGACCAAGTGGGATTCATCCCAGGGAGGCAAGGATGGTTTAACGCTCGGAAATCAATCAACATAATCCATCATATCAACAAAATAAAAGATAAAAATAATATGATCATATCAATAGATGCAGAGAAAGCATTTGGCAAGATCCAGCACCCGTTTATGATAAAAACCCTCGCCAAAATGGGGATAGAGGGGACTTTCCTCAACAGAGTTAAAGCCATCTACCATAATCCTATACAATAAGCATCATCCTCAACGGGGAAAAACTGAGAGTCTTCCCCCTAAAATCAGGGATGAGACAAGGATGCCCACTCTCTCCACTACTGTTTAATATAGTACTGGAATTACTTGCAATAGCGATTAGGCAAGAAAAAGATATTAAGGGCATCCAGGAAGGTAAGGAAGAAATCAAGCTCTCACTATTTGCGGATGATATGATACTATACTTAGAGAACCCTAGAACCTCTACCAAGAAACTCCTAGAAACAATATATTTGTATAGTAAAGTTGCAGGCTATAAAATCAATACCCAAAAGTCCATGGCTTTCTTATACGCAAATAGTGAAAGAGAAGAAAGTGACACGAAGAAAATAATCCCATTCACAATTGTGCCCCAGAAAATCAAGTACCTAGGAATCAGCTTAACTAAGGAAGTAAAGGACCAGTACAAAGAAAACTACAAAACGCTACTTCAAGAAATAAAAGAGGACACGAGGAAATGGAAAAATATCCCCTGTTCATGGATCTGGAGAATTAACATTGTCAAAATGGCAATACTTCCCAAAGCACTGTACAAATTCAATGTGGTCTCTATTAGGATAGCCATGACATTCTTCAAAGAAATGGAGCAAACACTCCTGAAATTTATATGGAACAATAGCCCGCACGAATAGCTAAAGCAATTCTTGGGAAAAAGAAAATGGGAGGAATCAACCTCCCTAATTTCAAACTCTACTGCAAAGCAGTAATATATAAAACAGCATGGTACTGAAACAAAGGCAGAGCTGCAGACCAATAGAACAGGGTTAAATATACTGACATCTCCCCCCAAGCACATGATCATCTAATCTTCAATAAGGGGGCAAGAAAAGTGAAGTGGAGCAAGGAAAGCCTCTTTAACAAATTGTGCTGGCAAAACTGGACAGCTCCATGCAAAAACGTGGGCTCAGATCTCTGCCTAATTCCATGTCCAAAACTAAGATAAAAATGGATTAAAGACCTCAACATCAGAACGGAATCCATAAGATTCATTGAAGACAAAGTTGGCGAAACCCTCCATGATATTGAAGCTGATGTTATCTTCAAAAACGTCACACCACTGGCCAAGCAAGTGAAAACAGAGATAGACAAATGGGACTACCTTAAACTAAGAAGCTTCTGCACCTCAAAAGAAACAGTGACCAAAATACAATCAAAATACAAAGACAGTCTACAGAATGGGAAAGGATATTCGCCGAATACACATTTGACAAGGGGTTGATATCAAGGATATACAAAATACTGGTTGAACTCCGCAAGAAAAAACATCCAACCCCATCAAAAAATGGGGCAACAAAATGAACAGAAACTTTCTCAAAGAAAAAATCCGAATGGCTAAAAGGCACATGAGAAAATGCTCTACATCATTAATCATCAGGGAAATGCAGATCAATTCAACAATGAGATATCATTTCACACCACAGAGACTGGCCCACATCCAAAAGAACAAAAGCAACCGGTGCTGGCGCGTATGTGGCAAGAAAGAGACCCTCCTTCACTGTTGGTGGAAATGCCGACTGGTTCAGCCCTTTTGGAAGACAGTATGGACGAATCTCAAAAAATTAGAAATTGAGCTCCCATTTGACCCAGCAATACCACTCCTGGGAATATATCCCAGAGAGGCAAAAAAGTATATTCGAAGTGACACCTGCACTTGTTTGTTCATTGCAGCACTCTTTACAGTAGCCAGAATCTGGAAAAACCTGAGTGCCCAAGAACAGATGACTGGTTAAAGAAACTTTAGTACATTTTCACAATGGAGTACTATGTAGCTGTTAGAAAAGATGAAGTCATGAAATTTACATACAAATTTACTACATGGAAAGTATCATGTTAAGTAAAATGAGTCAAAAAGAGAGGGATAGACATAGAAAGATTGCATTCATCTGGGGAACATAAAGTAACAAGATAGGAGACTAACACCCAAGAGTGGCTGAGATTAGTACCAGGAATTTTGCTTCATGGCTTGGAGTCCAGCCACACATGCTAGGGGAAAAGGGAGCATAGATAGAGAAGGGAGCACCAAACAAAAGGTGTTGGGATGGGAGAAGCATGCTGAAAGTAGACTATAGACGAAACATGATTGTCACCCATTGCCTCTTTTGCAAACCACAACACCCAATAAGAGAGAGAGAACAAAAGGGAATGCCCTGCCACAGAGGCAGCGCGGGATGGGGGGAGATGAGGGGTCGGAGGGATATTGGGACCCGTGGTGGTGGAAAATGGGCACTGGTGGAGGGATGGGTACTTGATGATTGTATAACTGAAACCCAAGCACAAAAATTTGTAAGTCTACAACTGTACCTCATGGTGTTTCACAAATAAAAATTTTAAAAAATTAAAAAATAAAAAACGAAGGAAGACAGTTCAGTCCAGGAAAAAAGGTGGTTTTCTCTCAGACAGGAAAGGGAGACAGACATGTCAAAGGGGAAAGGGTGGTTTTCTTTCAGTGATTGTGAAGTGAGACAGTTATGTCACGGGGAATGGGTTGTTTTCTCCGACAGAGAATGGAGACAGGCTAGTCCACAGTGGAAGGTGTTTTTCTCTCAGACTTGTAAGAGAGAAAGACATGTCAAGGGTGAAAGGTGGTTTTATCTCAGACAGGGAAGGGAGACAGGCACGTCAATGGGGAAAGGGTGGTTTTCTCTCAGTGATTGTGAAGTGAGACAGGCACGTCAAAGGGAATGGGTGGTTTTCTCTCAGACAGAGAAGGCAGACAGGCATGTTAAGGGGGGAAGGTTGGTTTTCTCAGAGAGAGAAAGAAGACGGCATGTCCAGAAGGGAGGGTGGTTTTCTCCCACAGAGAGAAGGAAGACAGGAGGGTTAGGAGGAAAGGGTGATTTTCTCTCAGAGAGAGTGAAGGGAGATAGGCATGGCCAGAAAGAAAGTGTAGTTTTCTCTCAGAGAAGGAAGGGAGACAGGAATGTCATGGGGAATGTGTGTTTTTATCTCATACTGAGAAGGAAGACAGGCATGTCAAGGGAGAATGGGTGGTTTTCACTCAGACAGAGAATGGAGACAGGCTTGTCCAGAGTGGAAGGGTGGTTTTCTCTCAGGAATGTCCAGATGGAAAGAGTGGCTTTCTCTCAGGCACGGAAGAAAGAGACAGAAGGAAAACAGGAGTGTCCTGTTGTCCCCCCCCCACCAGGGAAAAAATTTTGGTTTTCTCTGAAAGACCGAGATAGAAATGGGAGACAGGAGTGTCCAGGGAGACACTGGGAGAATGATTGTTTTTTCCCCAGAGAGGGAAGGAGACAGGCATGCCAAGGGGGAAAGATTGATTTTCTCACAGAGAGAAAGAAGATAGGCACATCCAGACGAAATGATAGTTTCTGCCACAGAAAGAAGGAAGACAAGAAGATCAGGAGGAAAAGGTAGTTTTCTCTCAGAGAGTGAAGGGAGATAGGCATGTCAAGGGGGGAAAGAGTGGTTTTCTCTGAGAGACAGGGAGAGGCAGAGAGAGGCATGTCCAGAGAAGTAGGGTTTTTTCTCTCAGAGAGAGAAGAAACGCAGGCATGTCCACCAGAGGGAAAGGGTTGTTCTCTCTCAGACAGAGAAGGGAGACAGGCATGTCAAAGGGTAAAGGGTTAAGGGTAAAGGGTAGTTTTCTCTGAGAAAGAGAGAGAGAGGGGAGACAGAGAGAGAAGGCAGACAGGCACTTCCACAGGGAATAGGTTGTTTTCTCTCAGAGAGAGAAGAGAGATATTCAGGGAGAAAGGTTATTTTCTCAAAGAGACAAGGGAGACAAGAGTGTCCAGTGGAAAGGGTGGTTTTCTCTCAGAGAGGAAGATAGGCTTGTCCATGGGGAAAGGGTGGTTTTCTCTCTGAGAGAGAGAGAGAGAAAAGAGAGAGCGAGAGAGAGAGAGAGAGAAGGGAGACAGGCTCATGCAGAGACAATGGGTGATTTTCTCTGAGAGAAGGGAGATAGGATGTCCAGGGACAAGGGTGGTTTTCTCTCACAGAGAGTGTAGGGAGGTGGGGAAATTGGTGATTTTCTCTAGAAGATTAGGGAGACCAGCACGTCCAGGGGAGTGGGTGGCTATCTCTCAGAAAGAGCAAGAAGGAAGACAGGCATGTACAGGGGTGAAGTGTGGTTTTCTTTCATAGAGAAGAGAGACAGCATGTCCCGGCAGCAAAGGGTGGTTTTCTCTCCGAGAGAAGGAAGATAGGGGTGTCCAGGAGGAAAGGGTGGTTTTCTCTGAGATAGAGAGAGAAGGGAGACAGGAGTGTCCATGGGGAAAGCAGTGGCCCAGTCACCCAGGGTACAGAAATGAAGGGGTGAGGAACATGGGAGCCACAGGCCTGGGCAGGAACAAGACCCCCCCCAACCTGGCTGCCCTGAGTGTGCTTGGAGGTGACAGTCACGGTGCTGGCTTCGTGCTGGCTCTCGAGGGCCTGAGTGGAAGGGGCCACCCCTGGGTGGGAGTCCTCGGGCACAGACACCCCATCTACTGCAGCTGGGTGAGGACAGGACCACAAACAAACTGTTGGGCAAAGACGCCAGAGCAGCACCTCTAGCCTGCCTGGGGCTCCCTCATGGTGGGGGGCAGAGGGGAGATGGGGCGGCCTGGGGGCAGCTGCCTTTGGGGCGCAGCTGTTTTTTTTTTTCATTGAATCACTGTAAGATACAGTTAAAAAGCTTTCGTGTTTGAGTTACAATCACACAATGGTCGAACACCCATCCCTCCACCAGTGCACATTTCCCACCACCAATGTCCTCAGTATCCTCCCATCCAACCCTCCCCCTGCCTCCATGGCAGTTTCCCCCGTTCGCTCTCTCTCCTTTGGGGCATTATGGTTTGCAACACAGACACTGAGAGAACATCAAGTTTGGTCCTTTATCTACTTTTGAGCGCTGCACACACAGGCCCGGTCCCCCTGCAGAGACCGGGTACAGTGTGCCCCAGTATCCCCTCAGCTGAATGGTCCCCCGGCATAGCCAAACCACCACAGCCCAGGCCAACTGCCTAACCTGAAACAGCCCTGGGCTAGTGACCCGCGTGACACTCTAGGTGGCCTCTCCACGGACTCACCTGACCCGGCTCCACCAATTCACACTCCCTGCTGCACATCATGTTCGCACACTCACAAAGAAACACACACACACACACAAAATCACTCACACACACTCAGCCTCACACACACAACAAAGGAATACACACATAGAAACACACACACTCTCACACTAAAGCACGCTCGGGCTCTGCTGCCCCCGTGTGGAAGAGATGAAATTGCAGCCCCAGGCTACGGAAGCCTCTTCTGGGAGCGGAGCTCCTGGCGGGCAGGCAAGGAGGCAGCAGGGCAGGGGGCTGTGACCAGGCTGTGGCAGGGATGGTGACTGAAAACTACGAAATGAGAGGTGGGTGGGAAGATGACTTAGCCTGGGAGACCAGGACCTCAGACCCAGATGAATGACACACGGGGACAGCCTGCGGTGACCATCTGGGCAACTCTTATTCAGGTTCACACTGGCTCACCTCCAGCAAGCTCAGTCTCCCTGAGTCAGACCAGAGGATTCTCACAACACACAAAGAAAAACGCTCACTGCCACCCACAGAACACACACAAGCATACTCACTGTCACCGACACAGAAACACACTCCCCGTCACACACACACACACACAGAAACACACACCCCATCACTCACACACAGAAATACACTCCCAGTCACACACATCAAAACGCACTCCCAGTCACACACACAGAAACACACACCCCGTCACACACAGAGAAACACAGTCGCTCACACACAGAAACACACTCCCCGTTACTCACACAGAAAAACACTCACAGTCACTCACACAAAAACACACTCCCTGTCACTCACACAAAGAAAAACACTCTCTGTTACACACAGAAACACACTCCCTGTCACTCACACACAGAAACACACTCCCCGTCACTCACACACAGAAACACACTCCCTGTCACTCACACACAGAAACACACTCCCCATTACTCACACACAGAAAAACACTCACAGTCACTCACACAAAAACACACTTACAGTCACTCACGCACAGAAACACTCCCCGTCACTAACACACAGAAAAACACTCACAGTCACTCACACACAGAAACACACTCCCCATTATTCAGACACAGAAAAACACTCACAGTCACTCACACAAAAACACACTCCCTGTCACTCACACACAGAAACACACTCCCCGTCACTCACACACAGAAACACACTCCCTGTCACTCACACACAGAACACACTCCCCGTCACTCACACACAGAAAAACACTCACAGTCACTCACACACAGAAACACACTCATAGTCACAAACAGAAAAAAAAGACACTGTCACTCACATAGAAATACAGAGAGAGAAACAAACTCACTGACAGAAACAGAGAAACACACTCACTGTCACTCACATAGAGACACAAAGAAATACAGCAAATGTCACTCACAGGCAACTGCACCCTGTGGGGTCTGCTGTCCCCATGTGGCCCAAGGCGGTATCGCAGGCGCGGCTGTAGAGGCAGAGGGACGGTCACTGGTCCTGGTGGACACAGGGGAGAGTGGTAGGAATGGAGGGGAAGGGGGGCGTCAGGGCCAGGCACAGGCCGTATGGCAGCCCCTGCAATGGGACCAGGGGATCTGGAGGTAACCTGGGCTGACAGCCTGGGTGGCCCCCTCAGACTCCCACTGTCCTGGTCCATAACCCAGACACGGTGCTGACCCTCAGCAATCGCTACACTACACCCACGGAGAATGATGCCACACTCACAGACACTCACAATAACACGCAAAACCATACACACACATGCAGGTTCATGCTCCTCTCTCGCCCTCTCCCGCCCCACACACACACATACGCACCAAGGCGTATGGTCCAAGGCGGCACTGCACTTCCTGAGCTGCAGGCGCCTCTCCCCAGGTTGGGCTGGGGGAGGGGGGGAATGCAGGGAGAAAGGGGGCGCCGCTGGGCAGCGGGCAGGTGAGTGGCGCAGAGGGGAGAGGGGCTGCTGTGAGGGGCAAACAGCAGAACGGCGGCTGGCATGAGGCAGGCACCGCTACTCCCAGAACCGGGACCTGTTTAGTGGCCTGTGCTGACGGCCTGGGGTGACAGTCGGGCAGTCCCCAGGTGACTCATCCTGGACCAGTTCCACATCCTAGACTGAGCAAGAAGCTCAGCATCCACACTGCTGTTCACACAGACTCAAGACACACACACATTTTCTGTGAGCTCTGCCGCCCCCGTGTGGCCAGGGTTGGCATTACAGACTGCAGGAGCCTCTTCGAACTGGTGTTGGGCTGGGTGGGGCCGAGGCAGGGCAAGCATCAAGCACCGGGCGGGCCAGGGGACACGTCACACCAGCCACCTAGGACGGGGTTCGCCTGCCTCGGGCTGGACATTCACATGCAGGTCCGCACCCCGGACTCAGGGGGCCTGACCCCGCTCCACAGAAGTGGGGGTGCCCAGCAGGGGTACCTCTGGTTCGCCGGGCCCAGTTGCGTCACGGACAGTGGAGGGGCAGACCCAGGGCGGGGGTGCTGTGCACATCATGGACTTGGGGGATCTCGGCCAGACACGGAGACCCACCCGATCTCACCCTGGCCCCGCAGCTCAGACACACAAGCCCCTGTGGGGTCCCTGGGCCACAGCTGAATGCCTGCCCCTGCTCTGTGCTCCCCTGTCGGACCCCTCGGCTAGGACCTCCCTGGCCTGTCTCTGGAAGAGCCCCCAGCGGGTACACACACAGCCACACCCCGGCCCCAGTCCCTCTCCCCAGGACGAAATCAGCCAGCACATCAGGTGAGCCTTCAGAACCCAATGCAAAGAAGCTCCCAGAAGCCTCCAGACAAGGACATACAGGCCCGCCCTGGGAAGATATGAGCCACCTCCAGGGACCCGCAGAGCACAGCTAGGCTCGGCTCGCATGGGGTTGGGGGTCCCACTGCTGGACACCCTCATCATTACAGGCTCAGCCTGGTGGGACTTTGGGACAGGGGAGGCCATGGGGGTGTCCCCGGCCAGGTGTAAACGCCTCGTCTTCTTGGCACAGTCCTCTGCCTGGGCAAGATCCTAAAGGCCACTTGCTTAGGCTCCACTGATCACCTGGCGGTGGGAGTCACCCCAGCCATGCTGCCACTCACCTGGAACTGTGCTACCCTCCACATGCCTCCAGGGGACAGTCCAGGGGTCCCGGCAGCTACCTCTCCCCACCTCCGTGTACTTCCGGAAACCCCGGCAGTCATATCCACTCCCCAAAGCTGCCACCCCTTAAAAAACCTACTCCAGAGACTGAAGCAATAGTATAGTGGATAGGAAGTTTGCCTTGCACAGAGCCGACCTGAGTTCAATCCCCAGGATGCCATATGGTCCCCTGCCAGGAGTGATTCCTTAGTGCAGACCCAGGAGTGACCCTGACCATTGCCAGTGTGACCCAACCAAAACCCAAAACCAAAAAAAAAAAATCTACTGCGGCTGTATCTTACCGATAAAATACTAAATGTCCTGAACAAACGTGATGACATCATAGTAACTGTATTGCAAACCATAATGCACTAAAGGGGAGAGAGAGAGAGAAAAGAAGAAGAAGAAGAAGAAGAAGAAGAAGAAGAAGAAGAAGAAGAAGAAGAAGAAGAAGAAGAAGAAGAAGAAGAAGAAGAAGAAGAAGAGTGCCTGCCAGATGCAGGCTGAGGGACAGGGGTTTGAGGGATGGTGGGAGGGAAACTGGGGACATTGGTTGTGGGAAATGTACACTGGTGGTGGGATAGGTGTTGGAACATTGTATGACTGAAACCTAATCATGAACAGCTTTGTAATGGTCTATTGCGTGGTTATTCAATAAAAAGATTTAAATTTAAATAATTTTTTAAAACTGTATACACACAAATGCATGTTCACGCTCTCTCTCTCTCTCTCTCTCTCTCTCTCTCTCACACACACACACACACACACACGCACGCACACACACATATTCCATGGTCTCTGCTGCCCCTGTGTGGCCCAAGGCAGCATCACAGTTCCTGGACTGCAGGCGCCTTTTGCCAGCCTGGAGTTGGGTTAAGAGTGGGCAGGATGAAGGGAGAAAGGGGGCACAGCTGGGCAGCGGGCAGGTGGGTGGTGCAGAGGGGAGAGGAGCTGGGTGTGAGGGGCAAATAGTGAGCGAAAAGCATGAGGCAGGCAAGGTTGCTCCGTGCTGATGGCCTGAGATGACAGTCTGGGTGGTAACCGGGTGACTCATTCTGGGACAGTTCCACATCCCAGACTCTGAGAAAGAACCTCAATTTTCACACTCACTATGACACGCACTCACTGTCACACACACACACACACTCATACATACACTCATATACACAGTCACACACTCACACACATACAGACACATACACATACAGATTCCCACATCTCTCACACACAGACTCATTTCCTCACATAATACACCTTCACACAATCACACTCACACACATGAAAACTCACATATATTTACAAGCCCTCATACTCTTACACCTATAACATACAGATTCACACTCACACACATACAGATTCATCCAATCTCACACTCACACACATCAGACTAATTCACTCATACTCACACGCAGACACATTCTCACACTCACACGCAAACTCAAAAACACTCATTTATAATCACTCACACAAAGTCACAGACACACATGCATACACTCATAAACATTTGCTCACTGTCAAGCTCATGTACACTCACACATTCACAATGACTTTCACACGTACAGTCGCATGCACACACAGAGAAAGGTTCAAGGTAACACTCACTCACATGCAACCCCACCCTGTGGAGTCTGCTGCCCCCGTGTGGCCCGAGGCGGCATAGCAGGTGCGGTTGCAGGAGCCGCTTCCCTGCTCAGGTGGTCCAAACGGCTCCTCAGGCTCAGAGCGGGCTGCAGAGCGGCTCTTGCCCCAGCATCCGCGGGCGCCCGCGCCAGTCTGAAGCCCCTTGAAGTGCCCCAAGCACATCTCCAAAGAGTGCCGGCACAGTCTGTCAGGGAGGACAATCTCCCCGGCGCCAGCTGTCTGGAAGGTCAGCGTAGCCCTGCCAGGCTTTTCTGGGCTGGTGGCCTCAGCGCGCTGCTGCCCTCATGGCCGGGGCCCAGAGGGCGTCCCCAGCGGTCAACCTGGCCCCAATGTGCAGGAGCACCAGCATCCTGATGGTGCCCTCGGGCTTCCAGGCACCCCGAGGCACAGCTGTGCATCTGGCCCGACTCCAACAACTCGAAACCAAGTTTTCCAAGAAATTAGCACTGTAGCACTGTCCTCCCGTTGTTCATTGATTTGCTCGAGCAGGCACCAGTAACATCTCCATTGAGAGACCTGTTGTTACTGTGTTTGGCATATCGAATGCACCACAAGTAGCTTGCCAGGCTCTGTCATGCAGGTGAGATACTCTCGGTAGCTTGCTGGACTCTCTGAGAGGGACGGGGGAATTGAACCCAGGTCAGCCGTGTGCAAGACAAACGCCCTACCCGCTGTGGATCGCTCCAGCCCTTCTGAGAAATTAAACCACCAAATTCAGGTACGCAGGAGCCATGCCCTCAAGTCACTTCTGGCTCCACCATACAAGCTCCAGAGACTGAAATTAATCTTGAAAGTAATCCAAAAAAGGGTCTGGAGCAACAGCACAGAGGGTAGGGTGTTTGCCTTACACACTGCCAACCTGGGTTCATTTCCTAGCATCACATATGCCCCCCTGAGCACCCCCAGGAGTGGTTCCTGAGTGCAGAGCCCCTGTGCATTGCTTGGTGTGACCCAAAAAGAAAAGAAAAAAATCAGAAAGATGCAGCACATCTCGGACCTGCACATGGCTGAATAATCTGGGCCCATGGGAGAGGGTTCACCCAATGCCACCCAAACACAGTCCCAGCAGCCGCTGGCTCCCACAACCCAGACTCTCCATGTCCTGACTGGACTCTACACCCTAGATGGATATCACCAGGGCTCAGGCAGGAGTCAGATGGGCTGCCTCCCTCTCTCCCCACTTCCCTATACTCCCAGAATCCCTGTCAGTCACCCCCACGAACCAACTCTGTCACCACCATTTAAGCTCTTTCACGAGCCTTGCTTCAGAGAACCATAATAAATCTTGAAATAGACCAAAAGCCACAGTGAATCTCAGACCCACGCATGACTGAATAATCCGAGGCACATGAGAGGGGGCGGGTTAGTCCAGAGTCCACCCAAAAAGAGCCCCCAATAGCCACAGGCTTTCACAATCCAAAATCACCGCTATGTCCACCGTTTCAAGATGAACCAAGAAATTAACCTGCAGAAAACTCAGGTATACAGATTTTGCGACTGAAATCTCCAGGCTTTCTCAGAGTCAGGATGAGCTAACTTTCCCCACCTCTGGTACTTCTGGAAACCCCGGTCATATCCACATCCCAAAGTGGCCACCCGTTAAAAAACCTACTGCAGGGGCCAGAGTACAGTGGATAGGGAGCTTGCCTTGCACACAGCCGACCTGAGTTCAATCCCCAGGATGCCATATGGTCCCCTGAGCACTTCCAGAAGTGAATCCTGAGTACAAAGCCAGGAGTAACCCTGAGCATTGCCAGTGTGACCAACCAAAACCTAAAACCAAAGAAAAAAGTTACTCCCGTTG
The DNA here is from genome assembly GCF_029834395.1 of Sorex fumeus. Classification (NCBI taxonomy): domain Eukaryota; kingdom Metazoa; phylum Chordata; class Mammalia; order Eulipotyphla; family Soricidae; genus Sorex; species Sorex fumeus. Next base: position 2,415,557 of record NW_026606140.1, on the reverse strand, counting down.
TATCTTCCCGATAAAAGTACTAAACTCCCTGAACAAACATGATGACATTGTGGTACCTGTATTGCAAACCATAATGCACAAAAGGATAGAGAGAGAAAGAGAAAGAAGAAAGTGTCTGCCACAGATGCAGGGTGAGGGACAGGGAGGTTGGGGGGTGGTGGGAGGGAAAATGGGGACATTGGTGGTGGGAAATGTACACTAGTGGAGGAATGGGTGTTGGAACGTTGTATGACTGAACCCTAATCATGAACAGCTCTGGCATGGTCTATCGCATGGTTATTCAATAAAAAAAATTTAAAGAATTTTTTACATTGTACACACAGGGCTGGAGCAATAGTACAGCGGGTAGAGCCTTGCATGCGGCCAACCCAGGTTTGATTCCCAGGATCCCATGTGGTCCCCTAAGCACCGCCAGGAGTAATTCCTGAATGCAGAACCAGGAGTAACCCCAGTGCATCACCAGGTGTGATCCCCCCCAAAAAAAGAAAGAAAAAATATCATACATGCAAATGCATGTTCATGCTCTCTCTCTCTCTCTCTCTCTCTCTCTCTCTCTCTCTCTCTCTCTCTCTCTCTCACACACACACACACACGAACACACACATAAATTCCATGGTCCCGGCTAGAGCGATAGCACAGTGGGTAGGGCATTTGCCTTGCATGCGGTCAACTTGGGTTCAATTCCCAGCATCCCATATGGTCCCCCGAGCACCTCCAGGAATAATTCCTGAGTGCAGAGCCAGGAGTAACCCCTGTGCCTCGCCAAGGTGTGATCCAAAAACGGAGGGGGAAAAACACATGGTCTCTGTTGTTCCATGGTCTCTGCTGTTCCCGTGTGATCCAAGGTGGCATTGCAGTTCCTGGGGTGCAGGAGCTTCTTGCCTGCCCAGGGTTTGGGCTAAGAGGGGGCGGGATGCAGGGAGAAAGGGGGCGCAGCTGGGCAGCGGGCAGGTAGGTGGCACATCTGTGAGCTCTGCTGCCCCCGTGTGGCCCGAGCCGGCATTACAGACTCCTGACACTTCTTCCTTGGGCCTCGGAACACCCGGGGCTTCATAGGGCTCAGTCGCTCTCCCTGTGACCGCAGAGAAGGGACAGGGAAGCCTCTCAGCGCCGCCCACAAGGGAGCACCCGAGTCACCCCAGTCCTGAAGGGACAGCGCCCAAGGAAGACACCCAGAGCCTCACAAGCTCAGCAGTGAGAATGAGCGCGCAAAGGCTCTGCCCAATACAGTGGTTCCACACACGCAAAAGGACTCCAGGGACACCACAGGGGATGCTCAGGGGCACCAGGCAGTGGCGGGGGCCGTCAGGGAGCAGGAGAAGGTGTGAGAGCAGCGGGGATGGGACAGAGGGTAGCCTCAGCCCAGCCCCTCAGCACCACCAGCAGTGATTCCTGAATGCAGAGCCGGGGAGACCCCTGAGCATCGCTAGGTGTTGTCCAAAAGCAAAACGAAAAGAAAAGGAAGGAAGGAAGGAAGGAAGGAAGGAAGGAAATGAGGGAACGAGGGAGGAAAGGAGTGAAGGAGGGAGGGAAGAAAGATGAGAGAAGAAATTAAAAAATACATTCTGAAATTTCAGAAATGAAGAATGCGGTTTGTGATATAAAAACACAACAAAGGGGGTTGGAGAGATAGTACAGTGTGTAGGGTGCTTGCCTTGCACGTGGCTGACCCAGTTCAATTCCTGGTGCCCCATGTAGGAGGACACTGCTTTGTCCTTTCTCCCTTTCTCAGCAAGGAACTTAGGTTTATCAGGTTACACCCATTACAGTGCTCCTGAGGCACTTCCATTCCATTGTGTTTATCTGTAAATTCTTCCCTATGCTCTCCTCCCCAACCAGTTAATCAGCTTTCCCCCTAATCAGACTTTGTTAACTTGTAAGGTTAGATTCCTCTGAAATCTATGATTTTATATGTATGAGCGAAATATTGCCTTTCTCCTCTTCTTATGTCTTTTGAATAGTTTACTTTATGAATTGTCCTTTTTGTATAGATACAGAAAGACAGTTAATATTATGCTTTTGTAACTTAGGATTTAATTGGCTTTGAATATTATTCGCTCCCGGGCATCTGTTTTCTCAACCTAAGCCTCGTTGCCCTTGGTTCCTAACACCCCCAAAGCAGGGTCCCAACGAGGGACTGAATGGACCCAGGGCAAGCGGTGAGCTACCCTGGCATCGAAATGGGCCAGGCCAAGGTGCCACGATTCTTAACTATAAGTTAAGAGCTTGATCATAGACAAATGCTGTCATGATCCAAAAGTAATGACGAGAGTAGGACCCTGCTAGGGGTAGGAAAGACTATCTGGCCTGAGCACTGTAGTCTGAGATCGAGATGGCCCTAGGAGGGCAATTCGATAAGTTTAAGGTATTTCTTACTGTATCCATACAAAATGATTTATATTATATCTGCTTATATGTTAGACAAGGAGAGGAGAAACACACCCACAGGGGGATCTGCTCTAGGGTGGATTGATCTGATAATGAGGATCTGCCCTAGGAGCAGATGTCTCCGAGGGAAAGATTTCTATCCCTATTGATTGTGATTGCACCTATGTGTAATTGTTACCCCAACCCCTCATGCTTTGAGATTTAACTAGACTGTAAGAGTGGGCTGCCGGATCAGAATCAGAATCCAGACTCCAGAGAAGGAGGATGAAGGGGGGTTGAGAAGGAGAATGAAGTAGCATGGGGGAGGAAAAAGCAGGAGGCAGAGGAGAGACAGGAGTGGATGGAGAGAGGATTGGAAGAAACTGCAACTGACACCAACCAGCCTGGCCCTCGCTCCTTCCTTTGCCTGCCCATCGCCACCGACCTCCCCAGAGTGGGGGAAGCGGGTGAGACTACTGAACGCTGGCCGCGGGACAGATAGACCACTGCCGCTGCTGTGCTCTTTTTGAGTTTACACACTCCATATGGTCCCCAGAGCACCACCAAAGGTGATTCCTGCGTGACGAGCCAGGAGTGACCCCTGGGTGTGGCCTATAACAAACAAAAAGAAGGAACTTATATGCAAAGAAAAACCCATCAGAATCATAACTAGGGCCCAGAGCAACAGTACAGCAGGTAGAGCACTTGCTTTGCATGTGGCCGAACCAGGTTTGATTCCCAGCATCCCATATGGTCCCCTTTGCCCCCCAGGATTAATCCCTGAGCGCAGAGCCAAGAATAAGCCCTGAGCACTCCAGGTGTGGTCTAAAGACAAAAAAAAATTTGTAATAAATCTAACAAATGAGACTCTAAGAACCAGAAAAAGACGGTGGAATATAGAAGGAAATAAAAATGAAATAAACACCTTCCCAAGAACACTCTGCCCCATCCAGCTAGATCGTTGTTCAGATCTGGAAGAGTGGCCTGAGCTTCAGGGCCAGGAGACGTGGAGGAAACTTGTGGCCTGGAATAATTTTGTGAAAAGCAACTTTAAAGCAGCTCCCTGACAGGCAAGACAAGTTCTCAGCATCTGCTGGTACTGAGCTCAGCACTCACTCGACGCACTGCGGTGGCCCTCACGGGGACGAAGAGTCTGTATATCCCAGCTTGCTAAGAGTGCATACTTTCTCAATAGCCGGTCTCCAGGCTGGGCCCTTCCAGGAGTAAGTCCGGAACACCCTCAGTTGTAACCCCCCAAAAATATTTCTCTCATAAATTCTCTCATAAATAATTCTCTCATAAAGCTCTAAACGAACCTAGTAGAGAATGAGTGGCCAAAGTCATGGGAACTGGGTGACTGAATACAGAATATTCCATTCATTCACTGCGAATCTGGAGATCATCTAATCTCCACTCCAGGCAGGCAACCGTTACACCACTGCTGAATGTCCAAGTAATCCAATTCTGGTTTTCAGAGACCTGTTCAAACTCGCAGGACTGCTTTTCAACTGCCTATCCACTCTAAACTGCTCTGCACTTCATTTTCCTGTCTACACAACCCAGATTTCAGAAATAATTGGAATCTCCACTACAGAATGTTCCATTCATTCACTGGAGTCTGGAAATCATCGAATCTCCACACCAAGGAGGGATTCGTTACACCACTACTGAATGTCCAAGCAACCCAATGTTGGTTTTGAGAGTCCTGTTCACACTCGCAGGCGTGCTGTTCAACTGGCTATCCACTGAACCATGGCCAACTCTTCATTTTCCTGTCCACACAACCCAGACTTCAGAAATCATTGGAATCTCCACTACAGAATATTCCATTCATTCACTGCCAATCTGGAATTCATCTGAATCTCCACTTCAGGCAGGCTTTCGTTACACCACTGGTCAATGTCCAAGAAACCCGATGCTGGTTTTCAGCGTCCTATTCACAGTCGCATGCGTGATTTTCAACTGGCTATCCACTCCACAGTGTTCAGATCTTTCATTTTCTGTTCACACAAATAAGACTACAGAAATCATTGGAATCTACACTACAGAATGTTCCATTCATTCACTGCCAATCTGGAGATCATCGAATCTCCACACCAGGCAGGCTTTCGTTACACCATGGCTGAATGTCCCAGAATCCCAATGCTTGTTTATAGCGTCCTGTTCACAGTCGCAGGCATGGTGTTCAATTGGATTTCCACTCCACAGTGGTTAGCTCTTTCATTTCCTGTGCACACTACTCAGATTTAGAAATCATTGGTATAACCACTACAGAATGTTCCAATCATTCACTGCGAATCTGGAATTCATCTAAATCTCCACTCCATGCTGGTTATCGTTACACCACTGGTGAATGTCCAAGTAACCCAATGCAGGTTTTCAGCGTCCTCTTCACAGTCGCAGGCGTTCTGTTCAACTGACTATCCACTGAACCCTGGTCAGCATTTCCTTTTCCTTTCCACACAACCCAGACTTCAGAAATCATTGCAATCTCCACTACAGTATGTTCAATTCTTTCACTCCCAATCTGAAGTTCTTTGAATCTCCACTCCAGGCAGGCTTTCGTTACACCACTTGTGAATGTCCAAGTCACCCAACCTGATTTTCAGTGTCCTTTACACACTCGCAGGCGTGTTGTTCTACTGACTATCCACTGCAAACAGGTCACGCTACATTTTCCTGTGCACACAACCCATATTTCAGAAAACATTGGAATTTCCACTATTAAATGTTCCATTAATTCACTTCGAATCTGGAATTCATCTGAATCTCCACTCCAGGCAGGCTTTCGTTACACCACTGGTGATTGTCCAAGTAACCCAATGCTGGTTTTCAGCATCCTGTTCACAGTCGCATGCGTACTGCTCAACTGACTATCCACTCCACAGTGGTCAGCTCTTTCATTTCCTGTCCACACAACCCAGACTTCAGAAATCATTTTAATCTCCACGACAAAATGCTCCATTCATTCACTGTCAATCTGGAGATAATCCAATCTCCACTCCAGGTAGGCTTTCGTTAAAACACTGCTGAATGTCAAAGTAACGCAATGCTGGTTTTCTGAGGCCTGTTGAAACTCGCAGCACTGCTGTTCAACTGGTTATCCACTCTAATCTAGTCTGTATTTCATTTTCCTGTCGACACAACTCAGATTTCAGAAATAATTAGAATCTCCACTACAGAATGTTGAGTCATTCACTGGAATCTGGAGATGAACGAATCTCCACTCCAAACAGGCTTTCGTTGCAACACTGCTGAATGTCGAAGTAACCCAATACTGGTTTTCAGTGTTCTGTTCTAATTCGCAGGCGTGCTTTTCAACTGGCTATCCACTGAAGCCTGGTCAACTTTTCATTTTTCTGTCCACAGAACACAGACTTCAGAAATCATTGAAATCTCCACTACAGCATGTTCCATTCATTCACTGCCAATCTGGAGTTCTTCGAATCTACACTCCAGGCAGGCTTTCGTTACACGATTGGTGAATGTCCAAGTAACCCAATGCTGGTTTTCAGCGTGCTGTTCAAACTTGGATGCGTGCTGTTCAACTGGCAGATCTTTTATTTCCTGTCCACACAAACCAGACTTCATAAAACATTAGAATCTCCACTACAGAGTGTTCCATTCATTCATTGCCAATCTGGTGATCATCAAATCTCCACTCCAGGCAAGATTTCCTTACACCACGTCTGAATGTCCAAGTGTTCCAATGCTCATTTTCAGCATCCAGTTCACACTCGAAGGCGTGCTGTTCAACTGGCCGTCCACTCAACCCTGGTCAGCTCTTCATTTTCCTGTCTACACTACCCAGACTTCAGAAATCATTGGAATCTCCACTACAGAATGTTCCATTCACTCACAGCGAATCTGGAATTCATCTGACTCTGCACTGAAGGCAGGTTTTCGTTACACCGCTGTTGAATGTTCAAATAACCCAATGCTGGTTTTCAGCGGCCTGTACACAATCGCAGCCGTACTGTTCTATTGGCTATCCACTTAACCGTGGTCAGCTCTTCATTTTCCTGTGCACACAACCCAGACTTCAGAAATCATTGGAACTTGCACTACAGAATGTTCCATTCATTCACTGCAAATCTGGAATTTAGCGGAATCTCCACTACCGCCAGTTTTTTGTTACACCACTGGTGAATATCCAAGTATCCCAATGCTGCTTTTCAGTGGCCTGTTCAGACTCGCAGCCGTGCTGTTCAATTGGCTATCCACTCAACCCTGTTCAGCTCTTCATTTTCCTATCCACATCACCCAGCCTTCAGAAATCATTGGAATCTCCACTAAAGAATGTTCCATTCATTCACTGAGAATCTGGAATTCATCTGACTCTCCAATCCAGGCAGGATTTCATTACACCACTGGTGAATGTCCAAGTAACCCAATGCTGGTTTTCAGCGGCCTGTTCAAACTCGCAGCCGTGCTGTTCATCTTGCCATCCATTAAACCCTGGTTAGGTCTTCATTTTCCTGTCCGCACAATCCAGCCTTCAGAAATCATTGTTATCTCCACTACAGAATGTTCCATTCATTCACAGCGAATCTGGAATTCATCTGAATCTCCACTCCCTGCAGGCTTTCATTACACCACTGGTGAATGTCCAAGTAACCCAGTGCTGGTTTTCAGTGGCTCTTTCTTACTCGCAGAAGTGGTGTTCAACTGGCTATCAATTCAACCATGGTCAGCTCTTCATTTTAGTGTCCACACAACACACCTTTCAGAAATATTGTTACTCCACTACAGAATGTTCCATTCATTCATTGCGAATCTGGAATTAATCAGTATCTCTACTCCATGTAGGCCTTTGTTACACCACTGGTGAATGTCCAAGTAATCCAAAGCTGGTTTTCAGCAGCCTGATCCCACTCGCAGCCCTGCTGTTCACTGGCTATCCACTTCATAGTGGTCAGCACTTTCATTTCCTCTCCACACAACCCTGATTTCAGAAATCATTGGAATCACCACTACAGAATGTTCCATTCTTTCAATGCCAATCTGGAGATCATCGAATCTCCACTCCAGGCAGGCTTTCGTTACACCACGGCTGAATGTCCATGTATCCCAATGCTGGTTTTCAGTGTCTTTTTCACAGTGGCAGGCGTGGTGTTCAAATGGCTATCCACTGAACCCTGGTCAGCTCTTCATTTTCTTGTCCAAACAACCCAGACTTCAGAAATCATTGGAATCTCCACTACAGATTGTTCAATACATTCACTGGAATCTGGAGATCATCGAATTTCCACTCCATGCAGGTTTATGTTACAATATTTCTGAATGTCCAAGTAACACAATGCTGGTTTTCAGAGTCCTGTTCACACTCGCAGGCGTGCTGCTCAATGGCTATCCACTGAACCCTGGTCAGCTTTTCATTTTCCTGTGCACACAAACCAGATTTCAGAAATCATTGGAAACTCCACTTCAGAAATCATTGAAATCTCCACAACATTCACTGCGAATCTGGAATTCATCTGAATCTCCACTCCCGGCAGGCTTTCCTTACACTACTGTTGAATGTCCAAGTAACACAATGCTGGTTTTCAGCGTCCTATTCACATTCGAGTCGTGCTGTTCAACTTGCTATCCAATGCACCCTGGTCAGTTCTTCATTTTTCTGTCCACACAAACCAGATTTCAGAAATCATTGGAATCCCCACTACAGAATGTTCCATTCATTCACTGCCAATCTGGAGATCATCGAATCTCCACTCCAGGCAGGCTTTCGTTACACCACTGCTATATGTCCAAGTAACCCAATGCTGGTTTTCAGCGTCCTGTGCACAGTCGCAGGCGTGTTATTCACCTGGCTATCCATTGCACAGTGGTCAGCTCTTTCATTTCTTATCCACACAACCCAGACTTCAGAAATCATTCAAATCTCCACTACTGAATGTTACTTTCATTCACTGCCAACCTGGAGATCACTGAATCTCCACTACAGCAAACTTTCGTTACTCCACTGGTGAATGTCCAAGTAAACCAATGCTGGTTTTCAGAGCCCTCTTCAAACTCGCAGGCCTTCTGTTCAACTGGCTATCCACTCTAACCCGGTCTGCACTTCGTTTTCCTGTCCACACAATCCAGGTGTCAGAAATCATTGTTATTTCCTCTACAGAATGTTTCATTCCTTGACTGCGAATCTGGAATTCATTTGAATCTCGACTCCAGACATGCTTTCGGTACACCATTGTTGAATGTCCAAGTAGCACAATTCTGTTTTTCAGGATCCTGTTCACATTCGCAGGCGTGCTGTTCAAGTGGCAAACCACTGAACCCTGGTCAGCTCTTCTTTTTCCTTTCAACACAACGTAGACTTCAGAAATCTTTGGAATTTCCACTACATAATTTTCCATTCATTCACTGCCAATTTGGAATTCATCGAGTATTCACTCCAGGCAGGATTTCATTACACCACTGAATATTCAAGTACCCAATGCTGGTTTTCAGCAGCCTGTTTGTAGTCGCAGGCGTGCTCTTCATACGGCTATCCAATCCATCGTGGTCCTCATAAGGTAGAATTCAGAAACCATTGGAATCTCAACAAAAGAATGTTCCATTCAGTCATTGCCAATCTGGAATTCATGGAATCTCCACTCCAGGCTGGCTTTCTTTACACCAGTGCTGAATGTCCAAGTAACCCAGTGTTGGTTTTCAGCGTCCTGTTCACACTCGCAGCCGTGCTGTACAACTGGCTTTCAACTCAACCCTGGTCAGTTCTACGTTTTCCTATCCACACAAATCAGACGTTAGAAATCATTGTAATCTCCACTACAGAATGTTCCATTCATTCACTGACACTCTGGAGATCATCGAATCTCCACTCCAGGCAGGCTTTCGTTACACCACTGCTATATGTCCAAGTAACCCAATGCTGGTTTTCAGCGTCCTGTTCACAGTCGCAGGCGTGTTATTCACCTGGCTATCCATTGCACAGTGGTCAGCTCTTTCATTTCTTATCCACACAACCCAGACTTCAGAAATCATTCAAATCTCCACTACTGAATGTTACTTTCATTCACTGCCAACCTGGAGATCACTGAATCTCCACTACAGCAAACTTTCGTTACTCCACTGGTGAATGTCCAAGTAAACCAATGCTGGTTTTCAGAGCCCTCTTCAAACTCGCAGGCCTTCTGTTCAACTGGCTATCCACTCTAACCCGGTCTGCACTTCGTTTTCCTGTCCACACAATCCAGGTGTCAGAAATCATTGTTATTTCCTCTACAGAATGTTTCATTCCTTGACTGCGAATCTGGAATTCATTTGAATCTCGACTCCAGACATGCTTTCGGTACACCATTGTTGAATGTCCAAGTAGCACAATTCTGTTTTTCAGGATCCTGTTCACATTCGCAGGCGTGCTGTTCAAGTGGCAAACCACTGAACCCTGGTCAGCTCTTCTTTTTCCTTTCAACACAACGTAGACTTCAGAAATCTTTGGAATTTCCACTACATAATTTTCCATTCATTCACTGCCAATTTGGAATTCATCGAGTATTCACTCCAGGCAGGATTTCATTACACCACTGAATATTCAAGTACCCAATGCTGGTTTTCAGCAGCCTGTTTGTAGTCGCAGGCGTGCTCTTCATACGGCTATCCAATCCATCGTGGTCCTCATAAGGTAGAATTCAGAAACCATTGGAATCTCAACAAAAGAATGTTCCATTCAGTCATTGCCAATCTGGAATTCATGGAATCTCCACTCCAGGCTGGCTTTCTTTACACCAGTGCTGAATGTCCAAGTAACCCAGTGTTGGTTTTCAGCGTCCTGTTCACACTCGCAGCCGTGCTGTACAACTGGCTTTCAACTCAACCCTGGTCAGTTCTACGTTTTCCTATCCACACAAATCAGACGTTAGAAATCATTGTAATCTCCACTACAGAATGTTCCATTCATTCACTGACACTCTGGAGATCATCGAATCTCCACTCCAGGCAGGCTTTCGTTACACCACTGCTATATGTCCAAGTAACCCAATGCTGGTTTTCAGAGGACTGTTCACACTCTCAGGCGTGCTGTTCAACTGGCATTACATTGAATACTGGTCAACTCTTCATTTTCCAGTCCACACAACCCATATTTCAGAAATCATTGAAATCTCCACTACAAAATGTTCCATTCATTCACTGTGAATCTGGAATTCATCTGAGTCTCCACTCCAGGCAGGCGTTCGTGACACGACTTTTGAATATCCAAGTTACACAATGCTGGTTTTCAGCGTCTTGTTCACAGTCGCAGGCATGCTGTTCAACTGGCTATCCAATGAACCCTGGTCAGCACTTCATTTTTCTGTCCACACAACCCAGACTCCAGAAATCATTGGAATCTCCAGTACAGAATCTTCCATTCATTCACTGCGAATCTGGAATTCATGTGAATCTACACACCAGGCAGGCTTTCGTTACAAAACTTCTGTATGTCAAAGCAACCCAATGCTGGTTTTCAGCGTCATGTTCACAATCGCAGGCGTGCTGTTTTACTGGCTATCCACTGAACCCTGTTCAGCTTTTCATTTTCCTTTCCACACAAACCAGATTTTTGAAATAATTGGAATATCCACTACAGAGTGTTGCATTCATTCACTGCCAATCTTGAATTCATCGAATCTCCACTCCAGGTAGGCTTTCATTACACCACTGGTAAATATCCATTTAACCCAATGCTTGTTTCAGCGTCCTGTTCACACTCACAAGCGTGCTGTTCAACTGGCCGTCCACTCAACCCTGGTCAGCTCATCATTTTCCTTATAACACAACCGAATCTTCAGAAATAATTGGAATCTCCAGTACAGAATGTTCCATTCATTCACTGCCAATCTGTAGAGCATCGAATCTCACCTCTTCGCAGGCTTTCGAGAAACCACTGCTGAATGTCCAAGTAACAAAATGCTGGTTTTCACATGCCTCTTCACACTCACAGGCGTGCTGTTCAAGAGGCTATCCACTCCAACCTGGTCAGCTCTTCATTTTTCTGTCCACACTACCCAGACTTCAGAAATCATTGGAATTTCCACTACAGAAGTTGCCATTCTTTCATTGCCAATCTGGAATTCATTGAGTCTCCACTGCAGGCAGGATTTCATTACACCACTGGTGAATATCCAAGTAACCCAATGCTGGTTTTCAGCAGTCTTTTCAATGTCACAGCGTGCCGTTCAACTGCCTATCAATTCCAACCTGGTCAGCTCCTCATTTTCCTGTCCTCACAATGTAGAATTCAGAAACCATTGGAATCTCCCCTACACAATGTTCCATTCAGTCACTGCCAATCTGGAATTCATGGAATCTCCACTCCAGGCTGGCTTGCGTTACAACACTACTGAATGTCCAAGAATCCCAATGCTGGTTTTCAGCGGACTATTCACTCGCAGGCGTGCTGTTCATCTGGCTATCCAGTCAACCCTGGTCAGATCTTCGTTTTCATGTTCACACAACCCAGACTTCAGAAATCACTGGAATCTCCACTACAAAGTATTCCATTCAGTCACTGCCAATCTGGAATTCATTGAATCTCCACTCCAGGCAGGATTTCGTTACACCACTGGTGAATATCCAAGTACCCCAAAGCTTTCTTTGTGGCCTGTTCACACTCACAGGCGTGCTGTTCAACAGTCTATTCTCTCCAACCTTGTCAGCTCTTCATATGCCTGTTTACATAACCTTGACTTCAAAAACCATTAGAATCTCCACAACAGAATATTCCATTCATTCACTGCCAATCTGGAATGCATAGAATCTCCACTCCAGGCAGGGTTTCTTTACACCACTGCTGACTGTCCAAGTATCCCCGTGCTGCTTTTCAGCGTCCTGTTCACACTCGGAGCCGTGCTGTTCAACTGGCTGTCCACTCCATCCTGGTCAGCACTTCATTTTCCTTATCACACAACCCAGATTCTTCAGTCATTGGAATTTACACTACAGAATGCTCCATTCATTCACTGCCAATCTGGAGTTCATCGAATCTATTTTATGTCCAAGTAACCCAATGCTGGTTTTGAGCTTCCTGTTCACACTCGCAGGCGTGCTGTTCAACTGGCTATCCACATCACCCTGGTCAGATATTCATTTTCCTGTAAACACAAAGCAAATTTCAGAATTAATTGGAATCTACACTACACAATGTTCCATTCAATCACTGCCAATCTGGAGTTCATTGAATCTCCACTCCAGGCAGGCTTTCGTTACACCAGTGCTGAATGTCCACGTAACCCAATGCTGTTTCTCAGCCGCCTGTTCACACTCGCAGGTGTGCTGCTCAACTGGCTATAAACTGAAACCTGGTGAGCTCTTTCTTTTCCTGTCCCCACAAACCAGACATCAGAAATCATTGGAATCCCCACTGCAGTATGTTCCAGTCATTCACTGTGAGTCTGGAATACATCTGAATCTCCACTCTGCGCAGGCATTCATTACAGCACTGATATATCTACCCAGAAACTTGAAATCATCTGTATCTTCACTCTAAAATCATCCATGGGCTGCTTTTTATCTTCCTATCCACAATGCCATTCTGGCTTGAAAGCACAGCAGTAGGACGTTTGCAACACGCAGCCAGCCAGGCCGAGGCTTGTTCAATTCCTCGCCCACCCAGAGAGCCCGGGAATGTAACGACAGGATCTGGCCCTCGTGGCAAAGCCTGGCAAGACAACTGGGAAATATTCCATATGCCAAAATTACAGTCTTCACAAATCTCCAAACGAAGATGCTACTGAACCGTGCCAGCAAATCAATGGGAATATTCTGCATGTCCCAGTAACCTAATGGTAGTGGTCAGCAGTCTGTTCATACCGCAGGCGTGGTGTTCACTGGCTATTCACCCACACTGGTCAGCTCTTCATTTCTGGTGCCCAAAACCCAGAGTTCTGAAATCATTGGTATTTCCACTACAGAATGTTCCATTCATTTACTGCGAATCTGGAATTCATCCCAATCTCCTCTCCAAGCAGGCTTTGGTTACACCACTGGTGAATATCCAAGTAACCCAATGCAAGTTTTCAGCGGCCTGTTCACACTCGCAGGCCTGCTGTTCAACTGGCAATCCACTCCTGTCCGGTCAGCTCTTCATTTTCCTGTCCACACTACCGAGACTTCAGAAATCATTGGATTCTGCACTACAGAATGTTCCATTCATTCACTGCGAATCTGGATCATCTGAATCTCCACTCCAGGCAGGCTTTGGTTACACCACTGGTGAATGTCCAAGTAACCCAATGCTTGTTTTCAGTGTCCTCTTCACACTCGCAGGCGTGCTGTTCAACTGGCTATCCACTCCACAGTGGTCAGCTCTTTCTTTTCCTGTCCACACAACCCAGATTTCAGGAAACACGGTATCTCCACAACAGAATGTTCCAGTCATTCACTGCCAATGTGGAGATCATGGGATCTACACTCCAGGCAGGCTTGCGTTACACCACTGGTGAATGTCCACGAAGCACAATGCTTGATTTCAGAGGCCTGTTCACACTCACAGGTGTGCTGTTCATGTGGCTATCCACTTAACCCTGCTCAGCTCTTCATTTTCATGTCCACACAAACCAGACTTCAGAAATTTTTGGAACCTCCACTACAAAGAGTTCCATTCATTCACTGCCAATCTGGAATTCTTTGATTCTGCAGTCCAGGCATGATTTTCTTACACCACTGGTGAATATCCAAGTAACCAAATGCTTGTTTTCAGAGTCCTGTTCAGACACGCAGGCATGTTATTCAACTGGCTATCCACTCCACAGTGGTCAGCACTTTCTTTTCCTGGCCACACAACCCACAATGTAGAAATCATTGGAATATACACTAAAGAATGTTCCATTCATTCACTGTGAATCTGGAATTCATCTGAATCTCCACTCCAGGCAGGCTTTCGTTACACCACTGGTAAATGTCCAAGAACCCCAATGCTGGTTGTCAGCACACTGTTCACACTTGCAGGTGTGCTGTTCAACTGGCCTTACACTCTAACCTGATCTGCTCTTCATTTTACTGTACAAAAAACCCAGACTTCAGAAATTATTGGAATTTCCACTAAATAATGTTCCATTCATTCCCTGCCAATCTGGATTTCATCGAATCTCCACTCGAGGCAGGCTTTCGTTACACCAATTCTGAATGTCCAAGTAAGCCAATGCTGGTCTTCAGCGTCCTGTTCACACTCGCAGGCGTGGTGTTCAACTGACTATGCATTGAACCCTGGTCAGCTCATCATTTTCCTGTCCACATAACCTAGACTTTCCAGATGTTCCATTCATTCACTGCGAATCTGGAATTCATCTGAATCTCTACTGCAGGCATGCTTTTGTTACACCACTAGTGAATGTCCAAGTGACCCAATTCCTGTTTTTCAGAGGCCTGTTCAAACTCACAGGACTGTTGTTCAACTGGCTATCCACTTAAGCTTGCCTGCTCTTCATTTTCCTGTCCACACAATCCAGACTTCAGAAATCATTGGAATCTCAACCAGAAAAATCTCAACTGGCTATCCACTCTATCCTACAAGCAGGCTTTCTATACACTACTGCTGAATGTCCAGGTAACACAGTGCTGGTTTTCAGATGCCTGTTCACACTCGCAGGCGTGCTGTTCCACTGGATATCCAATCAACGGTGCTCAGCTCTTCATTTTCCTATTCACCCAACCAGACTTCAGAAATCATTGGAATCTCCTACTAAAGAATGTTCCATTCATTCACTGCCAATCTGGACTTCATCGAATCTACACTACAGGCAGGAGTTCGTTACACCACTGCAGAATATCCAAATAACCCGATGCTGGTTTTCAGAGGCCTGTTCACACTTGCAGGCGTGCTGTTCAACTGACTATACCCTGAACCCTGGTCAGCTTTTCATTTTCCTGTGCACACAATCCAGACTTCAGAAATCATTGGAATCCCCACTACAGAATGTTCCATCCATTCACTACCAATCTGGAATTCATCGAAACTCCTCTCCAGGCAGGATATCGTTACACCACTGGTGAATATGCAAATAACCCAATGCTGGATTTCAGGAGCCTGTTCAAATTTCTAGGCTTCCTGTTCAACTGACTATCCACTATAACCTGGTCTTCTCTTCATTTTCTTGTCCACACAACGGAGACTTCAGAAATCATTGGAATCTCCACTATAGAATGTTACATTCATTCACTGCGAATCTGTAATTCTCCTGAATCTCCAGGCAGGCTTTCATTAAACCACTGGAGAATGTCTACGTAGTCCAATGATGATTTTCAGCATGATTTTCACAGTTGCAGGAGTGGTGTTCAACTGGCTATCCACTCCACAGTTGTCAGCTCTTTCTTTTCCTGTCCACAGAACCCAGACTTCAGATATCATTGGAATCTCAACTACAGAATGTTCCATTCATTCACTGCCAATCGAGAGATCATCTAATCTCCACTTCAGGCAAACCTTCGTAATACCACTGCTGAATGTCCAAGTAACCCATTGCTGCTTTTCAGAGGATTGTTCAAACTCGCAGTCCTGCTATTCAACTGGCCATCCACTCTATCCAGCTCTGCTCTTCATTTTCCTGTCCACACTACCCAGATTTCAGATATCATTAGAATCTCCACTACAGAATGTTCCAGTTATTCAGTGCGAATATGGAATTCATCTGAATCTTCACTCCAGGCAGGCTTTCGTTACACCACTGTTGAATATCCAAGTAACACAATGCTGGTTTTCAGCATGCTTTTCACACTCCCAGTCGTGCTGCTCAACTGGCTATCCATTGAACACTGGTCAGCTCTTCATATTCCTGTCCACACACCCCAGACTTCAGAAATTATTGGAATCTCCACTACAGAATGTTCCATTCATTCACTGCAAATCAGGAATTCATATGAATTTCCAGTCGAGACAGGCACTCGTTATACCACTACTGAAAGTCCAAGTAATCCAATGCTGGTTTTCAGTGTCCTATTCACAGTCGCAGGCGTGCTGTTCAACTGGCAATCCACTCCAGAGTTGTCAGCTCTTTCTTTTCCTGTCCACAGAGCCCAGATTTCAGATATCATTGGAATTTCCACTACAGAATGTTCCAATAATTCAGTGTGAATCTGGGATTCATCTGAATCTCCACTCTTGGCAGGCATTCGTTACACCACTTCTGAATATCCATGTAACCCAATGCTGGTTTTCAGAGGCCTGATAAAACTCGCAGGCATGCTGTTCAACTGGCTACCCACCATAACCTGGTCTGCTCTTCATTTTCCTGTCCACACATCCCAGACTTCAGAAATCATTGGAACCTCCACTACGGAATGTTCCATTCAATTCAGTGCAAATCTGCAATTCATCTGAATCTCTACTCCAGGCAGGCACTTGTTATACCACTGTTGAGTGTCCCAGTAACCCAATGCTGGTTTTCAGTGTCCTCTTCACAATCGCAGGCATGCTGTACAAGTGGCTATCCACTCCAGAGTTGTCAGCTCTTTCTTTTTCATGTCCACAGAGCCCAGACTTCAGATATCATTGGAATTTCCACTACTGAATGTTCCAATCATTCAGTGCGAATCTGGAATTCATCTGAACCTCCAGTCCAGGCAGGCACTTTTTATACCACTGTTGAGTGTCCAAGTAACCCAATGCTTGTTTTCAGCATCCTGTTCACATTCGCAAGCGTGCTGTTCAACTGGCTATCCACTCGAGATTTGTCAGCTCTTTCTTTTCCTGTCCACACACCCACAATACAGATATCATTGGAATCTCCATTACATAATGTTCCATTCATTCATTTCCAATCTAGAGATTATCGAATCTCCACTCCAGGCAGACATTCGTTAAACCAATGCTGAATGTCCATGTAACACAAAGATCGTTTTCAGAGGACTATTCAGACTCGCAGGCCTGCTGTTCAATTGGCTATCCAGTCTAACCTGGTCTACTCTTCACTTTCCTGTACACACACCACAGACTTCAGAAATCATTGGAATCTCCACAACAGAATGTTCCATTCATTGACTGCCAATCTGGAATTCATCGAATCTGCACTCCACGCAGGCTGTATATACACCACTGCTCAATGTCCAGGTAACCCATTTCTGGTTTTCAGAGGCCTGTTCACACTCACAGGCATGCTGTAGAACTGAATATCCAATCAACCGTGCTCAGCTCTTCATTTTCCTGTTCACCCAACGAGATTTCAGAAATCATTGTAATCTCCACTAAAGATTGTTCCATTCATTCTCTGACAATCTGAAGATCATCAAATCTCCACTCCAGGCAGGAGTTCTTTACACCGCTTCAGAATGTCCAAGTAACCCGATGCTGGTTTTCAGAGGCCTGTTCACACTCGTAGGCGTGCTGTACAACTGGATATCCACTCCACCCTGTTCAGCTCTTCATTTTCCTGTCCACACAACCCAGACTTCAGACTTCAGAAATCATTGGAATCTCCACTACAGAATGTTCCATTCGTTCACTGCCAATCTGGAATTCATCAAATCTCTACTCCAGACAGGCTGTCTATAAACCACTGCTGAATGTCCAAGTAACCCAATGCTGATTTTCAGAGGATTGTTCAAATTCGCAGTACTGCTGTTCAACTTACTGTCCACTCTATCCTGCTCATGTCTACATTTTCCTGTCTACACTACCCAGATATCAGATATCATTGAAATCTCCACTACAGAATGTTCCAATTGTTCAGTGCGAATCTGGAATTCATCTGAATCTCCACTCCAGGCAGTCTTTCGTTTCACCACTGCTGAAGGTCCAAGTCTGCCAAGAAACTTAACAGCTTCTGAATCTGCACTCTAAATGCAGCCCTGTGCTGCTTTTCATTTGCCTATCCACACTGCCTTTCTGGAACAAATGCACAGCAGAAATAGGTGTGTGTCATGCAGTCAGCCTGGCCGAGCCAGGTTCAATTCCTCGCCCTCTCAGATCGCTGGGGAACGTACCGAGTATATCTGGCCCTCGTGACATAGCCTGGCAAGACACCCGTGAAATATTCCATATGCTAAAATTACAGTCACCACAAATCTCCATATTAAGTCACTACTGAACCGCGCCAGCAAATCAATGAAGTCCTGGAGGACTGGGAGAGTGACAGAAATCCACACTGCTGAGTAGTGAATTCATCTCAATATTCAATGTATTAGACCTGCGTTTCTTCTCATTCTCCACGAAATCAAGTCTAATTAGAAATCTGACAAGGAAGACTCTGCTGTCAACTCTCACAAGGCCTGCTATTCAGCTCGCTATCCAGTCTAATATAGTACTCTGTTCATTAACCCTGCCACACTACCGACCGAACTGAGTTCATCTAAATATCAACACCTAAATATCTGGTTTTTATATGCCTGTGCACTCAATCATGTTGAAGTTTTCATCATCCCGTCCACTCTAACCAGGTCTGGTGTGCATCAACTTCTGAATCAATCAAAACCACATGGTACTCTCCCAGTCAATGCCACCCAGTTGTGGTGATGGTTGTATGCCTCTAAAACTCGTCAGGGTTGGGATTCTTCTGCATGTCCCAGCAACACAATGGTAGTGGTCAGTGGCCTGTTCACATACTGCAGGTGTAGTGTTAACGGGCTATCCACTGCACCCTGGTCAGCTCTTCATTTCCTGGGCCCATAACCCAGAGTTCTGAAATCATTGGTGTCTCCAGTACAGAATGTTCCATTCATTCACTGCGAATCTGGAATTCATCGAATCTCCACTCCAGACACGCTTTCGTTACACCACTGGTGAATGTCCAATTAACCCAAAGCTGGTTTTCAGCGGCCTGTTCACACTCGCAGGCGTGCTGTTCAACTGGCTATCCACTCAACCCTGGTCAGCACTTTCTTTTCATGTCCACACAAACTAGACTTCAGAAACAATTGGAATCTCCACTACAGAATGTTCCATTCATTCACTGCCAATCTGGAATTCATTGTATCTCCCCTCCAGGCAGGCTTTCGTTACATCACTGTTGAATATAAAAGTAACCCAATGCTGGTTTTCACCGGCCTTTTCACACTAGCATGCGTGCTGTTCAACTGGAAATCCACTCCAACCTGGTCAGCTCTTCATTTTCCTCTCCACACAACGCAGACTTAGAAACCATTGCAATATCCACTAAAGAATGTCCCATTCATTCTCTGGCAGTCTGAAATTCATCGAATCTCCACTCCAGGCAGGCATTTGCTACAAGACTGGTGAATTTCCAAAGAAATCAATGCTGGTTTTCAGCGTCCTGTGCACACTCTCAGGCGTGCTGTCCAACTGTCGACACAATCAACCCTGGTCAATTATTCATATTCCTGTCCACACAACCCAGACTTCGAAATCATAGGAATCTCCACTACAGAATGTTCCATTAATTCACTGCCAATCTGTAGTTCATCGAATTTCCACTCCAGGCAGGCTTTCATTACACCATTGGTGAATGTCCAAGTAACACAATGCTGGTTTTCCCCGACCTGTTCTCACTCGCAGGCGTGCTATTCAACTGGCTCTCCACTCCACCCTGGTCAGCTCTTCCTTTTCCTCTCCACACAACCCAGACTTCAGCAATCATTGGAATCTCCACTACAGAATGTTCCATTCATTCACTGCCAATCTGGAGTTCTTTGAATCTCCAATCCAGGCAGGATTTCGTTACACCACTGGTGAATGTCCAAGTAAGCCAATGATGGTTTTCAGCGGCCTCTGCGGATCACTGGCTATCCACTCCACCCTGATCAGCTCTTCATTTTCCTGTCCATACAACCCACACATCAGAAATCATTGCAATCTCCACTACAGAATGTTCCGGTCATTCACTCTGAGTCTGGAATACATCTGAATCTCCACTCTACGCAGGCATTCGTTACAGCACTGGTATGTCTACCCAGAAACTTGAAATCATCTGAGTCTGCACTCTGAAATCATACATGGGCTGCTTTTCATCTTCCTATCCACACTGCCATTTTGGTGCGAAAGCACAGCCGTAGGACGTGTGCGTCACGCAGCCAGCCTGGCCGAACCGCGTTCAATTCCTCGCCCTCTCAGAGAGCCCGGGAAGCTACCGAGAGTATATGGCCCTCGTGGCAAAGCCTGGCAAGACACCCGTGAATATTCCATATACCAAAATTACAGTCACCACAAGTCTCCAAACGAAGACGCTACAGAACCGCAACAGCAAATCAATGAAGTCTGGGAGGACTGGGAGATTGACAGCGATCCATACTGCTGAGTAGTGAATTTATCTCAATATCCAATGTATTAGGCCTGCGTTTCTTCTCATTCTCCCCGAAATCGAGTCGAATTCGAAATCTGCCAATTGAGCATTTGCTGTCAACTCTCCCCAGGCCTGCTGTTCAGCTCCCTATCCAGTGGAATAGTGTATTATGTTCATGAACCCTGCCACACTACTGAGGGACCTGAGTTCATCTAAATATCAACACTACATATCTGGTTTTCATCTGCCTGTGTACTCAATCAATCTGAAGTTTTAATCTCCCAACGACTCTAAACAGGCCTATTGTGCATCAACTACTGAATCAATCGAAACCATACGGACTCGCACGGTCAACGCCACCCAGTGCTGGTGATAATCGTGTGCCTCTAAAACTCGTTAGTGTTGGAATTCTTCTGCATGTGCCAGTAACCCAATGCTACTGGTCAGGGGCCTGTTCACATACCGCAGGCATGATGTTCACTGGCTATCCACTCCACCCTGGTCAGCTCTTCATTTCCTGGTGCCCATAACCCAGAGTTCTGAAATAATTGGTATCTCCACTACAGAATGTTCCATTCATTTACTACGAATCTGGAATTCATCTGAATCTCCACTACAGGCAGGCTTTCGTTACACCACTGTTGAATAGCCTAGTAACCAAATGCTGGAGTTCAGCGGCCTGTTCACACTCGCAGGCATCCAGTTCAACTGGCTATCCACTCCACCCTCATCAGCTCTTCACATTCCTGTCCACACAACCCAGACTTCAGAAATCATAGGAATCTCCACTAAGGAATGTTCCATTCATTCACTGCCAATCTGGAGATCATCAAAACTCAACTACAGGCAGGCTTTCACTACACCACTGGTGAATGTCCAAGTAACACAATGCTTGTCTTGACCGTCCTATTCACACTCGCAGGCGTACTGTTCAACTGGCTATCCACCCAAACTTAGTCAGCACTTAATTTCCTGTCCACACAACCCAGACTTTTCATACTTGCAGTGATGTTTTTCAACTGGCTATCCACTCCACAGTGATCAGATCTTTCTTTTCCTGGCCAAAGAACCCAGACTACAGAAATCATTGGCATCTCCAATACAGAATGTTCCATTCATTCACGGAGTATCTGGAATTCATCTGAATCTCCACTCCAAGCAGGCTTCCGTTAGAGCACTGGTGAATGTCCAATAACAGAATGCTGGGTTTCAGCGTCCTGTTCACACTCGCATGCGTGCTGTTCAACTGGGTATTTAACCAGAGTTGTCAGCTCTTTCTTTTCCTCTCCACAAATACCAAACTTCAGAAATCATTGGAATGTGCACTACAGAATGTTCCATTCATTCGAATTCATCGAATCTCCACTCCAGGTAGGATTTTGTTACACCACTGGTGAATATCCAAATACCACAATGCTGGTTTTCAGCAGCCTGTTCCCAGTCGCAGGTGTGCTGTTCAACAGGCTATCCACTCCAACCTGGTCAGCTCTTCATTTTCCTGTCAACACAACCCAGACTTCAGAAATCATTGGAATCTCCAATACAGAATGTTCCATTCATTCACTCCAAATCTGGCATTCATCTGAATCACCACTCCATGCAGGCTTACGTTACACCACTGCTAAATATACAAGTCACCAATGCTGGTTTTCAGTGTCCTGTTCACACTCGCAAGTGTGCTGTTCAACTGGATATCCACTCCAAAGTGTTCAGCTCTTTCTTTATCTGTCCACGCCACCCAGACTTGAGAAATAATTAGAATCTCCACTACATAATGTTCCATTCATTCACTGCCAATCTGGAGATAATCGAATCTCCACTCCAGGCAGGCTTTTGCTACTCCACTGCTGAATGTTCAAGTAACCTAATGCTGGTTTTCAGTGTCCTGTTCACACTCGCAGGTGTGCTGTACAACTTGCTATCCACTCCAGTTGTCACCTGTTTCTTTTCCTGTCCACACAACCCACGCTTCAAATATCATTGGAATTTCCAGTGCAGAATTATCCTTTCATTCACTGCCAATCTGCAAATCATCGAATCTCCACCCAAGCAGGCTAACGTGACACCACTTCTGAATGTCTAAGTAAACCAATGCTTGTTTTCACAGGCCTGTTTTCACTCGCAGGCGTACTGTTCAACTGGCTATCCACTCTAACCTGGTCTGCTCTTCATTTTCCTGTCCACACAACCCAGGCTTCAGAAATCATGGAAATATCCACTACAGAATGGTCCATTCATTCACTGCGAATCTGGAATTCATCTGAATCTCCACTCCATGCCGGCATTCGTTACACCACTGGTGAATGTCCAAGTAACCCAATGCTGGTTTTCATCGTCCTGTTCACTCTCGCAGGCATGCTGTTCAACTGGCTATCCACTCAACCCTGGTCTGCACTTCATTTTCCTGTCCACACAACCCAGATTTAAGAAATAATTGGAATCTCCACTACGGAATGTTCCATTCATTCACAGGCAATCTGGAATTCATTGAATCTCCACTCCAAGCAGGACTTCTTTACACAACTGGTGAATATCCAAGTAACCCAATGCTAGTTTGCAGCATCCTCTTCAAACTCCCAGGCCTGCTGTTCAACTGGCTATGCACTCTAACCTGGTCTGCTCTTAATTTTCCTGTCCACACAACCTACACTTCAGAAATCATGGGAATCTCCACTACCAAAAGTTCCATTCATTCACTGCGAATCTGGAATTCATCTGAATCTCCACTCCAGGCAGGGTTTCCTTACACCACTTCTGAATGTCCAAGTACCCCAATGCTGGTTTTCAGCGGCCTGTTCACACTCGTAGGCGTGCTGGTCAACTGGCTATCCACACCTCCCTGGTCAGCTCTTCATTTTCCTGTACACAACACCCAGATTTCAGAATGCATTGCAATCTAGAGTACAGAATGTTCCATTCAATCACTGCCAATCTGGAGTTCATCGAATCGGCCGGGCAAGGTTCAATTCCTCGCCCTCTCAGATAGCTCTGGCAGCTATGGAGCGAATCTGGCCCTCGAGGGAAAGACTGGAAAGACACTCCTAAAATATTACATATGCCAAAATTACAGTCAACACAATTCACCAAACGAAGACGCTACTGAACCGTGCCAGAAATTCAATGAAGTTATGGAGGACTCGGAGAGTAACAGTGAATTCATCTCAATGTCCAGTGTATTAGGCCTGCATTTCTTCTCTTTCTCCACGAAATCGAGTTGAAATAGAAATCTGCCATGTGTGCATTTGCTTTCAACTCTTGCCATACCCGCTGTTATGCTACCTATCCAGTCGAATATAGTATTCTGTTCATTAACCCTGACACAATACCTAGCGACATGAGTTCATCTAAATTTCAACACCTACACATCTGGTTTTCATCATACTGTGCACGCAATCAAGCCGAAGTTTTCATCATCCTGTCCACTGTAAACAAGCCTGGTGTGCATAGACTCTGAATTAATCGAAACCATATGGTACTGTCCCGGTCACCGCCACCTAGTGGTGGTGATGATCGTATGCCTCTAAAACTCGTCAGGGTTGGAATTCTTCTGCATGTTCCAGTAACCCAATGCTAGTGATCAGAGGTATGCTCACATACCGCAGGTGTGGTGTTCACTGGCTATCCACTCTACCCTGGTCAGCTCTTCATTTACTGGTTCCCATAACCCAGAGTTCCGAAATCATTGGTATCGCCACTACAGAACGTTCCATTCATTCACTGTGAATCTGGAATTCATCTGAATCTACATTCCAAGCAGGCATTCGTTACACCACTGCTGAATGTCCAAGTAACCCAATGCTGGTTTTCAGCGGTCTAATCACCCTCACAGGTGTGCTGTACAGCAGGCTATCCACAACACTCTGGTCAGCTCTTCATTTCCCTGTCCACATAAGCTGGACTTCAGAAACCATTAGAATTTCCAATACAGAATGTTCCATTCATTCAATGCCCATCTGGAATTCATCTGAATCTCCACTCTAGGCAGGCTTTCGTTACACCACTGATGAATATCCAAGTAACTGAATGCTGGTTTTCAACGTTCTGTTCACAATCGCAAACATGCTGTTCAACTGGCTATCCACTCCACCCTGGTCAGCTCTTCACTTTCCTGTCCACACAACCCAGTCTTCAGAAATCATTGGAATCTCCACTACAGAATGTTCCATTCATTCACTGCAAATCTGGAGTTCATTGAATCTTCACTCCATGCAGGCTTTCGTGACACCACTAGTTTATGCCCAAGTAACCCAATGCTGTTTTTCAGTGGTTTGTTCACACTCGCAGGCGAGCTGTTAAACTGGCTATCCACTCCACCCTGCTCAGCTCTTCATTTTCCTGTTCACACAACCCAGATGTCAGAAACCACTGCAATCTCCACTAGAGAATGTTCCATTCATTCACTGCCAATCTGGAATTCATCTGAATCTCAACTCCAGGCAGGCTTTCGTTACACCACTGGTGAATGTTCAAGTAACAAATGCTGGTTTTCAGCGGCCTGCTCACACTCGCAGCCGTGCTATTAACTGGCTATCCACTCAACCCTGGTCAGCTCTTCATTTTCTAGTCCACACAGCCCAGACTTCAGATATCTTTGTAATCTCCACTACAGAATGTTCCATTCATTAACTGCCAATCTGGAGTTCATCGAATCTCCACTTCAGGCAGGCTTTTGTTACACCACTAGTTTATGTCCAAGTAACCCAATGCTGATTTCCAGCGGTCTGTTCACACTAGCAGGCGTGCTGTTCAACTGGCTATCTACTCCACCCTGGTCAGCTCTCCTTTTTCCTGTCTACACAAGCCAGACATCAGAAATCATTGGAGTCTCCACTACAGCATGTTGCATTCATTCACTGTCAATCTGGAAATCATCCGACACTCCACTCCAGGCATATTATCGTTACATCACTGGTGAATATCTAACTAACCCAATGCTGGTTTTCAGTGGCCTATTCACACTCGTAGCAGTTCTGTTCACAGGCTATCTACTCCACCGTGGTCAGCTTTCATTTTCCTGTCCACAACACCCAGATATCAGATAACATTGGAATCTCCACTACAGAATGTTCCAGTCATTCACTGCGAGTCTGGAATACACTCTGCGCAGGCATTCATTAAACCACTGGTGACTCTACCCAGAAACTTGAAATCATCTGCATCTGCACTCATATTCCATATGCCGAAATTACAGTCACCACAAGTCTCCAAATGAAGACGTTATTGAATCACGCCAGCAAATCAATGAAGTCTGGGAGGACTGGGAGTGTGACAGCGATCCACACTGCTGAGTAATGAATTCATCTCAATATCCAATGTATTAGGCCTGCATGTTTTCTCGTTCTCCACGAAATCGAGTCAAATTAGAAATCTGCCAAGTGAGCATTTGCTGTCAACTCTACCCATGTCTGCTCTTCAGCTCGCTATTCAGTCCAATACATTAATCTGTTCATTGTCCCTGCCACACAACCGAGAGACCTGAGTTCATCTAAATATCAACAATTACATATCAGGTTTTCATCTACCTGTGCACTGAATCAAGCCAAAGTTTTCATCATCCCGTCACTCTAACCAGTCAGGCTGTGCATCCACTTCTGAATCAATCGAAACCATATGTTACTGTCCCGGTTAACGCCACCCAGTGGTGGTGATGATCTTATGCCTCTAAAACTCATCAGGTTTGAGACTCTTCTGCATGTCCCAGTAACTCAATGCTAGTGGTCAGCGGCCTGTTCACATACCACAGGCATGGTGTTAACTGGCTATCCACTCTACCCTGGTCAGCTCTTCATTTCCTGGTGCCCATACTCTGAGTTCTGAAGTAATTGTTATCTCCAGTATGGAATGTTCCATTCATTCACTGCAAATCTGGAATTCATCTGAATCTCCACTCCAGACAGGCTTTCGTTATACCACTGGTGAATGCCCAAGTAACCCAATGCTGGTTTTCAGCTGCCTGTTCACACTCGCCAGCATGCCGTTCAACTGGCTATCCACTCCACCCTGGTCATCTCTTCATTTTCCTTTACACACAACCCAGAATTCAGAAATCATTGGAATCTCCACTACAGAATGTTCCATTCATTCACTGCCAATCTGGAGTTCATCGAATCTCCACTCCAGGCAGGCTTTCGTTACAACACTGGTGAATGTCCAAGTAAAAGAATGATGGTTTTCAGCGACCTGTGCTGTTCAGGGGCTATCCACTACAACCTGGTCATCTCTTCTTTTTCCTGTCCACACAACCCAGACATCAGAAAACATTGGAATCTCCACTACAGAATGCTCCGGTCATTCACTGAAGTCTGGAATGCATCTGAATCTCCACTGTATGCAGGCATACGTTACAGCACTGTTGAGTCACCCAGAACCTTGACATCATCTGAATCTGCACTCTAAAATCATATATGATTTGCTTATCTTCTTCCTATCCACACTGCCCTTCTGGAGCGAAAGCACAGCAGTAGGATATGTGCGTCACGCAGACAGCCTGGCCGACCCGGGTTCCATTCCTCGCTCTCTCAGAGAGCTCGGGAAGCTATCGAGAGTATCTGGTCCTCGTGGCAAAGCCTGGCAAGACACCCGTGAAATGTTCCATATGACGAAATTACAGTCATCACAAGTCTCCAAATGATGACGTTTTTGAACCGTGTCAGCAAACGTATGTAGTCCGGGAGGACTGGGAGTGTGACAGCGATCCACACTGCTAAGTAGTGAATTAATCTCAATATCCAAAGTATTAGGCCTGGGTTTCTTCTCGTTCTCCACGAAATCGAGTTGAATTAGGAATCTGCCAAGTGAGCATTTCTGTTAACTCTCCCCAATCCTCCTGTTCAGCTCCCTATCCAGTCGAATATAGTATTCTGTTCATTAATCCTTCCACACTAGCGAGCGACCTGAATTCATCAAAATATCTACATATCTGTTTTTAATCTGACTGTGCACTCAAGAAAGCTGAAGTTTACATCATCTTGTCCACTCTACCCAGGCCTGGTGGACATCGACCTCTGAATCAATCGAAACCATATGGTACTCTCCCGGTCAACGCCACCAGTGGTGGTGATGATCCTATGCCTCAAAAGCTCATCAGTGTTGGGATTCCTCTGCATGTCCCAGTAACCCAATGCTAGTGGTCAGCGGCCTTTTCACAAACCGCAGGCGTTGTGTTCACTGGCAATCCAATCCACCTTCCTCAGGTCTACATTTCCTGGTGTTCACAACTCAGATTTCTGAAAACTTTGGTATCTCCACTACAGAATGTTCCATTCATTCATTGCGAATCTGGTATTAATCTGAATCTCCACTCCAGGCAGGCTTTCGTTTTACCTATGGTGAATGTCCAAGTAACCCAATGCTGGATTTAAGTGGTCTTTTCACACTTGCAGGATTGATGTTCAATTGACTATCCACTGCACCCTGCTCCCCTCTTCATTTTCCTCTCCAAAAAACCCAGAATTCAGAAATCATTGGAATTTCCAGTAAAGAATGTTCCATTCATTCACAGCCAATCTTGAGTTCATCGAATCTCCATTCCAGGCAGTCTTTCATTACACCACTGGTGAATGTCCAAGTAACCCAATGCTGGTTTTCAGTGGTCTGTTCACTCTCGCAGGCGTGCTGTTCAATTGGCTATCCACTCAACCCTCATCAGCTCTTCATTTTCCTATCCACACAACCCAGACTTGAGAAATCATTGGAATCTCAACTACATAATGTTCCATTTATTCTCTGCGAACCCGGTATTCATCTGAATCTCCACTCCAGGCAGGCTTTTGTTACACCACTGGTGAATCTCCACGTAACCCAATGCTGGTTTTCAGTGGCCTGTTCACACACACAGGCGTAATGTTCAACTAGCTATCCACTGAATTCCATTCATTCACTGCAAATCTGGAATTAATCTGAAACTCCACTCCAGGCAGGCTTTCGTTACACCACTGGTGAATGTCCAAGAAACCCAATGCTGGTTTTCAGCGGCCTGTGCTGTTCACTGGCTTTCCACTCCACTCTGGTCAGCTCTTCATTTTCCTGTCCACAGAATCAGACATCAGAAATCATTGTAATCTCTACTACAGAAAGTTCCGGTCATTCACTGCGAGTCAGGAATACATCTAAATCTCCACTCTGCGCAGGCATTAGTTACAGCACCGGTATGTCTACCCAGAAACTTGAAATCATCTGAATCTGTACTCTAAAATCATCCATGGGCTGCTTTTCATCTTCCTATCCACACTGCCATTCTGGCATGAAAGCACTGCAGTAGGACGTGTGCCTCACGCAGCCAGCCTGGCCGAGCCGGGTTCAATTCCTAGCCCTCTCAGAGAGCCCCGGAAGCTACCGAGAGTATCTGGCCCTCGCGGCAAAGCATGGCAATCCACCCGTGAAATATTCCTTATGTCAAAATTACAGTCACCACAAGTCTCCAAACAAAGACGTTACTGAACCGTGCCAGCAAATCAATGAAGTCCGGGAAGACTGGTAGAGTGACCGTGATCCACAATGCTGAGTAGTGAATTCATCTCAATATCCAATGTATTAGGCCTGCGTTTCTTCTCGTTCTCCACGAAATCGAGTTGAATTAAAAATCTGCCAAGTGAGCATTTGCTGTCAACTCTCCCCAGGCCTGCTGCTCTGCTCCCAATCCAGCCGAATATAGTATTCTGTTATTTAACCCTGCCACACTACCGAGAGACCTGAGTTCATCTAAATATCAACATCTACATATCTGGTTTTCATCTGTCTGTGCACTCGGTCAAGCCGAAATTTTCATCATCTCGTCCACTCTAACCAGGCCTGGTGTGCATTGAACTCTGAATCAATTGAAACCATATCTTACTGTCCCGGTCAATGCCACAGAGTGGTGGTGATGATCGTATGCCTCTAAAACTCATCAGGGTTGGGATTCTTCTGCATGTCCCGGTAACCCAGTGCTAATTGTCAGCGGCCAGTTCACAAACCGCAGGCGTGGTGTTCACTGGCTATCCACTCCACCCTGGTCAGCTCTTCATTTCCTGGTGCCATTAACCCAGAGTTCTGAAATCATTGGTATCTCCACTACAGAATGTTCCATTTATTCACTGTGAATCTGGAATTCATCTGAATCTCCATTCCAGGAAGGCATTCATTACACTACTGTTGAATGTCCAACTAGCCCCAATTCTGGTTTTTAGCGGCCTGTTCACATTCGCAGGCCTGCTGTTCAACTGGGTATCCACTCCATCCTGGTCAGCTCTTCATAATCCTGTCCACATAAACTAGACTTAAGAAACCATTAGAATCTCCACGACAGAATGCTACTTTCATTCACTGCGATTCTAGAATTCATCTGAATCTCCACTCCATGAAGGCTTTCGTTACAGAGTTGTAAATGTCCAGGTACCCCAATGCTGGTTTTCAGCGTCCTATTCACACTCACATGCGTGCTGTTCAACTGGATATACACTCCACAGTGGTCTGCCCATTCTATTCCTGTCCAAAGAACCGAGAGTTCAGAAATCATTGGTATCTCCACTACAGAATCTTGCAGTCATTTACTGCCAATCTAGAAATCATCGAATCTCCACTCGAGGCAGGCTTTTGTTACACCATTCCTGAATGTCCAAGTAACCCAATACTGGTTTTCTGAGGCCTGTTCACACTCGAAGGCGTGCTGTTCAACTGGCTTTACACTTAATCCTGGTCAGCTCTTCATTTTACTGTCCACACAACCCAGACATCAGAAATAATTGGAATCTCCACTACAGAATTTCCATGCATTTACTGTGAATCTGGAATTCATAGAATCTGCACGACAGGCAGGCTTCCCTTACAGCACTGGCGAATGTCCAAGTAACAGAATGCTGATTTTCAGCATCCTGTTCATATTCGCAAGTGTGCTGTTCAACTGGCTATCCATTCCACAGTGCTCAGCTCTTTCTTTTCCTGTCCCAGCATCCCAGACTTTGAAAATCATTGGAATCTGCACTATAGAATGTTCCGTTCGTTCACTGCCAATATAGAATTCATCGAATCTCCACTTCAGGCCTGATTTCGTTACATCCCTGGTGAATATCCAAGTACCACAATGCTGGTTTTCAGCTGCCTGTTCACAATAGCAAGTGTGCTGTTCAACTGGCTATACACTCCAACCTGGTCAGCTCTTCATTTTCCTGTCCACACAACCCAGACTTCAGAAATCATTGGAATCTCCACTACAGAATGTTGCGTTCATTCACTGCGAATCTGAAATTCATCTAAATCACCACTCCATGCAGGCTTTCGATACACCACTGCTGAATGTCCATGTCACCCACTGTTGGTTTTCAGCTCTCTCTTCACTCTCACAGGCCTGCAATTCAACTGGCTATCCACTCAACCCTGGTCAGCTCATCGTTTTCCTGTCCACACAACCCAGATTTCAGAAATAATTGGAATCTCCACTAAGGAATATTCCATTTATTTACAGGCAACCTGGAATTCATCGAATCTCCACTCCAGGCAGGATTTCCTTAGACCACTGGTGAATATCCAAGTAACCCAATGCTGGTTTTCAGCGGCCTGTTCAGACTCGCAGGCGTGCTGTTCAACTGGCTATCCACTCCAACCTGGTCAGCTCTTCACTTTCCTGTCAACACAAACCAGACTTCAGAAATCATTGGAATCTCCACTACAGAATGTTCCATTCATTCACTCCCAATCTGGAGTTTATCGAATCTCCACTCCAGGCAGCTTTTCGTTACACCACTAGTGAATGTCCAAGTAACACAATTCTAGTTTTCAGCGGTCTGTTCACACTCGCACGCGTGCTGTTCAACTGGCTATCCTCTCCACACTCTTCAGCTCTTCATTTTTCTGTACACACATCCCAGATTTCAGAATTCATTGGAATCTACACTACAGAATGTTCCATTCAATCACTGCCAATCTGGAGTTCATCGAATCTCCACTCCAGCAATGCAATCGTTACAACACTGTGGAATGTACAAGTAACCCAATGCTGGTTTTCAACGGCTATCTGCGAGGAGCTTGCAAAACCACTCTCCGGCCCGCGGAGCTGGCCCTTGGATCTGTAGGTGCAGGGAAGGACCGACCGAATGAACACAAGACACAAGAGACAGAATGCAGCTCAGAAACAGAAAAAAAGGGACAGGACTTTATTGGGGGCAATCAGGTATATATCCATTATTGAGGCAGCTACTCAAAAGGTCATGCCATATATGGTTAGGGAGGTTTGTTTTCACCTATCATGCATTAAAAGGTTTATGTTTATCTGGTACCAGACATGAAGTGATTACCCAAAGGGCCATGTCCATATGCTTTATAAAATTTATATGCATCACATACCAGACACGAGATAGTTACTTCTTGTTATTACTGACAGCCATGACAGATGTTCTCTCAGGATAACCATACATCAAGATAACCATACATAGCACTGGCTTTGCCTGTTGCAGGTCACATAGGTCAAGACGACCATACATAGCACAGGCACTTAGGCCTTGGTCAGTTAAAGGGCCAGCTTCCCACACTATTCACACTCGCAGGCGTGCTGTTCAACTGGCTATACACTCAACCCTGGTCAGCTCTTCATTTAACTGTCCACACAACCCAGATTTCAGAAATTGGATTCTCCACTACAGAATGTTCCATTCATTCCCTGCCAATCTGGAATTCATCAAATCTCCACTCCTGGCAGGCTTTCGTTACACCACTGGTGAATGTCCTAGTATGCCACTGTTGGTTTTCAGCTGTCTGTTCACACTCACAGGCGTGCTTTTCAACTGGCTGTCCACTCCAGCCTGGTCAGCTCTACATTTTCCTGTCCACACAACCCAAACATCAAAAATCATTGGAATATCAACTACAGAATGTTCCATTTATTCATTGCCAATCTGGAATTAATCTGAATCTCCACTCCAGGCAGGCTTTCGTTACACCACTAGTTAATGCCCAAGTAACCCAATGCTGGTTTTCAGCGTCGTGTTCACACTTGCAGGCGTGCTGTTCGACTGGCTATGCACTCCAACTTCGTCAGCTCTTCATTTTCCTGTTCACACAACCCAGACTTTAGAAATCATTGGATTCTCCCCAACAGAATATTCCACTCATTCACTGAGTCTCTGGAATTCATCCGAATCTCCACTCCAGGCATGTTTTCGTTACAACACTGGTGAATATCCAAGTAACCCAATACTGGTTTTCAACGTCCTGTTGAAACTCGCAGGCGTGTTGTTCAACTGACTATCCACTCCACGCTGCTCAGCTCTTCATTTTTCTGTCCACACAACCCAGACTTCAGAAATCATTGGAATCTCCACTACAGAATGTTTCAGTCATTCACTGCCAATATGGAATTCATCAAATCTCCACTCCAGGCAGGATTTCTTTACATCACTGGTGAATATCCAAGTAACCCAATGTTGGTTTTCAGAGGTCTGTTCACACTCGCAGGCGTGCTGTTCAACTGGCTATCCACTTCACCGTGGTCAGCTCTCCATTTTCCTTTCCACACAACCCAGACATCAGAATTCATTGGAATCTCCACTAAAGAATGTTCCATTCATTCACTGCCAATCTGGAATTCCTCTGAATCTCCACTCCAGGCAGGCTTTCATTACACCACTTCTGAATGTCCAAGCACCACAATGCTGGTTTTCATCGGCCTGTTCACACTCGTAGGCATGCTGGTCAACTGGCTATCCACACCTCCCTGGTCAGCTCTTCATTTTCCTGTACACAACACCCAGATTTCAGAATGCATTGCAATCTAGACTACAGAATGTTCCATTCAATCACTGCCAATCTGGAGTTCATCGAATCTGCCGAGCAAGGTTCAATTCCTCGCTCTCTCAGAGAGCTCGGGAAGCTACTGAGGGAATCTGGCCCTCAAGGCAAAGACTGGCAACACACTCCTAAAATATTCCATATGCTAAAATAACAGTCAACACAATTCACCAAACGAAGACGCTACTGAACCATGCCAGCAATTCAATGAAATCGTGGAGGACTCGGAGAGTAACAGTGAATTTATCTCAATATCCAATGTATTAGGCCTGTGTTTCTTCTCGTTCTTCACGAAATCGAGTCAAAATAGAAATCTGCTATGTGTGCATTTGCTGTCAACTCTCCCCAGACCAGCTGTTCTACTACCTATTCAGTCGAATATAGTATTCTGTTCATTAATTCTGACAGACTACCTAGCGACCTGAGTTCATATAAATTTCAACACCTACATATATGGTTTGCATCACACTGTGCACTCAATCAAGCCATAGTTTTCATCATCTCGTCCCCTGTAACCACGCCTGGTGTGTATAGACTTCTGAATCAATCGAAACCATATAGTACTGCCCGGTCAAAGCCAACTAGTGATGGTGATGATCGTATGCCTCTAAAACTCGTCAGGGTTGGTATTCTTCTGCATGTACCAGTAACCCAATGCTAGTGGTCAGAGGCCTGTTCACATACCACAGGCATGGTGTTCACTGGCTATACACTCTACCCTAGTCAGCTCTTCATTTCCTGGTTCCCATAACCCAGAGTTCTGAAATCATTGGAATCGCCACTACAGAACGTTCCCTTCATTCACTGTGAATCTGGAATTCATCTGAATCTACATTCCAGGCAGGCTTTCGTTACACCACTGCTGAATGTCCAGTAACACAATGTTGGTTTCAGAGGCCTTTTCACACACGCAGGTGTGCAGTTCAACTGTCTATCCACTGAACCCTAGTCAGCTCTTCATTTTACTGTCAAGACAACCCAGATTTCAAAAATCATTGGAATCTATACTACAGAATGTTCCATTCATTCAGTGGAACCTGGAGATCATTGAATCAACCCTCCAGGCAGGCTTTCGTTAAACAACTGGTCAATGTGCAAGTAACACAATGCTGGATTTCAGCGTCCTGTTCACACTCGCAGGCTTGCTGTTCAATAGTTTTCTACTGAACCCTGGTCAGGTCTTCATTTTTCTGTCCACACAACCCAGATTTTAGAAATCATTGGAATCTCCACTACAAAATGTTCTATTCATTCACTTCGAATCTGATACTCATCAGAATCTCCACACCAAGGAGGCATTACTTACAACACTGGTGAATGTCCAAGTAACCCAATGCTGGTTTTCAGCGTCCTGTTCATAGTCTCAGGCGTGCTGTTCAACTGGCTATCCACTCCACAGTGGTCAGCTCTTTCATTTCCTATCCACATAACCAAGACATCAGAAATCACTGTAATCTCCACTACAGAATGTTCCATTCATTCACTGCCAATCTGGAGATCATCGAATCTCCACTCAAGGCAGGCTTTCATTATACCACTGCTGAATGCTCAAGTAACTCAATGCTGGTTTTCAGCGTGCTGTACACACTTGCAGGTGTGCTGTACAACTATCTATCCACTGAACCCTCGTGAGCTCTTAATTTTCATGTCAACACAACCCATGAATCAGAGATCATTGGAATCTCCGCTACAGAATGTTCCATTCATTCACTCACAATCTGGAATTCATGGAATCTCCACTCCAAGCAGGCTTTCTTTACACCACTGGTGAATATCCAAGCAATCCAATGGTTTTCAGTGGCATGTTCATATTGCAGGCGTGCAGTACAACTGGCTATCCACTCAACCCTGGTCAGCTCTTCATTTTCCCATCCACACAAACGAGGCTTCATAAATCATTGGAATCTCCACTAAAGAATGTTCCATTCATTCACTGGCAATCTGGAATTCATCTGAATCACCACTCCAGGCAGGCTTTAGTTACACTACTGTTGAATGTCCAAGAAACACAATGCTGGTTTTAAGTGGCCTATTCACAGTCGCAGGCATGGGTTCAACTGGCTATCCACTCCACAGTGGTGAGCTCTTTCATTTCCTGTCCACACAATGGAGACGTCAGAAATCATTGGAATCTCTACCACAGAATGTTCCATTAATTCACTGACAATCTGGAGATCATCAAATCTCCACTCCAGACAGGCTTTCGTTACACCAATGGTGAAAGTCCAAGTAATAATTGGTCGTTTTAAGCGTCCTATTCAAAAACGGAGGCATGCTGTTCAACTGGCTATCCACTCCACCCTGTTCAGGCTATTGTTACAACACTGATAAATGTGAAATTAAAACAATGCTGGTTTTCAGCGTCCTTTTCACACTTTCAGGCATTCTGTTGAACTGGCTATCTACTCCAACCTGTTCAGCTCTTCATTTTCCATTCCACTCAAACAAGACTTCAGAAATCATTGAAATCTCCACTAAAAAATGTTCCATTTATTCACTTCGAATCTGGAATTTATCTAAATCTCCACTTCAGACAGGATTTCGTTACACCCCAGGTAAATGTCCTAGTAACCCAATGCTGGTTTTCAGTGTCCTGTTCACACTCGCAGGGGTGCTGTTCAACGGGCTATCCATTACACCCTGGTAAGCTTTTCCTTCTCCTGTCCACACAACCCAGACCTCAGAAATCATTGGAATCTCCACTACAGAATGTTCCATTCATTCACTGCCAATCTGGAGATTATTGAATCTCCATTCCAGGCAGGTTTTTGTTACACCACGGCTGAATTTCCAAGAATCCCAATGATGGTTTTCAGCATCCTTTTCACAGTCGCAGGCGTGCTCTTCAATGGGTTATCCACTGCATAGTGGTCAGCTCTTTCATTTCCTGTCCACACAACCCAGACTTCAGAAATCATTGGAATCTCCACTAAAGAATGTTCCATTCATTCACTGACAATCTTCGAACCATCGAATCTCCAATCCAGGCAGGCTTTAGTTACACTACTGTTGAATATCCAAGTAACACAATGCTGGTTTTCACTGGTCTATTCACACTAGCAGGCATGTTGTTCAACTGGCTATCCACTCCACAGAGGTAAGCTTTTTTTTTCCTGTCCACAGAAACCAGACTTCAGAAATTATTGGAATCGCCACTACAGAAAGTTGCATTCATTCACTGACAATCTGGAGATCAACAACAGGATATCGTTACACCACTGCTGAATGTCCAAGTAACACAAGGCTGGTTTTCAGAGGCCTTTTCACAGTCGCAGGCGTGCACTTCAACTGGCTATCCACTGAACCCTGGTCAGCTCTTCATTTTACTGTCAACACAACCCAGATTTCAGAAATCATTGGAATCCGCACTACAGAATGTTCCATTCATACAGCGGAACCTGGAGATCATCGACTCTCCACTCCAGGCAGGCTTTCGTTACACCACTAGTGAATGTGCAAGTAACACAATACTGGTTTCAGCATTCTGTTCAAACTCGCAGGCTTGCTGTTCAATGGCTATTCACTGAACCCTGGTCAGCTCTACATTATCCTGTCCACACAACCCAGATTTCAGAAATTATTGGAATGTCCACTACAGAATGTTCCAGCCATTCACTGCGAATCTGGAATTTATCGGAATCTCCACTCCAAGCAAGCTCTTGTTACACTACTGTTGAATGTTCAAGTAACACAACGCTGGTTTTCAGTATCCTGTTCACACTCGCAGGCGTGCTGTTTAACTAGCTATCCACTCCACCCTGGTCAGCTATTCCTTTTCCTGTCCACACAATCCAGACTTCAGAAATCATTGGAATCTCCACGATAGAATGTTCCATTCATTCACTGCCAATCTGGAATTCATCGAATCTCCCCTCCAGGCAGGATTTCTTTACACTACTGGTGAATATACAAACAAACCAATGCTGGTTTTCAGCGGCCTGTTCACACTCGCAGGCGTGCAGTTCAACTGGCTATCCACTCAACCCTGGTCAGCTCTTCATTTTCCTGTCCACATAACCGAGGCTTCAGAAATCATTGGAATCCCCACTACAGAATGTTTCATTCATTCAATACCAATCAAAAATTCATCTGAATCTCCTCTGCAGGCAGGCTTTCATTACACTACTGTAGAATGTCCAAGTAACACAAAGCTGGTTTTCAGCGTCCTGTTCACACTCGCAGTCGTGGTATTCAACTGGCTATCCACTGAACACTGGTCAGCTCTTCATATTCCTGTGCACACAACCCATTCTTCAGAAATCATTGGAATATCCACTACATAATGTTCCATTCATTCAATGCGAATCTGGAATTCATCTGAATCTCCACTCCAGGTAGACTTTCCTTACACCACTGGTGAAAGACAAAGTAACCCAAAGCTGGTTTTAAGCGTCCTGTTCACACTCGGAGGCATGCTGTTCAACTTGCAATCCACTCCACCCTGGCCAGCTCTTCCTTTTCCTGTCCACACAACCCAGACTTCAGAAATCATTGGTATCTCCACTACAGAATGTTCCATTCATTCACTGCCTATCTGGGGATCATCGAATCTCCACTCTAGGCAGGCTTTTGTTACACCAGTGCTGAATGTCCTTGTAACCCAATGCTGGATTTTTGCGTCCTGTTCACACTCGCAGGCGTGCTGTACAACTGGCTATCCACTGAACCCTGGACTGCTCTTCATTTTCCTGTCAACACAAAATATTCTTCAGAAATCATTGGAATCTCCACTACAGAATGTTCCATTCATTCACTGCAAATCTGGAATTCATCGAATCTCCGCTCCACACAGGCTTTCGTTACACCACTGGTGAATATCCAAGCAACCCAATGCTGGTTTTCAGCGGCCTCTTCACACTTGCAGGCATGCTGTTCAACTGGCTATCCACTTAATCCTGGTCAGCTCTTCATTTTTCCATCCACACAACACAGGAATCAGAATTCATTTGAATCTCCAATACAAAATGGTGCATTGATTCACTGCCAATCTGGAATTCATCTGAATTTCCACACCAGGCAGGCTTCGTTACACCACGGCTGAATGTACAAGTAACACAATGCTGGTTCTAATGGCCTATTCACA
Source organism: Sorex fumeus (assembly GCF_029834395.1). Taxonomy (NCBI): domain Eukaryota; kingdom Metazoa; phylum Chordata; class Mammalia; order Eulipotyphla; family Soricidae; genus Sorex; species Sorex fumeus. The sequence continues at coordinate 2,377,193 of NW_026606140.1, read as the reverse complement.
CTTCCATGCGTTCTGTTCAACTGACTATCACCTCCACAGTGGTCAGCACTTTCATTTCCTGTCCACACAACCCAGACTTCAGAAATCATTGGAATCTCCACTGCAGAATGTTCCATTCATAAACTGGCAATCTGGAGATTATCGAATCTCCATTCCAGGCAGGCATTCGTTTCACCACTGCTGAATGTCCATGTAACCTAATGCTGCTTTTCAGAGGCCTGTTCACACAAGCAGGCGTGCTGTTCAACAGGCTATCCACTGAACCCTGGTAAGTTTTTCCTTTTCCTGTCCACATAGCCCAGACCTCAGAAATCATTGGAATTTCCACTACAGAATGTTCCATTCATTCACTGTCAATCTGGAGATCATCGAATGTCCATTCCAGGCAGGCTTTCGTTACACCACGGCTGAATGTCCAAGAATCCCATTGCTGGTTTTCAGCGTCCTGTTCACAGTCGCAGGCGTGCTGTTCAACGGGTTATCCACTCCAGAGTGGTCAGCTCTTTCATTTCCTCTCCACACAACCCAGACTTCAGTAATCATTGGAATCTCCACTAAAGAATGTTCCTTTCATTCACTGACAGTCTGCGAACCATCGAATCTCCATTCCAGGCAGGCTTGACTTACACTACTGTTGAATGTCCAAGTAACACAATGCTGGATTTCAGTGGTCCATTCACACTCGCAGGCGTGTTGTTCAACTGGCTATCCACTCCACAGAGGTAAGCTCTTTTATTTCCTGTCCACACAACCCAGATTTTAGAAATCATTGGAATCTCCACTACAAAATGTTCTATTCATTCACTTCGAATCTGATACTCATCAGAATCTCCACTCCAAGGAGGCATTCCTTACACCACTGCTGAATGTCCAAGTGACGCAATGCTGGTTTTCAGAGGTCTTTTCACAGTCGCAGGCGTGCATTCAAACTGGCTATCCACTGAACCCTGGTCAGCTCTTCATTTTACTGTCACCACAACCCAGATTTCAGAAATCATTGGAAAATCCACTACAGAATGTTCCATTCATTCACTGCGAATCTGGAATTCATCTGAATGTCCACTACAGGAATGCTTTCGTAACACTACTTTTGAATGTCCAAGTAACACAATGATGGTTTTCAGCATCTGATCACACTCGCAGGCGTGCTGTTCAACTGGCTATCCACTGAACTCTGGTCAGAACTTCATATTCCTGTCCACACAACCCATTCTTCAGAAATCATTGGAATCACCACTACAGAATGTTCCATTCATTCACTGCCAATCTAGATATCATAGAATCTCAACAACTGGCAGGCTTTTGTTACAGCACTGGTGAATGACCAAGTAACCCAATGCTGGTTTTCAACTCCACATTGGTTGGCTATTCCTTTTCCTATCCACAAAACCCAGACATCAGAAATCATTCTATTCTCCACCACCGAATGTTCCATTCATTCACTGCCAATCTGGAATTCATCTCAATCTCCCCTGCAGGAAGGCTTTCGTTACACTCTTGTTGAATGTCCAAGTAACACAATACTGGTTTTCAGCGTCCTGTTCACACTCGCAGGCGTCCTCCTCAAATGTCCATCTACTCCAACCTGGTCAGCTCTTAATTTTCCTGTCCACACAACACAAACTTAAGAAAGCATTGGAATCTCCACTATAAAATGTTCCATTCATTCACTTCGAATCTGGAATTCATGTGAATCTCCAGTCCATGCAGGATTTCGTTACACCACTGGTGAATATCCTTGTAACCCAATGCTGGTTTTCAATGTCCTGTTCACACACGTAGGTGTGCTGTTCAACTGGCTTTCCACTACACCCTGATCAGCTTTTCCTTTTCCTGTCCACACAACCCAGACCACAGAAATCATTGGAATTTCAACTACAGAATGTTCCATTCATTCACTGCGAATCTTGGGATCATCGAATCTCCACTCCAGACAGGCTTTCGTTACACCACGGGTGAATGTCCAAGTATCCCAATGCTGGTTTTCAGCTTCCTGTTCACATTCGCAGGCGTGCTGTTCGACTGTTTATCCACTCCACAGAGGTCAACTCTTTCATTTCCTGTCCAGACAAACTAGACTTCAGAAATCATTGGAATCTCCACTACAGAATGTTCCATTCATTCAATGCAAACCTGGGGATCATCGAATCTCCATTCCAGGCAGTCTTTCGTTACACCACGGCTGAATATTCCAAGTATACCAATGCTGGTTTTCAGCGTCCTGTTCACAGTCGCAGGCATGCTGTTCAACGGCTATCCACTGAACCCTGGTCAGCTCTTCATTTTCCTGTCCACTCAACCGAGGTTTCAGAAATCATTCGAATCTCCACTACAGAAAGTTCCATTCATTTACAGCGAATCTGGAATTCATCAGAGTCTCCACTCCAGGCAGGTTTAGTTACACTACTGTTGAATGTACAAGAAACACAATGCTGGTTTTCAGCGTCCTGTTCACACTCGCATGCGTGGTGTTCAACTGGCTATCCACTGAACCCTGGTCAGCTTTTTCTTTTCCTTTAAACACAACCCAGACATCAGTAATCATTGGAATCTCCACTACAGAATGTTCCATTCATTCACTGCCAATCTGGAATTCATCGAATCTCCACTCCAGGCAGGCTTTCTTTACACCACTGGTGAATATCCAAGCAACCAAATGCTCGTTCTCAGAGGCCTGTTCACTCTCGCCTGTGTGCTGTTCAACTGGCTATCCACTCAACCCTTGTCAGTTCTTCATTTTCCTGTCCATACAACCCGTTCTTAACAAATCATTGGAATCTCCACTACAGAATGTTCCATTCATTCACTGCGAATCTGGATTCATCTGAATCTCCATTCCAGGCAATTTTCCTTACACCAATGGTGAATGTCCAAGTAACCCAAAGCTGGTTTTCAGCGTCCTGTTCGCAGTTGCAGGTGTGATGTTGAACTGGCTATCCACTCCACAGTGATCAGCACTTTCTCTTCCTGTCCATACAACCCAGACTTCAGAAATCATTGGAATCTCCACTACTGAAGGTTCCATTCATTCACTGCCAATTTGGAGATCATGGAATCTCCACTACAGGCAGGCTTACTTTACACCACTGCTGAATGTCCAAGTAACCCAATGCTGTTTTTCAGAGGGCTGTTTAAACTTGCAAGACTGCTTTTCAACTTTCTATCCACACTATACTGGTCTGCACTTCATTTTCCTCTCCACAAAACCCAGACTTCAGTAATTATTGGAATCCCCACTGCAGAATGTTCCATTCATTCACTGCCAATCTGGAATTCATCGAATCTCCACTCCAGGCAGGCTTTCGTTACACCACTTCTGAATGTCCAAGTAAACCAATGCTGGTTTTCAGAGGCCTTTTCATACCTGAAGGCGTGCTGTTCAACTGGCTATCCACTGTACCCTGGTCAGCTCTTCATTTTCCTGTCCACACAACCAAGATTTCAGAAATCATTGGAATCTCCACAACAGAATGTTCCATTCATTCACTGGAATCTGGAGAACATCGAATCTCTGCTCCAGTCGGGCTTTCGTTCCAACACTGCTGAATTTCCAAGTAACACAATGCTGGTTTTCAGCATCCTGTTTACATTCTCAGGCGTGCTGTTCAAAGGCTATCCACTGAACCCTGGTCAGCTCTTCATTTTTTTATCCACAGAAACCAGATTTCAGAAATCATTGGAAACTTCACTAAAGCATGTTCCATTTATTCACTCCGAATCTGTAATTCATCTGAATCTCCACTCCAGGCAGGTTTTTGTTACACTACTGTTGAATGTCGAAGTAACACAATGCTGGTTTTCAGCGTCCTGTTCAGATTCGCAGGCGTTCTGTTCAACTGGCTATCCACTGAACGCTGGTCAGCGCTTCATTTTCCGGTCCACACAACCCAGATTTCAGAAATCATTCGAATCTCCACTACAGAAAGTTCCATTCATTCACTGCAAATCTGGAATTCATCTGAATCTTCACTCCACCAGGCTTTTGTTACACCAATGGTGAATGTCCAAGTAACCCATAGCTGGTTTTCAGCGTCTTGTTCACAGTCGCAGGCGTGATGTTGAACTGGCCATACACTCCACAGTGGTCAGCACGTTCTTTTCCTGTCCACACAACCCAGACTTCAGAAATCATTGGAATCTCCAATACTGTAGGTTCCATGCATTAACTGCCAATTTGGAGATCATCGAATCTCCACTACAGGCAGGCTTTCGTTACACCACTGTTGAATGTCCAAGTAACACAATGCTGGTTTTGAGTGTCCTGTCACAGTCGCAGGCGTGCTATTCAACTGGCTATCCACTCCACCGCGGTCAGCTCTTTCATTTCCTGTCCACACAAACCAGACTTCAGCAATCATTGGAGCCGCCACTACAGAATGTTCCATTCATTCACTGCCAATATGGAGTTTATCGATTCTCCACTCCAGGCAGGATTTCATTACAACTCTGGTGAATGTCCAGGTAACCCAATGTTGGTTTTCATAGTCCTGTTCACATTCAGATGCGTGCTTTTCAACTGGCTATTCACTCAACCATGGTAAGCTCTTCATTTTACTGTCCACATAACCCAGACTTCAGAAACCATTAGAATCTCCACTACAGAATGTTCCACTCATTCACTTCCAATCTGGAATTCATCGAATCTCCACTCCAGTCAGGCTTTTGTTACACCACTGGTGAATATCCAGGTAACGCAATGCTGGTTGTCAGAGGCCTGTTCACACACGCAGGCGTGCTGTTTAACTGGCTATGCACTGAATCCTGGTCAGCTATTCATTTTCCTGTCCAAACAACCCAGACTTCAGAAATCATTGGAATTTCCACTACGGAAGGTTCCTTTCATTCTCTGCCAATCTGGAATTCATCGAATCTCCACTCCAGGCAGGATATCTTTTCACCACTGGTGAATATCCAAGTAACCCAATGCTGGATTTCAGCAGCCTGTTCATAGTCGGAGGCGTGCTGTTCAGCTGGCTATCCACTCCAACCTGGTCAGCTCTTCATTTTCCTGTCCACACAATGTACAATTCATAAACCTTTTCAATATCCACTACAGAAGGTTCCTTTCAGTAACTGTCAATCTAGAATTCATGGAATCTCCACTCGAGGCTGGCTTTCGTTACACCACTGGTGAATATAGAAGTAACCCAATGCTAATTTTCAGCGTCATGTTCACATTAGCAGGTGTGCTGTTTAACTGGCTATCCACTCTACCCTGTTCAGCTCTTCCTTTTACTGTACACACAACCAGACTTCAGAAATTATTGGACTCTCCACTACAGAATGTTCAATTCATTCACTGCCAATCTGGAGTTCTTTGAATCTCCACTCCTGGCAGGCTTTCGTTACACCACTGCTCAATGTTCAAGACACCCAATTCTGATTTTCAGCGTCCTTTTACTGGCTATCGTCCAATCGTTCAACTGGCTATCCAATCCACAGTGGTCAGCTCTTTCATTTCCTCTCCACACAACCCGGACTTCAGAAATCATTGGATCTCCACAACAGAATGTACAATTAATTCACTGGAATCTGGATATCATGGAATCTCCAGTCCAGGCAGGCTTTCGTTACACCACTTCTGATTGTCCAAGAAAACCAATGCGGGTTTTAAGAGGCCTCCTCACAAGCGCAGGCGGGCTGTTCAACAGGTTATCCACTCTAAACTGGTCTGAACTTCATTTTCCTGTCCACACAACCCAGATTTCAGAAATCATTGTAATCTCCAATACAGAATGTTCCATTCATTCACTGCGAATCTGGAATTCATCTGAATCTCCACTCCAGGCAGACTTTCGTTACACTACTGTTGAATTTCCAAGTAACACAATGCTGGTTTTCAGCGTCCTTTTCACATTTGCTGGCGTGCTGTTCAACTGGCTAACCACAAATCCCTGGTCAGCTCTTCATTTTCCTGTCCACACAACCCAGACTTCAGAAATCATTGGAATTTCCACTACAAAAGGATTGATTTTTCATTGCCAATCTGGAATTAATCGAATCTCCACTCAAGGCAGGCTTTCATTACACCAGTGTTGAATATCCAAGTAACCCAATCCTGGATTTCAGTGGCCTGTTCACACTCGCAGGCGTGTGGTTCACCTGGCTATGCACTCCATCCTGTTCAGCTCTTCATTTTCCTATCCACTCAAACCAGACTTCAGAATTAATTGGAATCGCCACTACAGAATTTTCCATTCATTCACTGGGTATCTGGATTTCATCTGAATCTCTATTCGATGCAGGCTTTCGTTACGCCAATGCTGAAAGTCTAAGTACCCCAATGCTGGTTTTCAGCCTACTGTTCACACTCGCATGTGTGCTGTTCAACTGGCTATCCACTCCACAGTGGTCAGCTTTTCATTTTCCTGTCCACCAACCCAGAATCTCCACCACTGGAATCTCCACTACAGAATGTTCCATTCATTCACTGCCTATCTGGAGATCATCTGATACTACACTACAGGCAGGCTTTCGTTACATCACTGCTGAATGTCCAAGTACACAAGTGCTGGATTTCAGAGCTTGTTCACACTCTCAGGCGTGCTGTTCAACAGGCTATCCACTCAACCTGGTCACGCCTTCTTTTTCCTGTCCACACAACCCAGACTACAGAAAACATTTGAATCTCCACTGCAGAATTTTCCACTCTTTCACTGCCAGTCTGGATTTCACCGAATATCCACTCAAGGCAGGCATTCATTACACCACTGGTGACTGTCAAAGTAACACAACGGTGGTTCTATGAGGCCTGTTCACACTCGCAGGCGTGCTATTCAACTGGCTCTCCTCTCCACAGTGGTCAGTTCTTTCTTATCCTGTCCACACAACACACACTTCAGAAATCATTGGAATCTCCACTAGTGAATGTTCCATTCATTCACTGCGAATCTGTAATTCATTAAATATCCACGCCAGACTGGTTTTCACCGGCCATTTTACACTCGCAGGCGTGCTGTTCTAATGCCTATCCACTCCATCCTGGTCAGCTCTCCATATTCCTGTCCACGCAACCCAGACTTCAGAAATCATTGGAATCTCCACTATAGAATGTTCCATTCATTCACTGCGATTGTGGAATTCATCTGAATCTCCACTCCAGGCAGGCATTCGTTACACCACTCCTGAAATTCCATGAAACCCAATGCAGGTTTACACAAGCCTGTTCACACCCGCAGGCCTGCGCCTGTTCACACTCGCAGGCCTGCTGTTCAACTGGCTATCCACGGTAACCTTGTGTGCTCTTCATTTTCCTGTCCACAAACCCAGACGTCAGAAATCATTGGAATCTCCACTACGGAATGTTCCATTCATTCACTTCCAATTTGGATATCATCGTATCTAAACTCCAGGCAGACTTTCGTTACATTACTCCTGAATGTCCTAGTAACATAATGCTGGTTTTCAGAGGCCTGTTCTCACTCGGAATCATGCTGTTCAACTGGCTATCCACTCCACAGTGGTCAGATCTTCATTTTCCTGTCCACACAACCCAGACATCAGAAATCGTTGGAATCTCCAGTACAGATTGTTCCATATATTCACTGCCTTTCTGGAATTCATCGAATCTCCAATCCAGGCATACTTTCATTACACCACTGTGAATATACAAGTAAAACACCGCTGGTTTCAGTGGCCTGATCACACTCGCAGGCGTGTTGTTCACCTGGCTATGCACTCCATCCTGTTCACCTCTTCATTTTCCTATCCACACAAACCAGACTTCAGAATTCATTGGAATCTCCACTACAGAATCTTCCTTTCATGCACTGTGAATCTGGAATTCATCTGAATCTCCTCTCGATGCAGGCTATCGTTACGCCACTGCTGAATGTCCAAGTACCCCAATCCTGGTTTTCAGCCTGCTGTTCACACTCGCCGGTGTGCTGTTCAAGTGGCTATACACTCCACAGTGGTCAGCTCTTTCTGTTCCTGTCCACACAACCCAGAATTCAAAAATCATTGGAATTTCCACTACAGAATGTTCCATTTATTCACTGTAAATCTGAAAATCATCTGAATCTCCACTCCAGGCAGGCTTTCGATACACCACTTGTTTATGTCCAAGCAACTCTATCCTGGTTTTCTGCATCCTGTTCACACTCTCAGGTGTGCTGTTCAACTGGCTATCTACTCCACAGTGGTCAGCTCTATCATTTCCCTTACAAACAACACAAACTTCAGAAATCAATGGAATCTCCACTACAGAATATTCCATTCATTCACTGCCTATATGGAGATCATCTGATATTCCACTCCAGGCAGGCTTTCGTTACACCACTACTGAATGTCCACGTACCCCGATGCTGGATTTCAGTGGCCTGTTCACACTCGCAGGCATGCTGTTCAACAGAATCAAACCTGGTCACCTTTTCATTTTCTTGTCCACACAACTCAGAATACAGAAATCATTTGAATCTCCACTATAAAATGTTCCATTTTTCACTGCCAATCTTGAATTCACCGAATCTCCCCTCAAGGCAGGCCTTCGTTACACCACTGCTAAATATCCAAGTAACCCAATGCTGGTTCTAACAGCCATATTTACACTAGCAAGTGTGCTGTTCAACTGGCTATCCACTCTAACCAGGTTTGCTCTTCCTTTTCCTGTCCACACAACCAAGACTTCAGAAATCATGGGAATCACCACTACAGAATATTTCATTCATTCCCTGCGAATCTGAAATCCATCTGAATCTTCACTCCATGCAGGCTTTCGTTACTGCACTGCTGAATGTCCAAGTAACCCAATGCTGGTTTTTAGCGTCCTGTTCATATTCGCAGGCGTGCTGTTCAACTGGCGATCCACTCCACAGTGGTCAGCTCTATCTTTTCCTGTCCACACAACCCACACTTCAGAAATCATTGGAATCTCCACTACAGAATGTTCCATTCTTTCACTGCGAATCTGGAATTCATCGAATGTCCACTCCAGTCAGGTTTTCGCTACACCACTGGTGAATATCCAAGTAACCCCAACTGGGTTTTCTGCAGCCTGTTCAAACTTGCAGGCCTGCTGTTCAACTGGCTATCCGCTGTATCCTGGTCTGCTCTTCATTTTCTTGTCAACACAAACCAGACTTCAGAAATCATTGGAATCTCCACTACAGAATGTTCCATTCATTCACTCCTAATCTGGAGATCACTTGATTCTCCACTACAGGCAGGTTTTCGTTATTCCAGTGCTGAATGTCCAAAGCTGGTTTTCAATGGCCTGTTTACACTTGCAGGCGTTCTGTTAAACTGGCTATCCACTCAACCCTGGTCAGCACTTCATTTTCCTGTCCACACAACCCAGATTTTAGAAATCTTTGGAAACTCCACTGCAGAATGTTCCAATCATTCACTGCCAATCTGGAATTCATCGAATCTCAACTAAAGGCAGCATTTCCTTTCACCACTGTTGAATATCCAAGTAATCCAATGCTAGTTTTCGGCAGCCTGTTCAATCTTGGGGCCCTGCAGTTCAACTGGTTATCCACTCTAACCTGGTCTGCTTTTCATTTTCCTGTCCACTCAACCCAGACTTCAGAAATGATTGGAATCTCCACTACAGAATATTCCATTCATTCACTGCCAATCTGGAGATCATCTACTCTCCATGCAGGCTTTCGTTACACCACTGCTGAATGTCCAAGTAACCCAATGATGGTTTTCAGCAGTCTGTTCACACTCAGAGGCGTGCTGTCCAACTGGCTATCCACTCCAACCTGGTCAGCTCATCATATTCCTGTCCAAATAACCTAGACTTCAGAAATCGTTAGAATCTCCACTACAGAATGTTCCATTCATTCACTGCCATTCTGGAGAACCTCTGAATCTCCACTCCAGGCAGGCTTTCGTGACACCACTGCTGAATGTCCAAGTAACCCTAAGCTGGTTTTCAGCGTCCTGTTCACATTCGCAGACGTGCTGTTCAACTCTCTATCCACTCCACAGTGGTCATCTCTTTCTTTTCCTCTCCACACAACCCAGACTACAGAAATCAGTGGAATCTCCACTACAGAATGTTCCATTCATTTACTGCCAATCTGTTGATCATTGAATCTCCACTCCAGGCAGGCTTTCGTTTCAAACTGGTGAATGTGATAGTAACCTAATGTTGGTTTTTAGAGTTCTATACACACTCTCAGGCCTGCATTTCAACTGGATATCCTCTCAGCCCTGGTCAGCTCTTCATTTTCCTGTCCACACAACCAAGACTTAAGAATTCATTGGAATCTCCACTACAAAATGGTCCATTCTTTCACTGCCAATCTGAAATGCATGAATCTCCACTCCAGGCAGGATTTTGTTACACCACTGGCAAATATCCACGTAACCCAATCCGGGTTTTAAGCGGCCTGTTCACACTCGCAGGCGTGCTGTTCAACTGGGTATAAACACCAACCTGGTCAGTTCTTCATATTCCTGTCCACAAAAACCAGAATTCAGAAATCATTGGAATCTCTACTACAGAATGTTCCAATCATTCACTGCGAATCTGGAATTCATCTGAATCTCCTCTCAATGCGGGCTTTCGTGACACCACTCCTGAATGTCCAAGTAACCCAATGCCGGTATTCAGCGTCCTGCTCACACTCGCAGGCATACTGTTCAAGTGGCTATCCACTCCTCAGTGGTCAGGTCTTTCTTTTCCTGTCCACAAACAACCAGACTACAGAATTCATTGGAATCTCCGCTACAGAATATTCCATTCATTCATGGCCAATCTGGAGATAATATAATCTCCATTCCAGGCTGGATTTTGTTACAACTCTCGTGAATATCCAAGTAAACAAATGCTGGTTTTCAGCTGCCTGTTCTCACTGGCAGGCGTGCAGTTCAACTGGCTATCCACTCCAACCTGGTCAGCTCTCCATTTTCCAGTCCACAAAACCCAGACTTCAGAAATCATTGGAAACTCCACTACAGAATGTTCCATTCTTTCACTGTGAATCTGGATATCATATAATCTACACTCCAGGCAGGCTTTCGTTACTTTACTCCTGTTTGTCCAAGTAACATAATGCTGGTTTTCAGAGGCCTGTTCACACTCAAAATCGTACTGTTCAACTTGCTATCCACGCAAACCTAGTCAGCTCTTCATTTTCCTGTCCACACAACCCAGACTTCGGAAATCATTAGAATCTCCACTACAGAATGTTGCTTTCATTCACTGCAAATCAGGAATTAATCTGAATCTCCACTCAAGGCAGGCTTTCGTTACAGCACTGCTGAATGTCCAAGTACCCCATTGCTGGTTTTCCCAGGCCTGTTCACACTTGCAGGACTGCTGTTCAACTGGTGATCCACTCTAACCTCGTCTGCTCTTCATTTTCCTGTCCGCAAGAAACAGACATCAGAAATCACTGGAATCTCCACTACAGAATGTTCCATTCATTCACTGCCAATCTGGAGATCATCGAATCTACACTCCAGGCAGGCTTTCGTTACATGTCTCCTGAATGTCCAAGTAACACAATGCTGGATTTAAGAGACCTGTTCACACTCGTAGTCGTGCTGTTCAACTGGCTATCCAATCAACCCTAGTCAGCTCTTCATTTTTTTGTCCACACAATCCAGACTTCAGAAATCATTGGAATCTCCACTACAGAATGTTCCATTCATTCACTGGGGATCTGGTATTCATCTGAACCTTCACTCTAGGCCAGCTTTCGTTACGCCACTGCTGAATGTCCAAGTAACCCAATACTGGTTTTCAGCGTCTTGTTCACACTCGCAGTAGTGCTGTTCAACTGGCTATCCACTCCACAGTGGTCGGCTCTTTCTTTTCCTGTCCACACAACCAAGAATTCAGAAATCATTGGACTCTCCACTATAGAATGTTCATTTATTCACTGCCAATCTGGAGATCCTCTGAATCTCCACTCCAGGCAGGCTTTCGTTACACCACTGCTGAATGTTCAAGTAACCCAATGCTGGTTTTCAGAGGACTCTTCACACCTGCAGGTATGTTGTTCAACTGGCTATCCACTGAACCCTGGTCAGCTCTTCATTGTCTTGTACACACAAACCAGACTTCTTAACTCACTGGAATCTCCACTACAGAATGTTCCATTCATTCACTGCCAATCTGGAATTCATCGATTCTCCACTGCAGGCAGGATTTCGTTACTCCACTGGTGAATATCCAAGTAACCCAAAGCTTGTTTTCGGCAGCCTGTTCAAACTCGCAGGCCTACTGTTCAACTGGCTAACCACTGTAAGCTGGTCTGCTCTTAAATTTTCTTCTCCACACAACCCTGACTACAGAAATTATTGGAATCTCCACTACAGAATGTTCCAATCACTCACTGTGAATCTGTAAGTCATCTGAATCTAAACTCCAGGCAGGCTTTCGTTACACCACTGGTGAATGTCCAAGTAACCCAATGCTGGTTTTTAGCGTACTTTTCATGCTCGTAGGCATTCTGTTCAAGTGGCTATCTACTTCACAATGGTCAGCTTTTCTTTTTCTGTCCAGAAAATCCAGTCTTCAAAATCATTGGAATCTCCACTACAGAATGTTCCATTGATTCATTTGCAATCTGGTATTCATAGAATCTACACTCCATGCACACATTCCTTACACCACTCGTGAATGTCCAAGAAACTCAATGCTGGTTTTCAGTGGCCTTTTTACATTCGCACGCGTGCTGTTCATCTGGCTATCCATCCACTCCACAGTGGTCAGCTCTTTCTTTTCCTGTCCACACAACCAAGACTTCAGAAATCATTGGAATCTCCATTACAGAATGTTCCATTTATCCACTGCCAATCTGGAGATCCTCTGAATCTCCACTCCAGGCAGGCTTTCGTTATACCACTGCTGAATGTCCAAGTAACCCAATGCTGGTTTTCAGTGGACTGTTCACACTCGCAGGTATGTTGTTCAACTGGTTATCCACTCAACCCTGGTCAGCTCTTCATTGTCTTGTACACACAACGCAGACTACTTAACTCACTGGAATCTCCACTACAGAATGTTCCATTCATTAACTGCAAATCTGGAATTCATCGAATCTCCACCCCAGGAAGGCTTTTGTTAGTCCACTGGTGAATATCCAAGTAACCCAAAGCTGGTTTTCGGCAGCCTGTTCAAACTCGCAGTCCTGCTGTTCAACTGTCTATCCACTGTAAGCTGGTCTGCTCTTCATTTTCTTGTCCACACAAACTAGACTTCAGAAATTATTGGAATCTCCACTACAGAATGTTCCATTCACTCACTATGAATCTTTAATTCATCTGAATCTAAACTCCAGTCAGGCTTTCGTTATACCACTGGTGAATGTCCAAGTAACCCAATGCTGGTTTTCAGAGGCCTGTTATCAATCGCAGGCATGCTGTTCAACTGGCTATCCACTCAACCCTGGTCAGCTCTTCGTTTTCCTGTACACACAACGCAGACTTAAGAATTCATTGGAATCTCCACTACAGAATGTTGAATTCATTCACTGCCAATCTGGAGACAATCTTATACGCCACGTCAGGCAGATTTTGGTTACACCACTGCTGAATGTCCTATTACCCCAATGCTGATTTTCAGAGGCCTGTTCACACTCGCAGGCCTACTATTCAACTGGCTCTCCACTCAAACCTGGTCAGCTCTTAATTTTTCTATCCACACAATCAAGAATTCAGAAATCGTTGGAATCTCTACTATAGAATGTTCCATTCCTTCACTGCCAATCTGGAATTCATCAAATCTCCACTCCAGACAGGATATCTTTACACCACTGCTGAATATCCAAGTAACCCAATGGTGGTTTTCGGCAGACTATTCAAACTCGCAGGCGTGCTGTGCAACTGGCTTTCCACTGTAACCTGGTCTGGTCTTCATTTTCCTGTCCACACAAACAAGACTTCCGAAATCATTGGAATCTCCACTACAGAATGTTCCATTCATTCATTGCCTATCTGGAATTCATCGAATCTCCACTTCTGGCAGGCTTTCATAACACCACAGCTGAATGTCCAAGTACCCGAATGCTGGTTTTCAACGGCCTGTTCACACTAGCAGGCGTGCTGCTCAATTGGCTATCCATTCCACCCTGGTCAGCACTTCATTTTCCAGTCCACACAATCCAGACTGCAGAAATCATTGGAATCTCCACTACAGAATGTTCCATTCATTCACTGCCAATCACGAATTCTTCTGAATCTTCACTCCAGATAGGCTTTCATAACACCACAGCTGAATGTCCAAGTACCCGAATGCTGGTTTTCAACGGCCTGTTCACACTAGCAGGCGTGCTGCTCAATTGGCTATCCATTCCACCCTGGTCAGCACTTCATTTTCCAGTCCACACAATCCAGACTTCAGAAATCATTGGAATCTCCACTACAGAATGTTCCATTCATTCACTGCAAATCTGGAATTCATCGAATCTGTCTGAGCAAGGTTCAATTCCTCGCCCTTTCAGAGAGCTCGGGAAACTCCCGAAGGAATCTGGCCCAGGAGGCAATACTGGCAAGATACTCCTGAAATATTCCATATGCCAAAATTACAGTCAACACAATTCACCAAACGAAGACGCTACTGAACCATGCCAGCAATTCAAAGAAGTCCTGGAGGACTCGGAGAGTAACAGTGAATTTATCTCAATATCCAATGTATTATGCCTGCGTTTCTTCTCGTTCTCCACGAAATCGAGTCGAAATTGAAATCTGTGATGTGTGCATTTGCTGTCAACTCTCCCCAGACCTGCTGTTATGCTACCTATTCAGTCGAATATAGTATTCTGTTCATTAACCCTGCCACACCACCTTGAGACCTGAGTTCACCTAAATTTCAACACCTACATATCTGGTTTTCATCATACTGTGCACTCAATCAACCCTAAGTTTTCATCATCCAGTCCACTCTATCCACGCCTGGTGTGCATAGACTTCTGAATCAATCGAAAACATATGGTACTCTCCCGGTCAATGCCACTTAGTGGTGGTGATGATCATATGCCTCTGAAACTCGTCAGGGTTGGGATTCTTCTGCATGTCCCAGTAACCCAATGTTAGTGGTTAGCGACCTGATCACATACCACAGGCGTGGAGTTCACTGACTTTCCACTCTACCCTGGTCAGCTCTTCATTTCCTGGTGCCCATAAGCCAGAATTCTGAAATCATTGCTATCGCCACTAAGGAACGTTCCATTCATTCACTGTGAATCTGGAATTCTTCTGAATCTACATTCCAGGCAGGGTTTTGTTACACCACTGGTGAATGGCCAAGTTTCCCAATGCTGGTTTTCAGCGGCCTATTCACCCTCGCAGGTGTGCTTTACAACTAGCGATCCACACCACCCTGGTCAGCTCTTCATTTTCCTGTCCACATAACCTGGACTTCAGAAACCATTAGAATCTCCACTACAGAATGTTCCATTCATTCATTACCCATCTGGAATTCATCTGAATTTCCACTCCAGGCAGGCTTTCGTCACACCACTGGTGAATATCCAAGTAACCGAATGCTGGTTTTCAACGTTCTGTTCACAATCGCAGGCGTGCTGTTCAACTGGCTATCCACTCCACCCAGGTCAGCTCTTCACTTTCCTGTCCACACAACCCAGACTTCAAAAAACATTGGAATCTCCACTACAGAATGTTCCATTCATTCACTGCCAATCTGGAGTTCATCGAATCTACACTACAGGCAGGCTTTTGTTACAACACTGGTGAATGTCCAAGTAACCGAATGATGGTTTTCAGCGGCTTGTGCTGTTCAATGGCTATCCACTCCACCCTGGTCAGCTCTTCATTTTCCTCTCCACACAACCCAGACATCAGAAATCATTGGAATCTCCACTACGGAATGTTCCAGTCATTCACTACGAGTCTAGAATACATTTGAATCTCCACTCTACGCAGGCCTTTGTTACAGCACTGGTGATTGACCCAGAAACTTGACATCATCTGAGTCTGCACTCTAAAACCATATATGGGTTGCTTATCTTCTTCCTATCCACACTGCTATTCTGGCACGAAAGCACAGCAGCAGGACGTTTGCGTCACGCCACCAGGCTGGCGAACCCAGTATGAGTATCAATTCCTCATACTCTCAGAGAGCTCGGGAAGCTATCGAGAGTGTCTGACCCTCGTGGCAAAGCCTAGCAAGACACCCGTGAAATATTCCATACGACTAAATTACAATCACCACAAGTCTCCAAACGAAGACGTTACTGAACCGTGCCAGCAAATGTATGTACTCCGGGAGGACTGGGAGAGTGATAGCGACCCACACTGCTGATTAGTAGACTCATCTAAAAATCCAATGTATTAGGCCTGGGTTTCTTCTCGTTCTCCAAGAAATCGAGTCAGAATGTTCCGGTCATTCACTGCGAGTCTTGAATACATTTTAATCTCCACTCTGCGCAGGCATTCGTTACATCACTGGTATGTCTACCCAAAAACTTGAAATCATCTGAATCTTCACTCGAAATTCACCCATGGGCTGCTTTTCATCTTCCTATCCACACTGCTATTCTGGCACGAAAGCACAGCAGTAGGACGTGTGCGTCACGCAGCCAGCCTGGACGATCCGGGTTCAATTCCTAGCCCTCTCAAAGAGACCCGGAAGCTTCCGAGAGTATCTGGCCCTCGCGGCAAAGCATGGCAATCCACCCGTGAAATATTTCTTATGCAAAATTACAGTCACCACAAGTCTCCAAACAAAGACGTTACTGAACCGTGCCAGCAAATCAATGAAGTCCGGGAAGACTGGTAGAGTGACCGTGATCCACACTGCTGAGTACTGAATTCATCTCAGTATCCAATGTATTAGGCCTGTGTTTCTTCTCGTTCTCCACGAAATCGAATCGAATTAAAAATCTGCCAAGTGAACATTTGCTGTCAACTCTCCCCAGGCCGGCTGTTCTGCTCCCAATCCAGCCGAACGTAGTATTCTGTTATTTAACCCAGCCACACTACCGAGCGACCTGAGTTCATCTAAATATCAACACCTACATATCTGGTTTTCATCTGCCTGTGCACTCAATTAAGCCGAAGTTTTCATCATCTTGTCCACTCTAACCAGGCCTGGAGTGCATCGACCGCTGAATCAATCGAAACCATATGGTACTCTCCCGGTCAACGCCACCCAGTTGTGGTGATGATCGTATGCCTCTAAAACTCGTCAGGGTTGGGATTCTTCTGCATGTCCCAGTAACCCAATTCTAGTTGACAGTGGCCTGTTCACAAAATGCAGGCGTGGTGTTCACCGGCTATCCACTCCACCCTGGTCAGCTCTTCATTTCCTGGTGCTATTATCCCAGAGTTTTGAAATCATTGTTATCTCCACTACAGAATGTTCCATTTATTCACTGAGAATCTGGAATTCATCTGATTCTTCTCTCCAGGAAGGCGTTCGTTACACCACTGGTGAATGTCCAAGTAACACAATGCTGTTTTTCAGCGGTCTGTTCACACTCGCAGTGGTGCTGTTTAACTGGCTATCCACTCAAACCTGGTCAGCTCTTCATTTTTCTGTCCACAGAACCCAGATTTCAGAAATCATTGGAATCTCCACTACAGAATGTTCCATTCATTCACTGCCAATCTGGAGTTCTTCGAATCTCCACTCCAGGCAGTCTTTCGTTATACCACTGGTGAATATCCAAGTAACACAATGATGGTTTTCACCCGTCTTTGCTGTTCACTGGCTATCCACTTCATCCTGGTCAGTTCTTCATTTTCCTGTCCACACAACCCAGACTTTAGAAATCATTGGAATCTCCACTACAGTATGCTCCATTCATTCACTGCCAATCTAGTGTTTATCGAGTCTCCACTATAGGCAGGATTTTGCTACACCACTGGTGAATATCCAAGTAACCCAATGCTGGTTTTCAGCATCCTGTTCAAACTCGCAGGCATGCTGTTCAACTGGCTACACACTACACCCAGGTCAGCTCTTCATTTTCCTGTCCACACAAACTGGGCTTCAAAAATCATTGGAATCTCCACTACAGAATATTCCATTCATTCACAGCCAATCTGAAGTTCATCGAATCTCCACTCCAGTCAGGCTTTCTGTTGGAGTACACGGAGCTTAGGTCTATCAGGTTGCACCCATCACAGTGCTCCTGAGTCTTTCCTATTACTTTGTTTGTCTATTACCACTTCTATGCTCTCTTCCACAACCAATTTGTAAGATCTCATCCTTCTTAGACACTGAAGCTGTACTATTAGTTTATATTGTCTTTCCCACTCCTGATGTCTTTTGAGCAGTTTATTTTAATGCAATGTCCTTTTGTATAGATAGAGGAAGACAATTAATTAATATGCTTTGTAACTTAGGAATTGATTGGCTTAGAATATTATTCTCTCCTGGGCATCTGCCTTCTCAACTTCAGCCTCACTTGCCCTCACTTCCTAGCACCCAAGGGCAGGGTCCCGATGTGGGACTGGATGGAACCAGGGCAAGCCGGTAAGTTATGTGCTACACTGGCATCGCAATGGGCCTGGCGAGGGTGCAACGATTCTTAACTATCACTTAAGAGTTTGATCATAGGAAAATGCTGTCATGATCCAAAAGTAACTATGAGACTAGGACCCTGCTGCTAGGAATAGGAAAGCTACCTGGCCTGAGCACTGGAGTCTGAGATTGAGATGTCCTTGAGAGAGCAATTCTATAAGCTCAAGGTATTTCTTCTGTGTCCATACAAAATGATTAATATTATGTATGCTTATATGTTGGTTGGACAAGGAGAGGTGGAACACTTCCTAGATGCAGTTTTCCTGTGTATCCTGACTAGCTTGCATGAGACTGAACTTTCTCCCCTTCAAACTGCCTTCAGTAAATGATTTCAGTATATTGAGGCAGTTTCTCTTATATCACAGGAACCTAGCTGGCCTTAGGTATGCAGATGCCACGTGCTAAGTCAGGCCTGATCTTTGGGATGTAGATGCCTGGCTCCAAGTTGGTTGATTTTGGAGATGTAGATTCCAAGCTCTACCAGACTTGTCTTTGTTGGGCTAATCCAAGTGCTTGTAGTTTGTAAAGGGATCACTGGCCTGCGGAAGTAAAGAAACAATGTATGTTGTGCCTCAATGTTCTTTCTGTAACTCCTTTTGATGACATCATTAAATTGCGCCCTTTAAAGGTACTATGACCTATATAAGGGAGACTTCAGGGCTCTCTGGGGAATACGTGCATCAGAGAACCTGGGAAGATGGGACTGAGGACAGAAGCTGAGAGAACAAAGGTGCACGTGCTTGAAAGATCCTGGGGCCTTCATGCCATATCTCTTCCGTGTAATAAACTGCTGCTAAACCAACCAACTTGGCCTCTGTTTCCTTCCTTCACCTGACAATCACCTTCGACCTCTCTGGAGTGGGGAAACGGCCTGAACGCAGGCCTTTTAACTTTTTTTGTGTATGTACAAACTGTACAAACTTTAGTTAAAACACTGGTAAATGTCCAAGTAATCCAATGCTGGATTTCAATGGCCTGTTCACACTCGGAAACGTGCTGTTCAACTGGCTACCCACACCAACCTGGTCAGCTCTTCCTTTTCCTGTACACACAACCCAGATATCAGGAATCTCCGCTACAGAATGTTTCACTCATTCATTGCCAATCTGGAGTTCTTCGAATCTCCACTCCAGGCAGGCTTTCGTTACACCACTGGTGAATGTCTAAGTAACCCAATGATGGTTTTTAGCTGCCTCTGCTGTTCACTGGCTATCCATTCCACCCTGATCAGTTCTTCATTTTCCTGTTCAAACAACCCAAGGATGTTTGAAAAATAATTAGAATCATTAGAATCTCCACTACAGAATGTTCCAGTCATTCACTGTGAGTCTGGAATACATTTGAATCTACACTCTACGCAGGCATTCGTTACAGCATTGGTGACTGTACCCAGAAACTTGAAATCATCTGAATCTGCACTCTAAAATCATCCATGAGTTGCTATTTATCTGCCTATCCACACTACCATTCTGGAGGGAAAACACAACAGTATGACGTGTGCGTCATGCAGGCAGCCTGGCCGAGCCGGGTTCAATTCCTCGCCCTCTCAGAGAGCACAGGAAGCTACCAAGTTTATCTGGCCCTCGTGGCAAAGCCTGGCAAGGCATCCGTGAAATATTCCATATGCCAAAATTACAGTGACCACAAGTCTCCAAATGAAGACGCTACTGAACCGCGCCAGCAAAACAATGATGTCCTGGAGGACTGGGAGAGTGACAGCGATCCACACTGCTGAGTACTGAATTCATCTCAATATCCAATGTATTAGGCCTGCGTTTCTTCTCGTTCTACACGAAATCGAGTTGAATTACAAATCTTCCAAATAAGCATTTGCTGTCAACTCTCAACAGGCCTGTTTTTCAGCTCCCTATCCAATCAAATATAGTATTCTGTTCATTAACCCTGCCACACTATCGAGCTAATCGAGTTCATCTAAATATCAACACATACATATCTGGTTTTCATCTGCCTGTGCACTCAATCAAGCCAAAGTTTTTTTCATCATGTCCACTCTAACCAGGCCTGGTGTTCATCGACTTCTGAATCAATCGAAACCATATGGTACTCTCCTGGTCAACGCTACCCAGGGGTGGTGATGATCGTATGCCTCTAAAAATCATCAGGGTTGGGATTCTTCTGCATGTCCCAGTACCCCAATGTTAGTGGTCAGCGGCCTGTTGACAAAATGCAGGCGTGGTGTTCACTGGCTATCCACTACACCCTGGTCAGCTCTTCATGCCCTGGTGCTCAAAACCCAGAGTTCTGAAAACATTGGTATCTCCACTACAGAATGTCCCATTCATTCACTGCGAATTTGAAATTCACCCGAGTTTTGACTCCAGGCAGGCTTTCGTTACACCACTGGTGAATATTAAAATAACCCAATGCGTGTTTCAGAGGCCAGTTCACACTCGCAGGCGTGCTGCTCAACTGGGTATCCACTCAACCCTGGTCAGCTCTTCATTTTCCTGTACACACAACCTAGACTTCAGAAACCATTAGAATATCTACTACAGAATGTTCCATTCATTCACTGTCAATCTGGAATTCATCGAATCTCCACTCTAGGCAGGCTTTCGTTACACCACTGGTGAATATTCAAGTAACCCAAAGCTGGTTTTCAGAGGCCTGTTCACACTCGCAGGCGTGCTCTTCAGTGGCTACCCAGTCCACCCTGGTCAGCTCATCATTTCCTTGTCCCAATAACCCAGAGTTCTGAAATCATTGGTATCTCCAATACAGAATGTTCCACTCAATCATTGCCAATATGGAATTCATCGAATCTCCCTCCAGGCAGGCTTTCTTTACACCACTGGTGAATATAAAAGTAACCCAATGATGGTTTTAAGCGGCTTTTCACACTCGCAGGCGTGATGTTCAACTGGCAATCCACTCCAACCTGGTCAGCTCTCCATTTTCCTGTCCACACAACCCAAATTTCAGAAACCATTGGAATCTCCACTATAGAATGTTCCATTCATTCACTGCCAATCTGGAGTTATTTGAATATCCACTTCAGGCAGGCTGTCGTTACACCACTGGTGAAAATCCAAGTAACCCAATGATGGTCTTCAGTGGCCTGTGCTGATCACTGGCTATCCACTCCACCCTGCTCAGCTCTTCATTTTCCTGTCCACACAACCCAGACATCAGAAATCATTGGAATCTCCACTACAGTATGTTCCGGTCATTCACTGAGGGTCTGGAATACACCTGAATCTCCACTCTACGCAGGCATTCGTTACAACCCTGGTATGTCTACCAAGAAACTTGAAATCATCTCAATCTGTACTCTAAAATCATCCATGGGCTGCTTTTCATCTTCCTATTCACATTGCCATTCTGGGGCAAAAGCACAACAGTAGGATGTGTGCGTCCAGCATCCAGCCTGGCAGAGCCGCGTTCAATTCCCCCCCCCCCCCCCATTCAGAGAGCTCGGGAAGCTAACGAGAGTATCTGACCCTCGTGGCAAAGCCTGGCAAGACACCCGTGAAATATTCCATATGCAAAGTTACAGTCACCACAAATCTCCAAAAGAAGATGCTACTGAACCGTGCCAGCAAATCAATGATGTTCGGGAACACTGGGAGAGTGAAAGCGATCCACACTGCTGAGTAGTGAATTCATCTCAATATCCAATGTATTAGGTCTGCGTTTCTTCTCATAATCCACGAAATCGAGTTGAATTAGAAATCTGGCAATTGATCATTTGCTGTCAACTCTCCCCAGGCCTGCCATTCAGCTCCCTATCCAGTCGAATATAGTATTCTTTTCATGAACCCTGCCACACTACCCCGCTACCTGAGTTCATCTAAATATCAACACCTACATATCTGGTTTTCATCTGCCTGTGCACTCAATCAAGCCGAAGTTTTAATCATCCCGTTGACTTTACCCAGGCCTATTGTGCATGAACTTCTGAATCAATTGAAAGCATATGGTACTCTCCCGGTGAACGCCACCCAGTGGTGGTGAAGATCGTATGACTCTTTAACTCCTCAGGGTTGAAATTCTTCGGGATGTCCCAGTAACCCAATGCTAGTGGTCAGCGGCCTGTTCACATACTGCAGTCGTGGTGTTCACTGGATATCCACGCCACCCTGGTCAGCTCTTCATTTCCTGGAGCCCATACCCCAGTGTTCTGAAATATTTGGTATCTCCACTACAGAATTTTCCATTCATTTACCCCGAATCTGGAATTCATCTGAATCTCCACTCCAGGCAGGCTTTTGATACACCACTGTTGAATCTCCTAGTAACACAATGCAGGTTTTCAGCGGCCTGTTCACACTCCCAGGCGTCCTATTCAACTGGCTATCCACTACACCCTCATCAGCTCTTCATTTTCCTGTCCACACAACCCAGACTCCAGAAATCATTGGAATCTCCACTACAGAATGTTCCATTCATTCAATGCCAATCTGGAGATTATTGAATCTCCACTCCAGGCACGATTAAGCTACACCACTGGTGAATGTCCAAGTAACTCAATGCTGCTTTTCAGCGTCGTATTCACACTCGCACACGTGCTGTTCAACTGGCTATCCACTCAACTCTGATCATCACTTCATTTTCCTCTCCCCACAACCCAGACTTCAGAAATCATTGGAATCTCTACTACAGAATGTTCCATTCATACACTGCTAATCTGGAATTCATCTGAATCTCCAGTCTATGCAGGCTTTCCTTATACCAGTGGTGAATGTCCAAGTAACCCAATGCTGGTTTTCAGCATCTTGTTCACACTCGCAGGCGTGCTCTTCAACTGGCTATCCACTCCACCCTGTTCAGCTCTTCAATTTCCTGTGCACAAAACCGTGACTTCAGAAACCATTGCAATCTCCACTACAGAATTTTCCATTCATTCACTGCCAATCTGGAATTCATCGAATCTCCACTGGAGGCAGGCTTTCGTTACAACACTGGTGAATATTCAAGTAACCCAATGCTGGTTTTGAGCGTCCTTTTCACACTCCCAGGCGTGCTGTTCAACTGGCTATCCACTGCAGGCTGGCCAGCTCTTCATATTCCTGTCCACACAAACAAGACGTCAGAAATTATTTGAATCCACTGTACAAAATGTTCCATTCATTCACTGACAATCTGGTGTTCATCGATTCTCTACTCACGACAGGCTGTCGTTACACCACTGGTGAATGTCCAAGTAAGCCAATGATGGTTTTCAGCGGCCTATGCTGATTACTGGCTATCCACTCCAACCTGGTCAGCTCTTCATTTTCCTGTCCACACAACCCAGACACCAGAAATCATTGGAATCTCCATTGCAGAATATTCCGGTCATTCACTGCGATTCTGGAATACATTGAATATCCATTTTACGCAGGCATTCGTAAGAGCACTGGTGCGTCAACCCAGAAATATGAAGTCATCTGAATCTGATCTCTAAAATCATCCATGGGCTGCTTTTCATCTTCCTATCCACACTGCGATTCTGGCGCGAAAGCACAGCAG
The DNA here is from genome assembly GCF_029834395.1 of Sorex fumeus. Lineage (NCBI taxonomy): Eukaryota > Metazoa > Chordata > Mammalia > Eulipotyphla > Soricidae > Sorex > Sorex fumeus. Next base: position 2,353,270 of record NW_026606140.1, on the reverse strand, counting down.
TAGGATGAGTGCGTCAAGCAGCCATCCTTGCCGAGCCGGGTTCAATTCCTCTCCCTCTCAGAGTGCCCGGCAAGCTACCTAGAGTATCTGGCGCTTGTAGCACATCCTGGCAATACACCCGTGAAATATTCTATATGCCAAAATTACAGTCAGCACAAATCTCCAAAAGAAGACGCTACTGAACCGTGCCAGTAAATCAATGATGTCTGGGAGGACTGGGAGAGTTAAAGCGATCCACACTGCTGAGTAATGAATTCATCTCAATATCCAATGGATTAGGCCTGTGTTTTTTCTCGTTTTCCACGGAATCGAGTCGAATTAGGAATCTGACAATTGAGCATTTGCTTTCAACTCTCCCCAGGCCTGCTGTTCTGCTCCCTGTCCAGTCGAATATATTATTCTGTTCATGAACCCTGCCACACTACCGAGCGACCTGAATTCATTTAAATATTAACAGCTACATATCTGGTTTTCATCTGCCTGTGCATTCAATCAAGCCGAAGTTTTAATCATCCCGTCACCTTTACCCAGGCCTATTGTGCATCGACTTCTGAATCAATTGAAACCATATGGTACTCTGCTGGTGAACGCCACCCAGTGGTGGTGAAGATCGTATGCCTCTAAAACTCGTCTGGGTTGGAATTCTTCTGCATGTCCCAGTAACCCAATGCTAGGGGTCAGCGGACACTGCAGGCATGGTGTTCACTGGATATCCACTCCACCCTGGTCAGCTCTTCATTTCCTGGTGCCCATAACCCATTTTTCTTTGTCCAAGTACATGTCCAAGTAATACATGTCCAAGTAACACAATGCTGGTTTTCAACTTCGTGTTCACACTCGCAGGCGTGCTGTTCAAATGGCTAGCAACTCAACCCTGGCCAGCACTTTATTTTCCTGTCCACACAACTCAGATTTCAGAAATGTTTGGAATCTCCACTACAGAATGTTCCGTTCATTCATAGCAAATCTGGAATTCATCTTCACTCCAGGCAGGCTTTCATTACACCACTGGTAAATGTCCAAGTAAACAAATGCTGCTTTCCAGCGTCCTGTTCACACTCGCAAGCGTGCTGTTCAACTGGCTATCCACTCCACCGTGTTCAGCTCTTTCATTTCCTGTCCACACAAACCAGACTTCAGAAATCATTGGAATCTCCACTTCACAATGTTGCATTCGCTCACTGCCAATCTGGAGATCATCGAATCTCCACTCCAGGCAGGCTTTCGTTACACCACTGCTGAATGTCCAAGTAACCCAATGCTGGGTTTCAGAGGCCTTTTCACACACGAAGGCATACGGTTCAGCTGGCTATCCACTGAACCCTGGACAGCTCTTCATTTTTCTTTCCACAAAACACAGTTTTCAGAAATCATTAGAATCTCCACTACAGAATGTTCCATTCATTAACTGTAATCTTGAGATCATCAAATCTCCACTCCAGGCAGGCTTTCTTTAAACCACTGCTGAATGTCCAAGTAACACAATGCTGGTTTTCAGCGTCCTGTTCAAACTCGCAGGCGTGCTGTTCAACTTCTATCCACTGAACCCTGGTCAGCTCTTCATTTTCGTGTCCACACAACGTAGATTTCAGAAATTTTTGGAATCTCTAATACAGAATGTTCCATTCATTCACTGAGAATCTGGAATTCATCTGAATCTCCACTCCAGACAGGCTTTCGTTATACTGCTGTTGAATGTCCAAGTAACCCAATGCTGGTGTTCAGTGTCCTGTTCACAATCGCATGCATGCTGTTCAACTGGTTATCCACTCCACAGTGGTCATGTCTTTCTTTTCCTGTCCACACAGCCCAGACTTCAGAAACCATTGGAATCTCCACTACAGAATGTTCCATTCAGTAACTGTCAATCTGGAATTCATGGAATTTCCATACCAGGGTGGCTTTCGTTACACCACTGGTCAATGTCCAAGTAACCCAATGCAGGTTTTAAGCGTTGTTTTCACACTCACAGGGTTATGTTCAACGGGTTATCCACTCCACCCTGGTCAGCTCTTCTCTTTTCATATCCACACAACACAGACTTCAGAAATCATAGGAATCTCCACTATAGAATGTTCAATTCTTTCACTGCCATTCTGGAGTTCTTTGAATCTCCACTCCAGGCAGGCTTTCTTTAAACCACTGCTGAATGTCCAAGTAACACAATGCTGGTTTTCAGCGTCCTGTTCAAACTCGCAGGCGTGCTGTTCAACTTCTATCCACTGAACCCTGGTCAGCTCTTCATTTTCGTGTCCACACAACGTAGATTTCAGAAATTTTTGGAATCTCTAATACAGAATGTTCCATTCATTCACTGAGAATCTGGAATTCATCTGAATCTCCACTCCAGACAGGCTTTCGTTATACTGCTGTTGAATGTCCAAGTAACCCAATGCTGGTGTTCAGTGTCCTGTTCACAATCGCATGCATGCTGTTCAACTGGTTATCCACTCCACAGTGGTCATGTCTTTCTTTTCCTGTCCACACAGCCCAGACTTCAGAAACCATTGGAATCTCCACTACAGAATGTTCCATTCAGTAACTGTCAATCTGGAATTCATGGAATTTCCATACCAGGGTGGCTTTCGTTACACCACTGGTCAATGTCCAAGTAACCCAATGCAGGTTTTAAGCGTTGTTTTCACACTCACAGGGTTATGTTCAACGGGTTATCCACTCCACCCTGGTCAGCTCTTCTCTTTTCATATCCACACAACACAGACTTCAGAAATCATAGGAATCTCCACTATAGAATGTTCAATTCTTTCACTGCCATTCTGGAGTTCTTTGAATCTCCACTCCAGGCAGGCTTTCGTTATACCACTGGTGAATGTCCAAGTCACCCAATGCTGATTTTCAGAGTCCTGTTCACACTCACAGGCCTGCTGTTCAACTGTCTATACACTCCAACCTGGTCAGCTCTTCATATTCCTGTTCACATAACGTAGACTTCAGAAAACATTGGAATCTCCCCTAGAGAATGTTCCATTCATTCACTGCCAATCTGGAATTCATCGGTGTCTCCACTACAGGTAGGCTTTCGTTACACCACTGGTGAATATCCTAGTAACCCAATGCTGGTTTTCAGTGTCCTATTCACACTCGCCAGCGTGCTGTTCAATTGGCTATCCGCTGAACCCTGGTGAGCTCTTCCTTTTCCAGTCCACACAAAACAGACTTCAGAAATCATTGGAATCTCCAACACAGGATGTTCCATTCATTCACGGCCAATCTGGAGTTCTTCGAATCTCCACTCTTGAAAGGCATTAGTTACACCACTGGTGAATGTCCAAGTAACGCAATCATGGTTATCAGAGCCCTGTTCACATTCGCAGGCATGCTGTTCAACTGGTTATTCACTCATATCTGGACAGCTCTTCATTTTCCTGTCCACATAAACCAGACTTCAGAAACCTTTAGAAACTCCACTACAAATGCTCCATTCATTCACTGATTATCTGGAATTCATCTGAATCTCCACTCCAGTCAGGCTTTCGTTACACAACTGCTGAATATACAAGTAACCCAATGCTGGTTTTCAGTGGCCCTTTCACACTAGCAGGCCTGCTGTTCAACTGACTATACACTCTAAACTGGTCTGCACTTTATTTTCCTGTCCACACAACCCAGATCTCAGAAATCATTGTAATCTCCACTACAGAATGTTCCATTCATTCACTCCCAATCTGGATTCATCTGAATCTGCACTCCAGGCAGGCTTTCGTTACACCACTGGTGAATGTTCAAGTAACACAATGCTGGTTTTCAGCGACCTTTTCCCACTCGTATTCGTGCTGTTCAACTTGCTATCCTCTGAACCCTGGTCAGCTTTTCATTTTCATGTTCACACAACCCAGGCTTCAGAAATCATTGGAATCTCCACTACAGAATATTCCATTCATTCACTCCGAATCTGTAATTCATCGACTTTCCACTCAAGGCCGGATTTTGTTACACCACTGGTGAATATCCATGTAAACAGTGCTGATTTTCAGCAGCGCGTTCAAACTAGCAGGCCTGCTGTTCAACTGGTTATACACTCCAACCTGATCAGCTCTACGTATTACTGTCATCATAACGTAGACTTCAGAAAACATTACAATCTCCACTACAGAATGTTCCATTCATTCAGTGCCAATCTGGAGTTCATCGAATCTCCACTCCAGGCAGGCTTTCATAATACCATTGGTGAATGTCCAAGTAACGCAATGCTGGTCTTCAGCGTCCTGTTCACAGTCGCAGGCGTGCTGTTCAGCTGGCTATCCACTCCAACATGGTCAGCTCTTCATATTCCTGTGATCATAACGTAGACTTCAGAAAACATTAGAATCTCCCCTACAGAATGTTCCATTCGTTCAGTGTCAATCTCGAGTTCATCGAATCTCCACTACAGGCAGGCTTTCGTTACACCACTGCTGAATATCCAAGTAACGCAATTCTGGTTTTCAGCGTCCTGTGCACAGTCGCAGGCCTAATGTTCAACTGGCTACCCCCTCCACAGTGATCAACCCTTTCATTTCCTGTCCAAACAACCCATACTTCAGAAATCATTGGAATCTCCACTACTGAATGTTCCTTTCATTCACTGCCAATTGGAGATCATTGAATCTCCACTCCAGGAACAATTTCGTTACACCACTGCTGAATGTCCATGTAAACCAATGCTGGTTTTCAGAGGCCTGTTCAAACTCACAGGACTGATTTTCAACTGGCTATCCACTCTAACCGGGTCTGCAATTCGTTTTCCTGTCAACAAAACCCAGGTGTCAGAAATCATTGGAATCTCCTCTACAGAATGTTCCATTCATTCACTGCGAATCTGGAATTCTTCCGAATCTCGACTCCAGGAATGCTTTCGGTACACCACTATTGAATGTCCAATTAAAACAATGCTGGTTTTCAGGATCCTGTTCACACTCGCAGGAGTGCTCTTCAAGTGGCTATCCACTGGACCCTGGTGAGCTCTTCTTTTTCCTGTCAACACAACCCAGACTTCAGAAATCATTGGAATTTCCAGTACATAATTTTCCATTCATTCACTGCCAATCTGGAATTCATTGAATCTCCACTCCAGGCAGGATTTCCTTACACCACTGAATATTCAAGTACCCAATGCTGGTTTTAAGCAGCCTGTTCATAGTCACAGGCCTGCTGTTCAACTGGCTATGCAATCCAACGTAGTCAGCCCTTCATTTTCTTGTCCACACAGCGTCGACTTCAGAATCCATTGGAATCTCCACTACAGAATGTTTCATTACATCACTGCCAATCTGGAATTCAACGAATCTCCAGTCCAGGCAGGATTTCGTTAAAACACTGGTGAATATCCAAGTAACACAATGCTGGTTTCAGCAGCCTGTTCAAAGTCGCAAGCGTGCTGTTCAACTGCCTATCTACTCCAACCTGGTCAGCTCTTCATTTTCCTGTACACACAACGTAGAATTCAGAAACCATTAGAATCTCCACTACAGAATGATCCATTCATTCACTGGAATCTGTAGTTCATCTGAATCTCCACTCAAGGCAGGCTTTCGTTATGTACTGTTGAATGTCCAAGTTACACAGGGCTGGTTTTCAGTGTCCTGTTCACACTAGCAGATGTGCTATTCAAGTGGCTATACACTGAAAACCTGGTCAGCTCTACTTTTTCCTTTCAACACAACCCAGACTTCAGAAATCATTAGATTGTCCACTACAGAATGTTCCATTCATTCACTGCCAATCTGGAGTTCTACGAATATCCACTCCAAGCATTCTTTCGTTACACCTCTGCTGAATGTCCAAGTAACCCAATACTGCCTTTCAGTGACCTGTTCATTCTCACAGGCGTGCTGTTCAAATGGTAAACCACTCAACCATGGTCAGCTCTTCATTTTTTTGTCCACACAACAAAGAATTCAGAAACCATTTGTATCTCCACTACAGAATGTTCCATTCATTCACTGGAATCTGAAATTCATCTGAATCTCCACTCAAGGCAGGCTTTCGTTAAGTACTGTAGAATATCCAAGTTACACAGTGCTGGTTTTCAGCGTCCTGCTCACATTCGGAGACGTGCTATTCAAGTGGCTATACAATGAATACCTGGTCAGCTCTACTTTTTCCTGTCAACACAACCCAGACTTCAGAAATCATTGGAATGTCCACTACAGAATGTTTCATTCATTCAATGCCAATCTGGAGTTCTACGAATATCCACTCCAAGCAGTCTATCCTTACACCTCTGTTGAATGTCCAAGTAACACAATGCTGATTTTCAGTGGCCTGTTCATACTCGCAGGCGTGCTGTTCAAATGGTAAACCACTAAACCATGGTCAGCTCTACATTTTCCTGTCCCCGCAACGTAGAATTCAGAAACCATTAGAATTTCCACTACAGAATGTTCCATTCATTCACTGCCAATCTGGAATTCAGCGAATCTCCACTCCAGCCAGGCTTTCGTTACACCAATGGTGAATGTCCATTTAACCCAATGCTTGTTTCAGCGTCCTGTTCATACTCGCAGGTGTGCTGTTCAACTGGCCATCCACTCAAACATGCTAAGCTCTATGCTTTCCTTTCCACAATACCCGAACTTCAGAAATCATTGGAATCTCCACTACAGAATATTCCATTAATAAAATGCCAATCTGGAGATCATCGAATCTACACTCGAGGCAGGCTTTCGTTACACCACTGATGAATGTCCAAGTAACCCAATGCTGGTTTTCAAAGGCCTGTTCACACTCACAGGCGTGCTGTTCTACAGGCTATCCACTCCACCCTGGTCAGCTCTTCATTTTTCTGTTGTCCTCACAACGTAGAATTCAGAAACCATTGGAATTTCCACTACACAAGGTTCCATTCATTCACGGCCAATCTGGAATTCATCGAATCTCCACTCCAGCAGGCTTTCGTTACACCACTGGTGAATATACAAGTAAACCGATGTTGGATTTCAGCAGCCTGTTCACAGTCGCAGGCGTGCTGTTCAGCTGTTTATCCACCTCAACCTGGTCAGCTCTTCATTTTCCTGTACACACAACGTAGAATTCAGAAAACAGAATCTGGAATTCATGTGAATCTCCACTCCAGGCAAGCTTTCATCACACCACTGGTGAATGTCCAAGTAACCCATTGTTGGTTTTCTGCGTCCCGTTCACAGTCGCAGGCGTGATGTTCAGCTGGCTATCCATTGCAACCTGGTCAGTTCTTCATATTCCTGTCATCATAACATAAGCTACAGAAAACATTAAAATCTCCACTACAGAATGTTCCATTCATTCACTTCCAATCAGGAATTCATCGAATCTCCACTGCAAGCAGGCTTTCTTTACACCACAGGTGAATATCCAAGTAACCCAATGCTGGTTTTCAGTGGCCTGTTCACAGTTCCAGGATTACTATTCAACTGGCTATGCACTCCAACTTGGTCAGCACTTCAATTTCCTGTCCACACAACCTAGGCTTCAGAAATCATTGGAATCTCCACTACAGAATATTCCATTCTTTCAGTGCCAATCTGTAATTCTTCAGAATCTCCACTCCATTCAAGCTTTCGTTACATCACTGATGAATATCCAAGTAACGCAATTCTGGTTTTCAGCGTCCTGTTCACAGTCGAAAGCCTGTTGTTCAACTGGCTATCCACTCCACAGTGAACAGCTCTTTCATTTTCTGTCCACACTACCCAGACTTCAGAAATCATTGGAATCTCCACTACTGAATGTTCCTTTCATTCACTGCCAATTGGACATCATAGAATCTCCAATCCAGGCAGACTTTCGTTACACCACTGCTGAATGTCCAAGTAACCCAATGCTGGTTTTCAGAGGGCTGTTCAAACTCGCAGGCTATCCAATGAACTTTGAAGATCACTGAATTACCACCCCAGTCAGGCTTTCGTTACAACACTGCTGAATGTACAATAACCCAATGCTGGTTTTCAGAGTCCTGTTCACACTCGCAGGCGTGCTGTTCAAATGGCAAACCACTCAACCAAGGTCAGCTCTTCATTTTCTTGTCCACACCAACCAGACTTCAGAAATCATTGGAATCTTCACTGGTGAATGTTCCATTTATTCACTGCCAATCTGGAACTCTTCGAATCTCCTCTCCAGGCAGGCTTTCGTTACACCACTGCTGAATGTCCATGTAAACCAATGCTGGTTTTCTATGGCTTGTTCACAATCGCAGGCGTGCTGTTGAAATGGCAAACTACTCAACAATCGTCAGCTCTTCAATTTCGTGTCCACACAGCCCAGACTTCAGAAATCATTGGAATCTTCACTACAGAATGTTCCATTCATTCACTGTCAATCTGAAATTCATCGAATATCCAATCCAGGTAAGATTTCTTTACACCACTGCTGAATATCCAAGTAACCCAATGCTGGATTTCAGCAGCCTGTTCAAACTCGCAGGCCTGCTGTTCAACTGGCTATCTACTCTAAACTGGTATGCTCTTCATTTTCCTGTCCACACAACGCAGACTTCAAAAATCAATGGAATTTCCACTTCAGAATGTTCCATTTATTCAATGCCAATCTAGAATTCATCGAATCTCCACTCCAGGTAGGGTTTCCTTACACCACTGGTGAATATTCAAGTAATCCAATGCTGGTTTTCAGCGGCATGTTCACAGTCGCAGGCGTGCTGTTCAACTGGCTATGCACTACAAACTGATCAGCCCTTCATGTTCCTGTGCACACAACACAGGCTTCAGCAATTATTGGAATCTCCAGTACAGAATGTCCTATTCATTCACTGCCAATCTGGAGATCATCAAATCTCCACTACAGATTGGTTTTCATTACACCACTGCTGAATGTTCAAGTAACCCACTGCTGGTTTTCAGCGGAGTGATCACAATCGCAGGCGTTCTGTTCAACTGGCTCGCTAGTCAACCCTGATCAGCTCTTCATATTCCTGTTCACACAACCCAGACTTCAGAAATCACTGGAATTTCCACTGCTGAATATTCATATAACAAAATGCTGGTGTTCAACTTCCTGTTCACACCTGCAGGCGTGCTGTACAACTGGCTTTCCACTCCACAGTGGTAAGCTCTTTCATTTCCTGTCCACACAAACCGGACTTCAGAAATCATTGGAATCTCCACTACCGAATGTTCCATTCATTCAGTGCGAATCTGGAATACATCTGAATCTCCACTCCAGGCAGGCTTTTGCTACACCACTGCAGAATGTCCAAGTAACCCAATGTTGGTTTTCAGAGTCCTGTTCTTACTCGCAGGCTTGCTGATCAACTGGCTATCCACTACACAGTGGTCAGCTCTTCATTTACATATCCACAGAACCCAGACTTCAGAAATTATTGGAATCTCCACTAAAGAATGTTCCGTTCATTCACTGACAGTCTGCAATTCATAGAATCTCCAATCGAGGCTGGATTTCATTACACCACTGGTGAATATCCAAGTACCCCAATGCTGGATTTCAGCGGCCTGTTCACACTTGCAGGCGTGCTGTTCAACTGGCTATCCACACAACGCTGGTCAGCTCTTCATTTTCCTAAAGACATAACCCAGACTTCAAAAATCATTGGAATCACCAGTAAAGGATGTTCCATTCATTCACTGCAAGTCTCGAACCATCGAATCTCCAGTCCAGGCACACTTTCGTTACACCACTGCTGAATGTCCAAGATACCCAATGCTGGTTTTTTAGTTGCCTTTTCATACTCGCAGGCGTGCTGTTCGACAGGCTATCCACTGAACCCTGGTAAGCTCTTCATTTTCCTATCCACACAACCAAGACTTCAGAAATCATTGGTATTTCAACTACAGAATATTCCATTCTTTCAATGGCAATCTGGAATTCATCGAATCCCCACTCCAGGGTGGCTTTCGTTAGACCACTGCTGAATGTCCAAGTAACCAAATACTGGTTTTCAGCATCCTGTTCGCACTCGCCGGAGTGCTGTTCAACTGGCTATCCACTCCACAGTGGTCAGCTCTGTCATTTCCTGTCCACACAGCCCAGAATTCAGAAATCATTGGAATCTCCACTACAGAATGTTACATTCATTCACTGCCATCGAATCTACACTGTAGGCAGGCTTTCGTTACACCACTGCTGAATGTCCAGGTAATCCAATGCTGCTTTCCAGAGGCCTGTTCAAACTCCTATGCCTGCTGTTCAACTATCTATCCACTCTAACCTGGTCTGGTCTTCATTTTCCTGGCCCCACACCCCTGATTTCAGAAATCATTGGAATTTCCACTACAGGATGTTCCATTCATTCACTGCGAATCTGGAATTCATCTGAATCTCCACTCCAGGAAGGCTTTCGTCACACCACTGCTGAATGTCCAAGTAAAACTATGCTGGTTTTCAGCGTCCGGTACACATTCGCAGGTTTACTATTCAACTGGCTATCCACTCCAACCTGTTCAGCTCTTCAATTTCTTGTCCACACAACCCAGCCGTCAGAAATTATTGGAATCTCCACTACAGAATGTGCCATACATTCACTGCCAACCTGGAGTTCTTCGAATATCCACTCCAGGCAGCCTTTCGTTACACCAAAGGTGAATGTCTAAGTAACCCACTTCTGGTGTACAGCCTCCTGTTTATACTCGCAGGCGCGCTCTTCAACTGTCTATCCACACCAACCTGGTCAGCTCTTCATTTTCTGTCCACACAAGACAGATTTCAGAAATAATTGGAATGTCCACTACAGAATGTTACATTCATTAACTGTGAATCTGGAATTCATCTGAAAGTCCACTCCATGCAGTTTTTGTTACACCACTGGTGAATGTCCCAGTAACACAATGCCGGTTTTCAGAGTTCTGTTCACACTTGCAGGCGTGCTGTTTAACTGGCTATCCACACACACCTGGTCAGCTCTTCATTTTCCTACACTCATAATCTAGACTTCAGAAACCATTAGAATCTCCACTACAAAATGTACCATTCATTCACTGCCAATCTGGAATACATCAAATCTCCACTCTAGGCAGGCTTTCGTTACACCATTGGTGAATATCCAAGTAACCCAATACTGTATTCAGTGTACTGTTCACACTCGCATGCGTGCTGTTAAACTGGATATCCACTCCACAGTGGTCAGCTCTTCATTTTCCTGTCCACACAAGCCAGACTTCAGAAATCATTGGAATCTCCACTACAGAATGTTCCATTCATTCACTGCGAATCTGGAATTCTTCTGAATCTCCACTCCAGTCAGGCTTTCGTTACACCAGTGTTGAATGTCCAAGTATACCATTGCTGGTTTTCAGCGTCCTGTTCGCAGTCACAGGCGTGCAGTTCAACTGGCTATCCACTCCACAGTGGTCATGTCTTTCTTTGCCTGCCACAACAACCCAGACATCAGAAATAATTGGAATCTCCACTACAGACTGTTCCATTCATTCAATGCCAATCTGGAGATCATCGAATCTTCACTCCCTGCAGGCATTCGTTATACCACTACTGAATGTCCAATTAACCCTATACTGGATTTCAGAGGCCTGTTCAAATTTGCAGACCTGTGGTTCAACTGGCTATCCACTCTAACCTGGTCTGCTCCTCTTTTTCCTGTCCACGCAATCCAGAATTCAGAAATCATTGGAATCTCCGCTACAGAATGTTCCATTCATTCACTGCCAATCAGGACTTCTTTGAATCTCCACTCCAGGTAGCCTTTCGTTACACCAATGGTGAATGTCCTTGTAACCCACTGCTGGTGTTCAGAGTCCTGTTCACACTCGCAGGTGTGATGTTCAACTGGTTATCCACTCAATCCTGGTCAGCTTTCATTTTCCTATACACGTAACCCACACTTCAGAAACCAGTAGAATCTTCACTACATAATGTCCCATTCATTCACTGCCAATCTGGAATTCATCGAATCTCAACTCCAGGCAGGCTTTTGTTACACTACCGGTAAATATACAAATAACACAATGTTGGTTTTCAGCGGCCTGTGCACATTCGCAGGCTTGCTGCTCAACTTCTATCCTCTCCAACCTGGTCAGCTCATTCTTTTCCTGTTCACCCAACCCAGACTTCTGAAATCATTGGAATCTCCACTACAGAATGTACCATTCATTCACTTCGAATCTGGAATTTAAATAAAACTCCACTCCATGCAGGATTTGTTATACCACTGGTGAATTTCCAAGTCACCCAGTGCAGGTTTTCAAAGTCCTAGTCACACTCGCAGGCCTGCTGTTCAAATGGCTGTCCACTCCACCGTGGTCACGTCTTTTTTTTCCTGTCCACATAACACAGACGTCAAAAATCATTGGAATCTCCACTACAGAATGTTCCATTCATTCACTGCGAATCTGGAATTTATCTGAATCTCCACTCCATTTAGGCTTTCTTTACACCACTGGTAAATGTCCAAGTTACCCAATGCTGGTTTTCAGCGTCCTGTTCACACTCGTCGTCGTGTTGTTCAACTGGCTAACCACTCCATAGTGATCATGTCTTTCTTTTCCTGTCCACACAACCCAAACTTCAGAAATCATTGGAATCTCCATTACAAAATGTTCCATTCATTCACTACTAATCTGGAATTCATCGAATCTCCACTCCAGGCAGGTTTTTGTTACACCACTTTTTAATGTCCAAGTAACACAATGCTGATTTTCTGCATATTGTACACACTCGCAGGTGTGCTGTTCAACTGGCTATGCCCTGAACCCTAGTCAGCTCTTCATTTTCCTCTCCACACATCCCAGATTTCAGAAATCATTGGAATTTTCAGTACCGAATGTTCCATTCATTAACTTCCAATAAGCAATTCATCAAATCTCCACACCAGGCAGGATTTTGTTACACCAATGGTGAATATCCAAGTAAATCAATTCTGGTTATCAGCAGCCTGTTCAAACTTGCAGGCCTGCTGTGCAACTGGCTTTTCACTCTAAACTGGTCTGCTATTTATTTTCCTGTCCACACAATCCAGACTTCAGAAGTCATTGCAATCTCCATTACAGAATGTCCCATTCATTCACTGAGAATCTGGAATTTATCTGAATCTCCACTCCAGGTAGGCTTTCGTTACACCACTGGTGAATGTCCAAGTAACCCCATGCTGGTGTTCAGCGGCCTGTTCACACTCCCAGTCGTGCTTTTCACTGGCAAACAGGTCCACCCTGGTTAGAATTTCATTTCCCTGTCCACAACATCCAGATATCAGAAATCATTGGAATCTCCACTACAGAATGTTCCCGTCTTTCACTGCGAGTCTGGAATACATCTGAATCTACACTCTACGCAGGCATTCGTTACACCCTGGTGAGTCTACTCAGAAACTTGAAATCATCTCAATCTGCAATCTAAAATCATCCATGGGCTGCTTTTTATCTTCCTATCCACATTGCCATTCTGGCGCGAAAGCACAACAGTAAGACGTGTGCCTCACTCAGCCAGTCTGGCCGAGCCTGTTTCAATTCCTCGCCCTCTCAGAAAGCCCGGGAAGCTACCGAGAGTATCTGGCCCTCACGCAACGCCTGGCAGACACCCGTGAAATATTCCTTATTGCAAAATTACAGTCACCACAAGTCTCCAAACAAAGACGTTACTGAACTTCGCCAGCAAATCAATGAAGTCCAGGAGGACTGGGAGGGTGACAGTGATCCAAACTGCTGAGTAGTGAATTCATCTCAATTATCCAATGTATTCGGCCTGCATTTCTTGTCGTTCTCCAGGAAATTGGGTCGAATTAGAAATCTGACAAGTGAGCATTTGCTCTAATCTCTTGTAGAGCCCGGCAAGCTACCGAGAGTTTCTCACCCGCACGGCAGAGACTGGCAAGCTCCCCATGACGTATTCCATATGCCAGACACAGTAATAACAAAGTCTCCAATGGAGACGTTACCGGGCCCGCTCGAGCAAATCGATGAACAACTGGAGGGCCTTCACCTTTACCTCCCCAGGCCTGCTGTTCAGCTCCCTGTCCAGTCGAATATAATATTCTGTTCATTAAAGCTGCCACATTAACGAGCGACCTGAGTACATCTAAATATCAACAGCTACATATCTGGTTTTCATCTGCATGTGCATTCCATCAAGCTGAAGTTTTCATCATCCCATCCACTCTACCCAGGCCTGGTGTGCATCGACCTAGAAATCAATATTAACCATATGGTACTCTCCCGTTCAACGCCACCCAGTACTGGTGATGATCGTATTCCTCTAAAACTAATCAGGGCTGGAATTCTTCTGCATGTTCCAATAACCCAATGCTGGTGGTCAGCGGCCTGTGCACATACCGCAGGCGCCGTGTTCACTGGCTATCCACTTCACCTTGGTCAGCTCTTCATTTCCTGGTGCCCAGAACCCAGAGTTCTGAAGTCATTGGAATGTCCACTACAGAATGCTCCACTCATTCACTGTGAATCTGGAATTCATCTGAATCTCCACTCCAGGCAGGCTTCCATAACACAACTGGTGAATGTCCAAGTAATCCAAGTAACCCAATTCTGGTTTTCAGTGGCCTCTTCACACTCGCAGGTCTGCTGTTTAGCTGGGTATCCAATCCACCCTTCTCATGTCTTAATTTCCTGGTGCTCATAATCCAGAGTTCTTAAATCATTGGTATCTCCAATACAAAATGTTCCATTAATTCACTGCCAATCGGGAATTCATCTGAATCTCGACTCCGGGCAGGCATTCGTTACACCACTGGTGAATGTCCAAGTAACCCAATGTTGGTTTTCAGCGGTCTGATCACACTCACAGTCATGCTGTTCAATTGGCTATCCACTCAACCCTGGTCAGCTCTTTATTTTTCTGTCCACACAACCCAGACATGAGAAATCATTGAAATCTCCCCTACAGAAATGTTCCACTGATTCACAGCGAATTTGAAATTCATCTGAATTTCCACTCCAGGTAGGCTTTCGTTACACCACTGGTGAATGTCCAAGTAACCCAATGCTGGTTTTCTGTGTCCTGTTCACATTCGGAGCTGTGCTGTTCCCTGGCTATACACTGCACCCTGGTCAGCTCTTCATTTTCATGTCCACAGAAACCAGACATCAGAAATCATTAGAATCTCCACTACCGAATGTTCCGGTCATTCACTGTGAGTCTGGAATACATCTGAATCGCCACTCTACGCAGACTTCCGTTACACCACTGGTGAGTCTAACCTGAAACGGTAAATTATCTGAATCTGCACTGTAAAGTATCCATGGGCTGCTTTTCATCTTCCTATTCACACTGCCATTCTGGCGCGAAAGGACAGCAGTAGGATGTGTGCCTCCTGCAGCCAGGCTGGCCGAGCCGGGTTCAATTCCTCGCACTCTCAGAGAGTCTGAGGGGCTACCGAGAGTATCTGGCCCTCGGGGCAAAGCCTGGCAAGCCACCTGGGAAACATTCCATATGCCGAAATTACAGTCACCACAGGTCTCCAAACGCAGACATAACTGAACTGCGCCAGCAAATCAATGAAGTCCGGGAGGACTGGGAGAGTGACAGTGATCCACACTGCTGAGTAGTGAATTCATCTCAATACCCAATGTATTAGGCCTGCATTTCTACTCCTTCTCCATGAAATCGCGTCGAATTGGAAATCTGCCAGGAGAGCATTTGCGGTCAACTCTCCTCAGGCCTTCTCTTCAACTCCAAATACAGTCGAATATAGTATTCTGTTCATTAACCCTGCCTCACTACCGAGCGACCTGAATTCATCTAAATATCAACGACTACATATCTGGTTTTCATATGCCTGTGCACTAAATCAAGCCGAAGTTTTCATCATCCCGTTCACTCAGACCAGGCCTGGTGTGCTTCGACTTCTGAATCAATCGAAATCATATGTTACTGTCCCGGTCAACGCCACCCAGTGGTGGTGATGATTGTATGTCTCTAAAACTTTTCAGGGTTGGGATTTTTTTGCATGTCCCAGTAACCCAATGCTAGTGGTCAGCGGCCTGTTCACATACTGCAGGCGTGGTGTTCACTGCCTATTCACCCCACCATGTTCAGCTCTACATCTCCTGGTGCCCATAAGCCAGAGTTATTAAATCATTAGTATCGCCAATACAGAACTTACCATTCATTCACTGCGTATCTGGAATTCATCTGAAGTTCCGCTCCAGGTAGGATTTCGATAAACCACTGGTGAATGTCCAAGTAACCCAATGCTGGTTTTCAGCGGCCTGTTCACACTCGCAGGCATGCTGTTCTACTGGCTATACACTCAACCCTGGTCAGCTCTTCATTTTCCTGTCCACACAACCCAGACTTCAGAAATCATTGGAATCTCCACTACAGAATATTCCATTCATTCACTGCCAATCTGGAATTCAACTGAAACTCCCTTCCAGGCAGGCTTTCGATACAGCACTGGTGAATGTCCAAGTAACCCAATGCTGGTTTTCAGCGTCCTGTTCACATTCGCAGGCATGCTGTTCAACTGGCTATACACTCCAACCTGGTCAGCTCTTCATTTTCCTGTCAACACTGACCAGACTTCAGAAATCATCGGAATCTGCACTAAATAATATTCCATTCATTCACTGCCAATCTGGAATTCATCTAAATCTCCACTCCACGCAGGCTTTCGTTACACCACTTGTGAATGTCCAAGTAACCCAAAGCTGGTTTTCAGTGTGCTGTTCACACTCGCAGGCGTGCTGTACAACTGACTATCCACTCCACCCTGGTCAGCTCTTCATTTTCCTGTACACACAACCCAAACTTCAGAAATCCTTGCAATCTCCACTACAGAATGTTCCAATCATTCACTACCAATCTGGAGTTCATAGAATCTCCACTCCAGGCAGGCTTTCGTTACACCACTGGTAAATGTCCAAGTAACCCAATGCTGGTTTTCAGTGGCCTGTTCACACTCACAGGCGTTCTGTTCACTGGCTATCTAGTCCAACGTAGTGAGCTCTTCATTATCCTATCCACAACACCAAGATATCAGAAATCATTGGAATCTCCACTACAGAATGTTCCGATCATTCACTGCGAGTCTGGAATACATCTGAATCTCCACTCTACGCAGGCATTCGTTATACCACTGGTGAAACTACCCAGAAACTTGAAATTATCTGAATCTGCACTCTGAAATCATCCATGCGCTGTTGTTCATTTTCCTATCAACACTGCCATTCTGGCGGGAAAGCACAGCAGTAGGACTTGTGCGTTACGCAGCCAGCCTGGCCTAGCTGGGTTCAATTCCTCGCACTCTCAAGAGCCGGGGAAGCTACCGAGTGTATCTGGTCCTCGCGGAAAAGCCTGGCTACCACCCGTGAAATGTTCCATGTGCCGAAATTACAGTCACCACAAGTCTCCAAATGAAAACATTACTGAACCGCGCCAGCAAATCAGTGAAGTCCGGGAGGACAGGGAGAGTGACAGCAATCCACACTGCTGAGTAGTGAATTTATTTCAATATCCATATGAATTAGGCCTGCATTTCTTCTCGTTCTCCATGAAATCGAGTCGAATTAGAAATCTGCCAAATGAGCATTTGCTGTCAACACTCCCCAGGCCTGCTCTTCAGCTCGATATCTAGTCGAATATAGTAGTCTGTTCATTAACCCTGACACACAATCGAGAGACCTGAGTTCATCTAAATATCAACACCTACATAACAGGTTTTCATCTGCCTGTGCACTCAATCAAGCCGAAGTTTTCATCATTCCTTCCACTCTAACCAGGCCGGCTGGGCATCAACTTCTGAATCAATCCAAACCATATGTTACTGTCCCTGTCAAAGCCACACAGTAGTCGTGGTGATCGTATGCCTCTAAAACTGGTCAGGGTTGGTATTCTTCTGCATGTCCCAGAAACCCAATGCTAATGTTCAGCGGCCTGTTCACATACCGCAGGCATGGTGTTCACTGGCTATCCACTCTACCCTGGTCAGCATTTCATTTCCTGGTGCCCATAACCCAGAGATATGAAATCACTGGTATCTCCACTACAGAATGTTCCATTCATTCACTGTGAATCTGGAATTCATCAAATCCACTGGCTATCCACTCCATCCTGGTCAGCTCTTCATTTTCCTGTCCACACTGCCCAGACTTCAGAAGTCATCGGAATCTCCACTACAGAATGTTTCATTCATTCACTTCCAATCTGGAATTCATAAAATCTCCACTCCAGGCAGGCTTTCGTTACACCACTTGTGAATATCCATGTAACACTGTTTTGGTTTTCAGCGGTCTGTTCATACTCGCAGGCTTGCTGTTCAACTGGCTATCCACTTCACCGTGGCCAGCTTTCCATTTTCCTGTCCACACAACCCAGACTTCAGAAATCATTGGAATCTCCATTACAGAATGTTCCATTCATTCACTGCCAATCTGGAATTCATCTGAATCTCCACTCCAGGCAGACTTTCATTACAGCACTGGTGAATGTCCAAGTAAACCAATGCTCGGTTTCAGCAGCCTGTTCACACTCGTAGGCATGCTGCTCAACTGGTTATCCACTCCTCCCTGGTCAGCTTTTTAATTTCCTCTCCACGCAATCCAGATTTCAGAATGCATTGGAATCTACACTACAGAATGTTCCATTCAATCACAGCCAATCTGGAGTTCATCGAATCTGGAAGAGCAAGTGTCAATTCCTCACCCTCTCAGAGAGCTCGGGAAGCTAGAGAGTATCTGGCCCTCCTGGCAAAGACTGGCTAGACACTCCTGAAATATTCCATATGCCAAAATTACAGTCAACCCTTTTCACCAAATGAAGATGCTACTGAACCGCGCAAGCAAATCAACGAAGTCCTGGAGGACTGGGAGAGTTAACAGTGATTTCATCTCAATATCCAATGTATTAGGCCTGCGTTTCTTCTCGTTCTCCATGAAATCGAGTCGAAGTAGAAATCTGCCATGTGAGCATTTGCTGTCAACTCTCCCTAGGTCTGCTGTTCTGCTACCTATCCAGTTGAATATAGTATTCTGTTCATTAACCCTGCCACACTACCTAGTGACCTGAGTTCATTTAAATTTGAACACCTGCATGTCTGTTTTTCATCATCCTGTGCACTCAATCAAGCATAAGTTTTCATCATACCGTCCACTGTAACCAGGCCTGGTGTGCATAGACTTCTGAATCAATCGAAACCATATGGTATTGTCCCGGTCAATGCCACGTAGAGGTGGTGATAATCGTATGCCTCAAAATCTCATCAGGGTTGAGATTTTTCTGCACGTCCCAGTAACCCAATGCTAGTGGTCAGCGGCCTGTTCACATACTGCTGGCGTTGTGTATCCTGGCTATCCACTCTACCCTGGTCAGCTCTTTATTTCCTGGTGCCACAACCCAGAGTTCTGAAATTATTGGTATGGTCACTACAGATTGTTCCATTCATTAACTGCCAATCTGGAATTCATCTGAATCTCCACTTCAGGCAGGCTTTCGTTACAGCACTGGTGAATGTCCAAGTAACCTAATGCTGGTTTTCAGCGTCTTGTCAAACTCGCATGCGTGCTGTGCAACTGGCTATCCACTCCATCCTGGTCAGCTCTTCACTTTCCTGTCCACAATTACAATCATTAGAATATCCACTACAGAATGTTCCATTCATTCACTGCCAATCTGGAGTTCATCGAATCTCCACTCCAGGCAGGATTTCGTTACACCACTACTTTATTTCCAAGTAACCCAATGTTGGTTTTCAGCTGTCTGTTCACACTCGCGTGCTGTTCAACTGGCTATCCACTCAACCCTGGTCAGCTCTTCATTTTCCTGTCCACACAACCCAGACTTCAGAAATCATTGGAATCTACCCTACAGAATGTTCCATTCATTCTCTGCGAACCTGGCATTCATCTGAATCTCCCCTCCAGGCAGGCTTTCGTAACACCACTGGTGAATATCCAAGTAACTCAATGCTGATTTTCAGTGGCCTATTCACACTCACAGGCTTCCTGTTCAACTAGCTATCCACTCAATTCTATTCATTGACTGTGATTCTGGAATTCATCTGAAACTCCTCTTCAGGCAGACTTTCATTATACCATTTGTGAATGTCCAAGTAATCCAGTGCTGTTTTTCAGCGGCCTGTGCTGTTCACTGGCTCTCCACTTCACCCTGGTCAGCTCTTCATTTTCCTGTCCACAGAACTCAGACATCAGAAATCATTGAAATCTCCACTACAGAATGTTCCAGTCATTCACTGCGAGTCTGGAATACATATTAATCTCCACTTTGCGCAGGCATTCGTTACAGCACTGGTATGTCTACACAGAATCTTTAAATAATCTGAATCTGCTCTCTGAAATCATCCGTGGGCTGCTTTTCATCTTCCTATCCACAATGCCATTCTGGTGCGAAAGCACTGCATTAGGACGTGTGCGTCACACAGCCAGCCTGGCCGAGCAGGTACAATTCCTAGCCCGCTGATAGATCCCCGGAAGCTACCAAGAGTATCTGGCCCTCGTGGCAAAGCCTGGCAATCCACCCATGAAATATTCCTTACGCCAAAATTATAGTCACCACAAGTGTCCAAACAAAGACGTTACTGAACCGCGCCAGCAAATCAATGAAGTCCGGGAAGACTGGGAGAGTGACAGTGATCCACACTGCTGAGTAGTGAATTCATCTCAATATCCAATGTATTAGGCCTGCGTTTCTTCTCGTTCTGCACGAAATCGAGTCGAATTAAAAATCTGCCAATGAGCATTTGCTGTCAATTCTCCCCAGCCCTGCTGTTCTGCTCCCAGTCCAGCCGAATATAGTATTCTGCCACACTACCAAGCACTTGAGTTCTTCTAAGTATCAACACGTACATATCTGGTTTTCATCTGCCTGTGCACTTGATCAAGCCGAAGTTTTCATCATCCCATCCACTCTAACCAGGCCTGGTGTGCATCGACCTCTGAATCAATCGAAACCATATGGTACTCTCCTGGTCAATGCCACCCAGTGGTGGTGATGATTGTACGCCTCTAAAACTCGTCAGGATTGGGATTCTTCTGCATGTCCCAGTACCCCAATGCTAGTGGTCAGCGGCCTGTTCACATACCACAGGCGTGCTGTTCAACTGGCTATCCACTCAACACTTATTAGCATGTCCTTTTCCTCTCCACACAAACCAGACTTCAGAAATCATTGAAATCTCTACTACAGATTGTTTCATTCATTCACTGTGAATCTGGAATTCATCTGAATCTCCACTCCAGGCAGTCTTTCGTTACACCACTGGTGTATGTCCAAGTAACCCAATGCTGGTTTTCAGCATTCTGTTCACACTCGCAGCAGTGCTATTGAACTGACTATCCTGTCCACCCTGGTCAGCTCTTCCTTTTCCTGTCCACACAACCCAGACTTCAGAAATCATTGGAATCTCCACTACAGAAGGTTCCATTCATTCACTGCCGATCTGGAGTTCTTCGAATCTCCAGTCCAGGCAGGCTTTCGTTACACCACTGGGGAAAGTCCAAGTAACTCAATGATGGTTTTCAGCGGCCTGTGTTGATCACTGGCTATCCACTCCACCCTGGTGAGCACTTCCTTTTCCTGTCCACACAACCCAGAAATCAGAAATCATTTGAATCCCCACTGCAGTATGTTCCAGTCTTTTACTGCGAGTCTGGAATACATCTGAATTTCCACTCTGCGTAGGCATTCTTTACAGCACTGGTATGTCTACACAAAATTTGAAATCATCTGTATCTTCTCTCTGAAATCATCCATGGGCTGCTTTTCATCTTCCTATCCACACTGCCATTCTGGCTTGAAAGCACAGCAGTAGGACATGTGGGCCACGCATCCAGCCTGGCCGAGCCTTGTTCAATTCCTCGCCCACTCAGAGATCCCCGGTAAGCTAACGAGAGGATCTGGCCCTCGTGGATAAAGCCTGGCCAGACAACCGTGAAATATTCCATATGCCAAAATTACAGTCTTCAAAAACTCCAAACGAAGACCCTACTGAACCGCCCCAGCAAAACAATGGGAATATTCTGCATGTCCCAGTAACCTAATGGTAGTGGACAGCGGCATGTTCATATACCACAGGCGTGGTGTTCACTGGTTATTCACTCCACCCTGGTCAGCACTTCATTTCCTGCTGCCTGTAACCCAGAGTTCTGAAATCATTGGTATCTCCACTATAGAATGTTCCATTCATTTACTGCGAATCTGGAATTCATCTGAATCTCCACTCCAAGCAGGCTTTGGTTACACCACTGGTGAATATCGAAGTAACCCATTGCTGGTTTTCAGCGGCCTGTTCACACTTGCAGGCCTGCTGTTCAACTGGCTATCCAATCCTGCTGGTCAGCTCTTCATTTTCCTGTCCACACAACTGAGACTTCAGCAATCATTGGACTCTCCACTACAAAATGTTCCATACATTCACTGCGAATCTGGATCATCTGAATCTCCACTCCAGTCAGACTTCTGTTACACCACTGCTGAATGTCCAAATAACCCAATGCTGGTTTTCAAAGGCCTGTTCACGCTCTCAGGCGTGCTGTTTAACTGGCTTTCCACGCAAACCTTGTCAGCTCTTCATTTTCCTATCCACAAGACTTCAGAAATCATTGGAATCTCCACTACAGAATGTTCCATTCATTCACTGCCAATCTGCATATCATCGAATCTCCACTCCAGGCAGGATTTCGTTACACCATTGGTGAATATTGAGTAGCCTAATGCTGATTTTCAGAGGCTTTTTCACACTCGCAGTCCTGCTTTTCAACTGGCTATCCACTCTAACCTTGGTCAGCTCTTCATTTTCCTGTCCAACCAACCTAGAGTTCAGAAATCACTGGAATCTCCACTAAAGGACGTTCTATTAATTCACGCCAATCTGGAATTCATCGAATCTCCACTCCAAGCAGTCTTTCGTTACACCACTCTTGAATGTCCAAGTAACACAATGCTGGTTATCAGCGGCCTGTTCACACTCGCAGGCGTGCTCTTCAACTGGCTATCCACAACTACCTGGACAGCTCTTCATTTTTCTCTCCTCACAACCCAGACTTCAGAAATCATTTGAATCTCCACTAAAGTATGTTCCAATCATTCACTGCCAATCTGGAATTCATCTGAATCTCCACTCCAGGATGCCTTTCCTTAGATCACTGTTGAATGTCCAAGTAACCCAATGCTGGATTTCAGTGTCCTTTTCACACTCGCAGGTGTGCTGTTCAACTGGCTGTCCACTCCACAGTGATCAGCTCTTTGTTTTCCTGTTCACAGCACCCAGACTTCAGAAATCATTGGAAACTCCACTACAGAATGTTCCATTCATTCTCTGCGAATCTGGAATTAATCTGAATCTCCAATACAAGCAGAATTTCGTTACACCAATTGTGAATGTTCAAGAAAACTAATGCTAGTTTTCAGCTACCTGTTCACAGTCGCACGCGTGTTGTTCAACTGGCTATCCACTCCACGATTGACAGCTCTTTATTTTCCTGTCCACACAATCAAGACTTCAGAAATCATAGGAATCTCCAATACAGAATATTCCATTCATTCACTGCCAATCTGTAGGTCATAGACTCTCCAATCCAGGCAGGTTTTTGTTACTCTACTGGTGAATGTCCAAGTAACACAATGCTGGTTTTCATGCTCGAGCGGGCACAGTAACGTTTCCATTGGAGACTTTGTTGTTACTGTGTCTGGCATATCGAATACGTCACGGGGATCTTGCCAGGCTCTGCCGTGCGGGCGAGATACTCTCGGTAGCTTGCCAGGCACTCCGAGAGGGACAGAGGAATCGAACTCGGACTGGTCATGTTGGCTGCGTGCAAGGCAAACGCCCTACCACTGTGCTATCGCAGGGATCATTTCTAGAATATGTTACTAGAGAAGTTTCTCTGATCGTGTAGAGCTGCTTTTCATAGGCCTGTTCAAACTCGCAGTCCTGCTGTTCAACTGACAATCCACTCTAACCTTGTTTGCTCCTCATTTTCCTGTCCAGACAACACAGATTTCAGAAATCATTGGAATCTTTATTACAGAATGTTATATTTATTCACTGCGAATCTGTAATTCATCTGAATCTCCACTCCAGACAAGCTTTCTTACACCACTGTTGATTGTCCAAGTAACACAATGCTAATTTTCAACGTCCTGTTCACACTCGCAGGCGTGCCGTTCAACTGGCTATCCACTGTACCCAGGTCAGCTCCTCATTTTCCTGTCCACACAACCCAGACTTCAGAAATCATTGGAATATCCACTACAGAATGTTCCATTCATTCATTTCCAACCTGGATTTCATCGAATCTCCACTGCAGGCAGGATTTAGTTACACCACTAGTGAATGTCCAAGTAACCATATGCAGGTGTTCAGCTTCCTGTTCACACTCGCAGGCGTGCTGCTCAATTGTCTATCCACTGAATCCTGGTCAGCTCTTCATTTTCCTGTACATATAACATAGAATTTCTAGATGTTCCATTCATTCACTGCGAATCTGGAATTCATCGAATCTTCACTTTAGGCAGGCTATCTATACACCACGGCTGAATGTCCAGGTAACCCAATGCTGTTTTTCAGAGGCCTGTTCAAACTCGCAGGCCTGCTGTTCAACTGGCTATCCACATTAACCTGGTCTGCTCTTCATTTTCCTGTCCACAAAAACCAGAATTGAGAAATCATTGGAATCTCCACTACAGAATGTTCCATTTATTCACTGCCAATCTGGAATTCATCGAATCTTCACTCTAGGCAGGCTGTCTATACACAATTTCTGAATGTCCAGGTAACCCCATGCCGGTATTCAGAGGCCTGTTCAAACTCGCAGGCGTGCTGTTCAACTGGCTAACCAACAACCGAGCTCATCTCTTCATTTTCCTCTCGACACAACCAGACTTTAGAAAACATTGGAATCTCCACTAAAGAATGTTCCATTCATTCACTGCCAATCTGGAATTCATCAACTCTCCACTCTAGGCAGGATTTCGTTACACCACTGGTGAATATCCAAGTAACCCAATGCTTGTTTTCAGCAGCTTGTTTACACTCACAGGCGTGCTATTCAACTGGCTATCTACTCCAACCTGGTCATCTCTACCTTTTCCCTTCCACACAGCCCAAACTTAAGAAATCTTTGGAATCTCCACTACAGAAAGTTCCATTCATTCACTGCCAATCTGGAAATCATTGAATCTCCACTCCAGGCAGGCTTTGGTTATACCACTGGTGAATGTCCAAATAACCCAAAGCCGGATTTCATAGGACTGTTCACACTCGCGGGCGTGCTGATCAACTGGCTATCCACTCAACTCTGGTCAGCTCTTCATTTTCCGGTCCACAAAACCCAGACTTCAGAATCCATTAGAATCTCCTCTACAGAATGTTACACTCAATAACTGACAATGTGGAATTCATCGAATCTCCACTCCATCAGGCTCTCTTTACACCAGTGATGAATATTCAAGTAACCCAATGCTGTTTTCAGCGGCCTGCTCACACTCGCAGTCGTGCTGTTCAACTGGCTATCCACTCAAAACTGGTCAGGGCTTCAATTTCATGTCCACATAATCCAGACTTCAGAAACCATTAGAATCTCCACTACAGAAGGTTCAATTCATTCACTGCCAATCTGGAATTCATCTGTGTCTCCAGTCCAGGCAGGCTTCGTTACACAATTAGTGAATGTCCAAAAAACCCAATGATGGTTTTCAGCGGCCTGTTCACACTCCATGTCATGCTGTTCAAATGGCGCTACACTTCAACCTGGTCAGCTCTTCCTTTTCCTGTCCACACATCACATAATTCAGAAATCATTTGTATTTCCACTACAGAATGTTCCATTCATTCTCTGCCAATATCGAATTCATGGAATCTCCACTCCAGGCATGCTTTTGTTGCACCATTGGAGAATGTCCAAGTAACCTAATGCTGTTTTCCAGCATCCGCTTCATACTCCCAGGCGTGCTGTTCAACGGGCTATCCACTCCAACCTTGTCAGCTCTTCCATTTCCTGTCCACACAACCCAGACTTTCGAAATCATTTGAATCTCCACTACAGAATACTCCACTCATTCACTGCTAATCTGAAGTTCTTCGAATCTCCACTCGAGGCAAGCTTTCATTACACCACAGGTGAATGTCCAAGTAACCAATGCTGGTTTTCATAGGTGTGATCACACTCGGAGTCGTACTGTTCAACTTGTTGTCCACTCAACCCTGGTGAGCTCTTCTTTTTCCTGTTCACATAACCCAGACTTCAGAAACCATTAGAATCTCCACTTCAGAATGTTCCATTCATTCACTGCCAATCTGGAATTCATGGAATCTCCAATGCAGACAGGATTCTTTACACCACTGGTGAATATTCAAGTAACACAATGGTGGTTTTCAGGAGCCTGTTCAAATTCGCAGGCCTGGTCTTCAACTGGCTATAAAATCCCACCTGAAAGCTCTTCAGTTTCTTGTCCATACAACGTACAATTCAGAAACCATTGGAACCCCACTACAGAATGTTCCATTCATTCACTGCCTATTTGGAATTCTTGGAACCTACACTCCAGGCAGGCTTTCTTTACACCACTGGTGAATGTCCAAGTATCACATTGCTGATTTTCAGCATACTGTTCACACTTGCATGCATGCTATTCAACTGGCTATCCACTCCACAGTGGTCAAGTCTTCTTTTACTGTCCAAACAAACCACACGACAGAAATCATTGGAATATCCACTACAGAATGTTAAATTCATTCACTGCGAATCGGGAATTCATCTGAACCTCCACTCCATGAACGCATTCGTTATACCACTGGTGAATGTTCAAGTAACCCAATGCTGGTTTTCAGAGGACTGTTCAATCTCGCAGGCCTGCTGTTCAACTGGCTACCCATTCTAACCTGGTCTGCTCTACATTTTCCTGTGTACACACATCGGCTTTCAGAAATAATTGGAATCTCCACTACAGAACGTTCCATTCATTCACTGCCGATTGGGAATTCATCGAATCTCCATTCCAGGCACACTTTAGTTACATGACTGGTGAATATCTAACTAACTAAATCCTGATTTTCAGCGTTCTGTTCTCACTCGTAGACGTGCTGTTGAAATGGCAATCCACTACACAGTGGGCAGATTATTCTTTTCCTGTCCACACAAACCATATTTCAGAATTCTTTGGAAACTCCACTACAGACTGTGCCATTGATTCAATTCCAATCTGGAATTCATCGAATCTCCAACTCCAGGCAGGCTTTCGTTACACCACTGATGATGTCCAAGGAATCCAATGCTGGATTTCAGAGGCAAGATCACACTCGCAGGTGTGCTGTCCCACTGCCTATCCACTCAACCCTGGTCAGCTCTTCATTGTCCTGTCCACAAAACGCAGATTTCAGAAGTAATTGGAATCTCCACTACCGAATGTTCCATTCATTCTCTGCCAATCGGGAAATCATCGAATCTCCACCCCAAGCAGGATTCCTTTACACCACTGGTGAAGATCCAAGTAATCCAATGTTGGTTTTCAGCAGCCAGTTCAAAGTCGCAGTCTGCTGTTCAACAGGCTATCCACTTTTCCCTGTTCTGCTCTTCATTTTCCTGTACAGAAAACCCAGACTTCAGAAATCATTGGAATCTCTCCTAAGGAATGTTCCATTCATTCCCTGCCAATATCGAATTCATGGATTCTCCACACCAGGCATGCTTTCGTTGCACCATTGAAGAATGTCCAAGTAACCTAATGCTGTTTTCCAGCGTCCGCTTCACACTCCCAGGCGTGCTGTTCAACGGGCTATCCACTCTAACCTGGTCAGCTCTTCCATTTCCTGTCCACACAACCCAGACTTTCGAAATCATTTGAATCTCCACTACAGAATATTCCACTCATTCACTGCTATTCTGACGTTCTTCGAATCTCCACTCCAGGCAAGCTTTCGTTACACCACTGGTGAATGTCCAAGTAACCAATGCTGTTTTTTTTTTAATTAATTAATTTATTTATTGAATCACCATGGGAAAGGTTACAAAGCTTTCAGGTTTAGGTCTCAGTCATGCAAATATCAAGCACATTTCCCTTTACCAAAACTTATTTTTCACCATGAAGAACCCCAATAAAACCCCACCCCCACCCCTCCCAGTCCCTGTGGGGCAGATGAACTCTAGTCAACACTCTATCTGCTTTGATTAGATTCATTGTTTCAACAAAAGATTCACCACTATTATTTAGAGTTTACCCCCCCCCCCAATCAGACATGGTGACAAAGCATTGTGAAGTGATTTGCTTTCTACAGCTGGGTTCAAGAATTATATGTTGGTTTTGGATTTCTGCTATTTTACTTATTGACCCTGGAAGTATTTCTACTGAAAGTCAGATAGTTAAGAAATTGGTTTCTGTGCTCTGGAGTCGTGGCCGTGCCGGAGAGCCGCTAGTGGGGGGAAAATGGTGGCCTCGGTAGGGCGTGAAGGACGGACCGGAACGCCCCCCTTCCCATGAGGTTTTAGTCGCCCCCACTCCCCCGGCTCATACCTGCTGTCCACAAGGCTCCCATGTGGCCGCCATCTGTCTTTCCAGAGAGGAGAAGGCGACTGGGGCAACACCCTTTCCCCTCCGGACAAACCTGATGGCCTGGATTAACGCATAGTCTGTTCACTTTTCTGCTCCAAGCTGCCGGGTTCTGCATTAAGTCCTTGTGCTTCTAGGGCCGTGGCTGTGCTGGAGAGCCGCTCGCGGGGGGCAACTGGTGACCTCGGTAGGGCGTGAAGGACGGACCGGAACGCCCCCCCTTCCCATGAGGTTTTAGTCGCCCCCACACCCCCGGCTCATACCTGCTGTCCACAAGGCTCCCATGCGGCCGCCATCTTTCTTTCCAGAGAGGAGAAGGCAACTGGGGCAACACCCTTTCCCCTCCGGACAGACCTGATGGCCTGGATTAACGCATAGTCTGTTCACTTTTCTGCTCCAAGCTGCCGGGTTCTGCATTATGTCCTTGTGCTTCTGGGGCCGTGGCCGTGCTGGAGAGCCGCTCGCGGGGGGCAACTGGTGACCTCGGTAGGGCATGAAGGACGGACCGGAACGCCCCCCTTCCCATGAGGTTTTAGTCGCCTCCACACCCCCGGCTCATACCTGCTGTCCACAAGGCTCCCATGTGGCCGCCATCTTTCTTTCCAGAGGGAGGAGGGTGGAAGGGACCAACACCCTTTCCCCTCTGGGCAGACATAATGGCATGGATTAACGCATAGTCCTTTCACTTTTCTGCTCCAAGATGTCGGGTTCTGCATTAAGTCCTTGTGCTTCTGGGGCCGTGGCCATGCTGGAGAGCCACTCGCGGGGGGGCAACTGGTGACCTCAGTAGGGCGTGAAGGACGGACCGGAACGCCCCCCTTCCCATGAGGTTTTAGTCGCCCCCACTCCCCCGGCTCATACCTGCTGTCCACAAGGCTCCCATGCAGCCACCATCCTTCTTTCCAGAGAAGAGAGGGCGAATGGGGCAACAACCTTTCTCCTCCGGCAGACTTGATGGCCTGGATTAACGCATGGTCCGTTCACTTTTCTGCTCCAAGCTTCCGGGTTCTGCATTAAGTCCTTGTGCTTCTGGGGCCGTGGCCGTGCTGGAGAGCCGCTCGCCGGTGGCAACTGGTGACCTCGGTAGGGCGTGAAGGACGGACCGGAACACCCCCCTTCCCATGAAGTTTTAGTTGCCCCCACTTACACCACTGGTGAATGTCCAAGTAACCAATGCTGGTTTTCATAGGCGTGTTAACACTCGGAGTCGTGCTGTTCCACTGGCTGTCCACACAACCTTTGTCAGCTCTTCTTTTTCCTGTTCACATAACACAGACATTAGAAACCATTAGAATCTCCACTTCAGAATGTTCCATTCATTCACTGCCAATCTGGAATTCATCGACTCTCCACTGCAGACAGAATATCTTTACACCACTGGTGAATAATCAAGTAACCCTATGGTGGTTTTCAGCAGCCTGTTCAAATTCTTAGTCATGGTCTTCAACTGGCTATCAAATGCCACCTGGTAAGCTCTTCAGTTTCTTGTCCAGACAACGTAGAATTCAGAAACCAATTGAATCTCCACTACAGAATGTTCCATTCATTCACTGCCTATTTGGAATTCTTGGAACCTACACTCCAGGCAGGCTTCCTTTACACCACTGGTGAAAGTCCAAGTAACACATTGCTGGATTTTCAGCATACTGTTCACACTCGCATGCATGCTATTCAACTGGCTATCCACTCCACAGTGGTCAAGTCTTTCTTTTACTGTCTAAACAACCCACACGACAGAAATCATTGGAATATCCACTACAGAATATTCAAATCATTCACTGCGAATCGGGAATCCATCTGAACCTCCACTCCATGAACGCATTCGTTATACCACGGATGAATGTCCAAGCAAACCAATGCTGGTTTTCAGAGGACTGTTCAATCTCGCAGGCCTGCTGTTCAACTGGCTATCCATGCTAACCTGGTCTGCTCTTCATTTTCCTGTCCACACACATCGGATTTCAGAAATAATTTGAATCTCCACTACAGAATATTCCACTCATTCACTGCTAATCTGAAGTTCTTCAAATCTCCATTCCAGGCAAGCTTTCATTACACCACTGGTGAATGTCCAAGTAACCAATGCTGGTTTTCATAGGCATGTTCACACACGGAATCGTGCTGTTCAATTGGCTCTCCACTTAACCCTGGACAGCTCTTCTTTTTCCTGTTCACATAACCCAGACTTCAGAAACCATTAGAATCTCCACTTCAGAATGGTCAATTCATTCACTGCCAATCTGGAATTCATCGAATCTCCACTCCACGGAGGATTTCGTTACACCACTGGTCAATATCCAAGTACACCAATACTGGTTTTTCGCGGCCTGTTCACACTCGCTCTTGTGCTATTCTACTGACTATCCTCTCCAACCTGATCAGCTCTTCATTTTCCTGTCCACTCAACCCAGACTTCAAAATTCAATGGAATCTCCACTACAGAATGTTCCATTCATTCACTCCCAGTCTGGAATTCATCGAATCTCCACTCCAGGCCGGATTTCGTTTCACTAGTGTTGAATGAACAAGTAACCCAAGGCTGCTTTTCAGCGGCCTGTTCACACTAGCAGGAGTGTTGTTCAACTGACTATCCACACAACCCTGGTCAGCTCTACATTTTCCTGTCCACATAACTTAGACTTCAGAAACCATTATAATCTCCACGACAGAATGTACCATTCATTCACTGCCGATCTGTAATTCATCGAATCTCCACTCCAGGCAGACTTTAGTTACATGACTGGTGAATATCTAAGTAACTGAATGCTTATTTTCAGAGTTCTGTTCTCAATCGAAGACGTGCTTTTGAACTGGCAATCCACTACACAGTCGTCATATTATTCTTTTCCTGTCCACACAAACCATACTTCAGAATACATTGGAATCTCCACTACAGACTGTACCATTGATTCAATTCCAATATGGAATTCATCGAATCTCCACTGCAGACAGAATATCTTTACACCACTGGTGAATAATCAAGTAACCCAATGGTGGTTTTCAGTAGCCTGTTCAAATTCTTAGTCCTGGTCTTCAACTGGCTATCAAATGCCACCTGGTAAGCTCTTCAGTTTCTTGTCCATACAACGTAGAATTCAGAAACCAATTAAATCTCCACTACAGAATGTTCCATTCATTCACTGCCTATTTGGAATTCTTGGAACCTACACTCCAGGCAGGCTTCCTTTACACCACTGGTGAAAGTCCAAGTAACACATTGCTGGATTTTCAGCATACTGTTCACACTCGCATGCATGCTATTCAACTGGCTATCCACTCCACAGTGGTCAAGTCTTTCTTTTACTGTCTAAACAACCCACACGACAGAAATCATTGGAATATCCACTACAGAATATTCAAATCATTCACTGCGAATCGGGAATTCATCTGAACCTCCACTCCATGAACGCATTCGTTATACCACGGATGAATGTCTAAGCAAACCAATGCTGGTTTTCAGAGGACTGTTCAATCTCGCAGGCCTGCTGTTCAACTGGCTATCCATGCTAACCTGGTCTGCTCTTCATTTTCCTGTCCACACACATCGGACTTCAGAAATAATTTGAATCTCCACTACAGAATATTCCACTCATTCACTGCTAATCTGAAGTTCTTCAAATCTCCATTCCAGGCAAGCTTTCATTACACCACTGGTGAATGTCCAAGTAACCAATGCTGGTTTTCATAGGCATGTTCAAACTCGGAGTCGTGCTGTTCAATTGGCTCTCCACTCAACCCTGGACAGCTCTTCTTTTTCCTGTTCACATAACCCAGACTTCAGAAACCATTAGAATCTCCACTTTAGAATGGTCAATTCCTTCACTGCCAATCTGAAATTCATCGAATCTCCACTCCACGCAGGATTTCGTTACACCACTGGTCAATATCCAAGTACCCCAATGCTGGTTTTTCCCGGCCTGTTCACACTCACTGGTGTGCTATTCTACTGGCTATCTCTCCAACCTGATCAGCTCTTCATTTTCCTGTCCACTCAACCCAGACTTCAAAATTCAATGGAAGCTCCACTACAGAATGTTCCATTCATTCACTCCCAGTCTGGAATTCATCGAATCTCCACTCCAGGCCGGATTTCGTTTCACTAGTGTTGAATGAACAAGTAACCCAAGGCTGCTTTTCAGCGGCCTGTTCACACTAGCAGGAGTGCTGTTCAACTGACTATCCACACAACCCTGGTCAGCTCTACATTTTCCTGTCCACGTAACTTAGACTTCAGAAACCATTATAATCTCCACGACAGTATGTACCATTCATTCACTGCCGATCTGTAATTCATCGAATCTCCACTCCAGGCAGACTTTAGTTACATGACTGGTGAATATCTAAGTAACTGAATGCTTATTTTCAGAGTTCTGTTCTCAATCGAAGACGTGCTTTTGAACTGGCAATCCACTACACAGTCGTCAGATTATTCTTTTCCTGTTCACACAAACCATACTTCAGAATACATTGGAATCTCCACTACAGACTGTGCCATTGATTCAATTCCAATCTGGAATTCATTGAATCTCCAACTCCAGGCAGGCTTTCGTTACACCACTGATGATGTCCAAGGAATCCAATGCCGGATTTCAGAGTCATGATCACACTCGCAGGCGCGCTGTCCAACTGCCTATCAATCAACCCTGGTCAGCTCTTCATTTTCCTGTCCACAAAACCCAGACTTCAGAAGTAATTGGAATCTCCACTACAGAATGTTCCATTCATTGACTCCCAATCGGGAATTCATCGAATCTCCAATCCAGGCAGGATTTCGTTACAACACTGTTGAATATCCAAGTACCCCAATGCTGGTTTTTCGCGACCTGTTCATACTCGCTGGTGTGCTATTCTACTGGCGTTCCTCTCCAAACTGATCAGTTCTTCATTTTCCTCTCCACTCAATCCACACTTCAAAATTCAATGGAATCTCCACTACAGAATGTTCCATTCATTCACTCCCAATCTGGAGCTCATCGAATCTCCACTCCAGGCAGGATTCCTTTACACCACTGGTGAATATCCAAGTAACCCAATGTTGGTTTTCAGTAGCCAGTTCAAAGTCACAGTCTGCTGTTCAACAGGCTATCTACTCTTCCCTGCTCTGCTCTTCATTTTCCTGTACAGAAAACTCAGACTTCAGAAATCATTGGAATCTCTCCTACGGAATGTTCCATTCATTTCCTGCCAATATCGAATTCATGGAATCTCCACTCCAGGCATGCATTCATTGCACCATTGGAGAATGTCCAAGTAATCTAATGCTGTTTTGCAGCGTCCGCTTCACTCTCCCAGGCGTGCTGTTCAACGGACTATCCACTCCAACCTGGTCAGCTCTTCCATTTCCTAACCACACAACCCAGACTTTCGAAATCATTTGAATCTCCACTACAGAATATTCCACTCATTCACTGCTAATCTGAATTTCTTCGAATCTCCACTCCAGGCAAGCTTTCGTTACACCACTGGTGAATGTCCAAGTAACCAATGCTGGTTTTCATAGGCGTGCTCACATTCGGAGTCGTGCTGTTCAGCTGGCTGTCCACTCAACCATGGTCAGCTCTTCTTTTTCCTGTTCACATAACCCAGACTTCAGAAACTATTAGAATCTCCACTTCAGAATGTTCCATTCATTCACTGCCAATCTGGAATTCTTCGAAACTCCACTGCAGACAGGATTTCTTTACACCACTGGTGAATAGTCAAGTAACCCAATGGTGGTTTTCAGCAGCCTGTTCAAATTCGAAGGCCTGGTCTTCAACTGGCTATAAAATCCCACCTGGGAAGCTCTTCAGTTTCTTGTCCATACAACTTAGAATTCAGAAACCATTGGAATCTCCACTACAGAATGTTCCATTCATTCACTGCCTATTTGGAGTTCTTGGAACCTACACTCCAGGCAGGCTTTCTTTACACCACTGGTGAATGTCCAAGTAACACATTGCTGGTTTTCAGCATACTGTTTACACTGCATGCATGCTATTCAACTTGCTATCCACTCCACAGTGGTCAAGTCTTTCTTTACTGTCCAAACAACCCACACGACAGAAATCATTGGAATATCCACTACAGAATATTCAATTCATTCACTGCGAATCGGGAATTCATCTGAACCTCCACTCCATGAACGCATTCGTGATACCACTGGTGAATGTCCAAGTAACCCAATGCTGCTTTTCAGAGGACTGTTCAATCTCGCAGGTCTGCTGTTCAACTGGCTATCCATTCTAACCTGGTCTGCTCTTCATTTTCCTGTCCACACACATATCGGATTTCAGAAATAATTCGAATCTCCAGTACAGAATGTTCCATTCATTCACTGCGAATCTGGAATTCATCTGAATCGCCCCTCCAGGCAGGCATTCGTTACACCACTGTTGAATGTCCAAGTAACACACTGCTCTTTTTCATTGTCCTGATCACCCTTGGAGGCGTGCTGTTCACCAGTCTATACACTGAACTCTGGTCAGCTCTTCATTTTCCTGTCACCACTAGATAGACTTCAGAAATGATTGGAATCTCCTGTACAGAATGTGCCATTCATTCACTGCCAATCTGGAATTCATGGAATCTCCACTCCAGTCAGGATTTTGTTACAACACTGGTCAATATCCTAGTACCCCAATGCTGGTTTTTCGCGGTCTGTTCACACTCGCTGGTGTGCTATTCTACTGGCATTCCTCTCCAACCTGATCAGCTCTTCATTTTCCTCTCCACTCAATCCACCCTTCAAAATTCAATGGAATCTAAACTACAGAAAGTTCCATACATTCACTCCCAATCTGGAGTTCATCGAATCTCTACTGCAGGCAGGATTCCTTTACACCACTGATGAATATCCAAGTAACCCAATGTTGGTTTTCAGTAGCCAGTTCAAAGTCACAGTGTGCTGTTCAACAGGCTATCCACTCTTCCCTGCTCTGCTCTTCATTTTCCTGTACAGAAAACTCAGACTTCAGAAATCATTGGAATCTTTCCTACGGAATGTTCCATTCATTCCCTGCCAATATCGAATTCATGGAATCTCCACTCCAGGCATGCTTTCCTTGCACCATTGGAGAAAGTCCAAGTAACCTAATGCTGTTTTCCAGCGTCTGTTTCACACTCCCATGCATGCTGTTCAACGGGCTATACACTCCAACATGATCAGCTCTTCAATTTCCTAACCACACAACCCAGACTTTCGAAATCATTTGAGTCTCCACTACAGAATATTCCACTCATTCACTGCTAATCTGAAGTTCTTCGAATCTCCACTCCAGGCAAGCTTTCGTTACACCACTGGTGAATGTCCAAGTAACCAATGCTGGTTTTCATAGGCGTCCTCACACTCGGAGTCGTGCTGTTCAACTGGCTGTCCACTCAACCATGGTCAGCTCTTCTTTTTCCTGTTCACATAACCCAGACTTCAGAAACCATTAGAACCTCCACTTCAGAATGTTCCATTCATTCAATGCCAATTTAGAATTCTTCGAATCTCCACTGCAGACAGGATTTCTTTACACCACTGGTGAATATTCACGTAACCCAATGGTGGTTTTCAGCAGCCTGTTCAAATTCACAGGCCTGGTTTCAACTGGCTATAAAATCCCACCTGGGAAGCTCTTCACTTTCCTGTCCATACAATGTTGAATTCAGAAACCATTGGAATCTCCACTACAGAATGTTCCATTCATTCACTGCCTATTTGGAATTCTTGGAATCTACACTCCAGGCAGTCTTTCTTTACACCACTGGTGAATGTCCAAGTAACACATTGCTGGTTTTCAGCATACTGTTTACACTTCATGCATGCTATTCAACTTGCTATCCACTCCACAGTTGTCAAGTCTTTCTTTTACTGTCCAAACAACCCACACGACAGAAATCATTGGAATATCAACTACACAATGACCAATTCATTCACTGCGAATCGGGAATTCATCTGAAACTCCACTCCATGAACGCATTCGTTATACCAGTGGTGAATGTCCCAGTAACCCAATGCTGGTTTTCAGAGGACTGTTCAATCTCGCAGGTCTGCTGTTCAACTGACTACCCATTGTAACCTGGTCTGTTCTTCATTTTCCTTTCGACACACAACGGATTTCAGATATAATTGGAATCTCCACTAGAGAATGTTCCATTCATTCACTGCGAATCTGGAATTCATCTGAATCGCCACTACAGGCAGGTTTCGTTACACCACTGTTGAATGTCCAAGTAACACACTGCTCGTTTTCATTGTCCTGATCCCCCTCGGAGGCGTGCTGTTCAACTGGCTATCCACTGAACCCTGGTCAGCTCTTCTTTTTCCTGTCCCCACAACATAGACTTCAGAAATTATTGGAATCTCCTGTACAGAATGTTCCATTCATTCACAGCCAATCTGAAATTCATCGAATCTCCACTCCAGGCAGGATTTCGTTACTCAACTGGTCAATATCCAAGTACCCCAATGCTGGTTTTTTCGGCCTGTTCACACTTTCTGGTGTGCTATTCTACTGGCTATCCTCTCCAACCTGATCAGCTCTTCATTTTCCTGTCCACTCAAAACAGATTTCAAAATTCAATGGAACCACGACTACAGAATGTAACATTCACTCACTCCCAATCTGGAACTCATCGAATCTCCACTCCAGGCCGGATTTCGTTTCACTAGTGTTGAATGAACAAGTAACCCAAGGCTGCTTTTCAGCGGCCTGTTCACACTAGCAGGAGTGCTGTTCAACTGACTATCCACACAACCCTGGTCAGCTCTACATTTTCCTGTCCACTAAACCCAGACTTCAGAAGTTATTGGAATCTCCACTACAGAATGTTACGTTCATTCACTCCAAATCGGGAATTCATCGAATCTCCACTCCAGGCAGGATTCCTTTACACCACTGGTGAATATCCAAGTAACCCAATGTTGGTTTTCAGCAGCCAGTTCAAAGTTGCAGTCTGCTGTTCAACAGGCTATCCACTCTTCCCTGCTCTGCTCTTCATTTTCCTGTACACAAAAGCCAGACATCAGAAATCATTGGAATCTCTCCTACGGAATGTTCCATTCATTGCCAGCCATTATGGAATTCATGGAATCTCCACTCCAGGCATGCTTTCGTTGCACCATTGGAGAATGTCCATGTAACCTGATGTTGTTTTCCAGCGTCTGCTTCACACTCCCATTCGTGCTGTTCAACGCGCTATATACTCCAACCTGGTCAGCTCTTCCATTTCCTGTCCACGGAACCCAGACTTTCGAAATCATTTGAATCTCCACTACAGAAAAGTCCAGACATTCACTGCTAATCTGAAGTTCTTCGAATCTCCACTCCAGGCAAACTTTCGTTACACCACTGGTGAATGTCCAAGTAACCAATGCTGGTTTTCATAGGCGTGTTCACACTCAGAGTCGTGCTCTTCAACTGGCTGTCCACTCAACCATGGTCAGCTCTTCTTTTTCCTGTTCACATAACCCAGACTTCTGAAACCATTAGAATCTCCACTTCAGAATGTTCCATTCCTTCACTGCCAATCTGGAATTCATCGAATCTTCACTGCAGGCAGGATTTCTTTACACCACTGGTGAATATTCAAGTAAGCCAATGTTGGTTTTCAGCAGCAAGTTCAAATTCGCAGGCCTGGTCTTCAACTGACTATAAAATCCCACCTGGTAAGGTCTTCAGAATATTTTCCATACAACGTAGAATTCAGAAACCATTGGAATCTCCACTATTGAATGTTCCACTCATTCACTGCTTATTTGGAATTCTTGGAACCTACACTCCAGGCAGGCTTTGTTTGCAGCACCAGTGAATATCCAATTAACACATTGCTGGTTTTCAGCATACTGTTCACACTCGCATGCATGCTATTCAACTGGCTATCCACTCCACAGTGGTCAAGTCTTTCTTTTACTGTCCAAACAACCCACACGACAGAAATCATTGGAATATCCACTACAGAATATTCAATTCATTCACTGCGAATCGGGAATTCATCTGAACTTCCACTCCATGAACACATTCGTTATACCACTGGTGAATGTCCAAGTAACCCAATGCTGGTTTTCAGAGGACTGTTCAATCTCGCAGGACTGCTGTTCAACTGGCTATCCATTGTAACCTGGTCTGTTCTTCATTTCCTATCCACACACATCGGATTTCAGAAACAATTGGTATCTCCACTACAGAACGTTTCATTCATTCACTGCGAAACTGGAATTCATCTGAATCTCCACTCAAGGAATGTTTTCCTTACACCACTGTTGAATGTCCAAGTAACACACTGCTCGTTTTCATTGGGCTGATCCCCCTCGGAGGCGTGCTGTTCAACTGGCTCTCCACTGAACCCTGCTCAGCTCTTCATTTTCCTGTCCCCACAACCTAGACTTCAGAACTGATTGGAGTCTCCTGTACAGAGTGTCCCATTAACTCACTGCCAATCTGGCATTCATCGAATCTCCACTCCATGCAGGATTTCGGTACACCACTGGTCAATATCCAATTACCCCAATGCTGGTTTTTCTCGGCCTGTTCACACTCGCTGGTGTGCTATTCTACTGCCTATATCTCTAACTTTATCAGCTCTTCATTTTCCTGTCCACTCAATCCAGACTTCAAAACTCAATGCAACCACCACTAAAAAATGTTACATTCATTGACTCCCAATCGGGAATTCATCGAATCTCCACTCAAGACAGGATTCCTTTACACCACTGGTGAATATCCAAGTAACCCAATGTTGGTTTTCAGCAGCCAGTTGAAAGTCGCAGTCTGCTGTTCAACACGCTATCCACTCTTCCCTGCTCTGCTCTTCAATTTCCTGTACACAAAACCCAGACTTCAGAAATCATTGGAATCTCTCCTACGGAATGTTCCATTCATTCCCTGCCAATATCGAATTCATGGAATCTCCACTACAGGCATGCGTTCCTTGCACCATTGGAGAATGTCCAAGTAACCCAATGCTGTTTTCCAGCGTCTGCTTCACATTACCAGGCGTGTTGTTCAAGGGCTATCCACTCCAACCTGGTCAGCTCTTCCAATTCCTGTCCATACAACCCCGACTTTCGAAATCATTTGAATCTCCACTACAGAAATTTCCACTCATTCACTGCTAATCTGTCGTTCTTCGAATCTCCACTCCAGGCAAGCTTTCGTTACACCACTGGTGAATGTCTAAGTAACCAATGCTGGTTTTCATAGGCGTGTTCACACTCGGAGTCGTGCTGTTCCACTGGCTGTCCACTCAACCCTGGTCACCTCTTCTTTTTCCTCTTCACATAACCCAGACTTCAGAAACCATTAGAATCTCCATTGCAGAATGTTCCATTCATTCACTGACAATCTGGAATTCATCGAATCTCAATTCCAGGCAGGATTTCGTTACACCACTAGTCAATATCCAAGTACCCCAATGCTGTTTTTTTCGCGGCCTGTTCACACTCGCTGGTGTGCTATTCTACTGGCTATCCTCTCCAACCTGATCAGTTCTTCATTTTCCTGTCCACTCAACCGAGACTTCAAAATTCAATGGATTCTCCACTACAGAATGTTCCATTCATTCACTGCCGATCTGGAATTCATCAAATCTCCACTCCAGACAGACTTCAGTAACACGACTGGTGAATATCTAAGTAATTGAATGCTGATTTTCAGCGTTCTGTTCTCACTCGCAGACGTGCTGTTGAACTGGCAATCCACTACATAGTGGTCAGATTATTCTTTTCCTGTCCACACAAACCATACGTCAGAATTCATTGGAATCTCCACTACAGATGTTCCATTCATTCAATTCCAATATGGAATTCATCGAATCTCCCACTCCAGCAGGCTTTCATTACAACACTGATGATGTCCACGGAATCCAATGCTGGATTTCAGAGGCATGATCACACTCGCAGGCGTGCTGTCCAACTGCCTATCCACTCAACCCTGGTCAGCTCTTTATTTCACTGTCCACAAAACCCAGACTTCAGAAGGAACTGGAATCTCCACTAAAGAATGTACCATTCATTCACTGCCAATCGGGAAATCATCGAATCGCCACCCAAGGCAGGATTCCTTTACATCACTGGTGAAGATCCAAGTAATCCATTGTTGGTTTTCAGCAGCCAGTTCAAAGTCGCAGTCTGCTGTTTAACAGGCTATAAACTCTTCCCTACTCTGCTCTTCATTTTCCTGTACAGAAAACCCAGACTTCAGAAATCATTGGAATCTCTCCTACGGAATGTTCCGTTCATTCCCTGCCAATATCGAATTCATGGAATCTCCACTCCAGGCATGCTTCGTTGCGCCATTGGAGAATGTCCAAGTAACCTAATGCTGTGTTCCAGCGTCTGCTTCACACTCCCAGGCGTGATGATCAACGGGCTATCCACTCCAACCTGGTCAGCTCTTCCATTTCCTCTCCACACAACCCAGATTTTCGAAATCATTTGAATCCCCACCACAGAATATTCAATTCATTCACTGCTAATCTGAAGTTTTTCGAATCTCCACTCCAGGCAAGCTTTCGTTACACCACTGATGAATGTCCAAGTAACCAATGCTGGTTTTCATAGGCGTGTTCACACTCAGAGTCGTGCTGTTCAAATGGCTTTCCACTCAACCCTTGTCAGCTCTTCTTTTTCCTGTTCACATAACGCAGACTTCGGAAAACCATTAGAATCTCCACTTCAGAATGTTCCACTCATTCACTGCCAATCTGGAATTCATCGAATCTCCACTGCAGAGAGGATTTCTTTACACCACTGGTGAATATTCAAGTAACCCAATGGTGGCTTTCAGCAGCCTCTTCAAATTCGCAGGCTTGGTCTTCAACTGGCTATAAAATCCCACCTGGTAAGCTCTTCAGTTTCTTGTCCATACAACGTAGAATTCAGAAAGCATTGGAATCTCCACTACAGAACGTTCCATTCATTCACTGCTTATTTGGAATTCTTGGAACCAACACTCCAGTCAGGCTTTTGTTACACCTCTGGTGAATATCCAAGTATCACATTGCTGGTTTTCAGCATACTGTTCACACTAGCTTGCATGATATTCAACTGGCTATCCACTCCACAGTGGTCAAGTCTTTCTTTTACAGTCCAAACAACCCATACGACAGAAATCATTGGAATATCCACTACAGAATGTTCAGTAAATTCACTGAGAATCGGGAATTCATCTGAACCTCCACTCCATGAACGCATTCGTGATACCACTGGTGAATGTCCACGTAACCCAATGCTGGATTTCAGAGGACTGTTTAATATTGCAGGCCTGTTGTTCATCTGGCTATCCAATCTAACCTGGTCTGCTCTTCATTTTCCTGTGTACACACATCGGATTTCAGAAATAATTGGAATCTCCACTATAGAACGTTCCATTCATTCACTGCGAATCTAGAATTCATCTGAATCTCCACTCCAGGCAGGCTTTCGTTACACCACTGTTGAATGTCCAAGTAACACACTGCTCGATTTCATTGTCCTGATCCCCCTCGGAGGCGTGCTGTTCAACTGGCTATCCACTGAACCCGAATCAGCTTTTCATTTTCCTGTCCCCACAACCTAGACTTCAGAAATGATTTTAATCTCCTGTACAGAATGTTCCATTCATTCACTGCCAATCTGGAATTCATCAAATCTCCACGACAGGCAGGATTTCGTTACACCCCTGGTCAATATCCAAGTACCGCAATGCTGTTTTTTCGCGGCATGTTCACACTCGCTGGTGTGCTATTCTACTGGCTATCCTCTCCAACCTGATCAGCTCTTCATTTTCCTGTCCACTCAACCCAGATTTCAAAATTCAATGGAACCACCACTACAGAATGTAACATTCATTCACTCCAAATCTGGAACTCATCGAATCTCCACTCCAGGCCGGATTTCTTTTAACTAGTGTTTTATGAACAAGTAACCCAAGGCTGCTTTTCAGCGGCCTGTTCTCACTCGCAGGAGTGCTTTTCAACAGATTATCCACTCAACCCTGGTCAGCTCTACATTTTCCTGTCCACATAACTAAGACTTCAGAAATCATTATAATCTCCACTACAGAATGTTCCATTCATTCACTCCCAATCGGGAATTCATCGAATCTCCACTCCAGACAGGATTCCTTCACACCACTGGTGAATATCCAAGTAACGCAATGTTGGTTTTCAGCAGCCAGTTCAAAGTCACAGTCTGCTGTTCAACAGGCTATCCACACTTCCCTGCTCTGCTCTTCATTTTCCTGTACACAAAACCCAGACTTCAGAAATCATTGGAATCTCTCCTACGGAATGTTTCATTTATTCCCTGCCAATATCGAATTCATGGAATCTCCACTCCAGGCATGCATTCGTTGCACCATTGGAGAATGTCCAAGTAACGTAATGCTGTTTTCCAGTGTCCGCTTCACACTCCCAGGCGTGCTGTTCAATGGGCTATCCACTCCTACCTGGTCAGTTCTTCCATTTCCTGTCCACGCAACCCAGACTTTCGAAATCATTTGAATCTCCACTACAGAAAATTCCACTCATTCACTACTAATCTGAATTTCTTCGAATCTCCACTCCAGAGAAGCTTTCGTTACACCACTGGTGAATGTCCAAGTAACCAATGCTGGTTTTCATAGTCGTGTTCACACTCGGAGTCGTGCTGTTCCACTGGCTGTCCACTCAACCCTGGTCAGTTCTTCTTATTCCTGTTCACATAACCCAGACTTCGGGAAACCATTAGAATCTCCACTTCAGAATGTTCCATTCATTCACTGCCAATCTAGAATTCATCGAATCTCCACTGCAGACAGGATTTCTTTACACCACTGGTGAATATTCAAGTAACCCATTGGTGGCTTTCAGCAGCCTGTTCAAATTCGCAGACTTGGTCTTCAACTGGCTATAAAATCCCACCTGGTAAGCTCTTCAATTTCTTGTCCATACAACGTATAATTCAGAAACCATTGGAATCTCCACTACAGAACGTTCCATTCATTCACTGCTTATTTGGAATTCTTGGAACCAACACTCCAGTCAGGCTTTTGTTACACCTCTGGTGAATGTCCAAGTATCACATTGCTGGTTTTCAGCATACTGTTCACACTCGCATGCATGCTATTCAACTGGCTATCCACTACACATGGGTCAAGTCTTTCTTTTAACTGTCCAAACAACCC
The DNA here is from genome assembly GCF_029834395.1 of Sorex fumeus. NCBI lineage: Eukaryota > Metazoa > Chordata > Mammalia > Eulipotyphla > Soricidae > Sorex > Sorex fumeus. Next base: position 2,309,744 of record NW_026606140.1, on the reverse strand, counting down.
TCACGACAGAAATCATTGGAATATCCACTAAAGAATGTTCAATTCATTCACTGCGAATCGGGAATTCATCTGAACCTCCACTCCATGAACGCATTCGTTATACCACTGGTGAATGTCCAAGTAACCCAATGCTGGTTTCAGAGGACTGTTCAATCTCGCAGGCCTGCTCTTCAACTGGCTATCCTTTCTATCCTGGTCTGCTCTTCATTTTCCTGTCCACACACATTGGATTTCAGAAATAATTGGAATCTCCACTACAGAACGTTCCATTCATTCACTGCGAATCTGGAATTCATCTGAATCTCCACTCCAGGCAGGTTTTCGTTACACCACTGTTGAATGTCCAAGTAACACACTGCTCTTTTTCATTGTCCTGATCCCCCTCGGAGGCGTGCTGTTCAACTGGCTATCCACTGAACCCTGGTCAGCTCTTCATTTTCCAGTCCCCACAATATAGACTTCAGAATTGATTGGAATCTCCTGTACAGAATGTTCCATTCATTCACTGCCATTCTGGAATTCATCGAATCTCTACTCCAAGCAGGATTTCGGTACACCACCGTTCAATATCGAGGAACCCCAATGCTGGTTTTTCGCGGCCTGTTCACACTCGCAGGAGTGCTGTTCAACTGACTATCCACTCAACCCTGGTCAGCTCTACATTTTCCTGTTCACATAACTTAGACTTCAGAAATCTTTATAGTCTCCACTATAGAATGTTCCATTCATTCACTGCCGATCTGGAATTCATGGAATCTCCACTCCAGGCCGGATTTCGTTACAACACTGGTCAATATCCAAGTACACCAATTCTGGTTTTTCTCGGCCTGTTCACACTCGCTGTTGTGCTATTCTACTGGTTTTCCTCTCCAACCTGATCAGCTCTTCATTTTCCTGTCCACTCAACACACACTTCAAAATTCAATGGACTCTCCACTAGAATGTTCTATTCATTCACTCCCAATCTGGAGTTCATCGAATCTCCTCTCCAGGCAGGATTCCTTGACACCACTGTTGAATATCCAAGTAAAGCAATGTTGGTTTTCAGCAGCCAGTTCAAGGTCGCTGTCTGCTGTTCAACAGGCTATCCACTCTTCCCTGCTCTGCTCTTCATTTTCCTGTACACAAAACCCAGACTACTGAAATCATTGGAATCTCTCCTACGGAATGTTCCATTCATTCCCTGCCAATATCGAATTCATGGAATCTCCACTCCAGGCATGCTTTCGTTGCACCATTGGAGAATGTCCAAGTAACCTAATGCTGTTTTCCAGCGTCCGCATCACTCTCCCAGGCGTGCTATTCAACGGACTATCCACCTCAACCTGGTCATTTATTCCACTTCCTGTGCACACAACGCAGACTTTCGAAATCATTTAAATCTCCACTACAGAATATTCCACTCATACACTGCTAATCTGAAGTTCTTCGAATCTCCACTCCAGGCAAGCTTTCCTTACACAACTGGTGAATATCCAAGTAAGCAATGCTGGTTTTCATAGGCGTGTTCTCACTCGGAATCGTGCTGTTCCACTGGCTGTTCACTCAACCCTTGTCAGCTCTTCTTTTTCCTGTTCACATAACCCAGACTTCAGAAACCATTAGAATCTCCACTTCAGAATGTTCCATTCATTCACTCCCAATCTGCAATTCGTTGAATCTCCACTCCAGGCCGGATTTCGTTTCACTAGTGTTAAATGTACAAGTAACACAAGGCTGCTTTTCAGCGGCCTGTTCACACTCGCAGGAGTGCTGTTCAACTGACTATCCACTCAACCATGGTCAACTCTACATTTTCCTGTCCACGTAACTTAGACTTCAGAAACCATTATAATCTCCACTAGAGAATGCTCCATTCATTCACTGCCGATCTGGAATGCATCGAATCTCCTCTCCAGGCAGACTTCAGTTATACAACTGGTGAATATCTAAGTAACTGAATGCTGATTTTCAGCGTTCTGTTCTCACTCGCAGACGTGCTGTAGTACTGGAAATCCATTACACAGTGGTCAGATTATTCTTTTCCTGTCCACACAAACCATACTTCAGAATTCATTGGAATCTCCACTACAGACAGTTCAATTGATTCAATTCCAATCTGGAATTCATCGAATCTCCAACTCCCGGCATGCTTTCGTTACACCACTGATGATGTCCAAGGAATCCAATGCTGGATTTCAGAGGCATGATCACACTCGCAGGCGTGCTGTCCAGCTGCCTATCCACTCAACCCTGGTCAGCTCTTCATTTTCCTGTCCACAAAACGCAGACTTCAGAAGTAATTGGAATCTCCACTACAGAATGTTCCATTCATTCACTCCCAATTGGGAATTCATCGAATCTCCACTCCAGGCAGGATTCCTTTACACCACTGATGAATATCCAAGTAACCCAATGTTGGTTTTCAGCAGCCAGTTCAAAGTCGCAGTCTGCTGTTCAACAAGCTATCCAATCTTCCCTGGTCTGCTTTTCATTTTCCTGTACACAAAACCCAGACTTCAGAAATCATTGGTATCTCTCCTACGGAATGTTCCATTCATTCCCTGCCAATATCGAATTCATGGAAACTCCACTCCAGGCATGCTTTCGTTGCACCATTGGAGAATGTCCAAGTAACCTAATGCTGTTTTCCAGCGTCCGCGTCACTCTCCCAGGCGTGCTGTTCAACGGGCTATCGACTCCAACCTGGCCATTTCTTCCATTTCCTGTGCACACAACCCAGACTTTCGAAATCATTTGAATCTCCACTACAGAATATTCCACTAATACACTGCCAATCTGGAATTCATTGAATCTCCACTCGAGGCAGGATTTCGTTACAACACTGGTCAATATCCAAGTACCGCAATGCTGGTTTTTCGCGGCCTGTTCACACTCCCTGGTGTGCTATTCTACTGGCTATCCTCTCCAACCTGATCAGCTCTTCAATTTTCTGTCCACTCAACCCAGACTTCTAAATTCAATGGGATCTCCACTACAGAATGTTCCATTCATTCACTCCCAATCTGCAATTCGTTGAATATCCTCTCCAGGCCGGATTTCGTTTCACTAGTGTTGAATATCCAAGTAACCCAAGGCTGCTTTTCAGCGGCCTTTTCACACTCGCAGGAGTGCTGTTCAACTGACTATCCACTCAACCCTGGTCAGCTCTTCATTTTCCTATCCACGTAACTTAGACTTCAGAATTGATTGGAATCTCCTGTACAGAATGTTCCATTCATTCACTGCCAATCTGGAATTCATCGAATCTCCACTCCAGGCAGTATTTAGTTACAACACTGATCAATATCCAAGTACCGCAATGCTGGTTTTTCGCGGCCTGTTCACACTCCCTGGTGTGCTATTCTTCTGGCTATCCTCTCCAACCTGATCAGCTCTTCATTTTCCTGTCCACTCAAACCAGACTTCAAAATGAAATAGAATATCCACTACAGAATGTTCCATTCATTCACTGCCGATCTGGAATTCATTGAATCTCCACTCCAGGCAGACTTTAGTTACACGACTGGTGAATATCTGTGTAACTGAATGCTGATTTTCAGCGTTCTGTTCTCACTCCCAGACGTGCTGTCGAACTGGCAATCCACTACACAGTGGTCAGATTATTCTTTTCCTGTCCACAAAAACCATACTTCAGAATTCATTGGAATCTCCACTACAGACTGGTCCATTGATTCAATTCCAATCTGAAATTCATCGAATCTCCAACGCCAGGCAGGCTTTCGTTACACCACTGATGATGTCCAAGGAATGCAATGCTGGATTTCAGAGGCATGATCACAATCGCAGGCGTGCAGTCCAACTTCCTATCCAGTCAACCCTGGTCAGCTCTTCATTTTCCTGTCCACAAAACCCAGACTTCAGAAGTAATTGGTGTCTCCACTACAGAATGTTCCATTCATTCACTCCCAATCGGGAATTCATCGAATCTCCACTCCAGGCAGGATTCCTTTACACCACTGGTGAATATCCAAGTAACCCAATGTTGGTTTTCAGCAGCCAGTTCAAAGTCGCAGTCTGCTGTTCAACAGGCTATCCACTCTTCCCTGCTCTGCTCTTCATTTTCCTGTACACAAAACCCAGACTTCAGAAATCATTGGAATCTCTCCTACAGAATGTTCCATTCATTCCCTGCCAATTTCGAATTCATGGAATCTCCACTCCATGCATGCTTTCGTTGCACCATTGGAGAATGCCCAAGTAACCTAATGTTGTTTTCTATAGTGCGCTTCACTCTCTCAGGCGTTCTGTTCAACGCGCTATCCACTCCCACCTGGTCAGTTCTTCCATTTCCTGTCCACACAACCCAGACTTTCGAAATCATTTGAATCTCCACTACAGAATATTCCACTCATACACTGCTAATCTGAAGTTCTTCGAATCTGCACTCCAGGCAAGCTTTCGTTACACCACTGGTGAACGTCCAAGTAACCATTGCTGGTTTTCACAGGCGTGTTCACACTCGGAGTCCTGCTGTTCTACTAACTGTCCACAAAACCCTGTTCAGCTCTTCTTTTTCCTGTTCACATAACCCAGAGTTCAGAAACCATTAGAATCTCCACTTCAGAATGTTCCATTCATTCACTGCCAATCTGGAATTCGTCGAATCTCCACTGAAGGCAGGATTTCTTTACACCACTGGTGAATATTCAAGTAACCCAATGGTGGTTTTCAGCAGCCTGTTGAAATTCTCCTGCCTGGTCTTTAACTGGCTATCAAATCCCACCTGGTAAGCTCTTCAGTTTCTTGTCCTTACAACGTAGAATTCAGAAACCATTGGAATCTCCACTACAGAATGTTCCATTCATTCACTGCCTATTTGGATTTCTTGGAACCTACACTCCAGGCAGGCTTTCTTTACACCACTGGTGAATGTCCAAGTAACACATTGCTGGTTTTCAGCATACTGTTCACACTTGCATGCATGTTATTCAACTGGCTATCCACTCCACAGTGGTCAAGTCTTTCTTTTACTGTCCAAACAACCCACACGTCTGAAATCATTGGAATATCCACTACAGAATGTTCAATTCATTCACGGCGAATCGGGAATTCATCTGAACCTCCACTCCATGAACGCATTCGTTATACCACTGGTGAATGTCCAAGTAACCCAAAGCGGTTTTCAGAGGACTGTCCATTCTCGCAGGCCTGCTGTTCAACTGGGTATCCATTGTAACCTGGTCTGCTCTTCATGTTCCTGTCCACACACATCGGATTTCAGAAATAATTGGAATCTCCACTACAGACTGTTCCATTTATTCAATGCCAATCTGGAATTCATCGAATCTCCAACGCCAGGCAGGCTTTCCTTACACCTCTGATGATGTCCAAGCAATCCAATGCTGGATTTTAGAGGTATGGTCACACTCGCAGGCATGCTGTCCAACTGCCTATCCACTCAACCCTGGTCAGCTCTTCATTTTCCTGTCCACAAAACCCAGACTTCAGAAGTAATTGGAATCTCCACTACAGAATGTTCCATTCATTCACTCCCAATCGGGAATTCATCAAATCTCCACTCCAGGCAGGATTCCTTTATGCCACTGGTGAATATCCAAGTAAGCCAATGTTTGTTTTCAGCAGCCAGTTCAAATTTGCAGTCTGCTGTTCAACAGGCTATCCACTCTTCCCTGCTCTGCTCTTCATTTTCCTGTACACAAAACCCAGACTTCTGAAATCATTGGAATCTCTCCTCCGGAATGTTCCATTCATTCCCTGCCAATATCGAATTCATGGAATCTCCACTCCAGGCATGCTTTCATTGCACCATTGGAGAATGTCCAAGTAACCTAATGCTGTTTTCCAGCGTCCGCGTCACTCTCCCAGGCGTGCTGTTTAACGGGCTATTCACTCCAACCTGGTCAGCTCTTCCAACTCCTGTCCATACAACCCCGACTTTCGAAATCATTTGAATCTCCACTACAGAATATTCCGCTCATACACTGCCAATCTGGAATTCATCGAATCTCCACTCCAGGCAGTATTTAGTTACAACACTGATCAATATCCAAGTACCGCAATGCTGGTTTTTCGCGGCCTGTTCACACTCCCTGGTGTGCTATTCTTCTGGCTATCCTCTCCAACCTGATCAGCTCTTCATTTTCCTGTCCACTCAAACCAGACTTCAAAATGAAATAGAATATCCACTACAGAATGTTCCATTCATTCACTGCCGATCTGGAATTCATTGAATCTCCACTCCAGGCAGACTTTAGTTACACGACTGGTGAATATCTGTGTAACTGAATGCTGATTTTCAGCGTTCTGTTCTCACTCCCAGACGTGCTGTCGAACTGGCAATCCACTACACAGTGGTCAGATTATTCTTTTCCTGTCCACAAAAACCATACTTCAGAATTCATTGGAATCTCCACTACAGACTGGTCCATTGATTCAATTCCAATCTGAAATTCATCGAATCTCCAACGCCAGGCAGGCTTTCGTTACACCACTGATGATGTCCAAGGAATGCAATGCTGGATTTCAGAGGCATGATCACAATCGCAGGCGTGCAGTCCAACTTCCTATCCAGTCAACCCTGGTCAGCTCTTCATTTTCCTGTCCACAAAACCCAGACTTCAGAAGTAATTGGTGTCTCCACTACAGAATGTTCCATTCATTCACTCCCAATCGGGAATTCATCGAATCTCCACTCCAGGCAGGATTCCTTTACACCACTGGTGAATATCCAAGTAACCCAATGTTGGTTTTCAGCAGCCAGTTCAAAGTCGCAGTCTGCTGTTCAACAGGCTATCCACTCTTCCCTGCTCTGCTCTTCATTTTCCTGTACACAAAACCCAGACTTCAGAAATCATTGGAATCTCTCCTACAGAATGTTCCATTCATTCCCTGCCAATTTCGAATTCATGGAATCTCCACTCCATGCATGCTTTCGTTGCACCATTGGAGAATGCCCAAGTAACCTAATGTTGTTTTCTATAGTGCGCTTCACTCTCTCAGGCGTTCTGTTCAACGCGCTATCCACTCCAACCTGGTCAGTTCTTCCATTTCCTGTCCACACAACCCAGACTTTCGAAATCATTTGAATCTCCACTACAGAATATTCCACTCATACACTGCTAATCTGAAGTTCTTCGAATCTGCACTCCAGGCAAGCTTTCGTTACACCACTGGTGAACGTCCAAGTAACCATTGCTGGTTTTCACAGGCGTGTTCACACTCGGAGTCCTGCTGTTCTACTAACTGTCCACAAAACCCTGTTCAGCTCTTCTTTTTCCTGTTCACATAACCCAGAGTTCAGAAACCATTAGAATCTCCACTTCAGAATGTTCCATTCATTCACTGCCAATCTGGAATTCGTCGAATCTCCACTGCAGGCAGGATTTCTTTACACCACTGGTGAATATTCAAGTAACCCAATGGTGGTTTTCAGCAGCCTGTTGAAATTCTCCTGCCTGGTCTTTAACTGGCTATCAAATCCCACCTGGTAAGCTCTTCAGTTTCTTGTCCTTACAACGTAGAATTCAGAAACCATTGGAATCTCCACTACAGAATGTTTCATTCATTCACTGCCTATTTGGATTTCTTGGAACCTACACTCCAGGCAGGCTTTCTTTACACCACTGGTGAATGTCCAAGTAACACATTGCTGGTTTTCAGCATACTGTTCACACTTGCATGCATGTTATTCAACTGGCTATCCACTCCACAGTGGTCAAGTCTTTCTTTTACTGTCCAAACAACCCACACGTCTGAAATCATTGGAATATCCACTACAGAATGTTCAATTCATTCACGGCGAATCGGGAATTCATCTGAACCTCCACTCCATGAACGCATTCGTTATACCACTGGTGAATGTCCAAGTAACCCAAAGCGGTTTTCAGAGGACTGTCCATTCTCGCAGGCCTGCTGTTCAACTGGGTATCCATTGTAACCTGGTCTGCTCTTCATGTTCCTGTCCACACACATCGGATTTCAGAAATAATTGGAATCTCCACTACAGACTGTTCCATTTATTCAATGCCAATCTGGAATTCATCGAATCTCCAACGCCAGGCAGGCTTTCCTTACACCTCTGATGATGTCCAAGCAATCCAATGCTGGATTTTAGAGGTATGGTCACACTCGCAGGCATGCTGTCCAACTGCCTATCCACTCAACCCTGGTCAGCTCTTCATTTTCCTGTCCACAAAACCCAGACTTCAGAAGTAATTGGAATCTCCACTACAGAATGTTCCATTCATTCACTCCCAATCGGGAATTCATCAAATCTCCACTCCAGGCAGGATTCCTTTATGCCACTGGTGAATATCCAAGTAAGCCAATGTTTGTTTTCAGCAGCCAGTTCAAATTTGCAGTCTGCTGTTCAACAGGCTATCCACTCTTCCCTGCTCTGCTCTTCATTTTCCTGTACACAAAACCCAGACTTCTGAAATCATTGGAATCTCTCCTCCGGAATGTTCCATTCATTCCCTGCCAATATCGAATTCATGGAATCTCCACTCCAGGCATGCTTTCATTGCACCATTGGAGAATGTCCAAGTAACCTAATGCTGTTTTCCAGCGTCCGCGTCACTCTCCCAGGCGTGCTGTTTAACGGGCTATTCACTCCAACCTGGTCAGCTCTTCCAACTCCTGTCCATACAACCCCGACTTTCGAAATCATTTGAATCTCCACTACAGAATATTCCGCTCATACACTGCCAATCTGGAATTCATCGAATCTCCACTCGAGGCAGGATTTCGTTTCAACACTGGTCAATATCCAAGTACCGCAATGCTGGTTTTTCGCGGCCTGTTCACACTCCCTGGTGTGCTATTCTACTGGCTATCCTCTCCAACCTGATCAGCTCTTCAATTTTCTGTCCACTCAACCCAAACTTCTAAATTCAATGGGATCTCCACTACAGAATGTTCCATTCATTCACTCCCAATCTGCAATTCGTTGAATCTCCACTCCAGGCCGGATTTCGTTTCACTAGTGTTGAATGTACAACTAACCCAAGGCTGCTTTTCAGCGGCCTGTTCACACTCGCAGGAGTGCTGTTCAACTGACTATCCACTCAACCCTGGTCAGCTCTTCATTTTCCTGTCCACGTAACTTAGACTTCAGAATTGATTGGAATCTCCTGTACAGAATGTTCCATCCATTCACTGCCAATCTGGAATTCATCGAATCTCCACTCCAGGCAGGATTTCGTTACAACACTGGTCAATATCCAAGTACCGCAATGCGGTTTTTCGCGGCCTGTTCACACTCCCTTGTGTGCTATTCTACTGGCTATCCTCTCCAACCTGATCAGCTCTTCATTTTCCTGTCCACTCAAACCAGACTTCAAAATGAAATAGAATCTCCACTACAGAATGTTCCATTCATTCACTGCCGATCTGGAATTCATCGAATCTCCACTCCAGGCAGACTTTAGTTACACGACTGGTGAATATCTGTGTAACTGAATGCTGATTTTCAGCGTTCTGTTCTCACTCCCAGACGTGCTTTCGAACTGGCAATCCACTACACAGTGGTCAGATTATTCTTTTCCTGTCCACAAAAACCATACTTCAGAATTCATTGGAATCTCCACTACAGACTGGTCCATTGATTCAATTCCAATCTGAAATTCATCGAATCTCCAACTCCAGGCAGGCTTTCGTTACACCACTGATGATGTCCAAGGAATCCAATGCTGGATTTCAGAAGCATGATCACACTAGCACGCGTGCTGTACAACTGCCTATCCACACAACCCTGGTCAGCTCTTCATTTTCCTGTCCAAAAAACCCAGATTTCAGAAGTAATTGGAATCTCCACTACAGAATGTTCCATTCATTCACTCCCAATCGGGAATTCATCGAATATCCACACCAGGCAGGATTCCTTTACACCACTGTTGAATATCCAAGTAACCCATTGTTGGTTTTCAGCAGCCAGTTCAAAGTCGCAGTATGCTGTTCAACAGGCTATCCTCTCTTCCCTACTCTGCTCTTCATTTTTCTGTACACAAAACCCAGACTTCAGATATCATTGGAATCTCTCCTACAGAATGTTCCATTCATTCCCTGCCAATATCGAATTCATGGAATCTCCATTCCAGGCATGCTGTCGTTGCACCACTGGAGAATGTCCAAGCAACCTAATGCTGTTTTCCAGCGTCCGCTTCACACTCCCAGGCGTGCTGTTCAACTGGCTATTCACAGAACCTTGGTCAGCTCTACATTTTCCTTTCCCCACAACCTAGACTTGAGAATTGATTGGAATCTCCTGTACAGAATGTTCAATTCATTCACTGCCAATCTGGAATTCATCGAATCTTCACTCCAGGCAGGATTTCGTTACACCACTGGTCAATATCCAAGTACCCCAACGCTGGTTTTTCGCGGACTGTTTACACTCGCTGTTGTGCTTTTCTACTTGCTATCCTCTCCAACCTGATCAGCTCTTCATTTTTCTGTCCACTCAACCCAGACTTCAAAATTCAATGGGATCTCCACTACAGAATATTCCATTCATTCACTTCCAATCTGGAATACATCGAATCTCCACTCCAGGCCGGATTTCGTTTCTCTAGTTTTGAATGTCCAAGTAACCCAAGGCTGCTTTTCACCGGCCTGTTCACACTCGCAGGAGTGCTGTTCAACTGACTATCCACACAACCCTGGTCAGCTCTACATTTTCCTGCCCACAAAACCCAGACTTCAGAAGTAATTGGAATCTCCACTACAGAATGTTTCATTCATTCACTCCCAATCGGGAATTCGTAGAATCTCCACTACAGGAAGGATTCCTTTACACGAATGTTGAATATCCAAGAAACCCAATGTTGGTTTTCAGCAGCCAGTTCAAAGTCGCAGTCTGCTGTTCAACAGGCTATCCTCTCTTCCCTGCTCTGCTCTTCATTTTCCTGTACACAAAACCCAGACTTCAGAAATCATTGGAATCTCTTCTACGGAATGTTCCATTCATACCATGCCAATATCATATTCATGGAATCTCCACTCCAGGCTTGCTTTCTTTGCAACATTGGAGAATGTCCATGTAACCTAATCCTTTTTTCCAGCTTCTGCTTCACACTCCCAGGCCTGCTGTTCAACGGGCTATCTACTCCAACCTGGTCAGCTCTTCCATTGTCTGTCCAGACAACCCAGACTTTCGAAATCATTTGAATTTCATCTACAGAATATTCCAGTCATTCACTGCTAATCTCAAGTTCTTCGAATCTCCACTCCAGGCAAGGTTTTGTTACATCACTGGTGAATGTCGAAGTATCCAATTCCGGTTTTCATAGGCATGTTCACTCTCGGAGTCGTGCTGTTCAACTGGCTGTCCACTCAACCCTGGTCAGCTCTACATTTTCCTTTCCACAAAACCCAGCCTTCAGAATTAATAGGAATCATCACTACAGAATGTTCCATTCACTCACTCCCAATCGTGAATTCATCCAATATTCACTCCAGACCGGATTTCGTTTCTCTAGTGTTGAATATACCAGTAACCCAAGGCTGCTTTTCAGCGGCCTGATCACACTCGCAGGAGTGCTGTTCACCTGAATGTCCACTCATCCCTGGTCAGCTCTAAATTTTCCTGTCCACATAACTTAGACTTCAGAAACCATTATAATCTCCACGACACAATGTTCCATTCATTCACTGCCGATCTGGAATTCATCGAATCTCCACTCCAGGCAGATTTTAGTTACACGAATGGTGAATATCTAAGTAACTGAATGCTGATTTTCAGCGTTCTATTCTCACTCGCAGAAGTGCTGTTGAACTGTAAATCCACTACACAGTGGTCAAATTATTCTTTTCCTGTCCACACAAACCATACTTCAGAATTCATTGGAATCTAGACTACAGAATGTTCCATAGGTTCAATTCCAATCTGGAATTCATCGAATCTCCAACTCCAGTCACGCTTTCGTAACACCACTGTTGATGTCCAAGGAATCCAATGCTGGATTTCAGAGGCATGATCACACTCGCAGGAGTCATGTCGAGCTACCTATACACTCAACCCTGGTAAGCTCTTCATTCTCCTGTCCACAAAACCCAGACTTCAGAAGTAAATGTAATCTCCACTACAGAATTTTTCATTCATTCACTCCCAATCGGGAATTCATCGAATCTCCACTCCAGGCAGGATTCCTTTAGACGACTGGTGAATATCCAAGAAACCCAATGTTGGTTTTCAGCAGCCAGTTCAAAGTCGCAGTCTGCTGTTCAACAGGCTATCCTCTCTTCCCTGCTCTGCTCTTCATTTTCCTGTACACAAAACCCAGACTTCAGAAATCATTGGAATCTCTACTACGGAATGTTCCATTCATTCCGTGCCAATATCGTATTCTTGGAATGTCCACTCCAGGCATGCTTTCTTTGCAACATTCGAGAATGTCCATGTAACCTAATCCTGTTTTCCAGCGTCGCTTCACACTGCCAGGCATGCTATTCAACGGGCTATCTACTCCAACCTGGTCAGCTCTTCCATTGCCTGTCCACACAACCCAGACTTTCGAAATCATTTCAATCTCATCTACAGAATACTCCACTCCTTCACTGCTAATCTGAAGTTTTTCGAAGCTCCACTCCGAGCAAGCTTTCGTTACACCACTGGTGAATGTCGAAGTAACCAATTCTGGTTTTCATAGGCGTGTTCACACTCGGAGATGTGCTGATTAACTGGCTGTCCACTCAACCCTGGACAGCTCTTCTTTTTCCTGTTCACATAACCCAGACTTCAGACACCATTAGAATCTCCACTTCAGAATGTTCCTTTCATTCACTGCCAATCTGAAATTCTTCGAATCTCCACTCCAGGCCGGATTTCTTTACACCACTGGTGAATATTCAAGTAACACAATGTTGGTTTTCAGCAGCCTGTTCAAATTCGCAGGCCTGGTCTTCAACTGGCTATCAAATCCCACCTGGTAAGATCTTCAGTTTCTTGTCCATACAACGTAGAATTCAGAAACCATTGGAATCTCCACTACAGAATGTTCCATTCATTCACTGCCTATTTGGAATTCTTGGAACCTACACTCCAGGCAGGATTTCTTTACAACACTGGTGAATGTCCAAGTAACACATTGCTGGTTTTCAGCATACTGTTCACACTCGTATGCATGCTATTCAACTGGCTATCCACTCCACAGTGGTCAAATCTTTCTTTTACTGTCCAAACAACCCACACGACAGAAATCATTGGAATATCCACTATAGAATGCTCAATTCATTCACTGCGAATCGGGAATTCATCTGAACCTCAACTCCATGAACGCATTCGTTATACCACTGGTGAATGTCCAAGTAACCCAAAGCTGGTTTTCAGAAGACTGTTCAATCTAGCAGGCCTGCTGTTCAACTGGCTATCCATTCTAACCTGGTCTGCTCTTCATTTTCCTGTTCACACACATGGGATTTCTGAAATAATTGGAATCTCCATAACAGAACGTTCCATTCATTCATTGCGAATCTGGAATTCATCTAAATCTCCACTCCAGGCAGGCTTTCGTTACACCACTGTTGAATGTCCAAGTAACACACTGCTCGATTTCATTGTCCTGATCCCCCTCAGAGGAGTGCTGTTCAACTGCTATCCACTGAACCCTGGTCAGCTCTTCATTTCCCTGTCCCCACAACCTAGACTTCAGAATTGTTTGGAATCTCCTGTACAGAATGTTCCATTCATTCACTGCCAATCTGGATTTCATCGAATCTTCACTCCTGGCAGGATTTCGTTACACCACTGATCAATATCCAAGTACCCCAATGCTGAATTTTCGCGGCCTGTTCACACTCGCTGGTGTGCTATTCTTCTGGCTATCCTCTCCAACCTGATCAGCTCTTCAGTTTCCTGTCCACTCAACCCAGACTTCAAAATTCAATGGGGTCTCCACTACAGACTGTTCCATTGATTCAATTCCAATCTGGAATTGATCGAATCTCCAACGCCAGGCAGGCTTTCGGTACACCACTGATGATGTCCAAGGAATCCAATGCTGGATTTCAGAGGCATGATCACACTCGCAGGCATGCTGTCCAACTGCCTATCCACTCAACCCTGGTCATCTCTTCATTTTCCTATCCACAAAACCCAGACTTCAGGAGTAATTGGAATCACCTCTATAGAATGTTCCATTCATTCACACCCAATCGGGAATTTATCGAATCTCCAGTCCAGGCAGGATTCCTTTACACTACTGGTGAATATGCCAGTAACACAATGTTGGTTTTCAGCAGTAGTTCAAAGTCGCAGTCTGCTGTTCAACAGGCTATCCACTCTTCCCTGCTCTGCTCTTCATTTTCCTGTACACAAAACCCAGACTTCAGAAATCATTGATATCTCTCCTATAGAAAGTTCCATTCATTCACTGCCAAAATCGAATTCATGGAATCTCCACTCCAGGCATGCTTTCGTTGCACCATTGGAGAATGTCCAAGCAACCTAATGCTGTTTTCCAGCGTACGCTTCACACTCCCAGGCGTGCTGTTCAAGTGGCTATCCACTGAACCCTGGTCAGCACTTCATTTTCCTGTCCCCACAACCTAGACTTCAGAATTGATTGGAATCTCCTGTACAGAATGTTCAATTCATTCACTGCCAAACTGTAATTCATCGAATCTTCACTCCAGGCAGGATTTCGTTACACCACTGGTCAATATCCAAGTACCCAAATGCTGGTTTTTCGCGGCCTGTTCCCAATCGCTGGTGTGCTTTTCTACTGGCTATCTTCTCCAACCCGATCAGCTCTTCATTTTTCTGTCCACTCAACCCAGACTTCAAAAGTCAATGGGATCTCCACTACAGAATGTTCCATTCATTCACTCCCAATCTGGAATTCATCGACTCTCTACTCCAGGCCGGATTTCGTTTCATAGGCATGTTCACACTCGGAGTCATGCTGTTCAACTGGCTGTCCACTCACCCCTGGAGAGCTCTTTTTTTACTGTTCACATAACCCAGACTTCAGAAACCATTAGAATCTCCACTTCAGAATGTTCCATTCATTCACTCCCAATCTGGAATTCATCGTATCTCCACTCCAGGCCGGATTTCGTTTCACTAGTTTTGAATGTACAAGTAACCCAAGGCTGCTTTTCAGCAGCCTGTTCACACTCGCAGGAGTGCTGATAAACTGACTATCCACTCAACCCTGGTCAGCTCTACATTTTCCTGTCCACATAACTTAGACTTCAAAAACCATTATAATATCCACTAAAGAATGTTCCATTCATTCACTGCCGATCTGGAATTCATCGAATCTCCACTCCAGGCAGACTATAGTTACACGACTGGTGAATATCTATTTAACTGAATGCTGATATTCAGCGTTCTGTTCTCACTCCCAGACGTTCTGTCGAACTGGAAATCCAATACACAGTGGTCAGATTATTCTTTTCCTCTCCACAAAAACCATACTTCAGAATTCATTGGAATCTCCACTACAGACTGGTCCATTGATTCAATTCCAATCGGAAATTCATCGAATCTCCAACTCCAGGCAGGCTTTCGTTACACCACTGATGATGTCCAAAGGAATCCAATGCTGGATTTCAGAGGCATGATCACACTCGCAGGCGTGCTGTCCAACTGCCTATCCACTTAACCCTGGTCAGCTCTTCATTTTCCTGTCCACAAAACCCAGACTTCAGAAGGAATTGGAATCTCCACTACAGAATGTTCCATTCATTCACTCCCAATCCGGAATTCATCGAATCTCCACTCCAGGCAGGATTCCTTTACACCATTGGTGAGTATCCAAGTAAGGCTATGTTGGTTTTCAGCAGCCAGTTCAAAGTCGCAGTCTGCTGTTCAACAGGCTATCCACACTTCCCTGCTCTGCTCTTCATTTTCCTGTACACAAACCCAGACTTCACAAATCATTGGAATATCTCCTACAGAATGTTCCATTCATTCCCTGCCAATCTCGAATTCATGGAATCTCCACTCCAGGAATGTTTTCGTTGCACCATTGCAGAATGTCCAAGTAACCCAATGCTGTTTTCCAGCGTCGCTTCACACTCCCCGGCGTGCTGTTCAACAGGCTATCTACTCCAACCTGGTCAGCTTTTCAATTGCCTGTCCACACAACCCAGACTTTCGAATTCACTTGAATTTCCACTACAGAATATTCAACTAATTCACTGCTAATCTGAAGTTCTTCGAAACTCCACTCCAGGCAAGCTTTCGTTACACCACTGGTGAATGTCCAAGTAACCAATGCTGGTTTTCATAGGCATGTTCACACTCGGAGAGGTGCTGTTTAACTGGCTGTCCACTCAACCCTGGACAGCAGTTCTTTTTCCTGTTCACATAACCCAGACTTCAGACACCATTAGTATCTCCACATCAGAATGTTCCTTTCATTCACTGACAATCTGGAATTCTTCGAATCTCCACTCCAGGCAGACATTAGTTACACGACTGGTGAATATCTAAGTAACTGAATGCTGATTTTCAGCGTTCTGTTCTCACTCGCAGATGTGCTGTTGAACTGGCAATCCACTACACACTGGTCAGATTATTCTTTTCCTGTCCACATATACCATACTTCAGAATTCATTGCAATCTCCACTACAGACTGTTCCATTGATTCAATTCCAATCTGGAATTCATCGAATCTCCTACTCCAGGGAGGCTTTCGTTACACCACTGATTATGTTCAAGGAATCCAATGCTGGATTTCAGAGGCATGATCACACTCGCAGGCGTGCTGTACAACTGCCTATTCACTCAACCCTGGTCAGCTCTTCCATTGCCTGTCCACACTACCCAGATTTTCGAAATCATTTGAATCTCCACTACAGAATATTCCAGTCATTCACTGCTAATCTGAAGTTCTTCGAATCTCCACCCCATGAAAGCTTTCGTTACACCACTGGTGAATGTCCACGTAACCAATGCTGGTTTTCATAGACATGTTCACACTCGGAGTCGTGCTGTTCAACTGGCTGTCCACTCAACCCTGGTTAGCTCTTCTTTTTCCTGTTCACATAACCCAGACTTCAAAACCATTAGAATCTCCACTACAGAATGTTCCATTCATTCACTGCCAATCTGGAATTCATCGAATCTCCACCACAGATAGGATTCCTAAAAACCACTGGTGAATGTCCATGTAACCCAATGCTTGTTTTCAGAGGACTGTTCAATCTCGCAGGCCTGCTGTTCAACTGGCTATGCATTCTAACCTGGTCTGCTCTTCATTTATCTGTCCACACAGATCGGATTTCAGAAATAATTGGAATCTCCACTACAGAACGTTCCATTCATTCACTGCGAATCTGGAATTCATCTGAATCTCCACTCCAGGCAGGCTTTCGTTACACCACTGTTGAATGTCCAAGTAACACACTGCTCGATTTCATTGTCCTGATCCCCCTCGGAGGCGTGCTGTTCAACAGGCTATCCACTGAATCCTGGTCAGCTCTTCATTTTCCTGTCCTCACAACCTACACTTCAGAAATGATTGGAATCTCCTGTACAGAATGTTCCATTCATTCACTGCCAATCTGGAATTCATCGATTCTCCACTCCAGGGAGGTTTTCCTTACACCACTGGACAATATACAAGTACCCCAACGCTGGTTTTTCGTGGCCTGTTCACACTCGCTGGTGTGCTATTCTACTGGCTATCCTCTCGAAAATGATCCGCTCTTCATTTTCCTGTCCACTCAACCCAGACTTCAAAATTCATTGGAATCTCCACTACAGAATGGTGCATTCATTCACTGCCAATCTGGAATTCATCGAAACTCCACTCATGGCCGGATTTCGTTTCACTAGTGTTAAATGTACAAGCAACCCAAGGCTGCTTTTCAGCGGCCTGTTCACACTCGCAGGAGTGCTGTTCAACTGACTATCCACTCAACCCTGGTCAGCTCTACATTTTCCTGTCCATATAACTTAGACTTCAGAAACCTTTATAATCTCCACTGGAGAATGTTCCTTTCATTCAGTGCCGATATGGAATTCATCGAATCTCCACTCCAGGCCGACTTTAGTTACACGACTGGTGAATATCTCAGTAACTGAATGCTGATTTTCAGCGTTCTGTTCTCACCCGCAGACGTGCTGTTGAACTGGAAATCCACTGCACAGTGGTCAGATTATTCTTTTCCTGTCCACACAAACCATACTTCAGAATTTATTGGAATCTCCACTACAGACTGTTCCATTGATTCAATTCCAATCTGGAATTCATCGAATCTCCAACTCCAGGCAGGCTTTCGTTACACCACTGATGATGTCCAAGGAATCCAATGATGGATTTCAGAGGCATGATCACACTCGCAGGCGTGCTGTCCAACTGCCTATCCACTCAACCCTGGTCATCTCTTCATTTTCCTATCCACAAAACCCAGACATCAGGAGTAATTGGAATCGCCTCTACAGAACGTTTCATTCATTCATTCTCAATCGGGAATTCATCGAATCTCCACTCCAGGCAGGATTCCTTTACACCACTGGTGAATATCCAAGTAACGCAATGTTGGTTTTCAGCAGCCAGTTCAATGTCGCAGTCTGCTGTTAAACAGGCTATCCACGCTTCCCTGCTCTGCTCTTCATTTTCCTGTACACAAAACCCAGACTTCAGAAATCATTGGAATCTCTCCTCCGGAATGTTCCATTCATTCCCTGCCAATATCGAATTCATGGAATCTCCACTCCAGGCATGCTTTCGTTGCATCATTGGAGAATGTCCAAGTGACCTAATGCTGTTTTCCAGTGTCCGCTTCACACTCCCTGGCCTGCTGTTCAACGAGGTATCTACTCCAACCTGGCCAGCTCTTCCATTGCCTGTCCACACAACCCAGACTTTCGAAATCACTTGACTCTCCAATGCAGAATATTCCACTCATTCACTGCTAATCTGATGTTCTTCGAATCTCCACTCCAGGCAAGCTTTCGTTACACAACTGGTGAATGTCCAAGTAAAAAATGCTGATTTTTATAGGCATGTTCACACTCAGAGTCGTGCTGTTCAACTGGCTGTCCACTCAACCCTTTTCAGCTCTTCTTTTTCCTGTTCACATAACCCAGACATCAGACACCATTAGAGTCTCCACTTCAGAATGTTCCATTCATTCACTGCCAATCTGGAATTCATCGAATCTCCACTCCAGGCAGGATTTCGTTACACCACTGGTCAATATCCAAGTACCCCAATACTGGTTTTTCGCGGCCTGCTAACACTCGCTGGTGTGCTATTCTACTGGCTATCTTCTTCATCCTGATCCGCTCTTCATTTTCCTGTCCACTCAACCCAGACCTCAAAATTCAATGGAATCTCCACTACAGAATGTTCTATTCATTCACTCCCAATCTGGATTCATCGAATCTCCAATCCAGGCCCGATTTCGTTTCACAAGTGTTAAATGTACAAGTAACAAAGGCTGCTTTTCAGCGGCCTGTTCACACTCGCAGGAGTGCTGTTCAACTGACTATCCACTCAACTCTGGTCAGCTCTACATTTTCCTGTCCACATAACTTAGACTTCAGAAACCATTATAATCTCCACTACAGAATGTTCCATTCATTCAGTGCCGACCTGGAATTCATCAAATCTCCACTCCAGGCAGACATTAGTTACACGACTGGTGAATATCTAAGTAACTGAATGCTGAATTTTAGCGTTCTGTTCTCACTCGCAGACGTGCTGTTGAACTGGCAATCCACTACACACTGGTCAGATTATTCTTTTCCTGTCCACAAATACCATATTTCAGAATTCATTTCAATTTCCACTACAGATTGTTCCATTGATTCAATTCCAATCTGGAATTCTTCGAATCTCCAACTCCAGGCTGGCTTTCGTTACACCACTGATGATGTCCAAGGAATCCAATGATGGATTTCAGAGGCATGATCACACTCGCAGGCATGCTGTCTAACTGGCTATCCACTCAACCCTGGTCAGCTCTTCATTTTCCTCTCCACAAAACCCAGACTTCAGAAGTTATTGGAATCTCCACTACAGAATGTTCCATTCATTCACTCCCAATCGGGAATTCATCGAATCTCCACTCCAGGCAGGATTCCTTGACACCACTGTTGAATATCCAAGTAACCCAATGTTGGTTTTCAGCAGCCAGTTCAAAGTCGCAGTCTGCTGTTCAACAGGCTATCCACACTTCCCTGCTCTGATCTTCATTTTCCTGTATACAAAACCCAGACTTCAGACATCATTGGAATCTCTCCTCCGGAATGTTCCATTCATTCCCTGCCAATATCGAATTCATGGAATCTCTACTCCAGCCATGCTTTCGTTGCACCATTGGAGAATGTCCAAGTAACCTAATGCTGTTTTCCAGCGTCCGCTTCAAACTCCCAGGCGTGCTGTTCAACGGGCTATCTACTCCAACCTGGTCAGCTCTTTCATTGCCTGTCCACACTACCCAGACTTTCGAAATCATTTGAATCTCCAATACAGAATATTCCAGTCATTCACTGCTAATCTGAAGTTCTTCGAATCCCCACCCCATGCAAGCTTTCGTTACAACACTGGTGAATGTCCACGTAACCAATGCTGGTTTTCATTGACATGTTCACACTCGGAGTCGTGCTGTTCAACTGGCTGTCCACTCAACCCTAGACAGCTCTTCTTTTTCCTGTAGACATAACCCAGACTTCAAAACCATTAGAATCTCCACTTCAGAATGTTCCATTCATTCACTGCCAATCTGGAATTCATCGAATCTCCACCGCAGAAAGGATTTCTATACACCACTGGTGAATGTCCAAGTAACCCAATGCTTGTTTTCAGAGGACTGTTCAATCTCGCAGGCCTGTTGTTCAACTGGCTATGCATTCTAACCTGGTCTGCTCTTCATTTATCTGTCCACACAGATCGGATTTCAGAAATATTTGGAATCTCGACTACAAAACGTTCTATTCATTCACAGCGAATCTGGAATCCATCTGAATCTCCACTCCAGGCAGGCTTTCATTACAACACTGTTGAATGTCCAAGTAACACACTGCTCGTCTACATTGTCCTGATCCACCTCGGAGGCGTGCTGTTCAACTGGCTATCCACTGAAGCCTGGTCAGCTCTTCATTTTCCTGTCCTCACAACCTAGACTTCAGAATTGATTGGAATGTCCTGTACACAATGTTCCATTCATACACTGCCAATCTGGAATTCATCGAATCTCCACTCCAGGCAGGATTTCGTTACACCACTGGTCAATATCCAAGTACCTCAATGCTGGTTTTTCGCGGCCTGTTCACACTCGCTGACATGCTATTCTACTGGCTATCCTCTCGAACCTGATCAGGTCCTCATTTTCCTGTGCACTCAACCCAGACTTCAAAATTCAATGGAATCTCCACTACAGAAGGTTTCATTCATTCACTCCCAATCTGGAATTCATCGAATCTCCACTCCAGGCCCGATTTCTTTTCACTAGTGTTGAATGTACAAGTAACCCAAGGCTGCTGTTCAGCGGCCTTTTCACACTCGCAGGAGTGCTGTTCAACTGACTATCCACTCAACCCTGTTCAGCTCTACATTTTCCTGTCCACATAACTTTGACTTCAGAAAACATTATAATCTCCACTACAGACTGTTCCATTCTTTCACTGCCGATCAGGAATTTATTGAATCTCCACTCCAGGCAGACATTAGTTACACGACTGGTGAATATCTAAGTAACTGAATGCTGAATTTCAGCGTTCTGTTCTCACACGCAGACGTGTTGTTGAACTGGCCATCCACTACACCGTGGACAGATTATTATTTCCTGTCCACACAAACCATATGTCAGAATTCATTGCAATCTCCACTACAGACTGTTCCATTGATTCAATTCCAATCTGGAATTCATCGAATCTCCAACTCCAGGCAGGCTTTTTTTACACGACTGATGATGTCCAAGGAATCCAATTTTGGATTTCAGATGCATGATCACACTCGCAGTCGTGCTGTCCAACTGCCTATCCACTCAACACTGGTCAGCTCTACATTTTGCACTCCACAAAACCCAGATGTCAGAAGTAATTGGAATCTCCACTACAGAAAGTTCCATTCATTCACTCCCAATCGGGAATTCATTGAATCTCCACTCCAGGCAGGATTCCTTTACACCACTGGTGAATATCCAAGTAAACCAATGTTGGTTTTCAGCAGCCAGTTAAAGTCGCAGTCTGCTGTTCAACAGGCTATCCACACTTCACTGCTCTGCTCTTCATTTTCCTGTACAGAAAACCCAGACTTCAGAAATCATTGGAATCTCTCATACGGAATGTTCCATTCATTCCCTGCCAATATCGAATTCATGGAATCTCCACTCCAGGCATGCTTTCGTTGCAACATTGGAGAATGTCTAAGTAACCTAATACTGTTTTCCAGCGTCGCCTCACACTCCCCCGTGCTGTTCAACGGGCTATCTACTCCAACATGGTCAGCTCTTCCATTGCCTGTCCACACAAACCACACTTTCTAAATCACTTGAATCTCCACTACAGAATATCCCACTAATTCACTGCTAATCTGAAGTTCTTCGAAACTCCACTCCAGGAAAGCTTTCGTTACACAACTGGTGAATGTCCAAGTAACCAATGCTGGTTTTCATAGGCATGTTCACACTCGGAGTCGTGCTGTTGAACTGGCTGTTCACTCAACCCAGGACAGATCTTCTTTTTCCTGTTCACAAAACACAGACTTCAGACACCATTAGAATCTCCACTTCAGAATGTTCCATTCATTCACTGCCAATCTGGAATTCATCGAATCTCCACTGCAGTCCGGATTTCGTTACACCACTGGTCAATATCCAAGTACCCCAATGCTGGATTTTCGTGGCCTGTTCACACTCGCTGATGTGCTATTCTACTGGCTATCTTCTCCAACTTGATCTGCTCTTCATATTCCTGTCCACTCATCCCAGACTTCAATATTCAATGGAATCTCCACTACAGAATATTTCAATCATTCACTCCCAATCTGTAATTCATCGAATCTCCACTCCAGGCCGGATTTCGTTTCACTAGTGTTGAATGTACAAGTAACCCAAGTCAGCTGTTCAGCGGCCTTTTCACACTCGCAGGAGTGCTGTTCAACTGACTTTCCACTCAACCCTGTTCAGCTCTACATTTTCCTGTCCACATAACTTAGACTTCAGAAACCATTATAATCTCCACTAGAGAATGTTACATTCATTCAGTGCCGATCTGGAAATCATCGAATATCCACTCCAGGCAGACTTTAGTTACACGACTGATGAATATCTAAGTAACTGAATGCTGATTTTCGGCTTTCTATTCTCACTCGCAGACGTGCTGTTGAGCTTGCAATCCACTACACAGTGGTCAGATTATTCTTTTTCTGTCCACACAAACCATACTTCAGAATTCATTGGAATCTCCACTACAGACTGTTCCATTGATTCAATTCCAATCTGGAATTCATCGAATCTCCAACTCCAGGCAGGCTTTCGTTACAACACTGATGATGTCCAAGGACTCCAATGCTGGATTTCAGAGGCATGATCGCACTCGCAGGCGTGCTGTCCAATGGCGTATCCACACAACCCTGGTCAGCTCTTCTTTTTCCTGTCCACAAAACCCAGACTTCAGAAGTAATTGGAATCTCCACTACAGAATGTTCCGTTTATTCACTCCCAATCGGAAATTCATAGAATCTCCATTCCAGGCAGGATTCCTTGACACCACTGGTGAATATCCAAGTAACGCAATGTTGGTTTTCAGCAGCCAGTTCAAAGTCGCAGTCTGCTGTTCAACAGGCTATCCACGCTTCCAGGCTCTGATCTTCACTTTCCGGTACACAAAACCCAGACTTCAGACATCATTGGAATCTCTCCTCCGGAATGTTCGATTCATTCCCTGCCAATATCGAACTCATGGCATCTCCACTCCAGGCATGCTTTCCTTGCACCATTGGAGAATATCAAGTAACCTAATGCTGTTTTCCAGCGTCTTCTTCACACTCCCAGGCATGCTTTTCAACAGGCTATCCACTCCAAACTGGTTAGCTCTTCCATTGCCTGTCCACACTACCCACACGTTTCGAAATCATTTGAATCTCCACTACAGAATATTCCAGTCATTCACTGCTAATCTGAAGTTCTTCGAATCTCCACCCCATGCAAGCTTTCGTTACACCACTGGTGAATGTCCACGTAACCAATGCTGGTTTTCATAGATATGTTCACACTCGGAGTCGTGTTGTTCAACTGGCTGTGCACTCAACCCTGGACAGCTCTTCATTTTCCTGTTCACATTACCCAGACTTCAGAAACCATTAGAATCTCCACTTCAGAATGTTCCACTCATTCACTGCCAATCTGGAATTCATCGAATCTCCACCGCAGACAGGATTTCTTTACACCACTGGTGAATGTCCAAGTAACCCAATGCTGGATTTCAGAGGACTGTTCAATCTCGCAGGCCTGCTGTTCAACTGGGTATGCATTCTAACCTGGTCTGCTCTTCATTTATCTGTCCACACACATCGGATTTCAGAAATAATTGGAATCTCCACTACAGAACGTTTCATTCATTCACTGCGAATCTGGAATTCATTTGAATCTCCACTCCAGGCAGGCTTTCGTTACACCACTGTTGAATGTCCAAGAAACACACTGCTCGTTTTCATTGTCCTGATCCCCCTCGGAGGCGTGCTGTTCAAGTGGCTATCCACTGAATCCTGGTCAGCTCTTCATTTTCCTGTCCTCACAACCTAGACTTCAGAAATGATTTGAATCTCCTGTACAGAATGTTCCATTCATTCACTGCCAATCTGGAAATCATCGATTCTCCACTCCAGGGAGGATTTCCTTACACCACTGTTCAATATCCAAGTACCCCAATGCTGGTTTCTCGCGGCCTGTTCACACTCGTTGGTGTGCTATTCTACTGTCTATCCTCTCGAACCTGATCAGCTCTTCATTTTCCTGTGCACACAAAGCAGACTTCAAAATTCAATGGGATATCCACTACAGAATGTTCCAATCATTCACTCCCAATCTGGAATTCATCGAATCTCCACTCCAGGCAGGATTTCGGTACAACACTGGTCAATATCCAAGTACCCCAATGCGGGTTTTCGCGGCCTGTTCACACTCGCTGGTGTGCTATTCTACTGGCTATCCTCTCCAACCTGATCAGCTCTTCATTTTCCTGTCCACTCAACCCAGACTTCAAAATTCAATGGAATCTCCACTATAGAATGTTCCATTCCTTCACTCCCAATCGGGAATTCATCGAATCTCCACTCCAGGCAGGATTCCTTGACACCACTGGTGAAAATCCAAGTAACGCAATGTTGGTTTTCAGCAGCCACTTAAAAGTCGCAGTCAGCTGTTCATCGGACTATCGACTACAACCTGGTCTGCTCTTCCATTTCCTGTCCAAACAACCCAGACTTTCGAAATCCTTTGAATCTCCACTACAGAATATTCCACTCATTCACTGCTAATCTGAAGTTCTTCGAATCTCCTCTCCAGGCAAGCTTTCGTTACACCACTGGTGAATGTCCAAGTAAACAATGCTGGTTTTCATAGGCGTGTTCACACTCGGAATCGTGCTGTTCAACTGGCTGTCCACTCAACCCTGGTCAGCTCTTCTTTTTCCTGGTCACATAACCCAGACTTCAGAAACCATTAGAATCTCCACTTCAGAATGTTCCATTCATACAGTGCCTATCTGAAATTCATCGAATATCCCCTGCAGACAGGATTTCTTTACACCACTGGTGAATATTCAAGTAACCAAATGGTGGTTTACATCAGCTTGTTCAAATTCGCAGGCCTGGTCTTCAACTGGCTATCAAATCCCACCTGGTAATCACTTCAGTTTCTTGTCCATAAAACGTAGAATTCAGAAACCATTGGAATCTCCACTACAGAATGTTCCATTCATTACCTGCCTATTTAGAATTCTTGGAACCTACACTACAGGTAGGCTTTCTTTACACCACTGGTGAATGTCCATATAACACATTGCTGGTTTTCAGCATACTGTTCACACTCGCATGCATGCTATTCAACTGGTTATCAACTCCACAGTGGTCAAGTCTTATTTTTACTGTCCAAACAACCCACACGACAGAAATTATTGGAATATCCACTACAGAATGTTTAATTCATTCACTGCGAATACGGAATTCATCTGAACCTCCACTCCATGAACGCATTCGTTCTACCACTGGTGCATGTCCAAGTAACCCAATGCTGGTTTTCAGAGGACTGTTTATTCTCGCAGGCCTGGTCTTCAACTGGCTATCAAATCCCACCTGGTAAGCTCTTCAGTTTCTTGTCCATACAACTAAAAGTTCAGAAACCATTGTAATCTCCACTACAGAATGTTCCATTCATTCACTGCCTATTGTGAAATCTTGGAACCTACACTCCAGGCAGGCTTTCTATGCAGCACTGGTGAATGTCCAAGTAACACATTGCTGGTTTTCAGCATACTGTTCACACTCGCATGCATGCTATTCAACTGGCTATCCATTCCACAGTGGTCAAGTCTTTCTTTTACTGTCCAAACAACCCACACGACAGAAATCATTGGAATATCCAGTACAGAATGTTCAATTCATTCACTGCGAATCGGGAATTCATCTGAACCTCCACTCCATGAAAGCTTTCGTTATACCACTGGTGAATGTTCAAGTAACCGAATGCTGGTTTTCAGAGGACTGTTCATTCTCCAGGCCTGCTGTTCAACTGGCTATCCATTCTAACCTGTTTTGCTCTTCATTTTCATGTCCACACTCATCGGATTTCAGAAATAATTGGAATCTCCACTACAGAATGTTCCATTTATTCACCGCGAATCTGGAATTCATCTGAATCTCCACTCCAGGCAGGCTTTCCTTACACCACTTTTGAATGTCCAAGTAACACACTGCTCATTTTCTTTTTCCTGATCCCCCTCGGAGGCGTGCTGTTCAACTGACTATCCACTGAACCCTGGTCAGCTCTTCATTTTCCTGTCCCCACTACTTAGACTTCAGAAAGGATTGGAATCTCCTGTACAGAATGTTCCATTCATTAACTGTTAATCTGGAATTCATCGAATCTCCACTCCAGGCAGGGTTTCGTTACACCACTGGTGAATATCCTATACCCCAATGCTGGTTTTTAGCGGCCTGTTCACAATCGCTGGTGTGCGGTTCAACTGGCTATTCTCACAACCTGATCAGCTCTTCATATTCCTGTCCACTCAACCCAGACTTCAAAATTCAATGGAATCTCCACTACAGAATGTTCCATTCATTCATTTGCCAATCTGCAATTCATTGAATCTCCACTCCAGGCCCGATTTCTTTTCACTAGTGTTGAATGGACAAGTAACCCAAGGCTGCTTTTCAGCGGCCTGTTCACATCGCAGAAGTGCTGTTCAACTGACTATCAACTCAACACTGGTCAGCTTTACATTTTCCTATCCACATAACTTTGACTTCAGAAACCATTATAATCTCCACTACAGAATGTTCCATTCATTCACTGCCGATCTGGAATTCATCGAATCTCCACACCAGGCAGATTTTGTTACACGACTGGTGAATATCTAAGTAATTGAATGATGATTTTCAGCGTTCTGTTCTCACTCGCAGACGTGCTGTTGAACTGGCAATCCACTACACAGGGATCAGATTATTCTTTTCCTGTCCACTCAAACCATACTTCAGAATTCATTGGAATCTCCACTAC
This sequence comes from Sorex fumeus, assembly GCF_029834395.1. Classification (NCBI taxonomy): domain Eukaryota; kingdom Metazoa; phylum Chordata; class Mammalia; order Eulipotyphla; family Soricidae; genus Sorex; species Sorex fumeus. The sequence goes on along the minus strand of NW_026606140.1, from coordinate 2,282,099 downwards.
AGACTGTTCCATTGATTCAATTCCAATCTGGAATTCATCGAATCTCCAACTCCAGGCAGGCTTTCCTTTCACCACTGATGATGTCCAAGGAATCCAATGCTGGATTTCAGAGGCATGATCACACTCGCAGGCATGCTGTCCAACTGCCTATCCACTCATCCCTGGTCAGCTCTTCATTTTCCTGTCCACAAAACCCAGACTTCAGAAGTAATTATAATCTCCACTACAGAATATTCCATTCATTCACTCCCAATCGGGAATTCATCGAATCTCCACACCAGGCAGGATTTCTTGACACCACTGTTGAATATAAAAGTAGAACGATTTTGTATTTCAGCAGCCAGTTGAAAGTCGCATTCTGCTGTTCAACACGCTATCCACTCTTCCCTGCTCTGCTCTTCATTTTCCTGTACAAAAAAACCCCAGATATCAGACATAATTGGAATCTCTCCTACGGAATGTTCCACTCATTTCCTGCCAATATCGAATTCATGGAATCTCCACTCCATGCATGCATTCGTTGTACATTTGGAGAATGTCCAAGTAACCTAATGCTGTATTCCAGCGTCCGCTTCACATTCTCAGGCGTGCTGTTCAACGGGCTATCCACTCCAACCTGGACAGCTCTTCCATTTCCTGTCCACACAACCCAGACTTTCGAAATCATTTGAATCTCCACTACAGAATTTTCCAATCATTCACTGCTAATCTGAAGTTCTTCGAATCCCCACTCCAGGCAAGCTTTCTTTACACCGCTGGTGAATGTCCTAGTAACCAATGCTGGTTTTCATAGGCGTGTTCACACTCGGAGTCTTGCTGTTCAACTGGCTGTCCACTCAACCCTGGTCAACTCATCTTCTTCCTGTTTACATAACCCAGACTTCAGAAACCATTAGAATCTCTACGTCAGAATGTTCCATTCATTCACTGCCAATCTGGAATTCATTGAATCTCCACTGCAGATAGGATTTCTTTACACCACTGGTGAATATTCAAGTAACCCAATGGTATTGTCAGCAACCTGTTCAAATTCGCAGGCATAGTCTTCAACTGGCTATCAAATCCCACATGGTAAGCTCTTCAGTTTCTTGTCCATACAACGTAGGATTCAGAAACCATTGGAATCTCCACTACAGAATGTTCCATTCATTCAGTGACTATTTGGAATTCTTGGAACCTACACTCCAGGCAGGCTTTCTTTACACCACTGGTGAATGTCCAAGTAACACATTGCTGGTTTTCAGCATACTGTTCACACTCGCATGCATGCATTCAACTGGTTATACATTCCAGAGTGGTCAGGTCTTTCTTTTACTGTCCAAACAACCCACACGAAAGAAATCATTGGAATATCCACTACAGAATATTCAATTCATTCACTGCGAATCGGGAATTCATCTGAACCTCCACTCCATGAACGCATTCGTTATTCTACTGGTGAATGTCCATGTAACCCAGTGCTGGATTTCAGAGGACTTTTCATTCTCGCTGGCCTGCTGTTCAACTGGCTATCCATTCTAACCTGTTTTTTTCTTCATTTTCCTGTACACACACATCGGATTTCATTAATAATTGGTATCTCCACTACAGAACGTTCCATGTATTCACTGCGAATCTGGAATTCATCTGAATCTCCACTCCAGGCAGGCTTTCGTTACACCACTGTTGAATGTCCAAGTAACACACTGCTCGTTTTCATTGTCCTGATTCCCCACTGAGGCGTGCTGTTCAACTGGCTATCCACTGAACCCTGGTCAGCTCTTCATTTTCCTGTCCCCATTACCTAGACAACAGATATGATTGGAATTCCCTGTACAGAATGTTCCATTCATTCACTGCCAATCTGGAATTCATCAAATCTCCACTCCAGGCAGGATTTCGGTACACCACTGGTCAATATCCAGGTACCCAAATGTTGGTTTTTCGCGGCCTGTTCACACTCGCTGGTGTGCTATTCTACTGGTAATCCTCTCCAACCTGATCAGCTCTTCATTTTTCTGTCCATTCAACCCAGACTTCAAAATTCAATGGAATCTCCACTACAGAATGTTCCATTCCTTCACTCCCAATCGGGAATTCATCGAATCTCCACTCCAGGCAGGATTCCTTGACACCACTGGTGAAAATCCAAGTAACGCAATGTTGGTTTTCAGCAGCCACTTAAAAGTCGCAGTCAGCTGTTCATCGGACTATCGACTACAACCTGGTCTGCTCTTCCATTTCCTGTCCAAACAACCCAGACTTTCGAAATCCTTTGAATCTCCACTACAGAATATTCCACTCATTCACTGCTAATCTGAAGTTCTTCGAATCTCCTCTCCAGGCAAGCTTTCGTTACACCACTGGTGAATGTCCAAGTAAACAATGCTGGTTTTCATAGGCGTGTTCACACTCGGAATCGTGCTGTTCAACTGGCTGTTCTCTCAACCCTGGTCAGCTCTTCTTTTTCCTGGTCACATAACCCAGACTTCAGAAACCATTAGAATCTCCACTTCAGAATGTTCCATTCATACAGTGCCAATCTGAAATTCATCGAATATCCCCTGCAGACAGGATTTCTTTACACCACTGGTGAATATTCAAGTAACCAAATGGTGGTTTACATCAGCTTGTTCAAATTCGCAGGCCTGGTCTTCAACTGGCTATCAAATCCCACCTGGTAATCACTTCAGTTTCTTGTCCATAAAACGTAGAATTCAGAAACCATTGGAATCTCCACTACAGAATGTTCCATTCATTACCTGCCTATTTAGAATTCTTGGAACCTACACTACAGGTAGGCTTTCTTTACACCACTGGTGAATGTCCATATAACACATTGCTGGTTTTCAGCATACTGTTCACACTCGCATGCATGCTATTCAACTGGTTATCAACTCCACAGTGGTCAAGTCTTATTTTTACTGTCCAAACAACCCACACGACAGAAATTATTGGAATATCCACTACAGAATGTTTAATTCATTCACTGCGAATACGGAATTCATCTGAACCTCCACTCCATGAACGCATTCGTTCTACCACTGGTGCATGTCCAAGTAACCCAATGCTGGTTTTCAGAGGACTGTTTATTCTCGCAGGCCTGGTCTTCAACTGGCTATCAAATCCCACCTGGTAAGCTCTTCAGTTTCTTGTCCATACAACTAAAAGTTCAGAAACCATTGTAATCTCCACTACAGAATGTTCCATTCATTCACTGCCTATTGTGAAATCTTGGAACCTACACTCCAGGCAGGCTTTCTATGCAGCACTGGTGAATGTCCAAGTAACACATTGCTGGTTTTCAGCATACTGTTCACACTCGCATGCATGCTATTCAACTGGCTATCCACTCCACAGTGGTCAAGTCTTTCTTTTTCTGTCCAAACAAACCACACGACAGAAATTATTGGAATATCCACTGCACAATGTCCAATTCATTCACTGGGAATTGGGAATTCATCTGAACCTTCACTCCATGTACGAATTCGTTATAACACTGGCGAATGTCCAAGTAACCCAATGCTGGTTTTCAGAGGACTCTTTATTCTTGCAGGCCTGGTATTAAACTGGCTATAAAATTCCACCTGGTAATCACTTCACTTTCTTGTCCATACAACGTAGAATTCAGAAACCATTGGAATCTCCACTACAGAATGTTCCATTCATTCACTGCCTATTTGGAATTCTTGGAACGTACACTCCACGCAGGCTTTCTTTACAACACTGGTGAAAGTCCAAGTAACACATTGCTGGTTTTCAGCATACTGTTCACACTCGCATGCATGCTATTCAACTGGTTATCCACTCCAGAGTGGTCAAGTCTTTCTTTTACTGTCCAAACAACCCACACGACAGAAATCATTGGAATATCCACTACTGAATGTTCAATTCATTCACTGCGAATCGGGAATTCATCAGAATCTCCACTCCATGAACGCATTCGTTATACCACTGGTGAATGTCCAAGTAACCCAATGCTGGTTTTCGGAGGACTGTTCATTCTCGCAGGACTGCTGTTCAACTGGCTATCCATTCTAACCTGTTTGGCTCTTCATTTTCCTGTGCACACACAACGGATTTCAGAAATAATTGGAATCTCCACTACAGAACGCTCCATTTATTCACTGTGAATCTGGAATTCATCTGAATCTCCACTCAAGGTAGGCTTTCGTTACACCACTGTTGAATGTCCAAGTAACACACTGCTCGTTTTCATTGTCCTGATCCCCCTCGGAGGCGTGCTGTTCAACTGGCTATCCACTGAACCCTGGTCAGCTCTTCATTTTCCTGTCCCCACTACCTAGACTTCAGAAAAGATTGGAATATCCTATACAGAATATTCCTTTCATTCACTCCCAATCTGGAATTCATCGAAACTCCACTCCAGACAGGATTTCGTTACAACAATGGTCAATATCCAAGTAACGCAATGCTGGTTTTTCCTGGCCTGTTCACATTTCATGCTGTGCTATTCTACTGGCTATCCTCTCCCACCTGATCAGCTCTTCATTACCCTGTCCACTCAACCCAGACTTCAAAATTCAATGGAACCTCCACTACAGAATGTTCCATTCATTCACTCCCAATCTGGAATTCATCGAATCTCCACTCCAGGCAGGATTTCGTTTCACTAGTGTTGAATGTACAAGTAACCCAAGGCTGCTTTTCAGCGGCCTGTTCACACTCGCAGGAGTGCTGTTCAACTGACTATCCACTCAACCCTGGTCAGCTCAATATTTTCCTGTCCACATAACTTAGACTTCAGAAACCATTATAATGTCCACTACAGAATGTTCCATTCATTCACTGCTTATCTGGAATTCATCGAATCTCCACTCCAGGCAGAGTTAGGTTACACGACTTGTGAATGTCTAAGTAACTGAATGCTGATTTTCAGCGTTCTGTTCTCACTCGCAGACGTGCTGTTGAACTGTCAATCCACTACACAGTGGTCAGATTTTTCTTTTCCTGTCCACACAAACAATTCTTCAGAATTCTTTGGAATCTCCACTACAGACTGTTCCATTGATTCAATTCCAATCTGAAATTCATCGAATCTCCAACTCCAGGCAGGCTTTCGTTACACCACTGATGATGTCCAAGGAATCCAATGCTGGATTTCAGAGGCATGATCACACTCGCAGGCGTGCTGTCCAACTGCCTATCCACTCAACCCTGGTCAGCTCTTCATTTTGCTGTGCACAAAACCCAGACTTCAGAAGTATTTGGAATCTCCACTACAGAATGTTCAATTCATTCCCTCCCAATCGGGAATTCATCGAATCTCCACTCCAGGGAGGATTACTTTACACCACTGGTGAATGTCCAAGTAACCAATGCTGGTTCGCATAGGCGTGTTCACACTCGGAGTCGTGCTGTTGCACTGGCTGTCCACTCAACCCTGGTCAGCTCTTCTTTTTCCTGTTCACATAACCCAGACTTCAGAAACCATTTGAATTTCCACTTCAGAATGTTCCATTCATACACTGCCAATCTGGAGCTCATCGAATCTCCACTGCAGACAGGATTTCTTTACACCACTGTTGAATATTCATGTAACCCAATGGTGGTTTTCAGCAGCCTGTACAAATTCGCAGGTCTGGTCTTCAACTGGCTATGAAATCCCACCTGGTAAACTCTTCTGTTTCTTGTCCATACAACGTAGAATTCAGACACCATTGGAATTTCCACTACAGAATGTTCCATTCATTCACTGCCTATTTGGAATTCTTGGAACCTACATTCCAGGCAGGCTTTCATTACACCACTGGTGAATGTCCAAGAAACACATTGCTGGTTTTCAGCATACTCTTCACACTCGCGTGAATGCTATTCAACAGGCTATCCACTCCACAGTGGTCAATTCTTTCTTTTACTGTCCAAACAACCCACACGACAGAAATCATTGGAATATCCACTACAGAATGTTCAATTCATTCACTGGGAATCGGGAATTCATCTGAACCTCGACTCCATGTACGCATTCGTTATACCACTGGTGAATGTCCAAGTAACCCAATGCTGGTTTTCAGAGGACTGTTCATTCTCGCAGACCTGCTGTTCAACTGGCTACCCATTCTAACCTGTTTGACTCTTCATTTTCCTGTGCACACACAACGGATTTCAGAAATAATTGGAATCTCCACTACATAACGCTCCATTTATTCACTGCGAATCTGGAATTCATCTGAATCTCCACTCCAGGCAGGCTTTCGTTACACCACTGTTGAATATCCAAGTAACACACTTCTCGTTTTCATTGTCCTGATCCCCCTCTGAGGCGTGCTGTTCAACTGGCTATCCACTGAACCCTGTCAGCTCTTCATTTTCCTGTCCCCACTACCTAGACTTCAGAGGTGATTGCAATCTACTGTACAGAATGTTCCTTTCATTCACTGCCAATCTGGAATTCCTCGGATCTCCACTCCAGGCAGGATTTCGTTACACCACTGGTCAATATCCAAGTACCCCAATGCTGGTTTTTCTTGGCCTGTTCATATTGGATGGTGTGCTATTCTACTGGCTATCCTCTCCAACCTGATCAGCTCTTCATTTCCCTGTCCACTCAACCCAGACTTCAAAATTCAATGGAATCTCCACTACAGAATGTTCCATTCATTCACTCCCAGTCTGTAATTCATCGAATCTCCACTCCAGGCCAGATTTCGTTTCACTAGTGTTAAATGTACAAGTAAACCAAGGCTGCTTTTCAGCGGCCTGTTCACACTCGCAGGAGTGCTGTTCAACTGACTATCCACTCAACCCTGGTCAGCTCTACATTTTCCTGTCCACATAACTTACACTTCAGAAACCATTAAAATCTCCACTACAGAATGTTCCATTCATTCATTGCCAATCTGGAATTCATCGAATATCCACTCCAGGCAGACTTTAGTTACAAGACTGGTGAATATCTATGTAACTGAATGCTGATTTTCAGCGTTCTGTTCTCACTCGCAGACGTGCTATTGACCTGGCAATCCACAACACAGTGGTCAGATTATTCTGTTCCTGTCCACACAAACCATACTTCAAAATTCACTGGAATCTCCACTTCAGACTGTTCCATTGATTCAATTCTAATCTGGAATTCATTGAAAATCCAACTCCAGGCAGGCTTTCATTACACCACTGATGATGTCCAAGGAATCCAATGCTTCATTTCAGAGGCATGATCACACTCGCAGGCGTGCTTTCCAACTGCCTATCCACTCAAACCTGGTCAGCTCTTCATTTTGCTATGCACAAAACCCAGACTTCAGAAGTAATTGGAATCTCCACTACAGAATGTTCCATTCATTGACTCCCAATTGGGAATTCATCGAATCTCCAATCCATTCAGTATTCCTTGAAACCACTGGTGAATATCCAAGTAACGCAATGTTGTTTTTCAGCAGCCAATTCAAAGTCGCAGTCTGTTCAACAGGCTATCCACTCTTCCCTGCTCTGCTTTTCATTTTCCTCTACAAAAAACCCAGACTTCAGAAATCATTGGAATCTCTTCTACGGAATGTTCCATTCATTACCTGCCAATATCGAATACATGGAATCTCTACTCCAGGCATGCTTTCGTTGCATCATTGGTGAATGTCCAAGTAACCTAATGCTATTTTCCAGCGTCCGCTTCACACTGCCATGCGTGCTGTTCAACAGACTATCCACTCCAACCTGGTCAGCTGTTCCATTTCCTGTCCACACAACCCAGACTTTCGAAATCATTTGAATCTCCACTACAGATTATTCCATTCATTCACTGCTAATCTGAAGTTCTTCGAATCTCCACTCCAGGGAAGCTTTCGTTACACCACTGGTGAACGTCCAAGAAACCAATGCCGGTTTTCGTAGGCGTGTTAACACTCAGAGTCGTGCTGTTCAACTGGCTGTCCACTCAACCCTGGTCAGCTCTTCTTTTTCCTGTTCACATAACCCAGACTTCAGAAAACATTAGAATCTCTACTTCAGAATGTTCCATTCACTCACTGCCGATCTGGAATTCATCGAATCTCCACTGCAGACTGGATATCTTTACACCACTGGTGAATGTTCAAGCAACCCAATGGTGGTTTTCAGTAGCCTGTTCAAATTTGCAGTCCTGGTCTTCAACTGGCTATGAAATCCCACATGGTAAGCTCTTCAGTTTCTTGTCCATACAACGTAGATTTCAGAAACCATTGGAATCTCAACTACAGAATGTTCAATTCATTCACTGAGAATCGGGAATTCATCTGAACCTCCACTCCATGAACGCATTCGTTATACCACTGGTGAATGTCCAAGTAACCCAATGCTGGTTTTCAGAGGACTGTGTATTCTCGCAGGCCTGGTTTTCAACTGGCTATCAAATTCCACGTGGTAAGCTCTTCAGTTTCTTGTTCAAACAACGTAGAATTCAGAAACCATTGGAATCTCCACTAGAGAATGTTCCATTCATTCACAGCCTATATGGAATTCTTGGAACCTACACTCCAGGCAGGCTTTCATTACACCACTGGTGAATGTCCAAGTAACACATTGCTGGTTTTCAGCATATTGTGCACACTCGCATGCATGCTATTCAACAGGCTATCCACACCACAGTGGTCAAGTCTTTCTTTTACTGTCCAAACAACACACACGACAGAAATCATTGGAATATCCACTACAGAATGTTCAATTCCTTCACTGCGAATCGGGAATTCATCTGAACCTCCACTCCATGAAAGCATTCGATATACCACTGGTGAATGTCCAAGTAACCCAATGCTGGTTTTCAGAGGACCGTTCATTCTCGCAGGCCTGCTGTTCAACTGGCTATCCATTATAACCTGTTTGGCTCTTCATTTTCCTGTGCACACAGAACGGATTTCAGAAATAATTGGAATCTCCACTACAGAACTCTCCATTTATTCACTGCGAATCTGGAATTCATCTGAATCTCCACTCCAGGCAGGCTTTCGTTACACCACTGTTGAAGGTCCAAGTAACACACTGCTCGTTTTCGAGTAACACTCGCTGATCCCCCTCGAAGTTGTGCTGTTCAACTGGCTATCCACTGAACCCTGGTCAGCTCTTCATTTTCCTGTCCCGACTACCTGGACTTAAGAAATGATTGGAATCTCCTGTACAGAATGTTCCTTTCATTCACTGCCAATCTGGAATTCATCGAATCTGCACTCCAGGCAGGATTCCTTGAAACCACTGGTGAATATCGAAGTAAGGCAATGTTGGTTTTCAGCAGCCAGTTCAAAGTCGCAGTCTGCTGTTCAACAGGCTAACCACTATTCCCTGCTCTGCTCTTCATTTTCCTGTACACAAAACCTAGACTTCAGAATTCATTGGAATCTCTCCTACGGAATGTTCCATTCATTCCCTGCCAATATCGAAGTCATGGAATCTCCACTCCAGGCATGCTTTCGTTGCACCATTGGACAATGTACAAGTAACCTAATGCTGATTTCCAGCGTCCGCTTCACACTGCTAGGCGTGCTGTTCAACGGGCTATCGACTCCACCCTGGTCAGCTCTTTCGTTTCCTGTCCACACAACCCAGACTTTCGAAATCATTTGAATCTCCACAACAGAATATTCCACTTATTCACTGCTAATCTGAAGTTCTTCTAATCTCCACTCCAGACAAGCTTTCGTTACACCACTGGTTAATGTCCAAATAACCAATGCTGGTTTTCATAGGCGTGTTCACACTCGGAGTCGTGCTGTTCAACTGGCTGTACACTCAACCCTGGTCAGCTCTACTTTTTCCTGCTCACGTAACCCAGACTTCAGAAACCATTAGAATCTCGACTTCAGAATGTTCCATTCATTCACTGCCAATCTGGAACTCATCAAATCTCCACTGCAGACAGTATATATTTCAACCACTGGTCATTATTGAAGTAACGCAATGGTGGTTTTCAGCAGCCTGTTCAAATTCGCAGGCCTGGTCTTCAACTGTCTATGAAATCCCACCTGGTAAGCAATTCAATTTCTTGTCCATACAACGTAGAATTCAGAAACCATTGTAATATCCACTACAGAATGTTCCATTTATTCACTGACTATTTGGAATTCTTGGATCCTACACTCCAGGCAGGCTTTCTTTACACCACTGGTGAATATCCAAGTAACACATTGCTGGTTGTCAGCATGCTATTCACACTCGCATGCATGCTATTCAACTGGTTATCAACTCCACAGTGGTCAAGTCTTTCTTTTACTGTCCAAACAATCCACACGACAGAAATTATTGGAATATCCACTACAGAATGTTCAATACATTCACTGCGAATCGGGAATTCATCTGAACCTCCACTCCATGAACGCATTCGTTGTAACACTGGTGAATGTCCAAGTAACCCAATGCTGAGATTCAGAGGACTGTTCATTCTCGCAGGCCTGCTGTTCAACTGGCTATACATTCTACCCTCTTCTGCTCTTCCTTTTCCTGTCCACACACATCGGATTTCAGAAATAATTGGAATCTCCACTACAGAATGTTCCATTTATTCACTGCGAATCTGGAATACATCTAAATCTCCACTCGAGGCAGGCTTTCGTTACAACACTGTTGAATGTCCAAGTAACACACTGCTCGTTTTCATTGTCCTGATCCCCCTCAGAGGAGTGCTGTTCAACTGGCTATCCACTGATCCCTGATCAGCTCTTCATTTTCCTGTCCCCACTACCTAGACTTCAGAAATGATTGGAATCTCCTGTACAGAATGCTCTTTCTTTCACTCCCAATCTGGAATTCATCGAATCTCCACTCCAGGCAGGATTTCGTTACACCAATGGTCAATATCCAAGTACCGCAATGCTGGTTTTTCATGGCTTGTTCACATTCGATGGTGTGCTATTCTACTGGCTATCCTCTCCAACCTGATCAGCTCTTCCTTTTTTTGTCCACTAAATCCAGACTTCAAAATTCAATGGATTCTCCACTACAGAATGTTCCATTCATTTACTCCCAATTTGGAATTCATCGAATCTGCACTCCAGGCCGGATTTTATTTCACTAGTGTTGAATGTACAAGTAACCCAAAGCTGCTTTTCAGCGGCCTGTTCACACTCGCAGGAGTGCTGTTCAACTGACTATCCACTCAACCCTGGTCAGCTCTACATTTTCCTGTCCACATAACTTAGACTTCAAAAACCATTATAATGTCCACTACAGAATGTTCCATTCATTCACTGCCGATCTGGAATTCATCGAATCTCTACTCCAGGCAGAGTTTAGTTTCACGACTGGTGAATATCTAAGTAACTGAATACTGATTTTCAGCGTTCTGTTCTCACTCGCAGACGTGCTGTTGAACTGGCAATCCACTACACAGTGGTCAGATTATTCTTTTCCTGCCCACACAAACCATATTTCAGAATTCATTGGAATCTTCACTACAGACTGTTCCATTGATCCAATTAAAATCTGGAATTCATCGAAACTCCAACTCCAGGCAGGCTTTCGTTACACCACTGATAATGTCCAAGGAATCCAATGCTGGATTTCAGAGGCATGATCACACTCGAAGGCGTGCTGTCCAACTGCCTATCCACTCAACCCTGGTCAGCTCTTCATTTTCCTGTCCACAAAACCCAGACTTCAGAAGTAATTGGAATCTCCACCACAGAATGTTCCATTCATTCACTCCCAGTCGGGAATTCATCGAATCTCCACTCCAGCAGGATTCCTTGACACCACTGGTGAATATCCAAGTAACGCAATGTTGGTTTTCAGCAGCCAGTTGAAAGTCGCTGTCTGCTGTTCACCAGGCTATCCACTCTTCCCTGGTCTGCTGTTCATTTTCCTGTACATAAAACCCAGACTTCAGCAATGATTGGAATCTCTCCTACGGAATGTTCCATTCATTCCCTGCCAATATCGAATTCATGGATACTCCACTCCAGGCATGCTTTCGTTGCACCTTTGGAGAATGTCCAAGTAACCTAATGCTGTTTTCCAGCGTCCGCTTCACACTCCCAGGCGTGCTGTTCAACGGGTAATCCACTCCAACCTGGTCAGCTCTTCCGTTTCCTTTCCACACAACCAAGACTTTCGAAATCATTTGAATCTCCACGACAGAATATTCCACACATTCACTGCTACTCTGAAGTTCTTCGAATCTCCACTCTTGGCAATCTTTCGTTACACCATTGGTGAATGTCCAAGTAACCAATGCTGGTTTTCATAGGCGTGTTCACACTCGGAGTCTTGCAGTTCAACTGGCTGTCCACTCAAACCTGGTCAGGTCTTCTTTTTCCTATTCATATAACCCAGACTTCAGAAACCATTAGAATCTCCACGTCAGAATGTTCCATCCATTCACTGCCAATCTGGCACTCATCGAATCTCTACTGCAGGCAGGATTTCTTTACACCACTGGTGAATATTCAAGTAATGGTTTTCAGCAGGCTGTACAAATTCGCAGGCCTGGTCTTCAACTGGCTATGAAATCCCACCTGGTGAGCTCTTCAGTTTCTTGTCCATACAACGTAGAATTCAGAAACCATTGGAATCTCCACTACAAAATGTTCCATTCATTTACTGCCTATTTGGAATTCTTGGAACCTACACTACAGGCAGGCTTTCATTACAGCACTGGTGAATGTCCAGGAAACACATTGCTGGTTTTCAGCATACTGTTCACACTCGCATTCATGCTATTCAACAGGCTATCCACTTCCCAGTGTTCAAGTCTTTCTTTTAAAGTTCAAACAGCCCACACAACAGAAATCATTGTAATATCCACTACAGAATGTACAATTCATTCACTGCGAATCGGGAATTCATGTGAACCTCCACTCCATGAACGCATTCGTTATAACACTGGTGAATGTGCAAGTAACTTAATGCTGCTTTTCAGAGCACTGTTTCTTCTCGCAGGCCTGATTTTCAAATGGCTATCAAATCCCACCTGGTAAGATCTTCATTTTCTTGTCCATACAACGTACAATTCAGAAACCATTGGAATCTACGCTACAGAATGTTCCATTTATTCACTGACTATTTGGAATACTTGGAATCTACATTCCAGGCAGGCTTTCTTTACACCACTGGTGAATGTGCAAGTAACACATTGCTGGATTTCAGCATACTGTTCACACTCGCATACATGCTATTCAACAGCCTATCCACTCCACAGTGGTCAAGTCTTTCTTTTGCTGTCCAAACAACCCACACGACAGAAATCATTGGAATATCCAATACAGAATATTCAATTCATTCACTCCGATTCGGGAATTCACCTGAACCTCCACTCCATGAACCTATTCGTTCTACCACTGGTGAATGTCCAAGTAATCCAATGCTATTTTCAGAGGACTATTTAATCTCGCAGTCCTGGTCTTCAACTGGCTATCAAATCCCACCTGGTAAACTCTTCAGTTTCTTGTACATACAACGTAGAATTCAGAAACCATTGGAATCTCCACTACAGAATGTTCCATTGTTTCACTGCCTATTTGGAATTCTTGGAACCTACACACCAGGCAGGCTTTGATTACACCACAGGTGAATGTTCAAGAAACACATTGCTGGTTTTCAGCATACTGTTCACAGTCGCATGTATGCTATTCAACAGCCTATCCACTCCACAGTGGTCAAGTCTTCTTTTGCTGTCCAAACAACCCACGCGACAGAAATCATTGGACTATCCACGACAGAATGTTCAATTCATTCACTCCAAATTGGGAATTCACCTGAACCTCCACTCCATGATCCTATTCCTTCTACCACTGGTGAATGTCCAAGTAATCCAATGCTATTTTCACAGGACTATTTATTCTCGCAGGCCTGGTCTTCAACTGGCTATCAAATCCCACCTGGTAAGCTCTTCATTTTCTTGTCCATAAAATATAGAATTCAGAAACCATTAGAATCTCCACTTCAGAATGTTCCATTCATTCATTTACAATCTGGAACTCATCAAATCTCCACTGCAGACAGGATTGCTTTACACCACTGGTGAATATTCATGTAACCTAATGGTGGTGTTCAGCAGCCTATACAAATTCGCAGTCCTGGTCTTCAACTGGCTATGAAATCCCACCTGGTAAGCTCTTCAGTTTCTTGTACATACAACGTAGAATTCAGAAACCATTGGAATCTCCACTACAAAATGTTCCATTCATTCACTGCCTATATGGAATTCTTGTAACCTACACTACAGGCAGGCTTTCATTACAACACTGGTGAATGTCCAAGAAACACATTGCTGGTTTTCAGCATACTGTTCACACTCGCATGCATGCTATTCAACAGGCTATCCACTTCCCAGAGTTCAAGTCTTTCTTTTACAGTCCAAACAGCCCACACAACAGAAATCATTGTAATATCCACTACAGAATGTACAATTCATTCGCTGCGAATCGGGAATTCATGTGAACCTCCACTCCATGAACGCATTCGTTATACCACTGGTGAATGTGCAAGTAACTTAATGCTGCTTTTCAGAGGACTGTTTCTTCTCGCAGGCCTGGTCTTCAAATGGCTATCAAATCCCACCTGGTAAGCTCTTCAGTTTCTTGTACATACAAAGTAGAATTCAGAAACCATTGGAATCTTCACTACAGAATGTTCCATTCATTCACTGCCTATTTGGAATTCCTGGAACCTACATTCCAGGCAGGCTTTCTTCACACCACTGGTGAATGTGCAAGTAACACATTGCTAGTTTTCAGCATACTGTTCACACTCGCATGCATGCTATTCAACTGGTTATCAACACCACAGTGGTCAAGTCTTTCTTTTACTGTCCAAACAACCCACACGACAGAAATCATTCGAATATCCACTTCAGAATGTTCAATTCATTCACTGCGAATCGGGAATTCATCTGAACCTCCACTCCATGAACGCATTCGTTATACCACTGGTGAATGTGCAAGTAACTTAATGCTGCTTTTCAGAGGACTGTTTCTTCTCGCAGGCCTGGTCTTCAACTGGCTATCAAATCCCACCTGGTAAGCTCTTCAGTTTCTTGTACATACAAAGTAGAATTCAGAAACCATTGGAATCTTCACTACAGAATGTTCCATTCATTCACTGCCTATTTGGAATTCCTGGAACCTACACTACAGGCAGGCTTTCTTTACACCACTGGTGAATGTGCAAGTAACACATTGCTAGTTTTCAGCATACTGTTCACACTCGCATGCATGCTATTCAACTGGTTATCAACACCACAGTGGTCAAGTCTTTCTTTTACTGTCCAAACAACCCACACGACAGAAATCATTGGAATATCCACTTCAGAATGTTCAATTCATTCACTGCGAATCGGGAATTCATCTGAACCTCCACTCCATGAACGCATTCTTTATACCACTGGTGAATGTCTAAGTAACACAATGCTGGTTTTCAGAGGACTGTTTATTCTCGCAGGCCCTGTCTTCAACTGGCTATCAAATCCCACCTGGTAAGCTCTTCAGTTTCTTGTACATACAACGTAGAATTCAGAAAACATTGGAATCTCCACTACAGAATGTTCCATTGTTTCACTGCCTATTTGGAATTCTTGGAACCTACACTCCAGGCAGGCTTTCATTACACCACTGGTGAATGTCCAAGAAACACATTGCTGGTTTTCAGCATACTGTTCACACTCGCATACATGCTATTCAACAGCCTATCCACTCCACAGTGGTCAAGTCTTTCTTTTGGTGTGCCAATAACCCACGCTACAGAAATCATTGGAATATCCACTACAGAATGTTCAATTCATTCACTGCGAAACGGGAATTCATCTGAACCTCCACTCCATGAACGCATGCGTTATACCACTGGTGAATGTCCAGGTAACCCAATGATAGTTTTCAGAGGACTGTTCATTCTCGCAGGCCTGTTGTTCAACTGGCTATCCATTCTCAACTGTTTTGCTCTTCATTTTCCTGTCCACACACATCGGAATTCAGAAATAATTGGAATCTCCCCTAGAGAACGTTCCATTTATTCACTGCGAATCTAGAATTCATCTGCATCTCCACTCCAGGCAGGCTTTCGTTACACCACTGTTGAATGTCCAAGTAACACACTGGTCGTTTTCATTGTCCTGATCCCCCTCGGAGGCGTGCTGTTCAACTGGCTATCCACAGAACCCTGGTCAGCTCTTCATTTTCCTGTCGCCACTACCTAGACTTCAGAAATGATTGGAATCTCCAGTATAGAATGTTCCATTCATTCACTGCCAATCTGGAATTAATCGAATCTCCACTCCTGGCAGGATTTCAGTACACCACTGGTCAATATCCAAGTACCCTAATGCTGATTTTTCGCGGCCTGTTCACACTCGCTAGTGTGCTATTCTACTGCCTATCCTCTCCAACCTGATCAGCTCTTCATTTTCCTGTCCACTCAAACCAGACTTCAAAATTCAATGGAATCTCCACAACAGAATGTTCCATTCATTCACTCCCGATCTGGAATTCATCGAATCTCCACTCGAGGCCTGATTTCGTTTCACTAGTATTGAATTTAAAAGTAACCCAAGGCTGCTTTTCAGCGGCCTGTTCACACTCGCAGGAGTGCTGTTCAACTGACTATCCACTCAACCCTGGTCAGCTCTACATTTTCCACTCCACATAACTTAGGCTTCAGAAACCATTATAATCTCCACTACAGAATATTCCATTCATTCACTGCCGATCTGGAATTCATCGAATCTCCACTCCAGGCAGAGATTAGTTACACGACTGGTGAATATCTAAGTAACTGAATGCTGATTTTCAGCGTTCTGTTCTCACTCGCAGACGTGCTGTTGAACTGGCAATCCACTACACAGTGGTCAGATTATTCTTTTCCTGTCCACACAAACCATACTTCAGAATTCATTGGAATCTCCACTACAGACTGTTCCATTGATTCAATTCCAATCTGGAATTCTTCGAATCTCCAACTCCAGGCAGGCTTTCGTTACACCACTGATGATGTCCAAGGAATCCAATGCTGGATTTCAGAGGCATGATCAAACTCGCAGGCGTGCTGTCCAACTACCTATCCACTCAACCCTGGTCAGCTCTTCATTTTCATGTCCACAAAACCCAGACTTCAGAAGTAATTGGAATCTCCACTACAGATTGTTCCATTCATTCACTCCCAGTCGGGAATTCATCGAATCTCCACTCCAGGCAGGATTCCTTGACACCACTGGTGAATATCCAAGTAACGCAATGTTGGTTTTCAGCAGCCAGTTCAAAGTCGCAGTCTGCTGTTCCACAGGCTATCCACTCTTCCCTGGTCTGCTCTTCATTTTCCTGTACACAAAACCCAGACTTCAGAAATCATTGGAATCTCTCCTACGGAATGTTCCATTCATTCCCTGCCAAAATCGAATTCATGGAATCACCACTCCAGGCATGCTTTCGTTGCACAATTGGAGAATGTCCAAGTAACCTAATGCTGTTTTCCAGCATCTGCTTCACACTCTCAGGCGTGCTGTTCAAAGGGCTATCCACTCCACCCTGGTCAGCTCTTTCATTTCCTGTCCACACAACCCAGAATTTTGAAATCCTTTGAATCTTCACTACAAAATATTCCACTCATTCACTGTTAATCTGAAGTTCTTCGAATCTCCATTCCAGGCAAGCTTTCGTTACACCACTGGTGAATGTCCAAGTACCCAATGCTGTTCACATAACACAGACTTCAGAAACCATTAGAATCTCCACTTCGGAGTGTTCGATTCATTCACTGCCAATCTGAAATTCATCGAATCTCCACGGCAGACATGATTTCTTTCCACCACTGGTGAAAATTCAAGTAACCAAATGGTGGTTTTCAGCAGCCTGTTCAAATTCGGAGGCTTGGTCTTCAACTGGCTATAAAATCCCACCTTGGAAGCTCTTCAGTTTCTTGTCCATACAACGTAGAATACAGAAACCATTGGAATCTCCACTACAGAATTTCCATTCATTCACTGCCTATTTGGAACTCTTGGAACCTACACTCCAGGCAGGCTTCCTTTACACCACTGGTGAATGTCCAAGTATCACATTGCTGGTTTTCAGCATCCTGTTCACACTCGCATGCATGCTATTCAATTGGATATCCACTCCACTGTGGTCAAGTCTTTCTTTTTTTTTTGAATAGTCCATTTTTTTTTATTTTTTCATCTTAGGACTGCAGTATAATATTGTTACATTTTTCGGTTATTGTTCCTCAGGCATTTGTGGTTCTGCTTTTTTGTGAAATTCTTTTTCCTTGCTGTTCTTTGGGTAACTTCAATTATCATATCTTCCAGAGAAGATCGCTAATTATTTATTTATTTTTTTTTTAAGGATACAGATTTTATCCCCTTTATTTTATTTTATTTTTTTTCACAGTTGTAAATTTACAATTTTTGGTTCTTTGATTTCAATTATATAATGATCAGATACCCATCCCTCCACCAGTGCCCATTTTCCACCACCATGGATAATATCCCTCCCACCCCCATCCCCCCATCCCTCCTGTCTCTGTGGCAGGGCACTCCTCTGTGTTCTCTCTCTCCTTTTGGGTTTTGTGGTCTGCAAAAGAGGCATTGAATGGCAAACATATTCAGTCCATAGTCTACTTTCGACATGTATGTCCCCTCCTGGGAGGATCCTCCAGACTTCCTTTATTTGGTGCTCCCTTCTCTATCTGAACTGCCCTTTCCTCCAGGATGCCCGGCTGGCCTCTAAGTTATGGAGTAATCCTCCTGGTGCTGATCTCAGCTATTCTTGGATATTTATCTCATACTTTGTTACTTTATATCCCCCAGATGAATGAAATATTTCTATGTCTATCCCTCTCTTTCTGACTCATTTCGCTAAGCATGATACTTTCCATATTGTACCACTTGTGTGTAAATTTCATGACTTCATATTTTCTAACAGCTACATAGTACTCCATTGTGTAGATGTACCAAAGTTTCTTTAATCAGTCATCTGTTCTTGGGCATTCAGGTTTCTTCCAGTTTCTGGCTATTGTAAAGAGTGCTGCAATGAAGAAACAAGTGCAGATGTCACTTCGACTATACATCTTTGCCTCTCTGGGATATATTCCCAGGAGTGGTATTGCTGGGTCAAATGGGAGCTCAATTTCTAATTTTTTGAGAATCGTCCATACTGTTTTCCAGAAGGGCTGAACCAGTGGACATTCCCACCAACAGTGAAGGAGTGTCCCTTCCTCGCCACATCCATGCCAGCATCGGTTGCTTTTGTTATTTTGAATGTGAGCCAGTCTCTGAGGTGTGAGATGGTATCTCATTGTGGTTTTGATCTGCATCTCCCTGATGATTAATGATGTAGAGCATTCTCTCATGTGCTTTTTTGCCATTCGGATTTCTTCTTTGAGAAAATTTCTGTTCATTTCATTGCCCCATTTTTGGATGGGGTTGGATGTTTTCTTCTTGTGGACTTTAACCAGTATTTTGTATGTCCTGGATATCAACCCCTTGTCAGATGTGTATTCGGTGAATATCCTTTCCCATTCTGTAGACTGTCTTTGTATTTTGGTCACTGTTTCTTTGGAGGTGCAGAAGCTTCTTAGTTTAAGATAGTCCCATTTATCTATCTCTGTTTTGCCTTGCTCGGCCAGTGGCGTGGCATCTTTGATGATACCATTAGCTTCAATGTCATGGAGGGTTTTGCCAACTTTATCTTCAATGTACCTTATGGTTTCTGGTCTGATGTTGAGGTCTTTAATCCATTTTGATCTTACTTTTGTACATGGTGTTAGGCAGAGTTCTGAGCCTATTTTTTTGCATGTAGCCATCCAGTGATGCCAACACAATTTATTAAAGAGGCTTTCCTTACTCCACTTCACATTACTTGCACCTTTATCAAAGATTAGATGAGCATATGATTGAGGGGAAATGTCAGTGTATCCAACCCTGTTCCATTGGTCTGCAGTTCTGCCTTTGTTCCAGTACCATGCTGTTTTACTTATTACTGCTTTGTAGTACAGTTCGAAGTTCGGGAGTTTGATTCCTCCCATTTACTTTTTCCCAAGAATTGCTTTAGCTATTAGTGGGGGCTTATTGTTCCATATAAATTTCAGGAGTGTTTGCTCCATTTCTTTGAATAATGTCATGGGTATCCTTATAGGGATTGCATTGAATTTATACAATGCTTTCGGTAGTATTGCCATTTTGACAATGTTAAGTCTCCCGACCCATGAGCAGGGGATATCTTTCCATTTCCTCATGTCCTCTTTTATTTCCTGAAGTAGCGTTTTGTAGGTTTCTTTGTACAGGTCCTTTACTTCCTTAGTTAAGCTGATTCCTAGGTACTTGATTTTCTGGGTCACAATTGTGAACGGGATTGTTTTTTTTCATGTTGCTTTCTTCTCTCTCACTGTTTGCGTATAGGAAATCCATGGATTTTGGGTATTGATTTTATAACCTGCAACTTTACTATACGAGTCTATTGTTTCTAGGAGTTTTTTGGTGGAAGTTATTGGGTTCTCTAAGTAGAGTATCATATCATCTGCGAATAGTGAGAGCTTGATTTCTTCCTTTCCTACCTGAATGCCCTTAATATCTTTTTCCTGCCTCATCGCTATTGCAAGTACTTCCAGTACTATATTGAACAGCAGTGGAGAGAGTGGGCATCCCTGTCTCGTCCCTGATCTTAGAGGGAAGGCTCTCAGTTTTTCCCCATTGAGGATGATGCTTGCTGTAGGCTTGTGGTAGATGGCTTTAATCATGTTGAGGAAGGTCCCCTCTATACCCATTTTGGCTAGGGTTTTCATCATAAAGGGGTGCTGGATCTTATCAAATGCTTTCTCTGCATCTATTGATATGATCATATGCTTCTTATCTTTTCTTTTGTTGATATGGTGGATTATGTTGATTGATTTCCGAATGTTAAACCATCCTTGCATCCCTGGGATGAATCCTACTTGGTCATGGTGTATGATCTTTTTGATGAGTAGTTGGATTCTATTTGCTAGTAGTTTGTTGAGGATCTTTGCATCTGTGTTCATCAGGGATATCGGCCTGTAATTCTCTTTCTTTGTGGTGTCTCTGTCTGCTTTTGGTATCAGTGTGATATTTGCTTCGTAGAAACTGTTCGGAAGTGTTTTTGATATTTCAATTTCGTGGAAAAGCTTAAAGAGCATTGGGAGTAAGTCCTCTTTAAAGATTTGGAAGAATTCACTAGTGAATCCATCCGGGCCAGGACTTTTGTGCTTGGGGAGACTTTTTATTACCATTTCAATTTCCTTGATTGTGATAGGTCTGTTCAGGTATTCCAGGTCTTCTTGGTTCAGCCTTGGGAGTCTGTAGGAATCTAGGAATTTATCCATTTCCTCGAGGTTTTGATGTTCTGTGGCATAAAGCTTCTCAAAGTACTCCCTGAGGATCCTCTGAATTTCTGTGGTTTCTGTTGTAATGACCCCCTTTTCATTTCTGATTCGGTTTATTAGGGTTTTCTCTCTCCCTTTCTTTGTGAGTTTTGCTAGAGGCTTATCGATCTTGTTAATATTCTCAAAGCTTTTGGTTTCATTGATCTTTCGGATTGTTTTTTCGGTGTCCATCTCGTTAATCTCTGCTCTGAGTTTTATTATCTCCTTTCTCCTGTTCGGGTTGTGCTCCTTTTTTTGGTCCCTCTCCAAGCTCTTAAGCTGTGAGGTTAGGTTACTTATGTGTGCTCGCTCCTCCTTCCTGAGGAATGCTTGTAGAGCTATAAACTTTCCTCTTAACACAGCCTTTGCTGTGTCCCATAAGTTTTGGTAACTCGTGTTCTCATTTTCATTCGTTTCTAGGAATCTTTTGATTTCCTCTTGGATTTTCTGTCTAATCCACTCGTTGTTCAATAGTGCACTGTTTAATTTCCAGGTGTTTGATTTAGTTTTCTGTTTTTGTGTGTGATTTACTTCTAATTTCAGCGCATTATGGTCTGAGAAGATTGTTGATAAAATCTCTACCTTCTTAATTTTATGGAGGCATGTTTTGGGGCTCAGCATGTGGCCTATCTTGGAGAATGTTCCATGTACGCTTGAGAAGAATGTGTATTCAGCTTTTTGTGGATGAAGTGTCCTATATATATATCTACTAAGCCCCTTTCTTCCACTGTTTCCCTCAAATGAAGTATGTCCCTTCTAATCTTGATTCTGGTTGATCTATCAAGATGTGACAAAGCAGTGTTGAAGTCTCCCACTAGTATTGTGTTGCTATTGATGTCTTTTTCCAAATCTATGAGTAGTTGTTTTAAGTACTTTGCTGGTCTCTCATTAGGTGCATATACATTTATTATTGTTAGTTCTTCCTGTTGTACAGATCCTTTGATCAATAAGAAATGGCCTTCACTGTCTCTTATGACCTTCCTCAATCTGAAATTGATGTGGTCTGATATACGGATGGCTACCCCAGCTTTTTTATGGGAGCTGTTTGCCTTTAGGATTGTTTTCCAGCCTTTGACTCTGAGTCTGTGTTTGCTTTGACTATTGAGATGCGTTTCTTGCAGGCAGCAGAATGTTGGGTTCAATTTTCTAATCCATCCTGCCACTCTATGTCTTTTAATTGGTGCGTTTAGCCCATTGACATTGAGAGAGATTATTGTTATGGTATTTTGTCCCATTGTTCTGTTAAAATTTGGTGTATTTGAGGGGCCTTTCTTGCCTTAAAGTAGCCCACTTAGTTGTTCTTGTAACCATGGATTTGAGTCTATGAAGTTCCTGAGCTGTTGTTTGTCTGTGAAACTGTGTGTTGTTCCTTCTATTATGAATGAGAGTCTTGCTGGGAAAAGTATTTTAGGGGAGGCATTTATTTCATTGAGTTTTTTTACTATGTCCCACCACTGTTTTCGGGCCATGAGGGTTTCATCAGAAAAATCAGCTGTGAATTTTAAGGATGCTCCTTTGTAAGAGATTTCTTTCTTCGATCTTGCTGCTTTCAGAATTTTGTCTCTGTCTAAGGTTTTGGTCATTTTGATCAGAATGTGTCTTGGGGTATTTTTATTCGGATTTCTTTTAGCTGGTACCCTTCGGGCCTCCTGAATGTGGTCACAAGTTTTCTTCACCTCTGGAAATGTTGTAGCAATGATGTCTTTGACAGTTTTTTCTTCATCAAGGTTTTCTTCCTGTCCCTCTGGGACTCCAATAATTCTTATGTTACCTCTGTTGGCTTCATCACGATCTTCTCTTGCCATCTGTTCCCGAATTGTGAGTCTCTTTTCCATTTTCTGCTCTTTTCTGGAGAGTCTCTGAACTTCATCTTCGAGCTCACTGATTCTGTTCTCAGCCGCTCTTACTCTGCTGCTGAGGCCTTCCTCTGAGCTTTTCAATTCGCCTACGAGATTTTTCAGGTCTGACATTTCTGATTGCATTTTCCTCATTTCTGCCTTCAGATCCTCTTGTCTTCTATTGGCATTGCTTTCCATTGTTTCTTTTAATTCCCTAAGCATCCTAAGTAGCTCCCTTCTGAATTCCTTGTCAGAGAGGTTGTCTAACACTACAGTACTGTTGGTGTCATCTGGGCTAGACTCTTCAATATGAAAGTTTGGTGGGCTTTTGAGTTGCTTTACCATTGTGAGAGGTGTGGTTTAGTCCTTCACGTTCACTGTTACTATTCTGCTTGATATGCAGTGTGAGTTAAGATAGGCTTATGAGTTAGTGGCTACTGTGTTTCTAGTGGCTGAGCTAAAATTGAGAAGTTTCCATCTAAGAAGGTAGCTTATGGTTCCTATGGCATACGTAGTGGGAAAATATTTCGCGGCCACATTAGCGGTCGCAGCTCCGGAAAGAGTCCGTGGCACTGGCCAAGGAGTTGGGAACGTCTCCTGTTTGGAATTGGAGCCGTTCAGCTTTGTTGCCCAGAGCTGGGCCTCTGTGCCCGTCCCACGCAGATCAGGGTTTAAAACCGGCTTTCTAGGGGCTGTTTCTAGCTGTGCATGCCCAGAGAGGGACCCAGGCCCTTGGGGGCGGACTGTACCTGTTGGAATTGGAGCCGTTCAGCTTTGTTGCCCAGAACTGGGCCTCTGTGCCCGTCCCACGCAGATCAGGGTTTAAAACCGGCTTTCTAGGGGTTGGTTCTAGCTGCGCATGTTCAGAGAGGGACCCAGGACCTTGGGGGTGGGCTGTACCTGTTGGAATTGGAGCCGTTCCGGTTTGTTGCCGAGAGCTGGTCCTCTGTGCCCGTACCACGCAGATGAGGGGTTGAAAACCGGCTTTCTAGGGGCTGGTTCTAGCTGCGCATGCCCAGAGAGGGACTCAGGCCCTTGGGGATGGACTGTACCTGTTGGAATTGGAGCCGTTCAGCTTTGTTGCCCAGAGCTGGGCCTCTGTGCCCGTCCCACGCAGATCAGGGGTTGAAAACCGGCTTTCTAGGGGCTGGTTCTAGCTGCGCATGCCCAGAGAGGGACCCGGCCCTTGGGGGAGTGCTGTACCTGTTGGAATTGGAGCCGTTCAGCTTTGTTGCCCAGAGCTGGACCTCTTTGCCCATCCCACGCAGATCAGGGGTTGAAAACCGTCTTTCTAGGGGCTGGTTCTAGCTGCGCATGGCCAGAGAGGGACCCAGGCCCTTGGGGGTGGGCTGTACCTGTTGGAATTGGAGCCGTTCAGCTTTGTTGCCTGGAGCTGGGCCTCTGTCCCCATCCCACGCTGATCAGGGTTTGAAAACCAGCTTTCTAGGGGCTGGTTCTAGCTGCGCATGCCCAGAGAGGGACCCGGCCCTTGGGGGAGGGCAGTATCTGTTGGAATTGGAGCCGTTCAGCTTTGTTGCCCAGAGCTGGACATCTTTGCCCATCCCACGCAGATCAGGGGTTGAAAACCGTCTTTCTAGGGGCTGGTTCTAGCTGCGCATGGCCAGAGAGGGACCCAGGCCCTTGGGGGCGGGCTGTACCTGTTGGAATTGGACCGTTCAGCTTTGTTGCCCGGAACTGCGCCTCTGTGCCCATCCCACGCTGATCAGGGTTTGAAAACCAGCTTTCTAGGGGCTGGTTCTACCTGCGCATGCCCAGAGAGGGACCCAGGCCCTTGGGGGCGGACTGTTCCTGTTGGAATTGGAGCCGTTCAGCTTTGTTGCCTGGAGCTGGGCCTCTGTGCCTGTCCCACGCAGATCAGGGATTGAAAACCGGCTTTCTAGGGGCTGTATCTAGTTGTGCATGCCCAGAGAGGGACCCAGGCCCTTGGGGGCGGGCTGTACCTGTTGGAATTGGAGCTGTTCAGCTTTTTTTCCTGGAGCTGGGCCTCTGTGCCTGTCCCACGCAGATCAGGGGTTGAAAACCGGCTTTCTAGGGGCTGGATCTAGCTGTGCATGCCCAGAGAGGGATCCAGGCCCTTGTGGGCGGGCTGTACCTGTTGGAATTGGAGCCGTTCAGATTTTTTCGCCCAGAGCGGGGCCAGTGTGCCCGTCCCTGGCAGATCAGGGGTTGTAAACCGGCTCTCTAGCGGGTGGTTCTACCTGCGCATGCCCAGAGAGAGAACAAGGCCCTTGGGGGCGGGCTGTACCTGTTGGAATTGGAGCCATTCAGCTTTGTTGCCCAGAGCTGGGACTCTGTGCCCGTCCCACGTATATCAGGGGTTGAAAACCGGCTTTCTAGCGGATGGTTCTGGCTGCGCATGCCCAGAGAGGGACCAAGGCCCTTGGGGGCGGGCTGTAACTGTTGGGATTGGAGCCCTTCAGCTTTGTTGCCCAGGGCTGGGCTTCTTGCCCGTCCCACCGCTCAAGTCTTTCTTTTACTGTCAAAACAACCCACACAACAGAAATCATTGGAATATCCACTACAGAATATTCAATTCATTCACTGTGAATCGCGAATTCATCTGAACCTCCACTCTATGAACGCATTCGTTATACCACTGGTGAATGTCCAAGTAACCCAATGCTGGTTTT
The DNA here is from genome assembly GCF_029834395.1 of Sorex fumeus. Lineage (NCBI taxonomy): Eukaryota > Metazoa > Chordata > Mammalia > Eulipotyphla > Soricidae > Sorex > Sorex fumeus. Next base: position 2,256,352 of record NW_026606140.1, on the reverse strand, counting down.
CAGAGGACTGTTCAATCACGCAGGCCTGCTGTTCAACTGCCTATCCATTCTAACCTGGTCTGCTCTTCATTTTCCTGTTCACACACATCGGATTTCAGAAATAATTGTAATCTCCATTACAGAAAGTTCCATTCATTCACTGCGAATCTGGAATTCATCTGAATCTCCACTCCAGGCAGGCTTTACTTACAACACTGTAGAATGTCCTAGTAACACACTGCTCGTTTTCATTGTCCTGATCCCCCTTGGAGGCGTGCTGTTCAACTGGCTATCCAGTGAACACTGGTCAGCTCCTCATTTTCCTGTACCAAAAACCTAGACTTCAGAAATGATAGCAATCTCCTGTACAGAATGTTCCATTCATTCACTGCCAATCTGGAATTCATCGAATCTCCACTCCAGGTAGGATTTCGGTACACCACTGGTCAATATCCAAGTACCACAATGCTGGTTTTTCACGGCCTGTTCACACTCGCTGGTGTGCTATTCTACTGGCTATCGTCTCCAACCTGATCAGCTCATCATTTTCCTGTCCACTCAACCCAGACTTCAAAATTCAATGCAATCACAACTACAGAATGTAACATTCATTCACTCCCAATCTGGAACTCATCGAATCACCACTCCAGGCCGGATTTCGTTTCACTAGTGTTGAATGTACAAGTAACCCAAGGCTACTTTTCAGCGGCCTGTTCACACTCGCAGGAGTGCTGTTCAACTGACTATCCATTCAAACCTGATCAGCTCTTCATTTTCATGTCCACTAAACCCCGACTTCAGAAGTAATTGTAATGTCCACTACACAATGTTCCATTCATTCACTCACAATCGGGAATTCATCGAATCTCCACTCCAGTCAGGATTTCTTTACACCACTGCTGAATATCCAAGTAAGCCAATGTTGGTTTTCAGCAGCCAGTTCTAAGTCGCAGTCTGCTGTTCAACAGGCTATCCACTCTTCCCTGCTCTGCTCTTCATTTTCCTGTACACAAAACCCATACTTCAGATAACATTGGAATCTCTCCTAAGGAATGTTCCATTCATTCCCTACCCATATCGAATTCATGGAATCTCCACTCCAGGCATGCTTTCTTTGCACCACTGGAGAATGTCCAAGTAACCTAATGCTGTTTACCAGCCTGCGGTTCACTCTCCCAGGCGTGGTGTTCCACGGGCTATCCACTACAACCTGGTCAGCACTTCCATTTCCTGTCCAAACAACCCAGACTTTCGAAATAATTTGAATCTCCACTACAGAACATTCCACTCATTGACTGCTAATCTGAAGATCATCGAATCTCCAATCCAGGCAAGCTTTCGTTACACCACTGGTGAATGTCCAAGTAACCAATGCTGGTTTTCATAGGCGTGGTCACACATGGAGTCGTGCTGTTCAACTGGCTGTCCACTCAACCCTGGTCAGCTCTTCTTTTTCCTGTTCACATAACGCAGATATCAGTAACTATTAGAATCTCCACTTCAGAATGTTCGATTCATTCACTGCCAATCAGGAATTCATCGAATCTCCATGGCAGACATGATTTCTTTACACCACTGGTGAATATTCAAGTAACCCAATAGTGGTTTTCAGCAGCCTGTTCAAATTCGCAGACCTGCTCTTCAACTGGTTATCAAATCCCACCTGGTAAGCTCTTCAATTTCTCGTCCATAAAACGTAGAATTCAGAAACCATTAAAATCTCCGCTACAGAATTTTCCATTCATCCACTGCCTATTTGGAATTCTTGGAACCTACACTCCAGGCAGGCTTTCTTTACAACACTGGTGAATGTCCAAGTAACACATTACTGGTTATCAGCATACTGTTGACACTCGCATGCATGCTATTCAACTGGCTATCCACTCCACAATGCTCAAGTCTTTCTTTTACTGTCCAAACAACCCACACGACAGAAATCATTGGAATATCCACCACAGAATGTTCAATTCATTCACTGCGAATCGGGAATTCATCTGAACCTCCACTCAATGAACACATTCAGTATACCACTGGTGAATGTCCAAGTAACCCAATGCTGCTTTTCAGAGGACAGTTCAATCTCGCAGGCTTGCTGTTCAACTGGCTATGCATACTAACCTGGTCTGCTCTTCAATTATCTGTCCACACACATCGGATTTCAGAAATAATTGGAATCTCCAATACAGAACGTTCCATTCATTCACTGCGAATCTGGAATTCATCTGAATCTCCACTCCAGGCAGGCTTTCGTTACACCACTGGTGAATGTCCAAGTAATCAATGCTGGTTTTCATATGCGTGTTCACACTCGGAGTCGTGCTGTTCAACTGGCTGTCCACTCAACCCTGGTCAGCTCTTCTTTTTCCTATTCACGTAACCCAGAGTTCGGAAACCATTAGAATCTCCAATTCAGAATGTTCCATTCCTTCAATGCCAATCTGGAATTCTTCGAATCTAAACGGCAGACGGGATTTCTTTACACCACTGGTGAATATTCAAGTAACCCAATGGTGGTTTTCAGCAGCCTGTTCAAATTCGCAGGCCTGGTCTTCAACTGGCTATCAAATCCCACCTGGTAAGCTCTTCAGTTTCTTGTCCATACAACGTAGAATTCAGAAACCATGGGACTCTCCAATACAGAATGTTCCATTCATTCACTGCCTATTTGGAATTCTTAGTACCTACATTCAAGGCAGGCTTTCTTTACACCGCTGGTGAATGTCCAAGTTACACATTGCTGGTTTTGAGCATAGTGTTCACACTCGCATGCATGCTATTCAACTGGCTATCCACTCCACAGTGGTAAAGTCTTTCGTTTTCTGTCCAAACAACCCACACGACAGAAATCATTGGAATATCCACTACAGAATGTTCAATTCATTGGCTGCCATTCGGGAATTCATCTGAACCTACACTCCATGAACGCATTCGTTATACCACAGGCGAATGTCCAAGTAACCCAATGCTGCTTTGCAGAGGACTGTTTATTCTCGCAGTCCTGGTCTTCAACTGGCTATTAAATCCCACCTGGTAAGCTCTTCAGTTTCTTGTGCATACAACGAAGAATTCAGAAACCATTGGAATCTCCACTACAGATTGTTCCATTCATTCACTGCCTATTTGGAATTCTTGGAACCTACACTCCAGGCAGGCTTTCTTTACACCACTGGTGAATGTCCAAGTAACACATTGCTGGTTTTCAGCATACTGTTCAAACTCGCATGCATGCTATTCAACTGGCTATCCACTCCACAGTGGTCAAGTCTTTCTTTTACTGTCCAAAGAACCCGCACGACAGAAATCATTGGAATATCCACTACAGAATGTTCAATTCATTCACTGCGAATCGGGAATTCATCTAAACCTCCACTCCATGAACGCCTTCGTAATACCACTGGTGAATGTCCAAGTAACACAATGCTGGTTTTCCGAGGACTGTTCAATCTCGCAGGCCTGCTGTTCAACTGGCTATCTATTCTAATCTGGTCTGCTCTTCATTTTCCTGTCCACACACATCGGATTTCAGAAATAATTGGAATCTCCATTACAGATGGTTCCATTCAATCACTGCGAATCTGGAATTCATCTGAATCTACACTACAGGCAGGCTTTCGTTATACCACTGTTGAATGTCCAAGTAACACACTGCTCGTTTTCATTGTCCTGATCCCCCTCGGAGGCGTGCTGTTCAACTGGCTATCCACTGAACCGTGGTCAGCTCTTCATTTTCCTGTCCCCAAAAACTAGACTTCAGAAATGATTGGAATCTTCTGTACAGAATGTTCCATACATTCACTGCCAATCTGGAATTCATCGAATCTCCACTCCAGGCCGGATTTCGTTTCACTAGTGTTGAATGTACAAGTAACCCAAGGCTGCTTTTCAGTGGCCTGTCCACACTCGGAGGAGTGCTTTTCAACTGACTATCCACACAACCCTGGTGAGCTCTACATTTTCCACTCCACATAACTTAGACTTCAGAAACTATTATAATCTCCACTAAAGAATGATCCATTCATTCACTGTCGATCTGGAATTCATCGAATATCCACTCCAGGCCGACTTTAGATACATGACTGGTGAATATCTAAGGAACTGAATGCTGATTTTCAGCGTACTGTTCTCACTCTCAACCGTGCTGTTGAACTGGCAATCCACTACACAGTGGTCTGATTATGTTTTTCCTGTCCACACAAGCCATACTTCAGAATTCATTGGAATCTCCACTACAGACAGTTCCATTGATTCAATTCCAATATGGAATTCATCGAAATCCCAACTCCAGGCAGGCTTTCGTTACACCACTGATGATGTCCAAGGAATCCAATGCTGGATTTCAGAGGCATGATCACACTCCCAGGCGTGCTGTCCAACTGACTATCCACTCAACCCTGGTCAGCTCTTCATTTTCCTGTCCACAAAACCCAGACTTCAGAAGTAATTGGAATCTCCACTACAGAATGTTCCATTCATTCACTCCCAATCAGGAATTCATCGAATCTCCACTCCAGGCAGGATTCCTTTACACCACTGGTGAATATCCAAGAAACCCAATGTTGGTTTTCAGCAGCCAGTTCAATGTCGCAGTCTGCTGTTCAACAGGCTATCCACTCTTCCGTGCTCTGCTCTTCATTTTCCTGTACGGAAAACCCAGACTTCAGAAATCATTGGAATCTCTTCTACGGAATGTTTCATTCATTCCCGGCCAATATCGAATTCATGGAATCTCCACTCCAGGCATGCTTTTGTTGCACCATTGAGAATGTCCAAGTAACTTAATGCTGTTTTCCAGCGTCCGATTCATACTCCCAGGCGAGCTGTTCAACGGTCTATCCACTCCAACCTGGTCAGCTCTCCATTTCATGTCCACACAACCCATACTTTTAAAATCATTTGAATCTCCACTACAGAATATTCCACTCATTTGCTGCTAATATGAAGTTCTTCGAATCTCCACTACAGGCAAGCTTTCGTTACACCACTGGTGAATGTCCTAGTAACAAATGCTGGTTTTCATAGGTGTGTTCACACTCGCAGTCGTGCTGTTCAACTGGCTATCCATTCAACCCTGGTCAGCTCTTCTTTTTCCTGTTCACTTAACCCAGACTTCAGAAGTCATTAGAATCTCCACATCAGAGTGTTCCATTCATTCACTGCCAATCTGGAATTCATCGAATATCCACTCCAGGCCGGTTTTCGTTTCAATAGTGTTGAAAGTACAAGTAACCCAAGGCTGCTTTTCAGCGGCCTGTTCACACTCGCAGGAGTGCTGTTCAGCTGACTATCCACTCAACCCTGGTCAGCTCTCCATTTTCCTGTCCACATAACTTAGTCTTCAGAAACCATTCTAATCTCCAATACAGAATGTTCCATTCATTCACTGACGATCTGGAATTCATCGAATCTCCACTCTAGGCAGACTTTAGTTGAACGACTGGTGAATATCTAAGTCACTCAATGCTGATTTTCAGCATTGTGTTCTCACTCGCAGACGTGCTGTTGCACTGGCAATCCACAACACAGTGGTCAGATTATTCTTTTACTTTCCACACAAACCATACTTCAGAATTCATTGGAATCTCCACTACAGACAGTTCCATTGATTCAATTCCAATATGGAATTCATCGAATCTCCAACTCCAGGCAGCCTTTCGTTACACCACTGATGATGTCCAAGGAATCCAATGCTGGATTTCAGAGGCATGATCACACTCGCAGGCGTGCTGTCCAACTGACTATCCACTCAACCCTGGTCAGCTCTTCATTTTCCTGTCCACAAACCCCAGACTTCAGAAGTAATTGGAATCTCCACTACAGAATGTTCCATTCATTCACTCAAAATCAGGAATTCATCGAATCTCCACTCCAGGGAGGATTCCTTGACAACACTGGTGAATATGCAAGTATCCCAATGTTGGTTTTCAGCAGCCAGTTCAAAATCGCAGTCTGCTGTTCAACAGGCTACCCACTCTTCCCTGCTCTGCTCTTCATATTCCTGTGCACAAAACCCAGACTTCAGAAATCATTGGAATCTCTCCTACGGAATGTTCCATTCATTCCCTGCCAATATCGAATTCATGGATACTCCACTACAGGCATGCTTTCGTTGCACCATTGGAGAATGTCCAAGTAACCTAATGCTGTTTTCCAGCGTGTGCTTCACACTCCCAGGCGTGCACACACATCGTATGTCCGAAATAATTGGAATCTCCACTACAGAACGTTCCATTCATTCACTGCGAATCTGGAATTCATCTGAATCTCCACTCCAGGCTGGCTTTCATTATACCACTGTTCAATGTCCAACGAACACACTGCTCTTTTTCATTGTCCTGATACCCCTCGGAGGAGTGCTGTTCACCTGGCTATCTACTGAACCCTGGTCAGCTCTTCATTTTCCTGTCCCCACAACCTAGACTTCAGAATTGATTGGAATCTCCTGTACAGAATATTCCATTCATTCATTGCCAATCTGGAATTCATCGAATCTCCACTCCAAGCCGGATTTCGTTTCAATAGTGTTGAATATAGAAGTAACCCAAGGCTGCTTTTCAGCGGCCTGTTCACACTCTCAGTAGTCCTGTTCAACTCACTATCCACACAACCCTGGTCAGCTCTACATTTTCCTCTCCACATAACTTAGACTTCAGAAACCATTATAATCTCCACTACAGAATGTGACATTCATTCACTGCCGATCTGGAATTCATCGAATCTTCACTCCAAGCAGACTTTACTTACACGACTGGTGAATATCTTAGTAACTGAATGCTGATTTTCAGCGTTCGGATCTCACTAGCAGACGGGCTGTTGAACTGGCAATCCACTGCACAGTGGTCAGATTATTCTTTTCCTGTCCACACAAACCATACTTCAGAATTCAATGGAATCTCCACTACAGACTGTTCCATTGATTCAATTCCAATCTGGAATTCATCGAATCTCTAAATCCAGGCAGGCTTTCCTTACACCACAAATGATGTTCAGGAATCCAATGCTGGATTTCAGAGGCATGATCACACTCGTAGGCGTGGTGTCCAACTAACTATCCACTCAACCCTGTTCAGCTCTTCATTTACCTTTCCACAAATCCCAGACTTCAGAAGTAATTGGAATCTCCACTACAGAATGTTCCATTCATTCACTCCCAATCAGGAATTCATCGAATCTCCACTCTAAGCATGTTTCCTTTACACCACTGTTGAATATCCATGTAAGCCAGTGTTGGTTTTCAGCAGCCCGTTCAAAGTCGCAGTGTGCTGTTCAACATGCTATCCACTCTTCCCTGCTCTGCTCTTCATTTTCCTGTACACAAAGCCCAGACTTCAGAAAATATTGGAATTTTTCCTACGAAATGTTCCATTCATTCCCTGCCTATATCGAATTCATGGAATCTCCACTCCAGGCATGCTTTCGTTGCACCATTGGAGAATGTCCAAGTAACCTAATGCTGTTTTCCAGCGTCCTCTTCACACACCTAGGCGTGCTGTTCAACGGGCTATCCATTCCAACCTGGTCAGCGCTTCCATTTCCTGTCCACACAACCCAGACTTGCGAAATCATTTGAATTCCACTACAGAACATTCCACTCTTTCACTGCTAATGTGAACTTCTTCGAATCTCCACTCCAGGCAAGCTTTCGTTACACCACTGGTGAATGTCCAAGTAACCAATGCTGGTTTTCATAGGCATGTTCACACTCGGAGTCGTGCTGTTTAACTGGCTGTCCACTCAACACTGAGTAGCTCTTCTTTTTCCTGTTCTCATAACCCAGACTTCAGAAACCATTAGATTCTCCTCTTCAGAATGTTCCATTCATTCACTGCAATCTGGTATTCATCGAATATCCACTCCAGGCAGGAATTCTTTACACCACTGGTCAATATCCAAGTACCCCAATGCTGGTTTTTCGCGGCCTGTTCACATTCGCTGGTGTGCTATTCTACTGGCTATCCTCTCCAACCTGATCAGCTCTTCATTTTCCTGTCCACTAAACGCAGACTTCAAAATTCAATGGGATCTCCACTACAGAATGCTCCATTCATTAACTCCCAATCTGGAATTCATCGAATCTCCACTCCAGGCCAGATTTCGTTTCAGTAATGTTGAATGTACAAGTAAACCAAGGCTGCTTTTCAGCGGCCTGTTCACACTCACAGGACTGCTGTTCAACTGACTATCCACTCAGCCCTGGTTAGCTCTTCATTTTCCTTTCCACGTAACTTAGACTTCAGAAACCATTATAATCTCCATTACATATTGTTCCATACATTCACTCCCGATCTGGAATTCATCGAATCTCCACTCCAGGCAGACTTTACTTACACGACTGGTGAATATCTAAGTAACTGAATGCTGATTTTCAGCGTTCTGTTCTCGCTCCAGACGTGCTGTTGAACTGGCAATCCACTACACAGTAGTCAGATTATTCTTTTCCTGTCCACACAAACCATACTTCAGAATTCATTGGAATCTCCACTACAGACTGTTCCATTGATTCAATTCCAATCTGGAATTCATCGAATCTACAACTCCACGCAGGCGTTCGTTACACCACTGATGATGTCCATGGAATCCAATGCTGGATTTCAGAGGCATGATCACACTCGCAGGCGTGCTGTTCAACTGCCTATCCACTCAACCCTGGTCAGCTCTTCATTTTCCTGTCCACAAAACACAAACTTCAGAAGTAATTGGAATCTCCACTACAGAATATTCCATTCATTCATACCCACACGGGAATTCATCGAATCTCCACTCCAGGCAGGATTCCTTTACACCACTGTTGAATATCCATGTAAGCCAATGTTGATTTTCCGCAGCCAGTTCAAACTTGCAGTCTGCTGTTCAACAGACTATCCACTCTTCCCAGCTCTGCTTTTCATTTTCCTGTACACAAAACCCAGACTTCAGAAATCATTGGAATCTCTCCTACGGAATGTTCCATTCTTTCCCTGCCTATATCGAATTCATGGAATCTCCACTCCAGGCATGCTTTCGTTGCACCACAGCAGAATGTCCAAATAACCTAATGCTGTTTACCAGAGTCCGCTTCACACTCCCAGTCGTGCTGTTCAACGGGCAATCCACTCCAACCTGGTCAGCTCATCCATTTCCGGTCCACACAACCCAGGCTTTCGAAATCATTTGAATCTCCACTACAGAATATTCCACTCATTCTCTACTAATCTGAAGTTCTTCGAATCTCCCGTCCAGGCAAGCTTTCGTTACACCACTGCTGAATGTCAAACTAACCAATGCTGCATTTTATAGGCGTGTTCACACTCGGAGTCGTGCTGTCCAACTGCCTATCCACTAAACCCTGGTCAGCTCTTCATTTTCCTGTCATCAAAACCCAGATTTCAGAAGTAATTGGATTCTCCGATACAGAATGTTCAATTCATTCACTGCCAATCTGGAATTCATCGAATCTCCACTGCAAACAGGATTTCTTTACACCACTGGTGAATATTCAAGTAACCCTCCGGTGGTTTTCAGCAGCCTGTTCATATTCGCAGGCTTGGTCTTCAACTGGCTATCAAATCCCACCTGGGAAGCTCTTCAGTTTCCTGTCCATACAGCGTAGAATTCAGAAACCAGTGGAATCTCCACTACAGAATTTTCCATTCATTCACTGCCTATTTGGAATTCTTGGAACCTTCACTCCAGGCAGGCTTTCTTTACACCACTGATGAATGTCAAAGTAACACATTGCTGGTTTTCAGCATACTTTTCACACTCGCATGCATGCTATTCAACGGACTATCCACTCCACAGTGGTCAAGTCTTTATTTTACTGTCCAAACAACCCACATTACAGAAATCATTGGAATATCCACTACAGAATGTTCCATTGATTCACTGCGAATCGGGAATTCAAATGAATCTCCACTACAGGCTGGCTTTCGTTACACCACTGTTGAATGTCCAAGTAGCACACTTCTAGTTTTTATTGTCCTGATCCTCCTCAGAGGCGTTCTGTTCAACTGGCTATCCACTGAACCCTGGTCAGCTCCTCATTTTCCTGTCCCCACACCCTAGACTTCAGAAACAATTAGAATCTCCACTTCAGTATGTTCCATTCATTCACTGCAATCTGGAATTAATCGAATCTCCTCTCCAGGCAGGATTTCGTTACACAACTGGTCAATATCCAAGTACCCCAATTCTGGTTTTCGCGGCCTGTTCACACTGGCTGGTGTGTTATTCTACTGGCTATCCTCTCCAACCTGATCAGCTCTTCATTTTCCTCTCCACTCAACCCAGACTTCAAAATTCAATGCAATCACCACTAGAGAATATAACATTCATTAACTCCCAATCTGGAACTCATGGAATTTCCACTCCAGTCCGGATTTCCTTTCACTAGTGTTGAATGTACAAGTAACCCAAGGCTGCTTTTCAGCGTCCTGTTCACACTCGCAGGAGTGCTGTTCAACTGATTATCAACTTAACGATGGTCAGCTCTACATTTTCCTGTCCACATAACTTAGACTTCAGAAACCATTATAATCTCCACTACAGAATGTTCCATTCATTCACTGCCGATCTGGAATTCATCGAATCTCCACTCCAGGCAGACTTCAGTTACACGACAGGTGAATATCTAAGTAAATGAATGCTGATTTTCAGCGTTCTGTTCTCACTCGGAGACGTGCTGTTGAACTGGCAATCCACTACACAGTGGTCAGATTATTCTTTTACTGTCCACAAAAATCATACTTCAGAATTCATTGGAAACTCCACTACAGACTGTTCCATTGATTCAATTCCAATCTGAATTCATTGAATCTACAACTCCATGCAGGCGTTCGTTACACCACTGATGATGTCCAAGGAATCCAATGCTGGATTTCAGAGGCATGATCACACTCGCAGGCGTGCGGTCCACCTGCCTATCCACTCAACCCTGGTCAGCTCTTCATTTTCCTGACCACAAAACCTAGACTTCAGAAGTAATTGGAATCTCCACTACAGAATGTTCCATTCATTAACTCCCAATCAGAAATTCATCTAATCTCCACTCCAGGCAGGAATCCTTGACACCACTGGTGAATATCCAAGTAAGCCAATGTTGGTTTTCAGCAGCCAGTTCAAAGTCGCAGTCTGCTGTTCAACAGGCTATCCACTCTTCCCTGCTCTGCTCTTCATTTTCCTGTACACAAAACCCAGACTTCAGAAATGATTGGAATCTCTCCTACGGAATGTTCCATTCATTCCCTGCCAATATCTAATTCATGGAATCTCCACTCCAGGCATGCTTTCGTTGCACCATTGGAGAATGTCCAAGTAACATAATGCTGTTTTCCAGCGTCCGCTTCACACTCCCTGGCGTGCTGTTCAACAGACTATCCACTCCAACCTGGTCAGCTCTTCCATTTCCTGTCCATACAACCCAGACTTTCGAAATCATTTGAATCTCCACTACAGAATTCTCCACTCATTCTCTGCTAATCTGAAGTTCTTCGAATCTCCAGTCCAGGCAAGCTTTCGTTACACCACTGGTGAATGTCCAAGCAACCAATGCTGATTTTCATAGGCGTGTTCACACTCGGAGTCGAGCTGTTCAACTGGCTGTCCACTCAACCCTGGTAAGCTCTTCTTTTTCCTGTTCACATAACCCAGAATTCACTAACCATTAGAATCTCCACTTCAGAATGTTCCATTCATTCACTGCCAATCTGGAATTCAACGAATCTCCACTGCAGACATGATTTCTTTACACCACTGGTGAATATTCAAGTAACCCATTGGTGGTTTCCAGCAGCCTGTTCAAATTCGCAGGCTTGGTCTTCACCTGTCTATAATATCCCACCTGGGAAGCTCTTCAGTTTCTAGTCCATACAACGTAGAATTCTGAAACCATTGGAATCTCCACTACAGAACGTTCCTTTCATTGACTGCCTATTTGGAATTCTTGGAACCTACACTCCAGGCAGGCTTCCTTTACACCACTGGTGAAGGTCCAAGTATCACATTGCTGGTTTTCAGCATCCTGTTCATACTCGTATGCATGCTATTCAACTGGATATCCACTCCACTGTGGTCAAGTCTTTTTTTTTTAATAGTCCATGATTTTTTTAATTTTTTCATCTTAGGACTGCAGTAAAATAATTTTTACATTTTTTGGTTATTGTTCCTCAGGCATTTGTGGTTCTGCTTTTTTGTAAAATTCTTTTTCCTTGCTGTTCTTTGGGTAACTTCAATTATTATATCTTCCAGAGCAGATTGCTAATTATTTATTTATTTATTTATTTTTTAAGAATACAGATTTTTTCCCCTTTATTATATTTTATTTTTTTCACAGTTGTAAATTTACAATTTTTGGTGCTTTGATTTCAATTATACAATGATCAGATACCCATCCCTCCACCAGTGCCCATTTTCCACCACCACGGATAATATCCCTCTCACCCCCATCCCCCCATCCCTCCTGTCTCTGTGGCAGGGCAATCCTCTGTGTTCTCTCTCTCCTTTTGGGTTTTGTGTTCTGCAAAAGAGGCATTGAATGGCAAACATGTTCAATCCATAGTCGACTTTCGACATGCATCTCCCCTCCTGGCAGGATCCGCCAAACATCCTTTATTTGGTGCTCCCTTCTCTATCTGAACTGCCCTTTCCTCTAGGATGCCCGGCTGGCCTCTAAGTTATGGAGTAATCCTCCTGGTGCTGATCTCAGCTATTTTTGGATATTAATCTCATACTTTGTTACTTTATATCCCCCAGATTAATGCAATCTTTCTATGTCTATCCCTCTCCTTCTGACTCATTTCGCTTAGCATGATACTTTCCATATTGTACCACATGTATGTAAATTTCATGACTTCATCTTTTCTAACAGCTACATAGTACTCCATTGTGCAGATGTACCAAAGTTTCTTTAACCAGTCATCTGGTCTTGGGCATTCAGGTTTCTTCCAGTTTCTGGCTATTGTAAAGAGTGCTGCAATGAACAAACAAGTGCAGATGTCACTTCGACTATACATTTTTGCCTCTCTGGGATATATTCCCAGGAGTAGTATTGCTGGGTCAAATGGGAGCTCAATTTCTAACTTTTTGAGAATCGTCCATACTGTTTTCCAGAAGGGCTCAACCAGTGGACATTCCCACCAACAGTGAAGGAGTGTCCCTTTCTCGTCACATCCACGCCAGCATCGGTTGCTTTTGTTATTTTGAATGTGGGCCAGTCTCTGAGGTGTGAGATGGTATCTCATTGTGGTTTTGATCTGCATCTCCCTGATGATTAATGATGTAGAGCATTTTCTCATGTGCTTTTTTGCCATTCGGATTTCTTCTTTGAGAAAGTTTCTGTTCATTTCATTGCCCCATTTTTGGATGGGGTTGGATGTTTTCTTCTTGTGGACTTTAACCAGTATTTTGTATGTCCTGGATATCAACCCCTTGTCAGATGTGTATTCGGTGAATATCCTTTCCCATTCTGTAGACTGTCTTTGTATTTTGGTCACTGTTTCTTTGGAGGTGCAGAAGCTTCTTAGTTTAAGATAGTCCCATTTATCTATCTCTGTTTTGCCTTGCTCGGCCAGTGGCGTGGCATCTTTGATGATACCATTAGCTTCAATGTCATGGAGGGTTTTGCCAACTTTATCTTCAATGTACCTTATGGTTTCTGGTCTGATGTTGAGGTCTTTAATCCATTTTGATCTTACTTTTGTACATGGTGTTAGGCAGAGTTCTGAGCCTATTTTTTTGCATGTAGCCATCCAGTGATGCCAACACAATTTATTAAAGAGGCTTTCCTTACTCCACTTCACATTACTTGCACCTTTATCAAAGATTAGATGAGCATATGATTGAGGGGAGATGTCAGTGTATTCAACCCTGTTTCATTGGTCTGCAGTTCTGCCTTTGTTCCAGTACCATGCTGTTTTACTTATTACTGCTTTGTAGTACAGTTTGAAGTTCGGGAGTTTGATTCCTCCCATTTACTTTTTCCCAAGAATTGCTTTAGCTATTCGTGGGGGCTTATTGTTCCATATAAATTTCAGGAGTGTTTGCTCCATTTCTTTGAAGAATGTCATGGGTATCCTTATAGGGATTGCATTGAATTTATACAATGCTTTCGGTAGTATTGCCATTTTGACAATGTTAATTCTCCCGACCCATGAGCAGGGGATATCTTTCCATTTCCTCATGTCCTCTTTTATTTCCTGAAGTAGGGTTTTGTAGTTTTCTTTGTACAGGTCCTTTACTTCCTTAGTTAAGCTGATTCCTAGGTACTTGATTTTCTGGGGCACAATTGTGAACGGGATTGTTTTTTTCATGTTGCTTTCTTCTCTCTCACTGTTTGCGTATAGGAAATCCATGGATTTTGGGTATTGATTTTATAACCTGCAACTTTACTATACGAGTCTATTGTTTCTAGGAGTTTTTTGGTGGAAGTTATTGGGTTCTCTAAGTAGAGTATCATATCATCTGTGAATAGTGAGAGCTTGATTTCTTCCTTTCCTACCTGAATGCCCTTAATATCTTTTTCCTGCCTCATCGCTATTGCAAGTACTTCCAGTACTATATTGAACAGCAGTGGAGAGAGTGGGCATCCCTGTCTCGTCCCTGATCTTAGAGGGAAGGCTCTCAGTTTTTCCCCATTGAGGATGATGCTTGCTGTAGGCTTGTGGTAGATGGCTTTAATCATGTTGAGGAAGGTCCCCTCTATACCCATTTTGGCTAGGGTTTTCATCATAAAGGGGTGCTGGATCTTATCAAATGCTTTCTCTGCATCTATTGATATGATCATATGCTTCTTATCTTTCCTTTTGTTGATATGGTGGATTATGTTGATTGATTTCCGAATGTTAAACCATCCTTGCATCCCTGGGATGAATCCTACTTGGTCATGGTGTATGATCTTTTTGATGAGTAGTTGGATTCTATTTGCTAGTAGTTTGTTGAGGATCTTTGCATCTGTGTTCATCAGGGATATCGGCCTGTAATTCTCTTTCTTTGTGGTGTCTCTGTCTGCTTTTGGTATCAGTGTGATATTTGCTTCTTAGAAACTGTTCGGAAGTGTTTTTGATATTTCAATTTCGTGGAAAAGCTTAAAGAGCATTGGGAGTAAGTCCTCTTTAAAGATTTGGAAGAATTCACTAGTGAATCCATCCGGGCCAGGACTTTTGTGCTTGGGGAGACTTTTTATTACCATTTCAATTTCCTTGATTGTGATAGGTCTGTTCAGGTATTCCAGGTCTTCTTGGTTCAGCCTTGGGAGTCTGTAGGAATCTAGGAATTTATCCATTTCCTCGAGGTTTTGATGTTCTGTGGCATAAAGCTTCTCAAAGTACTCCCTGAGGATCCTCTGAATTTCTGTGGTTTCTGTTGTAATGACCCCCTTTTCATTTCTGATTCGGTTTATTAGGGTTTTCTCTCTCCCTTTCTTTGTGAGTTTTGCTAGAGGCTTATCGATCTTGTTAATATTCTCAAAGCTTTTGCTTTCATTGATCTTTCGGATTGTTTTTTCGGTGTCCATCTCGTTAATCTCTGCTCTGAGCTTTATTATCTCCTTTTTCCTGTTCGGGTTGTGCTCCTTTTTTGGTCCCTCTCCAAGCTCTTAAGCTGTGAGGTTAGGTTACTTATGTGTGCTCGCTCCTCCTTCCTGAGGAATGCTTGTAGAGCTATAAACTTTCCTCTTAACACAGCCTTTGCTGTGTCCCATAAGTTTTGGTGACTCGTGTTCTCATTTTCATTCGTTTCTAGGAATCTTTTGATTTCCTCTTTGATTTCCTGTCTAATCCACTCGTTGTTCAATAGTGCACTGTTTAATTTCCAGGTGTTTGATTTAGTTTTCTGTTTTTGTGTGTGATTTACTTCTAATTTCAGCGCATTATGGTCTGAGAAGATTGTTGATACAATCTCTACCTTCTTAATTTTATGGAGGCATGTTTTGTGGCTCAGCATGTGGCCTATCTTGGAGAATGTTCCATGTACGCTTGAGAAGAATGTGTATTCAGCTTTTTGTGGATGAAGTGTCCTATATATATATCTACTAAGTCCCTTTCTTCCACTGTTTCCCTCAAATGAAGTATGTCCCTTCTAAGCTTGAGTCTGGTTGATCTATCAAGAGGTGACAAAGCAGTGTTGAAGTCTCCCACTAGTATTGTGTTGCTATTGATGTCTTTTTCCAAATCTATGAGTAGTTGTTTTAAGTACTTTGCTGGTCTCTCATTAGGTGCATATACATTTATTATTGTTAGTTCTTCCTGTTGTACAGATCCTTTGATCAATAAGAAATGGCCTTCACTGTCTCTTATGACCTTCCTCAATCTGAAATTGATGTGGTCTGATATACGGATGGCTACCCCAGCTTTTTTATGGGAGCTGTTTGCCTTTAGGATTGTTTTCCAGCCTTTGACTCTGAGTCTGTGTTTGCTTTGACTATTGAGATGCGTTTCTTGCAGGCAGCAGAATGTTGGGTTCAATTTTCTAATCCA
Source organism: Sorex fumeus (assembly GCF_029834395.1). NCBI lineage: Eukaryota > Metazoa > Chordata > Mammalia > Eulipotyphla > Soricidae > Sorex > Sorex fumeus. The sequence continues at coordinate 2,239,928 of NW_026606140.1, read as the reverse complement.
TCCTGCCACTCTATGTCTTTTAATTGGTGCGTTTAGCCCATTGACATTGAGAGAGATTATTGTTATGGTATTTTGTCCCATTGTTCTGTTAAAATTTGGTGTATTTGAGGGGCCTTTCTTGCCTTAAAGTAGCCCACTTAGTTGTTCTTGTACCCATGGTTTTGAGTCTATGAAGTTCCTGAGCTGTTGTTTGTCTGTGAAACTGTGTGTTGTTCCTTCTATTATGAATGAGAGTCTTGCTGGGAAAAGTATTTTAGGGGAGGCATTTATTTCATTGAGTTTTTTTACTATGTCCCACCACTGTTTTCGGGCCATGAGGGTTTCATCAGAAAAATCAGCTGTGAATTTTAAGGATGCTCCTTTGTAAGAGATTTCTTTCTTCGATCTTGCTGCTTTCAGAATTTTGTCTCTGTCTAAGGTTTTGGTCATTTTGATCAGAATGTGTCTTGGGGTATTTTTATTCGGATTTCTTTTAGCTGGTACCCTTCGGGCCTCCTGAATGTGGTCACAAGTTTTCTTCACCTCTGGAAATGTTGTAGCAATGATGTCTTTGACAGTTTTTTCTTCATCAAGGTTTTCTTCCTGTCCCTCTGGGACTCCAATAATTCTTATGTTACCCCTGTTGGCTTCATCACGATCTTCTCTTGCCATCTGTTCCCGAATTGTGAGTCTCTTTTCCATTTTCTGCTCTTTTCTGGAGAGTCTCTGAACTTCATCTTCGAGCTCACTGATTCTGTTCTCAGCCGCTCTTACTCTGCTGCTGAGGCCTTCCTCTGAGCTTTTCAATTCGCCTACGAGATTTTTCAGGTCTGACATTTCTGATTGCATTTTCCTCATTTCTGCCTTCAGATCCTCTTGTCTTCTATTGGCATTGCTTTCCATTGTTTCTTTTAATTCCCTAAGCATCCTAAGTAGCTCCCTTCTGAATTCCTTGTCAGAGAGGTTGTCTAACACTACAGTACTGTTGGTGTCATCTGGGCTAGACTCTTCAATATGAAAGTTTGGTGGGCTTTTGAGTTGCTTTACCATTGTGAGAGGTGTGGTTTAGTCCTTCACGTTCACTGTTACTATTCTGCTTGATATGCAGTGTGAGTTAAGATAGGCTTATGAGTTAGTGGCTACTGTGTTTCTAGTGGCTGAGCTAAAATTGAGAAGTTTCCATCTAAGAAGGTAGCTTATGGTTCCTATGGCATACGTAGTGGGAAAATATTTCGCGGCCACATTAGCGGTCGCAGCTCCGGAAAGAGTCCGTGGCACTGGCCGAGGAGTTGGGAACGTCTCCTGTTTGGAATTGGAGCCGTTCAGCTTTGTTGCCCAGAGCTGGGTCTCTGTGCCCGTCCCACGCAGATCAGGGTTCAAAACCGGCTTTCTAGGGGCTGGTTCTAGCTGTGCATGCCCAGAGAGGGACCCAGGCCCTTGGGGGCGGGCTGTGCCTGTTGGAATTGGAGCCGTTCAGCTTTGTTGCCTGGAGCAGGGCCTCTGTGCCTGTCCCACGCAGATCAGGGGTTGAAAACCGGCTTTCTAGGGGTTGGTTCTAGCTGTGCATGCCCAGAGAGGGACCCAGGCCCTTGGGGGCGGGCTGTACCTGTTGAAATTGGAGCCGTTCAGCTTTGTTGCCCGGAGCTGTGCCTCTGTGCCCGTCCCACGCAGATCAGGTGTTGAAAACCGGCTTTCAAGGGGTTGGTACTAGCTGTGCATGCCCAGAGAGGGACTCAGGCCCTTGGGGGTGGGCTGTACCTGTTGGAATTGGAGCCGTTCAGATTTTTTCGCCCAGAGCAGGTCCACTGTGCCCTTCCCACGCAGATCGGGGATTGAAAACCTGCTTTCTAGCGGCTGGTTCTACCTGCGCATGCCCAGAGAGGGACCATGGCCCTTGGGGGCGGGCTGTACCTGTTGGAATTGGAGACATTCAGCTTTGTTGCCCAGAGCTGGGACTCTGTGCCCGTCCCACGCAGATCAGGGGTTGAAAACGGGCTTTCTAGCGGTTGGTTCTAGCTGCGCATGCCCAGAGAGGGACACAGGCCCTTGGGGGCGGGCTGTAACTGTTGGGATTGGAGCCATTCAGCTTTATTGCTCAGAGCTGGGCTTCTGTGCCCGTCCCACCGGTCAAGTCTTTCCTTTACTGCCTAAACAACCCACACGACAGAAATCATTGGAATATCCACTACAGAATATTCAATTCATTCACTGTGAATCGCGAATTCATCTGAAACTCCACTCTATGGACGCATTCGTTATACCACTGGTGAATGTCCAAGTAACCCAATGCTGGTTTTCAGAGGACTGTTCAATCTCGCAGGCCTGCTGTTCAACTGCCTATCCATTCTAACCTGGTCTGCTAGTCATTTTCCTGTTCACACACATCGGATTTCAGAAATAATTTGAATCTCCACTACAGAACGTTCCATTTATTCACTGCGAATCTGCAATTCATCTGAATCTCCACTCCAGGCAGGCTTTCGTTACACCACTGTAGAATGTCCAAGTAACACACTACTCGTTTTCATTGTCCTGATCACCCTTGGAGGCGTGCTGTTCAACTGGCTATCCAGTGAACCCTGGTCAGCTCCACATTTTCCTGTCCCAACAACCTAGACTTCAGAAATGATAGGAATCTCCTGTACAGAATGTTCCATTCATTCACTGCCAATCTGGAATTCATCGAATCTCCACTTCAGGCAGGATTTCGGTACACCACTGGTCAATATCCAAGTACCACAATGCTGTTTTTTCGCGGCCTGTTCACACTCGCTGGTGTGCTATTCTACTGGCTATCCTCTCCAACCTGATCAGCTTATCATTTTCCTGTCCACTCAACCCAGACTTCAAAATTCAATGAAATCACCAGTACAGAATGTAACATTTATTCACTCTCAATCTGGAACTCATCTAATCTCCATTCCAGGCCGGATTTCGTTTCACTAGTGTTGAATGTACAACTAACCCAAGGCTGCTTTTCAGCGGCCTGTTCACACTCGCAGGAGTGCTGTTCAACTGAATATCCACTCAACCCTGGTCAGCTCTTCATTTTCCTGTCCAGAAAATCCAGACTTCAGAAGTAATTGTAATCTCCACTACACAATGTTCCATTCATTCACTGACGATCTGGAATTCATCGAATCTCCACTACAGGCAGGATTCCTTTACACCACTGCTGAATATCCAAGTAACCCAATGTTGGTTTTCAGCAGCCAGTTCAAAGTCGCAGTCTGCTGTTCAACAGGCTATCCACTCTTCCCTGCTCTGCTCTTAATTTTCCTGTACACAAAACCCAGACTTTAGAAATCATTGGAATCTCTCCTACGGAATGTTCCATTCATTCCCTGCCCATATAGAATTCATGGAATCTCCACTCCAGGCATGCTTTCGTTGCACCATTGGAGAAATCCCAAGTAACCTAATGCTTTCCAGCGTCTGCTTCACTCTCCCAGGCGTGCTGTTCAACGGGCTATCCACTCCAACCTGGTCAGCACTTCCATTTCCTGTCCACACAACCCAGACTTTCAAAATCATTTGAATCTCCACTACAGAATATTCCACTCATTGACTGCTAATCTGAAGATATTCGAATATCCAATCCAGGCAAGCTTTCGTCAGACCACTGGTGAATGTCCAAGTAACGAATTCTGGTTTTCATAGGCGTGTTCACACTCGGAGTCGTGCTGTTCAACTGGCTGTCCACTCAACCCTGTTCAGCTCTTCTTTTTCCTGTTCGCATAATGCAGACTGCAGAAATCATTAGAATCTCCACTTCAGAATGTTCCATTCATTCACTGCCAATCTGGAATTCATCGAATTTCCACGGCAGGCATGATATCTTTACACCACTGGTGAATATTCAAGTAACCCAATGGTGGTTTTCAGCAGCCTGTTCAAATTCGCAGGCCTGGTCTTCAACTGGCTATCAAATCCCACCTGGTAAGCTCTTCAGTTTCTCGTCCATAAAACGTAGAATTCAGAAACCATTGGAATCTCCACTACAGAATGTTCCATTCATTCACTGCCTATTTGGAATTCTTGGAACCTACACTCCAGGCAGGCTTTCTTTACAACACTGGTGAATGTCCAAGTAACACATTGCTGGTTTTCAGCATACTGTTCATACTCGCATGCATGCTATTCAACTGGCTATCCACTCCACAGTGCTCAAGTCTTCTTTGACTGTGCAAACAACCCACACGACAGAAATCAATGGAATATCCACTACAGAATGTTCAAACCATTCACTGCGAATCGGAATTCATCTGAACCTCCACTCCATGAACGCGTTCGTTATACCACTTGTGAATGTCCAAGTAACCCAATGCTGGTTTTCAGAGGACTGTTCAATCTCGCAGGTCTGCTGTTCAATTGGATATGCATACTAACCGGGTCTGCTCTTCATTTTCCTGTCCACACACATCGGACTTCAAAAATAATTGGAATCTCCACACCAGAACGTTCAATTTATTCACTGTGAATATTGAATTCATCAGAATCTCCACTCCAGGCAGGCTTTCTTCACACCACTATTGAATGTCCAAGTAACACACTGCTCGTTTTCATTGTCCTGATCCCCCTCGGAGGCGTGCTGTTCAACTGCCTATCCACTGAACCCTTATCAGCTCTTCATTATTCCTGTCCCCACAACCTAGACTTCAGAATTGATTGGAATCTCCTGTACAGAATGTTCCATTCATTCACTGCCAATCTGGAATTCATCGAATCTCCACTCCAGGCAGGATTTCGTTACACCGCTGCTCAATATCTAAGTACCCCAATGCTGGATTTTTCGCGGCTTTTCACACTCGCTTGTGTGTAATTCTACTGGGTATCCTCTCCAAACTGATCAGCTCTTCATTTTCCTGTCCATTCGACCCAGACTTCAAAATTCAATGGGATCTCCACTACAGAATGTTCCATTCATTCACTCCCAATCTGGAATTCATCGATTCTCCACTCCAGGCCGGATTTAGTTTCACTAGTTTTGAATGTACAAGTAACCCAAGGCTGCTTTTCAGCGGTCTGTTATCACTCGCAAGAGTGCTGTTCAACTGACTATCCACGCATCCCTGGTCAGCTCTACATTTTCCTGTCTACATCACTCAGACTTCAGAAACCATTATAATCTCCACTACAGAATGTTCCATTCATTTAGAGCCGATCTGGAATTCATCGGATCTCCACTCAAGGCAGACTTTAGTTACAAGACTGGTGAATATCTAAGTAACTGAATGCTGATTTTCAGCGTTATGTTCTCACTCGCAGACGTGCTGTTGAACTGGCAATCCACTACACAGTGGTCAGATTATTCTTTTCCTGTCCACACAAACCATACATCAGAATTCATTGGAATCTCCACTACAAACTGTTCATTGATTCAATTCCAATCTGGAATTCATCGAATCTCCAGCTCCAGGCAGGCTTTCGTTACACCACTGATGATGTCCAAGGAATCCAATGCTGGATTTCAGCGGCATGATCACACTCGCAGGGGTGCTGTCCAACTGCATATCCACTCATCCCAGTCAGCTCTTCATTTTCCTGTCTACAAAACCCAGACTTCAGAAGTAATTGGAATCTCCACTAAAGAATGTTTCATTCATTCACTCCCAATCGGATATTCATAGAGTCTCCACTCCAGGCACGATTCCTTTACACCACTGGTGAATATCCAAGAAACCCAATCTTGGTTTTCAGCAGCCAGTTCAAAGTCGCATTCTGCTGTTCAACAGGCTATCCACTCTTCCCCGCTCTGCTCTTCATTTTCCTGTACACAAAACACAGACTTCAGAAATCATTGGAATCTCTCCTCCGGAATGTTCCATTCATTCCCTGCCAATATCGAATTCATGGAATCTCCACTCCAGGCATGCTTTCGTTGCACCATTGGAGAATGTCCAAGTAACCTAATGCTGTTTTCCAACGTCTACTTCACACTCCCAGGCATTCTGTTCAACGGGCTATCTACTCCAACCTGGTCAGCTTTCCATTGCCGCTGCTCAATATCCAAGTACCCCAATGCTGGTTTTTTTTCGCGGCTATTCACACTCGCTTGTGTGTTATTCTACTGGCTATCCTCTCCAACCTGATCAGCTCTTCATTTTCCTGTCCACTCAACCCAGACTTCAAAATTCAATGGAGTCTCCACTACAGAATGTTCCATTTATTCACTCCCAATCTGGAATTCATCGAATCTCCTCTCCAGGCAGGATTTCGTTTCACTAGTGTTGAATGTGCAAGTAACCCAAGGCTGCTTTTCAGGGGTCTGTTCGCACTCGCAGGAGTGCTGTTCACCTGACTATCCACTCAACCCTGGTCAGCTCTTCATTTTCTTGTCCACAAAACCCAGATTTCAGAAGTAATTGAAATCTCCACTACAGAATGTTCCATTCATGCACTTCCAATCTGGAATTCATCAAATCTCCACTCCAGTCCGGATTTCGTTTCAATAGTGTCGAATGTACAAGAAACCGAATTCTCCTTTTCAGCGGCCTGTTCATACTCGCAGTAGTACTGTTCAACTGAATATCCACTCAAGCCTGGTCAGCACTACATTTTCCTGTCCACATAACTTAGACTTCAGAAACCATTATAATCTCCACTTCAGTATGTTCCATTCATTAACTCACAATCTAGAATTCATTGAATCACCACTCCAGGCCGGACTTCGTTTCACTAGTGTTGAATGTAAAAGTAACACAAGGTTGCTTGTCAGCGGCCTGTTCACACTCGCAGGGGTGCTGTTCAACTCACTATCCACTCAAACCTGGTCAGATCTACATTTTCCTGTCCACATAAATTAGACTTCAGAAACCATTATAATCTCCACTACAGAATGTTCCATTCATTCAGAGCCGATCTGGAATTCATCGAATCTCCACTCCAGGCAGACTTTAGTTACAAGACTGGTGAATATCTAAGTAACTGAATGCTGATTTTCAGCGGTCTGTTCTCACTCGCAGATGTGCTGTTGAACTGGCACTCCACTACACAGTGGTCAGATTATTCTTTTCCTGTCTACACAAACCATACTTCAAAATTCATTGGAATCTCCACTACAGACTGTTCTATTGATTCTATTCCAATACGGAATTCAACGAATCTCTAAATCCAGGCAGGCTTTCAATACACCACTGATGATGTCCAGGAATCCAATGCTGGATTTCAGCGGCATCATCACACTTGCAGGCATGCTGTCCAACTGCCTATCCAGTCAACCCTGGTAAGCTCTTCATTTTCCTGTCCACAAAACCCAGACTTCAAAAGAAATTGGAATCTCCACTAGAGAATGTTCTATTCATTCACTCCCAATCGGGAATTCATCGAATCTCCACTCCAGGCAGGATTCCTTTACACCACTATTGAATATCCAAGTAACCCAATGTTCGTTTTCAGCGGCCTGTTCACATTCGCAGGAGTGCTGTTCAACTGACTGTCCACTCTTCTCTGCTCTGCACTACATTTTCCTGTACACAAAACTCAGACTGCAGAAATCATTGGAATCTCTCCTACGGAATGTTCCATTTATTCCCTGCCAATATCGAATTCATGGAATCTCCACTCCAGGCATGCTTTCGTTGCACCATTGGAGAATGTCCAAGTAACCTATTGCTGTGCTTCAGCATCTGCTTCACACTCCCAGGCGTGCTGTTCAAAGAGCTTTCAACTCCAACCTGGTCAGCTCTTCCATTTCCTGTCCACACATCCCAGAGTATCGAAATCATTTGAATCTCCATTACTGAATATTCCACTTTTTCACTGCTAATCTGAAGTTTTTCGAATCTTCACTCCAGGCAAGCTTTCGTTACACCACTGGTGAATGTTCAAGTAACCAATGCTGGTTTTCATAGGCATGTTCACATTCGGAGTCGTGCTGATCAACTGGCTGTCCACTCAACTCTGGACAGCTCTTCTTTTTCCTGATCACATAACTCAGACTTCAGAAACCATTAGAAAGTCCACTTCAGAATGTTCCATTCATTCACTGCCAATCTGGAATTCATCGAATCTCCACTCCAGTCAGGATTTCGTTACACCGCTGCTCAATATCCAAGTACCCCAATGCTGTTTTTTTCGCGACTGTTCACACTCGCTGGTGTGTTATTCTACTGGCTATTCTCTCCAACCTGATCAGCTCTCCATTTTCCTGTCCACTCAAACCAGACTTCAAAATTCAATGGAATCTCCACTACAGAATGTTCCATTCATTCACACCCAATCTGGAATTCATCGAATCTCCACTCCAGGCCGGATTTCGTTTCACTAGTGTTGAATGTACAAGAAACCCAAGGCTGCTTTTCAGCGATATGTTCACATTCGCAGAAGTGCTGTTCACCTGGCTATACACTGAACGCTGCTCAGCTCTACAATTTCCTGTCCCCACAACCTAGACTTCAGAATTGATTGGAATCTCCTCTACAGAATGTTCCATTCATTCACTGCCTATCTGGAATTCATCAAATCTCCATTCCATGCAGTATTTCGGTACAACACTGGTCAATATCCAAGTTCCCAATGCTGGTTTATCGCGGCCTGTTCACACTCGCTGGTGTGCTATTCTAATGTCTATCCTCTCCAACCTGATCAGCTCTTCATTTTCCTGTCCACTCAACCCACACTTCAAAATTCAATGGGATCTCCACTACAGAATGTTCCATTCATTCACTCCCAATCTGGAATTCATCGAATCTCCACTCCAGGCCGGATTTCGTTTCACTAGTGTTGAAAGTACAAGTAACCCAAGGCTGCTTTTCAGCGGCCTGTTCACACTCGCAGGAGTGCTGTTCAACGGACTATCCACTCAACCCTGTTCAGCTCTACATTTTCCTCTCCACATAATTTAGACTACAGAAACGATTATATTCTCCACTACAGAATGTTCCATTCATTCACTGCGAATCTGGAATTCATCTGAATCTCCACTCCAGGCAGGCTTTCTTTACACCTCTGTTGAATGTCCAAGTAACACACTGGTCGTTGTCATTGTCCTGATCACTCTCGGAGGCCTGCTGTTCAGCTGGCTATCCACTGAACCATGGTCAGCTCTTCATTTTCCTGTCCCCACTACCTAGACTTCAGAAATGATTGGAAACTCCTGTACAGAATGTTCCATTCATTCACTGCCAATCTGGAATTCATCGAAGTTCCACTCCAGGCAGGATTTCGTTACACCACTGGTCAATATCCAAGTACCCCAATGCTGGTTTTTCACAGGCTGTTCAAACTCGCTGGTGTGCTATTCTTCTGGCTAACCTCTCCAACCTTATCAGCTCTTCATTTTCCTGTCCACTCAAAGAAGACGTCAAAATACAATGGGATATCCACTACAGAATGTTCCATTCATTCACTCCGAATTTGGAATTCATTGAATCTCCACTCCAGGCTGGATTTCGTTTCACTAGTGTTGAATGTACTAGTCACCCAAGGCTGCTTTTCAGCGGCCTGTTCACACTCACAGGAGTGCTGTTCAACTGACTATCCACGCATCCCTGGTCAGCTCTACATTTTCCTGTCCACATAACTTAGACTTCAGAAACCATTATAATCTCCACTACAGAATGTTCCATTCATTCACTGCTGATCTGGAATTCATCGAATCTCCACTCCAGGCAGAATTTAGTTACACGACTGGTGAATATCTAAGTAACTGAATGCTGATTTTCAGCGTTCTGTTCTCACTCGCAGACGTGCTATTGAACTGGCAATCCACTACACACTGGTCAGATTATTCTTTTCCTGTCCACACAAACCATACTTCAGAATTCATTGGAATCTCCACTACAGAGGGTTCCATTGATTCAATTCCAATCTGGAATTCATCGAATCTCCAACTCCAGGCAGGCTTTCATTACAGCACTGATGATGTCCAAGGAATCCAATGCTGGATTTCAGATGCATGATCACACTCGCAGGCGTGATGTCCAACTGGCTATCCACTCAATCCTGGTCAGCTCTTCATTTTCCTGTCCACAAAACCCAGACTTCAGAAGTAATTGGAATTTCCACTAGAGAGTGATCCATTCATTCACTCCCAATCGGGAATTCATCGAATCTCCACTCAAGGCAGGATTCCTTGACACCACTGTTGAATATCCAAGTAACGCAATGTGTATTTTCAGCAGCCAGTTCAAAGTCGCAGTCTGCTGTTCAAAAGGCTATCCACTCTTCCCTGCTCTGATCTTAATTTTCCTCTAAACAAAACCCAGACTTTAGAAATCATTGGAATCTCTCCTACGGAATGTTCCATTCATTCCCTGCCAATATCGAATTCATGGAATATCCACTCCACGGAAGCATTCGTTACAGCACTGTTGAATGTCCAAGAAACCAATGCTGGTTTTCATATGCGTGTTCACACTCGGAGTCGTGCTGTTCAACTGGCGGTCCACTCAACCCTGGTCAGCTCTTCTTTTTCCTGTTCACATAAAACAGACTTCAGAAAACATTAGAATCTCCACTTCAGAATGTTCTGTTTATTCACTGCCAATCTGGAACTCATCGAATCTCCACTGCAGACAGGATTTCTTTACACCACTGGTGAATATTCAAGTAACCCAATGGTGGTTTTCAGCAGCCTGTACAAACTTGCAGGCCTGGTCTTCAACTGGCTATGAAATCTCACCTGGTAAGCTCTTCAGTTTCTTGTCCATACAACGTAGAATTCAGAAACCATTGGAATCTCCACTACTGAATGTTCAATTCATTCACTGTGAATCGGGAATTCATCTGAACCTCCACTCCATGAACGCATTCGTTATACCACTGGTGAATGTCCAAGTAAACCAATGATGGTTTTCAGAGGAGTGTTTATTCTCGCAGGCCTGGTCTTCAACTTGCTATCAAATCCCACGTGGTAAGCTCTTCAGTTTCTTGTCCATACAACGTAGACTTCAGAAATCATTGGAATCTCAACTACAGAATGTTCCATACATTCACTGCCTGTTTGGAATTCTTGGAACCTACACTCCAGGCAGGCTTTCATTACACCACTGGTAAATGTCCAAGAAACACATTGCTGGTTTTCAGCATACTGTTCACACTCGCATGCATGCTATTCAACAGGCTATCCACTCCACAGTGGTCAAGTCTTTATTTTACTGTCCAAACAACCCACACGACAGAAATCATTGGAATGTCCACTACAGAATGTTCAATTCATTCACTGCGAATCGGGAATTCATCTGAACCTCCACTCCATGAACGCATTCGTTATACCACTGGTGAATGTCCAAGTAACCTAATGCTGGTTTTCAGAGGACTGTTCATTCTCGCTGGCCTGCTGTTCAACTGGCTATCAATTCTAACCTGTTTGGCTCTTCATTGTCCTGTCCACACACATCGGATTTGAGAAATAATTGGAATCTCCAGTACAGAATGTTCCATTTATTCACTGCGAATCTGGAATTCATCTGAATCTCCACTCCATGCAGGCTTTCCTTACACCACTGTTGAATGTCCAAGTAACACACTGCTTGTTTTCATTGTCCTGATCCTCCTCGGAGGCATGCTGTTCAACTGGCTATCCACTGAACCCTGATCAGCTCTTCATTTTCCTGTCCCCATTACCTAGACTTCAGAAATGATTGGAATCTCCTGTACAGAAAGTTCCATTCATTCACTGCCAATCTGGAATTCATCGAATCTCCACTCCAGGCAGAGTTTATTTACACGACTGGTGAATATCTAAGTATGCCAATGCTGGTTTTTCTTGGCCTGTTCACGTTCGATGGTGTGCTATTCTACTGGCTATCCTCTCCAACCTGACCAGCTCTTCATTTTCCTGTCCACTCAACCCAGATTTCAAAATTCAATGGAATCTCCACTACAGAATGTTCCATTCATTCACTCCCAACATGGAATTCATCAAATCTCCACTCCAGTTCGGATTTCGATTCACTATTCTTGAATGTACATGTAACCCAATGCTGCTTTTCAGCGGCCTGTTCACATTTGCAGGAGTGCTGTTCAACTGACTATCCACTCAACCCTGGTCAGCTCTACATTTTCCTGTCCACATAACTTAGACTTCAGAAACCATTACAATCTCCACTACAGAATGTTCCATTCATTCACTGCCGATCTGGAATTAATCGAATCTCCACTCCAGGCAGACTTTAGTTACACGACTGCTGAATATCTAAGTAACTGAATGCTAATTTTCAGCGTTCTCTTCTCACTCGCAGACGTGCTGTTGAACTGGCAATCCACTAAACAGTGGTCAGATTATTCTTTTCCTGTCCACACAAACCATACTTCAGAATTCATTGGAATCTCCACTACAGACTGTTCCATTGATTCAATTCCAATCTGGAATTCATCGAATCTCCAACTCCAGGCAGGCTTTCGTTACACCACTGATGATGTCCAAGGAATCCAATGCTGGATTTCAGAGGCATGATCACACTCGCAGGTGTGCTGTCCAGCTGCCTATCCACTCAACCCTGGTCAGCTCTTCATTTTGATGTGCACAAAACCCAGTCTTCAGAATTAATTGGAATGTCCACCACAGAATATTCCGTTCATTGACTCACAATCGGGAATTCACTGAATCTCCACTCCAGGCAGGATTCCTTGACCCACTGGTAAATATCCAAGTAACGCAAAGTTGGTTTTCAGCAGCCAGTTCAAAGTCGCAGTCTGCTGTTCAACAGGTTATCCAACTCTTCCCTGCTCTGCTCTTCATTTTCCTCTACACAAAACCCAGACTTCAGAAATCATTGGAATCTGTCCTACGGAATGTTCCATTCATTCCCTGTCAATATCGAATTCATGGAATCTCCACTCCAGGCATGATTTCGTTGCACCATTGGAGAATGTCCAAGTAACCTAATGCTGTTTTCCAGCGTCCGCTACACACTCCCAGGCGTGCTGTTCAACGGGCAATCCAATCCAACCTGGTCAGCTTTTCCGTTTCCTGTCCACACAACCCGGACTTTCGAAATAATTTGAATCTCCACTAGAGATTATTCCACTCATTCACTGCTAATCTGAAGTTCTTCAAATCTCCACTCCAGGGAAGCTTTCGTTACACCACTGGTGAATGTCCAAGAAACCAATGCTGGTTTTCATAGGCGTGTTGACACTCGGAGTCGTGCTGATCAACTGGCCTTCCACTCAACCCTGGTCAGCTCTACTTTCTCCTGTTTACATTACCCAGACTTCAGAAACCATTAGAAGCTCCACTTCAGAATGTTCCATTCATTCACTGCCAATCTGGAACTCATCGACTCTCCACTGCAGACAGGATTTCTTTACACCACTGGTGAATATTCAAGTAAACCAATGGTGGTTTTCACCAACCTGTACAAATTCGCAGACCTGGTCTTCAACTGGCTATGAAATCCCACCTGGTATGCTCTTCAGTTTCTTGTCCATACAACGTAGAATTCAGAAAGCATTGGAATCTCCACTACAGAATGTTCCATTCATTCACTGCCTATTTGGAGTTCTTGGAACCTACACTCCAGGCAGGGTTTCATTACACCACTGGCGAATTTCCAAGTAATACATTGCTGGTTTTCAGCATACTGTTCACAGTCACATGCACGCTCTTCAACTGGGTATCTACTCCACAGTGGTCAAGTTTTTCTTTTACTGTCCAAACAACCCACACGACAGAAATCATTGGAATATCCACTACAGAATTTTCAATTTATTCACTGTGAATCGGGAATTCATATGAACCTCCACTCCATGAACGCATTCGTTATACCACTGGTGAATGTCTAAGTAACCCAATGCTGATTTTCAGAGGACTGTTTATTCTCGCAGGCCTGGTCTTCAACTGGCTATCAAATCCCACCTGGTAAGATCATCAGTTTCTTGTACATACAACATAGAATTCAGAAACCATTGGAATCTCCACTACAGAATGTTCCATTCATTCACTGCCTATTTGGAATTCTTTGAATCTACACTCCAGGCAGGCTTTCATTACACCACTGGTGAATGTCCAAGAAACACATTGCTGGTTTTCAGCATACTGTTCCAACTCGCATGCATGCTATTCAACAGGCTATCCACTCCACAGTGGTCAAGTCTTTCTTTTACTGTCCAAACAACCCACACGACAGAATTCATTGGAATATCCACTACAGAATGTTCAATTCATTCACTGCGAATCGGGAATTCATCTGAACCTGCACTCCATGGACGCTTTCGTTATACCACTGATGAATGTCCAAGTAATCCAATCCTGGATTTCAGAGGTCTGTTCATTCTCGCAAGCCTGCGGTTCAACTGGCTATCCATTCTGACCTGTTTTGCTCATCATTGTCCTGTCCACGCACATCGGATTTCAGAAATAATTGGAATCTCCACTACAGAACGTTGCATTTATTCACTGCGAATCTGGAATTCATCTGAATCTCCACTCCAGGCAGGCTTTCGTTACACCACTGTTGAATGTCCAAGTAACACACTGCTCATTTTCATTGTCCTAATCCCCCTCGGAGGCGTGCTGTTCAACTGTCTATCCACTGAACCTTGGTCAGCTCTTCATTTTCCTGTGCCCACTAACTAGACTTCAGAAATGATTGGAATCTCCTGTACAGAATGTTCCTTTCATTCACTGCCAATCTGTAATTCATCGAATCTCCACTCCAGGCAGGATTTCATTACACCACTGGTCAATATCCAAGTACCCCAATGCTGGTTTTTCTTGGCCTGTTCACATTCGATGGTGTGCTATTCTACTGGCTATCCTCTCCAACCTGATCAGCTCTTCATTTCCCTGTCCACTCAAACCAGACTTCAAAATTCAATGGACTCGTCACTACAGAATGTTCCATTCATTCACTCCCAGTCTGGAATTCATCGAGTCTCCGCTCCAGGCCGGATTTCGGTTAACTAGTGTTGAATGTACAAGTAACCCAAGGCTGCTTTTCAGCGGCCTGTTCGCACTCGCAATGGTGCTGTTCAACAGATTATCCACTCAACCATGGTCAGCTCTACATTTTCCTGTCCACAAAACTTAGTCTTCAGAAACCATTAAAATCTCCACTACAGAATGTTCCATTCATTCACTGCTGATCTGGATTTCATCGAATCTCCACTCCAGGCTGACTTTAGTTACACGACTGGTGAATATCTAATTAACTGAATGCTCATTTTCAGCGTTCTCTTCTCACTCGCAGACGTGCTGTTGAACCTGCAATCCACTACACAGTGATCAGATTATTCTTTTCCTATCCACACAAACCATACTTCAGAATCCATTGGAAACTCCACTACAGACTGTTCCATTGATTCGATTCCAATCTGGAATTCATCGAAACTCCAACTCCAGGCAGGCTTTCGTTACACCACTGATGATGTCCAAGGAATCCAATGCTGGATTTCAGAGGCATTATCACATTTGCAGGCGTGCTGTCCAACTGCCTATCCACTCAACCCTGGTCAGCTCTTCATATTCCTGTGCACAAAACCCAGACTTCAGAAGTAATTGGAATCTCCAATACAGAATGTTCCATTCATTGACTCACAATCGGGGAATTCATCGAATCTCCATTCCAGGCAGGATTCCTTGACACCACTGGTGAATATCCAAGTAACGCAATGTTGGTTTTCAGCAGCCAGTTCAAAGTCGCAGTCTGCTGTTCAACAGGCTATCCACTCTTCGCTGCTCTGCTCTTCATTTTCCTCTACACAAAACCCAGACTTCAGAAATCATTGGAATCTCTCCTACGGAATGTTCCATTCATTCCCTGCCAATATCGAATTCATGGAATCTCCACTCCAGGCATGCTTTCGTTGCAGCTTTGGAGAATGTCCAAGTAACCTAATGCAGTTTTCCAGCGTCCGCTTCACACTCCCAGGCGTGCTGTTCAACGGGCAATCCTCTCCAACCTGGTCAGCTCTTCCGTTTCCTGTCCACACAAACCAGACTTTCGAAATCATTTGAATCTCCACTACAGAATATATCACACATTCACTGCTAATCTGACGTTCTTCGAATCTCCACTCCAGGGAAGCTTTCGTTACACCACTGGTGAATGTTCAAGTAACCAATGCTGGTATTCATAGGCGTGTTCACACTCGGAGTCGTGCTGTTCAACTGGCTATCCACTCAACCCTGGAGCGATAGCACAGCGGGTAGGGCGTTTGCCTTGCACGCAGCCAACATGGCCAACCCGAGTTCGATTCCTCCGCCCCTCTCGGAGTGCCTGGTAAGCTACCGAGAGTATTCAATATGCCAGACACAGTAACAAAGTCTCCAATGGAGACGTTACTGGGCCCGCTCGAGCAAATCGACGATCAACGGGAGGGCCTTTACCTTTATAAACCAGACTTCAGAAACCATTAGAATCTTCACTTCAGAATGTTCCGTTTATTCACTGCCAATCTGGAACTCATCGAATCTCCACTGCAGACAGGATATCTTTACACCACTGGTGAATATTCAAGTAACCCAATCTTGGTTTTCAGCGGCCTGTACAAATTCGCAGGCCTCGTCTTCAACTTGCTATCAAATTCCACCTGGTAAGCTCCTCAGTTTCTTGTCCATACAACGTAGAATTTAGAAACCATTGGAATCTCCACTACAGAATGTTCCATTCATTCACTGCCTATTTGGAATTCTTGGAACCTACACTCCAGGCAGGCTTTCTTTACACCACTGGTGAATGTCCAAGTAACACATTGCTGGTTTTCAGCATACTGTTCAAACTCACGTGCATGCTATTCAACTGGGTATCAACTCCACAGTGGTCAAGTCTTTCTTTTACTGTCCAAACAACCCACACGACAGAAATTATTGGAATATCCACTACAGAATGTTGAATTCATTCACTGCGAATCGGGAATTCATCTGAACCTTCACTCCATGAACGCATTCGTTATACCACTGGTGAATGTCCAAGTAACCCAATGATCAATTTCAGAGGACTGTTCATTCTCGCCGGCCTGCTGTTCAACTGGCTATCCATTCTAACCTGTTTTGCTCTTCATTTTTCTGTACACACACATCGGATTTCAGAAATAATTGGAATTTCCACTACAGAACGTTCCATTTATTCACTGCGGATCTGGAATTCATCTGAATCTCCACTCCAGTCAGGCTTTCGTTACACCACTGTTGAATGTCCAAGTAACACAGTGCTCGTTTTCATTGTCCTGATCCCCCTCGAAGGCATGCTGTTCAACTGGCTATCCACTGAACCCTGGTCAGCTCTTCATTTTCCTGTCCCCACTACCTAGACTTCAGAAATGATTGGAATCTCCTGTACAGAATGTTCCATTCATTCACTGCCAATCGGGAATTCATGGAATCTCCACTCCAGGCAGGATTTCGGTACACCACTGGTCAATATCAAAGTACCCCAATGCTGGTTTTTTGCAGCCTGTTCACACTCGCTGGTGTGCTATTCTACTGGCTATCCTCTCCAACCTGATCAGCTCTTCTTTTTCCTGTGCACTCAACCCAGACTTCAAAATTCAATGGAATCTCCACTACAGAATGTTCCATTCATTCACTCCCAATCTAGAATTCATCGAATATCCATTCGAGGCCCGATTTCGTTTCACTAGTGTTGAATGTACAAGTAACCAAAGGCTGCTTTTCAGCGGCCTGTTCACACTCGCAGGAGTGCTGTTCAACTGACTATCCACTCAACCCTGGTTAGCTCTACATTTTCCTGTCCACATAACTTAGACTTCAGAAACCATTATAATCTCCACTACAGAATGTTCCATTCATTCACTGCCGATCTGGAATTCATCGAACCTACATTCCAGGCAGAATTCAGTTACACGACTGGTGAATATCTAAGTAACTGAATTCTGATTTTCAGCGTTCTGTTCTCACTCGCAGACGTGCTGTTGAACTAGCAATCCACTACACAGTGGTCAGATTATTCTTTTCCTGTCCACACAAACCATACTTCTGAATTCATTGGAATCTACACTACAGACTGTTCCATTGTTTCAATTCCAATCTGGAATTCATCGAATCTCCAAATCCAGTCAGGCTTTGTTACACCACTGATGATGTCCAAGGAATCTAATGCTGTGTTTCAGAGGCATAATCACACTCTCAGCCGTGCTGTCCAGGTGCCTATCAACTCAACCCTGGTCAGCTCTTCATTTTCCTGTCCACAAAACCCTGACTTCATAAGTAATTGGAATCTCCACTACAGAATGTTCCATTCATTCACTCCCAATTGGGATTTCATCGAATCTCCACTGCAGGCAGGATTCCTTGACACCACTGGTGAATATCCAAGTAACGCAATGTTGGTTTTCAGCAGCCAGTTCAAAGTCGCAGTCTGCTGTGCAATAGGCTATTTCTCTTCCCTGGTCTGCACTTCATTTTCCTGTACACAAAACACAGACTTCAGAATTCATTGGAATCTCTCTTATGGAATGTTCCATTCATTCCCTGCCAATATCGAATTCATGGAATCTCCACTCCAGGCATGCTTTCGTTGCACCATTGGAGAATGTCCAAGTAACCTAATGCTGTTTTCCAGCGTCCGCTTCACACTTCCATGCGTGCTGTTCAACGGGCAATCCACTCCAACCTGGTCAGCTCTTCCGTTTCCTGTCCACACAAGCTAGACTTTGGAAATCATTTGAATCTCCACTACAGAATATTCCACTCATTCACTGCTAATCTGAAGTTCTTCGAATCTCCACTCCAGGCAAGCTTTCGTTACACCACTGGTGAATGTCCAAGTAATAAATGATTGTTGTCATAGGCGTGTTCACACTCGGAGGCGTGCTGTTCAACTGGTTGTCCACTCAAACCTGGTCAGCTCTTCTTTTTCCTGTTCACATTACCCAGACTTCAGAAACCATTACAATCTCCACTTCAGAATGTTCCATTCATTTACTGACAATCTGGAATTCATCAAATCTCCACTCCAGGCAGGATTTCTTTACACCACTGGTGAATATTCAAGTAACCCAGTGGTGGTTTTCAGCAGTCTGTTCAAATTCGCAGGCCTGGTCTTCAACTGGCTATAAAATCCCACCTGGTAACCTCTTCAGTTTTTGTCCATACAACGTAGAATTCAGAAACCATTTTAAACTCCACTACAGAAATTTCCATTCATTCACTGCCTATTTGGAATTCTTGGAATCTACACTCCAGGCAGGCTTTCTTTACACGACTGGTGAATGTCCAAGTAACACATTGCTGGCTTTCAGCATACTGTTCACACGTGCATGCATGCTATTCAATTGGCTACACACTCCACAGTGGCCAAGTCTTTCTTTTACTGTCCAAACAACCCACACGACAGAAATCATTGGAATATCCACTACAGAATGTTCAAACCATTCACTGCGAATCGGGAATTCATCTGAACCTCCACTCCATGAACGCATTCATTATACCATTGGTGAATGTCCAAGTAACGCAATGCTGGTTTTCAGAGGAATGTTCTATCTCGCAGGCCTGCTGTTCAACTGGCTATCCTTTCTAATCTGGTCTGCTCTTCATTTTCCTGTGCACACACATCGGATGTCCGAAATAATTGCAATCTCCACTACAGAACGTTCCATTCATTCACTGCGAATCTGGAATTCATCTGAATCTCCATTCCAGGCAGGCTTTCATTACACCACTGTTGAATGTCCAACTAACACACTGCTCTTTTTCATTGTCCTGATCCCCCTCGGAGGCGTGCTGTTCACCTGGCTATCCACTGAACCCTGGTCAGCTCTTCATTTTCCTGTCTCCACAACCTAGACTTCAGAATTTATTGGAATCTCCTGTACAGAATGTTCCATTCTTTCACTGCCAATCTGGAATTTATCGAATCTCCACTCCAGGCCGGATTTCGTTTCACTAGTGATGAATGTACAAGTAACCCAAGGCTGCTTTTCAGCGGCCTGTTCACACTCTCAGGAGTGCTGTTCAACTCACTATCCACTCAACCCTGGTCAGCTCTAAATTTTCCTCTCCACATAAGTTAGAGTTCAGAAACCATTATAATCTCCACTACAGTATGTGACATTCATTCACTGCCTATCTGGAATTCATCGAATCTCCACTCCATGGAGACTTTAGTTACACGACTGGTGAATATCTTAGTAACTGAATGCTGATTTCAGCGTTAGAATCTCACTCGCAGACGTGCTGTTGAACTGGCAATCCACTGCACATTGGTCAGATTATTCTTTTCCTATCGACACAAACCATAATTCAGAATTCAATGGATTCTCCACAAGAGACTGTTCCATTGATTCAATTCCATTCTGGAATTCATCGAATCGCTAAATCCAGGCAGGCTTTCGTTACACCACTGATGATATCCAGGAATCCAATGCTGGATTTCAGAGGTATGATCACACTCGCAGGCGTGCTGTCCAACTGACTATCCACTCAACCCTGTTCAGCTCTTCATTTTCCTCTCCACAAAACCTCAGACTTCAGAAGTAATTGGATTCTACACTACAGAATGTTCCATTCATTCACTCCCAATCAGGAATTCATCTAATCTCCACTCTAGGCAGGTTTCCCTTACACCACTGGTGAATATCCAAGTAAACCAATGTTGGTTTTCAGCAGCCAGTTCAAAGTCGCAGTCTGCTGTTCAACATGCTAACCGCTCTTCCGTGCTCTGCTCTTCATTTTCCTGTACACAAAACCCAGACTTCAGAAATCATTGGAATCTCTCCTACGGAATTTTCCATATATTCCCTGCCAATATCCAATTCAAGGAATCTCCAATCCAGGCATGCTTTCGTTGCACCATTGGAGAATATCCATATAACCTAATGCTGTTTTCCAGCGTCCGCTTCACACTCCCAGGCGTGCTGTTCAACGGGCTATCCACTCCACAGTGGTCAGCTCTTCCATTTCCTGTCCACACAACCTAGATTTTCGAAATTACTTGAATCTCCACTACAGAATATTCCACTCTTTCACTGCTGATCTGACGTTCTTCGAATCTCCACTCCAGGCAAGCTTTCGTTACACCACTGGTGAATGTCCAAGTAACCAATGCTGATTTTCATAGGCGTGTTCACATTCGGAGTCGGGCTCTTCAACTGGCTGTCCACTCAACCCTGGATAGCTCTACTTTTTCCTGTTCTCATATCCCAGACTTCAGAAACCATTAGAATCTCCACTTCAGAATGTTCCATTCAATTACTGCAATCTGGAATTCATCGAATCTCCACTTCGGGCAGATTTTCGTTACACCACTAGTCAATATCCAAGTACCTCAATGCTGGTTTTTCGCGGCCTTTTCACACGCGCTGGTGTGCTATTCTACTGGCTATTCTCTCCAACCTCATCAGCTCTTAATTTTCCTGTCCACTCAATCCAGACTTCAAAATTCAATGGAATCTCCAGTACAGAACGTTCCATTAATTCATTCCCAATCTGGAATTCATCGAATCTCCACTCCAGGCCGGATTTCGTTTCACTAGTGTTGAATGTACAAGAAACCCAAGGTTGCTTTTCAGCGGCCTGTCCACACTCACAGTAGTACTGTTCAACTGAATAGCCAATCAACACTGGTCAGCTCTACATTTTCCTGTCCACATAACTTAGACTTCAGAAACCATTATAATCTCCACTAAAAAATGTTCCACTCATTCACTGTCGATCTGGAATTCATCGAATATCCACTCCAGGCAGACTTTAGTTACACGAGTGGTGAATATCTTAGTGACTGAATGCTGATTTTCAGCGTTCTTTTCTCACTCGCAGACGTGCTGTTGAACTGACAATCCACTACACAGTGGTCTGATTATTCTATTCCTGTCCACACAAACCAAAATTCAGAATTCATTGGAATCTCCACTACAGACTGTTCCACTGTTTCAATTCCAATCTGGAATTCATCGAATCTCCAACTCCAGGCAGCCTTTCGTTACACCACTGATGATGTCCAAGGAATCCAATGCTGGATTTCAGAGGCATGATCACATTGGCAGGCGTGCTGTCCAACTGCCTATCCACTCAACCCTGTTCAGCTCTTCATTTTCCTGTCCACAAAACCCAGTCTTCAGAAGTAATTGGAATCTCCACTACAGAATATTCCATTCATTCACTCCCAATCGGGAATTCATCGAATCTCCACTCCAGGCAGGATTCCTTTACACCACTGGTGAATATCCAAGTAACCCAATGTTGGTTTTCAGCACCCAGATCAAAGTCGCAGTCTGCTGTTCAACAGGCTATCCACTCTTCCCTGTTCTGCTCTTCATTTTCCTGTATACAAAACCCAGACTTCAGAAATCATTGGAATCTCTCCTACCAAATGTTCCATTCATTCCCTGCCAATATCGAATTCATGAAATCTCCACTCCAGGTATGCTTTCGTTGCACCATTGGAGAATGTCCAAGTAACCTAATGCTCTTTTCCAGCGTCCGCTTCACACTCCCAAGGGTGCTGTTCAACGGGCTATCCACTCCAACCTGGTCAGCTCTTCCGTTTCCTGTCCACACAACCCAGAATTTCAAAATCATTTGAATCTCCACTACAGAATATTCCACTCATTCACTACTAATCTGAAGTTCTTCAAATCTCCACTCTGGGCAAGCTTTCGTTACACCACTGGTGAATGTCCAAGTAACAAATGATGGTTGTCATAGGCGTGTTCACACTCGGAGGCGTGCTGTTCAACTGGTTGTCCACTCAAACCTGGTCAGCTCTTCGTTTACCTGTTCACATTACCCAGACTTCAGAAACCATTAGAATCTCCACTTCAGAATGTTCCATTCATTTACTGCCAATATGGAATTCATCAAATCTCCACTGCAGGCAGGATTTCTTTACAACACTGGTGAATATTCAAGTAACCCATTGTTGGTTTTCAGCAACCTGTTCAAATTCGCAGGCCTGGTATTTAACTGGCTATAAAATCCCACCTGGTAAACTCTTCAGTTTCTTGTCCATACAACATAGAATTCAGAAACCATTTGAAACTCCACTACTGAATGTTCCATTCATTCACTGCCTATTTGGAATTCTTGGAACCTACACTCCAGGCAGGCTATTTTTACACCACTGGTGAATGTCCAAGTAACACATTGCTGGTATTCAGCACATCGTTTACACTCGCATGCATGCTATTCAACTGGTTATCAACGCCACAGTGGTCAAGTCTTTCTTTTACTGTCGAAACAACCCACACGACAGAAATTATTGGAATATCCACTACAGAATGTTCAATTCATTCACTGCGAATCGGGAATTCATCTGAACCTCTACTCCATGAACGCATTCGTTATGCCACTGGAGCATGTACAAGTAACCCAATGCTGGTTTTCAGAGGACTGTTCATTCTCGCAGGCCTGCTGTTCAACTGGCTATCCATTCTAACCTGTTTTGCTCTTCGTTTTCCTGTCCACACACATTGGATTTCAGAATTAATTGGAATATCCACTACAGAACGTTCCATTTGTTCACTGCGAATCTGAAATTCATGTGAATCTCCACTCCAGGCAGGCTTTCATTACACCACTGGTGAATGTCCAAATAGCACATTGCTGGTTTTCAGCATAGTGTTCACACTGGCATGCATGCTATTCAACAGGCTATCCACTCCACAGTGGTCAAGTCTTTCTTTTACTGTCCAAACAACCCACACGACAGAAATCATTGGAATATCCACTACAGAATGTTCAATTCATTCACTGCGAATCTGGAATTCATCTTAATCTCCACTCCAGGCAGGCTTTCGTTACACCACTCTTGAATGTGCAAGTAACACACTGCACGTTTTCATTGTCCTGATCCCCCTCGGAGGCTTGCTCCTCAACTGGCTATCCACTGAACGCTGGTCAGCTCTTCTTTTTCCTGTCCCCACTACCTAGACTTCAGAAATGATTGGAATCTCCTGTACAGAATGTTCCATTCATTCACTGCCAATCTGGAATTCATCGAATCTCCACTCCAGGCAGGATTTCGGTACACCACTGGTCAATATCCAAGTACCCCAATGCTGGTTTTTTGCAGCCTGTTCACACTCGCTGGTGTGCTATTCTACTGGCTATCCTCTCCAACCTGATTAGCTCTTCTTTTTCCTGTCCACTCAACCGAGACTTCAAAATTGAATGGAATCTCCACTACAGAATGTTCCATTCATTCACTCCCAATCTGGAATTCATCGAATCTCCACTCCAGGCCCGATTTCTTTTCACTAGTGTTGAATGTACAAGTAACCCAAGCCTGCTTTTCAGCTGCCTGTTGACACTCGCAGGAGTGCTCTTCAACTGACTATCCACTCAACCCTGGTCAGCTCTACATTTTCCTGTCCACGTAACTTAGACTTCAGAAACCATTATAATCTCCACTACAGAATGTTCCATTCATTCACTGCTGATCTGGAATTCATCGAATCTCCACTCTAGGCAGAATTCAGTTACATGACTGGTGAATATCTAAGTAACTGAATACTGATTTTCAGCGTTCTGTTCTCACTCGCAGACGTGCTGTTGAACTGGCAATCCACTACACTGTGGTCAGATTATTCTTTTCCTGTCCACACAAACCATACTTCTGAATTCATTGGAATCTACACTACAGACTGTTCCATTGTTTCAATTCCAATCTGGAATTCATCGAATCTCCAAATCCAGTCAGGCTTTCGTTACACCACTGATGATGTCCAAGGAATCCAATGCTGTGTTTCAGAGGCATAATCACACTCGCAGCCGTGCTGTCCAGCTGCCTATCCACTCAACCCTGGTCAGCTCTTCATTTTCCTGTCCACAAAACCCTGACTTCAGAAGTAATTGGAATCTCCACTACAGAATGTTCCATTCATTCACTCCCAATCTGGAATTCATCGAATCTCCACTCCAGGCCAGAATTCGTTTCACTAGTGTTGAATGTACAAGTAACCCAAGGCTGCTTTTCAGCGGCCTGTTCACACTCGCAGGACTGCGGTTCAACTGACTATCCACTCAACCCTGGTCAGCTCTTCATTTTACTGTGCACGTAACTTAGACTTCAGAAACCATTATAATCTCCACTACATAATGTTCCATACATTCACAGCCGATCTCAAATTGATCGAATCTCCACTCCAGGCAGACTTTAGTTACACGACTGGTGAATATCTAAGTAACTGAATGCTGATTTTCAGTATTCTTTTCTCGCTCGCAGACGTGCTGTTGAACTGGCGATCCACTACACAGTGGTCAGATTATTCTTTTCCTGTCCGCAAAAACCATACTTCAGAATTCATTGGAAACTCCACCACAGACTGTTCCATTGATTCAATTCCAATCTGGAATTCATCGAATCTCCAACTCCAGGCAGACTTTCGTTACACCACTAATGATGTCCATGGAATCTAATGCTGGATTTCAGAGGCATTATCAAACTCGCAGGCGTGCTGTCCAACTGCCTATCCAATCAACCCTGGTCAGCTCTTCATTTTCCTCTCCACAAAACACAAACTTCAGAAGTAATTGGAATCTCCACTACAGAATGTTCCATTCATTCATTCCCAAACGAGAATTCATCGAATCTCCACTCCAGGCAGGATTCCTTTACACCACTGTTGAATATCCATGTAAGCCAATGTTGGTTTTCAGCAGCCAGTTCAAAGTCGCAGTCTGCTGTTCAACAGACTATCCACTCTTCCCTGCTCTGCTCTTCATTTTCTTGTACACAAAACCCAGACTTCTGAAATCATTGGAATCTCTCCTATGGAATGTTCCATTCTTTCCCTGCCAATATGGAATTCATGGAATCTCCACTCCAGGCATGCTTTCGTTGCACCATTGGAGAATGTTCAAATAACATAATGCTATTTTCCAGAGTCCGCTTCACACTCCCAGTCGTGCTGTTCAACGGGCAATCCACTCCAACATGGTCAGCTCTTCCATTTCCTGTCCACACAACCCAGACTTTCGAAATCATTTGAATCTCCACTACGGAATATTCCACTCATTCACTACTAATCTGAAGTTTTTCGAATCTCCACTCCAGGCTAGCTTTTCTTACACCACTGCTGAATGTCCAAGTAATCATTGCTGCATTTTATAGGCGTGTTCACACTCGGACTCGTGCTGTCCAACTGCCTATCCACTCAACCCTGGTCAGCTCTTCATTTTCCTGTCCATAAAACCCAGACTTCAGAAGTAATTGGAATCTCCACTACAGAATGTTCAATTCATTCACTGCCAATCTGGAATTCATCGAATCTGCACTGCAAACAGGATTTCTTTACACAACTGGTGAATATACAAGTAACCCACTGGTGGTTTTCAGCAGCCTGTTCATATTCACAGGCCTGGTCTTCAACTGGCTAGCAAATCCCACCTGGGAAGCTCTTCAGTTTCCTGTACATACAACGTAGAATTCAGAAACCAGTGGAATCTACAATACAGAATGTTCGATTCATTCACTGCCTATTTGGAATTCTTGGAACCTTTACTCCATGCAGGCTTTCTTTACAACACTGGTGAATGTCAAAGTAACACATTGCTGGTTTTCAGCATAATTTTCACACTCGCATGCATGCTATTCAACTGGTTATCCACTCCACACTGGTCAAGACTTTATTTTACTGTCCAAACAACCCACATGACAGAAATCGTTGGAATATCCACTAGAGAATGTTCAATTCATTCATTGCGAATCGGGAATTCAAATGAATCTCCACTACAGGAAGGCTTTCGTTACACCACTATTGAATGTCCAAGCAGCACACTTCTAGTTTTTATTGTCCTGATCCTCCTCGGAGGCGTTCTGTTCAACTGGCTATCCACTGAACCCTGGTCAGCTCTTCATTTTCCTGTCCCCACAACCTAGACTTCAGAAACCATTAGAATCTCCACTTCAGAATGTTCCATTCATTCACTGCAGTCTGGAATTCATCGAATCTCCACTCCAGGCAGGATTTCGTTACACCACTGGTCAATATCCAAGTACCCCAATGCTGGTTTTTCGCGGCCTGCTCACACTCGCTGGTGTGCTATTCTACTGGCTATCCTCTCCAACCTGATCAGCTCTTCATTTTCCTGTCCACTCAAAACAGACTTCAAAATTCAATGGGATCTCCATTGCAGAATGTTCCATTAATTCACTCCGAATCTGGAAATCATCGAATCTAAACTCCAGGCCAGAATTCCTTTCACTAGTGTTGAATGTACAAGTAACCCAAGGCTGCTTTTGAGCGTCCTGTTCACACTCGCAGGAGTGCTGTTCAACTATCTACTCAACCATGGTCAGCTCTACATTTTCCTGTCCACATAACTTAGACTTCAGAAACCATTATAATCTCCACTACAGAATGTTCCATTCATTCACTGCCGATCTGGAATTCATCGAATCTCCAATCCAGGCAGACTTTAGTTACACGACTGGTGAATATCTAAGTAACTGAATGTTGATTTTCAGCGTTCTGTTCTCACTCGCAGACATGCTGTTGAACTGGCAATCCACTACACAGTGGTCAGATTATTCTTTGCCTGTCCACACAAACCATACTTCAGAATTCATTGGAAACTTCACTACAGACTGTTCCATTGATTCAATTCCAATCTGGAATTCATCGAATCTACCACTCCACGCAGGCGTTCGTTACACCACTGATGATGTCCAAGGAATCCAGTGCTGGATTTCAGAGGCATTATCACACTCGCAGGCGTGCGGTCCAACTGCCTATCCACCCAACCCTTGTCAGCTCTTCATTTTCCTGCCCACAAAACCCAGACTTCAGAAGTAATTGGAACCTCCACTACAGAATGTTCCATTCATTCACTCCCAAGCAGGAATTCATCGAATCTCCACTCCAGGCAGGATTCCTTGACACCCCTGGTGAATATCCAAGTAAGCCATTGTTGGTTTTCAGCAGTCAGTTCAAAGTCGCAGTCTGCTGTTCAACAGGCTCTCCACTCTTCCCTTCTCTGCTCTTCATTTTCCTGTATACAAAACCCAGACTTCAGAAATCATTGGAATCTCTCCGACGGAATGTTCCATTCATTCCCTGCCCATATCGAATTCATGGAATCTCCACTCCAGGCATGCTTTCGTTGCAACATTGGAGAATGTCCAAGTAACCTAATGCAGTTTTCCAGCATCTGCTTCACACTCCCAGGCGTGCTGTTCAAAGGGCTATCCACTCCAACCTGGTCAGTTCTTCCATGTCCTGTCCACACAACCCAGACTTTCGAAATCATTTGAATCTCCACTACAGAATATTCGACTCCTTCACTGCTAATCTGAAGTTCTTCGAATCTCCAGTCCAGGCAAGCTTTCGTTACACCACTGGTGAATGTCCAAGTAACCAATGCTGATTTTCATAAGTGTGTTCACACTCAGAGTCGAGCTGTTCAACTGGCTGTCCACTCAAACCTGGTCAACTCTTCTTTTTCCTGTTCACATAACCCAGACTTCAGAAACCATTAGAATCTCCACTTCAGAATGTTCCATTCATTCACTGCCAATCTGGAATTCATCGAATCTCCACTGCAGACATGATTTCTTTAAACCAGTGGTGAATATTCAAGTAACCCAATGGTGGTTTTCAGCAGCCTGTTCAAATTCGCAGGCTTGTTTTCCAACTGGCTATAAAATCCCACCTGGGAACCTTTTCAGTTTCTTGTCCATACAACGTAGAATTCAGAAACCATTGGAATCTCCACTACAGAACGTTCCATTCATTCATTGCCTATTTGGAATTCTTGGAACCTACACTCCAGGCAGGCTTCCTTTACACCCCTGGTGAATGTCCAAGTATCACATTGCTGGTTTTCAGTATCCTGTTCACACTCGTATGCATGCTATTGAACTGGATATCCACTCCACTGTGGTCAAGTCTTTCTTTTTTTTTCCCTTTATTTTATTTTATTTTTTTTTAAAGTTGTAGATTTACAATTTTTTGTGCTTTGGTTTCAATTATACAATGATCAGATACCCATCCCTCCACCAGTGCCCATTTTCCACCACCATGGATAATATCCCTCCCACCCCCATCCCCCCATCCCCCCTGTCTCTGTGGCAGGGCAATCCCCTGTGTTCTCTCTCTCCTTTTGGGTGTTGTGGTCTGCAAAAGAGGCATTGAGTGGCAAACATGTTCAGTCCATAGTCTACTTTCGACATGCATCTCCCCTCCTGGCAGGATCCGCCAAACATCCTTTATTTGGTGCTCCCTTCTCTATCTGAACAGCCCTTTCCACTAGGATACCCGGCTGGCCTCTAAGTTATGGAGTAATCCTCCTGGTGCTGATCTCAGCTATTCTTGGATATTTATCTCATACTTTGTTACTTTATATCCCCCAGATGAATGCAATCTTTCTATGTCCATCCCGCTCTTTCTGACTCATTTCGCTTAGCATGATACTTTCCATATTGTACCACTTGTATGTAAATTTCATGACTTCATATTTTCTAACAGCTACATAGTACTCCATTGTGTAGATATAGCAAAGTTTCTTTAACCAGTCATCTGTTCTTGGGCATTCAGGTTTCTTCCAGTTTCTGGCTATTGTAAAGAGTGCTGCAATGAACAAACAAGTGCAGATGTCACTTCGACTATACATTTTTGCCTCTCTGGGATATATTCCCAGGAGTGGTATTGCTGGGTCAAATGGGAGCTCAATTTCTAATTTTTTGAGAATCGTCATACTGTTTTCCAGAAGGGCTGAACCAGTGGACATTCCCACCAACAGTGAAGGAGTGTCCCTTTCTCGCCACATCCACGCCAGCATCGGTTGCTTTTGTTATTTTGAATGTGGGCCAGTCTCTGAGGTGTGAGATGGTATCTCATTGTGGTTTTGATCTGCATCTCCCTGATGATTAATGATGTAGAGCATTTTCTCATGTGCTTTTTTGCCATTCGGATTTCTTCTTTGAGAAAGTTTCTGTTCATTTCATTGCCCCATTTTTGGATGGGGTTGGATGTTTTCTTCTTATGGACTTTAACCAGTATTTTGTATGTCCTGGATATCAACCCCTTGTCAGATGTGTATTCAGTGAATATCCTTTCCCATTCTGTAGACTGTCTTTGTATTTTGGCCATTGTTTCTTTGGAGGTGCAGAAGCTTCTTAGTTTAAGATAGTCCCATTTATCTATCTCTGTTTTCACTTGCTCGGCCAGTGGCGTGGCATCTTTGAAGATACCATTAGCTTCAATGTCATGGAGGGTTTTGCCAACTTTATCTTCAATGTACCTTATGATTTCTGGTCTGATGTTGAGGTCTTTAATCCATTTTGATCTTACTTTTGTACATGGAGTTAGGCAGAGTTCTGAGCCTATTTTTTGCATGTAGCCATCCAGTGATGCCAACACAATTTATTAAAGAGGCTTTCCTTACTCCGCTTCACATTACTTGCACGTTTATCAAAGATTAGATGAGCATATGATTGAGGGGAGATGTCAGTGTATTCAACCCTGTTCCATTGGTCTGCAGTTCTGCCTTTGTTCCAGTACCATGCTGTTTTACTTATTACTGCTTTTTAGTAAAGTTTGAAGTTCGGGAGTTTGATTCCTCCCATTTTCCTTTTCCCAAGAATTGCTTTAGCTATTCGTGGGTGCTTATTGTTCCATATAAATTTCAGGAGTGTTTGCTCCATTTTTTGTAAGAATGTCATGGGTATCCTTATAGGGATTGCATTGAATTTATACAATGCTTTCGTTAGTATTGCCATTTTGACAATGTTAAGTCTCCCGACCCATGAGCAGGGGATATCTTTCCATTTCCTCATGTCCTCTTTTATTTCCTGAAGTAGCGTTTTGTAGTTTTCTTTGTACAGGTCCTTTACTTCCTTAGTTAAGCTGATTCCTAGGTACTTGATTTTCTGGGGCACAATTGTGAATGGGATTGTTTTTTTCATGTTGCTTTCTTCTCTCTCACTGTTTGCGTATAGGAAAGCCATGGTCTTTTGGGTATTGATTTTATAACCTGCAACTTACTATACGAGTCTATTGTTTCTAGGAGTTTTTTGGTGGAAGTTATTGGGTTCTCTATGTAGAGTATCATATCATCTGCGAATAGTGAGAGCTTGATTTCTTCCTTTCCTACCTGAATGCCCTTAATATCTTTTACCTGCCTAATCGCTATTGCAAGTACTTCCAGTACTATATTGAACAGCACTGGAGAGAGTGGGCATCCCTGTCTCGTCCCTGATCTTAGAGGGAAGGCTCTCAGTTTTTCCCCATTGAGGATGATGCTTGCTGTAGGCTTGTGGTAGATGGCTTTAATTATGTTGAGGAAGGTCCCCTCTATACCCATTTTGGCTAGGGTTTTCATCATAAAGGGGTGCTGGATCTTATCAAATGCTTTCTCTGCATCTATTGATATGATCATATGCTTCTTATCTTTTCTTTTGTTGATATGGTGGATTATGTTGATTGATTTCCGAATGTTAAACCATCCTTGCATCCCTGGGATGAATGCTACTTGGTCATGGTGTATGATCTTTTTGATGAGTAGTTGGATTCTATTTGCTAGTAGTTTGTTGAGGATCTTTGCATCTGTGTTCATCAGGGATATCGGCCTGTAATTCTCTTTCTTTGTGGTATCTCTGTCTGCTTTTGGTATCAGTGTGATATTTGCTTCGTAGAAACTGTTCGGAAGTGTTTTTGATATTTCAATTTCGTGGAAAAGCTTAAAGAGCATTGGGAGTAAGTCCTCTTTAAAGATTTGGAACAATTCACTAGTGAATCCATCCGGGCCAGGACTTTTGTGCTTGGGGAGACTTTTTATTACCATTTCAATTTCCTTGATGGTGATAGGTCTGTTCAGGTATTCCAGGTCTTCTTGGTTCAGCCTTGGGAGTCTGTAGGATTCTAGGAATTTATCCATTTCCTCGAGGTTTTGATGTTCCGTGGCATAAAGCTTCTCAAAGTACTCCCTGAGGATCCTCTGAATTTCTGTGGTTTCTGTTGTAATGACCCCCTTTTCATTTCTGATTCGGTTTATTAGGGTTTTCTCTCTCCCTTTCTTTGTGAGTTTTGCTAGAGGCTTATAGATCTTGTTAATTTTCTCAAAGAACCAGCTTTTGGTTTCATTGATCTTTCGGATTGTTTTTTGGGTTTCCATCTCGTTAATCTCTGCTCTGAGTTTTATTATTTCCTTTCTCCTGTTCGCGTTGTGCTCCTTTTTTTGGTCCCTCTCCAAGATCTTAAGCTGTGAGGTTAGGTTACTTATGTGTGCTCGTTCCTCCTTCCTGAGGAATGCTTGTAGAGCTATAAACTTTCCTCTTAACACAGCCTTTGCTGTGTCCCATAAGTTTTGGTAACTCGTGTTCTCATTTTCATTCGTTTCTAGGAATCTTTTGATTTCCTCTTTGATTTCCTGTCTAATCCACTCGTTGTTCAATAGTGCACTGTTTAATTTCCAGGTGTTTGATTTAGTTTTCTGTTTTTGTGTGTGATTTACTTCTAATTTCAGCGCATTATGGTCTGAGAAGATTGTTGATACAATCTCTACCTTCTTAATTTTATG
This sequence comes from Sorex fumeus, assembly GCF_029834395.1. Taxonomy (NCBI): domain Eukaryota; kingdom Metazoa; phylum Chordata; class Mammalia; order Eulipotyphla; family Soricidae; genus Sorex; species Sorex fumeus. The sequence continues at coordinate 2,207,584 of NW_026606140.1, read as the reverse complement.
GAGGCATGTTTTGTGGCTCAGCATGTGGTCTATCTTGGAGAATGTTCCATGTACGCTTGAGAAGAATGTGTATTCAGCTTTTTGTGGATGAAGTGTCCTATATATATCTACTAAGTCCCTTTCTTCCATTGTTTCTCTCAAATGAAGTATGTCCCTGCTAAGCTTGATTCTGGTTGATCTACCAAGAGGTGACAAAGCAGTGTTGAAGTCTCCCACTAGTATTGTGTTGCTATTGATGTCTTTTTCCAAATCTATGAGTAGTTGTTTTAAGTACTTTGCTGGTCTCTCATTAGGTGCATATACATTTATTATTGTTAGTTCTTCCTGTTGTACAGATCCTTTGATCAATAAGAAATGGCCTTCACTGTCTCTTATGACCTTCCTCAATCTGAAATCGATGTGGTCTGATATAAGGATGGCTACCCCAGCTTTTTTATGGGAGCTGTTTGCCTTTAGGATTGTTTTCCAGCCTTTGACTCGGAGTCTGTGTTTGCTTTGACGATTGAGATGCGTTTCCTGCGGGCATCAGAATGTTGGGTTCAATTTTCTAATCCATCCTGCCACTCTATGTCTTTTAATTGGTGCGTTTAGCCCATTGACATTGAGGGAGATTATTGTTATGGTATTTTTTCCCATTTTTCTGTTAAAATTTGGTGTATTTGAGGGGCCTTTCTTGCCTTAAAGTAGCCCATTTAGTTGTTCTTGTAAACATGGTTTTGAGTCTATGAAGTTCCTGAGCTGTTGTTTGTCTGTGAAACTGTGTGTTGTTCCTTCTATTATGAATGAGAGTCTTGCTGGGAAAAGTATTTTAGGGGAGGCATTTATTTCATTGAGTTTTTTTTACTATGTCCCACCACTGTTTTCGGGCCATGAGGGTTTCATCAGAAAAATCAGCTGTGAATTTTAAGGATGCTCCTTTGTAAGAGATTTCTTTCTTCGATCTTGCTGCTTTCAGAATTTTGTCTCTGTCTAAGGTTTTGGTCATTTTGATCAGAATGTGTCTTGGGGTATTTTTATTCGGATTTCTTTTAGCTGGTACCCTTCGGGCCTCCTGAATGTGGTCACAAGTTTTCCTCACCTCTGGAAATGTTGTAGCAATGATGTCTTTGACAGTTTTTTCTTCATCGAGGTTTTCTTCCTGTCCCTCTGGTACTCCAATAACTCTTGTGTTACCCCTCTTGGCTTCATCACGATCTTCTCTTGCCATCTGTTCCCGAATTGTGAGTCTCTTTTCCATTTTCTGCTCTTTTCTGGAGAGTCTATGAACTTCATCTTCGAGCTCATGATTCTGTTCTCAGCCGCTCTTACTCTGATGCTGAGGCCTTCCCCTGAGCTTTTCAATTTGCCTACGAGATTTTTCAGGTCTGACATTTCTGATTGCATTTTCCTCATTTCTGCCTTCAGATCCTCTTTTCTTCTATTGGCATTACTTTCCATTGTTTCTTTTAATTCCCTAAGCATCCTAAGTAGCTGCCTTCTGAATTCCTTGTCAGAGAGGTTGTCTAACACTACAGTACTGTTGGTGTCATCTGGGCTAGACTCTTCAATATGAAAGTTTGGTGGGCTTTTGAGTTGCTTTACCATTGTGAGAGGTGTGGTTTAGTCCTTCACGTTCACTGTTACTATTCTGCTTGATATGCAGTGTGAGTTAAGATAGGCTTATGAGTTAGTGGCTACTGTGTTTCTAGTGGCTGAGCTAAAATAGAGAAGTTTCCATCTAAGAAGGTAGCTTATGGTTCCTATGGCATACGTAGTGGGAAAATATTTCACGGCCGCGTTAGCGGTCGCAGCTCCGGAAAGAGTCCCTGGCACTGGGCGAGGAGTTGGGAACGTCTCCTGTTTGGAATTGGAGCCGTTCAGCTTTGTTGCCCAGAGCTGGGCCTCTGTGCCTGTCCCACGCAGATCAGGGGTTGAAAACCGGTTTCTAGAGGCTGGTTCTAGCTGCGCATGCCCAGAGAGGGACCCAGGCCTTGGGGGCGGGCTGTACCTCTGGAATTGGAGCCGTTCAGCTTTGTTGCCCAGAGCTGGGCCTCTGTGCCCGTCCCACGCAGATCAGGGGTTGAAAACCGGCTTTCTAGGGGCTGGTTCTAGCTGCGAATGCCCAGAGAGGGACCCAGGCCCTTGGGGGCGGGCTGTACCTGTTGGAATTGGAGCCTTCAGCTTTGTTGCCCAGAGCTGGGCCGCTGTGCTCGTCCCACGCAGATCAGGGGTTGAAAATCAGCTTTCTAGAGACTGGTTCTAGCTGTGCATGCCCAGAGAGGGACTCAGGCCCCTGGGGGCGGGCTGTACCTGTTGGAATTGGAGCCGTTCAGCTTTGTTGCCCAGAGCTGGGCCTCTGTGCCCGTCCCACGCAGATCAGGGGTTGAAAACCGGCTTTCTAGGGGCTGGTTCTAGCTGTGCATGCCCAGAGAGGGGCCCAGGCCCTTGGGGGCGGGTTGTACCTGTTGGAATTGGAGCCATTCAGCTTTGTTGCCCAGAGCTGGGCTTCTGTGCCCGTCCCACCGGTCAAGTCTTTCTTTTACTGTCCAAACAACCCACACGACAGAAATCATTGGAATATCCACTACAGAATATTCAATTCATTCACTGCGAATCGGGAATTCATCTGAATCTCCACTCTAAGAACGCATTCGTTATACCACTGGTGAATGTCCAAGTAACCCAATGCTGGTTTTCAGAGGACTGTTCAATCTCGCAGGCCTGCTGTTCAACGGCCTATCCATTGTAACCTGGTCTGCTCTTCATTTTCCTGTCCACACACATCGGATTTCAGAAATAATTGGAATCTCCACTACAGAACCTTCCATTCATTCACTGAGAATCTGGAATTCATCTGAATCTCCTCTCCAGGCATGCTTAAGTTACAGCACTGTTGAATGTCCAAGTAACACACTGCTCGTTTTCATTGTCCTGATCCCCCTCGGAGGCATGATGTTCAACTGGCTATCCACTTAACCCTGGTCAGCTCTTCATGTTCCTGTCCCCAATACCTAGAATTCAGAAATGATTGGAATCTCCTGTACAGAATGTTCCATTCATTCACTGCCTCTTCACACTCGCAGGAGTGCTGTTCAACTGATCATCCACTCTTCCCTGCTCTGCTCTTCATTTTCCTGTACACAAAACTCAGACTACAGAAATCATTGGAATCTCTCCTACCGAATGTTTCCTTCATTCCTTGCCAATATCGAATTCATGGAATCTCCACTCCAGGCATGCTTTCGTTGCACCATTGGAGAATGTCCAAGTAACCTAATGCTGTTTTCCAGCGTCCGCTTCACACTCCCATGCGTGCTGTTCAACGGGCTCTCCACACCAACCTGGTCAACTCTTCCATTTCCTGTCCACAGAACCCAGACTATCGAAATAATTTGAATCTTCACTACAGAAAATTCCGCTTTTTCACTGCTAATCTGAAGTTTTTGGAATCTCCACTCCAGGCAAGCTTTCGTTACACCACTGGTGAATGTCCAAGTAATCAATGCTGGTTTTCATAGGCATGTTCACAATCGGAGTCGTCCTGTTCAACTGGCTGTCCACTCAACTCTGGACAGCTCTTCTTTTTCATGATCACATAACTCAGACTTCAGAAACCATTAGAAAGTCCACTTCAGAATGTTCCATTCATTCACTGCCAATCTGGAATTCATCGAATCTCCACTCCAGCCAGAATTTCGTTGCACCGCTGCTCAATATCCAAGTACCCCAATGCTGGTGTTTTGCGGCTGTTCACACTCGCTGGTGTGTTATTCTACTGGCTATCCTCTCCAACCTGATCAGCTATCCATTTTCCTGTCCACTCAAACCAGACTTCAAAATTGAATGGAATCTCCACTACAGAATGTTCCATTCATTCTCTCCCAATCTGGAATTCATCGATTCTCCACTTCAGGCCGGATTTCGTTTCACTAGTGTTGAATGTACAAGAAATCCAAGGCTGCTTTTCAGCTGTATGTTCACATTCGCAGAAGTGCTGTTCACATGGCTATCCACTGAACACTGGTCAGCTCTACATTTTCCGGTCCCCACAACCTAGACTTCAGAATGGATTGGAATCTCCTGTACAGATTGTTCCATTCATTCACTGCCAATCTGGAATCCATCGAATCTCCATTCCATGCATTATTTCGGTACACCACTGGTCAATAGCCAAGCACCCCAATGCTGGTTATTCGCGGCCTGTTCAAACTCGCTGGTGTGCTATTCTACTGGCTATCCTCTCCAACCTGATCAGCTCTTCATTTCCCTGTCCACATAACTTAGACTTCAGAAACCATTATAATCTGCAATACAGAATGTTCCATTCATTCACAGCGAATCTGGAATTCATCTGAATCTTCACTCCAGGCATGGATTCTTTACACCTCTGTTGAATGTCCAAGTAACACACTGGTCGTTTTCATTGTCCTGATCCCCCTCGGAGGCGTGCTGTTCAACTGGCTATCCACAGAACCCTGGTCAGCTCTTCTTTTTCCTGTCCCCACTACCTAGACTTCAGAAATGATTGGAATCTCCTGTAAAGAATGTTCCATTCATTCACTGCCAATCTGGAATTCATCTAATCTCCACTCCAGACAGGATTTCGTTACACCACTGGTCAATATCCAAGTACCCCAAAGCTGGTTTTTCGCGGCCTGTTCACACTCGCTGGTGTGCTATTCTTCTGGCTAACCTCTCCAACCTGATCAGCTCTTCATTTTCCTTTCCACTAAACCCAGACTTCAAAATTCAATGGAATCTCCACTACAGAATGTTCCATTCATTCACTCCCAATCTGGAATTCATCGAATCTCCACTCCAGGCCCGATTTCGTTTCACTAGTGTTGAATGTACAAGTAACCCAAGGCTGCTATTCAGCGGTCCGTTCACACTCGCAGGAGTACTGTTCAACTGACTATCCAAACAACCCTGGTCAGCTCTTCATTTTCCTGTCCACATAACTTAGACTTCAGAAAACATTTTCCTGTCCACAAAACCCAGATTTCAGAAGGAATTGTAATCTCCACTACAGAATGTTCCATTCATTCACTTCCAATCTGGAATTCATCTGAATCTCCACTCCAGTCCGGATTTCGTTTCACTAGTGTTGAATGTACAAGAAACCCAAATCTGCTTTTCGGCAGCCTGTTCACACTCGGAGTAGTACTGTTCAACTGAATATCCACTCAAACCTGGGCAGCTCTACATTTTCCTGTCCACATAACTTAGACTTTAGAAACCATTATAATCTCCACTACAGTATGTTCCATTCATTAACTCCCAATCTGGAATTCATCGAATCACCACTCTAGGCCGGATTTCGTTTCACTAGTGTTGAATGTACAAGTAACCCAAGGCTGCTTGTCAGCGGCCTGTTCACACTCGCAGGAGTGCTGTTCAACTGACTATCCACTCAACCCTGGTCAGCTCTACATTTTCCTGTCCACATAACTTAGACTTCAGAAAACATTATAATCTCCACTACAGAATGTTCCATTCATTCAAAGCCGATCTGGAATTCATCGAATCTCCACTCCAGGCAGAATTTAGTTACAGGACTGGTGAATATCTAAGTAACTGAATGCTGATTTTCAGCGTTCTGTTCTCACTCGCAGACGTGCTGTTGAACTGGCAATCCACTACACAGTGGTCAGATTATTCTTTTTCTGTCCACACAAAGCATACTTCAAAATTCATTGGTATCTCCACTACAGACTGTTCTATTGATTCAATTCCAATCTGGAATTCATCGAATCTCTAAGTCCAGGCAGGCTTTCGTTACACCACTGATGATATCCAGGAATCCAATGCTGGATTTCGGAGGCATGGTCACACTCGCAGGCGTGCTGTCCAACTGCCTATCCACTCAACCCTGGTAGGCTCTTCATTTTCCTGTCCACAAAACCCAGACTTCAAAAGTAATTGGAATCTCCACTACAGAATGTTCTATTCATTCACTCCCAATCGGGAATTCATCGAATCTCCACTCCAGGCAGGATTCCTTTACACCACTGGTGAATATCCAAGTAACGCAATGTTCGTTTTCAGCGGCCTCTTCACACTCGCAGGAGTGCTATTCAACTGACCATCCACTCTTCCCTGCTCTGCTCTTCATTTTCCTTTACACAGAACTCAGACTACATAAAGCATTGGTATCTCTCCTACGGAATGTTCCATTCATTCCCTGCCAATATCGAATTCATTGAATCTCCACTCCAGGCATGCTTTCTTTGCACCATTGGAGAATGTCCAAGTAACCTAATGCTGTTCTCCAGCGTCTGTTTCACACTCCCAGGCGTGCTGTTCAAAGGGCTCTCCACTCCAACCTTGTCAGCTCTTCCATTTCCTGTCCACACAACCCAGACTATCGAAATCATTTGAATCTCCACTACAGAATATTCCGCTTTTTCACTGCTAATCTGAAGTTTTTCGAATCTCCACTCCAGGCAAACTTTCGTTACACAACTGGTGAATGTCCAAGTAATCAATGCTGGTTTTCATAGGCATGTTCACAATCGGAGTCGTGCTGTTCAAATGGCTGTCCAATCAACTCTGGACAGCTCTTCTTTTTCCTGATCACATAACTCAGACTTCACAAACCATTAGAAAGTCCACTTCAGAATGTCCCATTCATTCACTGTCAATCTGGAATTCATCGAATCTCCACTCCAGGCAAGATTTCGTTACACCGCTGCTGAATATCCAAGTACCCCAATGCTGGATTTTTCGCGGCTGTTCACACTCGCTGGTGTGTTATTTTTCTGGCTATCCTTTCCAACCTGATCAGCTCTCCATTTTACTGTCCACTCAAACCAGACTTCAAAATTCAATGGAATCTCCACTACAGAATGTTCCATTCATTAACTCCCAATCTGGAATTCATAGAATCTCCACTCCAGGCCGGATTTCGTTTCACTAGTGTTGAATGTACAAGAAATCCAAGGCTGCTTTTCAGCAGTATGTTCACATTCGCAGAAGTGCTTTTCATTTGGCTATCCACTGAACACTGGTCAGCTCTTCATTTTCCTGTCCCCACAACCTAGACTTCAGAATTGATAGGAATCTCCTGTACAGATTGTTCCATTCATTCACTGCCAATCTGGAATTCATCGAATCTCCATTCCATGCAGTATTTCGGTACACCACTGGTCAATATCCAAGTACCCCAATGCTGGTTTCGCGGCCTGTTCACACTCGCTGGGGTGCTATTCTACTGGCTATCCTCTCCAACCTGATCAGCTCTTCCTATTCCTGTCCACATAACTTAGACTTCAGAAATCATTATAATCTCCACTACAGAATGTTCCATTCATTCACAGCGAATCTGGAATTCATCTGAATCTCCACTCCAGGCAGGCTTTCTTCACACCTCTGTTGAATGTCCAAGTAACACACTGGTCGCTGTGATTGTCCTGATCCCCCTCGGAGGCCTGCTGTTCAGCTGGCTATCCACTGAACCCTGGTCAGCTCTTCATTTTCCTGTCCCCAATACCTAGACTACAGAAATGATTGGAAACTCCTGTACAGAATGTTCCATTCATTCACTGCCAATCTGGAATTCATCGAATCTCCACTCAAGGCAGGATTACGGTGCACCACTGGTCAATATACAAGTACCCCAATGCTGGTTTTTCGCGGCCTGTTTACAATCGCTGGTGTGCTATTCTACTGGCTATCCTCTCCAACCTGATCAGGTCTTCATTTTCCTGTCCACTCAACCCAGACTTCAAAATACAATGGAATCTCCACTAGAGAATGTTCCATTCATTCACTCCCAATCTGAAATTCATCGAATCTCCACTCCAGGCCCGATTCCTTTTCTCTAGTGTTGAATGTACAAGTAACCCAAGGCTGCTTTTCAGCAGCCTGTTCACACTCGCAGGAGTGCTGGTCAACTGACTATCCACTCAAACCTGGTCAGCTCTACATTTTCCTGTCCACATAACTGAGACTTCAGAAATCATTATAATCTCCACTACAGAATATTCCATTCATTCACTGCCGATCTGGAGTTCAAGGAATCTCCACTACAGGCAGGCTTTAGTTACACGACTGGTGAATATCTAAGTAACTGAATGCTGATTTTCAGCGTTCTGTTCTCACTCGCACACGTGCTGTTGAACTGGCAATCCACTACACAGTGGTCAGATTATTCTTTTCCTGTCCACACAAACCATACTTCAGAATTCATTTGAATCTACACTACAGACTGTCCCATTGATTCAATTCCAATCTGGAATTCTTCGAATCTCCAACTCCAGGCAGGCTTTCGTTGCACCACTGATGATGTCCAAGGAATCCAATGCTGGATATCAGAGGCATGATCACTCTCGCAGGCGTGCTGTCCAACTGCCTTTCCACTCAACCCTGGTCAGCTCTTCATTGTCCTGTCCACAAAACCCAGACTTCAGAAGTAATTGGAATCTCCACTACAGAATGTTCCATTCATTCACTCCCAATCAGGAATTCATCGAATCTCCACTCAAGGCAGGATTCCTTTACACCACTGGTGAATATCCAAATAACGTTCAGTAGCCAGTTGAAAGTCGCAGTCTGAGGTTCAACAGGCTAACCACTCTTCCCTGGTCTGCTCTTCATTTTCCTGTACACAAAACCCAGACTTTAGAAATTATTGGAATCTCTCCTACGGATTGTTCCATTCATTCCCTGGCAATATCGAATTCATGGAATCTCCACTCCAGGCATGCTTTCGTTGCACCATTGGAGAACGTCCAAGTAACCTAATGCTGTTTTCCAGCGTCCGCTTCACACTCCCAGGCGTGCTGTTCAACGGACTATCCACTCTAACCTGATCAGCTCTTCCATTTCCTGTTCACACAACCCAGACTTTGGAAATCATTTGAATCTCCACTACAGAATATTCCACTTATTCACTGCTAATCTGAAGTTCTTCGAATCTCCACTCCAGGCAAGCTCTCGATACACCACTGGTGAATGTCCAAGTAACCAATGCTGGTTTTCATAGGCGTGTTCACACTCAGAGTCGTGCTGTTCAACTTGTTGTCCACCCAGCCCTGGTTAGCTCTTCGTTTTCCATTCACATAACCCAGACTTTAGAAACCATTAGAATCTCCACTTCAGAATGTTCCATTCATTCACTGCCAATATGGAATTCATCGAATCTCCACTACAGACAGCATTTCTTTTTTTTTTTTTTTTGTTGGGAAAAGTGTTTTTTATTTTATTTTAAAGTGGTAAACAAAAATATGTAATATAGGAAAACTCCTGTGCTTTACTTTTTTATTTTTTGGTATTGACAATAATGTAATCCAGATCAAAGCACAAGGCAAAAATGTGAGAAAAGAACAGTTATTACAAGTAGATCCCTCCCTTCGAATACCCATAAAAACTTTCAAGGATTGCAGGGTTAGGCATTTTTAGAAAGCTCCAAAGCCAATATTTGACTTACAAGTTTTAACAAGACTATTTTAAATCTTCGATAGAACAACTCTTCGCTATCACTAAGCACTGATCAGTAAACATTCAGTATGTAATTAAAAACAGGGGGGAAAAAGCTTACATCCTAAGCTTAAACCTCTATGGCCCCTAAAAACCTGTCTAAAGGAAACAAGACAGGGAGAAGATCAGAGCAGAAATATTGTTAACACTTGTCACCTCCAAGCAGGAGGGCTACTCCCAACTGTTTGTTGTTATATCAGGAAAATTGAGGTGAATGATATTATTACATTTATACCAACAGCCCCATAATCAACAGGTTAAAAATCCCACTATACAAAGAATCTTATCAGTTATCAGTAGGAGGTCTTGAATGATTTGCCTAGATCTCTCCGGGTTGCTATCCTTCAGATCCACAAGTAGAAATTACATTTACACAACTTAAGTTTGCAAATAGCTCTCTATAGATAGTTAAACAAGGCCTAAAACAAGGTGGATGCAAAAGTATTAGAGGCAATTAAACAGTGAATCACTTAATCTACAAATAAAGTTTTTTTTTTAAAGTGAGAATTGGAGAAGGAATAGGAGTGATTTCGTTTGATAGCTGAGCATATTTACTTTGCTCTAATTTAGTTGCAGAAGCTTCGTAAATTTTCCAACATCGTGCAAATGATTTTAAAAATGCAATTAAATTAGTTTTCTGCATTTTTTAGATTCTGAAAACAGCTATAGTTTAGTATAATTTGAAGTATATTCTTTCCACATCAATTCTCAAATTCTCTTAAAGGAAGAAGGTACCATTATTTTACATAGTTCACTACATCTAAAATAGAAAAAATTGGAGACCAAAGCGTGCTTTAAACATTGTTGGGTGGGGGGGAGTGAGTATACATTTTAAGTCATCCAGGAGCTTGATAAAATGATGTTTTGATTTTTCCTCTTGTGTTGTTTCTGTTAAAATAACATCGAAAGATATGCATATAGAATCACTGAAAAAAGAATCACATTCATTTGCCATCATTCAAACGAAAAGAATTAATTGTACTTGTATACCAAAACACAGAAAAGAATTATCAATTTTAAAACTTCTTGTAATCAGTTCACAATATAAAAGCATTTATCCATGAGGTGGTTAGTTTTTTTTTTTTTTTTGAGGAATCAGACAGACTTAAGTCATTTTGGATACATTTTTATCACGTCCTCAAATAAGGCAGGCATGTTAATTGTTGCATACACTTTAAAAAAGATTGAAAAAATATTAAATTCAGATCCTCATCTATTAGAAACAATCTTCACTAAGTAATTATATTCAAGTAATTAAAAATTGATAGCTAATATTTAGTATTGAATGGAAAAAGTCAGAAAAACCTTATTTTACCTCATATTTCACAGTGTTGATCAGATCTGAGCTGGATTTAAAAGTTGAAACAGTAGGGCAAACCCTACAAAGGAAGTGGACTACTATAAATGATACTGTTGGATTGAGAGGAGAAAAATCTTTCACACCAGGTATTTCCTTTTCTGTTGGTGCAGAAGAGGAAAAGAACCATTTCAGCCCCCCTCATGGCCCTAGTTTTTCACAAGGAAAATGAACTATGCTGTGAACTATGCAATTTAGTACGCAAGTTCATTTTCCTGGTGACAAAACCAAGTTCTATCCCTAGAAGGTTTTAAGTTCATGAAAGTTCAGGATAGATGATGATTCTAGTTAGGATCCACACAAACTTTCTCCACTTTAAGACTGAACTGGCCAAAATGAAGCATGAAATCTCAACCACAACGCTACTCAACGGACATTCTAGATTTTAAAAAACAAAGTCAATTCTAAGGATACAGTTGGAAATCTCTTCAAAAATGAGACGTTCACACATGTACCTAAACAGATTGGCTCATCGTTTGGTTTTGGTTACAACCACCTCTCCGGAAAGGAGAGTCAAAGTCTCAGTGAACAGGCAGGGTTGCTTTGCTTTATTTTATTTTTTTTTTTGAAGAGGCAACGTTTAAGAGTCAGGACTTGAGCGGTTTTTATGCAAAGTTGTTCTGGTCTCGGAATAAAACACAGATAAATCCGGGAGAGACTACAATTTGCACTCCCAAACTATCTAGTAGATCATGGCATTCATGTTCTGAATTTAAATCTGGCTTTGCTTGATAGAGGGGGGGGAGGGCCCGCTGGGTTTAAATCAAAAAAAAAAAAAAAGAAAAAAAGAGAGAGGCATAAGATGCCAACGGGCAAAAGCCGACCTCAAAATGCAAGAATGCAAGTTTGAAGAGTCAGAAGAGTTCGCTTCTGTGCGGAGAGGCAGTAAAAGGGCCAGGATTAAGGGGTGGGGTGGGTGGGGGGAGGAGGGCGGAGTGGGGCGGGCGGCAGGACTGCGCAGGCGCCGCGCGGGCTCTGCCGGGGCAATTAGAGCGGCGCGGGCCGCGCGGGGCCGGGCGCTGTCAGCCCTCATCTGCGCGCTGATGGACGGACCGACGGACGGACGGACGGACGGACGGGCAGGCTGGGCAGCGCGGAGCAGCCGGGCTGGGCCCGCGGGAAGCCCGGCCCGGCCGCCGGCGGACCCAGATTGCTTTGACAGTTGCACTCATCTAGAAATAATGCAAAACGCTATTTAGATGTACACCGCACGACCCCCGTGCTCGGAGAGGAAAACAATCTAATGAGGGGCTGGGAGGCGGCGGCGCGCGCTCTCGGAGGCGGGTGGGTGCAGGCTCTCAGACAGCATTTCTTTACACCACTAGTGAATATTTAAGAAACCCAATGGTGGTCTTCAGCAGCCTGTTCAAATTTGCAGGCCTGGTCTTCAACTGGCTATCAAATCCCACCTGGTGAGCTCTTCAGTTTCTTGTCCATACAACATAGAATTCAGAAACCATTGGAATCTCCACTAGAGAATGTTCCATTTATTCACTGCCTATTTGGAATTCTTGGAACCTACACTCCAGGCAGGCTTTCATTACACCACTCTTGAATGCCCAAGTAACACATTGCTGGTTTTCGGTATACTATTCATACTCGCATGCATGCTATTCAACAGGCTATCCACTCCACAGTGGACAAGTCTTTCTTTTCCTGTCCAAACAACCCACACGACAGAAATCATTGGAATATACACTACACAATGTTCAATTCATTCACTGCGAATCGGGAATTCATCTGAACCTCCACTCCATGAACGCATGCGTTATACCACTGGTGAATGTCCAAGTAACTCAATGCTGGGTTTCAGAGGACTGTTCATTCTCGCAGGCCTTCTGTTCAATGGACTATCCATTCTAACCTGTTTTGCTCTTCGTTTTCCTGTCCACACATATCGGATTTCAGAAATAATTGGAATATCCACTACAGAACGTACCATTTGTTAACAGCAAATCTGGAATTCATCTGAATCTCCACTCCAGGCAGGCTTTCGTTACACCACTGTTGAATGTCCAAGTAACACACTGCTCGTTTTCATTGTCCTTATAACCCTGAGCGGCGTGCTGTTCAACTGGCTCTCCACTGTACCCTGGTCAGCTCATCATTTTCCTGCCCCCACTACCTAGACTTCAGAAATGATTGGAATCTCCTGTACAGAATGTTCCATTCATTCACTGCCAATCTGGAATTCATCGAATCTCCACTCCAGGCAGGATTTCGGTGCACCACTGGTCAATATCCAAGTACCCCAATGCTGGTATTTTGCGGCCTATTCACACTCACTGGTGAGCTATTCTACTGGCTATCCTCTCCAACTTGATCAGTTCTTCATTTTCCTGTCCACTCAACCCAGACTTCAAAATTCAATGGAATCTCCACTACAGAATGTTCCATTCATTCACTCCCAATCTGGAATTCATCGAATCTCCACTCCAGGCAGGATTTCGGTGGACCACTGGTCAATATCGAAGTATCACAATGCTGATTTTTCGCGGCCTGTTCACATTCGTTGGTGTGATATTCTACTGGCTATCCTCTCCAACCTGATCAGCTCTTCATTTTCCTGTCCACTCAACCCAGACTTCAAAATTCAATGGAATCTCCACTACAGAATGTTCCATTAATTAACTCCCAATCTGGAATTCATCGAATATCCACTCAAGGCCCGATTTCGTTTCACTAGTGTTGAATATCTAAGTAACTGAATACAGATTTTCAGCGTTCTGTTCTCACTCGCAGACATGCTGTTGATCTGGCAATCCACTACACAGTGGTCAGATTATTCTTTTCCTGGCCACACAAACCATACTTCAGAATTCCTTGGAATCTCCACTACAGACTGTTTCATAGATTCAATTCCTATCTGGAAATCATCGAATCTCCAATTCCAGGCAGGCTTTCATTACACCACTGATGAAGTTCAAGGAATCCAATGCTGGATTTCAGAGGCATGATCACACTCGAAGGCGTGCTGTCCAACTGCCTATCCACTGAACCCTGGTCAGCTCTTCATTTTCCTGTCCACAAAACCCAGACTTCAGAAGTAATTGGAATCTCCACTACAGAATGTTCCATTCATTCACTCCCAATCGGGAATTCATCGAATCTCCACTCAAGGCAGGATTCCTTGACACCACTGGTGAATATCCAAGTAACGCATTGTTGGTTTTCAGCAGCCAGTTCAAAGTCGCACTCTGCTGTGCAACAGGCTACCCACTCTTCCCTGGTTGCTCTTCATTTTCCTGTTCACAAAACCCAGACTTCAGAATTCATTGGAATCTCTACTACGGAATGTTCCATTCATTCCCTGCCAATATCGAATTCATGGAATCTCCACTTCAGGCATACTTTTGTTGCACCTTTGGAGAATGTCCATGTAACCTAATGCTGTTTTCTAGCGTCCGCTTCACATTCTCAGGCGTGCTGTTCAACGGGCTATCCACTCCAACCTGGTCAGCTCTTCCATTTCCTGTCCACACAACCCAGACATTCGAAATCATTTGAATCTCCACTACAGTATATTCCACTCATTCACTGCTAATCTGAAGTTCTTCTAATATCCACTACAGGCAAGCTTTCGTTGCACCACTGGTGAATGTCCTAGTAACCAATGCTGGTTTTCATAGGCGTGTTCACACTCGGAGTCGTGCTGTTCAACTGGCTGTCCACTCAACCCTGGTCAGCTCTTCTTTTTCTTGGTCACATAACCCAGACTTCAGAAACCATTAGAATCTCCACTTCAGAATGTTCCATTCATTCACTGCCAATCTGGAATTCATCGAATCTCCACTGCATACAGGATTTGTTTACACCACTGGTGAATATTCAAGTAACCCAATGGTGGGCTTCAGCAGCCTGTTCAAAAATCGCAGGCCTGGTCTTCACCTGGCTATCAATTCCCACTTGGTAAGCTCTTCAGTTTCTTGTCCATATAACGTAGAATACAGAAACCATTGGAATCTTTACTACAGAATGTTCCATTCATTCACTCCCTATTTGGAATTCTTGGAACCTACACTCCAGGCAGGCTTTCTTTACACCACTGTTGAATATCCAAGTAACACATTGCTGGTTTTCAGCATACTGTTCACACTCGTATGCATGCTATTCAACTGGTTATCCACTCCACAGTGTGCAAGTCTTTCTTTTAATTTCCAAACAACCCACATGACTGAAATTATTGGAATATCCACTACAGAACGTTCAATTTATTCACTGCGATTCGGGAAATCATCTGAACCTCCACTCCATGAACGCATTCGTTCTACCACTGGTGAAAGTCCAAGTAAACCAATGCTGGTTTTCAGAGGACTGTTTATTATCGCAGGCCTGTTCTTCAACTGCCTATAAAATCCCACCTGGTAAGCTCTTCAGTTTCTTGTCCATACAACGTAGAATTCAGAAAGCTTTGGAATCTACACTACAGAATGTTCCATTCATTCACTGTCTATTTGGAATTCTTGGAAACTACACCCAGGCAGGCTTTCAGTACACCACTGGTGAATGTCCAAGTAGCACATAGCTGGTTTTCAGAATACTGTTCACACTCGCATGCATGCTACTCAACAGGCTATCCACTCCACATTGGTCAAGTCTTTCTTTTACTGTCCAAACAACACACATGACAGAAATCATTGGAATATCCACTACAGAATGTTCAATTCATTGACTGCGAATCTGGAATTGATCTGAATCTCCACTTCAGGCATGCTTTCGTTACACCACTGTTGAATGTCCAAGTAACACACTGCTCGTTTTCATTGTCCTGATCCCCCTCGGAGGTGTGCTGTTCAACTGGCTATCCACTGAACCCTGATCAGCTCTTCTTTTTCCTGTCCACACTAACTAGACTTCAGAAATGATTGGAATCTCCTGTACAGAATGTTCCATTCATTCACTGCCAATCTGGAATTCATCGAATCTCCACTCCAGGCAGGATTTCGGTGCACCACTGCTCAATATCCAAGTACCCCAATGCTGGTATTTCGCGGCCTATTCACACTCACTGGTGTGCTATTCTACTGGCTATCCTCTCCAACTTGATCAGTTCTTCATTTTCCTGTCCACTCAACCCAGACTTCAAAATTCAATGGAATCTCCACTACAGAATGTTCCATTCGTTCACTCCCAATCTGGAATTCATCGAATCTCCACTCCAGGCCGGATTCCGTTTCACTAGTGTTGAAAGTACAAGTAACCCAAGGCTGCTTTTCAGTGGCCTGTTCACACTTGCAGGAGTACTGTTCAACTGACTATCCACTCAACCCTGGTCAGCTCAACACTTTCCTGTCCACATAACTTAGACTTTAGAAACCATTATAATCTCCACTACAGAATGTTCCATTCATACACTTCCGATCCGGAATTCATTGAATCTCCACTCCAGGAAGTCTTCAGTTACACGACTGGTGAATATCTAAGTAACTGAATGCTGATTTTCAGCGTTCAGTTCTCACTTGCAGACGTGCGTTTGAACTGGCCTTCCCCTACACAGTGGTCAGATTATTCTTTTCCTGTCCACACAAACCATACTTCAGAATTCATTGGAATCTCCACTACAGACTGTTCCATTGATTCAATTCCAATATGGAATTCATCGAATCTCCAACTCCAGGCAGGCTTTCGTTACACCACTGATGATGTCCAAGGAATCCAATGCTGGATTTCAGAGGCATGATCACACTCGCAAGCGTGCTGTCCAACTGCCTATCCACTCAACCCTGGTCAGCCATTCATTTTCCTGTCCCAAAAACCCAGACTTCTGAAGTAATTGCAATCTCCACTACAGATTGTTGGTTTTCAGCAGCCAGTTCAAAGTCGCAGTCTGCTGTTCAACAGGCTATCCACCTTTCCCTGATCTTCTCTTCATTTTCCTGTACGCAAAACCCAGACTTCAGAAATCATTGGAATCTCTCCTACATAATGTTCCATTCATTCCCTGCCAATATCGAATTCATGGAATCTCCACTCCAGGCAAGCTTTCGTTACACCACTGGTGAATGTCCAAGAAACCAATGCTGGTTTTCATAGGCGTGTTCACACTCGGAGTCGTGCTGTTCAACTGGCTGTCCAATGGACCCTGGTCAGCTCTTCTTTATCCTCTTTATATAACCCAGACTTCAGAAACCATTAGAATCTCCACTTCATAATGTTCCACTCATTCACTGCGAATCTGGAATTCTTCGAATCTCCACTGCAGACAGGATTCCTTTACACCGCTGGTGAATGTCCAAGTTATACATTGCTGGTTTTCAGCATACTGTTCACACTTGCATGCATGCTATTCAACTGGCTATCCACTCCACAGTGGTCAAGTCTTTCTTTTACTGCCCAAACAACTCACACGACAGAAATTATTGGAATATCCACTACAGAATGTTCAATTCATTCACTGAGAATCGGGAATTCATCTGAACTTCCACTCTATGAACGCATTCGTTATACCACAGGTGAATGTCCAAGTAACCCAATGCTGATTTCAGAGGACTGTTTATTCTCGCAGGTCTGGTCTTCAACTGGCTATCAAATACCACCTGGTAAGCTCTTCAGTTTCTTGTCCATACAACGTAGAATTCAGAAATCATTGGAATCTCCACTACAGAATGTTCCATTCATTTACTGCCTATTTGGAATTCTTGGAACCTACACTCCAGGCAGGATTTCTTTACACCACTGGTGAATGTCCAAGTAACACATTGCTGCTTTTCAGCATACTATTCACACTCGCATGCATGCTATTCAACTGGTTATCTACTCCACAGTAGTCAAGTCTTTCTTTTACTGTCCAAACAACCCAAAAGACAGAAATTATTGGAATATCCACTACAAAATGTTCAATTCATTCACTGAGAATCGGGAATTCATCTGAACCTCCACTCCATGAACGCATTCTTTATACCACTGGTGCATGTCCAAGTAACCCAATGCTGGTTTTCAGAGGACTGTTTATTCTCGCAGGCCTGGTCTTCAACTGGCTATCAAATCCCACCTGGTAAGCTCTTCTGTTTCTTGTCCATACAACGTAGAATTCAGAAACCATTGGAATCTCCACTACAGAATGTTCCATTCATTCATTGCCTATTTGGAACTCTTGGAACCTACACTCCAGGCAGGCTTTCATTACACCACTCTTGAATGCCCAAGTAACACATTGCTGGTTTTCAGCATACTGTTCACACTTGCATGCATGCTATTCAACTGGCTATCCACTCCACAGTGGTCAAGTCTTTCTTTTACTGTCCAAACAACCCACACGACAGAAATCATTGGAATATCCACTACAGAATGTTCAATTCATTCAGTGCGAATCGGGAATTCATCTGAACTTCCACTCTATGAACGCATTCGTTATACCACAGGTGAATGTCCAAGTAACCCAATGCTGGGTTTCAGAGGACTGTTCATTCTCGCAGGCCTACTGTTCAATGGGCTATCCATTCTAACCTGTTTTGCTCTTCGTTTTCCTGTCCACACACATCGGATTTCAGAAATAATTGGAATATCCACTACAGAACGTTCCATTTGTTAACAGCGAATCTGGAATTCATCTGAATCTCCACTCCAGGCAGGCTTTCGTTACACCACGGTTGAATGTCCAAGTAACACACTGCTCATTTTCATTGTCCTGATAACCTTGAGCGGCGTGCTGTTCAACTGGCTATCCACTGTACCCTGGTCAGCTCTTCATTTTCCTGCCCCCACTACCTAGACTTCAGAAATGATTGGAATCTCCTGTACAGAATGTTTCATTCATTCACTGCCAATCTGGAATTCATCGAATCTCCACTCCAGGCAGGATTTCGGTGCACCACTGGTCAATATCGAAGTATCACAATGCTGGTTTTTCGCGGCCTGTTCACATTCGTTGGTGTGATATTCTACTGGCTATCCTCTCCAACCTGATCACCTCTTCATTTTCCTGTCCACTCAACCCAGACTTCAAAGTTCAATGGAATCTCCACTACAGAATGTTCCATTCATTCACTCCCAATCTGGAATTCATCGAATATTCACTCAAGGCCCGATTTCGTTTCACTAGTGTTGAATGTACAAGTAACCCAAGGCTGCTTTTCAGCGGCCTGTTCACACTCGCAGGAGTGCTGTTCAACTGACTATCCACTCAACCCTGGAAAGCTCTACATTTTCCTGTCCACATAACTTAGACTTCAGAAACCATTATAATGTCCACTACAGAATGTTTCATCCATTCACTGCCGATCTGGAATTCATTGAATCTCCGCTCCAGGCAGAATTCAGTTAAACGACTGGTGAATATCTAAGTAACTGAATACAGATTTTCAGCGTTCTGTTCTCACTCGCAGACGTGCTGTTGAACTGGCAATCCACTACACAGTGGTCAGATTATTCTTTTCCTGTCCACACAAACCATACTTCAGCATTAATTGGAATCTCCACTACAGACTGTTCCATTGTTTCAATTCCAATCTGGAATTCATCAAATATCCAACTCCAGGCAGGCTTTCACTACACCACTGATGATGTCCAAGGAATCCAATGCTGGATTTCAGAGGCATGATCACACTCGAAGACGTGCTGTCGAACTGCCTATCCACTGAACCCTGGTCAGCTCTTCATTTTCCTGTCCACAAAACCCAGACTTCAGAAGTAATTGGAATCTCCACTACAGAATGTTCCATTCATTCACTCCCAATCGGGAATTCATCGAATCTCCACTCAAGGCAGGATTCCTTGACACCACTGGTGAATATCCATGTAACGCATTGTTGGTTTTCAGCAGCCAGTTCAAAGTCGCACTCTGCTGTGCAACAGGCTACCCACTCTTCCCTGGTTGCTCTTCATTTTCCTGTACACAAAACCCAGACTTCAGAATTCATTGGAATCTCTACTACGGAATGTTCCATTCATTCCCTGCCAATATCGAATTCATGGAATCTCCACTTCAGGCATACTTTCGTTGCACCTTTGGAGAATGTCCATGTAACCTAATGCTGTTATCCAGCGTCCGCTTCACATTCTCAGGCGTGCTGTTCAACGGGCTATCCACTCCAACCTGGTCAGCTCTTCCATTTCCTGTCCACACAACCCAGACATTCGAAATCATTTGAATCTCCACTACAGTATATTCCACTCATTCACTGCTAATCTGAAGTTCTTCTAATATCCACTACAGGCAAACTTTCGTTGCACCACTGGTGAATGTCCTAGTAACCAATGCTGGTTTTCATAGGCGTGTTCACACTCGGAGTCGTGCTGTTCAACTGGCTGTCCACTCAACCCTGGTCAGCTCTTCTTTTTCTTGGTCACATAACCCAGACTTCAGAAACCATTAGAATCTCCACTTCAGAATGTTCCATTCATTCACTGCCAATCTGGAATTCATCGAATCTCCACTGCAGACAGGATTTGTTTACACCACTGGTGAATATTCAAGTAACCCAATGGTGGTCTTCAGCAGCCTGTTCAAATTTGCAGGCCTGGTCTTCACCTGGCTATCAATTCCCACTTGGTAAGCTCTTCAGTTTCTTGTCCATATAACGTAGAATTCAGAAACCATTGGAATCTTTACTACAGAATGTTCCATTCATTCACTCCCTATTTGGAATTCTTGGAACCTACACTCCAGGCAGGCTTTCTTTACACCACTGTTGAATATCCAAGTAACACATTGCTGGTTTTCAGCATACTGTTCACACTCGTATGCATGCTATTCAACTGGTTATCCACTCCACAGTGTGCAAGTCTTTCTTTTAATTTCCAAACAACCCACATGACAGAAATTATTGGAATATCCACTACAGAATGTTCAATTTATTCACTGCGAATCGGGAAATCATCTGAACCTCCACTCCATGAACGCATTCGTTCTACCACTGGTGAAAGTCCAAGTAAACCAATGCTGGTTTTCAGAGGACTGTTTATTATTGCAGGCCTGTTCTTCAACTGCCTATAAAATCCCACCTGGTACGCTCTTCAGTTTCTTGTCCATACAACGTAGAATTCAGAAAGCTTTGGAATCTACACTACAGAATGTTCCATTCATTCACTGCCTATTTGGAATTCTTGGAACCTACACTCCAGGCAGGCTTTCTTTACACCACTGGTGAATGTCCAAGTAACACATTGCTGGTTTTCAGCATAGTGTTCACACTCGCATGCATGCTATTCAACTGGCTATCCACTCCACAGTGGTCAAGTCTTTCTTTTACTGTCCAAACAACCCGCACGACAGAAATCATTGGAATATCCACTACAGAATGTTCAATTCATTGACCGCGAATCTGGAATTGATCTGAATCTCCACTCCAGGCATGCTTTCGTTACACCACTGTTGAATGTCCAAGTAACACACTGCTCGTTTTCATTGTCCTGATCCCCCTCGGAGGCGTGCTGTTCAACTGGCTATCCACTGAACCCTGATCAGCTCTTCTTTTTCCTGTCCACACTAACTAGACTTCAGAAATGATTGGAATCTCCTGTACAGAATGTTCCATTCATTCACTGCCAATCTGGAATTCATCGAATCTCCACTCCAGGCAGGATTTCGGTGCACCACTGCTCAATATCCAAGTACCCCAATGCTGGTATTTCGCGGCCTATTCACACTCACTGGTGTGCTATTCTACTGGCTATCCTCTCCAACTTGATCAGTTCTTCATTTTCCTGTCCACTCAACCCAGACTTCAAAATTCAATGAAATCTCCACTACAGAATGTTCCATTCATTCACTCCCAATCTGGAGTTCATCGAATCTCCACTCCAGGCCGGATTCCGTTTCACTAGTGTTGAATGTACAAGTAACCCAAGGCTGCTTTTCAGTGGCCTGTTCACACTTGCAGGAGTGCTGTTCAACTGACTATCCACTCAACCCTGGTCAGCTCAACACTTTCCTGTCCACATAACTTAGACTTTAGAAACCATTATAATCTCCACTACAGAATGTTCCATTCATACACTTCCGATCCGGAATTCATTGAATTTCCACTCCAGGAAGACTTCAGTTACACGACTGGTGAATATCTAAGTAACTGAATGCTGATTTTTAGCGTTCAGTTCTCACTTGCAGACGTGCGTTTGAACTGGCCTTCCGCTACACAGTGGTCAGATTATTCTTTTCCTGTCCACACAAACCATACTTCAGAATTCATTGGAATCTCCACTACAGAGTGTTCCATTGATTCAATTCCAATATGGAATTCATCGAATCTCCAACTCCAGGCAGGCTTTCGTTACACCACTGATGATGTCCAAGGAATCCAATGCTGGATTTCAGAGGCATGATCACACTCGCAAGCGTGCTGTCCAACTGCCTATCCACTCAACCCTGGTCAGCCATTCATTTTCCTGTCCCAAAAACCCAGACTTCTGAAGTAATTGCAATCTCCACTACAGATTGTTGGTTTTCAGCAGCCAGTTCAAAGTCGCAGTCTGCTGTTCAACAGGCTATCCACCTTTCCCTGATCTTCTCTTCATTTTCCTGTACGCAAAACCCAGACTTCAGAAATCATTGGAATCTCTCCTACATAATGTTCCATTCATTCCCTGCCAATATCGAATTCATGGAATCTCCACTCCAGGCAAGCTTTCGTTACACCACTGGTGAATGTCCAAGTAACCAATGCTGGTTTTCATAGGCGTGTTCACACTCGGAGTCGTGCTGTTCAACTGGCTGTCCAATGGACCCTGGTCATCTCTTCTTTATCCTGTTTACATAACCCAGACTTCAGAAACCATTAGAATCTCCACTTCATAATGTTCCACTCAATCACTGCGAATCTGGAATTCTTCGAATCTCCACTGCAGACAGGATTCCTTTACACCGCTGGTGAATGTCCAAGTTATACATTGCTGGTTTTCAGCATACTGTTCACACTTGCATGCATGCTATTCAACTGGCTATCCACTCCACAGTGGTCAAGTCTTTCTTTTACTGCCCAAACAACCCACACGACAGAAATCATTGGAATATCCACTGCAGAGTGTTCAATTCATTCACTGGGAATCGGGAATTCATCTAAACCTCCTCTCCATGAACGCATTCGTTTTACCTCTGGTGAATGTCCAAGTAACTCAGTGCTGGTTTTCAGAGGTCTGTTCATTCTCGCAGTCCTGCTATTGAACTGGCTATCCATTCTAACCTGGTCTGCTCTTCATTTTCCTGTCCATGCATATCGGATTTCAGAAATAATTGGAATCTCCACTACAGAACGTTCCATTCGATCACTGTGAATCTGGAATTCATCTGAATCTCCACACAAGCAGGCTTTCGTTACACCACTGCTGAATGAACAAGTAACAAACTGCTCGTTTTCATTCACCTGATCCACCTCGGAGGGGTGCTGTTAAACTGGCTATCCACTGAACCCTGGTCAGCTCTCCATTTTCTTGTCCCCGCAACCTAGACTTCAGAAATGATTGGAATCTCCTGTACTGAATGTTCCATTTATTCACTGCCAATCTGGAATTCATCGAATCTCCACTCCAGGCAAGATTTCGTTACACCACTGGTAAATATCCAAGTACCCCAATACTGGTTCTCGCGGCCTGTTCACACTCACTGGTGTGCTATTCTACGGGCTATCCTCTCCAACCTGATAAGCTCTTCATTTTCCTGTCCACTCAACCCAGACTTCAAATTCAATGGAATCTCCACTACTGAATGTTTTATGCATTCACTCCCAATCTGGAATTCAGCGAGACTCCACTCCAGGCCGGATTTCTTTTCAGCAGCCTGTTCACACTCGCAGGAGTCATGATCAACTGACTATCCACTCAACCCTGGTCAGATCTACATTTTCCTGTCCACATAACTTAGACTTCAGAAACTATTATAATCTTCACTACATTATGTTCCACTCATTCATTGCCGATCTGAATTCATCGAATCTCCACTCCAGGCAGACATTAGTTACACGACTGGTGAATATCTAGGTTACTGAATGCTGATTTTTAGCGTTCTGTTCTCACTCGCAGATGTGCTGTTGAACTGGCAATCCACTACACAGAGTTCAGATTATTCTTTTCCTGGCCACACAAACCAAACTTCAGAATTCCTTGGAATCTCCACTACAGACTGTTTCATAGATTCAATTCCTATCTGGAAATCATCGAATCTCCAATTCCAGGCAGGCTTTCATTACACCACTGATGAAGTTCAAGGAATCCAATGCTGGATTTCAGAGGCATGATCACACTCGCAGGCGTGCTGTCCAATTGCCTATCCACTCAACCCTGGTCAGCTCTTCATTTTCCTGTCCACAAAACCCAGACTTCCGAAGTAATTGGAATCTCCACTACAGAAAGTTCCATTCATTCACTCCCAATCGGGAATTCATCGAATATTCACTCCAGGCAGGATTCCTTTACACCACTGGTGAATATCCAAGTAACCCAATCTTGGTTTTCAGCAGGCAGTTCAAAGTCGCAGTCTGCTGTTCAACAGGCTGTCCACTCTTCCCTGCTCTGCTCTTCATTTTCCTATACACAAAATCCAGACTTCAGAAATCATTGGAATCTCTCCTACGGAATGTTCCATTCATCCCTGCCACTATCGAATTCATGGAATATCCACTCCAGGCATGCTTTCGTTGCACCATTGGAGAATGTGCAAGTAACCTAATGCTGTTTCGAGCGTCCGTTTCACACTCCCAAGGGTGCTGTTCAACGGGCTATCCACTCCAACCTGGTCAGCTCTTCCATTTCCTGTCCACACAACCCAGACTTTCAAATCATTTGAATCTCCACTACCGGATATTCCACTCATTCACTGCTAATCTGAAGTTCTTTGAATCTCCACTCCAGGCAAGATTTCGTTACACCACTGGTGAATGTCCAAGTAACCAATGCTGGTTTTCATAGGCGTGTTAACACTCAGAGTCGTGCTGTTCAACTGGTTGTCCACTCAACCCTGGTCAGCTCTTCTTTTTCCTTTTCACTTAACCCAGACTTCAGAAGCCATTAGAATCTCCACTTCAGAATGTTCCATTCATTCACTGCCAATATGGAATTCATCGAATCTCCACTGCAGGCAGGATTTCTTTACACCACTGGTGAATGTTCAAGTAACACACTGATGGTTTTCAGCATACTGTTCACAGTCGCATGCATGCTATTCAACTGGCAATCCACTCCAAAGTGGTCAAGTCTTTTTTACTGTCCAAACAACCCACTCGACAGAAGTAATTGGAAAATCCACTACTGAATTTTCAATTCATTCACTGCGAATCGGGAATTTATCTTAACCTCCACTCCATGAACGCATTCGTTATAACACCGGCGAATGTCCAAGTAACCCAATGCTGGTTTTCGGAGGACTGTTTATTCTCGCAGGCCTGGTCTTCAACTGGCTATATAATTCCACCTGGTAAGCTCTTCAGTTTCTTGTCCATACAACGTAGAATTCAGAAACCATTGGCATCTCCACTACTGAATGTTCCATTCATTTACTGCCTATTTGGAATTCTTGGAAACCACACTCCAGTCAGGCTTTCTTTACATCACTGGTGAATGTCCAAGTAACACATTGCTGGTTTTCAGCATACTGTTCCCTCTCACATGCATGCTCTTCAACTGGCTGTCCACTCCAGAGTGGTCAAGTCTTTCTTTTACTGTCCAAACAACCCACACGACAGAAATCATTGGAATATCCAATACAGAATGTTCAATTAATTCGCTGCGAATCGGGAATTCATCTGAACCTCCACTCCATGAACGCATTCGTTATACCACTGGTGAATGTCCAAGTAACCCAATGCTAGTTTTCAGAGGAGTATTTATTCTCGCAGGCCTGGTCTTCAACTGGCTATCAAATACCACCTGGTAAGCTCTACAGTTTCTTGTCCATACAACGTAGAATTCAGAAACCGTTGGAATCTTCACTACAGAATGTTCCATTCATTCACTCCCAATCGGGAGTGCATCGAATCTCCACTCCAGGCAGGATTCCTTTACACCACTGGTGAATATTCAAGTAACCGAATGTTGGTTTTCAGCAGCCAGTTCAAAGTCGCAATCTGCTGTTCAAAAGGCTATTCACTCTTCCTTGCTCTGCTCTTCGTTTTCCTGTACACAAAACCCAGACTTCAGTAATCATTGGAATCTCTCCTACGGAATGTTCCATTCATTCCCTGCCAATATCGAATTCATGGAATCTCCACTCCAGGCATGATTTCGTTGCACCATTGGAGAATATCCAAGTAACCTAATGCTGTTTTCCAGCATCCGCTTCACACACCTAGGCGTGCTGTTCAACGGGCTAACCACTCCAACTAGGTCACCTCTTCCATTTCCTGTCCACACAACCCAGACTTTCGAAATCATTTGAATATCGACTACAGAATATTCCACTCATTCACTGCTAATCTGAAGTTCTTCAAATCTCCACTCTAGGCAAGCTTTCTTTACACCACTGGTGAATGTCCAAGTAACCAATGCAGGTTTTCATAGGCGTGTTCACACTCGGAGTCGTGCTGTTCAACTGTCTGTCCACTCAAATCTGGTCAGCTCTTCTTTTTCCTCTTCACATTACCCAGACTTCAGAATCCATTAGAATCTCCTCTTCAGAATGTTCCATTCATTTACTGCCATTATGGAATTCATCGAATCTCCACTGCAGGCAGGATTTCTTTACACCACTGGTGAATAATCAAGTAAGCCAGTGGTGGTTTTCAGTAGCCTGTTCAAATTCGCAGGCCTGGTCTTCAACTGGCTATAAAATCCCACCTGGTAAGCTCTTCAGATTCGTGTCCATACAACGTAGAATTCAGAAACCATTGGAATCTCCACTACAGAATGTTCCATTCATTCACTGCCTATTTCGAATTCTTGGATCCTACACTCCAGGCAGGCTTTCTTTACACCACTGGTGAATGTCCAAGTATCACATTGCTGGTTTCAGCATACTCTTCACACTTGCATGCATGCTATTCAACTGGCTATCCACTCCAGAGTGGTCAAGTCTTTCTTGTACTATCCAAACAACCCACACGGCAGAAGTCATTCGAATATCCACTACAGAATGTTCAATTCATTCACTGCGAATCGGGAATTCATCTGACCCTCCACTCCATGAACGCATTCGTTTACCATTGGTGAATGTCCAAGTAACGCAATACTGGTTTTCAGAGGACTGTTCTATCTCGCAGGGCTGCTGTTGGACTGGCTATCCATTCTAACCTGGTCGGCTCTTCATTTTCATGTCCACACACATCGGATGTCCGAAAAAATTGGAATCTCCACTACAGAACGTTCCATTCATTCACTGCGAATCTGGAATTCATCTGAATCTCCAAACCAGGCAGGCTTTCGTTACACCACTGTTGAATGTCCAGCTAACACACTGCTCTTTTTCATTGTCCTGATCCCCCTCGGAGGCGTGCTGTTCACCTGGCTATCCACTGTACCCTGGTCAGCTCTTCATTTTCCTGTCGCCACAACCTAGACTTCAGAATTGATTGGAATCTCCTGTACAGAATGTTCCATTCTTTCACTGCCAATCTGGAATTCATCGAATCTCCACTCCAGGCCGGATTTCGTTTCACTAGTGTTGAATGTAGAAGTAACCCGAGGCTGCTTTTCAGCGGCCTGTTCACACTCTCAGGAGTGCTGTTCAACTCACTATCCACTCAACCCTTGGCAGCTCTAAGTTTTCCTCTCCACATAACTTAGACTTCAGAAACCATTATAATCTCCACTACAGAATGTGACATTCATTCACTGCCGATCTGGAATTCATCGAATCTCCACTCCAAGCAGACTTTAGTTACACGACTGGTGAATAACTTAGTAACTGAAAGCTGATTTTCATCGTTCGGATCTCACTCGCAGACGTGTTGTTGAACTGGCAATCCACTGCACAGTGGTCAGATTATTCTTTTCCTGTCGACACAAAGCATACTTCATTATTCATTGGAATCTCCACTAGAGACTATTCCATTGATTCAATTCCAATCTGGAATTCATCGAATCTCCAACTCCAGGCAGGCTTTCGTTACACCACTGATGATGTCCAAGGAATCCAATGCTGGATTTCAGAGGCATGATAACACGCGCAGGCATGCTGTCCAACTGCCTATCCACTCCACCCTGGTCAGCTCTTCATTTTCCTGTCCACAAAATCCAGACTTCGGAAGTAATTGGAATCTCTCCTACGGAATTTTCCATTCTTTCCCTGCCAATGTCGAATTCATGGAATCTCCACTCCAGGCATGCTTTCGTTGCACCATTGGAGAATGTCCAAGTAACATAATGCTGATTTCCAGCATCCGCTTCACACTCCTATGGGTGCTCTTCAACGGGCTATCCACTCCAACCTGGTCAGCTCTGCCATTACCTGTCCACACAACGCAGACTTTCGAAATCTTTTGAATCTCCACTACAGAATATTCCACTCATTCACTGCTAATCTGAAGGTCTTCAAATCTCCACTCCAGGAAAGATTCCGTTACACCACTGGTGAATGTCCAAGTAACCAATGCTGGTTTTCATAGGCGTGTTCACACTCAGAGTCGTGCTGTTCAACTGGCTGTCCACTCAACCCTGGTCAGCTCTTCTTTTTCCTGTTCACATTACCCAGACTTCAGAAACCATTAGAATCTAAACTTCAGAATGTTCCATTCATTTACTGCCAAACTGGAATTCATCGAATCTCCACTGCAGGCAGGATTTCTTTACACCACTGGTGAATATTCAAGTAACCCAGTGGTGGTTTTCAGCAGCCTGTTCAAATTCGGCGTCCTGGTCTTCAACTGGCTATAAAATCACACCTGGTAAGCTCTTCAGTTTCTTGTCCATACAACGTAGAATTCAGAAACCATTGGAATCTCCACTACAGAATGTTCCATTCATTCACTGCCTATTTGGAATTCTTGGATCCTACACTCCAGGCAGTCTTTCTTTACACCACTAGTGAATGTCCAAGTAACACACTGCTGGTTTCAGCATACTCTTCACACTTGCATGCATGCTATTCAACTGGCTATCCACTCCACAGTGGTCAAGTCTTTCTTTTTCTCTCCAAACAACCCACACGACAGAAATCATTGGAATATCCACTACAGAATGTTCAATTCATTCACTGCGAATCTGGAATTCATCTGAAACTCCACTCCATGAACGCATTCGTTTACCATTGGTGAATGTCCAAGTAACGCAATGCTGGTTTTCAGAGGACTGTTCTATCTCGCAGGCCTGCTGTTCAACTGGCTATCCATTCTCACCTGGTCTGCTCTTCATATTCCTGTGCACACACATCGGATGTCCGAAATAATTGGAATCTCCACTACAGAAAGTTTCATTCATTCATTGCCTATTTGGAATTCTTGGATCCAACACTGCAGGCAGGCTTTCATTACACCACTGGTGAATGTCCAAGAAACACATTGCTGGTTTTCATAGGCATGTTCACACTTGGAGTCGTGCTGTTCAACTGCCTGTCCACTCAACCCTGGATGGCTCTTCTTTTTCCTGTTCTCATAACCCAGACTTCAGAAACCGTTAGAATCTCCACTTCAGATTGTTTCATTCATTCTCTGCAGTCTGGATTTCATCGAATCTCCACTCCGGGCAGGATTTCGTTACACCACTGCTCAATATCCAAGTACCCTAATGATGGTTTTTCGCGGCATTTTCACACTCGCTGGTGTGCTATTCTACTGGCTCTCATCTCCAACATGATCAGCTCTTCATTTTCCTGTCCACTCAATCCAGACTTCAAAATTCAATGGAATCTCTACTGCAGAATGTTCCATTAATTCACTTCGAATCTCTAATTCATCGAATCTCCACTCCAGGCTGGATTTCGTTTCACTAGTGCTGAATATACAAGAAAGCCAATGTTGCTTTTCAGCGGACTGTTCACAGTCACAATAGTACTGTTAACTGAATATCCACTCAACCCTGGTAATCTCTACATTTTCCTGTCCACATAACTTAGACTTCAGAAACCATTATAATCTTCACTACAGAATGTTCCATTCATTCACTGCCGATCTGGAATTTATCGAATCTCCACTCCAGCCATAGTTTAGTTACACGACTGGTGAATATCTAAGTAACTGAATGCTGATTTTCATCTTTCTGTTCTCACTCGCAGACGTGCTGTTGAACTGGCAATCCACTACACAGTGGTCAGATTATTCTTTTCCTGTCCACACAAACCATAATTCAGAATTCATTGGAATTTCCACTACAGACTCTTCCATAGATTCAATTCCAATCTGGAATTCTTCGAATCTACAACTCCAGGAAGGCTTTCGTTACACCACTGATAATGTCCAAGGAATCCAATGCTGGATATCAGAGGCATGATAACACACGCAGGCGTGCTGTCCAACTGCCTATCCACTCAAACCGGGTCAGCTCTTCATTTTCCTGTCCACAAAACCCAGACATCAGAAGTAATTGGAATCTCCACTACAGAATTTTCGATTCATTCACTCCCAATAGGGAATTCATCGAATCTCCACTCCAGGCAGGATTCCTTTACACGACTGGTGAATATCCAAGTAACACAATGTTGGTTGTCAGCAGCCAGTATAAAGTCGCAGTCTGCTGTTCAACAGGCTATCCACTCTTCACTGCTCTGCTCTTCATTTTCCTGTACACAAAACCCAGATTTCAGAAATCATTGGAATCTCTCCTAGGAAATGTTCCATTAATTCCCTGCCAATATCGAATTCATGAAATCTCCACTCCAGGCATGCTTTCGTTGCATCATTGGAGAATGTTCAAGTATCCTAATGCTGTTTTCCAGCGTCCGCTTCACACTCGCAAAGGTGCTGTTCAACGGGCTATCCACTCCAACCTGGTCAGCTCTTACATTTCCTGTCCACACGACCCACACTTTCGAAATAATTTGAATCTCCACTACAGGATATTCCACTCATTCACTGCTAATCTGAAGTTATCCGAATCTCCACTCCAGGGAAGCTTTCGTTACACCACTGGTGAATGTCCAAGTAACCAATGCAGGTTTTCATAGGCGTATTCACACTCAGAGTCGTGTTGTTCAACTGGTTGTCCACTCAACCCTGTCAGCTCTTCTTTTTCCTGTTCACTTAACCCAGATTTCAGAAGCCATTAGAATCTCCACTTTAGAATGTTCCATTCATTTACTGCCAATATGGTATTCATAGAATCTCCACTGCAGGCAGGATTTCTTTAAACCACTGGTGAATATTCACGTAACCCCGTGGTGGTTTTCAGCAGCCTGTTCAAATTCGAAGGCCTGGTCTTCAACTGGCTATAAAATCCCACCTGGTAAGCACTTCAGTTTCGTGTCCATACAACGTAAAATTCAGAAACCATTGGAATCTCCACTACAGAATGTTCCATTCATTCACTGCCTATTTGGAATTCTTGGATCCTACACTCCAGGCAGGCTTTCTTTACACCACTAGTGAATGTCCAAGTAACACACTGCTGGTTTCAGCATACTCTTCACACTTGCATGCAAGCTATTCAACTGGCTATACACTCCACAGTGGTCAAGTCTTTCTTGTACTGTCCAAACAACCCACACGACAGAAATCATTGGAATATCCACTACAGAATGTTCAATTCATTCTCTGCGAATCGGGAATTCATCTGAACCTCCACTCCATGAACGTATTCGTTATACCATTGGTGAATGTCCAAGAAACGCAATGCTGGTTTTCAGAGGACTGTTCTATCTCGCAGGCCTGCTGTTCAACTGGCTATCCATTCTAACCTGGTCTGCTCTACATTTTCCTGTGTACACACATCGGATGTCCGAAATAATTGGAATCTTCACTACAGAACGTTCCATTCATTCATTGCCTATTTGGAATTCGTGGAAACTAAACTCCAGGCAGGCTTTCATTACACCACTGGTGAATGTCCAAGTAACACGTGTTGGTTTTCATAGGCATGTTCAAACATGGAGTCGTGCTGTTCAACTGGCTGTCCACTCAACCCTGGATAGCTCTTCTTTTTCCTGTTCTCATAACCCAGACTTCAGAAACCATTAGAATCTCCACTTCAGAATGTTCCATTCATTCACTGCAATCTGGAATTCATCGATTCTCCACTCCAGGCCGGATTTCGTTTCACTAATGTTGAATGTACAAGGAAGCCAAGGTTGCTTTTCAGCGGCCTGTTCACACTCGCAGTAGTACTGTTCAAATGAATATCCACTCAATCCTGGTCATCTCTACATGTTCCTGTACACATAACTTAGACTTCAGAAACCATTATAATCTCCACTACAGAATGTTCAATTCATTCACTGCCAATCTGGAATTCATCGAATCTCCACTACAAACAGGATTTCTTTACACCACTGGTGAATATTCAAGTAACCCACTGGTGGTTTTCAGCAGCCTGTTCATATTCGCAGGCCTGGTCTTCAACTGGCTATCAAATCCCACCTGGGAAGCTCTTCAGTTTTCTGTCCATACAACGTAGAATTCAGAAACCAGTGGAATCTCCAATACAGAATGTTCCATTCATTCACTGCCTATTTGGAATTCGTGGAACCTTGACTCCAGGCAGGCTTTCTTTACACCACTGGTGAATGTCCAAGAAACACATTGCTGGTTTTCAGCATACTTTTCACACTCGCATGCATGCTATTCAATGGGCTATCCACTCCACAGAGGTCAAGACTTTATTTTACTGTCCATACAACCCACATGACAGAAATCATTGGAATATCCACTAGATAATGTTCAATTCATTCACTGCGAATCGGGAATTCAAATGAATCTCCACTACAGGCAGGCTTTCGTTACACCACTGTTGAATGTCCAAGCAGCACACTTCTAGTTTTTATTGTCCTGATCCTCCTCGGAGGCGTTCTGTTCAACTGGCTATCCACTGAACCCTGGTCAGCTCTTCATTTTCCTGTCCCCACAACCTAGACTTCAGAAACCATTAGAATCTCCACTTCAGAATGTTCCATTCATTCACTGCAATCTGGAATTCATGGAATCTTCACTCCAGGAAGGATTTCCTTACACAACTGGTCAATATCCAAGTACCCCAATGCTGGTTTTTCGCGGCCTGTTCACACTCGCTTTTGTGCTATTCTACTGGCTATCCTCTCCAACCTGATCAGCTCTTCATTTTCCTGTCCACTCAACCCAGACTTCAAAATTCAATGGAATCTCCACTCCAGAATGTTCCATTCATTCACTCCAAATCTGGAACTCATCGAATCTCCACTCCAGGCCGGATTTCGTTTCACTAGTGTTGAATGTACTAGAAACCCAACCCTGCTTTTCAGCGGCCTGTTCACACTCGCAGGAGTGCTGTTCAACTGACTATCCACTCAACCCTGGTCAGCTCTACATTTTCCTGTCCACATAAATTAGACTTCAGAAACCATTATAATCTCCACTACAGAATGTTCCATTCATTCACTGCCGATCTGGAATTCATCGAATCTCCACTACAGGCAGAATTTAGTTAAACGACTGGTGAATATCTAAGTAACTGAATGCTGATTTTCAGCTTTCTGTTGTGACTCGCAGACGTGCTGTTGAACTGGCAATCCACTACACAGTGGTCAGATTATTCTTTTCCTGTCCACACAAACCATACTTCAGAATTCATTGGAAACTCCACTACAAACTGTTCCATTGATTCTATTCCAATCTGGAATTCATCGAATCTACCACTCCACGTAGGCGTTCGTTACACCACTGATAATGTCCAAGGAATCCAATGCTGGATTTCAGAGGCATGATAACACGCGCAGGCGTGCTGTCCAACTGCCTATCCACTCAAACCTGGTCAGCTCTTCATTTTCCTGTCCACAAAACCCAGACATCAGAAGTAATTGGAATCTCCACTACAGAATGTTCCATTCACTCCCAATCGGGAATTCATCGAATCTCCACTCCAGGCAGGATTCCTTGACACCCCTGGTGAATATCCAAGTAAGCCATTGTTGGTTTTCAGCAGCCAGTTCAAAGTCGCAGTCTGCTATTCAACAGGCTCTCCACTCTTCCCTGCTCTGCTCTTCATTTTCCTATACACAAAACCCAGACTTCAGAAATCATTGGAATCTCTCCTACGGAATGTTCCATTCATTCCCTGCCCATATCGAATTCATGGAATCTCCACTCCAGGCATGCTTTCGTTGCACCATTGGAGAATGTCCAAGTAACCAAATGCTGTTTTCCAGCCTCCGGTTCACTCTCCCAAGCCTGCTGTTCAACGGGCTATCCACTCCAACCTGGTCAGCACTTCCATTTCCTGACCACACAACCCAGACTTTCGAAATCATTTGAATCTCCACTACAGAATATTCCACTCATTGACTGCTAATCTGAAGATCTTCGAATCTCCACTCCAGGCAAGCTTTCGTTAGACCACTGGTGAATGTCCAAGTAAGGAATGCTGGTTTTCATAGGCGTGTTCACACTCAGAATCGTGCTGTTCAACTGGCTGTCCACTCAACCCTGGTCAGCTCTTCTTTTTCCTGTTCACGTAACCCCCACTTCAGAAACCATTAGAATCTCCACTTCAGAATGTTCCATTCATTCACTGCCAATCTGGAATTCATCGAATCTCCACGGCAGACATGATTTCTTTACACCACTGGTGAATATTCAAGTAACCCAGTGGTGGTTTCAGCAGCCTGTTCAAATTCGCAGGCCTGGTCTTCAACTGGCTATCAAATCCCACCTGGTAAGCTGTTCAGTTTCTCGTCCATACAACGTAGAATTGAGAAACCATGGGAATCTCCACTACAGAATGTTCCATTCATTCACTGCCTGTTTGGAATTCTTGGAACCTACACTCCAGGGAGGCTTTCTTTACACCACTGGTGAAAGTCCAAGTAACACATTGCTAGTTTTCAGCATACTGTTCACACTCGCATGTATTCTATTCAACTGGCTATCCACTCCACAGTGCTCAAGTCTTTCTTTTACTGTCCAAACAACGCACACGCCAGAAATCATTGGAATATCCACTACAGAATGTTCAATTCATTCACTGCGAATCGGGAATTCATCTGAACCTCCACTCAATGAACGCGTTCGTTATACCAATTGTGAATGTCCAAGTAACCCAATGCTGGTTTTCAGAGGACTGTTCAATCTCGCAGGCCTGCTGTTCAATTGGCTATGCATACTAACATGGTCTGCTCTTCATTTTTCTGTCCACACACATCGGATTTCAGAATTAATTGGAATCTCCACTACAGAATGTTTCATTCATTCACTGCGAATCTGGAATTCATCTGAATCTCAACTCCAGGCAGGGTTTCTTTACACCACTATTGAATGCCCAAGTAACACACTGATCGTTTTCATTGTCCTGATCCCCCTCGGAGGCGTGTTGTTCAACTGGCTATTCACTGAACCCTGGTCAGCTCTTCATTTTCCTGTCCCCACAACCTAGACTTCAGAATTGATTGGAGTCTCCTGTACAGAATGTTCCATTCATTCAGTGCCAATCTGGAATTCATCGAATCTCCACTCCAGGCAGGATTTCGTTACACCGCTGCTCAATATCCAAGTACCCCAATGCTGGTTTTTCGCGGCCTGTTCACACTCGCTGGTGTGCTATTCTACTGGCTATCCTCTCCAACCTGATCAGGTCTTCATTTTCCTGTCCACTCAACCCAGACTTCAAAATTCAATGGTATATCCACTACAGAATGTTCCATTCATGCCATCCCAATCTGGAATTCATCGAATCTCCACTCCAGGCCGGATTTCGCTTCACAAGTGTTGAATGCAGAAGTAACCCAAGGCTGCTTTTCAACGGTCTGTTCATACTCGCAGGAGTGCTGTTCAACTGAATATCCACTCAACCCTGGTCAGCTCTACATTTTCTTGTGCACATAATTTAGACTTCAAAAACGATTATAATCTCCACTACAGAGTGTTCCATTCATTCACTCCCAATCTGGAATTCATCGAATCTCCACTCCAGGCCAGATTTCGTTTCACTAGTGTTGAATGTACAAGTAACACAAGGCTGCTTTTCAGCGGCCTGTTCACACTCGCAGGAGTGCTTTTCAACTGACAATCCACTCAAACCTGGTGAGCTCTACATTTTCCTATCAAAATAACTTAGACTTCAGAACCCATTATAATCTCCACTACTGAATGTTCCATTCATTCAGAGCCGATCTGGAATTCATAGAATCTCAACTCCAGGCAGAATTTCGTTACACCGCTGCTCAATATCCAAGTACCCCAATGCTGGATTTTTTGTGGCTGTTCACACTCGCTTTTGTGTTATTCTACTGGCTATCCTCTCCAATCTGAGGCTATCCTCTCCAATCTTCATTTTCCTGTCCACTCAAAAAAGACTTCAAAATTCAATGGGATCTCCACTACAGAATGTTCCATTCTTTCACTCCCAATCTGGAATTCATCGATTCTCCACTCCAGGCCGGATTTAGTTTCACTAGTGTTGAATGTACAAGTAACCCTAGGCTGCTTTTCAGCGGTCTGTTCACACTCGCAAGAGTGCTCTTCAACTGACTATCCACGCAACCCTGGTCAGCTCTTCATTTTCCTGTCCACAAAACCCAGATATCAGAAGTAATTGTAATCTCCACTACAGAATGTTCCATTCATTCACTTCCAATCTGGAATTCATCGAATCTCCACTCCATTCCGGATTTCGTTTCACTAGTGTTGAATGTACAAGAAACCCAATTCTGCTTTTCAGCGGCCAATTCACACTCGCAGTAGTTCTGTTCAACTGAATATCCACTCAACCCTGGTCAGCTCTACTTTTTCCTGTCCACATAATTTAGACTTCAGAAAACCTTATAATCTCCACTACAGTACGTTCCATTCATTAACTCCCAATCTGGAATTCATTGAATCAACACTGGAGGCCAGATTTCGTTTCACTAGTGTTGAATGTACAAGTAACCCAAGGTTGCTTGTGAGCGGCCTGTTCGCACTCGCAGGAGTGCTGTTCAACTCACTATCCACTCAAACCTGGTCAGCTCTACATTTTCCTGTCCAAATCACTAGACTTCAAAAACCATTATAATCTCCACTACAGAATGTTCCATTCATTCAGAGCCGATCTGGAATTCATCGAATCTCCACTCCAGGCAGACTTTAGTTACAAGTCTGGTGAATATGTAAGTAACTGAATGCTGATTTTCAGCGTTCTGTTCTCACTCGCAGACGTGCTGTTGAACTGGCTATCCACTACACAGTGGTCAGATTATTATATTCCTGCCCACACAAACCATAAATCAAAATTCATTGGAATCTCCACTATAGACTGTTCCATGGATTCAATTCCAATCTGGAATTCATCGAATCTCTAAATCCAGGCAGGCTTTCGTTACACCAATGATGATGTCCAGGAATCCAATGCTGGATTTCAGAGGCATGATCACACTCGCAGGCGTGCTGTCCAACTGCCTACCCACTCAAACCTGGTAGGCTCTTCATTTTCCTGTCCACAAAACCCAGACTTCAGAAGCAATTGGAATCTCCACTACAGAATGTTCCATTCATTCACTCCCAATCGGGAATTCATTGAATCTCCACTCCAGGCAGGATTCCTTTACACCACTGTTGAATATCCAAGAACCCAATGCTCGTTTTCAGCGGCCTGTTCACACTCGCACCAGTGCTGTTCAACTGACTATCCACTCTTCCCTGCTCTGCTCTTCATTTTCCTGTACACAAAACTCAGACTACAGAAATCATTGGAATCTCTCCTGCGGAATGTTCCATTCATTCCCTGCCGATATCGAATTCATGGAATCTCCACTCCAGGCATGCTTTCGTTGCACCATTGGAGAATGTCCAAGTAACCTAATGCTGTTCTCCAGCGTCTACTTCACAGTCCCAGGCGTGCTGTTCAACGGGCTCTCCAATCCAACCTGGTCAGCTCTTCCATTTCCTGTCCACACAACCCAGACTATCGAAATCATTTGAATCTCCACTACAGAATATTCCACTTTTTCACTGCTAATCTGAAGGTTTTTGAATCTCCACTCCAGGCAAGCATTCGTTAAACCACTGGTGAATGTCCAAGTAACCAATGCTGGTTTTCATAGGCATATTCACACTCGGAGTCGTGCTGTTCAACTGGCTGTCCACTCAACTCTGGACAGCTCTTCTTTTTCCTGATCACATAACTCAGACTTCAGAAACCATTAGAATATCCACTTCAGAATGTTCCATTCATTCACTTCCAATCTGGACTTCATCGAATCTCCACTCCAGGCAGGATTTCGTTACACCGCTGCTCAATATCCAAGTACCCCAATGCTGGTTTTTTCGCGGCTGTTCACACTCGCTGGTGTGTTATTCTACTGGCTATCCTCTCCAACCTGATGAGTTCTCCATTTTCCTGTCCACTCAAACCAGACTTCAAAATTCAATGGAATCTCCACTACAGAATGTTCCGTTCATTCACACCCAATCTGGAATTCATCGAATCTCCACTCCAGGCCGGATTTCGTTTCACTAGTGTTGAATGTACAAGAAACCCAAGGCTGCTTTTAAGCGGTATGTTCACATTCGCAGAAGTGCTGTTCACTTGACTATCCACTGAACGCTGGTCAGCCCTACATTTTCCTGTCCCCACAACCTAGACTTCAGAATTGATTGGAATCTCCTGTACAGAATGTTCCATTCATTCACTGCCATTCTGGAATTCATCGAATCTCCATTCCATGCAGTATTTCCGTACACCACTGGTCAATATCCAAGTATCCCAAGGCTGGTTTTTCGCGGCATGTTCACACTCGCTGGTGTGCTATTCTACTGGCTATCCTCTCCAACCTGTTCAGGTCTTCATTTTCCTGTCCATTCAACCCAGACTTCAAAATTCAATGGGATCTCCAATACAGAATGTTCCATTCATTCACTCCCAATCTGGAATTCATCGAATCTCCACTCTAGGCCGGATATCGTTTCACTAGTGTTGAAAGCACAAGTAACCCAAGGCTGCTTTTCAGCGGCCTGTTCACACTCGCAGGAGTGCTGTTCAACTGACTATCCACTCAACCCTGTTCAGCTATAAATTTTCCTGTCCACATAATTTAGACTACAGAAACCATTATAATCTCCAGTACAGAATGTTCCATTCATTTACTGGGAATCTGGAATTCATCTGAATCTCCACTCCAGGCAGGCTTTCTTTACACTTCTGTTGAATGTCCAAGTAACACACTGGTCGTTGTCATTGTCCTGATCCCCCTCGGAGGCCTGCTGTTCAGCTGGCAATACACTGAACCCTGGTCAGCTCTTCATTTTCCTGTCCCCACTACCTAGACTTCAGAAATGATTGGAATATCCTGTACAGACTGTTCCATTCATTCACTGCCAATCTGGAATTCATCGAATCTCCATTCCATTCAGTATTTCGGTACACCACTGGTAAATATCCAAGTACCCCAATGCTGGTTTTTCCCGGCCTGTTCACACTCGCTGGTGTGCTATTCTACTGGCTATCCTCTCCAACTTGATCAGCTCTTCATTTTCCTGTCCACATAATTTAGACTTCAGAAACCATTATAATCTCCACTACAGAATGTTCCATTCATTCACAGCGAATCTGGAATTCATCTGAATCTCCACTCCAGGCAGGCTTTCTTTACACCTGTGTTGAATGTCCAAGTAACAAACTGGTCGTTGTCATTGTCCTGATCCCCCTCGGAGGCCTGCTGTTCAGCTGGTTATCCACTGAACCCTGTTCAGCTCTTCATTTTCCTGTCCCCACTACCTAGACTTCAGAAATGATTGGAATCTACTGTACAGAATGTTCCATTCATTCAATGCCAATCTGGAATTCATCTAATCTCCACTCCAGACAGGATTTTGTTACACCACTGGTCAATATCCAAGTACCCGAATGCTGGTTTTTCGCGGCCTGTTCACACTCGCTGGTGAGCTATTCTACTGGCTATCCTCTCTAACCAGATCAGCTGTTCATTTTCCTGTCCACTCAACACAGACTTCAAAATTCAATGGGATATCCACTACAGAATGTTCCATTCATTCACTCCGAATTTGGAATTCATTGAATCTCCACTCCAGGCCGGATTTCGTTTCACTAGTGTTGAATGTACTAGTAACCCAAGCCTGCTTTTCCACGCCAGGTTGTATTCCTTTACACCATTGGTGAATATCCATGTAAGCCAATGTTGGTTTTCAGCAGCCAATTCGAAGTTGCTGTCTGCTGTTCAACAGACTATCCACTCTTCCCTGCTCTGTTCTTCATTTTCCTGTACACAAAACCCAGACTTCAGAAATCATTGGAATCTCTCCTACGAAATATTCCATTCATTCCCTGCCAATATCGAATTCATGGAATCTCCTGGGAATATATCCCAGAGAGGCAAAAATGTATAGTCGAAGTGACATCTGCACTTGTTTGTTCATTGCAGCACTCTTTACAATAGCCAGAAACTGGAAGAAACCTGAGTGCCCAAGAACAGATGACTGGTTAAAGAAACTTTGGTACATCTACACAATGGAGTACTATGTAGCTCTTAGAAAAGATGAAGTCATGAAATTTACATACAAGTGGTACAATATGGAAAGTATCATGGAATCTCCACTCCAGGCATGCTTTCGTTGCACCACTGGATAATGTCCAAATAACCTAATGCAGTTTTCCAGAGTCTGCTTCACACACCCAGGCGTGCTGTTCAACGGGCTATCCACTCCAACCAGGTCAGCTCTTCCATTTCCTGTCCACACAACCCAGACTTTCGAAATCATTTGAACCTCCACGACAGAATGTTCCACTCATTCACTACTAATCTGAAGTTCTTCGAATCTCCACTCCAGGCAAGCTTTCGTTACACCACTGGTGAATGTCCAAGTAACCAATGCTGGTTTTCATAGGCGTGTTCACACTCAGAGTCGTGCTGTTCAACTGGCTGTCAACTCAACCCTGGTCAGCTCTTCTTTTTCCTGTTCACATAAACCAGACATCAGAAACCATTAGAATTTCCACTTCAGAATGTTCCATTCATTCACTGCGAATCTGGAATTCATCTGAATCTCCACTCCAGGCAGGCTTTCGTTACACCACTGTA
Organism: Sorex fumeus; assembly: GCF_029834395.1. Taxonomy (NCBI): domain Eukaryota; kingdom Metazoa; phylum Chordata; class Mammalia; order Eulipotyphla; family Soricidae; genus Sorex; species Sorex fumeus. The sequence goes on along the minus strand of NW_026606140.1, from coordinate 2,166,779 downwards.
GAATGTCCAAGTAACACACTGCTCGTTTTCATTGTCCTGATCACCCTCGGAGGCGTGCTGTTCAACTGGCTATCCACGGAACCCTGGTCAGCTCTTCATTTTCCTGTCCCCACAACTTAGACTTCAGAAATGATTGGAATCTACTGTACACAATGTTCCATTCATTCACTGCCAATCTGGAGTTCATCGAATCTCCACTCCAGGCAGGATTTCGTTACACCACTGGTCAATATCCAAGTACCTCAATAGTGGATTTTTCGCAGCTGTTCACACTCGCTGGTGTGCTATTCTACTGGCTATCCTCTCTAACAATATCAGCTGATCATTTTCCTGTCCACTCAACACAGACTTCAAAATTCAATGGGATATCCACTACAGAATGTTCCATTCATTCACTCCGAATTTGGAATTCATTGAATCTCCACTCCAGGCCGGATTTCGTTTCACTAGTGTTGAATGTACTAGTAACCCAACCCTGCTTTTCAGTGGCCTGTTCACACTCGCAGGAGTGCTGTTCAACTGACTATCCACTCAAACCTGGTCAGCTCTACATTTTCCTGTCCACATAACATAGACTTCAGAAACCATTATAAACTCCACTACAGAATGTTCCATTCATTCAGAGCCGATCTGGAATTCATCGACTCTTCACTCCAGGCATACATTAGTTACACGACTGGTGAATATCTAAGTAACTGAATGCTGATTTTCAGCGTTCTGATCTCACTCGCAGACGTACTTTTGAACTGGCAATCCACTACACAGTGGTCAGATTAGTCTTTTCCTGTCCACACAAACCATGCTTCAGAATTCATTGGAATCTCCACTACAGGCTGTTCCATTGATTCAATTCCTATCTGGAATTCATGAAATCTCCACTGCAGACAGGATTTCTTTACACCACTGGTGAATATTCAAGTAACCCAATGGTGTTTTCAGCAGCCTGTTCAAATTCGCAGGCCTGGTCTTCAACAGGCTATAAAATCCCAACTGGTAACCTCTTTATTTTCTTCTCAATGCAACTTAGAATTCAGAAACTATTGGAATCTCCACTACAGAATTTTCCATTCATTCGCTGCGAATCTGGAATTCATCTGAATCTCCACTCCAGGCAGGCTTTCTTTACACCTCTGTTGAATGTCCAAGTAACACACTCGTCGTTTTCCTTGTCCTGATCCCCCTCAGAGGCGTGCTGTTCAACTGCCTATCCGCTGAACCCTGGTCAGCTCTTCATTTTCATGTCCCCACTACCTAGACTTCAGAAATGATTGGAATCTCCTGTAAAGAATGTTCCATTCATTCACTGACAATCTGGAATTCATCGAATCTACACTCGAGGCAGGATTTCGTTACACCGCTGCTCAATATCCAAGTACCTCAATGGTGGATTTTTCGCAGCTGTTCACACTCGCTGGTGTGTTATTCTACTGGCTATCCTCTCCAACCTGATCAGCTGTCCATTTTCCTGTCCACTCAAACCAGACTTCAAATTCAATGGAATCTCCACTACAGAATGTTCCATTCATTCACTCCCAATCTGGAATTCATCGAATCTACACTCCAGGCCGGATTTCCTTTCAGTAGTGTTGAATGTACATGAAATCCAAGGCTGCTTTTCAGCGCTATGTTCACATTCGCAGAAGTGCTGTTCACTTGGCTATCCACTGAACACTGGTCAGCTCTACATTTTCCTGTCCCCACAACCTAGACTTCAGAATTGATTGGAATCTCCTGTACAGATTGTTCCATTCATTCACTGCCAACCTGGAATTCATCGAATCTCCATTCCATTCAGTATTTCGGTACACCAAGGGTATATATCCAAGTACCCCAATGCTGGTTTTTCGCGGCCTGTTCAAACTCGCTGGTGTGCTATTCTACTGGCTATCCTCTCCAACCTGATCAGCGCTTCATTTTCCTGTCCACATAACTTAGACTTCAGAAACCATTATAATCTCCACTAAAGAATGTTCCATTCATTCACAGCGAATCTGGAATTCATCTGAATCTCCACTCCAGGCAGGCTTTCTTTACACCTCTGTTGAATGTCCAAGTAACACACTGGTCGTTTTCATTGTCCTGATCCCCCTCGGAGGCCTGCTGTTCAGCCGGTTATCCACTGAACCCTGTTCAGCTCTTCATTTTCCTGTCCCCACTACCTAGACTTCAGAAATGATTGAAATCTCCTGTACAGAGTGTTCCATTCATTCACTGCCAATCTGGAATTCATCTAATCTCCATTCCAGACAGGATTTCGTTACACCACTGGTCAATATCCAAGTACCCCAATGCTGGATTTTCGCGGACTGTTCACACTCGCTGTTGTGCTATTCTTCTGGCTAACCTCTCCAACCTGAACAGCGCTTCATTTTCCTGTCCACTCAATCAAGACTTCAAAATTCAATGGGATATCCACTACAGAATGTTCCATTCATTCACTCCGAATTTGGAATTTATTGAATCTCCACTCCAGGCCGGATTTCGTTTCACTAGTGTTGAATGTACTAGTAACTCAAGATGCTTTACAGCGGCCTGTTCACACTCGCAGGAGTGCTGTTCAACCGATTATCCACTCAACCCTGGTCAGCTCTACATTTTCCTGTCCACATAACATAGACTCCAGAAACCATTATAATCTCCACTAAAGAATGTTCCATTCATTCAGAGCCGATCTGGAATTCATCGAATATCCACTCCAGGCAGAATTTAGTTACACGACTGGTGAATATCTAAGGAACTGAATGCTGATTTTCAGCGTTCTGTTCTCACTTGCAGCCTTGCTGTTGAGCTGGCAATCCACTACACAGTGGTCAGATTATTCTATTCCTGTCCACACAAACCATACTTCAGAATTCATTGGAATCTACACTATAGACTCTTCCATAGATTCAATTCCAATCTGGAATTCTTCGAATCTCCAACTCCAGGAAGGCTTTCGTTACACCACCGATAATGTCCAAGGAATCCAATGCTGGATTTCAGAGGCATGATAACACGCGCAGGCGTGCTGTCCAACTGCCTATCCACTCAACCCTGGTCAGCTCTTCATTTTCCTGTCCTCAAAACCCAGACTTCTTAAGTAATTGGAATCTCCTCTACAGAATGTGCCATTCATTCACTCCCAATCGGGAATTCATCGAATCTCCACTCCAGGCAGGATTCCTTGACACCATGGTGAATATCCAAGTAACACAATGTTGGTTTTCAGCAGGCAGTTCAACGTCCCAGTCTGCTGTTCAACAGGCTATCCACTCTTCTCTGCTCTGCTGTTCATTTTCCTGTACACAAAACCAGACTTGAGAAATCATTGGAATCTCTCCTAGGAAATTTTCCATTCATTCCCTGCCAATATCGAACTCATGGAATCTCCACTCCAGGCATGCTTTCGTTCCACCATTGGAGAATGTGCAAGTAACATAATGCTGTTTTCCAGCGTCTGCTTCACACTCCCAGGCGTGCTTTTCAATGGGCGATCCACTCCAACCTGGTCAGCTCTTCCATTTCCTCTCCACACAACCCAGACTTTCGAAATCATTTGAATCTCCACTACAGAATATTCCACTCATTCACTGCTAATCTGATGTTCTTCGAATCTCCACTCCAGGCAAGCTTTCGTTGCACCACTGGTGAATGTGCAAGTAACCAATGCTGGTTTTCATAGGCGTGTTCAAACTCAGAGTCGTGCTGTTCAACTGGCTGTCCACTGAAACCTGGTCAGCTCTTCTTTTTCCTGTTCACATTACCCAGAGTTCAGAAACCATTAGAATCTCCTCTTCAGAATATTCCATTCATTCACTGCCAATCTGGAATTCATCGAATCTCCACTAAGGATTACTTTACACCACTGGTGAATATTCAAGTAACCCAATGGTGGTTTTCAGCAGCCTGTTCAAATTCGCAGACCTGGTCTTCAACTGGCTATAAAATCCCACCTGGTAAGCTCTTCAGTTTCTTGTCTATACAATGAAGAATTCAGAAACCATTGGAACCTCCACTACAGAATGTTCCATTCATTCACTGCCTATTTGGAATTCTTGGAACCTACACTCCAGGCAGGCTTTCTTTACACCACTGGTGAATGTCCAAGTAACACACTGCTTGTTTTCAGCATACTGTTCACACGCGCATGCATACTATTCAACATGCTATCCACTCCACAGTGGTCAAGTCTTTCTTTTACTGTCCAAACAACCCACACGACAGAAATCATTGGAATATCCACTACAGAACGTTCAATTCATTCACTGCGAATCTGGAATTCATCAAAACCTCCACACCATGAACGCATTCGTTATACCACTGGTGAATGTCCAAGTAACCCTATGCTGGTTTTCAGAGGATTGATCAATCTCGCAGGCCTGCGGTTCAACTGACTATCAATTCTAACCTGGTCTGCTCTTCATTTTCCTGTCCACACACATCGGATTACAGAAATAATTGGAATCTCCACTATAGAACGTACCATTCATTCAATGCGAATCTGGAATTCATCTGAATCTCCACTCCAGGCAGGCTTTCTTTACACCTCTGTTGAATGTCCAAGTAACACACTGGTCGTTGTCATTGTCCTGATCCCCTCGGAAGCCTGCTGTTCAACTGCCTATCCACTGAACCCTGGTCAGCTCTTCATTTTCCTGTCCCCACTACCTAGACTTCAGAAATAATTGGAATCTCCTGTACAGAATGTTCCATTCATTCACTTCCAATCTGGAACTCATCGAATCTCCACTCCAGGCAGGATTTTGTTACACCACTGGTCAATATCCAAGTACCCTAATGCTGGTTTTTCGCGGCCTGTTCACACTCACTGGTGTGCTATTCTTCTGGCTAACCTCTCCAACCTGATCAGCTCTTCATTTTCCTGTCCACTCAACACAGACTTCAAAAATCAATGGGATCTCCACTACAGAATGTTCCATTCATTCACTCCTAATCTGGAATTCATCGAATCTCCACTCCAGGCCGGATTTCGTTTCACTAGTGTTGAATGTACAAGTAACCCAAGGTTGCTTTTCAGCGGCCTGATCACTCTCACAGGAATGCTGTTCAACTGACTATCCATTCAACCTTGGTCAGCTCTACATTTTACTGTCCACATAACTTAGTCTTCAGAAACCATTATAATCTCCACTAAAGAATGTTCCATTCATTCACTGTCTATCTGGAATTCATCGAATATCCACTCCAGGCAGACATTAGTTACACGACTGGTGAATATCTAAGGAACTGAATGCTGATTTTCAGCTTTCTGTTCTCACTCGCAGCAGTGCTGTTGAACTGGCAATCCACGACACAGTGGTCAGATTATTCTTTTCCTGTCCATACAAACCATACTTCATAATTCATTGGAATCTCCACTACAGACTGTTCCATTGATTCAATTCCAATCTGGAATTCATCGAATCTCCAACTCCAGTCAGGCTTTCGTTACACCACTGATGATGTCCAAGGAATACAATGCTGGATTTCAGAGGCATGATCACACTCACAGACGTGCTGTCCAATTGCCTATCCACTCAACCCTGGTCACCTCTTCATTTTCCTGTCCACCAAACCCAGACGTCCGAATTAATTGGATCTCCACTTCAGAATGATCCATTCATTCACTCCCAATCGGGAATTCATCGAATCTCCACTGCAGGCAGGAGTTATTTACAACACTGGTGAATATTCAAGTAACCCAATGGTGGTTTTCAGCAGCCTGTTCAAATTCGCAGGCCTGGTCTACAACTGGCTATCAAATCCCACCTGGTAAGCCCTTTAGTTTCTTGTCCATACAACGTACAATTCTGAACCCGTTGGAATCTCCACTACAGAATGTTCCATTCAATCACTGCCTATTTGGAATTTTTGGAACCTGCACTCCAGGCAGGTGTAAAGAACTCCACTGGTGAATGTCCAAGTAACACATTGCTGGTTTTCAGCATACTGTTCACACTCGCATGCATGCTATTCAACTGGTTATCCTCTCCACAATGGTCAAGTCTTTCTTTACTGTCCAAACAACCCACACGACAGAAATCATTGGAATATCCACTACAGAATGTTCAATTCATTCTCTGCGTATCGGGAATTTATCTGAACCTCCACTCCATGAACGCATTCGTTATACCATTGGTGAATGTCCAAGTAACACAATGCTGGTTTTCCGAGGACTGTTTATTCTCGCAGGCCTAGTCTTCAACTGGCTATCAAATCCCAACTGATAAGCTCTTCAGTTAATTGTCCATACAACGTAGAATTCAGAAACGATTGGAATCTCCACTACAGAATGTTCCATTCATTCACTGCCTATTTGGAATTCTTGGATCCTACACTCCAGGCAGGGTTTCTTTACACCACTGTTGAATGTCCAAGTAACACACTGCTGGTTTCAGCATACTCTTCACACTTGCATGCAAGCTATTCAACTGGCTATCCACTCCACAGTGGTCAAGTCTTTCTTTTACTGTCCAAACAACCCACACGACAGAAATCATTGGAATATCCACTACAGAATGTTCAAATCTTTCACTGCGAATCTGGAATTCATCTGTATCTCCACTCCAGGCAGTATTTCAGTACACCACTGTTGAATGTCTAAGTTACACACTGCTCTTTTTCATTATCGTGATCCCCCTCGGAGGCGTGCTGTTCAACTACCTATCCACTGAACCCTGGTCAGCTCTTCATTTTCCTGTCCCCACTACCTAGACTTCAGAAATGATTGGAATCTCCTGTACAGAATGTTCCATTAATTCACTGCCAATCTGAAATTCATCGAATCTCCACTCCAGGCAGTATTTCAGTACACCACTGGTCAATATCCAAGTACCCCAATGTTGGTTTTTCGCGGCCTGATCACACTCGCTGGTGTGCTATTCTACTGGCTATCCTCTCCAATCTAATCAGCTCTTCATTTTCCTGTCAACTCAACCCAGTCTTCAAAATTCAATGGAATCTCCACTACAGAATGTTCCATTCATTCACTCCCAATCTGGAATTCATCGATTCTCCACTCCAGGCCGGATTTCGTTTCACTAGTGTTGAATGTACAAGTAACCCAATGCTGCTTTTCAGCGGCCTGTTCACACTCGCAGGATTGCTGTTCAACTGACTATCCATTCAACCCTGGTCAGCTCTACATTTTCCTGTCCACATAACTTAGACTTCAGAAACCATTATAATCTCCACTACAGAATGTTCCATTCATTCACTGCCGATCTGGAATTCATCGAATCTCCACTCCAGGCAGAGTTTAGTTTCACGACTGGTGAATATCTAAGTAACTGAATGCTGATTTTCAGCGCTCTGTTCTCACTCGCAGACGTGCTGCTTTACTGGCAATCCACTACACAGTGGTCAGATTATTCTTTTCCTGTCCACACAAACCATACTTCAGAATTCATTGGAATCTACACTACAGACTGTTCCATTGATTCAGTTCCAATCTGGAATTCAATGAATCTCCAACTCCAGGCAGCCTTTCGTTACACCACTGATGATGTCCAAGGAATCCAATGCTGGATTTCAGAGGCATGGTCACACTCGAAGGCATGCTTTCGAACTCCCTATCCACTCAACCCTGGTCAGCTCTTCATTTTCCTGTCCACAAAACCCAGACTTCTGAAGTAAAAGTAATCTCCTCTACAGAATGTGCCATTCATTCAATCCCAATCGGGAATTCATCGAATCTCCACTCCAGGCAGGATTCCTTGAAACCACGGTGAATATCCAAGTAGCACAATGTTGGTTTTCAGCAGCCAGCTTAAGTCGCAGCCTGCTGTTCAACAGGCTATCCCCTCTTCCCTGCTCTGCTGTTCATTTTCCTGTACACAAAACCAGACTTGAGAAATCATTGGAATCTCTCCTACGGAATGTTGCATTCATTCCCTGCCAATATCGAACTCATGGAATCTCCACTCCAGGCATGCTTTCGTTCCACCATTGGAGAATGTCCAAGTAACCTAATGCTGTTTTCCAGCGTCCGCTTCACACTCCCAGGCGTGCTTTTCAATGGGCGATCCACTCCAACCTGGTCAGCTCTTCCATTTCCTCTCCACACAACCCAGACTTTCGAAATCATTTGAATCTCCACTACAGAATATTCCACTCATTCGCTGCTAATCTGAATTTCTTCGAATCTCCACTCCAGGCAAGCTTTCGTGGCACCACTGGCGAATGTCCAAGTAACCAATGCTGGTTTTCATAGGCGTGTTCACACTCAGAGTCGTGCTGTTCAACTGGCTGTCAACCCAACCCTGGTCAGCTCTTAATTTTCCTGTTCGCATAACCCAGACTTCAGAAACCATTAGACTCTCCACTTCAGAATGTTCCATTCATTCAATGCCAATCTGGAATTCATCGAATCTTCACTACAGACAGGATTACTTTTCACCACTGCTGTATATTCAACTAACCCAATGGTGGTCTTCAGCAGGCTGTTCAAATTCGCAGGCCTGGTCTTCAACTGGCTATCAAATCCCACCTGGTAAGCTCTTCAGTTTCTTGTCCATACGACGTAGAATTCAGAAACCATTGGAATATCCACTACAGAATGTTCCATTCATTCACTGCCTATTTGGAATTCTTGGAACCTACACTCCAGGCAGGCTTTCTTTACACCACTGGTGAATGTCCAAGTAACACATTGCTGGTTTTCAGCATACCGTTTACACTCGCATGCATGCTATTCAATTGGTTATCAACGCCACAGTGGTCAAGTCTTTCTTTTACTGTCCAAACAACCCACACGACAGAAATTATTGGAATATCCACTACAGAATGTTCAATTCATTCACTGCGAATCGGGAATTCTTCTGAACTTCCACTCCATGAAAGCATTCGTTATACCACTGGTGAATGTCGAAGTAACCCAATGCTGGTTTCAGAGGACTGTTTATTCTCGCAGGTCTGGTCTTCAACTAGCTATCAAATACCACCTGGTGAGCTATTCAATTTCTTGTCCATACAACGTAGAATTCAGAAAGCATTGGAATCTCCACTACAGAATGTTCCATGCATTCACTGCCTATTTGGAATTCTTGGAACCTACACTCCAGGCAGGCTTTCATTACACCACTGGTGAATGTCCAAGTAACACATTGCTGGTTTTCGGCATACTGTTCACACTTGCATGCATGCTATTCAACAGGATATCCACTCCACAGTGGTGAAGTCTTTCTTTTACTGTACAAACAACCCACACGACAGAAATCATTGGAATATCCACTACAGAATGTTCAATTCATTCACGGCAAATCGGGAATTCATCTGAACCTCCACTCCATGAACGCATTCGTTATACCTCTGGTGAATGTCCAAGAAACCCAATGCTGGTTTTCAGAGGACTGTTCATTCTCTCAGGCCTGCTGTTCAACTGGCTGTCCTTTCTAACCTATTTTTCTCTTCATTTTCCTGTCCACACACATCGGATTTCAGAAATAATTGGAATCTCCACTACAGAACGGTCCTTTTATTCACTTCGAATCTGGAATTCGTCTGAATCTCCACTCCATGCAGGCTTTTGTTACACGACCTTTGAATGTCCAACTAACCCACTGCTCGTTTTCATTGTCCTGATCCCCCTGGGAGGAGTGATGTTCAACTGGCTATACATTGTACACTGGTCAGCTCTTCATTTTCCTGTCCCCACTACCTAGACTTCAGAAATGGTTGGAATCTCCTGTACAGAACGTTCCATTCATTCACTGCCAATCTGGAATTCATCGAATCTCCACTCCAGGAAGGATATCGGTACACCACTGGTCAATATCCAAGTACCCCAGTGCAAGATTTTCGCGGACTGTTCACACTCGCTGGTGTGCTATTCTACTGGCTATCATCTCCAACCTGATCAGCTCTTCATTTTCCTGTTCACTCAACGCAGACTTCAAAATTCAATGGAATCTCCACTACAGAATGATCCATTCATTCACTCAATCTGGAATTCATCGAATATCCACTCGAGGCCTGATTTCGTTTCACTAGTGTTGAATGTACAAGTAACCCAAGGCAGCTATTCAGCGGCGTGTTCACACTCGCAGGAGTGCTGTTCAACTGACTATCCACTCAACCCTGGTCAGCTCTACATTTTCCTGAGAGATAAATTAGACTTCAAAAACCATTAAAATCTCCACTACAGAATGTTCCATTCATTCACTGCCGATCTGGAATTCAACGAATCTCCACTCTAGGCAGACTTTAGTTACATGACTGGTGAATATCTAAGTAACTTAATGCTGATTTTCAGCGTTCTGTTCTCACTCACAGACGTGCTGTTGAACTGGCAATCCACTACACAGTGTTAAGATTATTCTTTTCCTGTCCACACAAACCATACTTCAGAATTCATTTGAATATAAACTACAGACTGTTCCTTTGATTCAATATCAATCTGGCATTCTTCAAATCTCCAACTCCAGGCAGGCTTTCGTTACACCACTGATGATGTCCAAGGAATCCAATGCTGGATTTCAGAGGCATGATCACACTCACAGGCGTGCTGTCCAACTGCCTATCCACTCAACCCTGGTCAGCTCTTCATTTTCCTGTCCACAAAAACCAGACTTCAGAAGTAATTGGAATCTCCACTACAGAATGTTCCATTCATTCACTCCCAATCGGGAATTCATCGAATCTCCACTCCAGGCAGGATTCCTTGACACCACTGGTGAATATCCAAGTAACGCAATGTTGGTTTTCAGCAGCCAGTTCAAAGTCGCAATCTGCTGTGCAACAGGCTATCCACTCTTCCTGCTCTGCCCTTCCTGTCCACACAAACCATACTTCAGAATTCATTTGAATATAAACTACAGACTGTTCCTTCATTTTCCTGTACACAAAACCCAGACTTCAGAATTCATTGGAATCACTGCTACGGAATGTTCCATTCATTCCCTGCCAATATCGAATTCATGGAATCTCCACTCCAGGCATGCTTTCGTTGCACCATTGGAAAATGTCCAAATAACCTAATTCTCTTTTCCAGCGTCCGCTTCACATTCTCCAGAGTGCTGTTCAAGGGACTATCCACTCCAACCTGGTAATCTCTTCCATTTCCTGTCCACACAACCCAGACTTTCGAAATCATTTGAATCTCCACTGCAGAATATTCCACTCATTCACTGCTAATCTGAAGTTCTTCGAATCTCCACTCCAGGAAAGCTTTCGTTAATCCACTGGTGAATGTCCAAGTAACCAAAGATGGTTTTCATAGGCGTGTTCACACGCGGAGTCGTGCTGTTTAACTGGCTGTCCACTCAACCCTGGTCAGCTCTTGATTTTCCTGTTCACATATCCCAGACTTCAGAAACCATTAGAATCTCCACTTCAGAATGTTCCATTCATTCACTGCCAATCTGGAATTCATTGAATCTCCACTGCAGACAGGATTTCTTTACACCACTGGTGAATATTCAAGTAACGCAATGGTGGTCTTCAGCAGCCTGTTCAAATTCTCAGTCCTGGTTTTCAACTGGCTATCAAATCCCACCTGTGAATCTCTTCAGTTTCTTGTCCATACAACGTAGAATTCAGAAACCATTGGAATCTCCACTACAGAATGTTCCATTCATTCTCTGCCTATTTGGAATTCTTGGAACCTACACTCCAGGCAGGATTTCTTTACACCACTGGTGAATGTCCAAGTAACACATTGCTGGTTTTCAGCATACTGTTCACACTCGCATGCATGCTATTCATCTTCTTATCCACTCCACAGTGGGAAAGTCTTTCTTTTACTGTCCATACAACCCACACGACAGAAATTCTTGGAATATCCACTACAGAATGTTCAATTCATTCACTGCGAATCGGGAATTCATCTGAACCTCCACTCCATGAACGCATGCGTTATACCACTGGTGAATGTCCAAGTAACGCAATGCTGGTTTTCAGATGACTGTTTATTCTCGCAGGCCTGTTCTTCAACTGCCTATTAAATTCCACCTGGTAAGCTCTTCAGTTTATTGTCCATACAACGTAGAATTCAGAAAGCTTTGTAATCTACACTACAGTCTGTTCCATTCATTCACTGCCTATTTGGAATTCTTGGAACCTACACTCCAGGCAGTCTTTCATTACACCACTGGTGAATGTCCAATTAACACATTGCTGGTTTTCAGCATACTGTTCACACTCGCATGCATGCTATTCAACAGGATATCCACTCCACAGAGGTCAAGTCTTTCTTTTACTGTGCAAACAACCCACACGACAGAAATCATTGGAATATCCACTAGAGAATGTTCAATTCATTCACTGGCATTGGGAATTCATCTGAACCTCCACTCCATGAACGCATTCGTTATACCACTGGTGAATGTCCAAGTAACCCAATGCTGGTTTTCAGAGGGCTGTTCATTCTCGCAGGACTGCTGTTCAACTGGCTATCCATTCTATCCTGTTTTGCTCTTTTTTTTTCCTGTCCACACACATCTGATTTCAGAAATAATTGGAATCTCCACTACAGAACGTTCCATTTATTCACTGCGAATATGGAATTCATCTGAATCACGACTCCAGGTAGGCTTTCGTTACACCACTCTTGAATGTCCAAGTTACACCCTGCTCGTTTTCATTTTCGTGATCCCCCTCGGAGGCGTGCTGTTCAACTGGCTATCCACTGAACCCTGGTCAGCTCTTAATTTTCCCTTCCCCACTACCTAGACTTCAGACATGATTGGAATCTCCTGTACAGAATGTTTCATTATTTCACTGCCAATCTGGAATTAATCGAATCTCCACTACAGGCAGGATTTCGGTACACCACTGGTCAATATCCAAATACCCCAATGCTGGTTTTTCGCGGACTGTTCACACTCGCTGGTGTGCTATTCTACTGGCTATCCTCTCCAACCTGATCAGCTCCTCATTTTCCTGTCCACTCAACCCAGACTTCAAAATTCAATGGAATCTCCACTACAGAATGTTCCATTCATTCACTCCCAATCTGGAATTCATCGAATATCCACTCGAGGCCCGATTTCCTTTCACTAGTTTTGAATGTACAAGTAATCCAAGGCTGCTTTTCAGTGGCCTTTTCACACTCGCAGGAGTGCTTTTAAACTGACTATCAACTCAACCCTGGTCAGCTCTACATTTTCCTGTCCACATAACTTAGATTTCAGAAACCATTATAATCTCCACTACAGAATGTTCCATTCATTCACTGCCGATCTGGAATTCATCGAATCTCCACTGCAGGCAGGATATCTTTACTCCACTGGTGAATATTCAAGTAACCCAATGGTGGTTTTCAGCAGCCTGTTCAAATTCGCAGGTCTGGTCTTCAACTGGCTATAATATCCCACCTGGTAAGCCCTTCAGTACCTTGTCCATACAACGTAGAATTCAGAAACCATTGGAATCTCCACTACAGAATGTTCCATTAATTCACTGCCTATTTGGAATTCTTAGTACCTACACTCCAGGCAGGCGTACTTTACACCACTCGTGAATGTCCACGTAACACATTGCTGGTTTTCAGCATACTGTTCAAACTTTCATGCATGCTATTCAACTGGCTATCCACTCCACAGTGGTCAAGTCTTTCTTTTACTGTCCAAACAACCCACACGACAGAAATCATTGGAATATCCAGTACAGAATGTTCAATTCATTCACTGCGAATCGGGAATTCATCTGAACCTCCACTCCATGAACGTATTCGGTATACCACTGTCTAATGTTCAAGAAATCCAATGCTGGTTTTCAGAGGACTGTTTATTATCACAGTCCTGGTCTTCAACTGGCTATCAAATCACACCTGGTAAGCTCTTCAGTTTCTTGTCCATACAACGTAGAATTCAGAAACCATTAGAATCTCCACTACAGAATGTTCCATTCATTCACTGCCTATTTGGAATTCTTGGAACCTACACTCCAGGCAGGATTTCATTACACCACTGGTGAATGTCCAAGAAACACATTGATGGTTTTCAGCATACTATTCACACTCGCATGCATGCTATTCAACAGGCTTCACTTTACAGTGTTCAAGTCTTTCTTTTACTGTCCAAACAACACACACGACAGAAAACATTGGAATATCCACTACAGAATGATCAGTTCATTCACGGCGTATAGGGAATTCATCTGAACCTCCACTCCATGAACGCATTCGTTCTACCACTGTTGCATATCCAAGTAACCCAGTGCTGGTTTTCAGAGGAATGTTTATTCTCGCAGGCCTGGTCTTCAACTGGATCTCAAATCCCACCTGGTAAGCTCTTCAGTTTCTTGTCCATGCAAAGTAGATTTCAGAAACCATTGAAATCTCCACTGCAGAATGTTCCATTCATTCACTGCCTATTTGGTAATCTTGGAATCTACACTCCAGGCAGGCTATCTTTACACCACTGGTGAATTTCCAAGTAACACATTGTTGGTTTTCAGCATACTGTTCACACTCGCTTGCAAGCTATTCAACTGGCTATCCACTCCACGGTGGTCAAGTGTTTCTTTTACTGTCCAAACAACCCACACGACAGAAATCATTGGAATATCCACTACAGAATGTTCAATTCATTCACTGCGAATCGGGAATTCATGTGAACCTCCACTAAATGAACGCATTCGTTATACCACTGGTGAATGTCCAAGTAACACAATGCTGGTTTTCAAAGGACTGTTCATTCTCGCAGGCCCTCTGTTCAACAGGCTATCCATTCTAACCTGTTTTCTCTTCATTTTCCTGTCCATACACATCGGATTTCAGAAATAATTGGAATCTCCACTACAGAGTGTTCCATTCATTCACTCCCAATAGGGAATTCATCGAATCTCCACTCCAGGCAGGATTCCTTAACACCACTGGTGAATATCCAAGTAACCCAATGTTGGTATTCAGCAGCCAGTTCAAAGTCGCAGTCTGCTGTTCAACAGGCTATCCACTCTTCAATGCTCTGCTCTTCATTTTCCTGTACACAAAACCCAGATTTCAAAAATCATTGAATTCTCTCCTACAAAATGTTCCATTAATTCCCTGCCGATATAGAATTCAGGAAATCTCCACTCCAGGCATGCTTTCGTTGCACGATTGGAGAATGTCCATGTTACCTAATGCTGTTTCCATCGTCCGTTTCACAATCCCAAGGGTGCTCTTCAACGGGCTATCCACTCCAACCTGGTCAGCTCTTCCATTTCCTGTCCACACAACGCAGACTTTCGAAATCATTTGAATCTCCACACAGGATATTCCACTCATTCACTGCTAATCTGAAGTTCTTCGAATCTCCACTCCAGGAAAGCTTTCGTTACACCACTGGTGAATGTCCAAGTAACCAATGCTGGTTTTCATAGGCGTGTTCACACTCAGATTCGTGCTGTTCAACTGGTTGTCCACTCAACCCTGGTCAGCTCTTCTTTTTCCTGTTCACTAATCCAGACTTCAGAAGCCATTATAATCTCCATTTCAGAATGTTCCATTCATTCACTGCCAATCTGGAATTCATCGAATCTCCACTGCAGGCAGGATTTCTTTACACCACTGGTGAATATTCAAGTAACCCAATGGTGGTTTTCAGCAGCCTGTTCAAATTCGCAGGCCTGGTCTTCAACTGGCTATAAAATCCCACCTGGTAAGCTCTTCAGTTTCTTGTCCATACAACGTAGAATTCAGAAACCGTTGGAATATCCACTACAGAATATTCCATTCATTCACTTCTTATTTGGAATTCTTGGAACCTACACTCCAGGCAGGCTTTCTTTACACCACTGGTGAATGTTCAAGTAACACATTGCTGGTTTTCAGCATACTGTTCCCACTCACATGCATGCTATTCAACTGGCTATCCACTCCACAGTGGTCAAGTCTTTCTTTTACTGTCCAAACAACCCACACGACAGAAATTGTTGGAATATACAATACAGAATGTTCAACTCATTCGCTGCGAATCGGGAATTCATCTGAACCTCCACTCCATGAACGCATTCGTTATACCACTGGTGAATATCCAAGTAACCCAATGCCAGTTTTCAGAGGACTATTTATTCTCGCAGGCCTGGTCTTCAACTGGCTATAAAATCCCACCTGGAATGCTCTTCAGTTTCTTGTCCATACAACGTAGAATTCAGAAACCATTGGAATCTCCACTACAGAATGTTCCATTCATTCACTGCCTATTTGGAATTCTTGGAACCTACACTCCAGGCAGGCATTCTTTACACCACTGTTGAATGTCCAAGTAACACATTGCTGGTTTTCAGCATACCGTTTACATTCGCATGCATGCTATTCCACTGGTTATCAACGCCATGGGCTGGAGCGATAGCACAGCGGGTAGGGCGTCTGCCTTGCATGCAGCCAACATGGCCAACTCGAGTTCGATTCCTCCGCCCCTCTCGGAGAGCCCAGCAAGCTACGGAGAGTATTCGATATGCCAGACACAGTAACAACAAAGTCTCCAATGGAGACGTTACTGGGCCCGCTCGAGCAAATCGATGACCAACGGGAGGGCCTTTACTTACTTACTTATCAACGCCACAGTGGTCAAGTCTTTCATTTACTGTCCAACCAACCCACACGACAGAAATTATTGCAATATCCACTACAGAATGTTCAATTCATTCACTGCGAATCGGGAATGCATCTGAACCTCCACTCCATGAATGCATTCGTTATACCACTGGTGAATGTCCAAATAACCAAATGCTGGTTTTCAGAGGACTGTTTATTCTCGCAGGCCTTGTCTTCAACAGTCTATAAAATTGCACCTAGTAAGCTCTTCAGTTTCTTATCCATACAACGTAGAATTCAGAAACCATTGGAATCTCCACTACAGAATGTTCCATTCATTCACTGCCTATTTGGAATTCTTGGAACCTACACTCCAGGCAGGCTTTCTTTACACCACTTGTGAATGTCTAAGTAACACATAGCTGGTTTTCAGCATACTCTTCACACTCGCATGCATGCTATTCAACTGGTTATCCACTCCACAGTGGTCAAGTCTTTCTTTTACTGTCCAAACAACCCACACGACAGAAATCATTGGAGTATCCATTATAGAATGTTCATTTCATTCACTGAGAATCGGGAATTCATGTGAAACTCCACTCCATGAACGCATTCGTTATACCACTGGTGAATGTCCAAGTAACCCAATGCTGGTTTTCAGAGGACTGTTTATTCTCGCAGGCCTTTTCTTCAACAGTCTATAAAATCGCACCTAGTCAGCTCTTCAGTTTCTTGTCCATACAACGTAGAATTCAGAAACCATCGGAATCTCCACTACAGAATGTTCCATTCATTCACTGCCTATTTGGAATTCTTGGAACCTACACTCCAGGCAGGGTTTCTTTACACCACTTGTGAATGTCTAAGTAACACATAGCTGGTTTTCAGCATACTGTTCACACTCGCATGCATGCAATTCAACTGGTTATCCACTCCACAGTGGTCAAGTCTTTCTTTTACTGTCCAAACAACCCACACGACAGAAATCATTGGAGTATCCATTATAGAATGTTCATTTTATTCACTGCGAATTGGGAATTCATCTGAACCTCCACTCCATGAACGCATTCGTTATAACACTGGTGAATGTCCAAGTAACCCAATGCTGGTTTTCAGAGGACTGTTCATTCTCGCAGGCCTACTGTTCAACTGGCTATCCATTCTAAACTCTTTTGCTGTTCATTTTCCTGTCCACACACATCGGATTTCAAAAATAATTGGAATCTCCACTACAGAACGTTCCATTTATTCACTGCGAATCTGGAATTCATCTGAATCTCCACACCAGGCAGGCTTTCGTTACACCACTGTTGAATATCCAAGTTACACACTGCTCATTTTCATTGTTCTGATCCCCCTCGGAGGCGTGCTGTTCAACTGCCTATCCACTGAACCCTGGTCAGCTCTTAATTTTCCTGTCCCAAGAACCTAGACTTCAGAAATGATTGGAATATCCTATACAGAATGTTGCATTCATTCACTGCCAATCTGGAATTCATCGAATCTCCACTCCAGGCAGGATTTCGTTACACCACTGGTCAATATCCAAGTACCCCAATGCTGGTGTTTCGCGGCATGTTCACACTCGGTGGTGTGCTATTCTACTGGCTATCCTTCCAACCTGATCAGCTCTTCTTTTTCCTGTCCACTCAACCCAGACTTCAAAATTCATTGGAATCACCACTACAGAATGTAACATTCATTCACTCCCAATCTGAAACTCATCGAATCTCCACTCCAGGCCGGATTTCGTTTCACTAGTGTTTAATGTACAACTAACCCAAGGCTGGTTTTCAGCGGCCTATTCACACTCGCAGCAGTGCTCTTCAACTGACTATCCACTCAAACCTGGTCAGCTCTTCATTTTCCTCTCCACATAACTTAGTCTTATGAAACCATTATAATCTCCACTAAAAAATGATCCATTCTTTCACTGTTGATCTGGAATTCATTGAATATCCACTCCAGGCAGACTTTAGAAAAATGAGTGGTGAAAATCTAAGTAACTGAATGCTGATTTTCAGCGTTCTGTTCTCACTCGCAGACGTGCTCTTGAACTAGCCATCCACTACACAGTTGTCAGATTATTCTTTTCCTGTCCACACAAACCATACTTCATAATTCATTGGAATCTCCACTACAGACTGTTCCATTGATTCAATTCCAATCAGGAATTCATCGAATCTCTAAATCCAGGCAGGCTTTCGTAACAACACTGATGATGTCCAGGAATCCAATGCTGGATTTCAGAGGCATGATCACACTCGCAGGCGTGCTGTCCAACTGACTATTCACTAAACCCTGGTCAACTCTTCATTTTCCTGTCCACAAAACCCGGAAATCAGAAGTAATTGAAACCTCCACTAGAGAATGTTCCATTCATTCACTCAAAATCAGAAATTCATCGAATCTCCACTCCAGGCAGGATTCCTTTACACCACTGGTGAATATCCAAGTAACCCAATGTTGGTTTTCAGCAGCCAGTTGAAAGTAGCAGTCTGCTGTTCAACAGGGTATGCACTCTTCCCTGCTCTGCTTTTCATTTTCCTGTACAAAAAACCCAGACTTCAGAAAACATTGGAATCTCTCCTACGGAATGTTCCATTCATTCCCTGCCAATATCGAATTCATGGAATCTCCACTCCAAGCATGCTTTCGTTGCACCATTGGAGAATGTCCATGTATCCTAATGCTGTTTTCCAGCATCTGCTTCACACTCCCAGGCATGCTGTTCAACGGGCTATCCAGTCCCACCTGGTCAGCTCTTCCATTTCCTGTCCACACAACCCAGACTTTCGAAATCATTTGAATCTCCACTACAGAATATTCCACTCACTCACTGCTAATCTGAAGTTCTTCGAATCTCCACTCCAGGCAAGCATTCGTTACACCACTGGTGAATGTCCAAGAAACCAATGCTGGTCTTCATAGGCGTGTTCACACTCGGAGTCGTGCTGTTCAACTGGCTGTCCACCCAACCCTGGTCAGCTCTTCTTTTTCCTGTTCACATAACCCAGACTTCAGAAACCATTAGAATCTCCACTTCAGAATGTTCCATTCTTTCACTGCCTATCTGGAATTCATCGAATCTCCACTGCAGACAGCATTTCTTTACACCACTGGTGAATATTCAAGTAACCCAATGGTGGTCTTCAGCAGCCTGTTCAAATTCGCAGGCCTGGTCTTCAACTGGCTATCAAATCCCACCTGGAATGCTCTTCAGTTTCTTGTCCATACAACGTAGAATTCAGAAACCATTGGAATCTCCACTACAAAATGTTCAATTCATTCACTGCCTATTTGGAATTCTTGGAACCTACACTCCAGGCAGGCTTTCTTTACACCACTTTTGAATGTCCAAGTAACACAGAGCTGGTTTTCAGCATATTCTTCACACTCACATGCATGCTATTCAACTGGTTATCCACTCCACAGTGGTCAAGTCTTTCTTTTACTGTCCAAACAACCCACACGACAGAAATCATTGGATTATCCATTATAGAATGTTCATTTCATTCACTGCAAATCGGGAATTCATCTGAACCTCCACTCCATGAACGCATTCGTTATACCACTGGTGAATGTCCAAGTAACCCAATGCTGGTTTTCAGAGGACTGTTCATTCTCGCAGGCCTGCTGTTCAACTGGATATCCATTCTAACCTCTTTTGCTGTTCATTTTCCTGTCCACACACATCGGATTTCAGAAATAATTGGAATCTCCACTACAGAACGTTCCATTTATTCACTGCGAATCTGGAATTCATCTGAATCTCCACCTCAGGCAGGCTTTCTTTACACCACTTTTGAATGTCCAAGTAACACAGAGCTGGTTTTCAGCATATTCTTCACACTCGCATGCATGCTATTCAACTGGTTATCCACTCCACAGTGGTCAAGTCTTTCCTTTACTGTCCAAACAACCCACACGACAGACATCATTGGATTATCCATTATAGAATGTTCATTTCATTCACTGCAAATTGGGAATTCATCTGAACCTCCACTCCATGAACGCATTCGTTATACCACTGGTGAATGTCCAAGTAACCCAATGCTGGTTTTCAGAGGACTGTTCATTCTCGCAGGCCTGCTGTTCAACTGGATATCCATTCTAACCTCTTTTGCTGTTCATTTTCCTGTCCACACACATCGGATTTCAGAAAAAATTGGAATCTCCACTACAGAACGTTCCATTTATTCACTTCGATTCTGGAATTCATCTGAATCTCCACTCCAGGCAGGCTTTCGTTACACCACTGTTGAATGTCCAAGTAATGCACTGTTCGTTTTCATTGTCCTGATCCCCGTCAGAGGCGTGCTGTTCAACTGGCTATCCACTGAATCCTGGTCAGCTTCTCATTTTCCTGTCCACTCAACCCAGACTTCAAAATTCAATGGAATCTCCACTACAGAATGTTCCATTCATTCACTGCCTATCTGGAATTCATCGAATCTCCACTACAGGCAGAATTCAGTTACACGACTGGTGAATATCTAAGTAACTGAATACTGATTTTTAGCGTTCTGTTCTCACTCGCAGACGTGCTGTTGACCTGGCAAACCACTACACAGTGGTCAGATTATTCTTTTCCTGTCCACACAAACCATAGTTCAGAATTCATTGGAATCTCCACTACAGACTGTTCCATTGTTTCAATTCCAATCTGGAATTCATCGAATCTCCAACTCCAGGCAGGCTTTCGTTCCACCACTGATGATGTCCAAGGAATCCAATGCTGGATTTCAGAGGCATGATCACACTCGCAGGCGTGCTGTTCAACTGCCTATTCACTCATCCCTGGTCAGCTCTTCATTGTCCTGTCCACAAAACCCAGACTTCAGAAGTAATTGGAATCTCCACTACAGAATGTTCCATTCATTCACTCCCAATCGGGAATTCATCAAATCTCCACTCCAGGCAGGATTCCTTGACACCACTGGTGTAACGCAATGTTGGTTTTCAGCAGCCAGTTCAAAGTCGCAGTCTGCTGTGCAACAGGCTATCCATTCTTCCCTGGTCTGCTCTTCATTTTCCTGTACACCAAACCAAGACTTCAGAATTCATTGGAATCTCTCCTACGGAATGTTCCATTCATTCCCTGCCAATATCGAATTCATGGAATCTCCACTCCAGGCATGCTTTCGTTGCAACTTTGGAGAATGTCCAAGTAACCTAATGCTGTTTTCCAGCATCTGCTTCACACGCCCATGCATGCTGTTCAACGGGATATCCACTCCAACTGGTCAGCTCTTTTTCCACTCAACCCTGGTCAGCTCTTCTTTTTCCTGTTCACATAAGCCAGACTTCAGAAACCATTAGAATCTCCACTTCAGAATGTTCCATTCATTCACTGCCAATCTGGAATTCATCGAATCTCCACTGCAGATAGGATTTCTTTACACCACTGGTGAATATTCAAGTAACCCAGTGGTGGTTTTCAGCAGCCTGTTCAAATTCGCAGGCCTTTTCTTCAACTGTCTATCAAATCCCACCTGGTAAGCTCTTCAGTTTCTTGTCCATACAACGTAGAATTCAGAAACCATTGGAATCTCCACTACAGAATGTTCCATTCATTCACTGCCTATTTGGAATTCTTGGAACCTACACTCCAGGCAGGCTTTCTTTACACCACTGGTGAATGTCCAAGTAACACATTGCTGGTTTTCAGCATACTGTTCACACTCGCGTGCATGCTATTCAACTGGCTATCCACTCTGCCACGCCGGTAACGGCGTCGCCCACGTAGCAACATGCTTGAAGAGGCTCAGGCAAGGGCTGGGTCCCTGGGAAGGGAAGGTTCGTGACCTACGGGTTTATGCCTCCGGCAGCCCCCTTTCACTGTTTTTATAAGCGCCTCTGACATGCAGTCTTCACCTGCCATTCTGTGGGAGCATGCCTCCGGCAGCCCCCTTTCACTGTTTTCTAGGCGCCTCTGACATGCAGTCTTCACTTGCCATTCTGTAGGAATAGGAGCCTGCTTGTGAAATATCTTGATTTAACTTTTGGCCTTGGAATGATGCTTGCTAGTAGGGTTAATATTAGTTTTTATAAAGTCCTGATATTTTCTTTAGTTTCTCGGTAGGCGTTTTTAGGGAAATAAAAACTTAATGTCAGTAAAATTAGACAATTAAGGAATTATAAGGAACATAATATTTCACTCACATATTTTATTAGAAAAAGTGGATCTTTTGCCCTAATCTTAAAACAGAACGTTACGGTCCCCCTGTTTTCTTGAAAACATGACCCATGGCCTGATGTAATGTGTGCTTTGCCACGTTTTTTCTGTAACTGTATAAAAAGAGGAACTCTGGATGCAATAAACCGCAGCAGCACCCAACCTCTCTTGTGTTGGTGTCTGTCTGTCCAACGCGCCGAATCTCCTAATTTCCTGTGCACCTTCGCCTGGTCCTCCTCAGTCTGGTGGTCTTCGACCAAGCAAGTCTGCCGCAGTTGGCGCCCCAACAGGGACCGGAAGGACAGGCAATCCCCCTTCTTTCTTTCTTTTCTCTCCCCAAAGCAGGGATCGGCTCCTGCCAGGATTACGCGGATCCGCCGGTAAAGGCTCACCGGTTAAGTGCAGGTAATCAGGTAATCAGTTCATCATGGGTGTACAGATGTCAAAAGACGACAAGCTCTTTGCAGCTGTCGTGCGGCGCATGTTATTAGAAAAAGGTTTAAAAGTTACTGATTCAGCTCTCTCAGAATTTTTGCATGTGGTCAAGCATCTTTGTCCTTGGTTCCCAGGAGATGGTAGTCTAACGCTGTCTGAATGGCGGAGAGTGGGTAAAGCTCTGCATAAGTATGGCAAGGAGGAGGGAGAAGAGAAACTGCCTCCTTGTTCTTATCCATTATGGTTACAAATTAAGGAGTTACTAACACAAACGTCTGATTTAGAAGGTCTAGAGGAGGAAACAGCCTCTTCCCTTATTTATGCAGAAGTAGCACCAGATGAGGGTCCAGTGGGGCCCTCTGCTCCCTTATTCAAAGAGGAGGATGATGAGGACGAGTGAGGTGATTGGGAAATAGCTAGCGAAATGGCAAAACGAGAATGCCTTTAAGGCATTCCCCGTTGTCAAGGCTGGAAGAGTAAAAAGGCCAGCTCCAGCCCGCAGATTGTATCCACCGCTTGTGGGCTTCCGCGGCGCCATGGCTGAGGCTCGGCGCCTCGGGGACACTTCGTTTACCTTTCCTGTTACGGAGGCACTCGAAGGTGACCTGCGTTGGGAACCTATTCCTTTATAAACTTTGCAGGAATTATGGGCGGCGGTCCAGTCCTCAGGAGCTTCTGCTCCTTATACTTTACAAGTTGTAGACATGCTGGCAGCCTCTCGGATGACACCATATGATTGGCATCTGGTCGCGAAAGCAACTTTATCCCCCGGAGACTATGTGCTCTGGCGGACTGAATATGAGGACAAATGTAAAGATACAATAAGTGATATGGCAAATAAACGGGGTGCTAAGCCAACTATGGATATGTTAATGGGAACAGGGGACCACGCAACCACTAGGGCTCAGATACAGATACCCGGGGAATTTTTAGAGATCGTCACCAGGAATGCCGTAGCGGCATGGGCAAAATTGCCCCCTCCCGGGGTAAAAGGCACCACATTATCAGGCATTATCCAGGGCAATGAGGAGACCTATCAAAACTTTATCTCCCGTTTAGAAGAGGCCGTGCACAGAATGCTCCCTCCTTCGGAAGGGACAGAGATGCTTATTAAGCAACTCGCCTGGGAAAATGCCAACACTCTGTGCAAAGACTTATTAAGGCCCATTAGGAAGACAGGGACTATTCAGGATTATATTAAGGCCTGTGTTGATGCCTCCCCGGCTGTTGTTCAAGGCATTGCTTATGCCGCTGCCATGAAGGGACAGTCCTTTGGGACTTATGTAAAGAAAGGACTTGATGGCCGTGTGGATGCGGGGCCGCGGTGCTACAAGTGTGGAAAACAGGGACATATGCAGATAGAATGTACAGAGAAGAAGGACCGGAGCTCTCGCCCGCCCGGTCTGTGTCCTAAATGTAGGAAAGGTAGACATTGGAAGAATGAATGTAGGTCTAAATTTACCAAGGATGGAGTGCTACTGACAGGGAATAAAAATAAAAATAAGGAACAGTCAAAAAGAGCCAACACAAAAAGAGGGGAACGAAGCGGCAGAAAAGGCTCCGTTAAAAACAGATGCTCCTACAATCCACTCCCTACCCAGAGGAACACCCGGGAGTGCTGGTCTGGACTTGGCCTGTCCTGTTGATATTATATTATCTAAATGGGATGGCATTACAGTAATTCCAACAGGTACCAAGGGCACACTGCCCCCCGGCACCATGGGGCTTGTCATTGGCAGAAGCTCCAACATTAATAAACATCTGGAAATTGTGCCCGGGGTGGTTGATTCAGATACTGAATCAGACATAAAAGTAATGGTAAAACCTTTGAAAGAAACTGTACAGCTGCATAAAGGCCAGAGAATTGCGCAGCTGTTAGTACTGCCCTATATTCCCTTGCCGACACCTGTTCTTACAGGAAGCAGAGGCTCGGGACAGTTCGGGTCCATAGACATAGCTGTTGCGACTGAGGTTCCAGCCAACGTCGCTGCCTGGGTTAAAGAGATGGATTTCGCACCATTCAAAGTTATTTACATTAATGGAAAGCCGATTAGAGGAGTGCTCGATACCGGCGCTGATAAGACCTGCATAGCCGGTAGGGACTGGCCTCCTTCATGGCCCGTGCACACTACTGGAGCCACCCTTATGGGAGTTGGAGCTGTCATGGGAGCCATAGTAAGTTCCTCCATTTTAACCTGGAGGGCAGATGGGAAAGAAGGAACTATCCAGCCTTATGTTATTGCCTCCCTACCCTTTACGTTGTGGGGACGAGATCTGCTAAAGGCACTAGGCTGTGTCCTGACTGCTAAAGAACATGAGTCAGAACAAGAACAAAGTTTTTTATAGGGGCCACTGCAGTTAACATCTTTGCAGATCCTATTATTTGGAAGAATGATCAGCCTGTGTGGGTGAGTCAGTGGCCCCTACCTGATGAAAAATTACAGGCTTTAGAAATATTAGTGCAGGAACAATTAGATAAAGGACATATAGAGGAATCTAATAGCCCTTGGAATACCCCTGTATTTGTAATAAAGAAGAAATCAGGAAAATGGAGACTGTTGCAGGATTTAAGAGCCATTAATGTAACTATGGAAGATATGGGGGCCTTGCAACCTGGGTTGCCATCACCGGTTTCCGTTCCTCAAAATTGGAAAATTATTGTTATTGATTTGCAGGATTGCTTTTTTACTATTAAGTTACAACCCCAGGATTGTCAAAGATTTGCTTTTAGTATCCCCTCAACCAATTATAAGCGGCCTTACAGACGTTATCAATGGAAGGTTCTGCCGCAAGGAATGAAAAATAGCCCTTCTCTATGTCAAAAATATGTTGATATGGCTCTTTCTCCAATTCGACAGCAATACCCAGAGGCCTATATCATTCATTATATGGATGATATTTTGCTAGCTCATCCAAAGGAGCATATGGCTCGGCAACTTCTGTATGATACCATTGAACAATTAATAGCTCAAGGGCTAGTCATTGCTCCTGATAAAGTCCAATGTGACAAGCCCATAGGATATCTGGGACAGTGGTTCCAAAATGACTTTATTGTCCCTCAAAAGGCCTCCATAAAAACTGATAAATTAAAAACCCTAAATGATTTTCAGAAGTTGTTGGGTAATATTCACTGGATTAGAAATTATTTACATATTACCACAGGAGACTTGGATCCCCTATATGACATCTTAAAGGGGGACAGTCACCCAACATCAAAAAGGGAATTAACACCTGCTGCTTTGAAAGACATTCAGCTGGTGGAACAGGCATTGGAAAAGGCTAAGGTTAAACAGTTAGATTACAATCAACCATGGTATTTGCTCGTGTTCACCACACCTTACTCTCCAACTGCCTGCTTGTGGCAGCAAGGTATCCTGGAATGGCTGCACTTGCCTCACCATCAGAAAAAGACAGTAGCCTCTTTGCCCTTTATGGTGTCTCAAATAATCTATAAAGGTAGAATCAGATCTAGGGAATTGTTTGGGCAGGAGCCCCACATAATTGTCACTCCTTTTAATAAAGATCAAGTCGAAATGTTATATAAGGAATCAGATGATTGGGTGTTGGCTGTAATGGGTTATACAGGACAAATTCTATATCATTATCCCCAGGATCCTTTACTAGAATTTATAAAGTCAGTTGATTTAATTTTTCCAAAAATATGTTCTCCTGTCCCGTTAGCAGGAGGTATAGTTGTGTTTACAGATGGTTCCTCCAATGGCACCTCTGCTGTGTATATTGAAGGTCAAGACCCCATTGTAGAACACGGAGAGCAGACCTCTGCTCAGCAAGCAGAGATTAAAGCAGTGAACCTTGCCTTAGCCCATTTTCCTCAAACTTTGAATCTTTATACTGATTCCAAATATGTTGCTAATTTATTCCCACACATTGAGACTGCCTTGCTCTCAGGACCTTCAACAATTCTCCCCTTACTTAAACATTTACAGGCCATCTTGCAAAACCGGACTAACCGGATCTATGTGGGACATATTAGAGGCCATACTAAGCTGCCAGGGGCTCTTTCTCAGGGCAATCACATGGCTGATTTATTAACTAGAAGCCACATACTGTCAGTGACAGAGGCTCAGGAGAGCCACGCACTACATCATCAGAACGCCAATGCTTTAAGACACATGTTTAAAATCACGAGAGAGCAGGCACGGCATATTGTCAAAGAATGTGCTCATTGTCCCCCTCCTTCAGGGGGGCCAAAAATGGGGGTAAACCCCCGAGGCCTACGACCTTTGAGCCTCTGGCAAATGGATGTAACCCATGTCCCCTCTTTTGGAAGGATGAAGTATGTTCATGTAACTATTGATACTTATTCTCATTTTATGTTTGCCTCTGCAAGAACAGGAGAGGCCCTGAAGGATGTGATTCAACACCTCTTTCAATGCTTTATGATCATGGGAAGGCCATTACATATCAAAACAGATAATGGACCTGCTTATACCTCTAGGTCCTTTGTCTCTTTTCTCCAGCGATGGGGTATCTTACATGCCACTGGCATTCCTTACAATCCTCAAGGGCAGGCTATTATTGAGCGAGCTCATCAAGTCTTAAAAATACAACTGCAGCGTCTACAAGATGCACAGCAGTATCACTCACCACATCATCTTTTGAGCCATGCCCTTTTTGTGATCAATCACCTGAATGCCGACTCTGATGGGCAGACTCCTGCTCAAAGGCACTGGCAGATGCCCCCCATGGCACAAGCAAACGTGCTCTGAAAGGACCTCCTTATGGGCCAATGGAAAGGGCCCGATCCTTTACTTGCCTCAGGCCGAGGCTATGCTTGTATTTTTCCTCAGGATGCCGAGTCTCCCATCTGGATCCCGGACCGCCTTGTCAGGCCGGCACCACAGGCACAAAGAAAAAAGGAAGAAAAAGCTGACAACAGTGTCCCTGGTCAAGCAGATGGAAAGACTGTCGTTTCAGCCACAGGACCTGCCGACTTGGACGCAATTCCGGAGACTGATGCAGCATGCCAAAGCCCTAGCGAGGAAGAAGATGCCTAAACCAACAGCTGAATGTGTTTTCCTAGCAACTATGTCCTTACTGTTAGTTGGACAGGTTATGCCTTCTCTCCCTGCGGATTCATCATCAACTGCTTATTGGGCCTATGTGCCCAGTCCCCCATTGTTACACCCTGTGGGATGGCTTGACAGTACCTCCCTTAAAGTACTTACTAATCATTCTGAGCTCATGGGAGGCCTTCAGGACTCATCTGATAGAAAACATGTGTCTACATTGACTTATTTCTCTGGTCACTCAGATTCTCTTCCCATTTGCTTTGCCTTGGGAAATTATGGTGCCCAGGGTTGTATGAGTGTCAGTTATCGTACCTTCTTGACTGATTCGCCTCGCAGAATGAAAGGTGAAACCCCCGATAAGGGCAAGCGTTGGGTGTGGGAAACAAAAATGTCAACATTGGGTGCGCCATTTCGTAAGGATGCCTTTGTCTCAGATCCAAATATGCCTCTGGAAAAATGTGTAGAGAAATATCGGGATATTGATCAATTCTGGAACAGTAACCTTTCTCCTTTTCCTAAATGGTTGGATTGCGGTTTTGACTCAACCGCCGTACAGTATACTCCCACTGCTATTTCTAATGTTACTATTTGGGATTATTCCTCCTCCACTAATAATGGATCATGTATTAGGCAGCATTTACAAAATAATCTTAACAAGTATCATGGTTTTGTACTCTCCTCTTCAACCGACGAGCCTTTATCTCGTTGCTTCTCGCCCGGCTATGTGGAGACCGTTTGGGTGGCTAAGACTCCTGCCTGTCAAAAAGTCCATCGTGATCTGTTCCACCTTACAGCCGCCTATAACATGATTCTTCAGAAACGCCCTGGACAGGCCTCTTATACTGCATTGGCAGTGAGAAGTTGTGTATCCTATCCATATGCTTTATTGTTGGCAAATCATGATGATATGTATATTATTCCTTTTGGTTCCAATTCTTATCATGTGGCCTGTCGAAATTGTGAATTAACCAATTGTGTTTCTCCCAACCATGATCCTAATAAGGATATTATGTTGATTGTCCAGAGGCCATCTTTTGTCATGCTGCCCGAACATTTGCCCAACATGACCTGGTATGATAATTCTGCTACCCAGGTCCTCAAGGAATTACATGCTTTAATTCGACCTAAACGGTTTGTGGCTGCTTTGATTCTTGGCATTACGGCCTTAATATCTATCATCACCACCTTTGCTATTGCCACAGCTACCTTAGTTGAGGAAATTCATACTGCTCATTTTGTTAATGAATTGAATAAGAATGTTACATTTGCCTTATCTGAACAAGTAATTATTGACAAGAAATTAGAAGCAAAGGTTAATGTTTTGGAAGAAGTGGTCCTGGCTCTTGGTCAGGATCTTGAAAATCTTAAAAGAATGATGCACACTCGTTGTCATGAACAATTTAGGACCATCTGTGTCACTCCTTTGCCTTATAACACTTCTTCTGATTGGAATAAGGTTAAACATCACCTGCTTGGAGTCTGGCAGGATCAATCTATTACTCATGACCTAGAGAGCATACAGAGGGATATTGCAGCTATGAGCCAGGCTTATGATAAGACATCTGAATTAAGTGATCTAGCCTCTGGTCTGACTAAAAGCATGAAGGCCCTCAATCCATTTGATTGGATTCATTATATTATTGTTTTTGCCCTATTGGCTTTAATAATAGGAGCAGTTATTATTATTCTTCCCTGTTTTTTCCGAAGCATGCTTCGTTCTATTCAGAAGGTTCGCGTTGACATGTATGCCATGCGTCTGAAAAATAAAAAGGGAGGAACTGCCACGCCGGTAACGGCGTCGACGTAGCCCTATGCAGAAGGTTCGGGTTGACATGAATGTCATGCGTCTAAAAAGTAAAAAGGGAGGAATTGCCACGGCGGTAACGGTGTCGCCCACGTAGCAACATGCTGCAAGGGGCTCAGGCAAGGGCCTGGGTCCCTGGGAAGGGAAGGTTCGTGACCTACGGGTGTATGCCTCCGGCAGCCCCCTTTAACTGTTTTTATAGGCGCCTCTGACATGCAGTCTTCACCTGACATTCTGTGGGAGCATGCCTCCGGCAGGCCCGTTTCACTGTTTTCTAGGCGCCTCTGACATGCAGTCTTCACTTGCAATTCTGTGGGTATAGGAGCCTGCTTGTTAAATATCTTGATTTAACTTTTGGCCTTGGAAAGATGCTTGCTAGTAGAGTTAATATTTGCTCGAGCGGGCCCAGTAACGTCTCCATTGGAGACATTGTTGTTACTGTGTTTGGCATATCGAATACTCTCGGTAGCTTGCCGGGCTCTCCGAGAGGGGCGGAGGAATCGACTCGGGTCGGCCATGTTGGCCGCGTGTAAGGCGAACGCCCTACCGCTGTGCTATCGCTCCAGCACAGAGTTAATATTAGTTTTTATAAAGTCCTGATATTTTCGTTAGTTTATGGGTAGGCATTTTTAGGGAAATAAAAACTTAATGTCAGTAAAATTAGACAATTAAGGAATTATAAGGAACATAATATTTCACTCACATATTTTATTAGAACAAGTGGATCTTTTGCCCTAATCTTAAAACAGAAAGTGTAGGTGCCCCCTGTTGTCTTGGAAACATGACCCAAGGCCTGATGTAATGTGTGCTTTGCCACGTTGTTTCTGTAACTATATAAAAAGAGGAACTCTGGATGCAATAAACCGCAGCAGAACTCAACCTCTCTTGTGTTGGTGTCTGTCTGTCCAACGCGCCGAATCTCCTAATTTCCTGTGCACCTTCACCTGGTCCTACTCAGTCTGGTGCTCTTCGACCAAGCAAGTCAGCGGCACCACTCCACAGTGGTCAAGTCTTTCTTTTACTGTCCAAACAACCCACTCGACAGAAATCATTGGAATATCCATTACAGAATGTTCAATTCATTCACTGCGAATCGGGAAGTCATCTGAACCTCCACTCCATGAACGCATTCGTTATACCACTGGTGAATGTCCAAGTAACCCAATGCTGGTTTTCAGAGGACTGTTCATTCTCGCAGGCCTGCTGTTCAACTGGCTATCCATTCTAACCTGTTTTGCTCTTCATTTTCCTGTCCACACACATCGGATTTCAGAAATAATTGGAATCTCCACTACAGAACGTTCCATTTATTCACCGCGAATCTGGAATTCATCTGAATCTCCACTCCAGGCAGGATTTCGTTACACCACTGTTGAATGTCCAAGTAACACACTGCTCGTTTTCATTCTCCTGATCACCCTCGGAGGCGTGCTGTTCCACTGGCTATCCACTGAACCCTGGTCAGCTCTTCATTTTCCTGTCTCCACTACCGAGACTTCAGAAATGATTGGGATCTCCTGTACAGAAAGTTCCATTCATTCACTGCCAATCTGGAATTCATCGAATCTCCACTCCAGGCAGGATTTTGGTACACCACTGGTCAATATCCAAGTACCCCAATGCTGGTTTTTCACGGCCTGTTCACACTCGCTGGTGTGCTATTCTACTGCCTATCCTCTCCAACTTGATCAGCTTTTCTTTTTCCTGTCCACTCAACCCAGACTACAAAATTCAATGGAATCTTCACTACAGAATGTTCCATTCATTCACTCCCAATCTGGAATTCATCGAATCTCCACTCCAGGCCGGATTCTGTTTCACTAGTGTTGAATGTACAAGTAACCCAAGGCTGCTTTTCAGCGGCCTGTTCACACTCGCAGGAGTGCTGTTCAACTTACTATCCACTCAACCATGGTCAGCTCTACATTTTCCTATCCACATAACTAAGACTTCAAAAACCATTATAATGTCCACTACAGAATGTTCCATCCATTCACTGCCGATCTGGAATTCATCGAATATCCACTCCAAGCCGACTTCAGTTACAAGACTGGTGAATATCTAAGTAAGTGAATGCTGATTTTCAGCGTTCTGTTCTCACTCGCAGACGTGCGTTTGAACTGGCAATCCACTACACAGTGGTCAGATTATTCTTTTCCTGTCCACACAAACCATACTTCAGAATTCATTGAAATCTCCACTACAGACTGTTCCATAGTTTCAATTCCAATCTGGAATTCATCGAATCTCCAACTAGAGGCAGGCTATTGTTACACGACTGATGATGTCCAAGGAATCCAATGCTGGATTTCAGAGGCATGATCACACTCGCAGGCGTGCTGTCCAACTGCCTATCCACACAACCTTGGTCAGCCCTTCATTTTCCTGTCCACAAAACCCAGACTTCAGAAGTAATTGGAATCTCCACAACAAAATGTTCCATTCATTCACTCCCAATCGGGAATTCATCGAATCTCCACTCCAGGCAGGATTCCTTGAAACCACTGGTGAATATCCAAGTAACGCAATGTTGGTTTTCGGCAGCCAGTTCAAAGTCGCAGTGTCCTGTTCAACAGGCCATCCACTCTTCCCTGCACTGCTCTTCATTTTCCTGTACACCAAACCAAGACTTCA
Source organism: Sorex fumeus (assembly GCF_029834395.1). Taxonomy (NCBI): domain Eukaryota; kingdom Metazoa; phylum Chordata; class Mammalia; order Eulipotyphla; family Soricidae; genus Sorex; species Sorex fumeus. Next base: position 2,134,257 of record NW_026606140.1, on the reverse strand, counting down.
CAAATCATTGGAATCTCTCCTCCGGAAGGTTCCATTCATTCCCTACCAATATCGAATTCATGGAATCTCCACTCCAGGCATGCTTTCGTTGCACCATTGGAGAATGTCCAAGTAACCTAATGCTCTTTTCCAGCGTCTGCTTCACAGTCCCAGGCGTGCTGTTCAACGGGCTATCCACTCCAACCTGGTCAGCTCTTCCATTTACTGTCCACACAACCCAGACTTTCGAAATCATTTGAATCTCCACTACAGAATATTCCACTCATCCACTGCTAATCTGAAGTTCCTCGAATCTCCACTCCAGGCAAGCTTTCGTTACACCACTGGTGAATGTCCAAGAAACCAATGCTGGTCTTCATAGGCATGTTCACACTCGGAGTCGTGCTGTTCATCTGGTTGTCCACTCACCCTGGTCAGCTCTTCTTTTTCCTGTTCACATAACCCAGACTTCAGAAACCATTAGAATCTCCACTTCAGAATGTTCCATTCGTTCACTGCCAATCTGGAATTCATCGAAACTCCACTGAAGACAGGATTTCTTTACACCACTGGTGAATATTAAAGTAACCCAATGGTGGTTTTCAGCAGCCTGTTGAAATTCGAAGGCCTGGTCTTCAACTGGCTATCAAATCCCACCTGGAAAGCTCTTCAGTTTCTTGTCCATACAACGTAGAATTCAGAAACCATTGGACTCTCCACTACAGAATGTTCCATTCATTCACTGCCTATTTGGAAATCTTGGAACCTACACTCCAGGCAGGCTTTCTTTACACCACTGGTGAATGTCCAAGTAACACATTGCTGGTTTTCAGCATACTGTTCACACTCGCATGCATGCTATTCAACTGGTTATCAACTCCACAGTGGTCAAGTCTTTATTTTACTGTCCAAAAAACCCACACGACAGAAATTATTGGAATATCCACCTCAGAATGTTCAATTCATTCACTGCGAATCGGAAACTCAGCTGAACCTCCACTCCATGAACACATTCGTTCTACCACTGGTGCATGTCCAAGTAGACCTATGCTGGTTTTCAGAGGAATGTTTATTCTCGCAGGCCTGGTCTTCAACTGGCTCTCAAATCCCACCTGGTAAGCTCTTCCGTTTCTTGTTCATGCAACGTAGAATTCAGAAAACATTGGAATATCCACTACAGAATGTTCCATTTATTCACTGCCTATTTGAAAATCTTGGAACCTACACTCCAGGCAGGCTTTCTTTACACCACTCGTGAATGTCCAAGAAACACATTGCTGGTTTTCAGCATACTGTTCACACTCGCATGCATGCTATTCAACTGGTTATCAACTCCACAGTGCTCAAGACTTTCTTTTACTGTCCAAACAACCCACACGACAGAAATCATTGGAATATTCACTACAGAATGTTCAATTCATTCACTGCGAATCGGGAATTCATCTGAGCCTCCACTCCATGAACGCATTCGTTATACTACTGGTGAATGTCCAAGTAACCCAATGCTGGTTTTCAGAGGACTGTTCATTCTCGCAGGACTGCTCTTCAACTGGCTATTCATTTTAACCTGTTTTGCTCTTCATGTTCATGTCCACAGACATCGTATGTCCGAAATAATTGGAATCTCTACTACAGAGCGTTCCATTTATTCACTGCGAATCTGGAATTCATCTGAATCTCCACTACAGGCAGGCTTTCGTTACACCACTCTTGAATGTCCCAGTAACACACTGCTCGTTTTCATTCTCCTGATCCCCCTCGGAGGCGTGCTGTTCAACTGGCTATCCACTGAACCCTGGTCAGCTCTTCATTTTCCTGTCTTCACTACCTAGACTTCAGAAATGATTGGAATCTCCTGTACAGAATGTTCCATTCATTCACTGCCAATCTGGAATTCATCGAATCTCCACTCCAGTCAGGACTTCGTTACACCTCTGGGCAATATCCAAGTACACCAATGCTGGTTTTTCGCGGCCTATTCACACTCGCTGGTGTGCTATTCTACTGGCTATCCTCTCCAACCTGATGAGCTCTTCATTTTCCTGTCCACTCAACGCAGACTTCAAAATTCAATGGAATCTCTACTACCGAATGTTCCATTCATTCATTGCCGATCTGGAATTCAACGAATCTCCATTCCAGGCAGACTTTAGTTACACGAGTGGTGAATATCTAAGTAACTGAATGCTGATTTTCAGCGTTCTGTTCTCACTCGCAGACGTGCTGTTGATCTGGCAATCCAATACACAGTGGTCAGATTATTCTTTTCCTGTCCACACAAACCATACTTCAAAATTCATTGGAATCTCCACTACAGACTGTTCCATTGATTCAATTCCAATATGGAACTCATCGAATCTCCAACTCCAGGCAGGCATTCATTACACCACTGATGATGTCCAATGAATCCAATGCTGGATTTCAGAGGCATGATCACACTTTCAGGCGTGCTACCCAACTGCATATCCACTCAACCCTGGTCAGCTCTTCATTTTCCTGTCCCTAAAACCCAGACTTCAGAAGTAATTGAAATCTCCACTACAGAATGTTCCATTCCTTCACTCCCAATCGGGAATTCATAGAATCTCTACTCCAGGCAGGTTTACTTGACACCACTGTTGAATATCCAAGTAACACAATGTTGGTTTTCAGCAGCCAGTTCAAAGTCGCTATCTGCTGTTCAACAGGCTATCCACTCTTCCCTGCTCTTCTATTCATTTTCCGGTACGCAAAACCCAGACTTCAGAAATCATTGGAATCCCTCCTATGGAATATTCCATTCATTCCCTGCCAATATCGAATTCATGGAATCTCCACTCCAGGCAAGCTTTCGTTAAACCACTGGTGAATGTCCAAGTAACCAATGCTAGTTTTCATAGGCGTGTTCACACTCGGAGTCTTGGTGTTCAACTGGCTGTCCAATCGACCCTGGTCAGCTCTTCTTTATCCTGTCCACAAAACCCAGACTTCAGAAACCATTAGAATCTCCACTTTAGAATGTTCCACTCATTCACTGCGAATCTGGAATTCTTCGAATCTCCACTGCAGTGAGGATTTCTTTACACCACTGTTGAATATCCAAGTAACACATTGCTGGTTTTCAGCATACTGTTCACACTCGCATGCATGCTATTCAACTGGCTAACCACTCCACAGTGGTCAAGTCTTTCTTTTCCTGTCCAAACATCCCACATGACAGAAATCATTGGAATATCCACTACAGAATGTTCTATTCATTCACTGCGAATCGGGAATTCATCAGAACCTCCACTCCACTAACGCATTCGTTATACCACTGATGAATGTCCAAGTAACACAGTGCTGGTTTTCAGAGGACTGTTCATTCTCGCAGGCCTGCTATTGAACTGGCTATCAATTCTAACCTGGTCTGCTCTTCATTTTCCTGTCCACACACATCGGATTTCGGAAATAATTGGAATCTCCACTACAGAACGTTCCATTCATTCACTGTGAATCTGTCATTCATCTGAATCTCCACACAAGGCAGGATTTCGTTACACCACTGCTGAATGTACAAGTAACAAACTGCTCATTTTCATTCTCCTGATCCCCCTCGGAGGGGTGCTGTTCAAGTGGCTATACACTGAACCCTGGTCAGCTCTAAATTTTCCTGTCCCCACAAACTAGACTTCAGAAATGATTGAAATCTCCTGTACAGAATGTTCCATTCATTCACTGCCAATCTGGAATTCATCGAATCTCCACTCCAGGCAGGATTTCGTTACAACACTGGAAAATATGCAAGTACCCCAATACTGGTTTACGAGGCCTGTTCACAATCGCTGGTGTGCTATTCTACTGGCTATCCATTCCAACCTGATCAGCTCTTCATTTTCCTGTCCACTCAACCCAGACTTCAAAAATCAATGGAATCTCCACTACTGAATGTTCCATTCATTCACTCCCAAACTGGAATTCATCGAATCTCCAATCCAGGTCGGATTTCGTTTCACTAGTGTTGAAAGTACAAGTAACCCAAGGCTGCATTTCAGCGGCCTGTTCACACTCGCAGGAGTGCTCTTCAACTGCTATCCACTCAACCCTGCTCAGCTCTACATTTTCCTGTCCACATAACTTAGTCTTCAGAAACCATTATAATTTCCACTACAGAATGTTCATTCATTCACTGACGATCTGGAATTTATCGAATCTCCACTCCAGGCAGAATTCAGTTACACGACTGGTTTATATCTAAGTAACTGAATGCTGATTTTCAGCGTTCTGTTCTCACTCACAGACGTGCTCTTGAACTGGCAATCCACTACACATTGGTCAGATTATTCTTTTCCTCTCCACACAAATCATACTTCAGAATTCATTGGAATCTCCACTACAGACTGTTCCATTGCTCAATTCCAATCTGGAATTCATCGAATCTCCAACTCCAGGCAGGCTTTCGTTACACCACTGATGATGTCCAAGGCATCCCATGCTGGATTCCAGAGGCATGATCACACTCGCAGGCGTGCTGTTCAACTGCCTATCCACTCAACACTGTTCAGGTCTTCATTTTCCTGTCCACAAAACCCGGACTTCAGAAGTAATTGGAATCTCCACTACAGAATATTCCATTCATTCACTCCCAATTGGGAGTTCAGCGAATCTCCACTCCATGCAGGATTCCTTTACACCACTGGTGAACATCCAAGTAACCCAATGTTGGTTTTCAGCAGCCAGTTCAAAGTCGCAGTCTGCTGTTGAACACGCTGTCCACTCTTCACTGCTCTGCTCTTTATTTTCCTGTACTCAAAACCCAGACTTCAAAAATCATTGAAATCTCTCCTACGAAATGTTCCATTAATTCCCTGCCGATATCGAATTCAGGAAATCTCCACTCCAGGCATACATTCGTTGCACCATTGGAGAATGTCCAAGTAACCTAATGCTGTTTTCCAGCGTCCGCTTCACACTCCCAAGGGTGCTGTTCAACGGGCTATCCACTCCAACCTGGTCAGCTCTTCCATTTCCTGTCCACACAACACAGACTTTCGAAATCATTTGAATCTCCACTACAGGATATTCCACTCATTCACAGCTAATCTGAAGTTCTTCGAATCTCCACCCCAGGCAAGCGTTCGTTACACCACTGGTGAATGTCCAAGGAATCCAATGCTGGTTTTAATAGGCGTGTTCACACTCAGACTCGTGCTGTTCAAATGGATGTGCACTCAACCCTGGTCAGCTCTTCTTTTTCCTGTTCACTTAACGCAGAATTCAGAAGTCATTAGAATCTCCACTTTAGAATGTTCCATACATTCACTGCCAATCTGGAATTCATGTAATCTCCAATGCAGGCAGGATTCCTTTACACCACTGTTGAATATCCAAGTAACCCAATGTTGGTTTTCAGCAGCCAGATCAAATTCGCAGTCTGCTGTTCAACAGGCTATCCACACTTCACTGCTCTGCCCTTCATTTTCTTGTACACAAAACCCAGATTTCAGTAATCATTGGAATCTCTCCTACGGAAAGTTCCATTCATTCCCTACCAATATCGAATTCATTGAATCTCCACTCCAGGCATGCTTTCGTTGCACCATTGGAGAATGTCTAAGTAACCTAATGCTGTTTTCCAGCGTCCGATTCACACTCCTAGGCGTGCGGTTCAACGGGCTATCCACTCCCACCTGGTCAGCTCTTCCATTTACTGTCCACAAAACCCAGACTTTCGAAATCATTTGGATCTCCACTACAGAATATTCCACTCATTCACTGCTAATCTGAAGTTCTTCAAATCTCCACTCCAGGCAAGCTTTCGTTACACCACTGGTGAATGTCCAAGTAACCCATGCTGGTTTTCATAGGCGTGTTCACACTCGGAGTCTTGCTGTTGAACTGGTTGTCCACTCAAACCTGGTCAGCTCGTCTTTTTCCTGTTCACATTACCCAGACTTCAGAAACCATTAGAATCTCCACTTCAGAATGTTCCATTCATTTACTGCCAATCTGGAATTCATCGAATCTCCACTGCAGACAGGATTTCTTTACACCACTGGTGAATATTCAAGTAACCCAGTGGTGGTTTTCAGCAGCCTGTTCAAATTCGCAGGCCTGGTCTTCAACTGGCTATAAAATCCCACCTGGTATGTTCTTCATTTTCTTGTCCATACAACGTAGAATTCAGAAACCATTGGAATCTACACTACAGAATGTTCCATTCATTCACTGCCTATTTGGAATTCTTGGAAGCTACACTCCAGGCAGGATTTCTTTACACCACTGGTGAATGTCCAAGTAACACATTGCTGGTTTTCAGCATACTGTTCACACTCGCATGCATGCTATTCAACTGGTTATCAACGCCACAGTGGTCAAGTCTTTGTTTTACTGTCCAAACAACCCACACGACAGAAATTATTGGAATATCCACTACAGAATGTTCAATTCATTCACTGCGAATCGGGAATTCATCTGAACTTCCACTCCATGAACGCATTCGTAATACCACTGGTGAATGTCCAAGTAACCCAATGCTGGTTTTCAGAGGACTGTTTATTCTCGCAGGCCTGGTATTTAACTGCCTATAAAATCCCACCTGGTAAGCTCTGCAGTTTTTTGTTCATAAAACGTAGAATTCAGAAACCATTGGAATCTCCACTACAGAATGTTCCATTCATTCACTGCGTATTTGGAATTCTTGGAACCTACACTCCAGGCAGGCTTTCATTACACCACCTGTGAATGTCTAAGTAACACATTGCTGGTTTTCAGCATACTGTTCACACTCACATGCATGCTATTCAACAGGCTATCCACTCCACAGTGGTCAAGTCTTACTTTTACTGTCCAAACAACCCACACGACAGAAATCATTGGAATATCCACTACAAAATGTGCATTTCATTCACTGCGAATCGGGAATTCATCTGAACCTCCACTCCATGAACGCATTCGTTATAACACTGGTGAATGTCCAAGTAACGCAATGCTGGTTTTCAGAGGACTGTTCATTCTCGCACACCTGCTGTTCAACTGGCTATCCATTCTAACCTGTTTTGCTCTTCATTTTCCTGTCCACACACATCGGATTTCAGACATAATTGGAATCTCCACTACAGAACGTTCCATTTATTCACTGCGAATCTGGAATTCAACTGAATCTCCACTCAAGGCAGGCTTTCGTTACACCACTGTTGAATGTCCAAGTAACACACTGCACATTTTCATTGTCCTGATCCCCCTCGGAGGCGTGCTGTTCAACTCGCTATCCACTGGACCCAGGTCAGCTCTTCATTTTCCTGTCCCCACTACCTAGACTTCAGAAATGATTGGAATCTCCTGTACAGTATGTTCCATTCATTTACTGCCAATCTGGAATTCATTGAATCTCCACTCCAGGCAAGCTTTCGTTGCACCATTGGAGAATGTCTAAGTAACCTAAATGCAGTTTTCCAGCGTCCGCTTCACACTCCCAGGCGTGCTGTTGAAAGGCAATCCACTCCAACCTGGTCAGCTCTTCCGTTTCCTGTCCACACAACCCAGACTTTCGAAATCATTTGAATCTCCACTACAGAATATTCCACACATTCACTGATAATCTGAAGTTCTTCGAATCTCCACTCCAGGCAAGCTTTCTTTACACCACTGCTGAATGTCCAAGTAACCAATGCTGGTTTTCATAGGCGTGTTCACACTCGGAGTCGTGCTGTTCAACTGGCTGTCCACTCAACCCTGGTCAGCTCTTCTTTTTCCTGTTCACATAACCCAGACTTCTGAAACAATTAGAATCTCCACTTCAGAATGTTCCATTCATTCCCTGCCAATCTGGAACTCATCGAATCTCCACTGCAGACAGGATTTCTTTACACCACTGGTGAATATTCAAGTAACCCAATGGTGGTTTTCAGCAGCCTGTACAAATTCGCAGGCCTGGTCTTCAACTGGTTATGAAATCCCACCTGGTAAGCTCTTCAGTTTCTTGTCCATACAACGTAGAATTCAGAAACCATTGGAATCTCCACTACAGAATGTTCCATTCATTCACTGCCTAATTGGAATTCTTGGAAGCTACACTCCAGGCAGGATTTCTTTACACCACTGGTGAATGTCCAAGAAACACATTGCTGGTTTTCAGCGTACTGTTAACACTCGCATGCATGCTATTCAAAAGGCTATCCACTCCACAGTGGTCAAGTCTTTCTTTTACTGTCCAAACAACCCACACGACAGAAATCATTGGAATATCCACTACAGAATTTTCAATTCATTCACTGCGAATCGGGAATTCATCTGAACCTCCACTCCATGAACGCATTCGTTATACCACTGGAGAATGTCCAAGTAACCCAATGCTGGTTTTCAGAGGACTATTCATTCTTGCAGGCCTGCTGTTCAACTGCCTATCCATTCTAACTTGCTTTGCTCTTCATGTTCCTGTCACACACATCGGATTTCAGAAATAATTTTAATCTCCACTACAGAACGTTTCATTCATTCACTGCGAATCTGGAATTCATCTGAATCTCCACTCCAGGCAGGCTTTCGTTACACCACTGTTGAATGTCCAAGTAACACACTGCTCGTTTTCATTGTCCTGATTCCTCTCAGAGGCATGCTGTTCAACTGGCTATCCACTGAACCCTAGTCAGCTCTTCATTTTCCTGTCCCCACTACCTAGACTTCAGAAATGATTGGAAACTCCTGTACAGAATGATCCATTCATTCACTGCCAATCTGGAATTCATCGAATCTCCACTCCAGGCAGGATTTCAGTACACCACTGGTCAATATCCAAGTAACCCAATGCTGGTTTTTCGAGGCCTGTTCACACTCGCTGGTGTGCTATTCTACTGGCTATCCTCTCCAACCTGATCAGCTCTTCATTTTCCTGTCCACTCAACGCAGACTTCAAAATTCATTGGAATCTCCACTACAGAATGTTCCATTCATTCACTCCCAATCTGGAATTCATCGAATCTCCACTCCAGTTCGGATTTCGTTTCACTAGTGTTGAATGTACACGTAACCCAAGGCTGCTTTTTAGCGGCCTGTTCACACTCGCAGGAGTGCTGTTCAACTGACTATCCACTCAACCCTGGTCAGCTCTACATTTTCCTGTCCACATAACTTAGACTTCAGAAACCATTATAATCTCCACTACAAAATGTTCCATTCATTCACTGCCGATCTGGAATTTATCGAATCTCCACTCCAGTCAGAGTTTAGTTACAGGACTGGTGAATATCGAAGTAACTGAATGCTGATTTTCAGCCTTCTGTTCTCACTTGCAGACGTGCTGTACAACTGGCAATCCACTACACAGTGGTCAGATTATTCTATTCCTGTCCACACAAACCATACTTTAGAATTCATTGCAATCTCCTCTACAGACTGTTCCATTGATTCAATTCCAATCTGGAATTCATCGAATCTAAAACGCCAGGCAGGCTTTCGTTGCACCACTGATGATGTCCAAGGAATCCAATGCTGGATTTCAGAGGAATGATCACACTCGCAGGCGTGCTGTCCAACTGCCTATCCACTCAACCCTGGTCAGCTCTTCATTTTCCTGACCACAAAACCCAGACTTCAGAAGTAATTGGAATCTCCACCACAGAATGTTCCATTCATTCACTCCCAATCGGGAATTCATCGAATCTCCACTTCAGGCAGGATTCCTTCACACCACTGGTGAATATCCAAGTAACCCAATGTTGGTTTTCAGCAGCCAGTTTAAAGTCGCAGTCTGCTGTTCAACAGGCTATCCACTCTACCCTGCTCTGCTATACATTTTCTCTACACAAAACCCAGACTTCAGAAATCATTGGAATCTCTCCTACGGAATGTTCCATTCATTCCCTGCCAATATTGAATTCATGGAATCTTCACTTCAGGCATGTTTTCCTTGCACCATTGGAGAATGACCAAGTAACCTAATGCAGGTTTTCAGTGTCCGCTTCACACTCCCAGGCGTGCTGTTGAAAAGGCAATCCACTCCAACCTGGTAGGCCCTTCCGTTTCCTGTCCACAAAACCCAGACTTTCGAAATCATTTGAATCTCCACTACAGAATATTCCACACATTCACTGCTAATCTGAAGTTCATCGAATCTCTACCCCAGGCAATCTTTCGTTACACCACTGGTGAATGTCCAAGCAACCAATGCTGGTTTGCATAGGCGTATTCACACTCGGAGACGTGCTGTTCAACTGGCTGTCGACCCAACCCTGGTCACCTCTTCTTTTTCCTGTTCACATAACCCAGACTTCAGAAACCATAAGATTCTCCACTTCAGGATGTTCCCTTCACAGACTGCCAATCTGGAACTCATCGAAACTCCACTGCAGACAGGATTTCTTTACACCACTGGTGAATATTCAAGCAACCCAATGGTGGTTTTCAGCAGCCTTTACAAATTCGCAGACCTCGTCTTCAACTGGCTAGCAAATTCCACCTGGTAAGCCCCTCAGTTTCTTGTCCGTACAACGTAGAATTCAGAAACCATTGGAATCTCCACTACAGAATGTTCCATTCATTCACTGACTATTTGGAATTCTTGGAACCTACACTCCCGGCAGTCTTTCATTACAACACTGGTGAATGTCCTAGAAACACATTGCTGGTTTTCAGCGAACTGTTCACACTCGCATGCATGCAATTCAACAGGCTATCCACTTCACAGTGTTCAAGCCTTTCTTTTACTGTCCAAACAGCCCACACAACAGAAATCATTGGAATATCCACTAAAGAATGTTCAATTCCTTCAATGCGAAACGGGAATTCATCTGAACCTCCTCTCCATGAACGTATTCGTTATAACACTGGTGAATGTCCAAGTAACCCAATGCTGGTTTTCCGAGGACTGTTTATTCTCGCAGGCCTGGTCTTCAACAGGCTATCATATCTCACCTGGTAAGCTCTTCATTTTCTTATCCATACAACGTAGAATTCAGAAACCATTGGAATCTCCAGTACAGAATGTTCCATTCATTCACTGCGAATCGGGAATTCATCTAAACCTCCACTCCATGAGCGCATTCGTTATACCACTAGTGAATGTCCAAGTAACCCAATCCTGGTTTTCAGAGGACTGTTTATTCTCGCAGGCCAGGTCTTCAACTGGCTATCAAATCCCACCTGGTAAGCTCTTCAGTTTCTTGTCCATACAACGTAGAATTCAGAAACCATTGGAATCTCCACTACAGAATGTTCCATTCATTCACTGCCTATTTGGAATTCTTGGAAACTACACTCCAGGCAGGCTTTCATTACTCCACTGGTGAATATCCAAGTAAGACATTGCTGGTTTTCGGCATACTGTTCAAACTCGCACAGTGGTCAAGTCTTTCTTTTACTGTCCAAACAACGCACACGACAGAAATCATTGGAATATTCACTACAGAATGTTCAATTCATTCACTGCGAAACGGGAATTCATCTGAACCTCCACTCCATGAACGCATTCATTATACCACTGGTGCATGTCCAAGAAACCCAATGCTGGTTTTCAGAGGAATGTTCATTATCGCAGACCTGGTGTTCAACTGGCTATCCATTCTCACCTGTTTTGCTCTTCATTTTCCTGTCCACACACATCGGATTTCAGAAATAATTGGAATGTCCACTACAGAACGGTCCTTTAATTCACTGTGAATCTGGAATTCATCTGAATCTCCACTCCAGGCAGGCATTCGTTACACCACTGTTGAATGTCCAAATAACACACTGCTCGTTTTTATTGTCCTGATCCCCCTGGGAGGCGTGCTGTTCAACTGGCTATCCACTGTACCCTGGTCAGCTCTTCATTTTCCTGTCCCCACTACCTAGACTTCAGAAATGATTGGGATCTCCTGTACAGAATGTTCCATTCTTTCACTTCCAATCTGGAATTCATCGAATCTCCACTCCAGGCAGGATTTCGTTACACCACTGGTCAATATCCAAGTACCACAATGCTGTTTTTCGCGGCCTGTTCACACTCGCTGGTGTGCTATTCTAGTGCCTATCCTCTCCAACCTGATCAGCTCTTCATTTTCGTGTCCACTCATCCTGACTACAGAAGTAATTGGAATCTCCAAAACAGAATGTTCCATTCATTCATTCCCAATCGGGAATTCATCGAATCTCCACTCCAGGCAGGACTCCTTGACACCACTGGTGAATATCCAAGTAACGCAATGTTGGTTTTCACCAGCCAGTTCAAAGTCGCAGTCTGCTGTTCAACAGGCTATCCACTCTTCCCTGCTCTGCTCTTCATTTTCCTGTACACAAAACCCAGACATCAGAAATCATTGGAATCTCTCCTACGGAATGTTCCATTCATTCCCAGCCAATATCGAATTCATGGAATCTCCACTCCAGGCATGATTTCGCTGCACCATTGGAGAATGTCCAAGTAACCTAATGCTGTTTTCCAGCATCTGCTTCACACTCTCAGGCGTGCTGTTCAAAGGGCTATCCACTCCACCCTGGTCAGCTCTTTCATTTCCTGTCCACACAACCCAGAATTTTGAAATCCTTTGAATCTCCACTACAGAATATTCAACTCATTCACTGCTAATCTGAAGTTCTTCGAATCTCCACTCCAGGCAAGCTTTCGTTACACCACTGGTGAATGTCCAATAACCAATGCTGGTTTTCATAGGATTGTTCACACTCGGAGTCGTGCTGGTCAACTGGCTGTCCACTCAACCCTGGTCAGCTCTACTTTTTCCTGTTCACGTAACCCAGAATTCAGTAACCATTAGAATCTCCACTTCAGAATATTCCATTCATTCACTGCCAATCAGGAATTCATCGAATCTCCACTGCGGACAGGATTTCTTTACACCACAGGTGAATATTCAATTAACCCAATGGTGGTTTTCAGCAGCCTGTTCAAATTCGCAGGACTGGTCTTCAACTGGCTATCAAATCCCACCTGGTAACTCTTCATTTTCTTGTCCATACAACGTAGAATTCAGAAACCATTGGAATCTCCACTACAGAATGTTCCATTCATTCACTGCCTATTTGGAATTCTTGGAACCTACACTCCAGGCAGGATTTCTTTACACCACTGGTGAATGTCTAAGTAACACATTGCTGGTTTTCAGCATACTGTTCACACTCGCATGCATGCTATTCAACTGGTTATCAACTCCAGAGTGGTCAAGTCTTTCTTTTACTGTCCAAACAACCCACACGACAGAAATCATTGGAATATCCACTACAGAATATTCAACACATTCACTGCGAATCGGGAATTCATCTGAACCTCCACTCCATGAACGCATTCGTTATACCACTGGTGCATGTCCATGTAACCCAATGCTGGTTTTCAGAGGACTGTTTATTCTCGCAGCCCTGGTCTTCAACTGACTATGAAATCCCACCTGATAAGCTCTACAGTTTCTTGTCCATACAACGTAGAATTCAGTAACCATTGGAATCTCCACTACAGAATGTTCCATTCATTCACTGCCTATTTGGAAATTTTGGAACCTACACTCCAAGCAGCCTTTCTTTACACCACTGTTGAATGTCTAAGTAACACATTGCTGGTTTTCAGCATACTGTTCACACTCGCATGCATGCTATTCAACTGGATATCCACTCCACAGTGGTCAAGTCTTTCTTTTACTTTCCAAACAACCCACAAGGCAGAAAACATTGGAATATCCACTACAGAATGTTCAATTCATTCACTGCCAATCGGGAATTCATCTGAACTTCCACTCCATGACCGCATTCGTTATACCACTTGTTTATGTCCTAGTAAACCAATGCTCGTTTTCAGAGGACTGTTCATTCTCGGAGGCCTGCTGTTCAACTGGCTATCCATTCTAACCTGTTATGATCTTCATTTTCATGTACACACACAAAGAATTTCAGAAATAATTGGAATGTCCACTACAGAACGTTCCATTTATTCACTGCGAATCTGGAATTCATCTGAATCTCCACTCCAGGCAGGCTTTTGTTACACGACTCTTGAATGTCCAAGTAACACACTGCTCGTTTTCATTGTCCTGATCCCCCTCGGAGGCATGCTGTTCAAGTGGCTATCCAGTGAACCCTGATCAGTTCTTCATTTTCCTGTCCCCACATCCTAGACTTCAGAAATGATTGGAATCTCCTGTACAGAATGTTCCATTCATTCACTGCCAATCTGGAATTAATCGAATCTCCACTCCAGGCAGGATTTCGTTACACCACTGATGATGTCCAAGGTATCACATGCTGGATTTCAGAGGCATGATCACACTCGCAGGCGTGCTGTCCAACTGCCTATCCACTCAACCCTGGTCAGCTCTTCATTTTCCTGTCCACAAAACCCAGACTTCAGAAGTAATTGGAATCTCCACTACAGAATGTTCCATACATTCACTCCCAATCAGGAATTCTTCGAATCTCCATTCCAGGCAGGATTACTTGAAACCACTGTTGAAGATCCAAGTAACACAATGTTGGTTTTCAGCAGCCAGTTCAAAGTCGCTATCTGCTGTTCAACAGGCTATCCATTCTTCTCTGCTCTTCGCTTCATTTTACTGTACGCAAAACCCAGACTTCAGAAATCATTGGAATCTCTCCTACGGAATGTTCCATTCATTCCTGCCAATATCGAATTCATTGAAACTACACTCCAGGCAAGCTTTCGTTACACCACTGGTGAATGTCCAAGTAACCAATGCTGGTTTTCATAGGCGTGTTCACAGTCGGAGTCGTGCTATTCAACTGGCTGTCCAATCGACCCTGGTCAGCTCTTCTTTATCCTGTTCACATAACCCAGACTTCAGAAACCATTAAAATCTCCACTTCAGAATGTTCCACTCATTCACTGCGAATCTGGAATTCATCTGAATCTCCACACAAGGCAGGCATTCGTTACACCACTGCTGAATAAACAAGTAACAAACTGCTCGTTTTCATTCTCCTGATCACCCTCAGAGCAGTGCTGTTCAACTGGCTATCCAATGAACACTGGTCAGCTCTTCATTTTCCTGTCCCCACAACCAAGAATTTAGAAATGATTGGAATCTACTGTACAGCATGTTCCATTCATTCACTGCCAATCTGGAAATCATCGAATCTCCACTAAAGGCAGGATTTTGTTACACCACTGGTAAATATCCAAGTACCGCAATACTGGTTTACGCGGCCTGTTCACACGCGCTGGTGTGCTATTCTAAGGGCTAACCTCTCCAACCTGATCAGCTCTTCATTTTCCTGTCCACTCAACCCAGACTTCAAAATTCAATGGAATCTCCACTACTGAATGTTCCATTCATTCTCTCCCAATCTGGAATTAAGCGAGTCTCCACTCCAGGCCGGATTTCTTTTCACTAGTGTTGAATATACAAGTAACCCAAGGCTGCTTTTCAGCGGCCTATTCACACTCGCAGAAGTGCTGGTCAACTGACTATCCACTCAACCCTGGTCAGATCTACATTTTCCTGTCCACATAACTTAGACTTCAGAAACCATTATAATCTCCACTACAGAATGTTCCACTCATTCATTGCCGATCTGAATTCATCGAATCTCCACTCCAGGCAGACTTTAATTAAAAGTCTGGTGAATATCTAAGAAAGTGAATGCTGATTTTCAGCGTTCTGATCTCACTCGCAGACGTGCTGTTGAACTGGCAATCCACTACACAGAGGTCAGATTATTCTTTTCCTGTCCACACAAACCATACTTAAGAATTCATTGGAATCTCCTCTACAGACTGTTCCATAGATTCAATTCCTAACTGGAATTCATCGAATCTCCAATTCCAGGCAGGCTATCATTACACCACTGATGAAGTTCAAGGAATCCAATGCTGGATTTCAGAGGCATGATCACACTCGCAGGCGTGCTGTCCAACTGCCTAACCACTCAACCCTGTTCAGCACTTCATTTTCCTGTCCACAAAACCCAGCCTTCAGAAGTAATTGGAATCTCCACTACAGAATGTTCCATTCATTCACTCCCAATCGGGAATTCATCGAATCTGCACTCCAGGCAGGATTCCGTTACACCACTGGTGAATATCCAAGTAACCCAATGTTGGTATTCAGCAGCCAGTTCAAAGTCGCAGTCTGCTTTCAACAGGCTATACACTCTTCAATGCTCTGCTCTTCATTTTCCTCTACACAAAACCCAGACTTCAAAAATCATTGAAATCTCTCCTACGAAATGTTCCATTAATTCCCTGCCGATATCGAATTCAGGAGATCTCCACTCCAGGCATGCTTTCCTTGCACCATTGGAGAATGTCCAAGTTACCTAATGCTGTTTACCAGCGTCCTCTTCACACACCTAGGCGTGCTGTTCAACGGGCTATCCACTCCAACCTGTTCAGCTCTTCCATTTCCTGTCCACACAACCCAGACTTTCGAAATCATTTGAATCTCCACTACAGAATATTACACTCTTTCACTGCTAATGTGAAGATCTTCGAATCTCCCCTCCAGGCAAGCTTTCGTTACACCACTGGTGAATGTCCAAGTAACCAATGCTGGTTTTCATAGGCATGTTCACACTCGGAGTCGTGCTGTTCAACTGGCTGTCCACTCAACACTGAATAGCTCTTCTTTTTCCTGTTCTCATAACCCAGACTTCAGTAACCATTAGAATCTCCAATTCAGAATATTCCGTTCATTCACTGCAATCTGGAATTCATCGAATCTCCACTCCCGGCAGGATTTCGTTACACCTCTGGTCAATATCCAAGTACCCCAATGCAGGTTTTTCGCGGCCTGTTAACACTCACTGGTGAGCTATTCTACTGGCTATCCTCTCCAACCTGATCAGCTCTTCATTTTCCGGGCAATCAACCCAGACTTCAAAATTCAATGGGATCTCCACTACAGAATGTTCCATTAATTCACTCCCAATCTGGAATTCATCGAATCTCCACTCCAGGCCAGATTTCGTTTCACTAGTGTTGAATGTACAAGTAACCCAAGGCTGCTTTTCAGCGGCCTGTTCACACTCGCAGGACTGCTGTTCAACTGACTATCCACTCAACCCTGGTCAGCTCTTCATTTTCCTGTCCACGTAACTTAGACTTCAGAAACCATTATAATCTCCACTACATAATGTTCCATACATTCACTGCCGATCTGGAATTCATCGAATCTCCACTCCAGGCAGACTTTAGTTACACGACTGGTGAATATCTAAGTAACTGAATGCTGATTGTCAGCGTTCTGTTCTCGCTCGCAGTCGTGCTGTTGAACTGGCAATCTACTACACAGAAGTCAGATTATTCTTTTCCTGAACACACAAACCATCCTTCAGAATTCATTGGAATATCCACTACAGACTGTTCCATTGATTCAATATCAATCTGGAATTCATCGAATCTCCAACTCCTGGTAGGCTTTCGTGACACCACTGATGATGTCCATGGAATCCAATGCTGGATTTCAGAGGCATGATCACACTCGCAGGAGTGCTGTCCAACTGCCTATCCACTCAAACCTGGTCAGCTCTTCATTTTTCTGTCCACAAAACACAAACTTCAGAAGTAATTGGAATCTCCACTACAGAATGTTCCATTCATTCATTCCCAAACGTAATTCATCGAATCTCCACTCCAGGCAGGATTCCTTTACACCACTGTTGAATATCCATGTAAGCCAATGTTGGTTTTCAGCAGCCAGTTCAAAGTTGCAGTCTGCTGTTCAACAGACTATCCACTCTTCCCTGCTCTGCTCTTCATTTTCCTGTACACAAAACCCAGACTTCAGAAATCATTGGAATCTCTCCTACTGAATGTTCCATTCTTTCCCTGCCAAAATCGAATTCATGGAATCTCCAATCCAGTCATGCTTTCATTGCAACTGGTTATAAAATCCCACCTGGGAAGCTCTTCAGTTTCTTGTCCATACAACGTAGAATTCAGAAACCATTAGACTCTCCACTACAGAATGTTCCATTCATTCACTGCCTATTTGGAATTCTTGGAACCTACACTCCAGGCAGGCTTCCTTTACACCACTGGTGAATGTCCATATATCACATTGCTGGTTTTCAGCATCCTCTTCGCACTCGTATGCATGCTATTCAACTGGATATCCACTCCACAGTGGTCAAGTCTTTCTTTTTTTTTTAATAGTCCATGATTTTTTAAAATTTTTCATCTTAGGACTGCAGGAAAATAATTTTTACATTTTTTGGTTATTGTTCCTCAGGCATTTGTGGTTCTGCTTTTTTGTAAAATTCTTTTTCCTTGCTGTTCTTTGGGTAACTTCAATTATTATATCTTCTAGAGCAGATCGCTTATTATTTATTTATTTATTTATTTTTTAAGGACACAGAATTTTTTTTATAATTTTTTTATTTATTGAATCACTGTGGGAAAAGTTACAGAGCTTTCGGGTTTAGGTCTCAGTCATGTAGATACCGAACACATTTCCCTTTACCAATACTCATTTTTAACACCGAACCCCAATAGACCCCCACCTCCCACCCCTCCCAATTCTTGTGAGGCAGATGAGTTCTAGTTAATACTCTATCTACTTTGACTAGATAGATTATTTCGATAGAAGATGCACAATTATTGTTTAGAGTTTAGGACCCACCCCCCACAATCAGACATGCTGAAACAACATTGTGAAATGATTTGCTTTCTACAACTTGGTTAAGAATAGAATATTTTACTTATTGGCCCTGGAAGAATTTCTATTAAAAGTTAGCTAGTTAAGAGATTGGTTTCTGTGCCCTGGAGTCGTGGCCGTGCCGGAGAGCCGCTCGTGGTGGGCAGCTGGCGACCTCGGTGGGGCGTGGGGGACGGCCCACAAAGCCCCACTTCCCATGAGGTCCCCGCCGCTCCCCCGAGCCCGGCTCAAACCTGCTTTCCACAAGGCTCCCTTACGGCCGCCATCTTTCTTTCCAGAGAGGAGCGGGCGGGCCGGTCAACGCCCTTCCCCCTCCGGGCCGGCTTGGTGGCGCAGTTCAACACAAGTCCATCTGCTTTTCTGCTCCAAGCGGCTGGTTCTCTGTGCTAAGTCCTTGTGCCTCCGGGGCCGTGGCCGTGCCGGAGAGCCGCTCGTGGGGGGCAGCTGGCGTTATTGTTCCTCAGGCATTTGTGGTTCTGCTTTTTTGTAAAATTCTTTTTCCTTGCTGTTCTTTGGGTAACTTCAATTATTATATCTTCCAGAGCAGATCTCTAATTATTGATTTATTTATTTTTTAAGGATACAGAATTTTTCCCCCTTTATTTTATTTTATTTTTTTCACAGTTGTAAATTTACAATTTTTGGTGCTTTGGTTTCAATTATACAATGATCAGATACCCATCCCTCCACCAGTGCCCATTCTCCACCACCATGGTTATCCCTCCCACCCCCATCCCCCCATCCCTCCTGTCTCTGCGGCAGGGCAATCCTCTGTGTTTTCTCTCTCCTTTTGGGTTTTGTGTTCTGCAAAAGAGGCATTGAATGGCAAACTTCTTCAGTCCATAGGCTACTTTCGACATGCATCTCCCCTCCTGGGAGGATCCGCCAAACATCCTTTATTTGGTGCTCCCTTCTCTATCTGAACTGCCCTTTCCTCTAGGATGCCCGGCTGGCCTCTAAGTTATGGAGTAATCCTCCTGGTGCTGATCTCAGCTATTCTTGGATATTAATCTCATACTTTGTTACTTTATATCCCCCAGATGAATGCAATCTTTCTATGTCTATCCCTCTCTTTCTGACTCATTTCGCTTAGCATGATACTTTCCATATTGTACCACTTGTATGTAAATTTCATGACTTCATCTTTTCTAACAGCTACATAGTACTCCATTGTGTAGATGTACCAAAGTTTCTTTAACCAGTCATCTGTTCTTGGGCATTCAGGTTTCTTCCAGTTTCTGGCTATTGTAAAGAGTGCTGCAATGAACAAACAAGTGCAGATGTCACTTCGACTATACATTTTTACCTCTCTGGGATATATTCCCAGGAGTGGTATTGCTGGGTCAAATGGGAGCTCAATTTCTAATTTTTTGAGAATCGTCCATACTGTTTTCCAGAAGGGCTGAACCAGTGGACATTCCCACCAACAGTGAAGGAGTGTCCCTTTCTCGCCACATCCACGCCAGCATCAGTTGCTTTTGTTATTTTGAATGTGGGCCAGTCTCTGAGGTGTGAGATGGTATCTCATTGTGGTTTTGATCTGCATCTCCCTGATGATTAATGATGTAGAGCATTTTCTCATGTGCTTTTTTGCCATTCGGATTTCTTCTTTGAGAAAGTTTCTGTTCATTTCATTGCCCCATTTTTGGATGGGGTTGGATGTTTTCTTCTTGTGGACTTTTACGAGTATTTTGTATGTCCTGGATATCAACCCCTTGTCAGATGTGTATTCGGTGAATAGCCTTTCCCATTCTGTAGACTGTCTTTGTATTTTGGTCACTGTTTCTTTGGAGGTGCAGAAGCTTCTTAGTTTAAGATAGTCCCATTTATCTATCTCTGTTTTCACTTGCTCGGCCAGTGGCGTGGCATCTTTGAAGATACCATTAGCTTCAATGTCATGGAGGGTTTTGCCAACTTTATCTTCAATGTACCTTATGGTTTCTGGTCTGATGTTGAGGTCTTTAATCCATTTTGATCTTACTTTTGTACATGGTGTTAGGCAGAGTTCTGAGCCTATTGTTTTGCATGTAGCCATCCAGTGATCCCAACACAATTTATTAAAGAGGCTTTCCTTACTCCACTTCACATTACTTGCACCTTTATCAAAGTTTAGATGAGCATATGATTGAGGGGAGATGTCAGTGTATTCAACCCTGTTCCATTGGTCTGCAGTTCTGCCTTTGTTCCAGTACCATGCTGTTTTACTTATTACTGCTTTGTAGTACAGTTTGAAGTTCGGGAGGTTGATTCCTCCCATTTTCTTTTTCCCAAGAATTGCTTTAGCTATTCGTGGGGGCTTATTGTTCCATATAAATTTCAGGAGTGTTTGCTCCATTTCTTTGAAGAATGTCATGGGTATCCTTATAGGGATTGCATTGAATTTATACAATGCTTTCGCTAGTATTGCCATTTTGACAATGTTATGTCTCCCGACCCATGAGCAGGGGATATCTTTCCATTTCCTCATGCCCTCTTTTATTTCCTGAAGTAGCGTTTTGTAGTTTTCTTTGTACAGGTCCTTTACTTCCTTAGTTAAGCTGATTCCTAGGTACTTGATTTTCTGGGGCACAATTGTGAACGGGATTGTTTTTTTCATGTTGCTTTCTTCTCTCTCACTGTTTGCGTATAGGAAAGCCATGGACTTTTGGGTATTGATTTTATAACCTGCAACTTTACTATACGAGTCTATTGTTTCTAGGAGTTTTTTCGTGGAAGTTATTGGGTTCTCTAAGTAGAGTATCATATCATCTGCGAATAGTGAGAGCTTGATTTCTTCCTTTCCTACCTGAATGCCCTTAATATCTTTTTCCTGCCTAATCGCTATTGCAAGTACTTCCAGTACTATATTGAACAGCAGTGGAGAGAGTGGGCATCCCTGTCTCGTCCCTGATCTTAGAGGGAAGGCTATCAGTTTTTCCCCATTGAGGATGATGCTTGCTGTAGGCTTGTGGTAGATGGCTTTTAATTATGTTGGGGAAGGTCCCCTCTATACCCATTTTGGCTAGGGTTTTCATCATAAAGGGGTGCTGGATCTTATCAAATGCTTTCTCTGCATCTATTGATATGATCATATGCTTCTTATCTTTTCTTTTGTTGATATGGTGGATTATGTTGATTGATTTCCGAATGTTAAACCATCCTTGCATCCCTGGGATGAATCCTACTTGGTCATGGTGTATGATCTTTTTGATGAGTAGTTGGATTCTATTTGCTAGTAGTTTGTTGAGGATCTTTGCATCTGTGTTCATCAGGGATATCGGCCTGTAATTCTCTTTCTTTGTGGTATCTCTGTCTGCTTTTGGTATCAGTGTGATATTTGCTTCGTAGAAACTGTTCGGAAGTGTTTTTGATATTTCAATTTCGTGGAAAAGCTTAAAGAGCATTGGGAGTAAGTCCTCTTTAAAGATTTGGAAGAATTCACTAGTGAATGCATCCGGGCCAGGACTTTTGTGCTTGGGGAGATTTTTTATTACCATTTCAATTTCCTTGATGGTGATAGGTCTGTGCAGGTATTCCAGGTCTTCTTGGTTCAGTCTTGGGAGTCTGTAGGAGTCTAGGAATTTATCCATTTCCTCGAGGTTTTGATGTTCCGTGGCATAAAGCTTCTCAAAGTACTCCCTGAGGATCCTCTGAATTTCTGTGGTTTCTGTTGTAATGACCCCCTTTTCATTTCTGATTCGGTTTATTAGGGTTTTCTCCCTCCCTTTCTTTGTGAGTTTTGCTAGAGGCTTATAGATCTTGTTAATTTTCTCAAAGAACCAGCTTTTGGTTTCATTGATCTTTCGGATTGTTTTTTGGGTTTCCATCTCGTTAATCTCTGCTCTGAGTTTTATTATTTCCTTTCTCCTGTTCGGGTTGTGCTCCTTTTTTTGGTCCCTCTCCAAGCTCTTAAGCTGTGAGGTTAGGTTACTTATGTGTGCTCGCTCCTCCTTCCTGAGAAATGCTTGTAGAGCTATAAACTTTCCTCTTAACACAGCCTTTGCTGTGTCCCATAAGTTTTGGTAACTCGTGTTCTCATTTTCATTCGTTTCTAGGAATCTTTTGATTTCCTCTTGGATTTTCTGTCTAATCCACTCGTTGTTCAATAGTGCACTGTTTAATTTCCAGGTGTTTGATTTAGTTTTCTATTTTTGTGTGTGATTTACTTCTAATTTCAGCGCATTATGGTCTGAGAAGATTGTTGATACAATCTCTACCTTCTTAATTTTATGGAGGCATGTTTTGTGGTTCAGCATGTAGTCTATCTTGGAGAATGTTCCATGTACGCTTGAGAAGAATGTGTATTCAGCTTTTTGTGGATGAAGTGTCCTATATATATCTACTAAGTCCCTTTCTTCCATTGTTTCCCTCAAATGAAGTATGTCCCTGCTAAGCTTGATTCTGGTTGATCTATCAAGAGGTGACAAAGCAGTGTTGAAGTCTCCCACTAGTATTGTGTTGCTATTGATGTCTTTCTCCAAATCTATGAGTAGTTGTTTTATGTACTTTGCTGGTCTCTCATTAGGTGCATATACATTTATTATTGTTAGTTCTTCCTGTTGTACAGATCCTTTGATCAATAAGAAATGGCCTTCACTGTCTCTTATGACCTTCCTCAATCTGAAATCGATGTGGTCTGATATAAGGATGGCTACCCTAGCTTTTTTATGGGAGCTGTTTGCCTTTAGGATTGTTTTCCAGCCTTTGACTCTGAGTCTGTGTTTGCTTTGACTATTGAGATGCGTTTCATGCAGGCAGCAGAATGTTGGGTTCAATTTTCTAATCCATCCTGCCACTCTATGTCTTTTAATTGGTGCGTTTAGCCCATTGACATTGAGCGAGATTATTGTTATGGTATTTTGTCCCATTGTTCTGTTAAAATTTGGTGTATTTGAGGGGCCTTTCTTGCATTAAAGTAGCCCATTTAGTTGTTCTTGTAACCATGGTTTTGAGTCTATGAAGTTCCTGAGCTCTTGTTTGTCTGTGAAACTGTGTGTTGTTCCTTCTATTATGAATGAGAGTCTTGCTGGGAAAAGTATTTTAGGGGAGGCATTTATTTCATTGAGTTTTTTTTACTATGTCCCACCACTGTTTTCGGGCCATGAGGGTTTCATCAGAAAAATCAGCTGTGAATTTTAAGGATGCTCCTTTGTAAGAGATTTCTTTCTTCGATCTTGCTGCTTTCAGAATTTTGTCTCTGTCTAAGGTTTTGGTCATTTTGATCAGAATGTGTCTTGGGGTATTTTTATTCGTATTTCTTTTAGCTGGTACCCTTCGGGCCTCCTGATTGTGGTCACAAGTTTTCTTCACCTCTGGAAATGTTGTAGCAATGATGTCTTTGCCAGTTTTTTCTTCATCGAGGTTTTCTTCCTGTCCCTCTGGGACTCCAATAATTCTTATGTTACCCCTCTTGGCTTCATCACGATCTTCTCTTGCCATCTGTTCCCGAATTGTGAGTCGCTTTTCCATTTTCTGCTCTTTTCTGGAGAGTCTCTGAACTTCATCTCCGAGCTCACTGATTCTGTTCTCAGCCGCTCTTACTCTGCTGCTGAGGCCTTCCTCTGAGCTTTTCAATTCGCCTACGAGATTTTTCAGGTCTGACATTTCTGATTGCATTTTCCTCATTTCTGCCCTGAGATCCTCTTGTCTTCTATTGGCATTGCTTTCCAGTGTTTCTTTTAATTCCCTAAGCATCCTAAGTAGCTCCCTTCTGAATTCCTTGTCAGAGAGGTTGTCTAACACTACAGTACTGTTGGTGTCATTTGGGCTAGACTCTTCAATATGAAAGTTTGGTGGGCTTTTGAGTTGCTTTACCATTGAGAGAGGTGTGGTTTAGTCCTTCACGTTCACTGTTACTATTCTGCTTGATATGCAGTGTGAGTTAAGATAGGCTTATGAGTTATTGGCTACTGTGTTTCTAGTGGCTGAGCTAAAATAGAGAAGTTTCCATCTAAGAAGGTAGCTTATGGTTCCTATGGCATACGTAGTGGGAAAATATTTCGCGGCCGCATTAGCGGTCGCAGCTCCGGAAAGAGTCCCTGGCACTGAGCGAGGAGTTGGGAACGTCTCCTGTTTGGAATTGGAGCCGTTCAGCTTTGTTGCCCAGAGCTGGGCCTCTGTGCCCGTCCCACGCAGATCAGGGGTTGAAAACCGGCTTTCTAGGGGCTGGTTCTAGGTGTGCATTCCCGGAGAGGGGCTCAGGCCCTTGGAGGCGGGCTGTACCTGTTGGAATTGGAGCCATTCAGCTTTGTTGCCCAGAGCGGGGCTTCTGTGCCCATCCCACCGGTCAAGTCTTTCTTTTACTGTCCAAACAACCCACACGACAGAAATCATTGGAATATCCACTACAGACTATTCAATTCATTCACTGCGAATCGAGAATTCATCTGAATCTCCACTCTATGAACGCATTCGTTATACCACTGGTGAATGTCCAAGTAACCCAATGCTGGTTTTCAGAGGACTGTTCAGTCTCGCAGGCCTGCTGTTCAACTGGCTGTCAATTCTAACCTGGCCTGCTCTTCATTTTCCTGTCCACACACATCGGATTTCAGAAATAATTGGAATCTCCACTATAGAACCTTCCATTCATTCACTGCGAATCTGGAATTCATCTGAATCTCCACTCCAGGTAAGCTTTAGTTACAACATTGTAGAATGTCCAAGTAACACACTGCTCGTTTTCATTGTCCTCATACCCCTCGGAGGCGTGCTGTTCAAATGGCTATCCAGTGAACCCTGGTCAGCTCTTCATTTTCCTGTCTCAACAACCTAGACTTCAGAAATGATTGGAATCTCCTGTACAGAATGTTCCATTCATTCACTGCCAATCTGGAATTCATCGAGTCTCCACTCCACGCAGGATTTCGTTACACCACTGGTCAATATCCAAGTACCCCAATGCGGGATTTTCGCGGCCTGTTCACCCTCGCTGGTGTGCTATTCTACTGCCTATCCTCTCCAACCTGATTAGCTCTTCATTTTCCTATCCACTCAAACCAGACTTCAAAATTCAATAGAATCACCACTACAGAATGTAACATTCATTCACTCCCAATCTGGAACTCATCGAATCTCCACTCCAGGCCGGATTTCGTTTCACTAGTGTTGAATGTATAAGTAACCCAAGGCTGCTTTTCATCGACCTGTTCACACTCGCAGGAGTACTGTTCAACTGACTATCCACTGAAACCTGGTCAGCTCTTCATTTTCCTGTCCACAAAACCCAGACTTCAGAAGTAATTGTAATCTCCACTACACAATGTTCCATTCTTTCACTCCCAATCGGGAATTCATCGAATCTCCACCCAGGCAGGATTCTTTTACACCACCGCTGAATATCAAAGTAAGCCAATGTTGGTTTTCAGCAGCCAGTTCAAAGTCGCAGTCTGCTGTTCAACAAGCTATCCACACTTCTCTGCTCTGCTCTTCATTTTCCTGTACACAAAACCCAGACTTCAGAAATCATTTTAATCTCTCCTACGGAATGTTCGATTCATTCCCTGCCAATACCGAATGCATGGAATCTCCACTCCAGGCATGCTTTCGTTGCACCATTGGAGAATGTCCAAGTAACCTAATGCTGTTTTCCAGCGTCCACTTCACTCTCCCATGCGTGCTGTTCGACGGGCTATCCACTACAACCTGGTCAGCTCTTCCGTTTCCTGTCCACCCAACAAAGACTTTCGAAATCATTTGAATCTCCACTACAGAATATTCGACTCATTCATTGATAATCTGAAGTTCTTCGAATCTCCACTCCAGGCAAGTTTTCGTTACACCACTGGTGAATGTCCAAGTAACCAATGCTGGTTTTCATAGGCGTGTTCACACTCGGAGTCGTGCTGTTCAACTGGCTGTCCACTCAACCCTGGTCACCTCTTCTTTTTCCTGTTCACATAACACAGACTTCAGAAACCATTAGAATCTCCACTTCAGAATGTTCGATTCATTCACTGCCAATCTGGAATTCATCGAATCTCCACGGCAGACATCATTTTTTTACTCCACTGGTGAATATTAAAGTAACCCAATGGTGGTTTTCAGCAGCCTGTTCAACTGGGCAGGCCTGGTCTTCAATTGGCTATCAAATCCCACCTGGTAAGCTCTTCAGTTTCTCGTCCATTAAACGTAGAATTCAGAAACCGTTGGAATCTCCACTACAGAATGTTCCATTCATTCACTCCAGATCTGGAGTTCATCGATTCTCCACTCCAGTCCGGATTTAGTTTCACTAGTGTTGAATGTACAAGAAACCCAATTCTGCTTTTCGGAGGCCTGTTCACACTCGCAGTAGTACTGTTCAACTGAATATGCACTCAAACCTGGTCAGCTCTACATTTTCCTGTCCACATAACTAAGACTTCAGAAAACATTATAATCTCCACTACAGAATGTTCCATTCATTCAGAGCCGATCTGGAATTCATCGAATCTCCACTCCAGGCAGACATTAGTTACAAGACTGGTGAATATCTAAGTAACTGAATGCTGATTTTCAGCGTTCTGTTCTCAGTCGCAGACGTGCTGTTGAACTGGCAATCCACTACACAGTGGTCAGATTATTCTTTTCCTGTTCACACAAACCATACTTCAAAATTCATTGGAATCTCCACTACAGACTGTTCTATTGATTCAATTACAATCTGGAATTCATCGAATCTCTAAATCCAGGCAGGCTTTCGTTACACCACTGATGATGTCCAGGAATCCAATGCTGGATTTCCGAGGCATGATCACACTCGCAGGCGTGCTGTCCAACTGCCTATCCACTCAACCCTGGTAGGCTCTTCATTTTCCTGTCCACAAAACCCAGACTTCAGAAGTAATTGGAATCTCCACTACAGAATGTTCCATTCATTCACTCCCAATCGGGAATTCATCGAATCTCCACTCCAGGCAGGATTCCTTTACACCACTGTTGAATATCCAAGTAACCAAATGTTCGTTTTCAGCAGCATGTTCACACTCGCAGGAGTGCTGTTCAACTGACCATACACTCTTCCCTGCTCTGCTCTTCTTTTTCCTGTACACAAAACTCAGACTACAGAAATCACTGGAATCTCTCCTAAAGAATGTTCCATTCATTCCCTGCCAATATCGAATTCATGGAATCTCCACTCCAGGCATGCATTCATTGCACCATTGGAGAATGTCCAAGTAACCTAATGATGTTCTCCAGCGTCTGCTTCACAGTCCCAGGCGTGCTGTTCAAAGGGCTCTCCACTCCAACCTGGTCAGCTCTTCCATTTACTGTCCACACAACCCAGACTATAGAAATCATTTGAATCTCCACTACAGAACATTCCGCTTTTTCACTGCTGATCTGAAGTTTTTCGAATCTCCACTCCAGGCAAGCTTTCGTTACACCACTGCTGAATGTCCAAGTAATCAATGCTGGTTTTCATAGGCATGTACACAATCGGAGTCGCGCTGTTCAACTGGCTGTCCACTCAACTCTGGACAGCTCTTCTTTTTCCTGATCACATAACTCAGACTTCAGAAACCATTAGAAAGTCCACTTCAGAATGTTCCATTCACTCACTGCCAATCTGGAATTCATCGAATCTCCACTCCAGGCAGGATATCGTTACACCGCTGCTCAATATCCAAGTACCCGAATGCTGGTTTTTTTCGCGGCTGTTCACACTCGCTAGTGTGTTATTCTACCAGCTATACTCTCCAACCTGATCAGCTCTCCATTTTCCTGTCCACTCAAACCAGACTTCAAAATTCAATGGAATCTCCACTACAGAATGTTCCATTCATTCACTCCCAATCTGGAATTCATCGAATCTCCACTCCAGGCCGGATTTCGTTTCACTAGTGTTGAATATACATGAAATCCAAGGCTGCTTTTCAGCGGTATGTTCACATTCGCAGAAGTGCTGTTCAATTGGCTATCCACTGAACACTGGTCAGCTCTACATTTTCCTGTCCCCACAACCTAGACTTCAGAATTGATTGGAATCTCCTGTACAGATTGCTCCAGTCATTCACTGCCAATCTGGAATTCATCGAATCTCCATTCCATTCAGTATTTCGGCACAGCACTGGTCAATATCCAAGTACACCAATGGTGGTTTTTCGCGGCCTGTTCACACTCGCTGGTGTGCTATTCTACTGGGTATCCTCTCCAACCTGATCAGCTCTTCATTTTCTTGTCCACATAACTTAGACTTCAGAAACCATTACAATCTCCACTACAGAATGTTCCATTCATTCACAGCGAATCTGGAATTCACCTGAATCTCCACTCCAGGCAGTCTTTCTTTACACCTCTGTTGAATGTCCAAGTAACACACTGGTCGTTTCATTGTCCTGATCCACCTCGGAGGTCTACTGTTCAGGTGGCTATCCACTGAACCCTGTTCAGCTCTTCATTTTCCTGTCCCCACTACCTAGACTTCAGAAATGATTGGAATCTCCTGTACAGAATGTTCCATTCATTCACTGCCAATCTGGAATTCATCTAATCTCCATTCCATTCAGTATTTCGGTACACCACTGGTCAATATCCAAGTACACCAATGCTGCTTTTTCGCGGCCTGTTCACACTCGCTGTTGTGCTATTCTTCTGGCTAACCTCTCCAACCTGATCAGCTCTTCATTTTCCTGTCCACTCAAACAAGACTTCAAAATTCAATGGGATGTCCACTACAGAATGTTCCATTCATTCACTCCGAATTTGGAATTCATTGAATCTCCACTCCAGGCCGGATTTCGTTTCACTAGTGTTGAATGTACTAGTAACTCAAGGCTGCTTTTCAGCGGCCTCTTCACACTCGCAGGAGTGCTGTTCAACTGACTATCCGCTAAACCCTGGTCAGCTCTACATTTTCCTGTCCACATAACTTAGACTTCAGAAACCATTATAATCTCCACTAAAGAATGTTCCATTCATTCAGAGCCGATCTGGAATTCATCGAATATCCACTCCAGGCAGACTTTAGTTACACGACTATGGAATATCTAAGGAACTGAATGCTGATTTTCAGCGTTCTGTTCTCACTCGCAGCCTTGCTGTTGAGCTGGCAATCCACTACACAGTGGTGAGATTATTCTATTCCTCTCCACACAAACCATACTTCAGAATTCATTGGAATCTACACTACAGACTGTTCCATTGATTAAATTCCAATCTGGAATTCAATGAATCTCCAACTCCAGGCAGCCTTTCGTTACACCACTGATGATCTCCAAGGAATCCAATGCTGGATTTCAGAGGCATGAACACACTCGCAGGCGTGCTGTCCAACGGCCTATCCACTCAACCCTGGTCAGCTCTTCATTTTCCTGTCCACAAAACCCAGACTTCTGAAGTAATTAGAATCTCCTCTACAGAATGTGCCATTCATTCACTCCCAATCGGGAATACATGGAATCTCCAATCCAGGCAGGATTCCTTGACACCATGGTGAATATCCAAGTAACACAATGTTGTTTTCAGCAGCCAGTTCAAAGTCGCAGTCTGCTGTTCAACAGGCTATCCACTCTTCCCTGCTCTGCTGTTAATTTTCCTGTACACAAAACCAGACTTGAGAAATCATTGGAATCTTTCCTACTGAATGTTACATTCATTCCATGCCAATATCGAACTCATGGAATCTCCACTCCAGGCATGCTTTCGTTGCACCATTTGAGAATGTCCAAGTAACCTAATGCTGTTTTCCAGCGTCAGCTTCATATTCCCAGGCGTGCTGTTCAACGGGCGATCAAATCCAACCTGGTCAGCTCTTCCATTTCCTGTACACACAACCCAGACTTTCGAAATCATTTGAATCTCCACGACAGAATATTCCACTCATTCACTGCTAATCTGAAGTTCTTCGAATCTCCACTCCAGGCAAGCTTTCGTTGCACCACTGGTGAATGTCCAAGTAACCAATGCTGGTTTTCATAGGCGTGTTCACACTCAGAGTCGTGCTGTTCAACTGGCTGTCCACTGAAACCTGGTCAGCTCTTCTTTTTCCAGTTCACATTACGCAGACTTCAGAAACCATTAGAATCTCCACTTCAGAATGTTCCATTCATTCACTACCAATCTGGAATTCATCGAATCTGCACTGCAGACAGGTTTACTTTACACCACTGGTGAATATTCAAGTAACCCAATGGTGGTTTCAGCAGCCTGTTCAAATTCGCAGGCCTGGTCTTCAACTGGCTATCAAAACCCACCTGGTAATGTCTTCAGCTTCTTGTCGATACAACGTATAATTCAGAAACCATTGGAATCTCCACTAGAGAATGTTCCATTCATTCACTGCCTTTTTGGAATTCTTGGAACCTACACTCCAGGCAGGCTTTCTTTACACCACTGGTGAATGTCCAAGAAACTGCTGGTTTTCAGCATACTGTTCACACTCGCATGCATGCTATTCAACTGGCTATACACTCCACAGTGGTCAAGTCTTTCTTTTTCTGTCCAAACAACCCACACGACAGAAATCATTGGAATATCCACTACAGAATGTTCAATTCATTCACTGCGAATCGGGAATTCATCAGAACCTCCACTCCATGAACGCATTCGTTATACCACTGGTGAATGTCTAATTAATCCAATGCTGGTTTTCATAGGAATGTTCAATCTCGCAGGCCTGCAGTTCAACTGGCTGTCAATTCTAACCTGGTCTGCTCTTCATTTTCCTGTCCACACACATCGGATTTCAGAAATAATTGGAATCTCCACTACAGAACGTTCCATTCATTCACTGCGAATCTGGAATTCATCTGAATCTCCACTCCAGGCAGGCTTTCTTTACACCTCTGTTGAATGTCCAAGTAACACACTCGTCGTTGTCATTGTCCTGATCCCCATCGCAGGCGTAGTCTTCAACTGCCTATCCACTGAACCCTGGTCAGCTCTTCATTTTCCTGTCCCCACTACCTAGACTTCAGAAATGATTGGAATCTTCTGTACAGAATGTTCCATTCATTCACTGCCAATCTGGAATTCATTGAATCTTCACTCCAGGCAGTATTTCGTTACACCACTGGTCAATATCCAAGTACCCTAATGCTGGTTTTTTGCGGCCTGTTCACACTCGCTGGTGTCCTATTCTTCTGGCTAAACTCTCCAACCTGATCAGCTCTTCATTTTCCTGTCCACTCAACACAGACTTCAAAATTCAATGGGATCTCCTCTACAGAATATTCCATTCATTCACTCCCAATCTGGAATTCATCGAATCTCCACTCCAGGCCGGATTTCGTTTCACCAGTGTTGAATATACAAGTAACCCCAGGCTGCTTTTCAGCAGCCTGTTCACACTCGGAGGAGTGCTGTTCAACTGACTAACCACTCAAATCTGGTCAGCTCTACATTTGCCTCTCCACATAACTTATTCTTCAGAAACTATTATAATCTCCACTACAGAATGTTCCATTCATTCACTGCCGATCTGGAATTCATCGAATCTCTACTTCAGGCAGTCTTTAGTTACACGACTGTGAAAATCTAATTAACTGAATGCTGATTTTCAGCGTTCTGTTCTCACTCGCAGACGTGCTGTTGAACTGGCCATCCACTACACAGTGGTCAGATTATTCTTTTCCTGTCCACACAAACCATACTTCAGAATACATTGGAATCTCCACTACAGACTGTTCCATTGATTCAATTCCAATCTGGAATTCATCGAATCTCTAAATCCAGGCAGGCTTTCGTTACACAACTGATGATGTCCAGGAATCCAATGCTGGATTTCAGAGGCATGATCGCACTCGCAGGCGTGCTTTCCAACTGCCTATCCACACAACCCTGGTCAGCTCTTCATTTTCCTGTCCACAGAACCCAGACAACAGAAGTAATTGGAATCTCCACTACAGAATGTTCCATTCATTCATTCCCAATCGGAAATTTATCGAATCTCCACTCCAGGAAGGATTCCTTTACACCGCTGTTGAATATCCAAGTAAGGCAATGAAGATTTTCAGTAGCCAGTTCAAAGTCGCTGTCTGCTGTTCAACAGGCTATCCACTTTTCCCTGCTCTGCACTTCATTTTCCTGTATACAAAACCCAGACTTCAGAAATCATTGGAAGATTTCCTACGGAATGTTCCATTCATTCCCTGCCAATATCGAATTCATGGAATCTCCACTCCAGGCATGCTTTCGTTGAACCATTTGAGAATGTCCAAGAAACATAATGCTGTTTTCCTGCGTCTTCTTCAAACTACCAGGCGTGCTGTTCAATTGGCTATGCACTCCAACATGCTCAGCTCTTCCATTCCCTGTCCACACAACCAGGACTTTCGAAATTATTTGAATCTGCACTACAGAATATTCCATGCTCTCACTGTTAATCTGAAGTTCTTTGAATCTCCACTCCAGGCAAGCTTTCGTTACACGACTGGTGAATGTCCAAGTAACAAATGCTGGATTTCATAGGCATGTTCACACTCAGAGTCGTGCTGTTCAACTGGCTGTCCACACAACCCTGGACAGCTCTTCTTTTTCCTGTCCACATAACCCAGATCTCAGAAACCATTAGAATCTCCACTTCAGAATATTCCATTCATTCACTGCCTATTTGGAATTCTTGGAACCTACTCTCCAGGCAGGCTTTCTTTACACCACTGGAGAATGTCCAAGTAACACACTGCTGGTTTTCAGCATACTGTTCACACTCGCATGCATGCTATTCAACAGGCTATCCACTCCACAGTGGTCAAGTCTTTCTTTTAATATCCAAACAACACACACGACAGAAATCATTGGAATATCCACTATACAATGTTCAATTCATTCACTGCGAATCTGGAATTCATCAAAACCTCCACACCATGAACGCATTCGTTATACCACTGGTGAATGTCCAAGTAACCCAATGCTGGTTTTCAGAGGATTGATCAATCTCGCAGGCCTGCGGTTCAACTGACTATCAATTCTAACCTGGTCTGCTATTCATTTTTCTGTCCACACACATAGGATTTCAGAAATAATTGGAATCTCCACTACAGAACGTTCCATTCATTCACTGCGTATCTGGAATTCATCTGAATCTCCACTCCAGGCAGGCTTTCTTTACACGTCTGTTGAATGTCCAAGAAACACACTGGTCGTTTTCATTGTCCTGATCCCCCTCGGAGGCCTGCTGTTCAACTGCCTATCCACTGAACCCTGGTCAGCTCTTCATTTTCATGTCCCCACTCCCTAGACTTCAGAAATGATTGGAATCTCCTGTACAGAATGTTCCATTCATTCACTGCCAATCTGGAATTCATCGAATCTCCACTCCAGGCAGGATTTTGTTACACCACTGGTCAATATCCAAGTACCCTAATGCTGGTTTTTCGCGGCCTGTTCACACTCGCTGGTGTGCTATTCTTCTGGCTAACCTCTCCAAGCTGATCATCTCTTCACTTTCCTGTCCACTCAACACAGACTTCAAAATTCAATGGGATCTCCACTACAGAATGTTCCATTCATTCACTGCCAATCTGGAATTCATCGAATCTCCAACTCCAGGCAGGCTTTCGTTACACCACTGATGATGTCCAAGGAATCCAATGCTGGATTTCAGAGCCATGATCACACTCGCAGGCGTGCTGTCCAACTGCCTATCCACTCAACCCTGGTCAGCTCTTCATTTTCCTGTCCACAAAACCCTGACTTCCGAAGTAATTGGAATATCCACTAGAGAATGTTCCATTCATTCACTCAAAATCAGAAATTCATCGAATCTCCACTCCAGGTAGGATTCCTTTACCCCACTGGTGAATATCCAAGTAACGCAATGTTGGTTTTCAGCAGCCAATTCAAAGTCACAGTCTCCTGTTCAACAGGCTATCCAATTTTCCCTGCTGTGCTCTTCATTTTCCTGTACACAAAACCCAGACTTCAGAAATCATTGGAATCTCTCCTACGGAATGTTCCATTCATTCCCTGCCAATATCGAATTCATGGAATCTCCACTCCAGGCATGCTTTCGTTGCACCATTGGAGAATGTCCAAGTAACCTAATGCTGTATTCCAGTGTCCTATTCACACACCTAGGCGTGCTGTTCAACGGGCTATCCACTCCAACCTGGTCAGTTCATCCATTTCCTGTCCACACAACCCAGACTTTCGAAATCATTTGAACCTCCACTACAGAATATTCCACTCTTTCACTGATAATGTGAAGTTCTTCGAATCTCCACTCCAGGAAAGCTTTCGTTACACCACTGGAGAATGTCCAAGTAACACACTGCTGGTTTTCAGCATACTGTTCACACTCGCATGCATGCTATTCAACAGGCTATCCACTCCACAGTGGTCAAGTCTTTCTTTTAATATCCAAACAACACACACGACATAAATCATTGGAATATCCACTATACAATGTTCAATTCATTCACTGCGAATCTGGAATTCATCAAAACCTCCACACCATGAACGCATTCGTTATACCACTGGTGAATGTCCAAGTAACCCAATGCTGGTTTTCAGAGGATTGATCAATCTCGCAGGCCTGCGGTTCAACTGACTATCAATTCTAACCTGGTCTGCTATTCATTTTTCTGTCCACACACATAGGATTTCAGAAATAATTGGAATCTCCACTACAGAACGTTCCATTCATTCAGTGCGAATCTGGAATTCATCTGAATCTCCACTCCAGGCAGGCTTTCTTTACACGTCTGTTGAATGTCCAAGAAACACACTGGTCGTTTTCATTGTCCTGATCCCCCTCGGAGGCCTGCTGTTCAACTGCCTATCCACTGAACCCTGGTCAGCTCTTCATTTTCATGTCCCCACTTCCTAGACTTCAGAAATGATTGGAATCTCCTGTACAGAATGTTCCATTCATTCACTGCCAATCTGGAATTCATCGAATCTCCACTCCAGGCAGGATTTTGTTACACCACTGGTCAATATCCAAGTACCCTAATGCTGGTTTTTCGCGGCCTGTTCACACTCGCTGGTGTGCTATTCTTCTGGCTAACCTCTCCAAGCTGATCATCTCTTCACTTTCCTGTCCACTCAACACAGACTTCAAAATTCAATGGGATCTCCACTTCAGAATGTTCCATTCATTCACTGCCAATCTGGAATTCATCGAATCTCCAACTCCAGGCAGGCTTTCGTTACACCACTGATGATGTCCAAGGAATCCAATGCTGGATTTCAGAGCCATGATCACACTCGCAGGCGTGCTGTCCAACTGCCTATCCACTCAACCCTGGTCAGCTCTTCATTTTCCTGTCCACAAAACCCTGACTTCCGAAGTAATTGGAATATCCACTAGAGAATGTTCCATTCATTCACTCAAAATCAGAAATTCATCGAATCTCCACTCCAGGTAGGATTCCTTTACCCCACTGGTGAATATCCAAGTAACGCAATGTTGGTTTTCAGCACCCAATTCAAAGTCACAGTCTCCTGTTCAACAGGCTATCCAATTTTCCCTGCTGTGCTCTTCATTTTCCTGTACACAAAACCCAGACTTCAGAAATCATTGGAATCTCTCCTACGGAATGTTCCATTCATTCCCTGCCAATATCGAATTCATGGAATCTCCACTCCAGGCATGCTTTCGTTGCACCATTGGAGAATGTCCAAGTAACCTAATGCTGTTTTCCAGTGTCCTATTCACACACCTAGGCGTGCTGTTCAACGGGCTATCCACTCCAACCTGGTCAGTTCATCCATTTCCTGTCCACACAACCCAGACTTTCGAAATCATTTGAACCTCCACTACAGAATATTCCACTCTTTCACTGCTAATGTGAAGTTCTTCGAATCTCCACTCCAGGAAAGCTTTCGTTACACCACTGGTGAATGTCCAAGTAACCAATGTTGGTTTTCATAGGCGTGGTCATACTCAGAGTTGTGCTGTTCAACTGGCTGTCCACTCAACCCTGATCAGCTCTTCTTTATCCTGTTCACATTACCCAGACTTCAGAAACCATTAGAATCTCCACTTCAGAATGTTCCATTCATTCACTGCCAATCTGGAATTCATCGAATCTGCACTGCAGACAGGATTACTTTACACCACTGGTGAATATTCAAGTAACCCAATGGTGGTTTTCAGCAGCCTGTTCAAATTCGCAGGCCTGGTCTTCAACTGGCTATCAAAACCCACCTGGTAATGTCTTCAGCTTCTTGTCGATACAACGTATAATTCAGAAACCATTGGAATATCCACTAGAGAATCTTCCATTCATTCATTGCCTTTTTGGAATTCTTGGAACCTACACTCCAGGCAAGCTTTCTTTACACCACTGGTGAATGTCCAAGAAACACACTGCTGGTTTTCAGCATACTGTTCACACTCGCATGCATGCTATTCAACTGGCTATACACTCCACAGTGGTCAAGTCTTTCTTTTTCTGTCCAAACAACCCACACGACAGAAATCATTGGAATATCCACTACAGAAAGTTCAATTCATTCACTGCGAATCGGGAATTCATCAGAACCTCCACTCCATGAACGCATTCGTTATACCACTGGTGAATGTCTAATTAATCCAATGCTGGTTTTCATAGGAATGTTCAATCTCGCAGGCCTGCTGTTGAACTGGCTGTCAATAATAACCTGGTCTGCTCTTCATTTTCCTGTCCACACACATCGGATTTCAGAAATAATTGGAATCTCCACTACAGAACGTTCCATTCATTCACTGCAAATCTGGAATTCATCTGAATCTCCACTCCACGCAGGCTCTCTTTACACCTCTGTTGAATGTCCAAGTAACACACTCGTCGTTGTCATTGTCCTGATCCCCCTCGTAGGCGTGCTCTTCAACTGCCTATCCACTGAACCCTGGTCAGCTCTTCATTTTCCTGTCCCCACAACCTAGACTTCAGAAATGATTGGAATCTTCTGTACAGAATGTTCCATTCATTCACTGCCAATCTGGAATTCATTGAATCTTCACTCCAGGCAGTATTTCGTTACACCACTGGTCAATATCCAAGTACCCCAATGCTGGTTTTTCGCGGCCTGTTCACACTCGCTGGTGTCCTATTCTTCTGGCTAAACTCTCCAACCTGATCAGCTCTTCATTTTCCTGTCCACTCAAACCAGACTTCAAAATTCAATGGATCTCCTCTACAGAATATTACATTCATTCACTCCCAATCTGGAATTCATCGAATCTCCACTCCAGGCCGGATTTCGTTTCACCAGTGTTGAATATACAAGTAACCCCAGGCTGCTTTTCAGCAGCCTGTTCACACTCGGAGGAGTGCTGCTCAACTGACTAACCACTCAAATCTGGTCAGCTGTACATTTGCCTCTCCACATAACTTATTCTTCAGAAACTATTATAATCTCCACTACAGAATGTTCCATTCATTCACTGCCGATCTGGAATTCATCGAATCTCTACTTCAGGCAGTCTTTAGTTACACGACTGTGAAAATCTAATTAACTGAATGCTGATTTTCAGGGTTCTGTTCTCACTCGCAGACGTGCTGTTGAACTGGCCATCCACTACACAGTGGTCAGATTATTCTTTTCCTGTCCACACAAACCATACTTCAGAATACATTGGAAACTCCACTACAGACTGTTCCATTGATTCAATTCCAATCTGGAATTCATCGAATCTCTAAATCCAGGCAAGCTTTCGTTACACAACTGATGATATCCAGGAATCCAATGCTGGATTTCAAAGGCATGATCGCACTCGCAGGCGTGCTTTCCAACTGCCTATCCACAGAACCCTGGTCAGCACTTCATTTTCCTGTCCACAGAACCCAGACTACAGAAGTAATTGGAATCTCCACTACAGAATGTTCCATTCATTCATTCCCAATCGGGAATTCATCGAATCTCCACTCCAGGAAGGATTCCTTTACACCGCTGTTGAATATCCAAGTAAGGCAATGAAGATTTTCAGTAGCCAGTTCAAAGTCGCTGTCTGCTGTTCAACAGGCTATCCACTTTTCCCTGCTCTGCACTTCATTTTCCTATATACAAAACCCAGACTTCAGAAATCATTGGAAATTTTCCTACGGAATGTTCCATTCATTCCCTGCCAATATCGAATTCATGGAATCTCCACTCCAGGCATGCTTTAGTTGAACCATTTGAGAATGACCAAGAAACATAATGCTGTTTTCCTGCGTCTGCTTCACACTACCAGGCGTGCTGTTCAATTGGCTATGCACTCCAACATGCTCAGCTCTTCCATTTCCTGTCCACACAACCAGGACTTTCGAAATTATTTGAATCTGCACTACAGAATATTCCACGCTCTCACTGTTAATCTGAAGTTCTTCGAATCTCCACTCCAGGCAAGCTTTCGTTACACGACTGGTGAATGTCCAAGTAACAAATGCTGAATTTCATAGGCATGTTCACACTCAGAGTCGTGCTGTTCAACTGGCTGTCCACACAACCCTGGACAGCTCTTCTTTTTCCTGTCCACATAACCCAGACTTCAGAAACCATTAGAATCTCCACTTCAGAATATTCCATTCATTAACTCCCAATCTGGAATTCATCGAAACTCCACTCCAGGCAGGTTTCGTTACACCACTGCTCAATATCCAAGTACCCCAATGCTGGTTTTTCGCGGACTGTTCACACTCACTGGTGTGCTATTCTACTGGCTATCCTCTCCAAACTGATCAGCTCTTCATTTTCCTGTCCACTCTACCCAGACCTCAAAATTCAATTGAATCTCCACTACAGAATTTTCCATTCATTCACTCCCAATCTGGCATACATCGAATCTCCACTCCATCGCGGATTTCGTTTCACTAGTGTTGAATGTACAAGAAACCCAAGGTGGCTTTTCAGCAGCCTGTTCACACGAGCAGTAGTACTGTTCAACTGAATATCCACTCAACCCTGGTCAGCTCTACATTTTCCTGTCCACATAACTTAGACTTCAGAAACCATTATAATCTCCACTAAATAATGCTCCATTCATTAACTGTCGATCTGGAATTCATAATATCCACTCCAGGCAGACATTAGTTACACGACTGGTGAATATCTAAGTAACTGAATGCTGATTTTCAGCGTTCTGTTCTCACTCGGAGATGTGCTGTTGAACTGGCCATCCACTACACAGTGGTCAGATTATTCTATTCATGTCCACACAAACAATACATCAGAATTCATTGGAATCTCCACTACAGACTGTTCCATTGATTCAATTCCAATCTGGAATTCATCGATTCTCTAAATCCAGGCAGGCTTTCATTACACAACTACTGATGTCCAGGAATCCAATGCTGGGTTTCAGAGGCATGATCACACTCGCAGGCGTGCCGTCCAACTGACTATCCACTCAACCCTGGTCAGCTCTTCATTTTCCTGTCCACAAAACCCAGACTTCAGAAGTAATTGGAATCTCCACTACAGAATGTTCCATTCATTCACTCAAAATCAGGAATTCATCGAATCTCCACTCCAGGCAGGATTCCTTTACACCACTGGTGAATATCCAAGTAAGGCAATGTTGATTTTCAGCGGCCAGTTCAAAGTCGCTGTCTGCTGTTCAACAGGCTATCCAATTTTCCCTGCTCTGCTCCTCATTTTCCTGTACACAAATCCCAGACTTCAGAAATCATTGGAAGTTTTCCTACGGAATGTTCCATACATTCCCTGCCAATATCTCCACACCAGGCATGCTTTCGTTGCATCATTCGAGAATGTCCAAGTAACTAAATGCTGTTTTTCAGAGTGCGCTTAACATTACCAGGCGTGCTGTTCAATTGGCTATCCACTCCAACCTGGTCAAATCTTCCAATCCCTGTCCACACAACCAAGACTTTCGAAATTATTTGAATCTCCACTACAGAATATTCCACGCTTTCACTGTTACTCTGAAGTTCTTCGAATCTCCACTCCAGGGAAGCTTTCGTTACACCACTGGTGAATGTCCAAGTAACCAATGCTGGTTTTCATAGGCATGTTCACACTCGGAGTCGTGCTGTTTAACTGGCTTTCCAATCAACCCTGGACAGCTCTTCTTTTTCCTGTCCACATAACCGAGACTTCAGAAACCATTAGAATCTCGACTTCAGAATGTTCAATTCATTCACTGCCAATCTGGAATTCATCGAATCTCCACTGCAGACAGGATTTCGTTACACCACTGGTGAATATTCAAGTAATCAATGGTGGTTTTCAGCAGCCTGTTCAAATTCGCAGGCCTGGTCTTCAACTAGCTATCAAATCCCATCTGGTAAGCTCTTCAGTTTCTTGTCCATACAAAGTAGAATTCAGAAACCAATGGTATCTCCACTACAGAGTGTTGCATTCATTCACTGCCTATTTGGAATTCTTGGTACCTAAACTCCAGGCAGGCTTTCTTTACACCACAGGTGAATGTCCAAGTAACACATTGCTGGTTTTCAGCATACTGTTCACACTCGCATGCATGCTATTCAACTGGTTATCCACTCCACAGTGGTCAAGTCTTTCTTTTACTGTCCAAACAACCCACACGACAGAAATCATTGGAATATCCACTACAGAATGTTCAATTCATTCACTGCGAATCGGGAATTCATCTGAACCTCCACTCCATGAACGCATTCGTTATACCACTGGTGAATGTCCAAGTAACCCAATGCTGGTTTTCAGAGGACTGTTTATTCTCAAAGGCCTGGTCTTCAACTGGCTATAAAATACCACCTGGTAAGCGCTTAAGTTTCTTGTCCATTCAACGTAGAATTCAGAAACCATTATAATCTCCACTACAGAATGTTCCATTCATTCACTGCCGATCTGAAATTGATCGAATCTCCACTCCAGGCAGACTTTAGTTACAAGACTGGTGAATATCTAAGTAACTGAATGCTGATTTTCAGCGTTCTGTTCTCACT
Organism: Sorex fumeus; assembly: GCF_029834395.1. Taxonomy (NCBI): domain Eukaryota; kingdom Metazoa; phylum Chordata; class Mammalia; order Eulipotyphla; family Soricidae; genus Sorex; species Sorex fumeus. The sequence goes on along the minus strand of NW_026606140.1, from coordinate 2,092,967 downwards.
CTCATACGTGCTGTTGAACTTGCAATCCACTACACAGAGGTCAGATTATTCTTTTCCTGTACATACAAACCATACTTCAGAATTCATTGGAATCTCCACTACAGGCTGTTCCATTGAATCAATTCCAATCTGGAATTCATCGAATCTCCAACTCCAGACAGGCTTTCGTTACACCACTGATGATGTCCGAGGAATCCAATGCTGGATTTCCGAGGCATGATTACACTCGCAGGCGTGCTGTCCACTTGCCTATCCACTCAACCCTGGTCAGCTCTTCATTTTCCTGTCCAGGAAACCCAGACCTCAGAAATGATTGGAATCTCCACTACAGAATGTTCCATTCATTCACTCCCTATCGGGAATTCATCGAACCTACACTCCAGGCAGGATTCCTTGACACCACTGGTGAATATCCAAGTAACGCTATGTTGGTTTTCATCAGCCAGTTGAAAGTCGCAGTCTGCTCTTCAACAGGCGATCCACTCTTCCCTGCTCTGCTCTTCATTTTCCTGTACACAAAACCCAGACTTCAGAAATCATTGGAATCTCTCCTACGGAATGTTCCATTCTTTCCCTGCCAATATGGAATTCATGGAATCTCCACTCCAGGCATGCTTTCGTTGCAACTGGCTATAAAATCCCAGCTGGGAAACTTTTCAGTTTCTTGTCCATACAACGTAGAATTCAGAAACCATTGGAATCTCCACTACAGAACGTTCCATTGATTCACTGCCTATTTGGAATTCTTGGAACCTACACTCCAGGCAGGCTTCCTTTACACCACTGGTGAATGTCCAAGTATCACATTGCTGGTTTTCAGCATCCTGTTCACACTCGTATGCATGCTATTCAACTGGATATCCACTCCACAGTGGTCAAGTCTTTGTTTTTTCTTTTAATAGTCCATGATTTTTTTAATTTTTTCACCTTAGGACTGCAGTAAAATAATTTTTACATTTTTTGGTTATTGTTCCTCAGTCATTTGTGGTTCTGCTTTTTTGTAAAATTCTTTTTCCTTGCTGTTCTTTGGGTATCTTCAATTATTATATCTTCCAGAGCAGATCGCTAATTATTTATTTATTTTTTTTAAGGATACAGATTTTTTTCCCCTTTATTTTATTTGATTTTTTTCACAGTTGTAAATTTACAATTTTTGGTGCTTTGGTTTCAATTATATAATTATCAGATACCCATCCCTCCACCAGTGCCCATTTTCCACCACCATGGATAATATCCCTCCCACCCCCATCCCCCCATCCCTCCTGTCTCTGTGGCAGGGCAATCCTCTGTGTTCTCTCTCCTTTTGTGTTTTGTGTTCTGCAAAAGAGGCATTGAATGGCAAACATGTTCAGTCCATAGTCTACTTTCGACATGCATCTCCCCTCCTGGGAGGATCCGCCAAACATCCTTTATTTGGTGCTCCCTTCTCTATCTGAACTGCCCTTTCCTCTAGGATGCCCGGCTGGCCTCTAAGTTATGGAGTAATCCTCCTGGTGCTGATCTCAGCTATTCTTGGATATTAATCTCATACTTTGTTACTTTATATCCCCCAGATGAATGCAATCTTTCTATGTCTATCCCTCTCCTTCTGACTCATTTCGCTTAGCATGATACTTTCCATATTGTACCACTTGTATGTACATTTCATGACTTCATCTTTTCTAACAGCTACATAGTACTCCATTGTGTAGATGTACCAAAGTTTCTTTAACCAGACATCTGTTCTTGGGCATTCAGGTTTCTTCCAGTTTCTGGCTATTGTAAAGAGTGCTGCAATGAACAAACAAGTGCAGATGTCACTTCGACTATACATTTTTGCCTCTCTGGGATATATTCCCAGGAGTGGTATTGCTGGGTCAAATGGGAGCTCAATTTCTAATTTTTTGAGAATCGTCCATACTGTTTTCCAGAAGGGCTGAACCAGTGGACATTCCCACCAACAGTGAAGGAGTGTCCCTTTCTCGCCACATCCACGCCAGCATCAGTTGCTATTGTTATTTTGAATGTGGGCCAGTCTCTGAGGTGTGAGATGGTATCTCATTGTGGTTTTGATCTGCATCTTCCTGATGATTAATGATGTAGAGCATTTTCTCATGTGCTTTTTTGCCATTCGGATTTCTTCTTTGAGAAAGTTTCTGTTCATTTCATTGCCCCATTTTTGGATGGGGTTGGATGTTTTTTTCTTGTGGACTTTAACCAGTATTTTGTATGTCCTGGATATCAACCCCTTGTCAGATGTGTATTCGGTGAATAGCCTTTCCCATTCTGTAGACTGTCTTTGTATTTTGGTCACTGTTTCTTTGGAGGTGCAGAAGCTTCTTAGTTTAAGATAGTCCCATTTATCTATCTCTGTTTTCACTTGCTCGGCCAGTGGCGTGGCATCTTTGAAGATACCATTAGCTTCAATGTCATGGAGGGTTTTGCCAACTTTATCTTCAATGTACCTTATGGTTTCTGGTCTGATGTTGAGGTCTTTAATCCATTTTGATCTTACTTTTTTACATGGTGTTAGGCAGAGTTCTGAGCCTATTGTTTTGCATGTAGCCATCCAGTGATCCCAACACAATTTATTAAAGAGGCGTTCCTTACTCCACTTCACATTACTTGCACCTTTAACAAAGATTAGATGAGCATATGATTGAGGGGAGATGTCAGTGTATTCAACCCTGTTCCATTGGTCTGCAGTTCTGCCTTTGTTCCAGTACCATGCTGTTTTACTTATTACTGCTTTGTAGTACAGTTTGAAGTTCGGGAGGTTGATTCCTCCCATTTTCTTTTTACCAAGAATTGCTTTAGCTATTCGTGGGGGCTTATTGTTCCATGTAAATTTCAGGAGTGTTTGCTCCATTTCTTTGAAGAATGTCATGGGTATCCTTATAGGGATTGCATTGAATTTATACATTGCTTTCGGTAGTATTGCCATTTTGACAATGTTAAGTCTCCCAACCCATGAGCAGGGGATAACTTTCCATTTCCTCATGCCCTCTTTTATTTCCTGAAGTACCGTTTTGTAGTTTTCTTTGTACAGGTCCTTTACTTCCTTAGTTAAGCTGATTCCTAGGTACTTGATTTTCTGGGGCACAATTGTGAACGGGATTGTTTTTTTCATGTTGCTTTCTTCTCTCTCACTGTTTGCGTATAGGAAAGCCATGGACTTTTGGGTATTGATTTTATAACCTGCAACTTTACTATACGAGTCTATTGTTTCTAGGAGTTTTTTGGTGGAAGTTATTGGGTTCTCTAAGTAGAGTATCATATCATCTGCGAATAGTGAGAGCTTGATTTCTTCCTTTCCTACCTGAATGCCCTTAATATCTTTTTCCTGCCTAATCGCTATTGCAAGTACTTCCAGTACTATATTGAACAGCAGTGGAGAGAGTGGGCATCCCTGTCTCGTCCCTGATCTTAGAGGGAAGGCTCTCAGTTTTTCCCCATTGAGGATGATGCTTGCTGTCGGCTTGTGGTAGATGGCTTTAATTATGTTGAGGAAGGTCCCCTCTATACCCATTTTGGCTAGGGTTTTCATCATAAAGGGGTGCTGGATCTTATCAAATGCTTTCTCTGCATCTATTGATATGATCATATGCTTTTTATCTTTTCTTTTGTTGATATGGTGGATTATGTTGATTGATTTCCGAATGTTAAACCATCCTTGCATCCCTGGGATGAATCCTACTTGGTCATGGTGTATGATCTTTTTGATGAGTAGTTGGATTCTATTTGCTAGTAGTTTGTTGAGGATCTTTGCATCTGTGTTCATCAGGGATATCGGCCTGTAATTCTCTTTCTTTGTGGTATCTCTGTCTGCTTTTGGTATCAGTGTGATATTTGCTTCGTAGAAACTGTTCGGAAGTGTTTTTGATATTTCAATTTCGTGGAAAAGCTTAAAGAGCATCGGGAGTAAGTCCTCTTTAAAGATTTGGAAGAATTCACTAGTGAATCCATCCGGGCCAGGACTTTTGTGCTTGGGGAGATTTTTTATTTCCATTTCAATTTCCTTGATGGTGATAGGTCTGTTCAGGTATTCCAGGTCTTCTTGGTTCAGCCTTGGGAGTCTGTAGGAGTCTAGGAATTTATCCATTTCCTCGAGGTTTTAATGTTCCGTGGCATAAAGCTTCTCAAAGTACTCCCTGAGGATCCTCTGAATTTCTGTGGTTTCTGTTGTAATGACCCCCTTTTCATTTCTGATTCGATTTATTAGGGTTTTCTCCCTCCCTTTCTTTGTGAGTTTTGCTAGAGGCTTATAGATCTTGTTAATTTTCTCAAAGAACCAGCTTTTGGTTTCATTGATCTTTCGGATTGTTTTTTGGGTTTCCATCTCGTTAATCTCTGCTCTGAGTTTTATTATTTCCTTTCTCCTGTTCGGGTTGTGCTCCTTTTTTTGGTCCCTCTCCAAGCTCTTAAGCTGTGAGGTTAGGTTACTTATTTGTGCTCGCTCCTCCTTCCTGAGGAATGTATGTAGAGCTATAAACTTTCCTCTTAACACAGCCTTTGCTGTGTCCCATAAGTTTTGGTAACTCGTGTTCTCATTTTCATTCGTTTCTAGGAATCTTTTGATTTCCTCTTTGATTTCCTGTCTAATCCACTCGTTGTTCAATAGTGCACTGTTTAATTTCCAGGTGTTTGATTCAGTTTTCTGTTTTTGTGTGTGATTTACTTCTAATTTCAGCGCATTATGGTCTGAGAAGATTGTTGATACAATCATTACCTTCTTAATTTTATGGAGGCATGTTTTGTGGCACAGCATGTGGTCTATCTTGGAGAATGTTCCAAGTACGCTTGAGAAGAATGTGTATTCAGCTTTTTGTTGATGAAGTGTCCTTTATATAACTACTAAGTCCCTTTCTTCCATTGTTTCCCTCAAATGAAGTATGTCCCTGCTAAGCTTGAGTCTGGTTTATCTATCAAGAGGTGACAAAGCAGTGTTGAAGTCTCCCACTAGTATTGTGTTGCTATTGATGTCTTTTTCCAAATCTATGAGTAGTTGTTTTAAGTACTTTGCTGGTCTCTCATTAGGTGTATATACATTTATTATTGTCAGTTCTTCCTGTTGTACAGATCCTTTGATCAATAAGAAATGGCCTTCACTGTCTCTTATGACTTCCTCAATCTGAAATCGATGTGGTCTGATATAAGGATGGCTACCCCAGCTTTTTTATGGGAGCTGTTTGCCGTTAGGATTGTTTTCCAGCCTTTGACTCTGAGTCTGTGTTTGCTTTGACTATTGAGATGCGTTTCATGCAGGCAGCAGAATGTTGGGTTCAATTTTCTAATCCATCCTGCCACTCTATGTCTTTTAATTGGTGCGTTTAGCCCATTGACATTGAGAGAGATTATTGTTATGGCATTTTGTCCAATTGTTCTGTTAAAATTTGGTGTATTTGAGGGGCCTTTCTTGCCTTAAAGTAGCCCATTTAGTTGTTCTTGTAACCATAGTTTTGAGTCTATGAAGTTCCTGAGCTGTTGTTTGTCTGTGAAACTGTGTGTCGTTCCTTCTATTATGAATGAGAGTCTTGCTGGGAAAAGTATTTTAGGGGAGGCATTTATTTCATTGAGTTTTTTTACTATGTCCCACCACTGTTTTCGGGCCATGAGGGTTTCATCAGAAAAAATCAGCTGTGAATTTTAAGGATGCTCCTTTGTAAGAGATTTCTTTCTTCGATCTTGCTGCTTTCAGAATTTTGTCTCTGTCTAAGGTTTTGGTCATTTTGATCAGAATGTGTCTTGGGGTATTTTTATTCGGATTTCTTTTAGCTGGTACACTTCGGGCCTCCTGAATGTGGTCACAAGTTTTTTTCACCTCTGGAAATGTTGAAGCAATGATGTCTTTGCCAGTTTTTTCTTCATCGATGTTTTCTTCCTGTCCCTCTGGGACTCCAATAATTCTTATGTTACCCCTCTTGGCTTCATCACGATCTTCTCTTGCCATCTGTTCCCGAATTGTGAGTCTCTTTTCCATTTTCTGCTCTTTTCTGGAGAGTCTCTAAACTTCATCTTCGAGCTCACTGATTCTGTTCTCAGCCGCTCTTACTCTGCTGCTGAGGCCTTCCTCTGAGCTTTTCAATTCGCCTACGAGATTTTTCAGGTCTGACATTTCTGATTGCATTTTCCTCATTTCTGCCTTCAGATCCTCTTGTCTTCTATTGGCATTACTTTCCATTGTTTCTTTAAATTCCCTAAGCATCCTAAGTAGCTCCCTTCTGAATTCCTTGTCAGAGAGGTTATCTAACACTACAGTACTGTTGGTGTCATCTGGGCTAGACTCTTCAATATGAAAGTTTGGTGGGCTTTTGAGTTGCTTTACCATTGTGAGAGGTGTGGTTTAGTCCTTCACGTTCACTGTTACTATTCTGCTTGATATGCAGTGTGAGTTAAGATAGGCTTATGGGTTATTAGCTACTTTGTTTCTAGTTGCTGAGCTAAAATAGAGAAGTTTCCATCTAAGAAGGTAGCTTATGGTTCCTATGGCATACGTAGTGGGAAAATATTTCGCGGCCACGTTAGCGGTCACAGCTCCGGAAAAAGTCCCTGGCACTGGGCAAGGAGTTCGGAATGTCTCCTGTTTGGAATTGGAGCCATTCAGCTTTGTTGCCCAGAGCTGGGCCTCTGTGCCCGTCCCACGCAGATCAGGGTGGAAAACCGGCTTTCAAGGGGCTGGATCTAGCTGCGCATGCCCAGAGAGGGACCCAGGACCTTGGGGGTGGGCTGTACCTGTTGGAATTGGAGCCGTTCAGGTTTGTTGCCGAGAGCTGGGCCTCTGTGCCCGTCCCACGCAGATCAGGGGTTGAAAACCGGCTTTCTAGGGGCTGGTTATAGCTGCACATGCCCATAGAGGGACCCAGGCCCTTGGGGGCGGGCTGTACCTGTTGGAATTGGAGCCGTTCAGCTTTGTTGCCCAGAGCTGGGCCTCAGTGCCCGTCCCACGCAGATCAGGGGTTGAAAACCGGATTTCTAGCGGCTGGTTCTACCTGTGCATGCCCAGAGAGGGACCCAGGCCCTTGGGGGCGGGCTGTACCTGTTGGAATTGGAGCTATTCAGCTTTGTTGCCCAGAGCTGGGCCTCTGTGCCCGTCCCACGTAGATCACGGGTTGAAAACCGACTTTCTAGGGGCTGGTTCTAGCTGTGCATGCCCAGAGAGATACCCAGGCCCTTGGGGGCGGCCTGTACCTGTTGGAATTGGAGCCATTCAGCTTTGTTGCCCGGAGCTGGGCCTCTGTGCCCATCCCACGCAGATCAGGGGTTGAAAACCGGCTTTCTAGGGGTTGGTCCTAGCTGCGCATGCCCAGAGAGGAACCCAGGCCCTTGGGCGCGGGCTCTACCTGTTGGAATTGGAGCCGTTCAGCTTTGTTGCCCAGAGCTGGGCCACTGTGCCCGTCCCACGCAGATCAGGGGTTGAAAACCGGCTTTCTAGGGGCTGGTTCTAGCTGCGCATGCCCAGAGAGGGACCAAGGCCCTTTGGGGCGGGCTGTACCTGTTGGAATTGAAGCCGTTCAGCTTTGTTGCCCAGAGCTGGGCCTCTGTGCCCGTCCCACGCAAATCAAGGGTTGAAAACCGGCTTTCTAGCGCCTGGTTCCAGCTGCGCATACCTAGAGGGGCCCAGGCCCGTGGGGGCGGGCTGTAACTGTTGGGATTGGAGCCATTCAGCTTTGTAGCCCAGAGCTGGGCTTCTGTGCCCGTCCCACCGGTCAAGTCTTCCTTTTACTGTCCAAACAACCCACACGATAGAAATCATTAACTAACTGAATCATTAAGTAACTGAATACTGATTTTCAGCGTTATGTTCTCACTCGCCGACGTGCTGTTGACCTGGCATTCCACTACACAGTGGTCAGATTATTCTTTTCCTGTCCACACAAACCATAATTCAGAATTCATTGGAATCTCCACTACAGACTGTTCCATTGATTCAATTCCAATCTGGAATTCATCGAATCTCCAACTCCAGTCAGGTCTTTGTTACACCACTGATGATGTCCAAGGAATCCAATGCTGTATTTCAGAGGCATGATCACACTCCCAGGCGTGCTGTCCAACTGCCTATCCAATCAACCCTGGTCAGCTCTTCATTTTCCTGTCCAAAAAACCCAGACTTCAGAAGTAATTGTAATCTCCAGAACACAATGTTCCATTCATTCACTCACAAACGGGAATTCTTCGAATCTCCACTCCAGGCAGGATTCCTTTACACCACTGCTGAATATTCAAGTAAGCCAATGTTGGTTTTCAGCAGCCAGTTCTAAGTCGCAGTCTGCTGTTCAACAGGCTATCCACTCTTCCCTGCTCTGCTCTTCATTTTCCTGTACACAAAACGCAGACTTCAGAAAACATTGGAATCTCTCCTACGGAATGTTCCATTCATTCCCTGCCCATATAGAATTCATGGAATCTCCACTCCAGGCATGCTATCTTTGCACCACTGGAGAATGTCCAAGTAACCTAATGCTGGTTTCCAGCGTCCGGTTCACTCTCCCAGGCATGCTGTTCCACGGGCTATCCACTACAACCTGGTCAGCATTTCCATTTCCTGTCCACACAACCCAGACTTTCGAAATCATTTGAATCTGCACTACAGAATATTCCACTCATTGGTTGCTAATCTGAAGATCATCGAATCTCCACTCCAGGCTAGCCTTCGTTACACCACTGGTGAATGTCCAAGTAACCAATGCCGGTTTTCATAGGCGTGGTCACACTCAGAGTCGTGCTGTTCAACTGGCTGTCCACTCAACCCTGGTCAGCTCTTCTTTTTCCTGTTCACATAATCCAGACATCAGTAACTATTAGAATCTCCACTTCAGAATGTTCGATTCATTCACTGCCAATCTGGAATTCATCGAATCTCCATGGCAGACATGATTTCTTTACACCACTGGTGAATATTCAAGTAACCAAATGGAGGTTTTCAGAAGCCTGTTCAAATTCGGAGACCTTGTCTTCAACTGGCTGTCAAATCCCACCTGGTAAGCTTTTCAGTTTCTCGTCCATAAAACGTAGAATTCAGAAACCATTGGAATCTCCACTACAGAATGTTCAATTCATTCACTGCCTATTTGGAATTCTTGGAACCTACACTCCAGGCAGGCTTTCTTTACACCACTGGTGAATGTCCAAGTAACACATTGCTGGTTTTCAGCATACTGTTCACACTCGCATGCATGCTATTCAACTGGCTATCCACTCCACAGTGCTCAAGTCTTTCTTTTACTGTCCAAACAACCCACACGACAGAAATCATTGGAATATCCACTACAGAATGTTCAATTCATTCACTGCGAATCGGGAATTCATCTGAAGTTCCACTCAATTAACGCATTCGTTATACCAATGGTGAATGTCCTAGTAACCCAATGCTGGTTTTCAGAGGACTGTTCAATCTCGCAGGCCTGCAGTTCAACTGGCTCTGCATACTAACCTCTTCTGCTCTTCATTTATCTGTCCACACACATAGGATTTCAGAAATAATTGGAATCTCCAATACAGAATATTCCATTTATTCACTGTGAATCTGGAATTCATCTGAATCTCCACTCCAGGCAGGCTTTCGTTACACCACTGGTGAATGTCCAAGTAACCAATGCTGATTTTCATAGGCGTGTTCACAATCGGAGTCGTGCTGTTCAACTGGCTGTCCACTCAACCCTGGTCAGCTCTTCTTTTCCCTATTCGCATAACCCAGACTTCAGAAACCATTAGAAACTCCAATTCAGAATGTTCCATTCATTCACTGCCAATCTGGAATTCTTCGAATCTCCACTGCAGACAGGATGTCTTTACACCACTGGTGAATATTCAAGTAACCAAATGGAGGTTTTCAGCAGCCTGTTCAAATTCGCAGATCTGGTCTTCAACTGGCTATCAAATCCCACCTGGTAAGCTCTTCAGTTTCTTTTCCATACAACGTAGAATTCAGAAACCATTGGAATCTCCACTAGAGAATGTTCCATTCATTCACTGCCTATTTGGAATTCTTGGAACCTACACTCCAGGCAGGCTTTCATTACACCACTGGTGAATGTCCAAGTAACACACTGCTGGTTTTCAGCATACTGTTCACACTTGCATGCATGTTATTCAACTGGCTATACACTCCACAGTGGTCAAGTCTTTCTTTTAGTGTCCAAACAACCCACACGACAGAAATCATTGGAATATCAACTACAGAATGTTCAATTCATTCACTGTGAATCAGGAATTCATCTGAATCTCTACTCCATGAACGCATTCGTTATGCTATTGGTGAATGTGCAAGTAACGCAATGCTGGTTTTCAGAGGACTGTTCTATCTCGCAGGCCTGCTGTTCAACTGGCTATCCATTCTAACCTGGTCTGCTCTTCATCTTCCTGTGCACACACATAGAATGTCCGAAATACTTGGAATCTCCACTACAGAACGTTCCATTAATTGACTGCGAATCTGGAATTCATCTGAATCTCCACTCCAGGCTGGCTTTCGTTACACCACTGTTGAATGTCCAACTAACACACTGCTCTTTTTCATTATCCTGATCCCCCTCGGAGGCGTGCTGTTCACCTGGCTATCCACTGAACCCTGGTCAGCTCTTCATTTTCCTGTCCCCACAAACTAGACTTCAGAATTGATTGGAATCTCCTGTACAGAATGTTCCATTCATTCACTGCCAATCTGGAATTCATCAAATCTCCACTCCAGGCCGGATTTCGCTTAACTAGTGTTGAATGTAGAAGTAACCCAAGGCTGCATTTCAGCGGCCTGTTAACAGTCTCAAGAGTGCTGTTCAACTCACTATCCAATCAACCCTGGTCAGCTCTAAATTTTCCTCTCCACATAACTTAGACTTCAGAAACCATTATAATCTCCACTACAGAATGTGACATTCATTCACTGCCGATCTGGAATTCATCGAATCTCCACTCCAAGCAGACATTACTTACACGACTGGTGAATATCTTAGTAACTGAATGCTGATTTTCAGCATTCTGATCTCACTCGCAGACGTGCTGTTGAACTGGCAATCCAGTGCTCAGTGTTCAGATTATTCTTTTCCTGTCGAAACAAACCACACTTCAGAATTCAACGGAATCTCCACTACAGCCTGTTCCATTGATTCAATTCCAATCTGGAATTCATCGAATCTCTAAATCCAAGCAGGCTTTTGTTACACCACCGATGATGTCCAGGAATCCAATGCTGGATTTCAGAGGCATGATCACACTCGCAGGCGTGCTGTCCAACTGACTATTCACTCAACCCTGTTCAGCTCTTCATTTTCCTGTCCACAAAACCCAGACATCAGAAGTAATTCGAATCTCCACTACAGAATGTTCCATTCATACACTCCCAATCAGGAATTCATCGAATCTCCACTCTAGGCAGGTTACCTTTACACCACTGGTGAATATCCAAGTAACCCAATGTTGGTTTTCAGCAGCCAGTTCAAATTCGCAGTCTGCTGTTCAACATGCTATCCACTCTTCCATGCTCTGCTCTTCATTTTCCTGTACACAAAACCCAGACTTCAGATAATATTGGAATTTTTCCTATGAAATGTTCCATTCATTCCCTGCCTATATCGAAATCATAGAATCTCCACTCCAGGCATGCTTTCGTTGCACCATTGGAGAATGTCCAAGTAACCTAATGCTGTTTACCAGCGTCCTCTTCACACACCTAGGCGTGCTGTTCAACGGGCTCTCCACTCCAACCTGGTCAGCTCTTCCATTTCCTGTGCACACAGCCCAGACTTTCGAAATCATTTGAATCTCCATTACAGAATATTCCACTCTTTCACTGCTAATGTGAAGTTCTTCGAATCTCCACTCCAGGCAAGCTTTCGTTACACCACTGGTGAATGTCCAAGTAACCAATGCTGGTTTTCATAGGCATGTTCACACTCGGAGTCGTGCTGTTCAACTGGCTGTCCACTCAACACTGAATATCTCTTCTTTTTCCTGTTCTCATAACCCAGACTTCAGTAACCATTAGAATCTCCACTTCAGAATGTTCCATTCATTCACTGCCAATCTGGAATTCATCGAATCTCCACTCCAGTCAGGACTTCGTTACACCTCTGGGCAATATCCAAGTACCCCAATGCTGGTTTTTCGCGGCCTGTTCACACTCACTGGTGTGCTATTCTACTGCCTATCCTCTCCAACCTGATCAGCTCTTCATTTTCCTGTCCACTCAACCCAGATTTTAAAATTCAATGGGATCTCCACTACAGAATGTTCCATTCATTCACTCCCAATCTGGAATTCATCGAATCTCCACTCCAGGCCAGATTTCGTTTCACTAGTGTTGAATGTACAAGTAAGCCAAGGCTGCTTTTCAGCGGCCTGTTCACACTCTCAGGACTGCTGTTCAACTGACTATCCACTCAACCCTGGTCAGCTCTTCATTTTCCTGTCCACGTAACTTAGACTTCAGAAACCATTATAATCTCCACAACATAATGTTCCATACATTCACTGCCGATCTGGAATTCATCGAATCTCCACTCTAGGCAGACTTTAGTTACACGACTGGTGAATATCTAAGTAACTGAATGCTGATTTTCAGCGTTCTGTTCTCGCTTGCAGACGTGCTGGTGAACTGGCAATCCACTACACAGTAGTCAGATTATTCTTTTCCTGAACACACAAACCATACTTCAGAATTCATTGGAATCTCCACTACAGACTGTTCCATTGATTCAATACCAATATGGAATTCATCGAATCTCCAACTCCAGGCAGGCTTTCGTTACACCACTGATGATGTCCAAGGAATCCAATGCTGGATTTCAGAGGCATGATCACACTCGCAGGCGTGCAGTCCAACTGCCTATCCACTCAACCCTTGTCAGCTCTTCATTTTCCTGTCCACAAAACACAAACTTCAGAAGCAATTGGAATCTCCACTACAGAATGTTCCATTCATTCATTCCCAAACGGGAATTCATCGAATCTCCACTCCAGGCAGGATTCCTTTACACCACTGTTGAATATCCATGTAAGCCAATGTTTGTTTTCACTAGCCAGTTCAATGTTGCAGCCTGCTGTTCAACAGACTATCCATTCTTCCTATGCCCGTCCCACGCAGATCAGGGGTTGAAAACCAGCTTTCTAGAGGCTGGTTCTAGCTGTGCATGCCCAGAGAGGGACCCGGGCCCTTGGGGGCGGGCTGTACCTGTTGGAATTGGAGCCGTTCAGCTTTGTTGCCCAGAGCTCGGTCTCTGTGCCTGTCCCACGCAGATCAGGGGTTGAACACCGGCTTTCTAGGGGCTGGTTCTAGCTGCGCATGCCCAGAGAGGGACTCAGGCCCTTGGGGGCGAGCTGTACCTGTTGGAATTGGAGCCGTTCAGATTTGTTGCCCGGAGCTGGGTCTCTGTGCCCGTCCCACGCAGATCAGGGGTTGAAAACCGGCTTTCTAGGGGCTGGTTCTAGCTGCGCATGCCCAGAGAGGGACCCAGGCCCTTGGGGGCGGGCTGTACCTGTTGGAATTGGAGCTGTTCAGCTTTCTTGCCCCGAGCTAGGCCTCTGTGCCCGTCCCACCGGTCAAGTCTTTCCTTTACTGTCCAAACAACCCACACGACAGAAATCATTGGAATTTCCACTACAGAATATTCAATTCATTCACTGCGAATCGGGAATTCATCTGAACCTCCACTCCATGAACGCATTCGTTATACCACTGGTGAATGTCCAAGTAACCCAATGTGGTTTTCAGAGGACTCTTCAATCTCGCATGACTGCTGTTCAACTGCCGATCCATTCTAACCTGGTCTGCTCTTCATTTTCCTGTTCACACTCATCGGATTTCAGAAATAATTGGAATCTCCACTACAGAACCTTCCATTCATTCACTGTGAATCTGGAATTTATCTGAATCTCCACTCCAGGCAGGCTTTAGTTACAACACTGTAGAATGTCCAAGTAACACACTGCTAGTTTTCATTGTCCTGATCCCCCTCGGAGGCGTGCTGTTCTACTGGCTATCCAGTGAAACCTGGTCAGCTCTTCAATTTCCTGTCCCAACAAAATAGACTTCAGAAATGATTGGAATCTCTTGTACAGAATGTTCCATTCATTCACTGCCAACCTGGATTTCATCGAATCTCCACTCCAGGCAGGATTTCGTTACACCACTGGTCAATATACAAGTACCCCAATGCTGGTGTTTTGCGGCCTGTTCACACTCGGTGGTGTACTATTCTACTGGCTATCCTCTCCAACCTGATCAGCTCTTCTTTTTCCTGTCCACTCAACCCAGACTTCAAAATTCAATGGAATCTCCACTACAGAATGTAACATTCATTCACTCCCAATCTGGAACTCATCGAATCTCCACTCCAGGCCGTATTTCGTTTCACTAGTGTTGAATGTACAACTAACCCAAGGCTGCTTTTCAGTGGCCTGTTCACACTCGCAGGAGTGTTGTTCAACTGACTATCCACTCAAACCTGGTCAGCTCTTCATTTTCCTGTCCACAAAACCCAGACTTCAGAAGTTATTGTAATCTCCACTAAACAATGTTCCATTCATTCACTCCCAATCGGTAATACATCGAATCTCCACTCCAGGCAGGATTACTTTACACCACTGTTGAATATACAAATAACACAATGTTGGTTTTCAACAGCCAGTTCAAAGTCGTAGTCTGCTGTTCAACAGGCTAACCACTCTTCATTGCTCTGCTCTTCATTTTCCTGTACACAAAACCCAGACTTCAGAAATCAGTGGAATCTCTCCTACGGAATGTTCCATTCATTCACTGCCAATATTGAATACATGGAATCTCTACTCCAGGCATGCATTCGTTGCACCATTGGAGAATGTCCAAGTAACCTAATGCTGTTTTCCAGCGTCCGGTTGACTCGCCCAGGCGTGCTATTCAACGGGCTATCCACTCCAACCTGGTCAGCACTTCCATTTCCTGTCCACACAACCCAGACTTTCGAAATCATTTGAATCTCCACTACAGAATATTCCACTCATTGACTGCTAATCTGCAGATCTTCGAATCTCCACTCCAGGCAAGCTTTCGTTACACCACTGTTGAATGTCCAAGTAAGGAATGCTGGTTTTCATAGGCGTGTTCACAATCGGAGTCGTGCTGTTCAACTGGCTGACCACTCAACCCTGGTCAGCTCTTCTTTTTCATATTCACATAACCCAGACTTCAGAAACCATTAGAATATCCACTTCACAATGTTCCATTCATTCACTGCCAATCTGGAATACATCGAAAATCCACCGCAAACATGATTTCTTTACACCACTGGTGAATATTCAAGTAACGCAATGGTGGTTTTAAGCAGCCTGTTCAAATTCGGAGGCCTGGTCTTCAACTGGCTATCAAATCCCACCTGGTAAGCTGTTCAGTTTCTCGTCCATAAAACGTAGAACTCAGAAACCATGGGAATCTCCACTACAGAATGTTCCATTCACTCAATGCCTATTTGGAATTCTTGGAACCTACACTCCAGGCAGGCTTTTTTTACGCCACTGGTGAATGTCCAAGTAACACATTGCTGGTTTTCAGCATACTGTTCACACTCGCATGCATGCTATTCAACTGGCTATCCACATCACAGTGCTCAAGCCTTTCTTTTACTGTCCGAACTACCCACACGACAGAAATCATTGGAATATCCACTAAAGAATGTTGAATTCATTCACTGCGAATCGGGAATTCATCTAAACCTCCACTCCATGAACGCGTTCATAATACCACTTGTGAATGTCCAAGTAACCCAATGCTGGTTTTCAGAGGACTGTTCAATCTCGCAGGCCTGCTGTTCAATTGGTTATGCACACTAACCTGGTCTGCTCTTCATTTATCTGTCCACAACACATCGGATTTCAGAAATAATTGGAATCTCTACTAGAAAACGTTCCATTCATTCACTGCGAATCTGGAATTCATCTGAATCTCACTCCAGGCAGGCTTTCTTTACACCACTATTGAATGTCCAAGTAACACACTGCTCGTTTTCATTGTCCTGATCCAACTCGGAATCGTGTTGTTCAACTGGCTATCCACTGAACCCTGTTCAGGTCTTCATTTTCCTGTCCCCACTACCTAGACTTCAGAAATGATTGGAATCTCCTGTACAGAATGTTCCATTCATTCACTGCCAATCTGGAATTCATCGAATCTCCACTCCAGGCAGGATTTCGTTACACCGCTGGTAAATATCCAAGTACCCCAATGCTGATTTTTCGCGGCCTGTTCACACTCGCTGGTGTGCTATTCTACTGGCTATCCTCTCCTACCTGATCAGCTCTTCATTTTCCTGTCCACTCAAACCAGACTTCAAAATTCAATGGGATATCCACTACAAAATATTCCATTCATTCACTCCCAATCTGGAATTCATCGAATCTCCACTCCAGGCCGGATTTCGTTTCACTATTTTTGAATGTACAAGTAACCCAAGGCTGCTTTTCAGCGGCCTGTTCACACTCGCAGGAGTGCTGTTCAACTGACTATCCACTCAACCATGGTCAGCTCTACATTTTCCTGTCCACATAACTTAGACTTCAGAAACCATTATAATCTCCACTACAGAATGTTCCATTCATTCACTGCCGATCTGGAATTCATCGAATCTTCACCCCAGGCAGACTTTAGTTACACGACTGGTGAATATCTAAGTAACTGAATGCTGATTTTCAGCGTTCTGTTCTCACACGCAGACGTGCTGTTGAACTGGCAATCCACTACACAGTGGTCAGTATATTCTTTTCCTGTCCACACAGACCATACTTCAGAATTCAATGGAATCTCCACTACAGACTGTTCCATTGATTCAATTCCAATCTGGAATTCATCGAATCTCCAACTCCAGGCAGGCTTTCGTTACACCACTGATGATGTCCAAGGAATCCAATGCTGGATTTCAGCGGCATGATCACACTCGCAGGCGTGCTGTCCAACTGCCTATCCACTCAATCCTGGTCATCTCTTCATTTTCCTGTCCAAAAAACCCAGACTTCAGAAGTAATTGAAATCTCCACTAGAGAATGTTCCATTCATTCACTCAAAATCAGGAATTCATCGAATCTCCACTCCAGGCAGGATTCCTTTACACCACTGTTGAATATCCATGTAAGCCAATGTTGGTTTTCAGCAGCCAGTTCAAAGTCGCAGTCTGCTGTTCAACAGGCTATCCACTCTTCCCTGCTCTGCTCTTCATTTTCCTGTACACAAAACCCAGACTTCAGTAATCATTGGAATCTCTCCTCCGGAATGTTCCATTCATTCCCTGCCAATATCGTATTCATGGAATCTTCAAATCATGCATGCTTTCGTTGCATCATTGGAGAATGTCCAAGTAACATAATGCTGTTATCCACCATCTGCTTCACATTCCATGGCATGCTGTTCTACGGGCTATCTACTCCAACATGGTCAGCTTTCCATTGCCGCTGCTCAATATCCAAGTACCCCAATGCTGGTTTTTTCGCGGCTGTTCACACTCGCTGGTGTGTTATTATACTGGCTATTCTCTCCAACCTGATCAGCTCTTCATTTTCCTGTCCACTCAACCCAGACTTCAAAATTCAATGGAGTCTCCACTACAAAATGTTCCGTTCATTCACTCCCAATCCAGAATTCATCGAATCTGCTCTCCAGGCCGGATTTCGTTTCACTAGTGTTGAAAGCACAAGTAACCCAAGGCTGCTTTTCAGCGGCCTATTCACACTCGCAGGCGTGCTGTCCAACTGCCTATCCACTCAACCCTGTTAGGCTCTTCATTTTCCTGTCCACAAAACTCAGACTCCAGAAGTAATTGGAATCTCCAGTACAGAATGTTCCATTCATTCACTCCCAATCGGGAATTCATCGAATCTCCACTCCAGGCAGGATTCCTTTACACCACTGGTGAATATCCAAGAACCCAATGTTCGTTTTCAGCGGCCTGTTCACACTCGCAGGAGTGCTGTTCAACTGACTATCCACTCTTCCCTGCTCTGCTCTTCATTTTCCTGTACACAAAACTCAGACTACAGAAATCATTGGAATCTCTCCTACGGAATGTTCCATTCATTCCCTGCCAATATCGAATTCGTGGAATCTCCATTCCAGGCATGCTTTCGTTGCACAATTGGAGAATGTCCATGTAACCTAATGCTGTTCTCCAGCGTCTGATTCACACTCCCAGGCGTGCTGTTCAACGGGCTCTCCACTCCAACCTGGTCAGCTCTTCCATTTACTGTCCACAAAACCCAGACTATCGAAATCATTTGAATCTCCACTACAGAATATTCCACTTTTTCACTGCTAATCTGAAGTTTTTCGAATCTCCACTCCAGGCAAGCTTTCGTTACACCACTGGTGAATGTCCAAGTAACCAATGCTGATTTTCATAGGCATATTCACACTCGGAGTCGTGCTGTTCAACTGGCTGTCCACTCAACTCTGGACAGCTCTTCGTTTTCCTGATCACAAAAGTCAGACTTCAGAAACCATTAGAATATCCACTTCAGAATGTTCCATTCATTCACTGCCAATCTGGAATTCATCGAATCTCCACTCCAGGCCGGATTTCGTTTCACTAGTGTTTAATGTACAAAAAACCCAAGGCTGCATTTCAGCAGTATCTTCACATTTGCAGAAGTGCTGTTCACCTGGCTATCCACTGAACGCTGGTCAGCTCTACATTTTCCTTTCCCGCAACCTAGACTTCAGAGTTGATTGGAATCTCCTGTACAGAATGTTCCATTCATTCACTGCCATTCTGGAATTCATCGAATCTCCATTCCATGCAGTATTTCGGTACACCACTGGTCAATATCCAAGTACCCCAATGCTGGTTTTTCGCGCCCTGTTCACACTCGCTGGTGTGCTATTCTACTGGCTATCCTCTCCAACATGTTCAGGTCTTCATTTTCCTGTACACTCACCCCAGACTTCAAAATTCAATGGGACCTCCACTACAGAATGTTCCATTCATTCACTCCCAATCTGGAATTCATCGAATCTCCACTCCAGGCCGGATTTCGTTTCACTAGTGTTGAAAGCACAAGTAACTCAAGGCTGTTTTTCAGCGGCCTATTCACACTCGCCGGAGTGCTGTTCAACTGACTATCCACTCAACCCTGGTCAGCTCTACATTTTCCTGTCCACATAACTTAGACTTCAGAAACCATTATAATCTCCACTAAAGAATGTTCCATTCATTCAGAGCCGATCTGGAATTCATCGTATATCCACTACAGGCAGGCTTTCTTTACACCTCTTTTCAATGTCCAAGTAACACACTGGTCGTTGTCATTGTCCTGATCCCCCTCGGAGGCCTGCTGTTCAGCTGGCTATCCACTGAACCCTGGCCAGCCCTTCATTTTCCTGTCCCCACTACCTAGACTTCAGAAATTATTGGAATCTCCTGTACAGAATGTAACATTCATTCACTGCCAATCTGGAATTCATCGAATCTCTACTCCAGGCAGGATTTCAGTACACCACTGGTCAATATCCAAGTACCCCAATGCTGGATTTTCGCGGCCTGTTCAAACTCGCTGGTGTGCTATTCTACTGGCTATCCTCTCCAACGTGATCAGCTCTTCATTTTGCTGTCCGCTCAAACCAGACTTCAAAATTCAATGGAATCTCCACTACAGAATATTCCACAACACCCAAAAGGAGAGAGAGAACACAGGGGATTGCCCTGCCACAGAGACGGGGGGATGGGGGGATGGGGGTGGGAGGGATATTATCCATGGTGGTGGAAAATGGGCACTGGTGGAGGGGTGGGTATCTGATCATTGTATAATTGAAACCAAAGCACAAAAAATTGTAAATCTACAACTTTAAAAAAAATAAAATAAAATAAAGGGGAAAAAAAAAACAGAATATTCCACGCTTTAACTGTTAATCTGAAGTTCGTCGAATCTCCACTCCAGGCAAGCTTTCGTTACAACACTCGTGAATGTCCAAGTAACCAATGCTGGTTTTCATAGGAGTGTTCACACTCGGAGTCGTACTGTTCAACTGGCTGTCCACTCAACCCTGGTCAGCTCTTCTTTTTCCTGTTCACATAACCCAGACTTCAGAAACCATTAGAATCTCCACTTCAGAATGTTCCATTCATTCACTGCCTATCTGGAATTCGTCGAATCTCCACTGCAGGCAGGATTCATTTACACCACTGGTGAATATTCAAGTAACCCAATGGTGGTCTTCAGCACCTGTTCAAAGTCGCAGGCCTTGTCTTCAACTGGCTGTCAAATCCCACCTGGTAAGTTCTTCAGTTTCTTGTCCATACAATGAAGAATTCAGAAACCATTGGAATCTCCACTACAGAATGTTCAATTCGTTCACTGCCTATTTGGAATTCTTGGAACCTACACTCTAGGCAGGCTTTCTTTACACCACTGGGGAATGTCCAAGTAAAACATTGCTGGTTTTCAGCATACCGTTTACACTCGCATGCATGCTATTCAACAGGTTATCAACGCCACAGTGGTCAAGCCTTTCTTTTACTGTCCAAACAAACCACGTGACAGAAATTATTGGAATTTCCACTACAGAATGTTCAATTCATTCACTGCGAATCGGGAACTCATCTGAACCTCCACTCCAGGAACACATTCGTTGTACCACTGGTGAATGTCCAAGTAACCCAATGCTGGTTTTCAGAGGACTCTTTATTCTCGCTGGACTGGTCTTCAACTGCCGATAAAATGCCACCGGGTAAGCTCTTCAATTTCTTGTCCATACAACGTAGAGTTCAGAAAGCTTTGGAATCTCCACTACAGAATGTTCCATTCATTCAGTGCCTATTTGGAATTCTTGGAACCTACACTCCAGGCAGGCTTTTAATACACCACTGGTGAATGTCCACGTAACACATTGCTGGTTTTCAGCATACTGTTCACACTCGCATGCATGCTATTCAACAGGCTATCCACTCCACAGTGGACAAGTCTTTCTTTTATTCTCCAAATAACCCACATGACAGAAATCATTGGAATATCCACTACAGAGTCTTCAATTCATTCACTGCGAATCAGGAATTCATCTGAACCTCCACTCCATGAACGCATTCGTTCTAGCACTGGTGAATGCCCAAGTAAC
The DNA here is from genome assembly GCF_029834395.1 of Sorex fumeus. Lineage (NCBI taxonomy): Eukaryota > Metazoa > Chordata > Mammalia > Eulipotyphla > Soricidae > Sorex > Sorex fumeus. The sequence goes on along the minus strand of NW_026606140.1, from coordinate 2,071,924 downwards.
CCAATGCTGGTTTCAGAGGACTGTTCATTCTCGCAGGCCTGCTGTTCAACTGGCTATCCATTCTAACCTGTTTTGCTCTTCATTTTCCTGTCTACACACATCGGATTTTAGAAATAATTGGAATCTCCACTACAGAACGTTCCATTTATTCACTGCGAATCTGGAATTCATCTGAATCTCCACTCCATGCAGGCTTTCGTTACACCACTGTTGAATGTCCAAGTAACACACTGCTCATTTTCATTGTCCTGATCACCCTGGGAGGCATGCTGTTCAACTGACTGTCCACTGAACCCTGGTCAGCTCTTCATTTTCCTGTCCCCACTACCTAGAGTTCAGAAATGATTAGAATCTCCTGTACAGAATGCTCCATTCATTCAATGCCAATCTGGAATTCATCGAATCTCCACTCCAGGCAGGATTTCAGCACACCACTGGTCAATATCCAAGTACCCCAATGCTGGTTTTTTGCGGCCTGTTCACACTCGCTGATGTCCTGTTCTACTGGCTATCCTCTCCAACCTGATCAGCTCTTCATTTTCCTGTCCACTCAACCCAGACTTCAAAATTCAATGGAATCTCCACTACAGAATGTTCCATTCATTCACTCCCAATCTGGAATTCATCGAATCTCCACTGCAGGCCGGATTTCGTTTCACTAGTGTTGAATGTACAAGTAACCCAAGGCTGCTTTTCAGCTTCCTGTTCACACTTGCAGGAGTGCTGTTCAACTGACTATCCACTCAACCCTGATTAGCTCTACATTTTAATGTCCACATAACTTAGACTTCAGAAACCATTATAATCTCCACTATAGAATGTTCCATTCATTCACTGCCGATCTGGAATTCATTGAATCTCCACTCCAGGCAAACTTCAGTTACACGACTGATAATATCTACGTAACTGAATGCTGGTTTTCAGCGTTCAGTTCTCTCTCGCAGACGTGCGTTTGAACTGGCCATCCACTACACAGTGGTCAGATTATTGTTTTCCTGTCGACACAAACCATACTTCAGAATTCATTGGAATCTCCACTACAGAGTGTTCCATTGATTCAATTCCAATATGGAATTCATCGAATCTCCAACTCCAGGCAGGCTTTCGTTACACCACTGATGATGTCCAAGGAATCCAATGCTGGATTTCAGCATAACGTTTACACTCGCATGCATGCTATTCCACTGGTTATCAACGCCACAGTGGTCAAGTCTTTCTTTTACAGTCCAAACAACCCACACGACAGAAATTATTGGAATATCCACTACAGAATGTTCAATTCATTCACTGCGAATCGGGAATGCATCTGAACCTCCATTCCATGAACGCATTCGTTATAACACTGGTGAATTTACAAGTAACCCAATGCTAGATTTCAGAGGACTATTTATTCTCGCTGGCCTGGTCTTCAACTGGCTATCAAATACCACCTGGAAAACTCTTCATTTTCTTGTCCATACAACGTAGAATTCAGAAACCATTGAAATCTGCACTACAGTATGTTCCATTCATTCACTCCCAATCGGGAGTTCATCGAATCTCCACTCCAGGCAGGATTCCTTTACGCCACTGTTGAATATCCAAGTAACCCAATGTTGGTATTCAGCAGCCAGTTCAAAGTCGCAGTCTGTTGTTCAACAGGCTATTCTCTCTTCCCTGCTCTGCTCTTCATTTTCCTGTACACAAAACCCAGACTTCAGTAATCATTGGAATCTCTCCTACGGAATTTTCCATTCATTCCCTGCCAATATCCAATTCATGGAATCTCCACTCCAGGCATGCTTTCGTTACACCATTGGAGAATGTCCAAGAAACCTAATGCTGTTTTCCAGCGTCCGCTTCACACTCCTAGGCTTGCTGTTCAAAGGGCTATCCAGTCCAACCTGGTCAGCTCTTCCATTTCCTGTCCACACAACCCAGACTTTCAAAATCATTTGAATCTCCACTACAGAATATTCCACTCATTCACTGCTAATCTGAAGTTCTTCAAATCTTCACTTCAGGCAAGCTTTCCTTACACCACTGGTGAATGTCCAAGTAACCAATGCTGGTTTTCATAGGCGTGTTCACACTCAGAGTCGTGCTGTTCAACTGGTTGTCCACTCAAACCTGGTCAGCTCTTCTTTTTCCTGTTCACATTACCCAGACTTCAGAAACCATTAGAATCTCCACTTCAAAATGTTCCATTCATTTACTGCCAATATGGAATTCATCGAATCTCCACTGCAGGCAGGAATTCTTTACACCACTGGTGAATATTCAAGTAACCCAGTGGTGGTTTTCAGCAGTCTGTTCAAATTCGCAGGCCTGGTCTACAACTGGCTATAAAATCCCACCTGGTAAGCTCTTCAGTTTCTTGTCCATACAACGTAGAATTCAGAAACCACTGGAATCTCCACTAGAGAATGTTCCATTCATACACTGCTTATTTGGAATTCTTGGATCCTACACTCCAGGCAGGCTTTCTTTACACCACTGGTGAATGTCCAAGTAACACACTGCTGGTTTCAGCATACTCTTGACACTTGCATGCATGCTATTTAACTGGCTCTACACTCCACAGTGGTCAAGTCTTTCTTGTACTTGCCAAACAACCCACACGACAGAAATCATTGGAATATCCACTACAGAATGTTCAGTACATTCACTGCGAATCGGGAATTCATCTGAACCTCCACTCCATGAACGCATTCGTTATACCATTGGTGAATGTGCAAGTAACGCAATGCTGGTTTTCAGAGGAGTGTTCTATCTCGCAGGCCTGCTGTTCAACTGGCTCTCCATTCTAACCTGGTCTACTCTTCATTTTCCTTTGCACACACATCGGATGTCCGAAATAATTGGAATCTCCACTACAGAACGTTGCATTCATTCAATGCGAATCTGGAATTCATCTGAATCTCCACTACAGGCAGGCTTTCGTTACACCACTGTTGAATGTCCAACTAACACACTGCTCTTTTTCATTGTCCTGATCCCCCTCGGAGGCATGCTTTTCACCTGGCTATCCACTGAACGCTGGTCAGCTCTTCATTTTCCTGTCGTCACAACCTAGACTTCAAAATTGATTGGACTCTCCTGTACAGAATGTTCCATTCTTTCACTGCCAATCTGGAATTCATCAATTCTCCACTCCAGCCCGGATTACGTTTCACTAGTGTTGAATGTAGAAGTAACCCAAGGCTGCTTTTCAGCGGCCTGTTCACACTCTCAGGAGTGCTGTTCAACTCACTATCCACTCAACCCTGGTCACCTCTACATTTTCCTCTCTACATAACTTAGAATTCAGAAACCAGGATTCTTTTACACCACTGGTGAATATCCAAATAACCCAATGTTGGTTTTCAGCAGCCAGTTCAAAGTCGCAGTCTGCTGTTCAACAGGCTATTCTCTCTTCCCTGTTCTGCTCTTCATTTTCCTGTACACAAAACCCATACTTCAGTAATCATTGGAAACTCTCCTACGGAATTTTCCATTCATTCCCTGCGAATATCGAATTCATGGAATCTCCACTCCAGGCATGCTTTCGTTGCATGATTGGAGAATGTCCAAGTTACCTAATGCTGTTTTCCAGCGTCAGCTTCACACTCCTAAGCTTGATGTTCAACGGGCTATCCACTCAACCCTGGTAAGCTCTACATTTTCCTGTCCACAAAACCCAGACTTCAGAAGTAATGGGAATCTCCACTACAGAATGTTCCATTCATTCACTCCCAATCGGGAGTTCATCGAATCTCCACTGCAGGCAGGATTCCTTGACACAACTGGTGAATATACAAGTAACCCAATGTTGGTATTCAGCAGCCAGTTCAAATTCGCAGTCTGCTGTTCAACAGGCTATCCACTCTTCACTGCTCTGCTCTTCATTTTCCTGTACACAAAATCCAGACTTCAAAAATCATTGAAATCTCTCCTACAAAATGTTCCATTAATTCCCTGCCGATTTCGAATTCAAGAAATCTCCACTCCAGGCATGCTTTCGTTGCACCATTGGAGAATGTCCAAGTAACCTAATGCTGTTTTCCAGCGACCGTTTCACACTCCCAAGGGTGCTGTTCAACGGGTTATCCACTCCAACTTGGTCAGCTCTTCCATTTCCTTTCCACACAACCCAGACTTTCGAAATCATTTGAATCTCCACTACAGGATATTCCACTCATTCACTGCTAATCTGAAGTTCTTCTAATCTCCACTCCAGGCAAGCTATCGTTACACCACTGGTGAATGTCCACGTAACCAATGCTGGTTTTCATAGGCGTGTTCACACTCAGAGTCGTGCTATTCAACTGGTTGTCCACTGAACCCTGGTCAGCTCTTCTTTTTCCTGTTCACTTAACCCAGACTTCAGAAGCCATTAGAAACTCCACTTCAGAATGTTCCATTCATTCACTGCCAATCTGGAATTCATCGAATCTCCACTTCAGGCAGGATTTCTTTACACCAATGGTGAATATTCAAGTAACCCAGTGGTGGTTTTCAGTAGCCTGTTCAAATTCGCAAGCCTGGCCTTCAACTGGCTATAAAATCCCACCTGGTAAGCTCTTCAGATTCTTGTCCATACAACGTAGAATTCAGAAACCATTGGCATCTCCACTACAGAATGTTCCATTCATTTACTGCCTATTTGGAATTCTTGGAACCTACACTCCAGGCAGGCTTTCTTTACATCACTGGTGAATGTCAAAGTAACACATTGCTGGTTTTCAGCATACTGTTCCCACTCACATGCATTCTATTCAACTGGCTATCCACTCCACAGTGGTCAAGTCTTTCTTTTACTGTCCAAACAACCCACACGACAGAAATCATTGGAATATACAATACAGAATGTTCAATTCTTTCGCTGCGAATCGGGAATTCATCTGAACCTCCACTCCATGAACGCATTCGTTATACCACTGGGGAATGTCCACGTAACCCAATGCTAATTTTCAGAGGACTATTTATTCTCGCAGGCCTGGTCTTCAACTGGCTATCAAATCCCACCTGGTAAGCTCTTCAGTTTCTTGTCCATACAACGTAGAATTCAGCAACCATTGGAATATCCACTAAAGAATGTTCCATTCATTCACTCCCAATCATGAGTTCATCGAATGTGCACTCCAGCCAGGATTCCTTTACACTACTGATGAATATCCAAGTAACCCAATTTTGGTTTTCAGCAGCCAGTTCAAAGTCTGCTATTCACTCTTCAGTGCTCTGCTCTTCATTTTCCCGTACACAAAACCCAGATTTCAGTAATCATTGGAATCTCTCCTACGGAATTTTCCATTCATTCCCTGCCAATATCGAATTCATGGAATCTCCACTCCAGGTATGCTTTCGTTGCACCATTGGAGGATGTCCAAATAACCTAATGCTGTTTTCCAGCGTCAGCTTCACACTCCTAGGCGTGCTGTTCAACGGGCTCTCCACTCCAACCTGGTCAGCTCTTCCATTTCCTGTCCACACAACCCAGACTTTCGAAATAATTTGAATCTCCACTACAGAATATTCCACTCATTCACTGCTAATCTGAAGTTCTTCAAATCTCCACTCCAGGCAAGCTTTCGTTACACCACTGGTGAATGTCCAAGTAACCAATGCTGGTTTTCATAGCTGTGTTCATACTCAGAGTCGTGCTGTTCAACTGGCTGTCCACACAAACCTGATCAGCTCTTCTTTTTAGTGTTCACATTAACCAGACTTCAGAAACCATTAGAATCTCCACTTCAGAATGTTCCACTCATTTACTGCCTATCTGGAATTCATCGACTCTCCACTGTAGGCAGGTTTTCCTTACACCACTGGTGAATATTCAAGTAACCCCGTGGTGGTTTTCAGCAGCCTGTTCCAATTCGGAGGCCTGGTCTTCAACTGGCTATAAAATCCCACCTGGTAAGCTCTTCAGTTTCTTGTCCATACAACGTAGAATTCAGAAACCATTGGAATCTCCACTACAGAATGTTCCATTCATTCACTGCCTATTTGGAATTCTTGGATCCTACACTCCAAGCAGGCTATCTTTACACCACTGGTGAATGTCAAAGTAACACAATGCTGGTTTCAGCATACTCTTCACACTTGCATGCATGCTATTCAACTGGCTCTACACTCCACAGTGGTCAAGTCTTTCTTGTACTGTCCAAACAACCCACACGACAGAAATCATTGGAATATCCACTAGAGAATGTTCAATTCATTCACTGCGAATCGGGAATTCATCTGAACCTCCACTCCATGTACGCATTCGTTATACCATTGGTGAATGTCCAAGTAACGTAATGCTGGTTTTCAGAGGACTGTTCTATCTCGCAGGCCTGCTGTTCAACTGGCTATCCATTCTAAACTGGTCTGCTCTTCATTTTCCTTTGCACACACATCGGATGTCCGAAATAATTGGAATCTCCACTAGAACGTTCCATTCATTCACTGCGAATCTGGAATTCATCTGAATCTCCACTCCAGGCAGGCTTTCGTTACACCACTGTTGAATGTCCAACTAACACACTGCTCTTTTTCATTGTCCTGATCCCCCTCGGAGGCGTGCTGTTCACCTGGCTATCCACTGAACCCTGGTCAGCTCTTCATTTTCCTGTCACCACAACCTAGACTTCAGAATTGATTGGAATCTCCTGTACAGAATGTTCCATTCTTTCACTGCCAATCTGGAATTCATCGAATCTCCACTCCAGGCCGGATTACGTTTCACTAGTGTTGAATGTAGAAGTAACCCAAGGCTGATTTTCAGCGGCCTGTTCACACTCTCGGGAGTGCTGTTCAACTCAATATCCACTCAACCCTGGTCACCTCTACATTTTCCTCTCCACATAACTTAGACTACAGAAACCATTATAATCTCCAATACAGAATGTGACATTCATTCACTGCCGATCTGGAATTCATCGAATCTCCACTCCAAGCAGACTTTAGTTACAAGACTGGTGAATATCTTAGTAACTGAATTCTGATTTTCCACGTTCGGATCTCACTCGCAGATGTGCTGTTGAAATCCAATCCACTGCACAGTGGTCAGATTATTCTTTTTCTGTCGACACAAACCATACTTCAGAATTCATTGGAATCTCCACTACAGACTGTTCCATTGATTCAATTCCAATCTGGAATTTATCGAATCTCCAACTCCAGGCAGGCTTTTGTTACACCACTGATGATGTCCAAGGAATACATTGCTGGATTTCAGAGGCATGATCACACTCGCAGGCGTGCTGTCAAACTGCCTATCCACTCAACCCTGGTCAGCTCTTCATTATCCTGTCCCCAAAACCCAGACTTCATAAGTAATTGTAATCTCTACTACAGAATGTTCCATTCATTCACTCTCAATCGGGAGTATATCGAATCTCCACTCCAGGCAGGTTTCCTTTACACCACTGTTGAATATCCAAGTAACCCAATGTTTGTTTTCAGCTGCCAGTTCTAAGTCGCAGTCTGCTGTTCAACAGGCTATCCACTCTTCACTGCTCTGCTCTTCATTTTCCTGTACACAAAACCCAGACTTCAGAAATCATTGGAATCTCTCCTGCGAAATGTTCCATTCATTCCCTGCCAATATCGAATGCATGAAATCTCCACTCCAGGCATGCTTCGTTTCACCATTGGAGAATGTCCAAGTAACCTAAAGCTGTTTTCCAGCGTCCGCTTCACACTCCCATGCGTGCTGTTCAACGGGCTATCCACTCCAACCTGGTCAGCTCTTCCATTTCCTGTCCACACAATCTAGACTTTCGAAATCACTTGAATCTCCACTACAGTATATTCCACTCTTTCACTGCTAATGTGAAGTTCTTCGAATCTTCACTCCAGGCAAGCTTTCGTTACGCCACTGGTGAATGTCCAACTAACCAATGCTGGTTTTCATAGGAATGTTCACACTCGGAGTCGTGCTGTTCAACTGGCTGTCCACTCAACCCTGGATAGCTCTTCTTTTTCCTGTTCTCATAACCCAGACTTCAGAAACCATTAGAATCTCCACTTCAGAATGTTCCATTCATTCACTGCAATCTGGAATTCATCGAATCTCCACTCCAGGCAGGATTTCTTTACACCACTGGTCAAGATCCATGTACCCCAATGATGGTTTTTCGCGGCCTTTTCACACTCGCTGGTGTGCTATTCTACTGGCTATCCTCTCCAACCTGATCAGCTCTTCATTTTCCTGTCCACTCAAAACAGACTTCAAAATTCAATGGGATCTCCATTGCAGAATATTCCATTAATTCACTCCGAATCTGGAAATCATCGAATCTAAACTCCAGGCCGGATTTCGTTTCACTAGTGTTGAATGTACAAGAAAGCCAAGGTTGCCTTTCAGCGGCCTGTTTACACTCACAGTAGTACTGTTCAACTGAATATCCATTCAACCCTGGTCATCTCTACATTTTCCTGTCCACATAACTTAGACTTCACAAACCATTATTATCTCCACTACAGAATGTTCCATTCATTCACGGCCGATCTCTAATTCATCGAATCTCCACTCCAGGCAGAATTTAGTTACACGACTGGTGAATATCTAAGTAACTGAATGCTGATTTTCAGCGTTCTGTTCTCACTCGCAGATGTGCTGTTGAACTGGCAATCCAATACACAGTGGTCAGATTATTCTTTTCCTGTCCACACACACCATACTTCAGAATTCATTGGAATCTCCACTACAGACTGTTCCATTGATTCAGTCCCATTCTGGAATTCATCGAATCTCCAACTCCAGGCAGGCTTTCGTGACACCACTGATGATGACCAAGGAATCCAATTCTGGATTTCTGAGGCATGATCACACTCGCAGGCGTGATGTCCAACTGCCTATCCACTCAATCCTGGTCAGCTCTTCATTTTCCTGTCCACAAAACCCAGACTTCAGAAGTAATTGGAATCTCCACCACAGAATGTTCCATTCATTCACTCCCAATCGGGAATTCATCGAATCTCCACTCCAGGCAGGATTCTTAACACTACTGGTGAATATCCAAGTATCGCAATGTTGGTTTTCAGCAGCCAGTTCAAAGTCGCAGTCTGCTGTTCAACAGGCTATCCACTCTTCCCTGCTCTGCTCTTCATTTTCCCCTACAAAAAACCCAGACTTCAGAAATCATTGTAATCTCTCCTACGGAATGTTCCATTCATTCCCTGCCAATACCGAATTCATGGAATCTCCAGTCCAGGCATGCTTCCGTTGCACCATTAGAGAATGTCCAAGTAACCTAATGCTGTTTTCTAGCGTCAGCTTCACACTCCCAGGGGTGGTGTTCAACGGGCTATCCACTCCAACCTGGTCAGCTCTTCCGTTTCCTGTCCACACAATCCAGACTTTCGAAACAATTTGAATCTCCACTACAGAATATTCCACACATTCATTCCTAATTTGAAGTGCTTCGAATCTCCACTCTAGGCAAGCTTTCTTTACACCACTTGTGAATGTCCAAGTAACCAGTGCTTGTTTTCATAGGCGTGTTCACACTCGGAGTCGTGCTGTTCAACTGGCTGTCCACTCAACCCTGGTCAGCTCTTTTTCCTGTTCACATAACCAAGACTTCCGAAACCATTAGATTCTCCACTTCAGAATGTGCCATTCATTCACTGCCAATCTGGAACTCATCGAAACTCCACTGCAGACAGGATTTCTTTAAACCACTGATGAATATTCAAGTAACCCAATGGTGGTTTTCAGCAGCCTGTACAAATTCGCAGGCCTGGTCTTCAACTGGCTATCATATCCCACCTGGTAAGCTCTTCAGTTTCTTGTCCATACAACGTAGAATTCAGAAACCATTGGAATCTCCACTACAGAATGTTCCATTCATTCAATGCCTATTTGAAATTCTTGGTACCTACACTCGAGGCAGGCTTTCTTTACACCACTGGTGAATGTCCAAGTTACACATTGCTGGTTTTCAGCATAACGTTTACACTCGCATGCAAGCTATTCAACTGGTTATCAATGCCACAGTGGTCAAGCTTTTCTTTTACTGTCCAAACAACCCACACGACAGAAATCATTGGAATATCCACTACAGAATGTTCAATTCATTCACTGTGAATCGGGAATTCATCTGAACCTCCACTCCATGAACGCATTCGTTATACCACTGGTGAAAGACAAAGTAACCAAATGCTGTTTTTCAGAGGACTGTTCATTCCTGCAGGCCTGCTGTTCAACTGCCTATCCATTCTAACCTGTTTTGCTCTTCATTTTCCTGTCCACACTCATCGGATTTCAGAAATAATTGGAATCTCCACTACAGAACGTTACATTTATTCACTGTGAATCTGGAATTCATCTGAATCTCCACTCCAGGCAGGCTTTCGTTACACCACTGTTGAATGTCCTAGTAACACACTGCTCGTTTTCATTGTCCTGATCCCCCTCGGAGACATGCTGTTCAACTGGCTATCCACTGAACCCTGGTCAGCTCTTCATTTTCCTGTCCCCACAACCTAGACTTCAGAAATGATTGGAAACTCCTGTACATAATGTTCCATTCATTCACTGCCAATCTGGAATTCATCGAATCTCCACTCCAGGCAGGATTTCGTTACACCACTGGTCAATATCCAAGTACACCAATGCTGGTTTTTCGCGGCCTGTTCTCACTCGCTGGTGTGCTATTCTACAGGCTATCCTCTCAAACCTGATCAGATCTTCATATTCCTGTCCACTCAACCCAGACTTCAAAATTCAATGGGATCTCCACTACAGAATGTTCCATTCATTCACTCCCAATCGGGAATACATCTGAACCTCCACTCCATGAACGCATTCGTTATACCACTGGTGAATGTCCAAGTAACCCAATGCTGGTTTTCAGAGGACTGTTCAATCTCGCAGGCCTTCTGTTCAACTGGATATCCATTCTAACCAGGTCTCCTCTTCATTTTCCTGTACACACACATCGGATTTCAGAAATAATTGGAATCTCCACTACAAAAAGTTCCATTGATTCACTGTGAATCTGGAATTCATCTGAATCTCTACTCCAGTACGGCTTTCGTTACACCACTGTTGAATGTCCAAGTAACACACTGCTCGTTTTCATTGTCCTGATCGCCCTCTGAGGCGTGCTGTTCAACTGGCTGTACAATGAACCCTGGTCAGCTCTTCATTTTCCTGTCGCCTCAAGCTAGATTTGACTACTAATTGGAATCTCCTGTACACAATATTTCATTCATTCACTGCCAATCTGGAATTCATCGAATCTCCACTCCAGGCAGTATTTCGTTACACCACTAGTCAGTATGCAAGCACCCAATGCTGGTTTTTTGCGGCCTGTTGCACTTGCTGGTGTGCTATTCTACAGGCTATCCTCTCCAACCTGATCAGCCCTTCATTTTCCTGTCCACTCAACCCAGACTTCAAAATTCAGTGGAATCTCCACTACAGAATGTTCCATTCATTCACTCCGAATCTGGTATTCATCGAATCTCCACTCCAGGCCGGATTTCGTTTCACTAGTGTTGAATGTACAAGCAACCCAAGGCTGCTTTTCAGTGGCATGTTCACACTCGCAGGTGTGCTGTTCAACTGACTATTCACTAAACCCTGGTCAGCTCGACATTTTCCTGTCCACATAACTTAGACTTCAGAAACCATTATAATCTCCACTAGAGAATGTTCCATTCATTCACTGGCGATCTGGAATTCATCGAATCTCCATTCCAGGCAGACGTTAGTTACACGACTGGTGAATATCTACGTAAATGATTGCTGATTTTTCAGCGTTCTGTTCTCACTCGCAGACGTGCTGTTGAACTGGCAATCCACTACAAAGAGGTCAGATTATTCTTTTCCTGTCCACACAAACCAAATTTCAGAATTCATTGGAAACTCCACTACAGACTGTTACATTGATTCAATTCAAATATGGAGTTCATCGAATCTCCAACTTCAGGCAGTCTATCGTTACAACACCGATGATGTCCAAGAAATCCAATGCTGGATTTCAGAGGCATGATCACACTCACAGGCGTGCTGTCCATCTGCCTATCCACTCAAATCTAGTCATCGCTTCATTTTCGTTTCCACAAAACCCAGACTTCAGAAGTAATTGGAATCTCCACTACAGAATGTTCCATTCATTCACTCCCAATCGAGAATTCATCGATCTCCACTCCAGGAAGGATGCCTTTACACCACTGGTGAATATCCAAGTAAGCAAATGTTGGTTTTCAGCAGCCAGTTCAAAGTCGCAGTCTGCTGTTCAAAAGGATCTCCACTCTTCCCTGCTCTGCTCTTCATTTTCTTGTACGCAAATCCCAGACTTCAGAAATCATTGGAATCTCTCCAACGGAATGTTCCATTCATTCCGTGCCAATATCGAATTCATGGAATCTCCACTCCAAGCATGCTTTCGTTGCAACATTGGACAATGTCCAAGTAACCTAATGCTGTTTTCCAGCGTCCGCTTCACACTCCCAGGCGTGCTGCTCAAAGGGCTATCCACTCCAACCTGGTCAGCTCTTCCATTTCCTGTCCATACAACCCAGACTTTCGAAATCATTTGAATCTCCACTACAGAATTCTCCACTCATTCACTGCTAATCTGAAGTTCTTCAAATCTCCACTCCAGGCAAGCTTTCGTTACACCACTGGTGAATGTCCAAGTAACCAATGCTGGTTTTCATAGGCGTGTTCACACTCAGACTCGAGCTGTTCAACTGGCTGTCCACTCAACCCTGGTCAGCTCTTCTTTTTCCTATTCACATAACCCAGACTTCAGAAACCATTAGAATCTCCACTTCAGAATGTTCCATTCATTCACTGCCAATCTGGAATTCATCGAATCTCCACGGCAGACATGATTTCTTTACACCACTGGTGAATATTCAAGTAACCCAATGGTAGTTTTCAGCAGCCTGTTCAAATTCTCAGGCCTGGTCTTCAACTGGCTGTGAAATCCCACCTGGTAAGCTCTTCAGATTATTGTCCATAAAACGTAGAATTCAGAAACCATGGGAATCTCCACTACAGAATGTTCCATTCATTCACTGCCTATTTGGAATTCTTAGTACCTACACTCCAGGCAGGCTTTCTTTACACCGCTGGTGAATGTCCAAGTAACATATTGCTGGTTTTCAGCATACTGTTCCCACTCGCATGCATGCTATTCAACTGGCTATCCACTCCACAGTGGTCAAGTCTTTCGTTTTCTGTCCAAACAACCCACACGACAGAAATCAATGTAATATCCACTAAAGAATGTTCAATTCATTGGCTGCGATTCGGGAATTCATCTGAACCTCCACTCCATGAACGCATTCGTTATACTACTGGCGAATGTCCAAGTAATCCAATGCTGGTTTTCAGAGAAGTGTTTATTATCACAGTCTTGGTCTGCAACTGGCTATCAAATCCCACCTGGTAAGCTCTTCAGTTTCTTGTCCATACAACGTAGAATTCAGAAATCATTGGAATCTCCACTAGAGAATGTTCCATTCATTCACTGCCTATTTGGAATTCTTGGAACCTACACTCCAGGCAGGCTTTCTTTACACCACTGGTGAATGTCCAAGTAACACACTGCTGGTTTTCAGCATACTGTTCACACTTGCATGCATGCTATTCAACTGGCTATACACTCCACAGTGGTCAAGTCTTTCTTTTAGTGTCCAAACAACTCACGCGACAGAATTCATTGGAATATCCACTACAGAATGTTCAATTCATTCACTGCGAATCGGGAATTCTTCTGAATCTCCACTCCATGAACGCATTCGTTATACCATTGGTGAATGTCCAAGTAACGCAATGCTGGTTATTAGAGGACTGTTCTATCTCGCAGGCCTGCTGTTCAACTGGCTATCCATTCCAACGTGGTCTGCTCTTCATTTTCCTGTGCACACACATCGAATGTCCGAAATAATTGGAATCTCCACTACAGAACGTTCCATTCATTTACTGCGAATCTGGATGTCATCTGAATCTCCACTCCAGGCTGGCTTTCGTTACACCACTGTTGAATATCCAACTAACACGCTGCTCTTTTTCATTGTCCTGATCCCCCTCGGAGGCGTGCTGTTCACCTGGCTATCCACTGAACCCTGGTCAGCTCTTCATTTTCCTGTCCGCACAACCTAGACTTCAGAATTGATTGGAATCTCCTGTACAGAATGTTCCATTCATTCACTGCCAATCTGGAATTCATCGAATCTTCACTCCAGGCCGGATTTCGTTTCACTAGTGTTGAATGTAGAAGTAACCCAAGGCTGATTTTCAGCGGCCTGGTAACAGTCTCAGGAGTGCTGTTCAACTCACTATCCACTCAACCCTGGTCAGCTCTAAATTTTCCTCTCCACATAACTTAGACTTCAAAAACCATTATAATCTCCACTACAGAATGTGACATTCATTCACTGCCGATCTGGAATTCATCGAATCTCCACTCCAAGCAGACTTTATTTACACGACTGGTGAATATCTTAGTAACTGAATGCTGATTTTCAGCATTCGGATCTCACTCGCAGACGTGCTGTTGAACTGGCAATCCACTGCTATGTGTTCAGATTATTCTTTTCCTGTCGACACAAACCATACTTCAGTATTCAATGGAATCCCCACTACAGACTGTTCCATTGATTCAATTCCAATCTGGAATTCATCGAATCTCTAAATCCAAGCAGGCTTTCGTTACACCACTGATGATGTCCAGGAATCCAATGCTGGATTTCAGAGGCATGATCACACTCGCAGGCGTGCTGTCCAACTGACTATCCACTCAACCCTGTTCAGCTCTTCATTTTCCTGTCCACAAAACCAAGACTTCCGAAGTAATTGGAATATCCACTACAGAATGTTCCATTCATACACTCCCAATCAGGAATTCATCGAATTTCCACTCAACCAGGTTTCCTTTACACCACTGGTGAATATCCAAGTAACCCAATGTTGGTTTTCAGCAGCCAGTTCAAAGTCGCAGTCTGCTGTTCAATATGCTATCCACTCTTCCATGCTCTACTCTTCATTTTCCTGTACACACAACCCAGACTTCAGAAAATATTGGAATTTTTCCTACGAAATGTTCCATTCATTCCATGCCTATATCGAATTCATGGAATCTCCACTCCAGGCATGCTTTCGTTGCACCATTGGAGAATGTCCTAGTAACCTAATGCTGTTTACCAGCGTCCTCTTCAAACACCTAGGCGTGCTGTTCAACGGGCTATCCACTCCAACCTGGTCAGCTCTTCCATTTCCTGTCCACACAATCCAGACTTTAAAAATCATTTGAATCTCCACTACAGAATATTCCACTCTTTCACTGCTAATGTGAAGTACTTCGAATCACCACTCCAAGCAAACTTTCGTTACACCACTGGTGAATGTCCAAGTAACCAATGCTGGTTTACATAGGCATGTTCACACTCGGAGTCGTGCTGTTCAACTGGCTGTCCACTCAACCCTGGTTAGCTCTTCTTTTTCCTGTTCACATAACCCAGACTTCAAAACCATTAGAATCTCCACTTCAGAATGTTCCATTCATTCACTGCCAATCTGGAATTCATCGAATCTCCACTCCAGTCAGGACTTCGTTACACCTCTGGTCAATATCCAAGTACCCCAATGCTGGTTTTTCTCGGCCTGTTCACACTCACTGGTGTGCTATTCTACTGGCAATCCTCTCCAACCTGATCAGCTCTTCATTTTCCTGTCCACTCAACCCAAACTTCAAAATTCAATGGGATCTCCACTACAGAATGTTCCATTCATTCACTCCGAATCTGGAATTCATCGAATCTCCACTCCAGGCCAGATTTCGTTTCACTAGTCTTGAATGTACAAGTAACCCAAGGCTGCTTTCAGCGGCCTGTTCACACTCGCAGGACTGCTGTTCAACTGACTATCCACTCAACCCTGGTCAGCTCTACATTTTCCTGTCCACGTAACTTAGACTTCAGAAACCATTATAATCTCCACTACATAATGTTCCATACATTCACTGCCGGTCGGGAATTCATCGAATCTCCACTCCAGGCAGACTTTAGTTACACGACTGGTGAATATCTAAGTAACTGAATGCTGATTTTCAGTGTTCTGTTCTCACTCGCAGACGTGCTGTTGAACTGCCAATCCACTACACAGTAGTCAGATTATTCTTTTCCTGAACACACAAACCATACTTCAGAATTCATTGGAATATCCACTACAGACTGTTCCATTGATTCAGTACCAATATGGAATTCATCGAATCTCCAACTCCAGGCAGGCTTTCGTGACACCACTGATGATGTCCATGGAATCCAATGCTGGATTTCAGAGGCACGATCACACTCGTAGGCGTGCTGTCCAACTGCCTATCCACTCAACCCTGGTCAGCTCTTCATTTTCCTGTCCACAAAACACAAACTTCAGAATTAATTGGAATCTCCACCACAGAATGTTCCATTCATTCATTCCCAAACGGGAATTCATCGAATCTCCACTCCAGGCAGGCTTCCTTTACACCACTGGTGAATGTCCAAGTATCACATTGCTGGTTTTCAGCATCCTCTTCACACTCGTATTCATGCTATTCAACTGTCTATCCACTCCACAGTGGTCAAGTATTTCTTTTACTGTCCAAACAACCCACACGACAGAAATCATTGGAATATCCACTACAGAATGTTCAATTCATTCACTGCGAATCGGGAATTCATCTGATCCTCCACTCCATGAACGCATTCGTTATACCACTGATGAATGTCCAAGTAACACAGTCCTGGTTTTCAGAGGACTGTTCATTCTCGCAGGCCTGCTATTTAACTGGCTATCCATTCAAAACTGGTCTGCTCTTCATTTTCCTGTCCACACACATCGGATTTCAGAAATAATTGGAATCTCCACTATAGAACGTTCCATTCATTCACTGCGAATCTGGAATTCATCTGAATCTCCACACAAAGCAGGCTTTCGTTACAACACTGCTGAATAACAAGTAACAAACTGCTCGTTTTCATTCTCCTGATCCCCCTCAGAGCGGTGCTCTTCAACTGGCTATCCAATGAACACTGGTCAGCTCTTCATATTCCTGTCCCCAAAACTTAGACTTCAGAAATGATTGGAATCTCCTGTACATAATGTTCCATTCATTCACTGCCAATCTGGAATTCATCGAATCTACACTCCAGGCAGGATTTCATTACACCACTGGTAAATATCCAAGTACCGCAATACCGGTTTATGCGGCCTGTTCACACTCGCTGGTTTGCTATTCTAGGGGCTATTCTCTCCAACCTGATCAGCTCTTCATTTTACTGTCCACTCAACCCAGACTTCAAAATTCAATGGAATCTCCACTACTGAATGTTCCATTCATTCACTCCCAATCTGGAATTCAGCGAGTCTCCACTCCAGGCCGGATTTCTTTTCAATAGTGTTTAATGTACAAGTAACCCAAGGCTGCTTTTCAGCGCCCTATTCACACTCGCTGGAGTGCTGGTCAACTCACTATCCACTCAACCCTGGTCAGATCTACATTTTCCTGTCCACATAACTTAGACTTCAGAAACCATTATAATCTCCACTACAGAATGTTCCACTCATTCATTGCCGATCTGAATTCATCGAATCTCCACTCCAGGCAGACTTTAGTTACACGACTGGTGAATATCTAGGTTACTGAATGCTGATTTTCAGAATTCTGTTCTCACTCACAGACGTGCTGTTGAACTGTCAGTCCACTACACAGTGGTCATATTATTCTTTTCCTGTCCACACAAACCATACTTCAGAATTCATTGGAATCTCCACTACAGAATGTTCCATAGATTCAATTCCTATCTGGAATTCATCGAATCTCCAATTCCAGGCAGGCTTTCATTACACCACTGATGAAGTTCAAGGAATCCAATGCTGGATTTCAGAGGCATGATCACACTCGCAGGCGTGCTGTTCAACTGCCTATCCACTCAACCCTGTTCAGCTCTTCATTTTCCTGTCCACAAAACCCAGACTTAAGAAGTAATTGGAATCTCCACTACAGAATGTTCCATTCATTCACTCCCAATCGGGAGTTCATCGAATCTTCACTACAGGCAGGATTCCTTTACACCACTGGTGAATATCCAAGTAACCCAATCTTGGTTTTCAGCAGGCAGTTCAAAGTCGCAGTCTGCTGTTCAACAGGCTATCCACTCTTCCCTGCTCTGCTCTTCATTTTCCTCTACACAAAACCCAGACTTCAGAAATCATTGGAATCTCTCCAACGGAATGTTCCATTCATCCCTGCCACTATCGAATTCATGGAATCTCCACTCCAGGCATGCTTTCGTTGCACCATTGGAGAATGTGCAAGTTACCTAATGCTGTTTTCCAGCGTCCGATTCACACTCCCAGGCGTGCTGTTCAACGGGCTCTTGGTGAGCTGTTCCATTTCCTGTCCACACAAACCAGACTTTCAAAATCATTTGAATCTCCACTACAGAATATTCCACTCATTCACTGCTAATCTGAATTTCTTCGAATCTCCACTCCAAGCAAGCTTTCGTTACACCACTGGTGAATGTTCAAGTAACCAATGCTGGTTTTTTAGGCGTGTTCACACTCTGAGTCGTGCTATTCAACTGGCTGTCCAATCAACCCTGGTCAGCTCTTCTTTTTCCTGTTCACATAACCCAGACTTCAGAAACCATTAGAATCTCCAATTCAGAATGTTCCTTTCATTCACTGCCAATCTGGAATTCATCGAATCTCCACTGCAGACAGGATTTCTTTACACGACTGTTGAATATTCAAGTAACCCAATGGTGGTTTTCAGCAGCCTGTTCGAATTCGCAGGACTGGTCTTCAACTGGCTATAAAATCCCACCTGGTAAGCTCTTCAGTTTCTTGTCCATACAACGTAGAATTCAGAAACCACTGGAAATTCCACTACAGAATGTTCCATTCATTCACTGCCTATTTGGAATTCTTGGAACCTACACTCCAGGCAGGCTTTCTTTACACCACTGGTGAATGTCCAAGTAACACATTGCTGGTTTTCAGCATACTTTTCACACTCACATGCATGCAATTCAACTGGCTATCAACTCCACAGTGGTCAAGTCTTTCTTTTACTGTCCAAACAACCCACACGACAGAAATCATTGGAATATACAATACAAAATGTTCAATTCATTAGCTGTGAATCGGGAATTTTCTTCCTGTCCCTCTGGGACTCCAATAATTCTTATGTTACCCCTCTTGGCTTCATCACGATCTTCTCTTGCCATCTGTTCCCGAATTGTGAGTATCTTTTCCTTTTTCTGCTCTTTTCTGGAGAGTCTCTGAACTTCATCTTCGAGCTCACTGATTCTGTTCTCAGCCGCTCTTACTCTGCTGCTGAGGCCTTCCTCTGAGCTTTTCAATTCGCCTACGAGATTTTTCAGGTCTGACATTTCTGATTGCATTTTCCTCATTTCTCCCTTGAGATCCTCTTGTCTTCTATTGGCATTGCTTTCCATTGTTTCTTTTAATTCCCTAAGCATCCTAAGTAGCTCCCTTCTGAATTCCTTGTCAGAGAGGTTGTCTAACACTACAGTACTGTTGGTGTCATCTGGGCTAGACTCTTCAATATGAAAGTTTGGTGGGCTTTTGAGTTGCTTTACCATTGTGAGAGGTGTGGTTTAGTCCTTCATGTTCACTGTTACTATTCTGCTTGATATGCAGTGTGAGTTAAGATAGGCTTACGAGTTATTGGCTACTGTGTTTCTAGTGGCTGAGCTAAAATAGAGAAGTTTCCATCTAAGAAGGTAGCTTATGGTTCCTATGGCATACGTAGTGGGAAAATATTTCGTGGCCGCGTTAGCGGTCGCAGCTCTGGAAACAGTCCCTGGCACTGGGCGAGGAGTTGGGAATGGCTCCTGTTTGGAATTGGAGCCATTCAGCTTTGTTGCCCAGAGCTGGGCCTCTGTGCCCGTCCCACACAGATCAGGGGTTGAAAACCGGCTTTCTAGGGGCTGGTTCTAGCTGCGCATGCCCAGAGATGGACCCAGGCCCTTGGGGGCGGGCTGTACCTGTTGGAATTGGAGCGGTTCAGCTTTGTTGCCCGGAGCTGGGCCTCTGTGCCCGTCACACGCAGATCAGGGGTTGAAAACCGGCTTTCTAGGGTCTAGATCTAGCTGTGCATGCCCAGAGAGGGGCCCAGGCACTTGGGGGTGGGCTGTACCTGTTGGAATTGGAGCCATTCAGCTTTGTTGCCCAGAGTTGGGCTACTGTGCCCGTCCCACCGGTCAAGTCTTTCTTTTATTGTCCAAACAACCCACACGACAGAAATCATTGGAATATCCACTACAGAATATTCAATTCATTCACTGTGAATGCGGAATTCATCTGAATCTCCACTCTATGAACGCATTCATTATACCACTGGTGAATGTCCAAGTAACCCAATGCTGGTTTTCAGAGGACTGCTCAATCTCGCAGGCTTGCTGTTCAACTGCTTATCCATTCTAACCTGGTCTGCTCTTCATTTTCCTGTTCACACTCATCGGATTTCAGAAATAATTGGAATCTCCAATACAGAACCTTCCATTCATTCACTGCGAATCTGGAATTCATCTGAATCTCCACTCCAGGCAGGCTTTAGTTACAAAACTGTAGCATGTCCAAGTAACACAGTGCTCGTTTTCAATGTCCTGATCCCCCTCGGAGGCGTGCTGTTCAACTGGTTATCCAGTGAACCCTGGTCAGCTCTTAATTTTCCTGTCCCAACAACCTAGACTTCAGAAATGATTGGAATCTCCTATACAGAAAGTTGCATACATTCACTGCCAATCTGGAATTCATCGAATCTCCATTCCAGGCAGGATTTCGTTACACCACTGGTCAATATCCAAGTACCCCAATGCTGGTGTTTCGCGGCCTGTTCACACTCGGTGGTGTGCTATTCTACTGGCTATCCTCTCCAACCTGATCAGCTCTTCTTTTTCCTGTCCACTCAAAACAGACTTCAAAATTCAATGGAATCACCACTACAGAATGTAACATTCATTCACTTCCAATCTGGAACTCATCGAATCTCCACTCCAGGCCGGATTTCGTTTCACTAGTGTTGAATGTACAACTAACCCAAGGCTGCTTTTCAGCGGCCTATTCACACTCGCAGGAGGGCTGTTCAACTGACTATCCACTCAAACCTGGTCAGCTCTTCATTTTCCTCTCCACATAACTTAGACTTCAGAAACCATTATAATCTCCACTAAAAAATGATCCATTCATTGACTGTTGATCTGGAATTCATCGAATATCCACTCCAGGCAGACTTTAGATACATGACTGGTGAAAATCTAAGTAACTGAATGCTGATTTTTAGCGTTCTGTTCTCACTCCCAGACGTGCTGTTGAACTAGCCATCCACTACACAGTTGTCAGATTATTCTTTTCCTGTCCACACAAACCATACTTCAGAATTCATTGGAATCTCCACTACAGACTGTTCCATTGATTCAATTCCAATCTGGAATTCATCGAAACTCTAAATCCAGGCAGTCTTTCGTAACACCACTGATGATGTCCAGGAATCCAATGCTGGATTTCAGAGGCATGATCACAATCGCAGGCGTGCTGTCCAACTGACTATTCACTCAACCCTGGTCAGCTCTTCATTTTCCTGTCCACAAAACCCAGACTTCAGAAGTAATTGAAATCTCCACCAGAGAATGTTCCATTCATTCACTCAAAATCAGGAATTCATCGAATCTCCACTCCAGGCAGGATTCCTTTACACCACTGGTGAATATCCAAGTAACACAATGTTGGTTTTCAGCAGCCAGTTGAATGTCGCAGTCTGCTGTTCAACAGGCTATGCACTCTTACCTGCTCTGCTCTTCATTTTCCTGTACAGAAAACCCAGACTTCAGAAAACATTGGAATCTCTCCTACGGAATGTTCCATTCATTCCGTGCCAATATCGAATTCATGGAATCGCCACTCCAGGCATGCATTCGTTGCACCATTGGAGAATGTCCAAGTAACCTAATGCTGTTTTCCAGCATCCGCTTCACACTCCCAGGCGTGATGTTCAACGGACTATCCACTCCAACCTGGTCAGCTCTTCCATTTCCGGTCCACACAACCCAGACTTTCGAAATCATTTGAATCTCCACTACAGAATATTCCACTCACTCACTGCTAATCTGAAGTTTGTCGAATCTCCACTCCAGGCAAGCTTTCGTTACACCACTGGTGAATGTCCAAGTAACCAATGCTGGTTTTCATAGGCGTGTTCACACTCGGAGTCGTGCTGTTCAACTGGCTGTCCACCCAACCCTGGTCAGCTCTTCTTTTTCCTGTTCACTTAACCCAGACTTCAGAAACCATTAGAATCTCCACTTCAGAATGTTCCACTCATTCACTGCCTATCTGGAATTCATCGAATCTCCACTGCAGACAGGATATCTTTACACCACTGGTGAATATTCAAGTAACCCAATGGTGGTCTTCAGCAGCCTGTTCAAATTCGCAGGCCTGGTCTTCAACTGGCTATCAAATCCCACCTGGAATGCTCTTCAGTTTCTTGTCCATACAACGTTGAATTCAGAAACCATTGGAATCTCCACTACAGAATGTTCCATTCATTCACTGCCTATTTGGAATTCTTGGAACCTACACTCCAGGCAGGCTTTCTTTACACCACTGGTGAATGTCCAAGTAACACATTGCTGGTTTTCACCATACCGTTTACACTCGCATGCATGCTATTCCACTGGTTATCCACTCCACAGTGGTCAAATCTTTCTTTTACTGTCCAAACAACCCACACGACAGAAATTATTGAAATATCCACTACAGAATGTTCAATTCATTCACTGCGAATCAGGAATTCATCTGAAACTCCACTCCATGAACACATTCGGTATACCACTGGTGAATGTCCAAGTAACCCAATGCTGGTTTTCCGAGGACTGTTTTTTCTCGCAGGCCTAGTTTTCAACTGGCTATCAAATCCCGCCTGATAAGCTCTTCCGTTTCTTGTCCATACAACGTAGAATTCAGAAACCATTGGAATCTCCACTACAGAATGTTCAATTCATTCACTGCCTATTTGGAATTCTTGGAACCTACACTCCAGGCAGGCTTTCATTACACCACTGTTGAATGTCCAAGTAACACACTGCTGGTTTTCAGCATACTGTTCACAATCGCATGTATGCTATTCAACAGGCTCTCCACTCCACAGTGGATAAGTCTTTCTTTTACTGTCCAAACAACCCACACGACAGAAATCATTGGAATATCCACTACAGAATGTTCAATTCATTCACTGCGAATCAGGAATTCATCTGAACCTCCACTCCATGAACGCATTCGTTATACCACTGGTGAATGTCCAAGTAACCCAATGCTGGTTTTCAAAGGAATGTTTATTATCAAAGGCCTGGTCTTCAACTGGCTATAAAATCCCTCCTGGTATGCTCTTAAGTTTCTTGTCCATACAACGTAGAATTCAGAAACCTTTATAATCTCCAGAACAGAATGTTCCATTCATTCACTGCCGGTCTGGAATTCATCAAATCTCCACTCCAGGCAGACATTAGTTTCAAGACTGGTGAATATCTAAGTAACTGAATGCTGATTTTCAGAGTTCTGTTCTCACTCGCAGACATGCTGTTGAACTGGCAATCCACTACACAGTGGTCAGATTATTCTTTTCCGGTCCACACAAACCATACTTCAGAATTCATTGCAATCTCCACTACAGACTGTTCCGTTGATTAAATTCCAATCTGAAATTCACCGAATCTCCATCTCCAGGCAGGCTTTCGTTACACCACTGATGATGTCCAAGGAATCCAATGCTGGATTTCAGAGGCAGGATCACACTCGCAGGCGTGCTGTCCAACTGCCTATCCACTCAACCCTGGTCAGCTCTTCATTTTCCAGTCCACAAAAACCTGACTTCAGAAGCAATTAGAATCTCCACTACACAATGTTCCATTCATTCACTCCCAATCGGGAATTCATCGAATCTCCACTCCAGGCAGGATTCCTTGACACCACTGGTGAATATCCAAGTATCGCAATGTTGGTTTTCAGCAGCCAGTTCAAAGTCGCAGTCTGCTGTTCAACAGGCTATCCACTCTTCCCTGCTCTGCTCTTCATTTTCCGGTACACAAAACCCAGACTTCAGAAACCATTAGAATCTCTCCTACGGAATGTTCCAATCATTCCCTGCCAAAATCGAATTCATGGAATCTCCACTCCAGGCATGCTTTCGTTGCACCATTGGAGAATGTCCAAGTAACCTAATGCTGTTTTCCAGCGTCCGCTTCACACTCCCAGGCGTGTTGTTCTACGGGATATCCACTCCAACCTGGTCAGCTCTTCCGTTTCCTGTCCACACAACCCAGACTTTCGAAATCATTTGAATCTCCACTACAGAATATTCCACTCATTCACTGCTAATCCGAAGTTCTTCGAATCTCCACTCCAGGCAAGCATTCGTTACACCACTGGTGAATCTCCAAGTAACCAATGCTGGTTTCATAGGCGTGTTCACACTCGGAGTCGTGCTGTTCAACTGGCTATCCACTCAACCCTGTTCAGCTCTTCTTTTTCTTGTTCACATAACCCAGACTACAGAAACCATTAGAATCTCCACTTCAGAATGTT
Source organism: Sorex fumeus (assembly GCF_029834395.1). Taxonomy (NCBI): domain Eukaryota; kingdom Metazoa; phylum Chordata; class Mammalia; order Eulipotyphla; family Soricidae; genus Sorex; species Sorex fumeus. Next base: position 2,047,359 of record NW_026606140.1, on the reverse strand, counting down.
CCATTCATTCACTGCCAATCTGGAATTCATCGAATCTCCACTGCACACAGGATATCTTTCAAACACTGGTGAATATTCAAGTAACCCAATGGTGGATTTCAACAGCCTGTTCAAATTCTCAGGCCTGGTCTTCAACGGGCTATCAAATCCCACCTGGTAAGCTCTTCAGTTTCTTGTCCATACAACATAGATTTCAGAAACCATTGGAATCTCCTCTACAGAATGTTCCATTCATTCACTGCCTATTTGGAATTCTTGGAACCTACACTCCAGGCAGGCTTTCTTTACATCACTGGTGAATTTCCATGTAACACATAGCTGGTTTTCAGCATACTGTTCACACTCACATGCATGCTATTCAACTGGTTATCCAATCCAGAGTGGTCAAGTCTTTCTTTTAATGTCCAAACAACCCACACGACAGAAATTATTGAAATATCCACTACAGAAAGTTCAATTCATTCACTGTGAATCAGGAATTCATCGGAACTTCCACTCCATGAACGCATTCGTTATACCACAGTTGAATGTCAAAGTAACCCAATGCTGGTTTTCCCAGGATTTTTTATTCTCGCAGGCCTAGGCTTCAACTGCCTATAAAATTCCACCTGATAAGCTCTTCAGTTTCTTGTCCAAACAACGTAGAATTCAGAAACCATTGGATTCTCCACTACAGAATGTTCCATTCATTCACTGCCTATTTGGAATTCTTGGAACCTACACTCCTGGCAGGCTTTCATTACACCACTGGTGAATGTCCAAGTAACACACTGCTGGTTTTCAGCATACTGTTCACAGTCGCATGTATGCTATTCAACAGGCTATCCACTCCACAGTGGACAAGTCTTTCTTTTACTGTCCAAACAATCCACACCTCAGAAACCATTGGAATATCCTCTACAGAATGTTCAATTCATTCACTGCGAATCGGGAATTCATCTGAACCTCCACTCCATGAACGCATTCATTATACCACTGGTGAATGTCCAAGTAACCCAATGCTGGTTTTCAGAGGAATGTTTATTCTCAAAGGCCTGGTCTTCAACTGGCTATAAATTCCCACCTGGTTTGCTCTTAAGATTCTTGTCCATACAACGTAGAATTCAGAAACCTTTATAATCTCCACTACAGAATGTTCCACTCATTCTCTGCCGAACTGGAATTCATCAAATCTCCACTCCAGGCAGACTTTAGATTCAAGACTGGTGAATATCTAAGTACCTAAATGCTGATTTTCAGCATTCTGTTCTCACTCGCAGACGTGCTGTTGAACTGGCAATCCACTACTCAGTCGTCAGATTATTCTTTTCCTGTCCACACAAACCATACTTCAGAATGCATTGAAATCTCCACTTCAGACTGTTCCATTTATTCAATTCGAATCTGAAATTCACCGAATCTCCAACTCCAGGCAGGCTTTCGTTACACCACTGATAATGTCCAAGGAATCCAATGCTGGATTTCAGAGGCATGTTAACACTCGCAGGTGTGCTGTCCAAATGCTTATCCACTCAAATCTGGTCAGCTCTTCATTTTCCTGTCCACAAAACCCAGACGTCAGAAGCAATTGGAATCTCCACTACAGAATGTTCCATTCATTCACTCCCAATCGGGAATTCATCGAATCTCCACTCCAGGCAGGATTCCTTGACACCACTGGTGAATATCCAAGTAACGCAATGTTGGTTTTCAGCAGCCAGTACAAAGTCGCAGTCTGCTGTTCAACAGGCTCTCCACTCTTCCCTGCTCTGATCTTCGTTTTCCTGTACACAAAACCCAGACTTCAGAAATCATTGGAATCTCTCCTACGGAATCTTCCATTCATTCCCTGCCAATATAGATTTCATGGAATCTCCACTCCAGGCATGCTTTCGTTGCACCATTGGAGAATGTCCAAGTAACCTAATGCTGTTTTCCAGCGTCCGCTTCACAGTCCCGGGCATGCAGTTCAACGGGATATCCACTCCAACCTGGTCAGCTCTTCCGTTTCCTGTCCACCCAACAAAGACTTTCGAAATCATTTGAATCTCCACTACAGAATATTCCAATCATTCATTGATAATCTGAAGTTCTTCGAATCTCCACTCCAGGCAAGCAGTCCTTACACCACTGGTGAATTTCCAAGTAAACAATGCTGGTTTTCATAGGCGTGTTCACACTCGGAGTCGTACTGTTCAACTGGCTGTCGACTCAACCCTGGTCAGCTCTTCTTTTTCCTGGTCACATAACCCAGACTTCAGAAACCATTAGAATCTCCACTTCAGAATGTTCCATTCATTCACTGCCAATCTGGAATTCATCGAATCTCCACTGCATACAGGATATCTTTCAACCACTGGTGAATATTCAAGTAACCCAATGGTGGTTTTCAGCAGCCTGTTCAAATAAGCAGGCCTGGTCTTCAACTGGCTATCATATCCCACCTGGTAAGCTCTTCAGTTTCTTGTCCATACAACATAGAATTCAGAAACCATTGGAATCTCCACTACAGAATATTCCATTCATTCACTGCCTATTTGGAATTCTTGGAAACTACACTCCAGGCAGGCTTTCATTACAGCACTGTTGAATGTCCAATTAACACACTTCTGGTTTTCAGCATACTGTTCACACTCGCATGTATGCTATTCAACAGGCTATCCACTCCACAGTGGATAAGACTTTCTTTTACTGTCCAAACGACCCACACGACAGAAATCATTGGAATATCCACTACAGAATGTTCAATTCATTCACTGCGAATCGGGAGTTCATATGAACCTCCACTCCATGAACACATTCGTTATACCACTGGTGAATGTCCAAGTAACCCAATGCTGGTTTTCAGAGGAATGATTATTCTCAAAGGCCTGGTCTTCAACTGGCTATAAAATCCCACCTGGTATGCTCTTAAGTTTCTTGTCCATACAACGTAGAATTCAGAAATCTGTATAATCTCCACTACAGAATGTTCCATTCATTCACTGCTGGTATGGAATTCATCAAATCTCCACTCCAGGCAGAATTTAGTTTCAAGACTGGTGAATATCTAAGTAACTGAATGCTGATTTTCAGCGTTCTGTTCTCACTCGCAGACGTGCTGTTGAACTGGCAATCCACTACACAGTGGTCAGTATATTCTTTTCCTGTCCACACAAACCATACTTCAGAATTCATTGGAATCTCCACTACAGACTGTTCCATTGATTCAATTCCAGTCTGTAATTCATCGAATCTCCAACTCCAGACAGGCTTTCGTTACACCACTGATGATGTCCAAGGAATCCAATGCTGGATTTCGGAGGCATGATCACACTCGCAGGAGTGCTGTCCAACTGCCTATCCACTCAATCCTGGTCAGCTCTTCATTTTCCTGTCCACAAAACCCAGACTTCAGAAGCAATTGGAATCTCCACTACAGAATATTGCATTCATTCACTCCTAATCGGGAATTCATCGAATCTCCACTCCAGGTAGGATTCCTTGACGCCACTGGTGAATATCCAAGGAACACAATGTTGGTTTTCAACAGCCAGTTCAAAGTCGCAGTCTGCTGTTCCACAGGCTATCCAATCTTCCCTGGTCAGCTCTTCATTTTCCTGTACACAAAACCCAGACATCAGAAATCATTGGAATCTCTCCTACGGAATGTTCCATTCATTCCCTGCCAAAATCGAATTCATGGAATCTCCACTACAGGCATGCTTTCGTTGCACCATTGGTGAATGTCCAAGTAACCTAATGCTGTTTTCTAGCGTCCGCTTCACATTACCAGGCGTGATGTTCAACGGGATATCCACTTCAACCTGGTCAGCTCTTCCGTTTCCTCTCCACAAAACCCAGACTTTAGAAATCATTTGAATCTCCACTACAGAATATTCCACTCATTCACTGCTAATCTGAAGTTTTTCGAATCTGCACTCCAGGCAAGCTTTCGTTACACCACTGGTGAATGTCCAAGTAACCAATGCTGGTTTTCATAGGCGTGTTCACACTCGGAGTCGTGCTGTTCAACTGGCTGTCCACCCAAGCCTGGTCAGCTCTTCTTTTTCCTGTTCACATAACCCGGACTACAGAAACCATTGTAATCTCCACTTCAGAATGTTCCATTCATTCACTGCCGATCTGGAATTCATCAAATTTCCACTGCAGACAGGATTTCTTTACACCACTGGTGAATATTCAAGTAACCCAATGGTGGTCTTAAGAAGCCTGTTCAAATTCGCAGGCCTGGTCTTCAACTGGCTATCAAATCCCACCTGGAATGCTCTTCAGTTTCTTGTCCATACAACGTAGAATTCAGAAACCATTGGAATCTCCACTACAGAAAGTTCCATTCATTCACTGCCTATTTGGAATTCTTAGTACCTACACTCCAGGCAGGCGTACTTTACACCACTCGTGAATGTCCAAGTAACACATTGCTGGTTTTCAGCCTACTGTTCACACTCGCATGCATGCTATTCAACTGGTTATCCACTCCACAGTGGTCAAGTCTTTCTTTTACTGTCCAAACAACCCACACGACAGAAATCATTGGAATATCCAGTACAGAATGTTCAGTTCTTTCACTGCGATTCGGGAATTCATCTCAACCCTCACTCCATGAACTCATTCGTTATACCACTGGTGAATATCCAAGTAACCCAGTGCTGGTTTTCAGAGGACTGTTCATTTTCGCAGGCCTTTTGTTCAACTGGCTATCCATTCTAACCTGTTTTTCTCTTCATTTTCCTGTCCACACACATTGGATTTCAGAAATAATTGGAATCTCCACTACAGAACGTTCCATTTATTCACTGCGAATCTGGAATTCATTTGAATCTTCACTCCAGGCAGGCTTTCATTACACCACTGTTGAATGTCCAAGTAACGCACTGCTCGTTTTCATTGTCCTGATACCCCTCGGAGGTGTGCTGTTCAACTGGCGATCCACGGAACCCAGGTCAGCTCTTCATTTTCCTGTCCGCACTACCTAGACTTCAGAAATGATTGGAATCTCCTGTACAGAATGTTCCATTCCTTCACTGCCAATCTGGAATTCATCGAATCTCCACTCCAGGCAGGATTTCATTCCACCACTGGTCAATATCCAAGTACCCCAATGCTGGTTTTTCGCGGCCTGTTCACACTCGCTGGTGTGCTATTCTACTGCCTATCCTCTCCAACCTGATCAGCTCTTCATTTTAATGTCCACTCAACCCAGACTTCAAAATTCAATGGAATCTCCACTACAGAATGTTCCATTCATTCACTCCCAATCTGGACTTCATCGAATCTCCACTCCAGGCCCAATTTTTTTTCACTAGTGTTGAATGTACAAGTAACCCAAGCCTGCTTTTCAGCGGCCTGTTCACACTCACAGGAGTGCTGTTCAACTGACTATCCACTCAACCCTGGTCAGATCTACATTTTCCTGTCCACATAACTTAGACTTCAGAAACCATTATAATCTCCACTACAGAATGTTCCATTCATTCACTGCCGATCTGGAATTTATCGAATCTCCACTCAGGCAGAATTCAGATACACGACTTGTGAATATCTAAGTAACTGAATGCTGATTTTCAGCGTTCTGTTCTCACTCGCAGACGTGCTGTTGACCTGGCAATCCACTACACAGTGGTCAGATTATTCTTTTCCTGTCCACAAAAACCATACTTCAGAATTCATTGGAATCTACAATACAGACTGTTCCATTGTTTCAATTCCAATCTGAAATTCATCGAATCTCCACCTACAGGCAGGCTTTCGTTACACCACTGATGATGTCCAAGGAATCCAATGCTGGATTTCAGAGTCATAATCACACTCGCATGCGTGCTGTCCAACTGCCTATCCACTCAACCCTGGTCAGCTCTTCATTTTCCTGTCCACAAAACCCAGACTTCAGAAGTAATTGGAATCTCCACTACAGAATGTTCCATTCATTCACTCCCAATCGGGAATTCATCGAATCTCCACTCCAGGCAGGATTCCTTGACACCACTGGTGAATATCCAAGTAACGGAATGTTGGTTTTCAGCAGCCAGTTCAAAGTCGCAGTCTGCTGTGCAACAGGCTGTCCACTCTTCCCTGCTCTGCTCTTCATTTTCCTGTACACAATACCCAGACTTCAGAATTCATTGGAATATCTCCTACGGAATGTTCCATTCATTCCCTGCTAATATCGAATTCATGGAATCTCCACTCCAGGCATGCTTTCGTTGCACCATTGGAGAATGTCCAAGTAACCTAATGCTGTTTTCTAGCGTCCGCTTCACATTCTCAGGCGTGCTGTTCAACGGGCTATCCAGTCAAACCTGGTCAGCTCTTCCATTTACTGTCCACACAACCCAGACTTTCGAAATCATTTGAATCTCCACTACAGAATATTCCACTCATTCACTGCTAATCTGAAGTTCTTCGAATCTCCACTCCAGGCAAGCTTTCGTTGCACCACTGGTGAATGTCCAAGTAACCAATGCTGGTTTCCATAGGCGTGTTCACACTCGGAGTCGTGCTGTTCAACTGGCTGTCCACACAACCCTGGTCAGCTCTTCGTATTCCTGTTCACATAACCCATACTTCAGAAACCATTAGAATCTCCACTTCAGAATGTTCCATTCATTCACTGCCTATCTGGAATTCATCGAATCTCCACTGCAGACAGGATTTTTTTACACCACTGGTGAATATTCAAGTAACCCAATGGTGGTCGTCAGCAGCCTGTTCAAATTCGCAGGCCTGGTCTTCAACTGGCTATCAAATCCCACCTGGAATGCTCTTCAGTTTCTTGTCCATACAACGTAGAATTCAGAAACCATTGGAATCTCCACTACAGAATGTTCCATTCATTCACTGACTATTTGGAATTCTTGGAACCTACACTCCAGGCAGGCTTTCTTTACACCACTGGTGAATGTCCAAGTAACACACTGCTGGTTTTCAGCATACCGTTTACACTCGCATGCATGCTATTCCACTGGTTATAAACGCCACAGTGGTCAAGTCTTTCTTTTACTGTCCAAACAACCCACACGACAGAAATTATTGGAATATCCACTTCAGAATGTTCAATTCATTCACTGCGAATCGGGAATGCATCTAAACCTCCACTCCATGAACGCATTCGTTATACCACTGGTGAATGTCCAAGTAACCCAATGCTGGTTTTCAGAGGACTGTTTATTCTCGCAGGCCTGGTCTTCAAAAGTCTATAAAATCGTACCTAGTAAGCTCTTCAGATTCTTGTCCATACAACGTAGAATTCAGAAACCATTGGAATCTCCACTACAGAATGTTCCATTCATTTACTGCCTATTTGGAATTCTTGGAAACCACACTCCAGTCAGGCTTTCTTTACATCACTGGTGAATGTCCAAGTAACACATTGCTGGTTTTCAGCATACTGTTCCCTCTCGCATGTATGCTCTTCAACTGGCTGTCCACTCCAGAGTGGTCAAGTCTTTCTTTTACTGTCCAAACAACCCACACGACAGAAATCATTGGAATATCCAATACAGAATGTTCAATTAATTCGCTGCGAATCGGGAATTCATCTGAACCTCCACTCCATGAACGCATTCGTTATACCACTGGTGAATATCCAAGTAACCCAATCTTGGTTTTCAGCAGGCAGTTCAAAGTCGCAGTCTGCTGTTCAACAGGCTATCCAGTCTTCCCTGCTCTGCTCTTCATTTTCCTCTACACAAAACCCAGACTTCAGAAATCATTGGAATCTCTCCAACGGAATGTTCCATTCATCCCTGCCACTATCGAATTCATGGAATCTCCACTCCAGGCATGCTTTCGTTGCACCATTGGAGAATGTGGAAGTTACCTAATGCTGTTTTCCAGCGTCCGATTCACACTCCCAGGCGTGCTGTTCAACGGGCTCTTGGTCAGCTCTTCCATTTCCTGTCCACACAAACCAGACTTTCAAAATCATTTGAATCTCCACTACAGAATATTCCACTCATTCACTGCTAATCTGAATTTCTTCGAATCTCCACTCCAAGCAAGCTTTCGTTACACCACTGGTGAATGTCCAAGTAACCAAAGCTGGTTTTTTAGGCGTGTTCACACTCGGAGTCGTGCTATTCAACTGGCTGTCCACTCAACCCTGGTCAGCTCTTCTTTTTCCTGTTCACATAACCCAGACTTCAGAAACCATTAGAATCTCCAATTCAGAATGTTCCTTTCATTCACTGCCAATCTGGAATTCATCGAATCTCCACTGCAGACAGGATTACTTTACACCACTGGTGAATAATCAAGTAATCCAATGGTGGTTTTCAGCAGCCTGTTCAAATTAGCAGGCCTGGTCTTCAAAAGTCTATAAAATCGCACCTAGTAAGCTCTTCAGATTCTTGTCCATACAACGTAGAATTCAGAAACCACTGGAATCTCCACTACAGAATGTTCCATTCATTCACTGCCTATTTGGAATTCTTGGAACCTACACTCCAGGCAGGCTTTCTTTACACCACTGGTGAATGTCCAAGTAACACATTGCTGGTTTTCAGCATACTTTTCACACTCACATGCATGCTATTCAACTGGCTATCCACTCCATAGTGGTCAAGTTTTTCTTTTATTGTCCAAACAACCCACACGACAGAAATCATTGGAATATCCACTACAGAATGTTAAATTCATTCACTGCGAATCGGGAGTTCATCTGAACCTCCACTCAATGAACGCATTCGTTATACCACTGGTGAATGTCCAAGTAATCCAATGCTGGTTTACAGGGGACTGTTCAATCTCGCAGGCCTGCTGTTCAACTGGCTATCTATTCTAACCTGGTCTGCTCTTCATTTTCCCGTCCACACACATCGGATTTCAGAATAATTAGAATCTCCACTACAGAACTTTCCATTCAAACACTGCGAATGTGGAATTCATCTGAATCTACACTCCAGGAAGGCTTGCGTTACAACACTGTTGAATGTCCAAGTAACACACTGCTCGTTTTCATTGTCCTGATCCCCCTCGGAAGCGTGCTGTTCAACTGGCTATCCACTGAACCCTGGTGAGCTCTTCATTTTCCTGTCCCCACAACCTAGACTTCAGAAATGTTTGGAATCTCCTGTACAGAATGTTCCATTAATTCACTGCCAATCTGGAATTCATCGAATCTCCACTCCAGGCAGGATTTCGTTATACCACTGTTCTATATTCATGTAACCCAATGCTGGTTTTTCGTGGCCTGTTCACACTCGCTGGTGTGCTATTCTACTGGATATCCTCTCCAACCTGATCAGTTCTTCATTTTCCTGTCCACTCAACCCAGACTTCAAAATTCAATGGAATCTCCACTACAGAATGTTCGATTCATTCACTGCCAATCTGGAATTCATCGAATTTCCACCCTAGGCCGGATTTCGTTTCACTAGTGTTGAAAGTACAAGTAACCCAAGGCTGCTTTTCAGCGGCCTGTTCACACTCGCAGGAGTGCTGTTCAAGTGACTATCCACTCAACCCTGGTCAGCTCTACATTTTCCTGTCCATATAACTTAGTCTTCAGAAAACATTATAATCTCCACTACAGAATGTTCCATTCATTCACTGACGATCTGGAATTCATCGAATCTCCACTACAAGCAGACTTCAGTTACACGACTCTTGTATATCTTAGTAACTGAATGCTGATTTTCAGCGTTCTCTTCTCACTCGCAGACATGCTGTTGAACTGGCAGTCCACTACTCAGTGGTCCGATTATTCCTTTCCTGTCCACACAAACCATAGTTCAGAATTCATTGGAATCTCCTCTACAGACTGTTCCATTGATTCAATTCCAATCTGGGATTCATCGAATCTCCAACTCCAGGCAGGCTTTCGTGACACCACTGATGATGTCCACGGAATCCAATGCTGGATTTCAGAGGCATGATCACACTCGCAGGCGTGCTGTCCAACTGCCTATCCACTCAACCCTGGTCAGCTCTTCATTTTCCTGTCCACAAAACCCAGACTTCAGAAGTAATTGGAATCTCCACTACAGAATGTTCCATTCATTCACTCCCAATCGGGAGTTCATCGAATCTCCACTCCAGGCAGGATTCCTTTACACCACTGTTGAATATCCAAGTAACCCAATGTTGATATTCAGCAGCCAGTTCAAAGTCGCAGTCTGCTGTTCAACAGGCTATCCACTCTTCACTGCTCTGCACTTCATTTTCTTGTACACAAAACCCAGACTTCAAAAATCATTGAAATCTCTCCTACGAAATGTTCCATTAATTCCCTGCCGATATCGAATTCAGGAAATCTCCAATCCATGCATGCTTTCTTTGCACCATTGGAGAATGTCCAAGTAACCTAAAGCTGTTTTCCAGCGTCCGTTTCACACTCCCAAGGGTGCTGTTCAACGGGCTATCCACTCCACCCTGGTCAGCTCTTCCATTTCCTGTCTACACTACCCAGACATTCGAAATCATTTGAATCTCCACTACAGGATATTCCACTCATTCACTGCTAATCTGAAGTTCTTCGAATCTCCACTCCAGGCAAGATTTCGTTACATCACTGGTGAATGTCCAAGTAACCAATGCTGGTTTTCATAGGCGTGTTCACACTCAGAGTCGTGCTGTTCAATTGGTTGTCCACTCAACCCTGGTCAGCTCTTCTTTTTCCTGTTCACTTAACCTAGATTCAGAAGCCATTAGAATCTCCACTTCAGAATGTTCCATTCATTCACTGCCAATATGGAATTCATCGAATCTCCACTGCAGGCAGGATTTCTTTACACCACTGGTGAATATTCAAGTAAACCAGTGGTGGTTTTCAGCAGCCTGTTCAAATACGTGGGCCTGGTCTTTAAGTGGCTACAAAATCCCACCTGGTAAGCTCTTCAGTTTCTTGTCCATACAACGTAGAATTCAGAAACCATTGGTATCTCCACTACAGAATGTTCCATTCATTTACTACCTATTTGGAATTCTTGGAACCTACACTGCAGGCATGCTTTCTTTACATCACTGGTGAATGTCCAAGTAACACATTGCTGGTTTTCAGCATACTGTTCCCACTCACATGCATGCTATTCAACTGGCTATCAACTCTACAGTGGTCAAGTCTTTCTTTTACTGTCCAAACAACCCACACGACAAAAATCATTGGAATATAGAATACAGAATGTTCAATTCATTAGTTGTGAATCGCGAATTCATCTGAACCTCCACTCCATGAAAGCATTCGTTATACCACTGGTGAATGTCCAAGTAAAGCAATGCTAGTTTTCAAAGGACTATTTATTCTCGCAGGTGTGGTCTTCAACTGGCTATCAAATCCCACCTGGTAAGCTCTTCAGTTTCTTGTCCATACAACGTAAAATTCAGAAACCATTGGAATCTCCATTACAGAATGTTCCATTCATTCACATCCAATCGGGAGTTCGTCGAATGTCCACTCCAGGCAGGATTCCTTTACACCACTGGTGAATATCCAAGTAACCCAATGTTGGTTTTCAGCAGCCAGTTCAAAGTCGCAGTCTACTGTTCAACAGGCTATTCACTCTTCCCTGCTCTGCTCTTCATTTTCCTGTACACAAAACCCAGACTTCCGTAATCATTGGCATCTCTTCTACGGAATATTCCATTCATTCCCTGCCAATATCGAATTCATGGAATCTCCACTCCAGGCATGGTTTCGTTGCACCTTTGGAGAATGTCAAAGTAAGCTAATGCTGTTTTCCAGCGTCTGCTTCACACTCCTAGTCGTGCTGTTCAACGGGCTATCCACTCTGACCTGGTCAGTTCTTCCATTTCCTGTCCACTCAACCCAGTCTATCGAAATCATTTGAATCTCCACTACAGAATATTCCACTCATTCACTGCTAATCTGAAGTTCTTCAAATCTCCACTCCAGGCAATATTTCATTACACCACTGGTGAATGTCCAAGTAACCAATGCTGGTTTTCATAGGCGTATTCACACTCAGCGTCTTGCTGTTCAACTGGCTGTCCACTCAACCCTAGTCAGCTCTTCTTTTTCCTGTTCACGTAACCCAGACTTCAGAAACCATTAGAATCTCCACTTCAGAATGTTCCACTCATTCACTGCCAATCTGTAATTCATCGAATCTCCACTACAAACAGGATTTCTTTAATCCACTGGTGAATATTCAAGTAACCCACTGGTGGTTTTCAGCAGCCTGTTCAAATTCGCAGGCCTGGTCTTCAACTGGCTATCAAATCCCACCTGGTAAGCTCTTCAGTTTCCTGTCCATACAACGTAGAATTCAGGAATCATTGGAATCTCCACTACAGAATGTTCCATTCATTCACTGCCTATTTGGAATTTTTGGAACCTACACTCCAGGCAGGCTTTCTTTACACCACTGGTGAATGTCCAAGTAACGCATTGCTGGTTTTCAGCATACGTTTCACTCTCACACGCATGCTATTCAACTGGCTATCCACTCCACAGTGGTCAAGTCTTTATTTTACTGTCCAAACAACCCAAATGACAGAAATCATTGGAATATCCAATAGAGAATGTTCAATTCATTCAGTGCGAATCGGGAATTCATCTGAACCTCCACACCATGACCGCATTCGTTATACCACTGTTGAATGTCCAAGTAACCCAATGCTGGGTTTCAGAAGACTGTTCAATCTCGCAGGCCTGCTGTTCAACTGGCTCTCCATTCTAACCTGGTCTGCTCTTCATTTTCCTGTCCACACTCATCGGATTTCAGAAATAATTGGAACCTAAATTACAGAACGTTCCATTCATTCACAGCGAATGTGGAATTCATCTGAATCTCCACTCCAGGCAGGCTTTCCTTACACCACTGTTGAATGTCCAAGTAACACACTGCTAGTTTTCATTCTCCTGATCACCCTCGGAGGCGTGCTTTTCAACTGGCTATCCACGGAACCCTGGTCAGCTCTTCATTTTCCTGTCCCCACAACCTAGACTTCAGAAATGATTGGAATCTCCTGTACAGAATGTTCCATTCATTCACTGCCAATCTGGAATTCATCGAATCTCCACTCCAGGCAGGATTTCATTACACCACTGGTCAATATCCAAGTACACCAATGCTGGTTTTTCGCGGCCTGTTCTCACTCGCTGGTGTGCTATTCTACAGGCTAACTTCTCCAACCTGATCAGCTCTTCATTTTCCTGTCCACTCAACCCAAACTTCAAAATTCAATGGGATCTCCACTACAGAATGTTCCATTCATTCAATCCCAATCGGGAATACATCTGAACCTCCACTACATGAACGCATTCGTTATACCACTGGTGAATGTCCAAGTAAACCAATGCTGGTTTTCAGAGGACTGTTCAATCTCGCAGGCCTGCTGTTCAACTGGATATCCATTCTCACCTGGTCTCCTCTTCATTTTCCTGTCCACACACATCGGATTTCAGAAATAATTGGAATCTCCACTACAGACCGTTCCATTGATTCACTGTGAATCTGGAATTCATCTGAATCTCTACTCCAGTCAGGCTTTCGTTACACCACTGTTGAATATCCAAGTAACACACTGCTCGTTTTCATTGTCCTGATCCCCCTCGGAGGCGTGCTGTTCAACTGGGTATACACTGAACCCTGGTCAACTCTTCATTTTCCTGTCCCCTCAAGCTAGATTTGACTACTGATTGGAATCTCCTGTACACAATGTTCCATTCATTCACTGCCAATCTAGTATTCATCGAATCTCCACTCCAGGCGGGATTTCGTTTCACTAGTGTTGAATGTACAAGCAACCCAAGGCTGCTTTTCAGCGGCCTGTTCACACCCGCAGGTGTGCTGTTCAACTGACTCCAGGCAGTATTTGTTACTCCAGTATACTCCAGGCAGTATTTCGTTACACCACTGATCAGTATCCAAGCACCCAATGCTGGTTTTTCGCGGCCTGTTCTCACTTGCTGGTGTGCTATTCTACAGGCTTTCCTCTCCAACCTAATCAGCCCTTCATTTTCCTGTCCACTCAACCCAGACTTCAAAATTCAATGGAATCTCCACTACAGAATGTTCCATTCATTCACTCCCAATCTGAATTCATCGAATATCCACTCGAGGCCCGATTTCGTTTCACTAGTGTTGAATTTACAAGTAACGCAAGGCTGCTTTTCAGCGGCCTGTTCACACTCGCTGGAGTGCTGTTCAACTGACTATCCAATCACCCCTGGTCAGCTCTACATTTTCCTGTCCACATAACTTAGACTTCAGAAACCATTATAATCTCCACTACATAATGTTCCATTCATTCACTGGCGATCTGGAATTCATTGAATCTCCATTCCAGGCAGACTTTAGTTACACGACTGGTGTATATCTACGTAACTGATTGCTGATTTTTCAGCATTCTGTTCTCACTCGCAGACGTGCTGTTGAACTGACAATCCACTACAAAGTGGTCAGATTATTCTTTTCCTGTCCACACAAACCAAACTTCAGAATTCATTGGAATCTCCACTACAGACTGTTCCATTGATTCAATTCCAATATGGAATTCATCGAATCTCCAACTTCAGGCAGGCTATCGTTACACCACTGATGATGTCCAAGGAATCCAATGCTGGATTTCAGAGGCATGATCACACTCGCAGGCGTGCTGTCCATCTGCCTATCCACTCAACCCTGGTCAGCTCTTCATTTTCCTATCCACAAAACCGAGACTTCAGAAGTAATTGGAATCTCCACTACAGAATGTTCCAATCATTCACTCCCAATCTGGAACTCATCGAATCTCCACTCCAGGCCGGATTTCGTTTCACTAGTGTTGAATGTACAACTAACCCAAGGCTGCTTTTCAGCGGCCTATTCACACTCGCAGGAGGGCTGTTCAACTGACTATCCACTCAAACCTGGTCAGCTCTTCATTTTCCTCTCAACATAACTTAGACTTCAGAAACCATTATAATCTCCACTAAATAATGATCCATTCATTGACTGTTGATCTGGAATTCATTGAATATCCACTCCAGGCAGACTTTAGATACATGACTAGTGAAAATCTAAGTAACTGAATGCTGATTTTTAGCGTTCTGTTCTCACTCGCAGACGTGCTGTTGAACTAGCCATCCACTACACAGTTGTCAGATTATTCTTTTCCTGTCCACACAAACCATACTTCAGAATTCATTGGAATCTCCACTACAGACTGTTCCATTGATTCAATTCCAATCTGGAATTCATCGAAACTCTAAATCCAGGCAGGCTTTCGTAACACCACTGATGATGTCCAGGAATCCAATGCTGGATTTCAGAGGCATGATCACAATCGCAGGCGTGCTGTCCAACTGACTATTCACTCAACCCTGGTCAGCTCTTCATTTTCCTGTCCACAAAACCCAGACTTCAGAAGTAATTGAAATCTCCACTAGAGAATGGAATCTCTCCTACGGAATGTTCCATTCATTCCGTGCCAATATCGAATTCATGGAATCGCAACTCCAGGCATGCATTCGTTGCACCATTGGAGAATGTCCAAGTAACCTAATGCCGTTTTCCAGCATCCGCTTCACACTCCCAGGCGTGATGTTCAACGGACTATCCACTCCAACTTGGTCAGCTCTTCCAAGTAACCCAATGGTGGTATTCAGCAGCCTGTTCAAATTCGCAGGCCTGGTCTTCAACTGGCTATCAAATCCCACCTGGAATGCTCTTCAGTTTCTTGTCCATACAACGGAGAATTCAGAAACCATTGGAATCTCCACTACAGAATGTTCCATTCATTCACTGCCTATTTGGAATTCTTGGAACCTACACTCCAGGCAGGCTTTCTTTACACCACTGGTGAATGTCCAAGTAACACATTGCTGGTTTTCACCATACCGTTTACACTCGATTGCATGCTATTCCACTGGTTATCCACTCCACAGTGGTCAAATCTTTCTTTTACTGTCCAAACAACCCACACGACAGAAATTATTGAAATATCCACTACAGAATGTTCAATTCATTCACTGCGAATCAGGAATTCATCTGAAACTCCACTCCATGAACACATTCGTTATACCACTGGTGAATGTCCAAGTAACCCAATGCTGGTTTTCTGAGGACTGTTTTTTCTCGCAGGCCTAGTTTTCAACTGGCTATCAAATGCCGCCTGATAAGATCTTCCGTTTCTTGTCCATACAACGTAGAATTCAGAAACCATTGGAATCTCCACTACAGAATGTTCAATTCATTCACTGCCTATTTGGAATTCTTGGAACCTACACTCCAGGCAGGCTTTCATTACACCACTGTTGAATGTCCAAGTAACACACTGCTGGTTTTCAGCATACTGTTCACAATCGCATGTATGCTATTCAACAGGCTATTAACTCCACAGTGGATAAGTCTTTCTTTTACTGTCCAAACAACCCACACGACAGAAATCATTAGAATATCCACTACAGAATGTTCAATTCATTCACTGCGAATCAGGAATTCATCTGAACCTCCACTCCATGAACGCATTCGTTATACCACTGGTGAATGTCCAAGTAACCCAATGCTGGTTTTCAAAGGAATGTTTATTATCAAAGGCCTGGTCTTCAACTGGCTATAAAATCCCTCCTGGTATGCTCTTAAGTTTCTTGTCCATACAACGTAGAATTCAGAAACCTTTATAATCTCCAGAACAGAATGTTCCATTCATTCACTGCCGATCTGGAATTCATCAAATCTCCACTCCAGGCAGTCATTAGTTTCAAGACTGGTGAATATCTAAGTAACTGAATGCTGATTTTCAGCGTTCTGTTCTCACTCGCAGACATGCTGTTGAACTGGCAATCCACTACACAGTGGTCAGATTATTCTTTTCCTGTCCACACAATCCATACTTCAGAATTCATTGCAATCTCCACTACAGACTGTTCCGTTGATTAAATTCCAATCTGAAATTCACCGAATCTCCATCTCCAGGCAGGCTTTCGTTACACCACTGATGATGTCCAAGGAATTCAATGCTGGATTTCAGAGGCAGGATCACACTCGCAGGCGTGCTGTTCAACTGAATATCCACTCAACCCTGGTCAGCTCTTCATTCTCCTGTCCACAAAACACAGACTTCAGAAGCAATTGGAATCTCCACTACAGAATGTCCCATTCATTCACTCCCAATCGGGAATTCATCGAATCTCCACTCCAGGCAGGATTCCTTGACACCAATGGTGAATATCCAAGTAACGCAATGTTGGTTTTCAGCAGCCAGTTCAAAGTCGCAGTCTCCTGTTCAACTGGCTATCCACACTTCCCTGCTCTGCTCTTCATTTTCCTTTACACAAAACCCAGACTTCAGAATCAGTGGAATCTCTCCTACGGAATGTTCCATTCATTCCCTGCCAAAATCGAATTCATGGAATCTCCACTCCAGGCATGCTTTCGTTGCACCATTGGAGAATGTCCAAGTAACCTAATGCGGTTTTCCAACGTCCGCTTCACCCTCCCAGGCGTGCTGTTCAACGGGATATCCACGCCAACCTATTCAGCTCTTCCGTTTCCTGTCCACACAACCCAGACTTTCGAAATCACTTGATTCTCCACTACAGAATATTCCACTCATTCACTGTTAACCTGAAGTTCTTCGAATCTCCAATCCAGGCAAGCATTCGTTACACCACTAGTGAATGTCCAAGTAACCAATGCTGGTTTCATAGGCGTGTTCACACTCGGAGTCGTGCTATTCAACTGGCTGTCCACTCAAACCTGGTCAATTCTTCTTTTTTTGTTCACATAACCCAGAATTCAGAAACCATTAGAATCTCTACTTAAGATTGTTCCATTCATTCACTGCCAATCTGCAATTCATTGAATCTCCAATGCACACAGGATATCTTTCAACCACTGGTGTACATTCAAGTAACCCAATGGTGGTTTTCAGCAGCCTGTTCAAATTAGCAGGCCTGGTCTTCAACTGGCTATCAAATCCCACCTGGTAAAATCTTCAGTTTCTTGTCCATACAACGTAGAATTCAGAAACCATTGGAAACTCCACTAAAGACTGTTCCATTCATTCACTGCCTACTTGGAATTCTTGGAACCTACACTCCAGGCAGGCTTTCATTACAGCACTGGTGTATTTCCAAGTAACACACTGCTGGTTTTCAGCATACTGTTCACACTCACATGCATGCTATTCAACAGGCTATCCACTCCACAGTAGTCAACTCTTTCTTTTACTTTCCAAACAACCCACACGACAGAAATCATTGGAATATCCACTACAGAATGTTCAATTCATTCACTGCGAATCGGGAATTCATCTGAACCTCCACTCCATGAACGCATTCGTTATACCACTGGTGAATGTCCAAGTAACCCAATGCTGGTTTTCAGAGGTTTGTTTATTCTCAAAGGCCTGGTCTTCAACTGGCTATAAAATACAAACTGGTAAGAGCTTAAGTTTCTTGTCCATACAACGTAGAACTCAGAAACCATTATAATCTCCACTACAGAATGTTCCATTCGTTCAATGCCGATCTGGAATTCATCGAATCTCCACTCCAGGCAGACTTTAGTTACAAGACTGGTGAATATCTAAGTAACTGAATGCTGATTTTCAGCGTTCTGTTCTCACTCGCAGACGTGCTGTTGAACTGGCAATCCACTACACAGAGGTCAGATTATTCTTTTACTGTCCACACAAAGCATAATTCAGAATTCATTTGAATTTCCCTACAGACTGTTCCATTGATTCAGTTCCAATCTGGAATTCATCGAATCTCCAACTCCAGGCAGGCTTTCGTTACACCACTGATGATGTCCAAGGAATCCAATGCTGGATTTCAGAGGCAGGATCACACTCGCAGGCGTGCTGTCCAACTGCCTATCCACTCAACCCTGGTCAGCTCTTCATTTTCCTGTCCACAAAAACCAGACTTCAGAAGCAATTAGAATCTCCACTACAGAATGTTCCATTCATTCACTCCCAATCGGGAATTCATCGAATCTCCACTCCAGGCAGGATTCCTTTACACCACTGGTGAATATCCAAGTAACGCAATGTTGGTTTTCAGCAGCCAGTTCAAAGTCGCAGTCTGCTGTTCAACAGGCTATCCACTCTTCCATGCTCTGCTCTTCATTTTCCTGTACACAAAACCCAGACTTCAGAAATCATTGGAATCTCTCCTACGGAATGTTCCATTCATTCCCTGCCAAAATCGAATTCATGGAATCTCCACTCCAGTCATGCTTTCGTTGCACCATTGGAGAATGTCCAAGTAACCTAATGCTGTTTTCCAGCGTCCGCTTCACACTCCCAGGCGTGTTGTTCTACGGGATATCCACTCCAACCTGGTCAGCTCTTCCGTTTCCTGTCCACACAACCCAGACTTTCGAAATCATTTGAATCTCCACTACAGAATATTCCACTCATTCACTGCTAATCTGAAGTTCTTCGAATCTCCACTCCAGGCAAGCATTCGATACACCACTGGTGAATCTCCAAGTAACCAATGCTGGTTTCATAGGCGTGTTCACACTCGGAGTCGTGCTGTTCAACTGGCTGTCCACTCAACCCTGGTCAGCTCTTCTTTTTCTTGTTCACATAACCCAGACTACAGAAACCATTAGAATCTCCACTTCAGAATGTTCCATTCATTCACTGCCAATCTGGAATGCATCGAATCTCCACTGCACACAGGATATCTTTCAAACACTGGTGAATATTCAAGTAACCCAATGGTGGATTTCAGCAGCCTGTTCAAATTCTCAGGCCTGGTCTTCAACGGGCTATCAAATCCCACCTGGTAAGCTCTTCAGTTTCTTGTCCATACAACGTAGAATTCAGAAACCATTGGAATCTCCTCTACAGAATATTCCATTCATTCACTGCCTATTTGGAATTCTTGGAACCTACACTCCAGGCAGGCTTTCTTTACATCACTGGTGAATTTCCATGTAACACATAGCTGGTTTTCAGCATACTGTTCACACTCACATGCATGCTATTCAAGTGGTTATCCACTCCAGAGTGGTCAAGTCTTTCTTTTAATGTCCAAACAACCCACACGACAGAAATTATTGAAATATCCACTACAGAAAGTTCAATTCATTCACTGTGAATCAGGAATTCATCGGAACTTCCACTCCATGAACGCATTCGTTAAACCACAGTTGAATGTCCAAGTAACCCAATGCTGGTTTTCCCAGGATTTTTTATTCTCGCAGGCCTAGGCTTCAACTGCCTATAAAATTCCACCTGATAAGCTCTTCAGTTTCTTGTCCATACAGCGTAGAATTCAGAAACCATTGGATTCTCCACTACAGAATGTTCCATTCATTCACTGCCTATTTGTAATTCTTGGAACCTACACTCCTGGCAGGCTTTCATTACACCACTGGTGAATGTCCAAGTAACACACTGCTGGTTTTCAGCATACTGTTCACAGTCGCATGTATGCTATTCAACAGGCTATCCACTCCACAGTGGACAAGTCTTTCCTTTAGTGTCCAAACAACCCACACCTCAGAAACCATTGGAATATCCACTACAGAATGTTCAATTCATTCACTGCGAATCGGGAATTCATCTGAACCTCCACTCCATGAACACATTCATTATACCACTGGTGAATGTCCATGTAACCCAATGCTGGTTTTCAGAGGAATGTTTATTCTCAAAGGCCTGGTCTTCAACTGGCTATAAATTCCCACATGGTTTGCTCTTAAGATTCTTGTCCATACAACGTAGAATTCAGAAACCTTTATAATCTCCACTACAGAATGTTCCATTCATTCTCTGCCGAACTGGAATTCATCAAATCTCCACTCCAGGCAGACTTTAGTTTCAAGACTGGTGAATATCTAAGTACCTAAATGCTGATTTTCAGCGTTCTGTTCTCACTCGCAGACGTGCTGTTGAACTGGAAATCCACTACACAGTCGTCAGATTATTCTTTTCCTGTCCACACAAACCATACTTCAGAATGCATTGCAATCTCCACTTCAGACTGTTCCATTTATTCAATTCCAATCTGAAATTCACCGAATCTCCAACTCCAGGCAGGCTTTCTTTACACCACTGATGATTTTCAAGGAATCCAATGCTGGATTTCAGAGGCATGATCACACTAGCAGGCGTGCTGTCCAAATGCTTATCCATTCAAATCTGGTCAGCTCTTCATTTTCCTGTCCACAAAACACAGACTTCAGAAGCAATTGGAATCTCCACTACAGAATGTCCCATTCATTCACTCCCAATCGGGAATTCATCGAATCTCCACTCCAGGCAGGATTCCTTGACACCAATGGTGAATATCCAAGTAACGCAATGTTGGTTTTCACCAGCCAGTTCAAAGTCGTAGTCTCCCGTTCAACTGGCTATCCACTCTTCCCTGCTCTGCTCTTCATTTTCCTGTGCACAAAACCCAGACTTTCGAAATCATTTGATTCTCCACTACAGAATATTCCACTCATTCACTGTTAATCTGAAGTTCTTCGAATCTCCAATCCAGGCAAGCATTCGTTACACCACTAGTGAATGTCCAAGTAACCAATGCTGGTTTCATAGGCGTGTTCACACTCGGAGTCGTGCTGTTCAACTAGCTGTCCACTCAAACCTGGTCAACTCTTCTTTTTTTGTTCACATAACCCAGATTTCAGAAACCATTAGAATCTCCACTTCAGAAGGTTCCATTCATTCACTGCCAATCTGCAATTCATTGAATCTCCACTGCACACAGGATATCTTTCAACCACTGGTGAATATTCAAGTAACCCAATGGTGGTTTTCAGCAGCCTGTTCAAATTAGCAGGCCTGGTCTTCAACTGGCTATCAAATCCCACCTGGTAAACTCTTCAGTTTCTTGTCCATACAACGTA
Source organism: Sorex fumeus (assembly GCF_029834395.1). Taxonomy (NCBI): domain Eukaryota; kingdom Metazoa; phylum Chordata; class Mammalia; order Eulipotyphla; family Soricidae; genus Sorex; species Sorex fumeus. The sequence continues at coordinate 2,025,619 of NW_026606140.1, read as the reverse complement.
GAATTCAGAAACCATTGGAATCTCCACTAAAGAATGTTCCATTCATTCACTGCCTACTTGGAATTCTTGGAACCTACACTCCAGGCAGGCTTTCATTACAGCACTGGTGTATTTCCAAGTAACACACTGCTGATTTTCAGCATACTGTTCACACTCACATGCATGCTATTCAACAGGCTATCCACTCCACAGTGGTCAAGTCTTTCTTTTACTTTCCAAACAACCCACACGACAGAAATCATTGGAATATCCAATACAGAATGTTCAATTAATTCGCTGCGAATCGGGAATTCATCTGAACCTCCACTCCATGAACGCATTCGTTATACCACTGGTGAATGTCCAAGTAACCCAATGCTGGTTTTCAGAGGTTTGTTTATTCTCAAAGGCCTGGTCTTCAACTGGCTATAAAATACCACCTGGTAAGCGCTTAAGTTTCTTGTCCATACAACGTAGAACTCAGAAACCATTATAATCTCCACTACAGAATGTTCCATTCATTCAATGCCGATCTGGAATTCATCGAATCTCCACTCCAGGCAGACTTTAGTTACAAGACTGGTGAATATCTAAGTAACTGCTGATTTTCACCGTTCTGTTCTCACTCGCAGACGTGCTGTTGAACTGGCAATCCACTACACAGAGGTCAGATTATTCTTTTACTGTCCACAAAAAGCATAATTCAGAATACATTTGAATCTCCCCTACAGACTGTTCCATTGATTCAGTTCCAATCTGGAATTCATCGAATCTCCAACTCCAGGCAGGCTTTCGTTACACCACTGATTATGTCCAAGGAATCCAATGCTGGATTTCAGAGGCAGGATCACACTCGCAGGCGTGCTGTCCAACTGCCTATCCACGCAACCCTGGTCAGCTCTTCATTTTCCTGTCCACAAAAACCAGACTTCAGAAGCAATTAGAATCATCACTACAGAATGTTCCATTCATTCACTCCCAATCGGGAATTCATCGAATCTCCACTCCAGGCAGGATTCCTTGACACCACTGGTGAATATCCAAGTAACGCAATGTTGGTTTTCAGCAGCCAGTTCAAAGTCGCAGTCTGCTGTTCAACAGGCTATCCACTCTTCCCTGCTCTGCTCTTCATTTTCCTGTACACAAAACCCAGACTTCAGAAATCATTGGAATCTCTCCTACGGAATGTTCCATTCATTCCCTGCCAAAATCGAATTCATGGAATCTCCACTCCAGGCATGCTTTCGTTGCACCATTGGAGAATGTCCAAGTAACCTAATGCTGTTTTCCAGCGTCCGCTTCACACTCCCAGGCGTGTTGTTCTACGGGATATCCACTCCAACCTGGTCAGCTCTTCCGTTTCCTGTCCACACAACCCAGACTTTCGAAATCATTTGAATCTCCACTACAGAATATTCCACTCATTCACTGCTAATCTGAAGTTCTTCGAATCTCCACTCCAGGCAAGCATTCGTTACACCACTGGTGAATCTCCAAGTAACCAATGCTGGTTTCATAGGCGTGTTCACACTCGGAGTCGTGCTGTTCAACTGGCTGTCCACTCAACCCTGGTCAGCTCTTCTTTTTCTTGTTCACATAATCCAGACTACAGAAACCATTAGAATCTCCACTTCAGAATGTTCCATTCATTCACTGCCAATCTGGAATGCATCGAATCTCCACTGCACACAGGATATCTTTCAAACACTGGTGAATATTCAAGTAACCCAATGGTGGATTTCAGCAGCCTGTTCAAATTCTCAGGCCTGGTCTTCAACGGGCTATCAAATCCCACCTGGTAAGCTCTTCAGTTTCTTGTCCATACAACGTAGAATTCAGAAACCATTGGAATCTCCTCTACAGAATGCTCCATTCATTCACTGCCTATTTGGAATTCTTGGAACCTACACTCCAGGCAGGCTTTCTTTACATCACTGGTGAATTTCCATGTAACACATAGCTGGTTTTCAGCATACTGTTCACACTCACATGCATGCTATTCAAGTGGTTATCCACTCCAGAGTGGTCAAGTCTTTCTTTTAATGTCCAAACAACCCACACGACAGAAATTATTGAAAAAACCACTACAGAAAGTTCAATTCATTCACTGTGAATCAGGAATTCATCGGAACTTCCACTCCATGAACGCATTCGTTATACCACAGTTGAATGTCCAAGTAACCCAATGCTGGTTTTCCCAGGATTTTTTATTCTCGCAGGCCTAGGCTTCAACTGCCTATAAAATTCCACCTGATAAGCTCTTCAGTTTCTTGTCCATACAGCGTAGAATTCAGAAACCATTGGATTCTCCACTACAGAATGTTCCATTCATTCACTGCCTATTTGTAATTCTTGGAACCTACACTCCTGGCAGGCTTTCATTAACCACTGGTGAATGTCCAAGTAACACACTGCTGGTTTTCAGCATACTGTTCACAGTCGCATGTATGCTATTCAACAGGCTATCCACTCCACAGTGGACAAGTCTTTCTTTTACTGTCCAAACAACCCACACCTCAGAAACCATTGGAATATCCACTACAGAATGTTCAATTCATTCACTGCGAATCGGGAATTCATCTGAACCTCCACTCCATGAACGCATTCATTATACCACTGGTGAATGTCCAAGTAAACCAATGCTGGTTTTCAGAGGAATGTTTATTCTCAAAGGCCTGGTCTTCAACTGGCTATAAATTCCCACCTGGTTTGCTCTTAAGATTCTTGTCCATACAACGTAGAATTCAGAAACCTTTATAATCTCCACTACAGAATGTTCCATTCATTCTCTGCCGAACTGGAATTCATCAAATCTCCACTCCAGGCAGACTTTAGTTTCAAGACTGGTGAATATCTAAGTACCTAAATGCTGATTTTCAGCGTTCTGTTCTCACTCGCAGACGTGCTGTTGAACTGGAAATCCACTACACAGTCGTCAGATTATTCTTTTCCTGTCCACACAAACCATACTTCAGAATGCATTGCAATCTTCACTTCAGACTGTTCCATTTATTCAATTCCAATCTGAAATTCACCGAATCTCCAACTCCAGGCAGGCTTTCGTTACACCACTGATGATGTTCATGGAATCCAATGCTGGATTTCAGAGGCATGATCACACTCGCAGGCCTGCTGTCCAAATGCTTATCCACTCAAATCTGGTCAGCTCTTCATTTTCCTGTCCACAAAACCCAGACTTCAGAAGCAATTGGAATCTCCACTACAGAATGTTCCATTCATTCACTCCCAATCGGGAATTCATCGAATCTCCACTCCAGGCAGGATTCCTTGACACCACTGGTGAATATCCAAGTAACGCAATGTTGGTTTTCAGCAGCCAGTACAAAGTCGCAGTCTGCTGTTCAACAGGCTCTCCACTCTTCCCTGCTCTGATCTTCATTTTCCTGTACACAAAATCCAGACTTCAGAAATCATTGGAATCTCTCCTACGGAATGTTCCATTCATTCCCTGCCAATATAGATTTCATGGAATATCCACTCCAGGCATGCTTTCGTTGCACCATTGGAGAATGTCCAAGTAACCTAATGCTGTTTTCCAGCATCCGCTTCACAGTCCCGGGCATGCAGTTCAACGGGATTTCCACTCCAACCTGGTCAGCTCTTCCGTTTCCTGTCCACCCAACAAAGACTTTCGAAATCATTTGAATCTCCACTACAGAATATTCCAATCATTCATTGATAATCTGAAGTTCTTCGAATCTCCACTCCAGGCAAGCAGTCCTTACACCACTGGTGAATTTCCAAGTAAACAATGCTGGTTTTCATAGGCGTGTTCACACTCGGAGTCGTACTGTTCAACTGGCTGTCCACTCAACCCTGGTCAGCTCTTCTTTTTCCTGTTCACATAACCCAGACTTCAGAAACCATTAGAATCTCCACTTCAGAATGTTCCATTCATTCACTACCAATCTGGAATTCATCGAATCTCCACTGCATACAGGATATCTTTCAACCACTGGTGAATATTCAAGTAACCCAATGGTGGTTTTCAGCAGCCTGTTCAAATTAGCAGGCGTGGTCTTCAACTGGCTATCATATCCCACCTGGTAAGCTTTTCAGTTTCTTATCCATACAACATAGAATTCAGAAACCATTGGAATCTCCACTACAGAATGTTCCATTCATTCACTGCCTATTTGGAATTCTTGGAACCTACACTCCAAGCAGGCTTTCATTACACCACTGGTGAATGTCCAAGTAACACACTGCTGGTTTTCAGCATACTGTTCACACTCGCATGTATGCTATTCAACAGGCTATCCACTCCACAGTGGACAAGTCTTTCTTTTACTGTCCAAACAACCCACACCTCAGAAACCATTGGAATATCCACTACAGAATGTTCAATTCATTCACTGCGAATCGGGAGTTCATATGAACCTCCACTCCATGAACACATTCGTTATACCACTGGTGAATGTCCAAGTAACCCAATGCTGGTTTTCAGAGGAATGATTATTCTCAAAGGCCTGGTCTTCAACTGGCTATAAAATCCCACCTGGTATGCTCTTAAGTTTCTTGTCCATACAACGTAGAATTCAGAAATCTGTACAATCTCCACTACAGAATGTTCCATTCATTCACTGCTGGTATGGAATTCATCAAATCTCCACTCCAGGCAGACTTTAGTTTCAACACCGGTGAATATCTAAGTAACTGAATGCTGATTTTCAGCGTTCTGTTCTCACTCGCAGACGTGCTGTTGAACTGGCAATCCACTACACAGTGGTCAGATTATTCTTTTCCTGTCCACAAAAACCATACTTCAGAATTCATTGGAATCTCCACTACAGACTGTTCCATTGATTCAATTCCAATCTGGAATTCATCGAATATCCAACTCCAGACAGGCTTTCGTTACACCACTGATGATTTTCAAGGAATCCAATGCTGGATTTCAGAGGCATGATCACACTCGCAGGAGTGCTGTCCAACTGCCTATCCACTCAATCCTGGTCAGTTCTTCATTTTCCTGTCCACAAAAACCAGACTTCGGAAGCAATTAGAATCTCCACTACAGAATATTCCATTCATTCACTCCTAATCGGGAATTCATCGAATCTCCTCTCCAGGTAGGATTCCTTGACGCCACTGGTGAATATCCAAGGAACACAATGTTGGTTTTCAACAGCCAGTTCAAAGTCGCACTCTGCTGTTCCACAGGCTATCCAATCTTCCCTGGTCAGCTCTTCATTTTCCTGTACACAAAACCCAGACATCAGAAATCATTGGAATCTCTCCTACGGAATGTTCCATTCATTCCCTGCCAAATCGAATTCATGGAATCTCCACTCCAGGCATGCTTTCGTTGCACCATTGGAGAATGTCCAAGTAACCTAATGCTGTTCTCTAGCGTCCGCTTCACACTACCAGGCGTGATGTTCAATGGTATATCCACTCCAACCTGGTCAGCTCTTCCGTTTCCTCTCCACAAAACCCAGACTTTCGAAATCATTTGAATCTCCACTACAGAATATTCCTCTCATTTACTGCTAATCTGAAGTTCTTCGAATCTCCACTCCAGGCAAGCTTTCGTTACACCACTGGTGAATGTCCAAGTAACCAATGCTGGTTAGATCTACATTTTCCTGTCCACATAACTTAGACTTCAGAAACCATTATAATCTCCACTACAGAATGTTCCATTCATTCACTGCCGATCTGGAATTTATCGAATCTCCACTCCAGGCAGAATTCAGATACACGACTTGTGAATATCTAAGTAACTGAATGCTGATATTCAGCGTTCTGTTCTCACTCGCAGACGTGCTGTTGACCTGGCAATCCACTACACAGTGGTCAAATTATTCTTTTCCTGTCCACAAATACCATACTTCAGAATTCATTGGAATCTACAATACAGACTGTTCCATTGTTTCAATTCAATCTGAAATTCATCGAATCTCCACCTCCAGGCAGGCTTTCGTTACACCACTGATGATGTCCAAGGAATCCAATGCTGGATTTCAGAGTCATAATCACACTCGCAGGCGTGCTGTCCAACTGCCTATCCACTCATCCCTGGTCAGCTCTTCATTTTCCTGTCCACAAAACCCAGACTTCAGAAGTAATTGGAATCTCCACTAGAGAACGTTCCATTCATTCACTCCCAATCGGGAATTCATCGAATCTCCACTCCAGGCAGGATTCCTTGGCACCACTGGTGAATATCCTAGTAACGGAATGTTGGTTTTCAGCAGCCAGTTCAAAGTCGCAGTCTGCTGTGCAACAGGCTGTACACTCTTCCCTGCTCTGCTCTTCATTTTCCTGTACACAATCCCCAGACCTCAGAATTCATTGCAATATCTCCTACGGAATGTTCCATTCATTCCCTGCCAATATCGAATTCATGGAATCTCCACTCCAGGCATGCATTCTTTGCACCATTGGAGAATGTCCAAGTAACCTAATGCTGTTTTCTAGCGTCCGCTTCACATTCTCAGGCGTGCTGTTCAACGGGCTATCCAGTCAAATCTGGTCAGCTCTTCCATTTACTGTCCACACAACCCAGACTTTCGAAATCATTTGAATCTCCACTACAGAATATTCCACTCATTCACTGCTAATCTGAAGTTCTTCGAATCTCCACTCCAGGCAAGCTTTCGTTGCACCACTGGTGAATGTCCAAGTAACCAATGCTGGTTTCCATAGGCGTGTTCACACTCGGAGTCGTGCTGTTCAACTGGCTGTCCACACAACCCTGGTCAGCTCTTCGTTTTCCTGTTCACATAACCCAGACTTCAGAAACCATTAGAATCTCCACTTCAGAATGTTCCATTCATTCACTGCCAATCTGGAATTCATCGAATCTCCACTGCAGACAGGATTTTTTTACACCACTGGTGAATATTCAAGTAACCCAATGGTGGTCTTCAGCAGCCTGTTCAAATTCGCAGGCCTGGTCTTCAACTGGCTATCAAATCCCACCTGGAATGCTCTTCAGTTTCTTGTCCATACAACGGAGAATTCAGAAACCATTGGAATCTCCACTACAGAATGTTCCATTCATTCACTGCCTATTTGGAATCCTTGGAACCTACACTCCAGGCAGGCTTTCTTTACACCACTGGTGAATGTCCAAGTAACACACTGCTGGTTTTCAGCATGCCGTTTACACTCGCATGCATGCTATTCCACTGGTTATCAACGCCACAGTGGTCAAGTCTTTCTTTTACAGTCCAAACAACCCACACGACAGAAATTATTGGAATATCCACTACAGAATGTTCAATTCATTCACTGCGAATCGGGAATGCATCTGAACCTCCACTCCATGAACGCATTCGTTATACCACTGGTGAATGTCCAAGTAACCCAATGCTGGTTTTCAGAGGACTGTTTATTCTCGCAGGCCTGGTCTTCAAAAGTCTATAAAATCGCACCTAGTAAGCTCTTCAGTTTCTTGTCCATACAACGTAGAATTCAGAAACCATTGGAATCTCCACTACAGAATGTTCCATTCATTCACTGCCTATTTGGAATTCTTGGAACCAACACTCCAGGCAGGCTTTCTTTACACCACTTGTGAATGTCCAAGTAACACATAGCTGGTTTTCAGCATACTGTTCACACTCCCATGCATGCTATTCTACTGGTTATCCACTCCACAGTGGTCAAGTCTTTCTTTTACTGTCCAAACAACCCACACGACAGAAATCATTGGAGTATCCATTATAGAATGTTCATTTCATTCACTGCGAATCGGGAATTCATCTGAACCTCCACTCCATGAACGCATTCGTTATACCACTGGTGAATATCCAAGTAACCCAATGCTGGTTTTCAGAGCACTGTTCATTCTCGCAGGCCTGTTGTTCAACTGGGTATCCATTCTAAACGGTTTTGCTCTTAATTTTCCTGTCCACACACATCGGATTTCAGAAATAATTGGAATCTCCACTACAGAACGTTCCATTTATTCACTGCGAATCTGGAATTCATTTGAATCTCCACTCCAGACAGGCTTTCGTTTCACCACTGTTGATAGTCCAAGTAACGCACTGCTCCTTTTCATTGTCCTGATCACCCTCGGTGGTGTGCTGTTCAACTGGCTATCCACTGAACCCTGGTCAGCTCTTCATTTTCCTGTCCCCACTACCTAGACTTCAGAAATAATTGGAATCTCCTGTACAGAATGTTCCATTCCTTCACTGCCAATTTGGAATGCATCGAATCTCCACTTCAGGCCCGATTTCTTTTCACTACTGTTGAATGTACAAGTAACCCACGCCTGCTTTTCAGCGGCCTGTTCACACTCGCAGGATTGCTTTTCAAATGACTATCCCCTCAACCCTGGTCAGCCCTACATTTTCCTGTCCACATAACTTAGACTTCAGAAACCATTATAATCTCCACTACAGAATGTTCCATTCATTCACTGCCGATCTGGAATTCATCGAATCTCCACTGCAGTCAGGATTTCTTTACACCACTGGGGAATATTCAAGTAACCCAATCGTGGTCTTCAGAAGCCTGTTCAAATTCGCAGGCCTGGTCTTCAACTGGCTATCAAATCCCACATGGTAAGCTCTTCCGTTTCTTGTCCGTACAACGTAGAACAGGGAAACCATTGGAATCTCAACTACAGAATGTTCCATTCATTCACTGCCTATTGGGAATTCTTGGAACCTACACTCCAGGCAGGCTTTCATTACACCACTGGTGAATGTCCAATTAACACATTGCTGGTTTTCAGCATATTGTTCACACTCGCATGCATGCTATTCATCAGGCTATCCACTCCACAGTGGTCAAGTCTTTCTTTTACTGTCCAAACAACCCACACGACAGAAATAATTGGAATATCAACTACAGAATGTTCAATTCATTCACTGCCAATCGGGTATTCATCTCAACCTCCACTCCATGAACGCATTCGTTATACCACTGGTGAATGTCCAAGTAACCCAATGCTGGTTTTCAGAGCACTGTTCATTCTCGCAGGCTTTCTGTTCAACTGCCTATCCATTCTAACCTGTTTTGCTCTTCATTTTCCTGTACATACACATCGGAGTTCAGAAATAATTGGAATCTCCACTACAGAACGTTCCATTTCTTCACTGCGAATCTGGAATTCATCTGAATCTCCACTCCAGGCAGGCTTTCGTTACACCACTGTTGAATGTCCAAGTAACGCACTTTTCGTTTTCATTGTCCTGATCCCTGTCGGAGGCGTGCTGTTCAACTGTCTATCCACTGAATCCTGGTCAGCTCCTCATTTTCCTGTCCACTCAACCCAGACTTCAAAATTCAATGGAATCTCCACTACAGAATGTTCCATTCATTCACTACCAATCTGGAATTCATCGAATCTCCACTCCACGCCCGATTTCTTTTTACTAGTCTTGAATGTACAAGTAACCCAAGCCTGCTTTTCAGCGGCCTGTTCACACTCGCAAGAGTGCTGTTCAACTGACTATCCACTCAACCCTGGTCAGCTCTACATTTTCCTGTCCACATAACTTAGTCTTCAGAAACCATTATAATCTCCACTACAGAATGTTCCATTCATTCACTGCCTATCTGGAATTCATCGAATCTCCATTCCAGGCAGAATTCAGTTACACGACTGGTGAATATCTAAGTAACTGAATACTGATTTTCAGCGTTCTGTTTCCACTCGCAGACGTGCTGTTGAACTGGCAATCCACTACACAGTGGTCAGATTATTCTTCTCCTGTCCACACAAACCATAGTTCAGAATTCATTGGAATCTCCACTACAGACTGTTCCATTGTTTCAATTCCAATCTGGAATTCATCGAATCTCCAACTCCATGAAGGCTTTCGTTACACCACTGATGATGTCCAAGGAATCCAATGCTGGATTTCAGAGGCATGATCACACTCGCAGGCGTGCTGTCCAACTGCCTATCCACTCAAACCTGGTCAGCTCTTCATTTTCCTGTCCACAAAACCCAGACTTCAGAAGTAATTGGAATCTCCACTACAGAATGTTCCGTTCACTCACTCCCAATCGGGAATTCATCGAATCTCCACACCAGGCTGGATTCTTTGACACCACTGGTGAATATCCAAGTAACGCAATGTTGGTTTTCAGCAGCCAGTTGAAAGTCGCAGTCTGCTGTGCAACAGGCTATCCACTGTTCCCTGCTCTTCTCTTCATTTTCCTGTACACAAAACCCAGACTTCAGAATTCATTGGAATCTCTCCTACGGAATGTTCCATTCATTCCCTGCCAATATCGAATTCATGGAATCTCCACTCCAGGCATGCTTTCATTGCACCATTGGAGAATGTCCAAGTAACCTACTGCTGTTTTCTAGCGTCCGCTTCACATTCTCAGGCGTGCTGTTCAACGGGCTATCCAGTCAAACCTGGTCAGCTCTTCCATTTCCTGTCCACACAACCCAGACTTTTGAAATCATTTCAATCTCCACTACAGAATATTCCACTCTTTCACTGCTAATCTGAAGTCCTTCGAATCTCCACTCCAGGCAAGCTTTCGTTACACCACTGGTGAATGACCAATTAACCAATGCTGGTTTTCATAAGCGTGTTCACACTCGGAGTCGTGCTGTTCAACTGGCTGTCCACCCAACCCTGGTCAGCTCTTCTTTTTCCTGTTCACACAACCCAGACTTCAGAAACCGTTAGAATCTCTACTGCAGAATGTTCCATTCATTCACTGCCAATCTGGAATTCATCGAATCTCCACTGCAGACAGGATTTCTTTACACCACTCGTGAATATTCAAGTAACCCAATGGAGGTCTTAAGCAGCCTGTTCAAATTAGCAGGCCTGGTCTTCAACTGGCTATCAAATCCCACCTGTTAAGCTCTTCCGTTTCTTGTTCATACAACGTAGAATTCATAAACCATTGGAATCTCCACTACAAAATGTTCCATTCATTCACTGCCTATTTGGAATTCTTGGAACCTACACTCCAGGCAGGCTTTCTTTACCCCACTGGTGAATGTCCAAGTAACACACTGCTGTTTTTCAGCATACTGTTCACACGCGCATGCATGCTATTCAACTGGCTATCCACTCCACAGTGGTCAAGTCTTGCTTTTACTGTCCGAACAACCCACACGACAGAAATTATTGGAATATCCACAACAGAATGTTCAATTCATTCACTGCGAATCGGGAATTCATAAGAACCTCCACTCCATGAACGCATTCTTTATACCACTGATGAATATCCATGTAACCCAATGGTGGTTTTCAGCAGCCTGTTCAAATTCGCAGGCCTTTTCTTCAACTGTCTATCAAATCCCACCTGGTAAGGTCTTCAGTTTCTTGTCCATACAACGTAGAATTCAGAAACCATTGGAATCTCCACTACAGAATGTTCCATTCATTCACTCCCTATTTGGAATTCTTGGAACCAACACTCCAGGCAGGCTTTCTTTACACCACTGGTGAATGTCCAAGTAACACATTGCTGGATTTCAGCATACTGTTCACACTCGCATGCATGCTATTCAACTGGCTATCCACTCCACAGTGGTCAAGTCTTTCTTTTACTGTCCAAACAACCCACACGACAGAAATCATTGGAATATCAACTACAGAATGTTCAATTCATTCACTGCGAATAGTGAATTCATTTGAACCTCCACTCCTTGAACGAATTCGTTATACCACTGGTGAATGACCAAGTAACGCAATGCTGGTTTTCAGAGGACTACTCAATCTCGCAGGCCTGCTGTTCAACTGGCTATCCATTCTAACCAGGTCTGCTCTTCATTTTCCTGTCCACACACATCGGATTTCAGAAATAATTGGAATCTCCACTACAGAACGTTCCATTCATTCACTGCGAATCTGGAATTCATCTGAATCTCCACTCCAGGCAGGCTTTCGTTACACCTCTGTTGAATGTCCAAGTAACACACTGCTCTTTTTCATTGTCCTTATCACCCGGGGAAGCATGCTGTTCAACTTGCTATCCACTGAACCCTGGTCAACACTTCATTTTCCTGTCCCCACAACCTAGAATTCAGAATTGATTTGAATCTCCTGTACAGAATGTTCCATTCATACACTGCCAATCTGGAATTCATAGAATCTCCACTCCAGGCAGGATTTCTTTACACCACTGGTCAATATCCAAGTACCCCAATGCTGGTTTTTCGCGGCCTATTCACACTCGCTGGTGTGCTATTCTACTGGCTATCCTCTCCAACCTGATCAGCTTTTCATTTTCCTGTCCACTCAACCCAGACTTCAAAATTCAATGGGATCTCCACTACAGAATGTTCGATTCATTCACTCCTAATCTGGAATTCATCGAATATCCACTCCAGGCCGGATTTCCTTTCACTAGTGTTGAATGTACAAGTAACCCAAAGCTGCTTTTCAGCGGCCTGTTCACACTCACAGGAGTGCTGTTCAACTGACTCACCACTCAACCCTGGTCATCTCTATATTTTCCTGTTCACATAACCGAGACTTCAGAAACCATTAGAATCTCCACTTAAGATTGTTCCACTCATTCAGTGCCAATCTGGAATTCTTCGAGTCTCCACTGCAGACAGGATTTCTTTACACCACTGGTGAATATTCAAGTAACTCAATGGTGGTTTTCAGCAGCCTCTTCAAATTCGCAGGCCTGGTCTTCAACTGGCTAACAAATCACACCTGGCAAGCTCTTCAGTTTCTTGTACATCCAATGTAGAATTCAGAAACCATTGGAATCTCCACTACAGAATGTTCCATCCATTCACTGCCTATTTGGAATTCCTGGAACCTACACGCCAGGAAGGCTTTCTTTACACCACTGTGAATGTCCAAGTAACACATTGCTGGTTTTCAGCATGCTGTTCACACTCGCAGGAGTGCTGTTCAACTGACTATCCACTCAAGCCTGCTCAGCTCTTCATTTTCCTGTCCAAATAAATTAGACTTCAGAAACCATTATAATCTCCACTACAGAATGTTCCATTCATTCACTGCAGATCTGGATTTCATCGGATCTCCACTCCAGGCAGACTTTAGTTACACGACTGGTGAATATCAAAGTAACTGAATGCTGATTTTCAGCGTTCTGTTCTCACTCGCAGACGTGCTGTTGAACTGGCAATCCACTGCACAGTGGTCAGATTATTCTTTTCCTGTCCACACAAACCATGCTTCAGAATTCATTGGAATCCCCGATAGAGACTGTTCCATTGATTCAATTCCAATCTGGAATTCATCGAATCTCCAACTCCAGGCAGGCATTCGTTAAACCACTGATCCTGTCCAAGGAATCCAATGCTGGATTTCAGCGGCATGATCATACTCGCAGGCGTGCTCTCCAACTGCCTAACCACTTAACCCTGGTCAGCTCTTGATTTTCCTGTAAACAAAACCCAGACTTCACAGATAATTGGAATCTCCACTACAGAATGTTCCATTCATTCACTCCCAATCGGGAATTCATCGAATCTCCACTCCAGGCAGTATTCCTTTACACCACTGGTGAATATCCAAGTAACCCAATGTGGGTTTTCAGCAGCCAGTTCAAAGTCGCAGTCTGCTGTTCAACAGCCTATGCATTCTTCCCTGCTCTGCTCTTCATTTTCCTGTACGCAATACCAGACTTCAGAAATCAGTGGAATCTCTCCTACGGAATGTTCCATTCATTCCCTGCCAATATCGAATTCATGGAATCTCCATTCCAGGCATGCTTCCGTTGCACCATTGGAGAATATCCAAGTAACCTAATGCTGTTTTCCAGCGTCCGCTTCACACCCAGGCGTGCTGTTCAACGGGCTATCCACTCTGACCTGGTCAGTTCTTCCATTTCCTGTCCACTCAACCCAGTCTATCGAAATCATTTGAATCTCCACTACAGAATATTCCACTCTTTCACTGCTAATCTGAAGTTCTTCGAATCTCCACTCCAGGCAAGCTTTCGTTACACCACTGGTGAATGTTCAAGTAACCAATGCTGGTTTTCATAGGCGTGTTCACACTCGGAGTCGTGCTGTTCAATTGGCTGTCCACTCAACCCTGGTCAGCTCTTCTTTTTCCTGATCACATAACCGAGACTTCAGAAACCATTAGAATCTCCACTTCAGAATGTTCCACTCATTCACTGCCAATCTGGAATTCATCGAATCTCCACTGCAGACAGGATTTCTTTACACAACTGGGGAATATTCAAGTAACCAAATGGTGGTTTTCAGCATCCTGTTCAAACTCACAGGCCTGGTCTTCAACTGGCTATCAAATCCCACCTGGAATGCTCTTCAGTTTCTTGTCCATACAACGTAGAATTCAGAAACCATTGGAATCTCCACTACAGAATGTTCCATTCATTCACTGCCTATTTGGAATTCTTGGAACCTACACTCCAGGCAGGCTATCTTTACACCACTCATGAATATCCAAGTAACACATTTCTGGTTTTCAGCATATTGTTCACACTCGCATGCATGCTATTCAACTGGATATCCACTCCACAGTGGTCAAGTCTTTCTTTTACTGTCCAAACAACCCACACGACAGAAATCATTGAAATATCCGCTACAGAATATTCAATTCATTCACTGCGAATCGGGAATTCATCTGAACCTCCACTCCATGAACGCATGCTTTATACCACTGGTGAATGTCCAAGTAACCCAATGCTGGTTTTCAGAGGGCTGTTCAATCTCCCAGGCCTGCTGTTCAACTGGCTATCCATTCTAACCTGGCCTGCTCTTGATTTTCCTGTCCACACACATCGGATTTGAGAAATAATTGGAATCTCCACTACAGAACGTTCCATTCATTCACTGCGAATCTGGAATTCATCTGAATCTCCACTCCAGGCAGGCTTTCGTTACACCTCTGTTGAATGTCCAAGTAACACATTTCTCGTTTTCATTGTCCTGATCCCCCTCGGAGGCGTGCTTTTCAACTGGCTATCCACTGAACCCTGGTCAGCTCTTCATTTTCCTGTCCCCACTACCTAGACTTCAGAAATGTTTGGATTCTCCTGTACAGAATGTTCCATTCATTCACTGCCAATCTGGAATTCATCGAATCTCCACTCCAGGCAGGATTTCGTTACACCACTGGTCAATATGCAAGTACCCCAATGCTGGTTTTTCGCGGCCTTTTCACACTCGCTGGTGTGATATTCTACTGGCTATCCTCTCCAACATGATCAGCTCTTCATTTTCCTGTCCACTCAACCCAGACTTCAAAATTCAATGGGATCTCCACTACAGAATGTTCCATTCATTCACTCCCAATCTGGAATTCATCGAATCTCCACTCAAGGCCAGATTTCGTTTCACTAGTGTTGAATGTACAAGTAACCCAAGGCTGCTTTTCAGCGGCCTGTTCACACTCGCAGGAGTGCCGTTCAACTGACTATCCACTCAACCCTGGTCAGCTCTACATTTTCCTGTCCACCTAACTTAGACTTCAGAAACTATTATAATCTCCTATACAGAATGTTCCATTCATTCACGGCCGATCTGGAATTCATCGAATCTCCACTCCAGGCAGACTTTAGTTACACGACTGGTGAATTTCTAAATAGCTGAATGCTGATTTTCAGCGTTCTGTTCTCACTCGCAGACGTGCTGTTGAACTGGAAATCCACTACACAGTGGTCAGATTATTCTTTTCCTGTCCACAGAAACCATACTTCAGAATTCATTGGAATCCCCGATACAGACTGTTCCATTGATTCAATTCCAATCTGGAATTCATCGAATCTCCAACTCCAGGCAGGCTTTCGTTACACCACTGATGATGTCCAAGGAATCCAATGCTGGATTTCAGAGGCATGATCACTCTCCCAGGCGTGCTGTCCAACTGCCTGTCCACTCAACCCTGGTCAGCTCTTCATTTTCCTGTCCACAAAACCCAGACTTCAGACGTAATTCGAATCTCCACTACAGAATGTTCCATTCATTCACTCCCAATCGGGAATTCATCGAATCTCCACTCCAGGCAGGATTCCTTGACACCACTGGTGAATATCCAAGTACCCCAATGTTGGTTTTCAGCAGCCAGTTCAAAGTCGCAGTCTGCTGTTCAACAGGCTATCCACTCTTCCCTGCTCTGCTCTTCATTCTCCTGTACACAAAACCCAAACTTAAGAAATCATTGGAATCTCTCCTACGGAATGTTCCATTCATTCCCTGCCAATATCGGGTTCAATTCCTTGCCCTCTAATAGAGGAAGCTCCGGAGAGTATCTGGTCCTCCCGGCAAAGCCTGGCAATCCACCCGTGAAATATTCCTTATGCTAATATTACGGTCACCACAAGTCTCCAAACAAAGACATTACTGAACAACGCCAGCAAATTAATGAAGTAAGGGAAGACTGGGAGAGTGACAGTGATCCACACTGCTGACTAGTGAACTCATCTCAATATCCCATGTATTATTCCTGCATTTCTCCTCGTTCTCCATGAAATCGAGTCGAATTAAATATCTGCCAGGTGAGCATTTGCTGTCAACTCTCCCAAGGCCTGCTGTTCTGCTCTCAATCTGGCCGAATGTAGTAATCTGTTCTTTAACCCTGCCACACTACCGAGTGACCTGAGTTCTTCTAAATATAAACACGTACATATCTGGTTTCTTTCTGCCTGTGCACTCAATCAAGCCAAAGTTTTCATCATCCTGTCTATTCTAACCAGGCCTGGTGTGCATCAACTTCTGAATCAATGGAAACCATATGGTACTCTGCCAGTCAACGCCACCCTGTGGTGGTGATGGTCGAAATCCTCTAAAACTAGTCAGGGTTGGAATTCTTCTGTGTGTTCCAATAACCCAATGCTGGTTTTCTGCGGCCTGTTCACACTCGCAGGTGTGTTCTTCACTGGCTTCCCACTCCACCCTGGAAAGCTCTTCATTTCCTGGTGCCAATGACCCATAGTTCTGAAATCATTGGTATCACCACTACAGAATGTTCCATTCATTCACTGCGAATCTGGAATTCATCTGAATCTTCACTCCAGGCAGGCTTTCCTTACACCACTTGTGAATGTCCAAGTAACCCAATGCTGGTTACAGCTATCTATTCACATTCGCAGGCATACTGTTCAAGTGGCTATCCACTCAAGCCTAGTCAGCTCTTCATTTTCATGTCCACACAATCCAGACTTCAGAAATCATTGGAATCTCCACTACAGACTGTTCCATTCACTCACTGCCAATCTGGAGTCCATCGAATCTCCACTCCAGGGAGGCTTTCGCTACACACTGGTGAATGTCCAAGTAACCCAATGCTGGTTTTCAGCGTCCTGTTCACACTCGGAGGCGTGCTGTTCAACTGGCTACACACTCCACCCTGGTCAACTCTTCATTTTCCTGTCCACACAACCCAGGCTTCAGAAATCATTGGAATCTCCACTACATAATTTTTCATTCATTCGCTTCCAATCTGGAGTTCATCGAATCTCCACTGCAGGCAGGCTTTCTCTTGGAGTACACGGAGCTTAGGTCTATCAGGTTGCACCCATCAAAGTGCTCCCGATTCATTTCTATTACTTTGTCTGTAAACACTGCTATGCTCTGTTCCCCAACCAATTTGCAAGGTCTCATCCTTCTTAGACACTGAAGCTTTACTATAAGTTAATATTGCCTTTCTCCTCTCCTGATGTCTTTTGAGCAGTTTACTTTAATGCAATGTCCTTTTGTATAGATACAGGAAGACAATTAATTAATATGCTTTGTAACTTAGGAATTGATTGTCTTAGAATATTATTCACTCCGGGACATCTGCATTCTCAACTTAAGCCACAGTTGCCCTCATTTCCTAGCACCCAAGGGCAGGGTCCCGACGTGGGACTGGAAGGAACCAGGGCAAGCCAGTAAGTTATGTGCTACCCTGGCATCGCGATGGGCCTGGCCAAGGTGCCACGATTCTTAACTATAAGTTAAGAGTTTGATCATAGGCAAATGCTGTCATGACCTGACAATCTCCATTGACCTCCCTGGAGTGGGGAAACGGCCTGAACGCCGGCCTTTTTATTTTTTCTGTGTTTACACACAAAACCTCTGGTAAATGTTAAACCACTGGTAAATGTCGAAGTAACCCAATGCTGGTTTTTAGCGGCCTGTTCACACTCGCATTCGTGCTGCTCAACAAGCTATCCACACCAACCTGGTCAACTCTTCCTTTTCCTGTCCACACAACCCAGACTTCAGAAATTATTGGAATTTCCACTACAGAATGTTCCATTCATTCACTGCCATCCTGGATTTCATCTAAATCTACACTCCAGGCAGGCTTCCGTTACACCTCTGGTGAATGTCCATGTAACTCAATGACGGTATTCAGCGGCCTGTGCTGGTCACTGGCTGTCCTCTCCACACTTTGCAGTCCTTCATTTTCCAGTCCACACAACGCAGACATCAGAAATCATTGGAATCCCCACTGCAGAATGTTCCGGTCATTCACTGCGTGTCTGGAATACATCTGAATCTCCACTCGGCGCAGTCTTTCGTTACAGCACTGGTATGTCTACCAGAAACTTGGAATGATGTGAATCTGCACTCTACAATCATCCATGGGCTGCTTTACATCTTCCTATCTACACTGCCATTCTGGCGCGAAAGCACAACAGTAGGACGTCTACGTCACGCAGCCATCCTGGCCGAGCCACGCTCAATTCCTCGTTCTCTCAGAGAGCCCGGGAAGCTACCTAGAGTATCTGGGTCTTGTGGCAAAGCCTGGCAAGATACTCGTGAAATATTTCATATGCCTAAATTAGACTCACCACAAGTCTTCAAACGAAGATGCTACTGAACCATGCCAGCAAATCAATGAAGTCCGGGAGGACTGGGAGAGTGACAGTGATCCACACTGCTGAGTTGTGAATTCATCTCAATATCCAATGTATAAAGCCTGCGTTTCTTCTAGTTCTCCACGAAATTGCATCGAATTAGAAATCTGCCAAGTGAGCATTTGCTTTCAACTTTCCCCAGGCCTGCTGTACAGCTCCCTATCCAGTTGAATACAGTATTCTGTTTATTAACCCTGCCACACTACCGAGCAACCTGAATTCATCTAAATGTCAACACCAACATATCTGGTTTTCACTGCCGGTGCACTCAATAAAGCCGAAGTTATCATCATCCCGTCCACTCTAACCAGGTCTGGTGTGCATGGACTTCTGAATCAATAGAAACGATATGGTATTCTCCCGGTCAATGCCACCCAGTGGTGGTGATGATCGTATGCCTCTAAGACTCGTCAGGGTTGGGATTTTTCTGCATGTCCCAGTAACCCAATGCTAGTGGTCAGCGGCCTGTTCACATACATCAGGCATGGTGCTCACTGGCTATCCACTCCACCCTGGTCAGCTCTTCATTTCCTAGTGCCCATTACACAAAGTTCTGAAATCGTTTGTATCTCTACTACAGAATGTTCCATTCATTCACTGCGAATCTGGAATTCATCTAAATCTCCACTCCAGGCAGGCTTTGGTTACACCACTGGTGAAAATCCAAGTAACCCAATGTTGGTTTTCAGCGGCCCATTCACACTCGCAGGTGTGCTGTTCAAATGGCTCCATCCTGGTCAGATCTTCCTTTTCCTGTCCACACAACCCAGACTTTAGAAATCATTGGAATACCCACTACAAAATATTCCATTCATTTGCTGCCAATATGGAGTTCTTCGAATCTCTACTCCAGGAAGGCTTTTGTTACACCACTGGTGAATGTACACGCAACCCAATGATGGTTTTCAGCTAGCCTGTGCTATTCACTGGCTATCCAGTCCACCCTGGTGGTTTCTTCATTTTCCTGTCCACAGAGTCCAGACATCAGAAATCATTGGAATCTCCACTACAGTTTGTTCCGGTAATTCACTGTGAGTCTGGAATACATCTGAATATCCACTCTGCACAGGCATTCATTACAGCACTGGTATGTCTACCCAGAAACTTGAGATAATCTGAATCTGCACTATAAAATCATCCATGGGCTGCTTTTCATCTTCTTATCAACACTGCGATTCTGTCGCGAAAGCACAGCAGTTTGATGAGTGCGTCACGCAGCCAGCGTGGCCGAGCGGGGTTCAATTCTTCGCCCGCTCAGGGAGCCCGGGAAGCTGGCGAAAGAATCTGGCCTTTGTGGCAAAGCCTGGCAAGACACCCGTGAAATATTTCATATGTCAAAATTACAGTCACTACAAGTCTCCAAACGAATACGATACTGAACCGCGCAAGCAAATCAATGAAGTCCAGGAGGACTGGGAGAGTGACAGTGACCCACACTGCTGAATATTGAATTCATCTCAATATCCAATGTATTAGGCCTGCCTTTCTTCTCGTTCTCCAAGAAATCGAGTCGAATTAGAGATCTGCCACGTGAGCATTTGCTGTCAACCCTCCACAGGACTGCTGTTCAGCTCCCTATCCAGTCGAATATAGTATTCTGTTCATTTACCCTGCCACACTACCGAGCGACCTAAGTTCATCTAAATATAAACAACTACATATAATGTTTTTGATCTGCCTGTGCACTCAATCAAACCGAAGTTTTCATTATCCCGTCTACTCTAACCAGGCCTGGTGTGTATTGACTTCTGAATCAATTTGAAACCATATGGTACTCTCCCGGTCAACGCCACCGTGTGGTGGTGATGATCGTATGACTCTAAAACTCGTCAAGGTTGGGATTCTTCTGCATGTCCCAGTAACCCAATGCTAGTGGTCAGCTGCCTGTTCACATACCGGAGGCGTGGTGCTCACTGGCTATCAACTCCACACTGGTCAGCTCTTCATTTCCTGTTGCCCATAACCCAGAATTAGAAATCATTTGCATCTATACTACAGAACATTCCATTGATTCCCTGCGATTCTGGAATTAATCTGAATCTCCACTCCAGGCAGGCTTTCGTTACACCACTGTTAAATGTCCAAGTAACCCAAGGATGGTTTTCAGCGGCCTGTTCACACTCACAGGCGTGCAGTTCAACTGGCTATCCACACAACCCTGGTCAGATCTTCATTTTCCTGTTCACAAAACCTAGACTTCAGAAATCATTGGAATCTCCACTACAAAATGTTACATTCCTTCACTGCCCATCTAGAATTCATCAAATTTTCACTCCAGGAAGGATTTCATTACACCACTGGTGAATATCCAAGTAACCCTATGCTGGTTTTCAGCTAGCGTGTTCAAACTCGGAGGCCTGCTTTTCAACTGACTTTCCACTCTAACCTGGTCTGCTCTTCATTTTCCTGTCCACACAACCCAGAACTCAGAAATCATTGGGATCTCCACTACAGATTGTTCCATTCATTCACTCTCAATCTGTAATTTATCTGAATCTCCACTTTAGGCATACTTTCGTTCCACCAACGGTGAATCTCCAAGTAACCCAATGCTGGTTTCCAGTGGCCTGTTCACACTCGCAGGCATGCTATTCAACTGACTATCCTCTAAACCCCGGTCAGCTCTTCATTTTCCAATCCGCACAACCCAGACTTGAGAAATCATTGGAATATCCACTACAGAATGTTCCATTCATTCACTGCGAATCTGGAATTCATATGAATCTCCACTCCAGGCAGGATTTGGTTACAACACTGGTGAAAATCCAAGTTACCCAATGCTAATGGTCTGATCACATACCGCAGGCGTGGTGTTCACTGGCTATCCATTCCACCCTGGTCAGCTCTTCATTTCCTGGTGCCAATAACCAAGAATTCTGAAATCATTGGTATCTTCACTACAGAATGTTCCGTTCATTCACTGCAAATCTGGAAATCATCTGAATATCCCCATCAGGAAGGCTTTCGTTACACCACTGGTGAATGTCCAAGTACCCCAATGTTGGTTTTCACCGTCCTGTACACACTCAAAGGTGTGCTGTTCAACTTGCTGTCCACTCAACGCTGCTCAGCTCTTCATTTTCTTGTCCACATAAACCAGACATCAGAAACCATTAGAATTTCCACTACAGAATGTTCCATTCATTCACTGCAAACATGGAAATCATCTGAATATCCACTCCAGGCGGGCTCTCATTACACCACTGTGGAATGCCCAAGTAATCCAATGCTTTTTTCCAGAGGCCTGTTCACACTCGAAGGCATGCTGCTCAACTGGCTAAACACTCAACCCAGGTCAGCTCTGCATTTTCTTGTCCACACAACATAGACTTCAGAAATCATTGGAATCTCTGCTACAGAATGTTCCATTCATTCACTGCCAATCTGGAGTTCATCGAATCTCCACTCCAGACAGGCTTTCGTGAAACCACTGTTGAAAGTCCATGTAATCCAATGCTGGTTTTCAGCGGCCTGCTCACACTCGCAGGCGTGCTGTTGAACTGGCTATAATCCAACATAGTCAGCACTTCATTTTCCTGTGCAAACAACACAGACTTCAGAAATCATTGGAATATCCACTATAAAATGTTCCATTCATTCACTGCAAATCTGGAATTAATCGAATCTGCACTCCAGGCAGGCTTTCGTTACAACGTTTGTGAATGTCCAAGTAACCCAGTGCTGGTTTTAAGAACCCTGTCACAATGACAGGCGTGCTGTTCACCTGGTTATACACTCAACCCTCGTCATCTCTTCATTTTCCTGTCCACACAACACAGAATTCAGAAATAAATGGAATCTCCACTAGAGAAATTTTCATTCATTCACTGCCAATCTTGAATTCATGGAATCTACACTCCAGGCAGGATTTCGTTACACGACTGGTGAATATCCAAGTAACACTCTGCTGGTTATCAGCAGCCTTTTCAAACTCACAGGCCTGCTATTCAACTGGCTATCCACTCTAACCTAGTCTGCTCTTCATTTTCCTGTCCACACAACCCAGACTTCAGAAATCATTGGAATATCCACTACAGAATGTTCAATTCATTCGCTGCGAATCTTGGATTCATGTGAATCTCCACTCCAGGCAGGCTTTCGTGAAACCACTGTTGAAAGTCCATGTAATCCAATGCTGGTTTTCAGCGGCCTGCTCACACTCGCAGGCGTGCTGTTGAACTGGCTATAATCCAACATAGTCAGCACTTCATTTTCCTGTGCAAACAACACAGACTTCAGAAATCATTGGAATATCCACTATAAAATGTTCCATTCATTCACTGCAAATCTGGAATTAATCGAATCTGCACTCCAGGCAGGCTTTCGTTACAACGTTTGTGAATGTCCAAGTAACCCAGTGCTGGTTTTAAGAACCCTGTCACAATGACAGGCGTGCTGTTCACCTGGTTATACACTCAACTCTCGTCATCTCTTCATTTTCCTGTCCACACAACACAGAATTCAGAAATAAATGGAATCTCCACTAGAGAAATTTTCATTCATTCACTGCCAATCTTGAATTCATGGAATCTACACTCCAGGCAGGATTTCGTTACACGACTGGTGAATATCCAAGTAACACTCTGCTGGTTATCAGCAGCCTTTTCAAACTCACAGGCCTGCTATTCAACTGGCTATCCACTCTAACCTAGTCTGCTCTTCATTTTCCTGTCCACACAACCCAGACTTCAGAAATCATTGGAATATCCACTACAGAATGTTCAATTCATTCGCTGCGAATCTTGGATTCATGTGAATCTCCACTCCAGGCAGGCTTGTAGTACACAACTGCTGAATGTCCAAGTAACACAATGCTGATTTTCAGCGCCCTGTTCACACTCACAGGCGTGCTGTTCAACTGGCTCTCCACTCCAGAGTGTTCCTGTCCAGGCAACCCAGACTTCCGAAATCATTGGACTTTCCACTGTAGAATGTTCCACTCATTACCCGCCAATCTGGAGATTATCTAATGTTCGATTCATTCACTGCAAATCTGGAATTCATAGAATCTCCACTCCAAGCAAGCTTTCGTTGCACCATTGGTGAATATCCAAGTAACCCTATGTTAGTTTCGGTGTCCTGTTCACAGTTACAGGCGTGCTGTTCAACGGGCTATCCACTCACCCTTGGTCAGCTCTGCCTTTTCCTGTCCACAAAGACCAGACTTCAGAAATCATTGGAATCTCCTTCTACAGAATTTCCATTCATTCACTGCCAATCTAGAATTCATCGAATCTCCACTCCAGGCAGGATTTTGCTACAACAATGGTGAATATCCATGTAACCCAATGCTGGTTTTCAGCGTCCTGTTCACACTCGCAGGTCTACTGTTCAACTGGCTTTCCACTCCACAGTGGTCAGCTCTTTCTTTTCCTGTCCACACATCCCGGACTTCAGAAATCATCGGAATCTGCACTACAGAATGTTCCATTCATTCACTGCAAATCTGGAGATCATCGAATCTCCACTCGAGACAGGCTTTTGATACACACGGTTGAATGTCCAAGTAACCCAATGCAGATTTTCAGAGGCCTGTTCACACTCGTAGGTGTGCTGTTCAACTGGATATCCACTATACCCTGGTCAACTCTTCATTTTTCTGTCCACAAAACACAGACTTCAGAAATTATTGGAATCTCCACTACAGAATGTTCCATTCATTAATGCCAATATAGAATTCACCGGATCTCCATTCCACGCAGGCCTTCTTTACACCACTGCTGAATATCCAAGTAACGCAAGGCTGCTTTTCATCGGCCTGTTCACACTCGCAGGTGTGCTCTTCAATTGGATATCCACTCCAACATGGTAAGCTCTACATTTTCCTGTCCACACAACCAGATTTCAGAAATCATTGGAATTTCCACTACAGAATGGTGCATTCATTCACTGTCAATCTGAAGATCATTGAATCTCCGCTCCAGTCAGGCTTTTGTTACACCACTGCTGAATGTTCAAGTAACTCATTGCTGGTTTTAGGAGGCCTGTTCACACTCGCAGGCGTGCTGTTCAACTGACTTTCCACTCCAATATGGTAAGCTCTTCATTTTCCTGTCCACACAACCCGGAATTCAGAAATTATTGGAATCTCCACTACACAATGTTCCATTCATTCAATGTGAATCTGGAATTCATCTGAATCTCCACTCGAGGCAGGCTTTCGTTACAACACTGGTGTATTTCCAAGTAACACAATGCTTGTTTTCAGCATCCTGTTCACACTCACAGGGGTGCTGTTCAACTGGCTATCCTCTCCAGTGTTCAGCTCTTTCCTTTCCTGTCCACACAACCCAGACTTGAGAAATCACTGGAATCTCCACTACAGAATCTTGCATTCATTCACTGCCAATCTGGAATTCATCGAATCTCCACTCCAGGCAGGATATCTTTACACCACTGGTGAATATCCAGGTACCCCAATGCTGGTTTTCTGCGTCCTGTTCACACGCGCAGGTTTGCTGTTCAACTGTGTATCCACTCCAACTTGGTCAGCTCTTCATTTCCTGTCCACACAACCCAGACTTCAGGAATCATTCGAATCTCCACTACAGAATGTTCCATTCATTTTCATGTAAAGCAATGCTGGTTTTCAGAGGCCTGTTCACAGTTGCAGGCGTGCGGTTCATCTGGATATCCAGTCAACCCTGGTCAGCTCTTCATTTTCCTGTCAACAGAACCCAGACTTCAGAAATTATTGGAATCTACACTACAGAATGTTCCATTAATTCACTGCAAACATGGAAATCATCTGAATCTCCACTCCAAGCGGGCTCTCGTTACACCACTGCGGAATGACCAAGTAACCCAATGCTGTTTTACAGAGGCCTGTTCACATTCGCAGGCGTGCTGTTTAACTGGCTAAACACTCAACACAGGTCAGCTCTTCATTTTCCTTTCCACAAAACCCAGACTCAGAAATTCTTGGAATCTACATTACAGAATGTTCAATTCATTCACTGCCAATATGGAATTCATCGAATCTCCACTCCAGGCAGGATTTGGTTACATCAGTTTTGAATATACAAGTACCACAATGCTGGTTTTCAGCGGCCTGTTCACACTCACAGGTGTGCTGTTCAACTGGCTATCCACTCCAACATGGTAAGTTCTTCATTTTCCTGTCGACACAAACCAGATTTCAGAAATCATTGAAATCTCCACTACAGAATGTTCCGTTCATTTACTTCAACTCTGGATTTCATCTGAATCAACACTTAATGCAGGCTTTCGTTATGCCACTGCTGGAATCTCCACTACGGAATGTTCCTTTCATTCAATACCAATGTGGAGATCATCTAATCTCCACTCTAGGCAGGCTTTCTTTACACCAGTGCTGAATGTTCAAGTAATCCTATACTGGTTTTCAGCGGTCTGTTCACACTCGCAGGCATGCTCTTCACTGGCTATCCAGTCCACCCTGGTCAGCTCTTCATTTCCTGGTGCCAATAACCCAGAGTTCTGAAATCATTGGTATCTCCTATACAGAATGTTCCATTCATTCACTGCCAATCTGGAATTCATCTGAATCTCTACTTCAGGCAGGCTTTCCTTACACCACTGGTGAATGTCCAAGTAACACAATGCATGTTTTCATCGGCCTTTTCACACTCCCAGGCGTGCTGTTCCACTGGCTATCCACTCAACCCTGGTCAGCTCTTCAATTTCATGTTCACACAACCTAGACTTCAGAAACCATTGGAATCTCCACAACAGACTGTTCAATTCATTTACTGCCAATCTTGAATTCATCGAATCTCCCCACCAGGCAGGCTTTCATTAAACCACTGTTGAATATAAAAGTAACCCAATGCTGGTGTTTCAGCGGCCTGTTCACACTCACAGGCGTGCTGTTCAACTGGCTATTCACTCTAACCTGGTCAACTCTCTATTTTCCTGTCCACACAACCCAAACTTCAGAAACCATTGGAATCTCCACTACAGAATTTTCCATTCATTCACTTCCAATCTGGAATTCATCAAATCTCCCCTCCAGGCAGTCTTTTTTTACACCACTGGTGAATAAAAAAGTAACCCAATGCTGGTTTTCAGCAGCCTGTTCACACGTGCAGGTGTGGTGTTCAACTGGCAATCCCATCCAATCTGGTTAGCTCTTCATTTTTCTCTCCACACAACCCAGACTTCAGAAATCATTGGAATCTCCACTAAAGAATGTTCCATTCATTCACTGCCAATTTTGAGTTCTTTGAATCTCCACTCCAGGCGGGCTTTAGTTACACCACTGGTGAAGTACAAGTTAACCAATGATGGTTTTCAGTGGCCCTTGCTGGTCACTGTCTATCCACTCCACCCTGTTCAGCTCTTCTTTTTCTGGTCCACAGATCGCAGACATCAGAAATTATTGGAATTTCCACTACAGAATGTTCCGGTTATTCACTGCGAGTCTGGAGTACATCTGAACCTCCAATCTACGCAGGCATTCGTTACACCTCTGTAGAGTCTACCCAGAAACTTGAAATCACATGAATCTACACTCGAAAATCATCCATGGGCTACTTTGCATCTTCCTATCCACACGGCCATTCTGACGCGAAAGCACAGCAGTTGGGCGTGTGCGTCACGCAGCCAGCCAGGCTGAACCGAGTTCAATTCCTCTCCCTCTCATAGAGCCCGGGAAGCTACCAAGAGTATCTGGCCCTCATGGCAAAGCCTGGTAAGACATCCGGGAAATATGGAAATATGCCAAAATTACAGTCACCACAAATCTCCAAACGAAGACGTTACTGAACCTTGCCAGCAAATCAATGAAGTCCGGGAGGACTGGGAGATTGACAGCGATCCACACTGCTGAGTAGTGAATTCATCTCAAAATCCAATGTATTAGGCCTCTGTTTCGTCTCATTCTCCACGAAATCGAGTCAAATTATAAATCTGCCAATTGAGCATTTGCTGTCAACTCTCCCCAAGCCTTCTGATTAGTTCCCTATCCAGTTGAACATAGTATTCTGTTCATTAACCCTGCCACACTGCCGAGCGAACTGAGTTCATCTAAATATCAACACCTATATATCTGGTTTTCATCTGCCTGTGCACTCAATCGAACCGAAGTTTTAATCATCCCATCGACTCTAACTAGGCCTGGTGTGCATCGATTTCTGAATCAATCAAAACCATATGTTACTCTCCCGGTCAACGCCACCCAGTGCTCGTGATGATCGTATGCCTCTAAAACTAATAATGGTTGGGAATCTTCTACATGTCCCAGTAAACTAATGCTAGTGGTCAACGGCCTGTTCACATATCGCATGCGTGGTGTTCACTGGCTCTCCATTCCACCCTGGTCAGCTCTTCATTTTCCTCTCCACACAACCCAGACTTCAGAAATCATAGGAATCTCCAGTACAGAATGCTCCATTCATTCATTGCCATTCTGGAGTTCATCGAATCTCCAAACCAGGAAGTCTTTCGCAACACCACTGGTAAATATCCAAGTAACCCAATGATGGATTTAGCGTCGTGTTCACACTCGCAGGCATGCTGTTCAACTGGCTATCCACTCAACTCTGGTCAGCACTTCATTTTCTTGTACACACAACCCAGACTTCAGAAATCAATGGAATCTCTACTAAAGAATATTCCATTCATTCAATGCAAATCTGGATCATCTGAATCTCCACTCCAGGCAGGCTTTCGTAACACCACTGGTGAATATCAAATGAACCCAATGCTGGTTTTCAGCGTCCTGTTCACACACGCAGGCATGCTGTTCAACTGGATATACACTCCACCCTGGTCAGCTCTTCGTTTTCCTGTTGACACAAACAAAATCATTGGAATCTCCAATACAGAATGTTCCATTCATTCACTGCCAATCTGGGGTTCCTCAAATATCCACTCCAGGCTGGCTTTCGTTACAACACTGGTGTATGTCCTAGTAACCCAGTGATGTTTTTCAGCGGCCTTTCCTGATCACTGGCTATCCACTCCACCTTGTACAGCTCTTCATTTTCCTCTCCACAGATCCCAGACATCAGAAATTATTGGAATCTCCACTACCGAATATTCCAGTCATTCACTGAGAGTCTGGAGTACATCTGAATCTCCACTCCACGCAGGCATTCGTTACACCACTGGAGAGTCTACCCAGAAACTTGAAATCATCTCAATCTACACTCTAAAATCATCCATGTGCTGCTTTTCATCTTCCTATCCACAGGGCCATTCTGGCACGAAAGTACAGCGATGGGCGTGTGCATCACGCAGCCAGCCTGGCTGAGCCAGGTTCAATTACTCTCCTTCTCAAAGAGCCCGGGAAGCTACCGAGAGTATCTGGCCCTCATGCCAAAGCCTGGCAAGACACCCGTGAAATATTCCATATGGCAACATTACAGTCAGCACAAATCTCCAAACGAAGACGCTACTGAACCGCGCCTGCAAATCAATGAAGGCTGTGAGGAGTGGGAGAGTGAAAGCGATCCACAACGCTGAGTAGTGAATTCATCTCAATATCCAATGTATTAGGCCTGCGTTTCGTCTCGTTCTCCACGAAATCGAGTCGAATTATAAATCTGCCAATTGAGCATTTGCTGTCAACTCTCCCCCAGCCTGCTGTTCAGCTCCCTATCCAGTCGAATATAGTATTCTGTTCATTAACCCTGCCACACTGCCGAGCGACCTGAGTTCATCTAAATATCAACACCTACATATCTGGTTTTCATTTGCCTGTGCACTCAATCAAGCCGAAGTTTTCATCATCCCGTCGACTGTAACCAGGCCTGGTGTGCATCGAATACTGAATCAACCAAATCTATATGGTTCTCTCCCGGTCAACGCCAAACAGTGGTGGTGATGATCTTATGCCTCTTAAACTCGTCAGTGTTGGGATTCTTCTGCATGTCCCAGTAACCTAATCCTAGTGGTCAGCGGTCTGTTCAATTCGCAGGCGAAGTATTCACTAGATATTCATTCCACCCTTGTCAGCTCGTCATTTCCTGGTGCCCAGAATCCAGAGTTCTGAAATCATTGTATCTCCACAACAAAATGTTCCATTTATTTTCTGCGAATTTGGAATTCATATGAATCTCCACTCCTGGCAGGCTTTGGTTGCACCATTGGTGTATATCCAACTAACCCAATGCTGGTTTTCAGCAGCCTGTTCTCACTCGCAGGAGTGCTGTTCAACTGACTATCCACTCTACCCTCGTCACCTCTTCATTTTCCTGTCCACACTACCCAAACTTCAGAAATCATTGGAATCTCCACTACAGAATGTTCCATTCATTCACTGCGAATGTGGATCATCTAAATCTCCACTCCAAGCAGGCTTTCGTTATACCACTGGTGAATGTCAAAATAACCAATTGCTGGTTTTCATCGTCCTGTTCACACTCGCAGGCGTGCTGTTCAATTGGCTATACACTCCACATTGTTCAGCTCTTTCTATTCCTGTCCACACATCCCGGACTTCAGAAACCATTGGATTCTCCACTACAGAATGTTCCATTCATTCACTGCCAATTTGGAGTTCATCGAATCTCCCCTCCAGGCAGGTTTTCATTATAACATTGGTGAATGTCCAACGAACAAAATGCTGGAATTCAGCTTCCTGTTCACACTCGCAGTCTTACTGTTGAACTGGCTATACACTCCACCCTGCTCAGCTTTTCATTTTTCTGTCCACACAATGGAGACTTCAGAAGCCATTGGTATCTGCACTACAGAATGTTCCATTCATTCACTGCCAATATGGAATTCATCGAATCTCCACTCCAAGCAGGCTTACATTACACAACTGTTGAATGTACAAGTACCCCAATGCTGGTGTTCAGCGTCCTGTTCACAATCGCAGGCGTGTTGTTCAACTGGCTATCCACTCGACCCAGGTCAGCTCTTCATTTTCCTGTCCACACAACGCAGACTTCAGAAATCTTTGGAATCTCCGCTACAGAATGTTCCATTCATGTACTGCCAATCTTGAATTCATCGAATCTCCACACCAGGCAGGATTTCGTTACCCCACTGGTGAACATCCAAGTTACATAATGCTGGTTTTCAGTGTCCTGTTCACACTCACAGGCCTGCTGTTCAACTGGCTATCCACTCTAGAAGTGGTCAGCTCTTTATTTTCCTT
Organism: Sorex fumeus; assembly: GCF_029834395.1. Taxonomy (NCBI): domain Eukaryota; kingdom Metazoa; phylum Chordata; class Mammalia; order Eulipotyphla; family Soricidae; genus Sorex; species Sorex fumeus. The sequence continues at coordinate 1,994,787 of NW_026606140.1, read as the reverse complement.
TCCACACAACCCAGACTTCAGAAATCATTGGAATCTCCACTACAGAATGTTCTATTCATTCACTTCAAATCTGGAGATCATCGAATCTCCACTCCAGGCAGTTTTTTTTGTAACACCAATGCTGAATGCCCAAGTAACCCAATGCTGGTATTCAGATGCCTGTTCACACTCGCAGGCGTTCGGTTCAACTGGCTGTCATCTCAACTCTGGTCAGCTCTTCATTTTCCTGTCCACATAACCCAAACTTCAGAAATCATAGGAATCTCCATTTCAGAATGTTCCATTCATTCACTGCCAATCTGGAATTCATCGAATCTCCCTCCAGGCACGCTTAGGTTACATCACTGGTGAATATCCAAGTAAACCATTGCTGGTTTCAGCAGCCTGTTACAAACTCACAGGCCTGCTGCTCAACTCGATATTCACTCTAATCTGGTCTGTTCTTCATTTTCATGTACACACAAACTAGACTTTGTAAATCATTGGAATCTCCACTTCTGAATGTTCCATTCATTCGCTGCGAATCTGGAATTCATCTGAATCTCCACTCCAGGCAGCTTTGGTTACACCACTGGTGAATATCCAAGTATCCCAATGCTGGTTTCAGCGTCCTGTTCGCACTCGCAGGCGTGCTGTTCAACTGGCTATCCACCGCACAGTGGTCAGATCTTTCTTTTCCTGTCCACACAACTCAGACTTCAGAAATCATTGGAATCTCCAATGCAGAATGTTCCATTCATTCACTGCAAGTCTGGAGATCATCGAATCTCCAATCCAGGGATGCTTTCGTTACACCACTATTGCATGTCCAAATAACCCAATTTCAGAGGCCTGTTCACAATCGCCGGCGTGGTTTTCTACTGGCTATCCACTCAACCCTGGTCAGCTCTTCATTTTCCTGCCCACAAACCCTAAACTTCAGAAAACATTGGAATCTCCGCTACAGAATGTTCCATTCATTCACTGCCAATCTGGAATTCATCGTATTTCCACTTCATTCAGGATTTCTTTTACACCACTGGTGATTATCCAAGTAAACCAATGCTGGTATTCAGCAGCCTTTTCAATCTCGCAGGCGTGCTGTTCAACTGGCTTTCCACTCCACCCTGATCAGCACTTCTTTTTCCTGTCCACACAAATCAGACTTCAGAAATCATTGGAATCTCCACTACAGAATGTTCTATTCATTCACTGCCAATCTGGAGTTCTTCAAATCTCCACTCCAGGCAGGCTTTAGTTACACCAATGGTGAATATCCAAGTAAGCCAATGATGGTTTTCAGCCTCCTTTGCTGTTTACTGGCTATCCACTCCACCCTGGTCCGTTCTTCATTTTCCTCTCCACACAAACTAGACATCAGAAATCATTGCAATCTCCACTACAGAATGTTCCAGTCATTCACTCTGAGTCTGGAATACATCTGAATCTCCACACTACGCAGTCATTTGTTACAGCACTGCTGAGTCTACCCAGAAACTTGTAATAATCTAAATCTGCACTCTACACGCATCCCTGGGCTGATTTTCATCTGCCTATCCACACTGCCACTCTGGCGCAATAGCACAGCTGTAGGATGTGTGTGTCACGCAGCCAGCCTGGCCGAGCCGCGTTTATTCCTCGCTCTCTCAGAGAGCCCGGGAAGCTGCCGAGAGTTTCTGGCCCTCGTGACAAAGCCTGGTAAGAAACCCGTGAAATATTTCATATGCCAAAATTACACTCACCACAAGTCTCCAAATGAAGTCGCTACTGAACCGCGCCAGCAAATCAATTAAGTCCGGGAGGACTGGGAGAGTGACAGCGATCCACACTGCAGAGAAGTGAATTCATCTCAATATTCAATGTATTATGCCAGCGTTTCTTCTCGTTCTCCACGAAATCGATTCGAATTACAAATCTGCCAATCTCACCAGGCCTGCCTTTCATCTCCCTTTCCAGTCTAATCTAGTATTCTGTTCATTTAACCTGCCACACTACCGAGCGCAACTGAGTTCATCTAAATACCAACATCTTCATATATCGTTTTCTTCTTCCTGTGCAGTCAATCAAGCCGAAGTTTTCATCATCGTCCACTCTAACCAGTCTTGGTGTGCATCGACATCTGAATGAATCGAAACCATATGGTACTGTCCCGGTCAACGCCACCCAGTTGTGGTGATGGTCGTATGCCTCTAAAACTCGTCAGGGTTGGGATACTTCTGTATGTCTCAGTAACCTAATGCGAGTGGTCAGCGGCCTGTTCACATATTGCAGGTGTGGTGTTCACTGGCTATTCACTCCACCCTGGTCAGCTCTTCATTTCCTGGTGCCCATAACCCAGAGTTCTGAAATCATTGGTATCTCCACTACAGAATGTTCCATTCATTCACTGTGAATCTGAAATTCATCTGATTCTCCACTCCCGGCAAGCTTTAGTTACACCACTGGTGAATGTCCAAGTTACCCAATGCTGGTTTCAGCGGCCGGTTCACACTCACAGGCATGCTGTTCAACTGGCTATCCACTGAACCCTGGTCAGCTCTTCATTTTCCTGTCCACACAACCTGGAATTCAGAAACCATTGGAATCTCCAGTTCAAAATGTTCCATTCATTCACTGCCAATCTGTAATTAATCGAATCTCCACTCCAGGCAGCTTTTTGTTACACCACTGGGGAATAACCTAGTAAACCAATGCTTGTTTTCAGCGGCCTGTCCACACTCACGGCGTACTGTTCAACAGGCGAAACAATCCAGGCAGGGTTTCATTACACCACTGCTGAATGTTCAAGGAACCAAATTTCAGCGTGCTGTTCACACTCGCAGGATTGCTGTTCAAATGGCAATTCACTCCACAGTGCACAACCCTTTCCTTTCCTAACCACACAAGCCAGACATCAGAGATATTTGGAATATCCACTACATAATGATCCATTCATTCAGTGCCAATCTGGAGATCATCGAATCTCCACTCCAGGCAGGATTTCGTTACACCACTGCTGAATGTCCAAGTAACGAAATGATGGTGTTCAGACGCCTGTTCACACTCGCAGGCCTTCTGTTCAACTGGCTATTCACTGAACCCTGTTCAGCTCTTCATTTTACTATCCACACAACCCAGGGTTCAGAAATCATTGGAATCCCCACTACATAATTTCCATTCCTTTACTGCCAATCTGGAATTTCTCGAATCTCCACACTAGGTAGGATTTCGTTACACCACTGGTGAATATCCAAGTAACCCAATTCTAGTTGTCAGCGGCCCGTTCACATACCGCAGGCATGGTGTTCATTGGCTCTCCACACCACCCTGGTCAGCTCTTCATTTCCAGGTGCCAATAAACCATAGTTCTGAAATCATTAGTATCTCCACTACAGAATGTTCCATTCATTCACTGCCAATCTGGAGTTCATCAAATCTCCACTCCAGGCAGGCTTTCGTTACACCACTGATGAATATCCAAGTAACCCAATGCTGGTTTTCAGCGGCCTGTTCACAGTCGCAGGCATGCTGTTCAACTGGCTAAACAATTAACCCTGGTCAGCTTTTCATTTTCTTGTCCACACAACGTAGACTGCAGAAATGATTGGAATCTCCACTACAGAATGATCCATTCATTCACTGCCAATCTGTAATTCATCGAATCTCCACTCCAGGCAGGATTTGGTTACAACACTGCTGAATGTCCAAGTAATCCAATGATGGTATTCCGCGTACTGTTCACACTCGCAGTCTTCCTGTTCAAATGGCTATCCAAGCTAAACTGGTATGCTCTTCTTTTTGTTGTCCACACAACTCAGACTTCAAAAATCATTGGAATATACCTTACAGAATGTTCTATTCATTCACTGCGAATCTGGAATTCATCTGAATCTCCACTCCAGGCAGAATTTCGTTACAACACTGATGAATATCCAAGTACCCCATACTGGTTTTCAGAGGCCTGTTCTCACTCGCAGGTGTGCTGTTAAACTACTATCCACTCAAGAGTGGTCAGCTCTTTTTTTTCTCTCAACACAACCCAGACTTCAGAAATCATGGAATCTCCACTACAGAATGTTCCATTCATTCACTGCCAATCTGGAGATTATCCAATCTCCACTCAAGGCAGGTTTTCGTTACACCGCTGCTGAATGTCCAAATCACCCAATGCTGGATTTCAGAGGCCTGTTCACACTTGTAGGCCTGCTGTTCAACTGTATACCCACTCAACCCCTGTCAGCTCTTTATTTTCCTGTCCAAACAAACCAGACTTCAAGAAATCATTGGAATCTCCAGCATAGAATGTTCTTTAATTCACTGCCAATCTGGAATCCATCGAATTTCCACTCCAGGCAGGATTTCGTTACACCACTGGTGAATATACAAGTAACACTATCCTGGTTTTAGCAGCCGTTTCAAACTCCAGGACTGCTATTCAACTGGCTATCCAAGCCAACCTCGTTTGCTCTTCATTTTCCTATCCATACATCCCAGAATTCAGAAATTATTGGAATCTCCACTACAGAAAGTTCCATTCATTCACTGTCAATATGGAGTTTATCGAATGTCCACTCCAGGCAGGGTTTCGATACACCCCTGGTGACTATCGAAGTAACCCAATGGTGGTTATCAGCAGCCTGCTCAAACTCGCAGGCCTGCTATTCAACTGGCTATCCACGATAATCTGGTCTGCTCTTCATTTTCCTGTCCACAGAAGCCAGATTTCAGAAGTCATTGGAATTTCCACTACAGAATGTTCCATTCATTCACTGCAAATCTTGAGTTCATCTGAATCTCCACTCTAGGCAGGCTTTCGTTACACCACTGGTGAATGTCCAAGTAACCCAATGCTGGTTTTCAGCATCCTCTTCACACTCGCAGGAGTTCTGTTCAACTGGCTGTCTACCCAAAGTGGTCTTCTCTTTCCTTTCCTGTCCACACAACCCAGACTTTAGAAATCATTGGAATCTCCAGTACAGTATGTTGCATTCATTCACTGCCAATCTGGAATTCACCAAATCTCCACTCAAGGCAGGATATCGTTACACCACTGGTGAATATCCAAGTAACCCAATGCTAATGGTCAGCTGCCTGTTCACTTACCGCAGCCATGCTGTTCAATGGCTATCCACTCCACCATGTTCAGCTCTTCATTTCCTGGTGCAAATGACCCAGAGTTCTGAAATCATAGTTATCTACACTGCAGAATGTTCCATTGATTCACTGCAAATCTGGAAAACATCTGAATCTCCACTCCAATCTGGCGATCGTTACACCACTGGTGAATCTCCAAGTAACCCAATGTTGGTTTTCAGAGGCTTGTTCACATTCACAGGCGTGCTGTTCAACTGGCTATCCACTCAACCCTGGTCAGCTATTCATTTTCCTTTCCACACATACCAGACTTCAGAAATCATTGGAATCTCCACTGAAGAATGTTCCGTTCATTCACTGCCAATCTGGAATTCATTGAAACTCCATTCCAGGCAGTATTTCTTTACAACACTGGTGAATATCCTAGTACCCAAAAGCTGGTTTTCAGCGGCCTGTTCACACTCACAGGTGGGCTGTTCAACTGGCTATCCACTCCAGAGTGGACAGCTCTTTCTTTTCCTGTCCACACAACCCAGCCTGCAGAAAACATTGGAATCTCCACTACTAAATGTTCCATTCATTCACTTCGAATCTGGAATTAATCAGAATCTTCATTCCAGGCAGGCTTTTGTTACACCACTGGTGAATGTCCAAGTAATGCAATACCGGTTTTCAGCAGTCTGTTCACACTCGAAGCCGTGCTGTTAACTGGCTATCCACTCAACACTGGTCAGCTCTTCATTTTTCCTTTCCACACAATCCAGACTTCAGAAATAATTGGAATTTCCACTGCAGAATGTTCCATTCATTCACTGCGATCTGGAATTCATCTGAATCTCCACTCCCGGCAGGCTTTCGTTACACCACTGGTAAATGTCCATGTAACCCAAGGCTGGTTTTCAGCGGCCTGTTCATACTCGCGGCCGTGCTGTTCAATTGGCAATCCACTCAACCCCGTTCAGCTCTTCATTTTCCTGTCCACATAAACCAGCCTTCAGAAATCATTGGAATATCCAATACAGAATTTTCCATTCATTCACTGCGAATCTGGAATTTATTTGATTCTCCACTCCCGGCAGGTATTCATTACACAACTGTTGAATTTCCAAGTAACCGGATGCTGGTATTCAGCAGCCTGTTTACAATAGCAGCCATCCTGTTCAATTGGCTATTGACTCAACCCTGGTCAGCTCTTCATTTTCCTGTCCACGCAAACCAACCTTTAGAAATCATTGTTATCTCCACTACAGAATGTTCCATGCATTCACTGCAAATCTGGAATTCATCTGACTCTCCGATCCAGGTAGCTTTTCGTTACAACAATGGTGAATGACCAAGTAACCCCATGCTGTTTTTCAGCGGCCTGTTCACTGTCGCATCTGTGCTGTTCAATTGGCTATCCACTCAACCCTGGTCAGCTCTTCATTTTCCTGTCCACACAACCCACCCTTCAGAAATTATTGTTATATTCACTAAAGAATGTTCCATTCATTCACTGCGAATTTGGATTTCATCTGAATCTGCACTGCATGTAGCCTTTCGTTACAACACTGGTGAATGTCCAAGTAACCCAATGCTGGTTTTCAGTGGCATGTTCACACTCGCAGACATGCTGTTCAATTGACTGTCCACTCAATGCTGGTCAGCTCTTAATTTTCTATTCCACATAACTCACCCTTCAGAAGTCATTTCCAATTTCCAATACAGAATGTTCCATTCATTCACTGCGATTCTTGAATTAATCTGAATCTGCACCCCAGGCCGGCTTTCGTTATACCACTGGTGAATATCCCAGAAACGCAATGCAGTTTTTCAGCAGTCTGTTCACACTCGAAGCCATGCTGTTCACTGGCTATCCAATAAATATTGGTCAGCTCCTCATTTTCCTGTACATAGAACCCAGACTTCAGAAATCATTGTTATCTCCACCACAGAATGTTCCATTCATTCACTGCGAATCTGGAATTCATCTGACTCTCTGATCCAGGTAGATTTTCGCTACAACAATGATGAATGACCAAGTAACCCCATGCTGGTTTTCAGCGGCCTGTTCACACTAGCATCCGTGCTGTTCACTGGCTATCCAATAAACATTGGTCAGCGCTTCACTTTCCTGTCCACACAACCCAGTCTTCAGAAATTATTGTTATATCCACTATAGAATGTTCCATTCATTCACTGCGAATCTGGAATTTATCTGATTCTCCACTCCCTGCAGGTTTTCATTACACCACTGGTGAATGTCCAAGTAACCCAATGCTTGTATTCAGCGGCCTGTTAACATTCACAGATGTGCTGTTCAATTGGCTATTCACACAACCCTGGTCAGCTCTTCCTTTTCCTGTCCACACAACCCAATCTTCAGAAAACATTGTTATCTCCACTACAGAATGTTCCATTCATTCACTTATAATCTGGAATTCATCTCAATCTGCACTCCAGGCAGGCTTTCGTTACACAACTGGTGAATGTCCAAGTAACGCAATGCTCGTTTTCAGCAGTCTATTCACATTCGAAGCCATGCATTTCACTGGGTATCCTCTCAATACTGGTCAACTCTTCATTTTCCTGTCCACACAACCCAGGCTTCAGAAATTATTGTTATTCTCCACTACAGAATGTTCCATTTATTCACTGCGAATTTGGATTTCATCGAATCTGCACTGCAGGCAGTCTTTCGTTACACCACTGGTGAATATCCAAGTAACCCAATGCTGGTTTTCAGCGGAATGTTCACACTCGCATACGTGCTGTTCAATTGGCTATCCACTCAATGCTGGTCACCTCTCCTTTTTCCAGTCCACATAACTCATCTCTCAGAAATCATTGGAATCTCTAATACAGAATGTTCCATTCGTTCACTACAAATCTTGAATTCATCTGACTCTCCCATCCAGGCAGGTTTTCGTTAGACCACTGCTGAATGACCACGTAACCCAATGCTGGTTTTCAGCGCCCTATTCACTGTCATACCGTGCTGTTCAATTGGCTAAACACTCAACACTTGACAGTTCTTCATTTTCCTGATCACACAACCCAAACTTCAGAAAACATTGGAACCTCCACTACAGAATGTTCCATACATTCACTGTGCATCCGGAATTCATCTGACTCTCCCCTCCAGTCAGGCTTTCATTACACCACTGATGAATTTCCAAGTAACCCAATGAGGGTTTTCAGCAGCATGTTCACACTCGCAGACGTGCTGTTCAATTGGCAATCCACTCAATGCTATTTAGCTCTTCATTTTCCTGTCCACAAAACCCAGCCTTCAGAAATCATTGGAATCTCCACTACAGAATGTTAAGTTCATTCACTTCTAATCTTGAATTCATCTTACTCTACCCTCCACGCAGATTTTCATTAGTCCACTGCTGAATGACCAAGTAACCCAATGCTGGATTTCAGCGGCCTGTTCACTGCCGCAGCCTTGCTTTTCAATTGGCTAACCACTCCACCCTGGTTAGCTCTTCATTTTCTTGTCCACACAACCCAGGCTTCAGAAATCATTGTTATCTCCACTACAGAATGTTACATTCATTCACTGCGAATCTTGAACTCATTTGAATCTCCACTCCAGGAAGTTTTTCATAACACCACTGGTGAATGTCCAAGTAAACCAATGCTGGTTTTCGGTGGTATGTTCACCCTCGCAGCCGTGCTATTCAATTGTCTATCCACTCAACCCGGTGAGCTATTCATTTTCCTGTCCAAACAACCCAGCCTTCACAAATCATTGTTATGTCCACTACAGAATGTTCCATTCATTCACTGAGAATCTGGAATTCATCTGAATCTGCACTCAATGCAGGGTTTCATTACACCACTGGTGAATGTGCAAGTTACGCAATGCTGGTTTTCCTCGGTCTGCTCACACTCGAAGCCGTGTTGTTCACTGGCTATCCAATCAACACTGGTCAGCTCTTCATTTTCCTGTCCACACAAACCAGACTTCAGAAATCATTGGAATGTCCATGACAAATGTTTCATTCATCCACTGCGATACTGGAATTGTATGAATCTCCACTCTCGGCAGGTTTTCTTTACACCACTGGTGAATGTCCAATTAACCCAATGCTGGTTTTCAGTGGCCTGTTCACAATCGCAGCCGTGCTGTTCTACTGGCTCTCGATTCCACCCTGGTCGACTCTTCATTTTACTGTCCACACAACCCAGCCTTCAAAAATAATTTAAATCTCCACTACAGAATGTTCCTTTCATTCACTGCAAATCTGGAATTCATCCGAATCTCCACTCCAGGCAGGTTTTTGTTATATCACTGGTGAATATCCAAGTAATCAAAACCTATCTTTCAGTAGCCAGATCACACTCACAGCCCTGCTGTTCCCTAGCTATCCGCTACACCCTGTTCAGCTCTTCATTTTGCTGTGCAAACAACCCGACTTAAGAAATCACTGGACAGTCAACTGGAGAATGTTCCATTCATTCACTGTGATTTTGGAATTAATCTGAATCTGCACTCCAGGCAGTCTTTCTTTACACACTGGTGAATGTCCAAGTAACCCAATGCTGGATTTCAGTGGCCTGTTCAGACTCGCATCGGTGCTGTTTAATTGGCTCTCCACACAACCCTGTTCAGCTTTACATTTTCCTGTCCACATAACCCAGCCTTCTGAAATCATTGGAATCTCCACTACAAGAATGTTCCATTCATTGTCTGCCAATCTGGAATTCATCTGACTATCCACTCCAGGCAGGTTTTCGTTACACCACTGTTCAATATCCAAGTAACCAAATGCTGGTTTTCAGCGGCCTCTTCACAATCGCAGCCGTGCTGTTCAATTGTCTCTACACGTAACCCTGTTTAGCACTTCATTTTCCTGTCCACACAACCCAGCCTTCAGAAATCAATGTTATCTCCACTACAGAATGTTCCATTCATTCACTGAGATTTTGGATTTCCTCTGAATCTCCACTCTAGGCAGGTTTTCGTTACACCAGTACTGAATGACCAAGTAACCCAATGCTTATTATGAGCGGTTTTTTCACTGTCGCAGCCGTGCTGTTCAATTCACTATCCACTCAACCCTGTTCAGCTCTTCATTTTCCTGTGCACACAACCCAGCCTTCTTATATCTTTGGAATGTCCACTACAGAATGTTTCTTTCATTTACTGTGAATCTGGAATTCATCCAAATTTCTACTCCAGGCAGTTTTTGTTACACCACTGGTGAATGTCCAAGTAACCAAAGCTGGTTTGCAGCGGCCTATTCACTGTCACAGTCATGCTGTTCAATTCGCTCTCCACTCAACCCTGCTCAGCTCTACATTTTCCTGTCCACACAACCCAGCCTTCAGAAAATATTGTTATCTCCACTACAGAATGTTCCATTCATTCACTGTGAATCTGGAATTCATCTGTGTCTGCACTGCAGGGAGTCTTTCGTTACAAAACTGGTGAATGTCCAATTAATCCAATGCTGGTTTTCAGCGGAATGTTCACACTCGCAGACGTGCTGTTCAATTGGCTATCCACTCAATGCTGGTTAGTTAATCATTTTACAGTCCACATAATTCAGTCTTCAGAAATTATTGGAATCTCCAATACAGAATGTTCCATTTGTTCACTGCGAATCTGGAATTCATCTGAATCTCTACTCCAGGCAAGTTTTCAATACACCACTGCTGAATGACCAAGTAACCCAATGCTGGTTTTCAACGAATTGTTCACTGTCGCAGCAGTGATGTTCAATTGACTATCCACTTAACCCTGCTCAGCTCTTCATTTTAATGTCCACACAACATATCCTTCAGAAATCATTGGAATCGCCACTACAGTATGTTCCATTCATTCATTGTGAATTTGGAATTCATCTGAATCTCCACTCCAGGTAGGTTTTCGATACACCAGTGCTGAATGAGCAAGTAATAAAATGCTGGTTTTCAGCGGCCTTTTCCTGTCGCAGCATGCTGTTCTATTGCCTATCCACTCAACCCTGGTCAGCTCTTCATTTTCCTCTCTATACAATGCAGCCTTCATAAATCTTTGGAATGTCCACTACAGAATGTTCCATTCATCCACTGCAAATCTGGAATTAATCTGAATCTCCACTCCCGACAGGATATCGTTACACCACTGGTGAATGTCCTAGTAACACAATGCTGGTATTCACCGGCATTTTCATACTCGCAGCCCTCCTGTTTTATTGGCTATCGATTCAACCCTGATAAGCTCTTCTTTTTCCTGTCGACACAACCAGCCTTCAGAAATCATTGGAATATCCACTACAGAGTGTTGAATTCATTCTCTGTGAATCTGGAATTCATCTGATTCTCCACTCAAGGCAGGTTTTCGTTACATCACTGCTGAATGACCATGTAACCCAATGCTGGTTTTCGGAAGCCTGTTCATTGTGCAGCCGTGCTTTTCAATTGGCTATCCACTCAACCCTGGGCAGCTATTCATTTTCCTGTCCACACAAACCAGATTTCAGAAATCATTGGAATCTCCACTAGATAATGTTCCATTCATTCACTGCGAATCTGGAATTCATCTGAATCTCCACTCCAGGCAGGTTTTCGTAACACCAGTGCTGAATGACCAAGTAACCCAATGCTGGTTTTAGGCGGTCTTTTCACTGTTGCAGAGTGCTGTTCAATTGCCTATCCACTCAACCCTGGTCAGCACTTCATTTTCCTGTCCACACAACCCAGTCTTCAGAAATCTTTGGAATCTCCACTACAGAATGTTCCATTCATCCATTGCGAATCTGGAATTAATCTGTATCTCCACTCCGGGCAGGTTTTCCTTACACCACTGGTTAATGTCCTAGTAACCCAATGCTGCTTTTCAGCGGCCTGTTCAGACTTGCAGCCGTGCTGTTTAATTGGCTATACACTCAACCCGGGTAGCCTCTTCATTTTCCCGTCCAGATAACACAGAATTCAGAAATAATTGGAAGCTCCACTACTGAATGTTCCAAACATTTACTGCGAATCGGGAATTCATCTGAATCTCCACTCCAGTTAGGTTTTCGCAACACCACTGTTGAATGTCCAAGTAACAGAATGAAGGTTTTCAGCATCCTCTTCACATTCGCAGCCGTGCTTTTTTATTGGCTATTGATACAACCCTGGTCAGCTCTTCATTTTAATGTACACACAACCCAACATTCAGAAATCATTTAAATCTCCACTACAGAATGTTCCAATCGTTCACTGCGAAATCTGTAATTCATCTGACTGGCCATCCACTCATTCCTGTTTAGCTCTTCATTTTCCTGTCCACATCACCCAGCCTTCACTAATCATTGGAATCTCCACTACAGAATATTCCATTCGTTCACTGCGAATCTGGAACTCATCTGACTCTCTACTCCAGGCGTGTTTTCGTTACACCACTGTTGAATGTCCAAGTAACCGAATGCTTGTTTTCAGCGGCCTGTTCAGACTCGCAGCCGTGCTGTTCAATTGGCTATCCACTCAACCCTGGACAGCTCTTCTTTTTCTTTTCCACACAACCCAACCTTCAGAAATTATTGGAATATTCACTACAGAATGTTCCATTCATTCACTTCGAATCTGGAATTCATCTGACTCTCCATTCCAGATAGGTTTTCGTTACAACATTGGTGAATCACCAGTAACCCAATGCTGGTTTTCAGTGGAATATTCAATGTCGCAGCCTTGCTGTTCTATTGGGTATCCACTGAATGCTGGTAAGCTCTTCATTTTCCTGTCCACACAACCCAGCCTAAAGAAATCGTTGGAATCTCCACTACAGAATGTTCCATTCATTCACTGCGAATCTGTAATTAATCTGAATCTTCACTACAGAGAGGCTTTCGTTACACCACTGGTAAATGCCCAAGTAATGTAATGCTGGTTTCAGCGGCATGTTCACACTCTCAGACGTGCTGATCTATTGGCTATCCACTCAATGCTGGTCAGCTCTTCATTTTCCTGTCCACACAGACCAGAATTCAGATATCATTGGAACCTCCACTACAGAATGTTCCTTTTATTTACTGCGAATCTGGAATTCATCTGAATCTCCTCTCCAGGCAGGTTTTCGTTACACCACTGGTGAATGTCCAAGTAACCCAAAGCTGGTTTTCAGCGGCCTTTTCATTATCGCAGCCGTCCTGTATGATTGGCTATCAATTCAACCCTGATCAGCTCCTCTTTTTCCTGTCCACACAACCAGCCTTCAGAAATGATTGGTATCTCCACTACAGAGTGTTCCATTCAGTCACTGCGAATCTGGAATTCATCAAATTCTCCACTCCAGGCAGGTTTTCGTTACACCACTGCTGAATTACCATGTAACCCAATGCTGGTTTTCAGCGGCCTGTTCACTGTCGCAGCCGTGCTGTTCATTTGGCTCTCCAATCAACCCTGCTCAGCTCTTCCTTTTCCTGTCCACACAACCCAGCGTTCAGAAATTATTGTTATCTCCACTACAGAAAGTTCCATTCATTCACTACGAATCTGGAATTCATCTGTATCTGCACTGTAGCGAGTCTTTCGTTACACCACTGGTGAATGTCCACGTAACCCAATGCTGGTTTTCAGCGAAATGTTCACACACACAGACGTGCTGTTCAATTGGCTATCCACTCAATGTTGGTCAGCTAATCATTTTATAGTCCACATAATCCAGCCTTCAGAAATTATTGGAAACTCCAATACAGAATGTTCCATTCATTCAGTGTGAATCTGGAATTCATCTGAATCTCCACTCCAGGCAGGTTTTCGTTACACCACTGCTGAATGACCAAGTAACCTAGTGCTGTTTTTAAGCTCCTGTTCACTGTCGCAGCCGTGCTGTTCAATTGGCTATCCACTCAACCCTGCTCAGCTCTACATTTTAATGTCCACAAAACATAGCCTTCACAAATCATTGGAATCTCCACTACACTATGTTCCATTCATTCACTGCGAATGTGGAATTCATCTGAATCTCCACTCCAGGCAGTTTTTCGTTACACCAGTGCTGAATGACCAAGTAACCCAATGCTGGTTTTCAGCGGCCTTTTCACTGTCGCAGCATGCTGTTCAATTGCCTGGCCACTTAACCCTTGTCAGCACTTCATTTTCCTGTCCACACAACCCAGCCTTCAGAAATCTTTGGAATCTCCACTACAGAATGTTCCATTCATCCATTGCGAATCAGGAATTAATCTGTATCTCCACTCCGGGCAGGTTTTCGTTACACCACTGGTGACATTAAGTAACCCAATGCTGGTTCTCAGCGGCTTGTTCAGACACGCAACCGAGCTGTTGAATTGGCGATACACTCAACCCTGGTCAGCTCTTTATTTACCTGTCCAGACAACGCAAAATTCAGAAATCATTGGAGCCTCCACTACAGAATGTTCCATACATTCACTGCGAATTGGGAACTCATCTGAATCTCCACTCCAGGTAGGTATTCCTAACACCACTGGTGAATATCCAAGTAACCAAATACTGGTTTTCAGCGGCTTTTTCATACTCGCAGCCATCCTGTTTTGTTGGCTATCGATTCAACCCTGATCAGCTCTTCTTATTCCTGTCCACACAACCAGCCTTCAGAAATCATTGGAATCTCCATTACATAGTGTTCCATTCTTCACTGCGAATCTGGAAATGCATCTGATTCTCCACTCCAGGCAGGTTTTCGTTACACCACTGGTGAATGTCCAAGTAACCCAAAGCTTGTTTTCAGTGGCCTTTTTAATACTCGCAGCCGTTCTATACTATTGGTTATCGATTGAACCCTGGTCAACTCTTCATTTTCCCGTCAACACAACGTAGACTTCAGAAATCATTGGAACCTCCACTACAGAATGCTCCATTCATTCACTGCGAATCTGGAATTCATCCGAATCTCCACTCCAGGGAGCTTTTTGTTACACCACTAGTGTATGTCCAAGTAACCAAAAGTGCTTTTCAGCAGCCAGTTCACACTCGCAGCTCTGCTGTCACTGGCTATCCACTCCACCCTGGTCAGCTCTTCATTTTGCTATGCAAACAAACCAGACTTAAGAAATCATTGGACACTCCACTAGAGAATGTTCCATTCATTCAGTGCGACTCTGGAATTCATCTGAATCTGCACTCCAGGAAGTCTTTCTTTACACCACTGGTGAATGTCCAAGTAAACCAATGCTGGTTTTCAGTGGCCTGTTCCGATGAGCGGCCGTGCTGTTAAATTGGCTCTGCCCTCAACCTAGTTTTGCTCTTCATTTACCTGTCTACATAAACCAGCATTCAGAAATCATTGGAATCTCCACTACAAGGATGTTCCATTCATTCTCTGCGTATCGGATTTCATCTGACTTTTCACTCCAGGCAGGTTTTCGTTACACCACTATTGAATGTCCAAGTAACCCAAAGCTGGTTTTCAGCGGCCTATTCAAAATTGCAGCCGTGCTGTTCTATTGGCTTTCCACTTAACCCTGTTCAGCACTTCATTTTCCTGTCCACACAACCCAGCCTTCAGAAATAATTGTCATCTCCACTACAGAATATTACATTCCATCACAGCGAATCTGGAATCATCTGAATCTCCACTCCAGGCAGGTTTTTGTTAGACCAATGGTGAATGTCCAAGTAACCCAATGCTGGTTTTCGGTGGCATGTTCACCCGCGCAGGCGTACTGTAGGTAGGCAATTGCCTACCCATTCAACCATGGTGAGCTCTTCATTTTCCTGGCCACATAATCCAGCCTTCAGAAATGATTGGAACCTCCACGGCAAAATGTTCCATTCATTCACTGTGAATCTGGGACTTATCTGATTCTCCACTCCCGGCAGATTTATGTTACACCAATTTTGAATGTCCAAGTAACCAAATGCTGGTTTTCAGCGGCCATTTTATAGTCGCAGCCGTGCTGTTCTATTGGCTATCGATTAAATGCTGGTCAGCTCTTCATTTTATTGTCCACAAAAACCAGCATTCAGAAATCATTTTAATCTCCACTACAGAATGTTTCATTCCGTCACTGTGAATCTGGAATTCATCTGAATCTGCACTCAAAGCAGGGTTTATTACACCATTGTTGAATGTCCAAGTAACCAAACGTGGGTTATCAGCAGCCAGTTCACACTTGCAGCCCTGCTGTTCACTGGCTATCCACTCCACCCTGGTCAGCTCTTCATTTTACTATGCAAACAACCCGAACTTTAGAATTCATTGGACACTCCACTACAGAATGTTCCATTCATTCACTGCGAATCTGGAATTCATCTGACTCTCCACTCCAGGTCGGTTTTTGTTACAACACTCGTGAATGACCAAGTAATCCGATAGTGGTTTTCAGCGGCCTCTTCACAAATGCAGCCATGAAGTTCACTGGCTATACACTCAACCCCGTTCAACTCTTGATTATCCTGTCCACACAACCCAGCCGTCAGAAATCATTGTTATCTCCACTGCATAACGTTCCATTAATTCACTGCGAATTTGTAATTCATCTGAATCTGCACTGCAGGCAGTCTTTCGATACACGAATGGTGAATGTCCAAGTAACGCAATGCTGGTTTTCAGCGGCCTGTTCACACTCGAACCCGTGCTGTTCAATTGTCTAGCCACTCAACCCTGTTCAGCACATCATTTTCCTGTCCACACAGACCAGAATTCAGATATCATTGGAACCTCCACTACAAAATGTTCCTTTTATTTACTGCGAATCTGGAATTCATCTGAATCTCCTCTCCAGGCAGGTTTTCGTTACACCACTGTTGAATATCCAAGTAACCCAATGCTGTTTTTCAGCGACCTGTTCACAATCGCAGCCGTGCTGTTCAATTGGCTATCCACTCAACCCTGGTCAGCTCTTCATTTTCCTGTCTACACAACGCAGCCTTCAGAAAACATTGCCACATCTACTATAGAATGATTCATTCATTCACTGCGAATCTGGAATTCATCCGAATCTACACTCCAGGCAGGTTTTTGTTACACCACTGGTGAATGTCCAAGTAACCAAAAGCTGGTTTTCAGCAGCCTTTCACACTAAGAGCACTACTGTTCACTGGCTATCCAGTCCACACTGGTCAGCTCTACATTTTGCTATGCAAACAACACAGACTTAAGAAATCATTGGACACTCTACTAAGAATGTTCCATTCATTCACTGCGATTCTGGAATTTATCTGAATCTACACTTTAGCAGGCTTTCTTTACACCACTGGTGAACGTCCAAGTAACACAATGCTGGTTTTTAACGGCTTATTCAGCCTCACAGTCGTGCTGTTCAACTGGCTGTCCAATCAACCGCGTTCAGCTCTTCATTTTCCTGTCCACATAACCCAGCCTTCAGAAATAATTGGAATCTCCAATACAGAATGTGCCATTCATTCAGTGCGAATCTGGAATTAATCTGAATCTGCAGTCCAGGTAGGGTTTCTTTACACCACTGGTGAATGTCCAAGTAACGCAATGCTGGTTTTCAGCGGTCTGTTCACTCTCGATGATGTGCTGTTCACTGGCTATCCACTCAACACTGATCAGCTCTTCATTTTCCTCTCCACACAACTCAGACTTCAGAAAACATTGGAATCTCAACTACAGAATGTTCCATTCATTCACTGCGAATCTGGAATTCATATGAATCTCCACTCTCGAATGGTTTTCGTTACACCACTCGTGAATGTCCAAGTAACACAATGCTGGTTTTCAGCAGCATATTCACAATCGCAGCCGTGCTGTTCAGTTGGCTATCCACTCAACCCTGGTCAGCTCTTCATTTTCTTGTCCACACCACCCAGACTTCAGAAATCATTGGAAGCTCCAGTACAGAATGTTCAATACATTCACTGCGAATCTGGAATTCATCTAAATCTACACTCCAAGCAGGTTCTTGTTACACCACTGGTTAATGTCCAAGTAATCTAATGCAGTTTTTCAGCAGCCTTTTCATACTCGAATTCGTTCTTTTTTATTGGCTATAGATTCTTCCCTGGTAAGCTCTTTATTTTCCTGTCCACACTACCCAGCCTTCAGAAATCATTGGAATCTCCCTACAAAATGTTCCATTCGTTCACTGCAAATCTGGAATTCATATGACTCTCCACTCCAAGTAGGTTTCGTTATAACACTGGTGAATGACCAAGTAACCCAATGCTGGTTTTCAGCGGCCTGTTCACACTTGCAGCCGTGCTATTCAATTGGCTATCCACTCAAACCTGGTCAGCTCTTCATTTTCCTGTCCACACTACCAGGCCTTCAAAAATCATTTTTATCTCCACTGCAGAATGTTCCAGTCATCCACTGCAAATCTGGAATTCATCTGAATCTGCACTACAGGCAGGCTTTCATTACAACACTGGTGAATGTTCAAGTAACGCATTCCTGGTTTTCAGCGGTCTGTTCACACTCGAATCCGTGGTGTTCACTGGCTACCCACTCAACACTGTTCAGCTATTGATTTTCCTGTCCACACAATCCAGAGTTCAGAAATCATTGGAATCTCCACGCAGAATGTTCCATTCATTCACTATTAATCTAGAATTATATGAATCTTCACTCTTGGCAAGAATGTTCCATTCATTCACTATTAATCTAGAATTATATGAATCTTCACTCTTGGCAAAATTTCGTTACAATACTGGTGAATGTCCAAGTAACCCAATGCTGGTTTTCAGCGTCCTGTTCAGACTTGCAGCCGTGCTGTACAATTGGCTATCAATTCAACCCTGTTCAGTTCTGCATTTTCTTTTCCACACAACCGAGCCTTCAGAGAACATTGGAATCTCCAGTCCAGAATGTTCCATTCATTCACTTCGAATTTGGAATTCATCTGAATCTGCACTGCAGGCAGTCTTTCGTTACACCACTGGTGAATGTCCAAGTAAGCCAATGCTGGTTTTCAGCGGCACGTTCACACTCGCAGCCGTGCTGTTCAATTGGCTCTCCACTCAACCCTGCTCAGCTCTTCATTTTCCTGTCCACACAACCCAGCCTTCAGAAAATATTGTTATCTCCACTACAGAATGTTCCATTCATTCACTGTGAATCTGGAATTCATCTGTATCTGCACTGCAGGGAGTCTTTCGTTACAACACTGGTGAATGTCCAATTAATCCGATGCTGGTTTTCAGCGGAATGTTCACATTCGCAGACATGCTGTTCAATTGGCTATCCACTCAATGCTGGTCAGCTAATCATTTTACAGTCCACATAATTCAGCCTTCAGAAATTATTGGAATCTCCAATACAGAATGTTCCATTCGATCACTGCGAATCTGGAATTCATCTGAATCTCTACTCCAGGCAAGTTTTCATTACACCACTGCTGAATGACCAAGTAACCCAATGCTGATTTTCAATGGCTTGTTCACTGTCGCAGCAGTGATGTTCAATTGACTATCCACTCAACCCTGCTCAGCTCTTCATTTTAATGTCCACACAACATATCCTTCAGAAATCATTGGAATCTCCACTATAGTATGTTCCATTCATTAATTGTGAATTTGGAATTCATCTGAATCTCCACTCCAGGCTGGTTTTCGATACATCAGTGCTGAATGAGCAAGTAATAAAATGCTGGTTTTCAGCGGCCTTTTCCTGTCGCAGCATGCTGTTCTATTGCCTATCCACTCAACCCTGGTTAGCACTTCATTTTCCTCTCTATACAATCCAGCCTTCAAAAAGCTTTGGAATGTCCACTACAGAATGTTCCATTCATCCACTGCAAATCTGGAATTAATCTGAATCTCCACTCCTGACAGGATATCTTACACCACTGGTGAATGTACTAGTAACCCAATACTGGTTTTCAGCGGCCTTTCCATACTCACAGCCCTCCTGTTTTATTGGCTATCGATTCAACCCTGATCAGCTCTTCTTTTTTCTGTCGACACAACCCGCCTTCAGAAATCATTGGAATCTCCACTACAGAGTGTTCAATTCATTCACTGTGAATCTGGAATTCATCTGATTCTCCACTCAAGGCAGGTTTTCGTTACACCACTGCTGAATGACCATGTAACCCAATGCTGGTTTTCAGAGGCCTGTTCACTGTGCATCCGTGCTGTTCAATTGGCTATCGATTCAACCCTGGTCAGTTCCTCTTTTTCTGTTCCCCACAACTCAGCCTTCAGAAATCATTGGACTCTCCACTATAGAATGTGCCATTCATTCACTGCGAATTTGGAATTCATCTGAATCTGCACTGCAGGCAGTCTTTCGTTACACCACTGGTGAATTTCCAAGTAACCCACTGCTGGTTTTCAGCGGCATGTTCACACTCGCAGACGTGCTGTTCAATTGGCTATCCACTCAATGCTGGTCAACTCTTCATTTTCCTGTCCAAACAACCGAGCCTTCAGTAATTATTGTTATCTCCACTAGAGAATGTTCCATTTATACACTGAACATTTGGGATTTATCTGAATCTACATTGCAGGCAGTCTTTCGTTACACTACTGGTGAATGTCCAAGTAACCCACTACTGGTTTTCAGCGGCATGTTCAAACTAGCAGAGGTGCTGTTTAATTGGCTATCCACTCAATGGTGGTCAACTTTTCATTTTCCTGTCCACATAAACTAGCCTTCAGAAATCATTGGTATCTCCACCACAAAATTTTCTATTCATTCACTGTGAATCTGGAATTAATCTGAATCTGCACTGCAGGCAGACTTTAGTTTCACCACTGTTGAATGTCCAAGTAAAGCGTTGCTGGTTTTCAGCGGTCTGTTCACACTCGACGACGTGCTGTTCATTGGGTATCCACTAAACACTGGTCAGTTCCTCATTTTCAGCCCACAAAATCCAGACTTCAGAAATCATTGTAATCTCCACTACAGAATGTTCAATTCATTCACTGCGAATCAAGAATTCTTCTGAATCTCCAATCCTGTCAGGTTTTCATTACACCACTGGGGAATGTCCAAGTAACCCAATTCTGGTTTTTAGAGGCCTTTTCACACTCCTAGCTGTGCTGTTCAATTGGCTATCCACTCAATCCTGGTCAGCTCCTCATTTTCCTTTGCACAAAAACCAGCCTTCAGAAATCATTGTTATGTCCACTACTGAATGTTATATTCATTCACTGCGAATTTTGGAATTCATCTACATCTGCACTGCAGCTAGTCTTTCGTTACACTACTGGTTAGTGTCCAAGTAACAATTCCTGATTTTCAGCGGCATGTTCACACTCGCAGACGTGCTGTTCAATTGGCTATCCTATCAATGCTGGTCAGCTCTTCATTTTCCTGTACACATAACCCAGCCTTAAGAATTCATTGTTATCTCCACTACAGAAAGTTCCATTCATTCACTGCGAATTTGAAATTCATCCGAATCTGCACTCCTGGCAGGTTTTCGTTACACCACTGGTGAATGTCCAAGTAACCCAATGCTGGTTTTCAGCGGCTTGTTCAGACTCGCAGCCGTCCTGTTCAATTGGCTATCCACTCAACCCTGTTCAGCTCTTCATGTTCCTCTCCAGCCATCAGAAATCATTGGAATCTCCAACATAGAATGTTCCATTTATTCACTGCGAATCTGGAATTCATCTTACTCTCCTCTACAGGCAGGTTTTCTTTAAACCACTGTTGAATGTCCAAGTAACCCAATGCTCATATTCAGTCGCCTGTTCACAAAAGCAGGCGTGCTGTTCAAATGGTTATCCACTGAACCCCTGTCAGCTCTTCATTTTCCTGTCCACAGAACCCAAACTTCAGAACTCATTGTTATCTCCACTACAGAATGTCAATTCATTCACTGCGAATTGGAATTCATCTGAATCTGCACTTCACGCAGTCTTTCCTTACAACACTCGTGAATGTCCAAGTAACCTAATACTGATTTTCAGCGGCCTTTTCATACTCGCAGCCATCTGTTCAATTGGCTATCGATTCAACCCTAGTTAATTCTTCTTTTTCTTTTGAACACAACCCAGCCTTCAGAAATCATTGAAATCTCCACTACAGAAAGTTCCATTTATTCACTGCAAATTTGGATGCATTTGAATCTGCACTGCTGGCAGTCTTTCATTACACCACTGGTGAATATACAAGTAAACAATGCTGGTTTTCAGCGGCATGTTCACACTCGCAGACGTGCTGTTCAATTGGCTATCCATTCAATACTGTCAGCTCTTCATTTTCCTGCCCACAAAACACAGCCTACAGAAATCATTGGAATCGCCACTACAGAATGCTCCATTCATTCACTGCTAATCTGGAATTAATATGAATCTGCACTCAGGGCAGGCTTTCCTTACACCACTGGTGAATGTCCAAGTAACGCAATGTTGGTTTTCAGTGGTCTGACTCTCCACTCCAGGCAGGTTTTTGTTACACCACTTGTGAATGTCCAAGTAACCCAAAGCTGGTTTTCAGCACCCAGTTCACACTCGCAGCAGTGCTGTTAAATTGGCTATCCACTCAACCCTGTTCAGCTCTTCATTTTCCTGTCCACAAAAACCAGCCTACAGAAATCAATGTTATCTCCACTACAGAATGTTCCATTCATTCACTGCGACTCTGGAATTCACCTTAATCTCCACTCCCAGCAGGTTTTCGTATCACCACTGGTGAATGTACAAGTGACCCAATGCTGTTTTTCAGCGGCCTGTTCAAATTCTCAGGCGAGTTGTTAAATTGGCTATCCACTCAACCCTGTCAGCACTTCATTTTCTTGTCCACATAACCCAGCCTTCATAAATCATTGGAATCTCCATTACAGAATGTTCAATTCATTCACTGTGAATCTGGAATACATTTGACTCTCCTTTCCAGGCAGGTTTTCGTTACAACACTGGTGAATGACCAAGTAACCCAATGCGGGTTTTCAGTGGCCTGTTCACACTCTCAGCAGTGCTGTTCAATTCCCTATGCACTCTACCCAGGTCAGCTCTTCATTTTACCATCCACACAACCCAGCCTACAGAAACTATTGTTATCCCCACTACAGAATGTTGCATTCATTCCCTGCGAATTTGGAATTCAACTGAATCTGCACTGCAGGCAGATTTCGTTACACCACTGGTGAATGCCAAGTAAGCCAATGCTGGTTTTCTGCTGCATGTTCACACTAGCAGATGTGCTGTTCACTTGGCTATCCACTCAACCCTGGTCAGCTCTTCATTTCCCTGTCCATACAACCCAGCCTTCAGAAATCATTGAAACCTCCACTACAGAATGTTCCATACATTCACTACTAATCTGGAATTCATCTGAATCTCCACTCCAGGCAGGTTTTCTTTACACCTCTGGTGAATGTCCAAGTAACCCAATGCTGGCTTTCAGTGGCTTTTTTATGCTCGTAGCCATACTGTTATACTCGCTATCGATTCAACCCTGTTCAGCTCTTCATTTTACTGTCCACACAACCCAGACGTCAGAAATCTTTGAAAACTCCAATACAGAAAGTTCCATTCATTCACTGCGAATGGGGAATTCATCTGTCTCTGCACTCCAGGCAGGTTTTCGATACACCACTGTTGAATATCCAAATAACCCAATGCTGATTAACAGAGGCCTGTTCAAATTCACAGCCATGCTTTTCAATTGGCTATCCACTCAACCCTAGTCAGCTCTTCATTTTCGTGTCTATACAACCCAGGCTTCAAAAATCATTGGAATCTCCACTACAGAATGTTCCATATATTCAATTGGAATCTGGAATTTAACAGAATCTCCACTCCAGGCAGAATTTTGTTACACCACTGTTGAATATCCAAGGAATCCAATACTGGTTTTCAGCGGTCTTTTCATACTCGCAGCCGTGCTGTTCTCTTGGCTATCTATTCAACCATGGTCAGCTCTTCATTTTACTGTCCACACAAACATGTCTTCAGAAATCATTTAAATCTCCCCTATAAAATGTTCCATTCATTCACTGCGAATCTGAAATTCACCGAATCTCTACTCCAGGCAGGTTTTCGTTACACCACTGGTGAATGTCCAAGTAACCCAATGCTGGTTTTCAACAGCCAGTTCACACTCGCAGCCCGGCTGTTCAATTGCCTATCCAGTCAACCCTGGTCACCTCTTCATATTCCTATCCACTACAGAATGTTCCAATAATTCAGTGCGATTATGGAATTCATCTGAATCTCCACTCTCGGCAGGTTTTGGTTACACCACTGGTGAATGTCCAAATAACCCAATGCTGCTTTTCAGTGGCCTGTTCAAACTCGTAGCCGTGCTGTCCAATTGACTATAAAATCAACCCTGGTCACCTCTTCATATTCCTGTCCACACAACCCAGACTTCAGAAACATTTGGAATATCCTCTACATAATGTTCCATACATTCACAGCTAATCTGGAATTCATCGAAACTCCACTCCAGGCACGCTTTCGTTACACCACTGTTGAATGTCCAAGTAACCCAATGCTGGTTTTCAGCGGCCTTTTCAGAGTCGCAGCCGTGCTGTTCAATTGGCTATCCACTCAACCCTGTTCAGCGCTTCATTTTCCTGTCCACAGAACGCAGCCTTCAGAAATCATTGGAATATCCAATACAGAATGTTCCATTCATTCACTGCGAATCTGGAATTCATCCGAATATCCACTTCAGGCAGGTTTTTGTTACACCACTGGTGAATGTCCACGTAACCCAAGCTGGTTTTCAGCAGCCAGTTTGCACTCGCAGCAGTGCTATTAAATTGGCTATCCACTCAACCCTGATCAGCAATTCATTTTCCTCTCCACACAACTTAGCCTTCAGAAATCATTGTTATCTCCACTACAGAATGTTCTATACATTCACTGAGAATTTGGAATTCATCTGAATCTGCACTGCAGGGAGTCTTTCATTACACCACTGGTGAATGTCCAAGTAACACAATGCTGGTTTTCAGCGGCCTGTTCAGACTCGTACCCATGCTGTTCAATTGGCTATCCACTCAACCCTGTTCAAGACTTCATTTTCCTGTCCACATAACCAAGACAAGAAATTCTTGTTATCTCCACTACAGAATGTTCCATTTATTCACTGCGAATTTGGACTTCATCTGAATCTGCACTGCAGGCAGTCTTTCGTTACACCACTATTGAATGTCCAAGTAACCCAATGCTGGTTTTCAGCGGCATGTTCACACTCGCAGACGTGCTCTTCATTTGTCTATCCACTCAAAGCTGCTCAGCTCATAGTTTTCCTGTCCACATAACCAAGACGTCAGTAATCATTGTTATCTCCACTACAGATTTTTCCACTCATTCACTGCAAATTTGGTATTCACCTGAATCTGCACTGCCGGTAGTCTATCGTTTCACCACTATTGAATGTCCAAATACCCAATGCTGGTTTTCAGGGGCCTGTTCACACTCGGAGACGTGCTGTTCAATTGGCTTTCTAGTCAATGCTGGTCATTTCTACATTTTTCTGTCCACACAAACCAGACTTCAGAAATAATTGTTATCTCCATTACAGAATGTTGAATTCATTCACTGCGAATCTGGGAATTATCTGAACATCCACTCTCTGCAGGTTTTCATTACACCACTGGTAAATGTCCATGTAACCCAATCCTGTTTTTTTATGGCCTGTACACAATCGCAGCCATCTGTTCACTGGCATTCCTCTCAGCACTGGTAAGTTCTACATTTTCCAGTCCACACAACCCAGACTTCAGAAATCATTTTTATTTCCACTACAGAATGTTCCATTCATTCACTGTAAATCTGAAATTCATCTGTATCTGCACTTTAGGCAGGCTTTCGTTACATCACTTATGAATGTCCCAGTAACACAATGCTGGTTTTCAGCGGTCTGTTCAAGCTCGCAGCCGTGCTGTTCAATTGGCTATCCACTCAAACCTGTTCAGCCCTTCATTTTCCTGTCCACATTACACGGCCTTCAGAAATCATTGGAATCTCCACTACAGAATGTTCCATTCATTCACTAAGAATTTGGAATTCATATGAATCTGCACTGCAGGCAGTCTTTCGTTAGACCACTGGTCAATGACCAAGTAACCCAATGCTGGTTTTCAGCGGCCGGTTCACAATCGCAGCCGTGCTGTTCAATAGGCTATCCACTCAACCCTGGTCAGCTTTCATTTTCCTGTCCACACAACCCAGCATTCAGAAATCATTGGAATCTCCACTACAGAAAGTTCCATTCATTCACTCCGAATCTGGAATTCATTTAAATCTGCACTCCAGGCAGGCTTTCTTTACACCAGTGGTGAATGTTCAAGTAAAACAATGCTGGTTTTCAGCGTTCTGTTCACACTCCAAACCGTGGTGTCCACTGGCTTTCCACTCAACACTGGTCAACTCTTCATTTTCTTCTCCACACAATCCAGACTTCAGAAATCATTGGAATCTACACTACAGAATGTTCCATTCATTCACTGCGAATCTGGAATTCATCTCACTTTCCACTCCCGGCAGGTTTTCATTACACCACTGTTGAATGTCCAAGTAACCCAATGCTGGTTTTCAGCGGCCTGTTCACAATCACATCCGTGCTGTTAAATTGGCTATCCACTCAACCCTGGTCAGCTCTTCATTTTCCTGTCCACACAACCCAAACTTCAGAAATCATTGTTATCACCACTACAGAATGTTCCATTCATTCACTGCAAATCCGGAATTCATCTGAACATCAACTACCGGCAGTTTTTCGTTACACCTGTGGTGAATGTCCAAGTAACGCAATGCTAGTTTTCAGCGGGCCTTTCAAACTCGCAGCCATTGTGTTCAATCGGCTATCGATTCAACCTTCGTCAGCTCTTCATTTTCCTGTCCACACAACACAGCCTTCAGAAATCATTGGAATCATCTCCAGTAGAGAATGTTCCATTCATTCACTGCGAATTTGGAATTCATCTGAATCTTCACTGCAGGCAGTCTTTCGTTACACCACTATTGAATATCCAGGTAACCCTATGCTGATTTTCAGCGGCATGCTCACACTCGCAGACATGCAGTTCTATTGGCTATCCCATAAATGCTGGTCAGATCCTCATTTTCTTGTCCACACAAACCAGCCTTCATAAATCATTGGAATCTGTACTACAGAATGTTCCTTTCATTCACTGTGAATCCGGAATTCATCTGAACATCCACTAAAAGCAGTTTTTAATTACACCACTGGTGAATGTCCAAGTAACGCAATGCTGGTTTTCAGCGGCTCCTTCAAACTCGCAACCGTTCTGTTCAATTGGCCATCGAAACAACCCTCGTCAGCTCTTCATTTTCCTGTCCACACAACCCAGCCTTCAGAAATCATTGGCATATCCACTAAAGAATGTTCCATTCATTGATTGCGAATCTGGAATTAATCTGAATGTGCACTCCAATCAGGCTTTTGTTACACCGCTGTTGAATGTCCAAGTAACCAAATGCTGGTTTTCAGCGGCCCTTTCAAAATCGCAGCCTTTCTGTTCATTTGGCTATTGATTCAACCCTCGTTAGCTCTTCATTTTCCTGTCCATACAACCCAGCATTTAGAAATCATTTAAATCTCCACTAGAGAATGTTCCATTCATTCACTGTGAATCTGGAATACATCTGAATATGCACTCCAGGCAGGTCTTTGTTGAACCACTGGTAAATGTCCAAGTAACCGAAAGCTGGTTCTCAACAGCCTGTTCACACTCGCAGCCCTGCTGTTCACTGGCTATACTTTCCACCCTGCACTGCAGGAAGGCTTTCGTTAGACCACTGGTGAATGTCCAAGTATCGCAATGCTGGTTTTCACTGGTCTGTTCACAGTCGAAGCCAGGCTGTTCACTGGCTATCCACTCAACAATTGTCAGCTCTTCATTTTCCTGTCCACACAATCCAGGCTTCAAAAATCATTCGAATGTCTAGTAGACAATGGTCCATTCATTCACTGCGAATCTGGAATTCTTCTGAAGCTCCATTCCCGGCAGGTTTTCGTTACACCATTGGTGAATGTACAAGTAACCCAATGCTGGTTTTTAGCGGCCTGTTCAGACTCGCAGCCGTGTAGTGCAATCGGCTATACACTCAACCCTGGTCAGCTCTTCATTTTCCTGTCCACACAATACAGACTTCAGAAATCATTGGTACCTCCACTACAGAATATTCCATTTATTCACTGCGAATCTGGACTTCATCTTTTTTTTTTTAATAGTGAGGCACCATGAGGTACAGTTGTAGACTTATACATTTTTGTGCTTGGGTTTCGATTATACAATGATCAAACACCCATACCTCCACCAGTGGGCATTTCCCACCACCTCAGATCCCAGCATCCCCTCCCCCCGCCAGCCCCTATCCCACCCTGCCTCTGTGGCAGGGCATTTCCGTCTCTCTCCTATTGAGTGCCATGGTCAGCAAAAGAGGCATTGAGTGGCAATCATGCTTGGTCGACAGTCTACCCTCAGCATGCTCTTCCATCATGGGCGGATCCTCCCAACACCCTTTATTTGGTGTTCCCTTCTCTTTCTGAGCTCCCCCTTCCCCTAACATGTGTGGTTGTCCTCCGGGTCATTGAGTAAAATTCCTGGTACTAATCTCTGCCATACTTGGGTGTTAGTTTCCTATTTTGTTACTTTATCTTCCCCAGATGAATGCAATATTTCTATGTCTATCCCTTTCTTTCTGAGTCATTTCGCTTAACATGATACTTTCCATGTAGTACCACTTGTATGTAAACTTCATGACTTCGTCTTTCCTAACAGCTACATAGTACTCCATTGTGTAAATGTGCCAGAGTTTCTTCAACCAGTCATCTGTTCTCGGGCACTCAGGTTTTTTTCCAGATTCTGGCTATTGTAAAGAGTGCTGCAATAAACAGACAATTGCAGATGTCACTTCGGTTATACTTTTTTGCCTCTCTGGGATATATTCCCAGGAGTGGTATTTCTGGGTCAAATGGGAACTCAATTTCTAGTTTTTTGAGAATCATCCATACTGTTTTCCAGAAGGGCTGAACCAGTCGGCATTCCCACCAACATTGAAGGAGTGTCCCTTTCTCACCACATCCGCGCCAGCACCGGTTGCTTTTGTTCTTGTGGATATGGGCCAGTCTCTGTGGTGTGAGGTGATACCTCATTGTGGTTTTGATCTGCATCTCCCTGATGATTAATGATGTGGAACATTTTCTCATGTGTCTTTTAGCCATTCGGATTTCTTCTTTGTCAAAGTTTCTATTCATTTCATCTCCCCATTTTTTGATGGGGTTGAATGTTTTCTTTTTGTGGAGTTGAAACAGTATTTTGTATATCCTTGAAATTAACCCCTTATCAGATGTGTAGTTGGCGAATATCCTTTCCCATTCAGTTGACTGTCTTTGTATTTTGGTCACTGTTTCTTTTGAGGTGCAGAAGCTTCTTAGTTTAAGATAGTCCCATTTATCTATCTCTGTTTTCACTTGCTTGGTCAGTGGTGTGACATCTTTGAAGACACTATTAGCTTCTATGTCATGAAGGGTTTTGCCAACATTTTCCTCAATGTATCTTATAGATTCCAGTCTGATGTTGAGGTCTTTAATCCACTTAGATCTTACTTTTGTACATGGAGTTAGGCAGAGATCTGAGCCCATTTTTTTGCATATAGCCATCCAGTTTTGCCAGCATAATTTGTTAAAGACGCTTTCCCTGCTCCACTTCACTTTTCTTGCCCCCTTATCGAAGATTAGATGCTCGTATACTTGGGGGTCGACGTCAGAATATTCAACCCTGTTCCATTGGTCTACAGCTCTGCCTTTGTTCCAGTACCATGCTGTTTTAATTATTACTGCCTTGTAGTAGAGTTTGAAGTTAGGGAGGTTGATTCCTCCCATTTTCTTTTTCCCTAGAATTGCTTTAGCTATTCGTGGGGGCTTATTGTTCCATATGAATTTCAGGAGTGTTTGTTCCAATTCTTTAAAGAATGTCATGGGTATCTTAATAGGGATTGCGTTGAATTTATACAGTGCTTTGGGAAGTATTGCCATTTTGACAATGTTAATTCTCCCAATCCATGAACAGGGGATATTTTTCCATTTCCTCGTATTCTCTTTTATTTCCTGTAGTAGAGTTTTATAGTTTTCTTTGTACAAGTCCTTTACTTCCTTAGTTAAGGTGATTCCTAGGTACTTGATTTTCTGGGGCACAATTGTGAATGGGATTGTTTACTTCATGTCTTTTTCTTCTCTTTCACTATTTGCATATAGGAAAGCCATGGACTTTTGGGCATTGATTTTATAGCCTGCCACTTTACTATACAAGCCTATTGTTTCTAGAAGTTTCTTGATAGAGGTTTTAGGGTTTTCTAAGTATAGTATCATATCATCTGCGAATAGTGAGAGCTTGATTTTCTTCCTTTCCTACCTGGATGCCCCTAATATCCTTTTCTTGCCTAATCGCTATTTCAAGTACTTCCAATACTATATTGAACAGCAGTGGAGAGAGTGGGCATCCTTGTCTCGTCCCTGATCTTAGAGGGAAGGCTCTCAGTTTTTCGCCATTGAGGACGATACTTGCTGTAGGCTTGTGGTAGATGGCTTTAACTATATTGAGAAAAGTCCCCTCTATCCCCATTTTGGCTAGGGTTTTCATCATAAATGGGTGCTGGATCTTGTCAAATGCTTTCTCTGCATCTATTGATATGATCATATGATTTTTATCTTTTCTTTTGTTGATGTGGTGGATTATGTTGATTGATTTCCTAGTGTTATACCAGCCTTGCATCCCCGGGATGAATCCTACTTGGTCATGGTGTATGATATTTTTTATGTGTTGTTGAATTCTATTTGCTACTATTTTGTTGAGAATCTTTGCATCCGTGTTCATCAGGGCCTGTAGTTTTCTTTTCTCGTGATATCTTTGTTTCCTTTTGGTATTAGAGAGATATGGGCTTCATGGAAACTGTTTGGGAGAGTTTCCGTTTTTTCAATTTCCTGAGGTCCTCTTTAAATGTTTGGAAAAATTCGCTAGTGAATCCATCTGGGCCCGGGCTTTTGTTTTTGGGAAGGCTTTTGATTGCAGTTTCTATTTCGTTGATGTTAATATTCAGATACTCCAGGTTCTTCTTGATTCAGCTTTGGGAGCTTATAGGAGTTTATAGGACTTCATCTTAATCTCCACTCCAGGCAGGTTTTCCTTACACCACTGGTGAATGACCAAGTAACCCAAGACTGGTTTTAGTGGCCTGTTCACAATCACCGCCGTGCTGTTCAATTGGCTATCCACTCAACCCTGGTCAGCTCTTCATTTTCCTGTCCACAACCCAGCGTTCAGAAATCATTGGAAACTCCACTACAGAAAGTTCCATACATTCACTGCGAATCTGGAATTCATCTGACTCTCCACTCCAGGCAGGTTTTCGTTTCACCACTGGTGAATGTGCAAGTAACACAATGCTGGTTTTCAGCGGCCTGTTCACACTAGCAGCCGTGCTGTTTAATTGGCTATACAATCAATACTGGTCAGCTCTTCATTTTGCTGTCCACAAAACCCAGCCTTCAGAAATCATTGGAAACTCCACTACAGAATATTCCATTCATTCACTGGGAATCTGGAATTAATCTCAATCTGAACTCCAGGCAGGCTTTCGTTAAAACCACTCCTGAATGTCAAAGAAACGCAATGATGGTTTTCAACGGTCTGTTCACACTGGAAGCCGTGCTGTTCACTGGCTACCCAGTTAACACTGGTCATTCTCTGAGAGTCTCATTTCATCGGAATCTCTACTCCCGGCAGGTTTTCGTTACAGCACTGGCCTGTTCACACTCGCAGCTATGCTTTTCATTTGGCTATCCATTCAACCCTGTTCAGGACTATATTTTCCTCTCCACACAACACAGGCTTTAGAAATCATTGTTATCTCCACTCCAGAATGTTCCATTCATTCACTGCGAATTTGGAATTCATCTGAATCTGCACTGCAGGCAGTCTTCCGTTACACCACTGGTGATTGTCCAAGTAACCCAAAGCTGGTTTTCAGCAGCATGTTCACACTACCAAATGTGCTGTTCAATTGGCTATCCACTCAAAGATGGTCATCTCTTCATTTTCCTGTCCACACAACCCAGCCTTCAGAAATCATTGGAATCATCTCCAGTAGAGAATGTTCCATTCATTCACTGCGAATTTGGAATTCATCTGAATCTGCACTGCAGGCAGTCTTTCATTCGATCACTATTGAATATCCAGGTAACCCTATGCTGGTCTTCAGCGGCATGTTCACACTCGCAGACGTGCAGTTCAGTTGGCTATCCCCTCAATGCTGGTCAGATCTTCATTTTCTTTTCCACACAAACCAGACTTCAGAAAACATAGGAATCTGTACTACAGAATGTTCCATTCATTCACTGCGAATCAGGAATTAATCTGAACATCCACTAAAGGCAGTTTTTCATTACACCAATGGTGAATGTCCAAGTAACGGAATGCTGGTTTTCAGCGGCCCTTTCAAACTCGCAGCTGTTCTGTTCAATTGGCTATGGATACAACCCTCGACAGCTCTTCATTTTCCTGTCCACACAACCCAGCCTTCAGAAATCATTGGCATATCCACTACAGAATGTTCCATTCATTCACTGCGAATTTGGAATTCATCTGAATCTGCACTGCAGTCAGTCTTTCGTTACATCACTAGTGAATATCAAGGTAACCCTACGCTGGTCTTCAGCGGCATGTTCACACTCGCAGACGTGCAGTTCAATTGGCTATCCCCTCAATGCTGGTCAGATCTTCATTTTCTTTTCCACACAACCCAGACTTCAGAAATCATTGGAATCTGTACTAGAGAATGTTCCATTCATTCACTGTGAATCAGGAATTAATCTGAACATCCACTAAAGGCAGTTTTTCGTTACACCACTGGTTACTGTCCAAGTAACGCAATGCTGGTTTTCAGCGGCCCATTCAAACTCGCAGCCGTTCTGTTCAATTGGCTATGGATACAACCCTCGACAGCTCTTCATTTCCCTGTCCACACAACCCAGAATTCAGAAATCATTAGAAACTCCATTACAGAATATTCCATTCTTTCACTGTGTATCTGGAATTCATCTGAATCTGCACTGCAGGAAGGCTTTCGTTCGACCACTGGTGAATGTCCAAGTAACCCATTGCTGGTTTTCAGCGGCATGTTCACACTCGCAGACGTTCTGTTCAATTTGCTATCCACTCAATGCTGGTCAGATCTTCATTTTCTTGTCCACACAATCCAGACTTCGGAAATAATTGGAATCTCCACTACAGAATGTTCTATTCATTCACTGCGAATCTGGAATTCATATGACTCTCCACTCAAGGCAGATTTTGGTACACCACTAGGAATGACCAAGTAACCCAGTGCTGGTTTTCAGCAGCCTGTTCACACTCGTAGAAGCGCTGGTCAATTGGCTATCCACTCAATGATTTTCAGCTCTTCATTTTCCTGTCCACACAGCCTAGCTTTCAGAAATTATTGGACTATCCACAACAGAATGTTCCATTCATTCACTACGAATCTGGAATTCATCTGAATCTCCACTACCAGCAGATTTTCGTTACACAACTGGTGAATGTCCAAGTAACCCAATGCTGCTTTTCAGCGCATGTTCACACTCGTAGGCGTGCTGTTCAATTGGCTATCCCCTCAACCCTGTTGAGCTCTTCATTTTCCTGTCCAAATCACCCTGCGTTCAGAAATCATTGGAATCTCCAATACATAATGTTCCATTCATTCATTGCGAATCTGGAATTCATCTAAATCTGCACTCCAGGCAGGCTTTCGTTACACCTCTGGTGTATGTCCAATAAACGTAATGCTAGTTTTCGCGGTTTTGTTCACACTCGAAGCCATGCTGTTCACTGGCTATCGACTCAAAACTAGTTAAATCTTCATTTTCCTGTCCAAACAATCCAGACGTCGAAATCATTGGAATCTCCACTACAGAATGTTCCATTCATTCACTGTTAATCTGGAATTCATCTATATCTCCACTACCGGCAGGTTTTTTTTACACCAGTGGTGAATGACCAAGTAACCCAATGCTGGTTTTCAGCGGCCTGTTCACACTCGCAGAGGTTCTGTTCAATTGGCTATCCACTAAATGCTGGTAAGCACTTCATGTTCCTGTTCACACAACCCAGAATTCAGAAATCATTAGAAACTCCATTACAGAATATTCCATTCTTTCACTGTGTATCTGGAATTCATGTGAATCTGCACTGCAGGAAGGCTTTCGTTCGACCACTGGTGAATGTCCAAGTAACGCAATGCTGGTTTTCACCAGTCTGTTCACACTCGAAACCAGGCTGTTCACTGTCTATCCACTCAACAGTGGTCAGCTCGTCATGTTTCTGTCCACACAATCCAGATCTCAGAAATCATTTGAATCTCCACTTGAGAAAGTTCCATTCATTCACTGCGAATCTGAAATTCATCTGAATCTGTACTCCTGGCAGGTTTTAGTTACACCACTGGTGAATGTCCAAGTTACACAATGCTGGTTTCCAGCGGCCTTTTCAGACTCGTAGCCATGCTGTTCAATTGACTATCCACTGAACCCTGTTCAGCTCTACATTTTCCTGTCCACATCACCCAGCCTTCAGAAATCATTGGAACGTCCACAACAAAATGTTCCATTTATTCACTGCGAATCTGTAATTCATCTGAATCTCCACTACCGGCAGGTTTTTATTACACATCTGGTGAATTTCCAAGTAACCCAATGCTGGTTTTCAGCGGCGTGTTCACACTCGCAGACGTGCTGTTCAATTGGCTATCCTCTCAACCTTGTTGAGCTCTTCATTTTCTGTCCTCATAACGTGGCCTTCAGAATTCATTGGAATCTCCACTACAGATTGTTCCATTCATTCACTGCGAACCTGGAATTCATCTGACTCTTCACACCAGGCAGATTTCATTACACCACTGGGAAATGACCAAGTAACCCAGGGCTCATTTTCAGCGGCCTGTTCAAACTTGCAGTCGTGCCACTCAACCATGGTCAGCTCTTCACTTTCCAATCAACACAACCCAGTCTTCAAAAATCATTGAAATCTCCGCTACAGAATGTTCCATTGATTCACTGCGAATTTGGAATTCATCTGAATCTGCACTGCAGGCAGTCTTTCGTTACACCACTGTTTACTTTCCAGGTAATCCCATGCTGGTTTACAGCGGCATGTGCACACTCGCAGACGTGCTGTTTCAAATGACTATCCACTCAATGCTGGTCAGGTCTCGATTTTATTGTCCACACAACCCAGCCTTCAGAAATCATTGGCATCTCCACTAGAGAATGGTCCATTCATTCACTGCGAATCTGGAATTCATCTGAATCTTCTCACCAGGCACGCTTTCATTACACCACTGGTGAATGTCCAAGTAACGCAATGCTGGATTTCAGCGGAATGTTCACACTCGCAGACGTGCTGATCAATTTGCTTTCCATTCAATGCTGGTCAGCTCTTCATTATCCTGTCAACACAGCCCAGATTTCAGATATCATTGGAACCTCCACTCCAGAATGTTCCATTCATTCACTGCGAATTTGTTATTTATCTGAATCTGCACTGCAGGCATTATTTCGTTACACCACTGTTGACTGTCCAAGTAACCCCATACTGGCTTTCAGTGGCATGTTCACACTCGCAGACGTGCTGTTTCAATTGGCTATCCACTCAATGCTGGTCAGCTCTCGAATTTACTGTCCACAAAACCCAGCCTACAGAAATCATTGGAATCTCCACTAGAGAATGTTGCATTCATTCACTGTGAATCTGGAATTCATCTCATTTTCCACTCTTGGCAGGATTTCGTTACCCCATTGGTGAATGTCCAAGTAGCCCAATGCTGGTTTTTTGCGGCCTGTTCACAATCGCAGCCGTGTTGTTCAATTGGATATCCACTCAGCCCTAGTCAGCTCTTCATTTTCCTTTCCACACAACCCAGAATTCAGAAATCATTGTTATCTCCACTACAGAATGTTCATTCACTGCGAATCCGCAATTCATCTGAACATCAACTACTTCGGAGAGCCCGGCAAGCTACCGAGAGTATTCGATATGCCAGACACAGTAACAACAAAGTCTCCAATGGAGACGTTACTGGGCCCGCTCAAGCAAATCGACGATCAACGGGAGGGCCTTTACCTTTACCTTTACCTTTACCTTTACCTTTACCTTATCAACTACCAGCAGTTTATCGTTACACCAATGGTGAATGTCCAAGTAACGCAATGCTGGTTTTCAGTGGCCCTTTCAAACTCGCAGCCTTTCTGTTCAATTGGCTATAGATTCAACCCTCGTCAGCTCTACATTTCCTGTCCACACAACCCAGTCTTCAGAAATCATTTAAATCTCCACTAAAGAATGTTCCAATCATTCACTGCGAAATGGAATTCATCTGAACATCCACTCTTAGCAGGATTTCGTTACCCCACTGCTGAATGTCCAAGTAACGTAATGCAGGTTTTCAGCGGTTTTTTTCACACTTGAAGCCATGCTGTTCGCTGGCTATCGACTCAAAACTGGTCAACTCTTCATTTTCCTGTCCAAACAATTCAGACGTCGAAATCATTGGAATCTCCACTACAGAATGTTCCATTCATTCACTGCGAATCTGGAATTCATCTGAAACTCCACTACCAGCAGGTTTTCGTTACACCACAGGTGAATGACCAAGTAACGCAATGTTGTATTTCAGCGGCCTTTTCACACTCGCAGAGGTTCTATTGAATTGGCTATCCAGTAAATGCATGTAAGCTCTTCATTTTCCTGTCAACAAAACCCAGCATTCAGAAATCATTGGAATCACCATTACAGAATGTTCCATACATTCACTGCGAATTTGGAAGTCATCTGAATGTGCACTGCAGGCAGGATTTCGTTAGACCTCTTGTGAATGTACAAGTAACACAATGCTGGTTTTGACCGGTCTGTTCACACTCGAAGCCAGGCTGTTCACTGGCTATCCACTCAACACTGGTCAGATCTTGATTTTCCTGTCCACACAATCCAGACTTCAGAAATCATTCGAATCTCCACTAATGAATGGTCCATTAATTTACTGCAAATCTGGAATTCATATGACTCTCCACTACTGGCAGGTTTTCGTTACACCACTGGTGAATGACCAAGTAACCCATTGCTGGTTTTCAGCGGCCTGTTCACACTCGCAGACGTGCTGTTCAATTGGCTATCCACTCAATGCTTTTCAGCTCTTCTTTTTCCTGTCCACACAGCCCAGCCTTCAGAAATCATTGGAATCTCTACTACAGAATGTTCCATTCATTCACTGCGAATGTGGAATTCATCTGAATCTCCACTACCGGCAGGTTTTCGTTAACAATCTGGTGAATGTTCAAGTAACCCAATGCTGGTTTTCAGCGGCAAGTTCACACTCGTAGGCGTGCTGTTTAATAGGCTATCCACTCAACCTTGTTGAGCTCTTCATTTTCTGTCCACATCACCCAGCCTTCAGAAATCATAGGAATCTCCACTACAGAATGTTCCATTCATTCTCTGCGAATCTGGAGTTAATCTGAATCTGCACTCCAGGCAGGCTTTCGTTAAACCACTGGTGAATGTACATGTAGCGCAATGCTGGTTTACAGCGGTGTGTTCACACTCGAAGTGGTGCTATTCAGTGGCTATCCACTCAATTATTGTCAGCTTTTCATTTCCTGTCCACACAATCCAGACTTCAGAAATAATTGGATTCTGCACTACAGAATGTTCCATTCACTCACTGAGAATCTGGAATTTATCTGACTCTCCACTCAAGGCACGTTTTCGTTACACCTCTGTTGAATATCCAAGAAACCCAATGCAGGTTTTCAGTGGCCTGTTCACAACCGCAGTCTTGCTGTTCAATTGGCTATCCACTCAAGCCTTGTCAGCTCTTCATTTTCCTGTCCACACAACCCAGCCTTCAGAAAATATTGTTATCTCAACTACAGAATGTTCCATTCCTTCACTGAGAATCTGGAATTAATCTGAACCTGCACTCCAGGCAGGCTTTCGTTACATCACTGGTGAATGTCCAAGTGAGTGGACAAGCACTGGTGAATGCTTGTTTTCAGCGGCCTGTTCACACTCGGAGCAGTCCTGTTCCATTGGCTATCTACTCAACTCTGGTCAGTTCTTCATTTTCCTCTCCAAATCACCCAGATTTACAGAATTCATTGGAACCTCCACTACAGAGTGTTCCAAATATTCACAGCGAATATGCAATTCAGTCTGAATCTCCACTCAAGGCAGGTTCTCGTTACACCACTGGTGATTGTCCAAGTAACCCAATGCTGGTTTTCGGCGGCCTATTGACTCTCGCAGACGTGCTGTTCATTTTGCCATCCACTTAACCCTGGTTAGCTCTTCATTTTCCTGTCCACACAACCCACCTTTCAGAAATAATTGTTATCTCCACTACAGAATGTTCCATTCACTCTCAGCTAATCTGAAAATCATCTGACTCAGCACTCAAAGCCGGTATCTGTTATACCACTGTTGAATATCCAAGTAACTCAATGCTGGTTTTTAGCGGTCCCTTCACAATCGCAGCCGTGCTGTTCATTTGGCTATCCACTCAATGCTGATCAGCTCTTCATTTTCCTGTCCACACAGTGCAGCCTTCAGAAATCATTGGAATCACTAATACAGAATGTTCCATTCATTCACTACGAATCTGGAATTAATCTGAATCTGCACTCCAGGCAGGCTTTCGTTATACCACTGTTGAGTTTCCAATTAACCCAGGGCTGGTTTTCAGCGTCCTTTTCAGATTCGCAGCCGTGCTGTTCAATGGGCTATCTACTCAACCCTGGTCAACTCTTGATTTTCCTGTCTACATCACCCAGCCTCAAGAAATCATTGTTATCTCCAATACAGAACTTTCCATTCATTCACTGAGAATCTGGAATTCATCTGACTCTCCACTCCAGGCAGGATTTCGTTACAACACTGGTGATTGACCAAGTAACCCAATGCTGGTTTTCAGCGGCCTGTTTACACTCGCAGACGTGGTGTTCAAATGGCTATCCTCTCAATGCTGATCAACTCTTCATTTTGCTGTCCACAAAACCCAGCCTTCAGAAATCATTGGAAACTCCACTATAGAATATTCCATTCATTCACTGCGAATCTGGAATTCATCGGAATCTCCACTATCGGCAGGTTTTCATTACACAACTGCTGAATGTCTAAGTAACCCAATGCTGGTTTTCAGCAG
This sequence comes from Sorex fumeus, assembly GCF_029834395.1. Lineage (NCBI taxonomy): Eukaryota > Metazoa > Chordata > Mammalia > Eulipotyphla > Soricidae > Sorex > Sorex fumeus. The sequence goes on along the minus strand of NW_026606140.1, from coordinate 1,955,706 downwards.
TCTATTCATACTCGCAGACATGCTGTTCAATTGGCTATCCCCTCAATGCTGGTCAGCTCTGCATTTTCCTGTCAACACAGGCCAGCCTTCAGAAATCATTGGAACCTCCACGAGAGAATGTTCCAATTATTCACTGCGAATCTGGAATTCATCTGATTCTCCACTCCAGGCCGGCTTTGGTTACACCACTGGTGAATGGCCAAGTAACCCAATGCCAGTTTTCAGCGGCTTTTTCATACTCGCTGAAGTGGTGTTCAACTGGCTATCTATTCAACCATGGTCAACTCTTCATTTCAGTGTCCACACAAACCAGCCTTCAGAAATAAATGAAATCTCCATTATAGTATGTTCCATTCATTCACTGCGAATCTGGAATTCATCTGACTTCCACTCCTGCCGGTTTTTCGTTACACCACTGGTGAATATCCAAGTAACATAATGTTGGTTTTCAGTCTCCTTTTCATACTCGCAGCCTTGCTGTTCAATTGGCTATCCACTCAACCCTGTTCAGCTCTTCACTTTCCTGTGCACATCACCCAGCCTTCAGAAATCATTGGAATCTCCACTACAGAATGTTCCATTCATTCACTGCGATTCTGGAATTCATTTGAATCTCCCCTGCCGGCAGGTTTTTGTTATACATCTGCTGATTGTCCAAGTAAAACAATGCTGGTTTTCAGTGGCCTATTCACTCTCACAGACGTGCTGTTCAGTGGGCTATCCACTCAATGCTGATCATCTCTTCATTTTCCTCTCCACACAGCCCAGCCTTCAGAGTTCATTGGAATCTCCACTACAGAATATTCCATTCATTCACTGCGAATCTGGAATTCTTCTGACTATGCACTGAGGCACGCTTTCGTTACACCACTGGTGAATGTCCAAGTAACCCAATGCTGGTTTTCAGCGACATGTTTACACACACAGACTTGCTGTTCAATTGGCTATCCACTCAATGCTGGTCAGCTCTTCATTTTCCTGTCCACACAACCCAGCATTCAGAAATCATTGGAATCTCTACTACAGATTGTTCCATTCATTCACTGTGAATCTGGAATTAATCTGAATCTGCACTTCAGGCAGTCTTTCGTTATACCACTGTTTAATGTACAAGTAACCCTAATGCTGGTTTTCAGCGGCCTGTTCATAATGGCCACCGTTCTATTCAATTGGCTATCCACTGAACCCTGGTCAGCTCTTCATTTTCCTGTCCACACAACCCAGCATTCAGAAATCATTGGAACCTGCACTACAGAATGTTCCATTCATTCACTGCAAATATGGAATTCAATGGAATCTCCACAAACGGCAGGTTTTCGTTAGACCACTGGTGAATGTTCAACTATCACAATGCTGCTTTTCAGCGGCCTGTTCAGACTCGCAGCCGTGCTGTTCAATTGACTATCCACTCAACCCTATTCAGCTCTTCATTTTCCTGTCCACATCACCCATTCTTTAGAACTCATTGGAATCTCCACTAAAAAAAATCCATTAATTCACTAGAATCTGGAATTCTTCTGCCTCTCCACTCCAGGAAGGTTATCGTTACATCTCTCTTGAAAGTCCAAGTAACCCAATGCTGGTTTTTAGTGGCATGTTCACAAAAGCAGACCTGCTGTTCAATTGGCTATCTACTTACCCCTGTACAGCTTATCATTTTCTTGTCCACACCACCAAAACATCATGAACCATTGAAACCTGCACTAAGGAATGTTCCATACATTCACTGCGAATCTGAAATTCTTCTCAATCTCCACTCCAGGCAGGTTTTGGATACAACTCTGGTGAATGTCCAAGTAACCCAATGCTGGTTTTCAGTGGCCTCTTCACACTCGCTGAGGTGCTGTTAAATTGACTATCCTCACAACCCTGGTCAGCTCGTCATTTTCCTATCCACACAATCCAGACTTCAGAAATCATTGTTTTCTCCACGACATAATATTCCATTCATTCACTGCGAATTTGGAATTCATCTGTATCTGCAGTGAAGGCAGCCTTTTGTTACACCACTGGTGAATGTCCAAGTAACCCAATGCTGGTTTTCAGCGGCCTGTTCACACTCGCAGACGTGCTGTTCAATTGGTATTCTCTAAACCCTGGTCAGCACTACATTTTCCTGTCCACATATCACAGCCTTTAGAAATCATTGGAACCTCCACTACTGAATATTCCATTCATTCACTGCGAATAGGGAATGTGGCTATCAAGTCCACAGTGGTCAGCTCTTTCATTTCCTGTACACACCACCCAGAAATCAGAAATCATTGGAAAGTCCACTACAGAATGTACCATTCATTCACTGTAAACTGGAGATCATCAAAACTCCACTCCACGCAGGCGTTCGTTACACCACTGCTGAATGTCCAAGTAATCCAATGTTGGTTTTCAGCGTCCTGTTCAAATACGCAGGGATGCTTTTCAACTGGCTATCCAATGAAACCTGGTAAGCTTTTCATTTTCAAGTCCACACAACACAGACTTCAGAAATCATTGGAATCTCCACTACAGCATGTTCCTTTCATTCACTTCCAATATGGAGTTCTTCGAATCTCCACTCCAGGCAGACTTTCGTTATACAACTGGTGAATGTCCAATTACCCAATGATGTTTTTCAGCGTCCTGTTCACACTCGTATGCGTGCTGTTCAACATATTTTCCACTCAACACTGGTAAGCTCTTCATTTTCCTGTCCACATAACCCAGATTCAGAAACTATTAGAATCTCCATTACAGAATGTTCCATTAATTCGCTGCCAATCTGGAATTCATATAGTCTCAACTCCAGTAAGGCGTTCATTACACCAATGGTGAATGTCCACGTAATACATGCTGGTTTTCAGCGTCTGTTCACAGTCGCAGGCGTGCTGTTCAACTGGCTATCCACTCCACAGTGGTCAGATCCTTCATTTCCTGCCCACACAAACCAGACTTCAGAAATCATTAGAATCTCCACTACAGAATGTTCCATTCATTCACTGCCAATCTGGTGATCATTGAATCTCCACTCCAGGCAAGCTTTCGTTACACCACGGCTGAAAGTCCAAGTATTTCAATGCTTGTTTTCAGCGTCCTGTTCACAGTCGCAGGCGTGCTGTACAAATGGCTATCCACTGAACCCTGATCAGCTCTTCATTTTCCTATCCACACACACCACATTTCAGTAATCATTGGAATCTCCATTACAAAATGTTCTATTCATTCACTGAAATGTGGAGATCATTGAATCTCCACTCTATGCAGGCTTTAGATACACCACTGCTGAATGTACAAGTAACACAATTCTGGTTTTAAGACTCCCGTTTACACTCGAAGGCATCCTGTTCAGTGGCTATCCACTAACATTGTTCAGCTCTTCATTTTCCTGTCCAAAGAACCCAGATTTCAGTACTCATTGGAATCTCCACTAGAAAATGTTCCATTTTTTCACTGCCAATCTGGAATTCATTTGAATCTCCACTGCAGGCAGGCTTTTTTTACACTCCTGTTGAATGCCCAAGTTACACAATGCTGGTTTTCAGCTTCCTGTTCACATTCGCAGGCGTGCTGTTCAACTGGCTATCCACTGAACCCTGGTCCGCTCTTCAATTTCCTGTCCACATAACTCAGACTTCAGAAATTATTGGAATCTCCACTACAGCATGTTCCATTCATTCACTGCGAATCTGGAATTCATCTGAATCTCAATTCCAGACAGGCTTTCGTTACACCACTGGTGAATGTCCATGTAACCCAGTGCTGGTTTTCATCGGCCTGTTTTTACTCACATGCGTGCTGTTCAACTGGCTCTCCACTCCAACCTGGTCAGCTCTTCATTTTCCTGTCTCCACTACCAAGACTTCAGAAATTATTGGAATCTCCACTACAGCATGTTCCATTCATTCACTTCGAATCTGGAATTCATCTGAATTTCAGTCCAGAAAGTCTTTCGTTACACAAGTGGTGAATGTCCTAGTAACCCAATGCAGGTTTTCAAAGCCTTGTTCACAGTCGCAGGCGTGCTGTTCAACTGGCTATCCACTCCACAGTGGTCAGTTCTTTCATTTTCTCTCCACACAACCCAGACGTCAGAAATCATTGGAATCTCCACTACAGATTGTTCAATTTATTCACTGACAATCTGGAGAACATCGAATCTCCACTCCAGGCAGGCTTTAGTTATACCACTGCTGAATGTCCATGTAACCAAATGCTGGATTTCAATGGTCTTTTCACACTCGCAGGCGTGCTGTTCAACTGGCTATCCACTGAACCCCGGTCAGCTCTTCATTTTCCTGTCCACACAACCCAGACTTCAGAAATCATTGGAACCTCCACTATAGACTGTTCCATTCATTAGTTGGAATCTGGAGATCATCGAATCTCCACTCCAGGCAGGCTTTCGTTACACCACTGCTGAATGTCCAAGTAACACAATTCTGGTTTCCAGAGTCCTGTTCAAACTCGCTGGCATGCTGTTCAATGGCTATCCACTGAACCCTGGTCAGCTTTTCATTTTCCTTTCCACCCAAACCAGATTTCAGAAATCATTGGAATCTCCACTACAAAAATCATTGGAATCTCCACTATATTCACTGCGAATCTGGAATTCATCTGAATCTCCACTCCTGGCAGGCTTTCCTTACACTACTGTTGAATGTCCAAGTAACACAATGCTGGTTTTCAGTGTCCTATTCACATTCGAGTCGTGCTGTTCAACTGGCTATCCACAGAACCCTAGTCAGCCCTTAATTTTCCTGTCCACACAACCCAGATTTCAAAAATAATTGGAATCTCCACTACAGAATGTTCCATTCATTCACTGCAAATCTGGAATTCATCTGAATCTTCACTCCACCAGGCTCTTTTTACACCACTGGTGAATGTCCAATTAACCCAATGCCGGTTTTCAGCGTACTCTTAACAGTCGCAGGCGTGATGTTGAACTGGCTATCCAATCCCAATGGTCAGCAGTTTCTTTTCTGTTCCACACAACCCAGACTTCAGAAATCATTGGAATCTCCACTACAGAATGTTGCATTCATTCACTGCCGATCTGGAGGCTATCGAATCTCCACTACAGGTAGGAATTCGTTAAACCACTTCTGAAAGTCCAAGTAACCCAATGCTCGTTTTCAGCATCCTGTTCAAACTCGCAGGCATTCTGTTCAACTGGCTATCCACTCCACCCTGCTCAACTCTTCATTTTCCTGTCCGCACAACAGAAACTTCAGAAATCATTGGAATCTCCACTACAGATTGTTCCATTCATTCACTGCCAATCTGGAGTTCTTTGAATCTCCACTCCAGGCAGGCTTTCGTTATGCCAGTGGTGAATGTCCAAGTCACCCAATGCTGATTTTCAGCGTCCTGTTCACACTCGCAGGGGTTCTGTTGAACTAGCTATCCACTCCACCCTGGTCAGCTCTTCCTTTTCCTGTCCACACAAACCAGATTTCAGAAATCATTGAAATCTCCAGTACAGAATGTTCCACTCATTCACTGCCAATCTGGAGTTCTCTGAATCTCCATTCCAGGCATGCTTTTGTTACACCACTGGTGAATGTCCAAGTAACACAATGCTTGTTTTGAGCGTGCTGTTTTCAGTCGCAGGCGTGCTGTTCAACTGGCTATCCACTCCACAGTGGTCAGTTCTTTCATTTCCTGTCCACACAACTCAGACTACAGAAATCATTGTAATCTCCACTACATTCACTGCGAGTCTGGAATTCATCTGAATCTCCACTCCAGGCAGGCTTTCCTTACAGTACTGTTGAATGTACCAGTAACACAATGCTGGTTTTCAGCGTCCTGTTCACATTCGAGGCGTGCTGTTCAACTGGTTATCCACTGAACTCTGGTCAGCTCTTCATTTACCTGTCCACATGACCCAGATTTCAGAAATCATTGGAAACTCCAATACAGAATATTCCTTTCATTCACTGCCAATCTGGAGATCTCTGAATCACAACTCCAGGCAGGCTTTCGTTACACCACTCGTGAAAGTCCAAGTAACCCAATGCTGGTTTTCAGCGTGTTGTTCACAGTGGCAGACGTGCTGTTTAACTGGCTATCCACTCCACAGAGGTCAGTTCTTTCATTTCTTGTCCACACAACCCAGACTACAGAAATTATTGGAATCTCCACTACAGGATGTTCCATTCATTCACTGCCAATCTGGAGATCATCTAGTCTCCACTCCAGGCAGGATTTCGATACACCATTGCTGAATGTCCAAGTTACCCAATGCTTGTTTTCCGAGGCCTGTTCAAACTCGCAGTACTGCTGTTCAACTGTCTAATCACTCTAAACTGGTCTGCATTTCATTTTCCTGTCCACACAACCCAGATTTCAGATACTATTGGAATCTCCAGTACAGAATGTTCCATTCATTCACTGCCAATCTGGAATTCATCGAATCTCCACTCCACGCAGGCTTTAGTTACACCACTGCTGAATGTCCAAGTAAACAATGCTGGACTTCAGCGTCCTGTTCACACTCGCAGGCGTGCTGTTCAACTGGATTTCCACTGAATAATGGTCAGCTCTTCATTTCCTGTCCACACAACCCAGACTTCAGAAGTCATTGTAATCTACACTACAGAATGTACCATTCATCTACTCCCAATCTGGAGGTCATCCAATCTCCACTCCAGGCAGGCTTTCGTTACACCACTCGTGAAAGTCCAAGTAACCCAATGCTGGTTTTCAGCGTGTTGTTCACAGTGGCAGACGTGCTGTTCAACTGGCTATCCACTCCACAGAGGTCAGTTCTTTCATTTCTTGTCCACACAACCCATACTACAGAAATTATTGGAATCTCCACTACAGGATGTTCCATTCATTCACTGCCAATCTGGAGATCATCTAGTCTCCACTCCAGGCAGGATTTCGATAAACCATTGCTGAATGTCCAAGTTACCCAATGCTCGTTTTCCGAGGCCTGTTCAAACTCGCAGTACTGCTGTTCAACTGTCTAATCAGTCTAAACAGGTCTGCATTTCATTTTCCTGTCCACACAACCCAGATTTCAGATATTATTGGAATCTCCAGTACAGATTGTTCCATTCATTCACTGCCAATCTGGAATTCATCGAATCTCCACTCCACGCAGGCTTCCGTTACATCACTGCTGAATGTCCAAGTAAACAATGCTGGACTTAATCGTCCTGTTCACACTCGCAGGTGTGCTTTTCAACTGGATTTCCACTGAATAATGGTCAGCTCTTCATTTTCCTGTCCACACAACCCAGACTTCAGAAGTCATTGGAATCTACACTACAGAATGTACCATTCATTTACTCCCAATCTGGAAGTCATCCAATCTCCACTCCAGGCAGGCTTTCGTTACACCACTGCTGAATGTCCAAGTAACCCAATGCTGATTTTCAGCGCCCTTTTCACAGTCGCAAGCGTGCTGTTCAACTGGCTATCCATTCCACAGTGGTCAGCACATTCATTTCCTATACACACAACCCAGACGTCAGAAATCATTGGAATCTCCACTACAGAATGTACCATTCATTCACTGGAATCTGGAGATCATCGAATCTCCACTCCAGGCAGGGTTTTGTTACACCACTGCTGAATGTCCAAGTAACCCAATGCTGGGTTTCAGCGTTCTGTTCAAATTCACAGGCGTGCTTTTCTACTGGCTATCCACTGAAACCTGGTCAGCTTTTAATCTTCCTGTCCACACAAAACAGACTTCAGAAATCATTGGAATATCCACTAGAGCATGTTGCATTCATTCACTGCCTATCTGGCGTTCTTCGAATCTCCACTACAGGCAGACTTTCGTTACACAACTGGTGAATGTTCAAGTAACACAATGCTGGTATTCAGCGTCCTGTTCACACACGGGTGCGTGCTGTTTAACTGACTACCCACTCAACCCTGTCAGCTCTTCATTTTCCTGTCCACACAACCAAGACTTCAGAAACTATTAGAATCTCCAGTAGAGAATATTCCATTCATTCACTACCATTCTGGGATTCATTGAATCTCAACTCCAGTCAGGCTTTCGTTAAATCACTGGTGCATGTCCATGTAACACAATGCTGGATTTTCAGCGTCCTGTTCACAGTCGCAGGCGTGCTGTTCAACTGGCTGTCCAATCCGTACTGGTCAGATCTTTCATTTCCTGTACACACAAACCAGACTTCATAAAACATTAGAATCTCCACTACAGAATGTTCCATTCATTCACTGCCAATCTGGTGATCATCGAATCTCCACTCCAGGCCGGATTTCGTTTCAGCACGTTTGAATTTCCAAGTATCCCAATGCTCGTTTTCAGCGTCCTGTTCACACTCGCATGCGTGCCGTTCAACAGGCTATGCACTGAACCATGGTCAGCTCTTCATTTTCCTATCCACACAAACCACTTTTCAGAAATCATTGGGATCTCCACTACAAAATGTTCCATGCATTCACTGGAATCTGGAGATCATTGAATCTCCACTCCAGGAAGGCTTTCGTTACACCACTGCTTAATGTCCAAGTAACACAATGCTGGTTTTCAACGTCCTGTTCACACTAGCAGGCGTGCTGTTCAATGGCTATCCATTTAACCCTGGTCAGCTCTTCATTTTCCTGTCCACAGAACCCAGATTTCAAAACTCATTGAAATCTCGGCTACAGAAAGTTCCATTCATTCACTGCAAATCTGGAATTCATCTGAATCTCCACTCCAGGCAGGCTTTCTTTACACTTCTGTTGAATGTCCAAGTTACCCAAAGCTGGTTTTCAAATTCCTGTTCACATGAGCAGGCGTACTGTTCAACTGGCTGTCCACTGAACCCTGGTCCGCTCTTCAATTTCCTGTCCACACAACCCAGACTTCAGAAATCATTGGAATCCACACTATAAAATGTTATTTCATTCACTTCGATTCTGGAATTGATCTGAATTTCCAGTCCAGGCAGTCTTTTATTACACCACTGGTGAATGTCTTAGTTACCCAATGCTGGTTTTCAAAGTCTTTTCACACTGGCAGGCGTGCTTTTCAACTGGCTATCCAATCCACAGTTGTCAGCTCTTTCATTTCCTCTCCACACAATCCAGATTTCAGAAATCATTGGAATCACCTCTAAAAAATGTTCCATTCATTCACTGCCAATCTGGAGGTCATCTAATCTACACTCCAGGCAGGTGTTCATTACACCATGGCTGAATGTTCAAGTATCTCAATGCTGGTTTTCAGCATCCTGTTCACACTCGCAGGGGTGCTGGTCAACTGGCTATCCACTTAACCCTGATCAGCTATTCACTTTCCTGTCCACACAACCCAGATTTCAGAAATCATTGGAATCTCCACTACAGAATGTTCCATTCATTCACTGCCAATCTGGAGATCATCGAATTTCCACTCTAGGCAGGCTTTCATTACACTTCTGTTGAATGTCCAAGTAACACAATGCTGGTTTTCAGCTTTCAGTTCACACTCACAATCGTGCTGTTAAACTGGCTATGCACTCCAAACTGGTCACGCTACATTTTCCTGTCCACACGACCCATACTTTAGAAAACATTTGAATGTCCATTATAAATAGTTCCATTCATTCACTGCGAATCTGGAATTCATCTGAATCTCCACTCCAGGCAGGCTTTCGTTACACCACTGGTGATTGTCCAAGTAACCCAATGCTGTTTTTCAGCGCCCTGTTCACAGTCGCAGGCATGCTGCTCAACTGGCTATCCACTCCACAGTGGTCAGCTCTTTCATTTCCTGTCCACACAACACAGACTTCAGAAATTATTGTAATCTCCACGACAAAATGCTCCATTCATTCACTGCCAATCTGTTGATCATCCAATCTCCACTCCAGGCAGGCTTTCATTACACCACTGCTGAATGTCCAAGTAACCCAATGCTGGTTTTCAGCGTACTGTACACACTCGGATGTGTGCTGTTCAACTGACTATCCACTCAACCCTGGTCAGCACTTCATTTTCCTGTCCACTAAACCAGACTTCAGAAACTATTAGAATCTCCAATACATTATGTTCTTTGCATTCACTGCCAATCTGGAATTCATTGAATCTCAACTCCAGTCAGGCTTTCGTTACATCACTGTTGAATGTCCATGTAACACAATGCTCGTTTTCAGCCACCTGTTCACATTCGCAGACATGCTGCACAACTGTCTATCCACTCCACAGTGGTCAGCTCTTTCTTTTCCTGTACACACAACCCAGACGTCAGAAATCATTGTAATTTCCACTACAGTATGTACCATTCATTCACTGGAATCTGGAGGTCATCGAATCTCCACTCCAGGCAGGTTTTCGTTACACCATGGCTGAATGTCCAAGTATTCCAATGCTCGTTTTCAGCGTCCTGTTAACACTCGCAAGAGTGCTTTTCACCTGGATATCCACTGAACCCTGGTCAGCTTTTATTTTACTGTTCACAAAAACCAGACTTCATAAATCATTGGAATCTCCACTACAGAATGTTGCATACATTCACTGCCAATCTGGAATTCATCAAATCTCCACTCCAGGCAGGATTTCGTTACACCACAGGTGAATATCCAAGTAACCGAATGCAGGTTTTCAGCGGACTGTTCACACTCGCAGGCATTCTGTTCAACTGGCTATCCACTCCAACCTGCTCAGCTCTTCAAATTCCTATCCACATAACCTAGACTTCAGAAACTATTGGATTCTACACTACAGAATGTTCCATTCATTCACTGGAGTTCATCGAATCTCCACTCCAGACTGACTTTCGTTACACCACTGGTGAATGTCAAAGTAACCAAATGCTGGTTTTCAGCGTCATGTTCACACTCCCAGGCGTGCTGTTCAATTGGCTATCCATTCCTCCGTGGTCAGATCTTCCTTTTCCTGTCCACACAACCCAGACTTCAGAAATGATTGGAATCTCCACTACAGCATGTTCCATTCACTCACTGCCAATCTAGAGTTCTTCGAATACCCACTCCAGGCAGGCTTTCGTTACACCACTGGAGAATGTCCAAGTAACCCAATGCTGGATTTCAGCGTCCTGTATACACTCGGATGTGCGCTGTTCAACTGTCTATCCACTCAACCCTCGTCAGCACTTCATTTTCCTGCCCATTAAACCAGACTTCAGAAACTATTAGAATCTCCAATATAGTATGTTCCATTCATTCACTGCCAATCTGGAAATCTTTGAATCTCAAGTCCAGTCAGGCTTTCGTTAAATCACTGGTGAATGTCCATGTAACACAATGCTGGTTATCAAGGTCCTGTTCAGTCACAGGCGTGCTGTTCAACAGGCTATCCACTCCACAGTGGTCAGATCTTTCTTTTCCTGTCCACACTAACCAGACTTCAGAAATCATTAGAATCTCCACTACAGAATGTTCCAATCATTCAATCTCAATCTGGTGATCTTCGAATCTCCACTCTAGGCAGGCTTTCGGTACACCGGGGCTCAATGTCCAAGTATCCCAATGCTCGCTTTCAGCGTCCTGTTCAAACTCCCAGGCGTGTTGTACAAATAACTATCCACTGAACCCTGATCAGCTCTTCATTTTCCTATCCACACAAACCACATTTCAGAAATCATTGGAATATCCACTCCAAAATGTTCCTTTCATTCACTGGCATCTGGAGATCATCGAAAATCAACTCCAGGAAATCTTTCTTTACACCACTGCTGAGTGTCCAAGTAACCTAATGCTGGATTTCAGTGGCCTGTTTATACTCGCAGGCGTGCTGAACAACTGGCTAACCAATCCAACCTCGTCAGCTCTTCATTTTCCTGTCCACAAAACCCATATTTCAGAAATCATTGGAATCTCCACTACAGAATGTTCCATTCATTTACTGCGAATCTGGAATTCATCTGAATCTCCCCTCCCGGCAGGCTTTCGTTACACCAATTGTGAATGTCCAAGTCACCCAATGCTGATTTTCAGCGCCGTGTTCACAATTGCAGGCGTGCTGTTCAACGGGCTATCCACTCCACCCTGGTCAGCTCTTCCTTTTCCTATGCACACAACCCAGACTTCAGAAATCTTTAGAATCTCCAGTACAGAATGTTCCATTCATTCACTGCAAATCTCGAATTCCTCTGAATCTTCACTTCACCAGGCATTTGTTACATCACTGGTGAATGTCCAAGTAACCTAAAGCTGGTTTTCAGCGTCCTGTTCACAGTCGCATGCGTGATGTTGAATTGGCTATCCACTACACAGCGGTCAGCTCATTATTTTCCTCTCCACACAACCCAGACTTCAGAAATCATTGGAATTTCCATTACAGAATGTAACATTCTTTCACTGGATTCTGGAGATCATCGAATCTCCACTCAAGGCAAGCTTTCGTTACACCACTGCTGAATGTCCAAGTAACCCAATGCCGGTTTTCCGAGGCCTTTTTACACTCGCAAGAATGCTGTTCAAATGGCTACCCACTGAACCCTGGCCAGCTCTTCATTTTCCTATCCACACAATCCAGATTACAGAAATCATTGGAATCTCCACTACAGAATGTTCCATTCATTCAATGGAAATTGGAGATCACCGAATCTCCACTCCAGGAAGGCTTTCGTTACACCACTACTGAATGTCCATGTAACAAAATGTTGGTTTTCAGCGTCCTGTTCACAGTCGCAGGCGTGCTGCTCAACTGCCTATCCACTCCACACTGGTCAGCACTTTCATTTCCTGTCCACAGAACGCAGATTTCCGAAATAATTGTAATCTCCAAGACAAAATGCTCCATTCATTCACTGCCAATCTAGAGATCATCCAATCTCCATTCCAGGCAGGCTTTCGTTACACCACTGCTGAATGTTCAAGTAACACAATACTGGTTTTCAGCGTCCTGTTGACACTTGCAGGCGTGCTGTTCAAAGGCTATCCACGGATTCCTGGTCAGTTCTTCATTTTCTTGTGAACACAATCCAGATTTCAGAAATCATTGGAATCTCCACTAAAGAATGTTCCTTTCATTCATTGGGAATCTGGAATTCACCTGAATCTCCACTCCCGGAAGGCTTTCCTTACACCACTTGTGAATATCCAAGTCACCCAATGCTGATTTTCAGCGTCGTGTTCACACGTGCAGGTGTGCTGTTCAACGGGCTATCCACTCCACCCTGGTCAGGTCTTCCTTTTCCTGTCCACACAACCCAGAGTTCAGAAATCTTTAGAATCTCCAGTACAGAATGTTCCATTCATTCACTGGAAATCTCGAATTCCTCTGAATCTTCACTCCACCAGGCATTTGTTACATCACTGGTGAATGTCCAAGTAACTTAAAGCTGGTTTTCAACGTCCTGTTCACAGTCGCATGCGTCATGTTGAACTGGCTATCCACTACACAGTGGGCAGCTCTTTCTTTTCCTCTCCAGACAACCCAGACTTCAGAAATCATTAGAATCTCCATTACAGAATGTAACATTCTTTCACTGGAAACTGGAGATCATCGAATCTCCACTCAAGGCAGGCTTTCGTTACACCACTGCTGAATGTCCATGTAACACAATGCTGGTTTTCAGCGTTCTGTTCATACTCGCAGGCGTGCTGTTCAAAGTTTATCCACTGAATCCTGGTCAGCTCTCATTTTCCTGTCCACAGAACCCAGATTTCAGAAATCATTGGAATCTCCACTACAGAATGTTCCATTCATTCACTACGAATCTGGAATTCATCTGAATCTCCACTCCAGTCAGTCTTTCGTTACACTACTTTTGAATGTCCATATAACACAATTCTGATTTTCAATGTCCTGTTCACATTCGCAGGCGTTCTGTTCAATTGGCTATCCACTGAACCCTGGTCAGCTCTTCAATTTCCTGTCCACACAACTCAGACTTCAGAAATCATTGGAGTTTCCACTATAGAATGTTCCATTTATTCACTGCTATTCTTGAATTCATCTGAATCTCCAGTCCAGGCAGGCTTTCTTTACACCACTAGTGAATGTCCTAGTAACCAAATGCTGGTTTTCAGAGTCCTATTCATACTCGCAGGTGTGTTGTTCAACTGGCTATCCACTCCATCCTGGTCAGCTCTTCATTTTCCTGTCCAAACAACCCATACTTCAGAAATCATTGGAATCTACACTATAAAATGTTCCATTCATTCGCTTCTAATCTGGAATTTATCTGAATCTCCACTCCAGGCAGGCCTTCGTTACACTGCTGCTGATTATCCGAGTAACACAATACTGGTTTTAAGTGTCCTATTCACACTCGCATGCATGCTGTTTTCAACTTGGCTATCCACTCCATCGCATCGTGGTCAGCTCTTCTTTTCCTGTCCTCACAACCCAGACTTCAGAAATCATTGGAATCTCCACTGCAGTATGTTCCGTTCATTCACGGCCAATATGGAATTCTTCGAATCTCCACTCCACGTAGGCTTTCGTTACAACACTGGTGAATGTCCAAGTAACCCAATGCTGGTTTTCAGCGTCCTGTTCACAGTCGCAGGCCTGTTATTCACCTGGCTATCCACAGCACAGTGGTCAACTCTTTCATTTCCTCTCCACACAACACAGACTTCAGAAAACTTTGGAATCTCCACTACTGAATGTTCCTTTCATTCACTGCCAAACTGGAGATCACTTAATCTCCACTCCAGGCAGACATTCGTTACTCCACTGCTGAATGTGCACGTAATCAATGGTGGTTTTCAGAGGCCTGTTCAATCTTGCAGGCCTGCTGTTCAACTGGGTATCCACTCTAACCCGGTCTGCACTTCGTTTTCCTGTCCACATAATCCAGGTGTCATAAATCATTTGAATTTCCTCTAGAGAATGTTTCATTCATTGACTACGAATCTGGAATTCATCTGAATGTCGACCTCAGGCATGCTTTCGGTACACCACTGTTAAATGTCCAAGTAACACAATGCTGGTTTTCAGGATCCTGTTCACATTCGCAGGAGTGCTGTTCAAGTGGCAATCCACTGAACCCTGGTCAGCTCTTCTTTTTCCTTTCAACACAAACCAGATTTCAGAAATCTTTGGAATTTCCACTACATAATTTTCCATTCATTCACTGCTAATCTGGAATTCATCGAATCTCCACTCCAGGCAGGATTTATTTACACCACTGAATATTCAAGTACCCAATGCTGGTTTTCAGCAGCCTGTTAAAAGTCGCAGGTGTGCTTTTCAAACAGCTATCCACTCCAACCTGTTCAGCTCTTCATTTTCCTGTCCTCACAACGTAGAATTCAGAAACCATTGGAATCTCCACAACAGAATGTTCCATTCAGTCATTTTCAATCTGGAATTCATGGAATCTCCACTCCAGGCTGGCTTTCTTTACACCACTGCTGAATGTCCAAGTAACCCAGTGCTGGTTTTCAGCGTACTGTTCACGCTCGCAGCCGTGCTTTACAACTGGCTTTCCACTCAACCCTGGTCAGCTCTACGTTTTCCTGTCCACACAATCCAGATTCCAAAAATAATTGGAATCTCCAATACAGAATGTTCCATTCATTCACTGCCAATCTGGAATTCATCGATTCTCCACGCCAGGCAGGATTTCGTTACACCACTGGTGAATATCCAAGTAACCAAATGCTGGTTTTCAGCAGCCTTTTCAAGGTCTCTGGCATGCTGTTCAACTGGCTATCCACTCAAACCTGGTCAGCTCTTCATTTTTATGTCTTCATAACGTAGAATTCAGAAACCATTTGAATCTCCACTACAGAATGTACCATTCAGTCACTGCCAATCTGGAATTCACGGAATCTCCACTCCAGGCTGGCTTTCGTTACACCACTGCTGAATGTCCAAGAAACCCAAAGCTGGTTTTCAGCGGACTATTCACACTCGCAGGCGTGCTGTTCAACTGGCTATCCAGTCAACCCTGTTCAGCTCTTCATTTTCCTGTTCACACAACACAGACTTCAGAAATCACGGAATCACCACTATAGAATATTCCATTCAGTCACTGCCAATCTGGAAATTATTGAATCTCCACTCCAGGCAGGATTTCGTAACACCATTGGTGAATATCCAAGTACCCAATGTTGGTTTTTAGCGGCCTATTCACACTCACAGCCATGCTGTTCAACAGGCTATACACTCCAACCTGGATAGCTCTCCATATTCCTGTCTATATAACCTAGACTTCAAAAACCATTAGAATCTCCTCAACAGAATATTCCATTCATTCACTGCCAATCTGGAATTCATAGAATCTCCACTTCAAGCAGGCTTTCTTTACACCAATGCAGAATGTCCAAGGAACCCAGTGCTGGTTTTCAGCATCCTGTTCACGGTCGCAGGCATGCTGTTCAACTGGCTATGAACTCCAACTTGGTCAGCACTTCATTTTCCTGTCCACACAACCTAGGCTTCAGAAATCATTGGAATTTCCACTACAGAATGTTCCATTCATTCACTGCCAATCTGGAATTCATCTGAATCTCCACTTCATTCAGGCTTTCGTTACACCACTGGTGAATATCAAAGTAACGCAATTCTGGTTTTCAGCATCCTGTTCACAGTCGCAGACATGTTGTTCAACTGATTATCCACTCCACGGTGGTCAGCTCTTTCATTTCCTGTCAACACAACACAGACTTCAGTAATCATAGGACTCTCCTCTACAGAATGTTCCATTCATTCACTGCCAATCTGGATTTCCTCGAATATTCACTCCAAGCAGGCTTTCGTTACACCACTGGTGAATATTCAAGTGACCTAATGCTGGTTTTCAGAGGCCTGTTCAGACTCGCAGGTGTGCTGTTCAACTGGCTATGCACTCCAACTGGGTCAGCTGTACATTTTCCTGTCCACACAACCCAGGCTTCAGAAATCATTGGAATCTCCACTACAGAATGTTCCATTCATTCATTGCCAATCTGGAATTCATCCAATCTCAACTCCAGGCATGATTTCGTTACACCACTGGTGAATATCGAGTAGCCCATTGCTGGTTTTTAGCGGCCTGTTCAGACTCACAGGCATGCTGTTCAACAGGCTATCCACTCCAACCTGGACAACTCTTCATATTCCTATCTACATAAACTAGACTTCAAAAACCATTAGAATCTCTACAACAGAATGTACCATTTATTCACTGCGAATCTGGAATTCATAGAATCTCCACTCCAAGCAGTCTTTCTTTACACCACTGCTGATTTTCTAAGAAACCCAGTGATGGTTTTCAGCATCCTGCTGACACTCGCAGCGTGCTGTTCAACTGGCTTTCCACTCTAACCTGTGCAGCTCTACGTTTTCCTGTCCACACAACCCAGACTTCAGAAATTATCGAAATTTCCACTATAAAATATTCCATTCATTGACTGCCAATCTGGTGTTCATCGAATCTCCACTCCAGGCAGGCTTTCGTTACACCATTGGTGAATATCCAAGTAACATAACGTTGTTTTCAGCAGCCTGTTCACACTTGCAGGCGTGCTGTTTAACTGGCTATCCACTCTAACCTTTTCAGCTCTTAATTTTCCTCTTCACATAATCCAGAATCCAGAAATCATTGGAAAATCCACTACAGACTGTTCCATTCGTTCACTGCTATTTTGGAATTCATCTGAATCTCACTCCATGCAGTCTTTCGTTACACCACTGCTGAAAGTCCAAGTAACCCAATGCTGGTTTTCAGCGGCCTCTTCACACTCGCAGGCCTGCTGTTTATCTGGGTATCCACTCCAACCTGGTCATGTCTTCATTTCCTGGTGCTCAAAATCCAGAGTTCTGAAATAATTGGTATCTCCAATACAAAATTTTCAATTAATTCACTGCCAATATGGAATTCATCTGAATCTCGACTCCGTGCAGGCATTCGTTACACCACTGGTGAATGTCCAAGTAACCCAATGCTGGTTTTCAGCGGTCTGATCACACTCACAGTCATGCTGTTCAACTGACTACACACTGAACGCTGGTCAGCTCTTCATTTTCCTGTCCACACAACCCAGACTTCAGAAATCACTGGAATCTCCACTAAAGAATGTTCCATTCTTTCACTGGGAACCTGAAATTCATCTGAATTTCCACTCCAGGTAGGCTTTCGTTACACCACTGGTGAATGTCCAAGTAACACAATGCTGGTTTTCTTTGGCCTGTTCACATTCGGAGCCATGCTGTTCCCTGGCTATCCACTACACCCTGGTCAGCTCTTCATTTTCCTGTCCACAGAACACAGACATGAGAAATTATTGGAATCTCCACTACAGAATGTTCCGGTCATTCACTGCGAGTGTGAAATACATCTGAATCTACACTCTACGCAGACAATTGTTACACCAGGGGTGAGTCTACCCCGAAACTGGATCTTCACTGTAAAATCATCCATGGGCTGATTTTCATCTTCCTATCCACACTGCCATTCTGGCGCGAAAGCACAGCAGTAGAACGTGTGCCTCGCGCAGCCAGCCTGGCCGAGCCGGGTTCAAATCCTCGCCCTCTCAGAGAGCATAAAAGGGCTACTGAGAGTATCTGGCCCTCGGGGAAAAGCCTGGCAAGCCTCCCGGGAAATATTTCATATGCCGAAATTACAGTCACCACAATTCTTCAAACGAAGACGTAAATGAACTGCCGCAGCAAACCAATGAAGTCTGGGAGGACTGGGAGCGTGACAGCGATCCACACTGCTGAGTAGTGAATTCATCTCAGTACCCAATATATTAGGCCTGCGTTTCTACTCCTTTTCCATGAAATCGCGTCGAACTAGAAAGCTTCCAATAGAGCATTTGCTGTCAACACTCCCCAGGCCTTCATTTCACCTCCAAATCCAGTTGAATATAGTATTCTGTTCATTAACCCTGCCACAATAGCAAGCGACCTGAGTTCATCAAATATCAACACCTACATATCTGGTTTTCATCTGCCTGTGCACTGAATCAAGCCAAAGTTTTCGTCATCCCTTTATCTCAGATCAGGCCTGGTGTGCATCGACTTCTGAATCAATTGAAAACATATGTTACCGTCCTGGTTAATGCCACCCAGTGGTGGTGATGATCGTATATCTCTAAAACTATTCAGGGTTGGGATTTTTCTGCAAGTCCCAGTAACCCAATGCTAGTGGTCAGCGGCCTGTTCACATACCCCAGAAGTGGTGTTCACTGCCTATCCACCCCACCCTGTTCACCTCTTCATCTCCTGGTACCCATAACCCAGAGTTCTTAAATCATTAGTATCTCCAATACAGAACGTACCATTCATTCACTGCATATCTGGGATTCATCTGAATTTCCGCTCCAGGTAGTCTTTCGTTACAACACTGGTGAATATCCAAGTAATCCAATGCTGGTTTATTGCGGCCTGTTCACACTCGCAGGTGTGCTGTTCAAATGGTTCTCCACTCAACCCTGGTCAGATCTTCATTTTGCTGTCCACACAACCCAGACATCGGAAATCATTGGAATCTCAACTACAGAATGTACCATTCATTCACTGCCAAACTGGAGTTCATTGAATCTCTAAACCAGGCAGGCTTTCGCAACAACACTGGTGAATGTGCAAGTAACCCAATGCTGGTTTTGAGCGTCCTGTTCACACTCGCAGGCGTGCTGTTTAAATGGCTATACACTCAACCCTGGTCAGCTCTTCATTTTCCTGTCACACAAGCCAGACTTCAGAAATCATTGGAATCTCCACTACAGAATATTCCATTCATTCACTGCGAAATTGGAATTTATGTGAATCTCCTCTCCAGGCAGGCTTTCGTTACACCACGGGCGATTGTCCAAGTAACCCAATGCTGCTTTTCAGTGTCCTGTTCACATTCGCAGGCATGCTGCTCAACTGACTATCCACTCCATCCTTGTCAGCACTTCATTTTCCTTTCCACACAACCCATATTCTTAAATCATTTGAATTTCCACTACAGAATGCTCCATTCATTCACTGCTAATCTGGAATTCATCAAATCTCCACTCCTGGCAGGCTTTTGTTACACCACTGGTGAATGTGCATGTAACCCAATGCTGGTTTTCAGCGTCGTGTTCACATTCGCTGGCATGCTGTTCAACTGGATATCCACTCCAACCTGGTCAGTTCTTCATTTTCCTGTCAACACTGACCAGACTTCAGAAATCATCAGAATCTGCACTAAAGTATATTCCATTCATTCACTGCCAATCTTGAATTCATCTGAATCTCCACTACACGCAGGCTTTCGTTACACCACTGGTGAATATCCAAGTAACCAAATGCTGGTTTTCAGCGTCCTGTTCACACTCGCAGGAGTGCTGTACAACTGACTATCCACTCCATTCTGGTAAACTCTTCATTTTCCTGTACACACAAGCCAGACTTCAGAAATCCTTGCAATCTCCACTACAGAATGTTCCAATCATTCACTGCCAATCTGGCGTTCATCGAATCTCCACTCCAGTCAGGCTTTCGTTACACCACTGATAAATGTCCAAGTAACCCAATGCTGGTTTTCAGCGTCCTGTTCACACTTGCAGCCATTCTGTTCACTGGCTATCTAGTCCAACCTGGCGAGCTCTTCATTATCCTACCCACAACACCAAGATATCAGAAATCATTGGAATCTCCACTACAGAATGTTCCGGTCATTCACTGCGAGTCTGGAATATATATCTGAATCCCCACTCTACGCAGGCATTCGTTACACCACTGGTGAAATTACCCAGAAACTTGAAATCATCTGAATCTGCAGTCTAAAATCATCCATGGCCTGCTGTTCATCTTCCTATCCACACTGCCATTCTGTCATTAAAGCACAGCAATAGGACGTGTGAGTCACGCAGCCAGCCTGGCCTAGCCGGGTTTAATTACTCGCCCTCTCAAGAGCCCGGGGAGCTACCGAGAGTATCTGGTCCTCGCGGCAAAGCCTGGCAACCACGCGTGAAATATTCCATATGCCGAAATTATAATCACTATGGGCTGGAGTGATAGCACAGCGGTAGGGTGTTCGCCTTACAAGCGGCCAACATGGCCGACCCGAGTTCGATTCCTCCGCCCCTCTCGGAGAGCCCGGCAAGAGAGTATTCGATATGCCAGACACAGTAACAACAAAGTCTCCAATGGAGACACTACTGGGCCCGCTCGAGCAAATCGACAATCAACGGGAGGGCCTTTACCTTTACCTTATAGTCACTACAAGTCTCCAAACGAAAACGTTACTGAACCGAGCCAGCAAATCAATGATGTCCGGGAGGACTGGGAGAGTGACAGCTATCCACACTGATGAGTAGTGAATTTATCTCAATATCCATATGAATTAGGCCTGCATTTCTTCTCGTTCTATATGAAATCGAGTCGAATTAGAAATCTGCCAAATGAACATTTGCTGTCAACACTCCCCAGGCCTGCTCCTCAGCTTGCTATCCAGTCAAATATAGTAGTATGTTCATTAACCCTGCCACATAACCGAGAGACCTGAGTTTATCTAAATATCAACACCTACATGACAGGTTTTCATCTGTCTGTGCACTCAATTAAGCCGAAGTTTTCATCATCCCGTCTACTCTAACCAGGCCGGATCGGCATCGACTTCTGAATCACTCGAAACCATATGTTACTGTCCCGGTCAAAACCACCCAGTGGTGGTGATGATCCTATGCCTCTAAAACTCGTCAGAGTTGGGATTCTTTTGCATGTCCCAGTAACACAATGCCTGTTCACATACCGCAGGCATGGTGTTCACTGGCTATCCACTCCACCCTGGTTAGCTCTTCATTTTCCTGTACACACTGTCCAGACTTCAGAAATCATCGGCATCTCCACTACAGAATGTTTTATTAATTCACTGCCAATCTGGAATTCATCTGAATCTCCACTCCAGGCAGGCTTTCATTACAGCACTGGTGAATGTCCAAGTAACCCAACGCTGGTTTTCAGCGGCCTGTTCACACTCGCAGGTGTGCTACTCAACTGGTTATCCACTCCACCCTGGTCAGCTCTTCAATTTCCTGTCCACACAACCCAGATATCAGAATGCATTGGAATGTACACTACAGAATGTTCCATTCAATCACTGCCAATCTGGAGTTCATTGAATCTGGCTGAGCAAGGGTCAATTCTTCGCCCTCTCAGAGAGCTCTGGAATCTACTGAGAGTATCTCGCCCTCGTAGCAAAGACTGGCAAGATACTCCTGAAATATTCCATATGCCAAAATTACAGTCAACAATTTTCACCAAACAAAGACGCTACTGAACTGCGCCAGCAATTCCATGAATGCCTGGAGTACTGGGAGAGTAACAGTGAATTCATTTCAATATCCAATGTATTAGGCCTGCATTTCTTCTCATTCTCAACGAAATCGAGTCGAAATAGAAATCTGCCATGTGATCATTTGCTGTCAACTCTCCCTAGGCCTGCTGTTCTGCTACCTCTCCAGTAGAATATAGTATTCTGTTCATGAACCCTGCCACACTATCGAGCGACCTGAGTTCATCTAAATATCAACACCTACATATCTGGTTTTCATCTACCTGTAATCATTGCAATCTCCCCTACAGAATGATCCACTCATTCACTGCCAATCTGGAGTTCATCAAATCTCCACTACAGGCAGACTTTCGGTAAACCACTGGTTAATGTACAAGTAACACAATGCTGGTTTTCAGTGGCCTGTTCACTCTCGCAGCCGTTCTGCTCACTGGCTGTCTACTCCACCCTAGTCAGCTCTTCACTTTCCTGTCCACAACACCCAGACTTCAAAAATCAATGGAATCTCCACTACAGAATGTTCCATTCACTCACTGCCAATCAAGAGTTCATCGAATCTCCACTCCAGGCAGGCTTTCGCTACACCACTGGTGAATGTCCAATTAAACCAATAATGATTTTCTCCCCAGGCCTGTCTTCAGCTCGCTATTCAGTCGAATATAGTAGTCTGTTCATTAACCCTGCCACACAACCGAGAGACCTGAGTTCATCTAAATATCAACACCTACATATCAGATTTTCATCTGCCTGTGCACTGAATCAAGACGAAGTTTTCATCTTCCCGTCCACTCAAAAGAGTCCGGCTGTGCATCTACTTCTGAATAAATCGAAACCATATGTTACTGTCCCGGTCAAAGCCAACCAGTGGGGGTGATGATCGTATGCCTCTAAAACTCGTCAGGGTTGAGATTCTTCTGCATGTCCCAGTAACCAAATGCACGTGGTAAACAGCCTGTTCACATACCGCAGGCATGGTGTTAACTGGTTATACTCTACCCTGGTCAGCTCTTCAATTCCTGGTGCCCATACCCAGATTTCTGAAATACTTGGTGTCTGCACTATGGAATGTTCCATTTATTCACTGCTAATCTGGAATTCATCTGAATCTCCACTCCAGACAGGCTTTCGTTACACCACTGGTGAATGTCCAAGTAACTAAATGCTGGTTTTCAGCGGCCTATTCACACTCGAAGGCGTGCTGTTCAACTGGCTATCCACTCCACACTGGTCAGCTCTTCATTTTCCTGTCCACACAACCCAGACTTCAGAAGTCATTGGAATCTCCACTACAGATTGTTCCATTTGTTCACTGCCAATCTGGAGATCATCGAATATCCACTCCAGGCACGCTTTCCTTACAATACTGTTGAATGTCCAAGTAACTGAATGATGGATTTCAGCGGCCTGTGCTTTACAATGGCTATCCACTCCACTCTGGTCAGCTCTGCATTTTCCGGTCCTCACAACCCAGACATCAGAAATCATTGGAATCTCCACTACAGAATGCTCCGGTCATTCACTGCGAGTCTGGAATACATTTGAATCTCCACTCTACGCAGGCATTAGTTAGAGCACTATTGAGTCACCCAGAAAATTGACATCATCTGAATCTGCACTATAAAATCATGTATGGGTTGCTTATCATCTTCCTATCCACACTGCCATTCTGGCACTAAAGCACAGCAGTAGGACGTGTGAGTCACACAGCCTGCCTGGCCGAGCCGGATTCAATTCCTTGCCCTCTCAGAGAGCTCAGGTAGCTACCGAGTATACCTGGCCCTCGTGTAAAAGTCTGGCAAGACACCCGTGAACTATTCCATATGACAAATTACAGTCACCACAAGTCTCAAAACAAAGACGGTACTGAACCGCGCCAGCAATTGAATGAAGTCCGGGAGGACTGGGAGTGTGACAGCGATCCACACTGCTGAGTAGTGAATTCATCTTGATATCCAATGTATTAGGCCTGGGTTTCTTCTCGTTCTCCATGAAATCGATTCGAATTAGAAATCTGCCAAGTGAGCATTTGCTATCAACTCTCCCCAAGCCTGCTTTTCAGCTCCATATGCAGTCGAATATTGTATGCTATCTTTTAACCCTGCCTCACTACCGAGCCACCTGAGTTCATCTAAATATCAAAAACTAAATATCTGGTTTTCATCTGCCTGTGCTCTCAAGCAAGCCAAAGTTTTCATCATCCTGTCCACTCTACCCAGGCCTGGTGTGCATAGACCTCTGAATCAATTGAAACCATATGGTACTCTCCCGGTCAATGTCACCAGTGGTGGTGATGATCCTATGCCTCTAAAGCTCACCAGGATTGGGATTCTTCTGCATGTTCCAGTAACCCAATGCTGGTGGTCAGCGGCCTGTTCAAAAACCGCAGGCGTTGTGCTCACTGGCTATCCACTCCATGCTCGTTAATTCTTCATTTCCTGGTGTTCATAACCCAGAGTTCTGAAATCATTGGTATCTGCACTACAGAATGTTCCATTCATTCACTGCGAATCTGGTATTCATCTGAATATCCACTGCAGGCAGGCTTCCGTTTCACCACTGGTGAATGTCCAAGTAACCCAATGCTTGATTTCAGTGGCCTTTTCACAACTGCAGTCGTGCTGTTCAACTGACTCTCCACTCCACCCTGGTCAGCTCTTCATTTTCCTGTCCACAGAACTCAGACATCAGAAATTATTGGAATCTCCACTACAGAATGTTCCGGTCATTCACTGCGAGTCTGGAATACATCTTAATCTCCACTCTGCACAGGCATTCGTTACAGCAATGGTATGTCTACCCAGAAACTTGAAATCATCTGAATCTGCACTCTAAAATCATCCATAGGCTGCTTTTCATCTTCCTATCCACACTGCCATTCTGGTGAGAAAGCGCAGAATTAGGACGTGAGCGTCACGCAGCCAGCCTGGCCGAGCCGGGTTCAACTCCTAGCCCTCTCAGAGAGCCCGGAAGCTACCGAGAGTATCTGGCCCTCACAGCAAAGCCTGGCAATCCACCCGTGAAATATTCCTTATGCCAAAATTACAGTCACCAAAAGTGTCCAAAAAAAGATGTTACTAAACCGCGCCAGCAAATCAATGAAGTCCGGGAAGACTGGGAGAGTGACAGTGATCCACACTGCTGAGTAGTGAATTCATCTCAATATCCAATGTATTAGGCCTGCGTTTCTTCTCGTTCTCCAGGAAAACGAATCGAATTACAAATCTGTCAAGTGAGCATTTGCTGTCAACTCTCCCCAAGCCGGGTGTTCTGCTCCCCATCGAGCCGAATGTATTATTCTGTTCATTAACCCTGCCACACTACCGAGCGACATGAGTTCATCTAAATATCAACAACTACATATCTGGTTTTCATCTGCCTGTGCACTCAATCAAGCTGAAGCTTTCATCATCCCGTCCACTCTAACTAGGCCTGGTGTGCATCGAACCCTGAATCAATCAAAACCATATGGTACTCCCCCGGTCAACGCCACCCAGTGGTGGTGATGATCATATGCCTCTAAAACTCGTCAGGGTTGGGATTCTTCTGCATGTCCCAGTAACCCAATGCTAGTGATCAGCGGCCTCTTCACAGACCAGAAGCATGCTGTTCAACTGGCTATCCACTCCACCCTGGTCAGCTCTTCATGTCCTGGTGCCCATAACCCAGAGTTCTGAAATCATTGGAATCTCCACTACAGAATGTTCCGTTCATTCACTACGAAACTGGAATTCATATGAATCTCCACTCCAGGCAGGCTTTCATTACACCACTGTAGAATATCCAAGTAACCCACTGCTGGTTTTCAGCGTTCTGTTCAAACTCGCATGCGTGTTGTTCAACTGGCTATCCACTCCAACCTGGTCAGCTCTTCATTGTTCTGTCCACACAACCTTGACTTCAGAAATCATTGTAATCTCCACTACAGAGTGTTCCATTCATTCACTGCCAATCTGGAATTCATCGTATCTCCAACCCAGGCAGGCATTCGTTACACTACTGTTGAATATCCAAGCAACTCAAACATGGTTTTCAGCAGCCACTGCTGATCACTGACTATCCACTCCACCCTGGTCAGCTCTTCCTTTTCCTGTCCACACAACCGAGACATCAGAAATCATTGGAATCCCCACTGCAGTAGGTTCCATTCATTCACTGTGAGTCTGGAATACATCTGAATCTCCACTCTGCGCAGGCATTTGTTACAGCACTGGTATGTCTAACCAGAAACTTGAAATCATCTGTATCTTCACTCTAAAATCATCCATGGGCTGCTTTTCATATTCCTTTCCATACTGCCATTCTGGCTTGAAAGCACAGCAGTAGGACTTGTGCGACACGCAGCCAGTCTGGCCGAGCCTTGTTCAATTCTTCGCCCACTCAGAGAGCCCGGGAAGCTAAAGAGAGAATCTGGCCCTCGTGGATAAAGCCTGGCAAGACAACCGTGGAAATATTACATATGCCAAAATTACAGTCTTCACAAATCTCCAAACGAAGACGCTACTGAACCGCGCCAGCAAATCAATGGGAATATTCTGCGTGTGCCAGTAACCTAATGCTAGTGGTCAACGGCCTGTTTACATACAGCATGCGAGGGGTTCACTGGCTATTCACTCCAACCTGCTCAGGTCTTCATTTCCTGGTGCCCATAACCCAGAGTTCGAAAATCAATGGTATCTCCACTACAGAATGTTCCATTCATTTACTGCGAATCTGGAATTCATCGGAATCTCCACTCCAAGCAGGCTTTGGTTACACCACTGGTGAATATCCAAATAACCCAATGCTGGTTTTCAGTGGCCTGTTCACACTCGCAGGCCTGCTGATCAACTGGCTATCCACTCCTGCCTGGTCAGCTCTTAATTTTCCTGTCCACAAAACCGAGACATCAGAAATCATTGATTCTCCACTACAGAATGTTCCATTCATTCACTGTGAATTTGGATCATCTGAATCTCCACTCCAGGCCGGCGTTGGTTACACCACTGGTGAATGTCCAAGTAACCCAATGCTGGTTTTCAGCGTCCTGTTCACACTCGCAGGTGTGCTGTTCAACTGACTATACACACCAACCTGATCAGCTATTCATTTTCCGGTCCACAGATCCCAGACATCAGAAATCATTGGAATCTCCACTACAGAATTTTCCGGTCATTCACTGCGAGTATGGAATACATCTGAATCTCCACTCTACGCCGGTATTCGTTACACGACTGGAGAGTCTACCCAGAAACTTGAAATCATCTGAATCTGCACTCGAAAATCATCCATGGACTGCTTTTCATCTGCCTATCCACACCTCTATTCTGGCGCAAAAGCACAGCAGTAGGACGTGTGCGTCACGCAGCCAGCCTGGTCGAGATGGGTTCAATTCTTCGCTCTTTCAGAGAGCCTGGGAAGCTACCGAGAGTATCTGGCCCTCGTGGCAAAGTCTGGAAAGACACCCCTGAAATATTCCATATGCCAGAATTACAGTCACCAAAAGTCTCCAAATAAAGACGATACTGAACCGTGCCAGCAAATCAATGAAGTCCCGGAGGACTGGGAGAGTGACAGCGATCCACACTGCTGACTAGTGAATTCATCTCAATATCCAATGTATTATGTCTGCATTTCTTCTCGTTCTCCACGAAATCGAGTCGTATTAGAAATCTGCCAAGTAAGCATTTGCTGTTAACTCCCCACAGGCCTACTGTTCAGCTCCCTATCTGGTTGAATATAGTATACTGTTCATTAACCCTCCCACACTACCGAGCAAACAGTTCATCTAAATATCAACAACTACATATCTGGTTTTCATCTGACTGTGCACTCAGTCAAGCCGAAGTTTTCATCATCCTGTCCACTCTAACCAGGCCTGGTGTGCATCGACTTCTGAATCAATCGAAACCATATGGTACTCTCACGGTCAACGCTACCCAGAGGTGGTGATGGTCGTATGGCTCTAAAACTAGTCAGGGTTGGGATTCTTCTGCATGTCCCAGTAACCCATATTGGTTTTCAGCGGTATGTTCACACTCGCAGGTGTGTTCTTCACTGGCTTCCCACTCCACTCTGGACAGTTCTTCATTTCCTGGTATCCAATAACGCATAGTTCAGAAATCATTGGTATCTCCACTACAGAATGTTCCATTCATTCACTGCGAATCTGGAATTCATCTGAATATCCACTCCAGGCAGGATTTCGTTACACAACTGGTGAATGTCCAAGTAACACAATGCTGGTTTCAGCGGCCTGTTCACACTTGCAGGCATGCTGTTCAACTGGCTATCCACTCCATCCTAGTCAGCTCTTCATTTTCCTGTTCTCACAACCCAGACTTCAGAAATCAATGGAATCTCCACTACAGAATGTTCCATTCACTCACTGCCAATCTGGAGTTCATCGAATCTCCACTCCAGGCAGGCTTTCGCTACACCACTGGTGAATGTCCAATTAAACCAATAATGATTTTCACCCGCCTGTGCTCTTCACTGGCTATCCAGTCCACCCTGGTCAGTTCATCATTTTCCTGTCCACACAACTCAGACATCAGAAATTATTGGAATCTCTACTACAGAATGTTCCGGTCATTCACTGTGAGTCGGGAATACATCTGAATCTCCACTCTGCGCAGGCATTCTTTACAGCCCTGGTAATTCTACCTAGAAACTTGAAATCATCTGAATCTGCACTCTAAAATCATCCATCGACTGCTTTTCATCTTCGTATCGACACTGCCATTCCGGCGCGAAAACACAGCATGACGAGTGCGTCACGCAGACTGACTGGCCGAGCCGGGTTTAATTCCTCGCTCTCTCAGAGAGCCCGGGAAGATACTGAGAGTATCTGGCCCTCGTGGCAAAGACCGGCAAGACACCCGTGAAATATTCGATATGCCCTAATTACAGTCACCAAAAGTCTACAAACGAAAACACTACTGAACCACGCCAGCAAATCAACGAAATCCGGGAGGACTGGGAGAGTGACAGTGTACCACACTGCTTAGAAGTGAATTCATCTCAATATCTAATGTATTAGGCCTGCGTTTCTTCTCGTTCTACACGAAATCGCGTCGAATTAAAAATCTGCCAAGTGAGCATTTGCTGTCAACTTTCCCCAGGCCTGCTATTCAGCTCCCTATACAGTCGAAAATACTGTACTGTTCATTAAACCTGCCACACTACCGAGCGACCTGTGTTCATCTAAATATCAACACATACATATCTGGTATTAATCTACCTGTGCACTCAATCAAGCTGACGTTTTTATCATCCCGTTCACTCTAGGGAGGCCTGGAGTGCATCGACTTCTGAATCAATCGAAACCATATGGTATTGTGCCGGGCAACGCCACCCAGTGGTGGTGAGGATCATATGCCTCTAAAGCTCTTCAGGGTTGGGATTCTTCTGCATGTCCTAGTAAATCAATGCTAGTGGTCAGCAGCCTCTTCACATACCGCAGGCATGGTGTTCACTGGCTATCCACTCCACCCTGGTCAGCTCTTCATTTCCTGGTGCCCAAAACCCAGAGTTCTGAAATCGTTGGAATCTCCACTACAGAATGTTCCATTCGTTCACTATGAAACTGGAACTCATATGAATCTCCACTCCAGGCAGCCTTCCAGTACACCACTGGTGAATATCCAAGTAACCCAATGCTGGTTTTCATCATCCTGTTCAAACTCGCATGTGTGCTGTTCAACATGGTATCCACTTCAACCTGGTCAGCTCTTCATTGTTCTGTCCAAACAAACTTGACTTGAGAAACCATTGGAATCTCCACTACAGAATGTTCCATTCATTCACTGCCAATATGGAATTCATCGTCTCTCCAACCCAGGCAGGCATTCGTTACACCACTATTGAATATCCAAGTAAACTAATGCTGGT
Organism: Sorex fumeus; assembly: GCF_029834395.1. Taxonomy (NCBI): domain Eukaryota; kingdom Metazoa; phylum Chordata; class Mammalia; order Eulipotyphla; family Soricidae; genus Sorex; species Sorex fumeus. The sequence goes on along the minus strand of NW_026606140.1, from coordinate 1,925,732 downwards.
TTTGAGTGTCCTGATCACACTCGCAGGCGTGCTGTTCAACTGGCTGTCCACTCCAACCTGGTCAGCTCTTCAATTTCCAGTCGTCACAACCCAGACTTCAGAAATCATTGGAATCTCCACTGCAGAATGTTCCATTCATTCACTGCCTATCTGGAATTCTTCTGAATCTCCACTCCAGGCAGGTTTTCGTTACACCACTGGTGAATGTCCAAGTAACTCAAACATGGTTTTCAGCGGCCTCTACTGATCACTGGCTATCCACTCCACCCTGGTCAACTCTTCCTTTTCCTGTCCACACAACCGAGACATCAGAAATCATTGGAATCCCCACTGCAGTAGGTTCCATTCATTCACTGTGAGTCTGGAATACATCTGAATCTCCACTCTGCGCAAGCATTTGTTACAGAACTGGTATGTTTACCCAGAAACTTGAAATCATCTGTATCTTCACTCTAAAATCATCCATGGGCTGCTTTTCATATTCCTATCCACACTGCCATTCTGGCTTGAAAGCACAACAGTAGGACGTGTGCGACACGCAGCCAGCCAATTCCTCGCCCACTCAGAGAGCCGGGGAAGCTAACGAGAGGATATGACCCTCGTGGCAAAGCCTGGCAAGACAACCGTGAAATATTGCATATGCCAAAATTACAGTTCTCACAAATCTCCAAAGGAAGACGCTACTGAAACATGCCAGCAAATCAATGGGAATATTCTGAATGTCCCAGTAACCTAATGGTAATGGTCAACAGCCTGTTCACATACCGCAGGCGTGGTGTTCACTGCCTATACACTCCACCCTGCTCAGGTCTTCATTTCCTGGTGCCCATAACCCAGAGTTCTGAAATCATTGGAATCTCCACTATAGAATGTTCCATTCATTCACTATAAATCTGGAATTCATCTGAATCTACACTCCAGGTAGGCTTTCGTTACACCACTGGTGAATATCCAGGTAACCCAATACTGGATTTCAGCGTCCTGTTCACACTCGCAGGCGTGCTGTTCAACTGGCTCTCCACTCCAACCTGGTCAGCTCGTCATTTTCCTGTCCACACAACCTTGACTTCAGAAACCATTGGAATTTCCATTACAGAGTGTTCCATTCATTCACTGCCAATCTGGAATCCATCAAATATCAACTCCAGGCAGGCGTTCGTTACACCAGTGGTGAATGTCCAAGTAACTCAATGATGGTTTTCAGCGTCCTATTCACACACGCAGGCGTGCTTTTCATCTGGCTATCCACTCCACAGTGGTCTGCTCTTTCTTTTCCTGTCCACACCACCCAGATTTCAGAAATTATTGGAATCTCCACTACAGACTGTTGCGGTCATTCACTGCGAGTCTGGAATATATCTACATCTCCACTCTGCGCAGGCATTCGTTACAGCACTGGTATGTCTACCCAGAAACTTAAAATCATCTGAATCTGCACTCTAAAATCATCCATGTGCTGCTTTTCATCTTCCTATCTACACTGTGATTCTGACGCAAAAGCACAGCAGTAGGACGAGTGTGTCAAGCAGCCAGACTGGCCTAGCCGGGTTCAATTCCTCTGCCTCTCAGAGAGCCCGGGAAGCTACCGAGAGTATCTGGCCCTCGTGGCAAAACCTGGCAAGATACTCGTGAAATATTCCATATGCCAAAATTCCAGTAACACAATCTCGAAATGTAGACGCTCCTCAACCGCGCCAGCAAATCTATAAAGTCCGGGAGGACTTGGAGAGTGACAGTGATCCACACTGCTGAGTAGTGTATTCATCTCAATATCCAATGTATTAGGCCTGCGTTTTTTCTTGTTCTCCACAAAATCGAGTCGAATTCGAAATCTTCCAATTGAGCATTTGCTTTGAACTCTCCACAGGCCTACTGTTCAGCTCCCTATACAGTCGAATATATTATTCTGTTCATTTACCCTGCCATACTACTGAGCAATCTGAGTTCATATAAATATGAACACCTACATGTCTGGTTTTCATCTGCCTGTGCACTCAATCAAGCCAAAGTTTTCATCATCCCGTCAACTCTAAGCAGGCCTGGTGTGCATCGACTTCTGAATCAATCGAAACCATATGGTACTCTCCTGGTCAAAACCAACCAGTGGTGGTGATGATCGTATGTCTCTAAAATTCGTCAGAGTTGGGATCCTTCTGCATGTCCCAGTAACACAATGCTAGTGGTCAGCGGCCTCCTCACATTAGCAGGCGTGCTGTTCAACTGGCAAAACACTCAACCCTCGTCAGCTCTTCATATTCTTGTCCACACGAAGTACACTTCAGAAATCATTGGAATCTCTACTACAGAATGTTCCATTCATTCACTGTCAACCTGGAGATCATCGAGTCTCCAGTACAGGCAGGCTTTCGTTAAACCACTGATGAATGTCCAAGTAACCCAATGCTGGTTTTCAGAGGCCTGTTCACACTCGAAGGTGTGGTGTTCAACTGACTATCCACTCAGCCCTGGTCAGCACTTCATTATCCTCTCCATAAAACCGAGACTTCCAAAATGATTGGAATCTCCACTACAGAATGTTCCAATCATTCACTGCAAATCAGGAATTCATCGAATCTCCACTCAAGGCAGGATTTCGTTACACCACTGCTGAATATCCAAGTAAACTAATGCGGTTTTCAGCGTCCTGTTCACACTCGCTGACTTGCTGTTCAACTGGCTATCCACTCCACAGTGGTCAGCCCTTTCTTTTCCTATCCACACAAACCAGACTTCAGGAATCATTGGATTCTCCACTACAGAATGTTCCATTCATTGACTGCCAATCTGGAATTCATCGAATCTCCACTACAGCCAGGTTTTCGTTACACCACTGTTGAATATCTAAGGAACCCAATGCTGGTTATCAGCAGCCTTTTCAAACTCACAGGCCTGCTGTTGAACTGGATTTCCAATCTAATCTGGTCAGCTCTTCATTTTCCTGTCCACACAAACCAGACTTCAGAAAACATTGGGATCTCCACTACAAAATGTTCCATTCATTCACTGCTAATCCGGAATTCTTCTGAATCTCCACTCCAGGCAGGCTTTCGCTACACCACTGGTGAATGTCCAAATAACCTAAAGCTGGTATTCAGCGTTCTGCTCACACTCACAGGCGTGCTTTTCAACTGGCTATCCACTCCACCCTGTTCAGCTCTTCATTTTCCTCTCGACACAACCTAGACCTCAGACTTCATTGGAATCTCCACGACTGAATATTCTATACATTCACTGTCAATCTGGAATTCATCGCATAACCACTTCAGGCTGGATTTGTTACACCACTGGTGAATATACAAATAACCCAATGCTGGGTTTCAGCAGCCAGTTCAAACGCGCAGGACTGCTGTTCAGCTGACTAACCACGTTAACCTGGTCTGCTCTTCATTTCCCTGTCGACAATACCTTAGACTTAAGAAATCATTGGAATCTCCACTACAGAATGTTCCATTCATTCACTGTTAATCTGGAGATCACAGAGTCTCCACTCCAAGCAGGCTTTCATTACACCACTGGTGAAAGTTCAAGTAACCCAATGCTGGTTTTCATTGGCCTGTTCACACTTGCAGCTGTGCTGTTCAGCTGGCTGTCCACTCAACGTTGTCCAGCCCTTCATTTTCCTGTCCACACAACCCAGATTTCAGAAATCTTTGGAATCTCCACTATAGAATGTTCCATTCATTTACTGCCATTCTGGAATTCATCGAATTGGCAGGATTTCCATACAACAATGGTGAATATCCAATTACCCCAATGCTGGTTTTCTGTGGCCTGTTCACACTCGCAGTAGTGCTGCTTAACTGCCTATCCACTCCACAGTAGTTAGCTCTTTCTTTTTCTGTCCACACATCCCAGAATTCAGAAAACATTGGAATCTCCAGTACAGAATGTTCCATTCATTCACTGTGAATCTGGAATTCATCTGATTCCTGAATCCAAGCAGGCGTTCATTAAACCACTGGTGAATGTCCAAGTAACAAAATGCAGGTTTTTAGCGTACTGTTCAGACTCGCAGGCCTGCTGCTCAACTGACTCTCTACTTCATATTGGTCAGCTCTTTCCTTTCCTGTCAACAAAACCCAGACTTCAGAAATCATTGGAATCTCCACTGGAGAATATTCCGTTCACTCACTGCCGAACTGGAGATCATCGAATCTCCACTCCAGGCACGGTTTCAATACACAATTCTAAATGTTCATGTTACCCAATGCTGGTTTTCAGAGGCCTGCTCACACTCGCAGGCGTGCTGTTCTACTGGCTATCACTCCACCCTGGTCAGCTCTTCAGTTTTCTTTCTAAACAACGTTGACTTCAGAAACCAATGGAATCTCCATTACAGAATGTTCCATTCATTGACTGCCAATCTGGAATTCATGGAATCTCCACTCCAGGCAGGATTTCGTTACAACACTGGTGAATATCCAAGAACCCCAATGCAGGTTTTCAGTGGCCTGTTCCCACTCACAGGTGTGCTGTTCAACTGGCTATCCACTCCACCCTGTTCAGCTCTTCATTTTCCTCTTGACACAACCCAGACCTCAGACAACATTGGAATCTCCACGACTGAATATTCTATACATTCACTGTCAATCTGGAATTCATCGCATCACCACTTCAGGCAGGATTTCGTTACACCACTGGTGAATATACAAATAAACCAATGCTCGGTTTCAGCAGCCAGTTCAAATGCGCAGGACTGCTGTTCAGCTGACTATCCACGTTAACCTGGTCTGCTCTTCATTTTCCGGTCGACACTACCTTAGACTTAAGAAATCATGGGAATCTCCACTACAGAAAGTTCCATTCATTCACTGTCAATCTGGAGATCATCGAGTCTCCAGTACAGGCAGGCTTTCGTTAAACCACTGATGAATGTCCAAGTAACCCAATGCTGGTTTTCAGAGGCCTGTTCACACTCGAAGGTGTGGTGTTCAACTGACTATCCACACAGCCCTGGTCAGCACTTCATTATCCTCTCCATAAAACCCAGACTTCCGAAATGATTGGAATCTCCACTACAGAATGTTCCATTCATTCACTGCAAGTCTGGAATTCATCGAATCTCCACTCCAGGCAGGATTTCGTTACACCACTGCTGAATGTCCAAGTAAACTAATGCGGTTTTCAGCGTCCTGTTCACACTCGCAGACTAGCTGTTCAACGGGCTATCCACTCCACAGTGGTCAGCCCTTTCTTTTCCTATCCACACAAACCAGACTTCAGAAATCATTGGAGTCTCCACTACAGAATATTCCATTCATTGACTGCTAATCTGGAATTCATCGAATCTCCACTACAGCCAGGTTTTCGTTACACCACTGATGAATATCTAAGGAACCCAATGCTGGTTATCAGCAGCCTTTTCAAACTCACAGGCCTGCTGTTGAACTGGAATTCCAATCTAATCTGGTCAGCTCTTCATTTTCCTGTCCACACAACCCAGACTTCAGAAAACATTGGGATCTCCACTGCAAAATGTTCCATTTATTCACTGCTAATCCCGAATTCTTCTGAATCTCCACTCCAGGCAGGCTTTCGCTACACCACTGATGAATGTCCAAATAACCTAAAGCTGGTATTCAGCGTTCTGCTCACACTCACAGGCGTGCTTTTCAACTGGCTATCCACTCCACCGTGTTCAGCTCTTCATTTTCCTCTTGACACAACCTAGACCTCAGACTTCATTGGAATCTCCACGACTGAATATTCTATACATTCACTGTCAATCTGGAATTCATCGCATCACCACTTCAGGCTGTATTTTGTTACACCACTGGTAAAAATACAAATAACCCAATGCTGGGTTTCAGCAGCCAGTTCAAACGCGCAGGACTGCTGTTCAGCTGAATATCCACGTTAACCTGGTCTGCTGTTCATTTCCCTGTCGACGATACCTTAGACTTAAGAAATCATTGGAATCTCCACTACAGAATGTTCCATTCATTCACTGTTAATCTGGAGATCACAGAGTCTCCACTCCAAGCAGGATTTCATTACACCACTGGTGAAAGTCCAAGTAACCCAATGCTGGTTTTCATTGGCCTGTTCACACTTGCAGCTGTGCTGTTCAGCTGGATGTCCACTCAACGTTGTCCAGCCCTTCATTTTCCTGTCCACACAACCCAGATTTCAGAAATCTTTGGAATCTCCACTATAGAATGTTCCATTCATTCACTGCAAATCTGGAATTCATCGAATCTCCACTCCAGGCAGGATTCCGTTACACCTCTGCTGAATGTCCAAGTAAACTAATGTGGTTTTCAGCATCCTGTTCACACTCGCAGACTTGCTGTTCAACTGGCTATCCACTCCACAGTGGTCAGCCCTTCTTTTCCTATCCACACAAACCAGACCTCAGAAATCATTGGAGACTCCACTACAGAATGTTCCATTCATTGACTGACAATTTGGAATTCATCGAATCTCCACTACAGCCAGGTTTTCGTTACAACACTGGTGAATATCCAAGTACCCTAATGCTGGTTTTCAGTGGCCTGTTCACACTCACAGGTGTGCTGTTCAACTGGCTATCCACTCCACCCTGTTCAGCTCTTCATTTTCCTCTCGACGCAACCCAGACCTCAGACATCATTGGAATCTCCACGACTGAATATTCTATACATTCACTGCCAATCTGGAATTCATCGCATCACCACTTCAGGCAGGATTTCGTTACACCACTGGTGAATATACAAATAACCCAATGCTGGGTTTCAGCAAGCTGTTCAAACGCGCAGGACTGCTGTTCAGCTGACTATCCACGTTAACCTGGTCTGCTCTTCATTTCCCTGTCGACACTACCTTAGACTTAAGAAATCATTGGAATATCCACTACAGAATATTCCATTCATTCACTGTTAATCTGAAGATCACAGAGTCTCCACTCCAGGCAGGCTTTCATTACACCACTGGTGAAAGTCCAAGTAACCCAATGCTGGTTTTCATTGGCTTCTTCACACTTGCAGCTGTGCTGTTCAGCTGGCTGTCCACTCAACGTTGTCCAGCCCTTCATTTTCCTGTCCACACAACCCAGATTTTAGATATCTTTGGAATCTCCACTACAGTATGTTCCATTCGTTTACTGCCAATCTGGAATTGATCGAATTGGCAGGATTTCCATACAACAATGGTGAATATCCAATTACCCCAATGCTGGTTTTCTGTGGCCTGTTCACACTCGCAGTCGTGCTGCTTAACTGGCTATCCACTCCACAGTAGTTAGCTCTTTCTTTTTCGGTCCACACATCCCAGAATTCAGAAATCATTGGAAACTCCACTACAGAATGTTCCATTAATTCACTGTTAACCTGGAATTCATCTGATTCCTGAATCCAAGCAGGCATTCATTAAACCACTGGTGAATGTCCAAGTAACCAAATGCAGGTTTTTAGCATACTGTTCACACTCGCAGGCCTGCTGCTCAACTGGCTATATACGTCACAGTGGTCAGCTGTTTCATTTCCTGTCAACACAACCCTGACTTCAGAAATCATTGGAATCTCCACTTGAGAATATTCCGTTCATTCACTGTCAACCTGGAGATCATTGAATCTCCACTCCAGGCACGCTTTCATTACACAATTCTGAATGTCCAATTCCCCAATGCTGGTGTTCAGTGGCCTGTTCACACTCGCAGGTGTGCTGTTCTACTGGCTATACACTCCTCCCTGGTCAGCTCTTCATTTTCCTCTCGACACAACCCAGACCTCAGAAATCATTGGAATCTCCACGACAGAATATTCCAGACATTCACTGCCAATCTGTAATTCATGGAATCACCACTCCAGGCAGGATTTCGTTACACCACTGGTGAATATACAAGTAACCCAATGCTGGGTTTCAGCAGCCAGTTCAAACGCGCAGGACTGCTATTCCACTGACTATCCACACTAACCTGGACTGCTCTTCATTTTCCTGTCCACACAAGGCAGACTTCAGAAATCATTGGAGTCTCCACTACAGAATGTTCCATTCATTCACTGTCAATCTGGAGATCATCGAGTCTCCACTCCAGGCAGGCTTTCGTTAAACACTGTTGAATGTCCAAGTAACCCAATGCTGGTTTTCAGAGGCCTGGTCACACTCAGAGCGGTGCTGCTCAGCTGGGTCTCCACTCTACACTGCCCAGCCCTTCATTTTCCTGTCCACACAACCCAGAGTTCACAAATCATTGGAATCTCCACTACAGAATGTTCTATTCATTTACTGCCAATCTGGAATTCATAGAATTGGCAGGATTTCATTGCAACAATGGTGAATATCCAAGTACCCAAATGCTGGTTTCTGCGGCCTGTTCAGACTCGCAGGTGTGCTCCTCAACTGGCTATCTTATCCACAGAGTTCAGCTCTTTCTTTTCGTGTTCACACAACCCAGACATAAGAAATCTTTGGAACCTCCATGACAGAATGTTTCATTCATTCACTGCCAATCTGGAGATCATCGAATCTCCACGTCAGGCAGTCTTTCCTTACACCATTGCTGAATCCGCAAGATACAAAATGCCGGTTTGCAGAGGGCTGTTCACACTCGCAGGCCTACTGTTCCACTGGCTATCCAATCCACCCTGGTCAGCTCTTAATTTTCGTCTCCACACAACCCAGACCTCAGAAATCATTGGAATCTCCACGACAGAATATTCCAGACATTCACTGCCAATGTGTAATTCATCGAATCACCACTCCAGGCAGGATTTCGTTACACCACTGATGAATATACAAGAAACACAATGCTGGTTTTCAGCAGCCTATTCAAACGGGCAGGATTGCTGTTCAACTGGCTATCCACGCTAACCTGGTCTGCTCTTCATTTTCCTGTCAACAGAAGCCAGACTTCAGAAATCATTGGAGTCTCCACTACAGAATGTTCCATTTATTCACTGTCAATCTGGATATCATCGAGCCTCCAGTACAGGCAGGCTTTGGTTACACCACTGGTGAATGACCAAGTAGCCCAATGCTGGTTTTCAGAGGCCTGTTCACACTCGAAGGTGTGGTGTTCAACTGACTATCCACTCAGCCCTGGTCAGCACTTCATTATCCTCTCCATAAAACGCAGACTTCCGAAATGATTGGAATCTCCACTACAGAATGTTCCATTCATTCACTGCAAAACTGGAATTCATCAAATCTCCACTCCAGGCAGGATTTCGTTACACCACTGCCGAATGTCCAAGTAAACTAATGCGGTTTTCAGCGTCCTGTTCAAACTCGCTGACCTGCTGTTCAACTGGCTATCCACTCCACAGTGGTCAGCCCTTTCTTTTCCTATCCACACAAACCAGACTTCAGGAATCATTGGAGTCTCCAATACAGAATGTTCCATTCATTGACTGCCAATCTGGAATTCATCGAATCTCCATTACAGACAGGTTTTCGTTACACCACTGTTGAATATCTAAGGAACCCAATACTGGTTATCAGCAGCCTTTTCAAACTCACAGGGCTGCTGTTCAACTGGATTTCCTATCTAACCTGGTCAGCTCTTCGTTTTCCTGTCCACACAACCCAGACTTCAGAAAACATTGGGATCTCCACTACAAAATGTTCCATTCATTCACTGCTAATCCGGAATTCTTATCAATCTCCACTCCAGGCAGGCTTTTGGTACACCACTGGTGAATGTCCAAGTAACCTAAAGCTGGTTTTCAGCGTTCTGCTTACAATCGCAGGCGTGCTTTTCAACTGGCTATCCACTCCACAGTAGTTAGCTCTTCCTATTCCTGTCCCTATGTTCCAGAATTCAAAATCATTGGAATCTCCACTACAGAATGTTCCATTCATTCACTGCGAATCTGGAATTCATCTGAATCTCAAATCCACGCAGGCGTTCGTTACACCTCTGGTGAATGTCCAAGTAACCTAAAGCTGGTTCTCAGTGTGCTGCTCACACTCACAGGCCTGCTGTTCAACTGGCTATCCACTCCATAGTAGTTAGCTCTTCCTTTTTCTGTCCACACATCCCAGAATTCAGAAATCATTGGAATCTCCACTACAGAATGTTCCATTCATTTACTGTGAATCTGGAATTCATCTGAATCTCGAATCCAACGGGCGTTCATTAAACCACTGGTGAATATCCAAGTGACCAAATGCTGGTTTTTAGCGTACTGTTCACACTCGCAGGCCTGCTGCTCAACTGACTCTCTACTTCATAGTGGTCAGCTCTTTCCTTTCCTGTCAACAAAACCCAGACTTCAGAAATCATTGGAATCTCCACTTGAGAATATTCCGTTCATTCACTGCCAACCTGGAGATCATCGAATCTCCACTCCAGGCACGATTTCGTTACACCACTGGTGAATGTCCATGTAACCCAATGCTGGTTTTCAGAGGCCTGTTCACATTCGCAGGCATGCTGTTCTACTGGCTATCACTCCACCCTGGTCAGCTCTTCAGTTTTCTTTCTAAACAACGTTGCCTTCAGAAAACAATGGAATCTCCATTACAGAATGTTCCATTCATTGACTGCCAATCTGGAATTCATGGAATCTCCACTCCAGGCAGGATTTCATTACAACACTGGAGAATATCCAAGTAGCCCAATGCTGGTTTTCAGTGGCCTGTTCACACTCACAGGTGTGCTGTTCAACTGGCTATCCACTCCACCCTGATCAGCTCATCATTTTCCTCTCGACACAACCCAGACCGCAGACTTCATTGGGATCTCCACGAGTGAATATTCTATACATTCACTGCCAATCTGGAATTCATCGCATCACCAATTCAGGTAGGATTTCGTTACACCACTGGTGAATATACAAGAAACACAATGCTGGTTTCAGGAGCCTATTCAAACGGGCAGGATTGCTGTTCAACTGGCTATCCACGCTAACCTGGTCTGCACTTCATTTTCCTGTCCACTCAATCCAGACTTCAGAAATCATTGGAGTCTCCACCTCAGAATGTTCCATTCATTCACTGTCAATCAGGAGATCATCGAGTCTCCAGTACAGGCAGGCTTTCGTTACACCACTGGTGAATGTCGAAGTAAACAAATGCTGGTTTTCAGAGGCCTGTTCAAACTCGAAGGTATGGTGTTCAACTGACTATCCACTCAGCCCTGGTCAGCACTTCATTATCCACTTCATAAAACCCAGACTTCCGAAATGATTGGAATCTCCACAACAGAATGTTCCATTCATTCACTGCAAATCTGGAATTCATCGAATCTCCACTCCAGGCAGGATTTCGTTACACCTCTGCTGAATGTCCAAGTAAACTAATGCGGTTTTCAGCGTCCTGTTCACACTCGCAGACTTGCTGTTCAACTGGCTATCCACTCCACAGTGGTCAGCCCTTTCTTTTCCTATCCACACAAACCAGACATCAGAAATCATTGGAGTCTCCACTACAGAATGTTCCATTCATTGACTGCCAATTTGGAATTCATCGAATCTCCACTACAGCCAGGTTTTCGTTACAACACTGGTGAATATCCAAGTACCCTAATGCTGGTTTTCAGTGGCCTGTTCACACTCACAGGTGTGCTGTTCAACTGGCTATCCACTCCACCCTGTTCAGCTCTTCAATTTCCTCTCGGCGCAACCCAGACCTCAGACATCATTGGAATCTCCACGACTGAATATTCTATACATTCACTGCCAATCTGGAATTCATCACATCACCACTTCAGGCAGGATTTCGTTACACCACTGGTGAATATACAAATAACACAATGCTGGGTTTCAGCAAGCTGTTCAAACGCGCAGGACTGCTGTTCAGCTGAAAAACCACGTTAACCTGGTCTGCTCTTCATTTCCCTGTCGACAATACCTTACACTTAAGAAATCATTGGAATCTCCACTGGTTTTCATTGGCCTGTTCACACTTGCAGCTGTGCTGTTCAGCTGGCTGTCCACTCAACGTTGTCCAGCCCTTCATTTTCCTGTCCACACAACCCAGATTTCAGATATCTTTGGAATCTCCACTACAGTATGTTCCATTCATTTACTGCCAATCTGGAATTGATCGAATTGGCAGGATTTCTATACAACTATGGTGAATATCCAATTACCCCAATGCTGGTTTTCTGTGGCCTGTTCACACTCGCAGTCGTGCTGCTTAACTGGCTATCCACTCCACAGTAGTTAGGTCTTGCTTTTTCTGTCCACACATCCCAGAATTCAAAAAACATTGGAATCTCCACTACAGAATGTTCCATTCATTCACTGTTAACCTGGAATTCATCTGAATCCTGAATCCAAGCAGGCGTTCATTAAAACACTGGTGAATGTCCAAGTAACCAAATGCAGGTTTTTAGCGTACTGTTCACACTCGAAGGCCTGCTGCTCAACTGGCTATATACGTGACAGTGGTCAGCTCTTTCATTTCCTGTCAACACAACCCAGACTTCAGAAATCACTGGAATCTCCACTTGAGAATATTCCGTTCATTCACTGTCAACCTGGAGATCATCGAATCTCCACTCCAAGCACACATTCATTACACAATTCTGAATGTCCAAGTAACCCAATGCTGGTTTTCAGAGGCCTGTTCACACTCACAGGCGTGCTGTTCTACTGGCTATCCATTCCACCCTTGTCAGCTCTTCATTTTTCTTTATAAATAACGTTGATTTCAGAAACCAAGGGAATCTCCACTACGGAATGTTCCATTCATTGACTGCCAATCAATTCATGGAATCTCCACTCCAGCCAGGATTTCGTTACAACACTGGTGAATATCCAAGTACCCCATTGCTGGTGTTCCGTGGCCTGTTCACACTCGCAGGTGTGCTGTTCCACTGGCTATACACTCCTCCCTGGTCAGCTCTTCATTTTCCTCTCGACCCAACCCAGACCTCAGAAATCATTGGAATCTCCACGACTGAATATTCCAGACATTCACTGCCAATCTGTAATTCATGGAATCACCACTCCAGGCAGGATTTCGTTACACCACTGGTGAATATACAAGTAACCCAATGCTGGGTTTCAGCAGCCAGTTCAAACGTGCAGGACTACTGTTCCACTGACTATCCATGCTAACCTGGTCTGCTCTTCATTTTCCTGTCCACACAAGGCAGACTTCAGAAATCATAGGAGTCTCCACTACAGAATGTTCCATTTATTCACTGTCAATCTGGAGATCATCGAGTCTCCACTCCAGGCAGGCTTTCGTTAAACACTGGTGAATGTCCAAGTAACCCAATGCTGGTTTTCAGAGGCCTGGTCACACTCACAGGAGTGCTGCTCAACTGGCTGTCCACTCTACACTGCCCAGCCCTGCATTTTCCTGTCCACACAAACCAGAGTTCACAAATCATTGGAATCTCCACTACAGAATGTTCTATTCATTTACTGCCAATCTGGAATTCATAGAATTGGCAGGATTTCGTTACAACAATGGTGAATATCCAAGTACCCAAATACTGGTTTCTGCGGCCTGTTCAGACTCGCAGGTGTGCTCTTCAACTGGCTATCTTCTCCAGAGTAGTCAGCTCTTTCTTTTCGTGTTCACACAACCCAGACATAAGAAATCTTTGGAATCTCCATGACAGAATGTTTCATTAATTCACTGCCAATCTGGAGATCATCGAATCTCCACTTCAGGCAGGCTTTCCTTACACCACTGCTGAATACCCAAGATACAAAATGCAGGTTTGCAGAGGGCTGTTCACACTCGCAGGCCTGCTGTTCAACTGGCTATCCAATCCACCCTGGTCAGCTCTTGATTTTTGTCTCCACACAACCCAGACCTCAGAAATCATTGGAATCTCCACGACAGAATATTCCAGACATTCAGTGACAATGTGTAATTCATGGAATCACCACTCCAGGCAGGATATCGTTACACCTCTGATGAATATAAAAGAAACACAATGCTGGTTTTCAGCAGCCTTTTCAAACGGGCAGGATTGCAGTTCAACTGGCTATCCACGCTAACCTGGTCTGCTCTTCATTTTCCTGTCCACACAAGCCAGACTTCAGAAATCATTGCAGTCTCCACTACAGAATGTTCCATTCATTCACTGTCAATCTGGAGATTATCAAGTCTCCAGTACAGGGAGGATTTGGTTACACCACTGGTGAATGTCCAAGTAACCCAATGCTGGTTTTCAGTGGCCTGTTCACACTCGAAGGTGTGGTGTTCAACTGACTATCCACACAGCCCTGGTCAGCACTTCATTATCCTCTCCATAAAACCCAGACTTCCGAAATGATTGGAATCTCCACTACAGAATGTTCCATTCATTCACTGCAAATCTGGAATTCATCAAATATCCACTCCAGGCAGGATTTCGTTACACCACTGCTGAAAGTCCAAGTAAACTAATGCGGTTTTCAGCGTCCTGTTCAAACTCGCTGACCTGCTGTTCAACTGGCTATCCACTCCACAGTGGTCAGCCCTTTCTTTTCCTATCCACACAAACCAGACTTCAGAAATCATTGGAGTCTTCACTCCAGAATGTTCCATTCATTGACTGCCAATCTGGAATTCATCGAATCTCCACTACAGCCAGGTTTTCGTTACACCACTGTTGAATATCTAAGGAACCCAATGCTGGTTATCAGCAACCTTTTCAAACTCACAGGGCTGCTGTTCAACTGGATTTCCTATCTAACCTGGTCAGCTCTTCATTTTCCTGTCCACACAACCCAGACTTCAGAAAACATTGGGATATCCACTAAAAAATGTTCCATTCATTCACTGCTAATCCGGAATTCTTCTGAATCTCCACTCCAGGCAGGCTTTCGATACACCACTGGTGAATGTCCAAGTAACCTAAAGCTGGTTTTCAGCGTTCTGCCCACATTGGCAGGCGTGCTTTTCAACTGGCTATCCACTCCACAGAAGTTTGCTCTTCCTATTCCTGTCCATATATCACAGAATTCAAAATCATTGGAATTTCCACTACAGAATGTTCCATTCATTCACTGAGAATCTGGAATTCATCTGAATCTCGAATCCACGCAGGCGTCACACGTTACACCACTGGTGAATGTCCAAGTAACCTAAAGCTGGTTCTCAGTGTGCAGCTCACACTCGCAGGCCTGCTGTTCAACTGGCTATCCACTCCATAGTAGTTAGCTCTTCCTTTTTCTATCCACACATCCCAGAATTCAGAAATCATTGGAATCTCCACTACAGAATGTTCCATTCATTTACTGTGAATCTGGAATTCATCTGAATCTCGAATCCAACGGGCGTTCATTAAACCACTGGTGAATGTCCAAGTAACCAAATGCTGGTTTTTAGCGTACTGTGCACACTCGCAGGCCTGCTGCTCAACTGACTCTCTACTTCATAGTGGTCAGCTCTTTCCTTTCCTGTCAACAAAACTCAGACTTCAGAAATCATTGGAATCTCCACTTGAGAATATTCCATTCATTCACTGCCAACCTGGAGATCATCGAATCTCCAACCAGGCACGCTTTCGTTACACCACTGGTGAATGTCCATGTAACCCAATGCTGGTTTTCAGAGTCCTGTTCACACTCACAGGCGTGCTGTTCTACTGGTTATCACTCCACCCTGGTCAGCTCTTCAGTTTTCTTTCTGAACAACATTGACGTCAGAAACCAATGAAATCTCCATTACAGAATGTTCCATTCATTGACTGCCAATCTGGAATTCATGGAATCTCCACTCCAGGCAGGATTTCATTACAACACTGGTGAATATCCAAGTACCCAATGCTGGTTTTCAGTGGCCTGTTCACACTCACAGGTGTGCTGTTCAACTGGCTATCCACTCCATCCTGTTCAGCTCTTCATTTTCCTCTCAACACAACCCAGACCTCAGACTTCATTGGAATCTCCACCACTGAATATTCTATACATTCACTGTCAATCTGGAATTCATGGCATCACCACTTCAGGCAGGATTTCGTTACACCACTGGTGAATATACAAATAACCCAATGCTGTGTTTCAGCAGCCAGTTCAAACGCGCAGGGCTGCTTTCAGCTGACTATCCACGTTAACCTGGTCTGCTCTTCATTTCCATGTCGACACTACCTTAGACTTAAGAAATCATTGGAATATCCACTACAGAATGTTCCATTCATTCACTGTTTATATGGAGATCACAGAGTCTCCACTTCAGGCAGGCTTTCATTACACCACTGGTGATAGTCCAAGTAATCCAATGCTGGTTTTCATTGGCCTGTTCACACTTGCAGCTGTGCTGTTCTGCTGGCTGTCCACTCAACGTTGTCCAGCCCTACATTTTCCTGTCCACACAACCCAGATTTCAAAAATCTTTGGAATCTCCACTAAAGTATTTTCCATTCATTTACTGCCAATCTATTCATCGAATTGGCAGGATTTCGATACAACAATGGTGAATATCCAATTACCCCAATGCTGGTTTTCTGTGGCCTGTTCACACTCGCAGTCGTGCTCCTTAACTGTCTATCCACTCCACAGTAGTTAGCTCTTTCTTCTTCGGTCCACACATCCCAGAATTCAGAAAACATTGGAATCTCCACTACAGAATGTTCCATTCATTCACTGTGAATCTGGAATTCATCTGAATCTCGAATCCAACGGGCATTCATTAAACCACTGGTGAATGTCCAAGTAACCAAATGCTGGTTTTTAGCGTACTGTTCACACTCGCAGGCCTGCTGCTCAACTGACTCTCTACTTCATAGTGGTCAAATCTTTCCTTTCCCGTCAACAAAACCCAGACTTCAGAAATCATTGGAATCTCCACTTGAGAATGTTCCGTTCATTCACTACCAACCTGGAGATCATCGAATCTCCACTCCAGGCACGCTTTCGTTACACCACTGGTGAAAGTCCATGTAACCCAATGTTGGTTTTCAGAGGCCTGTTCACACTCGCAGGCGTGTTGTTCTACAGGTTATCACTCCACCCTGGTCAGCTCTTCAGTTTACTTTCTAAACAACGTTGACTTCAGAAACCAATGGAATCTCCACTACGGAATGTTCCATTCATTGACTGCCAATCTGGAATTCATGGAATATCCACTCCAGGGAGGATTTCGTTACAACACTGGTGAATATCCAAGTACCCAATGTTGGTTTTCAGTGGCCTGTTCACACTCACAGGTGTACTGTTCAACTGGCTATCCACTCCACCCTGTTCAGCTCTTCAATTTCCTCTCGACACCACCCAGACCTCAGACATCGTTGGAATCTCCACGACTGAATATTCTATACATTCACTGCAAATCTGGAATTCACCGCATCACCACTTCAGGCAGGATTTCGTTACACCACTGGTGAATACACAAATAACCCAATGCTGGGTTTCAGCAGCCAGTTCAAACACGCAGGACTGCTGTTCAGCTGACTATCCACGTTAACCTGGTCTGCTCTGCGTTTCCCTGTCGACACTACCTTAGACTTAAGAAATCATTGGAATATCCACTACAGAATGTTCCATTCATTCACTGTTAATCTGGCGATCACAGAGTCTCCACTCCAGGCAGGCTTTCATTACAACATTGGTGAAAGTCCACGTAACCCAATGCTGGTTTTCATTGGCCTGTTCGCACTTGCAGCTGTGCTGTTCAGCTGGCTGTCCACTCAATGTTCTCCAGCCCTTCATTTTCCTGTCCACACAACCCAGATTTCAGAAATCTTTGGAATCTCCACTACAGTATGTTCCATTCATTTACTGCCAATCTGGAATTCATCGAATTGGCAGGATTTCGATACAACAATGGTGAATATCCAATTACACCAATGCTGGTTTTCTGTGGCCTGTTCACACTCGCAGTCAGTCGTGCTGCTTAACTGTCTATCCACTCCACAGTAGTTAGCTCTTTCTCTTTCTGTCCACACATCCCAGAATTCAAAAAACATTGGAATCTCCACTACAGAATGTTCCATTCATTCACTGTGAATCTGGAATTCATCTGATTCCTGAATCCAAGCGGGCGTTCATTAAACCACTGGTGAATGTCCAAGTAACCAAATGCAGGTTTTTAGCGTACTGTTCACACTCGCAGGCCTACTGTTCAACTGGCTATATACGACACAGTGGTCAGCTCTTTCATTTCTGTCGACACAACCCAGACTTCGGAAATCACTGGAATCTCCACTTGAGAATATTCCGTTTATTCACTGTCAACCTGGAGATCATCGAATCTCCACTCCAGGCACGCTTTCATTACACAATTCTGAATGTCCAAGTAACCCAATGCTGGTTTTCAGAGGCCTGTTCACACTCACAGGCGTGCTGTTCTACTGGCTATCCACTCCACCCTGGTCAGCTCTTCATTTTTCTTTATAAATAACGTTGATTTCAGAAACCAAGGGAATCTCCACTACGGAATGTTCCAGTCATTGACTGCCAATGAATTCATGGAATCTCCACTCCAGCCAGGATTTCGCTACAACATTGGTGAATATCCAAGTACCCCAATACTGGTGTTCAGTGGCCTGTTCACACTCGCAGGTGTGCTGTTCAACTGGCTATCCACTCCTCCCTGGTCAGCTCTTCATTTTCCTCTCGACACCACCCAGACCTCAGAAATCATTGGAATCTCCACGACAGAATATTCCAGACATTCACTGCCAATCTGGAATTCATGGAATCACAACTCCAGGCAGGATTTCGTTACACCACTGGTGAATATACAAGTAACCCAATGCTGGGTTTCAGCAGCCAGTTCAAACGCGCAGGACTGCTGTTCAGCTGACTATCCACGTTAACCTGGTCTGCTCTGCGTTTCCCTGTCGACACTACCTTAGACTTAAGAAATCATTGGAATATCCACTAGAGAATGTTCCATTCATTCACTGTTAATCTGGCGATCACAGAGTCTCCACTCCAGGCAGGCTTTAATTACACCACTGGTGAAAGTCCAAGTAACCCAATGCTGGTTTTCAGAGGCCTGATCACACTCACAGTGGTGCTGCTCAGCTGGCTCTCCACTCTACCCTGCCCAGCCCTTCATTTTCCTGTCCACACAACCCAGAGTTAACAAATCATTGGAATCTCCACTACAGAATGTTCTATTCATTTACTGCCAATCTGGAATTCATAGAATTGGCAGGATTTCGTTACAACAATGGTGAATATCCAAGTACCCAAATGCTGGTTTTCTGCGGCCTGTTCAGACTCGCAGGTGTACTATTCAACTGGCTATCGACTCCACAGTGGTCAGCTCATTCTTTCCGTGTTCACACAACCCAGATATAAGAAATCTTTGGAATCTCCATGACAGAATGTTTCATTATTTCACTGCCAATCTGGAGATCATCGAATCTCCACTTCAGGCATGCTTTCCTTACACCATTGCTGAATCCCCAAGATACAAAATGCCGGTTTGCAGAGGGCTGTTCTCACTCGCAGGCCTGCTGTTCAACTGGCTATCCAATCCACCCTGGTCAGCTCTTGATTTTTGTCTCCACACAACCCAGACCTCAGAAATCATTGGAATCTCCACGACAGAATATTCCAGACATTCACTGCCAATGTGTAATTCATCGAATCACCACTCCAGGCAGGATTTCGTTACACCACTGATGAATATACAAGAAACACAATGCTGGTTTTCAGCAGCCTATTCAAACGGGCAGGATTGCTGTTCAACTGGCTATCCACGCTAACCTGGTCTGCTCTTCATTTTCCTGTCCACACAAGCCAGACTTCAGAAATCATTGGAGTCTCCACTACAGAATGTTCCATTCATTCACTGTCAATCTGGAGATCATCAAGTCTCCAGTACAGGCAGGCTTTCGTTACACCACTGGTGAATGTCCAAGTAACCCAATGCTGGGTTTCAGAGGCCTGTTCACACTCGAAGGTGTGGTGTTGAACTGACTATCCACTCAGACCTGGTCAGCACTTCTTTATCCTTTCCATTAAACCCAGACTTCAGAAATGAATGGAATCTCAACTACAGAAAGTTCCATTCATTTACTGCAAATCTGGAATTCATCGAATTTCCACACCAGGCAGGATTTCGTTACACCACTGCTGAATGTCCAAGGAAACTAAAGCAGTTTTCAGCGTCCTGTTCACACTCGCAGACTTGCTGTTCAACTGGCTATCCACTCCACAGTGGTCAGCCCTTTGTTTTCCTATCCACACAAACCAGACTTCAGAAATCATTGGAGTCTCCACTACAGAATGTTCCATTCATTCACTGTCAATCTGGAGATCATCGAGTCTCCAATCCAGGCAGGCTTTCGTTAAGCACTAGTGAATGTCCACGTAACCCAATGCTGGTTTTCAGAGGCCTGATCACACTCACAGTGGTGCTGCTCAGCTGGCTCTCCACTCTACCATGCCCAGCCCTTCATTTTCCTGTCCACACAACCCAGAGTTCACAAATCATTGGAATCTCCACTACAGAATGTTCTATTCATTTACTGCCAATCTGGAATTCATAGAATTGGCAGGATTTCGTTACAACAATGGTGAATATCCAAGTACCCAAATGCTGGTTTTCTGCGGACTGTTCAGACTCGCAGGTGTACTTTTCAACTGGCTATCGACTCCACTGTGGTCAGCTCTTTCTTTTCGTGTTCACACAACCCAGACATAAGAAATCTTTGGAATCTCCATGACAGAATGTTTCATTATTTCACTACCAATCTGGAGATCATCGAATCTCCACCTCAGGCAGGCTTTCCTTACACCACTGCTCAATACCCAAGATACAAAATGCCGGTTTGCAGAGGGCTGTTCCCACTCGCAGGCCTGCTGTTCAACTGGCTATCCAATCCACCCTGGTCAGCTCTTAATTTTTGTCTCCACACAAACCAGACCTCAGAAATCATTGGAATCTCCACGACAGAATATTCCATACATTCACTGCCAATGTGTAATTCATCGAATCACCACTCCAGGCAGGATTTCGTTACACCACTGATGAATATACAAAAAACACAATGCTGGTTTTCAGCAGCCTATTCAAACGGGCAGGATTGCTGTTCAACTAGCTATCCACACTAACCTGGTCTGCTCTTCATTTTCCTGTCCACACAAGCCAGACTTCAGAAATCATTGGAGTCTCCACTACAGAATGCTCCATTCATTCACTGTCAATCTGGAGATCATCGAGTCTCCAGTACAGGCAGGCTTTCGTTACATCACTGGTGAATGTCTAAGTAATCCAATGCTGGTTTTCAGAGGCCTGTTCACACTCGCAGGCGTGCTGTTCTACTGGCGATCACTCCACCCTGGTCAGCTCTTCAGTTTTCTTTCTGAACAACGTTGACGTCAGAAACCAATGGAATCTCCATTACAGAATGTTCCATTCATTGACTGCCAATCTGGAATTCATGGAATCTCCACTCCAGGCAGGATTTCGTTACAACACTGGTGAAGATCCAAGTACCCAATGCTGGTTTTCAGTGGCCTGTTCATACTCACAGGTGTGCTGTTCAACTGGCTATCCACTCCACTCTGTTCAGCTCTTCAATTTCCTCTCGACACCACCCAGACCTCAGATATCATTGGAATCTCCACGACTGAATATTCTATACATTCACTGCCAATCTGGAATTCATCGCATCACCACTTCAGGCAGGATTTCGTTACACCACTGGTGAATATACAAATAACCCAATGCTGGGTTTTAGCAGCCAGTTCAAACGCGCAGGACTGCTGTTCAGCTGACTATCCACGTTAACCTGGTCTGCTCTTCATTTCCCTGTCGACACTACCTTAGACTTAAGAAATCATTGGAATATCCACTACAGAATGTTCCATTCATTCACTGTTTATCTGGAGATCACAGAGTCTCCACTCCAGGCAGGCTTTCATTACACCACTGGTGATAGTCCAAGTAATCCAATGCTGGTTTTCATTGGCCTGTTCACACTTGCAGCTATGCTGCTCAGCTGGCTGTCCACTCAACGTTGTCCAGCCCTTCATTTTCCTGTCCACACAACCCAGATTTCAAAAATCTTTGGAATCTCCACTAAACTATTTTCCATTCATTTACTGCACAGCGGGTAGGGCGTTCGCCTTACACGTGGCCAACATGGCCGACCCGAGTTCGATTCCTCCGCCCCTCTCGGAGAGCCCGGCAAGCTACCGAGAGTATTCGATATGCCAGACACAGTAACAACAAAGTCTCCAATGGAGACGTTACTGGGCCCGCTCGAGCAAATCGACGATCAACGGGAGGGCCTTTACCTTTACCTTTACTGCCAATCTATTCATCGAATTGGCAGGATTTCGATACAACAATGGTGAATATCCAATTACCCCAATGCTGGTTTTCTGTGGCCTGTTCACACTAGCAGTAGTGCTGCTTAACTGGCTATCCACTGAACAGTAGTTAGCTCTTTCTTTTTCGGTCCACACATCTCAGAATTCAGAAAACATTGGAATCTCCACTACAGAATGTTCCATTCATTCACTGTGAGTCTGGAATTCATCTGAATCTCGAATCCAACGGGCGTTCATTAAACCACTGGTGAATGTCCAAGTAACCAAATGCTGGTTTTTAGACTACTGTTCACACTCGCAGGCCTGCTGCTCAACTGACTCTCTACTTCATATTGGTCAGCTCTTTCCTTTCCTGTCAACAAAACCCAGACTTCAGAAATCATTGAAATCTCCACTTGAGAATATTCCGTTCATTCACTGCCAACCTGGAGATCATCGAATCTCCACTCCAGGCACGCTTTCGTTACACCACTAGTGAAAGTCCAAGTAACCCAATGCTGGTTTTCAGAGCCCTGTTCACACTCGCAGGCGTGCTGTTCTACTGGCTATCACTCCACCCTGGTCAGCTCTTCAGTTTTCTTTCTAAACAACGTTGACTTCAGAAACCAATGAAATCTCCACTACGGAATGTTCCATTCATTGACTGCCAATCTGGAATTCATGGAATATCCACGCCAGGGAGGATTTCGTTACAACACTGGTGAACATCCAAGTACCCAATGCTGGTTTTCAGTGGCCTGTTCACACTCACAGGTGTGCTGTTCAACTGGCTATCCACTCCACCCTGTTCAGCTCTTCAATTTCCTCTCGACACCACCCAGACCTCAGACATCATTGGAATCTCCACGACTGAATATTTTATACATTCACTGCCAATCTGGAATTCATCGCATCACCACTTCAGGCAGGATTTCGTTACACCACTGGTGAATATACAAATAACCCAATGCTGGGTTTCAGCAGCCAGTTCAAACGCGCAGGGCTGCTGTTCAGCTGACTATCCACGTTAACCTGGTCTGCTCTTCATTTCCCTGTCGACACTACCTTAGACTTAAGAAATCATTGGAATCTCCACTACAGAATGTTCCATTCATTCACTGTTAATCTGGAGATCACAGAGTCTCCACTCCAGGCAGGCTTTCATTACACCACTGGTGATAGACCAAGTAATCCAATGCTGGTTTTCATTGGCCTGTTCACACTTGCAGCTATGCTGTTCAGCTGGCTGTCCACTCAACGTTGTCCAGCCCTTCATTTTCCTGTCCACACAACCCAGATTTCAGAAATCTTTGGAATCTCCACTAAAGTATTTTCCATTCATTTACTGCCAATCTATTCATCAAATTGGCAGGATTTCGATACAACAATGTTGAATATCCAATTACCCCAATGCTGGTTTTCTGTGGCCTGTTGACACTCGCAGTCGTGCTGCTTAACTGACTATCCACTGCAGAGTAGTTAGCTCTTTCTTTTTCGGTCCACACATCCCAGAATTCAGAAAACATTGGAATCTCCACTACAGAATGTTCCATTCATTCACTGTGAATCTGGAATTGATCTGAATCTCGAATCCAACGGGCGTTCATTAAACCACTGGTGAATGTCCAAGTAACCAAATGCTGGTTTTTAGCGTACTGTTCACACTCGCAGGCCTGCTGCTCAACTGACTCTCTACTTCATAGTGGTCAGCTCTTGCTTTTCCTGTCAACCAAACCCAGACTTCAGAAATCATTGGAATCTCCACTTGAGAATATTCCGTTCATTCACTGCCAACCTGGAGATCATCGAATCTCCACTCCAGGCACGCTTTCGTTACACCACTGGTGAAAGTCCAAGTAACCCAATGCTGGTTTTCAGAGGCCTGTTCACACTCGCAGGCGTGCTGTTCTAATGGCTATCACTCCACCCTGGTCAGCTCTTCAGTTTTCTTTCTAAACAACGTTGACTTCAGAAACCAATGAAATCTCCACTACGGAATGTTCCATTCATTGACTGCCAATCTGGAATTCATGGAATCTCCACTCCAGGCAGGATTTCTTTACAACACTGGTGAATATCCAAGTACCCAGTGCTTGTTTTCAGTGGCCTGTTCCCACTCACAGGTGTGCTGTTCAACTGGCTATCCACTCCACCCTGTTCAGCTCTTCAATTTCCTCTCGACACCACCCAGACCTCAGACATCATTGGAATCTCCACGACAGAATATTCCAGACATTCACTGCCAATCTGGAATTCATCGCATCACCACTTCAGGCAGGATTTCGTTACACCACTGGTGAATATACAAGTAACCCAATGCTGGGTTTCAGCAGCCAGTTCAAACGCGCAGGACTGCTGTTCAGCTGACTATCCACGTTAACCTGGTCTGCTCTGCGTTTCCCTGTCGACACTACCTTAGACTTAAGAAATCATTGGAATATCCACTAGAGAATGTTCCATTCATTCACTGTTAATCTGGCGATCACAGAGTCTCCACTCCAGGCAGGCTTTCATTACACCACTGGTGAAAGTCCAAGTAACCCAATGCTGGTTTTCAGAGGCCTGATCACACTCACAGTGGTGCTGCTCAGCTGGCTCTCCACTCTACCCTGCCCAGCCCTTCATTTTCCTGTCCACACAACCCAGAGTTCACAAATCATTGGAATCTCCACTACAGAATGTTCTATTCATTTACTGCCAATCTGGAATTCATAGAATTGGCAGGATTTCGTTACAACAATGGTGAATATCCAAGTACCCAAATTCTGGTTTTCTGCGGCCTGTTCAGACTCGCAGGTGTACTCTTCAACTGGCTATCGACTCCACAGTGGTCAGCTCTTTCTTTTCGTGTTCACACAACCCAGACATAAGAAATCTTTGGAATCTCCATGACAGAATGTTTCATTATTTCACTGCCAATCTGGAGATCATCGAATCTCCACTTCAGGCAGGCTTTCCTTACACCAATGCTGAATCCCCAAGATACAAAATGCCGGTTTCCAGAGGGCTGTTCTCACTCGCAGGCCTGCTGTTCAACTGGCTATCCAATCCTCCCTGGTCAGCTCTTAATTTTTGTCTCCACACAACCCAAACCTCAGAAATCATTGGAATCTCCACGACAGAATATTCCAGACATTCACTGCCAATGTGTAATTCATCGAATCACAACTCCAGGCAGGATTTCGTTACACCACTGATGAATATAAAAGAAACACAATGCTGGTTTTCAGCAGCCTATTCAAACTCGCAGGATTGCTGTTCAACTGGCTATCCACGCTAACCTGGTCTGCTCTTCATTTTCCTGTCCACACAAGCCAGACTTCAGAAATCATTGGAGTCTCCACTACAGAATGTTCCATTCATTCACTGTCAATCTGGAGATCATCAAGTCTCCAGTACAGGCAGGCTTTCGTTACACCACTGGTGAATGTCCAAGTAACCCAATGCTGGTTTTCAGAGGCCTGTTCACACTCGAAGGTGTGGTGTTGAACTGACTACCCACTCAGTCCTGGTCAGCACTTCATTATCCTTTCCATTAAACCCAGACTTCAGAAATGAATGGAATCTCAACTACAGAAAGTTCCATTCATTTACTGCAAATATGGAATTCATCGAATCTCCACTCCAGGCAGGATTTCGTTACACCACTGCTGAATGTCCAAGTAAACTAAAGCGGTTTTCAGCGTCCTGTTCACACTTGCAGATTTAGTGTTCAACTGGCTATCCACTCCACAGTGGTCAGCCCTTTCTTTTCCTATCCACACAAACCAGACTACAGAAATCATTGGAATCTCCACTCCAGAATGTTCCATTCATTGACTGCCAATCTGGAATTCATCGAATCTCCACTACAGCCAGGTTTTCGTTACACCACTGTTGAATATCTAAGGAACCCAATGCTGGTTATCAGGAGCCTTTTCAAACTCACAGGCCTGCTGTTCAACTGGATTTCCAATCTAACCTGGTCAGCTCTTCATTTTCCTGTCCACAAAACCCAGACTTCAGAAAACATTGGGATCTCCACTACAAAATGTTCCACTCCTTCACTGCTAATCCGGAATTCTTCTGAATCTCCACTCCAGGCAGGCTTTCGGTACAAGACTGGTGAATGTCCAAGTAACCTAAAGCTGGTTTTCAGCATTCTCCTCACACTCGCAGGCGTGCTTTTCAACTGGCTATCCACTCCACAGTAGTTAGCTCTTCCTATTACTGTCCATATATCCCAGAATTCAAAATCATTGGAATCTCCACTATAGCATGTTCCATTCATTCACTGCGAATATGGAATTCATCTGAATCTCGAATCCACGCAGGCGTTCTTTACACCTCTGTTAAATGTCCAAGTAACCGAAAGCTGGTTCTCAGTGTGCTGCTCACACTCGCAGGCCTGCTGTTCAACTGCCTATCCACTCCATAGTAGTCAGCTCTTCCTTTTTCTGTCCACATCCCAGAATTCAGAAATAATTGGAATCTACACTACAGAATGTTCCATTCATTTACTGTGAATCGGAATTCATTTGAATCTCGAATCCAACGGGCGTTCATTAAACCACTGGTGAAAGTCCAAGTAACCAAATGCTGGTTTTTAGCGTACTGTTCACACTCGCAGGCCTGCTGCTCAACTGACTCTCTACTTCATAGTGGTCAGCTCTTTCCTTTCCTGTCAACAAAACCCAGACTTCAGAAATCATTGGAATCTCCACTTGAGAATATTCCGTTCATTCACTGCCAACCTGGATATCATCGAATCTCCACTCCCGGCACGCTTTCGTTACTGGTGAATGTCCATGTAACCCAATGCTGGTTTTCAGAGGCCTGTTCACACTCGCAGGCTTGCTGTTCTACTGGCTATCACTCCACCCTGGTCAGCTCTTCAGATTTCTTTCTAAACAACGTTGACGTCAGAAACCAATAGAATCTCCATTACAGAATGTTCCATTCATTGACTGCCAATCTGGAATTCATGGAATCTCCACTCCAGGCAGGATTTCGTTACAACACTGGTGAAGATCCAAGTACCCAATGCTGGTTTTCAGTGGCCTGTTCCCACTCACAGGTGTGCTGTTCAACTGGCTATCCACTCCACCCTGTTCAGCTCTTCATTTTCCTCTCGACACAACCCAGAACTCAGACATCATTGGAATCTCCACGACTGAATATTCTATACATTCACTGCCAATCTGGAATTCATCACATCACCACTTCAGGCAGGATTTCGTTACACCACTGGTGAATATACAAATAACCCAATGCTGGGTTTCAGCAGCCAGTTCAAACGCGCAGGAGTGCTGTTCAGCTGACTATCCATGTTAACCTCTTCTGCTCTAAATTTCCCTGTCGACACTACCTTAGACTTAAGAAATCATTGGAATATCCACTACAGAATGTTCCATTCATTCACTGTTAATCTGGAGATCACAGAGTCTCCACTCCAGGCAGGCTTTCATTAAACCACTGGTGAAAGTCCAAGTAACCCAATGCTGGTTTTCAGAGGCCTGTTCACACTTGCAGCTGTGCTGTTCAGCTGGCTGTCCACTCAACGTTGTCCAGCCCTTCAATTTCCTGTCCACACACCCCAGATTTCAGAAATCTTTGGAATCTCCACTACAGTATGTTCCATTCGTTTACTGCCAATCTGGAATTCATCGAGTTGGCAGTGTTTCGATACAACAATGGTGAATATCCAATTACCCCAATGCTGGTTTTCTGTGGCCTGTTCATACTCACAGTCGTGCTGCTTAACTGGCTATCCACTCCACAGTAGTTAGGTCTTGCTTTTTCTGTCCCCACATCCCAGAATTCAAAAAACATTGGAATCTCCACTACAGAATGTTCCGTTCATTCACTGTGAATCTGGAATTCATCTGATTCCTGAATCCAAGCAGGCGTTCATTAAACCACTGCTGAATGTCCAAGTAACCAAATGCAGGTTTTTAGCGTACTGTTCTCACTCGCAGGCGTGCTGCTCAACTGGCTATATACGTCGCAGTGGTCAGCTCTTTCATTTCCTGTCAACACAACCCAGACTCAGAAATCATTGGAATCTCCACTTGAGAATATTCCGTTCATTCACTGTCAACCTGGAGATCATCGAATCTCCACTCCAGGCACGCGTTCATTACACAATTCTGAATGTCCAAGTAACCCAATGCTGGGTTTCAGAGGCCGTCTCACACTCACAGGCGTGCTGTTCTACTGGCTATCCACTCCACCCTGGTCAGCTCTTCATTTTTCTTTATAAATAACGTTGATTTCAGAAACCAAGGGAATCTCCACTACGGAATGTTCCATTCATTGACTGCCAATGAATTCATGGAATCTCCACTCCAGCCAGGATTTCGTTACAACATTGGTGAATATCCAAGTACCCCAATGCTGGTGTTCAGTGGCCTGTTCACACTCGCAGGTGTGCTGTTCAACTGGCTATCCACTCCTCCCTGGTCAGCTCTTCATTTTCCTCTCGACACAACCCAGACCTCAGAAATCATTGGAATCTCCACGACAGAATATTCCAGACATTCACTGCCAATCTGGAATTCATGGAATCACCACTCCAGGCAGGTTTTCGTTATACCACTGGTGAATATACAAGTAACCCAATGCTGGGTTTCAGCAGCCTATTCAAACGGGCAGGATTGCTGTTCAACTGGCTATCCA
Source organism: Sorex fumeus (assembly GCF_029834395.1). Taxonomy (NCBI): domain Eukaryota; kingdom Metazoa; phylum Chordata; class Mammalia; order Eulipotyphla; family Soricidae; genus Sorex; species Sorex fumeus. The sequence goes on along the minus strand of NW_026606140.1, from coordinate 1,896,993 downwards.
CGCTAACCTGGTCTGCTCTTCATTTTCCTGTCCACACAAGCCAGACTTCAGAAATCATTGGAGTCTCCACTACAGAATGTTCCATTCATTCACTGTCAATCTGGAGATCATCGAGTCTCCACTACAGGCAGTCTTTCGTTACACCACTGGTGAATGTCCAAGTAATCCAATGCTGGTTTTCAGAGGCCTGTTAACACTCGCAGCCGTGCTGTTCAGCTGGCTGTCCACTCAAACCTGGCCAGCCCTTCATTTTCCTCTCCACAGAACCCAGATATCAGAAATCACTGGAATCTCCAGTACAGAATGTTCCATTCATTCACTGCCCATCTGGAATTCATCGAATCTCAACTCCAGTCAGGTTTTCGTGACACCCCTGGTGAATATCCAAGTAACCCAATGCTAGTTATCAGCAGCCTGTTCAAACACGCAGGCCTGCTGTTCAACTGGCTTTCCCCTCTAACCTGGTCTGCTCTTCATTATCCTGTCCACACAACCCAGAATTCAGAAATTATTCGGATTTCTACTACAGAATGTTCCATTCATTCACTGAGAATCTGGAATTCTTCTGATTCTGCCCACCATGCAGTCTTTCTTTACACCACTGGTGAATGTCCAAGTAACGCAACACTGATTTTCAGCGTCCTGTTCACACTCGCAGGCATGTGTTCAACTGGCTATGCACTCCAGAGTCGTCAGCTCTTTCATTTCCCTTGCAAACATCCCAGAATTCACAATTCATTGGATTCTCCACTACAGAATGTTCCATTCATTCACTACGAATCTAGAATTCATCTGAATCTCCACTCGAGGCAGGCTTTCGTTAAACCACGAGTGAATGTTCAAGTAACCCAATACTGGTTTTCAGCATCCTGTTCACACTCGCAGGCATGCTGTTCAACTGGCTATCCACTTCATACTGGTCAGCTCTTTCTTTTTCTGTCCACACAACCCAGACTTCAGAAATAATTGGAATCTCCACCAGAGAATATTCTGTTCATTCATTGCCAACCTGGAGAACATCGAATCTCCCTTCAGGAAGGCTTTCTTTACACCACTGCTGAATGACCAAGTAACCCAATGGTGGTTTTCCTAGGCCTCTTCACACTCGCAGGCGAGCTGTTCTACTGGCTATCCACTCCACACTGGTCAGCTCTTCATTTTTCATTCTACACAGCGTTGACTTCAGTAACCATTAGAATCTCCAATACAGAATTTCCATTCATTTACTCCCAATCTGGAATTTATCGTATTGGCAGGATTTCGTTACAACACCTGTGAATATCCAAGCACCCCAATGCTGGTTTTCAACGTCCTGTTCACACTTGCAAGTGTGTTGTTTTACTGGCTATCGACTCCACAGTGGTCAAGAAATGCTCTTTCTTTTCGTGTTCACACAACCCACAGTTAAGAAATCATTGGAATCTCCATAACAGTATGTTCCATTCATTCACTGCCAATCTGGAGATCATCGAATCTCCACTCCAGGCTGACTTTTTTTACACCACTGCTGAATATCCAAGAAACCCAATGCTGGTTTTCAGAGGCCTGTTCACACTCGCAGGCCTGCTGTTCAACTGGGTATCCACTCCACCCTGGTCAGCTCTTAATTTTCCTCTCCACACAACACAGACCTCAGAAATCATTGGAATCTCCACTACAGGATAATCTATTCATTCACTGCCAATCTGGAATTCATCGAATCACCACTCCAGGCAGGATTTCGTTACACCACTGGTGAATATACTAGTAAACCAATGCTGGTTTTCAGCAGCCTGTTCAAACGCGCAGGAGTGCTGTTCATCTGGCTATCCACGATAACCTCATCTGCTCTTCATTTCTCTGTCCACACAACCCAGACGTCAAAAATCATTGGAATATCCACTACAGAATGTTCCATTCATTCACTGACAATCTGGAGATCATCGAATCTCCACCCCAGGCAGGCTTTCGTTACACCACAGGTAGATGTCCAAGTAACCCAATGCTGGTTTTCAGAGGCCTGTTCACACTCACAGGCGTGCTGTTCAACTGGCTTTCCCATCAACCCAGGTCTTTCGTTACACCACGGGTGAATTTCCAAGTAACCAAATGCTGGTTTTTAGCGCCCTGTTCACACTGGCAGGCGTGCTGCTCAACTGGCTATCCACTTAATAGTGGTCAGCTCTTTCTTTTCCTGTCCACAGAACCTAGACTTCAGAAAACATTGGAATCTCCACTAGAGAATATTCCGTTCATTCAATGCCAACCTGGAGTTCCTCGAATCTCCACTACAGGCAGACTTTCGTTATACAGTGCTGAATGTCCAAGTAACCCAATGGTGGTTTTCAAAGGCCTGTTCACATTCACAGGCGTGCTGTTTAACTGGCTGTCCACTCAAACCTGACCAACCCTTCATTTTGCTATCTACTTAACCCAGACTTCAGAAATCATTGGAATCTCCAGTACATAATGTTCCAGTCATTCACTGTGAATGTGGAATTCATCTGAATCTCCACTCGATGCAGGCTTTCGTTAAACCCCTGGTGAATCTTCAAGTAACCCAATACTGGTTTTCAGCGTCCTGATCACACTTGCAGGCATGCTGTTCAACTGGCTATCCACTTCATACTGGTCTGCTCTTTCTTTTCCAGTCCACACAACCCAGACTTCAGAAATAATTGCAATCTCCACTAGAGAATATTCTGTTCATTCACTGCCTACCTGGAGATCATCGAATCTCTACTCCAGGCAGGCTTTCTTTACACCACTGCTGAATATCCATGAAATCCAATGCTGGTTTGCAGATGCCTGTTCACACTCGCAGGCCTGCTGTTCAACTGGCTATCCACTCCACAATGTTCAGCTATTAGTTTTCCTCTCCACAATACCCAGACCTCAGAAATGATTAGAATCTCCACTACAGGATATTCTATTCATTTACTGCCTATCTGGAATTCATCGAATCACCACTCCAGGCAGGATTTCGTTACAGCACTGGTGAATATACTAGTAAACCAATGCTGGTTTTCAGCAGCCTGTTCAAACTGTCAGGACTGCTGTTCAACTGGCTATCCACTCTAACCTGCTCTGCTCTTCATTTTCCTATCCACATAACCCAGACGTCAGAAATCATTGGAATATCCACTACAGAAAGTTCCATTCATCCACTGCCAATCTGGATATCATCGAATCTCCTTCTCAGGCAGGCTTTCTTTACACCACAGGTGAATGTCCAAGCAACCCAATGCTGTTTTTCAGAGGCCTGTTCACACTCCCTAGAATGCTGTTCAACAGGCTACCCACTCCACAGTCGTCAGATCTTTCTTTTCCTCTCCACACATCCCAGAATTCAGAAATCATTGGAATCTCCACTACAGAATGTTCCATTCATTCAATGCCAATCGAAATTCATCGAGTCTCTGCTCCAGTCCGGCTTTCGTTACACCACTGGTGAATATCTAAGTAATCAAGCGCTGGCTTTCGTGTCCTGCTCACACTCGCAGCCGTGTTGTTCAACTGGCTATCCAACCAACCCTGGTTAGCTCTTCATTTTTCCTTTCTTCACAACCCAGACTTCAGAAATCATTGAATGTCCACTTCAAAATGTTCCATACATTCACTGCCAATCTGGATTTCATCGAATCTCCACTCCAGGCAGGATTTCATTACAGCACTTGTGAACATCCAAGTAACACACTGCTGGTTTTCAGCAAACTGTTCAAACTTGCAAACCTGCTGTTCAACTGCTATCTATGCTAACCTGGTCTGCTCTTCATTTTACTGCCCAGAAAACCCAGACTTCAGAAATAATTGAAATCTCCAGTACAGAATGTTCCATTCATTCACTGCGAATCTGGAATTCATCTGAATCTCCACTCTTGGCAGGCTTTTGTTACGCCAGTGCTGAATGTCCAAGAGACACAATGCTGGTTTTGAGCGTCCTGTTCACAACTGCAGGTGATCTGTTCAACTGGCTATCCACTCCACAATGGTCAGCTCTTTCCTTTCCTGTGCACACAATCCAGATATCAGAAATCATTAGAATTTTCAATACAGAATTTTACATTCATTCACTGCCAATGTGGAGATCATCGAATCTCCACTCCATTTAGGCTTTCGTTACACACTGCTGAATGTCCAAGTAACTCAATTCTGGTTTTCAGAGGCTGTTCACACTCGCAGGCATGCTGTTCGACTGGATATCCACTCAACCCTGCTCAGCTCTTCATTTTCTTTTCCACACAGCCAGACTTCATAAATCATTGGAATCTCTACTACAGAAAGTTCCATTCATTCACTGCCAATCTGGAATTCAACGAATCTCCACTCCAGGAAGAATTTCGTTACACCACTGGTGAATATCCAAGTAACCCAATGCTGGTTTTCAGCAGCCTGTTAATACTCGCAAGAGTATTTCTGTCTTCATATTTCTGTCCACATAACCTAGATTTCAGAAAACATTAGAATCTCCACTACAGAATGTTACATTCATTCACTGCCTATATGCAATTCATCGAATTGCGACTCCAGGCAGGCTTTCGTTACATCACTGGTGAATATCCAATTAACCCAATTCTGGTTTTCAGCGGCCTGTTCACACTCGCATGTGTGTTGTTAAACTGGCTATCCACTCCAACCTGGTGAGCAATTCATTTTCCTGTCCACACATTACAGACTTCAGATATCATTGTAATCTCCACTACAGAATGTTCCATTCATTCACAGCGAATCTGGAATTCATCTGAATGTCCACTCCATGCAGGCTTTCGTTACACCACTGGTGAATGTCTAAGTAACCAGTAATGGTTTTCAGGGCCTGTCCTGTTCACTGGCTATGCACTCCAGCCTGTTCAGATCTTCATTTTCCTGTCCACAGAACCCAGACATAAGAAATTATTGGAATCTCCACTACAGAATGTTCCGATCATTCACTGTGAATGTGGACTAAATCTGAATCTTCACTCTAGGCAGGCATTCCTTAAAGAACTGGTGAGTCTACCCAGAAACTTGAAATCTTCTGAAATGCACTCTAAAATCATCCATGGGCTGCTTTTCATCTTCCTATCCACACTGCCACTCTGGAGCAAAAGCACAGCAGTAGGATGTGTGCGTCACGCAGCCCGCCTGGCCGAGCCGGATTCAGTTCCTCACCCTCTCAGAGAGCCCAGGATTCTACCGAGAGTATCTGCCCCTCATGGCAAAGCCTGGAAAGACAATGGTGAAATATTCAATATGCCAAAATTACAGTCACCAAAAGTCTCCAAATGAAGACACTACGCAAACGCGCCACCAAATCAAGGAAGTCCAGGAGTACTGGGAGAGTGAAAGCGATCCACACTGCTGAGTAGTGAATTCATCTCAATATCCAATGTATTAGGCCTGAGTTTTTTCTCGTTCTCCACGAATTCGAGTGAAATCGACATCTGCCAATTGAGAATTTGCTGTCAACTCTCCCCAGGCCTACTGTTCAGCTCCCTATCCAGTCGAATATAGTGTTCTTTTCATTAACCCTGCCACACAACCGAGGGACCTGAGTTCCTCTAAATATCAACACCTACATACCTGGTTTTTATCTGCCGGTGCACTCAATCAAGTCGAAGTTTTCATCATCCCGTCCACTCTAACCAGGTCTGGTGTGCATTGACTTCTGAATCAATCAAAACCATATGGTATTCTCCCGGTGAACGCCACCCAGTGGTGGTGATGATCGTATGCCTCTAAAACTCATCAGAGTTGAAATTATTCTGCATGTCCTGTAACCCAATGCCAGCGGTCAGCGGCCTGTTCACGTACCGCTGGCATGGTGGTCAGTGCCTATCCAATCCACCCTGGTCAGTTCTTCATTTCCTGGTACCAATAACCCAGAGTCCTGAAATAATTGGTATTTCCACTACAGAATGTTCCATTTATTCACTGCCAATCTGTTATTCATCGAATCTCCACTCCAGGCAGGCTTTCGTTACACCACTGGGGAATGTCCAAGTAACCCAATGCTGGTTTTCATCACTTGTTCACACTCGCAGGCGTGCGGTTCAACTGGCTAACCACTCATCCCTGGTCAGTTCTACATTTTCTTGACAACACAATGTAGACTTCAGAAACCATTGGAATCTCCAATACAGAATGTTCCATTCATTCACTGCCAATCTGGAATTCATCGAATCTCCACTCCAGGCAGGCTTTCGTTACACCACTGGTGAATGTCCAAGTAAACCAATGCTGCTTTTCAGCGGCCTGTTCACAGTTGCAGGCGTGCTGTTCAACTAGCTAACTACTCAAACCTGGTCAGCTCTTCATTTGCCTGTCCACACAACCCAGACATCAGATATCATTGGAATTTCCACTATAAAATGTTCCATACATTCACTGCCAATCTGGAATTCATCGAATCTCCACTCCAGGCAGGCTTTCGTTACACCACTGCTGAATGTCCAAGTAAACCAATGCTGGTTTTCAGCGTCCTGTTCATACTCGCAGGCGTGCTGTTCAACTGGATATACAAGCCAACCTAGCCTGCTTTCCATCTTCCTTTCCACACAACCCAGACTTCAGAAATCATTTGAATCTCCACTACAGAATGTTCCATTTATTCACTGCCAATCTGGAGATCCTCGAATCTCCACTCCAGGCAGGATTTCTTTACAACACTGGTGTATATGCAAGCAGCCCAACGCTTGTATTCAGCAGCCTGTTCACTCTCGCTGACCTGCTGTTCAACTGTCTATCCACTCCAACCTGGTCATCTCTTCATTTTTCTGTACACACAAACCAGACTTCAGAAATCATTGGAATCTCCACTACAGAATGTTCCTCTCATTCACTGCAAATATGGATTTCATCTGAATCTCCACTCCAAGCAGGCTTTCGTTACACCACTGGTGAATGTCCAAGTAACCGAATGCTGGTTTTCAGTATCCTGTTCACACTCGCAGAAGTGCTGTTCAACTGGGTATCCACTCAACAGTGGTCAGCTCTTTCTTTTCCTCTCCACAGAACCCAGACTTCAGAAATCATTGGAAACTCCACTACAGAATGTTCCAATCATTCACTGCCAATCTGGAGTTCATAGAATCTCCACTCCAGACAGGCTTTCGTTACACCACTGGTGAATGTCCAAGTAACCCAATGACAGTTATCAGCGGCCTGTTCTTTTCACTAGCTATCCACTCCGCCCTGGTCACCTATGCATTTTCCTGTCCACAGATTTCAGACAACAGAAATCATTGGATTCTCCACTACAGAATGTTCCGATCATTCTCTGCGAGTCTGGAATACATCTGTATCTTCACTCTACGCAGGCATTCTTTGCAGCATTCGTATGTCTACCCAGAAACTTGAAATCATCTGCATCTGCACTCTAAATTCATCCATGGGCTGCTTTTCATCTTCCTATCCACGCTGCAATTCTGGCGCGAAAGCACAGCAGTAGGACGTGTGCTTCACGAAGCCAGCCTGGCCGAGCTGGGTACAATTCCTCGCCCTATCAGAGAGCCCCGGAAGCTACCGAGAGTATCTGGCTCTCGTGGGAAAGCCTGGCAAGACACCCGTGAAATATTCCATATGCCAAAATTACAGTCACCGCAAGTCCCAAAAGAAGACGCTATTCAACCGTGCCAGCAAATCAATGAAGTCTGGGAGGACTGGGTGAGTCACAGCGATCCACACTGCTGAGTAGTGAATTCATCTCAATATCCAATGTATTAGCCCTGTGTTTCTTCACGTTCTCCATGGAATCGAGTTGAATTCGAATTCTGCCAATTGAGCATTTGCTGCCAACTGTCCCCAGGCCTGCTGTTCAGCTACCTATCCAGTCGAATATAGTATTCTGATCATTAACCATGCCACACTAACGAGCGACCTGAGTTCATCTAAATATCAACAGCTAAATATCTGGTTTTCATCTGCCTGTGCACTCAATCAAGCCGAAGTTTCCATCATCCCATCCACTCTAACCAGGCCTGGTGTGCAGCGACTTCTGAATCAATTGAAACCATATGGTACTCTCCCGGTCAATGCCAACCAGTGGAGGTGATGAACACGCCCGTAAAACACGTCAGGGTTGGGATTCTTCTGCATGTCCTAGTAACCCAATGTTAGAAGTCAGTGGCATGTTCACATACCGCAGGTGTGATGTTCACTGTCTATCCACACCACCCTGGTCAGATCTTCATTTCCTGGTGCCAATAAAACAGAGTTCTGAAATCATTGGAATATCCACTACAAAATGTTCCATTCATTCACTGCCATTTTGGAGATCATCGAATCTCCATTCCACTCAGGCTTTCTATACACCACTGGTGAATGTCCAAGAAACCCAATGATGATTTTCAGCGTCCTGTTCACAGTCGCAGGAGTTCTGTTCAACTGGCGATCCATCCACAGAGGTCAGCTCATTCTTTTCCTGCCCACAGAATACAGACTTCAGAAATCATTGGAATCTCCACTACAGAATGTTCCAATCATTCAAAGCCAATCTGGAATTCATCGAATCACCACTCAAGGAAGGATTTTGTTACACCACTGGTGAATATCCAAGAAACCCAATGCTGGTTTTCGCAGCCTTTTCAAAGTCGCAAGCCTGCTGTTCAACTGCCTATCCACTCCAACCTGGTCAGCTCTTCATTTTCTAGTCAACACAACGTAGACTTCAGAAAACATTAGAATCTCCACTGCAGAATGTTCCATTCATTCAATACCCATCTGGAGTTCTTCTAATCTCCACTCCAGGCAGGCTTTCATTACACCACTGTTGAATGTCAAAGTAACACAATGCTGGTGTTCAGCGTCCTGTTCAGACCCGCTGACATGCTGTTCAACTGGCTATCCACTCAACCCTGGTCAGTACTTAATTTTCCTATCCAAATAACCTAGACATCAGAAAGCATTAGAATCTTCACGACAGAATGTTGCATTCATTCACTGGCAATCTGGAATTCATCGAATCTCCACTCCAGGCTGGTTTGCTTTACACCCCTGTTGAATGTCCAAGTAACCCAATGCTGGTTTTCAGCGGCCTGTTCACACTCGCAGGCATGCTTTTCAACTGGGTATCCACTCCAAACTAGTAGGCTGTTCATATTCCTGTCCACATAACCTAGACTTCAGAAACCGTTAGAATCTCCACTACAGAATGTTCCATTCATTCACTTCCAATGTGGAATTCATCGAATCTCCACTCAAGGCAGGCTTTCATTACACCACTGATGAATATCCAAGTAACCCAATGCTGGTTTTTAGTGGCCTGCTCACACTTGTAGGCTTTATGTTCAACTGGATACCCACGACAACCTGGTCAGCTATTCATTTATCTGTCCACACAACCCAAACTTCAAATCATTGGAATCTCCACTACAAAATGTTCCATTCATTCACTCCCAATCTGGAATTCAACGAATCTCCACTCCAGGCTGGCTTTAGTTACAGCAATGGTGAATGTCCAAGTAAAAAAATGCCGGTTTTCAACAGCATGTTAACACTCGTAGGCATGCTGTGCAACTGGTAATCCACTCCAACCTGGTCAGCTCTTCAATTTCCTGTCCACACAACCCAGACTTCAGAAATCACTTGGAATCTCCACTACAGAATGTTCCGTTCATTCACTGCCAATCTGTAGTTCTTCAAATCTCCACTCCAGGCAGGCTTTTGTTACAACCCTAGTGAGTTTCCAAGTAACACAATTCTGGTGTTCAGCTTCTTGTTCACACCCACATGAGTGCTTTTAAACTGGCTATCAACTCAACCCTGGTCAGCACTTCATTCTCCTGTCCACATAACCTACAATTCAGAAACCATTAAAATCTCCAGTACAGAATGTTCCATTCAATCACTGCAATCTGGAATACTTCAAATCTCCACTCCAGGCAGGCTTTCGTTACACCACTGGTGAATATCCAAGTAACACAATGCTGGATTTCAGCAGCCTGCTCACACTCACAGGCGTGCTGTTCAACTGGCTATCCAGTTCAACCTAGACAGCTCTTCATTTTCCTGTACACACAACATAGAATCCATAGAATCCAGAAATCATTGTATTCTCCACTACAGAATGTTCCAATCATTCACTGCGAATCTGGAATTCATCTGAATCTCCACTCCATGTAGGCTTTCGTTACACCACTGATGAATATCCAAGTAACCCAATGCAGGTTTTCAGCGGCCTTTTCACACTCGCAAAAATTCTGTTCAACTGGCAATCCACCCCACAGTGGTCAGATCTTTCTTTTCCTGTCCACACAAACCAGACTTCAGAACTAATTGAAATCTCCACTACAGAATGTTCCATTCTTTCACTGCCAATCTGGAGATAACAGAATCTCCACTTCAGGCAGCCTTTCGTTACACACTGCTGAATGTCCAAATAATACAAAGCTGGTTTTCAGCGGCCTGTTCACACTGGCAGGCGTTCTCTTCAACGGGCTATCCACTCAACCCTGGTCAGCACTTCATTTTCCTGTCCACACAATCCAGACTTCAGAAATCATTGGAATCTCCACTACAGAATGTTCTATTCATTCACTGTCAATCAGGAATTCATCGAATCTCCACTCCAGGCAGGATTTCGTTACATAACTAGTGAATACCCAAGTACCCCAATGCTGGTTTTCGGTGGCCTGTTCATACTCTCAGGTGTGCTGTTCACCTGGCTAACCACTCCAACCTAGTCAGCTCTTGGTATTCCTCTAAATAACCTAGACTTCACAAACCATTATAAACTCCACTACTGAATGTTCCATTCCTTCACTGCCAATCCGGAATTCATCATATCTCCAATCAAGGCAGGCTTTCGTTACACCTGTGGTGAATATCCAAGTAACCAAGTGCTGGTCTTCAGCGGCCTCTTCACACTCGCAAGGGTGCTGTTCAACTGGTTACCCACTCCAAACTCTTCAGCACTTAATTTTCCTGTTAACGCAACCCAGACTTCAGAAATCATTGGAAGCTCCACTGAAGAATGTTCCATTCCTTCACTGCCAATCTGGAATTCATCGAATCTCCACTCCACGCAGGCATTCGTTACATCATTGGTGAATATCCAAGTAGCCCAGTACTGGTTTTCAGCGGCCTGTTCACACTCGCAGGCTTGCTGTTCATCTGGCTATCCACTCAACAGTGGTCAGCTATTATTTTCCTGTCCACACAACCAGACTTCAGAAATCATTGGAATCTCCACTGCTGAATGTTCAATTCATTCACTGTCAATCTTTAGATCATCGAATCTCCACTCCAGGCAGGCTTTCGTTACACCACTGGTGAATATCCCAGTAACCCAATGCTGGTTTGCAGCAGATTCTTCAAAGTCGCAGGCCTGCTATTCAACAGGCTATCCACTCCAACCTTGTCAGTTCTTCATTTTCTTGTCCACACAACGTATTCTTCAGAAACCATTGGAAACTCCACTACAGAATGTTCCATTCATTCACTGCCAATCTGGAATTCATCGAATCTCCACTAAAGGCAGGCTTTTATTACACCACTGGTGAATATCCAAATAGCCCAATGCTGGTTTTCAGTGGCTTGTTCACACTAGCAGGTGTGCTGTTCAGCTGGCTTTCCACTCAAACCTGATCAGCTCTGCATTTTCCTTTCCACACATTCCAGACTTCAGAAATCATTGGAATCTCCACTAAAAAATGTTCCATTAATTCACTCCCAATCTGGATTTCATCCAATCTGAACTCCAGGCAGGATATGTTTACACCACTGGTGAATATCCAAGTAACCAAATGTTGCTTTTCAGCAGCCTGTTCAAACTAGCAGTCCTGCTGTTCAACTGGCTAACCACTCTAACCTGGTCTGCTCTTCATTTTCCTCTCCACATAACTCAGACTTCAAAAATTATTGGAATCTCCACTACAGAATGTTCCAGTTCATTCACTGCAAATATGGAATTCATCTGAATCTCCACTCCATGCAGGCATTCGTTACACCGTGCTGAATGACCAAGTAACCCAATGCTGGTTTTCAGAGGCCTGTTCACACTCACATGCGTTCTGTTCAACTGGCTACCCACTCAACCTTGGTCAGCTCTTCATTTTCCTGTCCACATAACCTAGATTTTCTAGATTTTCCAGTCGTTCACTGCCAGTCTGGATTTCATCGAATCTCGACTCCAGTCAGGCTTTCATTACACTACTGTTGAATGTGCAAGTAACCCAATACTGGTTTTCAGCGTCCTTTTCACACTCACAGGCGTGCTGTTCAACTGGCTATACACTCCACAGTGGTCAGCTCTTATTTTTTCCTGTCCACACAACCCAGATTTCAGAAAACATTGCTATCTTAACTACAGAATGTTCCAGTAATTCACTGCCAATCTGGAGATCATCGAATCTACACTCCAGGCAGGCTTGCGTTACACTACTGGTGAATGTCCACGTAGCCCAATGCTGGTTATCAGAGGCCTGTTCATAGTCGCAGGCGTGCTGTTCATGTGGCTATCCAATTAACCCTGCTCAGCACTTCCTTTTTGTGTCCACACAAACCAGACTTCAGAAAAAAAAATAAATAAATAAACATCATGTGAATATAGTAAGTACCCGTCATAAGTGACAGTGTGACTCCCTACTTACAAGAGTACAGTATCAGTGCTCAGCTAGTCTGGCCTATTGGTCCATCTCTGTACCAAAAATAGCCTGAAATAATTATTACAGATTTATATTAAACCATTTTCATTGTTGTAATTATCCTCACCTTTTAAAAAAATTCTTCTGTCCTCTACTCATTTGTGCTAATTTTCTAGTATTTAACTATATATATTTAACTAGTTTGCTAAAGAGTCCTTTTGGTATTTTTCTTCTTTTTAAATTTAGATACCATGATTACAAAGTTATTCATAGTTGTATTGCAGACATATCATGTTCCAACACCACTCCCATCACCAGTATTCCCTCCACCAGTGTCCCGAGTTTCCTTTCTATCCCTCAACCTGCCTCCTTGACAGCAAAATTGTTAGGTTTGGTTGTTGTAGTTTGGGTCTCATGCTTTCAGTGTGACTTGTTTTATGGTGAAAATACACGCACACACACACACACACACACACACACGTTTTTGCCTCTTTCCTCTACTGCTTCTACCTGTGTCTTATTATTTCCCCCCACCCAGTAATTTCTTTCCTCCCTATTATTCTCTGTTCTATAATCTAAGGATCAGGGTAATATAATCATCCCTGATTTTGATACTATTTGATAAAGCAAGGTTTTGTTTTGTTGTAAGTGAAGATTCACATCATAGTACATTTTTAAAATGGCAAATTTAAAACAATAAACTTTTCCATCCATAAAAAAAAAAGAAAAAGAAATCGTGGAATCTCCACTACAAAATGTTCCATTCATTTAATGCCAATCTGGAATTCATTGAATCTGAGGTCCAGGCAGGATTTTGTTACACCACTGGTGAATATTCAAGTAACCCAATGCTGGTTTTCAGCCTCCTGTTCAGACTCACAGGCGTGCCGCCATTCAACTGACTACCCACTCCACAGTGGTCAGCTCTTTCTTTTCCTGGCCACACAACCCAGACTGTAGAAATCATTGAAATATCCACTACAGAATGTTCCATTCATTCACTGCGAATCTGGAATTCATCTGAATCTTTACTCCAGGCAGTCTTTTGTTATACCACTGGTAAATGACCACGTAACCCAATGCTGATTTTCAGCAGCCTTTTCACCCTCGCAGGCCTGCTGTTCAACTGGCTATTCATTCTAACCTGATCTGCTCTTCATTTTCCTGTATTCACACCCCAGACTTCAGAAATCAATGGAATCTCCACTACAGAATGTTCTATTCACTCACGGACAATATGGAGAACATTGTATCTCCACTCCAGGCAGGCTTTCGTTACACCACTGCTGAATGTTCAAGTAATCCAATGCTGGATTTCACACACCTGTACTCACTCGCAGGCGTGCTATTCAACTGGCTATACACTCAACCCTGCTGTGCTCTTCATTTTTCAGGCCACACAACCAGACTTCAGAAATCATTGGAATCTCCACTACAGAACGTACCAATCATTCACTGCCAATATGGAGATCATCGAATCTCCACTCCAGGCAGGCTTTCGTTACACCACTGCTGAATGTCCAAGTAACCCAATGCTGGTTGTCAGAGTCCTATTCACACTCACATGCGTGCTGTTCAACTGGATACCCGCTCAACCCTGGTCAGATCTTCATTATCCTGTCCAAATAACCTAGACTTTCTAGATGTTCCATTCATTCACTGCGAATCTGGAATTCATCTGAATATCCACTCGAGGCAGGCTTTCGTTACACCACTAGAGAATGTCCAAGTAACACAGTGCTGGCTTTCAGCGTCCTGTTTACACTCGCAGGTGTGCTGTTCAACTAGCTATCTACTCCAAAGTGGTCAGCTCTTTCTTTTCCTGTCCACAAAAACCAGAAATCAGAAATCATTGGAATCTCCAGTACAGAATGTACCATTCATTCAATGACAATCTGGAATTCATCGAATCTCCACTCCAGGCAGGATTTCCTTACACCACTGGTGAATATCCAAGTAAACCAATGATGGTTTTCAGCAGCCTGCTAACACTCACAGGCCTGCTGTTAACTGGCTCTTCATTCTAACCTGATCAGCTCTTCATTTTCCTGTATTCACACACCAGACTTCAGAAATCAATGGAATCTCCACTACAGAATGTTCTATTTATTCACTGACAATATGGAGAACATCGAATCTCCACTCCAGGCAGGCTTTCTTTACACTACTGCTGAATGTCCAAGTAATCCAATGCTGGGTTTCACATGCCTGTACTCACTCGCAGGCGTGCTCTTCAAGTGGCTATCCACTCAACCATGCTGTGCTCTTCATTTTTCAGGCCACACAACCAGACTTCAAAAATCATTGGAATCTCCACTACAGAACGTTCCAATCATTCACTGCCAATCTGGAGATTATCGAATCACCACTCGAGGCAGGGTCTCGTTACACCACTGCTGAATGTCCAAGCAACCCAATGCTGGTTTTCAGAGGACTGTTCACACTCGCAGGCGTGCTGTTCAACTGGATATCCAATCAACCGTGCTCAGCTTTTCATGTTCCTGTCCACCCAAACAGACTTCAGAAATCATTGGAATCTCCACTAAAGAATGATCCATTCATTCACTGCCAATCAGGAGATCATCGGATCTCCACTATAGGCAGGCTTTCGTTACACCACTGCTGAATATCCAAGTAACCCAATGCTGGTTTTCAGAGTCCTGTTCACACTCTCAGGTGTCCTGTTCAACGGGATATCCACTGAAACCTGGTTAGCTCTTCATTTTCCTGTCCACAAAAACCAGTCTTCAGAAATCATTGGAATCCCCACTACAGAATATTCCATTAATTCACTGCCAATCTGGAGATCATTGAATCTCCACTCCAGGCAGGAGTTCATTACAATACAGCAGAATGTCCAAGTAACCCGATGCTGATTTTCAGAGGCCTGTTCACAATCGCAGGCTTGCTGTTGAACTGGCTATCCACTCTAACCTCGTTAGCTCTTCCTTTTCTTGTCCACACAACGTAAACTTCAGAAATCATTGGAATATTCACTACAGAATGTTACATTCATTCACTGCAAATCTGGAATTCATCTGAATCTCTACTCCAGGCAGGCTTTTGTTACACCACTAGTGAATGTCCAAGTTTCACAATGCTGATTTTCAGTGTATTGTTGACAGTCACAGGCGTGCTGTTCAACTGGCTATGAACTCCACAGTTGTCAACTCTTTCTTTACTGTCCACACAACCCAGATTTCAGAGATCATTGGAATCTCCACTACAGAATGTTCCATTCATTCACTGCCAATCTGGAGATCATCGAATCTCCACTCAGGCAGTCATTCGTAACACCCCTGCTGAATGTCCAAGTAAACCATTGCTGCTTTTCAGAGGCCTGATGAAACTTGCAGTCCCGCTGTTCAACTGGCTATCTACACTATCCTGATCTGCTCTTCATTTTCCTGTCCACACTGCCCATATTACAGATATCATTGGAATCTGCACTATAGAATGTTCCAATTATTCAGTGCAAATCAGAAATACATCTGAATCTCCACTCCAGCCAGGCTTTCGTTACACCACTGTTGAATGTCCAAGTAACACAATGCTGGTTTTCAGCATCCTGTTCACACTCCAAGGCGTGCTGCTCAACTGGCTATCCATTGAACCCTGGTAAGCTCTTCATTTTCCTGTCCACACAACTCAGATTTCAGAAATCATTGGAATCTCCACTACACAACGTTCCATTCATTCACTGCCAATATTGAATTCATCGAATCTCCACTCCAGGCAGGCTTTCGTAACACCACTGGTGCGTATCCTAGTAAACAATTGATGGTTTTCAGTGGCCTGTTCAAACTCTCAGGTGTGCTGTTCAACTGGCTATCCACTCCAACTAGTCAGCACTTCATTTTCTATACACACAATCCAAACTTCAGGAATCAATGGAATCTCCACTACAGAATGTTCCATTTATTCACTCTCAATCTGGAATACATCTGAATCTCCACTCCAGGTAGGAATTCGTTACAACACTGTTGAATATCCAAGTAACACAATGCTGACAATCAGCCGCCTCTTCGAAGTCGCAGGCGTGCTGTTCAACTGGCTATCTGCTCCAGAGTTGTCAGATCTTTCTTTTCCTGTCCACACAACCCAGACTTCAGATGTCATTGGAATCTCCACGACAGAAGGTTCCATTCATTCACTGCCAATCTGAAATTCATTGAATCTCCCCTCCAGGCAGGCTGTCTATAAACCACTGCTGAATGCAGGTCACCCAATGCTGGTTTTCAGAGGTCTATTCACACTGTCAGGCATGCTGTTCAACTGGATATCCAATCAACCATGCTCAGCTCTTCATTTTCCTATCCACCCAAGCAGACTTCAGAAATTATTGGAATCTCCACTAAAGAATGTTCCATTCATTCACTGCCAATCTGGAGATCATCGAATCTCCACTACAGGCAGGCTTTCGTTACACCACTACTGAATATCCAAGTAACCCAATGCTGGTTTTGAGAGTCCTGTTCAAACTCTCAGGTGTGCTGTTCAACGGGATATCCACTGAAACCTGGTTAGCTCTTAAGTTTCCTGTCCACACAAACAAGTCTTCAGAAATCATTGGAATCCCCACTACAGAATGTTCCATTCATTCACTGCCAATCTGGAATTCATCGAATCTCCGCTCCAGGCAGGATATCGTTACACCACTGGTGAATATACAAGTAACCCAATACTGGTTTTCAGAGGCCTGTTCAAACTCGCAGGCCTGCTGTTCAACTGGCTATCCACTCTAACCTGGTCTGCTCTTCATTTTCCTGTCCACACAACCCAGACATCAGAATTCATTCGAATCTCCACTACAGAAGTTACCATATTTTCACTGCCAATCTGGAATTCATCGAATCTCCTCTCCAGGCAGAATATCATTACAACACTGGTGAATATCCAAGTAACCCAATGCTGGTATTCAGTAGCCTGATCAAAGTCGCAGGCTTGCTCTTCAACTGGCTATCCAGTCTGACATGGTCAGCTCTTCATTTTCTTGTCCACACAACGTAAACTTCAGAAATCATTAGAATCTCCACTACAGAATATTACATTCATTCACTGTGAATCTGGAATACATCTGAATCTACACTCCAGGCAGGTTTACGTTACACCACAGGTGAATGTCCAAGTATCACAATGCTGGGTTTCAGCGTCCTGTTCACACTCTCAGGCGTGTTTCTCAACTGGCTATCCATTGAACCCTTGTCAGCTCTTCATTTTCCTGTCCACACAACCCAGATTTCAGAAATCATTTCAATCTCCACTACAGAACTTTCCATTCATTCACTGCCAATCTGGAATTCATCGAATCTCCACTCCAGGCAGGCTTTCGTTACACCACTGCTGAATATCCAAGTAACCCAATGATGCTTTTCAGCGGCCTGTTCACAGTCGCAGGAGTAATTTTCAACTGACTATCCACTCCAACCTGGTCAGCTCTTCATTTTCTTATACACACAAACCATACTTCTGAAACCATTGGAATCTCCACTAAAGAATGTTCCATTCATTCACTGCCAGTCTGGAATGCATCTGAATCTCCACTCCAGGCAGGATTTCGTTACACCACTTTGAATGTCCAAGTAACACAATGCTGATAATCAGCTGCATGTTCACACTCGCAGGCGTTCTGTTTAACTGGCTATCCATTTTACCCTGGTCAGCTCTTCCTTTTACTGTCCACATAATCCAGACTTCAGAAATCATTGGAATCTCTACTACAGAATATTCCATTGATTCACTGTCAATCTGTAGTTCTTCGTATCTCCACTCCAGGCACTGCTGAATATCCAAGTAACCCAATACTAATTTTCACCATCCTGATAACAGTCGCAGGCGTGCTGTTCAATTGGCTATCCACTCCACAGTTGTCAGCTCATTCTTTTCCTGTCCACAAAACCCAAACTTCAGATATCTTTGGAATCTCCATTACATAATGTTCAATTCATTCACTACAAATCTGGATATATCGAATCTCTATTCTAGACAGGCATACGTTACACCAATGCTGAATGTCCATGTAACACAATGCTGCTTATCAGAGGCCTGTTCAAACTCGCAGGCCTGCTGTTCAACTGGCTATACTCTCTAACCTGTTCTGCTCTTCATTTTCCTGCCCACACCCCCCAGACTTCAGAAATCATTGGAATCTCCACTACAGAATATTCCATTGATTCACTGCAAATCTGGAATTCATCTGAATCTCCACTCCAGAAAAGCACTTGTTATACCACAGTTGAGTGTCTAAGTAACCCAATACTGGTTTTAAGCGTCCTGTTGATATTTGCAGGCGTGCTGTTCAACTGGCTATCCACTCCAGAGTTGTCAGCTCTTCTTTTCCTGTACACACAACCCAGACTTCAGATATCTTTGGAATCTCCACTACAGAATATTCCATTAATTCATTTCCAGTCTGTAGATAATCAAATCTCCACTCCAAGCAGACATTGTTTACACCACTGCTGAATGTCCATGTAACCCAATGCTTTTTTCAGAGCCCTATTCAGACTCGCAGGCCTGCTGTTCAATTGGCTATCCACTCTAACATGGTCTGCTCTTCACTTTCCTGTCCACACACCCCAGACTTCAGAAAACATTGGAATCTCCAGTACAGAATGTTCCATTCATTAACTGCCAATCTGGAATTCATTGAATCTGCACTCCAGGCAGGCTGTCTTTACACCACTGCTGAATGTCCTGGAAAGGCAATGCTGGTTTTCAGAGGACTGTTCACACTCGCAGGCGTGCTGTTCAACTGGATATCCAATCAACCGTGCTCAGCTCTTCATTTTCCTGTTTACCCAACCAGACTTCAGAAATCATTGGAATCTCCACGAAAGAATGTTCCATTCATTCACTGCCAATCTGGAGATCATCGAATCTTCACTCCAGGTAGGAGTTCATTACACCACTGCATAATGTCCAAGTAACCCGATGCTTGTTTTCAGAGGCCTGTTCACACTCGCAGGCGGGCTGTTCAACTGGCTATCAAATGAACACTGGTCAGCTCTTCATTTTCCTGTGCACACAACCCAGACTTCAGAAATCATTGGAATCCCCGCTACAGAATGTTCCATTCATTCACTGCCAATCCGGAATTCATCAAATCTCCTCTCCAGCCAGGATATCGTTACACCACTGGTGAATATACGAGTAACCCAATGCTGGATTTCAGGAGTCTGTTCAAATTCCTAGGCTTGCTGTTCAACTGGCTATCCACTCTAACCTGGCCATCTCTTCACATTCTTGTCCACACAACATAGACTTCAGAAATCATTGGAAACTCCACTGTAGAATGTTACATAAATTCACTGCGAATCTCGAATTCACCTGATTCTCCACTCCAGGCAGTCTTTCATTACAACACTGGTGAATGTCTAAGTAACCCAATACTGATTTTCAGCGTCCTTTTCACAGTGGCAGGCGTGGTGTTCAATAGGTTATCCACTCCACAGTTGTCAGTTCTTTCTTTTCCTGTCCACACAACCCAGACTTCAGAAATCTTTGTAATCGCCAGTACAGAATATTCCATTCATTCACTGCCAATCTGGAATTAATCGAATATCCACTCCAGGCAGGCTGTCTATAAACCACTGCTGAATGTTCAGGTAACCCAATGCTGGTTTTCAGAGGCCGCTTCACACTGGCAGGCGTGCTGTTCAACTGGACATCCAATCAACCATGCTCAGATCATCATTTTCCTGTCCACCCAACCCGACTTCAGAAACCATTGGAATCTCCGCTAAAGAATATTTCATTAATTCACTGCCAATCTGGAGATTGTACAATCTGGAATTCATCGAACTCCACTCCAGGCAGGTTTTTGTTACACCACTGGTGAATTTCCAAGTAACCCAATGCTGGTTTCCAGCGGCCTGTACAAACTAGCAGGCCTGCTGTTCAACTGGCTATCCACTCCAAACTTTTCAGCTCTACATGTTCCTGTCCTCAAAACCCGGACATCAGAAATCATTGGAATCTCCACTACAGCATGTTCCATTCATTCACTACAAATTTGGAATTAATCTGACTCTCCACTCAATGCAGGCTTTCGTTACACCACTGCTGAATATCCAAGTAAACCAATGTTGGATTTCAGAGTCCAGTTCACACTCGCATTCGTGCTCTTCAACTGGCTGGATTTCAGCGTCCTGTTCACAGTCTCAGGCATGCTGTTTAACTGGCTATCCACTCCACAGTTGTCAGCTCTTTCTTTTCCTGTTCACACAACCCAGACTTCAGATATCATTGGAATCTCCAATACAGAATGTTGCAATCATTCACTGCCAATCTGGAGATCATCGAATCTTCACTCCAGGCAGGCATTTGTTACACCACTGCTGAATGTCCATGTAACCCAATGCTGTACTTCAGAGGCCTGTTCAAGCTCGCAGGCCTGCTGTTCTACTGGCTATACACTCTGACATTTTCTGCTCTTCATTTTCCTGTCCACACACACCAGACTTCAGAAATCATTGGAATCTCCACTACGAAATGTTCCATTCATTCACTGCCAATCTGGAATTAATCGAATCTCTTCTCAAGACAGGCTGTCTATAAAACACTGCTAAATATCCAGGTAACACAATGCTGATTTTCAGAGGCCTATTCACACACGCAGGCGTGCTGTTCAACTTGATATCCAATCAACTTTGCTCAGCTCTTCATTTTCCTGTCCACCCAACCAGACTTCAGAAATCATTGGAATCTCTACTCAAGAATGTTCCATTTTTTCTCTGCCAATCTGGAGATCATCGCATCTCCAATACACGCTGGCTTTCATTACACCACTGCTGAATGTCCAAGTAACCAGATGCTGGTTTTCAGAGGCCTGTTCACAACTGCAGGCGTGCTGTTCAACTGGCTATCCACTGAACCCTGGTCAGCTCTTCATTTTCCTGCGCACACAACCCAGACTTCAGAAATCATTGGAATCCCCACTACAGAATGTCCCATTCATTCACTGCCAAACTGGAATTCATCGAATCTCCTCTCCAGGAATGGTACCATTACACCACTGGTGAATATCCAAGTAACCCAATGCTTGTTTTCAGGAGCCTGTTCAAATTCACAGGCTTGCTGTTCAAATGGCTATCCACTCTAACTGGTCATCTCTTCATTTTCTTGTCCACACAACGTAGACTTCAGAAATCATTGGAATCTCCAAAAGGGAATGCTACATTCATTCATTGCGAATCTGGAATTCACCTGAATCTCCACTCCAGGCAGGTTTTCGTTACACCACTGGTGAATGTATAAGTAACACAATACTGATTTCCAGCGTCCTTTTCACAGTCGCATGAGTGGTGTGCCACTGGCTATCCACTACAGAGTTGCCAGCTCTTTTTTTCCTGTCCACAGAACCCAGACTTCAGATATCATTGGAATCTCCACTACAGATTGTTCCATTCATTCACTGCCAATCTGGAGATCATCGAATCTCCACTCCAGGCAGGTATTCGTAACACCACTGCTGAATGTCCAAGTAACACAATGCTGCTTTTAAGGGGATTGTTCAAATTCGCATTCCTGCTGTTCAACTGGCTATCCACTGTATCCTGCTCTACTCTTCATTTTCCTGTCCACACTACCCAGATTTCAGATATCATTGAAATCTCCACTACAGAATGTTCCATTCATTCACTGCCAATCTGGAATTCATCGAATCTCCTCTCCAGGGAGGATATCGTTACACCACTAGTGAATATCCAAGAAATCCAATGCTGGATTTCAGTAGCCTGTTCAAATTCCTAAGCTTGCTGTTCAACAGGCTATCCACTCTAACAGGTTCGGATCTTCATTTTCTTGTCCACACAACGTAGACTACAGAAATCATTGGAATATCCACTAGAGAATGTTCCAATCATTCAGTGCAAATCTGGAATTCATCTGAATCTCCACTCCAGGCACACTTTTGTTACACCACTGTTGAATATCCAAGGAACACAATGCTGGATTTCAGCGTCCTGTACACACTCGTAGGCGTGCTGTTCAACTGGCTATCCACTGAACCCTGGTCAGCTCTTCATTTTCCTGTCCACACCACCCAGACTTCAGAAATCATTGGAATCTCCACTACAGAAGGTTCCGTTCATTCATTGCAAATCTGGAATTCATCTGAATCTGCACTCAACGCAGGATTTCGTTACACCACTGCTGAAGTCCAAGTAACCCAATGCTGGTGTCAGCGTCCTGGTCACACTCGCATTGGTGTTGTTCAACTGACTATGCACTCCACAGTGGTCAGCTCTTCATTTTCCTGTCCACATAACCCAGACTTTCTAAACCATTAGAATCTCTACTACAGAATGTTCCATTCATTCACTGGCAATCTGGAGATCATCGAATCTCCAAGCCAGGCAGGCTTTCCTTACACCACTGGTGAATATCCAAGTACCCCGATGCTGAATTTCAGCGGCCTGTTCAAACTCACAGGTCTGCTGTTCAACTGGCTATCCACTCAACCATGGTAAGCTCTACATTTTCCTGTCCACACAACCCAGATTTCAGAAATCATTGGAATCTTCACTAAATAATGTTCAATTCATTCTCTCCCAATCTAGAATTCATTGAATCTCTATCCAGGCAAGCTTTCGTTCCACCACTGCTGAATGTCCATGTAACCCAATGCTAGTTTGAGAGGCCTGTTCACACTCGCATTGGTGCTGTTCAACTGGCTATGCATTCAACCCTGGTCTACTCTTCCTTTTCCTGTCCACACAAGTCAGACTTCAGAAATTATTGGAATCTCCACTACAGAATATTCCATTCATTCACTGCCAATCTGGAGTTCTTCGAATATCCACTCCAAGCAGGCTTTTGTTACACCACTGGTGAATATTCAAGTAACCCAATGCTGGTTTTCATCGTCCTGTTCACACTCGGAGGTGTGCTGTTCAACTGGCTATCCACTCAACCCTGGTCAGCTCTTCACTTTCCTGTCCACATATATCAGACTTCAGAAAACATTAGAATCTCCACTACAGAATTTTCCATTCATTCACTCCGAATCTGGAGTTCAACTGAAGCTCCATTCTAGGCAGGCATTCCTTACAAAACTGCTGAATGTCCAAGTAACCCAATGCTGGATTTCAGCGTCCTATTCACACTCACATTCGTGCTCTTCAACTGCCTATCCACTCCACATTGGTCAGCTCTTCTTCTTCCTGTCCATATAACCCAGTCTTCAGAAACCATTAGAATCTCCACTACAGTATGTTCCATTCATTCACTTACAATCTGGAATTCATCGAATATCCACTCCAGGCAGGCTTTTGTTACACCACTGGTGAATGTCCAAATAACCCAATGCAGGTTTTCAACGTCCTGTTCTCACACGAAGGTGTTCTATTCAACTGACTATACATTCAACTCTGGTCAGCTCTTCCTTTTCCTGTCCACACAACCCAGACTTCAGAAATAATTGGAATCTCCACTAAAGAATGTTCCACTCATTCACTGTCAATCTGGAGTTCTTCGAATATCCACTCCAAGTAGGCTTTAGTTACAACACTGGTGAATGTCCAAGTAACCCAATGCTGGTTTTCATATTCCTGTTCACATTCGGAGGCGTGCTCTTCAACTGGCTATCCACTCAACCCTGGTCAGTTCTTCATTTTCCTGTCCACATAACGCAGACTTCAGAAAACATTAGAATCTCCACTACAGAATGTTCCATTCATTCACTGACAATCTGGAATTCATCGAGTCTCCAATACAGTCAGGATTTCGTTACACCACTGTTAAATATCCAAGTAACTCAATTCTGGTTTTCAGTCGCCTGTTTACACATGCAGGCGTGCTGTTCAACTGGGTAACCACTCAACCCTTGTCAGGTTTTCATTTTCCTGTCCAAAAAAGGCAAATTTCAGAAATCATTGTAATCTCCACTACGGAATTGTCCACTCATTCACTCCGAATCTGGAATTCATCTGAATATCCACTCAAGGCAGGATTTCGTTTCACCATTGGTGAATGTCCAGGTAACCCACTGCTGGTTTTCATTGTTCTGTTCACAGTCGCAGGCGTGCTGTTCAACTGGCTATCAACTCCACAGTGGTCAGCCCTTTCATTTCCTGTCCACACAACGCAGACATTAGAAATCCACTTCAGAATGTTTCATTCATTCACTGTCAATCTGGAGATCACCAAATCTCCACTCCAGCAGACTTTCGTTACACCACTGCTGAAAGCCCAAGTAACCCAATGCTGGTTACAGGGGCCTATTCAAACTCGCAGGCCTGCTGTTCAACTGGCTATCCACTCTAGCATGGTGTGCACCTCATTTTCCTGTCCACACAACCCAGATTTCAGAAATCATTGGAATCTCCACTACAGAATGTTCCATTCATTTACTGCAAATCTGTCACATTAGACAGGCTATCGTTACACTCCTGTTGTATGTGCAAGTAACACAATGCTGTTTTTCAGCATCCTGTTCACACTCACAGGCGTGCTGTTCAAATGGCTATCCACTGAACCCTGGTCAGCTCTTCATTTTCTGGTCCACAAACCCAGACTTCAAAAATCATTGGAATTTCCACTACAGAATATTCCAATCATTCACTGCCAACTGGAATTCATCGAATCTCCACTCAAGGCAGGATTTTGTTACACTACTGGTGAATATTCAAGTAACCTAATGCTGGTTTTCAGCAGTCTGTTCAAAGTCGCAGGCCTACTGTTCAGCTAGCTATCCACTCCAACCTGGCCAGCTCTTCATTTTCTTGTCCACAATCCGTAGGCTTCAGAAACTATTGGAATCTCCACTACAGAATGTTCCATTCATTCACTGCCAAACTGGAATTCATCGAATATTCACTCCAGGCAGGCTTTCGTTACACCACTGTTGAAAGTCCAAGTAACCCAATGCTGGTTTTCAGCGTCCTATTCACACTCGCAGGCATGCTGTTCAACTGGATATCCAGTACACTCTGGTCAGCTCTTCCTTTTCCTCTCCACACAACCCAGACTTCAGAAATGAATGGAATATCCACTACAGAATGTTCCATTCATTCGCTGCCAATCTTGAGTTCCTCGAATCTACACTGCAGGCAGGCTTTTGTTACTGCACTGCTGAATGTCCAAGTGACCCAATGCTCTCTTACAGAGGCCTGTTCACACTCGCAGGCCTGCTGTTCTACTGGCTATCCACTCAACCCTGGTCAGCTCTTCATTTTCCTGTCCACACAAACGAGAGTTCGGAAATCATTGGAATCTCCACTAAAGCATGTTCCATTCATTCACTGCAAATCTGGAATTCATCGAATCTCACTCTAGACAGGTTTTCGTTACATCACTGGTGAATACCGTAGTACCCCGATGATGGATTTCAGCAGCCTGTTCAATCTTGCAGACCTGGTCTTCAACTGGCTATCCACTCCAACATTGTCAGCTCTTCATATTCCTGTCCATATAACCTAGACTTAAGAAACCATTATAATCTCCACTGCAGAAGGTTCCATTCATTCACTGCCAATCTGGAGTTCTTCGAATCTCCACTCAGGCAGGATTTCTTTACACACTGCTTAAAGTAAAAGTAACCCAATGCTGGTTTTTAGAGGCCTGTTCACATTCACAGGCATTCTGTTCAACTGGATATCCACTCCAACCTGGTCAGTTCTTCCTTTTCCTGTCCACACAACCCAGACTTCAGAAATCATTGGAATCTCCACTACTGAATGTTCCATTCATTCACTGCCAATCTGGAGTTCTACGAATCTCCACTCCAGGCAGCTTTCGTTACACCACTGCTGAAGGTCCAAGTCTACCCAGAAACTTCAAAACATCAGAATCTTCACTCTATAACCATCCCTGGGCTGCTTTTCCTCTGCCTATCCACACTGCCATTCTGGAGCAAAAGCACAGCAGTAGGACGTGCGCGTCACGCAGACAGCCTGGCCGAGCCGGGTTCAATTCCTCGCCCACTCAGAGAGCCCGGGAAGCTACCGAGTGAATCAGGCCCTCGTGACAAAGCCTGGCAAGACATCCGTGAAATATTCCATATGCCAAAATTACAGTCACCAAAAGTATCCATATGAAGACGCTACTGAACCGCGCCAGCAAATCAATGAAGTCCTGGAGGACTGGAAGTGTGACAGAGATCCACACTGCTGAGTAGTGAATTCATCTCGATATTCAATGTATTAGACCTGCGTTGCTTCTCGTTCTCCACGAAATCGAATCTAATTAGAAATCTTCCAAGTAAGCCTTTGCTGTCAACTCTCACAAGGCCTGCTTTTCAGCTCCCTATCCAGTCTAATATAGTATTCTGTTCATTAACCCTGCCACACTACCGACTGAACTGAGTTCATCTAAATATCAACACCTTCATATATGGTTTTCATCTGCCTGTGCACTCAATCAAGCCGAAGTTTTCGTCATCCCCTCCACTCTAACCAAGTCTGGTATGCATCGACTTCTGAGTCAATCGAAACCATATGATACTCACGCGGTCAATGCCACCCAGTCCTGGTGATGGTTGCACGACTCTAAAACTCGTCAGGTTTGAGATTCTTCTGTATGTCCCAGTAACCCAATGCTAGTGGTCGGCGGCCTGTTCACATACTGCAGGTGTGGTGTTCACTGGCTATCCAATGCACCCTGGTCAGCTGTTCATTTTCTTTTTTTTTTATTAGTGAAGCATCATGAGGTACAGTTGTAGATTTACAAATCTTTGTGCTTGGGTTTCGGTCATACAATGATCAAATACCCATCCCTCCACCAGTGCCCAATTCCCCCCACATCCCCTCCCACCCTGCCTCTGTAGCAGGGCATTCCCCTTTGTTCTCTCTCTCCTATTGGGTGTTGTGTTCATTTTCCTCGTCAAAAAACGCAGAGTCCAGAAACCATTGCAATCTCCACTAAAGAATGTCCCATTCATTCTCTGCCAGTCTGGAATTCATCGAATCTCCACGCAAGGCAGGTTTTTGCTACACAACTGGTGAATAGCCAAAGAACCCAATGCTGGTTTTTAGCGTCATGTGCACAATCGCAGGGGTGCTGTTCAACTGTCCACACAATCCACCCTGGTCAATTCTTCATATTCCTGTCCACACAACCCAGACTTCAGAAATCATAGGAATCTTGACTACAGAATGTTCCATTCATTCACTGCCAATCTGTAGTTCATCGAATCTCCACTCCAGGCAGGCTTTCATTACACCACTGGTGAATGTCCAAGTAACACAATTCTGGTTTTCACCAGCCTGTTCTCACTCACAGACGTGCTGATCAACTGGCTCTCTACTCCAACCTGGTCAGCTCTTCATTTTTCTGTCCACACAACCCAGACTTCAGCAATCATTGGAATCTCCACTTCAGAATGTTCCATTCATTTACTGCCAATCTGGAGTTCTTCGAATCTCCACTCCAGGCAGGCTTTCATTACACCACTGGTGAATGTCCAAGTAACACAATTCTGGTTTTCACCGGCCTGTTCTCACTCACAGACGTGCTGATCAACTGGCTCTCTACTCCAACCTGGTCAGCTCTTCATTTTTCTGTCCACACAACCCAGACTTCAGCAATCATTGGAATCTCCACTTCAAAATGTTCCATTCATTCACTGCCAATCTGGAGTTCTTCGAATCTCCACTCCATGCAGGCTTTCGTTACACCACTTGTGAATGTGTAAGTAAACCAATGATGGTTTTCAGCGGCCTGTGCTGATCACTGGCTATCCACTCCACCCTGTTGAGCTCTTCATTTTGCTGTCCATGTAACCCAGACATCAGAAATCATTGGAATCTCCACTACAGAATGTTCCAGTCATTCACTGTGAGTCTGGAATACATCTGAATCTGCACTCTACGCAGGCATTCGTTACAGCACTGGTATGTCTACCCAGAAACTTGAAATCATCTGAATCTGCTGGCAAGACACCCGTGAAATATTCCATATGCCAAAATTACAGTCACCACAAATCTCCAAACGAAGACGCTACTGAACCGGGCCAGCAAATCAATGAAGGCTGGGAGTACTGAGATAGTGACAGCGATCCACACTGCTGAGTAGTGATTTCATCTCAATATCCAATGTATTAGGCCTGCGTTTCTTCACGTACTCCACGAAATCGAGTCTAATTCGAAATCTACCAATTGAGCATTTGCTGTCAACTCTCCCCAGGCCTGCTCTTCAGCTCGCTATTCAGTCGAATATAGTAGTCTGTTCATTGACCCTTCCACACAAATGAGAGACCTGAGTTCATCTAAATATCAATACCTACATATCAGGTTTTCATCTGCCTGTGCACTGAATCAAGCCGAAGTTTTCATCATCCCGTCCACTCTAACGAGTCAGGCTGTGCATCCACTTCTGAATCAATCGAAACCATATGTTACTGTCCCGGTCAACACCACCCAGGGGTGGTGATGATCTTATGCCTCTAAAACTCGTCCAGGTTGAGATTCTTCTGCATGTCTCAGTAACCCAATGTAGTGATCAGCGGACTGTTCACATACCGCAGGAATGGTGTTAACTGGCTTTCCACTCTAACCTGGTCAGCTCTTCACTTCCTGGTGCCCATACCCTGATTTCTAAAGTGATTGGTATCTCCACTAGGGAATGTTCCATTCATTCACTGCGAATCTGGAATTCATCTGAAACTCCACTCCAGGCAGGCTTTCGTTATACCACTGGTGAATGCCCTTGTAACCCAATGATGATTTTCAGCTGCCCGTTCACACTCGCAGGCGTGTTGTTCAACTGGCTATCCACTCCACACTGGTTATCTCTTCATTTTCCTGTCCACAGAACCCAGACTTCAGAAATCATTGGAATCTCCACTACAGAATGTTCCATTCATTCACTGCCAATCTGGAGTTCATCAAATCTCCACTCCAGACAGGCTTTCGTTACAACATTGGTGAATGTCCAAGTAAAAGAATGATGGTTTTCAGCGTACTGTGCTGTTCAATGGTTATCCACTCCACCCTGGTCAGCTCTTCATTTTTCCTGTCCACACAACACAGACATCAGAAATCATTGGAATCCCCACTACAGAATGTTCCGGTCTTTCACTGTGAGTCTGGAACACATATGAATCTCCACTCTACACAGGCATATGTTACAGCACTGGTGAGTCACCCAGAAACTTTAGATCATCTGAATCTGTACTCTAAAATCATATATGGGTTGCTTATCTTCTTCCTAACCACACTGCCCTTCTGGCGCGAAAGCACAGCAGTAGGACGTGTGCATCACGCAGACAGGCTGGCCGACCCGGGTTCAATTACTTGCCCTCTCAGAGAGCTCGGGAAGCTATCGAGACTATCTGGCCCTCTAAGCAAAGCCTGACAAGACACCCGTGAAATATTCCATATGACGAAATTACAGTCACCACAAGTCTCCAAAGGAAGTCGTTACTAAACCGTGCCAGAAAATGAATGTGGTCCGGGAGGACTGGGAGAGTGACAGCGATCCACACTGCTGAGTAGTGAATTCCTCTCAATATCCAATGTATTAGGCCTGGGTTTCTTCTCGTTCTCCACGAAATCGAGTCGAATTAGGAATCTGCTAAGTGAGCATTTCTGTCAACTCTCCCCAATCATCCTGTTCAGCTCCCTATCCAATCAAATATCGTATACTGTTCATTAACCCTTCCACACTAGCGGGCGACATGAGTTCATCAAAATATCAACACCTACATATCTGGTATTCATCTGCCTGTGCACTGAAGAAAGCCGAAGTTTTCATCATCCTGTCCACTATACCCAGGCCTGGTGTGCATCGACATCTAAATCAATCGAAACAATATGGACTCTCCCGGTCAACGCCACCAGTGGTGGTGATGATCTATGCCTCTAAAGCTCGTCAGGGTTGGGATTACTCTGCATGTCCCAGTAACACAATGCTGGTGGTCCGCGGCCTGTTCACAAAACGTAGGCGTTGTGTTCACTGGCAATCCACTCCACCTTCCTCAGGTCTTCATTTCCTGGTGTTCATAACCCAGAGTTCTGAAAACATTGATATCTCCACTACAGAATGTTCCATTCATTCATTGTGAATCTGGTATTCATCTGAATCTCCACTCCAGGCAGGCTTTCGTTTTACCACTGGTGAATGTCCGAGTAACCCAATGCTGGATTTCCATGGCCTTTTCACACTAGCAGGCGTGCTGTTCAATTGACTATTCACTCCACACTGCTCACCTCTTCATTTTCCTATCCACACAACCCAGACTTCAGAAATCATTGGAATCTCCACTAAAGAATGTTCCATCATTCACTGCCAATCTTGAGTTTATCGAATCTCCATTCCAGGCAGTCTTTCGTTACACCACTCGTGAATGTCCAAGTAACCCAATGCTGGTTTTGAGCAGTCTGTACACACTCGCAGGCATGCTGTTCAACTGGCTATCCACTCAAACCTCTTCAGCTCTTCATTTTCCTGTCCACACAACCCAGACTTCAGAAATCATGGTAATCTCCACTAAAGAATGTTCCATTCATTCACTGTCAATCTGGAATTCATCTAAATCTCCACTCCAGGCAGAATTTCGTTACACCACTGGTGAAGACCCAAGTAACCCAATGCTGATTTCAGCAGCCTGTTCAAACTCGCAGTCCTGCTGTTCAACTGGCTATCCAGTCTAACTTGATCAGGTCTTCGTTTTCGTGTCGATACAACCCAGACTTCAGAAATCATTGGAATCTCCCCAACAGAATGTTCCATTTATTCTCTGTGAACCCGGCATTCATCTGAATCTCTACTCCAGGCAGGCTTTTGTTACACCACTGGTGAATATACAAGTAACCCAATGTTGGTTTTCAGCGTCTTGTTCACACTCAGAGGCGTGCTGTTCAAGTAGCTATCCACTCAATTCCATTCATTCATTGCGAATCTGGAATTCATCTAAAACTCCACTCCAGGCAGGCTTTCGTTACATCACTGGTGTATGTCCAAGTAACCCAATGCTGGTTTTCAGTGGCCTGTGCTTTTGACTGGCTCTACACTCCACCCTGGTCAGCTCTTCATTTTCCTGTCCACAGAATCAGACATCAGAAATCATTGGAATCTCCACTACAGAATGTTCCGGTCATTCACTGCGAGACTGGAATACATCTAAATCTCCACTCTGTGCAACCATTCGTTACAGCACTGGTATGTCTACCCAGATACTTGAAATCATCCGAATCTGTACTTTAAAATCTTCCATGGGCTGCTTTTCATCATTCTATCCACACTGCCATTCTGGCGCGAAAGCACAGCAGTAGGACCTGTGCCTCACGCAGCCATCCTGGCCGAGCCGGTTTCAATTCCTAGCCCTCTCAGAGAGCCCCAGATGCTACCGAGAGTATCTGGCCTTCGCGGCAAAGCCTGGCAATCCACCCGTGAAATATTCCTTATGCCAAAATTACAGTTACCACCAGTCTCCAAACAAAGACGTTACTGAACCGCGCCAGCAAATCAATGAAATCCGGGAAGACTGGGAGAGTGACAGTGATCCACACTGCTGAGTAGTGAATTCATCTCAATATCCAATGTATTAGGGCGGTGTTTCTTCTCATTCTCCACGAAATCTAGTCGAATTAAAAATCTGCCAAGTGAGCATTTGCTGTCAACTCTCCCCAGGCTTGCTGCTCTGCTCCCAATCCAGCCAAATGTAGTATTCTGTTATTTAACCATGCCACACTACCGAGCGACCTGAGTTCATCTAAATATCAACACGTACATATCTGGTTTTCATCTGCCTGTACACTCAATCAAGCTAAAGTTTTCAACATCCCGTCCTCTCTAACCTGTCAGGCTCTGCATCCATTTCTGAATCAATCGAAACCACAGAGTAGTCTCCCGGTCAATGCCACCCAGTGGGGGTGATGATCGTATGCCTCTAAAACTCGTCAGGGTTGGGATTCTTCTGCATGTCCCAGTAACCAAATGCTAGTAGTCAGCGGTCTGTTAACAAACCGCAGGCGTGGTTTTCACTGGCTATTCACTCCATCCTGGTCAGCTCTTCATTTCCTGGTTCTATTAACCCAGAGTTCTGAAATCATTGGTATCTCCACTCCAGAATGTTCCATTTATTCACTGCGAATCTGGAATTCATCTGAATCTTCTCTCCGATATAGCACAGTGGGTAGTGCGTTCGCCTTACAAGCGGCCAAAATGGCCGACCCGAGTTCGATTCCTCCGCCCCTGTCGGAGAGCCCGGCAAGCTACCGAGAGTATTGGATATGCCAGACACAGTAACAACAAAATCTCCAATGGAGTCGTTACTGGGCCCGCTCTAGCAAATCGACGATCAACGGGAGGGCCTTTACCTTTACCTTTACCTTCTCTCCAGCAAGGCATTCATTACACCACTGGTGAATGTCAAAGTAACACTATCTTGTTTTTCAGCGGTCAGTTCACACTCGCAGGGGTGATGTTCAACTGACTATCCATTCAACCCTGGTCAGCTATTCATTTTTCTGTCCACACAACCCAGACTTCAGAAATCATTGGAATCTCCACTACAGAATGTTCCATTCATTCACTGCCAATCTGGAGTTCTTCGAATCTCCACTCCAGGCAGGCTTTCGTTACACCACTGGTGAATATCCAAGTAACACAATTATGTTTTTCACCTGCCTGTGCTGTTCACTGGCTATCCACTTCACCCTGCTCATTTATTCATTTTCCTGCCCACGCAACCCAGATATCAGAAATTATTGGTATCTCCACTAAGAATGTTCCATTTATTCACTGCCAATTTGGAGTTCATCGAATCTCCACTATAGGCAGGCTTATGCTACACCACTGGTGAATAACCTAGTAACCCATGCTGGTTTTCAGCGTCCTGTTCACATTCGCAGGAGTGCTGTTCAATTGGCTACACACTCCACCCAGGTCAGCTCTTCATTTTCCTGTCCGCACAACCCAGGCTTCAGAAATCATTGGAATCTCCACTACAGAATGTTCCATTCATTCACTGCCAGTCTGAACTTCATCGAATCTCCACTCCAGGCAGGCTTTCTGTTGGAGTACAAGGAGCTTAGGTCTATCAGGTTGCACCCATCACAGTGCTCCTGAGTCATTCCTATTACTTTGTTTGTCTGTAAACACTTCTATGCTCTTTTCCACAACCAATTTGTAAGGTCTCTTCTTAGACACTAAAGCTGTACTATAAGTTTATATTGCCTTTCTCCTCTCCTGATATCTTTTGAGCAGTTTATTTTAATGCAATGACCTTTTGTATAGATACAGGAAGACAATTAATTAATATGCTTTGTAACTTAGGAATTGATTGGCTTAGAATATTATTCTCTCCTGGGAATCTGCCTTCTCAACTTAAGCCTCAGTTGCCCTCACTTCCTAGCACCACAAGGGCAGGATCCCGACGTGGGACTGGATGGAACCAGGGCAAGCCGGTAAGTTATGTGCTACCCTGGAATCACGATGGGCCTGGCCAAGGTGCCACGATTTTTGTCTATAAGTTAAGAGTTTGATCATAGGCAAATGCTGTCATGATCCAAAAGTAACAATGAGACTTGGACTCTGCTGCTAGGAATAGGAAAGCTACCTGGCCTGAGCACTGGAGTCTGAGATTGAGATGGCCCTGGGAGAGCAATTCTATAAGCTCAAGGTATTTCTTACTGTGTCCATCCGAAATGATTAATATTATGTATGCTTACATTTTGGTTGGACAAGGAGAGGTGAAACACTTCCTAGATGCAGTTTTCCTGTGTGTCCTGACTAGCTTGGATGAGACTAAACTTTCTCCCCTTCAAACTGCCCTCAGGAAATGAATTCAGTATATTGAGGCAGTTTCTCTTATCTCCCAGGAACCTAGCTGGCCTTAGGTATGCAGATCCCAGGTGCTAAGCCAGGCCTGATCTTTGGGATGTAGATGCCTGGCTCCAAGCTGGTTAATTTTGTAGATGTAGATTCCAAGCTCTACCAGACTTGTCTTTGTTGTGCTAATCCAAGTGCTTGTAGTTTGTAAAAGAATTACTGGTCTGCAGATGTAAAGAAACAATGTATGTTGTGCCTCAATGCTCTTTCTGTAACTCCTTTTGATGACATCACTATATTGCGCCCTTTAGAGGTACTATGATCTATATAAGGGAGATTTTAGGGCTCTCTAGGGGACACGTGAATCAGAGAACCTGGGAAGATGGGACTGAGCACAGAAGCTGAGAGAACAAAGGTGCACGTGCTTGAGAGATCCTGGGGCCTTCATGACATACATCTCTTCCGTGTAATAAACTGCTGCTAAGACAAACCAGCTTGGCCCCCGTTTCCTTTCTTGACCTGACAATCACCATCGACCTCCCTGGAGTGGGGAAATGGCCTGAACGCCGGCCTTTTAAATTTTTTGTGTATTTACAAACTTTCATTCAAACACTGGTAAATGTCCAAGTAACCCAATGCTGGATTTCAGAGGCCTGTTCACACTCGCAAGCGTGCTGTTCAACTGGCTATCCGTACCAACCTGGTCAGCTCTTCCTTTTCCTGTCCACACAACCAAGACTTCAGAAATTATTGGAATCTCCACTACAGAATGTTCCATTCATTCACTGCCAATCTGGAGTTCTTCGAATCTCCAGTGCAGGCAAGCTTTCGTTACAACACTGGTGAATGTCCAAGTCACCCAATGATGATTTTCAGTCGTCTGTGCTGTTCACTGGCTATGCACTCCACCCACGTCAGTTCTTCATTTTCCTGTCCAAACAACCCAAGCATGAAAAATCATTAGAATCACCACTACAGAATGCTCCGTTCATTCACTGCGAGTCTAGAATACATCTGAATCTCCGGTTATTCACTGAGAGTCGGGAATACACCTGAATCTCCACTCTACGCAGGCATTCGTTACAGCACTGGTGAGTCTACCCAGATACTTGAAGTCATCTGAATCTGCACTCTAAAAGCGTCCAGGAGTTCCTATTCATCTGCCTATCCACACTGCCATTCTGGAGCAAAAGCACAACAGTAGTACCTGTGCATCACGCAGCAGACTGGCAGAGCCGTGTTCTATACCTCGCCCTCTCAGAGAGCCCGGGAAATTACCGAGAGTATCAGGTCCTCCTGGCAAAGCATGGCAAGCACCCGTGAAATACTCCATATGCCAAAATTACAGTCACCACAAGTCTCCAAATGAAGACGCTACTGAACCGCACCAGCAAATCAATGAAGTCCAGGAGGACTGGGAGAATGACAGCGATTTACACTGCTGAGAAGTGAATTCATCTCAATATCCAATGTATTAGGCCTGCATTTCTTCTTGTTCTCCACGAAATCGAGTAGAATTAGAAATCTGCCAAGTAAGCATTTGCTGTCAACTCTCACCAGGCTTGCTTTTCAGCTCCCTATCCAATCAAATATAGTATTCTGTTCATTAATCCTGCAACACTACCGAGCTAACTGAGTTCATCTGAATGTCAACACCTACATATCTGGTTTTCATCTGCCTGTGCACTCAATCAAGCCAAAGTTTTCATCATCCCGTCCACTCTAACGAAGCCTGGTGTGCATCGACTTCTGAATCAATTGAAACCATATGCTACTCTCCTTGTCAACGCCACCCAGTGGTGTTGATGATCGTATGCCTCTAAAACTCATCAGCGTTGGGATTCTTCTTCATGTCCCAGAAACCAAATGCTAGTGGTCAGCGGCCTGTTGACATACTGCAGACGTGGTGTTCACTCCACCCTGGTCAGCTCTTCATGTCCTGGTGCCCATAACCAGAGTTCTGAACTCATTGGTATCTCCACTACAGAATGTTCCATTCATTCACTGCGAATCTGAAATTCACCCGAGTCTCGACTCCAGGCAGGCTTTCTTTACATCACTGGTGAATATCCAATTACCCAATGCTGTTTTCAGTGGCCGGTTCACACTCCCAGATGTGCTGTTCAACTGGCTATCCACTCAACCTGGTCAGCTCTTCATTTTCCTGTCCACACAACCTAGACTTCAGAAACCATTAGAAACTCCACTACAGAATGTTCCATTCATTCACTGCCAATCTGGAACTCATCGAATCTCCACTCCAGGCAGGCTTTTGTTACACCACCGGTGAATATCCAAGTAAGCCAATGCTGGTTTTTAACGGCCTGTTCACACTCGCAGGCGTGATCTTCAGTGGCTATCAAGTCCACCCTGGTCAGCTCTTCATTTCCTGGTGCCAATAACCCAGAGTTCTGAAATAATTGGTATCTCCAATACAGAATGTTCCACTCATTCACTGTCAATCTGGAATTCCTCGAATCTCCCCTCCAGGCAGGATTTCTTTACACCACTGGAGGATATAAAAGTAACCCAATGATGGTTTTCAGCGGCCTTTTCACACTCACAGGTGTGATGTTCCACTGGCATTCCACTCCAACCAGGTCAGCTCTCCATTTTCCTTTCCACACAACCCAAAAGTAGGAAACCATTGGAATCTCCACTACAGAATGTTGCATTCATTCACTGCCAATCTGGAGTTCTTCGAATCTCCACTTCAGGCAGGCTGTCGTTACACCACTGGTGAATATCCAAGTCACCCAATGATGGTTTTCAGCGGCATGTTCTTATCACTGGCTATCCACTTCACCCTGGTGAGCTCTTCATTTTCCTGTCCACAGAACCGAGACATCAGAAATCATTGGAATTCCCACTTCAGTATGTTCCGGTTATTCACTGAGAGTCAGGAATACACCTGAATCTCCACTCTACTCAGGCATTCGTTACAGCCCTGGTATGTCTACCCAGAAACTTGAAATCATCTGAATCTGCACTCTAAAATCCTCCATAGACTGCTTTTCATCTTCCTATCCACACTGCCTTTCTGGCGCGAAAGCACAGCAGTAGGACATGTGCGTCACACAGCCAGGCTGGCCGAGCCACGTTCAATTCCTCGCCCACTCAGAGAGCCCGGGGAGGCTAACGAGCGTATCTGGCCCTCGCGGCAAAGCCTGGAAATCCACCCGTGAAATATTCCATATGGCAAAATTACAGTCAACACAAAACTCCAAGAGAAGACGCTACTGAACCGCGCCAGCGAATCAATGATGTCCGGGAGGACTGGGAGAGTGAAAGCGATCCACACTGCTGAGTAGTGAATTCATCTCAATATACAATGTATTAGACCTGCGTTTCTTCTCGTTCTCCATGAAACCGAGTCGAATTAGAAATCTGGCAATTGAGCATTTGCTTTCAACTCTCCCCAGGCCAGCTCTTCAGCTCCCTATCCAGTCGAATATAGTAATCTGTTCTTGAACCCTGCCACATTACCAAGCGACCTGAGTTCAACTAAATATCAACACTTACATATCTGGTTTTCATCTCCCTGTGCACTCAATCAAGCCGAAGTTTTAAGCATCCTGTCAACTTTACCCAGGCCTATTGTGCATCGACTTCTGAATCATTCGAAAACATATGGTACTCTCCCGGTGAACGCCACCCAGTGGTGGTGATGATCATGTGCCTCTAAAACTCCTCAGGGTTGGAATTCTTCTGCATGTCCCAGTAACCGAAGGCTAGTGGTCAGCGGCCTGTTCACATACTGCAGGCATGGTGTTCACTGGCTATCCACTCCACAGTGGTCAGCTCTTTCATTTGCTGTTCACACAACCTAGAGTACAGAAATAATTGGAATCTCCACCTAATAATGTACCATTCATTCACTGGAATCTGGAGATTATTGAATTTCCACTCAAGTCAGGCTTTGGTTACACCACTGGTGAATGTCCAAGTAACCCAATGCTGGTTTTCAGCCTCCTGTTCACACTCGCAGACGTGTTGCTCAACTGGCTATTCACTGAACCCTGGTCAGATTTTCATTTTCCTGTCCACAGAATCAAGATTTCAGAAATCATTGGAATCTCCATTACTGAATGTTCCATTCATTCACTGCCAATCTGGAGATCATCGAATCTCCACTACAGGCAGGCTTTCGTTACACCACTGCTGAATGTCCAAGTAACCCAACGTTGGTTTTGAGTATCCTGTCACAGTTGCAGGCATGCTGTTCAACTGGTTATCAGCTCCACAGTGGTCAGCTCTTTCATTTCCTGTCCACACAACCCAGACTACAGAAATCATTGGAATCTCCACTAGAGAATGTACCATTCGTTCATTGGAATCTGGAGATTATCGAATCTCCAATCAAGTCAGGCTTTCGTTACACCACTGCTGAATGTCCAAGTAACCCAATGCTGCTTTTCAGAGGCCTGTTCAAACTCCCAGGACGGCTGTTCAACTGTCTATCCACTCTAAACTGGTCTGGACTTCATTTTCCATTCCACACAACCCAGATTTCAGAAATTATTGGAATCTCCACTACAGAATTTTCCATTCATTCACTGCCATTCTGGAATTCAGCGAATCTCCACTCCAGGCAGGCTTTGGTTACACCACTAGTGAATATCCAAGTAAACCAATGCTGGTGTTCAGGGTCATGTTCAAACTCCTAGAAGTGCTGTTCAACTGGCTATCCATTCCACCGTGGTCAGCTCTTTCTTTTCTTGTCCACACAACCCAGACTTCAGAAATCTTTGAAATCTCCACTAGAGAATGTTCCATTCATTCACTGCCTATCTGGAGTTGATCGATACTCCACTCCAGGCAGGATTTCGTTACAACACTGGTGAATATCTAAGTAACTCAATGTTGGTTTTCATCGTCCTGTTCACATTCAGAGGCATGCTTTTCAACTGGCTATCCACTCAACTCTGGTCAGCTCTTCATTTTACTGTCCACATAACCCAGACTTCAGAAACCATTAGAATCTCCACTACAGAATGCTCCATTCATTCACTTCCAATCTGGAATTCATCGAATCTCAACTCCAGTCAGGCTTTTGTTACACCACTGGTGAATATCCAATTAACCCAATGCTGGTTTTCAGCAGCCTGTTCATAGTCGCTGGCATGCTGTTCAAATGGCTATGCACTGAACCCTGGTCAGCTATTCATTTTCATGTCCACACAACCCAGACTACAGAAATCATTGGAATTTTCACTACAGAAGGTTCCTTTCGTTCTCTGCCAATCTGGAATTCATCGAATATCCACTCCAGGCAGGATTTCTTTACACCACTGGTGAATATCCAAGTAACCCAATGCTGGTTTTCAGCAGCCTGTTCGTAGTCGCAGGCGTGCTGTTCAACTAGCTCTCCATTCCAACCGGCTCAGCTCTTCATTTTCCTGTCCACACAACGTAGAATTCAGAAACCTTTGGAATCTCCACTAAAGAATGTTCCATTCAGTTACTGCCAATCTAGAATTCATGGAATCTTCACTCGCGGCTCGCTTTCGTTACACCATTGGTGAATGTCCAAGTAAACCAATGCTGGTTTTCAGCGTCCTGTGCACACTCGCAGGCGTGCTGTTCAACTGGCTATCCACTCCACCCTGGTCAGCTCTTCCTTTAACTGTACACACAACCCAGACTTCAGAAATCTTTGGACTCTCCACTACAGAACGTTCAATTTATTCACTACCTATCTGGAGTTCTTTGAATTTCCACTCCAGGCAGGCTTTCGCTACACCACTGGTCTATATCCAAGTCACCCAATGCTGACTTTCAGTGTCCTGTTACAGTCGCAGGCGTGCTGTTCAACTGGCTATCCATTCCAAAGTGGTCAACTCTTTCATTTCTCTCCACACAACCCGGACTTCAGAAATCATTGGAATCTCCACAACAAAATGTACCGTTAATTCACCGGAATCTGGAGATCATCGAATCTCCACTCAAGGCAGGCTATCGTTACACCACTACTGAATATCCAAGTAACCCAATGCTGCTATTCAGAACACTGCTGAAACTCGCATGTCTGCTGTTCAACTGTCGATCCACTCTAAACTGGTGTGCACTTCATTTTCCTGTCCACACAACCCAGATTTCAGAAGCAATTGGAATCTCCACTACAGAATTTTCCATTCATACACTGCCAATCTGGAATTCATCGAATCTCCACTCCAGGCAGGTTTTCGTTACACCACTAGTGAATATCCAAGTAACCCAAAGCTAGTTTTGAGCGTCCTGTCACAGTCGTAGGCGTGCTGTTCAACTGGCTATCCAGTCCACAGTGGTTAGCTCTTTCATTTGCTGTTCACGCAACCCAGAGTACAGAAATAATTGGAATCTCCACTACTGAATGTACCATTCATTTAATGGAATCAGGAGATTATCAAACTTCCACTCAAGGCAGGCTTTCGTTACGCCACTGGTGAATGTCCAAGTAACCCAATGCTGGTTTTCAGCGTCCTGTTCACATTCGCAGGCGTGCTGTTCAAGTGGCTAACCACTGAATCCTGGTCAGCTTTTCATTTTCCTGTCCACAGAACCAAGATTTCAGAAATCATTGGAATCTCCACTACTGAATGTTCCATTCAGTCACTGCCAATCTGGAGATCATCCAATCCCCACTACAGGCAGGCTTTCGTTACACCACTGCTGAATGTCCAAGTAACCCAAGGTTGGTTTTGAGCATCCTGTCACAGTCGCAGGTATGCTGTTCAACTGGATATCTGTTCCACAGTGGTCAGCTCTTTCATTTCCTGTCCACAAAACCCGGACTACAGAAATCATTGGAATCTCCACTAGAGAATGTACATTCATTCACTGGAATCTGGAGATTATCGAATGTCCAGTCAAGGGAGGGTTTCGTTACACCACTGCTGAATGTCCAAGTAACCCAATGCTGGTATTCAGAGGCCTGTTTAAACTCGCAGGACTGCTGTTCAACTGTCTATCCACTCTCAACTGGTCTGGACCTCATTTTCCTTTCCACACAACCCAGATTTCAGAAATTATTGGAATTTCCACTTAGAATGTTCCATTGATTCTCTGCCATTCTGAAATTCTTCGAATCTCCACTCCAGGCAGGCTTTGGTTTACACCACTAGTGAATATCCAAGTAAACCAATGCTGGTGTTCAGCGTCATGTTCACTCTCCTAGAAGTGCTGTTCAACTGGCTATCCATTCCACCGTGGTCAGCTCTTTCTTTTCCTGTCCACACAACCCAGACTTCAGAAATCTTTGGACTCTCCACTACAGAATATTCCATTCATTCACTGCCATTCTGTAGTTCATCGATTCTCCACTCCACGCAGGATTTCGTTACAACACTGGTTTATGTCCAAGTAACTCAATGTTGGTTTTCATCGTCCTGTTCACATTCAGAGGCGTGCTTTTCAACTGGCTATCCACTCAACTCTGGTCAGCTCTTCATTTTACTGTCCACATAACCCAGACTTCAGAAACCATTAGAATCTCCACTACAGAATGTTCCATTCATTCACTTCCAATCTGGAATTCATCGAATCTCCACTCCAGTCAGGCTTTTGTTACACCGCTGGTGAATATCCAATTAACCCAATGCTGGTTTTCAGCAGCCTGTTCATAGTCGCAGGCGTGCTGTTCAACTAGCTCTCCATTCCAACCGGCTCAGCTCTTCATTTTCCTGTCCACACAACGTAGAATTCAGAAACCTTTGGAATCTCCAGTACAGAATGTTCCATTCAGTAACTGCCAATCTGGAATTCATGGAATCTCCACTCGAGGCTGGCTTTCGTTCCACCATTGGTGAATGTCCAAGTAACCCAAAGCTGGTTTTCAGTGTCCTGTTCATAGTCGCAGGCGTGCTGTTCAACTGGCTATCCTCTCCACCCTGGTCAGCTCTTCCTTTACCTGTACACACAACCCAAACATCAGAAATTATTGGTATCTCCACTACAGAATGTTCAATTCATTCATTGCCAAACTGGAATTCTTTGAATCTCCACTCCACGCAGGCTTTCGTTACACCACTGGTCAATGTCCAAGTCACCCAATGCTGATTTTCAGCGTCCTGTTACAGTCGCAGGCGTGTTGTTCAACTGGCTATCTACTCCAAAGTGGTCACCTCTTTTATTTCCTCTCCATACAACCCGGACTTCAGAAATCGTTGGAATCTCCACAACAGAACATACCATTAACTCACCAGAATCTGGAGATCATCGAATCTCCACTCCAGGCAGTCTTTTGTTACACCATTTCTGAATGTCCAAGTAACCCAATGCTAGTTTTCAGAGGTCTGTTCAAACTTGCAAGCCTGCTGTTCAAAAGTCTATCCACTCTAAACTGGTACGCACTTCATTTTTTCTATCCACACAACCCATATTTCAGAAATTATTGGAATCTCCACTACAGAATGTTCCATTCATTCACTGACAATCTGGAATTCATCGAATCTCCACTCCAGGCAGGCTTTCGTTACACCACTAGTGAATATCCAAGTAACCCAATGCTGGTGTTCATAGTCTTGTTCACACTCAGAGGTGTGCTTTTCAACTGGCTTTCCACTCAACCCTGGTCTGTTCTTCATTTTCCTGTCCACACAACCCAGACTACAGAAATCATTGGAATTTCCACTATAGAAGTTTCATTTCATTCTCTGTCAATCTGGAATTCTTCGAATATCCATTCTAGGCAGGATTTCTTTGCACCACTGGTGAATATCCAAGTAACCAAATGCTGGTTTTCAGCAGCCTGTTCATAGTCGCAGGCGTGCTGTTCAACGTGCTATCCATTCCACTCTGGTCAGCTCTTCATTTTCCAGTCCACACAACGTAGAATTCAGAAACCTTTGGAATCTCCACTACAGAATGTTCCATTCAGTAACTGCCAATCTGGAATTCATGGAAACTCCACTCCCTGCTGGCTTTTGTTACACCATTTGTGAATGTCCAAGTAACCCAATGATGGTTTTCAGCGTGCTGTTCACACTCGCAGGCGTGCTGTTCAACTGGCTATCCTCTCCAACCTGGTCAGCTCTTCTTTTTCCTGTACACACAACCAAGACTTCAGAAATTATTGGTATCTCCACTACAGAATGTTCAATTTATTCACTGCCTATCTGGAGTTCTTTGAATCTCCACTCCAGGCAGGCTTTCGCTACACCACTGGTCAGTATCCAAGTCACCCAATGCTGATTTTCAGCGTCCTGTTACAGTCGCAGACGTGTTGTTCAACTAGCTATCTACTCCAAAGTGGTCACCTCTTTCATTTCCTCTCCATACATCCCGGACTTCAG
The DNA here is from genome assembly GCF_029834395.1 of Sorex fumeus. Classification (NCBI taxonomy): domain Eukaryota; kingdom Metazoa; phylum Chordata; class Mammalia; order Eulipotyphla; family Soricidae; genus Sorex; species Sorex fumeus. Next base: position 1,853,465 of record NW_026606140.1, on the reverse strand, counting down.
AAATCATTGGAATCTCCACAACAGAATGTACCATTAATTCACCGGAATCTGGAGATCATCGAATCTCCACTTAAAGCAGGCTTTCGTTACACCACTGCTGAATATACATTGGAATATCCACTTTAAAATATTCCAATCATTGGCTTCGAATCTGGAATCCATCTGAATCTCCACTCCAGGCAGGCTTTCATTACAATACTGCTAAATGTCCAAGTAACCCAACGCTGGTTTTCAGAGGCCTTTTCACACTCACAGGCGTGCTCTTCAACTGGCTATCCACTGAACCCTGCTCAGCTCTTCATTTTCCTTTCCACACAACCCAGATTTCAGAAATCATTGGAATCTCTATTACAGCCTGTTCCATTCATTCACTGAAATCTGGAGATCATCGAATCTCCACTCCAGGCAGGCTTTAGTCACATCACTGCTGAATGTCGAAGCAATACAATGGTGGTTTTCAAAGTCCTGTTCACACTCACAGGTGTGCTGTTCAACGACTATCCACTGAACCCTGGTCAGCTCTTCATTTTCCTGCCCACACAAACCAGATTTCAGAAATAATTGGAATCTCCACTACAGAAATCATTGTAATCTCCATTATATTGACTGCGAATCTGGAATTCATCTCAATCTCCACTCCTGGCAGGCTTTCCTTACATTACTGTTGAATATCCCGGTAACACAATGCTGGTTTTCAGCGTCCTGTTCACATTCGCAGGCGTACTGTTCAACTGGCTCTCCACTGATCCCTGGTCTGCTCTTCCTTTTCCTGTTCACAAAACCTAGACTTCAGAAATAATTGGAATCTACAGTACAGAATGTTCAATCTGTCACTGCCAATCTGGAGTTCCCTGAAACTCCACTCCAGGCAGGCTATTGTTACACCACTGGTGAATGTCCAAGTAACCCAATGCTGGTTTTCAGCGTGCTGTTCACATTCGCAGGCATGCTGCTCAACGGCCTATCCACTCCATATTGGTCAGTTCTTTTGTTTCCTGTCCACACAAACCAGACTACAGAAATCATTGTAATCTCCATTACAGAATGTTCCATTCATTCACTGCCAATCTGGAGATCATCGAATCCCCACTCCAGGCAGGCTTTCATTACACCACTGCTGAATGTCCACATAACCCAGTGCTGGTTTTCAACGTCCTGTTCGTACTCGCAGGTGTGCTGATCAACTGGCTTTCCACTCAAACCTGGTCAGCTCTACATTTTCCTGTCCACACAATCCAGACTTCAGAAAAAATTGTAATCTCCACTACAGAATGTTCCATACATTCACGGCCAGTCTGGAGATCATCGAATCTCCACTCCAGGCAGGCTTTCGTTACACCACTGCTGAATGTCCAGGTAACCCAGTGCTGGTTTTCAGAGGACTTGTCACACTCGCAGACGTGCTGTTCAACTGGCTATCCACTCCATCCTGGTAAGCTCTTCATTTTCCTGTTCACACATCCCAGACTTCAGAAATCATTGGAATCCCCACTACAGAATGTTCCATTCATTCACTTCGAAATTGTAATTCTTCTGAATCTCCACTCCAGGCAGGCTTTCGCTACACCACTGGTGAATGTCCAAGTAACCCATTGCTGGTTTTCAGCGTCCTGTTCACAGTCGCAGACGTGCTGTTCAACTGGCTATCCACTCCACAGTGTTCATGTCTTTCTTTTGCTACCCACACAAACTGGACTTCAGAAATCATTGGAATCTGCACTACAGAATGTTTCATTCATTCAATGCCAATCTGGAGATCATCAAATCTCCACTCCAGGCAGGCATTTGTTACCCCACTAATGAATGTCCAAGTAACCCTATGCTGGTTTTCAGAGCCTGTTCAAACTCGCAGGCCTGTTCTTCAACTAGCTATCCACTCAACCCTGGTCAGCCCTTCATTTTCCTATACACGTAACCTAGACTTCAGAATCCAGTAAAATCTTCACTACAAAATGTTTCATTCATTCACCGACAATCTAGAATTCATCGAATCTCCACTCCAGGCAGGGTTTCGTTACATCATTGGTGAATATCCAAATAACACAATGCTGGTTTTCAGCGGACTGTGCACACTCGTAGGCATGCTGTTCAACTGGCTATCCACTCAAACCTGGTCAGCTCTTCCTTTTCCTGTCCACACAACCCAGAATTCTGAAATCATTGGAATCTCCACTACAGAATGTACCATTCATTCACTGTGAATCTGGAATTAACTGAAACTCAACTCCATGTAGACTTTGTTACACCACTGGTGAATGTCCAAGTCACCCAGTGCAGGTTTTCAAAGTCCTATTCACACTCGCAGGAGTGCTGTTCAACTGGCTGTCCAGTGCCCAGTGGTCAGGTATTTATTTTTCTATCGACACAACACAGAATTCAAAAATCATTGGAATCTCCACTACAGAATATTCCATTCATTCACTGCGAATCTGGAATTTATCTGAATCTCCACTACAGTTAGGCTTTCATTACACTTCTTGTGAATGTCTAAGTAACCCAATGCTGGTTTTCAGCGTCTTATTCACACTCGAAGGTGTGCTGTTCAATGGACTATCCATTCCACAGTGGTCCGCTCATTTATTTCCTGTCCGCAAAACGTAGAATTCAGAAATCGTTGGAATCTCCACTAGAGAATGTTCCATTAAGTAACTGCCAAACTGGATTTCATGGAATCTCCACACCGGACTGGTTTTCATTACACCACTGGTGAATAACCAAGTCACACAATGATGATTTTCAAGTGTGCCATTAACGCTCACAGGCGTGCTGTTCAACTGGCTATCCACTCCACCCTGGTCAGGTCTTCTTTTCCTGTCCAGACAACCCAGACTTCAGAAACCATTGGATTCTCCACTACAGAATGTTCCATTCATTCACTACAAATCTGGAATTCATCGAATCTCCACTCCAGGCAGGCTGTCATTACACCACTGGTGAATGTCCAAGTAACCCAATGCTGGTTTACAGAGGACTGTTCGCACTCGCAGTCATGCTGTTCTTCTGGATGTCCTCTCAACCATGGTCAGCTCTTCATTTTCCTGTCCACACAACCCAGTCTTCTGAAATCATTGGAATCTCCAGTACAGAATGTTCCATAAATTCACTGCCAATCTGGAGATCATTGAATTTCCACTCCAGGTAAGCATTCATTAAACCACTGCTGAATGTCAAAGTAACCCAATGCTGGTTTTCAGAGGCCTGTAAAACTCGCAGTCCTGCTGTTCAAATGGCTATCCACTCTAACCTTGGTGAGCTGTTCATTTTCCTGTCCAAACATCCCAGAGTTCACAAATCACTGGAATCTCCACTGTAGGACGTTCCATTAATTCACTGCCAATCTGGAATTCATCAAATCTTTACTCCAGGCAGGCTTTAGTTACACCACTGGTGAATATCCAAGTAGCCCAATGCTGGTTTTCAGCGCCCTGCTCACACTCACAAGAGTGCTGTTTTACTGGCTATCCACTCCAACCTGGTCAGCTCTTAATTTTCCTATCCACACAACCCAGACTTCAGAAATCATTGGAATCTCCACTAAAGAATGTTCCATTCTTTCTCTCTAATCTGGAAATCATCTGAATATCCACTCCAGGCAGGCTTTCGTTACACCACTGTTGAATGTGCAAGTAACACAATGCTGGTTATCAGTGGCCTGTTCACACTTGCATGCGTGCTGTTCAACTGGCTATCCAAAACTACCTGGTCAGATGTTAATTTTCCTTTCCTCACATCCCAGACTTCAGAAATCATTGGAATCTCCACTAAAGAATGTTCCAATCATTCACTACCACTCTGGAGTTCATCGAATTTCACTCCAGGCAGATTTTCTCTTGGAGTACACGGAGCTTAGGTCTATCAGGTTGCACCCATCACAGTGCTCCCAAGTCATTCCTATTACTTTGTTTGTCTGTAAACACTGCTATGCTGTGTTCCCCAACCAATTTGTAAGGTCTCATCCTTCTTAGACACTGAAGCTTTACTTTAAGTTAATATTGCCTTTCTCCTCTCCTGATGTCTTTTGAGCAGTTTACTTTAATGCAATGTCCTTTTCTATAGATACAGGAAGACAATTAATTAATATGCTTCGTAACTTAGGAATTGATTGGCTTAGACTATTATTCACTCCTGGGCATCTGCCTTCTAAACTTAAGCCTCAGTTGCCCCCCTTCCTAGCACCCAAGGGCAGGGTCCCGGCGTGGGACTGGATGGAACCAGGGCAAGCCGGTAAGTTATGTGCTACCCTGGCATCGCTATGGGCCTGGCCAAGGTGCCACGATACTTAACTATCAGTTAAGAGTTTGATCATAGTCAAATGCTGTCATGATCCAAAATTAACGATGAGACAAGGACACTGCTGCTAGGAATTGGAAAGCTACCTGGCCTGAGCACTGGAGTCTGAGATTGAGATGGCCCTGGGAGAGCAATTTTATAAGCTCAAGATATTTCTTACTGTGTCCATACAAAATGTATGCTTATATGTTGGTTTGACAAGGAGAGGTGAAACAACTCCTAGAAGAAGTTTTCCTTTGTGTCCTGACTAGCTTGGATGAGACTGAACTTTTTCCCCTTCAAACTGCCTTCAGTAAATGATTTCAGTATATTGAGGCAGTTTCTCTTATCACATAGGAAACTAGCTGGCCTTAGGTATGGAGGTCCCAGGTGCTAAGCCAGGCCCGATCTTTGGGATGTAGATTCCTGGCTCCAAGCTGGTTGATTTTGGAGATGTAGATTCCAAGCTCTACCAGACTTGTCTTTGTTGTGCTAATCCAAGTGCTTGTATTTTGTAAAAGGATTACTGGCCTGCGGATGTAAAGAAACAATATATGTTGTGCCTCAATGTTCTTTCTGTAACTCCTTTTGATGACATCACTATATTGCTCCCTTTAGAGGTACTATGTTCTATATAAGGGAGATTTCAGGGCTCAGAGAACCTGGGAAGATAGGACTGAGGACAGAAACTGAGAGAACAAAGGTTCACGTGCTTGAGAGATCCTGGGGACTTCATGACATATATCTCTTCCACATAATAAACTGCTGCTAAGACCAACCAGCTTGGCCCCTGTTTCCTTCCTTGACCTGACAATCACCATCGACCTCCCTGGACTGGGGAAACGGCCAGAACGACGGCCATTTTTTTACACACAAAACCACTGGCAAATGTTAAACCAATGGTAAATGTCCAAGTAACCCAATGCTGGTTTTCAGCAGCCTGGTCACACTCGAAGGCTTGTTGTTAAACTGGCTATCCACACCAACATGGTCAGCTCTTCCTTTTCCTGTAAACAAAACCCAGACTTCAGAAATTATTGGAATCTCCACTACAAAATGGTCCATTCATTCACTGCCAATCTGGATTTCTTCGAATATCCACTCCAGGAAGGCTTTTGGTACAACACTGGTGAACAACCAAGTCACCCAATGATGGTTTTCAACTGCCTGTGCTGTTCACTGGCTATCCACTCCACCCTGGTCAGTACTTCATTTTCCTGTCTACACAACCCTGACATCAAAAATCATTAGAATATCCACTACAGAATGTTTCGGTCATTCACTGCGAGTCTGGAATACATCTGAATCTCCACTCTATGCAGGCAGTCGTACAGCACTGGTGAGTCTATTCAGAAACATGAAATCATCTGAATCTGCACACTATAACCATCCATAAGCTGCTTTTCATCTGCATATCCACACTGCCATTCTGAAGCGAAAGCACAGCAGTAGGACGTGTGTGTCCCGCAGCCAGACTGGCCGAGCCGGGTTCAATTTCTCGCCCTCTCAGCGTGCCCGGGAAGATACCGAGAGTATCTGGCCCTCGTGGCAAAGCCTGGCAACACACCCGTGAAATATTTCACATGCCAAAATTACAGTCACCACAAGTCTCCTAACGAAAACGCTACTGAACCAGGCCAGCAAATCAATGGAGTCCAGGAGGACTGGGAGAGTGACAGTGATCCACACTGCTGAGTAGTGAATTCATCTCAATATCCAATGTATTAGGCCTGCGTTTTTTCTCGTTCTCCACAAAATCGAGTCGAATTAGAAATCTGCCAAGTAAGCATTTGCTGTCAACTCTCACCAGGCCTGCTTTTCAGCTCCCTATCCAATCAAATATAGTATTCTGTTCATTAACCCTGCCACACTACTGAGCAAACTGAGTTCATCTAAATATCAACACCTACATACCTGGTTTTCATCTGCCTATGCTCTCAATCAAGCCGAAGTTTTCATCATCCCGTCCACTCTAACCAGGCCTGGTGTGCATCGACTACTGAATCAATCGAAACCATATGGTATTCTCCCGGTCAACGGCACTCAGTTGTAGTGATGATCGTATGCCTCTAAAACTCGACAGAGTTGTGATTCTTCTGCATGTCCCAGTAACACAATGCTAGTGGTCAGCGGCCTGTTCACATATTGCAGTCGTGGTGTTCACTAGCTATCCACTCCACCCTGGTCAGCTCTTCATGTCCTGGTGCCCATAACCCGGAGTTCTGAACTCATTGGTATCTCCAGTACAGAATGTTCCATTCATTCACTGCAAATCTGAAAATCATCAGAGTCTCCAATCCAGGCAGACTTTCGTTACACCACTGTTGAATGTCCAAGTAACTGCATGCTAGATTGAGCAGCCGGTTCACACTCACAGGCGTGCTTTTCAACTCACAATCCACTCGACCATGGTTAGCTATTCATTTTCCTGTCCACACAACCTACACTTCAGAAACCATTAGAATCTCCACTACAGAATGTTCCACTAATTCACTGCCAATCTGGAATTCATCGAATCACGACTTTAGGCAGGCTTTTGTTACATCAATGGTGAATATTAAAGTAACCGGATATGGTTTTCAGTGTCCTGTTCACACTCGCAGGCATGCTCTTCACTGACTATTCAGTCGACCCTGGTCAGCTATTCATTTTCATGTCCACAAAACCTAGACTTCAGAAACCATTGGAATCTCCACTACAGGATGTTCCATTCATTCACTGATAGTATGGAATTTATCAAATCTCCCCTCCAGGTAGGCTTTCGTTACGCCACTGGTGAATATGAAAGTAACCCAATGCTGGTTTTCAGTGGCCTGTTCACACTGGCAGGCGTGCTGTTTAACTGGCAATCCACTCCAACCTGGTCAGCTCTCCATTTTCCTGTCCACACAATGCAAACTTCAGAAACCAATGTAATCTCCACTACAGAACGTTCCATTCATTCACTTCCAATCTGGAATTCATCGAATCTCCACTCCAGGCAAGCTTTTGCTACACCACTGGTGATGTCCAAAGAACACAATGCTGGTTCACATTCGCAGGCGTCCTGTTCAACTGGTGACAAAATCCACCCTGGACAGCTCTTCATTTTCCTGTCCACATAACCCAGACTTCAGAAATCAGAGGAATCTCCACTACAGAATGATCCATTAACTGACTGCCAATTTGGAGTTCATCGAATCTCCACTCCAGGCAGGCTTTCGTTACGGCACTGGTGAATGTCCAAGTAACACAATGCTGATTTTCAGCGGCCTGTTCACACTCGCAGGCATGCTGTTCAACTGGTTATCCACTCCACTCTGGTCAGAACTTCCTTTTCCGGTCCACAAAACCCAGACTTCAGCAATCATTGGAATCTCCATTGCAGAATATTCCATTCATTCACTGCCAATCTGGAGTTCATCGAATCTCCAAACAAGGGAGGCTTTCGCAACACCACTATTGAATGTCCAAGTAACACAATGCTGGTTTTGAACGGTCTTGTTCACACTCCAAGGCTTGTTGTTCAACTGGCTATCCATTCAAATCGGGTCAGCATTTCATATTCCTGTCCACACAACCCAGAATTAAGAAATCATTGGAATCTCCACTGTAGAATGTTCCATTCATTCAGTGCTAATCTGCATCATCTGAATCTCCACTCCAGGCAGGCTTTGGTAATACCACTGGTGAATATCCAAGTAACAAAATGCTGATTTTCAGCGTGCTGTTCACATTTGCACGCGTGCTGTTTAACTTGCTGTCCACTTCACCGTCGTCATCTCTTCATTTTCCTGTCCACACAACCCAGACTTCAGAAATCATTGGAATCTCCACGAAAGAATGTTCCATTCATTCACTGCGAATCTGGAATTCATCTGAATCTCCACTCCAGGCAGGCATTCGTTACACCGCTGGTGAATGTCCAAGTAACACAATGCTGGTTTTCAGCGTCCTCTTCACACTTTCAGGCGTGCTGTACATCTGGCTATCCACGCAAGCGTGTTAAGCACATTATTTTCCTGTCCACACAACGTAGACTTCCGAAAACATTGGAATCTCCACTACATAATGTTCCATATATTCCATTTATGGAATATATATATGTTCCATATATTCACGTCCAATTTCATCGAATCTCCACTCCAGGCAGGTTTTCATTAGACCACTGGTGAATGTCCAAGGAACACAATGCTGGTTTTCAGCGTCCTGTTAACACTCACTGTCGTGCTGTTCAACTTGCGATCCACTCCACCCTGGTCAGGTATTCATTTTTTCTGTCCACACAACGTAGATTTCAGAAACCATTGGAATCTCCACTACAGAATGTTCCATTCATTAATTTCCAATCTGGAATTCATCGAATCTCCACTCCAGGCAGGCTAATATTACAACACTAGTGAATGTACAAGTAACCCAATGCTGGTGTTCAGCTTCCTGTTCACACTCGCAGGCGTGCTATTCAACTGGCTATCACTCCAGAGGGGTCAGCACATTCTTTTCCTGTCCACACAACCCAGACTTCAAAAATCACTGGAATCTCCACTACAGAATTTTCCATTCATTCACTGCTGGAGTTCATCGAATCTCCACTCCAGGCTGGCTTTCATTACACCACTCGTGAATGTCCAAGTAACCCAATGATGGATTCAGCAGTCTGTGCTGATAACTGGCTATCCACTCCCCCCTGTTCAGCTCTTCATTTTCCATACCACAGATCCCAGACTCCAGGAATCATTGCAATCTCCACTAGAGAATGTTATGGCCAAACTACCGAGCCACCCCAGTTCATCTAAATATCACCACCTACATATCTGGTTTTCATCTGCCTGTGTACTCAATCAAGCCTAAGTTTTCATCATCCCGTCCACTCTAACCAGGTCTGGTGTGCATCGATTTCTGATTCAATCGAAACCATATGGTATTCTCCGGTCAATGCCACGCAGTGGTGGTGATGATTATGCCTCTAAAACACGTCAGGGCTGGGAGTCTTCTTCATGTCCCAGTAATGCAATGCTAGTGATCAGCGGCCTGTTCACATACCGCAGGTGTGGTGTTCACTGGCTATCCACTCCACCCTCGTCAGCTCTTCAATAACCCAGAGTTCTGAAATCATTGGAATCTCTACTACAGAATGTTCCATTCATTCACTTCGAATCTGGAATTCATCTGAATCTCCACTCCAGGCATGCTTTCGTTACACCACTGGTGAATATCCAAGTAACCAAGTGCTGGTTTTGAGCATCCTTTTCACACTCGCAGGCGTGATTTTCAAATGGCTATCCATTCCAAACTGGTCAGCTCTTCATTTTCCTGTCCACACAAACTTGACTTCAGCAGCCATTGGAATCTCCACTACAGAATGTTCCATCATTCACTGCCAATCTGGAATTATCGAATCTCCATTTTAGGCAGGCTTTTGTTTCACCACTGGTGAATATTCAATTAACCGTATGCTGGTTTTGATTGTCCTGCTCACACTGGCAGTCCTGTTGTTCAACTGGTATCCACTCCAACCTTGTCAGTTCTTCATTTTCCTGTCCTCACAACCCAGACTTCAGAAATCATTGGAATTTCCACTACAGAATGTTCCATTCATTCACTACCATTCTGGATTTTATCTAAATCTACACTCCAGGCAGGCTTTCGTTACACCACTGGTGAATGTCCAAGTAACTCAATGATTGTTTTCAGCGGCCTGTGCTGATCACTGGCCGTCCACTTCACCCGGTGCAGCCCTTCATTTTCCTGTCCACAGAATCCAGACATCAGAAATCATTGGAATCTCCACTACAGTTTGTTCCGGTCATTCACTGCGAGTCTGGAATACATCTGAATCTACACTCTACGCAGGCATTCGTTACACATCTGGAGAGTCTACCCAGAAACTGGAAATGATCTGAATCTGCATTCTAAAATCATCCATGGGCTGCTTTTCAGCTTCCTATCTACACTGCCTTTCTGTCGCGAAAGCACAGCAGTTTGACGAGTGTGTCACTCGGCCAGCCTGGCCGAGCCGGGTTCAATTCTTCACCTGCTCAGAAAGCCAGGAAGCTACCGAGAGTTTCTGGCCCTCCTGGAAAAGCCTGGCAAGACACCCGGGAAATATTCCATATGCCAAAAGTACAGTCACCACAAGTCTCCAAACGAATACGCTACTGAACCGTGCAAGCAAATCAATGAAGTCCAGGAGGACTGGGAGAGTGACAGTGATCAACTCTGCTGAATTTATCTCAATATCCAACGTCTTAGGCCTGTGTTTCTTCTCATTCTCAATGAAATCTAGTCGAATTAGAAATCTGCCACCTGAGCATTTGCTGTGAACTCTCACCAGGCCTGTTTTCAGCTCCCTATCCAATCAAATATAGTATTCTGTTCATTAACCCTGCCACACTACCGAGCGACCTAAGTTCATCTAAATATCAACATGACATATCTGGTTTTCACCTGCCTGTGCACTCAATCAAGCCGAAGTTTTCATCATCCCGTCCACTCTAACCAGGTCTGGTGTGCATCGACTTCTGAATCAATTTGAAACCATATGGTACTCTCCCGGTCAACGCCACCGTGTGGTGGTGATGATTATATGACTCTAAATCTCGTCAAGGTTGGGATTCTTCTGCATGTCACAGTAACCCAATGCTAGTGGTCAGCGGCCTGTTCACATACCGCAGGCGTGGTGCACACTGGCTATTCACTCCACACTGGTCAGCTCTTCATTTCATGGTGCCCATAACCCAGAATTCTGAAATCATTTGTATCTCTACTACAGAACGTTCTATTAATTCCCTGCGATTCTGGAATTCATCTGAATCTCCACTCTAGGCAGGCTTTCATTACACCACTGGTAAATGTCCAAGTAACCCAATGATAGTTTTCAGCGGCCTATTCACACTTGCAGGCGTGCAGTTCATTTGGCTATCCACACAACCCTGGTCAGCTCTTCATTTTCCTGTTCACACAACCCAGACTTCAGAAACCATTGGTGTCTCCACTACAAAATGTTCCATTCATTCACTGCCAATCTGGAATTCATAGAATTTCCACTCCAGGCAGGATTTCGTTACACCACTGGTGAATGTCCAAGTAACCCAATGCTTGTTTTCAGCTAGTCTCTTCAAACTCGCAGGCATGCTGTTCAACTGCTATCCTCTAAACCCTGGTCAGCTCTTCATTTTCCAGTCCGCACAACTCAGACTTCAGAAAACATTGGAATCTCCACTACAGAATGTTCCATTCATTGACTGGGAATCTGGAATTCATCTGAATCTCTACTCCAGGCAGGATTTCGTTACAACACTGGTGAATATCCAGGTAACCCAATGCTAATGGTCAGTGGCCTGATCACATACCGCAGGCGTGGTGTTCACTGGCTATCCATTCGATCCTGGTCAGCTCTTCATTTCCTGGTGCCCATAACCAAGAGCTCTGAAATCATTGTTATATTCACTATAAAATGATACATTCATTTAGGTCGAATCTGGAATTCATATGAATCTCCACTCCAGGCAGGCTTTGGTTACACCACTGGTATATATACAAGTAACCCAATGCTGGTTTTCAGCGGCCTGTTCACACTCGCAGGAGTGCTGTTCAACTGACTATCCACTCCACCCTGGTCACCTCTTCACTCTCCTTTCCACAATACCCTCACTTCAGAAATCATTGGAATCTCCACTACAGAATGTTCCATTCATTCACTGCGAATCTGGATCATCTGAATCTCCACTCCAGGCAGGCTTTCGTTATACCACTGGTGAATGTCAAAGTAACCCAATGCTGGTTTTCATCGTCCTTTTCATACTCGCAGGCGTGCTGTTCAATTGGCTATACACTCCACACTGGTCAGCCCTTTCTTTTCCTCTCCACACATACCAGGCTTCAGAAACCATTGGAATCTCCACGACAGAATGTTCCATTCATTCAATGCCAATCTGGAGTTCATCGAATCTCCTCTCCAGGCAGGCTTTCATTACACCACTGGTGAATGTTCAAGGAACCCAATGCTGGTTTTCAGCCTCCTGTTCACACTCGCAGTCGTGCTGTTCAACTGGCTATCCACTCCCCCCTACTCAGCTTTTCATTTTTCTGTCCAAACAACGTATACTTCAGAAGCCATTGGTATCTGCACTACAGAATGTTCCATTTATTCACTGCCAATCTGGAATTCATCGAATCTCCACTCAAGGCAGGCTTACATTACACCACTGTTGAATGTACAAGTAACCCAATGCTGGTGTTCAGCGTCCTGTTCACAATCACGGGTGCTGTTTTACTGGCTATCCACTCGACCCAGGTCAGCTCTTCATGTTCCTGTTCACACACCGCAGACTTCAGAAATCTTTGGAATCTCCGCTACAGAATGTTCCATTCATGTACTGCCAATATGGAATTCATTGAATCTCCACGCCAGGCAGGATTTCTTTACCCCACTGGTGAATATCCAAGTAACAGAATGCTGGTTTTCAGCGTCCTGTTCACACTCGCAGGCCTGCTGTTCAACTGGCTATTGAATCTAGAAGTGGTCAGCACTTTCTTTTCCTTTCCACACAACCCAGACTTCAGAAATCATTGGAACCTCCACTACTGAATGTTCCATTTATTCACTTCAAAACTTGAGATCATCGAATCTCCACACCAGGCATGCTTTCATTGCATCACAGCTGAATGTCCACGTAACCCAATGCTGGTATTCAGAGGCCTCTGCACACTCGCAGGCGTTCGGTTCAACTGGCTGTCCACTTAACCTGGTCAGATCTTAATTTTCCAGTCCACACAACCCAGACTTCAGAAATCATAGGCTTCTGCACTTCAGCATGTTCCATTCATTCACTGCCAATCTGGAATTCATCGAATCTCCCCTCCAGGCAGGCTATGGCTACACCAGTGGTGAATATCCAAGTAACCCAATGCTGGTTTTCAGCAGACTGTTCAAACTCGCAGGCCTGTGGTGCAACTCGCTGTCCACTCTAATCTGGACTGCTCTTCATTTTCCTGTCCACTCAAACCAGACTTCAGAAATCATTGGAATCTCCACTTCTGAATGTTCCACTCTTTCACTGCTAATCTGGAATTCATCTGAATCACCACTCCAGGCAAGCTTTCGTTACACCACTAGTGAATATCTATGTATCCCAATGCTGGTTTTTAGCGTCCTGTTCACACTCGCAGGTATGGTATTCAACTGGCTCTTCACTCCACAGTGGTCAGATCTTTCATTTCCTATCCACACAACCCAGACTTCAGAAATCACTGGAATCTCCAATACAGAATGATTCATTCATTCACTGCAAATCTGGAGATCATCGAATCTTCAATCCAGGCAGGCTTTCGTTACACCACTATTGCATGTCCAAGTAACCCAGTGCTGGTTTTCAGAGGCCTGTTCACACTCGCAGGCGTGGTGTTCAACTGGCTATCCACTCAAACCTGGTCACCTCTTCATTTTCCTGTCAACAAAACCTAGACTTCAGAAATCATTGGAATCTTCACTACAGAATGTTGACTTCATTCACTGCCAATCTGTAATTCATCGAATCTCCAATTCAGCCAGGATTTCATTACACCACTGGTGAATATCCAAGTAACACAATGCTGGTTTTCAGCAGACTTTTCACACTCGCAGGCGTGCTGTTCAACTGGCTAACCACTCCACCCTTATCAGCTCTTCATTTTCCTGTCCACACAAACCAGACTTCAGAAATCATTGGAATCTCCACTACAGAATGTTCCATTCATTCACTGCCAATATGGAGTTCTTCAAATCTCCACTCCTGGCAGGCTTTACACTACTGGTGAATACCCATGTAAGCCAATGATGGTTTTCAGCCACTTTTGCTGTTTACTGGCTATCCACTCCACCCTGGTTCATTCTTCATTTTCCTCTCCACACAACCTAGACATCAGAAATCATTGGAATCTCCACTACAAAATGTTCCGGGCATTCGCTCTGAGTCTGGAATACATCTGAATCTCCCCTCTACACATGCATTCGTTATAGCACTGGTGAGGCTACCCAGAAACATGAAATCATCTAAATCTGCACTCTAAACGTATCCCTGGGCTGATTTTCATCTGCTATCCACACTGCCATTTTGGGCGATAGCACAGCAGTAGGACGTGTGCTTCACGCAGCCAGCCTGGCCGAGTCGGGTTTAATTCTTCGCCTCTCAGAAAGCCCATGAAGCTACCGAGAGTTTCTGGCCCTCATATCAAAGCCTGGCAAGACACCCGTGAAATAGTTCATATGCAAAAATTACAGTCACCACTAGTCTCCAAATGAAGATGCTACTAAACCGTGCCAGCAAATCAATAGTGTCCGGGAGGACTGGGAGAGTGACAGCGATCCACACTGCAGAGTAGTGAATTCATCTCAATATTCATTGTATTATGCCAGCGTTTCTTCTCATTCTCCACAAAATCGATTCGAATTAGAAATCTGCCAATTAAGCATTTGCTGTCAACTCTCACCAGGCCTGCTTTTCATCTCCCTATCCAGTCAAATATAGTATTCTGTTCATTAACCCTGCCACAATACCGAGCAAACTGAGTTCATCTAAATGCGAACATTTTCATATATCGTTTTCATCTACCTGTGCACTCAATCAAGCAGAAGTTTTCATCATCGTCCACTCTAACCAGGCCTGGTTTGCATGGACATCTGAATGAATCGAAACCATATGGTTCTTTCCCGGTCAACGCCGCCCAGTTGTGGTGATGGTCGTATGCCTCTAAAAGTCGTCAGGGTTGGGATTCTTCTGCATATCCCAGTAACCTGATGCGAGTGGTCAGCGTCCTGTTCACATACTGCAGGTGTGGTGTTCACTGGCTATCCACTCCACCCTGGTCTGCACTTCGTTTCCTGGTGCCCATAATCCAGAGTTCTGAAATCATTGGTATCTCCGCTACAGAATGTTCCATTCATTCAGTGCGATTCTGAAATTCATCGGAATCTCCACTCCAGGCAAGCTTTCTTTACGCCACTGGTGAATGTCCAAATTACCCAATGCTGGTTTCCAGGGCTGGTTCACACTCGCAGGCGTGCTGCTGAACTGGCTATCCACTCATCCCTGGTCAGCTCTTCATTTTCCTGTCCACACCATCTGGACTTCAGAGACCATTAGAATCTCCACTACAAAATGTTCCATTCATTCACTGCCAATCTGAAATTCATCGAATCTCCACTCCAGGCAGGTTCTCGTTACAGCACTAGTGAATAACCTTGTAAACCAATGCTGGATTTTAGCGGCCTTTTCACACTCACAGGCGTGCTCTTCAACTGGCGACACAATCCAACCTGGAAAGATCTTAATTATCTTGTCCACACAACCCAGACTTCAGAAATATTAGGAATCTCCGCTACAGAATTTTCCATTCATTTATTGCCAATCTGGAGTTCATCGAATGTCCACTCCAAGAAGGCTTTCGTTACACCACTGGTGAATGTATAAGTAACATAAATCTAGTTTTCAGAAGCCTGTTCACACTCACAGGCATGCTGTTAAACTGGCTATCCACTCTGCACTGGTCAGCTCTTCCCTTTCCTGTGCACACAACCCAGTCTTCAGCAATCATTGGAATCTTCACTAAAGAATGTTCCATTCATTCACTGCCAATCTGGAGTTCTTCGAATCTCCAATACAGGCAGGCTTCCGTTACACCACTGGTGAATATCCAAGTAACCTAATGATGGTTTACAGCGGCCTGTACTGATCACTGGCTATCCACTCCGCCTTGGTCTCCTCTTCATTTTCCTGTCCACAGAACTCACACATCAGAAATCATTGGAATATCCACTAGAGAATGTTCCGGTCATTCACTGGGTGTCTGGAATACATCTGAATCTCCACTCCAGGCAGGCTTTCGCAAACCACTGGTGAATTTCCATGTAACCCAATGCTGGTTTTGAGCGTGCTGTTCACACTCGCAGACGTGCTGTTCAAATGGCTAACCACTCAACTCTAGTCACCACTTTATTTTCCTGTCCACAAAACCCAGACTTGAGAAATCATTGGAATCTCCACTACAGAATTTTCCATTCATTCACTGCGAATCTGGATCATCTGAATCTCCACTCCAGGCAGGCTTTCGTTACACCACTGGTGAATGTCCTAGTAACCCAATGCTGGACTTCAGCGTACTGTTCACACTCGCAGGCGTGTTGTATTCATCATCCCGTCCACTCAAACCAGGCCTGGTGTGCATCGACTTCTGAATCAATTGAAACCATAGGGTATTCTCCTGGTCAATGCCACCCAGTGGTGGTGATGATCATATGGTCTAAAACTGGTCAGGGTTGGCTTTCTTCTGCATGTCCCAGAAACCCAATGCTAGTGGTCAGCGCCCTGTTCCATGCCGCAGGCGTGGTGCACACTTGCTCTCTGCTCCACCCTGGTCAGCTCTTCATTTCCTGGTGCTCATAACCCAGAGTACTGAAGTCATTGAAATCTCCACTACAGAATGTTCCATTCGTTCAGTCCGAATCTGGAATTCATCTGAATATCCACTCCAGGCAGTCTTTTGTTACAGCAATGGTGAATATCCAAGTAACCCAATGCTGGTTTTCAGCGTCCTGTTCACACTCACTGATGTGCTGTTTAACTGGCTATCCACTACAACCTGCTCAGCTCTTCATTTTCCTGTCCACACAACCTTGACTTCAGAAACCATTGGAATCTCCACTACAGAATGTTCCATTCATTCACCCCGAATCTGGAATTCATCTGAATATCCACTCCAGGCAGGCTTTCGTTTCACCAATGGTGATTATTCAAGTAACCCTATGCTGGTTTTCAGCATCCTGTTCACACTCACACGCGTGCTGTTCAACTGCCTATCCACTCCAACCTGCTCAGCTCTTCATTTTCCTATCCACACAACCTTGACTTCAGAAAGCATTGGAATCTCCACTTCAGAATGTTCCATTCATTCACTGCCAATCTGGAAATCATCGAATCTCCCTTCCAGGCAGGCTTTGATTACACAATTGGTGAATATCCAAGTAACCCAATGCTCGTTTTCAGCAGCCTGTTCAAACTCACTTGCCTGCTGTTAAACTTGCTATCCACTCTAATCTGGTGTGCTCTTCATTTTCCAGTCCACACAAACCAGACTTCAGAAATCATTGGAATCTCCACTTCTGAAGGTTCCATTCATGCACTGCGAATCTGTAATTCATCTGAATCTCCACTACAGGCAGGCTTTCGTTACACCACTACTGCATGTCCAAGTAACCCAATGCTGGTTTTCTGTGGCCTGTACTGATCACTGGCTATCCACTCCGCCCTGGTCACCTCTTCATGTTCCTGTACACAGAACTCAGACATCAGAAATCACTGGAATCTCCACTACAGAATGCTCCGGTGATTCACTGCGAGTCTGGAATACATCTGAATCTCCACTCCAGGCAGGCTTTCGCATCACCACTGGTGAATTTTCAAGTAACCCAATGCTGGTTTTGAGCATGCTGTTGAGACTCGCAGATGTGCTGTTCAACTAGCTAACCACTCAACTCTAGTCACCACTTCATTTTCCTTTCCACAAAACCCAGGCTTCAGAAATCATTGTTATCTCCGCTAGAGAATGTTCCATTCATTCACTGCGAAACTGGATCATCTGAATCTCCACTCCAGGCAGGCTTTCGTTACACCACTGTTGAATGTCCAAGTAACCCAATGCTGGATTTCAGTGTCCCGTTCACACTCGCAGGCATGTTGTTTTCATCATCCCGTCCACTCAAACCAGGCCTGGTGTGCATCGACTTCTGAATCAATTGAAACCATATGGTATTCTCCCAGTCAATGCCACCCAGTGGTGGTGATGATCGTATGGTCTAAAACTCGTCAGGATTTGGATTGTTCTGCACATCCCAGAAACCCAATGCTAGTGGTCAGCGCCCTGTTCCATGCCGCATGTGTGGTGTTCACTTGCTCTCCGCTCCACCCTGGTCAGCTTTTCATTTCCTGGTAATCATAACCCAGAGTACTGAAGTCATTGGAATCTCCACTACAGAATGTTCCATTCATTCACTCCGAATCTGGTATTCATCTGAATATCCACTCCAGGCAGGCTTTCGTTACAGCAATGGTGAATATGCAAGTAATCCAATGCTTGTTTTCAGCGTCCTGTTCACACTCACAGGGGCGCTGTCTAACTGTCTATCCACTCCAACCTTCTCAGCTCTTCATTTTACTGTCTAGACAACCTTGACTTCAGAAACCATTGGAATCTCCACTACAGAATGTTCCATTCATTTACTCTGAATCTGGAATTCATCTGATTATTCACTCCAGACAGTCTTTCATTACACCAATGGTGAATATCCAAGTAACCCAATGCTTGTTTTCAGCATCCTGTTCACACTCACAGGGGTGCTGTCTAACTGGCTATCCACTCCAACCTGCTCAGCTCTTCATTTTACTGTCTAGACAACCTTGACTTCAGAAACCATTGGAATCTCCACTACAGAATGTTCCATTCATTAACTCTGAATCTGGAATTCATCTGAATATTCACTCCAGACAGACTTTCATTACACCAATGGTGAATATCCAAGTAACCCAATGCTGGTTTTCAGCGTCCTGTGCACACTCACACGCGTGCTGTTCAACTGGCTATCCACTCCAACCTACTCAGCTCTTCATTTTCCTGTTTACACAACCTTCACTTCAGAAATCATTGGAATCTCAACTACAGAATGTTCCACTCTTTCACTGCCAATCTGGAGTTCTTCGAATCTCCACTATAGGCAGACTTCCGTTACACCACTGGTGAATATCCAAGTAACCTAATGATGGTTTACAGCGGCCTGTACTGATCACTGGCTATCCACTCCGCCTTGGTCTCTTCTTCATTTTCCTGTCCACAGAACTCACACATCAGAAATCACTGGAATATCTACTAGAGAATGTACTGGTCATTCACTGTGAGTCTGGAATACATCTGAATCTCCACTCAAGGCAGGCTTTCGCAACACCACTGGTGAATTTCCATGAAACCCAATGCTGGTTTTGAGCGTGCTGTTCACACTCGCAGACGTGCTGTTCAAATGGCTAACCACTCAACTCTGGTCACCACTTTATTTTCCGGTCCACAAAACCCA
This sequence comes from Sorex fumeus, assembly GCF_029834395.1. NCBI lineage: Eukaryota > Metazoa > Chordata > Mammalia > Eulipotyphla > Soricidae > Sorex > Sorex fumeus. Next base: position 1,834,117 of record NW_026606140.1, on the reverse strand, counting down.
GACTTGAGAAATCATTGGAAACTCCACTACAGAATGTTCCATTCATTCACTGCAAATCTGGATCATCTGAATCTCCACTCCAGTCAGGCTTTCGTTACACTACTGTTGAATGTCCAAGTAACCCAATGCTGGATTTCAGCGTCCCGTTCACACTCGCAGGTGTAGTGTTTTCATCATCCCGTCCGCTCAAACCAGGCCTGGTGTGCATCGACTTCTGAATCAATTGAAACCATATGGTATTCTCCCAGTCAATGCCACCCAGTGGTGGTGATGATCGTATGGTCTAAAACTCGTCAGGGTTGGGATTGTTCTGCACATCCCAGAAACCCAATGCTAGTGGTCAGCGCCCTGTTCCATGCCGTACGCGTGGTGTTCACTTGCTCTCCGCTCCACCCTGGTCAGCTCTTCATTTCCTGGTGCTCATAACCCAGAGTACTGAAATCATTGAAATCTCCACTACAGAATGTTCCATTCATTCACTCCGAATCTGGTATTCATCTGAATATCCACTCCAGGCAGGCTTTTGTTACAGCATTGGTGAATATGCAAGTAACTCAATGCTTGTTTTCAGCATCCTGTTCACACTCACAGGGGTGCTGTCTAACTGGCTATCCACTCCAACCTGCTCAGCTCTTCATTTTACTGTCTAGACAACCTTGACTTCAGAAACCATTGGAATCTCCACTACAGAATGTTCCATTCATTTACTCTGAATCTGGAATTCATCTGATTATTCACTCCAGACAGTCTTTCATTACACCAATGGTGAATATCCAAGTAACCCAATGCTGGTTTTCAGCGTTCTGTTCACACTCACACGCGTGCTGTTCAACTGGCTATCCACTCCAACCTGCTCAGCTCTTCATTTTCCTGTTCACACAACCTTCACTTCAGAAATCATTGGAATCTCCACTACAGAATGTTCCATTCCAAGGAACACAATGCTGTTTTTCAGCGTCCTGATCCCACGTGCAGCCATGCTGTTCAACTGGCTATACACTCAACCGTGGTCAACTCTTCAGTTTCCTGTCCATAGAACCCAGACATCACAAAGCTTTGGAATCTCCACCAAAGAATGTTCCGACCATTCACTGCGAGTCTGGAATACATCAGAATCTCCACTGTACGCAGGCATTCGTTATATCACTGGTGAGTCTACCCAGATACTTGAAATCATCTGAATCTGCACTTTAAAATCATCCATGAGCTGCTTTTCATCATCCTATCCACACTGTCATTCTGGCGTGAAAGCACACAAGTAGGCCGTGTGTGTCACCCAACCAGACTGGCCTATCCAGGTTCAATTCCTCGCCGTCTCAGAGAGCCCGTGAATCTACCGAGAGTATCTGGCCCTCGTGGCAAAGCCTGGAAAGACACCCGTGAAATATTCCATATGCCAAAATTACAGTCACCACAAGTCTCCAAAAGAAGACACTACTGAACCGTGCCAGCATATCAATGATGTCCTGGAGGACTGGGAGAGTGAAACCGATCCACACTGCTGAGTAGTGAATTCATCTCAATATCCAATGTATTAGGCCTGCGTTTCTTCTCGTTCTCCACGAAATCGAGTCGAATTCGAAATCTACCAATTGAGCATTTGCTGTCAACTCTCCCCAGGCCTGCTGTTCACCTCCCTATCCAGTCGAATATAGAATTCTATTCATTAACCCTGCCACACAACTGAGAGACCTGAGTTCATCTAAACATCAGCACCTATATATCTGGTTTTCATCTGCCTGTGCACTTAATCAAGCAAAGTTTTCATCTTCCCGTTCACTCTAACCAGGCCTGGTGTGCATCGACTACTGAATCAATCGAAAGCATATGGAACTCTCCTGGTCAACCGTATGGTACTCTCCCGGTTCTCACCACCCAGTGGTGAGAATGATCGTATGCCTCTAAACCTCGTCAGTGTTGCGATTCTTCTGCATGTCTCAGTAACCCAATTCTAGTGGTCAGTGGCCTGTTCACATACCGCAGGCATGGTGTTCACTGGCCATCCAGTCCACCCTGGTCAGCTCTTCATTTTCCTGTCCATACAACTTAGACTTCAGAAATCATTGGTATCGCCACTAAAGAATGTTCAATTCATTTACTGCGATTCTGGAATTCTTCTGAATCACCACTCCAGGCACGATTTCATTACACCACTGCTGAATTTCCAAGTAACAAAATGCTGGTTTTCAGCGTTCTGTTTACACTCGCAAGCGTGCTATTAAACGGGCTTTCCACTCCAGAGTGGGCAGCTCTTTCTTTTCCTGTCCACACAACCCAGATTTCAAAAATCATTGGAATCTCCACTTCAGAATGTTCCATTCATTCACTGCCAATCTGGAATTCATCGAATCTCCACTCCAGGCAGTATTTCTTTACACCACTGGTGAATATCCAGTAACACAGTGCTAGTTTTCAGCTGCCTGTTCACACTCACAGGCGTGCTGATCAACTGGCTATCCACTCCAACCTGGTCAGATATTCATTTTCCTGTCCACACAAACCAGACTTCAGAAATCATTGAAATCTACACTATAAAATCTTCCATTCCTTCACTGCCAATCTGGAATTCATCTGAATATCCATTTCAGGCAGGCTTTCGTTACACCACTGCTGAATATCCAAGTAACCCAATGCTGATGTTCAGCGTCCTGTTCAATCTCACAGGCGTGCTGTTCAACTGGCTATCCACTCAACCCTTGTAAGCTATTCATTTTCCTGTCCACACAACCCAGACTTCAGAAGTCATTGTTATCTCCACTACAGAATGTTCCATTCATTCACCGCATATCTGGAAATCAACTGAATCTCCACTCCAGGCAGGCATTCATTACACCAGTGCTGAATGTCCAAGTAACCCATAGTTCGTTTTCAGAGGCCTATGCACACTCGAAGGCATGCTGTTCTACTTGCTAAACACTCAACCCTGTTTAGCTCCATATTATCTGTTCCACACAAAGTAGACTTCAGAAATCATTGGTATCTCCATGACAGAATGTTCCATTCATTCACTGCTAATCTGGAATTCATCGAATCTCCACTCTAGGCAGGCTTTCGTTACACCAATGTCGAATGTCCAAGTAACCCAATGATGGTATTCAGCAGCCAGTTCACAGTCGCAGGCGTGCTGTTCAACGGGCTATCCACTCAATACTGGTAAGCTATTCATTTTCCTGTCCACACAACCCAGACTGCAGAAATCATTGAAATCTCCACTACAGAATATTCCATTCATTCACTGCCAATATGGATTTCATCGAATCACCACTCCAGGTAGGATTTCGTTACACCACTGTTGAATATCCAAGTAACCCAATTCTGGTTGTCAGCGGCATGTTCACATACCACAGGCATGGTGTTCACTGACTCTCGACACCACCCTGGTCAGATCTTCGTTTGCTGGTGCCAATAACCCACAGTTCTGAAATCATTGGTATCTCCACTACAGAATGTTCCATTCATTCACTGCCAATCTGGAATTCATCGAATCTCCTCTCCAGGCAGGCTTTCATTACACCACTGTCGAATGTCCAAGTAACCCAATGATGGTATTCAGCGGCCAGTTCACAGTCGCATGCGTGATGTTCAACTGGCTATCCACTCAATACTGGTAAGCTATTCATTTTCCTGTCCACACAAACCAGACTGCAGAAATCATTGGAATCTCCACTACAGAATGTTCCATTCATTCACTGTCTATATGGATTTCATCGAATCACCACTCCAGTTAGGATTTCGTTTCACCACTGCTGAATGTCCAAATACCCCAATGTTGGTTTTCAGAGGCCTGTTCACACTCGCAGGCCTGCTGTTCAACTGGCTATCCACTCAACCCCTGTCAGCTCTTTTCTTGTCCACACAAACCAGACTTCAAGATATCATTGGAATCTCCACTATAGAATGTTCCTTTCATTCACTGCCAATCTGGAATTCATCAACCCTCCACTCCAGGCAGGATATCGTTACACCACTGGTGATTATACAAGTAACCCTATCCTGGGTTTTAGCAGCCGTTTCAAACTCGAAGACATGCTGCTCAACTGGCTATCCACGCCAACCTCGTTTGCTCTTCATTTTCCTGTCCATAAAACCCAGAATTCAGAAATTATTGGAATCTCCACTACAGAAAGTCCCATTAATTCACGGCCAATCTGGAATTCTTCGAATCTCCACGCCAGGCAGGGTTTCGTTACACAACTGGTGAATATCCAAGTAACCCAATGCTGGTTATCAGCAGCCTGCTCAAACTCACAGTCCTGCTCTTCAACTGGCTATCATGACAAACTGGTCTGCTCTTCATTTTCCTGTCCACAGAAGCCAGATTTCAGAAATCACTGGAATTTCCACTACAGAATGTTCCATTCATTCACTGAGAATCTTGAATTCATCTGAATCTCCACTCCAGGCAGACTTTCGTTACAGTACTGGTGAATGTCCAAGTAACCTCATGCTGGTTTTCAACGTCCTGTACACACTAGCAGGAGTTCTGTTCAACTCTCTGTCCACCCACAGTGGTCAGCTCTTTCTTTTCCTGTCCACAAAACCCAGACTTCAGAAATCATTGGAATTTCAACTACAGAATGTTCCACTCATTCACTGCGAATCTGGAATTTAACTGAAACTCCACTCCATGCAGGCTTTCGTTACACAACTGGTGAATGTCCAAGAAACCCAATGTGGTTTTCAGCGTACTGGTCACACGCGCAGGCGTGCTGTTCAACTGGCTTTCCTCTCAACCCTGGTCAGCATTTCGTTTTCCTGTTCACACAACCCAGACTTTAGAAATCATTGGAATCTCCACTAAAGAATTTTCATTCATTCACTGCCAATCTGAAATTCATCGAATCTCCACTCCAGGAAGGATTTCCTTACACCACTGTTGAATATCCAAGTAACCCAATGCTAGAGGACAGCGGCCTGTTCACATACCGTAGGTGTGGTGTTCACTGGCTATACACTCCACCCTTGTCTTCTCTTCATTTCCTGGTGCCAGTAACTCAGATTTCTGAAATCATTGCTATCTGCACTACAGAATATTCCATTCATTCACTGCAAATCTGTAAATCAACTGAATCTCCACTCCAGGCAGGCTTTGGTTATAACCACTGGTGAATGTCCAAGTAACCCAATGCTGGTTTTAAGAGGCCTGTTCACACTTGCAGGAGTGCTGTTGAACTAGCTCTTGAATCAACCCTGGTCAACTCTTCATTATTCAGTCCACACAACCCAGACTTCAGAAATCACTGGAATCCCCAGAAAAGAATGGTCCATTCATTCACTGCCAATCTGGAATTCATCGAATCTCCACTCCGGGCAGGATTTCGAAATACCACTAGTGAATATCCAAGTAACCCAATGCTGGTTATCAACAGCCTGCTCAAACTCGCAGGACTGCTGTTCAACTGGCTATCCACGACTACCTGGTCTGCTCTTCATTTTCCTGTCCACAGAACCCAGGTTTCAGAAATCTTTGGAATCTCCACTAAATAATGTTCCATTCATTCACTACGAATCTGTAATTCATCTGAATATCCACTCCAGGCAGGTTTTCGTTACACCACTGCTGAATGTCCAAGTAACCGAATGCTAGTTTTCAGCAATCTCTTCACACTGCGGGCATGCTCTTCAATTGGCTCTCCACTCCAACCTAGTCAGCTCTTCATTTTCCTGTCCACACAACCCAGATTTCAAAAATCATTGCAATCTGCAATACAGAATATTCTATTCATTCACTGCCAATCTGGAGATCATCGAATCTCCACTCCAGGCAGGCATTCTTTACACCACTCCTGAATGTCCATGTAACACAATGCTGGTTTTAAGCGTCCTGTTCACATTCCCAGGCGTGCTGTTAAACTGGCTATCCACTCAACCCTGTTCAGCTCTACATTTTCTTGTCCAGAGAACCCAGACATCACAAAGCTTTGGAATCTCCACTACAGAATATTCCGATCATTCACTGTGGGTCTGGAATACATCTGAATCTCCACTCTGCGCAGGTATTCGTTACAGCACTGTTTAGTCTAACCAGAAACTTGGAAACATCTGATTTTGCACTCTAAAATCATCCATGGGCTGCTTTTTATCTTCCTAACAACAGAGCCAATCTGGCGCGAAAGCACAGCAGTAGGACGAGTATGTCACACAGCCAGTCTGGCCGAGCCGGGTTCAATTCCTCGCCCTCTCAGAGAGCCCGGGAAGCTACTGAGAGTATGTGGCCCTCGTGACAAAGCCTGGCAAGACACCGTGAAATATTCCATATGCCAAAATTACATTCACCACAAGTATCCAAATGAAGACGCTACTGAACCGTGCCAGAAAATCATTGAATACGGGAAGGACTGGGATAGTGACAGCGATCGACACTGCTGAGTAGTGAATTCATCTCAATATAAATGTATTATACCTGCGTTTCTTCTCGTCCTCCACGAAATCGAGTCTAATTCGAAATCTACCAATTGAGCATTTGCTGTCAACTCTCCCCACGCCTGCTATTCAGCTCCCTATCCAGTCGAATATAGAATTCTATTCATTAACCCTGTCGCTCTACAGAGCCACCTGAGTTCATCTAAATATCAACACCTATATATCTGGATTTCATCTGCCTGTGCACTTAATCAAGCGAAGTTTTCATCATCCCGTTCACTCTAACCAGGCCTGGTGTGCATCGACTACTGAATCAATCGAAACCATGTTGTACTCTCCCGTTCAACGCCACCCAGTGGTGGTGATGATCATATGCCTCTAAAACTCGTCAGGGTTGGGAATCTTCTGCATGTCCCAGTAACCAAATTCTAGTGGTCAGCGGCCTGTTCACATACCGCAGGCATGGTGTTCACTGGCTCTCCAATCCACCCTGGTCAGCTCTTCATTTTCATGTCCATACAACCCAGACTTCAGATATCATTGGTATGTCCACTACAGAATGTTCCATTCATTCACTGTGATTCTGGAATTCTTCTGAATCACCACTCCAGGCACGATTTCGTTACACCCTGCTGAATGTCCAAGTAACACGATGCTGTTTTTCAGTGTCCTGTTCACACACGCAAGCGAGCTAATAAACTGGCTATCCACTCAAGAGTGGTCAGCTCTTTTTTTTCCTGTCCATACAACCCAGATTTGAAAAATCATTGGAATCTCCACTTCAGAATGTTACATTCATTCACAGCCAATCTGGAGATCATCGAATCTTCATTCCAAACTAACTTTCTTTACAGCACTGTTGAATGTCCAAGTAACCAAATTCTGGTTTTCAGCGTCCTGTTCACACTGGCAGGCGGGCTATTCAACTGGCTTTCCGCTCAACACTGGTATGCGCTTCATTTTCGTGTCCACACAACCCACACTTCAGAAATCATTGGAATCTCCACTACAGAATGTTCCATTCATTCACTGCGAATCTGGAATTAACCTGAAACTCCACTCAATGCAGGCTTTCGTTACACCACTGGTGAATGTCCAAGTAACCTAATTGTGGTTTTCAGCGTACTGTTCAAACTCGCAGGAGTGCTGTTCAACTGAGTACCCACTCAACCCCGGTCAGCTCTTAATTTTCTTGTCCACACAACGCATACGTCAAAAATCATTGGAATCTCCAGTACAGAATGTTCCACTCATTCATTGCGAATCATGAATTCATAGAATCTCCACTCCAGGCAGGCTTTTGTTACATCACTGGTGAATATCCATGTAACCCAATGTTTATTTTCAGCAGCCAGTTCACACTCGCTGGAATGCTGTTCAACTGGCTCTCCACTCCAACCTGGTCAACTCTTCATTTTCATTTCCACATAACCCAGAATCAGAAATCATTGGAATCTCCACTACATAATGTTCCATTCTTTCACTGTTAATCTGGAAATCATCTAAATCTCCACTCCATGCAGGCTTTCGTTGGGTAACTGCTGAATGTGCAAGTAACACAATGATGGATTTCAGCGTCCTGTTCACACTCGCAGGCCTGCTGTTCAACTGGCTATCCACTCCACAGTGGTCCTCTCTTTCTTTTCCTGTACAAACAACCCAACTTCAGAAATCATTGGAATCTGCACTACAGAATGTTCCATTCATTCACTGCCAATCTGGAAATCATCGAATCTCCAGTACAGGTAGGCTTTCGTTACACGACTTCTGAATGTCCAAGTAACAGATTGCTAATTTTCACACCACTGGTGAATATACAAGTAACCCTATCCTGGTATTTAGCAGCCGTTTCAAACTCGCAGGCCTGATGTTCAACTGGCTATCCACGCCAACCTCATTTGCTCTTCATTTTCCTGTCCATAAAACCCAGAATTCAGAAATTATTGGAATTTCCACTACAGAAAGTTCATTCATTCACTGCCAATCTGGAATTCTTCGAATCTCCACTCCAGGCAGGGTTTCGTTACACAACTGGTGAATATCCAAGTAACCCAATGCTGGTTATCAGCAGCATGCTCAAACTCGCAGTCCTGCTGTTCAGCTGGCTATCATGATAACCTGGTCTGCTCTTCATTTTCCTTTCAAAAGAAGCCAGACTTCAGAAGTCATTGGAATTTCCATTACAGAATGTTCCATTCATTCACTGCGAATCTTGAATTCAACTGTATCTCCACTCCAGGCAGGTTTTCGTTACATAACTGCTGAATGTGCAGGTAACAGAATGATGGATTTCAGCGTCCTGGTAACACTTGCAGGCGTGCTGTTCAACTGACTTTCCACTCAACCCTGGTCAGCTCATTTTCCTGTCCACACGACCCAGACATTAGAAATCATTGGTATCTCCACTAAAGAATTTTCGTTCATTCACTGCCAATCTGGAATTCATCGAATCTCCACTCCAGGAAGGATTTCGTCACATCAATGTTGAATATCCAAGTAACCTAATGCTAGTGGTCAGCGACCTGTTCACATACCGCAGGTGTGGAGTTCACTGGCTATACACACCACCCTTGTCATTTCCTGGTGCCAGTAACCCAGCTTTCTGAAATCATTGCTATCTCCACTACAGAATGATCCATTCATTCACTGCAAATCTGGAAATTATCTGAATCTCCACTCCAGGTAGGCTTTCGTTACACCACTGGTGAATGTCCAAGTAACACATTGCTGGTTTTAAGAGGCCTGGTCACACTCGCAGGCGTGCTGTTGAACTGGCTCTTCACTCAATCCTGGTCAGCTCTTCATTATCCTGTCCACACAACCCAGACTTCAGAAATCACTGGAATCCCCAGAAGAGAATGGTCCATTCATTCACTGCCAATCTGGAATATATCGAATCTCCTACTCCAGGCAGAGTTTCAATACACCACTGGTGAATATACAAGTAACCCAATGCAGGTTATCAGCAGCCTGCTCAAACTCGGAGGCCTGCTGTTCAACTGGCTATCCACGATAACCTGGTCTGCTCTTCATTTTCCTGTCCACAGAAACCAGGCTTCAGAAATCTTTGGAATCTCCACTACAGAATGTTCCATACATTCACTGCGAATCTGTAATTCATCTGAATATCCACTCCAGGCAGGCTTTCATTACACCACTGTTGAATGTCCAAGTAACCCAAAGCTGGATTTAAGCGTCCTAGTCACACTCGCAGGCTTGCTGTTCAACTGGCTTTTCACTCATCCCTGGACAGCTTTTCATATTCCTGTCCACACAACGAAGACTTTAGAAATCATTCGAATCTCCGCTACAGAATTTCTATTCATTCACTGCCAATCTGGAACTCATCGAATCTCCAATCAAGGGAGGATTTCCTTACAGCACTGCTGATTGTCCAAGTAACAAAAAGCTGGTGTTCAGAGGCCTCTTCACACTCGCAGGCATTTGGTTCAACTGACTATTCACTCAAGCCTGGTCAGCTGTTCATTTTCCTGTCCACACAACCCAGTCGTCAGAATTCATTGGAATCTCCACTACAGAATTTCCATTCACTCTCTGTCAATCTGGAATTCATCGAATCTCACTCAAGGCAGGATTTCGTTAAACCACTTGTGAATATATAAGTAACCGAATGCTAGTGGTCAGCAGCCTGTTCAAATACCGCGGGCGTGGTGTTCACTGGCTATCCACTCCACCCTGGTCAGCTCTTCATTTCCTGGTGCCAATTACCCAGATTTCTGAAATAATTGTTATCTCCAGTACAGAATGTTCCATTCATTCACAGCAAATCTGGAAATCATCTGAATCTCCACTCCAGGCAGGCTTTCGTTACACCACTGTTGAGTGTCCAAGTAGCAATGTTGGTTTTCAGAGGCCTGTGCACACTTGAAGGCATGCTGTTCAACTCTCTAAACACTCAAACCTGGTCAGCTCTTTATTATCTGTTCCACACAACGCAGACTTCAGAAATCATTCGAATCTCCACTACAGAATGTTCAATTCATTCACTGCGAATCTGGAATTCATCGAATCTCCACTCCAGGCAGAATTTCTTTACACCACCGGCGAATGTCCAAGTAATCCAATGATGGTTTTCAGCGGCCATTTCACACTCGCAGGCGTGCTGTTCAACTGGCTATCCACACAACACTGTTAAGCTATTCATTTTCCTGTCCACACAATCCAGACTACAGAAATCATTGGAATCTCCACTACAGAATGTTACAATCATTCACTGCCAATATGGAATTCATCGAATCTCCACTCCAGGCACGGTTTTGTTACACCACTGCTGAATGTCCAAGTAACCAAATGCTGGGTTTCAGCGTACTGTTCACACTCGCAGGCTTGCTGTTCAACTGGCATTCACTCCACATTGGTCAACCCTTTCTTTTCCTAATCACACAAGCCAGACTTCAGAAATCATTGGAATATCAATTCATTCAGTGCCAATCTAGAGATCATCGAATCTCCACTCCAGGCAGGATTTCTTTACACCACTGCTGAACGTCCAAGTAACTCAATGCTGGTGTGCAGAGGCCTCTTCACACTCGCAGGTGTTCTGTTCAACTGGCTATTCACTGAACCCTGGTCAGCTCTTTATTTTCCCGTCCACACTACCCCAACATCGTAAATCATTGGAATCTCCACTACAGAATGTTCCATTCATTCACTGCCAATCTGGAATTCATGGAATCTCCACTCCAGGCAGGATATGGTTACAACATTCTTGAATATCCAAGTAACCCAACGCTGGTTATCAGCAGCCTGTTCAATGTCGCAGGACTGCTGTTCAACTGGCTATCCACTCTAACATGCTCTGCTCTTCATTTTCGTCTCCACACAAACCAGAGTTCAGAAATCATTGGAATCTCCACTACAGAATGTTCTAATCATTCACTGCGAATCTGGAATTCATCTGAATATCCACTCCAGACAGTCTTTCATTAGGCCACTAGTGAATACCCAAGTAACCGAAAGCTAGTTTTCATCATCCTGTTCATACTCGCAGGCATGCTATTCAACTGGATTTCCACTCAACCCTGGTCAGCTCTTCATTTTCCTGTCCACACAACCCAGCCTTCAGTATTCATTGGAATCCCCACTACTGAATTTCCATTCATGCACTGCGAATTTGGAATTCATAGAATCTCCACTCCAGGTAGGATTTCGTTACATCACTGGTGAATATCCAAGTAACCTAATTCTGGTTGTCAGCGGCCTCTTCACATACCGCAGGCGTGGTGTTCATGGGCTATCGACTCCACCCTGGTCAGCTCTTCATTTCCTGGTGCCAATTACCCAGAGTTCTGAAATCATTGTTATCGACACTACAGAATGTTCCACTCATTCCCTGAAAATCTGGAAATCATCTGAATCTACACTCTAGGCAGCCTTTTGTTACACCACTTCTGAATTTCCAAGTAACCCAATGCTGGTTTTCAAAGGCCTATTCACACTCGCCAGTCTGCTGTTCATCTGGCTATCCAATCCACCGTGGTCAGCTCTTCATTTTCCTGTCCTCACAAACCAGACTTGGGAAATCATTGGAATTTCCACTAAAGAAATTTCCATTCATTCACTGCTAACTTGGAATTCATCGAATCTCCACTCCAGGCAGGATTTCATTACACCACAAGTGAATATAGAAGTACCACAAAGCTGGTTTTCATAGTCCTCTTCAAACTCGCAGGCGTTCTGTTAAACTGGCTATCAACTCACGCCTGGTCAGCTCTTCATTTTCCTGTCCACATTGCCCAGTCTTCAAAAACCATTAGAATCTCCACTACAGAATGTTCCATTCATTCACTGCCAATCAGGAATTCTTTGAATCTCCACTCCAGGCAGGCTTTTGTTACAAAACTGGTGAATGTCCAAGTAACCCACTACTGTTTTTCCGCATCCTGTTTGCACTCGCAGGCGTGCTGTTCAACTGGATATCTACTCCACAGTAGTGTGTTCTTTCTTTTCCTTTCCACACAACCCAGACTTCAGAAATCATTGAAATCTCCACTACAGAATGTTCCATTCATTAATTGCGAATCAGGAATTCATCTGGATCTCCACTCCATGCAGGCTTTCGTTACACCACTGGTGAGTATCCAAGTAACCCAATGCCAAGTATCAGCAGCCTGTTCATATACCGCAGACGTGGTTTTCACTGGCTATACACTCCACCTGGTCCTCTCTTCATTTACTGGTGCTAATACCCCAGAGTTCTGAAATCATTGGTATCTCCACTACAGAATGTTCCATTCATTCACTCCCAATCTGGAGTCCATCGAATTTCCACTCCAGGCAGGCTTTCGTTACAGCACTTGTGAATGTCCAGGTAACCCAATGCTGGTTCTCAGCGTTATTTTCACACTCGCAGGTGTGCTGTTCAACTGGCTTTCCACTCAAACCTGGTCAGCTCTTCATTTTCCTGTTCACACAACCTAGAATTCAGAAATCATTGTAATCTCCACTACAGCATGTTCCATTCATTCACTGCCAATCTGGAATTCATCTAATGTCCACTCCAGGCAGGCTATCGTTACACCACTGGTGAATGTCCAAATAACCCAATACTGGTTTGCATCATCCTGTTCACACTCGCAGGCGTGCTGTTAAACTGGCTCATACTGAAACCTGGTCATTTTCCGGGCAACACAACCCTAACTTCAGAAATCATTGGAATATCCACTACAGAATTTCCATTCATTCACTGCCAATCTGGAATTCATCGAATCTCCACTCAAGGCAGGATTTCGTTACACCACTGGTGAATATCCAAGTAACCCAATGTGGCCTGTTCACATACCGCAGTCATGGTGTTCACGGCTATGCACACCACCCTGGTCAGCTTTTCATTTCCTGGTGCCAATAATCCAGAGTTCTGAAATCATTTGTGTCTCCACTTCTAAATGTTCCATTCAATCACTGCCATTCTGGAATTCATAGAATCTCCACTCCAGGCAGGATTTCGTTACACCACTACTGAATATCACAGTAACCCAATGCTGGTTTTCAGCAGCCTTGTCAAACTCGCAGGCCTGCTGTTCAACTGGCTATCCACGCTAACCTTGTCTGCTCTTCATTTTCCTGTCCACACAATCCAGCATTCAGAAATCATTGGAATCTCAATAATAGAATGTTCCTTTCATTCACTGTGAATCTGGAATTCATCTGAATCCCCACTCCAGGCAGGCTTTCTTTACACAACTGGTGAATGTCCAAGTAACACAGTGCTGGTTTTCAGCAGTCTATTCACACTCGAAACCCTACTTTTCACTGGCTATCCTATCAATACTGGTCAGCTTTTTATATTCCTGTCCATACAACCCAGCCTTCAGAAATTATTGTTATTCTCCACTACAGAATGTTCCATTTATTCACTGCGAATTTGGAATTCTTCTGAATCTGCACTGCAGGCAGTCTTTCGTTACACCACTGGTGAATGTCCAAGGAACCCAATGCTGGTTTTCAGCGGAATGTACACACTCGCATACGTGCTGTTCAATTGGTTATCCACTCAATGCTGGTCAGCTCTTCTTTTTCCAGTCCACATAACTCAGCCCTCAGAAATCATTGGAATCTCTAATACAGAATGTTCCATTCTTTCACTACGAATCTGGAATACATCTGACTCTACCCTCCAGGCAGGTTTTCGTTAGACCACTGCTGAATGACCAAGTAACCCAATGCTGGTTTTCAGCGCCCTATTCACTGTCACACCGTTCTGTTCAATTGGTTAAACACTCAACATTGGACAGTTCTTCATTTTACTGCTCACACAACCCAAATTTCAGAAAACACTGGAACATCCACTACAGAATGTTCCATACATTCACTGCGAATCTGGAATTCATCTGACTCTCCCCTCCAGGCAGGCTTTCTTTACACCGTGGTGAATGTCAAAGTAACATAATGCGGTTTTTCAGCGGCATGTTCACACTCGCAGAGGTGCAGTTCAGTTGGCTATCCTCTCAACCCTGGTCAGCTCTTCATTTTCCTGTCCACACAACCCAGACTTCAGAAATCATTGGAACCTCCACTACAGAATGTTCCATTCATTCACTCCCAATCGGGAGTCCATCGAATCTCCACTCCAGGCAGGCTTTCGTTACAGCACTTGTGAATGTCCAGGTAACCCAATGCTGGTTCTCAGCGTTATTTTCACACTCGCAGGCGTGCTGTTCAACTGGCTTTCCACTCAAACCTGGTCAGCTCTTCATTTTCCTGTTCACACAACCTAGAATTCAGAAATCATTGTAATCTCCACTACAGCATGTTCCATTCATTCACTGCCAATCTGGAATTCATCTAATGTCCACTCCAGGCAGGCTATCGTTACACCACTGGTTAATGTCCAAGTAACCCAATGCTGGTTTTCAGCGCCCTATTCACTGTCACACCGTTCTGTTCAATTGGTTAAACACTCAACATTGCACAGTTCTTCATTTTACTGATCACACAACCCAAATTTCAGAAAACACTGGAACATCCACTACAGAATGTTTCATACATTCACTGCGAATCTGGAATTCATCTGAATCTCCCCTCCAGGCAGGCTTTCTTTACACCCTGGTGAATGTCAAAGTAACGTAATGCGGTTTTTCAGTGGGATGTTCACACTCGCAGAGGTGCAGTTCAGTTGGCAATCCACTCAATGCAGTTCAGCTCTTCATTTTCCTGTCCACACAAACCAGCCATCAGAAATCATTGGAATCTCCACTACAGAATGTTCCATTCATTCACTGCGAATCTGGAATTCATACGACTCTCCACTCCAGTAAGGATTTCGTTACACCACTGCTGAATGACCAAGTAATCCAATGCTTGTTTTCAGCGGCCTGTTCACAGCCGCAGCCTTGCTGTTCAATTGGCTATCCACTCAACCCTGGTTAGCACTTCATTTTCCTGTCCACACAACCCAAGCTTCAGAAATCATTGGAACTTTCTCTACAGAATGTTCCTTTATTCACTGCGAAGCTGGAATTCAACTGAATCTCCACTCCAGGCAGGTTTTCGTTAAAACACTGGTGAATGTCCAAGTAACGCAATGCTGATTTTCAGCGGTCTGTTCACAATCGCAGCCGTGCTGTTTAATTGGCTATGCTCTCAACCCTGGTCAGCTCTTCATTTTCCTGTCCACACAACCCAGTCTTCAGAAATCATTGGAACCTCCACTAAAGAATGTTCCATATATTCAGTGCGACTCTGGAATTCATCTGAATCTCCACTCCAGTCAACTTTCCGTTACACCACTGGTGAATGTCCATGTAACCCAAAGCTGGTTTTCAGTGACCTTTTCATACTCGCAGCCATGCTGTTCTATTGGCTATCTATTCCACCCTGGTAGGCTCTTCATTTTACTGTCCACAAAACCCAGCCTTCAGAAATAATTTAAATCTCCACTACAGAATGATCCTTTCATTCACTACGAATCTGGAATTCATCCGAATCTCCACTCCAGGCATTTTTTTGTTACACCACTGGTGTATATCCAAGTAATCAAAACCTAGTTTTCAGCAAGCAGTTCACACTCGCAGCCCTACTGTTCACTGGCTATCCGCTAAACCCTGGTCAGCTCTTCATTTTGCTGTGCAAACAACGCAGACTTAAGAAATATTTGGACACTCCACTAGAGAATGTACCATTCATTCACTGTGATTCTGGAATTAGTCTGATTCTGCTCCCCTGGCAGTCTTTCTTTACACCACTGGTGAATATCCAAGTAATGCAATGCTGGTTTTCAGAGGCCTGTTCACAATCGCAGCCGTGCTGTTCAACTGGCTCTCCACTTAACCCTGGTCTGCACTGCATTTTCCTGTCCAAACATCCCAACCTTCAGAAATCGTTGTTATCTCCACTATATTATGTTCCATTTATTTACTGGGATTTTGAAATTCCTCTGAATCTCCACTCCGGGCAGGTTTTCATTACTCCAGTGCTGAATGACCAAGTAACCAAATGCTGATTTTGAGCTGCCTGTTCACTGTGGCAGCCATGCTGTTAAATTGGCTATGCACTCAACCCTGGTCAGCTCTTCATTATCCTGTCCACACAATGCAAACATCTGAAAT
Source organism: Sorex fumeus (assembly GCF_029834395.1). NCBI lineage: Eukaryota > Metazoa > Chordata > Mammalia > Eulipotyphla > Soricidae > Sorex > Sorex fumeus. Next base: position 1,817,687 of record NW_026606140.1, on the reverse strand, counting down.
CATTGGAAGCTCTACTACAGAATGTTCCATACACTCACTGCAAATCTGGAATTCATATGAATCTCCTCTTCAGGCAGTTATTCCTTACACCACTGGTGCATGTCCGAGTAACCCAATGGTGGTATTCAGCGGCCTTTTCTTACTCGAAGTCGTGCTGTTTTATTGGCTATTGTTTAAAATCTGGTCAACTCTACTTTTTCCTTTCCGCAAAACCAACCCTTCAGAAATCATTGGAATGTCCACTACGGAACGTCCCATTTATTCACTGCGAATCTGGAATTCATCTGACTCTCCACTCCAGGCAGGTTTTCACTACACCACTGCTGAATGACCAAAGTAACCCAATGCTGGTTTTCAGCGGCCTGTGCATTGTCGCAAAAGTGCTGTTCAATTGGCTATCCACTCACCCCTCGTCAGCTCTTCATTTTTTTGTCCACAAAACACCAACTTCTGAAATCATTGAAATCTCTACTACAGAATGTTCCATTCATTCACTGCGAATCTGTAATTAATCTGAATCTGCACTCCAGGCAGGCTTTCGTTACACCACTGTTGAATGTCTATGTAATGCAATGCTGGTTTTCAGCGGTCTTTTCACACTCGAAGCTGTGCTGTTTAATGGCTATCCACTCAACATTGGTCAGTTTTTCATTTTTCTGTCCACACAATCCAGACTTCAGAAATCATTGTTATCTCCGCTAAAGAATGTTCCATTCATTCACTGCGAATCTGGGATTTATCTGAATCTCCTTTCCCGGCAGGATATCGTTACACCACTGGTGAATGTCCAAGGAACACAGTGCTGGTTTTTAGCCTCATGTTCAGACTCGCAGCCATGATGTTCAATTGGCTATCCACCTAACACCGTACAGCTCTTCATTTTCCTCTCCACATAGCTCATCCTTCAGAAATCATTGGAATCTCCACTACAGAATGTTCCATTCATTCATTGCCAATTTTGGAATTCATCTGAATCTTCACTGCAGCCAGTATTTCGTTACACCACTGGTGAATGTCCAAGTAACCCAACGCTGGTTTTCAGCGGCATGTTCACACTCGCAGATGTGCTCTTCAATTGACTCCCCACTTAACCCTGTTCAGCACTTCATTTTCCTGGTCACACAAAGCAGCCTTCAGAAATCATCGGAATCTCCGCAACAGAATTTTCCAATCATCTGACCGTGCACTACAGGCAGGTTTGCGTTACACCACTGTTGAATATCCAAGTCACCGAATGCTGGTTTTCAGTGGGCTTTTCACAATCGCAGCCATGATCTTCAATTGGCTCTCCAATTAACCCTGTTCAGCTCTACATTTTCCTGTCCACACAACCCAGCCTTCTGATATCTTTGGAATCTCCACTACAGAATGTTTCTTTCATTCACTGCGAATCTGGAATTCATCCAAATTTCCACTCCAGGCAGTTTTTGTTACACCACTGGTGAATGTCCAAGTAACCGAAAGCTGGTTTTCAGCAGCCAGTTCACACTTTCAGCCCTGCTGTTACTGGCTATCCACTCCACCCTGGTCAGCTCTTCATTTTGCTATGCAAACAAACCAGAACTAAGAAACCATTGGACACTCCACTAGAAAATGTTCCATTCATTTACTGCGATTCTGGGATTCATCTGATTCTGCACCCAAGGCAGTCTTTCTTTACACCACTGGTGAATATCCAAGTAATGCAATGCTGGTTTTCAGCAGCCTGTTCACAATCGCAGCCGTGCTGTTCAATTCACTCTCCACTTAACCCTGGTCAGTACTCCATTTTCCTGTCTACACAACCCAACCTTCAGAAATCTTTGTTATCTCCACTATATTATGTTCCATTTATTCACTGGGATTTTGAAATTCCTCTGGATCTCCACTCCAGGCAGGTTTTCATTACTCCAGTGCTGAATGACCAAGTAACCCAATGCTGATTTTGAGCGGCCTGTTCACTGTACCAGCCGTGCTGTTCAATTTCCTATGCACTCAACCCTGGTCAGCTCTTCATTTTTCTGTCCACACAACCCAGCCTTGAGAAATCTTTGGAATCTCCACAATAGAATGTTCCATTCATTCACTGCAAGTCTGGAATTAATATGAATCTCCACTCCCGGCAGGTTTTCGTTACACCACTGGTTAACTCAATGCTGGTTTTCAGCGTCCTGTTCAGACTCACAGCCGTGCTGTTGAATTGGCTTTACACACAACCCTGGTCAGCTCTTCATTTTCCTGTCTAGACAACGCAGACTTCAGAAATCATTGGAACTCCCACTACAGAATGTTCCATACACTCACTTCAAATCTGGAATTCATCTGAATATCCACTCCACGCAGGTTTTCGTTACACCTCTGGTGAATGTCCAAGTAACCCAATAATGGTTTTCAGGGGGCTTTTAATACTTGCAGTCGTGCTGTTTTATTGGCTATCGATTAAAACCTGGTAAGCTCTACTTTTTCCTGTCCACACAAGCCAGCCTTCAGAAATCATTGGAATCACCACTTGTGAAAGTCCAAGGAACCCAATGCTGGTTTTCAACATCCAATTCAAACTCGCAGGCCTGCTATTCAACTGGCTATGCACTCTTGGCTGGTGTGCTCTTCATTTTCCTGTCCACACAACCCAGACTTCAGAAATCTTTGGAACCTCCACGAAAGAATTTTCCACACATTCACTGCGAATCTGGAATTCATCAGAATCTCCATTCCATGAAGATTTTCGATACAATAATGGTGAATGTTCAAGTAACACAATGATGGTTTTCAGCGGCCTTTTCATAATCTCAGCCGTGCTTTTTTTTGGCTATAGATTCTACCCTGGTCTGCTCTTCATTTTCCTATCCACACAACCCAATCCAGCATTCAGAAATCATTGGAATGTCCACTACGGAATTTCCCATTTATTCACTGCGAATCTGGAATTCATCTGACTCACCACTCCAAGCAGGTTTTCACTACACCACTGCTGAATGACCAAGTAACCCAATGCTGGTTTTCAGCGGCCTGTTCACTGTCGAAAACGTGCTGTTCAATTGGCTATTCACTCAACACTCTTCAGCTCTTCATTTTCTTGTCCACAAAACACCAATTTCTGAAATCATTGAAATCTCTACTACAGAGTGTTCCATTCATTCACTGCGAATCTGTAACTAATCTGAATCTGCAGTCCAGGCAGGCTTTCGTTACACCACTGTTGAATGTCTATGTAATGCAATGCTGGTTTTCAGCGGTCTTTTCACACTCAAAGCCGTGCTGTTTAATGGCTATCCACTCAACATTGGTCAGCTTTTCATTTTTCTGTCCACACAAATCAGACTTCAGAAATCATTGTTATATCCGCTAGAGAATGTTAAATTCAATCACTGCGAATCTGGAATTCACCTGAATCTCCATTCCCGGCAGGATATCGTTACACCACTGGTGAATGTCCAAGTAACCCAGTGCTGGTTTTTAGCGTCATGGTCAGACTCGCAGCCGTGCTGTTCAATTGGCTATCCACTCAACACCGTTTAGCTCTTCATTTTGCTGTGCACATAGGTTAGCCTTCAGAAATCATTGGAATCTCCACTACAGAATATTCCATTCATTCATTGCGAATTTTGTTCACAATCGCAGGCGTGCTGTTCAATTGGCTATTCTCTCAACCCTATTCATCTCCTCATTTTCGTGTCCACACACCCAGAATTCAGGAAACATTGGAATCTCCACTACAGAATGTTACATTCATTCACTGCCAATTTGGAATTCATCTGAATCTCCACTTCACGCAGTTATTCGTTGCCCCAGTGTTGAATGACCAAGTAACCCAATTCTGGTTTTCAGCGGACTGTTCACTGTCGCAGCTATGCTGTTCAATTTGCTACCGATTCAATCCTGGTCAACTCTTCATTTTCGTGTCCACACAACTCATTCTTCAGAAAACTTTGGAATCTGCACTACAGAATGTTACATTCATTCACTGCGAAAGTAGAATTTATCTGAATCTGCACTCAGGCAGGCTTCGTTACACCACTGGTGAATGTGCAAGTAACCCTATGCTGGTGCTCAGCGGCCTGTTCAGACTCGCAGCAGTGCTGTTGAATTGGCTCTCCACTCAACCCTGGTAAGCTCATCATTTTCCTGTCCACACAACGCAAACATCCGAAATCATTGGAACCTCCACTACAGAATGTTCCATACACTCACTGCAAATCTGGAATTCATATGAATCTCCACTCCAAGCAGGTTTTCGTTACACCACTGGTGCATGTCCAAGTAACCCAATGACGGTTTTCAGCGGCTTTTTCTTGCTCGCAGCCGTGCTGTTTTATTGGCTATTGATTAAATCCTTGTGAACTCTACTTTTTCCTGTCCACACAACCAACCCTTCAGAAATCATTGGAATGTCCACTACGGAATGTCCCATTTATTCACTGCGAATCTGGACTTCATCTGACTCTCCACTCCAGGCTGGTTTTCATTACACCACTGCTGAATGACCAAGTAACCCAATGCTGGTTTTCAGCGGCCTGTTCACTGTAGCAAACATGCTGTTCAATTGGCTATCCACTCAACCCTCGTAAGCTCCTCATTTTCTTGTCCACAAAACCCCAACTTCTGAAATCATTGAAATCTCTACTACAGAATGTTCCATTCATTCACTGCGAATCTGTAATTATTCTGAATCTGCACTCCAGGCAGGCTTTCGTTACACCACTGTTGAATGTCTATGTAATGCAATGCTGGTTTTCAGCGGCATGTTCACACTCGAAGCCATGCTCTTTAGTGGCTATCCACTCTACATTGGTCGTCTTTTCATTTTTCTGTCCACATAATCCAGACTTCAGAAATCATTGTTATCTCCACTAGTGAATGTTCCATTCATTCACTGCGAATCTGGAATTCATCTGCATCTCCATTCCCGGCAGGATTTCGTTACACCACTGGTGAATGTCCAAGTAACCCAGTGCTGGTTTTTAGAGTCATGTTCAGACTCGAAGCCGTGCTGTTCAATTGGCTATCCACTCAACACCGTTCAGCTCTTCATTTTCCTGTGCACATAGATCAGCCTTCAGAAATCATTGGAATCTCCACTACAGAATGTTCCATTCATTCATTGTGAATTTTGGAATTCATCTGAATCTGCACTGCAGCCAGTATTTCGTTACACCACTGGTGAATATCCAAGTAACCCAACGCTGGTTTTCAGCGGCATTTTCACAGTCGCAGACGTGCTCTTAAATTAGCGTTCCACTCAACCCAGTTTAGCTCTTCATTTTCCTGTCCACACAAACCAGCTTTCAGAAATCATTGTTAACTCCACTACAGAATGATCCATTCATTGACTGCGAATCTGGAATTAATCTGAATCTGCAGTCTAGGCAGGCTTTCGTTACTCCACTGTTGAATGTCTATGTAATGCAATGCTGGTTTTCAGCGGTCTTTTCACACTCAAAGCCGTGCTGTTTAATGGCTATCCACTCAACATTGGTCAGCTTTTCATTTTTCTGTCCACACAATTCAGACTTCAGAAATCTTTGTTATCTCCGCTAGAGAATGTTCCATTCATTCACTGTGAATCTGGAATTCATCTGCATCTCCATTCCCGGCAGGATATCGTTACACCACTGGTGAATGTCCAAGTAACCCAGTGCTGGTTTTTAGCGTCATGTTCAGACTCGCAGCCGTGCTGTACAATTGGCTATCCACTCAACACCGTTCAGCTCTTCATTTTCTTGTCCACATAGGGTACCTTTCAGAAATCATTGGAATCTCCACTACAGAATGTTCCATTCATTCATTGAGAATTTTGTTCACAATCGAGGCCGTGTTGTTCAATTTGCTATTCTCTCAACCCTAGTCATCTCATCATTTTTGTGTCCACACACCCAGAATTCAATAAACATTGGAATCGCCACTATAGAATGTTCCATTCATTCAATGCCAATTTGGAATTCATCTGAATCTCCACTTCACGCAATTGTTTGTTGCCCCAGTGCTGAATGACCAAGTAACTCAATTCTGGTTTTCAGCAGAGTGTTCACTGTCGCAGCTATGCTGTTCAATTTGCTACCGATTCAACCCTGGTCACCTCTTCATTTTCTTGTCCACACAACCCATTCTTCAGAAACCTTTGGAATCTGCACTACAGAATGTTCCATTCTTTCACAGCTAAAGTGGAATTTATCTGAATCTGCACTCCAGGCAGGTTTTCGTTACACCACTGGTGAATGTGCAAGTATCCCTATGCTGGTGCTCATCGGCCTGTTCAGACTCGCAGCAGTGCTGTTGAATTGGCTCTACACTCAACCCTGGTAAGCTCATCATTTTTCTGTCCACACAACGCAAACATCCGAAATCATTGGAACCTCCACTACAGAATGTTCCATACACTCACTGCAAATCTGGAATTCATATGAATCTCCACTCCAAGCAGGTTTTCGTTACACCACTGATTCATGTCCAAATAACCCAATAACGGTTTTCAGCGGCCTTTTCTTGCTCGCAGCCGTGCTGTTTTATTGGCTATTGATTAAATCCTTGTGAACTCTACTTTTTCCTGTCCACACAACCAACCCTTCAGAAATCATTGGAATGTCCACTACGGAATGTCCCATTTATTCACTGCGAATCTGGAATTCATCTGACTCTCCACACCAGGCTGGTTTTCATTACACCACTGCTGAATGACCAAGTAACCCAATGCTGGTTTTCAGCGGCCTGTGCATTGTCGCAAAAGTGCTGTTCAATTGGCTATCCACTCAACCCTCGTCAGTTCTTCATTTTCTTGTCCACAAAACCCCGACTTCAGAAATCTTTGGAATCTCTACGACAGAATGTTCCATTCATTCACTGTGAATCTGTAATTAATCTGAATCTGCACTCCAGGCAGGCTTTCATTACACCACCGGTGAATGTCTATGTATTGCAATGCTGGTTTTCAGTGGCCTTTTCAAACTCGAAGCCGTGCTGTTTACTGGCTATCCACTCAACAGTGGTCAGATTTAAATTTTTCTGTCCTCACAATCCAGACTTCAGAAATCATTGTTAACTCCACTAGACTATGTTCCATTCATTCACTGCGAATCTGGAATTTATCTGAATCTCCATTCCCGGCAGGATTTCGGTACTCCACTGGTGAATGTCCAAGTAACCCAATGCTGGTTTTTAGCGTCATGTTCAGACTTGCAGCTGTGCTGTTCAATTGGCTATCCACACAACCCAGTTAAGATTTTCATTTTCCTTTCCATATATACCCGACTTCAGAAATCATTGGAATCTTGAATACAGAATGTTCCATTCATTCACTGCGAAACTGGAATTTATCTGATTTTCCACTTCTGGAAGGTTTTCGTTATACCACTGTTGAATGTCCAAGTAAACCAATGCTGGTTTTCAGTGGACTGTTCAGTCTCGCAACCGTGCTGTTCAATTGGCTATCCAATCAACACTGGTAATCTCTTGATTTTCCTGTCCACACACCCAGAATTCAATAAACATTGGAATCTCCACTACAAAGTGTTCCATTCATTCAATTCCAATTTGGAATTCATCTGAATCTCCACTTCAGGCATGTTTTCGTTACCCCAGTGCTGAATGCCCAAGTAACCCAATTCTGGTTTTCAGCGGAGTGTTCACTGTCACAGCTATGCTGTTCAATTTGCTACTGATTCAACCCTGGTCACCTCTACATTTTCATGTCCACACAACCCATTCTTCAGAAAACTTTGGAATCTGCACTAAAGAATGTTCTATTCATTCACTGCGAAAGTGGAATTTATCTGAATCTGCACTCCAGGCAGGTTTTTGTTACACCACTGGTGAATGTGCAAGTAACCCTATGCTGGTTCTCAGCGGCCTGTTCAGACTCGCAGCAGTGCTGTTGAATTGGCTCTACACTCAACCCTGGTCAGCTCATCATTTTCCTGTCCACACAACGCAAACATCAGAAATCATTGGAACCTCCACTACAGAATGTTCCATACACTCACTGCAAATCTGGAATTCATATGAATCTCCACATCAGGCAAGTTTTCTGTACACCACTGTTGAATGTCCAAGTAACCCAATGCTCGTTTTCAGCGGCCTGTTCACAAAAGCAGGCATGCTGTTCAATTGACTATCCACTCAACCCTGGTCAGCTCTTCATATTCCTGTCCACAGAACCCAAACTTCAGAACTCATTGTTATCTCCCCTACAGAATGTCAATTCATTCACTGTGAATTGGAAATCATGTGAAACTGCACTTCATGCAGCCTTTCCTTACAACAATGGTGAATGTGCAAGTAGTTCAATACTGATTTTCAGCGGCCTTTTCTTACTCGCAGCCGTCTGTTCAATTGGCTATCAATTCAACCCTGGTTAGTTCTTCTTTTTCTTTTCATCACAACCCAGCCTTCAGAAATCATTTAAATCTCCACTACAGAACGTTCCATTCATTCACTGCGAATTTGGAATTCATTTGAATCTGCACTGCTGGCAGTCTTTTGTTACACCACTGGTGAATTTACAAGTAAGCAATGCTGGTTTTCAGCGGCATGTTCACAATTGCAGACGTGCTGTTCAATTGGTTATACATTCAATACGGTCAGCTCTTCATTTTCCTGTCCTCAAGACACAGCCTACAGAAATCATTGTTATCTCCACTACAGAATGTTCCATTCATTCACTGCGAATCTGAAATTAATCTGAATCTGCACACCAGGCAGGCTTTCCTCACACCACTTGTGAAAGTCCAAGTAACGCAATGCTGGTTTTCAGTCGTCTATTCACACTTGACGCCGTTCTGTTGACTGGCTATTCACTCAACACTGGTCAGGTCTTCATTTTCCTGTCCACACAATCCAGACTTCAGAAATCATTGGAACCTCCACTACAGAATGTTCCATTATTCACTAAGAATCTGGAATTCATCTGAATCTCCACTCCTGGCACGTATTCGTAACACCTCTGTTGAATGTCCAACTAGCATAATTCTAGTTTTCAGCGGCCAGTTCAGAGTCGCAGCCGCGCTGTAAAATTGGCTATCCACTCAACCTTGTTCAGCTCTTCATATTCCTTTCCACATGACCCAGCCTTCAGAAATTATTGGAATCTCCACTACAAGAATATTCCGTTCATTCACGGTGAATCTGGAATTCATCTGAATCTCCGCTCCAGGCAGGTTTTCGTTATACCACTATTGAATATTCAAGTAACCCAGTGCTGGTTTTCAGCGGCCTGTTCACAATCCAACCGTGCTCTTCAATTGGCTATCGAATCAACCCTGGTCAGCTCTTCATTTTGCTGTCCACACAAACCAGCCTTCAGAAATCATTGGAACCTCCACTACAGAATGTTCCGTACATTCACTGCTAATCTTAAATTCATCTGAAACTCCACTCCAGGCAGGTTTTCGTTACACCACTGGTGAATGTCCAAGTAACCAAATTCTGGTTTTCAGCAGCCAGTTAACACTCGTAGCCCTGCTGTTCACTGGCTATCCACTCCACCCTGGCCAGCTCTTCATTTTGCTATGCAAAAAATCCAGACATAAGAAATCTCTCCGCTACAGAATGTTGCAATTATTCACTGCGATTCTGGAATTTATCTGAATCTGCACTCCAGACAGGCATTCGTTACAACACTTGTTAATGTCAAAGTAACACAATGCTTGTTTTAAGCGACCTTTTCATACTCCCAGCCGTGCTGTTTTATTGGCTATTGATTCTACCCTCGTCAGCTCTACTTTTTCCTGTCCACCCAACTCAGCCTTCAGAAATCATTGGAATCTCCACTACAGATTGTTCCATTCATTCACTGCTTATCTGGAATTCATGTGACTCTCCACTACAGGCAGGTTTTCGTTAAACCACTGCTGAATGACCAAGTAACCTAAAGCTTGTTTTCAGTGGCCTGTTCACACTTGCATTAGTGCTGTTAAATTGGCTATCCACTCAACCTTGTTCAGCTCTTCATTTTGTTGTCCACATAACACAACATTCAGAAATCATTGGAAACTCCACTACAAGAATGTTACTTTCATTCACTGCGAATCTGAAATTCATCTGACTCTCTTCCAGGTAGGATTTCGTTACACCACGGTTGAATGTCCAAGGAACCGAATGCTGGCTTTTAGCGCCTGTTCACATTCGCAGCCTTTCTGTTCAATTGGTTATCGACTCAACCCTGTTCAGCTCTTTATTTTCCTGTCCATGCAAGGCACCCATCAGAAATCATTGGAATCTCCCATACTGAATGTTCCAAGTAACCCCATGCTGATTTTCAACGACCTTTTCATGCACGCAGCTGTACTGTTCTATAGGCTATTTACTCAAACCTGGTCAGCTCTTCATTTTACTGTCCACAAAAAGCAGCCTACAGAAATCAATGTTATCTCCACTACGGAATGTTCCATTCATTCACTGCGAAACTGGATTTCATCCGAATCTCCACTCCAGGCAGGTTTTTTTTACACCACTGGTAAATGTCCAATTAACCGAAAGCTGGTTTTCAGCAGCCAGTTCACACACGCAGCAGTGCTGTTAGATTGGTTTCAGAAATCATTGGAATCGCCACAACAGAATGTTCCATTATTCACTGTGAATCTGGAATACATTTGATTCTCCTCTCCAGGCAGGTTTTTGTTACACCACTGGTGAATAACCAAGTAAACCAATGCGGGTTTTCAGTGGCCTGTTCACACTCGAAGCCATGCTGTTCAATTCGCTATCCACTCTACCCATGTCAGCTCTTCATTTTCCTGTCCACACAACCCAGCCTACAGAAATCATTGTTATCTCCACGACAGAATGTTCCATTCAATCACTGCGAATTTGGAATTCAAGTGAAATTGCACTGCAGGCAGACTTTCATTACACCACTGGTGAATGCCAAGTAAGTCAATGCTGGATTTCAGCGGCATTTTCACACTAGCAGACGTGCTGTTCCATTGGCTATCCACTCAACCCTGGTCAGCTCTTCATTTTCCTGTCGATACAACACAGCCTTCAGAAATCATTGTTATCTCCACTACAGAATGTTCCATTCATTCACTGCGAATCTGGAATTATTCTGAATCTCCGCTTATGGCAAGGTTTTGTATCACCACTGGTGAATGTCCAAGTATCCCAATGCTGGTTTTCAGCAGCCTGTTCAGACTCGCAGCCGTGCAGTTAAATTGGCTATCCACTCAACTCTGTTCATCTTTTCATTTTCCTGTCCACAAAAATCCGCCTACAGAAATAAATTTATTTCCGGTACAGAATGTTCCTTTCATTACTGCGAATCTAGTATTCATCAGAATCTCCACTCTCGGCAGGTTTTCTTATCACCATTGGTGAATGTCCAAGTAATCCAATGCTTTTTTTCAGCGGACTATTCAGACTCGCAGCCGTGCTGTTAAATTGGCTATCCAATCAAGCCTGTTCAGAGCTTCATTTTCTTGTACACATAACCCAGCCTTCATAAATCATTGGAATCTCCACTACAGAATGTTTAATTCATTCACTGTGAATCTGGAATACATTTGACTCTCCACTCCAGGCAGGTTTTCGTTACACCACTGTTGAATGACCAAGTAACCCAATGCGGGTTTTCAGTGGCCTGAAACTCAACACAGTTCAGTTCTTCATTTTCCTGTCCACACAATCCAGACTTCGAAATCATTGGAATCTGCATTACAGAATGTTCCCTTCATTCATTGCGAATCTGGAATTCAACTGAATCTTCTCTCCTGGCAGGTTTTCTTTTCACCACTGGTGAATGCCCAAGTAAACCAATGCTGGTTTTCATCAGCCTGTTCAGACTCGCATCCATGTTGTTCAATTGGGTATCCACTCAACCCTGTTCAGATCTTCGTTTTCCTGTCCATATAACCCAGCCTTCATAAATCAGTGGAATCTCCACTGCAAAATGTTGCATTCATTCACTGTGAATCTGTAATGATTTGACTCTCCAATCCAGGCAGGTTTTCCTTACACCACTGGTGAAGGACCAAGTAACCCAATGCGGGTTTTCAGCGGTCTGTTCACACTCGTAGCCGTGCTGTTCAATTGGCCATCCACTCAACCCTGCACAGGTCTACAGTTTCCTGCCCACACAACCCATTGGCATATCCACTACAAAATGTTCCATACATTCACTGCGAATCGGGAAATAATCTGTATGTGCACTCCAATCAGGCTTTCGTTACACCACTGTTGAATGTCCAAGTAACGCAATGATGGTTTCAGTGGTATGTTCACAATCGAAGCCGTGATGTTCACTGGCTATCCACTCAACACTGGACACCTCTTCATTTTCCATTCCACACAAGCCAGACTACAATAGTTATTGTAAACTCCACTACAGAATGTTCCATTTATTCACTGCGAATCTGGAATTCATCTGAATCTCCACTACCAGCAGGTTGTCGTTACACCACTGGAGATTGTTCAAGTAACCCAATTCTGGGTTTCAGAGGACTTTTCATACTCGTAGCCTTTCTGTTTTATTGGCTATAGACTCAACCCTGTTTAAGTGTTCTTATTCCTGTCCACACGACACAGCCTTGAGGAATCATTGGAATCTCCACTATGGAATGGTCCATTCATTCACTGCGAATCTGGAATTCATCTGTATACCCACTACCGGCAGGCTTTCGTTACACCGCCGGTCAATATCCAAGTAACACAATGCTGGTTTTCAGAGATCTGTTCACACTCGAAGCCGTGCTGTTCACTTGCTATCCACTTAACACTGGTCAGCTCTTCCTTTTGCTGTTCACACAATCCAGACTTCAGATATGATTCGAATCTCCATTACAGAAAGTTGCATTCATTCACTGCGAATCTCTACTCCCGGCAGGTTTTCGTTACACCACTGGTGAATGTCCAAGTAACCCAATGCTGGTTTTCAGTGGCCTGTTCAGACTCTTAGCCATGATCTTCAATTGGCTATCCACTGAACCCTGTTCAGGACGTCATTTTCCTGTCCACATAACCCAGTCTTCAGAAAACATTTTTATCTCCATTAGAGAATGCTCCATTCATTCACTGCGAATTTGGAATTCATCTGAATCTGCACTGCAGGCAATATTTCGTTACACCACTATTGAATGTAAAAGTAACCCATTGCTGGTTTTGAGCGGCATGTTCGCACTGGCAGACGTGCTGTTCAATTGGCTATCCACTCAATGCTGGTCAGATCTTCATTTTCTTTTCCACACAACCCAAACTTCAGAAATCACTGGAATCTCTACAACAGAATGTTCCATACATTCAATGCAAATCTGGAATTCATCTGAACATCCAACATCTCTGCAGGTTTTAGTTACACCACTGGTGAATGTCCAAGTAAACCAATGGTGGTTTTCAGCGGCCTGTTCACAATCGCAGCCATGCTGTTCAATTGGCTATCCACTCAACCCTGGTCAGCTCCTCATTTCCTGTCCGCACAACCCAGGCCTCAGAAATGATTGGAATCTCCACTACAGATTGTTCCATTCATTCACTGCGAATCTGTAATTCATCTGACTCTTCACACCAGGCAGGTTTCGTTACCGCACTGGTGAAAGACCAAGTAACCCAGTGATCGTTTTCAGCGGCCTGTTCACAATTGCAGCCTTGCTGTTCAATTGGCTATCCACTCAACCCTGGTCAGCCCTTCATTTTCCTGACTACACAACCCAGACATCAGAAATCATTGTTATCTCCACTACAAAATGTTCAATTCATTCACTGCGAATCCAGAATTCATCTGAACATCCACTAAAGGCAGTTCTTCGATACACTACTGGTGAATGTCCAAGTAACGCAATCCTGGATTTCAGCGGCCCTTTCAAAATCGCAGCCTTTCTGTTCAATTGGCTATCGATTCAACCCTCGTCAGCTCTTCATTTTCCTGTCCACACAATCCAGCCTTCAGAAATCATTGGCATATCCACTACAGAATGTTCCATTCATTCACTGTGAATCTGGAATTAATCTGAATCTGCAATCCAGGCAGGCTTTCGTTACACCTCTGGAGAATGTCCAAGTAATGCAGTGCTGGTTTTCAGTGGGTTGTCACACTCAAAGATGCGCTGTTCATTGGCTATCCACTTAACACTGGTCCGCCAATTAAACAGCATCTCTGTGAGTGTGAACATGCACTAAAAACCAGCATTGGGTTACTTGGACATTCACCACTGGTGTAATGAAAACCTACCTGGAGTGGAGAGTCAGATGAATGCCAGATTCGGAGTGACTGAATGGAACATTCTTTAGTGGAGAGTACAATGTTTTCTGAAATCTTGGTTGTGTCGATAGGAAAATGTAGAGCTACCCAGGGTGGAAAGTATAGCCAGTGAACAGCAGGGCTGGAAGCCTAAACAGGCTGCTGAAAACCAGCCTTCGGTTACTTGGACATTTACCAGTGGTTCAACAAAGATCTGCCTGGAGTGCAGACTCAGATGAATTCCAGATTCACAGTGAAGGAATGGAACATTCTGTAGTGGAGATTTAAATGATTTCTGAATGCTGGGTTGTGTGGACAGCAAAATGAAGAGCTGACGAGGGTTGAATCGAAAGCCAATTTAACAGAATGGTTGCGAGTTTGAAAGACCCGCTGAAAACTAGCATTGCATTACTTGGACATTCACCAGTGGTTTAAAGAAAAAATGTCGGTAGTGGATGTTCAGATGAATGAATGAATGGAACATCGCAATGAATGAATGGAACATTCTGTCATGGAGATAGGAATGATTTCTGAATTCTGGGTAGTGTGGACAGGAAAATGAAGAGCTGACCAGGGTTGAGTGGATAGCCAATTGAACAGCACGACTGCGTTTGTGAACAGGCCGCTGAAAACCAGAATTGTGTTACTTGGGCATTCAACAGTTGTGTAACGAAAACTTGCCGGGAGTGGAAAGTGAGATGAATTCCAGATTCACAGTGAATGAATGGAACATTCTCTAGTGGAGATTCCAATGTTTTCTGAAGTCTGGATTGTGTGGACAATAAAATCGAGAGCTGACCAGCATTGAGTGGATAACCAATTGAAACAGCACTTCTTCGAGTGTGAACATGCCGCTGAATACCAGCAGGGGTTACTTAGACAGTCACAGTGGTCTAACGAAAGCCTGCCTGGAGTGCAGATTCAGATTAATTCCAGATTCGCAGTGAATGAATGGAACGTTCTGTAGTGGAGATGTTTCCAATGATTTCCAATTATTTCTGAAGTCTGGATTGTGTGGACAGGAAAAACAAAGAGCTGACCAGTGTTGAGTGGATAGCCAGTGACCAGCACGGCTTCGACTGTGAACAAATCACTGAAAATGAGCACTGGGTTACTTGGTCATTCCCCAGTTGTGTAACGAAACCTGCCTGTTGTGAAGAGTCAGATGAATTCCAGATTCGCAGTGAATGGAAGGAACAATCTGTAGTGGAGATTCCAATGATTTCTGAAGTCTGCATTGTGTGGCGAGGAAAATGAGGAGCTGACCAGTGTTGAATGGATAGCCAGTGAACAGCACGGCTTCGAATGTGAACAAACAGCTTAAAACCAGTAATGCATTACTTGAACATTCACCAGTGGTGTAACGAAAGCCTGCCTGGAATGCAGATTCAGAATAATTCCATATTCGTAGTGAATGAATGGAACATTTTGTAGTGGAGATGATTCCAATGATTTCTGAAGGCTGGGTTGTGTGGACAGGAAAATGATGAGTTGACCAGCACTGAGTGGATAGCCAATTGAACAGCACATTTGCGAGTGTGAACATGCCGCTGAAAATCAGCTTTGGGTTACTTGCACATTCACCACTGGTGTAACGGTAGACTGCCTGCAGTGCAGATTCAGATAAATTCCAAATTCGCAGTGAATGAATGGAACATTCTGTAGTGGAGATAACAATGATTTATGAAGACTGGGTTGTGTGGAAAGGAAAATGAAGTCCGGAACAGAGTTGCGTGCATAGCATGGCTGCGAGTGTGAACAGGCCGCTAAAAACCAATATTGGTTTACTTGGTCATTAACCAGTGGTGTAACAAAACCTGCCTGGAGTGGAGATTAAGATGAATTACAGATTCGCATAGAATAAATGGAACATTCTCTAGTGGAGGTTCCAATGATTTCTGAAGTCTGGATTGTGTGGACATGAAAATGAATAGCTTACCAGGTTTGCGTGGATAGCCGATTGCACTGCACGGATGCGAGTCTGGACAGGCCACTGAAAACCAGCATTGGATTACTTGGACATTCACCCGCGGTGTAACGAAAACCTGCCGGGAATGGAGCTTCAAAATAATTCCAGATTCTCAGTGAATGAATGGCCCATCCTCTAGTGGACATTCGAATGATTTCTGAAGTCTGGATTGTGTGGACATGAAAATGAAATGAATCCTGTTGGGATCTTCATTTTCATGTCCACATCACCCTGCCTTCAGAAATTATTGGAATATCCAGTACAGAAAGTTCCATTCATTCTTTGCTAATCTGGAATTCATCTGAATCTGCACTCCAGGCAGGCTTTCATTACACCACTGTTGTATGTGCAATTAACTTAATGCTGATTTTCAGCGGTTTTGTTCACATTCGAAGCTATGCTGTTCACTGGCTATCGACTCAAAACTGTTCAACTCTTCATTTTCCTGTCCAAACTATCCAGACGTCGAAATCTTTGGAATCTCCACTACAGAATATTCCATTCATTCACTGCGAATCTGTGAATCCACTACAGAATGGTGAATGTTTCATTCACCACTGGTGAATGAACAAGTAACACAATGCTGGTTTTGAGCGGCCAGTTCACATTCGCAGAAGTTCTGTTCAATTGGCTATCGTCTAAAGGCTGGTAAGCTCGTCATTTTCCTGTCCACAAAACACAGCATTCAGAAATCATTAGAATGTCCATTACAGAACATTCCATTCATTCACTGCGAATCTGGAAATCATCTGAATCGGCATTGCAGGCAGGCTTTCGTTAGAGCACTGGTGAATGTCCAAGTAACGCAGTGCTGGTTTTCACCAGTCTGTTCACACTCGAAGCCAGGCTTTTCACTGTATATCCACTCAACACTGGTCAGCTCTTCATGTTCCTGTCCACACAATCCAGACTTCAGAAATCATTCGAATCTCCACTAGAGAACGGTCCATTAATTCACTGTGAGTCTGGAATTCTTCTGAATCTCCACACCCGGCAGGCTTTCGTTACACCACTGTTGAATGTCCAACTAATGCAATGCTGGTTTTCCGTGCTTTTTTCACTCTCGAAGCCGAGCTGTTCACTGGCTATCCACTTAACACCGGTCAGCTCTTCATTTTTCTGTCCAAACAATCCAGACTTCAGATATCAATGGAACCTCCACTACAGAAAGTTCCATTCATTCACTCCGAATCTGGATTTCATCTGAATCTCTACTCCCGGCAGGTTTTCGTTACACCACTGGTATATGTCCATGTAACACAATGCTTGTTTTCAGCGGCCTGTTCAGACTCATAGCCATGCTGTTAAATTGGTCATACACTCAACCCTGTTCAGCTCTTCATTTTCCTGTCCACATCACCCACCCTTCATAAATCATTGGAATGTCCACAACAAAATGTTCCATTCATTCACTGCGAATCTGGAATTCATCTGAATCTCAACTACCGGTAGGTTTTCATTACACATGACTCCTAGCCATGCTGTTCAATTGGATATCCCCTCAACCCTGTTCAGCAATTCATTTCCTGTCCACATAACCCAGCCTTCAGAAATCATTGACATCTCCACTACAGAATGTTCCATTCATTCGCTGCGAATTTGGAATTCATCTGAGTCTACACTGTAGACAGTCTTTCATTACACCACTATTGAATGTCCAAGTAACCCAATGCTGGTTTTCAGCGGTATGTTCACACTCGCCGACGTGCTGTTCAATTTGCTATCCACTCAACCCTGGTGAGCTCTTGATTTTCCTGTCCACAGAACCCAGCCTTCAGAAATCATTGGAATCTTTACTACAGATTGTTCCATTCATTCACTGCGAATCTGGAATTCATCTGAACACCCACTATTGGCAGGATTTCGTTACCCCACTGGTGAATGTCCAAGTAACCCAATGCTCGTTTTTTGCGGCCTGTTCACAATCGCAGCTGTGTTGTTCAATTGGCTATCCACTCAACCCTGGTCAGCTCTTCATTTTCCTGTCCACACAATCCAGTCTTCAGAAATCATTGGAATCTCCACTACAGATAGTTCCACCCATTCACTGCGAATCTGGAATTCATCTGACTCTTCACACCAGGCAGGTTTCCTTGCACCACTGGGGAATGACCAAGTAACCCAGTGCTCATTTTCAGCGGCCTGTTCACACTCGCAGTCGTGCTGTTCAATTGGCAATCCACTCAACCCTGGTCACCTCTTCATTTACCTGTCCACACAATCCAGCCTTCAGAAATCATTGGAATATCTGCTACAGAATGTTCCATTCATTCACTGCGAATTTGGAATTCATCTGAATCTTCACTGCAGGCAGACTTTCGTTACACCACTGTTGACTGTCCAGGTAACCCCATGCTGGTTTACAGCGGCATGTTCGTACTCGCAGACATGCTGTTTCAAATGGCTATCCACTCAATGCTGGTCAGCTCTCGATTTTATTGTCCCCATAACCCAGCCTTCAGAAATCTTTGGAATCTCCACTAGAGAATGTTCCGTTCATTCACTGCGAATCTGGAATTCATCTGAATCTGCTCTCCAGGCAGGCTTTCGTTACACCACTAGTGAATGTCCATGAAAAGCAACGCTGGTTTTCAGTGGAATGTTCACACTCGCAGAGGTGCTGATCAATTGGCTTTCCACTTAATGCTGGTCAGCTCTTCATTTTCCTGTCCACAGAGCCCATATTTCAGATAACATTGGAACTTCCACTACAGAATGTTCCATTCATTCACTGCGAATTTGGAATTCATCTGAATCTGCACTGCAGGCATTCTTTCGTTACACCACTGTTGACTGTCCAAGTAACCCCATGCTGGTTTTCAGTGACATGTTCAACTAGCAGACGTGCTGTTTCAATTGGCTATCCACTCAATGCTGGTCAGCTCTCGATTTTATTGTCCACACAATCCAGCCTTTAGAAATCATTGGAATCTCAACTACAGCATATAGCATTCAGTCTCTGTGAATCTGGAATTCATCTCATTTTCCACTCCCGGCAGGTTTTCGTTACACTGCTGCTGAATGTCCAAGTAACCTAATGCTGGTTATCAGCAGCCTGTTCACAATCACAGCCGTGCTGTTCAATTGGATATCCACTCAACCCTGGTCAGCTCTTCATTTTCCTTTCACACAACCCAGACTTCAGAAATCATTGTTATCTCCACTGCAGAATGTTCCATTCATTCACTGTGAATCCAGAATTCATCTGAATATGAACTACAGGCAGTTTATCGTAACACCACTAGTGAATGTACAAGTAAAGCAATGCTGGTTTTCAGCGGCCCTTTCAAACTCGCAGCCATTCTGTTCAATTGGCTATCGATTCAACCCTCGTCATCGCTTCATTTTCCTCTCCACACAACCCAGCCTTCAAAAATCATTTATATCTCCACTACAGAATGTTCCATTCATTCACTGCGAAATGGAATTCATATGAACATCCACTCTTGGCAGGATTTCGTTACCCCACTGCTGAATGTCCAAGTAACGTAATGCTGGTTTTCAGCGGTTTTGTTCACATACGAAGCCATGCTGTTCACTGGCTATCGACTCAAAACTGGTCAACTCTTCATTTTCCTGTCCAAACAATCCAGATGTCGTAATCATTGGAATCTCCACTGCAGAGTGTTCCATTCATTCACTGCGAATCTGGAATTCACCTGAATCTCCACTACCGGCAGGTTTTTGTTATACCACTGGTGAATGACCAAGTAACCCAATGCTGGATTTCAGCGGCCTTTTCACACTCGCAGAGGTTCTGTTCAATTGGCTATCCACTAAATGCATGTAAGCTCTTAATTTTCCTGTCCACAAAAGCCAGCATTCAGAAATCATTGGAATCTCCATTACAGAATGTTCCGTACATTCACTTCGAATCTGGAATTCATCTGAATCTGCACTGCAGGCAGGATTTCGTTAGAACTCTTGTGAATGTCCAAGTAACACAATGCTGCTTTTGACCGGTCTGTTCACACTCGAAGCCAGGCTATTCACTGGCTATCCACTCAACACTGGACAGCTCTTCATTTTCCTGTGCACACAATCCAAACTTCAGAAATCATTGGAATCTGCACTGAAGAATGTTCCATTCATTCACTGCGAATCTGGAATTCATCTGAATCACCACCTCAGGCAGCTTTTCGTTACACCACTTTTGAATGTCCAGGGAACACAATGCTGGTTATCATCGGCCTGTTCACAATCGCAGCCATGCTGTTTAATTGACTTTCCACTCAACCCTAGTCAGCTTTTCATTTTCCTGTCCACATACCCAGAAATCAGGAAACATTGGAATCTCCACTACAGAATGTTCATACATTGATTGCGAACCTGGAATTCATCTGAATCTCCACTCCAAACAGGTTTTCGATACACCACTGTTGAATGTCGAAGTAACCCAATGCTGTTTTTCAGCAGCTTTTTCTTACTCACAGCTGCGCTGTTCAATTGGCTATCGATTCAACCCTGGTCAACTCTTAATTTTCCTCTCCACACAACCCAGCCTTCAGAAATCATTTAAATCTACACTACAGAATGTTCCATTCAAAAACTCCGAATCTGGAATTCAGCTGAACGTCCACTCACGGCATGTTTTCGTTACACCACTGATCAATGACCAATTAAACCAATGCTGGTTTTCACCCAACTGTTCACACTCGAAGCCGTGCTGTTCACTGGCTGTCCACTCAACCCTGGTCAGCTCTTCATTTTCATCTCCACAAAACCCAGACTTCAGAAATCATTGTAACCTCCACTACAGAATGTTCCATTCACTCACTGCGTATCTGAAATTCATCTGACTCTGCATTCAAGGCATTTATTCATTACTCCGCTGCTGAATATCCAAGCAACCCAATGCTCGTATTCAGCAGCCTGTTGACAATTGCAGCCGTACTGTTCAATTGGCTCTCCACGCAACCCTGGTCAGCTCTTCATTTTCCTGTACACACAACCCAGACTTCAGAATTTATTGGAACCTAGACTACATAATGTTCCATTCATTCACTGCGAGTCTGGAATTCATCGGAATCTCCACTACCGGCAGATTTACATTAAAACACTGGTGGATGTCCAAGTAATCCAATGATGCTTTTCAGTGGCCTGCTCAGACTCGTAGCCGGGTTACTCAATTGGCTATCCACTCAAACCTGTTCAGCTCTGCATTTTCCTGTCCACATCACCCAGCCTTCAGAAATCATTGGAATCTCCACTACAGAATGTTCCATTCATTCACTGCGAATCTGGAATTAATCTGACTCTCCACTCCAGGCAGGTTTTCGTTACACAACTTTTGAAAGTCCAAGAAAAACACAATGCTCTTTTTCAGCAGCAAGTTCACACTAGCAGATGTGCTGTTCAATTGGCTATCCACTAAACCCTTTACAGCTCTTCATTTTCCTGACCACATCACGCAGCTTTCAGAAATCATTGGATTCTCCACTACAGAACGTTCCATTCATTCATTGTGAATCTGGAATTAATCTGAACTTGCATTCCAGGCAGGCTTACGTTACATCACTGGTAAATGTCGAAGTAACGCAATGCTTGTTTACCGTGGTCTGTTCACACTCGAAGCCGTGCTGTTCACTGGCTATCCACTCAACACTGGTCAGCTTTTCATTTCCTTTCCACACAATCCAGACTTCAGAAATTTATGGATTGTCCACTACAGAATGTTTCATTCACTCACTGTGAATCAGGAATTCATCTGACTCTGCACTCAAGGCAGGAATTTTTACACCACTGTTGAATGTCCAAGTAACCCAATGCTGGTTTACAGTGGCCTGCTCAGACTCGAAGCCATGCTGTTCAATTGGCTATCCACTCAACCCTGTTGAGCTCTCCATTTTACTGTCCACAAAACCCAGACATCAGAAATCATTGGAACCTCCACTACAGAATGTTCCATTTATTACCTGCGAATCTGGAATTCATCGTAATACGCCCCATAGGCAGGTTTTCGTTTCACCACTGGTGAATGTCCAAGTAACCCAATGCTTGTGTTCAGCGGCCTGCTCATACTTGCAGCCGTGCTGTTCAATTGGCTATCCACTAAATCCTGTTCAGCTCTGCATTTTCCAGTCCACATCACCCAGCCTTCTGAAATCATTGGAATCTCCACTACAGAGTGTTCCATTCATTCACGGCGAATCTGGAATTCATCTGATTCTCCACTCCAGGAAGGTTTTCGTTACACCACTGGTGAATGACAAAGTAACCAAATGCTAGATTTCAGTTGCCTCTTCACACTTGCAGCTGTGCTGTTCAATTTCCCATCCCCTAAACCCTGGTTAGCTCTTCATTTTCCTGTCTAAACCACCCAGATATACAGAAATCATTGGAACCTCCACTACAGTATGTTCCATTCATTCCCTGCGAATCTGGATTTAATTTGAATCTGCTCTCCAGTCAGGCTTTGGTTATACCAATGGTGAATGTCCCAGAAACACAATGCTGTTTTTCAATGGCATGTTCAGACACGCAGACGTGCTATTCTCTTGGCTATCCACTCATCCCTTTTCAGCTCTTCCTTTTCCTTTCCACATCATGCCTTCAGAAAACATTGGATTCTCCACTAAAGAACATTCCTTTCATTCATTGCGATTCTGGAAATAATCTGAACCTGCATCCCAGGCAGGCTTTCGTTACACCACTGGTGAATGTCCAAGTAGCGAAATGCTGGTTTTCAGGCATGTGTTCACACTCGAAGCTGTGCTGTTCACTGGCTGTCCACTCAACACTGGTCAGCTTTTCATTTCCTTTCCACATAGTCCAGAGTTGACAAATCATTGTAACTTAACTCTGGCTTTCGTTACACCCCTGCTGAATGTCCAAGTAACACAATGCCGGTTTTCAGCGGCTTTTTCATACTCGCAGATGTGGTGTTCAACTGGCTATCGATTCAATCATGGTCAGCTCTTCATTTTAATGTTCACACAACCCAGACTTCAGAAAGCATTGTTAACACCACTACAAAATGTTCCATTCATTCACTGCGAATCTGGAATAAATCTGAATCTCTACTCCAGGTAGGCCTTTGTAACACCACTGGTGAATGTCCAAGAAACCCAAAGCTGGTTATCAGCAGCCTTTTCCCACTCTCAGCCCTGCTGTTCACTGGCTATCCACTTAACACTGGTCAGCTCTTCATTTTCCTGTTCACAGAACCCAGACTTCAGAAATCATTGGACTCTCCATTACAGAATGTTCCATTCATTTACTGCGAATCTGGAATTCATCTGACTCTCCACTCCAGGCAGGTTTCCGTTACTCCACTGGTGAATGTCCAAGTGACGCAATGCTGGTTTTCAGCGGCCTTTTGATACTCACAGCTGTTCTATTCAATTGGCTACCAATTCAACAATGGTGAGCTCTTCATTTTCCTGTCCACACCAACCAGCCTTCAGAAATCATTGGAATCTACATTATAGCATGTTCCATTCATTCACTGCGAATCGGGAATTCATCTGACTCTCCACTCTTGCCAGGTTTTCGTTACACCACTGTTGAATGTCCAAGTAACACAATGCTGGTTTTCAGCCTCCTTTTCATACTCACGCATTGCTGTTCAATTTTCTTTTACTTCAACCCTGGTCAGCTCTTCATATTCCTGTCCACACCACCCAGCCTTCAGAAATCATTTAAAAATCCACAACAGAATGTTCCATTCATTCACTGCGAATCTAGAATTCATCTGAATCTCCACTAAAGGCATAACGCTGTTACACCACTGGTGAATGTCCAAGTAACCCAAAACTGGTTTTCAGCAGCCTGTTCCCACTCGCAGCCCTGCTATTCACTAGCTATTCAATCAAAACTGGTCAGCTGTTCATTTTACTGTCCACACAGCCCAGCCTTCAGAAATCATTGGAATCTCCACTACAGAATGTTTCATTCATCCACTACGAATCTGGAATTCTTCTGAATCTCCACTACCGGGAGGTTTTCGTTATACATCTGCTGATTGTCCAGGTAAGCCAATGCTGGTATTCAGCGGACTGTTCAGACTCTCAGCGGTGCTGTTCAATTGGCTATCCACTCAATTTTGTTCAGCTCTTCATTTTCCTGTTCACATCACCCAACCTTTAGATACTATTGGTAACTCCACTTCAGAATGTTCCATTCATTCACTGCGAATCTGGAATTCATCTGCATATGCACTGAGGCAGGCTTTCGTTACACCACTGCTGAATGTCCAAGTAACCCAATGCTGGTTTTCAGCGGCATGTTTACACTCGCAGCCGTTCTATTCAATTGGCTACCGATTCTTCACTGGTGAGCACTCCATTTTCCTGTCCACACCAAAGAGCCTTCAGAAATCATTGGAATCTCCATTATAGCATGTTCCATTCATTCACTGCCAATCGGGTATTCATCTGACTCTCCACTCTTGCCAGGTTTTCATTACACCACTGTTGAATGTCCAAGTAACACAATGCTGGTTTTCAGCCTCCTTTTCATACTCGTGCGTTGCTGTTCAATTGACTTTCGCTTCAACCCTAGTCAGCTCTTCATATTCCTGTCCACAGAACCCAGCCTTCAGAAGTCATTTAAAAATCCACCACAGAATGTTACATTCATTCCCTGCGAATCTAGAATTCATCTGAATCTCCACTGAAGGCATATCTCTTTTACACCACTGGGGAATGTCCAAGTAACCCAAAGCTGGTTTTCAGCAGCCTGTTCCCACTCGCAGCCCTGCTATTCACTAGCTATTCAATCAAAACTGGTCAGCTGTTCATTTTACTGTCCACTCAGCCCAGCCTTCAGAAATCATTGGAATCTCCACTACAGAATGTTTCGTTCATCCACTTCGAATCTGGAATTCTTCTGAATCTCCACTACTGGGAGGTTTTCGTTATACATCTGCTGATTGTCCAGGTAAGCCAATGCTGGTATTCAGCAGCCTGTTCAGACTCGCAGCGGTGCTGTTCAGTTGGTTATCCACTCAATTTTGTTCAGCTCTTCATTTTCCTGTTCACATCACCCAACCTTTAGATACTATTGGTAACTCCACTTCAGAATGTTCCATTCATTCACTGCGAATCTGGAATTCATCTGAATATGCACTGAGGCAGGCTTTCATTACACCACTGCTGAATGTCCAAGTAACCCAATGCTGGTTTTCAGCGGCATGTTCTCACTCGTAGACGTGCTGTTCAATTGGCTATCCAATCAATGCTGGTCAGCTCTTCATTTTCCTGTCCACACAACCCAGAATTCAGAAATCATTGAAATCTGCACTACAGATTGTTCCATTCATTCACTGCGAATCTGGAATTAATCTGAATCTGCACTCCAGGGTGTCTTTCATTATTACACTGTTTAATGTACAAGTTACCCTAATGATGGTTTTCAGCAGCCTGTTCACAATCGCTGCCATTCTGTTAAATTGGCTATCCACTCCACCCTGGTCAGCTCTTCATCATCTTCTCCACACCATCCAGACTTCAGAAATCATTGGAATCTCCACTACAGAATGTTCCATTAATTCACTGCGAATCTGAAATTCATCTGACTCTGAACTCAAGGCAGGTTTTCGTTACACCGTTGTTGAATGTCCAAATAACCCAATGCTGGTTTTCAGAGGCCTTTTCACACTCGCTGACGTGCTGTTCAATTGGCTATCCTCACAACCCTGGTCAGCACTTCATTTTCCTGTCCACAAAATCCAGACTTCAGAAATCATTGTTATCTCCACTACAGAATATTACAGCCCGGCAAGCTACCGAGAGTATTCGGTTTGCCAGACACAGTAACAACAAAGTCTCCAATGGAGACGTTACTGGGCCGGCTCGAGCAAATCGACGATCAACGGGAGGGCCTTTACCTTAACTTTTACCACTGCAAATTTGGAATTCATCTGAATCTGCACTGAGGTTACACCACTGGTGAATGTCTAAGTAATCCAATGCTGGTTTTCAGCGGTTTGATCACACTCGCAGCCGTGTTGTTCAATTGGCTATCCACTCAATGCTGGTCAGCTTTTCATTTTCCTGTCCACACAATTCAGACTTCAGTAAACATTGGAATCACTACTTCAGAAAGTTCCATTCATTCACTGCGAATCTGGAATTCATCTGACTCTCCACTCCAGGCAGGATTTAGTTACAACACTAGTGAATGCCCAAGTAACCCAATGCTGGTTTTCAGCGGACTGTTCACACTCGCAGCCGTGCTATTCAATTTACCATCCACTATACCCTGGTTAGCTCTTCATTTTCCTGTCCATACAACCCAGCCTTCATAAATCATTGTTATCTCCACTACAGAATGTTCCTTTCATTCACTGCGAATCTGGAATTCATCTGATTCTCCACTCCCTGCAGGCTTTTGTTACACCACTGGGGAATGTCCACGAAAAACACACTGCTCGTTTTCAGCGGCATGTTCACACTCGCAGACGTGCTGTTCAATTAGCTATCCACTAAACCATTTTCAGCTCTTCATTTTCCTGTCCACATCACGCAGCCTTCAGAAATCATTGGATTCTCCACTTCAGAACGTTCCAATCATTCATTGCGAATCTGGAATTAATCTGAACTTGCATTCCAGGCAGGCTTTCGTTACATCACTGGTCAATGTCCAAGTAGCGCAATGCTGGTTTACAGTGGTCTGTTCACACTCGAAACCGTGCTGTTCACTGGCTATCCACTCAACACTGGTCAGCTTTTCATTTCCTTTCCACACAATCCAGACTTCAGAAATTATTGGATTCTCCACTACAAAATGTTTCATTCACTCACTGTGAATCTGGAATTCATCTCACTCTGCATTCAAGTCAGGTTTTTTAACACCTCTGTTGAATGTCCAAGTAACCTAATGCTGGTTTTCAGTGGCCTGCTCAGATTCGCAGCCGTTCTGTTCAATTGGCGATCCACTCAACCCTGTTTAGCTCTGCATTTTACTTTCCACACAACCCAGACATCACAAATCATTGGAACCTCCACTACAGAATGTTCCATTCATTCACTGTGAATCTGGAATTCATCGGAATCTGCACTTCTGGCAGGTTTTCGTTATACCACTGGTGAATGTCCAAGTAAGACAATGCTGGTTTTCAGCGTCCTGTTCAGATTTGCAGCCGTGCATTTCAATTGGCTATCCACTCAAGCCTGGTCAGATATTCATTTTCCTGTCAACACCACACAGACTTCAGAAATCATTGGAAACTCCACTACAGAATGTTCCATACATTCACTGCGAATCTGGAATACATCTGAATTTCCACTCCAGGCTGCTTTTCGTTACACTACTGGTGAATGTCCAAGTAACACAATGCTGGTTTTCAGCAGCATGTTCTCAATCGCAGCTGTGCTGTTCAATTGGCTATCCACTTAAGCCTGTTCAGCTCTGCGTTTTCCTCTCCACACCACCCAGACTTCAGAAATCATTGGAACCTCCACTACAGAACATTCCATACATTCACTGCGAATCTGGAATTCATCTGACTCTCCACTCAGGGCAGGTTTTCGTTACACCACTGTTGAATGTCCAAGTAACGCAATGCTGGTTTTCAGCAGCATGTTCACAATCGCAGCTGTGCTGTTCAATTGGCTATCCAACCAATACTGGTCAGCTCTACATTTTCCTGTTCACATCACCCAGCCTTCTGAAATCATTGAAATCTCTACTACAGAATGTTCCATTCGTTATCTGTGATTCTGGTATTTATCTTACTCTCCACTCCAGGCAGGTTTTCGTTACACCACTGTTGAATGTCCAAGTAACGCAATGCTGGTTTTCAGCAGCATGTTCACAATCGCAGCTGTGCTGTTCAATTGGCTATCCAACCAATACTGGTCAGCTCTACATTTTCCTGTTCACATCACCCAGCCTTCTGAAATCATTGAAATCTCTACTACAGAATGTTCCATTCGTTATCTGTGATTCTGGTATTTATCTTACTCTCCACTCCAGGCAGGTTTTCGTTACACCACTGTTGAATGTCCAAGTAACGCAATGCTGGTTTTCAGCAGCATGTTCACAATCGCAGCTGTGCTGTTCAATTGGCTATCCAACCAATATTGGTCAGCTCTACACTTTCCTGTTCACATCACCCAGCCTTCTGAAATCATTGAAATCTCTACTACAGAATGTTCCATTCATTATCTGTGATTCTGGTATTTATCTTACTCTCCACTCCAGGCAGGTTTTCGTTTCACCACTGTTGAATGTCCAAGTAACCCAATGCTGGTTTTCTCCGGCATTTTCACAGTCGCAGATGTGCTGTTCAATTGGCTATTCACACAACACTGGTCAGCTCTGCGTTTTCCTCTCCACACCACCCAGACTTCAGAAATCATTGGAACCTCCACTACAGAACGTTCCATACATTCACTGCGAATCTGGAATTCATCTGACTCTCCACTCCAGGCAGGTTTTCGTTACAAAGCTGGTGAATGACAAAGTAACCCAATGCTGATTTTCAGCAGCCTGTTCACACTCACAGCTCTGCTGTTCAATTTCCCATCCCCTAAACCCTGGTTAGCTCTTCATTTTCCTGTCTAAACCACCCAGATATACAGAAATCATTGGAACCTCCACTACAGTATGTTCCATTCATTCACTGCGAATGTGGAATTAATCTGAATCTGCTCTCCAGTCAGGTTTTCGTTATACCAATGGTGAATGTCCCAGTAACCCAATGCTGGTTTTCAACGGCCTGTTCAGACACGCAGCCGTGCTGTTCAATGGGCTATCCACTCATCCCTTTTCAGCTCTATCTTTTCCTTTCCACATCACGCAGCGTTTAGAAACCATTGGATTCTCCACTACATCACGTTCCTTTCATTTAATGCGAATCTGGAAACAATCTGAACCTGCACTCCAGGCAGGCTTTCGTTACACCACTGGTGAATGTCCAAGTAGCGAAATGCTGGTTTTCAGCGGTCTGTTCACACTCAAAGCTGTACTGTTCACTGGCTATGCACTCAACACTGGTCAGATTTTCATTTCCTTTCCACACAGACCAGACTTCAGAAATCATTGTAACTTAACACTGGCTTTCATTACACCTCTGCAGAAAGTCCATGTAACTCAATGCCGGTTTACAGCGGCTTTTTCATACGCACAGATGTGGTGTTCAACTGGCTATCGATTCAACCATTATCAGCTCTTCCTTTTAATGTTCACACAACCCAGCCTTCCGAAAACATTGTTATCACCACTACAAAATGTTCCATTCATTCACTGCAAATCTGGAATAAATCTGAATCTCTACTCCAGGTAGGCCTTTGCAACACCACTGGTGAATGTCCAAGAAACCCAAAGCTGGTTATCAGCAGCCTTTTCCCACTCTCAGCCCTGCTGTTCACTGGCTATCCACTTAACACTGGTCAGCTCTTCATTTTCCTGTTCACAGAACCCAGACTTCAGAAATCATTGGACTCTCCATTACAGAATGTTCCATTAATTTACTGCGAATCTGGAATTCATCTGACTCTCCACTCCAGGCAGGTTTCCGTTACTCCACTGGTGAATGTCCAAGTGACGCAATGCTGGTTTTCAGCGGCCTTTTGATACTCACAGCTGTTCTATTCAATTGGCTACCGATTCATCACTGGTGAGCACTCCATTTTCCTTTCCACACCAAAGAGCCTTCAGAAATCATTGAAATCTCCATTATATAATGTTCCATTCATTCACTGCGAATCTGGAATTCATCTGACGCTCCACTCTTGCCAGGTTTTCGTTACACCACTGTTGAATGTCCAAGTAACACAATGCTGGTTTTCAGTCTCCTTTTCAGACTCGCAGCCTTACTGTTCTACTGGCTTTCGATTCAACCCTAGCCAGCTCTTCATTTTCCTGTCCACACCACCTAGCATTCAGAAACCATTTAAAACTCCACTACAGAATGTTCCATTCACTCACTGCGAATCTGGAATTCATCTGACTCTGCACTCAAGGCAGGTTTTCGTTACACCGCCTTTGAATGTCCAAATAACCCAATGCGGTTTTCAGCGGCCTGATCACAATGACAGCCCTACTGTTCAATTGGCTATCCACTAAACACTGGTCAGCACTTCATTTTCCTGTCCACACAACCCAGACTTCAGAAATCATTGGAACCTGCGCTACAGAATGTTCCATTCATTCTCTGCAAATCTGGAATTCAGTGGATTCTCCAATACAGGCAGGTTTTCGTTACACCACTGGAGAATGTTCAAGTATCCCAATGCTGCTTTCAGCGGCTTGTTCAGACTCGCAGCCATGCGGTTAAATTGGCTATCCACTCAAACCTGTTCAGCTCTGCATTTTCCTGTCCACATCACCAAACCTTTAGAAATCATTGGAATCTAAAGCAAAGAATGTTCCATTCATTCACTGAGAATCTGGAATTCATCAGCCTCTCCACTCCAGGCAGGTTTTCGTTACGCCACTCTTGAATGTCCAAGTAACCTAATGCTCGTTTTCAGTGGCATGTTCACACTCGCAGACATGCTGTTCAATTGGCTATCCTCTAAACCCTGGTCAGCTCTTCATTTTCCTGTCCACACAGACCACCCTTCAGAAATCATTGGAATCTCCACTACTGAATGTTCCATTCATTCACTGAGAATAGGGAATTAATCTGAATCTGCACTCCAGGCAGGCTTTCATTACTCCACTGGTGAAAATACGAGTAACGCAATACTGGTTTTCAGCGGTCTGTTCACACTCACAGCCTCGCTGTTCAATTGCCTATCCACTCAATACTGGTCAGTTCTTCATTTTTCTGTCCACACAATTCAGAATTCAATAATTTTTGGAATCTCCACTACAGAATATTCCATTCATTTACTGTGTATCTAGAATTCATTGGAATCTCCATTACCGGCAGGTTTTCGTTACACAACTGGTGAATGTCTAAGTAACCCAATGCTGGTTTTCAGCGGTCTATTCATACTCGCAAACGTGCTTTTCAATTGACTATCCACGCAATGCTGGTCAGCTCTTCAATTTCCTGTCCTCACAGCCCAGCCTTATGAAATCATTTGAATCTCCATACAGAACGTTCCATTCATTCAATGCGAATTTGGAATTCATCTGAATCTCCACTCCAGGCAGGATTTCGTTACACCACTGGTTAATGTCCAAGTAACCCAATGCTGGTTTTCAGTGGCCTGTTCACACTCACAGCCGTGCTATTCAATTTGCCATCCACTAAACACTGGTTAGCTCTTCATTTTCCTGTCCACACAACCCAGCCTTCAGAAATCATTGTTTTCTCCACTACAGAATGTTCCATTCATTCACTGCGGATCTGGAATTCATCTGAATCTCCAATCCGGGTAGGCTTTCGTTACACCGCTGGTGTATGTCCAAGTAACCCAATGCTGGATTTCAGCGGCTTTTTCATACTCGCAGACGTGGTGATCAACTGGCTATCAATTCAACCATGGTCAGTTCTTCATTTTACTGTCCACACAACCCATCACTCAGAAAACATTGTTATCTCCAATAGAGAATGTTCCATTCATTCACTGTAATCTGGAATTAATTTGAATCTCTACTCCAGGTAGGCTTTTGTTACACCACTGGTGAATGTCTAAATAATCCAAAGATGGTTTTCAGCAGCCTGTTCCCACTCACAGCCCTGCTGTTCACTGGCTATCCACTTAACACCGGTCAGTTCTTCATTTTCCTTTCCACACAACCCAGACTTCAGAAATGATTGAACTCTCCAATAGATAATGTTCCATTCATTCACTGCGAATCTGGAATTCATCTGACTCTCCACTCCAGGCTGCTTTTCGTTACACCACTGATGAATACCCAAGTGACACAATGCTGGTTTTCAGCGGGCTTTTCATATTCGCAGCCGTTCTCTTTAATTGGCTACATATTCAACCCTGATGATTTCTTCATTTTCCTGTCCACACAAACGAGCATTCAGATATCATTGGAATCTCCATTATAGAATGTTCCATTCATTCACTGCGAGTCTGGAATTCATCTGACTTTCCACACCTGCCAGGTTTTCGTTACAACACCATTGAATGTCCAAGTAACACAATTCTGGTTTTCAGCCTCATTTTCACACTCGCTCTTCAATTGGCTATCGATTCAACCCTGGTCAGCTATTCATTTTCCTGTACACAGAACTCAGCCTTCAGAAATCATTGAAATCTCCACTACATAATGTTCCATTCATTCACTGCGAATCTTGAATTCATCTCAATCTCCACTAAATGCAGATCTCTGTTAAACCACTGGTGAATGTCCAAATAACCCAAAGCTGG
The DNA here is from genome assembly GCF_029834395.1 of Sorex fumeus. Classification (NCBI taxonomy): domain Eukaryota; kingdom Metazoa; phylum Chordata; class Mammalia; order Eulipotyphla; family Soricidae; genus Sorex; species Sorex fumeus. The sequence goes on along the minus strand of NW_026606140.1, from coordinate 1,785,352 downwards.
TTTTCAGCAGCCTGTTGCCACTTGCAGCCCTGCTATTCACTAGCTATCCACTCAAAACTGGATCTGAATCTTCAATCCAGGCAGGCTTTCGTTATACCACTGGTGAGTTACCAAGTAACCCAATGCTGGTTTTCAGCATCCTGTACAGACTCGCAGCCATGTTGTTCAATTGGCTATCCACTCAAGCCTGGTCAGCTCTTCGTTTTCCTGTCCACATCACCCAGCCTTCAGAAATCATTTTAACCTCCATTACAGAATGTTCCATTCATTCACATCGAATCTGGAATTCATCTGACTCTCCAATCCAGGGAGTATTTCGTTACACCACTGGTGAATGTCCAAGTAGCGCAATGCTGGTTTACAGTGGTCTTTTCACACTCGAAGCCGTGCTGTTCACTGGCTATCCACTCAACTCTGGTCAGCTTTTCATTTCCTGTCCACACAGTCCAGACTTCAGAAATAATTGGATTCTCCACTACAAAGTGTTCCATTCACTCACTGCGAATCTGGAATTCATCTGACTCTGCACTCAAGGCACGTTTTCGTTACAGCGCTGTTGAATGTCCAAGAAACCCAATGCTGGTTTTCAGCGGCCTGTTCACAATCCAGTCATGCTGTTCGATTGGCTATCGAATGAACCCTGGTCAACTCTTCCTTTTCCTGTTCACACAACCCATCCTTTAGAAATCATTGGAACCTCCACTGCAGAATGTTCCGTAAATTCACTGCTAATCATAAATTCATCTGAATCTCCAGTCCATTCCACCACTGGTGAATGTCCAAGTAACCAAATGCTGGTTTTCAGCAGCCAGTTAACACTTGCAGCCCTGCTGTTCACTGGTTATCCACTCCACCCTGGTCAGCTCTTCATTTTGCTATGCAAACAATCCAGACATAAGAAAACTCTCCACTACAGAATGTTCCAATCTTTCATTGCGATTCTTGAATTTATCTGAATCTGCATTATAGGCAGGCTTTCGTTACAACACTGGTTAATGTCAAAGTAACACAATGCTGGTTTTCATCGACCTATTCATACTCCAGCCCGTGCTGTTTTATTGGCTATCGATTCAAACCTGGTCAGCTCTTCTTTTTCCTGTCCACCCAACCCAGCCTTCAGAAATCATTGGAATCTCCACTACAGATTGTTACATCATTCACTACGAATCTGAAATTCATAGGACTCTGCACTAAAGACAGGTTTTCTTTACACTACTGCTGAATGACCAAGTAACCAAAAGTTGATTTTCAGTGGCCTGTTCACACTCGCAGTAGTACTGTTAAATTGGCTATCCACTCAACCTTGTTCAGCTCTTCATTGTCCTGTCCACATAACCCAGTCTTCAGAAATCACTGGAATCTCCACTACCAGAATGTTACTTTAATTCACTGCGAATCTAGAATTCATCTGAATCTCCACTCCCGGCAGGTTTTCATTTCACCATTGGTGAATGTCCAAGGAACCGAATGCTGGCTTTTAGCGGCCTGTTCAGAACTGCGGCATTGCTGTTCAACTGGTTATCCACTCATCACTGGTCAGCTCTTCATTTTCCTGTCCACGCAAGCCACCCATCAGAAATCATCGGAAACTCCACTACAGAATGTTCCCTACATTCACTACTAATCTGGAATTCATCTGAATCTCCACTCCAGGCAGGCTTTCGTTACAACACTGGTTATTGTCCAAGTAACCTAATGCTGGTTTTCAGTGGCCTGTTCAGACTCGCAGCCGTGCTGTTAAATTGGCTATCCACTCAACACTGTTCATCCCTACATTTTCCTGTTCACATCATCCAGCCTTCATAAATCATTAGAATCTCCACTACAGAATGTTCAATTCATTCACTTTGAATCTGGAATACATTTGACTCTCCACTCCAGGCAGGTATCCTTTACATCACTGGTGAATGACCAATTAACTCAATGCGGGTTTTCAGTGGCCTGTTGACACTCGCAGCCGTGCTGTGCAATTCGCTATCCACTCAACCCAGGTCAGCTCTTCATTTTACCGTCCACACAACCCAGCCTACAGAAATCATTGTTATCTCCATTACAGAATGTTCCATGCATTCACTGCGAATTTTAAATTCATCTGAATCTGCACTGCAGGCAGACTTTCGTTACACCACTTGTGAATGCCAACTTAGCCAATGATGGTTTTCAGCGGCATGTTCACACTAGCAGATGTGTTGTTCAATTGGCTATCCACTCAAACCAGTTCAGCTGTTTATTTTCCTGTCCACACAAAACAGACTTCAAAAATCATTTGAAACTCCTCTACAGAATGTTCCATTCATTCACTGCGCATATGAAATTCATCTGAATCTCCACTCCAGGCAGGTTTCGTTACACCACTGGTGAATGTCAAAATAATCCAATGCTATTTTTAAGCGGCCTTTTCTTACTCACAGGCGCGCTGTTCAATTGGCTATCGATTCAACCCTGGTCAACTCTTCATTTTCCTGTCCAGACAACCCAACCTTCAGAAATCGTTGGAATCTCCAATACAGAATGATTGATTCATTCACTGCGAATCTGGAATTCATCTGACTGCACTACAAGCAGATTTTCGATACACCATTGTTGAATGTCCAAGGAACCCAATTCTTTTTATCAGTGGCCTGTTCACAATCTTCGCCATGCTTTTCAATTGGCTATCCACTCAACCCTGGTCAATTCTTCATTTTCCTGTCCATAAAACACAGATTTCAAAAATCATTGGAATCTCCACTACAGAATGTTCCATACATTCAATGAGAATCTCGAATTCAACTAAATCTCCACTCCATGCAGATTTTCCTTACACCACTGGTGAATGTCCAAGTGAGCCAATGCTGGATTTCAGCGAACTTTTCATACTCACAGCCGTGCTGTTTTATTGGCTATCGATTCAAACCTGGTCAGCTCTTCTTTTTCTTGTCCACCCAACCCAGCCTTTAGAAATCATTGGAAGCTCCACTAAAGATTGTTCCATTAATTCACTGCGAATATGGAATTCATCTAACTCTCCACTCCAGGCAGGTTTTCGTTACACCACTGATGAATAAGCAAGTAACCCAATGCTGGTTTTCAGCAGCCTGTTCACACTCACAGTAGTGCTGTTCAATTGGCTATCCACTCAACCCAAGTTAGCTGATCATTTTCCTGTCCACATAATCCAGACCTCAGAAATCATTGTTATCTCCACTACAGAATGTTCCATTCATTAACTGCAAATCTGGAATTTATCTGAATCTGCACTGCAGGCAGTATTTCGTTACGCTACTGGTGAATGTCCAAGTAAATCAATGATGGCTTTCAGCGGCCTGTTCACAGTCGCAGACGTGCTGTTCAACTAGCCATCCACACAATCCTCGTCACCTCTTCATTTTCCCGTCCACACAACCCAGCCTACAGAAATCATTTTTAACTCCACTACAGAAGGTTCCATTAATTCACTGCGAATCTGGAATTAATCTGAATCTGCACTCTCGTCAGGCTCTCGTTACACCACTGGTGAAAGTCCAAGGAACGCAATGCTGGTTTTCAGTGGTCTGTTCACACTGGAATCCGTACTGTTGAATGGCTATCCATTCAATACTGGTCAGCTCTTCATTTTACTGTCCTCAAAATCCAGATATCAGAAATCATTGGAATCTCCACTACAGAGTTTTCCATTCATTCACTGCCAATCTGGCATTCATATGAATCTCCACTCTCGGTAGGTATTCGTTACACCACTGGTGAATGTAAAAGTAACACAATGCTCGTATTCATCGGCATTTTCATACTCGCAGCCGTGCTTTTCTATTGGCTATCGATTCAACCCTGGTCAGCTCATCATTTTATTGTCCACACAACCATGCATTCATCAATCATTTAAATCTCCCCTACATAATGTTCCGTTAATTCATTGTGAATGAGGAATTCATCTAAATCTCCACTCCGGGCAGGTTTTTGTTACACCACTTATGAAAGTCCAAGTAACCCAAAGCTGGTTTTCACCATCTAGTTCACAGTCGCAGCTCTGCTGTTCACTGGCTATCCAACCCACCTTGGTCAGCTCTTCATTTTGCTATGCAGACAACCCAGACTTAAGAAATCATTGGACTCTCCACTACAGAACGTTACATTCATTCACTGCGATTCTGGAATAAATCAGAATCTGCACTCCAGCAGGCTTTCTTTACACCACTGGTGAATATCCAAGTAACGCAATGCTGGTTTTCAGCGGTCTCTTCACACTCGTAGCCGTAGCTCGTGTTCACTGGCTATCAACTGAACACACGTCAGTTCTTCATTTTCCTGTCCACACAATCTAGACTTCAAAATCATTGGAATCTGCATTACAGAATGTCCCATTCATTCACTGCGAATCTGGAATTCATCTGATTCTTCCCTCCTGGCAGGTTTCCTTTACACCACTCGTGAATGTCCAAGTAAACTAATGCTGGATTTCATCAGCCTGTTCAGACTCGCATCCGTGTTGTTCAATTGGGTATCCACTCAACCCTGTTCAGATCTTAGTTTTCCTCTCCATATAACCCAGCCTTCAAAAAACATTGGAATCTCCAATGCAAAATGTTCCATTCATTCACTGTGAATCTGGAAAGCATTTGACTCTCCAATCCAGTCAGGTTATCGTTACACCACTGGTGAAGGTTACACCACTGCACTCCAGCAGGCTTTCTTTACACCACTGGTGAAGGACCAAGAAACCCAATGCGGGTTTTCAGCGGCCTGTTCACACTACAGTTTCATTTACAAAGAACCCAACCCTCAGAAATTATCCGTAACTCCACTCCAGAATGTTCCATTCATCCACTGCGAATTTGGAATTCATCTGAATCTGCATTGCAGCCAGTCTTTCGTTTCACCACTGGTGAATGTCCAAGTAACCCAAAGCTGGGTTTCAGCGGCCTTTTCATACTCGCAGCCGTGCTGTTTTATTGGTTATCGATTCAACCATGGTCAGCTCTTCTTTTCCTGTCCACATAACCCAGCCTTCAGAAATCATTGGAATCTCCACTAATGAATGTTCCATTCATTCACGGTGAATCTGGAATTCATCAAACTCTCCAATACAGGCAGGTTTGCATTGCAGCACTGCTGAATTACCAAGTAACCCAATGCTGGTATTCAGCGGCATATTCACACTCACAGACGTGTTTTTCAATTGGCTATCCAGTCAACCCAGGTCAGCTCTTCATTTACTCGTCCACAAAAACCAGCCTAAAGAAATCAATGTTATCTCCACTACAGAACATTCCATTCATTCACTGCGAATCTGCAATTAATCTGAATCTGCGCTCAACCCAGGCTTTGGTTACACCACTACTGAATATCTAAGTAACACAATGCTGGTTTTCAGCAGTATGTTCTCACTCGAAGTCGTGCTGTTCACTGGCTATCCACTCAACACTGGCCAGCTCTTCATTTTCCTGTCCACACAATCCAGACTTCAGAAATCATTGGAATTTCCACTACAGAATGTTACAAACATTCATTGCGAATCTGGAATTAATCCTAATCTCCACTCCAGGCAGGTTTTTTTACACAAGTGGTGAATGTCCAAGTAACACAATGCTGGATTTCAGCAGCCAGTTCACACTTGCAGCCCTGCTGTTCACTGGCTATCCACTCCACCATGGTCATCTCTTCATTTTGCTATGCAAACAACCCAGACATAATAAATCATTGGACTCTCCACTAGAGAATGATTCAATAATTCACTGCGATTCTGGAATTAATCTGAAACTGCACTCCAGGCAGGCTTTCGTTACACCACTGGAGAATGTCCAAGGAACCCAATGCTGGTTTGCAGCGGCCTGTTCACAATCGCAGCCATGCTGTTAATTGGATATCCCCTCAACCCTGGTCAGCTCTTCATTTTCCTGTACACACAATCCAGAATTCAGAAATCACAGTTTTCAGCGGCCTCATCAGACTCGCAGCCGTGCTGTTCAATAGGATATCCACTCAGTCCTGTTCAGCTCTTCATTTTCCTGTCAACACAACCCAGCCTTCAGAAATCATTGAAATCTCCAATACAGAATGTTCCATTCATTCACTGCGAATCTGGAATTCATCTGACTCTGCACTCCAGGCAGGTTTTCGATACACCACTGTTAAATGTCCAAGTAACCCAATGCTGGTTATCAGAGGCCTGTTCACATTCGCAGCCATGCTTTTCTATTGGCTATTCACTCAACCCTGGTCAACGCTTCATTTTCCTGTCTAAACAAACCAGGCTTCAAAAATCATTTGAATCTCCACTACAGAATATTCCACACATTCAATGGGAATCTGGAATTCAACTGAAACTCCACTCCAGGCAGGTTTTCGTTACACCACTGGTGAATGTCCAAGTAATGCAATGCTGATTTTTCAGCGGTCTGTTCACACTCGTACCCGTGCTATTCACTGGCTATCAACTCAACTCTGGTCAGCTCTTCATTTTCGTGTCCACACAATTCAGACTTAAGAAATCATTGGAAACTGCACTATAGAATATTCCATTCATTCACCGCGAATCTGGAATTCATCTGAATCTCCACACCTGGCAGTTTTTCGTTACACCACTCGTGAATGTCCAAGTAAACCAATGCTGGTTTTCAGGGGCCAGTTCACACTCACAGACCTGCTGTCCAATTGCCTATCCAGTCAACCCTGTCACCAATTCGTATTCCTGTCTACACAACCCAGACTTCAGAAAACATTGGAACATCCACTACAGTATGTTCCAATCATTCACTGCGATTCTGGAGTTCATCAGAATCTCCACTCTCGGCAGGTTTTTGTTACACCACTGGTGAATGTCCAAGTAACGCAATGCTGATTTTTAGCTGTCTGTTCACACTCGTACCCGTGCTGTTCACTGCCTATCAACTCAACTCTGGTCAGGTATTCATTTTCGTGTCCACACAATTCAGTCTTCAGAAATCATTGGAATCTGCACTACAGAATGTTCCATTCATTCACTGCGAATCTGGAATTCATCTGAATCTCCACACCTGGCAGGTTTTCGTTACACCACTCGTGAATGTCCAAGTAAACCAATGCTGGTTTTCAGCGGCTTGTTCAGACTCGCAGCCGTGCTGTTCAATTGACTATAAACTCAACCCTGTTCAACTCTTCATTTTCCTGTTCACAAAACCAAGCCTTCAGAAATCATTGGAATCTACAATACAGACTGTTCCATTCATTAACTGTGAATCTGGCATTCATCTTAATATCCACTATAAGCAGGTTTTTGTTACACCACTGGCAAATGTCCAAGCTGGTTTTCAGCAGCCAGTTCACACTCAAGCAGTGCTGTTAAATTGGCTATGCACTCAACCTTGATAAGCTGTTCATATTCCTGTCCACACAATTCAGCCTTCAGAAAACATTGAAATCTCCACTACAGAATGTTCTATTCCTTCTCTGCGAATCTGGAGTTCTTCGGAATCTCCACTACCGGCAGATTTTCGTTATGCCTCTAGTGAATGTCCAAGTAACCCAATGCTGGTTTTCAGCGGCCTGTTCAGACTCGCATCCATGCTGTTCAATTTGCTATCCACTCAACTCTGTTCAGTTCTTCATTTTCCTGTCCACATCATCCAGCCTTCAGAAATCATTGGAATCTCCACCAAAGTATGTTCCATTCGTTCATTGCGATTCTGAAATTAATCTGAATCTGCACTCTCGTTACGCTTTCGTTACAGCACTGGTGAATGTCGAAGTAACCCAATTCTGGTTTTCAGCGGACTGTTCACACTCGCAGATGTGCTGTTCAATTGGCAATACACTCAATGCTGGTCAGCTCTTCATTTTCCTGTCCACATCGACCAGCCTTCAGAAATCATTGGAACCTGCACTACAGAATGTTAAATTCATTCACTGCGAATGTGGAATTCATCTGAATCTGCACTGCAGGCATGCTTTTGAAACACCACTGGTGAATGTCCAAGTAACCCAATGCTGGTTTTCAGCGACCTTTTCATACTCGCAGCCGTGCTGTTTCATTTGCTATCGATTCAACCCTGCTCAGCTCTTCTTTTCCCTGTCCACCCAACACAGCCTTCAGAAATCACTGGAATCTCCACTACAGACTGTACCATATATTCACTGCGAATCTGAAATTCATCTGACTGTCCAGACAGGTTTCTGTTAAACCACTGTTGAATGAGCAAGTAACCCAATGTTGGTTTTCAGTGTCCTGTTCACACTCGCTGTAGTGCTATTAAATTGGCAATACAATAATTGCTGGTCAGATGTTCATTTTCCTCTCGACGTCGCACAGGCTTCCGAAGTCATTGGAACCTGCACTACAGTATGTTCCATTAATTCATTGCGATTCTGGAATTAATCTGAATCTGCACTCTCGTTAGGCTTTCGTTACAGCACTGGTGAATGTCCAAGTAACGCAATGCTGGTTTTCAGTGATCTCTTCAGAATGGAAGCCGTGCTGTTCACTGGCAATCTACTCAACACTGGTCAGCTCTTCATTTTCCTGTCCACACAATCCAGACTTCAGAAATCATTTAAATCTCCACTACAAAATGTACCATTCATTCACTCCGAATCTGGAATTCATCTGAACATCCTGCCATGGCAGGTTTTTGTTACACCACTGATGAAAATCCAAGTAACGCAATGCTGTTTTTCAGCAGTTTGTTCACACTTGCAGACGTGCTATTAAATTGGTTATCCACTCAACCCTTCTCAGCTCTTCATTTTATTGTCCACACAAACCAGCATTCAGAAATCAGTGGAATCTCCAGTACAGAATGTTCCATTAATTCACTGCGAATCTGGAATTCATCTCACTTTCCAGTCCCGGCAGGCTTTCGTTACACCACTGTTGAATGTCCAAGTGACCCAATGCTGGTTTTCAGCGGCCTGTTCACAACCGCAGCCATGCTGTTCAATTGACTTTCTACTCAACACGGTCAGCTCTTCATTTTCGTGTCCACACAAACCAGCATACAGAAATCATTGGAATCTCCAATACAGATTGTTCCATACATTCACTGCGAATCTGGAATTCATGTGACCCTCCACACCAGGCAGTGTTCGTTACACCATTGGTGAATGACAAAGTAACCCAATGCCAGTTTTCAGCGGACTGTTCACACTTGCATCCGTGCTGTTCAATTGACTATACACTGAACCCTGCTCAGCTCTTCATTTTCCTGTCCACAGATTCCAGCCTTCAGAAATCATTGGAATCTCCACTACAGAAAGTTCCATTCAGTCACTCCAAATCTGGAATTCTTCTGAGTCTTCACATCAAGTAGGTTTCGTTACACCACTGGTGAATGACCAAGTAACCCATTAATCATTTTCAGCGGCCTGTTCACAGTCGCAGCTGTGCTGTTCAATTGCCTATCCACTCAACCCTGGTCAGCTCTTCATTTTCCTGTCCACACAACCAAGCCTTCAGAAATCATTGTTATCTCCACTACAGAATGTTCCATTCATTCACTGCGAATCTGCAATTCACCTGAATCTGCAATCCAGGAAGGTCTTTGTTGAACTACTGGTAAATGTCCTAGTAAACGAAAGCTGGATATCAGCGACCTGTTCACACTCGCAGCCCTGCTGTTCACTAGCTGCTCTTTCCACCCTGGGCAGCTCTTCATTTTCCTATCCACACAACCAAGACTTCAGAAATCATTGGACTCTTCACTACTGAATGTTCCATTCAGTCAATCCGAATCTGGAATTCATCTGACTCTCCACTCCAGGCAGGTTTTCTATACAACAGTGGTGAATGTCCAAGTAACCCAATGCTGGTTTTCAGCAGCATGTTCACACTGGCAGACGTGCTGTTCAATATTCTATCCACTCAATGCTGGTCAGCTCTTCATTTTCCTGTCCACACAACCCAGCCTTCAGAAATCATTGGCATATTCACTACAGAATGTTCCATTCATTCACTACGAATCCGGAATTCATCTGAACATCCACTATCGGCAGCTTTTCGTTACACCACTGGTGAATATCCAAGTAACGCAATGCTGGTTTTCAGAGGCCCTTTCAAACTCGCAGCCGTTCTGTTCATTTGGCTATCGATTTAACCCACGTCAGCTCTTCATTTTCCTGTCCACACAACCCAGCCTTCAGAAATCATATAAATCTCCACTAGAGAATGTTCCATTCATTCACTGCGAATCTGGAATACATCAGAATCTGCACTCCAGGCAGTTTTTTGTTGAACCACTGGTAAATGTTCAAGTAACCGAAAGCTGGTTCTCAACAGCCTGTTCAAACTCGCAACCCTGCAGTTTACTGGCTATACTTTCCATCCTGGGTAACTCTACATTTTCCTATTCACACAACCAAAACTTTAGACTCGACTGCAGAATGTTCCATTCAGTCACTCTGAATCTGAAATTCATCTGACTCTCCACTCCAGGCAGGTTTTTGTTACACCAGTGGGGAATGTCCAAGTAACCAAATGCTGGTTTTCAGCGGCATGTTCACTCTCACAGACGTGCTGTTCAATATTCTATCCACTCAGTGCTGGTCAGCTGTTCATTTTCCTGTCCACACAACCCAACTTTCAGAAATCATTGAAATATCCACTACGGAATGTTCCATTCCTTCACTGCGAATCTGGAATTCAAATGAATATCCACTCCCGGCAAGCTTTAGTTACACCACTGGTGAATGTCCAAGTAACACGTTGCTGGTTTCAGTGGTTTGTTCACACTCGAAACAGTGAAGTTCACTGGCTATCCATTTATCACTGGTCAGCTCTTCTTTTTGCTGTCCATACAGTCCAGACTTCAGATATCATTGGAATCTCCAGTACAAAAAGTTCCATTCATTCACTGTGAATCTGGAATTCATCTGAATCTCTATTCCCGGCAAGTTTTCGTTACACCACTGGTGAATGTCCAAGTAACCCAATGCTGGTTTTCAGTGGCCTGTTCAGACTCATAGCCGTGCTACTCAATTGACTATCCACTCATCCCTGTTCAGCACTTCATTTTCCTGTCCACATAGCCCATCCTTCAGAAATCATTGTTATCTCAACTACAGAATGTTCCATTCATTCACTGCGAATTTGGAATTCATCTCAATCTGCACTGCAGAAGTCTTTCGGTACACCACTATTTTATGTCCAAGTAACCCCATGCTGGTTTTCAGAGGCATGCTCACACTCGCAGACGTGCTGTTCAATTGGCTATCCCCTCATTGCTGGTCAAATCTTAAATTTCTTGTCCACAAAACCCATCCTTCAGAAATCAATGGAATCTCTACTACAGAATGTTCCATACATTAACTGCGGATCTGGAATTCATCTGAACATCCACTCTCGGGAGGTTTTCGTTCCACCACTGGTGAATGTACAAATAACCAAAGGCTTGTTTTTTGCGGCCTCTTCACAATCGCATTGCGAATCTGGAATTAATCTGAACGTGCACTCCAATCAGGCTTTTGTTACAATACTAATCAATGTCCAAGTAACCCAAAGCTGGTTTTCAGTGGCCTGTTCACAATCGCAGCCGTGATGTTCAATTGGCTATCCACTCAACCCTGGTCAGCTCTTTATTTTCCTGTCCACACATCCCTGCCTACAGAAATCATTGGAATGTTGCATTCATTCACTGCAGAATGTTGCATTCATTCACTGGGAATCTAGAATTCATCTGAATATCCACTCGCGGCAGGGTTTCGTTACACCACTGGTGAATATACAAGTAAAGCAATGCTGATTTTCAATGGTTTGTTCACACTCGAAGCCGTGCTGTTCACTGGCTATCCACTTAACACTGGTCGCTCTTCATTTTGCTGTCCAGAGTCCAGACTTCAGATATCATTGGAATCTCCACTACAGAAAGTTCCATTCATTCACTGCGAATCTGGATTTCATCTGAAACACTACTCCCGGCAGGTTTTTGTTACACCACTTGTGAATGTCCAGTTAACCTAATGCTGGTTTTCAGCGGCCTGTTCAGACTCGTAGCCGTGCTATTCAATTGGCTATCCACTCATCCCTGTTCAGCACTTCATTTTCCTGTCCACATAAACCAGACTTCAGAAATCATTGTTATTTCCAATACAGAATATCCCAATCATTCACTGTGAAATTGGAATTCATCGCAATCTGCACTGCAGGCAGTCTTTCATTACGCCACTATTGTATGTCCCAGTTACCCCATGCTGGTTTTCAGAGGCATGCACACACTTGCAGAAGTGCTGTTCAATTGGCTATACCCTCAATGCTGGTCAGATCGAAATTATCTTGTCCACACAACCCACCCTTCAGAAAACATAGGAATCTCTATTACAGAATGTTCCAAACATTCACTGCGAATCTGGAATTCATCTGAACATCCACTCTCGGCAGGTTTTCCTTACACCACCTCTGAATGTCCAAGTAATGCAATCCTGGTTTTTAGTGGTCTGTTCACACTCGAAGCCGTGCTGTTCACTTGCTATCCACTCAACACTGGCCAGCTCTTCATTTTCCTGTCCAGACATCCCAGCCTTCAGAAATCATTGGAATCGCCACTAAAGAATCTTCCATTAATTAACTGCGAATCAGGAATTCATCTGAATCTCCACTAACAAAACCCGGCAGGCTTTCGTTACACCACTGGTGAATGTCCAAGTAAAGTAATGCTGGTTTTCAGTGGTTTTTTCACGCTCACAGCCGTGCTGTTCAATTTGCTATCCACTCAACCCTGGTCAGCTCTTCATTTTCCTGTCCACACAACCCAGCCTTCAGAAATCATTGGAAACTCCACTACAAAATATTCCATTCATTCACTGCGAATCTGGAATTAATCTGAATCTGCACTCTAGGCAGGCTTTCGTTACAACCACTGGTGAATGTCAAAGTAACGCAATGCTGCTTTTCAGCTCTGTTCACACTCGAAGCCATGCTGTTCACTGACTATCCACTTAACACTGGTCAGCACTTCATTTTGCTGTCCACACAATCCAGACTTCCGATATCATTGGAATCTTCACTACAGAAATTTCCATTCATGCCCTGCGAATCTGGAATTCATCTGAATCTCTACTCCCGGCAGGTTTTCATTACACCAACGGTGAATGTCCAAGTAAGTCAATGCTGGTTTTCATTGGTCTGTTCAGACTCGTAGCCATGCTGTTCAATTGGCTATCCACTCTACCCTGTTCAGTACTTAATTTTCCTGTCCACGTAACCCAGCCTTCAGAAATCATTGTGATCTCCACTTCAAGATGTTCCATTCATTCACTGCAAATCCAGAATTCATCTAAACTTTCACTAAAGGCAGTTTTTCTTTACACCACTGGAAAATGTCCAAGTAACACAATGATGATTTTCCGCGGCCCTTTCAAACAACAACCGTTCTGTTCATTTAGCTATCAATTCAACCCTTGTGAGCTCTTCATTTTCCTGTCCACACAACCCAGCCTTCAGAAATCATTTAAATCTCCACTAGAGAATGTTCCATTCATTCACTGCGATTCTGGAATACATCTGAATCTGCACTCTAGGTAGGTCTTTGTTGAACCAGTGGTAAATGTCCAAGTAACCAAAAGCTGGTTCTCAACAGCCTGTTCACACTTGCAACCCTGATGTTCAGTGGCTATACTTTCCACCCTGGGCAGCTCTACATTTTCCTATCCACACAACCAAGACTTCATAAATCATTGGAATCTCCACTAGAGAATGTTCCATTCATTCACTGCGAATCTGGAATTCATGTGAATATCCAATCCCGGTAGGCTTTCGTTACACCACTGGTGAATGTCCAAGCAACGCAATCCTGGTTTTCAGTGGTCTGTTCACACTCGAAGCCGTGCTGTTCACTTGCTATCCACTCAACACTGCCAGCTCTTCATTTTCTTGTCCACACAATCCAGACTTCAGAAATCATTGGAATCTCCACTACAGAATTTTCCATTAATTCACTGCGAATCTGGAATTCATCTGAATCTCCACTCCCAGCAGGCTTTCATTACACTGCCGGTCAATGTCCAATTAACGCAATGCTGGTTTTCAGTGGGTTATTCACACTCGAAGACGTGCTGTTCACTGGCTATCCACTTAACACTGGTCATATCTTCCTTTTGCTGTCCACACAATCCAGACTTCAGATATCATTGTAATCTCCACTACAGAAAGTACGATTCATTCCCTGCAAATCTGGAATTCATCTGAATCTCTACTCCCGGCAGGTTTTCGTTACACCACTGATGAATGTCCAAGTAACCCAATGCTGGTTTTCAGCGGCCTGTTCAGACTCGTAGCCATACTGTTCAACTGCTTATCCACTCAACCCTGCTCAGCACTGCAATTTCCGGTCTACATAACCCATGCTTCAGGAATCATTGTTATCTCCAATATAGAATGTTCCATTCATTCACAGCGAATTTGGAATTCATCGGAATCTGCACTGCAGGCAGTCTTTCCTTACACCACTATTGAATGTCCAAGTAACCCAATGCTGGTTTTCAGCGGCATGTTCACACTCGCACACGTGCTGTTCAATTGGTATCCACTCAATGCTGGTCAGATCTTCATGTTCTTGTCCACACAACCCAGCCTTCAGAAATCATTGGAAACTCTACTACAGAATGTTCCATACATTCACTGCGAATCTGGAATTCATCTCAACATCCACTCTCGGAAGGTTTTCGTTACACCACTGGTGAATGTCCAAGTAACCCAATGCTGGTTTGTTGCGGCCTGTTCCTAATCGGAGCAGTGCTGTTAGATTGGCTATGCAATCAACCCTGGTCAGCTTCTCATTTCCTTTCCACAATACCCAGGCTTCAGAGAAGATTGGAATCTCCACTACATATTGTTTCATTCATTCATTGCGAATCTGAAATTCATCTGACTCTTCACACCAGGCAGTATCGTTACACCACTGGTGAATTACCAAGTAATCCAGTGATCGTTTTCAGCGGCCTGTTCACAGTTGCATCCGTTCTGTTCAATTGGCTATCCACTCAACCCTGGTCAGCTCTTTATTTTCCTGTCCACAACACCAAGACTTCAGAAATCATTGGAATATCCACTTCAGAATGTTCCATTCACTCATTGCGTATCTGGAATTAATCTGAATGTGCACCCCAATCAGGCTTTCGTTACACCATTTTTAAATGTACAAGTAACCCAATGTGGTTTTCAGCGGCCTGTTCACAATCGCAGCCGTTCTGTTCAATTGGTTATCGATTCAACCTGGTCAACTCTTCATTTTCCTGTCCACACAACCCAGACTTCAGAAATCATTGTTATCTCCAGTACAGAATGTTACATTCATTCACTGCGAATCCGGAATTCATCTCCACATCCACTTCCGGCAGTTTTTCATTACACCACTGGTGAATGTCCAAGTAACGCAATGCTGGTTTTCAGCGGCCCTTTCAAACTCGAAGCCGTTCTGTTCAATTGGCTATCGATTCAACCCTCGTCAGCTCTTCATTTTCCTGTCCACACAACCCAGCTTTCAGAAATCATTTAAATCTCCACTACAGAACGTTATATTCATTCACTGAGATTCTGGAATTCATCTGAATCTGTACTACAGTTAGGTCTTTGTTGAACCACTGGTAAATGTCCAAGTAACCGAAAGCTGGTTCTTAGCAGCCTGTTAACACTCGCAGCCCTGCTGATCACTGGCTACACTTTCCACCCTGGGCAGCTCTTCATTTTCCTATCCACACAACCAAGACCTAAGAGAACATTGGACCCTACAATACAGAATGTTCCATTCAGTCACTCTGAAACTGGAATTCATATGAATCTCCACTCCAGGCAGGTTTTTGTGACACCAGTGGTGAATGTCCAAGTAACCCAATGCTGGTATTCAGCGGCATGTTCACACTGGCAGACGTGCTGTTCAATATTCTATCCACTCAATGCTGGTCAGATCTTCATTTTCCTGTCCACACAACCAAGCCTGCAGAAATCATCAGCATATCCACTACAGAATGTTCCATACAATCTGAATGTGCACTCCAATCAGGCTTTCCTTACACCACTGGTGAATGTCCAAGTAACGCAATGCTGGTTTCAGTGGTCTGTTCACAATCGAAGCTGTGATGTTCAATGGCTATCCACTCAACACTGGTCACCTCTATATTTTCCATTCCACACAATCCAGACTACAAAAATCAATGTAAACTCCACTACAGAATGTTCCATTCATTCACTGTGAATATGGAATTCATCTGAATCTCCAATACCGGCAGGTTGTCGTTACACCACTGGAGAATGTGCAAGTACCCCAATACTGGTTTTCAGAGGCCTTTTCATACTCGCAGCCATGCTGTTTTATTGGCTATAGACTCAACAGTGTTTAACTCTTCTTTTTCCTGTCCACACGACCCAGCCTTCAGGAATCATTTGAAAGTCCACTACAGAATGTTCCATTCATTCATTGCGAATCTGGAATGCATCTGAATATCCACTCCTGGTAGGCGTTCGTTACACCACTGTTGAATGTCCAAGTAATGCAATGCTGGTTTTCAGCGGATTGTTCACAATTGAAGCCATTCTGTTCACTGGCTGTCCAATCAACAGTCGTCAGCTCTTCATTTTCCTGTCCGCAGAAGCCAGACTTCAGATATCATTGCTATCTCCACTACAGAAAGTTCCATTCATTCATTCATTCATTCATTCAATCTGGAATTCATCTGAATCTCTATTCCCGGCAGGTTTTCTTTACACCACAGTTGAATATCCAAGTAACCTAATGCTGCTTTTCCGCGGCCTGTTCAGACTCGTAGCCATACTGTTCAATTGGCTATCCTCTGAACCATGTTCAGCACTTCATTTTCCTGTCCACATAATCCATTCTTCAGAAATCATTCCTTTCCTCGCAGACACCGCTGCCGCAAGCATGGTGAACGTACCGAAACCCGCCGGACTTTTTGTAAGAAATGTGGCAAACATCAGCCCCACAAAGTCACACAGTACAAGAAGGGCAAGGATTCTCTGTATGCTCAGGGAAAGCGTGGTTATGATAGGAAGCAGAGTGGTTACGGAGGTCAAACTAAGCCTATTTTCCGGAAGAAGGCTAAAACTCCAAAGAAGATTGTGTTGATATTTGAATGTGTCGAGCCCAACTGCAGATCTAAGAGAATGCTGGCCATTAAGAGGTGCAAGCATTTTGAACTGGGAGGCGATCAAAAGAGAAAGGGACAATTGATCCAGTTCTAAGCTTCATCTTTTAATACGAAGACAGAAATCCTGGGCTGTGTTAGACTGATGGAACAATCCATGTTTTAGGAGGGAAATTAAATAGTGTCATGAATAAACTTCCTGAGAGGAAATTTGCTTGATAAAAAAAATCATTTTTTTCTGGAAAAAAAACCCAATACTTTAATTTTTTAAGAGAACTGCAAGCACCTCAAACAATGGATTATTGTTACAACACTTGTTATCTTTTCACAATCTAGTTATTGCAAAGGCATATATGGATAAATATTAATGGACAAAGTCAAGAAAAAGAGGCACCTTAATGAATTTAAAAAAAAACACATTCAATCCAATGACTTCTAAAAGAGGCTAAATTTACCTCAGTATGTAAGGTAAAAGGTAAAGGCCCTCCCATTGATCGTCTATTTGCTCGAGCGGGCCCAGTAACGTCTCTATTGGAGACTTTGTTGCTACTGTGTCTGGCATATCTAATACTCTCGGTAGCTTGCCGGGCTCTCCGAGAGGGGCGGAGGAATCGAACTCGGGTCGGCCATGTTGGCCGCTTGTAAGGCGAACACCCTACCACTGTGCTATCGCTCCAGCCCAAGTATGTTACATTCTAAATTTGTATTGCCTACTATGGTTAGTGACCTGGATTCTGCAACTCAGAGGAAATGTATAAACAAACTACAGAATGTTCCATTCATTTACTGCGAATCTGGAATTAATCTGAATCTGCACTGCAGGCAGGCTTTCATTATACCACTGGTGAATGTCCAAGTAAAGCAATGCTGGATTTCATCAGTTTTTTCACTATCGAAGCCGTGCTGTTCACTGGCTATTCACTCAACACTGATGAGCCCTTCATTTTCCTGTCTGCACAATCCAGATTTCAGAAATCATTGGAATCTCCACTACAGAATGTTCCATTCATTCAATGCGAATCTGGAATTCATCTGAATCTCCAATACCAGCAGGTTTTCATTATACCACTTGTGAATGACCAAGTAACCCAATGCTGGTTTTCAGCGACCTGTTCACACTCACAGAGTTTCTGTTCAATTGGCTATCCACTAAATGCTGGTAAGCTCTTCATTTTTCTGTCCACACAACCCAGCATTCAGAAATCATTGGAAACTCCATTACAGAATGTTCCATTCCTTCACAGCGAATCTGGAAATCATCTGAATCT
This sequence comes from Sorex fumeus, assembly GCF_029834395.1. Taxonomy (NCBI): domain Eukaryota; kingdom Metazoa; phylum Chordata; class Mammalia; order Eulipotyphla; family Soricidae; genus Sorex; species Sorex fumeus. The sequence continues at coordinate 1,767,044 of NW_026606140.1, read as the reverse complement.
GCACTGCAGGCAGGCTTTCGTTAGACTACTGGTGAATGTCCAAGTAACCCAATGCTGGTTTTCAGTGGCCCGTTCACACTCGCAGACATGCAGTTCAATTGGCTATCCACTCAACCCTATTCAGCTCTTCATTTTCCTGTCCAAACAATCCAGACTTCAGAAATCATTCCAATGTCCACTAGAGAACAGTCCATTCATTCACTGCGAATCTGAAATTCTTCTGAAGCTCCATTACCGGCAGGTTTACGTTACACCGCTGGTGAATGTCCAAGTAACCCAATGCTGGTTTCAGCGGCCTGTTCAGACTCGCAGCCGTGCTGTTCAATTGGCTATCCACTCAACCCTGGTCAGCTCTTCATTTTCCTGTCCATACAACCCAGCCTTCAGAAATTATTGGAAACTCCAATACAGAATGTTCCATTCATTCACTGCGAATCTGGAATTAATCTGAATCTGCACTCCAGGCATGCTTTCGTTATACCACTGGTGAATGTCCAAGTAAAGCAATGCTGGATTTCATCAGTTTTTTCACTATCGAAGCCGTGCTGTTCACTGTCTATCCACTCAACACTGGTGAGCCCTTAATTTTCCTGTCTGCACAATCCCGACTTCGGAAATTATTGGAATCTCCACTACAGAATGTTCGACTCATTCACTGTGAATCTGGAATTCATCTGAATCTCCACTACTGGCAGGTTTTCGTTACACCACTGGTGAATGACCAAGTAACCCAATGCTGGTTTTCAGCGGCCTGTTCACACTCACAGAGGTTCTGTTCAATTGGATATCCACTAAATGCTGGTAAGCTCTTCATTTTTCTGTCCACACAACCAAGCATTCAGAAATCATTGGAATCTCCATTATGGAATGTTCCATTCCTTCACTGCAAATCTGGAATTCATCTGAATCTGCACTGCAGGCAGGCTTTCGTTAGAACACTGGTGAATGTCCAAGTAACCCAATGCTGGTTTTCAGTGGCCCGTTCACACTCGCAGAGGTGCAGTTAAAATTGGCTATCCACTCAACCCTATTCAGCTCTACATTTTCCTGTCCAAACAATCCAGACATCAGAAATCATTCCAATGTCCACTAGAGAACAGTCCATTCATTCACTGCGAATCTGAAATTCTTGTGAAGCTCCATTCCTGGCAGGTTTTCGTTACACCGCTGGTGAATGTCCAAGTAACCCAATGCTGGTTTTCAGCGGCCTGTTCAGACTCGCAGCCGTGCTGTTCAATTGGCTATCCACTCAACCCTGGTCAGCTCTTCATTTTCCTGTCCATACAACCCAGCCTTCAGAAATTATTGGAAACTCCAATACAGAACATTCCATTCATTCACTGCGAATCTGGAATTCATCTGAATCAGCACTGCAGGCAGTCTTTCGTTACCCCACTATTGAATGTCCAAGTAATGCAATGATGTTTTTCACCAGTCTGTTCACACTCGAAGCCAGGCTTTTCACTGTCTATCCACTCAACACTGGTCAGCTCTTCATATTCCAGTCCACAAAAAATCCAGACTTCAGAAATCATTCGAATCTCCACAGAGAATGGTCCATTCATTGACTATGAATCTGGAATTCTTCTGAATCTCCATTCCTGACAGGCTTTCGTTAGACCACCGTTGAATGTTCAAGCAACGCAATGCTGGTTTTCAGTGCTTTGTTCACTCTCGAAGCCGTGCTGTTCACTGGCAATCCACTTAACACTGGTCAGCTCTTCATTTTGCTGTCCACACAATCCAGACTTCAGATACCATTGGAATCTCCACTACAGAAAGTTCCATTCATTCACTGCGAATCTGGAATTTATCTGAATCTCTACTCCAGGCAGGTTTTCGTTACACCACTGGTATATGTCCATGTCACACAATGCTGGTTTTCAGTGGCCTGCTCAGACTCGTACTCATGCTTTTCAACTGGCTATACACTCAACCCTGTTCAGCTCGTCATTTTCCTCTCCACATCATCCAGCCTTCAGAAATCATTGGAATGTCCACAACAAAATGTTCCATTCATTCACTGCGAATCTGGAATTCATCTGAATCTCCACTACCGGTAGGTTTGCGTGACACATAAGGTGAATGTCCAAGTAACCCAATGCTGGTTTTAGGCGGCATATTCACACTCGCAGAAGTGCTGTTCAATTGGCTATCCGCTCAACCCTGTTGAGCTCTTCATTTTCTGTCCTTATCACGCAGCCATCAGAAATCATTGAAATCTCCACTACAGAAATTTCCATTCATTCACTGCGAATCTGGATTTCATCTGAATCTGCACTGCAGGCAGTCTTTCGTTACAACACTATTGAATGTCCAAGTAACGCATGGTTGGCTTTCAGCAGCATGTTCACACACGCAGACATGCTACTCAATTTGCTATCCACTCAGCCCTGGTGAGATCTTCATTTTCCTGTCCACACAACCCAGCCTTCCAAAATCATTGAAATGTGTACTACAGAATGTTCTATTCATTTACTGCGAATCTGGAATACATATGAACGTCCACTATTGGCAGGAATTCAATACCCAACTGGTGAATGTCCAAGTTACCCAATGCTAGTTTTTTGCGGCCTCATCACAATCGCAACTGTGTTGTTCAATTGGCTATCTTCTCAACCCTGTTGAGCTCTTCATTTTCTGTCCTCATCACGCAGTCTTCAGAAATCATTGAAATCCCCACTACAGAAATTTCCATTCATACACTGCGAATCTGGAATTCATTTGAATCTGCACTGCAGGCAGTCTTTCGTTACACCACTATTGAATGTCAAAGTAACCCAATGGTGGTTTTCAGCGGCCATTTCACACTCGCAGACGTGCTCTTTAATTGGCTATCCACTCAACCCTGGTCAGCTCTTCATTTTCCTGTCCACACAACCCAGGCTTAGGAAATCATTGGAATCTCCACTACAGATAGTTCCAATCATTCATTGCGAATCTGGAATTCATCTGACTCTGCACACGAGGAAGGTGTCTTTACACCACTGGGGAATGATCAAGTAACCCAGTGCTCATTTTCAGTGACCTGTTTACAATTGCAGTCGTGCTGTTCAGCTGGCTATCCACTGAACCCTGGTGAGCTCTTCATTTTCCTGTCCACACAACTCAGCCTTCAGAAATTATTGGAATCTTCGCTACAGAATGTTCCATTCATTCACTGCGAATTTGGAATTCATCTGAATCTGCACTGCAGGCATTCTTTCGTTACACCACTGTTGACTGTCCACGTAACCTCAATATGGTTTGTAGCGGCATGTTCACACTCGCAGATGTGCTGTTCAGTTGGATATCCACTCAAGCCTGGTCAGCTCTGCATTTTCCTCTCCACGCCAACCAGACTTCAGAAATCATTGGAACCTCCAATACAGAACTTTCCATACAATCACTGCGAATCTGGAATTCATCTGACTCTCCACTCCAGGCAGGTTTTCGTTAAACCACTGCTGAATGACCAAGTAACACAATGCTGGTTTTCAGCGGCCTGTTCACACTCCCAGCTGTGCTGTTCAATTTCCCATACACTCAACCATGGTTAGCTCTTCATTTTCCTGTCTAAACCACCCAGATATACAGAAGTCATTGGAACCTCCACCACAGTATGTTCCATTCATTCACTGCGAATGTGCAATTAATCTGAAACTGCTCTCCAGGCAGGCTTTCTTTATACCAATGGTGAATGTCCCAGTAACCCAATGCTGGTTTTCAGCGGTCTGTTCACACTCGAAGCCGTGCTGTTCACTGGCTATCCACTCAACACTGGTCATCTTTTCATTTCCTTACCACACAGTCCAGACTTCAGAAATTTTTGTAACCTCCACTACAGAATGTTCCATTCACTCACTGGGTATCTGGAATTCATCTGCTTCTGCATTCAAGTTTTCGATACACCGCTGTTGAATGTCCAAGTAACCCAATGTTAGTTTTCAGTGGGCTGTTGACGATCGCAGCCATACTGTTCATTTGGCTCTCCACTCAACTCTGGTCAGCTCTTCATTTTCCTGTCCACACAATCCAGACTTTAGAAAGCATTGGAACCTAGACTACAGAATGTTCCATTCATTCACTGCGAATCTAGAATTCATCGGAATCTCCACTACCGGCAGGTTTTCGTTACACCACTGGTGAATGTCCATGTAACCCAATGCTGGTTTTCAGCGGCCTGCTCAGACTCACAGCCATGCTTTTCAATTGGCTATCCACTCAACCCTGTTCAGCTCTGCATTTTCCTGCCCACATCACCCAGCCTTCAGAAATCATTGGAATCTCCACTACAGAATGTTCCATTCATTCACTGCGAATATGGAATTTATCTGACTCTCCAATTCAGGCAGGTTTTGGTTACACCACTGTTGAAAGTCCAAGTAACACAATACTGGTTTTCAGCGGCATGTTCAAACTCGCAGCCGTGCTTTTCATTTTTCTATCCACTAAACCCTGGTCAGCTCTTCATTTTCCTGTATAAACCACCCAGATTTACAGAAATCATTGGAAACTCCACTACAGAATGTTCCATACATTCAGTGCGAATCTGGAATTCATCTTAATCTCAACTCCAGCCAGGTTTTCTTTACACCACTGGTGAATGTCCAAGTGACCCAATGCTGGTTTTCATCGGACTTTTCATACATGCAAGCCGTTCTGTTCAATTGGCTGCAGATTCAACCCTGGTGAATTCTTCATTTTCCTGTCCACATAAACTAGCCTTCAGATAGTATTGGAATCTCCATTATAGAATGTTCCATTCATTCACTGCGAATCTGGAATTCATCTCATTCTCCACTCCTGCCAGGTTTTTGTTACACCACTGTTGAATGTCCAAGTAACACAATGCTGGTTTTCAGCCTCATTTTCCTACTCGCAGCATTGCTGTTCAATTGGCTATCCATTCAACCCTGGTCAGCTCTTCATTTTCCTGTCCACACAACTCAGCCCTCAGAAATCATTTAAATCTCCACCACAGAATGTTCCATTCATTCACTGCGAATCTTGAATTAATCTGAATCTCCACTAAAGGGAGATATCTGTTACACCACTGGTGAATGTCCAAGTAACCCAAAGCTGGTTTTCAGGAGCCTGTTCCCACTAGTAGCCCTGCTATTCACTAGCTAAACACTCAAAACTGGTCAGCTGTTCATTTTACTGTCCACACAGCCCAGCCTTCAGAAATCATTGGAATCTCCACTACAGAATGTTCCGTTCATTCACTACGAATCTGGAATTCATCTGAATCTCCAATACCGGCATATTTTCGTTAGACCACTGGTGAATGTCCAAGTAACCCAATGCTCATTTTCAGTGGCCTGTTCACAATCGCAGACGTGTTGTTCAATTGGCTATCCACACAACCCTGTTCAGATCTTCATTTTCCTGTCCACATCACTCAGCCTTCAGAAATCATTGGAATGTCCACTACAGAATTTTCCATTCATTCACTGCGATTCTGGAATTCATCTGAATCTCCACTACCAGCAGGTTTTCGTTATACATCTGCTGATTGTCCAATTAAACCAATGCTGCTTTTCAGCGGCCTGCTCAGACTCGCAACCATGCGGTTCAATGGGCTGTCCACTCAACTCAACCCTGTTCAGCTCTTCATTTTCATGTCCACATCACCCAAAATTTAGATACCATTGGTAACTCCACTACAGAATGTTCCATTAATTCACTGAGAATCTGGAATTCATCTGCCTCTCCACTCCAGGCAGGTTTTAATTACACACTCTTGAATGTCCAAGTAACCCAATGCTGGTTTTCAGTGGCATGTTCACACTCGCAGACGTGCTGTTCAATTGGCTATCCACTTAACCCTGCTCAGCTAATCAATTTCCTGTCCACACTACCCAGACTTCAGAAATCATTGGAACTTGCACTGCAGAATGTTCCACACATTCACTGCGAATCTGGAATATATCTCAATCTCCACATCAGGCTGGTTTTGGATACAACTCTGGTGAATGTCCAAGTAACGCAATGCTGATTCTCAGCCGCCTTTTCACACTCGCTGATGTGCTGTTTAATTGGCTATCCTCACAACCATGGTCATGTCTTCCTTTTCCTGTACACACAATCCAGACTTTAGAAATCATTGTTATCTCCACTACAGAATATTCAATTCATTCACTGTGAATTTGGATTTCATCTGAATCTGCAACAAAGGTAGTCCTTTGTTACACCACTGTTGAATGTCCAAGTAACCCAATGATGGTTTTCAGCGGCCTGTTCACACTTGCAGAAGTGCTGTCCAACTGGCTATCTCTTAAACCCTGGTCAGCTCTTCATTTTCCTGTCCACACAGCCCAGCCTTCAGAAATCATTGGAATCTCCACTACTGAATGTTCCATTCATTCACTGCGAATCTGGAATTCATCTGACTCTCCACTCCAGGCAGGATTTCATTTCACCACTGGGGAATGTGCGAGTAACGAATGCTCGTTTTCAGCGGTCTTTTCACACTCGCAGCCTTGCTGTTCAATTGGCTATCGATTCAACCCTGGTCAGTTCTTCATTTTTCTGTCCACAGAACTCAGCCTTCAGAAATCATTTAAATCTCCACTACAGACTGTTCCATTCATTCACTGCAAATCGTGAATTCATCTGATTTTCCACTAAAGGCAGCTCTCTATTACACTACTGGTGAATGTCGAAGTAATCCAAAGTTGGTTTTCAGCAGCCTGTTACCACTCGCAGCCCTGCTATTCAAAGGCTATCCACTCAAAACTGTTCAGCTGTTCAATTTACTGTCCACACAGCACAGCCTTCATAAATCAATGGAAACTCCATTACGTAATGTTCCGTTCATTCACTACGAATATGGAATTCATCTGAATCTCCACTACGGGCAGGCTTTCGTTACACCACTGGTGAATGTCCAAGTAACCAAATGCTCGTTTTCAGCGTCATGTTCACAATCGCAGACATGCTGTTCAATTGCCTATGCACTCAATGCTGGTGAGCTCTGCATTATCCTGTCCACACAGCCCAGCCTTCAGAAATCATTGGAGTCTCCACTACAGAACGTTCCATTCATTCACTGCGAATCTGGAATTCATCTGACTCTCCAACTCCAGGCAGGAATTAGTTACACCACTGGTGAATGTCCAAGTAACCCAATGCTGGTTTTCAACAGCCTGTTCACACTCGCAGCCGTGCTGTTCAAGTTCCATCCACTAAACTGTGGTTACCTCTTCATTTTCCTATCCACAGAACCCAGACTTCAGAAATCATTGTTATCTCCACTACAGCATGTTCCATTCATCCACTGCCAATCTGGAATTCATCTGAATCTCCACTCCCGGCAGGCTTTCGTTACAGCGGCATGTTCACACTCGCAGACATGATGTTCAATTGCCTATCCACTCAATTCTGGTCAGCTCTGCATTTTCCTGTCAATACAACCCAGCATTCTGAAATCATTGGAATCTCCACTACAGATTGTTCCATACATTCACTGCGAATATGGAATTAATCTGAATCTGCACTCCAGGAAGTCTTTCCTTATACCATTGTTTAACGTACAAGTAACCCGTATGATCTAGAATTCATCTGACTCTCCACTCCAGGCAGGATTTCGTTACACCACTGGTGAATGTCCAAGTAACCCATGCTGGTTTTAAGCGGCCTGTTCTCGATTTCTTAAGGCTGGACTGTGTGGACAGGAAAATGAAGAGCTGACCAGCATTGAGTGGATAGCCAATTTAACAGCACGTCTGAGAGTGTGAACATGCCGCTGAAAACCACCATTGGGTTACTTGGACATTCAGCTGTGCTGTAACGAAAGACTGACTACAGTGCCGTTTCAGATGAATTCTAAATTTGCAGTGAATTAATGGAACATACTGTAGTGCAGATAACAATAATTTCTTAAGGATGGGTTGTGTGAAAAGGAAAATGAAGAGCTAACGAGGGTGGAGTGGATGGCAAATTGAACAGCAGGCCTGCGATTGTGAACAGGCCACTGAAAACCAGCATTGGTTTACTTGGACATTCAACAGTGGTGTAACGAAAACCTGCCTGGAGTGGAGATTCAGATGAATTCCAGATTCGCTGTGAATATTTGGAACATTCTGTAGTGGAAGTTCCACTGATTTCTGTAAGTCTGGGTTGTTTCGAGAGGAAAATTAAGAGCTGACCAGGGTGGAGTACATAGGCAATGGAATAGCACTTCTGCGAGTGTGAACAGGCCACTGAAAACCAACATTGGGTTACTTGGACATTCACCAGTGGTGTAAAGAAAGCATGCCTGGAGTGCAGGTTCAGATTAATTCCAGATTCGCAGTGAATGAATGGAACATTCTGTAGTGGAGATAAAAATGTTTTCTGAAGGCTGGTGGACAGGAAAATGAAGAGCTGACCAGGGTTGAGTGGATAGCCAACTGAATATCACGGCTGCTATTGTGAACATGCCACTGAAAACCAGCATTGGGTTATTTGAATATTCAACAGTGGTGTAACAAAAACCTGCCTTGAGTGCAGAGTCAGAAGAATTCCAGATTCGCAGTGAGTGAATGGAACATTTTGTAGTGAAGAATCCAATAATTTCTGAAGTCTGGATTGTTTGGAAAGGAAATGAAAAGCTGACCAGTATTGAGTGGACAACCAGTGAACAGCACGGCTTTGAGTGTGAACAGACCTCAGAAAACCAGCATTGTGCTACTTGGACATTCACCAGTGGTATAAAGAAAACCTGCTTTGAGAACAGAGTCAAATGAATTATAGATAGTGGAGGTTACAATGCTTTCTGAAGTCTGGGTTTTGTGGACAGGAAAATGAAGAGCTGACCAGGCTTGAGCGGATAGCCAGTGAACAGCACGGCTTCGAGTATGAAGAGGCGGCTGAAAACCAATATTGGGTAAATTGGTCATTCACCAGTGGTGTATCGAAAACCTGCCTGGAGTGGAGAGTCAGATGAATTCCAGATTCGCAGTGAATGAATGGAACATTGTTTAATGGAAAGTCCAATGATTTCTGAAGTCTGGGTTGTTTGGACAGGATAATGAAGAGCTGACCAGTGTTAAGTGGATGGCAAATTGAACAGCACGGCTGCGAGTCCTTGAATTCCAGATTGGCAGTAATTGAATGGAAAATTCTTTAGTGGAGATTCCACTGGTTTCTGAATTCTACGTTGTGTGAACAGGAAATGAAAGAGCTGTCCACTGTGGAGTGGACAGCCAGTTGAGCAGCATGCCTGCGACTGTCAACAGGACGCTGAAAACCAGCATTTGGTTACTTGGACATTCACGAGTGGTTTAACCATAGCCTGCGTGGAGTGGAGATTTAGATGAATTCCAGATTCGGAGTGAATTATTGGAACATTCTGGAGTGGATATTCCAATGATTTCTGAAACCTGGGTTGGGTGGACAGGAAAATTAAGAGCTGACCAGGGATCATTGGATAGCCAGTTGAACAGCACACCTGCGAATGTGAACAGGACCCTGAAAACCAGCATTGTGTTACTTGAATATTCAATAGTAGTGTAACTAAAGCCTGCCTTGAGTAGAGATTCGATGATCTCCAGATTCCAGTGAATGAATGGAACATTCTGTAGTGTAGATTCCAATGATTTCTGAAATCTGGGTTGGATGGATATGAAAATGAAGAGCTGACTAGGGTTCAGTGGATAGCCAGCTGAACAGCACGCAAGCGAGTGTGAAAAGGCCTCTGAAATCTAGCATTTGTTTACTTGGACATTCAGCAGTGGTATAAGGAAAGCCTGCCTGGAGTGGAGACTCGATTATCTCCAGATTGGCAATGAATGAATGAAACATTCTTTAGTGGATATTCCAATGAATTCTGAAGTCTGGGTTATGTGGACAGGAAAATGGAGAGCTGACCAAATTTCAGTGGATAGCCAGTTGAACAGCACGGCTGCGAATGTGAACAGGACGCTGAAAACCAGCTTTGGGTTACTTGGACATTAAACAGTCGTTTAACGAAAGCCTGTCTGGAGTAGAGATTCAGATGAATTCCGGATTCGCAGTGAATGAATGGAACATACTGTAGTGGAGTTTCCAATGTTTTCTGAAATCTGGGTTGTGTGGACAGGAATATGAAGAGCTAACCAGTGTTCACTGGATAGCTAGTTGAACAGCACGCCTGCAATTTTGAACAATACGCTGATAACCAGCATAGGGTTACTTCAACATTTGCAGTGGTGAAACGAAAATCTGCCTGGAGTGGAGATTCTATGATCACCCGATTCCAGTGAATGAATGGAACATTCTGTAGTGGAGATTCCAATGATTTCTGAAATCTGATTTGTGTGGAAACGAAAATGAAGAGACGACCAGGGTTCAGGGGATAGCCAGTTGAACAGCATGCCTGCGAGTGTGAAAAGTCCTCTGAAAACCAGCATTGGGATACTTGTGCAATAAGCAGTGGTGTAAAATAAGCCTGCCTGGAGTGGAGATTTCATGATATCCTGATTCCAGTGAATTAATGGAACATTCTGTAGTGGAGATTCCAATGATTTCTGATGTCTTGGTTGTGTGGACAGGAAATGAAGGAGCTGACCACTGCTGAGTGGAGAGCCAGTTGAACACCAAGCCTGCGACTGTGAATAGGACGCTGAAAACCATCATTGGGTTACTTGGACATTCAGCATTCGTGTAATGAAAACCTGTCTGGAGTGGAGATTCGATGATCTCCAGATTCCAGTGATTGAATGGAACATTTTGTAGTGGAGATTCCAAAGATTTCTGAAGTCTGGTTATGTGGACAAGAAAAGGACGAGCGGACCAGGGTGGAGTGGATAGCCAGATGAACAGCACGCCTGCGACTGTGAACAGGTCTCTGAAAACCAGCATTGGGTTACTAGGACATTCACCCATCGTGTAACAAAATCCTGCCTGGACTGAAGATTCAGATGAATTCATTATTGCAAGTGAATGAAGGGAACATTTTATAGTGGAGATTCCAATGGTTTCTGAAGTATGGGTTGTGTGCCCAGGAAAATGAAGAGCTGACCAGGTTGGAGTAGATAACCAGTTGAACAGCACGCCTGCGAGTAAGAACAGGACGCTGAAAACCAGCATTTGTTACTTGGACATTCAACAGTAGTGTCACGAAAGCCTGCCTGCAGTGGATATTGAGATGAATTCCAAGTAGGCAGTGATTTAAAGGAATATTCTGTAGTGTATATTCCAAAGATTTCTGAAGACTGGTTTGTGTGGACGGGAAAATGAAGAGCTGACCAGGGTTGAGTGGATAGCCTGTTGAACAGCATGCCTGCGATAGTGAACAGGACGCCGAAAACCAGCATTGGGTTACTTGGACATTCACCAGTGATGTAAAGAAAGCCTGCCTGGAGTGGAGATTCGATGATCTCCAGATTGGCCGTGAAAGAATGGAATATTCGGTAGGGGAGATTCCAATGATTTCTGAAGTCTGGATTGTGTGGACAGGAAATGAAAGACCTGACCACTGTGGAGTGGATAGTAAGTTGAACAGCACGCATGCGAGTGTGAACAGGACGCTCAAAACCAGCATTGGGTTATTTGGACATTCACCAGTAGTTTAACGAAAGCCTGCCTGGAGTTGAGATTCAGATGAATTCCAGATTTGCAATGAATGAATGGAACATTCTGTAGTGGAGTTTCCAATGATTTCTGAAGTCTGGGTTGTGGGGACAGGAAAATGAAGAGCTGTCAGGGTTGAGTTTATAGTCAGTTGAACCGAACGCCTGCGAGCGTGATCAGGCCGCTGAAAACCAGCATTTTTTTATTTGGACATTCACCAGTAGTGTAATGAAAGCCTGCCTGGAGTGGAGATCCGATGAATTCCAGATTCGCAGTGAATGAATGGAACATTCTGTAGTGGAGATTCTAATTGTTTCTGAAGTCTAGGTTATGTTGACAGGAATATGAAGAGCTGACCAGGTTGGAGTGGATAGCCAGTTGAACAACATACCTGACAGTGTGAACAGTCCGCTGAAAAGCCGCATTTGGGTACTTAAATATTCACCAGTGGTGTAACGAAAGCCTGCCTGGAGTGGAGAATCGATGAGCTCCAGATTGTCAGTGAATGAAAGGAACATTCAGTAGGGGAGATTCCAATGATTTCTGAAGTCTGGGTTTTGTGGACAGGAAATGAAAGAGCTGACAAGGGTTCAGTGGATAGCCGTTGAACAATTAGCCTGTGAGTGTGAACAGGACGCTGAAAACCAGCATTGTGTTACTTGCACATTCAACAGTGGTGTAATTAAAGCATGCCTGGAGTGGATATTCGATGATCGCCAGATGGCAGTGAATGAATGGAACATTCTGTAGTGGACTTTCCAATGATTTCTGAAGTCTAGGTTGTGTGGACAGGAAATGAAAGAGCTGACCACTGTGGAGTGGATGAACAATTGAACAGCACGCCTGCGACTGTGAACAGAATGCTGAAAACCAGCATTGGGTTACTTGGAAATTCACCAGTGGTGTAACGAAAGCCTGCCTGTGGTGGAGATTCAGATGAATTCCAGATTCGCAGTGTATGAATGGAACATTTTATAGTGGAGATTCCAATGATTCTGAAGTATGGGTTGTGTGGACTGGAAAATGAAGAGCTGACCATGTTGGAGTTTATACCCAGTTGAACATCACGCCTGCAAGTGTGAACAGGACGCTGAAAACCAGCATTATGTTACTTGGACATTCAAGAGAGTGTAATGAAAGCCTGCCTGCAGTGGAGATTGAGATGAATTCCAGATTGCCAGTGAATGAATGGCGCATTCTTTAATGGAGATTCCATTGATTTCTGAAGCCTGTGTTGTGTGGATGGGAAAATGAAGAGCCGACCAGTGTTGAGTGGAAAGCCAGTTGAACAGCACGCCTGGGATTGTGAACAGGACACTTAAAATCACGATTAGGTGACTTGGACATTCTCCAGTGGTGTAATGAAAGCCTGCCTGAAGAGGAGATTCAAAGAACCCCAGACTAGCAGTGAATGAATTGAACATTCTACAGTGGTGATTCCAATCATTTCTGAATGGGATATTCTCTAGTGGAGATTCCAATGATTTCTGAAGTCTGGGTTGTGTGGACAGGAAATGAAAGAGCAGTGGAGATTCGATGAACTCTAGATTGGCAGTGAATGAATGTAACATTCTGTAGTGGAGATTACAATGATTTTTGAAGTCTGGGTTGTGTGGACAGGAAATGAAAGAGCTGACCAGAGTGGAATGGATAGCTAGTTGAACAGCATGCCTGTGAGTGTGAACAGGACGTTGAAAACCAGCATTGGGTTACTTGGACTTTCAGCAGTGGTGTAACATAAACCAGCCTGGAGTGGTGATTCGATGATCTCCAGATTGGCAGTGAATGAATGGAATATTCTCTAGTGGAGATTCCAATGATTTCTGAAGTCTGGGTTGTGTGGACAGGAAATGAAAGAGCTGACCACTGTGGAGTGGATAGCCACTTGAACAGCATGCCTGCGAGTGTGAACAGGACGCTGAAAACCAGCATTGTGTTACTTGGACATTCAACATAGTGTAACGAAAGCCTGCCTGGAGTTGAGATTCAGATGATTTCCAGATTGGCAGTGAAGGAATGGAACATTCTGTAATGGATATTCCAATTATTTCTGTTGCCTGGTTTGTGTGGACGGGAAAATAAGAGCTGACCAGGGTTGAGCTGATAGCCAGTTGAACTAAACGCCTGCAAGTGTCAACAGGCCGCTGAAAACCAGCATTGGGTGGCTTGGATATTCAACACTGGTTTAACGAAAGCCTGCCTGGAGTGGAGATTCGATGAATTCCAGATTGTCTGTAAATGAATGGAATTTTCTGTAGTGGAGATTCCAATTATTTCTGAAGAATGGTTTGTGTGGACAGGAAAAAGAAGTGCTGACCAGGCTTCAGTGGATAGCCAGTTTTACAGCACGCCTGCGACTGTGAACAGGACGCTGAAAACCAGCATTATGTTACTTGGACATTCAGCAGTGGTGTATGCAAAGCCTGCCAGGAGTGGAGATTCGATGATCTCCAGATTGGCAGTGAATGAATAAAACTTTCTTTTGTGGAGTTTCCAATGATTTCTAATGTCTGATTTGTGTGGGTAGGAAAAGAAAGAGCTGACAACTGTGGAGTTGATAGCCAATTGAACAGCAAGCCTGTGAGTGTAAAAAGGACGCTGAAAACCAGCATTAGGTTACATGGACATTGAGCAGTGGTTTAACGAAATCCTGCCTGGAGTGGAGATTCGATGAATTCCAGATTGGCAGTGAATGTATGGAACATACTGTAGTGGAGATTCCAATGATTTCTGAAGTCTTGGTTGTGTGGACAGGAAAATGAAGAGCTGAACAGGGTTGATTGGATAGTCAGTTGAACAGCACGCCTTCGAGTGTAAACAGGATGCTGAAAACCAGCGTTGGGTTACCTGGACATTCTCCAGTGGTGTAACGAAAGCCTTCCTGGAGTGGAGATTCGGTGAATTTTAGATAGGCAGTGAATGAATGGAATTCTGTAGTGGAGTTTCCAATGATTTCTGAATTCTACATTGCATGGACAAGAAAATGAAGAGCTGACCAGGGTAGAGTGTTTGGCCAGTTCAACAGCATGCCTACTAGTGTAAACAGGCCTTTGGAAACCAGGAATGGGTTACTTGCACATTCAGCAGTAGTATAACCAAAGCCTGCCTGAAATGGAGATTCAGATGATTTCCATGTTTGCAGTGAATGAATGGAATATTCTGTAGTGGAGATTCTAATGGTTTCTGACAACTGGGTAATGTGGACAGGAAAATGAAGAGCTGACAAGATTTGAGTGGATAGCCAGGTAAACCGCATGCCTGCAAGTGTGAACAGGCCTCTGAAAACCAGCATTGTTAAAGCATTCAGCAGGGTTATAACAAAAGCCTGCCTGGAGTGGAGATTCGATGATCTCCAGATTGGCAGTGAATGAATGGAACATTCTGTAGTGGATATTCCAATGATTTCTGAAGTATGGGAAGTGTGGACAGGAAATGAAAGAGCTTACCACTGTGGAGTGGATAGCCAGTTGAATAGCACGCCTGCTAGTGTGAACAGGCCTCTGCAAACCAGCATTGGGTTGTAATGAAAGCCTGCCTGGGGTGGAGATTCGATGAATTCCAGATTGTGAGAGAAAGAATGGAACATTCTGTCGTGGAGATTCATATGGTTTCTGAAGTCTGGTTTGTGTGGACAGGAAAAGAAAGAGGTGACCACTATGGAGTGGATATCCAGTTGAATAGAACCCCTGCGCGTGTGAACAGGACGCTGAAAACCAGCATTGGGTTAGTTGGACATTCACCAGTGGTTTAACGAAAGCCTGCATGGAGTGGAGATTCAGATGAATTCCAGATGCGAAGTGAATGAATGGCACATTCTGTAGTGGGATTCCAATGATCTCTAAAATCTGGGTTGTGTGGACAGGAAAAGAAAGAGCTGACCACTCTGGAATTGATAGTCAGTTGAACAGCACGCCTGCGAGTTTGAACAGGACGCTGAAAGCCAGCATTTGGTTACTTCAACATTCAGCAGTGGTGTAGCGGAGATTCGATGAATTCCAGATTGGCAGTGAATGAATGGTACATTCTGTGGTGTTGATTCCAAGGATTTCTGAAGTCTGGGATGTGTGGATAGGAAAATGAAGAGCAGACCATGTTAGACTGGATAGCCAGTTGAAGAATAGGCTTGCGAGTTTGAACAGGCTGCTGATAACCAGCATTGCGTTACTTGGATATTTACCAGTGATGTAAAGAAAACTTGCCTGGAGTAGGGATTCGATGAATTCCAGATGGCAGTGAATGAATGGAACATTCTTATTGGAGATTCCAAATATTTCTGAAGTTTGAGTTGTGTGGACAGGAATATGAAGAGCTGACCATGGTGGAGTGGAGAGCCAGTTGATCAGCACGCCTCGACTGTGAACAGGCTGCTGAAATTGGGGAAATTGTATATTGGGGAAATTGTATATTAACCAGTGGTGAACATTGGGGAAATTGTATATTAACCAGTGGTGTAAAGAAAATCTGCCTGGCGTGGAGATTTGATGAATTCCAGATTGTTAGTGAATGAATGGAAATTCTGTAGTGGAGGTTACAATGATTTCTGAATTCTGGGTTGTATTGACAGGGAAGTGAAGAGCAGACCAGGTTAGCGTGGATATCCAGTTGAACAGGAGGCCTGCGAGTTTAAACAGGCTGCTGAAAACCAGCAATGGGTTTCTTGTATATTCACTAGTGCTGTAACGAAATCCTGCCTGGATTTGAGATTCGATGAATTCCAGATTCGCAGTGAATGAATAGAACATTCTGTAGTGGAGATTCCAATGATTTCTGAAGCCTTGTTTGTGTGGACAGGAAAATGAAGAGCTGACCAGGTGGAGTGGAAAGCCAGTTGAACAGTAGGCCTGCGAGTGTTAAAAGGATCCTGATAACCACCATTGGGTTACTTGGATTTTCAACAGTGGTTTAACAAAAATCTGCATGGAGTGGAGATTCGATGAATTCCAGATTGGCAGTGAATGAATGGCGGATTCTGTAGTGGAGATTCCAATGTTTTCTGAATTCTGTGTTTCGTGGATGGGAAAATGAAGAGCAGACCAGGTGAGAGTGGATAGCTAGTTGAACAGCAGGCCTGAGAGTTTGAATAGGCTGCCGATAACCAACATTGCGTTACTTAGATATTCACCAGTGGTGTAATGAAAACCTGCCTGGAGTGTAGATTTGATGAATTCCAGATTGGAAGTGAATGTATGGAATATTCTGTAGTGGAAATTCCAATGATTTCTGAAGCCTGGTTTGTGTGGACAGGAAAATGAAGAGCTGACTAATTGGAGTGGATAGCCAGTTGAACAGCAGGCCTGTGAGTGTGAACAGGCCTCTGCAAACCAGCATTGTGTTACTTGGACATTCAGCAGTGGTGTAACGTAAGCCTGCCTGGAATGGAGATTCGATGATCTCCAGATTGGCAGTGAATTAATGGAACATTCTGTCCTGAAGATTCCAATGATTTCTTAAGTATGGGTTGTGTGAACACGAAAATAAAGAGCTGACCACTTTGGAGTCGATAGCCAGTTGAAGAGCACACCTTCGTTTGTGAACAGGCTGCTGAATACCAGCATTGGGGTACTGGGATATTCACCATTGTTGTAACCAAATCCTGCGTGGAGTGGAGATTCGACCAATTCCAGATTGTCAGTAAATGAATGGAACATTCTGTAGTGGAGATTTCTATGGTTTCTGTAGTCTGGTTTGTGTGGACAGGAAAAGAAAGAGAAGACCGCTGTGGAGTGGATAGCCAGTTGAACAGCATGCCTGCGAGTGTGAATAGGACGCTGAAAACCAGCATTGTGTTACTTGGATATTCACCAGTGTTGTAACGAAAGCCAGCCTGGAGTGTAGGTTCAGATGAATTTCAGTTTCGCCGTAAGTGAATGGAACATTCTATACTGGAGATACCAATAATTTCAGAACTCTAGTTTATGGGCACCAGGAAATGAAGTGTTTACCAGGGTGGAGTGGATAGCCAGTGAAAACCACGCCTGTGGTATGTGAACAGGCCGCTGAACACTAGCATTGGGTTACTGGGACATGCAGAAGAATCCCTACCCTGACAAGTTTTTGAGGCATACAATCATCACCACCACTGTGTGGCGTTCACCAGGAGAGTACCATATGGTTTCGATTAATTTAGAAGTCGATGCACACCAGCTCTAGTAGGAGTGAAAGGTATGATGAAAACTTCGGCTTGATTGAGTGCACAGGCAGATGAAAACCAGATATGTAGGTGTTGATATTTAGATAAACTGAGGTGGCTCGGTAGTGTGGCAGGGTAAATGAGCAGAATACTATAATCGACTGGATAGGGAGATGAACAGCAGGCCTGGGGAGAGTTGAAAGCAAATGCTCAATTGGCAGATTTCGAATTCGACTAGATTTCATGGAGAACGAGAAGAAACGCAGGCTTAATACATTGGATACTGAGATGAAATCACTACTCAGCAGTGTAGATCGCTTTCACTCTCCCAGTCCTCCCGAACTTCATTGATTGGCTGGCGCAGTTCTGTACTGTCTTCATTTGGAAATTTGTGGTGACTGTAAATTTGGCATATGGAATATTTCACGGGTGTCTTGCCAGGCTTTGCCACGAGGGCCAGATATTCTTGGTAGCTCCCCAGGCTCTCTGAGAGGGAGAAGAATTGAACCCGGCTCGGAAAGGCTGGCTGCTTCACGCACTCGTCCTACTGCTGTGCTCTCGCGCCAAATCCAAGTGTGGATAGGAAGATGAAAAGCAGGACATGAACGATTTTAGAGTGCAGATTCAGATGACTTCAAGTTTCTGGGTTGACACACCAGTGCTCTTACGAATGCCTGCGTAAAATGGATATTCAATGTACTCCAGAATCGCAGTGAATGACCGGCACATCCTGCAATGGAGATTCCAATGATTTCTGATGTCTGGTTTGTGTGGATAGGAAACTGAAGAGCTCACCACGGTGGAGTGGATAGCCAGTGATCAGCACAGGCCGCTCAAAACCATCACTGGGTTACTTGGACATTCACCAGTTGTGTAACGAAAGCCTGCCTGGAGTCGAGATTCGATAAACACCAGATTGGCAGTGAATGAATAGAACGTTTTGTAGAGGAGATTCAAATGATTTCTGAAGTCTGGCTTGTATGTACAGGAATATGAGGAGCTGACCAGGCTGGAGTGATAGCCAGTTGAACAGCACGCCTGTGAGTGTGAACAGGATACTCAAAACCAGCATTGGGTTACTGGGATATGCACCGGTGGTGTAACGAAAACCTGCCTCGAGTGGAGATTCGATGAATTCCAAATTGGCAGTGAATAAATAGAAAATTCTGTAGTGGATATTCCAATGGTTTCTTAAGTCAAGGTTGTGTGCACAAGAAATTGAAGAGCTGAACAGGGTGGCGTGTATAGCCAGTTGAAGAGCACGACTGCGAGTGTGAACAGGACGCTGAAAACCGGCATTGGGTTACATGGACATTCACCAATGGTGTAAGGAAAGCCTGCACAGACTGGATATTCAGTTGAATTCCAGATTAGCAGTGAATGAATGAAACATTCTCTAGTAGAGATTCCAATGATTTCTGAAGTCTGGTTTGTGTGGACAGGAAAATAAAGAGCTGTCCAGGTAGGAGTGGATATCCAGTTGAACAGCACACCTGCGAGTGTGAATAGGCCGCTAAAAACCATCCCTGGGTTACTTGGATATTCACCAGTGGTGTAAAGAAAGCCTGCCTGGACAGGAGATTCGATGAATTGCAGATTCGCAGTGAATGAATGGAATATTCTGTATTGAAGATTCCAATGATTTCTGAAGTCTGGGTTGTGTGGACAGGAAAAGATAGAGCTGACCTGGGTGCAGTGTATAGCCAGTTGAAGAGCACGTCTGCGAGTGTGAACATGCCGCAGAAAACCAGCATTGTGTTACTTGGACATTTACCAGTGGTGTAATGAAAGCCTGCTTGCAGTGGAGATTTGATGAATTCAAGATTCGCATTGAATGAATGGAACATCCTGTTGTGGAGAATCCAATGATTTCTGAAGTCTGGGTTGTGGGGACAGGAAAATGAAGTGAGGACCAGGGTTTAGTGGATAGCCAGTTGAACAGCACGCCTGCGAGTGTGAACAGGACGCTGAAAACCAGCATTGGGTTTCTTGGCCATTCACTAGTGTTGTAACAAAAGCCTGCCTGGAGTGGAGCTTCAGGTGAATTCCACATTCGCATTGAATGAATGGAACATTCTGGAGTGGAGATTCCAATGATTTCTGAAGTCTTGATTGTGTGGATAGAAAAATGAAGTGTTGACTAAAGTTGAGTGGGTAGCCAGTTGAATAGTATGCCTGCGAGTCTGAACAGGACGTTCAAAACCAGCATTGAGTTACTTGGACATTCACCAGTGGTGTAGCGAAATCCTGCCTGGACTGGAGATTCAATGATCTCCAGATTGGCATTGATTCAATAGAACATTCTGTAGTGGAGATTCCAGTGATTTCTGGAGTCTGGTTTGTGTGGACAGGAAAATAAAGAGCTGACAAGGGTGGAGTGGATAGCCAGTTGAACAGGACGCCTGCGAGTGTGAACAGGCCGCTGAAAACCAGCATTGGATTACTAGGACATTCAACAGTGTTGTATCAAAGCCTGCATGGAGTGGAGATTCAGATGAATTCCAGATTCGCAGTTAATGAATGGAACATTCTGTAGTGGAGATACCAATTATATCAGAACACTGGGTTATGGGCCCCAGGATATGAAGAGCTGACCAGGGTGGAGTGGATAGCCAGTGAACACCATGCCTGCAGTATGTGAACAGGCTGCTGACCACAACTACCTTAGGGTTACTGGAACATACAGAAGAATTCCAACCCTGACTAGTTTTAGAGGCATACGATCTTCACCATCACTGGGTGGCGTTAACGGGAGAGTACCATATGGTTTCAATTGATTGAGAAGTCGATGCACAATAGGCCTAGTTAGAGTCTACGGGATGATGAAAACTTCGGCTTGATTGAGTGCACAGGCAGATGAAAACCAGATATGTAGGTGTTGATATTTAGGTGAACTCAGGTCACTCGTTCGTGTGGCAGGGTTCATGAACAGAATACTATATTTGACTGCACAGGGAGTAGAACAGCAGGTCTGTGGAGAGTTGAACGCAAATGCTCAATTGCCAGATTTCTAATTCGACTCGATGTTGTGGAGAACGAGAACAAACATAGGCCTAATACATTGGATATTGAGATGAATTCACTACTCAGCAGTGTGGATCGCTTTCACTCTTCCAGTTCTCCCGGACATCATTGATTTGCTGGCACGGTTCAGTAGAGTCTTCTTTTGGAGATTTGTGGTGACTGTAATTTTTGCATATGGAATATTTCACGGGTGTCTTGCCAGGTTTTTCCACTAGAGCCAGATACTCTCGTTAGCTTCCCGGGCTCTCTGAGTGGGTGAGGAATTGAACGCGCTCGGCCAGGCTGGCTGCGTGACACACACGACCGACTGCTGTGCTTTCGCCCCAGAACGGCAGTATGGATAGGAAGATAAAAAGCAGCCCATGCATGATTTTAGAGTGCAGATTCAGATGATTTCAAGTTTCTGGGTAAACATACAAGGGATGTGACCAATGCCTGCGTAGAGTGCAGATTCAGATGTATTCCCGACTCTCAGTGAATGACCGGAACATACTGTACTGGAGATTCCAATGATTTCTGATGTCTGGGTTGTGTGGACAGGAAAATGAAGAGCTGAACAAGGTGCAGTGGATAGCCAGTGATCAGCACAGGCCGCTGAAAACCACCATTGGTTTACTTGGGTATTCACCAGTCGTGTAACTACAGCCTGCCTGAAGTGGAGATTTGAAGAACTCCAGATTGGCAGTGAATGAATGGAACATTCTGTAGTGGAGATTCTGACGTTTGGGTTGTGTGGACAGGAAAATGTAGAGCAGACCAGGTTGGTGTGGATTGCCAGTTGAACATCACGCCTGCGAGTGTGAAAAGGCCGATGAAAACCATCATTGTATTACTTTTATATTCACCAGTGTTGTAAAGAAAGCCTGCCTGGAGGGGAGATTCGATGAATTCCAGATTGGCAGTGAATGAGTTGAACATTCTGTATTGGATATACCAATGATTGCACAACTCTGGGTTATTGGCACAAGGAAATGAAGACGTGACCAGAGTGGACTGGATAGCCACTGAAGAGCACGCCTGCGAGTGTGAACAGGCCCCTGAAAACCAGCATTGGGTTACTTGGATATTCACCAGTGGTGTAACGAAAGCCTGCCTGGAGTGGAGATTCGATGAATTCCAGATTGGCAGTGAATGAATGGAACTTTCTGTAATGGAGATTCTAATTGTTTCTGAAGTCTAGGTTGTGTGGACAGGAAAATGAAGAGCTGACCAGGGTTGAGTGGATAGCCAGTTGAACAGCACCTCTGCACGTGTGAACTGGCCGCTGAAACAAGCATTGGGTTACTTTAATATTCACCAGTGGTGTAACGAAATCCTGCCTGGAGTTGAGGCCCTCCCGTTGATCATCGATTTGCTCGAGCGGGCCCAGTAACGTCTCCATTGGAGACTTTGTTGTTACTGTGTCTGGCATATCGAATACTCTCGGTAGCTTGCCGGGCTCTCCGAGAGGGGCGGAGGAATCGAACTCGGGTCGGCCATGTTGGCCGCTTGTAAGGCAAACGCCCTACCGCTGTGCTATCGCTCCAGCCCTGGAGTTGAGACTCGGGTGAATTTCAGATTTGCAGTGAATGAATGGAACATTCTGTAGTGGAGATAATAATGAGTTCAGAACTCCAGTTTATGGGCACCAGGACATGAAGAGCTGACCAGGGTGGAGTGGATAGCCAGTGAACACCACGCCTGTAGTATGTCAACAGGCCGCTGACCACTAGCATTGTGTTACTGGGACATGCAGAAGAATCCCAACCCTGACGTGTTTTAGAGGCATACGATTATCACCACCCCTGGGTAGCGTTGACCGGGAGAGTACCATATGGTTTCGATTGATTCAGAAGTCGATGCACTCCAGGCCTGGTTAGAGTGGACGGGATGAGGAAAACTTTGGCTTTATTGAGTGCACAGGCAGATGAAAACCATATATGTAGGTGTTGAAATTTAGATGTACTCAGTTAGCTCGGTAGTTTGGCAGGGTTAATGAACAAAATACTATATTTAATTGGATAGGGAGCTGAAAAACAGGCCTGGTGAGAGTTGACAGCAAATGCTTACTTGTCAGATTTCTAATTCAACTCGATTTCGTGGAGAATGAGAAGAAAGGCAGGCCTAATATGTTGGATATTGAGATGAATTCACTACTCAGCAGTGTGGATCACTGTCACTCTCCCAGTCCTCCTGGATATCATTGATTTGCTGGCGCAGTTCAATAGCGTCTTCATTTGGAGACTTGTGGTCACTGTAATTTTGGCATATGGAATACTTCACAGGTGTCTTGCCAGGCTTTGCCACGAGGGCAAGATAATCTTGGTAGCTTCCTGTGCTCTCTGAGAGGGCGAGGAATTGAACCAGACTCGGCCAGGCTGCCTGCTTGATGCACACGTCCTACTGTTGTTCTTTCGCTCCAGAATGGCTGTGTGGATAGGCAGATGAATAGCAATTCATGGATGCTTTTAGAGTGCAGATTCAGATGATTTCAAGTTTCTGGGTACACTCACCAGTGCTGTAACGAGTGCCTTCGTAGAGTGTAGATTCAGATGTATTCCAGACTCGCAGTGAATGACCGGAACATTCTGAGTGGAGATTCTAATGATTTTTGATGCTTGGGTTGTGTGGACAGGAACATGAAGAACTGACTAGGGTGGAGTGGATAGCCAGTGAACAGCACACGCAGCTGAAAACCATCATTGGGTTACTTGGACATTCACCAGTGTTGTAACGAAAGCCTGCCTGGAGTGGAGATTCGAAGAACTCCAGATTGGCAGTGAAAGAATGAAACATTCTGTAGTGGTGATTCCAATAATTTCTGAAGTCTGGGTTGTGTGTACAGGAAAAGGAAGAGCTGACCAGGTTGGGGTGGATAGCCAGTTGAACAGCATGCTTGCGAGTGTGAACAGGCCGCTGAAATCCAGAATTGGGTTACTTGGACATTTACCAGTGTTTTAACAAAAGTTTGTAAATACACAAAAAAATTAAAAGGCCGGCATTCAGGCCGTTTCCCCACTCCAGGGAGGTTGATTGTGATTGTCAGGTGAAGGAAGGAAACGGAGGTCAAGCTGGTTGGTCTTAGCAGCAGTTTTTTACATGGAAGAGATATATGTCATGAAGGCCCCAGGATCTCTCAAGCACGGGCAACCTTTGTTCTCTCAGCTTCTGTCCTCAGTCCCATCTTCCCAGGTTCTCTGATGCACGTGTCCCCCAGAGAGCCCTGAAATCTCCCTTATATAGATCATAGTACCTCTAAAGTGTGCAATTTAGTTATGTCATATAAAGGAGTTACAGAATGAACATTGAGGCTCAACATACATTGTTTCTTTACATCTGCAGGCCAGTAATCCTTTTACAAACTAAAAGCACTTGGATTAGCACAACAAAGACAAGTCTGGTAGAGCTTGGAATCTACATCTCCAAAATCAACCAGCTTAGAGCCAGGCATCTGCATCCCAAAGATCAGGCCTGGTTTAGCAAATGGGATCTGCATATCTAAGGCCAGCTAGGTTCCTGTGAGATAAGAGAAACTGCCTCAATATACTGAAATCATTAACTAAAGGCGGTTTGAAGGGGAGAAAGTTCAGTGTCATCCAAGCTAGTCAGGACACACAGGAAAACTGCTTCTAGGAAGTGTTTCACCTCTCCTTGTGCAACCAACATATAAGCATACATAATATTAATCATTTTGTATGGACACAGTAAGAAATACCTTGAGCTTATTGAATTCATCTCCCAGGGCCATCTCAATCTCAGACTCCAGTGCTCAGGCCAGGTAGCTTTCCTATTCCTAGCAGCAGGTTCCTAGTCTCATCGTTACTTTTGGATCATTACACCATTTGTCTATGATCAAACACTTAACTTATAATTAAGAATAGTGGCACCTTGGCCTGGCCCATCGTGATGCTAGGGTAGCACATAACTTACAGGCCTGCCCTGATTCCATCCAGTCCCACGTCGGGACCCTGCCCTTGTGTGCCAGGAAGTCAGGGCAAGTGAGGCTTAAGTTAAGAATGCAGATGCCCAGGAGAGAATAATATTCTAAGACAATCAATTCCTAAGTTACAAAGCATATTAATTAATTGTCTTTCTGTATCTATACAAAAGGACATTGCATTAAAATAAACTGCTCAAAAGACATCAGGAGAGGAGAAAGGCAATATAAACTTATAGTACAGCTTCAGTGTCTAAGAAGGATGAGACCTTACAAACTGGTTGTGGAAGAGAGCATAGAAGTGGTTACAGACAAAGTAATAGGAATGACTCGGGAGCTCTGTGATGGGTGCAACCTGATAGATCTAAACTCCGTGTACTCCAACAGAAAGCCTGCCTAGAGTGGAGATTCGATGAACTTCAGAATGGCAGTGAATGAATGGAACATTCTGTAGTGTAGATTCCAATGATTTCTGAAGCCTGGGTTGTGCGGACAGGAAAATGAAGAGCTGACCTGCGAGGAGTGTGTAGCCAGTTGAATACCATGCCTGCTAATGTGAACAGGACGCTGAAAACCAGCATTGGGTTACTTGGATATTCACCAGTGGTGTAGCAAAAGCTTGCCTATAGTGGAGATTCGATGAACACCAGATTGGCAGTGAATGAATGGAACATTCTGTAGTGGAGATTCCAATGATTTCTGAATTCTGGGTTCTGTGGACAGAAATATGAAGAGCTGACCAGGGTTGAGTGGATATCAAGTTAAACAGCACCCCTGCGAATGTGAACAGACCGCTGAAAAACAGCATTGTGTTACTTGGACATTCACCAGTGGTAAAACTAAAGCCTGCCAGGAGTGGAGATTCAGATGAATACAAGATTCGCAGTGAATGAATGGAACATTCTGTAGTGGAGATACTAATGATTTCAGAACTCTGGGTTATGAACACCAGGAAATGAAGACCTGAGGAGGGTGCAGTGGATAGCCAGTGAACACAAATCCTCCGGTGTTTGAACAGGCCGCTGACCACCAGCATTGTGTTACTGGGACATGCAAAGGAGTCCCAACACTGACGAGCTTTAGAGGCATAGGATCATCACCATCACTGTTGGCATTGACCGGGAGAGAACCATATGGTTTCGATTGATTCAGAGGTTGATGCACACCAGGCCTGGATGGAGTGGACAGGATGATGAAAACTTCGGCTTGTGTTAGTGCACAGGCTGGTGAAAACCAGATATGTAGGTGTTGATAATTTGATGAACTCAGGTTGCTCGCTACTGTGGAAGGGTTTATAAACAGAATATTATATTCGCTAGGATAGGGAGCTGAACAGGAGGATTGGGGAGAGTTGACAGAAATGCTCACTTGGCAGATTACTAATTCGACTCGATTTCATTGATTTGCTGGTGGGGTTCAGTAACGTCTTCGTTTGGAGACATGTTGTGACTGTAATTTCGGCATATGAAATATTTCATGGGTGGCTTTCCAGGCTTTGCCGCGAGGACCAGACACTCGCGGTAGCTTCCCGGGCTCTTCGATGGCTAGAAATTGAACCCGGCTCCTTCAGGCTGACTGGGTGAGGCACACGACCTACTGCTGTTCTTTCGCGCCAGAATGGCAGTGTGGATAGGAAGATGAAATGCAGCCCGGATGATTTTAGAGTGCAGATTCAGATGATTTCAAGTTTCTGGGTAGACTCACCAGTGGCGTAACGAATGCCTGCGTAGAGTGGAGATTCAGATGTATTCCAGACTCGCAGTGAATGACCTAAACATTCTGTAGTGGAGATTCCAATATTTTCTGATATCTGGGTGTTGTGGACAAGAAAATGAAGAGCTGACCACGGTGGACTAGATAGCCTGTGAACAGAACGGCTGCGAGTGTGAACAGGCCACTGAAAATCAGCATTGGGTTACTTAGATATTTACCAGTGGTGTAACAGAAGAATGCCTGGTGTGGAGTTTCAGATGATTTCCAGATTGTCAGTGAATTAATGCAACATTCTGTAGTGGAGCAATAACACAATGGTAGGGCATTTGCCTTGCAAGCAGTCAACATGGCCGACCGTAGTTCGAATCCTCCGGCCCTCTCAGAGAGCCCGGCAAGCAACCAAGAGTATCTCGCCCGCACGGCAGAGCCTGGCAAGCTCCCCGTGACGTATTCGATATGCCAAACACAGTAAAAACAAAGTCTCCAATAGAGATGTTCCTGGGCCCGCTCGAGCAAATCGATGATCAAAGGGAGGGCCTTTACTTACTTACTTGCTGTAGTGGAGATACCAATGATTTCTTATGTCTGGGTGGTGTAAACAGGAAAACGGAGAGCTGACCAGGGTGGAGTAGATAGCCAGTTGAACAGCACACCTGCGAGTGTGAACAGACCGCTGGAAATCAGGATTGGGTTACTTGGACATAAACTAGTGGTGTAACGAAAGCCTGCCTGGAGTGGAGATTCGATGAACTCCAGATTGGCAATGAATGTATGGAACTTTCTGTAGTGGAGATTCCAATGATTTCTGAAGTCTGGGCAGTGTGGACAAGAAAATGAAGAGCTGACCAGGGTTGAGTGGATAGCCAGTTAACAGCACGGCTGTGAGTGTTAGCAGGCCACTGAAAACCAGCATTTTTAACTTGGACATTCACCAGTGGTGTAACGATAGCCTGCCTGAAGTGGAGATTCGATGAACTCCACATTGGCAGTGAATGAATGGAACATTCTGTAGTGGATATTCCAATGATTTCTGAAGTCTGGGTTGTGTGGAAAGGAAAGTGAAGAGCTGACCAGGGTGGAGTGGAAAGCCCGTTGAACAGCATGCCTGCGATTGTGAACAGAACGTTGAAAACCAGCATTCGGTTACTTGGATATTCACCAGTGGTGTAACAAAAGACTGCCTGGAGTGCTGATTCAGATGAATTCTAGATGGACAATGAATGAATAGAGCTTTCTGTAGTGGAGATTCTAATGGTTTCTGAAGTCCAGGTTATGTGGACAGGAAAATGAAGTGCTGACAAGGGTGGTGTGGATAGCCAGTTGTACATCACACCTGCAAGGGTGAATAGGGCGCTGAAAACCAGCATTGGCTTACTTGGACATTCACCAGTGGTGTAATGAAAGCCTGCCTGGAATATAGATTCAGATGAATTCCAGATTCACAGTGAATTAATGGAACGTTTGGTAGGGGCGATACCAATGATTTCAGAACTCTGGGTTATGGGAACCAGGAAATGAAGAGCTGACCAGGGTAGAGTGGATAACCAGTGAACACCAGGCCTGCGGTATGTTAACAGGCCGCTGACTACTAGCATTGTATTCTGGGACATGCAGAAGAATCCCAACCCTGACGAGTTTTAGAGGCATACACTCATCACCACAACTAGGTGGCGATGACCGGGACAGTACCATAGTGTTTCGTTTGATTCAGAAGTCTATGCACACCAGGTGTGTTTACAGTGGACGGGATGATGAAAACTTAGGCTTGATTGAGTGCACAGTATGATGAAATGCAGATATGTAGGTGTTGAAATTTAGATGAACTCAGGTCTCTAGGTGGTTTGGCAGGCTTAATGAACAGAATACTATATTCAAATGGATAGGTAGCAGAACAGGAGGTCTGGAGCAAATGCACACATGGCAGATTTCTATTTCGACTCGACTTCGTGGAGAAAGAGAAGAAACACAGGCCTAATACATTGGATATTGAGATAAATTCACGGTTACACTCTGAGTCCTCCAGGACTTCATTGAGTTGCTGGCATGGTTCAGTAGCGTCTTCGTTTGGTGAATTCTGTTGATTGTAATTTTGGCATATGAAATATTTCAGGAGTGTCTTGCCAGTCTTTGCCTTGAGGGCCAGATTCCCTCGGTAGCTTCCCGAGCTCTCTAAGAGGGCAAGGTTTTCAACCTTGCTCGGAGAGTTTCGAGGAACTCCAGATTGGCAGTGATTGAATGTAAAATTCTGTAGTCTAGATTCCAATGCATTTTGAAATCTGGATTTAGAGTACAGGAAAATGAAGAGCTGACCAGGGAGGTGTGGATAGCCAGTTGAACAGCACGCCTACGAGTGTGAACAGGGCGCTGAAAACCAGCATTGGGTTACTTGGACATTAACTAGTGGTGTAACGAAAGCCGGCCTGGAGTGGAGATTTGATGAACTCCAGATTGGCAGTAAATGAATGGAACATTCTGTAGTGGATATTCCAATAATTTCTGAAGTCTGGATTATGAGGACAGGAAAATGAAGTGCTGACCAGGGTGGAGTGGATAGCCAGTTGAGCAGCACGTCTGAGAGTGTAAACAGGTCGCTGAAAAGCAGCATTGGGGTACTTGGATATAAACTAGTGGGGTAATGAAAGCCTGCCTGGAGTGGAGATTCAGATTAATTGCAGATTGACATTGAAAAAATGGAACATTCTGTAGTTGAGATTCCAATGATATTTGATGTATGGGTTGTGTGGAGAGGAAAATGGAGAGCTGACCAGGGTGGAGTGGATAGCCAGTTGAACAGCACACCTGTGAGTGTGAACAGACCGCTGAAAACCAACAGTGGGTTACTAGGATATTCACCAGTGGTGTAGCGAAAGCCTGCTGGGAGTGGAGATTTGATGAATTCCAGATTGGCAGTGAATGAATGGAACATGTTGTAGTGGAGATTCCAATTTCTTAAATCTGGGTTGCATGGACAGAAAAATGAAGAACTGAGCAGAGTTGTGTGTACAACCAGTTGAACAGCACGCCTGCGAGTGTGAATAGGCCGTTGAAAACCAGCATTGGGTTACTTGGACATTCACCCGTGTTGTAACGGTTGCATGGCTGGAGTGAAGATTCGATGAACTCCAGATTGGCAGTGATTGAATGGAACATTCTGTAGTGTAGATTCCAATGAATTCTGAAATCTGAATTTTGTGTACAGGAAAATGAAGAGCTGACCAGTGTGGAGTGGATAGCCAGTTGAACAGCACGCCTACGAGTGTGAACAGACCGCTGAAAACCAGCATTGGGTTACTTGGACATTCACTAGTGGTGTAACGAAAGACTGCCTGGAAAGGAGATTCGATGAACTCCAGATTGGCAGTGAATGAATGGAATATTCTGTAGTGGAGATTCCAGTGATTTCTGAAGTATGGTTTGTGTTGACAAGGAAATGAATAGCTGACCAGGATGGAGTGGATAGCCAGTTGAACAGCACGCCTGCAAGTCTGAACAGGCCACTGAAAACCAGCATTGGGTTACTTGGATATTCACCAGTGGTGTAACGAAATCCTGCCTGGAGTAGAGATTAGATGATCTCCAGATTGGCAGTGAATGAATGGAACATTCTGTAGTGGAGATTCCAATGATTTCTGAGTTTGGGTTGTGTGAACAGGAAAAGAAAGAGCTAACCACTGTGGACTGCTTTGCCAGTTTAAGAGTATGCCTCAGAGTGTGAAGAGAACGCTGAAAACCAGCATTGGGATACTTGGACATTCACCAGTGGTGCAACGAAAGCCTGCCTGGAGTGGAGATTCAGATGGATTCCAGATTCGCAGTGAATGAATGGAATTTTCTAGTGGAGATTCCCATGATTTCTGAAGTCTAGGTTGTGTGGACAGGAAAATGAAGAGCAAACCAGGTTAGAGTGCATAGCCAGTTGAACAACAGGCATGGGAGTTTGAACAGGATGCTGAATATCAGCATTGGTTTACTTGGATATTCATCAGTCGTGTAACGAAATCCTGCCTGGAGTGGAGATTCGATGAATTCGAAGAAAGAGCTAACCACTGTTGAGTGGATAGCTAGGTGAACAGCACGCCTCTGACTGTGAACAGGATGCTGAAAACCAGCATTGGTTTACTTGGACATTCAGCAGTGCTGTAATGAAAGCCTACTTGCAGTGGAGATTCAGATGAATTCCAGATTGGCAGTGAATGAATGGAACATTCTGTAGTGGAGATTGCAATGATTTCAGAATTGTGGGTGGTTTGGACATGAAAATGAAAAGCTGATCAGTTGGACTGGGAAGCCAGTTGAACAGCATGCCTGCTAGTGTGAAAAGAATGCTGAAAACCAGCATTGGGTTACTTGGACTTTCACTAGTGGTGTAACGAAAGCCTGCCTGGAGTGGAGATTCAGATGGATTCCAGATTCGCAGTGAATGAATGGAACATTCTGTAGTGGAGGTTCCCATGATTTCTGAAGTCTGGGTTGTGTGGACAGGAAAATGAAGAGCAGACTAGGTTAAATTGGATAGCCAGTTCAACAGCAGTCCTGGCAGTTTAAACAGGATGCTGAAAACCATCACTGGGTTATTTTGATATTCACCAGTGTTGTAACAAAATCCTGCCTGCAGTGGATTTCGATTAATTCCAGATTGGCAATGAATGAATGGAACATTCTGCAGGGGAGAATCCAGTGATTTCTAAAGTGTTCGTTGTGTGGATAGGAAAATGAAGAGCTGACCAGGGTTAAGTGGATAGCCAGTAGAATAGCACGCCTGCGAGTGTGAACATGCCTCTGAAAACCAGCATTGGATTTCTTGGGCATTCAAAAGTGGTGTAACGAAAGCTTCCTTGGAGTGGAGATTCGATGATGTCCAGATTGGCAGTTAATGAATGGAACATTCGTTAGTGGAAATTCCAATGATTTCTGAAGTTTGGGTAGTGTGGACAGGGAAAGAAACAGCTGACACCTGGAGTGGATAGCCTGTTGTACAGCATGCCTGCTAGTGTGAACAGGATGCTTAAAATCAGCATTAGATTACTTGGATATTTATCAGTGCAGTAAGGAAAGCCTGTATGGAGAGGAGATTCAGGTGAATTTCAGATTTGCAGTGAATGAATGGAACATTCTGTAGTGGAATTTCCAATGATTTCGTTAGAATGGGTTGTGTGGAAAGGAAAATTAAGAGCTCATTAAGGTTGGAGTAGATAGCCAGTTGAACATCACACCTGCGAGTGTGAACAGGTCGCTGAATACCAGCATTGGGTTACTTGGACATTCAGCAGTGTTGTAATGATAGCCTGCCTGAGTGGAGATTCAATGAGTTCCAGATTCTCAGTGAATGAATGGAACATTCTTTAGTGAAGATTCTAATTGTTTCTGAAGTCTAGGTTATGTGGACAAGAATAAGAAGAGCTGACCAGGTTGTGTGGATGCCAGTTGAACAGCACGCCTGCTAGTGTGAACAGGCCACTGAAAACCAGCATAGGGTTACATGGATATTCAACAGTGGTGTAACAAAATCCTGTCTGAAGTGGAGATTCGATGAATGCCAGATTGGCAGTGAATGAATGAAACATTCTGTAGTGGAGATTCAATGATTTCTGAAGCTTGGGTTGTGTGACAGGAAAAGAAAGAGCTGAATATGGTGGAGTGGATAGCCTGTTGAATATGACGCCTGCGAGTGTGAACAGGCCTATGAAAGCCAGCATTGGGTTACTTGGACAAGGAGTAACATGAACATACAGCACTTGGAGTGGAGACTCATGGAGTATGTATGTCCATGGAGTAACATAGACATATAGCACTTGCATGCTTATATACAGTATGTATGTCCAAGGAGTAACATGGACATACAGTACTTTGAGTGGAGACTGAGATGATTACCAGATTTGCAGGGAAAGAATAGAATATTCTGAAGTGGAGATACCAATGTTTTCAGAACTCTGGGTTATTGGCACCAGGAAATGGAGAGCTGAGCAGAGTGGAGGGAATACCCAGAGAATACAACATCTGGGGTATGTGAGCAGGATGCTACTCACTAGCATTGGGTTGCCTGAGTAATCACTAGTACTGTAATGAAATCCTGCCTGTAGTGGAGATTCAATAAATTCCAGATTGGCAGTGAATGAATGGAAATTCTGTAGTGGAGATTCCAATGATTGCTGAAGTCTGGGTTGTGTGGACAGAAAAACGAAGAGCTGACCACTTTGGTGTGGATAGCGAGTTGAAGAGAACGCCTGCGAATGTGAACAGGATGCTGAAAACCAGCATTGGGTTACTTGAACATTCACCAGTGGTGTAACGAAAGCCTTCATGGAGTGAGATTCCGATGAATTCCAGATTGGCAGTGAATGAATGGAACATTCTGTAGTGGAGATTTCAATGATTTCTGCAGACTGGGTTATGTGGACAGGAAAAGAAAGTGCTGACCACTGTGGAGTGGAAAGCCAGTTGAACAGCACTCCTGCAAATGTGAACAGAACGCTGAAAACCAGCATTGGGTTACTTGGAAATTTACAAGTGGTGCAACGAAAGCCTGCCATGAGTGGAGATTCTATGAATTCAAGATTGGTAGTGAATGAATGGAACATTCTGTAGTGTATATTCTAATGGTTTCTGAAGACTGGTTATGTGGACAGGAAAATGAAGAGCTGACCGGGGTTAAATTGATAGCCAGTTAAAAAGCACGCCTGCGAGTTTGAAGAGGACGATGAAAACCAGCAATGTGGTACTTGTATATTTACCTGTGATGTAAAGAAATCCTGCCTTTAGAGTGAATAGCCACTTGAACTGCAGGCCTGCGAGTGTGAACAGGCCTCTGAAAACCAGCATTGGGTTACTTGGATATTCAGCAGTGGTGTAACGGAAGCCTGCATGGAGTGGAGATTAAGAAGAATTCCAGAATCGCAGTGAATGAATGGAACATTCTGTAGTGGAGGTTCAAATGATTTCTGAAGTCTGGTTTGTGTGGACAGGAAGAGAAAGAGAAGACCAGTGTGGAGTGGTTAGCTAGTTGAACAGCAGGCCTGTGAATGTGAACAGGCCTCAGAAAACCAGCATCGTCTTACTAGGTCATTCACCAGTAGTGTAATGAAAGCTTGCCTGGAGTGGAGATTCAGATGAATTCCAGATTTGCTATGAATGAATGTAACATTCTGTAGTTGAGATTCCAATATTTTATGAATTCTGTTTTTTTTGGACAATAAAATGAAGAGCAGACCAGTTTAGGGTGGATAGCCAGTTGAACAGCAGGCCTGCGAGTTTGATCAGACTGCAGAAAACCAGCATTGGGTTACATGGACATTCAGCAGTGGTGTAACGAAATCGTGCCTGGAGTGGTTATTCGATAATCTCCAGTTTGGCAGTGAATGAATCAAAATTCTGTTGTGGAGATTCCAATGATTTCTGTAGTCTGGATTGTGTGTACAGGAAAATGAAGAGCTGACCAGGGTTGAGTGCATTGCCAGTTGAACAGCAGCTCTGTGAGTGTGAATAGGCCGATGAAAACCAGCAGTGTGGTACTTGAATATTCACCAGTGATGTAACGAAATCTTGCCTGGAGTGGAGATTATATGAATTCCAGATTGGCAGTGAATGAATGGAACATTCATTCAAGGAGATACCAATGATTTCAGAACTCTGGGTTATTGGCACCAGAAAATGAAGAACTGACCAGGGTGGTGTGGATAGCCAGTGAAAACCACGCCTGCGGTATGAGAACAGGCCGCTGACCACTAGCACTTGGTTACTAAGACATTCACCAGTGTTGTAAAGAAATGCTGCCTGAAGTGGAGATTTGATAAAATCCATAATGTCAGTTAATGAATGGAACATTCTGTAGTGAAGATTCCAAAGATATCTGAAGTCTGGGTTGTGTGGACAGGAAAATGAAGGGCTGTCCAGGGATGAGTGGATAGCCAGTTGAACAGCATGCCTGCGAGTGTGAAAGTCTGCTGAAAACCAGCATTGGATTACTTGGACATTCACCAGTGGTGTAACGAAAGCCTGCCTGGAGTGGAGATTATATGAATACCAGATTGGCAGTAAATTAATGGAACATTCTGTAGTGGAGATTCCAATGATATATCAAGTCTGGGTCGTGTCGACAGGAAAATAAATAGCAGACCAGGGTTGTGTGGATAGCTAGTTGACAAGAAAATGAAGAGCTGACCACTCTTGAGTGGATAGTCAGTTAAAGAGCACGCCTACGAGTGTGAACAAGCCTCTGAAAACCAGCATTGGGTTACTTGGACATTCACCAGTTGTGTAACGATAGCCAGCCTGGAGTGGATATTCAGTTGATTTCCAGATTTGCAGTGAATGAATGGAACATTCTTTAGTGGAGATAACAAAGTTTTCA
The DNA here is from genome assembly GCF_029834395.1 of Sorex fumeus. Classification (NCBI taxonomy): domain Eukaryota; kingdom Metazoa; phylum Chordata; class Mammalia; order Eulipotyphla; family Soricidae; genus Sorex; species Sorex fumeus. Next base: position 1,732,397 of record NW_026606140.1, on the reverse strand, counting down.
GAACTCTCGGTAATTGGCACCAGGAAATGAAGAGCTGACCAGGGTGGTGTGGATAGCCAGTGAATACCACGCCTGCGGTATTCACTGACCACTAGCATTGTGTTACTTGGATATTCACCAGCGGTGTAACGAAATCCTGCCTTGAGTGGAGATTCGATGAATTCCAGATTGGCAGTGAATGAATGGAAATTCTATAGTGGAGATTCCAATGATTTCTGAAGTCTGGGTTGTGTGGACTGGAAAATGAAGAGCTGACCAGGGTTGAGTGGAAAGCCAGTTGAATAGCATGCCTGCGAGTGTGAACAGGACGCTTAAATCTAGCTTTGGGTTACTTGGACATTCACCAGCGGTGTAACGAAAGCCTGCCTGGAGTGGATATTCAGATGAATTCCAGATTCGCTGTGCATGACTGGAACATCCTGTAGTGGAGATTCCAATGATTTCTGAAGTCTGAGTGTGTGGACAGGCAAATGAAGAGCTGAAGAGAATTGAATGAATAGCCAGTTGAACAGCAGGCCTGCGAGTGAGAATATGCCTCTGAAAAACAGCATTGGGTTACTTGGACGGGAAGCAGTGGTGTAACGAACGCCTGACTCAATTGGAGATTCGATGATCTCCAGATTGGCAGTGAATGAATGGAACTTTTGTAGTGGAGATTCCAATGATTTCTGAAGTCAGTGTTTTATGGACAGGAAAATGAAGAGCTGAGCAATGTTGATTGGATAGCCAGTTAAACAGCACGCCTCCGAGTGTGAACAGGCCTCTGAAATCCACCATTGTGTTACTTGAATATTCACCAATGTGTATCGAAACCCTGCCTGGAGTGGAGATTCGGTGATCTCCAGATTAGTAGTGAATGAATGGGAATTCTGTAGTGGAGATTCCAAATATTTCTGAAGTCTGGGTTGTGTGGACAGGAAATTGAATAGATGACCAGGATTGAGTGGAAAGCCAGTTGAACAGCACGCCTGCGAGTGTGAACAGGATGCTGAAACCAGCATTGGGTTACTTGGACATGCAACAGTGTTATAACGAATGCCTGCCTGGAGTTGAGATTCAGATGATTTCCAGATTTGCAGTGAATGAATGGAACATTCTGTAGTGGAGATTCCAATGATTTCTGAAGTCTGAATGTGTGTACAGGCAAATGAAGAGCTGAAGAGATTTGAGTGAATAGCCAGTTGAACAGCAGGCCTGCGAGTGAGAACATTCCTCTGAAAAACAGTATTAGGTTACTTGGACAGGAAGCAGTGGTGTAACGAACGCCTGCCTCAATTGGAGATTCGATGATCTCCAGACTGGTAGTGAATGAATGGAACTTCTTAAGTGGAAATTCCAATGATTTCTGAAGTCTGTCTTGTATGGAGAGAAAAATGAAAAGCTGAGAATTGTTGAGTGGATAGCCAGTTGAACAGCACACCTCCGCGTGTGAACAGGCCTCTGAAATCCACCATTGTGTTACTTGAATATTCAGCAATGTGTATCGAAACCCTGCCTGGAGTGGAGATTCGATGATCTCCAGATTGGTAGTGAATGAATGGAAATTCTGTAGTGGAGATTCCAAATATTTCTGAAATCTGGGTTGTGTGGACAGAAAATTGAATAACTGACTAGGGTTGAGTGGAAAGCCAGTTGAACAGTACCCCTGTGAGTGTAAACAGGAAGCTGAAAACCAGCATTGGGTTACTTGGACATGCAGCAGTGGTATAACGAATGCCAGCCTGGAGTGGAGATTCAGATGATTTCCAGATCTGCAGTGAATGAATGGAACATTCTGTAGTGGAGATAACAAAGATTTCATAACTCTGGGTAATTGGCACCAGGAAATGAAGAACTGACCAGGTGGAGTGGATAGCCAGTGAACACCACGTCTGTGGTAAGTGAACAGGCCGCTGACCACTGGCAATGGGTTACTTGGATTTTCACCAGGCGTGTAACGAAATCCTGCCCTGAGTGGAGATTCGATGAATTCCAGATTGGCAGTGGATGAATGGAAATTCTGTATTGGAGATTCCAATGATTTCTGAAATCTGGGTTGTGTGGACAGGAAAATGAAGAGCTGACCAGGATTGAGTGGAAAGTCAGTTGAATAGCACGCCTGCGAGTGCGAACAGAATGCTTAAATCCAGCTTTGGGTTACTTGGACATTCACCAGCGGTGTAACGAAAGCCTACCTGGAGTGAATCTTCAGATCAATTCTTGATTCGCAGTAAATGAATGGAACATTCTGTAGTGGAGATTCGAATGATTACTGTAGTCTGGGTTGTGTGGACCGGAAAAGAAAGAGCTGACCACTGTGCAGTGGATAGCCAGTTGAACAGCATGCCTGCGCGTGTGAACAGAACGCGGAAAACCAACATTGGGTTACTTGGACATTCAACAGAGGTGAAACAAAAGCTTTCGTGCTATGGAGATTCAGATGATTTCCAAATTTGCAGTGAACGAATGGACCATTCTGTAGTGAAGATACCAATGATTTCAGAATTCTGGGTTATTGGCACCAGGAAATGAAGAGCTGACCACAGTGGAGTGGATAGCCAGTGAACACCACACCTGCGGTATGTGAACAAGCCACTGACAATTAGCATTGGGTTACTTGGATATTCACCAGTGTTGTAACGAAATCCTGCCTGGAGTGGAGATTCAGATGAATTCCAGATTCACAGTGAATGAATGGAACATTCGGTAGTGGAGATACCAATGAGTTCTGAAGTCTGGGTTGTGCGGACTGGAAAATGAACAGCTGACTGGGTTTTAGAGGATAGCCAGTTAAGCAGCATGCCTGAGAGTGTGAACAGGCCTCTTGAAAACAAGCATTGAGTTACGTGGACATTCACCATTGGTGGAACGAAAGCCTGCCTAAAGTGGAGATACAGATGAATTACAGATTGGCAGTGAATGAATGGAACATTCTGTACTGGACATCCCAATGTTTTCTGAAGTCTGGGTTGTGTGGACAGGAAAATAAAGAGAAGACCAGGTTAGAGTGGATAGCCAGTTGAAAAGTAAGCCTGCGAGTTTGAATAGGCTACCTGAAAAGCGGCATTGGGTTACTTGTTCATTCACCAGTGTTGTAACGAAATCCTGCCTGGAGTGGAGATTCGATGAATTCCAGTTTGGCAGTGAATGAATAGAACATTCTGTAGTGGAGATTCCAATGATTTCTCTAGTGTGGGTTTTGTGAACAGGAAAATGAAGAGCTGACCAGGGTTGTGTTGATGGCCAGTTGAATTGCACGCCTGCGAGGGTGAACAGGCCGCTGAAATCCACCATTGTGTTACTTGAATATTCAGCAATGTGTATCGAAACCCTGCCTGGAGTGGAGATTCGATGATCTCCAGATTGGTAGTGAATGAATGGAAATTCTGTAGTGGAGATTCCAAATATTTCTGAAATCTGGGTTGTGTGGACAGAAAATTGAATAACTGACTAGGGTTGAGTGGAAAGCCAGTTGAACAGTACCCCTGTGAGTGTAAACAGGAAGCTGAAAACCAGCATTGGGTTACTTGGACATGCAGCAGTGGTATAACGAATGCCAGCCTGGAGTGGAGATTCAGATGATTTCCAGATCTGCAGTGAATGAATGGAACATTCTGTAGTGGAGATAACAAAGATTTCATAACTCTGGGTAATTGGCACCAGGAAATGAAGAACTGACCAGGTGGAGTGGATAGCCAGTGAACACCACGTCTGTGGTAAGTGAACAGGCCGCTGACCACTGGCAATGGGTTACTTGGATTTTCACCAGGCGTGTAACGAAATCCTGCCCTGAGTGGAGATTCGATGAATTCCAGATTGGCAGTGGATGAATGGAAATTCTGTATTGGAGATTCCAATGATTTCTGAAATCTGGGTTGTGTGGACAGGAAAATGAAGAGCTGACCAGGATTGAGTGGAAAGTCAGTTGAATAGCACGCCTGCGAGTGCGAACAGAATGCTTAAATCCAGCTTTGGGTTACTTGGACATTCACCAGCGGTGTAACGAAAGCCTACCTGGAGTGAATCTTCAGATCAATTCTTGATTCGCAGTAAATGAATGGAACATTCTGTAGTGGAGATTCGAATGATTACTGTAGTCTGGGTTGTGTGGACCGGAAAAGAAAGAGCTGACCACTGTGCAGTGGATAGCCAGTTGAACAGCATGCCTGCGCGTGTGAACAGAACGCGGAAAACCAACATTGGGTTACTTGGACATTCAACAGAGGTGAAACAAAAGCTTTCGTGCTATGGAGATTCAGATGATTTCCAAATTTGCAGTGAACGAATGGACCATTCTGTAGTGAAGATACCAATGATTTCAGAATTCTGGGTTATTGGCACCAGGAAATGAAGAGCTGACCACAGTGGAGTGGATAGCCAGTGAACACCACACCTGCGGTATGTGAACAAGCCACTGACAATTAGCATTGGGTTACTTGGATATTCACCAGTGTTGTAACGAAATCCTGCCTGGAGTGGAGATTCAGATGAATTCCAGATTCACAGTGAATGAATGGAACATTCGGTAGTGGAGATACCAATGAGTTCTGAAGTCTGGGTTGTGCGGACTGGAAAATGAACAGCTGACTGGGTTTTAGAGGATAGCCAGTTAAGCAGCATGCCTGAGAGTGTGAACAGGCCTCTTGAAAACAAGCATTGAGTTACGTGGACATTCACCATTGGTGGAACGAAAGCCTGCCTAAAGTGGAGATACAGATGAATTACAGATTGGCAGTGAATGAATGGAACATTCTGTACTGGACATCCCAATGTTTTCTGAAGTCTGGGTTGTGTGGACAGGAAAATAAAGAGAAGACCAGGTTAGAGTGGATAGCCAGTTGAAAAGTAAGCCTGCGAGTTTGAATAGGCTACCTGAAAAGCGGCATTGGGTTACTTGTTCATTCACCAGTGTTGTAACGAAATCCTGCCTGGAGTGGAGATTCGATGAATTCCAGTTTGGCAGTGAATGAATAGAACATTCTGTAGTGGAGATTCCAATGATTTCTCTAGTGTGGGTTTTGTGAACAGGAAAATGAAGAGCTGACCAGGGTTGTGTTGATGGCCAGTTGAATTGCACGCCTGCGAGGGTGAACAGGCCGCTGAAATCCACCATTGTGTTACTTGAATATTCAGCAATGTGTATCGAAACCCTGCCTGGAGTGGAGATTCGATGATCTCCAGATTGGTAGTGAATGAATGGAAATTCTGTAGTGGAGATTCCAAATATTTCTGAAATCTGGGTTGTGTGGACAGAAAATTGAATAACTGACTAGGGTTGAGTGGAAAGCCAGTTGAACAGTACCCCTGTGAGTGTAAACAGGAAGCTGAAAACCAGCATTGGGTTACTTGGACATGCAGCAGTGGTATAACGAATGCCAGCCTGGAGTGGAGATTCAGATGATTTCCAGATCTGCAGTGAATGAATGGAACATTCTGTAGTGGAGATAACAAAGATTTCATAACTCTGGGTAATTGGCACCAGGAAATGAAGAACTGACCAGGTGGAGTGGATAGCCAGTGAACACCACGTCTGTGGTAAGTGAACAGGCCGCTGACCACTGGCAATGGGTTACTTGGATTTTCACCAGGCGTGTAACGAAATCCTGCCCTGAGTGGAGATTCGATGAATTCCAGATTGGCAGTGGATGAATGGAAATTCTGTATTGGAGATTCCAATGATTTCTGAAATCTGGGTTGTGTGGACAGGAAAATGAAGAGCTGACCAGGATTGAGTGGAAAGTCAGTTGAATAGCACGCCTGCGAGTGCGAACAGAATGCTTAAATCCAGCTTTGGGTTACTTGGACATTCACCAGCGGTGTAACGAAAGCCTACCTGGAGTGAATCTTCAGATCAATTCTTGATTCGCAGTAAATGAATGGAACATTCTGTAGTGGAGATTCGAATGATTACTGTAGTCTGGGTTGTGTGGACCGGAAAAGAAAGAGCTGACCACTGTGCAGTGGATAGCCAGTTGAACAGCATGCCTGCGCGTGTGAACAGAACGCGGAAAACCAACATTGGGTTACTTGGACATTCAACAGAGGTGAAACAAAAGCTTTCGTGCTATGGAGATTCAGATGATTTCCAAATTTGCAGTGAACGAATGGACCATTCTGTAGTGAAGATACCAATGATTTCAGAATTCTGGGTTATTGGCACCAGGAAATGAAGAGCTGACCACAGTGGAGTGGATAGCCAGTGAACACCACACCTGCGGTATGTGAACAAGCCACTGACAATTAGCATTGGGTTACTTGGATATTCACCAGTGTTGTAACGAAATCCTGCCTGGAGTGGAGATTCAGATGAATTCCAGATTCACAGTGAATGAATGGAACATTCGGTAGTGGAGATACCAATGAGTTCTGAAGTCTGGGTTGTGCGGACTGGAAAATGAACAGCTGACTGGGTTTTAGAGGATAGCCAGTTAAGCAGCATGCCTGAGAGTATGAACAGGCCTCTTGAAAACAAGCATTGAGTTACGTGGACATTCACCATTGGTGGAACGAAAGCCTGCCTAAAGTGGAGATACAGATGAATTACAGATTGGCAGTGAATGAATGGAACATTCTGTACTGGACATCCCAATGTTTTCTGAAGTCTGGGTTGTGTGGACAGGAAAATAAAGAGAAGACCAGGTTAGAGTGGATAGCCAGTTGAAAAGTAAGCCTGCGAGTTTGAATAGGCTACCTGAAAAGCGGCATTGGGTTACTTGTTCATTCACCAGTGTTGTAACGAAATCCTGCCTGGAGTGGAGATTCGATGAATTCCAGTTTGGCAGTGAATGAATAGAACATTCTGTAGTGGAGATTCCAATGATTTCTCTAGTGTGGGTTTTGTGAACAGGAAAATGAAGAGCTGACCAGGGTTGTGTTGATGGCCAGTTGAATTGCACGCCTGCGAGGGTGAACAGGCCGCTGAAATCCACCATTGTGTTACTTGAATATTCAGCAATGTGTATCGAAACCCTGCCTGGAGTGGAGATTCGATGATCTCCAGATTGGTAGTGAATGAATGGAAATTCTGTAGTGGAGATTCCAAATATTTCTGAAATCTGGGTTGTGTGGACAGAAAATTGAATAACTGACTAGGGTTGAGTGGAAAGCCAGTTGAACAGTACCCCTGTGAGTGTAAACAGGAAGCTGAAAACCAGCATTGGGTTACTTGGACATGCAGCAGTGGTATAACGAATGCCAGCCTGGAGTGGAGATTCAGATGATTTCCAGATCTGCAGTGAATGAATGGAACATTCTGTAGTGGAGATAACAAAGATTTCATAACTCTGGGTAATTGGCACCAGGAAATGAAGAACTGACCAGGTGGAGTGGATAGCCAGTGAACACCACGTCTGTGGTAAGTGAACAGGCCGCTGACCACTGGCAATGGGTTACTTGGATTTTCACCAGGCGTGTAACGAAATCCTGCCCTGAGTGGAGATTCGATGAATTCCAGATTGGCAGTGGATGAATGGAAATTCTGTATTGGAGATTCCAATGATTTCTGAAATCTGGGTTGTGTGGACAGGAAAATGAAGAGCTGACCAGGATTGAGTGGAAAGTCAGTTGAATAGCACGCCTGCGAGTGCGAACAGAATGCTTAAATCCAGCTTTGGGTTACTTGGACATTCACCAGCGGTGTAACGAAAGCCTACCTGGAGTGAATCTTCAGATCAATTCTTGATTCGCAGTAAATGAATGGAACATTCTGTAGTGGAGATTCGAATGATTACTGTAGTCTGGGTTGTGTGGACCGGAAAAGAAAGAGCTGACCACTGTGCAGTGGATAGCCAGTTGAACAGCATGCCTGCGCGTGTGAACAGAACGCGGAAAACCAACATTGGGTTACTTGGACATTCAACAGAGGTGAAACAAAAGCTTTCGTGCTATGGAGATTCAGATGATTTCCAAATTTGCAGTGAACGAATGGACCATTCTGTAGTGAAGATACCAATGATTTCAGAATTCTGGGTTATTGGCACCAGGAAATGAAGAGCTGACCACAGTGGAGTGGATAGCCAGTGAACACCACACCTGCGGTATGTGAACAAGCCACTGACAATTAGCATTGGGTTACTTGGATATTCACCAGTGTTGTAACGAAATCCTGCCTGGAGTGGAGATTCAGATGAATTCCAGATTCACAGTGAATGAATGGAACATTCGGTAGTGGAGATACCAATGAGTTCTGAAGTCTGGGTTGTGCGGACTGGAAAATGAACAGCTGACTGGGTTTTAGAGGATAGCCAGTTAAGCAGCATGCCTGAGAGTGTGAACAGGCCTCTTGAAAACAAGCATTGAGTTACGTGGACATTCACCATTGGTGGAACGAAAGCCTGCCTAAAGTGGAGATACAGATGAATTACAGATTGGCAGTGAATGAATGGAACATTCTGTACTGGACATCCCAATGTTTTCTGAAGTCTGGGTTGTGTGGACAGGAAAATAAAGAGAAGACCAGGTTAGAGTGGATAGCCAGTTGAAAAGTAAGCCTGCGAGTTTGAATAGGCTACCTGAAAAGCGGCATTGGGTTACTTGTTCATTCACCAGTGTTGTAACGAAATCCTGCCTGGAGTGGAGATTCGATGAATTCCAGTTTGGCAGTGAATGAATAGAACATTCTGTAGTGGAGATTCCAATGATTTCTCTAGTGTGGGTTTTGTGAACAGGAAAATGAAGAGCTGACCAGGGTTGTGTTGATGGCCAGTTGAATTGCACGCCTGCGAGGGTGAACAGGCCGCTGAAAACCATAATTTGGTTACTTGGACATTGACCAGTTGTGTAACGAAAGCCTGCCTGGATTGGAGAGTCAGATGAATTCCAGAATCGCAGGGAATGAATGGAACGTTATGTAGTACAGATACCAATGATTTTAGAATTCTGGGTTTTGTGAACCAGAAAATGAAGAACTTACCAGGGTGGAGTGGATAGCCAGTGAGCACCACGCCTGCGGTATGTGAACAGGCCACTATCAATTAGCATTGTGTTACTGGGACATGCAGAAGAATCCCAACCTTGACGAGTTTTAGAGTCATAAGATCATCACCACCACAGAGTGGAGTTTACGGGGAGAGTACCATATGGTTTCGATTGTTTCAGAAGTCGATGCACACCAGGCCTGCTTAGAGTGTATGGGATGATGAAAACTTCGGCTTGATTGAGTGCACAGGCAGATGAAAAACAGATATGGAGGTATTTATATTTAGATGAACTCAGGTCGCTCGGTCGTGTGGCAGGGTAAATGAAAAGAATACTATATTCGACTGGATAGGGACTGAACAGCAGCTCTGGGGAGAGTTAACAGCAAATGCTCACGTGGCAGATTTCTAATTCAACTCGATTTCGTTGAGAACGAGAAGAAACGCAGGCCAACTACATTGGATATTGAGATCAATTCAATATCCAGCAGTGTGGATCACTGTCCCTCTCCCATTCCTCCTGGATTTCATTGACTTGCTGGCACGGTTCAGTAGCGTCTTCTTTTGGAGACTTGTGGTGACTGTAATTCTGGCATATGGAATATTTCACGGGTGTCTTGCCAGGCTTTGCCATGAGGGCCAGATACGCTCGGGAGCTTCCCGGGCTCTCTGAGTGGGCGAAGAATTGAACCCGGCTCGGCCAGGCTGGCTCCGTGATGCACTTGTCCAACTGCTATGCTTTTGCGACAGAATGGCAGTGTCGATTGGAAGATGAAAAGCAGCCCATGGATGATTTTATTGTGCAGATTCATATCATTTTATGTTTCTGGGTAGATATACCAGTGCTGTAACGAATGTCTGCCCAGAGTGGATATTCAGATGTATTCCAGACTCGCAGTGAATGACCGGAACAAACTGTAGTGGAGATTCCAATGATATCTGATGCCTGGATTCTGTGGACAGGAAAATGAAGAAATCACGAGGGTGGACTAGATAGCCAGTCAGCTAAAACCCATCATTGGGTTGCGTGGACATTCAGCAGTGGTGTAACGAAAGCCTGCCTGGAGTGGAGATTCGAAGAACTCCCTATTGGCAGCGAACGAATGGAATATTCTGTAGTGGAGATTAGAATGATTTCTGAAGTCTGGGTTGTGTGGACAGGAAAAATGAAGAGCTCACCAGTTTTGTATGGATAGCCAGTTGAACAGCACACCTGCAAGTGTGAATAGGCCGCTGAAAACCAAGATTGGGTTACTAGGATATTCACCAGTGGTGTAACCAAAGCATGCCTGGAGTGGAAATTTAGATGAATTCCAGATTCGCAGTGAATGAATCGAACATTCTGTAGTTGAGATACCAATGATTTCAGAACTTTGTTATGGGCACCAGGTAATGAAGAGCTGACCAGGGTGGAGTGGATAGCCAGTGAGCACCACGCCTGCGGTATGTGAACAGGCTTCTGACCACTAGCATTGGGTTACTGGGACATGTAGACCACTAGCATTGGGTTACTGGGACATGCAGAAGTGGCATACGATCATCAACACCGCTGTGTGGCTTTGACCAGGAGAATACCATATGGTTTCGATTGATTCAGAATTCGATGCACACCTGACCTGGTTAGAGTGGATGGAATTTCTGAAGTCTGGGTTGTGTGGACAGGAAAAATGAAGAGCTCACCAGGTTGGAATGGAGAGCCAGTTGAAGAGCACACCTGTGAGTGTGAATAGGCTACTGAAAACCAACATTAGGTTACTTGGATATTCACCAGTGGTGTAACCAAAGCCTGCCTGGAGTGGAGATTCAGATGAATTCCAGATTTGCAGTAAATCAATGGAACATTCTGTAGTGGGGATACCAATGATTTCAGACCTCTTGGTTATGGACAGCATGAAATTACATGGTGACCAGGGTGGAGTGAATAGCCAGTGAACACGACACCTGCGGTATGTGAGCAGGCTGCTGACACTAGCATTAGGTTACTGGGACACGCAGAGGAATCCTAACCCTGATGAGTCTTAGAGGCATACATCCATCACCACAACTGGGTGGCGTTGACCAGGAGACTACCATATGGTTTCGATTGATTCAGAAGTCGATGCACACCAGACCTGGTAAGAGTGTATGGGATGATGAAAACTTCGGCTTGATTGAGTGCACAGGCAGATGAAAACCAGATATGAAGTTGTTGATATTTAGATGTACTCAGGTCTCTTGTTTGTGTGGCAGGGTAATTGAACAAAGTACTATATTCGACTGGATAGGGAGCGGAACAGCAGGCTTGGGGAGAGTTGACAGCAAATGTTTAATTGGCAGATTTCTAATTTGACTCGTTTTAGTGGAGAACGAGAAGAAACACAGGCCTAATACATTGGATATTGAGATGAATTCACTACTCAGCAGTGTGTATCGCTGCCACTCTCCCAGTCTTCCCGGACTTCTTTAATTTGCTGGCGCAGTTCAGTAACGTCTTTGTTTGGAGATTTGTGGTGACTATAATTTTTGCATAAGGAATATTTCACGGGTGGATTGACAGGCTTTGCCGCGAGGGCCATATACTCTCGGTAGCTTCCGGGGCTCTCTGAGAGGGCTAGGAATTGAACCCGGCTCGGCCAAGCTGTCTGCGTGACGCACACGTCCTACTGCTGCGCTTTCGCGCCAGAAGGGCAGTGTGGATAGGAAGATGAAAAGCAGCCCATGGAAGATTTTAGAGTGCAGACTAAGATGATTTCAAGTTCCTGGATAGACATACCAGTGCTGTAACGAATGCCTGCGCAGAGTGGAGATTCAGATGTGTTCCAGACTCGCAGTGAATGACCGGAACATTCTGTAGTGGAGATTCCAATGATTGCTGATGTCTGAGTTGTGTGGACAGGAAAATGAAGAGCAGACCAGGGTGGAGTGGAGAGCCAGTGAACCGCACAGGCCGCTGAAAACCAGCATTGGATTACTTGGACATTCATTAGTGTAATCAATGGTGTAACAAAAGCCTGCCTGGAGTGGAGATTCAAATGAATTCCAGATTGGTAGTAAATGATTGGAACAGTCTTTAGTGGAGACTCCAATGATTCCTGAAGTCTGGGTTGTGTGGACAGGAAAATGAAGAGCTGACGAGGGTTGAGTGGATAGCCAGTTGAACAGCACGCCTGCGAGTGTGAACAGGCCGCTGAAAACCAGCATTGGGTTACTTGGAAATTCACAAGTGGTGTATACAAAGCCTGCCTGGAATGGAGATTCGATGAACTCCAGATTGGCAGTGTATGAATGAAACATTCTGTAGTGGAGATTCCCATGGTTTCTGACGTATGGGTTCTGTGGACAGTAAAGTGTAGAGGAGAGCAGGGTGCAGTGGATAGCCAGTTAAACAGCACGCATGCGAGTGTGATAAGGCCGCTGAAATCCAGCATTGGGTTACTTGGACATTCACCTGTGGTGAAACGAATGCCTGCCTGGATTGGAGATTCAACGAACTCCAGATTGGCAGTGAAAGAATGGAACACTCTGTAATGGAGATTCCAATGATTTATGAAGTCTGGCTTGTGTGGACAGGAAAATGAAGAGCTGACCGGGGTTGAGTGGATAGCCAGTTGAACAGCACGCCTGCAAGTGTGAACTGGCCGCTGAAAACCAGCATTGGGTTACATGGACATTCACCAGTGGTGAAAGGAAAGCCTGCCTGGAGCGGAGATTCAGATTCACACCAGATTCGCACTGAATGAATGGAAGATTCTCTAGTGGAGATACCAATTATTTTAGATCTCTGGATTATGAACACCAGGAAATTAAGACCTGAGGAGGGTGGAGTGGATAGCCAGTGAACACAACGCCTGCGGTTTTAGAACAGGCCGCTGACCACCAGCATTGGGTTACTGGGACATGCAGAAGAAAGCAACCCTGACGAGCTTTAGAGGCATAGAATCATCACCACCACTGATGGCGTTGACCTGGAGAGTACAATATGGTTTCGACTGAATCAGAAGTCGATGCACACCAGGCCTGAGTAGAGTGGACAGGTTGATGAAAATTTCGGCTTGCTTGAGTGCACAGGCAGATGAAAACCAGATATGTAGGTGTTGATATTTTGTTGAACTCAGGTCGCTTGGTAGTGTGGCAGGGTTAATGAACAGAATAATATATTCGACTGGATAGTGAACTGAACAGGAGTATTTGGGAGAGTTGACAGCAAATGCTCACTTGGCAGATTTGTAATTCGACTCGATTTCGTGGAGAACGAGTAGAAACCCAGGCGTAATATATTGGATATTGAGATGAATTCACTACTCAGCAGTGTGGATCGCTGTCACTCTCCCAGTCTTCCTGGACTTCATTCATTTGCTGTCACGGTACAATAACGTCTTCGATTGTAGATTTGTGGTGACTGTAATTTCATCATATTTAATATTTCACGAGTATCTTTCCAGGCTTTGCAACGAGGGCCAAATACTCTCGGTAGCTTCTCGAGCTCTCTGAGAGGCCGAGGAATTGAACCCGGCTCTTCCAGGCTCACTACGTGACGCACACATCCTACTGCTCTGCTTTCGCGACAGAATGGTAATGTGGATAGAAAGATGATAAGCAACGCATATATGATTTTAGAGTGCAGATTCAGATGATGTCAAGTTTCTGGGTGACTCACTAGTGCTGTAATGAATGCCTGCGTAGAGTGGAGATTCAGATAAATTCTAGACTTGTAGTGAATAAAGGGAACATTCCCTAGTGGAGATTGCAATGATTTCTGATGTCTGGCTTGTGTGTACAGGAAAATGAAGAGCTGACCAGGGTGGAGTGGATACCCATTGAACAGCACAGGCCGCTGAAAACCAACATTCGATTACTTGGACATTCAGCAGTGTAGTAACCAAAGCCTGCCTGGAGTGGAGATTCAGATGAATTCCAGATTCGCAGTGAATGAATGGAACATTCTGTAGTTGGAGATTCCAATGATTTCTGTAGTCTGGCTTGTGTTTACAGGAAAATGAAGAGTAGACCAGATTAGAGTGGATAGCCAGATAAATAGCAGGTCTACGAGTTTCAACATGCTGCTGAAAACCAGCCTTGGGTTATTTTGATATTCAACAGTGGTGTGACGAAATCCTGACTGGACTGGAGATTCCAAGAAGGCCAGATTGGCAGTGAATGAATGGAATATTCTGTAGTGGAGATTCCAATGATTTCTTAAGTCTAGGTTGTGTGGACAGGAAAAGGAGAAGGTGAACAGGATGGAGTGGATAGCCAGTTGAAGAGCAGGCCTGCGAGTGTGAGGAAGCCGCTGAAAACCAGCATGGGGTTGCTTGGACATTCAACAATGGTGTAACGAAAGCCGGCCTAGAGCGGAGATTCGATGAAATCCAGATTGAGAGTGAATGAATGGAACATTCTCTAGTGGAGATTCCAATTACTTCTGAATTCTGGGTTGTGTGGACAGGAAAATGAAGAGCAGAGCTGGGTAGAGTGGATAGTCAGTTGAACAGCAGGCCAGCGAGTTTGAACAGGCTGCTGAAAATCAGCATTGGGTTACTTGGATATTTACGAGTGGTTTAACGAAATCCTGCCTGGAGTGGAGATGCATTGAATTCCCCATTGGGAGTGAATGAATGGAATATTCTGTAGTGGAGATTCCAATTTCTTCTGAAGTCTGGGTTGTGTGGACAGGAAAATGAAGGGCTGAACAGGGTTGATTGGATAGCCAGTTGAACAGCACACTTGCGAGTGTGATCAGGCCTCTGAAATCCATCATTGGATTACTTGGACATTCATGAGTGGTGTAACAAAATCCTTTCTGGAGTTGGTGATTGGATGAATTCCAGATTGGCAGTGAATCAATGGAACAGTCTGTAGTGGAGATTCCAATGAATTCTGAAGTCTGGAAATTCTGCAGTCAGGAAAAGAAAAATCTGACCACTGTGGAGTGGAATGCCAGTTGAACGTCATGCCTGCGAGTGTGAACAGGACGCTGAAAGGCAGCAATGGGTTACATGGACATTCACCAGTGGTAAAACGAAAGCCTGCTTGGAATAGAGATTTAGATGAATTCAAGATTCGCAGTTAATGAATGGTATATTCTTAGTGGAGATTCCAATGATTTCTGAAGTCTGAGTTGTGAGGACAGGAAAAAAAAAGAGCTGACCACTGTGGAGTGGATAGAAAGTTGAACAGCACCCTTGCGAGTTTGAACAGGCTTCTGAAAACCAGCAATGCTTACTTGGACATTCAGCAGTGGTGTAACGAAATCCTGCCTGGAGTGGAAATACGATGAATTCCAGATTGGGAGTGAATGAATTGAACATTCTGTAGTGGACATTCCAATGATTTCTGAAGTCCGTGTTGCGTGGACAGGAAAATGAAGTGCTGACCAGGGTTCAGTGGATAGCCAGTTGAACAGCACGCCTCTGAGTATGATCAGGACACTGAAAACCAGCATTGTGTTACTTGGACATTCAACAGTGGTGTAAAGAAAGCCTGCCTGTAGTGCAGATTCAGATGAATTCCAGATTCGCTGTGAATGAATGGAACATTCTGTAGTGGAGATTCCAATGATTTCTGAAATCTGGGATGTGTGGAAGGAAAATAAAGAACAGACTAGGTTAGGGTGGATACCCAGTTGAACAGCAGGACTGCGAGTTTGAACAGGCCTCTGAAAACCAGAAATGCTTACTTGGACATTCAGCAGTGGTGTAACGAATGCCTGCCTGGAGTGGACATACGATGTACTCCAGATTTTCAGTGAATGTATGGAACATTCTGTAGTGGAGTTTCCAATTATATCTGAAGTCTCGGTGGTGTGGATAGGAAAATGAAGAGCTGACTAATTTGGAGTGGATAGCCAGTAAAACAGTACGCTTGCGATTGTGAACAGGCCGCTGAAAACCAGCATTGGGTTACTAGGATATTCACCGGTGGTATAATGAAAGCCTGTCTGGAATGGAGATTCGATGAGTTCCAGATTGGCAGTGAATGAATGGATCGTGCTGTAGTGGAGATTCCAATGTTTTCTGAGGTCTGGGTATTGTAGACAGGAAAATGAAGAGCTCACCAAGGTCAGAGTGGATAGCCAGTTGAATAGCAGGACTGCGTGTTTGAACAGGCCTCTGAAAACAAGCATTGGGTTACTTGGACATTCAGCAATGGTGTAACGAATGCCTGCCTGGAGTGGAGATTCGGTGATCTCCAGATTGGCAGTAAATTTATGGAACATTCTGTAGTGGAGATTCCAATCATATCTGAAGTCTGGATTTTGTGGACAGGAAAAGAACGAGCTGACAACTGTGTAGTGGAAAGCCAGTAGAACAGCATGCCTGCGAATGTGAACAGGACTTTGAAAATCAGCATTGGGTTACTTGGTCATTCGCCAGTGGTGTAAAGAAAGACTTCCTGGAGTGGAGATTCAGATGAATTCCAGATTCGCAGTGATTAAATCGAACATTCTGTAGTGGATATTCCAATGATTTCTGAAGTCTACGTTGTGTGGACAAAACGAAGAGCTGACCAGGTTGGAGTGGATAGCTATTTGAACAGCACACTTGAGAGTGTAAACAGGCTTCTGAAATCCAGCATTGAGGTACTTGGATATTCAGCAGTGGTGTAACCAAAGCCTGCCTGGAGTGGAGTATCAGATGATTTCCAGATTGGGAGTGAATGAATGGAACATTCTGTAGTGGAGATTCCATTGATTTCTGAATTTATGTCTGTTTGGAAAGGAAAATAAAGAGCTGACCATTGTGGAGTGGATAGCTAGTTGAACAGCACACCTGCGAGTGTGAACAGAACGTAGAAAACCAGGATTGGGTTTCTTGGACATACACAAATGGTGTAACGAAAGCCTACCGGGATTGGATATTCACAGGAATTCCAGATTCGGAGTGAATGAATGGAACATTCTGTAGTGGAGATTCAAGTGATTTCTGAAGTCTGGGTTGTGTGGACCGAAAAATGAAGAGCTGACCAGGGTTTAGTGGATAGCCAGTTGAACAACACGCCTGCGAGTGTGACAGGCCTCTGAAAACCAGCATTGGGTTACTTGGACATTCAACAGTGGTGTAACAAAACCTGCCTGTAGTGGAGATACAGATGAATTCCAAATTCTCAGTGAATGAATGGAACATTCTGTAGTGCAGATTCCAATGTTTTCTGAAGTCTGGGTTGTGTGAATAGAAAACGAAAGACCTGACGACTGTGGAGTGGATAGCCAGTTGAACAGCATGCCTGCGAGTATGAACAGGTCGCTGAAAACCAGCATTTCGTTACTTGGACATTCACCAGTGGTGTAACAAAAGCCTTCCTGGAGTGGAGATTCAGATGAATTCCAGATTCACAGTGAATGAATGGAATACTCTGTAGTGGATATTCCAATGATTTCTGTAGTCTGGTTGTGTGTGGATAGGAAAAGAGAGAGCTGACCACGGAGGAGTGTATAGCCAGTTGATAAGTACGCCAGCGAGTGTGAGCAGGAAGCTGAAAATCAGCATGGATTACTTGGACATTCAGGAGTGGTGTCACGAAAGTTCGCATGGAGTAGAGATTCAGATGAATTCCAGATTCACAGTGAATGATTGGAACATTCTGTAGTGAAGATTCCAGTGTTTTCAGAACTCTGGGATGTGTGGACAGGAAAATGAAAAGCTGACCAGGGTTGAGTGTTTAGCCAGTTTAACAGCACGCCTGCGAGTGTGAATAGGCCTCTGAAAACCAGCATTGGGTTACTTCGACATTCAGGCGTGGTGTCACGAAAGCCTGCTTGCAGTGGAGATTCGGAGGATCTCCAGATTGGCAGTGAATGAATGGAATATTTTGTAGTGTAGATTCTAATGCTTTCTGAAGTCTGTGTTGTGTGGACAGGAAAATAAAGAGCTGACTAGGATTGAGTAGAGAGCCAGTTGAAGAGCACGACTACAAGTTTGAACAGGCCTTTGAAAACCACCATTGGGTTACTTAGACATTCAGCAGTAGTGTAACGAAAGTCTCCGTGAAGGTTAGATTCGATGATCTCCAGATTGGCAGTTAATGAATGGAACATTCTGTAGTGGAGATTCCAATGATTTCTGAAGTCTGGTTTGTGTGGATAGGAAATGAAAGAGCTGACGACTGTGGAGTGGATAGCCAGTTGAACAGCATGCCTACGAGTATGAACAGGACGCGGAAAACCAGCATTTCGTTACTTGGACATTCACCAGTGGTGTAACAAAAGCCTGCCTGGAGTGGAGATTCAGATGAATTCCAGATTCGCAGTGAATGATTGGAACACTCAATAGTGGAGATTCCAATGATTTCTGTAGTCTGGTTGTGTTTGGATAGGAAAAGAAAGAGCTGACCACTGAGGAGTGGATAGCCAGTTGAACAGCATGCCAGCAAGTGTGAGCAGGACGCTGAAAACCAGCATGGGTTACTTGGATATTCAGGAGTGATGTCATGATAGCCCGCATGGAGGTGAGATTCAGATGAATTCCAGATTCGCAGTGAATGACTGGAACATTCTGTAGTGGAGATTCCAATGTTTTCAGAAGTCTGGGATGTGTGGACAGGAAAATGAAAAGTTGGCCAGGGTTGACTGTATACCAGTTAAACAGCACGCCAGCAAGTGTGAACAGGCCTCTGAAAACCATCATTGGGTTACTCGGATATTCAGGAGTGGTGTTACGAAAACCTGCCTGGAGTGGAGATTCGAGGATCTCCAGATTGCCAGTGAATTAATGGAATATTTTGTAGTGTAGATTCCAATGCTTTCTGAAGTCTGTGTTGTGTGGACAGGAAAATGAAGAGCTGACTAGGGTTGAGTAGATAGCCAGTTGAACAGCACGAATATAAGTGTGAACAGGCCTTTGAAAACAACCATTGGGTTACTTGGACATTCAGTAGTAGTGTAATGAAAGCCTGCGTGAAGAGTGTATTCTATAATCTCCAGATTGGCAGTGAATGAATGGAACATTCTGTAGTGGACATTTCAAAGATTTCTGAAGTCTGTGTTGTGTGGACAGGAAAATGAAGAGGAGACCAGGTTAGAATGTATAACCAGTTGAACCACAGGCCTGTGAGTCTGAACAGATTGCCAAAAACAAGCATTTTATTACTTGGATATTCAACAGTGGTGAAATGAAATCCTGGTTGGAGTGGAGATTCAATGAATTCCAGATTGTCAGAGAATGTATGGCACATTCTGCAGTGAGATTCCAATGATTTCTAAAGTCTGGGTTGTGTGGACAGGAAAATGAAGAGCTGACCAGAGTTGAGTGGATAGATAGTTGAAAAGAATGCCTGCCAGTGTGAACAGGCCTTTGAAAACCAGCATTATGTTACTTGGACATTCTGGAGTAATGTAACGAAAGCCTGCCTGGAGTGTAGATTCGATGATATCCAGATTGGCAATGAATGAATGGAACATTCTGTAGAGGAGATTCCAATGATTTCTGAAGTCTGGGTTTTGTGGACAGGAAAATGAAGAGCACACCAGGTAAGCGTGGATAGCCAGTTGAACAGCAGGCCTGCGAGTGTAAAATGGCTGGTGAAAACCAGCAGTGCGGTACATGGATATTCACCAGAGGTGTAGCGAAAACCTGCCTGGAGTGGAGATTTAATGAATTCCAGATTCGCAGTGAATGAATGGAACATTCTGTAGTGGAGATTCAAATGATTTCTGAAGTTTGTGTTGTGTGGACAGGAAAAGAAAGAGCTGACCACTGTGGAGAGGAAAGCCAGTTGAATAGCAAGCCTGCGAGTGTGAACAGGCCTCTTAGAACCAGCATTGTGTTACTTGCATATTCACCAGTGGTGTAACGAAGGACTGTCTGGAGTGGAGATTCGGCGAATTCCAGAATGGGAGTGAAAGAATGGAATATTCTGTAGTGGAGATTCAAATGATTTCTGTATTCTGGGTTGTGTGGACAGAATTATGAAGAGGTGACCAGGGTGGAGAGGATAGCCAGTTGAACAGCTGGGCTGCGAGTTTGAAAATACTGCTGATAACCAGCATTGGGTTACTTGGACATTCAGCAGTGGTGTAACGAAAGCCTGCCTGGAGTGGAGTATCAGATGATCTCCAGATAGTCAGTGAATGAATGGAACATGCTGTAGTGGAGATATCATTGATTTCTGAAGTTAGTGTTGTGTGGACAGGAAAAGAAAGAGCTGACCACGGTGGAGTGGATAGCCAGTTGAACAGCACGCCTGCGACTGTGAACAGGACGCTGAAAATAAGCTTTGGGTTACTTGCACATAAACAATTGTTGAACGAAAGCCTGCCTGGAGTGGAGATTCAGATGATTTCCAGATTCGCAGTGAATGAATGGAATATTCTGTAGTGGAGTTTACAATGATTTTTGAACTCTCGGTTGTGTGGACCGGAAAAAAAAACAGCTAACCGTGTGGCGTGGATAACGAGTTGAACAGCTCTCCTGCAAGTATGAACAGCAGGCTGAAAACCACCATTGGGGTACTTGGTCATTCAGCAGTGGCATAACGAAAGCCTGCATGGAGTGGATATTGAGATGAATTCCATATTCGCAGTGAATGAATGGAATATTCTGTAGTGGAGATTCCAATGATTTCTGAAGTCTGGGTTGTGTGGACAGGAAAATGAAGAGCTGACTAGGGTTGAGTATATAGACAGTTGAATAGCACTACTGCGAGTGTGACAAGGCCTCTAAAAACCAGCATTGCGTTACTTGGACATTCAGCAGTGGTGTAACGAAAGCCTGGCGGGAGTGTCGATTCAGTGATTTCCAGATTGGCACTGAATGAATGGTACATCTTGTAGTGGAGATACTAAAGATTTCTGAAGTCTGGGTTTTGTGGACAGGAAAATGAAGAGCACACCAGGTTAGAGTGGATAGCCAGTTCAACAGTAGTCCTGCGAGTGTAAACAGTCCTCTGAAAACCAGCATTGGGGTACTTGGATATACAGCAGTGGTGCAACGAAAGCCTGCCTGGAGTGGAGATTCAGATGAATTCCAGATTCACAGTGAATGAATGGAACATACTGTAGTGGAGATTTCAATGATTTCTGAAGTCCGGTTGGTGTGGACAGGCACATGGAGAGCTGACCAGGATGAAGTGTTCAACAGCAAGTTCAACAGAACGCCTGCAAGTGTGACCAGGCCTCTGAAAACCAGCATTGGGTTACTTGGATATTCACCAGTGGTATAAAGAAAGCCTGACTGTAGTGGAGATTCGATGAATTCCAGATTCGCAGTGAATGAATGGAAAATTGTTTCTTGGAAATACCAGTGATTTCTGAAGTCTGGGTTGTGTGGACAGGAAAACAAATGCTGACCATTGTGGAGTGGATAACTAGTGGAAAACCACGCCTGTGAGTGTGAACAGGACGCTGAAAACAGGATTGTGTTACTTGGACATTCAGGAGTGGTGTAACGAAAGCCTGACTGGAGTGGAGATTCAGATGAATTCCAGTTTGGCAGTGAACGAATGGAATAATCTCTAGTGGAGATTCCAATGATTTTTCTAGTCTGGGTTGTGTGGTCAGGAAAATGAAGAGCTGACCAGGGTTGAGTGTTTAGCCAGTTGAACAGCATGCCTGTGAGTGTGAACTGGCCGCTGACCACGAGCATTGGGTTACTGGGACATTGGATATTGAGATGAATTCACTACTCAGCAGTGTGGATCGCTGTAACTCTCCCAGTCCTCCAGGACTTCATAGATTTGCTGGCGCGGTTCAGGAGCGTCTACATGTGCAGACTTGTGTGACTGTAATTTTGGCATATGGAATACTTCACGGGTGTCTTGCGAGGTTTTGCCACGAGGGCGAGATACTCTCGGTAGTTTCCCGGTCTGTCTGAGTTGGAGAGGAATTGAACCCAGCTCGGCCAGGCTGGCTGCTTGACCAACTCGTCCTACTGCTGTGCTTTCACGCCAGAATCGCAGTGTAGATAGGAAGATTAAAAGCAGCCCATGGATGATTTTAGAGTGCATATTCAGATGATTTCAAGTTTCTGGGTAGAATCACCAGTGCTGTTACGAATGCCTGCGTAGAGTGGAGATTCAGTTGTATTCCAGACTCGCATTGAATGACCGGAACATTCTGCAATTGAGATTCGAAGGATTTCTGACGTCTGGGTTGTGTGGACAGGAAAATTAAGTGCTCACAAGGGTGGAGTGAATAGCCAGCGATCAGCACAGGCCAATGAAAACCATCATTGGGTTACGTGGATATTCAACAGTGTTGTAACGAAGCGTGCCTGGAGTAGAGATTCCATAAACACCAGATTGGGAGGGAATGAATGGAACATTCTGTAGTGGAGATTCTAATGATTTTTGAAGTCTGGGTTGTGTGGACAGGAAATGAAGAGCTGACCAATATGGAGTGGATAGCCAGTAGAACAGCACACCTGCGAGTGTGAACAGGACACTGAAAATCATCATTGGGTGACTTGGATATTCACCAGTGGTGTAACGAAGCCTGCCTAGAGTGGAGATCCAAAGAACTCCAGATTGGCAGTGAATGAATGGACCATGCTGTAGTGGACATTCCAATTATTTCTGAAGTCTGGGTTGTGTGGACAGGAAAAGAAAAACCTGGCAACTGTAGAGTGGACATAAGGTTGAAAAGCACGCCAGCGAGTGTGAACTGGGCGCAGAAAATCAGCATTGTGTGACTTGGACATTCACCAGTGGTGTAACGAAAGCCTGCCTGGAGTGGAGATTTGATGATCTCCAGATTAGCAGTGAATGAATGGAACATTGTGTAGTGGAGATTCCAATGATTTCTGAAGTCTGGGTTGTGTGGACAAGAAAAGGAAGAGCTGACCAGGGTAGAGTGGATAGCCAGTTGAACAGCACACCTGCAAGTGTGAACAGGACGCTGAGAACTAGCATTGGGTTAATTGGACATTCACCAGTGGTGTAACGAAAGCCAGCCTGGTGTGAATATTGCATGAATTCAAGATTGGCATTTACTGAATGAAACATTCTGTAGTGGAGATTCCAATGTTTTCTGAATTCTACGATGTGTGGACAGGAAATGTAAGAACTTAACAATGTGAAGTGGATAGCCAGTTGAACAGCATGTCTGCGACTGTGAACAGGACACTGAAAACCAGCAATGGGTTACGATGACATTCACCAGTGGTGTAAGGAAAGCCAGCCTGGAGTGGAGATTTAGGTGAATTCCAAATTCTCTGTGAATGAATGGAACATTCTGTCGTGGAGACTCCAATGACTTTTTTAGTTTGGATTGTGTGGACAGGAAAAGTAAGAGCTGACCAACTTGGAGTGGAAAGCCAGTTGAACAGCACGCCTGCGAGTGTGAACAGGCCGGTGAAAACCAGCATTGGTTTACTTGGACATTCAACAGTGGTGTAACAAAACCTGCCTGTAGTGGAGAGACAGATGAATTCCAAATTCTCAGTGAATGAATGGAACATTCTGTAGTGCAGATTCCAACGTTTTCTGAAGTCTGGGTTGTGTGAATAGAAAACGAAAGACCTGACGACTGTGGAGTGGATAGCCAGTTGAACAGCATGCCTGCGAGTATGAACAGGACGCTGAAAACCAGCATTGGGTTAACAGGACATTCAACAGTAGTTTAACTTAAGACTGCCTGCAGTGGAGATTCAGATGAATATCAGATTGGCAGTGAATGAAAGGACATTCTGTAGTGGAGATAACCATGATTTCTGAAGTCTAGGTTGTGTGGACAGGAAAGTGAAGAGCAGACCAGATTTGAGTGCATCGCAAGTTGAACATCAGGCCTGGGAGTTTGAACAGGATACTGAAAACCAGCAATGGGTTACTTGGATATTCACCAGTTTTGTAACGAAATACTGCCTGGAGTGGAGATTCGATGAATTCGAAGAAAGAGCTGTCCACTGTTGAGTGGATAGCGAGTTGAAGAGCACGCCTGCGAGTGTGAACAGGACGCTGAAAACCAGCATTGGATTCCTTGGACATTCAGCAGTGGTGTAACGAAAGACTGCATGCAGTGGAGATTCGGATGAATTCCAGATTCTTAGTAAATGAATGCAACATTCCGTAGTGGAGATTCCAAAGATCTCTGAAATTTTGGTTGTGTGGACAGGAAAAGAAAGAGCTAACCAGGGTGGAGTGGATAGCCAGATGAATACCACGACGGCGAGTGTCAAGAGGCTGCTGAAAACCAGCAATGGGGTACTTGGATATTCACCAGAGGTGTAATGAAATCCTGCCTGGAGTGGAGATGAGATGAATTCTAGATTGGCCGTGAATGAATGGAACATTCTGTAGTGGAGATTCCAAAGATTTCTGAAGTCTGGGTTGTGTGGACTTTAAAAGAAAGAACTGTCCACTGTGCAGTGGATACCCAGTTGAACAGCAGGCCTGGAAGTTTGAACAGGACACTGAAAACCAGCATTGGGTTACTTGGACATTCAATAGTGGTGAAACGAAAACCTGCCTGGAGTGGAGATTCAGATGAATTCCAGATTCGCAGTGAATGAATGGAACATTCTGTCGTAGAGATTCCCATGGTTTTTTAAGTCTGTGTGGTGTGTACAGGAAAATGAACAGCAGACCATGAACAGCAGAGTGGATAACCAGTTGAATAGCAGGCCTGCGAGAGTGACCAGACCGCTGAAAACCAACAATGGGTGACGTGGATATTCAACAGTGGTGTAACGAAAGCCTGCATAGTGTGGTGATTCAGATGAATTCCAGATTCTAAGTGAATGAACGGAACATTCTGTAGTGCAGATTCCAATGATTTCTGAAGTCTGGGTTGTGTGGACAAGAAAATGAAGGGTTGACCAGTTTGGAGTGTATAGCCAGTTGAACAGCGCACTTGCGAGTGTGAACAGGCCGCTGAAAACCAGCATTATGGTACTTGGATATTCACCAGTGATGTAAAGAAATCCTTCTGGACTGGATATTCGATGAATCCCATATTGGCAGAATGAATGGAACATTCTGTAGTACAGATTCCAATGATTTTTGAAGTCTGGGATGTGTGGACAGGAAAAGAAAGAGCTGACCACTGTGGAATGGATAGCCAGTTGAACAGCATGCTTGCGAGTGTGAACAGGACGCTTAAAACAAGCATTCTGTTACTTGGACATTCACCAGTGCTGTAACGGAAGCCTGCCTGGAGCAGAGATTCAGATGAATTCCAGATTCGTAGTGATTGAATTGAACATTCTGTATTGGAGATTCTAATGGTTTCTGAATTCTAATGGTTTCTGAATGAATGGAAATTATGTAGTGGAGATTCCAATGATTTCTCATGTCTGGGTTGTGTGGACAGGAAAATGAAGAACTGACCAGGATTGAGTGGAAATCCAGTTGAGTAGCACGCCTTCGAGTGTGAACAGGCCTCAGAAAACCAGGATTGGGTTACTTGGACATTCAAGAGTGGTGTAACGAAAGCCTTCCTCGAGTGGAGATTCGATGATTTCCAGATTGGCAGTAAATGACTACAATATTCGGTAGTGCAGATACCAATGATTTCTGAACTCTGAGTTATTTGGACAGGAAAAGAAAGGGTTGACCACTGTGGAGTGGATATCCAGTTGAACAGCACCCGTGCGAGTGTGAACAGGACGCTGAAAACCAGCATTGGGTTACTTGGACATGCACAACTATAATGAAAGCCTTCATGGAGTGCAGATTCAGATGGATTCCAGAATCGCAGTGAATGAATTGAACATTCTGTAGTGGAGATTCTAATGGTTTCTGAATTCTAGGTTATGTGGACAGGATTACGAAGAGCTGACCAGGTTGGAGTGGATAGCCATTTGAACAGCAGACCTGCGAGTGTGAACAGGCCACTGAAAACCAGAATTGGGTTAGTTGGACATTCAGCAGTGGTGTAATGAATTCTTTCCTGAAGAGAACATTCACATGAATTCCAGATTCGCAGTGAATAGTGGAGATTAGTGGAGAATAGTGGAGAATTAGTGGAGATTAGTGGAGAATAGTGGAGATTCTAATGGTTTCTGAAATCCAGGTTATGTGGACAGGAAAATGAAGAGCTGACCAGGGTGTTGTGGATAGCCAGTTGTACAGCACACCTGCGAGGGTGAATAGGCCGCTGACAACCAACATTGGGTTACTGAGACATTCAGCAGTGGTGTAACGAAAGCCTGCCTGGAATGTAGATTCAGATGAATTCCAGACTCATAGTGAATGAATGGAATGTTCTGTAGTGGGGATACCAATGATTTCAGAACTCTGGTTTATGGGAACCAGGAAATGAATAGGTGACCAGGGTAGAGTGGATAGCCAGTGAACACCACGCCTGCGGTATGTGAACAGGCCGCTGACCACTAGCATTGGGTTACTGGGACATGCAGAAGAATCCCAACCCTGACGAGTTTTAGAGGTATACGATCATCACCACCACTGGGTGGCGTTGACCGGGAGAGAACCATATGGTTTCGATTGATTCAGTGGTCGATGCACACCAGGACTGGTTAGAGTGGACAGGATGATGAAAACTTCGGCTTGATTGAATGCACAGGCAGATGAAAACCAGATATGTAGGTGTTGATATTTAGATGAACTCAGGTCGCTCGGTAGTGTGGCATGGTTAAATAACAGAATACTGCATTCGGCTGGATTGGGAGCAGAGCAAAGACATGGGGAGAGTTGACAGCAAATGCTCAATTGGCAGATTTTTAATTCGACTCGATTTCGTGGAGAACGAGAAAAATGCAGGCCTAATACATTGGATATTGAGATGAATTCACTACTCAGCAGTGTGGATCACTGTCACTCTCCCAGTCTTCCCGGACTTCATTGATTATCTGGTGCAGTCCAGTAACGTCTTTGTTTGGAGACTGGTGGTGACTGTAGTTTTGGCATAAGGAATATTTCACGGGTGGATTGCCAGGCTTCGCCGAGAGGGCCAGATACTCTCGGTAGCTTCCGGGGCTCTCTGAGAGGGCTAGAAATTAAACCCGGCTCGGCCAGGCTGGCTGCGTGAGGCACACATCCTATTGCTGTGCTTTCAAGCCAGAATGACAGTGTGGAGAGAAAGATAAAAAGAAGCTCATGGATGATTTTAGAGTGCAGATTCAGATGATTTCAAGTTTCTGGGTAGACATACCAGTGCTGTAACGAATGCCTGCACAGAGTGGGGATTTAGATGTATTCCAGACTCGCAGTGAATGACCGGAACATTGTGCAGTGGAGATTCCAATGATTTCTGATGTTCTGAGTTCTGTGGACAGGAAAATGAAGAGCTGACCAGGGTGGAGTGGAGAACCAGTGAAGAGCACAGGCCGCAAAATACCAGCATTGGGTTATTGGACATTCACCAGTGGTGTAACGAAAGCCTGCCTGGAGTGGAGTTTCAGATGAATTCCAGATTCGCAGTGAATGAATGGAATTGAGTGGATAGCTAGTTGAGCAGCAAGCCGGTGAGTGTGAAGACGCCGCTGAAAATCAGCATTGGGTTACTTGGATATTCACCAGTGGTGTATCAAAAGCCTGCCTGGGGTGGAGATTCAGTCGAATTCCGGGTTCGCAGAGAATAAATGGAACATTCTGTAGGGGAGATTCCAATGATTACTGAAGTCTGGGTTGTATGGACACGAAAATGAAGAGCTGATCAAGTTAGAGTGGATAGTCAGTTGAACAGCAGGCCTGCGAGTTTGAACAGATTGCTGAAATCCAGCATTGGGTTACTTGGATCTTCACTAGTGGTGTAACGAAATTCTGCCTGAAGTGGAGATTCGATGAATTCCAGATTGGCAGTGAATGAATGGAACATTCTTTAGTGGATATTCCCATGATTTTTGAAGTCTGGGTTGTGTGGCTAGGAAAATGAAAAGGTGAGCTGGGTGGAGTGGATAGCCAATTGAACAGCATGCCTGCGAGTGTGAAAAGGCCGCTGAAATCCAGCATTGTGTTACTTGGACATTCACCAGTGGTAAAACGAAAGCCTGCCTGGAGTGGAGATTCAGATGAATACCAGATTCACAATGAATGAATGGAACATACTGTAGTGGAGATACCAATGTTTTCAGAACTCTGGGTTATGGACACCAGGAAATGAAGACCTGAGGAAGGTGGAGTGGATTGCAAGTGAAAACAACGCCTACAGTTTGTGAATAGGCCGCTGACCACCAGCATTTGGTTACTGGGACATGCAGAGAAACCACAACACTGACGACCTTTAGAGGCATAGGATCATCACCACAACTGGTGGCGTTGACCGGTAGAGTACCATATGGTTTCGATTGATTCAGAGGTCGATGCACACCAGGCCTGGGTAGAGTGGACAAGATGATGAAAACTTCAGCTTTATTGAGTGCACAGGCAGATGAAAACCAGATATGTAGGTGTTGATATTTTGATGAACTCAGGTCGCATGCTAGTGTGGAAGGGTTAATGAACAGAATACTATATTCGACTGCATATGGAGCTGAACAGGAGGATTGGGGAGTGTTGACAGAAATGCTCACTTGGCAGATTACTAATTCGACTCGATTTCGTGGAGAACGAGAAGAAACCCAGGCCTAACACTTTGGATATTGAGATGAATTCACTACTTAACGGTGTGGATCGCTGTCACACTCCCAGTCCTCCCGCTCTATATTCATTTGTTGGCACGGTTCAGTAACGTCTTCGTTTGGAGATTTGTGATGACTGTAATTTCGTCACATAGAATATTTCACGGGTGTCTTGCCAGGCTTTGCCACGAGTGCCAGATACTCTCGATAGCTTCCCGAGCTCTCCGAGAGGGTGAGGAATTGCACCCGTGTCGGCCAGGCTGTCTGCGTGACACACATGTCCTACTACTGTGCTTTCGCGCCAAAAGGGCAGTGTGGATAGGTAGAAGATAAGCAAACCATATATGATTTTAGAGTGCAGATTCAGATGATGTCAAGTTTCTGGGTGAATCACCAGTGCTTGGGCATGGTTCAGTAGCGTCTTCGTTTGGTGAATTGTGTTGACTGTAATTTTGGCATATGGAATATTTTCGGAGTGTCTTGCCAGTGTTTGCCTCGAGGTCCAGATTCCCTTGGAAGCTTCCTGAGCTATCGGAGAGGGCGAGGAATTGAACTTTGCTCACAGATTCGATGAGCTCCAGATTGGCAGTGATTGAACGGAACATTCTGTAGTCTAGATTCCAATGCATTCTGAAATCTGGGTTTTGTGTACAGGAAAATGAAGAGCTGACCAGGGAGGTGTGGATAGCCAGTGGACCAGCACGCCTACAAGTGTGAACAGGCCGCTGAAAAGCAGCATTGGGATACTTGGACATTCACCAGTGGTGTAATGGAAGCCTGCCTGGAGTGGAGATTCAGAAGAATTCCAGATTCACAGTGAATGAATGGAACTTTTGGTAGTGGAGACTCTCATGATTTCTGAAGTCTAGATTGTGTGCACAGGAAAATGAAGAGCAGACCAGTTCAGAGAAGTTAGAGTGCATAGTCAGTTGAACAGCAGGCCTAGGAGTTTGAACAGAATGCTGACAACCAGCATTGGGTAACTTAGATATTCACCAGTTGTGTAACGAAATCCTGCCTCGAGTGGATATTCGATGAATTCGAAGAAAGAGCTGACCACTGTTGAGTTGAGTTGAACAGCACGCCTGCGAGTGTGAACAGGACGCTGAAAACCAGCAATGGATTACTTAGACATTCACCAGTGGTGTAACGAAAGCTTGCATGGAGTGGAGATTCAGATGAATTCCAGATTCACAGTGAATGAATGGAACACTCTGTAGTGGAGATTCCAAAGATCTCTTAAGTCTGAATTGTGTGGACAGGAAAAGAAAGAGATGACCAGGGTGGAGTGGATAGCCAGATGAACAGCACGACAGTGAGTGTGTAGAGGCCGCTGAAAAAAAGCATAGGGGTACTTGCGTATTCAACAGTGGCGTAAAGAAATCCTGCCGGTAGTGCAGATGCGATGAATCCCAAATTGGTAGTGAATGAATGGAACATTCTGTAGTGGAAATTCCAAAGATTTCTGAAGTCTGGATTGTGTGGACAGGAAAAGAAAGAACTGAACAGGGTGGAGTGGATAGCCAGTTGAACAGCAGGCCTCCTAGTGTGAACAGGCCTCTGAAAAGCAGCATTGCGTTACTTGGATATTCACCAGTGGTGTAACAATAGTCTTCCTGGAGTGGAGATTCAATGTTCTTTAGATTGGCAGTGAATTTATGGAACATTCTGTAGTGGAGATTTCAGTGATTTCTGAAGTCTGGGTTGTGTGGACAGGAAATGAAAGAGCTGGCCACTTTGCAGTGGATACCCAGTTGAACAGCACGCCTGAAAGTGTGAACAGGACGCTGAAAACCAGCATTGGATTACTTGTACATTCACCAATGGTGTAACGGAAGCCTGGATGGAGTGGAGATTCAGATGAATTCAAGATTCACAGTGAATAAATTCAACATTCTGTAGTGGAGATTCCCATGATTTTTGAAGTCTGGGTTGTGTGGACAGGAAAATGAACAGCAGACTAGATTAGAGTGGATAGCCAGTTGAACAGCAGACCTGGGAGTTTGAACAGTATGCAGAAAACCAGCATTGTGTTACTTTAATATTCACCAGTGGTGTAACGATATCCTGCCTTTAGTGGAGATTCAATGAATTCCAGATTGGAAGTGAATGAATGGAACATTCTGTAGTGGAGATTCTAATGGTTTCCGAAGTCTAGTTTATGTGGACAGGAATATGAAGAGCTTACCAGGTTGGAGAGTATAGCCTGTTGAACAGACATGCCTGCGACTGTGAACAGGACGCTAAAAACCAGCATTGAGTTACTTGGACATTCAGCAGTGGTTTAAAGAAAGGCTGCCTGGAGTGGAGATTCGATGATCACCAGATGGGCAGTGAATTAATGGAACATTCTGTACTGGAGATTCCAAGATTTCTGAAGTCTGGGATGTCTGGACACGAAAAAGAAGAGCAAACCAGATTACACTGATTAGCCAGTTAAGCAGCAGGCCTGCGAATTTGAACAGGCTGCTGAAAACCAGCATTGGGTTACTTGGATATTCACCGGTGGTGTTACAAAATCCTGCCTGGAGTGGAGATTCGATGATCTCCAGATTCCAGTGAATGAATGCTACATTCTGTAGTGGACTTTCCATTGACCAGGGTTCAGTGGATAGTTGAATAGCAGGCCTGTGAGAGTGAACAGAGCGCTGAAAAGAGTAATTGGTGACTTGAACATTCAGCAGTGGTGTTACGAAAGACTGCCTGGAGTGGAGATTCAATGAATTCCATTTTGGTAGAGAATGAATGGAACATTCTGTAGTGCAGATTCCAATGATTTCTGAAGTCTGGGATGTGTGGACAGGAAAAGAATGAGCTGACCACTGTGGAATGGATAGCCAGTTGAACAGCACACTGGCGAGTGTGAACAGGACGCTGAAAATCAGCATTGGGTTACTTGGACATACAGCAGTAGTGTAACGAAAGCCTGAATGAAGAGGAGTTTCAGATGAATTCCAGATTTGCAGTGAATGAATGGAACATTCTGTAGTGGAGATTCCAATGATTTCGGAAATCTGGGTTGTGTGGCCATGAAAATGAAGATCTTATAAGGTTGGAGTGGATAGCCACTTGAACATCACACCTGCGAGTGGGAACAGGCCGCTGAATACCAGCATTGGGTTACTTGCACATTCAGCTGTGGTGTAACGAAAGCCTGCGTGGGGTGGAGATTCGATGAATTCCAGATTGGCAGTGAATGTATTGAACAATCTGTAGTGGAGATTCCAATGATTTCTGATGTCTGGGTTGTGTGGACAGGAAAAGAAAGATCTGGCCACTGTGGAGTGGATAGCCAGTTGAATTGCATGCCTGCAGGTGTGAGCAGAACGCGTAAAACCAGCACTGAGTTACTTGGACATTCACCAGTGTTCTAACCGAAGCCTGACTGGAGTGGAGATTCAGATGAATTCCAGATTGACAGTGAATAATGGAAGATTCTGTACGGGAGAATCCAGTGATTTCTGAAGTCTTGGTTGTGTGGATAGGAAAATGAAGAGCTGACGAGGATTGAGTGGATAGTCAGTTGAACAGCATGCCTGCAAGTGTGAACAGGTCGTTGAAAATCAGCATTGGGTTACTTGGACATCAGCATTGGTGTAAAGAAAGCCTGCCTGGAGTGGAAATTCAATGAATTCCAGATGGGCAGTGAATGAATGGAACATTCTGTAGTGGAGATTTTAATGGTTTCTGAAGTCTAGTTTATGTGAACAGGAATAAGAAGAGCTGACCAGGTTGACGTTGTTCCCAATTGAACAGCACGCCTGCGAGTGTGAACAGGCCGCTGAAAACCAGCATTGGATTACTTGTATATTTCCCAGTGGTGTAACGAAATCCTGCCTGAAGTGGAGATTCGATGAAATCCAGATCGGCAGTGAATGAAAGGAACATTCTGTAGTGAAGATTCCAATGATTTCTGAAGTCTGGGTTGTGTGGACAGGAAAAGATAGAGCTGAATTGGGTGGAGTGGGTAGCCCTTTGAATAGCACGCCTGTGAGTGTGAACATGCCTATGAAATCCAGCATTGGATTACTTGGACATTCAGCAGTGGGGTAACGATAGCCTGCCTGGAGTGGTGATATGATGAACTCCAAATTGGCAGTGAATGTATGGAACAATCTGTAGTGGAGATTCCAATGATTTCTGATGTCTGGGTTCTGTGAACAGGAAAAGAAAGAGCTGGCCGCTGAGGAGTGGATAGCCAGTTGTACAGCATGCCTGCAAGTGTGAACAGGACGCTGAGTTCCAGCATTGGGATACTTGGACATTCAGCAGTGGTGTAACGAAAGCCGGCCTGGAGTGGAGATTCAGATGAATTCCAGATTCGCAATGAATTAACGCAACATTCTGTAGTGGAGATGCCCATAATTTTTGAAGTCTGGGTTCTGTGGACAGGAAAATGAAGAGCAGAACAGGTTAGAGTGGATCGCCAGTTGAACAGCCGGCCTTCGAGTTTGAACAGGCTGCTCACAACCAGCATTGGGTCACTTGGATATTTACCAGTGGTGTAAAGAAATCCTGCCTGGCGTGGAGATTCGATGAATTCCAGATTTCCTGTGAGTGAATGGATCATTCTATACCTTAGATTCCAATGATTGCTGAAGTCTGGGTTGTATGGACACGAAAATGAAGAGCTGACCAGAGTTGAGTGGAAAGCCACTTGAACAGCATGCCTGCGAGTGTGAACAGGCCTTTGAAAACCATCATTGTTTTACCTTGACATTCAGCAGTGATGTAACAAAAGACTGCCTGGAGTGGAGATTCGATAATATCCAGATTGGCACTGAATGAATGGAACATTCTGTAGTGGAGATTCGAATTATTTCTGAAGTCTGGTTTGTGTGGACAGGAAAATGAAGAGCAGACCAGGTTAGAGTGGATAGCCAATTGAACAGCAGGCCTGCTAGTTTTAACAGGCTGCTCAAAACGCGCATTGGGTCACTTGGATATTCACCAGTGGTGTAACGAAATCCTGCCTGGCGTGGAGATTCGATGAATTCCAGATTGGCAGTGAATGAATGGATGATTCTTCAGTGTAGTTTCGAATGATTTCTGAATTTTGGGTTGTGTGGACAGGAAAATGAAGAGCTGACCAGGGTTGAGTGGATAGCCTGTTGAGCAGCACGCCTGCGAGTGTGAACAGGCCTCTGAAAACCAGCAATGGGTTACTTGAACATTTAGCAGGGGTGTAACGAAAGCCTGCCTGGAGTGGAGATTCGATGATCTCCACATTGGCATTGAATAAATGGAACATTCTGTAGTGCAGATTCCAATGATTTCTCAAGTCTGGGTGTCGTGGACAGATAAGGAAAGAGCTGACCACTATGGAATGGATATCCAGTTGAACAGCACGCCTGCGAATGTGAACATGAAGATGAATACCAGCATTGTGGTATTTGAATATTCACCAGTGGTGTAAATAAAGCCTCCCTGGAGTGGAGATTCGATAATCTCCAGATTGGCAGTGAATGAGTGGAAGATTTTATAGTGGAGATTCCAATGATTTCTGAAATCTGGGTTGTGTAGACCGCAAAAGAAAGAGCTGACCACTGTAGAGTTGATAGCCAGTTGAACAGCATGCCTACGAGTGTGAACAGGACGCTGAAAAATAGCTTTGGGTTACTTGGGCCTTCAGAAGTGGTGTAAGGAAAGCCTGCCTGAAGTGGAGATTCAGATGCATTCTAGATTTGCAGTGAATGAGTGGAACATTCTGTAGTGGAGATTCCAATGATTTCTGAAGTCTGGGTTGTGTGGACAGGAAAATGAAGAGCGACCAGGTTAGAGTGGATAGCCAGTTGAACAGCAGACCTGCGAGTTTGAATAGGCTGCTGATAACTAGCATTGTGTTACTTGGATTTTCACAAGTGGTGTAAGGAAATCCTGCCTGGAGTGGAGATTCGATGATTTCCAGAATGGCAGTTAATGAATGGAACATTTTGGAGTGGAGATCTCAATGAGTTCTGAAGTCTGGGTTGTGTGGACAGGAAAAGAAAGAGCTGACCACTGTGGAGTGGATAGCCAGTTGAAGAGCAAACCTGCACCTATGAACAAGCCGCTGACAGTCAGCGTTTGGGCTCTTGGATCTTCACCAGTATTTTAACGGAATCCTGCCTGGAGTTGAAATTCGTTGAATTCCAGATTGGCAGTGAATGAATGGAATATTCAGTAGTGGAGATACAAATAATTTATTAACTCTTGTTTTCTGGTACCAGGAAAGGAAGATCTGACCAGGGTGGAGTGGCTATCCAGTGAACACCACGTCTCCATTATGTGAACAGGCCGCTGACCACTAGCATTGGGTTACTTGGATATTCACCATTGTTGTAATGAAATCCTGCCTGGAGTGGAGTTTCGATTAAATCCGGATTGGCAGTTAATAAATGGAAATTCTGTAGTCGAGATTCTAATGATTTTTAAAGTCTGGGTTGTGTGGAGTGGAAAATGAAGAGGTGACCAGGGTGGAGTTGATAGCCAGTTGAACAGCACGCCTGCGAATGTGAACAGGCCGCTGAAAACCAGCTTTGGGTTACTTGGATATTCACCAGTGGTGCATGGAAAGCCTGCCTGGAGTGGAGATTCAGAGAATTTTCAGATTTGAAGTGAATGAATGTAACATTCTGTAGTTTAGATACCAATGATTTTAGAAATTTGGGTTATTGTCACCAGGAAATGAAGAGCTGACCAGGGTGGAGTTGATAGCCAGTGAACACCATGCCTGCGGTATGTGAACAAGCCGCTGACCAGTAGCATTCGGTTACTTGGATATTCACCAGTGGTGTAAGGAAATCCTGCCTGGAGTGGAGATTCGATGAATTCCACATTGGCAGTGGATGAATGGAAATTCTGTAGTGGAGAGTCCAAAGATTTCTGAAGTCTGGGTTGTGTGGACAGGAAAATGAAGAGCTGACCAAGGTTGAGTGGAAAGCCAGTTGAACAGCACTCCTGTGAGTGTGAACAGGACGCTGAAAACCAGCAATTTGTTACTTGGACATTCAGCAGTGTTGTAACGAAAGCCTGCTTGGATTGAAGATTCAGATGGATTCCAGATTCGCAGTGAATGAATGGAACATTCTGTTGTGGAGATTACAATGATTTCTGTGTCGGGGTTGTGTGGAAAGGAAAATGAAGGTCAGACCAGGTTAGCGTGGATAGAAAGTTGAACAGTAGGTCTGCGAGTTTGAACAGGCTGCTCTTAACCAGCATTGTGTTACTTGGATATTCACCAGTGGTGTAATGAAATCCTGTCTGGAGTGGGGATTCGATGATTTCCAGATTGGCGGTGAATGAATGGAACATTCCTTAGTGGAGATTCCTATGATTTCTGAAGTCTGGGTTGTGTGGACAGGAATGTGAAGAGCTGTTGAAAGTGGAGTGGATAGCCAGTTGTACTGGATGCCTGCGAGTGTGAACAGGCCTCTGAAAACCAGCATTTGATTACTAGGATATTCAACAGTGGTGTAACGAAAGCCTGCCTGGAGTGGAGATTCAGATGAATTCCAGATTCAAAGTAAATGAATGGAACATTCTGTAGCACAGATACCAATTTTTTTAGAACTCTGGGTTATGGTCACCAGGAAATGAAGAGCTGACCAGGGTGGAGTGGATAGTCAATGAACACCATGCGTGCGGTATGTGAATAGGCCCCTGACCAGTAGCATTGCGTTACTGGCACATGCAGAAGAATTCCAACACTAACAAGTTTTAGAGGCATACGATTATCACCAGCACTGGGCGACATTGACTGTGAGAGTACCATATGGTTTTGATTCATTCAGTAGTCGATGCACAATAAGCCTTGTTAGAGTCGACGGGAGATTAAATCTTCGGCTTGATTGAGTACACAGGCAGATGAAAACCAGATATGTAGTGTTGATATTTAGATGAACTCAGGTCGCTCAGTAGTGTGGCAGTGTTCATGAACAGAATACTATATTCGACTGGATAGGGAGCTGAACAGCATGCCTGGGGGGAGTTGAAAGCAAATGCTCAATTGGCAGATTTCGAATTCGACTCGATTTCGTGGAGAATGAGAAGAAACGCAGGCCTAATACATTGGATACTGAGATGAAATCACTACTCAGCTGTCTGGATCGCTGTCACACTCCCTGTCCTCCCGGACTTCATTGATTTGCTGGCGCGTTTCAGTAGTGTCTTTGTTTGGAGATTTGTGGTGACTATAATTTTGGCATATGTAATATTTCACGGGTGTCTTGCCAGGCTTTGCCACGAGGGCCATATACTCTCGGTTGCTTCCCGGGCTCTCTGAGAGGGCGAGGAATTGAACACAGCTCGGCCAGGTTGGCTGCGTGTCGCTCACGTCCTATGGCTCTACTTTCGCGCCAGAATGGCAGCGTGGACAGGAAGATGAAAAGCAGCCCATGCATGATTTCAGAGTGCAGATTCAGATGATTTCAAGTTTCTGGGTAGATATACCAGTGCTGTAACGAATGCCTGCATAGAATGGAGATTCAGATGTATTCCAGACTCACAGTGAATGACCGAAACATTCTGTAGTGGAGAATCCAATGATTTCTGATGTCTGGGTTATATGGAAAGTAAAATGAAGAGCTCAACCAGGTGAAGCGGATAGCCAGTGATCTGCGCAGGCCGCTGAAAACCATCATTGGGTTACTTGGACATTCACCAGTGGTGTAACGAAAGCCTGCCTGGAGTGGAGATTCGAAGAAATCCAGATTGGCAGTGAATGAATGGAACATTCTGTAGTGGAGATTCCAATGATTGCTGAAGTCTGGGTTGTGTGGACAGAAAAAGGAAGAGCTGACAAGAGTGGAGTGGAGAGCCAGTTGAACAGCACGACTGCGAGTGAGAACAGGCCGGTCAAATCGAGCATTGGGTTACTTGGACATTCACCAGTGGTGTAACGAAAGACTGCCTTGGGTGGAGAGTCGTTGAATTCCAGACTGGCAGAGAATGAATGGGACATTCTTTAGTGGAGATTGCAATGGTTTCTGAAGTCTGCGTTGTGTGGCGAGGACAATGAAGAGCTAACCAGGTGGGAGTGGATTGCCAGTTCAAAATCATGCCTGCGGCTGTGAACAGGCCGCTGAAAACCAGCATTGGGTTAACTTTTTATTCAACAGTAATGTAACGAAAGCCTGCCTGTAGGGGAGATTCGATGAACTCCAGATTGGCAGTGAATGATTGGAACATTCTCTAGTGGAGATACAAGTGATTTCAGAACTCTGGTTTTCTGGCACCAGGAAATGAAGATCTGAGCAGGGTGAAGTGGATAGCCAGTGAAAACTATACCTGCGGTATGTGAACAGGCCGCTGACCACTAGCATTGTGTTACTTGGATATTCACCACTGGTTTAACGAAATCCTCCCTGAAGTGGATATTCGATGAATTCCAGATTGCCAGTGAATGAATGGAAATTCTGTAGTGGAGATTCCAGTGATTTCTGAAGTCTGGGTTTTGTGGAGAGGAAAATGAATAGGTGACCAGGGTTGAGTGGATAGCCAGTTGAACAGCACGTCTGCGAGTGTGAACAGGCCTCTGAAAACCAGCATTGGGTTACTTGGATATTCAACAGTGGTGCAACGAATGTCTGCCTGGAGTGGAGATTCCATGAATTCCAGATTGGCAGTGAATGAATGGAACATTCTGTAGGGGAGATTCCAATAATTTCTGTAGTCTACCTTGTGTGGACAAGAATATGAAGTGCTGACCAGGGTTGAGTGTTTTGCTAGTTGAAGGAAACTCCTGAGAGTGTTAGAAGGACACTGGAAACCAGCATTGGGTTACTTGGTCATTTGCCAGTGGTCTAACGAAAGCCTGCGTGAAGTTGAGATTCAATGATCTCCAGATTGTTAGTGAATGAATGGAACATTCAGTAGTGGATATTCCAATGATTTCTGAAGTCTGGGTTGTATGGACAGTAAAATGAAGAGCTAACCAGGTTAGCGTGGATAGTCATTTGAACAGCAGACCTGCAAGTTTGAACAGGCTGCTGATACCCAGCATTACTTGGATATTCAACAGTGGTGTAACGAAAACCTGCCTGGAGTGGAGATTCGATGAATTCCAGATTAGCAGTGAATGAATGGAACATTCTGTAGTGGAGATTCCAATTATTTCTGAAGTCTGGGTTATGTTGACCGGAAAAGAATGAACTGGCCAGTGTGGAGTGTATATCCAGTTGAACAGCATGCCTGCGAATGTGAACAGGTCGCCGAAAATCAGAAATCTATTATTTGGACATTCACCAGTGGTGTATTGAAAACCTGACTGGAGTGGAGATTCGACGAACTCCAGATTGGCAGTGAATGAATGGAACATTGTGTTGTGGATATTCCAATGATTTCTGTGTCGGGGTTGTGTGGAAAGGAAAATGAAGGTCAGAACAGCTTAGCGTGGAGAGCCAGTTGAACCGCAGGCCTGCGAGTTTGAAGAGGCTGCTGTTAACCAGCATTAGGTTACTTGGATATTCACCAGTGATGTAAAGAAATCCTGCCTGGAGTGGAGATTCGATGAATTCCAGATTGGCAGTGAATGATTGGAACATTCTGTAGTGGAGATACAAGTGATTTCAGAACTCTGGTTTTCTGGCACCAGGAAATGATCTGACGAGGGTGGAGTGGATAGTCAGTGAAAACCGTACCTGCGGTATGTGAATAGGCTGCTGACCACTAGCATTGTGTTACTTGGATATTCACCATTCGTGTAACGAAATCGTCCCTGGAGTGGAGATTCGATGAATTCCAGATTGCCAGTCAATGAATGCAACATTCTGTAGTAGAGATTCTAATGGTTTCTGAAGTCTGGGTTATGTGGATAGGAAAAAGATGAACTGACCAGGGTTGAATGGATAGCCAGTTGAAAACCATGTCCCCGAGTGTGAAGAGGACGATGAAAACCAGCATTAGATTACTTGGACATTCACCAGTAGTGTAACGAAAGCCTGCTTTAGGTGGATAATCAAAGAACTCCAGATTGGCAGTGAATGAATGGTACATTCTTTAGTAGAGATGCCAATGATTTCTGAAGTCTGGGTTGTGTGGACAGGAAAAGGAAGAGCTGACCAGGTTTGAAATTATAGCCAGGTGAACCGCACGCCTGCGAGTGTGAACATGACACTGAAAATAAGCATTGGTTTCCTTGGACATTCACCATTGGTGTAACGAAAGCCTGCCTGGAGTGGAGACTCGATGAATTCCAGATTGGGAGTGAATGAATGGAACATTCTGTAGTGGAGATTCCTATGATTTCTGAAGTCTGGGTTGAGTGGACAGGAAAATGAAGAGCTGACCAGGGTTGAAATTATAGTCAGTTGAACCGCACTCCTGCGAGTGTGAACATGACACTGAAAATAAGCATTGGTTTCCGTGGACATTCACCATTGGTTTAACGAACGCCTGCCTGGAGTGGAGACTCGATGAATTCTAGATTGGGAGTGAATTAATGGAACATTCTGTAGCGGAGATTCCAATGATTTCTGAAGTCTGGGTTGAGTGGACAGGAAAATGAATAGCTGACCAGGGTTCAGTGGATAGCCAGTTTAGCAGCACGCCTGCGAGTGTGAATAGGGCGCTGAAGCCCAGCATTGGGTTACTTGGACATTCAGCAGTGGTGTAACAAAAGCCTGCCTGGAGTGGAGGTTGGATGATCTTCAGATTGGCAGTGAATGAATGGAACATTCTGTAGTGGAGATTCCAAATGTTTTTGAAGTCTGGGTTGTGTGGACAGGAAAGTCAATAGCTGACCAGTTTGGCATGGATTGCCAGTTGAACAGCATGCCTGCGAGTGTGAACATGCCATTGAAAACCGGCATGTTTTTACTTGGACATTCACCAGTGGTGTAACGAAAGCCAGCCTGGCGTGGAGATTCGTTGAATTACAGATTGGGAATCAATGAATGGAACATTCTGTAGTTGAGATTCCAATGATTTGAAGTTTAGGTTTTGTGGACAGGAAAATGAATAGCTGACCAGGTTGTAGTAGATATCCAGTTGAACAGAATGCCTACGAGTGTGAGCAGGCCGCTAAAAACAAGCATTGGGTTACTTGGATATTCACCAGGGTTGTAAAGAAAGCCTGCCTGGAATGGAGATTCGATGAATTCCACATTGGAAGTGAATGAATGGAACATTCTATAGTGGATATTCTAATGATTTCTGAAGTCTAGGTTATGTGGACAGGAATATGAACAGCCTACGAGTTTGTAGAGGATATCCAGTTGAACAGCATGCCTATGAGTGTGAACAGGCCACTAAAAACCAGCATTGGGTTACTTGGACATTCAACTGTGGTGTAAAGCAAGCCTGTCTGGAGTGGAGATTCGATGAATTCCAGATTGGCAGTGAATGAATGCAACATTCTGTCGTGAAGATTCTAATGGATTCTAATGTCTAGGTTATTTGGACAGGAAAATTAAGTACTGAGCAGTGTTTAGAGGATAGCCAGTTGAACAGCACACCAGCGGGTGTGAACAGGACGCTGAACACCTGCATTGTGTTACTTGGACATTCATCAGTGGTGTAACGAAAGCCTGCCTGGAGTGAGATTCGAAGAACTCCAGATTGGCAGTGAATGAATGGAACATTCTGTACTGGAGATTCTAATGTTTTCTGAAGTCTATGTTGTGTGGACTAGAAAATGAAGAGCTGACCAGGTTGGAGTGGATAGCCAGTTGAAGAGCAGGCTTGCGACTTTGAAAAGGCTGCTGAAAACCAGCTTTGGGTTACTTGGATATTCACCACTGGTGTATAGAAATCCTTTGTGGAGTGGAGATTCGATGAATTCCAGATTGGCAGTGAATGAATGGAACATTCTGAAGTGGAGATTCTAAAGGTCATTAAAGTCTATGTTATATGGACAGGAAAATGAAGTGCTGTCCAGGGCTGAATGGATAGCCAGTGGAACAGCACGCCTGCGATTGTGAATAGGCCGCTGAAAAACAGCATTGGGATACTTGGATATTCACCAGTGGTGTAACGAAAGCCTGCCTGGAGTGGAGATGCAGATGAATTCCAGATTGGTAGTGAATGAATGGAACATTCTGTAGTGGAGATTCTAATGGTTTCTGAAGTCTAGGTTATGTGGACAGGAATATGAATAGCCTACCAGTTTGGAGTGGATATCCAGTTGAACAGCACGCCTGCGAGTGTGAACAGGCCGCTGAAAAACAGCATTGGAATACTTGGATATTCACCAGTGGTGTAACGAAAGCCTGCCTGGAGTGGAGACGGAGAGGAATTCCAGATTGGCAGTGAATGAATGGAACATTCTGTAGTGGAGATTCCAATGATTTCTGAATTCTGGCTTCTGTGGACAGGAAAAGAAAGAGCTGACCACTCTGGATGGATCACCAGTTGAAAAGAACGCCTGCGACTGTGAACGGGACGCTGAAAACCATCATTGGGTTACTTAGACATTCACCAGTGGTTTAACAAAACCCTGCCTTGAGTGGAGATTCAGATGAATTCCGGATTGCCAGAAAATAAATGGAACATTTTATAATTGAGATTTCAATGATTTCTGACGTCTACGTTGTGTGGACAAAAAATGAAGAGATGACCGGGATTGAATGATCAGCCAGATGATCAGCACGCCTGTGAGTGTGAACAGGACGCTCAAAACCATCATTGGGTTACTTGGACATTCACCATTGGTGTAACGAAAGCCTGCCTGGAGTGGAGATTCGATGATCTCCAGAATGGCAGTGAATGAATGGAACATTCTGTAGTGGATATTCCAATGATTTCAGAACTCTGCATTATTGGAAACAGGAAATGAAGAGCTGACCTGGGTGGTGTGGATAGCCAGTGAACATCACACCTGCGGCATGTGAACAGGCCGCTGACCACTAACATTGGGTTACTGGGACATGCAGAAGAATCCCAACGTTTTCGAGTTTTACAGGCATACGTTCATCACCACCACTGGGTGGCATTTACCGCAAGAGTACCATATGGTTTCAATTGATTCAGAAGTCGATGCACACCAGGCCTGGTTAGAGTGGATGGGATGATGAAAACTTCGGCTTGATTGAGTGCACAGGCAGATGAAAACCAGATATGTAGCTGTTGATATTTAGATGAACTCAGGTGGCTCGTTTGTGTGGCATGGTTAATGATCAGAATACTATATTCGACTGGATAGGGAGCTGAACAGCAGGTCTGGGGACAGTTGGCAGCAAATGCTTCGAGTCGAATTCGAATTCGACTCGATTCCGTGGAGAACGAGAAGAAACGCAGGGCTAATACATTGGATATTGAGATGAATTCACTACTCAGCAGTGTGGATCGCTGTCAGTCTCCCAGTCCTCCCGGACTTCATTGATTTGCTGGCATGGTTCAGTAGTGTCTTCTTTTGGGGACTTGTGGTGACTGTAATTTTGGCATATGGAATATTTCACGCGTGTCTTGCCAGGCTTTGCCACGAGAGCCAGATACTCTCGGTAGCTTCCGGGGCTCTCTGAGAGAGTTAGGAAATGAAGACCGCTTGCCCGGGCTGGCTGCGTGAAGCACACGTCCTACTGCTGTGCTTTCGCGCCAGAATCGCAGTGTGGATAGGAAGATGAAAAGCAGCCCATGGATGAATTTAGAGTGCAGATTCAGATG
Organism: Sorex fumeus; assembly: GCF_029834395.1. Lineage (NCBI taxonomy): Eukaryota > Metazoa > Chordata > Mammalia > Eulipotyphla > Soricidae > Sorex > Sorex fumeus. The sequence continues at coordinate 1,689,493 of NW_026606140.1, read as the reverse complement.
ATTTCAAGTTTCTGGGTAGACTCACCAATGCTGCAACAAATGCCTGCGTAGAGTGGAGATTCATATGTATTCCACACTCGCAGTGAATGAGCGGAACATTCTGTAGTGGAGAATCCAATGATTTCTGATGTCTGGGTTGTATGGAGAGGAAAAGAAAGAGCTGACCACTGTTGGGTGGATACCCAGTTGAACAGCACTTCTGCGAGTGTGTACAAGATACTGAAAACCAGCATTCAGTTACTTAGACATTCAACAGTGGTGTAACGAAAGCCTGCTTGGAGTGGAGATTCAGATGAATTTCAGATTTGCAGTGAATGAATGGAACATTCTGTAGTGGAGATTCCAATGATTTCTGAAGTCTGGTTTGTGTGGACAGAAAAATGAAGAGCTGCCCAGGTTGGAGTGGATAGACAGTTGAAAAGCACGTCTGCGAGAGTGAACAGGCTACTGAAAACCAGCATTGGGTTACTTGGATATTCCCTAGTGGTTTAATGAAATCCTGCCTGGAGTGGAGATTCGAGGATCTCTTGATTGGCAGTGAATGAATGGAACATTATGTAGTGGAAATTCAAAAGATTTATGAAGTCTGGGTTGTGTGGAAAGGAAAATAAAAATCAGACCTGGGTGGCATGTATATCCAGTTGAACAGCATGCCTGCGAGTGTGAATAGGACGCTGACAACCAGCATTGGTTTACTTAGACTTTCAGCAGTGCTGTAACGAAAGCCTGCCTGGAGTGGAGATTCAGATTAATTTCAGATTGGCAGTGAATGAATGGAACATTTTATAGTGGAGATTCCAATAATTTCTGATGTCTGGTTTGTGTGGACAGGAAAATGAAGAGATGACCAGGATGGAGTGGATATCCAGTTGAACAGCATTCCTGCGAGTGGGAACAGACCAGTAAAAAGCAGCATTGGTTTACTTGGACATTCACCAGTGGTGTAACGAAAGCCTGCCTGGAGTGGAGATACGATGAATTTCAGATTGGCAGTGAATGAATGGAACATTCTTTAATGGAGATTCCAATGATTTCTGAAGTCTACGTTGTGTGGTCAAGAAAATGTAGACCTGACCAGGGTTGAACGGTTAGCCAGTTGAACCGCACGCCTGCGAGTGTGAACAAGTGCTGAAAACCAGCATTGGGTTACTTGGACATTCATCAGTGTTGTAAAGAAAGCCTGCCTGGAGTGGATTTCGATGAATTCCAGATTGGCAATGAATAAATGAACATTCTATAGTGGAAATACCAATTATTTCAGGACTCTGGGTTATTGGCACCAGGAAATGAAGAACTGACCAGGGTGGATTGGATAGGCAGTGAACACCATGCCTGCACTATGTGAACAGACCGCTGACCACTAGCATTGGATTACTGGACAAGCAGAAGAATCTCAACTCTGATGAGTTTTAGAGGCGTACGATCATCACCACCACTGGGTGGCGTTGACCGGGAGAGTACCATATGTTTTCGATTGATTCAGAAGGCGAGGCACACCAGGCCTGGTTAGAGTGGATGGGATGATGAAAACTTTGGCTTGATTGAGTGCACAGTCAGATGAAAACCAGATATGTAGTTGTTGATATTTAGATGAACTCAGTTCTCTCGGTAGTGTGGGAGGGTTAATGAAGAGGATACTATATTCAACTGGATAGGGAGCTGAACCTGGGGGTAGTTGACAGCAAATGATTACTTGACAGATTTCTAATTCGACTCGATTTGGTGGAGAACGGGAAGAAATGCAGGCCTAATACATTGGATATTGAGATAAATTCACTACTCAGCAGTGTGGATCACTGTCATTCTCCCAGTCCTCCGGGACTTAATTGATTTGCTGGCACGGTTCATTATCGTCTTCATTTGGAGACTTGTGGTGACTGTAATTTTGGCATATGGAATATTTCACGGGTGTCTTGCCAGGCTGTGCCACGAGGGCAAGATACTCTCGGTAGCTTCTCGGGCTCTCTGAGAGGGCGAGGAACTGAACCCTGCTCGGCCAGGCTGGCTGCGTGACGCACACGTCCTACTGCTGTACTTTCGCGCCAGAATAGAAGTGTGGATAGGCAGATGAAAAGCAGCCCATGGATGATTTTCGAGTGCAGATTCAGATGATTTCATGTTTCTGGGTAGTTTCACCTTGCTGAACCGAATGCCTGCGTAGAGTGGATTCAGATGTATTCCAGACTCGCAGTGAATGACCGGAACAGTCTGTAGTGGAGATTACAATAATTTCTGATGTCTGGGTAGTGTATACAGGAAAATGAAGAACTAAACAGGGCGAAGTGGATAGCCAGTGAACAACACAGGCAGGTGAAAAACATCATTGGGTTACTTGCACATTCACCAGTGGTGTAACGAAAGCCTTCCTGGAGTGGAGATTCGAAGAACAACAGATTGGCAGTGAATGAATGGAAGCTTCTGTAGTGGAGATTCCAATGATTTCTGAAGTCTGCGTTGTGTGGACAGGAAAAGGACATGCTAACCAGAGTTGAGTGTATAGCCAGTTGAACAGCACGCCTGCGAGTGTGAACAGGACTCTGAAAACCAGCATTGGGTTACTTGGACATTCACCAGTGGTGTAACGAAAAACTGCCTGGAGTGGAAATTCAGATGAATTCCAGATTCACAGTGAATGAATGTAACAATCTGTAGTTGAGATTCCAATGATTTCTGAAGTCTGGTTTGTGTGGACAGGAAAAGGAAGTGCTAACCAGTTTTGAGTGGATAGCCAGTTGAGCAGCACACCTGCGGTATGTGAACAGGCCGCTGACCACTAGAATTGGGTTACTGGGACATGCAGAAGAATCCCAACCCTGACGAGTTTTAGAGGCATACGATCATCACCACATCTTGTCGGCTTAGACCGGGACAGTAACATATGGTTTTGATTTATTCAGGAGGCGATGCACAGCCGAACTGGTTTGAGTGGACAGGATGATGAAAACTTTGGCTTGATTCAGAGCACAAGCAGATGAAAACCTGATATGTAGGTGTTGATATTTAGATGAACTCAGGTCTCTCGATTGTGTGGCAGGGTTAATGAACAGACTACTATATTCGACTGAATAGCGAGCTGAAGAGCAGGCCTGGGGAGAGTTGACAGCAAATGCTCACTTGGCAGATTTCTAATTCGACTCGATTTCGTGGAGAACGAGAAGAGATGCAGGGCTAATATATTGGATATTGAGAAGAATTCACTACTCAGCAGTGTGGATCGCTGTCCCACTCCCAGTCCTCCCGGACTTCATTGATTTGCTGGTGCGGTTCAGTAATGTCTTCGTTTGGAGACTTGTGGTGACTGTAATTTCGACATATCGAATATTTCACGGGTGGCTTGACAGGCTTTGCCGCGAGGGTCAGATACTCGCGGTAGCTTCCCGGGCTATTGACTGGGTGAGGAATTGAATCCGACTCCATCAGGCTGGCTGCGTGAGCCACACGTTATACTACTGTGCTTTTGCGCCAAAATGGCAGTGTGGATAGGAAGGTGAAAAGCAGCCCATGGATGATTTTATATTGCAGATTCAGATGATTTCAAGTTTCTGGATAGACTCACCAGTGGTGTAACGAATGCCTGCGTAGAATGGAGATTCAGATTTATTCCCGACTCGCAGTGAATAACCAGAACATTCTGCAGTGGAGATTCCAATGATTTCTGATATCTGGGTGTTGTGGACAGGAAAATGAACAACTGACCAGGGTGGAGTAGATAGCCAGTGAACAGAATGGCTGCGAGAGTGAACAGGCCGATGAAAACCAGCATTGTGTTACTTGGACATTCACCAGTGGTGTACCGAAAGTCTGCCTGTAGTGGAGATTTGATGAACTCCAGATTGGCAGTGAATGAATGGAACATTCTGTAGTGGAAATTGCAATAATTTCAGGTAGATGAAAACCAGATATGTAGGTGTTGATATTTAGATGAACTCAGGTTGCTCAGTAGTGTGGCAGGGTTCATGAACAGAATACTATATTCGACTGAATAGGTAGCAGAACTGCATGCCTAGGGAGAGTTGACAGCAAATAGTCACATGGCAGATTTCTATTTCGACTCGATTTCGTGGAGAACGAGAAGAAACGCAGGCCTAATACATTGGATATTGAAATGAATTCACTGTTACTCTCCCAGTCCTGCCGGACTTCATTGAATTGCTGGCGCGGTTCAGTAGCGTCTTCGTTTGGTGAAAATTGTTGAGTGTAATTTTGGCATATGGAATGTTTCAGCAGTGTCTTGCCAGTCTTTGCGACGAGGGCCAGAAACTTTCGGTAGCTTCTCGAGCTCTCTGAGAGGGCGAGGAATTGACCCTTGCTCGGCCAGATTTGATGAACTCCAGATTGGCACTGATTGAATGGAACATTCTGTAGTGTAGATTCCAATGCATTCTGAAATGTGGGTTGTGTGGACAGGAAATTGAAGAGCTGACGGGTGGAGTGAATAGCCAGTTAAACAGCAAGCTTGCGAGAATGAACAGACCGCTGAAAACAAACATAGGGTTACTTCAATATTCACCAGTGGTGTAATGAAAGCCTGCCTTGAGTGGAGATTTGATGAATTCCAGATTGGCAGTGAATGAATGAACCATTCTGTAGTGGAGATTCCGATGATTTCTAAAGTCTGGGCATTGTGGACAGGAAAATGAAGAGCTGACCGGGGTGGAGTGTATATCCAGTGGATTTGATGAATTCCAGATTCACAGTGATTGAATGGAACATTTTGTATTGGAGATACCTGTGATTTCAGAACTCTGGGTTATGGCCACCAGGAAATGAAGAGCTGACCAGGGGTAGAGTGGAGAGCCAGTGAACACCATGCCTGCGGTAAGTGAACAGGCCACAGACCACGAGCATTGGGTTACTGGACATGCAGAAGAATCCCAACCCTGATGAGTTTTAGAGGCATATGATCATCACCATCACTGGGTGGCGTTGACCTGTACGGTAACATATGGTTTCGATTGATTCAGAAGTTGACGCCCAGCCGGCCTGCTTAGAGTGGACGGGATGATGAAAACTTCAGCTTGATTGAGTGCACAGGCAGATGAAAACCAGATATGTAGGTGTTGATATTCAGATGAACTCAGGTCTCTCCGTTGTGTGGCAGGGTTAATGAACAGACTACTATATTCGACTGGATAGCGAGCTGAAGAGCAGGCCTGGGGAGAGTTGACAGCAAATGCTCATTTGGCAGATTTCTAATTCAACTCGATATCATGGAGAACGAGAAGAAATGCAGGCCTAATTCATATGGATATTGAGATAAATTCACTACTCAGCAGTGTGGATCACTGTCACTCTCCCAGTCCTCCCGGACTTCATTGATTTGCTGGATCGGTTCAGTAACGTTTTCGTTTGGAGACTTGTGGTGACTGTAATTTCGGCATATTGAATATTTCATGAGTGGTTGCCAGGTATTGCCGCGAGGACCAGATACTCTCGGTAGCTTCCCGGGCTCTGGAGAGGGCGAGGAATTGATCCCGGCTAGGCCAGGCTGGCTGTGTGACGCACACGTCCTACTGCTGTGCTTTCACGCCAGAATAGCAGGGTGGATAGGAAGATGAACAGCAGCCCATGGATGATTTTAGGCTGCAGATTCAGATTATTTCAAGTTTCTGGGTAATTTCATCAGTGGTGTAACGAATGCCTGCGTAGAGTGGAGATTCAGATGTATTCCAGACTCGCAGTAAATGATCAGAACTTTCTGTAGTGGAGATTCCAGTGATATCTGATATCTTGGTGTTGTGGGTAGGATAATGAAGAGCTCACCAGGTAGATAGCCAGCGAACAGAACGGCTGCGAGTTTGAACAGGCCGCTGAAAAGCAGCATTGGGTTACTTGGACATTTAGCAGTGGTGTAACGAAAGCCTGACAGGAGTGGAAATTCGATGAACTCCAGATTGGCAGTGCATGATTGGAACATTTTGTAGTGGAGATTGCAAGGATTTCTGAAGTCTGGGTTGCGTGAACAGGAAAATGAAGAGCTGAGAAAGATGGAGTGGATACTCAGTTTTACAGCACACCTGCGAGTGTGAAGAGGACGCTGAAAACCAGCATTGGGTTACTTGGACATTCACCAGTGGTGTAACGAAAACCTTCATGGAGTGGAGAATCAGATGAATTCCAGATTGGCAGTGAATGAATGGAATATTCTTAGTGCAGATTTGGATGATTTCTGAAATCTGGTCAGTGTTGACAGGAAAATGGAGAGCTGACCAGGTTGGAGTGGACAGCCAGTTGAACAACATGCCTGCGAATGAGAACCTGACGGTGAAAACCAGCATTGAGTTACTTGGACATTCACCAGTGGTGTAAGGAATGCTTGCCTGGAAGGGAGTTTCAGATGAATTCCAGAATGGCAGTTAATAAAAGGAACATTCTCTAGTGGAGATTCCAATGATTTGTGAAGTCTGTGTTGTGTGGTCAGGAAAATGAACAGCTGACCAGGGTATAGGGGATAGCCACATGAACAGCACGCCTGCGAGTGTGAGCAGGCCACTGTAATACAGCACTGGGTTCCTTGAATATTCACTAGTGGTGTAACGAAAGCCTGCCTGGAGTAGAGATTCAGATGATTTCCAGATTCAGAGTGAATGAATGGAACATTCTGTAGAGGAGATTCCAGAGATTTCTGAAGTCTGGGTTGTGTGGACAAGAAAATGAAGAGCTGACCAGGGTGGAGTGGATAGGTAGTTGAACAGTACACCTGCAAGTTTCAATAGGACGCTGAAAGCCAGCATTGGTTTACTTGGACATTAACCTGTGATGTAATGAAAGCCTGCCCTGAGTGGAGATTCAGATGAATTCCAGATTAGAAGTGAATGAACAGAACATTCTGTTGTGGTGATTCCAATGATTTCTGAAGTCTGGGTTGTGTGGACAGAAAAATGAAGAGCAGACCAGGTTGGAGTGGATAGCTAGTTGAACACCATGTCTGCGACTGTGAACAGGCCGCTGAAAACCAGCATTGAGTTACTTGGACATTCACCAGTTGTGTAACGTATGGCTGCCTGGAGTGGAGATTCGATGAACTCTAGATTGGCAGTTATTGACTGGAACATTCTGTAGTGTAGATTCCAATGAATTCTGAAATCTGGTTGGTGTGTACAGTAAAATGAAGATCTGACCATGGTGGAGTGGATAACCGTTGAACAGCATGCCTGCGAGTGTGAACAGTATGCTCAAAACCAGCATTAGGTTACTTGGACCTAAACTAATGATGTAACGATAGCCTGTCTGGAGTGGAGATTCGATGAACTCCAGATTGGCAGTGAATGAATGGAACATTCTGTAGTGGAAATCCCAATATTTTCAGAATCTGGGTTGTGTGGAAAGGAAAATGAAGAGCTGACCAGGGTGGAGAGGATAGCCGGTTGAACAGCATGCCTGCGAATATGAAAAAGATGCTGAATACAATCATTGGGTTAATTGGACATTCACCAGTTGTGTTAGGATAGCCTGCCTGGCAGAGAGATTCGATGAACTCCAGATTGGCAGTGAATGATTGGAACATTCTGTAGTGGAGACTGCAAGGATTTCTGAAGTCTGGCTGCTGTGTACAGGAAAATGAAGAGCTGACCAGAGTGGAGTGGATAGTCAGTTGTACAGCACGCCTGCGAGTGTGAACAGGACGCTGAAAACCAGCATTTGGTTACTTGGACATTCACCAGTGGTGTAACAAAAGCCTGCGTGAAGTGGAGATTCAGATGAATTCCAGATTGGCAGTGAATGAATGGAATATATTTCAGTGCAGATTGTGATGATTTCTGATGTCTGATAAGTGTTGACAGGAAAATGAAGAGCTGACCAGGTTGGAGCAGATAGCCAGTTGAACAGCATGCCAGCGAATGTGAACAGGATGGTAAAAACCTGCATTTGGTTACTTGCACATTCACCAGTGGTGTAACAAAAGCCTGCGTGGAGTGGAGATTCACATAAATTCCAATTTCGCAGTGAATGAATGGAATATTCTGTAGTGGAGATTCTAATGATTTCTGATGTCTGGGTTGTGTGGACAGCAAAATGAAGACCTGACCGGGGTTGAGTGGATAACCAGTTGAACAGCACACCTGCGATTGTGAACAGGCCGCTGAGAACCAGCATTGGTTTACTTGGATATTCACCAGTGTTGTAACGAAAGCCTACCTGGATCGGAATTTCAGATGAATTCCAGATATGCAGTGAATGAATGGTACATTCTGTATTGGCGATAGTCATGATTTTATAACTCTGGGTTATGGGCACCAGGAGATGAAGAGCTGGACAGGGTGGGGTGGATAGGCAGTTAACACCACGCCTGCGGTATATGAACAGGCCGCTGACCACTAGCATTTTGTTACTGGGACATGCAGAAAATTCCCAACGCTGAATAGTTTTAGAGACATACGATCATCACCACCACTGGGTGGCGTTAGCCGGGACAGTAACATATGTTTTCCATTGATTCAGAAGTTGATGCACACCAGGCCTGGTCTGAGTGAACGGGATGATGAAAACTTCGGCTTGATTCAGTGCACAGGCAGATGAAAACCAGATATGAAGTCATTGACATTTAGATGAATTCAGGTCGCTCGGTAGTGTGGCAGGGTTAATTAACAGAATACTATATTTGACTTGATTTGGAGGTGAAATGAAGACCTGGGAAAGAGTTGACAGCAAATGCTCTCTTGGAAGATTTCTAGTTCGACGCGATTTCATGGAGACGGAGTAGAAACGCAGGTCTAATACATTGGGTACTGAGATGAATTCACTACTTAGCAGTGTGGATCGCTGTCACTCTCCCAGGCCAACCGGACTTCATTGATTTGCTGGCGCGGTTCAGTTATCTCTTCGTTTGGAGACTTGTGGTGACTGTAATTTCGGCATATGGAATATTTCCCGGGTGGCTTGCCAGGTTTTGCCCCGAGGGCCAGATACTCTCGGTAGCCCCTCGGGCTCTCTGAAAGTGTGAGGAATTGAACCGGCTAGGCCAGGCTGGCTGCGCGAGGCACACGTCCAACTGCTGCGCTTTCAAGCCAGAATGGCAGTGTGGATAGGAAGATGAAAAGCAGCGCATCATGATTTTACAGTGCAGATTCAGATAATTTCCAGTTTCGGGGTAGACTCACCAGTGGTATAACAAATGTCTGCGTAGAGTTGAGTTTCACATGTATTCCACACTCACTCCCATTCTGTAGTGGAGATTCCAATAATTTCTGATGTCTGGTTTCCGTGGACAGGAAAATGAAGAGCTGACCAGGGTACAGTGGATAGCCAGGCAACAGCACGGCTCCGAATGTGAACAGGCCGCAGAAAACCAGCATTGTGTTACTTGGACATTCACCAGTGGTGTAACGAAAGCCTACCTGGAGTGGAAATTCAGATGAATTCCAGGTTCGCAGTGAATGAATGGAACATTCTGTAGTGGAGATTCCAATGATTTCTGAATTCTGGGTTGTGTGGACAGGAAAATGAAGAGTTGACCAGGGTTGAGTGGATAGCCAGTTGAACAGCATGACTGTGAGTGTGATCACACCTCTGAAAACCAGTATTTGGTTACTTGGACATTCACCAGTGGTGTAACGAATGCCTGCCCGGAGTCGAGATTCAGACGAATTCCATATTGGCAGTGAATTAATGGAGCAATTTGTATTGGAGATACCAATGATTTCAGAACTCTGGATTATGAGCACCAGGAAATGAAGATATGACGAGGTTGGAGTGGATACCCAGCTAAACAGAAGGCCTGCGAGTGTGAAGAGGCAGCTGAAAACCAGCATTGGGTTACTTGGACATTCACCAGTTGTGTAACGGAAGCCTGCCTGGAGTGGAGATTCAGATGAATTCCAGATTCGCAGTGAATGAATGGAACATTCTGTAGTGGAGATACAAATGATTTCAGAACTCTGGGTTCTGGGCACCAGGAAATGAAGAGCTGACCAAGGTGGAGAGTATAGCCAGTGAACACCACGCCTGCGGTATGTGAACAGGCCGCTGACCACCAGCATTTGGTTATTGGAACATGCAGAAGAATTCCAACCCTGATTAGTTTTAGAGGCATACGATCATCACCAGTACTGGGTGGCATTGACCAGGAGAGTACCATATGGTTTAAGTTGATTCCTAAGTCGATGCACACGAGGCCTGGGTAGAGTGGACGGGATGTTGAAAACTTCAGCTGGATGGAATGCACAGGCAGATGAAAACCAGATATGTAGCTGTTGATATTTAGATGTATTCAGGTCGTTCGTTAATGTGGCAGGTTTAATGAACAGAATATTATATTCGACTGGACAGGGAGCTGAACAGCAGGCCTGGGGAGGTAAAGGTAGCAGTTAAGGTAAAGGTAAAGGCCCTCCCGTTGTTAATCGATTTGCTCGAGCGGGCCCAGAAACATCTCCATTGGAGACTTTGTTATTACTGTGTGTGGCATATGGAATACGTCACGGGGAGCTTGCCAGTCTCTGCCGAGCGGGCAAGATACTCTCGGTAGCTTGCTGGGCTCTCCGAGAGTTTAGAGCAAATGCTCACTTGCCAGATTTCTAATTCGACATGATTTCCTGGAGAAAGAGAAGAAACGCAAGCCGAATACATTGGATATGGAAATGAATTCACTACTCAGCAGTGTGGATCACTGTCACTCTCCCAGTCCTCATGGACTTAATTGATTTGCTGGCGAAGTTCAGTAACGTCTTCGTTTGGAGACTTGTACTGACTGTAATTTTGGCATTTGGAATATTTCACGGGTGTCTTGCCAGGCTTTGCGCGAGGGCCAAATCCTCTCGGTAGCTTCCCGGGCTCTCTGAGAGGGCGAGGAATTAAACCAGGCTCGGCCTGATTGGTTGAGTAAAGCACACGTTTTACTGTTGTGTGTGGATAGTCAGTTGAACAGAACGCCTGCGAGTTTCAACAGGACGCAGAAAACCAGCATGGGGTTAATTGGACATTCACCAGTGGTGGATGAAAGCCTGTCTGGACTGGAGATTCGATGAATTCCAGATTAGCAGTGAATGATTGGAACATTCTGTAGTAGAGATTCCAATGATTTCTGAAGTCTGGTTTGTGTGAACAGGAAAAGAAATACATGACCACTGTGGAGTGGAGAGCCAGTTGAACAACACGACGTCGAGTGTGAACAGGATGATGAAAACCTGCATTGGGTTACTTGGATATTCCCCAATGGTGTAACGAAAGCCTGCCAGGAAAATGAAGAGGTGACCATGTTGGAGTGGACAGCCATTTGAACAGCACGGCTGCGACAGTTAAAAGGCTGCAGAAAACCAGCATTGGGTTACTTGGATAATTCCAGTGGTGTAACAAAACTCTGCTGGAGTGGAGACTCGAAGAATTCCAGATTGGCAGTGAAAGAATGCAACATTCTCTCGTAAAGTTTCCAATGATTTCTGAAGTCTGGGTTGTGTGGACAGGAAAGTGAAGAGCTTACCATGGTTGAGTGGTTTGCCATTTGAACAGCACGCCTGCGAGTGTAAGTAGGCCTCTGAAAACCAGCAATGGGTTACTTGGACATTAAGCAATGGTGTAAAAAAAACCAGCCTTGGCAGAGATTCGATAAATTCCAGATTGGCAGTGAATGGATGGAACATGCTGTAGTGGAGATTCTAATGGTTAGTGAAGTCTATTTATTTGGACAGGAATATGAAGAGCTGATCATTTTGGAGTGGTAAGCCAGTTGAACAGCAAGCCTGCGAGTGTGAGCAGTCCGCTGAAAACCAGCAATGGGGTTCTTGGATATTCACCAGTGTTGTAACGAAATCCTGCCGGGAGTGGACATTCAATGAATTTCAGATCGACAGTGAGTGAATGAATGGAACATTCTATAGTGGAGATTCCAGTGATTCCTGAAGTCTGCGTTGTGTGAACAGGAAAATGAAGAGCTGACCAGTGTTGACTGGATAGCCAGTTGAACAGCACGCCTGTGAGTGTGAATAGTCCGCTGAAAACCAGCATTGGGTTACTTGGTCATTCAGCAGTGGTGTAACGAATGCCTGCCTGTAGTGGAGATTCAATGGTCTCCAGATTGGCAGTGAATATATGGAACATTCTGTATTGGATATTCCAAAGATTTATGAAGTCTGGTTGTATGGACATAAAAAGAAAGAGTTGAACACTGAGGAGTGGAAAGCCAGTTGAACAGCAAGCCTGCAAGTGTGAACAGGATGTTGAAAACCAACATTGGGTTACTTGGACATTCAGCAGTGGTGTAACGAAAGCCTGCATGGAGTGGAGATTCAGATGAATTCCAGATTGGCCGTGAACGAATGGAAAATTCTGTAGTGGATTTTCCAATGATTTCTGAATTCTGGACTGTGTGGAGAGGAATATGTAGAGCTGAATAGGTTAGAGTGGATAGCCAGTTGAACGGCACGCCTGCGTGTGTGAACAGTCTGCAGAAAACAACTTTGGGTTACTTGGATATTCAGCAATGGTGTAACGAAAGCCTGCCTGGAGTGGAGATTCGATGAGCTCCAGATTGGCAGTGAATGAATGGAACATTTTATAGTGGAGATTCCGATAATTTCTGAAGTCTGGTTTGTTTGGACAGAAAAATGTAGAGCTGCCCAGGGTAGAGTGGAAAGCCAGTTGAACAGCACGGTGCGAGTGTGAACAGGACGCTGAAAACCATCACTGTGTTTCTTGGACAATCAGTAGTGCTGTGAAGAAAGCCTGCATGGAGTGGAGATTCTATGAATTCCAGATTGGCTGTGAATGAATGGAACATTCTATTGTGGAGATTCTAATGGTTTTAGAAGTCTAGTTTATGTAGGCAGGAATATGAAGAGCTATCCAGGTTGGAGTGGGCAGCCTATTTAACAGCAGGCCTGTGAGTGTGAACAGGCTGCTAAAAACCAGCATTGGGCTACTTGGATATTCACCAGTGGTGTAAGGAAATCCTGCCTGGAGTTGAGATTCGATGAATTCCAGATTTGCAAGAAATGAATGGAACATTCTGTAGTGGAGATTTCAATGATTTCTGAAGCCTGGGTTGTGTGGACAGGAAAATGTAGAGCTGACCCAGTTGGAGTGCATAGCCAGTTGAACAACAGGCCTGCGACTGTGAACAGGACGCTGAAAACCAAATTGCGTTACTTGGATATTCATCAGTGGTGTAATGACAGCCTGAATGAAGTGGAGATTCAGATGAATTCCAGATTTGCACTTAATGAATGGAACATTCTGTAGTGGAAATTCCAATGATTTCGGATGTCTAAGTTGTGTGGACAGGAAAATGAAGTGCTGATCTAGTTGGAGTGCATAGCCAGTTGAACAGCATGCCTGCGACTGTGAACAGGCCACTGAAAACCAGCATTGGCTTTCTTGGACATTCAGCAGTGGTGTAACGAAAGTCAACCAGGAGTGGAGATTCGACGAATTCCAGATTGGCAGTGACTGAATGGAACATTCTGTAGTGGAGATTCCAATGGTTTCTGAATTCTGCGTTAAGAGAACAGGAAAATGAACAGCGGACCAGGGTTGACTGTATAGCCAGTTGAACAGCACGACTGTGAGTTTGAATAGTCCGCTGAAACCCAGCATTGAGTTACTTGGTCATTCAGCAGTGGTGTAACGAAAGCCTGCCTGGAGTGAAGACTCAATGATCTCCAGATTGGCAGTGAATTAATGGAACATTCTGTAGTGGATATTCCAATGATTTCTTAAGTCTGGATTGTGTGGCAAAGAAAATGAAAAGCTGACCAGGGTTCAATGGATAGCCAGTAAAACAGCACTCGGCGAGTGTGAACAGGACGCTGAAAACAAGTATTGAGTTACTTGGACATGCAGCAGTGGTGTAACGAAAGCCTGCCTGGAGTGGAGATTCACATGAATTCCAGATTCGCAGTGAATGAATGGAATATTCTTTAGGCGAGATTCCAATGATTTCTGGAGTCTGGCTTTTGTGGACAGGAAAACGAAGAGCTGACCAGGGTTCAGTGGATAGCCAGTTGAACAGCACGCCTGCGAGTGTGAACAAGACGCTGAAAACCAGCATTGTGTATCTTGGAAATTCAAAAGTAGTGTCACGAACACCTGCCTGGAGTGGAGATTTAGATGAATTCCAGATTCGCAGTGAATGAATGGAATATTTTTAGTGGAGATTCCAATGATTTCTGAAATCTGGGTTGTGTGGACAGGCAAATGAAGAGCTGACCAGTATTCAGTGGATAGCCAGTTGATCAGCACGCCTGAGAGTGTGAAAATTCCTCTGAAAACCAGCATTGGGTTACTTGGACATTCAGCAGTGGTGTAATGAAAGACTGCCTGGAGTGGAGATTCGATGATTTTTGAAGTCTGAATTGTGTGGATAGGAAAACGTAGAACTGACCATGGTTGAGTGGGAAGCCAGTTGTCCAGCATGGCTGCGAGTGTGAACAGGATGCTGAAAACCAGTACTGGGTTACTTGGACATTCAGCAGTGGTGTAACGAAAGCCAGCCTGGAGTGGAGATTCCATGAACTCCAGATTGGCAGTGAATTAATGGAACATTGTGTTGTGGATATTCCAATGGTTTCTGAATCCTACGTTCTGAGGATAGGACAATGAAGAGCTGACCAGGTTGGAGTGGATAGCCGTTTGAACAGCACGTCTGCGACTATGAACACGCTGCTGAAAACCAGCATTATGTACTTGTATATTCAGTGGTGTAACGAAATCCTGCCTGGAGTGGAGATTCGATGAATTCCAGATTGGCAGTGAATGAATGGAAAATTATGTAGTGGAAATTCCAAAGATTTCTGAAGTCTGGGTTGTGTTGTCAGGAAAAAGAATAGCTGAACAGGGTTCAGTGGATTGCCACTTGAACTGCAGGCCTGCGAGTGTGAACAGGATCCTGAAAACCAGCATTGTGTTTCTTGGACATTCAAAAGTGGTGTACCGAAAGCATGCCTGCAGTCGAGATTCAGATGAATTCCAGATTCGCAGTGAATGAATGAAACATTCCATAGAGGAAATACCAATGATTTCTGAAATATGGGTTTTGTGGACAGGAAAATGAAGAGCTGACCAGTATTCAGTGGATAGCCAGTTGATCAGCGCGCCTGAGAGTGTGAAAATTCCTCTGAAAACCAGCATTGGGTTACTTGGACATTCAGCAGTGGTGTAACGAAAGCCTGCCTGGAGTGGAGATTCGAAGAACTCCATATTGACCGTGAATGAATGGAACACACTGTAGTGGAGATTCCAATGATTTCTAAAGTCTGATTTGTGTGGACAGGAAAATGAAGAGCAGACCAAGTTAGGGTCGATAGCCAGTTGAACTGCAGGCCTGCGAATTTAAACAGAGTGATGAAAACTAGCATCGTCTTACTTGAATATTCACCAGTGGTGTAACGAAATCCGGCCTTGAGTGGAAATTCGATGAACTCCAGATCAGGAATGAATGAATGGAACATTCTCTAGTGGAGATTCCAATGAAATGCGAAGCCGGGATTGTGTGAACAGGAAAATGAACAGCAGAAAATGCTAGTGTGGATAGCCAGTTCAACGTATGTGCAGGCGAATGTGAACAGGCCGGTGAAAACCAGCATGGAGTTACCTGGATATTCACCAGTGGTTTAATGAAAGCCTGACTGGAGTGGATATTACATGAATTTCAAATTGGCAGTGAATGAATGGAACATTGTGTAGTGAAGATTCTAATGGTTTCTGAAGTCTGGGTTATGTGGACAGGAAAATGAAGAGTTGACCAGGGTAAAGTGGATAGCCAGTTGAACAGCACGCCTGTGAGTTTGAATAGTCCGCTGAAAACCAGCATTGGGTTACTTGGTCATTCAGCAGTGGTGTAACGAAAGCCAGCCTGGAGTGGAGATTCGAAGAACTCCATATTGGCCGTGAATGAATGGAACACACTGAAGTGGAGATTCCAATGATTTCTGAAGTCTGGGTTGTGTGGACAAGAAAAGGAAGAGCTGACCAGGGTGGAGTGGATAACCAAGTTGAACAGCACACCTGCGAGGGTGAAGAGAATGCAGAAAACCAGCAAAGGGTTACTAAGATATTCAACAATGTGTAACGAAAAACTGCCTGTAGTTTAGATACAGCTGAATTCCAGATTGGCAGTGAATGAATGGAACATTCTCTAGTGGGGATTCAAATGATTTCTGAAGTCTTGGTTGTGTGGACAGGAGAAGAAAGACCTATCCACTATAGAGTGGATAGCCAGTTAAACAGCACGCCTGCAAATGTGAAAAGGATGCTTAAAACCAGCATTATCTTACTTGGACATTCAGCTGTAGTGTAATGAAGGCCTGGCTGAATTGGAGATTCAGATGAATTCCAGATTCGAAGCGAATGCATGGAACATTTTATAGTGGAGATTCCAATGATTTCTGAAGTCTGGGTTTTGTGGACAGGAAAATGAAGAGCTGACCAGGGTTGAGTGGATAACCAGTGGAACAGCACTCCTGCGAGTGTGAACAGGCTGCTGATAACCAGCATTCTGTTACTTGGACATTCACCAGTGGTGTAACGAAAGCCTGCATGGAGTGCAGATTCGAAGAACTCCATATTGGCCGTGAATGAATGGATCATCCTGTAGGGGAGATTCCAATCATTTCTAAAATATGGGTTATGTGGACAGGAAAATGAAGAGCTGACCAGGGTTCAGTGGATAGCCGTTGAACAGCACGCCTGCGAGTGTGAACAGGACGCTGAAAACGACCATTTGGATACTTGAATATTCAGCCATGATGTAACGAAAGCCTGCCTGGCGTGGAGATTCGATGATCACAAAATTGACAGTGAATCAATGGTACATTCTGTAGTGGAGATTCTAATGAATTCTGAAGTCTGGTTTGTGTGGACAGGAAATGAAAATCTGACCACTGTGGAGTGTATAGCCAGTTGAACAGCACGCCTGCCACTGTGAACAAGACGCTGAAAACCAGCATTGTGTTACATGGACATTCACCAGTGGTATAACGAATGCTTGACTGGAGTTGAGATTCAATGAATTGCAGATTGGCAGTGAATGAATGGAACATTCTGTATTGGAGATTCTGAAGTCTGGGTTATGTGGAAAGGAAAATGAAAAGCTGACCAGGGACGAGTGGATAGTCAGTTGAACAGCACACATCCAAGTGTTAAAAGGATGCTAAAAACCAGCATTAGGTTACTTGGACATTCACCAGTGGTGTAACGATAGAATACCTGGAGTGGGTATTCGAAGCACTCAAGAATGGCAGTGAGTGAATGGAACATGCTGTAGTGGAGATTCCAATGATTTCTGAAGTTTGGGTTTTGTGGACAGGAAAAGGAAGAGCTGACCACGGAGGACTGGATAGCCAATTGAACAGCTCGCCTGAGAGTGTGAACATGACACTGAAAACCAGCATTTGGTTACTTTGACATTCAGCAGAGGTGTAACGAAAGTCTGTTTGGAGTGAAGATTCAATGAATTCCAGATTGACAGTGAAAGAATGGAACATTTTGTAGTGTAGAATCTAATATTTTCTGAAGTCTAGGTTATGTGGACAGGAAAATGAAGAGTTGACCAGGTTGGAGTGGATAGCCAGTAGAACAGCACGCCTGCGAGTGTGAACAGACCACTGAAATCCAGCATTCGGTTACTTGGATATTCACCTGTAGTGTAACGAAATCATGCCTGGAGTGGAGATTGGATGAATTCCAGATTGGCAGTAAATGTATGGAACATTCTGTAGTGGATATTCCAATGATTTCTGAAGTTTGTTTTGTGTGAACAGGAAAATGAAAAGCTGACCACGGTTCAGTGGATAGCCAGTTGAAAAGCACGCCTGCGAATTTAAACAGGATGCTGAAAACCAGTATTGGGTTACTTGGACATTCAACAGCGGTGTAACGAAAACATGCCTTGATTGCATAGTCAGATGAATTCCAGATAAGCAGTGAGTGAATGGAACGTTCTGTAGTGGAGGTTACAATGATTTCTGAAGTCTGGTTTGTGTGGACAGGAAAATAAAGAGCTGAACAGGTTTGAGTGGATAGCAAGTGAACAGCACGGATTTGAGTGTGAACAAGCCACTGAAAACCATCATTCTGTTACTTGGATATTCACCAGTGGATTAACGAAATCTAGCCTGGAGTGGAGATTCAGATGAATTCCAGATTCGCAATGAATGTATGGAGCATTCTGTAGTGGAGGTTCCAATGATTTCTATAAATCTGGGTGGTTTAGACAGGAAAATGAAGAGCTGAACAGGGTTGAGTGGATATCCAATTGAACAGCACGGATGAGACTCTGAGCAGGCTGCTGAAAACCAGCATTGGGTTACTAGGACATTCACCAGTGGTGTAAAGTAAACATGCCTGGAATTGAGTCAGATGAATTACAGATTCGCAGTGAATGAATGGAACATTCTGTATTAGAGATTCCAATGATTTCTGAAGGCTGGACTGTGTGGACAGGAAAATGAAGAGCTGACCAGCATTGAGTGGATAGCCAATTGAACAGCCCACGTGAGAATGTGAATAGGCTGCTTAAAACCAGCAATGTGTTACATCGACATTCACCAGTGGTGTAATGAAAACTTACCTGGATTTGAGAGTCAGATGAATTCCAGATTCTCAGTGAATGAATGGACCATTCTTTATGGAGATTCCAATGATTTCTGAAGGCTGGATGATGTGGAAAGGAAAATGAAGAGCTGAACAGGTTTGAGTGGATAGCCAATTGAACAGCATGGCTGTGAGTCTGAACAGGCCACTGAAGAGCAGCATTGGGATACTTGGACATTCACCAGTGGTATAACTAAAGACTGACTGGAGTGCAGATATAGATTAATTCCAGATTCGCAGATAATGAATGGAACAATCTGTAGTGGAAATTACAATGATTTCTGAATGCTGGGTTGTGTGGACAGGAAAATGAAGAGCTTTCCAGCATTGAGTGGATAGCCAATTGAACAGCACGTCTGGGAGTGTTAACATACCGCTGAAAACCAGCATTGGGTTACTTGGACATTCACCAGTGGTGTAACAAAAGTCTGCCTCAGTGCATATTCAGATGAATTCCAGATTCGCAGTGAATGAATGGAACATTCTGTAGTGGAGTTAACAATGGTATCTGAAGTTTGGGTGATGTGGAGAGGAAAATTAACAGCTGAACACCGTTGAATGGATAGCCAATTGAACAGCACAGCTGCGAGTCTGAACAGTCCGCTGAAAACGAGCATTGATTTTCTTGGTCAATCAGCAGATGTATAACGAAAACCTGCGGTAGTGGAGATTCAGATGAATTCCAGAATCGCAGTGAATGAATGGAACATTCTGTAGTGGAGATTCCAATGATTTCTGAAGGCTGGGTGATGTGGACAGGAAAATGAAGAACTGACCAGGGTGGATTGGAAAGCCCATTAAACAGCACGTCTGCGAGTGTGAACAGGCCGCTGAAAACGAGCATTGGGTTACTTGGATATTCTAAAGTGGTGTAAAGAAACCTGCCGGTAGTGGAGATTCAGATGAATTCCATATTCGTAGTGAATGAACAGAACATTCTTTAGTGGAGATTCCAATTATTTCTGAAGGCTGGGCTGTGTGGACAGTAAAATGAACAGCTGACCAGTTTTGAGTGGATAGCTAGTGAATAGAAGGGCTGCGAGTGGGAACAGGCTGCTGAAAACCAGCTTTGGTTTACTAGGACATTCAGCAGTGGTGTAACAGAGATCTACCTTTATTGGAGATTCAGATGAATTCAAGATTCACAGTGAATGAATGGAACATTCTGTAGTGGAAATTTAAATGATTTCTGAAGGCTGGGTTGTGTGGACATGAAAATGAAGAGATGACCAGAGTTGAGGCGATAACCAATTGAACAGCAAGTCTTCCAGTATGGAGAGGAGGCTGAAAACCAGTATTGTGTTACTTGCACATTCACCAGTGGTATAACGAAAACCTGGCAGGAGTGGAGATTCAGATGAATACCAGATTCGCAGAGAATGAATGGAACATTCTGTAGTGGAGATTCCAATGATCTCTGAAGGCTGGGCTGTGTGGACAGGAAAATGAAGAGCTGACCAGCATTTATTGGATAGCCAACTCAACAGTATGTCTGCGAGAGTGAACAGGCCGCTGAAAACCAATATTGGGTTACTTGGTCATTCACCAGTGGTATAACGAAAACCTTCCGGGAGTGGAGAGTCAGATGAATTCCAGATTCTCAGTGAATGAATGGAACATTCTGTAGTGCAGTTACCAATGGTATCAAATGGTTTGGTGATGTGGACAGGAAAATGAAGAGCTGAACACAGTTGAGTGGATAGCCAATTGAACAGCACAGATGCGAGTCTGAAAAGGCCGCTGAAAACCAGCATTGGTTTACTTGGACAATCAGCAGATGTATAACGAAAACCTGCTGGTAATGGAGATTCAGATGAATTACAGAATGGCAGTGAATGAATGGAACATTCTGTAGTGGAGATTCCAATGATTTCTGAAGGCTGGATGATGGGGACAGGAAAATGAAGAGCTGAACAGGGTTGAGTGGATAGCCAATTGAACAGCACGGCTGCGAGTCTGAACAGGCCGCTGAAAATGAGCATTGGGTTACTTGGACATTCACCAGTAAGGTAAATGGTAAAGGCCCTCCCGTTGATGGTTGATTTGCACGAGCGAGCCCAGTAACGTCTCCATTGGAGACTTTGTTGTTACTGTGTTTGGCATATCGAATACTCTCAGTAGCTTGCCGGGCACTCCGAGAGGGGCGGAGGAATCGAACTCGGGTCGGCCATGTTGGCCACTTGTAAGGCGAACGCCCTACCCACTGTGCTATCGCTCCAGTGGTGTAATGAAAACCTGCCGGTAGTGAAGAGTCAGATGAATTCCAGATTCTCAATGAATGAATGGAACATTCTATAATGGAGATTCCAATGATTTCTGAAGGCTGTTTTCTGTGGAGAGGAAAATGAAGAACTCACCAGAGTTGAATCGGTAGCCAATTGAACAGCAATGATGCAGTTTTAAAAGGCCGCTGAAAACCAGCATTGGGTTATTTGGACATTCACCAGTGGTGTAAAGAAAACCTGCCTGGATTGGAGAGTCAGATGAATTCCAGATTTGCAATGAATGAATGGAACATTCGGAAATGGAGAGTCTAATGATTTCTGAAGTCTGGGTGGTTTGGACAGGAAAATGAAGAGCTGACCAGTGTTAAGTAGATAGCCAGTAAACAGCAGGGATGCCAGTGGGAATAGGCTGCTTGAGTACCAGCTTTAGGTTATTTGGATATTCACCAGTAGTGTAACAAAGGCCTACCTGGAGAAGAGATTCAGATAAATTCCAGATTCGCAGTGAATGAATGGAAGATTCTGTAGTGGTGATAACAATGTTTTCTGAAGAGTGGGTTGTGTGGACAGTAAAATGAAGAGCTAACCATGGTTGAATAGATAGCCAGTTGAACACCACGTCTGCGAGTATGAAAAAGCCGCTGAAAACCAGCATTGGGTTATTTGAACATTCAAGAGTAGTGTAACGAAAACCTGCCTTTAGTGCAGAGTCAGATGATTTCCAGATTCGCACTGAGTGAAAAGAACATTCTGTAGTGGAGATTCCAAAGATTTCTGAAGTCTGGATTATGTGTACAAGATAATGAAGAGCTGACCGGGGTTGAGTGGATAGCCAATTGAACAGAACGGCGGCGATTGTGAACAGGCCACTGAAAACCAGCATTAGGGTTACTTGTACATTAAACAGTGCTATCACAAAAGACTGCCTGGACTGCAGATTCAGATTAATTTCAGATCCTCAGTGAAAGAATGGAACATTCTTTAGTGGAGATTCCAATGAGTTCTAAAGGCTGGGTGATATGGACAGGAAAATGAAGTGCTGAACAGGGTTGAGTGGAAAGCCAATTGAACAGCATGGCTGTGAGTATGAAAAGGCTGCTGAAAACCAGCATTCAGATACTTGGACATTCAACACTGGTTTAATGAAAACCGGCCGGTTGTGGAGATTCCGCTGAATTCCAGATTCACAGTGAATGAATGGAGCAATCTGTTGTGGAGGTTACAATGACTTCTGAATGCTGGGTTGTGTGGACAGGAAAATGAAGAGCTAACCAGCATTGAGTGGATAGCCAATTTAACAGCACGACTGCTAGTGTGAACATGCCGCTGATAACCAGCATTGGGTTACTTGGACATTCACCAGTGGTGTAACGAAAGCCTGCCTCAGTGCGTATTCAGATGAATTACAGATTAGCAGTGAATGAATGGAACATTCTGTAGTGGAGATTCCAATGATCTCTAAAGGCTGGACTGTGTGTTCAGTAAAATGAAGAGCTGACCAGCATTGAGTGGATAGCGAACTGAGCAGCACGTCTGCGAGAATGAACAGGCCCCTGAAAACCAGCATTGGTTTACTTGGACATTCACCAGTGGTGTAACGAAAACCTGCCGGTAGTGGAGATTCAGATGAATTCCAGATTTGTAGGGAATGAACAGAAAAGTCTGTAGTGGAGATTCCAGTGATTTCTGAAGTCTGAGCTGTGTGGACAGTAAAATGAACAGCTGACCTGTTTTGAGTGAATAGCTAGTGAATAGCAGAGCTGCGAGTTGGAACAGGCTGCTGAAAACCAGTTTTGGGTTACTTGGACATTCACCAGTGGTGTAAGAGAGATCTGCCTTTACTGGAGATTCGCATTGAATGAATGGAACATTCTGTAGTGAAGATTTAAATGATTTCTGAAGGCTGGATTGTGTGGACAGGAAAATGAAGAGCTTTCCAAGGTTGAATCGATAGCCAATTGAACAGTACGGATGCGAGTATGAAAAGACCGCTGAAAACCAGCATTGGGTCACTTGGACATTCACCAGTGGTGTAACAGAAAACTGCCTGGATTGGAGAGACAGATGAATTCCAGATTCGCAGTGAATGAATGGAACATTCTGGAATGGAGAGTCCAATGATTTCTGAAATCTGGGTTGTGTGGACAGGATAATGAAGAGCTGACCAGTGTTAAGTGGATAGCCAATGAACAGCAGTGTTGCGAGTGGGAGCAGGCTGCTTATAACCAGCTTTGTGTTACTTGAACATTCACCAGTGCTGTAACAAAGGCCTAACTGGAGTAGAGATTCAGATTAATTCCAGATTCACAGTGAAAGAATGGAACATTCTGTAGTGGAGATAACAATGTTTTCTGAAGGCTGGGTTGTGTGGACAGTAAAATAAAGAGCTGACCATGGTTGAATCGATAGTCAGTTGATCACCAATTCTGGGAGTATGAAGAAGCCGATGAAAACCGGCATTGGGTTACTTGGACATTCAGCAGTGTTGTAACAAAGGCCTACCTGGATTAGAGATTCAGATTAATTCCAGATTCACAGTGAATGAATGGAACATTCTTTAGTGGAGATAACAATGATTTCTGAAGTCTGGGTTGTGTGCACAGGAAAATGAAGACCTAACCAGGGTTTAGTGGATGGCAAATTGAACAGCACGGCTGCGAGTGTGAACAGGTGCTGAAAAGCAGCATTGGGTTACTTGGACATTCACCAGTGGTGTAACGAAATCCGGCCTGGAGTGGAGAGTCAGATGAATTACAGATTTGCAGTGAATAATTGGAACGTTCTGTCGTGGATATTCCAATGATTTCTGAATGCTGGCCTGTGTGGACAGGAAAATGTAGAGCTGACCAGCATTGAGTGGATAGCCAATTGAACAGCACGTCACCGAGTATGAATAGACCGCTGAAAACTAGCATTGGGTTACGTAGACATTCACCAGTTTTGTATTGAAAACCTGCCAGTAGTAGAGATTCCGATGAATTCCAGATTCGCAGTGAATGAATGGAACATTCTGTATTCTAGATTCCAATGATTTCTGAAGTCTGGATTGTGTAGACGGGAAAATGAAGAGCTGACAGAATTGACTGGATAGCCAATTGAACAGCACGTCTGAGCGTGTGAACATGCCGCTGAAAACCACCATTGTGTAACTTGGACATTCACCAGTGGTGTAACAAAAGATTGCCTGGAGTGCAGGTTCAGATTAAATTCAGATTCGCACTGAATGAATGGAATGTTCTGTAGTGGAGAATCCAATGACTTCTGAAGGCTGCGTGATGTGGACAGGAAAATGAAGAGCTGAAAAGTGTTGAGTGGATAGCCAATTGACAGTACGGCTGCGTGTCTGAGCAGGCCGCTGAAAACCAGCATTGGGTTACTTGGACATTTACCATTGGTGTAATGAAAACCTGCCGGTAGTGGAGATTCCAATGAATTCCATATTCGCAGTGAATGAATGGAACATTCTGTAGTCTAGATTCCAATGATTTCTGAAGTATGGGTTTTATGAACAGGAAAATGAAGAGCTGACCAGGGTTGAGTGGAGAGCCAAATGAACAGTACGGCTGCGACTGCCAAAAGGCCACTGAAAACCAGAATTGGGTTACTTGGACATTCACCAGAGTTGTATCCAAAATCTGAATGAAGTGGAGATTGAGATGAATTCTGGATTCGCCGTGAATGTATGGAACATTCTGTAGTGGAGATTCCAATGATTTCTGAAGTCTGGGTTGTGTGGAAAGGAAAATGAAGAGCTGACCAGGGTTGAGTGGATAGCCAGTGAACAGCACGGCTGTGAGTGTGAACAGACCGCTAAAAACCAGCATTGGGTTACTTGGACATTCACCAGTGGTGTAACGAAATCCTGCCGGGAGTGGAAATTCAGATGAATTCCAGATTCGCAGTGAATGAATGGAACATTGTCTAGTGGAGATAACCATGATTTCTGAAGTCTGGATTTTGTGGACAGGAAAAAGAAAAGCTGACCAATGTTGAGTGGATAGCCATTAAACAGCACGGCTTTGAGTGTGAAAAGACCGCTGAAAACCAGCATTGCGTTACTTAGACATTCACCAGTGTTCTAACGAAAGCCTGCCTGGAGCGCAGATTCAGATTAATTCCAGATTCGCAGTGAATGAATGGAACATGCTGTAGTAGAGATTCCAGTGATTTCTGAATTCGGGGTTTGTGGACAAGAAAATGAAAAGGTGACCAGGGTTGAGTGGACAGCCAATTGAACAGCATGGTTGCGAGTTTGAACACGCCACTGAAAACCAGCATAGTGTTACTTGGACATTCACCAGTGGTGTAACAAAAACATGCCGGGAGTGGAGACTCAGAAGTATTCCAGATTCGCAGGGAATGAATGGAACATTCTCTATTGGAGATAGCAATGATTTCTGAAATATGGATTGTGTGGACAGGAATATGAATAGCAGACCAGTGTTGAGTGGATAGCCAGTGAACAGCCTGGCTTTGAGTGTGAACATACCGCTGAAAACTAGCAGTGGGTTACATGGTCATTCAATAGTGGTGTAAAGAAAACCGGCCTGGAGTGGAGATTCAGATGAATTCCAGATTCGCAGTGAAATTATGGAACATTCTGTAGTGGAGGTTCCAATGATTTCTGAAGTCTGGGTTGTGTGGACAGGAAAATGAAGAGCTGACCAGGGTTGAGTGGATAGCCAATTGAACAGCATGTCTTCGAGTGTGAATATGCCATTGAAAACCAGCATTGGCTTACTTGGACATTCACTAGTGGTGTAACGAAAAACTGGCTGCAGTGCAGATTCCGATGAATTCTAAATTCACAGTGAATGAATTGAACATTCTCTAGTGGAGATTCCAATGATTTCTGAAGGCTGCGTTGTGTGGAAAAGAAAAAGAAGAACTGAACAGGGTTGAATTGATATCCAATTGAACACCCCGGCTGCAATTCTGAACAGGACGCTGAAAACCAGCATTGGGTTTCTTGGACATTCACCAGTGATGTAACAAAAATTTGCCGAGAGTGAAGATTCATATAACTCCAGATTCCTAGTGAATGAATGGAACATTCTGTGTGGAGATTCCTATGATTTCTGAACACTGGATTGTGTGGACAGGAAAATCAAGAGCTGAACAGGGTTGAGTGGATAGCCAGTGAACACCATAGCTTCGAGTGTGAACAGACCGCTGAAAACCAGCATTGTATTGCTTGGATATTCACCAGTGGTGTAACGAAAACCTGCTTGGAGTGGAGATTCAGATGAATTCCAGATTCGCAGTGAATGAATGGAATGTTCTGTAATGGAGATTCCAATGATTTCTGAAGTCTGGGTTGTGTGGACAGGAAAATGAAGAGCTGACCAGGGTTGAGTGGATAGCCAATTGAACAGCACGGCTTCGATTGTGAAAATGCCGCTGAAAACCAGCATTGTGTTACTTGGAAATTCACGTGTGGTGTAACGAAAACCTTCCGAGAGTGGAGATTCATATGAATTCCAGATTCGCAATGAATGAATGGAACATTCTGTAGTGGAGATGCCAATGATTTCTGAAGTCTGGGTTGCGTGGAGAGGAAAATGTAGAGCTGACCAGGGTGGAATGCTTAACCAATGAACACCAAGCATGCGATATGTGAACAGGCTGTTGACCACTAGCATTACTTTACTGGGACATGCAGAAGAATCCCAACCCTTAGTAGTTTTAGAGGCATACGATCATCACGAGCAATGGGTGCGTGGACCATGAGAGTACCATATGGTTTCGATTGATTCAGAAATCGATGCACACCAGGCCTAGTTATAGACAACGGGATGATTAAAACTTTGGCTTGATTGAGATCACAGTCAGATGAAAACCAGATATGTAGGTGTTGATATTTAAATGAACTCAGGTCGCTCAGTAGTGTGGCAGGGTTAATGAACAGAATACTATATTCGACTGGATAGGGAGCTGATCACCAGGCTTGGGGAGAGTTGACAGTAAATGCTCAATCGGCAGATTTCTAATTAGACTCGATTTCGTGGAGAACGAGAAGAAACGCAGGCCTAATACGTTGGATATTGAGATGAATTCACTAATCAGCAGTGTGGATCGCTGTCAATCTCCCAGTCCTCCCCGACTTCATTGATTTGCTGGCGCGGTTCAATAGCGTCTTCGTTTGGAGATTTGTGGTGACTGTAATTTTTGCATATGGAATATTTCCCGGGTGTCTTGCCAGGCTTTGCATGAGGGCCAGATACTCTCGGTAGCTTCCCGGGCTCTATGAGAGGGTGAGGAGTTGAACCCAGCTCGGCCAGGCTGGCTGCGTGACGCACATGCCCTACTGCTGTGTTTTTGCGTCAGAATGGCCGTGTGGATAGGAAGATGAAAAGCAGCCCATGGATGGTTTTAGAGTATAGATTCAAGTGATTTCAAGTTTCTGGGTAGACCCTCCAGTGGTGTAACGAATGCTGCGTAGAGTGGAGATTCAGATGTACTCCAGACTCGCAGTGAATGACCGGAACATTCTGTAGTGGAGATTCCAATAATTTCTGATGTCTGGGATCTGTGGACCAGAAAATGAAGAGCTGAACAGGCTGGAGTCGATATCCAGTGATCAGCACAGACCACTGAAAACCATCATTGGGTTACTTGGACATTCACCAGTGGTGTAACGAAAGCCAGCCTAGAGTGGAGATTCGAAGAACTTCAAATTGACAGTGAGTAAATGGAATATTCAGTAGTGGAGATTCCAATGACTGCTGAAGTCCGGGTTGTGTGGACAGGAAGGGCTGACCAGGATTATTTGTGTAGCCAGATGAACAGGATGCCTGCGAGTGTGAACAGGACGCTGAAAACCAGCACTGCGTTCTTTGGACATTCACAGGTGGTGTAGCAAAAGCCTGCCTGGAGTGGAGATTTGATGAAATCCAGATTGGCAGTGAATGAATGGAACATTCTTTAGTGGAGATTTCAATGGTTTCTGAAGTCTGGGTTGTGTGGAGAGAAAAATGAAGAGCTGACCAGGTTGTAGTGGATTGCCAGTTAAACACCACGCCTGCGAGTATGAACAGGCCACTGAAAACCAGCATTGGGTTAATTTTATATTAACCAGTGGGATAACAAAAACCTGCCTGGAGGGGAGAAATGAAGCGCTGACCAGGGTGGACTGGATAGTAAAGAGCACGCCTGCGAGTGTGAACAAACCGCTGAAAACCAGAATTGGGTTACTGGAACATTCAGCAATGGTGTAAAGAAAGCCTGCCTCGTGGGGAGATTAGGATGACCTCCACATTGGTATAGAATGAATGGAACATTCTGTAGTGGAGATTCCAGTGATTTCTCAAGTCTGCGGTGTGTGGACAAGAAAAGAAGGAACTGACCACTCTGTAGTGCAGAGCCAGTTGAACAGCACACTTGCGAGTGTGAACAGGATGCTGAAAAAGAGCATTGGAGTACTTGGACATTCAGCAGTGGTTGTAACGAAAGCCTGCATTGAGTGGTGATTCAGATGAATTCCATATTCGTAGTAAATGAATGGAACATTTTGTAGTGGAGATTCCAATGATTTCTGAAGTCTGGGTTGTATGGAAAGGATGTGAATAGCTGACCAGTTTGGAGTGGATAGTCAGTTGAACAGCACACCTGCGAGTGTGAACAGCACGCTGAAAACCAGCATTGGGGTACGTGGATATTCAGCAGTGGGATAACGATATCCTGCCTGAAGTGGAGATTCGATGATCTCCACATTGGCATTGAATTAATGGAACATTCTGTAGTGGAGATTCCAGTGATTTCTCAAGTCTGGGTTGTATGGACAGGAAAAGAAAGAGCTGAACACTGTGGAGAGGATAGCCAGTTGAACCAGCACCACGCCTGCGAGTGTGAACAGGACGCTGATATCCAGCATTGTGTTACTTGGAAATACACCAGTGTTGTAACGAAAGACTGCCTGGAGTGGAGATTCAGATGAATTCCAGATTCGAAGTAAATGAATGGAACATTCTGTAGTGGAGATTTCAATGATTTCTGAAATCTGGTTTGTGTGGACAGGAAAATGAAGAGCTTACCATGTTGGAGTGGATAGCCAGTTGAACATCACACCTGTGAGTGTGAACAAGCCACTGAAAATCAGCATTGTGGTACTTGGATATTCACAAGTGGTGTAACCAAATTCTGCCTGGAGTGGAGATTCGATGAATTCCGTATTGTCAGTGAATGAATGGAACATTCTATAGTGTAGATTCCAATAATTTCTGAAATCTGTGTTGTGTGGAAAGGAAAATGAAGAGCTGACCAGGATTGAGTGGAAATCCAGTTGAACCGCATGCCTGCGAGTGTGAACAGGCCTCTGAAAACCAGCATTTCTTTACTTGGACATTCAGCAGTGTTGTAAGGAAAGCATGCCTGGCATGGAGATTCGATAATCTCCAGATTGGCAGTGAATGAATGGTACATTCTTTAGTGGTGATTCCAATGGTTTCTGAAGTCTTGATTGTGTAGACATGAAAATGAAGAGCTGACCAGGGATGAGTGGATAACCAGTAGAACAGCACGCCTGCGAGTGTGAAAAGACCACTGGAAACCTGCATTGTGTTAATTGGACATTCACCAGTGTTGTAACGAAAGACTGCCTGAAGTGGAGATTCAGATGAATTCCATATTCGCTGTGAATGAATGGAACATTATGTATTGGAGATACCAATGATTTCAGAACTTTTGGTTATTGCCACCAGGAAATGAAGAGCTAATCAGGGTGGACTGGATAGCCAGTGAAGAGCACGCCTGCGAGTGTGAACAGGCCGCTGAAAAACAGCAGTGGTAACTTGAATATTCAGCAGTGGTGTAAAGAAAGCCTGCCTGGATTTGAGATTCGATGATCTCCACATTGGCATTGAATTAATGGAACATTCTGTAGTGGAGATTCCAGTGATTTCTCTAGTCTGGGTTGTGTGGACAGGAAAAGAAAGAGCTGAACACTGTAGAGAGGATAGCCAGTTGAACTGTACGCCTGCGAGTGTGAACAGGCCGCGGAAAACCAGCATTGTGTTACTTGGAAATACACCAGTGTTGTAAGGAAATCCTGCCTGGAGTGGAGATTCAGATGAATTCCAGATTCGCATTGAATGAATGGAAAATACTGTAGTGGAGATTCCAATGATTTCTGAAATCTGGTTTGTGTGTACATGAAAATGAAGAGCTTATCATGTTGGAGTGGATAGCCAGTTGAAGAGCACACTTGCGAGTGTGAACAGATCGCTGAAAAGCAGCATTGAATAACTTGGACATCAACAGTGGTGTAAGGAAGGCCTGCCTAGAGTGGAGATTCGATGAATTCCAGATTGGCAGTGAATGAATGGAAATTCAGTAGAAAGAGATTACAATGATTTCTGAAGTCTGGTCCTTGTGGACAGGAAAAGGAAGAGCTGACCAAGATTGAGTGGATAGCCAGTTGAACAGCACGCTTGAGGTGTGAACAGGACGCTGAAAACCAACATAGGGTTACTTGGATATTCACCAGTGGTGCAACGAAAGCCTGCCTGGAGTACAGATTCTATGAATTCCAGTTTCGCAGTGAATGAATTGAACATTCTGTGTGGAGATACTAATGGTCTCTGAAGTCTGGGTTATGTGGACAGGAAAATGAAGAACCGCACGCCTGCGAGTGTGAACAGGCCTCTGAAAACCAGCATTATTTTACTTAGAAATTCAGCACTGTTGTAACGGAAGCCTGCCTGGCGTGGAGATTCGATAATCTCCAGATTGGCAGTTAATGAATGAATAATTCTACAGTGGAGATTCCAATGATTTCAGAAGTCTGGCTTGTCTGGACCGGAATAAAAAGAGCTTACACTCTGGAGTGGAGAGCCAGTTGAACAGCACACCTGCGAGTGTGAACAGGCCGCTGAAAACCAGCTTTGTGTTACTTGGACATTCAGCATTGGTGTACCAAAAGCCTGCCTAGAGTGGAGATTCAGATGAATCCCAGATTCGCAGTGAATGAATGGAACATTCTGTAGTGGAGATTCCAATGATTTCTGACGTCTGGTTTGTGTGGACAGGAAAATGAACAGCAGGATAGGTTAGAGTGGATAGCCAGTTAAATAGCAGGCCTGGGAGTTTGATAAGGCTGCTGATAAGCAGCATTGTGTTACTTTGATATTCACAAGTTGTGTAACGAAATCCTGCCTGGAGTGTAGATTCCATGAATTCCAGATTGGCAGTGAATTAATGGAAGTTTCTCTAGTGGAGATTCCAATTATTTCTGAATTCGGTGTTTTTTGGGCAGAAAAATGAAGAGATGACCAGAGTTGAGTGAATAACCAGGTGAACAGCACGCCTGCCAGGGTGACAGGGCTCTTAAAATCAGCATTGGGTTACTTGGATATTCACAAGTGTTGTAACGAAAGCCTGCCTGGTGTGCAGATTCATTGAATTCTAGATTTACAGTGAATGAATGGAACATTTTATAGTGGAGATTCCAATGATTTCTGAAGTCTGTGTTGTGTGCACAGGAAAATTAAGTGCTGACTGTTTTGGAGTGGATAGCCAGTAGAACAGCACGCCTGCGAGTGTACAAAGGCCGCTAAAACCAGCATTGTGTTACTTGGACTTTCACCAGTGGTGTAACGAAAGCCTGTCTGAAGTGGAGATTCGATGAATTCCAGATTGGCAGTGAATGAATGGAACATTCTGTAGCAGAGATTCCAATGATTTTTGAAGTCTAATTTGTGTGGACAAGAAAATCAAGAGCTGACCTGGGTTGAGTGTTTAGCCATTTGAACAGCATGCCTGCGAGTCTGAACAGGCCTCTGGAAAACAGCATTGGGTTACTTGGACATTCAGCAGTGGTGTAACGAGAGCGCGCCTGGAGTGGAGATTCAGATGATTTCCATATTTGCAGTGAATGAAATGAACATTCTGTAGTGGAGATTCCAATGATTTCTGAAGTCTGGTTTATGTGGACAAGAAAATGAAGAGCTGAGCAGTGTTGAGTTGCTAGCAAGTTGAACAGCACGCCTGGGAGTGTATATAGGAGTCTGAAAACCAACATTGGGTTACTTGGACATTCACCAGTGGTGTAACGAAAGCCTTCCTGGTGTGGAGATTCAGATTATTTCCAGATTTGCAGTGGATAAATGGAACATTCTGTAGTGAAGATACCAATGATTTCAGAATTCTGGGTTATTGGCACCAGGAAATGACGAGCTGACCAGGGTCGAATGGATAGCCAATGAACACCACGCCTGCGGTATGTGATCAGGCCGCTGACCTGATCACATTGTGTTACTTGGATATTCACCAGTGTTGTAACGAAATCCTGCCTGGAGTGAAGATTCAGATGAATTCCAGATTCGCAGTGAATGAATGGAACATTCTGTAGTTGAGATTTCAATGATTTCTAAAGTGTGGGTTGAGCCGACTGGAAAATGAAGAGCTGACCGGTGTTTAGAGGATAGCCAGTTGAACAGCATGCCTGTGAGTGTGAACAGGCTTCAGGAAACAAGCATTGGGTTACTTGGACATTCACCATTGGTGGAACGAAAGCCTGCCTAAAGTGGAGATTCAGATGAATTACAAATTGGCAGTGAATGAATGGAACATTCTGTAGTGGAGATCCCAATGATTTCTGAATTCTGGGTTATATGGACAGGAAAATGAAGAGTAGACCAGGTTAGAGTGGATAGCCCGTTGAAAAGCAGGCCTGCAAGTTTGAACAGGCAAGCTGAAAACCAGCATTGGGTAACTGGGATATTCACCAGTGGTGTAACAAAATACTGCCTGGTGTGGAAATTCGATGAATTCCAGATTGGCAGTGAATGAATGGAACATTTTGTAGTGGAAATTCCAATGATTTTTGAAGTCTGGGTTTTGTGAAAAGGAAAATTAAGAGCTTCCCATGGTTGTGTGGATAGCCAGTTGAACTGCACGCCTTCGAGTGTGAACAGACCGCTTGAAACCATCATTGGATTACTTGGACATTTACCAATATTGTAACGTAAGCCTGCCTGGAGTGGAGATTCAGATGAATTCCAGAATAACAGGGAATGAATGGAACATTCTGTAGTAGAGATACAAATGATATCAGAATTCTGGGTTATGGGCACCAGGAAATAAAGAGCTGATCAGTGTGGAGTGTATAGCCAGTGAGCACCACGCCTGCGGTATGTGAACAGGCCGCTGACCACTAGCATTGGGTTACTGGGACATGCAGAAGAATCTCAACCTTGACGAGCTTTAGAGTCATACGATCATCACCGCCACACAGTGGTGTTGACTGTAAGAGTACCATTTTGTTTAAATTGATTCAGAAGTCGATGCACACCAGGCCTGGTTAGAGTGGACGGGATGATGAAAACTTCGGTTTGATTGAGTGCACAGGCAGATGAAAACCAGATATGTGGGTGTTGATATTTAGATGACCTTAGGTCGCTCGTCTGTACTTTCAATGCACGTACGCTAGCATCAGATGCATCCATCGAGAACCTGATGGTACAAGCGCAAATGATCAAGTATGACATCATTGGTCTGACCAAGACAAGAAGGCATGAATCTCACCATGCCGTTTTTGACACTGGAGAAGAATTGTTCCTCGGAACATGCGATAAAAGAGGTGTTGGAGGCGTCGGTGTCCTTGTCAACACAAACTTGCCCAAGAGCATTGATTCATTCGAATGCCTAACGACCCGAATCGGACATTTACTTTTGAATAGATGTGGCTCACTGCCTGCAGTTTCTATCTTCGTTGTCTATGCACCAACATCTCATTATGATGGAAGAGAAATCGAGAAGTTCTACATGGAGCTACAGAAGTTCTATAAAAAAGACCACACCTTCTACAAGTTCATTGTCGGTGATTTTAATGCCAAAATAGAACCGAGAAGATCAGCTGAAGAACTTCACATCGGGACCCATGGCCTAGAATGGAACGAACAGGGTGAGAGACTGTCTGAGTTCATCATGTCGACCAAAACCATTCATGGTAACTCACAGTTCCAGAAGGCAGAATCTAAACGATGGACATGGGAGTCTCCTGGTGGACGATTCCACAACGAAATAGACCACATCATATTCAATCGACGGTTTTGCCTGACTGATGTCGCTGTTGTCCCAAAATTTCGAACGGGATCGGACCACCGTCTCCTTCGTGCAAAATTCTACTTCACAGAACGGGGTGAAAGGGCTGCAAAGTTCAAAAAGAGAACTCCGAGAATGACCACCAACTGGGAACTCTTTGGTACTATTGCAGCAACATGGGAAGATGCCATTGTTGACAACATTGACGAGGAATACGATCGACTGGTTCAGCACCTCCATGAATGTGCGAGGAACGCCAAGAGAGAGATAGCCACAAAAAATCGCCTATCTTCGAAAACTCTTGAGCTAATTCGCCAGCGTGGTTTGGCGCATGCCTCAGGCAACCGCAAGCTAACGTCTGAGCTCGCAAAGCAGTGCAGAGATGCGATCAAGGAAGACCTCAAAGAGAGAAGAGCAGAAGTACTGGTAGATGCGGCAGAAGCCGGGAAAAGTATTCGTAACGCCCGCCTGTCCTTCGCCAACTACAAGACCAAGATGACTGCCCTCCGACGTACTGATGGATCCATCACATCCTCCAGAACGGCAATGGAGAAGATTATCCATGACTTCTACTCAAATCTCTTCGAGAGCCATGTCCACTTGCCGACATACCAAATTCCACAGGATGGATATGTCGTTCCCAACGTTCTCCCTTCCGAAATCCGACACGCCATTTCGTCGGTAAAGAAACAAACAGCACCCGGCCCAGACAAGCTCAGACCTGAACACCTGAAGAACCTGCCATCAGTACTCATCAATACACTGGCTCGGCTCTTCACTCGCTACCTGTCTGAATGCAAGGTTCCGTCCTAATGGAAAACCAGCAGGACCGTACTACTGTTCAAGAAGGGAGACATCCATGACATTGGCAACTATCGCCCGATCTGCCTATTGTCTGTCATCTACAAGTTGTTCACTCGAGTCATCCTAAATAGGATTGGCAGAACACTAGATGAAGGACAACCATGCGAGCAAGCTGGGTTCTGCAAAGGATTCAGCACCATCGACCATATCCACACGATAACCAAGCTCATTGAGGTTTCTCGGGAGTTCAAGATGCCGCTCTGTTTAACGTTCATTGATTTAAAGAAGGCCTTTGATTCTGTTGAGATGGAAGCGGTCATTGAAGCCCTAGCCAATCAGGGCATTCAAGCCCAATACATCAGAATCCTCCATGAGCTGTACTGCGGATTCACTACCAGGATCTCACCATTCTACAAAGAAGTGATCGTTGATGTCAAGAGAGGGGTGCGGCAGGGTGATACCATTTCACCGAAACTCTTCAGTGCCACCCTCGAGAACATCATGCGATGACTGGAATGGGAAGGAATGGGAGTGAAGATAGATGGTTGGCAACTACACCACCTCCGCTTTGCTGATGACATGGTTTTAATAACACCAAACATCACCCAAGCGGCACAAATGCTGGCCGACTTTGACCGTGAGTCTGGAAAGGTAGGACTACAGCTGAATCTTACGAAGACAATGTTGATGAGAAACAGCCTCGTTCCTGACGCCCCATTCACTCTCTACGGAATGACCATCTCCGAATGCAACAGCTATGTGTACCCAGGTCGAGAGGTCAACATGACAAATGACCTGGCACTGGAGCTGCGTAGGAGGAAGAGAGCGGCTTGGAACGCCTTCAAGAACGTCGAAGAAATAGCTAAGAGGACGAAGAACCTCCGGCTCCGGGCACATCTCTTTGATTCCACTGTTCTTCCTGCATTAACATATGCCGCAGAGACCTGGGCCCTACGCAAACAAGATGTGAACGCTATTCAGGTCTCCCAAAGAAGAATAGAAAGAGCTATCCTTGGAATATCACGTTTCACTCAAATGAGAGAAAGAATCCGGAGTTCTGACATCCGTCGACGATCAAGAATCAGGGACACTGTCTCATTTGCCAAGGTGTCGAAAATCAGATGGGCTTGTCACGTAATGAGATTTAAAGACGACTGCTGGACTAGAGCTGTTACCGACTGGATTCCACGGGATGTCAAAAGACTGCATGGCCGCCCACCTACCAGATGGTCAGACTTCTTCGTCAAGATCATGAACGATCGGTTTGAGGACCTTCATGTTCCCGGAGCGAACAGATGCCATTGGGCTACACTAGCACGCGACAGGGACAAATGGAGACGTTACTGGCGCCCGCTCGAGCAAATCGACGACTAACGGGAAGTTAAGTGATTAAGTAAGTGATTAAGGTCGCTCGGTAGTGTGGCAGTGTTATTGAACAGAATACTATATTTGATAGGATAGGGATCTGAAAAGCAGGCCTGGTGAGAGTTGACAGCAAATGCTCACATGGCAGATTTCTAATTCGACTCGATTTCATTGACAACGAGAAGAAACACAGGCCTAAAACATTGGATATTGAGATAGCACAGCAGGTAGGGCGTTTGCCTTGCACGCAACCAACATGTCTGACCCCAGTTCAATTCCTCCGCCCCTCTCGGAGAGCCCGGCAAGCTACCGAGAGTATTCGATATGCCAGACAAAGTAACAACAAAATCTCCAATGGAGACGTTACTGGACCCGCTCGAGCAAATCGATGATCAACGGGAGGGCTTTTACTTTACTTTTTTCAATATTCAGCAGTGTGGATCACTGTCACTCTCCCAGTCCTCCCGGACTTCATTGATTTGCTTGCACGGTTCAGTATCGTATTCGTTTGTAGACTTGTGGTGACTGTAATTTTGGAATATGAAATATTTCCCGGGTGTCTTGCCAGGCTTTGCCACGAGGGCCAGATACTCTCGGTAGCTTCCCGGGCTCTCTGAGCAGGCGAAGAATTGAACCCGGCTAGGCCAGGCTGGCTGCGTGATGCAGTCGTCAAACAGCTCTGCTTTCGCGACAGAATGGCAGTGTTGACAGGAAGATGAAAAGCAGCCCATTGAAGATTTTAGAGTGCAGATTCAGATAATTTCAAGTTTCTGGGTAGACAAACCAGTGCTGTAACGAATGCCTGCGCAGAGTGGATATTCAGATGTATTCCAGACTCGCAGTGAATTACCGGAACAAACTATAGTGGAGATTCCAATGATTTCTGATGTCTGGATTCTGTGGACAGGAAAATGAAGAAATCACCAGGGTGGACTGGATAGCCAGTGAACAGAAAAAGCTAGCTGAAAACCATCATTGGGTTGCGTGGACATTTTCCACTGGTGTAACGAAAGCCTGCCTGGTGTAGAGATTCGGAGAACTCCATATTGGCAGCAAATGAATGGAATATTCTGTAGTGGAGATTCCAATAATTTCTGAAGTCTGGGGTGTGTGGACAGGAAAAGGAAGAGCTGACCAGGATGGAGTGGATAGCCAGTTGAACAGTCCACCTGCGAGTATGAATACTCCGCTGAAAACCAACATTGAGTTACTTGGATATTACCAGTGGTGTAACCAAAGAGTGCACGGGATGAAGATAACTTAGGCTTGATTGAGTGCACAGGCAGTGAAAACCAGATATGTAAGTGTTGATATTTAGATGAACTCAGGTTGCTCGGTAGTGTGGCAGGGTTCATAAACAGAAAACTGTATTCGACTGGATAGGGAGCTGAACAGCAGGCCTGGGGAGAGTTGACAGCAAATGCTCACTTGGCAGATTTCGAATTCATCTCGATTTCGAGGTGAACGAGAAGAAACATATTCTCTATACCTTATATATTGACATTAATTCATTACTCAGCAGTGTGGATCACTGTTACTCTCCCAGTCCTCCCGGACTTCATTGATTTGCTGGAGCGGTTCAGTAGCATCTTCGTTTGGAGACATGTGGTGAGTCTAATTTTGGCATATAGAATAGTTCACAGATGTCTTGCCAGGTTTTTCACGAGGGCCCGACACTCTTGGTAGCTTCCCGGGCTCTCTGAGAGAACGAGGAATTGAACCCGGCTCGGCCAGGCTGGCTGTGTGACGCATATGTCCTACTGTTGTGCTTTCGCGCCAGAATGGCAGTGTGGATAGGAAGATGTAAAGCAGCACCTGGATGATTTTAGAGTGCAAATTCAGATCACTTCAAGTTTCTGGTAGACATACAAGTGCTGTAACGAATGCCTGCGCAGAGTGGAGATTCAGATGTATTCCAGACTTGCAGTGAATGACCAGAACATTCTGCAGTGGGGATTCCAATGATTTCGGATGTCTGGGTTGTGTGGACCGGAAAATGAAGGGATGCACAGGGTGGAGTGGACAGCCAGAGTTGAGCACAGGCCGGTGAAAACCATCATTGAGTTACTTGGACATTCACAAGTGGTGTAACGAAAGACTCCCTGGAGTGTAGATTTAGATGAAATCCAGAATAGCAGTGAATGAATGGAACATTCTGTAGTGGAGATTCCAATGATTTCTGAAGTCTGGGTTGTGAGGACAGGAAAATGAAGAGCTGACCAGGTTGGAGTGGATATCTAGTTGAACAGCACGACTGCGAGTGTGAGCAGGAAGCTCAAAACCAGCATTGGGTTACTTGGATATTCACCATTGGTGTAACGAAAGCCTGCCTAAAGTGGAGATTCGGTGAATTCAGATTGGCAGTGAATGAATGGAACATTCTGTAGTGGAGATTCCAATGGCTGCTGAAGTCAAGGTTGTGTGGACAGGAAAATGAAGAGCTGACTAGGTTGCACTGGATAGCCATTTGAAGAACATGACTGAGAGTGTGAACGGGATGCTGAAAACAAGCATTGGGTTACTTGGATATTAACCAGTGGTGTAACGAAAGCATGACTGGAGTGGAGATTCGAAGAACTCCAGATTGGCAGTGAATGAATGGACCATTCTGTAGTGGAGATTCCAATAATTTCAGAAATATGGGTTGTGTGAACAGGAAAAGGAAGAGCTGACCAAGTTGGTGTGGAGAGCCTGTTGAACAGCACGTCTGCGAGTGTGAACAGGCCGCTGAAAACCAGCATTGGGTTACTTGGACATTTACCAGTGGTTTAGCATTTACCAGTGGTTTTGTGTGTAAACACACAAAAAATAAAAAGGCCTGCGTTCAGGCCGTTTCCCCACTCCAGGGACGTCGATGGTGATTGTCAGGTGAAGGAAGGAAACAGGGGCCAAGCGGGTTGGTCTTAGCAGCAGTTTATTACACGGAAGAGATGTATTTCATGAAGGCCCCAGGATCTCTCAAGCACGTGCACCTTTGTTCTCTCAACTTCTGTCCTCAGTCCCATCTTCCCAGGTTCTCTGATGCACATGTCCCCCAGAGAGCCCTGAAATATCCCTTATATAGATCATAGTACCTCTAAAGGGCACAATTTAGTTATGTCATCAAAAGGAGTTACAGAAAGAATATTGAGGCACAACATACATTGTTTCTTTACATCCGCAGGCCAGTAATCCTTTTACAAACTACAAACACTTGGATTAGCACAACAAAGACAAGTCTGGTAGAGCTTGAAATCTACAACTCCAAAATCAACCAGCTTGGAGCCAGGCATCTACATTCCAAAGATCAGGCCTGGCTTAGCATCTGGGATCTGCATACCTAAGGCCAGCTAGTTTCCTGTGAGATAAGAGAAACTGCCTCAATATACTGAAATCATTTACTGAAGGCAGTTTGAAGGGGAGAAAGTTCAGTCTCATCCATGTTAGTCAGGACACACAGGAAAAATGCTTCTAGGATGTGTTTCACCTCTCCTTGTCCAACCAACATGTAAGCATACATAATATTAATCATTTTGTATGGAAACAGTAAGAAATACCTTGAGCTTATAGAATTGCTCTCCCAGGGCCATCTCAATCTCAGACTCCAGTGCACAGGCCAGGTAGCTTTCCTATTCCTAGTAGCAGGGTCCTAGTCTCATCGTTATATTTGGATCATGACAGCATTTGCCTATGATCAAACTCTTAACTGATAGTTAAGAATTTTGGCACCTTGGCCAGGCTCATTGCGATGCCAGGGTAGCACATAACTTACCGGCTTGCCCTGGTTCCATCCAGTCCCACGTCGGAAACCTGCCCTTGGGTGCTAGGAAGTGAGGGCAACTGAGGCTTAAGTTGAGAAGGCAGATGCCCAGGAATGAATAATATTCTAAGCCAATCAATTCCTAAGTTAAAGAACATATTAATTAATTGTCTTCCTGTATCTATAAAAAAGGACATTGCATTAAAGTAAACTGCTCAAAAGACATCAGGAGAGGAGAAAGGCAATATTAACTTATAGTAAAACTTCAGTGTCTAAGAAGGATGAGACATTACAAATTGGTTGAGGAACAGAGCATAGCAGTGTTTACAGACAAACAAAGTAATAGGAATGACTCGGGAGCACTGTGGTGAGTGTAACCTGATAGACGTAAGCTCCGTGTACTGCAAGACAAAGCCTGCCTGGAGTGGAGATTTGATGAACTCCAGATTGGCAGTGAATGAATGGAAAATTATGTAGTGGAGATTCCAATGATTTCTGAAGTCTGGGTTGTGTGGACAGGAAGATGAAGACAAGACCAGGGTGGAGTGTGTAGCCAGTTGAACAGCACTCCTGCGAGTGTGAAAAATGACGCTGAAAACCAGCATTGGGTTACTTGGACATTCACCAGTGTGCAGCGAAAGCCTGCCTGGAGTGGAGATTCGATGGACTCCAGATTGGCAGTGAGTGAATGGAACAGTCTGTAGTGGACATTCCAATGATTTCTGAAGTCAGTGTTGTGTGGACATGAAAATTAAGAGCTGACCAGGATTGAGTGGATAGCAAGTTGAAAAGTACGCCTGCAAGTGTTAACAGGCCACTGAAACAAGCATTGGGTTACTTGGACATTGACCAGAGGTGTAACGAAAGCCTGGGTGGAGTGGAGATTCAGATGAATTCCAGATTCGAAGTGAATGAATTGAACATTCGGTAGTGGAGATACCAATGATTTTAGAACTCTGAGTTATTGGCACGAGGAAATGAAGACCTAAACAGAGTAGAGTGGGTAGCCAGTGAAGAGCACGCCTGCGAGTGTGAACACGCCGCTGAAAACCAGCCTTGGGTTACTGGGACATGTAGATGAATCCCAACCCTGACTAGTTTTAGAGGTATACGACCATCAACACCACTGGGTGGCGTTGACCGGGAGAGTACCATATGGTTTAGATTGATTCAGGAGTCGATGCACACCAGGCTTGGTTAGAGTGGATGGGATGATGAAAACTTTGGCTTGATTGAGTGCACAGGCAGATGAAAACCAGATATGTACGTGTTGATATTTAGAAGAACTCAGGTCGCTCGGTAGTGTGGCAGGGTTAAAGAACAGAATTCTACATTCGGCTGGATTTCATGCAGAAGAGCAGGCCTGGGGAGAGTTGACAGCACATGCTCACTTGGCAGATTTTTAATTCGACTCAATTTCATGGAGAACGAGAAGAAACGCAGGCCTAATACATTGGATATTGAGATGAGTTCACTACTCAGCAGTGTGGATCACTGTCACACTCCCAGTCTTCCGGGACTTCATTAATTTGCTGGCGCGGTTCAGTAACGTCTTTGTTTGGATACTTTTGGTGACTGTAATTTTGGCATAAGGAATATTTCACGGGTGGATTGCCAGGCTTTGCCACAAGGTCCAGATACTCTCCGTAGCTTCCGGGGCTCTCTGATAGGGCTAGGAATTGAAACTGGCTCAGCCAGGATGTCTGCGTGACGCACACATCCTACTGCTCTACTTTCGCGCAAGAATGGCGGTGTGGATAGGAAGATGAAAAGCAGCTCATGGATTATTTCAGAGTGCAGATTCAGATTATTTCAAGTTTCTGGGTAGACATACACATGATGTAACGAATGCCTGCGCAGAGTGGAAATTCAGATGTATTCCAGACACGCAGTGAATGATCGGAACATTCTGTAGTGGAGATTCCAATGATTTCTGATGTCTGAGTTCTGTGGACAGGAAAATGAAGAGCAGACCAGGGTGGAGTGGAGAGGCAGTGAACAGCACAGGCCGATGAAAACCAGCATTGGGTTACTTGTACATTCACCAGTGGCGTAACGAAAGCCTGCCTGGAGTGGAGTTTAAGATGAATTCCAGATTCACAGTGAATTAATGGATTTGAGTGGATAGCTGGTTGAACAGCACGCCGGTGAGTGTGAACAGGCTGCTGAAAACCAGCATTGGGTTACTTGGATATTCACCAGATGTGTAACGAAAGCCTGCCTGGAGTGGAGATTCAGTTGAATACCAGGTTCGCAGAGAATTAATGGAACATTCTCTAGGGGAGATTCCAATGATTTCTGAAGTCTGGGTTGTGTTGACAGGAAAATGAAGAAGAGAGCAGGGTAGAGTGGATATCCAGTTGAACAGCAGCCTGCGAGTTTGAACAGGCTGCTGAAAACCAACATTGGGTTACTTGGATATTCACCAGATGTGTAAGAAAGCCTGCCTGGAGTGGAGATTCAGTTGAATACCAGGTTCGCAAAGAATTAATGGAACATTCTCTAGGGGAGATTCCAATGATTTCTGAAGTCTGGGTTGTGTTGACAGGAAAATGAAGAGGAGAGAAGGGTAGAGTGGATATCCAGTTGAACAGCAGCCTGCGAGTTTGAACAGGCTGCTGAAAACCAACATTGGGTTACTTGGATATTCACCAGTGCTGTAACGAAATCCTGCCTGGAGTGGAGATCCGATGAATTCCCGATTGGGAGTGAATGAATGGAACATTCTGTAGTGGAGATTCCAATTACTTCTGAAGTCTGGGTTCTGTGGACAGGAAAATGAAGAGCTGTCCAGGGTTGAGTGGACAGCGAGTTGAACAGCACGCCTGCGAGTGTGATCAGGCCTCTGAAATCCAGCATTGGATTACTTGGACATCATCAGTGGTGTAACGAAAGCCTGCCTGGAGTTGGATATTCTATGAATTCAAGATTGGAAGTGAATCAATGGAACAGTTTGTAGTGGAGATTCCAATGAATTCTGAAGTCTGTTTTGTGTGGACAGGAAAAGAATAATCTGACCACTGAGGAGTTGATTGCCAGTTGAACAGCACACATGCGAATATGAACAGAACGCTGAAAACCAGCATTGGTTACTTGAATATTCACCAGTCGTGTGACGAAAGCCTGCCTGGAGTGGAGATTCGATGAATTCCAGATCAGCATTGAATGGAGGGAGCATTCTGTAGTGGAGATTATAACGTTTCTGAAGTCTAGGTTATGTGGACAGGAAAATGAAGAGCTGACCAGGGTTGAGTGTATAGCCAGTTGAACAGCACTCCTGCGAGTGTGAACAGTCTGCTGAAAACCAGCCTTGGGTTACTTGGACATTCAACACTAGTGAAACAAAATCCTGCCTGGAGTGGAAATCCGATGAGTTCCAGATTGGGAGTGAATGAATGTAACATTCTGTAGTGGAGATTCCATTGATTTCTAAAGTCTGGGTTATGTGGACAGGAAAATGAAGAGCTGATCAGGTTGGAGTGGATAGCCAGTTGAATATCGCACTGGCAAGTGTGAACAGGGTACGAAAAACCAGCGTTGGGGTACTTGGATATTCACCAGTGGTGTAACGAAATCCTGCCTGGAGTGGAGATTCGATAAATTCCAGATTGTCAGCGAATGAATGGAACATTCTGTAGTGGAGATTCCAATGATTTCAGAACTCTGGGTTATGGGCACCAGGATATGAAGAGCTGACCAGGGTGGAGTGGATAGCCAGTGAACACCACGCCTGTGGTATGTGAACAGGCCGCT
Source organism: Sorex fumeus (assembly GCF_029834395.1). Classification (NCBI taxonomy): domain Eukaryota; kingdom Metazoa; phylum Chordata; class Mammalia; order Eulipotyphla; family Soricidae; genus Sorex; species Sorex fumeus. Next base: position 1,646,044 of record NW_026606140.1, on the reverse strand, counting down.
GACCACTACCATTGCATTACTGGGACTTGCAGAAGAATCCCAGACCTGACGAGTTTTAGTTGAATACGATTATCATCACCACTGTTTGGCATTGACTGGAGAATACCATATGGTTTCGATAAATTCAGAAGTCGATGCACACCAGGCCTGGTTAGAGTGGACGGGATGATGAAAACTTTGGCTTGATTGAGTGCACTGGCAGATGAAAAGCAGATATGTACGTGTTGATATTTAGAAGAACTCAGGTCGCTCCCTAGTGTGGCAGGGTTAATGAAAAGAATACTATATTCGACTGGATAGGGAGCTGAACAGCATGCCTGGGGAGAGTTGACAGGAAATGCTCAGTTGGCAGATTTCTAATTCGACTCGATTTCGTGGATAACCAGAAGAATCGCAGGCCTTATACATTGGATATTGAGATGAATTCACTACTCAGCAGTGTGGATCGCTGTCACTCTCCCAGTCCTCCCTGACTACTTTGATTTGCTGGCGCGGTTCCTTAGTGTTTTCGTTTGAAGACTTGTGGTGACTGTAATTTTGGCATATGGAATATTTCCCAGGTGTCTTGCTATGCTTTTCCATGAGGGCCAGAAACTCTCGCTAGCTTCCTGGGCTCTCTGAGAGGGCTAGGAGTTGAACTTGACTCAGCCAGGCTGGCTGCATGATGCACACGCCCTACTGCTGTGCTATATCGTCAGAATGGCAGTGATAATAGGAAGATGAAAAGCAGCCAATGGATGATTTTGGAGTGTAGATTCAGATGACTTCAAGTTTCTGTGGAGACTCTCCAGTGGTATAACGAATGGCTGCGTAAAGTTGGAGTTTCGGATGTATTCCAGACTCGCAGTGAATGAACGGAACATTCTGTAGTGGAGATTCCAATGATTCCCGGTGTCTTAGATCTGTGGTCTGGAAAATGAAGAGCTGAACAAGGAGGACTGGATAGCCAGTGATCAGCACAGCCCGCTGTATCCATCAGTGGGTTACTTGGACATTCACCAGTCGTGTAATGAAAGCCTGCCTGGAGTGGAGATTCGATGAACTCCAGCAGTGAATGAATGGAAAATTCTGTAGTGGAGATTCCAATTATTTTTGAAGTCTGGGTTTGTGGACAGGAAAAGAAAGTGCTGACCCGTGTGGAGTGTATAGCCAGTTGAACAGCACGCCCGCGAGTGTGAACCGGACGCTGAACACCAGCATTGGGTTACTTGTACATTCACCAGTGGTGTAATGTAAGCCTGCCTGGAGTGGAGATTCGATGAATTCCAGATTGGCAGTGAATGAATGGAACATTCTGTAGTGGAGATTCCAATGGTTTCTGAAATCTACGTTGTGTGGACAGGAAAATAAAGTGCTGAACACGGTTGAGTGGATAGCCAGTTGAACAGCAGGCCTGTGAGTGTGAACAGGACGCTGAAAACCAGCATTGAGTTACTTGGAAATTCACCAGCGGTGTAACGAATGCCTGCCTGGAGTGGAGATTCAGATGAATTCCAGATTCGCAGTGAATGAATGGAACATTCTTTAGTGGAGATTCCAATGATTTCTGAGGTCTGGAATGTGTGGACAGCAAAAGAAAGAACTGACCATTGTGGAGTGTATAGCCAGTTGAAAAGTACGCCTGCGATTGTGAACAGGACGATGAAAAGCAGCATTGGGTTACTTGGACATTCATCAGTGGTGTAACGAAAGCCTGCCTGGAGTGGAGATTCAGATGATCCAGATTCGCACTGAATAAATAGAACATACTGTAGTGGAGAATCAAATGATTTATGAAGTCTGGGTTGTGTTGACAGGAAAATGAAGAGCTAACCAAGGTGGAGTGGCTAGCCAGTTGAACAGCACACGTGCGAATGTGAAGAGGACGCTGAAAACCAGCATTTGATTATTTGGATATTCACCAGTGGTGTTACCAAAGCCTGCCTGGAGTGGAGATTCAGATGATGCAGATTCGCACTGAATGAATGGAATATTCTACAGTGGAGATTCCAATGATTTCCTAAGTCTGGGTTGTGTGAACAAGATTACGAAGTGCTGACCAGAGTTGAGTGGATAGCCAGTTGAACAACCCGCCTGCGAGTGTGAACAAGACCATTCAAAACCAGCATTGCATTACTTGAACATTGAATAGTGGTGTTGCAAAAGCCTGCCTGGTTTGGATATTTGATGAACTCCAGATTGGCAGTGAATGAATGGAACATTCTGTAGTGGAGATTCCAATGATTGCTGAAGTCTGGGTTGTGTGGACAGGAAAAGGAAGATCTGACCAGAATGGAGTGGATAGCCAGTTGAACAGCATGCCTGCGGGTGTGAACAGGCCGCTGAAAACCAGCATTGTGTTACTTAGACATTCACCAGTGCTGTAAAGAAAGCCTGCCTGGAGTGGAGATTCGATGAACTCCAGATTGGCAGTGAAAGAATCGAACATTCTGTAGTGGAGATTCCTCTGATTTCTGAAGTCTGGGTTGTGTGGACTGGAAAATGAAGAGCTGACCAGGGTGGATTTTGTCGTAAGTTGAACAGGACGCCTGCGGGTGTGAACAGGACGTTGAAAACCAGCATTGGGTTCTTTGGACATTCACCAGTTGTGTAGCAAAAAATTGTCTTGAGTGGAGATTCGATGGATTGCAGATTGGCAGTGAATGTATGGAACATTCTGTAGTGGAGATTCCATTGGTTTCTGAAGTTTGCGTTTTGTGGACAGGAAAATGCAGACCTTACCTGGTTGGATTGGATGGCCAGTTAAACAGCACGCCTGCCAGTGTGAACAGACCGCTGAAAACCAGTATTTTGTATTCACCAGTGGCGTAACGAAAACCTGCCTGGTGGGGAGATTCTATGAATTCCATACTGGCAGTGAATGAATGGAACATTCTGTAATGGAGATTTCAATAGTTTCTGAATTCTAGGTTGTGTGGACATAAAAATGAAGAGTTGACCAGGGTGGACTGGATAGCCAGTGAAGAGCACGCCTGCGAGTGTGAACAGGCGGCTGAAAACCAGTATCAGGTTACTTTTATATTCACCATTGGTGTAACGAAAGCCTGCCTAAATTGGTGATTCGATGAATTCCAGATTGTCAGTGAATGAGTGGAACTTTCTGTAGTGGAGATTCTAATGGTTTCTGAAGTGTAGGTTGTGTGGACAGGAAAATGAAGAGCTAACCACGGTTGAGTGGATTGCCAGTTTAACAGCATGGCTGTGAGTGTGAACCGGCTGCTGAATCTAGCATTGGGTTACTTCGACATTCAACAGTGGTGTAACGAAAGCCTGCCTGGAGTGGACATTCATATGAATTCCAGTTTCATAGTGAATGAATGGAACATTCTGTAGTGGAGATTCCAATGATTTCAGAACTCTGGGTTATGGGCACCAGGACATGAAGAGCTGACCAGGGTGGAGTGGATAGCCAGTGAACACCACGCCTGCGATATGTGAAGAGGCCGCTGACCACTAGCATTGTGTTACTGGGACATGGAGAAGAATTCCAACCATGACGAGTTTTAGAGGCATATGTTCATCACCACCACTGAGTGGCGTTGACCTGGAGAATATGATATGGTTTCGATTGATTCAGAAGTCGATGCACACCAGGCCTGGTTAGAGTGGACGGGATGATGAAAACGTCACCTTTATCGAGTGCACAGCAGATGAAAACAAGATATGCAGGTGATGATATTTAGATGAACACAGGTCGCTTGGTAGTGTGGCAGGGTTAATGAACAAAATAGTATATTCGACTGGATAGGGAGCTGAACAGCAGGCCTGGTGATATTTGACAGGAAATGCTCACTTGGCAGATTTCTAATTCGACGCGATTTCCTGGAGAACGAGAAGAAACGCAGGCCTAATACATTGGATATTGAGATGAATTCACTACTCAGCAGTGTGGTAGACTGTCACTCTCCCCATCCTCCCGGATTTCATTGATTTGCTGTCGCGGTTCAGTAGCGTCTTCGTTTGTAGACTTGTGGTGACTGTAATTATGGCGTATCGAATATTTCACAGGTGTCTTGCCAGGCTTTCCACGAGGGCCAGATATTCTCGGTAGCTTCGCGGGCTCTCTGAGAGGGCGAGGATTTGAACCCTGCTCGGCTCTTCAGGCTGTGTTACGAACTCGTCTTACTGCTGTGCTTTTGCGCCAGAAAGTCCATAAGAAGATGAAAAGCAGTCCATGGATGATTTTAGAGTGCAGATTCAGATGATTTCAAGTTTTTAGGTAGAATTGACATGGCTGTAATGAATGCCTGCTTAGAGTGGAGATTCAGATGTATTCCCGACTCGCAGTGAATGACCGGAACATACTGTAGTAAAGATTCCAAAGATTTCTGATGTCTGGGTTCTATAGACAGGAAAATGAAGATCTCACCAGGGTGGAGTAGATAGACAGTGAACAACACATGCCGCTGAAAATCTTCATTGGGATACTTGGATATTCACCAGTGGTGTAACGAAAGCCTGCCTAGAGTGGAGATTCGAAGAACTCCAGATTGGCAGTGAATGAATGGAACATTCTGTAGTGGAGATTCCAATGATTTCTGAAGTCTGGGTTGTGTGGACAGGAAAATGAAGAGCTGACCCGAGTGGAGTGGATAGCCAGTTGAACAGCACACCTGCGAGTGTGAACAGGCCGCTGAAAGGCAGCATTTGGTTACTTGGACATTTACCACTGGTTTAATGAAAGCCTGCCTAGAGTGGAGGTTCGAAGAACTCCAGATTGGGAGTGAATGAATGGAACATTCTGTAGTGGAGATTCCAATGATTGCTGACGTCTGGGTTTTGTGGATAGGAAAATGAAGTGGTGATCAGTGTTGAATGGATAGCCATTTAAACAGCACGCCTGCGAGTGTGAACAGGACTTTGAAAACCAGCATTGGGTTACTTGGATATTCAACAGCGATGAAACGAAAGCCTGCCTGGAGTGGAGATTCAGATGAATTCCAGATTCGCAGTGAATGAATGGAACACTCTGTAGTGCAGATTCCAATGATTTATGAAGTCTGGAATGTGTGGAAAGGAAAGGAAGAGATGACCAGGGTGGAGTATATAGCCAGTTGAACAGCATGCCTGCGAATGAGAACAGGACGCTGAAAACCAGCATTGGATTACTTGGACATTCACCAGTGATGTAACGGAAGCCTGCCTGGTGTGGAGATTCAGATGATCCAGATTGGCAGTGAATGAATGGAACATCTGTAGTGGAAATTCAAATGATTTCTGAAGTCTGTGTTGTGTGGACAGGGAAATGAAGTTCTGACCAGAGTTGAGGGATAGCCAGTTGAACAGCATCCCTGCGAGTGTGAACAGAACGCTCAAAACCAGCATTGGGTTACTTGCACATTCACCAGTGCTGTTGCAAAAGCCTGCCTGGTTTAGAGATTCGATGAACTCCAGATTGGCATTGAATGAATGGAACATTCTGTAGTGGAGATTCCAATGATTTCTGAAGTCTGGGTTGTGTGAACAGGAAAATGAAATTCTGACCAGGGTGGAGTGGAGAGCCATTTGAACAGTACGCCTGCGAGTTCAACCAGCATTGGGTCACTTGGATATTTACCAGTGGTGTAACCAAAGAGTGCCTGGAGTGGAGATTCAGATAAATTCCAGATTCACAGTAAATGAATGGAACATTATGTAGTGGAAATACCAATGATTTCAGAACTCTGGGTTATAGGCACCAGGAAATGTAGAGCTGACCATGGTGGAGTGAAGAGCCAGTGAACACCACGCCTGCGGTTTGTGAATAGGCCGCCGACCACTAGCATTAGGTTACTGGGACATGCAGAAGAATCCCAACTCTGACGAGTTTTAGAGGCCTACGATCATCACCACCTCTTGGTGGCATTGACCGGACCGGGAGTCTAACATATGGTTTTGATTGATTCAGAAGTCGATGCACACCAGGCCTGGTTAGAGTCGATGGGATGATTAAAACTTCGGCTTGATTGAGTGCACCGGCAGATGAAAACCAGATATGTAGATGTTGATATTTAGATGAACTCAGGTCGCTTGGTATTCTGGCAGGGTTAATGAACAGAATACTATATTCGACTGGATATGGAGCTGAACAGCAGGCTTGGAGAGAGTTGACAGCAAATGCTCAATTGGAAGATTTCTAATTCGACTCCTTTTCGTGGAGAACAAGAAGAAACGCAGGCCTAATACATTGGATATTGAGATGAATTCAATACTCAGCAGTGTGAATTGCTGTCACTCTCCCAGTCCTGCCGGATTTCATTGATTTGCTTGCACGGTTCAGTTGTGTCTTCGTTTGGAGATTTGTGGTGATTGTAATTTTGGCATATGCAATATTTCCAGGGTGTCTTGCCAAGCTTTGCCACGAGGGCCAGATACTCTCGGTAGCTTCACGGGCTCTCTGAGAGGGCGAGGAATTGAACCCGGCTCGGCCAGGCTGTCTGCGTGACACAAATGTCCTACTGCTGTGCTTTCGTGCCAGAATGCCAGTGTGGATGGGAAGATGAAAAGCAGCCCATGGATGATTTTACAGTGCAGATTCAGATGTTTTCAAGTTTCTGGGTATACTGTCCAGTGGTGTAACGAATGCCTGCGTAGAGTGGAGATTCAGATGTATTCCAGACTCGCAGTGAATGACCGTAACATACTGTAGTGGAGATTCCATTAATGACTGATGTCTGGGTAGTGTAGACAGGAAAATGAAGAACTAACCAGGGTGAAGTGGATAACCAGTGAAAAGCACAGGTGGGTGAAAACCATCATTGGGTTACTTGGACATTCAACAGTGGTGTAACGAAGGCCTGCCTAGAATGGAGATTCGAAGAACTGCAGATCGGCAGTGAATGAATGGAACCTTCTGTAGTGGAGATTCCAATGATTTTTGTAGTCTGGGTTGCGTGGACAGGAAAAGGAAGAGCTGACCAGGGTGGAGATGATAGCCAGTTGAATAGCACTCACGCGAGTTTGAACAGGACACTGACAATCAGCATTGGGTTACTTGGACATACAACAGTGGTGTAATGAAACACTGCCTGGAGTGGAGATTCAGATGAATTCCAGATTCACAGTGAATGAATGGAACAATCTGAAGTGGAGATTCCAATGGTTTCTGAAGTCTGGTTTGTGTGGACAGGAAAAGGAAGTGCGAACAAGGGTTGAGTGGATAGCCAGTTGAACAGCACGCCTGCGGTATGTGAACAGGCCGCTGACCACTAGCATTGGTTTCCTGGGACTTGCAGAAGAATCCCAAACCTGACGAGTTTTAGAGGCATAAGATCATCACCACCACTGGGTGGCGTTGACCGGGAGAGTCCTTATGGTTTTGATTGATTTAGAGGTCGATGCACACCAGGCCTGGTTAGAGTGAACGGGATGATGAAAACTTCGGCTTCATTGAGTGCACAGGCAGATGAAAACCAGATATGTACGTGTCGATATTTAGAAGAACTCAGATCGCTCGGTAGTGTGGCAGGGTTAATGAACAGAATACTACATTCGGCTGGATTGGGATCAGAACAGCAGGCCTGGGGAGAGTTGACAATAAATGCTCACTTGGCATATTGTTAATTCGACTCGATTTCGTGGAGAACGAGAAGAAACGCAGGCCTAATACATTGGATATTGAGATGAATTCACTACTCAGCAGTGTGGATCACTGTCACTCTCCCAGTCTTCCCGGACTTCATTGATTTGCTGGCGCGGTTTAGTAACGTCTTTGTTTGGACACCTGTGGTGACTGTAATTTTGGCATAAGGAATATTTCACGGGTGTCTTTCCAGGCTTTGCCACGAGGGCCAGATACTCTCGGTAGATTCCGGGGCTCTATGAGAGGGCTAGAAATTGAACCCGGCTCGGCCAGGCTGGCTGCGTGATGCACACTTCCTAATGCAGTGCTTTCGCACGAGAATGGCATTGTTGATAGGAAGATGAAAAGTAGTCCATGGATTATTTCAGAGTGCAGAATTAGATGATTTCAAATTTCTGCGTAGACATACCAGTGCTGTAACGAATATCTGCGCAGAGTGGAGATTAAAATGTATTCCAGACTAGCAGTTAATAAATGGAACATTCTGTAGTGGAGATTCTGCCTGGAATGGAGAATCGAAAGCCTGCCTGGAATGGAGATTCGTTAAACTCCAGATTGGCAATGAAAGAATAGAACAGTCTGTAATGGAGATTCCAATGAATTCTGAAGTCTGGGTTGTGTGGACAGGAAAATGAAGAGTTTACCAGGGTTGAGTGGATAGCCAGTTGAACAGCACAACTGCGAGTGTGAACACACAGCTGAAAACCAACATTGGGTTACTTTGAAATAAACGAGTGGTGTAACGGAATCCTGCCTGGAGTGGAGATTCGATGAACTCCAGATTGGCACTGAATGAATGGAACATTCTGTAATGGAGGTTCCAATGATTTCTGATGTCTGAGTTCTGTGGACAGGAAAAAGAAGAGCTGACCAGGGTGGAGTGGAGAGCCAGTGAACAGCACAGGCCTCTGAAAACCAGCATTGGGATAATTTCACATTCAAAGGGGTGTAACAAAAGCCTGCTTGGAGTGGAGTTTCAGATGAATTTCAGATTCGCAGTCAATGATGAATAGAATTGAGTGGACAGCTAGTTGAACAGCACGCCTGTGAGTGTGAACAGGCCGCTGAAAACCAGCATTGGGTTACTTGGATATTCACCAGTGGTGTTACGAAAGCCTGCCTGGAATGGAGATTCAGATGAATGCCAGGTTCGCAGAGAATTAATGGAACATTCTGTAGGGGAGATTTCAATGATTTCTGAAGTCTGGAATGTGTGTTCAGGAAAATGAATAGATGAGCAGTGTGGCGTGGATAGCCAGTTGAACAGCAGCATGCGAGTGTGAAAAGGCAGCTGAAATGCAGCATCGGTTTACTTGGACATTCACCAGTGGTGAATCGAAAGCCTGCCTGGAATAGAGATTCGTTAAACTCCAGATTGGCAATGAAAGAATAGAACAGTCTGTAATGGAGATTCCAATGACTTCTGAAGTCTGGGTTTTGTGGACAGGAAAATGAAGAGTTTATCAGGTTTGAGTGGATAGCCAGTTGAACAGTACAACTGCGAGTGTGAACACACAGCTGAAAACCAACATTGGGTTACTTTGAAATAAACTAGTGGTGTAACGGAATCCTGCCTGGAGTGGAGATTCGATGAACTCCAGATTGGCACTGAATGAATGGAACATTCTGTAATGGATATTGCAATGATTTCTGAAGTCTGGCTTGTGTGGACAGGAAAGTGAAGAGCTGACCAGGGTGGAGTTGATAGCCAGTTGCACAGCACGCATGCGAGTTTGACAATACACTGAAAACCAGCATTGGGTTACTTGGACATTCAACAGTGTTGTAACTAAAGCCTGCCTGGAGTGGAGATTCAGATGAATTCCAGATTGGCAGTGAATGAATGGAACAATCTGTAGTGACGATATCAATGATTTCAGAACTCTGGGTTATGGCACCAGGAAATGAAGAGCTGACCAAGGTAGAGTGGATAGCCAGTGAACACCACGCCTGCGGTATGTGAACATGCCGCTGACCACTAGCATTGGGTTACTGGGACATGCAGAAGAATCCCAGTCCTGATGAGTTTTAGAGGCATACGTTCATCACCACCACTAGGTGGCGTTGACCGGGACAGTACCATATGGTTTCAATTGATTCAGAAGTCTATGCACACCAGGCCTGGTTACAGTGGACGGTATACTGAAAATTTAGGCTTGATTGAGTGCACAGGATGATGAAAAACAGATATGCAGGTGTTCAAATTTAAATAAACTCAGGTCGCTAGGTAGTGTAGCAGGGTTAATGAACAGAATACATTATTTGACTGGATAGGGAGCAGAACAGCAGACCTAGGGAGAGTTGGCAGCAAATTCTCACATGGCAGATTTCCATTTCGACTCGATTTCGTGGAGAACGAGAAGAAACGCAGGCCTAATTCATATGCATATTGAGATAAATTCAATACTCAACAGTGTGGAACGCTGTCACTCTCCCAGTCCTCCCGGACTTCATTGATTTGCTGGCGCGGTTCAGTAACGTTTTTGTTTGGAGACTTGTGGTGACTGTAATTTCGGCATATGGAACATTTCACGGGTGGTTGCCAGGCTTTTCCGCGAGGACCAGGTACTCTCGGTAGCTTCCTGGGCTCTTGAGTGGGCGAGGAATTGAACCCGGCTAGGTCAAGCTGGCTGCGTGACGCACACGTCCTAATGTTGTGCTTTCCCGCCAGAATGGCAGTGTAGATAGGAAGATGAAAAGAAGCCCATGGATGATTTTAGAGTGCAGATTCAGATGATTTCAAGTTTCTGGGTATTTTCACCCGTGGTATAACGAATGCCTGTGTAGAGTGGAGATTCAGATGTATTCCAGCCTCGCAGTGAATGATTGGAACATTCTGTAGTGGAGATTCCTATGATTTCTGATATCTTGGTGTTATGGATAGGAAAATGAAGAGCTCACCAGGTTGGATTAGATAGCCAGTGAACAGAACGGTTGCGAGTGTGAACAGGCCGCTGAAAACCAGCATTGGGTTACTTGGACATTTAGCAGTGGTGTAACGAAAGCCTGCCTGGAGTGGCGATTCGATGAACTCCAGATTGGCAGCGAATGATTGGAACATTCTGTAGTGGAGATTCCGATGATTTCTGAAGTCTGGGCAGTGGGGACAGGAAAATGAAGAGCTGACCAGGGTGGAGTGGTTTTGATTGATTCAGAAGTCAATGCCCAACCGGTAGGTTGCCAGACTTTTCTGTGAGGACCAGATACTCTCGGTAGCTTCCCGGGCTCTTGAGAGGGTGAGGAATTGAACCCGGCTAGGCCAGGCTGGCTGCGTGACACACAAGTCCTACTGCTGTGCATTCCCGCCAGAATGGCAGAGTAGATAGAAAGATGAACAGCAGCCCAAGGATGATTTTAGAGTGCAGATTCAGATGATTTCAAGTTTCTGGGTAATGGGCACCAGGAGATGAAGAGCTGAACAGGGTGGGGTGGATAGGCAGTGAACACCATGCCTGCGGTATGTGAACAGGCCACTGACCACTAGCATTTGGTTACTTTGACATGCAGAAAAATCCCAACCCTGAAAAGTTTTAGAGACATACGATTATCACCACCACTGGGTGGCGTTGACCAGGACAGTAACATATGATTTCGATTGATTCAGAAGTCAATGCATACCAGGCCAGGTCTGAGTGAACAGGATGATGAAAACTTCGGCTTGATTCAGTGCACAGGCAGATGAAAACCAGATATGTAGTCGTTGATATTTAGATGAATTCAGGTCGCTCGGTAGTGTGGCAGGGTTAATGAACAGAATTCTATTTTCGACTGGATTTGGAGGCGAATAGAAGGCCTGGGGAGAGTTGACAGCAAATGCTCTCTAGGCAGATTTCTAATTAGACGCGATGTCATGGAGAAGGAGTAGAAACGCAGGCCTAATATATTGGGTATTGAGATTAATTCACTACTCAGAAGTGTGGATCGCTGTCACTCTCCCAGTCCTCCCGGACTTCATTGATTTGCTGTCGTGGTTCAGTTATGTCGTCGTTTGGAGACTTGTGGTGACTGTAATTTCGGCATATGGAATGTTTCCCGGGTGGCTTGCCCGGTTTTGCACCGAGGGTCAGATACTCTTGGTAGCCCCTCGGGCTCTCTGAGAGTCCGAGGAATTGAACACAGCTCCGCCAGGCTGGCGTCGCGAGGCAGAATGGCAGTGTGGATAGGAAGATGAAAAGCAGCCCATGGATGATTTTACAGTGCAGATTCAGATAATTTTCAGTTTCGGGGTGGACTCACCAGTGGTGTAACGCAGAAGAATTCCAACCCTGATTAGTTTTAGATGCATAAGATCATCACCAGTACTGGGTGGCGTTGACCGGGAGAGTACCATATGGTTTATATTGATTCCTAGGTCGAAGCACACCAGGCCTGGATAGAGTGAATGGTATGATGAAAACTTCAGCTTGATGGAATGCACAGGCAGATGAAAACCAGATATGTAGCTGTTGATATTTAGATGAACTCAGGTCGCTCATTAATGTGGCATGTTTAATGAACAGAATATTATATTCGACTGCACAGGGAGCTGAACAGCAGGCCTGGGGAGGTAAAGGTAAAGGTAAAGGCCCTCCCGTTGTTCATTGATTTGTTCGAGCGGGCCCAGTAACGTGTCCATTGGAGACTCTGTTATTACTGTGTCTGGCATATGGAATACGTCACGGGGAGCTTGCCAGTCTCTTCCGTGCAGGCAAGAAACTCTCGGTTGCTTGCCGGGCTCTCCAGAGAGTTTAGAGCAAATGCTTACTTGTCAGATTTCTAATTCGACGCGTTTTTCTGGAGAAAGAGAAGAAACACAGGCCGAATACATTGGATAATTGAGATGAAATCACTACTCAGCAGTGTGGATCACTGTCACTCTCCAAGTCCGCCTGGACTTCATTGATTTGCTGGCGAAGTTCAGTAACGTCTTCGTTTGGAGACTTGTGTTGACTATAATTTTGCAATAAGGATTATTTCAAGGATGTCTTGCCAGGCTTTGCATGAGGGCCAGATACTCTTGGTTGCTTCCTGGCCTCTCTGAGAGGGCGAGGAAATGAACCAGGCTCGGCCAAACTGGCTGATTGATGCACACGTCTTACGGTTGTGCTTTCGCACCAGAATGGCAGTGTGGATAGGAAGATGAAAAGAAGCCCATGGATGATTTTAGAGTGCAGATTGAGATGATTTCAAGTTTCTGGGTAGACTCACCAGGTTGTATCGAATGCCTGCGTAGAGTGTAGATTCAGATGTATTCCAGACTCGCAGTGAAAGACGGGCACATTCTATAGTGGAGATTCCAATGATTTCTCATATCTGGGTGTTGTGGAGAGGGAAATGAAAAGGTGACCAGGGTGGAATACTTTGCCAGTGAACAGCACGGCTGCGAGTGTGAACAGGCCGCTGAATAGCAGCATTGGGTTACTTGGACATTCACCAGTGTTGTAATGAAAGCCTACCTAGAGTGGAGATTCAGATGAATTCCAGATTTGCAGTGAATGAATGAGACATTCTTTAGTGGAGATTGCAATGACTTCTGAAGTCTGGGTTGTGTGGACAGGAAAATGAATAGCAGACCAGGTTAGAGTGAATAGCCGGTTGCACAGCAGGCCTGCGAGTTTGAACAGGCTGCTGATAACGAGAATTGGGTTACTTGGATATTCACCAGTGGTGTAACAACATCCTGCCTGCTGTGAAGATTCCGGCAAGCTACCGAGAGTATTCGATATGCCAGACACAGTAACAACAAAGTCTCCAATGGAGACGTTACTGGGCCCGCTCGAGCAAATCGACGATCAACGGGAGGGCTGTGAAGATTCGATGAATTCCGATTGGCAGTGAATGAATGGAACATTCTGTAGTGGCGATTAGAAAGATTTATTAAGTCTGGGTTGTGTGGACAGGAAAATGAAGAGCTGACCAGGTTGGAGTGGACCGCTAGTTGAACAGCACACATGCGAGTGTGAACAGGCCGCTGAAAACCAGCATTGGGGCATTTAGATATTAACAAGTGGTGTATGGAAAGGCTGCCTGGAGTTGAGATTTAATGAATTCCTTATTGGCAGTGAATGAATGGAACAATCGGTACTGAAAATTCCAATGATTTCTGAAATCTGGGTTGTGTGGAGAGGAAAATGAACAGCTGACTAGGGTTCAGTGGATAGCCAGTTAAACAGCATGCCTACCAGTGTGTACAGTATGCAGAACATCAGCATTGTGTTACTTGGACATTCAACAGTGGTGTAACAAAAACTGCCTGGAGTGGAGATTCGATGAATTCCAGATTAGCAGTGAATGAATGGAACATTCTGTAGTAGAGATTCCAATGATTTTTGAAGTCTGTGTTGTGTGGACAGGAAAACAAAGACCTGACCACTGTGGAGTGGACAGCCAGTTGAACAGCACGCCAGTGAGTGTGAATAGGACTTTGAAAACCTGCACTGGGTGACTTGGACATTCACCAGTGGTGTAACAAAGCCTGCATGGAGTTGAGTTTCAGTTAAATTACAGATTCGCAGTGAATGAATGGAACATTCTGTAGTGGAGTTTCCAATGATTTCAGAAGTCTGGATTGTGTGGACAGGAAAAGGAAGAGCTGACCAGGGAGTGGATAGCAAGTTGAACAGCATGCCGGCGAGTGTGCACAGCCGCTGAAAATCAGGATTGTGTTATTTGTATATTCAACAGTGGTGTAACGAAAGCCTGCCTGGAGTGGATATTCGATGAATTCCAGATTGGCAGTGAATGAATGGAACATATTCTAGTGAAGATTCTATTGGTTTCTGAAGTCTAGGTTACGTGTATAGTAAAATGAAGAGCTGACCAGGGTTGAGTGGATAGCCAGTTGAACATCATGCCTGCGAGTGTGAACAGGACGCTGAACACCAGCAGTGTGTTACATGGACATTCACCATTGGTGTAACGAAAGCCTGCCTGGAGTGGAGATTCGAAGGACTCCAGATTGGCAGTGAATGAATGGAAAATTCTGTAGTGGAGATTCCAATGATTTCTGAATTCTGGATTGCGTGGACAGAAGAAAGAAGAGCAGACCAGGTTAGAGTGGATAGCCTGTTAAACAATAGGCCTGCGAGTTTGAACAGGCTCTGAAAACCAGCATTGGGTTACTTGGACATTCAGTAGTGAGACAATGAATGCCTGACTGGAGTGGAGATGCAATGATCTCCAGATTGGCATTGAATGAATGGAACATTCTGTAGTGGAGTTTCCAGTGATTTCTGAACTCTTGGTTGTGTGGGCAGGAAAAGAAACACATGACCACTCTGGAGTGGATAGCCAGTTGGACAGCACGCCTAGGACTCTGAACAGGACGCTGAAAACCAGCAATGGGTTACTTGGACATTCACCAGTGTTGTAACAAAAGCCTGCCTGGAGTGGAGATTCAGAAGAATTCAAGATTCGCAGTGAATGAATGGTACATTCTGTAGTGGAGTTTCCAATGATTTTTGAAGTCTGGGTTGTGTGGACAGGAAAATGAAGAGCTGACCAGGTTGGATTGGATAGCCAGGTGAACAGCACGCCTGCGAGTGTGAAAATTCCATTGGGTCACTTGGAAATTCGGCAGAGGTATAACAAAAGCCTGCCTGGAGTGGAGATTCGATGAACTCAAGATTGGCAGTGAATCAAAGGAACATTCTGTAGTGGAGATTACAGTGATTCCTGAAGTCTGGGTTGTGTGGACAGGAAAACGTAGAGCTGACCAGGGTTGAGTGGAAAGCCAGTTGATCAGCACAGCTGCGAGTGTGAACAGGACATTGAAAACCAGCACTGGGTTACGTGGACATTCAGCAGTGTTGTAAAGAAAGCCTGCCTGGAGTGGAGTTTCTATGGCAGCCAGATTGGGAGTGAATGAATGGAACATTCTGTAGTGGAGATTCCAATGTTTTCTGAAGTCTGGGTTGTGTGGACAGGAAAATATAGAGCTGACCCGGTTGGAGTGCATAGCCAGTTGAACAGCATGACTGCGACTGCAAACAGGCCACAGAAAATCAACATTGGGTTACTAGGATGTTTACCAGTGGTGTCTAAATTCCAGATTGGCAGTGAATGAATGGAACATTCTGTAGTGGAGATTCTAATGGTTTCTGAAGTCTCCGTTATGTGGACAGGAATATGAAGGTGCTGACCAGGTTGGAGTGGATCAGCAGTTGAACAGCAGGCCTGTGAGTAAGAACAGGCTGCTGAAAACCAGCATTTGGGTACTTGGATATTCACCAGTGGTGTAACGATATCCTGCCTGGAGTGGAAATTCTATGAATTCCAGATTGGTAGTGACTGAGAGGTACATTCTGTAGTGGAGATTCCAGTGATTTCTTATGTCTGGGTTGTGTGGACAGGAAAATGAAAAGCTGACCAGGATTGAGAGGATAGTCATTTGAACAGCACGTTTTCGAGTGTGAACAGGACGCTGAAAACCAGCATTGGGTTACCTGGACATTCAGCATTGGGTTATTTGGATAATTACAGTGGTGTAACAAAACCCTGCCTGGAGTGGAGATTCGATGAATTCCAGTTGGCAGGGAATGAATGGAAAATTCTCTAGTGAAGATTCCAATGATTTCTGAAGTCTGGGTTGTGTGTATTGGAAAATGAAGAGCTGACCATGTTTGAGTGTTTTATCATTTGAACAGCACACCAGCGAGTATGAACAGGCCACTGAAAACCAGCATTGTGTTAATTGGACATTCAGCAATTGTGTAACGAAAGCCAGCTTAGAGTGGTGATTCAATGATCTCCAGATTCCAGTGAATAAACGGAACATTCTGTAGTGGAGATTCCAATGATTTCTGAAGTTTGGGTTGTGTTGACAGGGAAAAGTAGAGCTGACCTGGGTTCAGTGGATAGCCACTTGAACAGCACGTCTGCGAGTGTGAACAGGACGCTGAAAACCAGCACTGTGGAACATGAATATTCAACAGTAGTGTAACGGAAGCCTGCCTGGAGTGGAGATTCAGATGAATTTCAGATTCGCAGTGAATGAATGGAACATTCTGTAGTAGAGATTCCAATGTTTTTTGAATTCTACGTTGTGTGTACAGGAAAATGAAGAGCTGACCAGGTTGGAGTGGAGAGCCAGCTGAGCAGCACGCCTTCGACTATGAACAGGCCGCTGAAAACCAGCATTGGGTTACGTGGACCATCAGCAGTGGTGTAACGAAATCCTGCCTGGAGTGGAGATTCGATGAATTCCAGATTGTCAGTAAATGAATGGAACATTCTGTAGTGGAGATTCTAATGTGTTCTGTAGTCTACATTATAATGACAGGAATATGAAGAGCTGACCAGGTTGGAGTGGATAGCCAGCTGAACAGTACGCCTGCGACTGTGAACAGGACGCTGAAAACCAGCACTGGGTTACTTGGACATTTACCAGTGGTGTAACGAAAGCCTGCCTGGAGTGGAGATTTACATGAATTCCAGATTCGTAGTGAATGAATGGAATATTCTGTAGGGGAGATTCCAATGATTCCTGGAGTCTGGATTGTATGGACAGGATAATGAAGACCTGCCCAGGGTGGGGTGGATAGCCTGTTGAATAGCACGCCTGTGAGTGTGAAAAGGCCTTTGAAAACCAGCATTGGATTACTTGGACATTCAGCAGTGGTGTAACTAAAGCCTGCCTGGAGGGGAGTTACGATGATCTCCAGATGGGCAGTGAATGAATGGAATATTCTGTAGTGGAGATTCCAGTGATTTCTGAATTCTGGGTATTGTGGACAGGAAAACAGAGCTGGCCAGGGTTGAGTGGATGGCAAGTTGAACAGCATGCCTGCGAGTATGAACAGGACGCTGAAATAAGCATTGGGTTAAATGGACATTCACCAGTGGTGTAACGAAAGCCTGCCTGGAGTGGAGATTCGATGAATTCCTGATTGGCATTGAATGAATGGAACATTCTGTAGTGGATATTCGAATGATTTCTGAAGTCTGGGTTGTGTGGACAGGAAAATGAAGAGGTGACCAGGATTGAGAGGATAGTCAGTTGAACAGCACGCCTTCGAGTGTGAACAGGACGCTGAAAACCAGCATTGGGTTACTTGGACATTCAGCAGTTATATAATGAAAGCCTGCCAGGAAAATGAAGAGTTGACCAGGTTGGAGTGCACAGCCAGTTGAATAGCACGTCTGCGACTGTTACCAGGCTGCAGGAATCCAGCATTGGGTTACGTGGATAATTACAGTGGTGTAAAGAAACCCTGCCTAGAGTGGAGATTTGATGAATTCCAGATTGGCAGGGAAAGAATGGAATATACTCTAGTGAAGATTCCAATGATTTCTGAAGTCTGGGTTCTGTGTACAGTATAATGAAGAGCTAACCATGTTTGAGTTGTTTATCATTTGAACAGCACGCCTGCGAGTATGAACAGGCCACTGAAAGCCAGCATTGGGTTACTTGAACATTCAGCTGTGGTGTAACGAAAGCCTGCTTGGAGTGGAAATTGGTAGAACTCCAGATTGGCAGAGAATGAATGGAACATTCTGTAGTGGAGATTCCAATGATTTCTGAAGTCTGGGTTGTGTTGACAGGAAAAAGTAGAGCTAACCAGGGTTCAGTGGATAGCCACTTGAACAGCACGTCTGCAAGTGTGAACAGGATGCTGAAAACCAGCACTGTGTAACTTGGACATTCAACAGTATTGTGATAAAAGCTTGCCTGGAGTGGAGATTCGATGAATTCCAGATTGGCAGTGAATGAATGGAAAATTATGTCGTGGAAATTCCAATGATTTCTGAAGTCTGGGTTGTGTTGACAGGAAAAAGGAGAGCTGACCAGGGTTTAGTGGATAGCCTCTTGAACAGCACGCCTGCGAGTGTGAACAGGATCCTGAAAACCAGCATTGTGTTACTTGGACATTCAATAGTGGAATACCAAAAGAATGCCTAGAGTCGAGATTCAGATGAATTCCAGATTCGCAGTGAATGAATGGAATATTCTGTAGTGGAGATTCCAATGATATCTGAAGCCTTGTTTGTATGGACAGGAAAATGAAGAGCTGACCAGGGTTGAGTGAATAGCCAATTGAACAGCGCACATGCGAGTGTGAACAGGCCGCTGAAAAAAAGCATTTTGTTATTTGGAAATTCCCCAGTTGTGTAACGAAAGCCAGCCTGGAATGGAGATCCGATGAATTCCAGATTCGCAGTGAATGAATGGAAAATTCTGTAGTGGAGATTCTAATGGTTTCTGAAGTCCAGGTTATGTTGACAGGAATATGAAGAGCTGACCAGGTTGGAGTGGATAGCCAGTTAAACCAAACGCCTGAGAGTGTGAACAGTCCGCTGAAAACCCGCATCGGGGTACTTGAATATTCAACAGTGGTGTAACGAAAGCCTGCCTGGAGTGGTGATTCGATGATCTCCAGATTGGCAGTGAATGAATGGAACATTCAGTAGTGGAGAGTCCAATGATTTCTGAAACCTGGGTTATGTGGACAGGAAAAGAAGGAGCTGACGACTGTGGAGTGGATAGCCAGTTTAACAGCACGCCTGCGAGTGTGAACAGGCTGCTGAAAACCAACATTGGGTTACTTGGATATTCAGCATTGTTGTAAAGAAATTCTGCCTGGAGTGGATATTCGATGAATTCCGGATTGGCAGAGAATAAATGGAACCTTCTGTAGTGGAAATTCTAATGATTTCTGAAATCTGGGTTGTGCGGACAGGAAAATGAATAGTTGACCAGGGTTCAGTGCATAACCAGTTCAACAGCACGCCTGTGAGTGTGAACAGGCCTCTGACAACCAACATTGGGTTACTTGGATATTCACCAGTAGGGTAACGGAAGCCTGACTGGAGTGGAATTTGGATGAATTCCAGATTGACAGTGCATGAATGGAACATTCTGTAGTGGAGTTTCTAATAGTTTCTGAAGTTTGGGTTATTTGGACTGGAAAATGAAAAGCTGAGCAGGGTTGTGTGGATAGCCATTTGTACAGAACAAATCTGATTGTGAACAGGACGTTGAAAACCAGCATTGGGTTACTTGGATATTCACCAGTGGTGGAATGATATCCTGCCTGGAGTGGAGATTCGATGAACTCCAGATTGGCAGTGAATGAATGGAACATTCTGTAGTGGAGAGTCCAATGATTTCTGAAGTCTGGGTTGTGTGGGCGGGCAATGAAAGAGCTGACCATGTGGAGTGGGGAGCCAGTTGAAAAGCATGCCTGCTACCATGACAGGGCACTGAAAACCAGCATTGGGTTACTTGGACATTCAGCAGGGGTGTAATGAAAACCTGCCTGGTGGGAAGATTCGATGATCTCCAGATTGACAGTGAATGAATGGATCATTCTGTAGTCGAGATTCCAATGATTTCTGAAGTCTGGTTTGTGTGGACAGGAAAATGGAGAGCTGACAGGGTTGAATTGATATCCAGTTGAATAGCACGCCTGCGAGTGAGAACAAGCCGCTGAAAACCAGCATTTTGTTGCTTGGACATTCACCACTGGTGTAACGAAAGCCTACATGGAGTGGAGATTCAATGAATTCCAGATTTGCAGTCAATGAATGGAGCATTCTTTAGTGGAGATTTTAATGGTTTCTGAAGTCTAGGTTATGTGGACAGGAATATGAAGAGCTGACCAGGTATGAGTGGATAGCCAGTTGAACAGCACTCCTGAGAAGGTGAACAGTCTGCTGAAAAACCGCAATGGGGTACTTGAATATTCACCAGTGGTGTAACGAAAGCCTCCCTGGAGTGGGGATTTGATGATCTCCACATTGGCAGTGAATGTATGGAACATTCAGAAGTGAATATTCCAATGATTTCTGAAATCTAGGTTAGGTGGACAGGAAATGAAAGAGCTGACAACCGTGTAGTGGATAGCCAGTTGAACAGCACGACTGTGACTGAGAACAGGACGCTGAAATTCAGCATTGGGTTACTTTGATATTGACCAGTAGTGTAACGAAAGCCTGCCTGGAGTGGAGATTCAGATGAATTCCAGATTGGCAGTGAATGAATGGAACATTCTGTATTGGAGATTCAAATGATTTCTGAAATCTCGGTTGTGTGGACAGGAAAATGAAGTGCAGACAAGTTTAGAGTCGATAGGCAGTTGAACAGCAGGCCTGCGAGTTTGAACAGGCCTTTGAAAACCAGAATTATGTCACTTTGACATTCAGCAGTGGTGTAACGAAAGCCTTCCTGGAGTGGAGATTCCATAATCTCCAGATTCCGGTGAATGAATGGTACATTGTTTTGTGGAGATTCCAATGATTTCTCAAATCTGGGTTATGCAGAGAGTAAATGAAAGAGGTGACCACTGTGGAGTGGATAGCATTTTGAACAGCACGCCTGGGACTTTAACAGAACCATGAAAATCAGCATTGGGTGACTTGGACATTGACCAGTGGTGTAACGAAAGCCTGCCTGGAGTGCAGATTCAAAGAACTCCAGATTGGCTGTGAATGAACGTTCTGTAGTGGAGATTCCAATGATTTCGGAAGTCTGGGTTCTGTGCACAGGAAAAGGAAGAGCTGTCCAGGTTGGAGTGGATAGCCAGTTGAACATCACACCTCCGAATGTGAACAGGAGGCTGAAAACCAGCATTGTGTTACTTGGACATTCACCAGTGGTGTAACGAAAGCCTTCCTGGAGTGGAGATTCCATAATCTCCAGATTCCGGTGAATGAATGGTACATTGTTTTGTGGAGATTCCAATGATTTCTCAAATCTGGGTTATGCAGAGAGTAAATGAAAGAGGTGACCACTGTGGAGTGGATAGCATTTTGAACAGCACGCCTGGGACTTTAACAGAACCATGAAAATCAGCATTGGGTGACTTGGACATTGACCAGTGGTGTAACGAAAGCCTGCCTGGAGTGCAGATTCAAAGAACTCCAGATTGGCTGTGAATGAACGTTCTGTAGTGGAGATTCCAATGATTTCGGAAGTCTGGGTTCTGTGCACAGGAAAAGGAAGAGCTGTCCAGGTTGGAGTGGATAGCCAGTTGAACATCACACCTCCGAATGTGAACAGGAGGCTGAAAACCAGCATTGGGTTACTTGGACATTCACCAGTGTAGTAACGAAAGCCAGCCACGAGTGGAGATTCCATGAATTCCAGATTGGAAGTTACTAAATGGATCATTCTGTAGTGGAGATTCCAAAGGTTTCTGAATTCTACATTGTGCGGACAGGAAAATGAAGAGCTGTCCAGGTTCACTGGATAGCCAGTTGACCAGCACGCCTGCATATGTGAAGAGGACACTGAAAACCAGCATTGGGTTACTTGGATATTTGAAGTGGTGTAACTAATGCCTGCTTGGAGTGGAGATTCGATGATCTCCAGATTCCAGTGAATTAATGGAACATTCTGTAGTGGAGATTCCAATGGTTTCTGAAATCTGGTGTGTGGGAAAGGAAAATGAAGAGCTGACCAGGGTTCAGTGGACAGCAATTTGGACAGCACGCCTGCGAGTGTGAAAAGGTCTCTGAAAACCAGCATTGGTATACTTGGACATTCTGCAATGGTGTAACAGATGCCTGCCTGGAGTGGAGATTCGATGATCTCCTGATTCCAGTGAATGAATGAAACATTCTGTAGTGGAGATTCCAAAGATTTCTGAAGTCTTGGTTGTGTGGACAGGAAATGAACGAGCTGACCACTGTGGAGTGCATAGCCATTTGAACAGAATACCTGCGAGTGTTAACAGGACGCTGAAAACCAGCATTGGGTTGCTGGGACATTCACCCGTGGTGTAACAAAATCCTGCCTGGACTGAAGATTCAGATGAATTCCAGATTCGAAATGAATGAATGGAACATTTTATAGTGGAGATTCCAATGATTTCTGAATTGGAATATCTGATTCTGATTTCCTTTGGGTTGTGTGGACAGGAAATTGAAGAGCTGACCAGGTTGAAATAGATAGCCGTTGAATAGCATGCCTGCGAGTGTGAACAGGACGCTGAAAGCCACCATTGTGTTACTTGGACATTCAACAGTAGTGTAAGGAAAACCTGCCTTCAGTATAGATTGAGATGAATTCCAAGTTGGCAGTGAATGAATGGAACATTCTGTACTGGATATTCCAATGACTTCTGAAGACTGGGTTGTGTGGACGGGAAAATGAAGAGCTGACCAGGGTTGAGTAGATAGCGAGTTGAACTGCACGCCTGCGATTGTGAACAGGACACTGAAAATCAGCATTAGGTGACTTGGACATTCACCAGTGGTGTAATGTAAGCCTGCCTGGAGTGGAGATTCGATAAATTTCACATTGGCAGTGAATGAATGGAACATTCTGTAGTGGAGATTCTAATGGTTTCTGAAGTCTGGGTTATGTGGACAGAAAAATGAAGAGCTGACCAGTGTTGAGTAGATAGTCAGTTAAACAGCACGCATCCGAGTGTGAACAGGACAATGAAAACCAGCATTGGGTTACTTGGACATTCACCAGTGGTGTAATGAAAGCCTAACTGGAGTGGAGATTCGATGAACTCCAGATTGGCAGTGAATGAATGGAACATTCTGTACTGGAGATTCCAATGATTTCTGAAGTCTTGGTTGTGTGGACAGGAAATGAATGAGTTGACCACTGTGGAGTGCATAGCCAGTTGAACAGAATACATGCGAGTGTTAACAGGACGCTGAAAACCAGCATTGGGTTACTGGGACATTCACCCGTGGTGTAACGAAATCCTGCCTGGACTGATGATTCAGATGAATTCCAGATTCAAAGTGAATGAATGGAACATTTTATAGTGGAGATTCCAATGATTTCTGAAGTATGGGTTGTGTGGACAGGAAATAAAATAACTGACCACTGTGGAGTTGATAACTAGTAGAACAGCACGCATGCGAGTGTGAACAGGACGCTGAAAACCAGCATTGGGTTATTTGGACATTCACCAGTGTTGTAACGAAAGCCAGCCTCGAGTGGAGATTCCATCAATTCCAGATTGGTAGTTACTAAATGGAAAATTCTGTAGTGTAGATTCCAAAGGTTTCTGAATTCTACGTTGTGTGAACAGGAAAATGAAGTGCTGACAAGGTTCAGTGGATAGCCAGTTGACCAGCACGCCTGCAAATGTGAACAGGACGCTGAAAGCCAGCATTGGGTTAATTGGACATGCGCTGTGGTGTAACTAATGCCTGCTTGGAGTGGAGATTCGATGATCTCCAGATTCCAGTGAGTTAATGGAACATTCTGTAGTGGAGATTCCAATGGTTTCTGAAATCTGGTTTGTGGGAAAGGAAAATGAAGAGCTGGCCAGGGTTCAGTGGACAGCCAGTTGAACAGCACGCCTGAGAGTGTTAGGAGGCCTCTGAAAACCATCATTGGGATACTTGGACATTCAGCAGTGGTGTAACAGAAGCCTGCCTGGAGTAGAGATTCGATGATCTCATGATTCCAGTGAATGAATGGAACGTTCTGTAGTGGAGATTCCAATGATTTCTGAAGTCTTGGTTGTGTGGACAAGAAATGAACGAGCTGACCACTGTGGAGTGGATAGCCAGTTGAACAGCAAGCCTGCGACTGTGAACAGGATGCTGAAAACTAGCATGGGGTTGCTTGGACATTCACCATTCGTGTAACGAAAACCTACCTGTAGTGGAGATTCAGAGGAATTCCAGATTCGCAGTGCATTAAATGAACATTCTGTAGTGGAGATTCCAATGATTTCTGAAGAATGGGTTGTGTGGAAAATAATTTGAAGAGCTGACCAGAGTTCAGTGGATAGCCAGTTGAACAGTAAGCCTGCGAGTGTGAACAGGACGCTGAAAACCAGCATTGTGTTACTTGGACATTCAACAGTCGTGTAACGAAAGCCTGCCTGGAGTGGAGATTCAGATGAATTCCAGATTGGCTGTGAAGGAATGGAACATTCTGGATTGAAGATTCCAATGATTTCTTTTGCCTGGGTTGTGTGGACGGGAAAAAGAAGAGCTGACCAGGGTTTAGTGGATAGCCACTTGAACAGCACGCCTGCGAATGTGAAAAGGCCTCTGAAAACCAGCATTGTGTTACTTGGACATTCAGCAGTGGTGTAACGAAAGCCTGCCTGCAATGGAGATTCGATGATCTCCAGATTGGCAGTGAATGAATGGAACATTCTGTAATGGAGATTCCAATGATTTCTGAAATCTGGGTTGTATTGACAGGAAAATGAAGAGCAGACCAGGTTAGCGTGGATATCGAGTTGAACAGCACGCCTGCAAGTGTGGACAGGCCGCTGAAAACCAGCATTGGGTTGCTTGGATATTCACCAGTGGTTTAACGAAAGCCTGTCTGGAGTTGAGATTTGACGATCTCCAGATTAGCAGTGAATGAATGGAACAGTCAGTAGTGTAGATTCCAATGATTTCTGTAGACTGGGTTGTGTGGACAGGAAATGAAATATCTGACCACTGTGGCATGGATAGCCAGTTGAACAGCAGGCCTGCAAGTGTGAACAGGCCTCTGAAATGCATCATTGTGTTACTTGGACATTCAGCAGTGGTGTAAGAAAAGCCTGCCTGTACTGGAGATTCGATGATCTCCAGATTGGCAGTGAATGAATGTAACATTCTGTAGTGGAGTTTGCAATGATTTCTGAAGTCTGGTTTGTGTCGATAGGAAAAGAAAGAGCTGACCACTGTGGAGTTGATAGCCAATTGAACAGCAAGGCTGTGAGTGTATAAACGACGCTGAAAACCAGTATTAGGTTACTTCGACATTGAGCAGTGGTATAACGAAATCCTGCCTGGAGTGGGGATTCGATGAATACCAGATTGGCAGTGAATGAATGGAACATACTGTAGTGGAAATTCCAATGATTTCTGAAGTCGGTGTTGTGTCGACAGGAAAATGAAGAGCTGACCAGGGTTGATTGGATAGTCAGCTGAACAGCACGCCTTCAAGTGTGAACAGAAAGCTGAAAACCAACGTTGGGTTACTTCGACATTCACCAATGGTGTAACGAAAGACTTCCTGGAGTGGAAATTCCATGAATTTTAGAGTGGCCGTGAATGAATGGAACATTCTGTAGTGGAGATTCCAATGATTTCTGAATTCTACATTGCGAGGACAAGAAAATAAAGAGCTGACCAGGGTTCAGTGTTTAGTCAGTTCAACAGCACTCCTGCTAGTGTAAACGGGCATCTGGAATCCAACAATGGGTTACTTGGACATTCAGCAGTAGTATAACGAGAGCCTGCCTGGAATGGAGATTCAGATGATTTCCATGTTTGCAGTGAATGAATGGAATATTCTGTAGTGGAGATTCTAATGTTTTCTGAAGTCTGGGTAATGTGGACAGGAACATGAAGAGCTTACAAGGGTTGAGTGGATAGCCAGTTGAACCGCACGCCTACATGTGTGAAGACGCCTCTGAAAACCAGCATTGCTTTACTTGGACATGCAGCAGGGTTATAACGAAAGCCTGCCTCTCATGGAGATTCGATGATGTCCACATTGGCAGTGAATGAATGGAACATTCTGTAGTGGAGATTCCAATGAGTTCTGAAGTATGGGAAGTGTGGACAGGAAATGAAAGAGCTTACCACTGTCAAGTGGATAGCCAGTTGAACAGCACGCCTGCGAGTGTGAACAGGCGTCTGCAAAACCAGCATTGTGTTACTTGGACATTCACGAGTGTTGCAACAAAAACCTGCCTGGAGTGCAGATTCGACGAATTCCAGATTGTCAGTGAATGAATGGAACATTCTGTAGTGGAGATTCCTATGGTTTCTGAAGTCTGGTTTGTGTGGACAGGAAAAGAAAGAGCTGACCACTCTGGAGTGGATAGCCAGTTGAATAGCACTCCTGCGAGTGTGAACAGGACGCTGAATACCAGCATTGGGTTAGCTGGATATTCACCCGTGGTTTAACGAAAGCCTGCTTGGAGTGGAGATTCAGATGAATTCCAGATACGAAGTGAATGAATGGCACATTCTGTAGTGGAGATTTCAATGATTTCTGAAGTCTGCGTTGTGCGGACAGGAAAAGAAAGAGCTGACGACTCTGGAGTTGATAGCCAGTTGAACAGCACACCTGCGAGTGTGAACAAGATGATAAAAACCAGCATTGGGTTACTTGGACATTCACCAGTGGTGTAACGAAAGCCTGCCTGGAGTGGAGATTCAGATGAATTCCACATTCGTAGTGAATGAATGGAGCATTCTGTCGTAGAGATTCCAACTTTTTCTGAAGTCAGGGTTGTCTGGACAGAAAAATGAAGAGCAGACCAGGTTTGAGTGGATAGCCAGTTGAACAACAGACCTTCGAGTTTGAACAGGCTGCTGATCACCAGCATTGCGTTACTTGGATATTCACCAGTGGTGTAATGAAAACTTGCCTGGAGTGGAGATTCGGTGAATTCCAGATTGGCAGTGAATGAATGGAACATTCTTATTGGAGATTCCAATTATTTCTGAAGTTTGAGTTGTGGATAGGAATATGAAGAGCTGACTAGGGTGGAGTGGAGAGCGAGTTGATCAGCACGCCTCGAGTGTGAACAGGCCATGGAAACCAGCATTGGGGAACTTGGATATTAACCAGTGGTGTAAAGAAAACCTGCCTGGCGTGGAGATTCGATGAATTCCAGATTGGCAGTTAATGAATGGAAATTCTGTAGTGGAGATTCCAATGATTTCTGAATTTTGACTTGTATTGAACGGAAAATGAAGAGCAGAGCAGGTTAGCGTGGATAAACGAGTTGAACAGGAGGCCTGTGAATTTGAACAGGCAGCTCAAAACCAGCAATGGGTTACTTGTATGTTCACTATTGCTGTAACGAAATCCTGCCTGGATTTGAGATTCAATATATTCCAGATAGGCAGTGAATGAATAGATTATTCTGTAGTGGAGATTCGAATGATTTTTGAAGCTTGGTTTGTGTGGATAGGAAAATGAAAAGCTGACCAGGTGGAGTGGATAGCCAGTTTAACAGCAGGCCTGCGAGTGTTAACAGGATGCTGATAACCAGCATTGGGTTACGTGGACATTCACCAGTGGTTTAACGAAAGTCTCCACTACAGTGGAGATTCAGATGGATTCCAGATTCGTAGTGAATGAATGGAACAGTCTGTAGTGGAGATTCCAATGATTTCTGAAGTCTGTGTTGCGTGGACAGGAAAATGAAGAACAGACCAGTTGAGAGTGGATAGCCAGTTGAACAGAAGGCCTGCGAGTTTTTAACAGGCTGCTGATAACCAGCATTGCGTTACTTAGATATTCACCAGTGGTGTAACGAAAACCTGCCTGGAGTGTAGATTCGCTGAAGTCCAGATTGGAAGTGAAAGTATGGAACATTCTGTAGTGGAAATTCCAATGAATTCTGAAGCCTGGTTTTTGTTAACAGGAAAATGAAGAGCTGACCAGTTGGAGTGGATAGCCAGTTGAACAGCAGGCCTGTGAGTATGATCAGGCCTCTGCAAACCAGCATTGGGTTACTTGGACATTCAGCAGTGGTGTAATGTAAGCCTGCCTGGAGTGGAGATTCGATGATCTCCAGATTGGAAGTGAATGAATGGAACATTCTGTCGTGGAGATTCCAATGATTTCGTAAGTTTGGGTTGTGTGAATACGAAAATAAAGCCAGTTGAAGAGCACACCTTCGATTGTGAACAGGCCGCTGAAAACCAGCATTGGCGTACTATGATATTCAGCAGTGTTGTAACCAAATCCTGCCTGGAGTGGAGATTTGACCAATTCCAGATTGTCAGTGAATGAATGGAACATTCTGTTTTGGAGATTTCTATGGTTTCTGTAGTCTGGTTTGTGTGGACAGGAAAAGAAAGAGCAGACAACTGTGGAGTGGATAGCCAGTTGAACAGCACGCCAGCGAGTGTCAATAGGACGCTGAAAATCAGCATTGTGTTACTTGGATATTCACCAGTAGTGTAACGAAAGTCAGCCTGGAGTAGAGGTTCAGATGGATTCCAGTTTCGCCGTAAATGAATGGAACATTCTATAGTGGAGATACCAATGATTTCAGAACTCTAGTTTATGTGCACCAGGAAATGAAGTGCTGACCAGAGTGGAGTGGGTAGCCAGTGAAAACCACGCCTGCGGTATGTGAACAGGCCGCTGAAAACTAGCATTGGGTTACTGGGACATGCAGAAGAATCCCTACCCTGACGAGTTTTAGAGGTATACAATCGTGACCACCAGTGTGTGGCGTTGACCGGGAGAGTACCATATGGTTTCGATTGATTTAGAAGTCGATGCACACCAGGTCTGGTAGGAGTGGAAGGGATGATGAAAACTTCGGCTTAATTGAGTGCACAGGCAGATGAAAACCAGATATGTAGGTGTTGATATTTAGATGGACTGAGGTGGCTAGGTAGTGTGGCAGTGTTCATGAACAGAATACTATATTCGACTGGATTCAGAACTGAACAGCAGGCCTGGGGAGAGTTGAAAGCAAATGCTCAATTGGCAGATTTCGAATTCGACTTGATTTCATGGAGAACTAGAAGAAACGCAGGTCTAATACATTGGATATTCAGATGAATTCACTACTCAGCAGTGTGGATCGCTTTCACTCTGCCAGTCCCTTGAACTTCATTGATTTGCTGGCGCTGTTCAGTAGCGTCATCATTTGGAGACTTGTGGTGACTGTAATTTTGGCATATGGAATATTTCACGGGTTTCTCGCCAGTCTTTGCCACGAGGACCAGATACTCTTGGTAGCTTCCCGGTCTCTCTGAGAGTAAGAGGAATTGAACCCTGCTCGGCAAGGCTGGTTGCTTGACGCACTCGTCCTACTGCTGTGCTTTCACGCCAGAATCGAAATGTGCATAGGAAGATGAAAAGCAGCCCATGTATGATTTTAGAGTTCAGATTCAGATGACTTCAAGTTTCTGGGTTGACGCACCAGTGCTCTTACGAATGCCTGTGAAAAATGGATATTCAATGTATTCCAGAATCGCAGTGAATGACTGGAACATTCTGCAATGGATATTCCAATGATTTCTGATGTCTGGGTAGTGTGTACAGGAAAATGAAAAGCTCACCAGGGTGGAGTGGATAGCCAGTGATCAGCACAGGCCGCTGAAAACCATCACTGGGTTACTTGGACATTCACCAGTGGTGTAACGAAAACTTGCCTGGAATTGAGATCCGATGAACACCAGATTGGCAGTGAATGAATGGAACATTTTCTAGAGAAGACTCAAATGATTTCTGAAGCCTGGCTTGTGTGCCAGGAATAAGAAGAGCTGACCAGGCTGGAGTGGATAGCCAGTTGAACAGCACGCCTGCGAGTGTGAACAGGACGCTCAAAAACAGCATTGGGTTACTTGGATAATCACCAGTGGTATAACAAAAGCCTGCCTCGAGTCAAGATACGATGAATTCCAGATTGGCAGTGAATGATTGGAAAATATTGTAATGGAGATTCCAATGTTTTCTGAAGTCAAGTTTGTGTGTACACAAAATTGAAGATCTGAACAGGGTGGAGTGTATAGTCAGTTGAAGAGCACGTCTGCGAGTGAGAACAGGACGCTGAAAACCAGCATTGGGTTACTTGGACATTCACCACTGGTGTAAGGAAAGCCTGCATAGATTGGAGATTCAGATGAATTCCACATTAGCAGCATATAAATGGAACATACTGTAGTAGAGATTCCAATGATTTCTGAAGTCTGGGTTGTGTGGACAGGAAAATAAAGAGCTAACCAGGTAGGAGTGGATATCCAGTTGAACAGCACACCAGAGAGTGTGAATAGGCTGCTGAAAACCATCACTGGGTTACTTAGATATTCACCAGTGGTGTAAAGAAAGCCTGCCTGGATGGGAGATTCGATGAATTCCGGATCGCAGTGAATGAATAGAACATTCTGTATTGGAGATTCCAATGATTTCTGAAGACTGGATTGTGGGGACAGGAAAATGAAGTGATGACCAGGGTTGAGTGGATAGTCCAGGCTGGCTGCGTGATGTACACGTCCTACTGCTGTGCTTTCGCACCAGAATGGGAGTGTGGATAGGAAGATGAAAAGCAGCCCATGAATTATTTTAAAGTGCTGATTCAGATGATTTCAAGTTTCTGAGTAGACATACCAGTGCTGTAACGAATGCCTACTCAGAGTGCAGATTTAGATGTATTCCAGACTAGCAGTGAATGAATGGAACATTCTGTAGTGGAGATTCCAATGATTTCTGATGTCTGAGTTGTGTGGACAGGAAAAGGAAGAGCTGACCAGGGTGCAGTGGAGAGCCAGTGAACAGCACAGGCCGCTGAAAACCAGCATTGGGTTACTTGGACATTCACCAGTGGTGTAACAAAAGCCTGCCTGGAGTGCAGATTCAGATGAATTTCAGATTCGCAGTAAATTAATTGAATTGAGTTGATAGCTAGTTGAACAGCACGCCTGTGAGTGTGAACAGGCCGCTGAAAACCAGCATTGGGTTACTTGGATATTCACCAGTGGTGTAACAAAAGCCTGCCTGGAGTGGAGATTCAGATTAATTCCGGGTACGCAGAGAATAAATGGAACATTCCGTAGGGATATTCCAATGATTTCTGAAGTCTGGGTTGTATTGACAGGAAAATGAAGAGGAGATCAAGTTATAGTGGATAGCCAGTTGAACAGCAGGCCTGCGAGTTTGAACAGGGTGCTGAAATCCAGCATTGGGTTACATGGACGTTTACCAGTGTTGTAACGAAATTCTGCCTGAAGTGGAGACTCGATGAATTCCAGATTGGCATTGAATGAATTGAACATTCTGTAGTGGAGAGTCCAATGATTTCTGAAGTCTGGTTTGTGTGTACAGGAAAATGAAGAGCTGACGGGGGTTGAGTGGATAGCCTGTTGAACAGCATGTTTGCGAGTGTGAACAGACCGCTGAAAACCAGCATTGGATACTTGGACATTCACCAGTGCTGTAATGAAACACTGCCTGGAATGGAGATTCGAAGAACTCAAGATTGGCAGTGAATGAATGGAGCATTCTTTAGTGGATATTCCAATGAGTTCTGAAATCTGAGTTGTGTAGATAGGAAAATGAAGAGGTGAGCAGGGTGGAGTGGATAGCCAATTGAACAGCACGCCTACGAGTGTGAAAAGGCCACTGAAATCCAGCATTGGGTTACTTGGACATTCACCAGTGGTAAAACGAAAGCCTGCCTGGAGTGGAGATTCAGATGAATACCAGATTCGCAGTGAATGAATGGAACATTCTGTAGTGGAGATACCAATGATTTCAGAACTCTGGGTTATGAATACCAGGAAATGAAGACCTGAGCAGGGTGGAGTGGATAGCCAGTGAACACAACGCCTCCGGTTTTTGAACAGGCTGCTGACCACCAGCATTGGGTTACTGGGATATGCAGAGGAATCCCAACCCTGACAAGTTTTGGAGGCATAGGATCATCACCACCACTGTTGGCGTTGACCGGGAGAGTTCCATATGGTTTCGATTGATTCAGAGGTCGATGCACACCAGGCCTGGGTAGAGTGGACAGGATGATGAAAACGTCGGCTTGATTGAGTGCACAGGCAGATGAAAACCAGATATGTAGGTGTTGATATTTTGATGAACTCAAGTCGCTCGCTATTGTGGAAGGGTTTATAAACAGAATACTATATTCGACTCGATAGGGAGCTGAACAGGAGGATTGGGGAGAGTTGACAGAAATGCTCACTTGGCAGATTCCAAATTCGACTCGATTTCGTGGAGAACGAGGAGAAATCAAGGCCTAATACATTGGATTTTGAGATGAATTTACTACTCAGCAGTGCGGATCGCTGTCACTCTCCAAGTCCTCCCGGAGTATATTCATTTGCTGGCACGGTTCAGTAACATCTTCGTTTGGAGACTTGTGTTGACTGTAATTTCGTCATATGGAATACTTCACGGTTGTCTTGCCAGGCTTTGCCATGAGGGCCAGATACTCTCAATTGTTTCCCGAGCTCTCTGAGAGGGTGAGGAACTGAACCGGGGTCGGCCAGGTTGTCGGTGTGACACACACGTCCTACTCTGTGCTTTTACGACAGAATGGCAGTGTGGATAGGAAGAAGATAAGCAACCCATAAAGGATTTTAGAGTGCTGATTCAGATGATGTCAAGTTTCTGGGTGCATCACCAGTGCTGTAACAAATGCCTGCGTAGAGTGGAGATTCAACTGTATTCCAGACTCGCAGTGAATGACCAGAACATTCTGTAGTGGAGATTCCAATGATTTCTGAAGTCTGGGTTGTGTGGACAGGAAAATTAAGAGATGACCAGGGTGGAGTGGATAGCCAGTTGAACAGCACGCCTGCGAGTGTGAACGGGCCGCTGAATCCCAGCATTGGGTTACTTGGGCATTCACCAGTGGTATAACGAAAGCATGACTGGAGTGGAGATTCAGATGAATTCCAGATTCTCAGTGAATGGATGGAATATTCCGTAGTGGAGATACCAATTACTTCAGAACTCAGGGTGTGGGCACCAGGATGTGAAGAGCTGACCAAGGTAGATTAGATAGCCAGTTACCACCATGCCTGCGGTATGTGAACAGGCCGATGACCACTAGCATTGGGTTACTGGGACATGCAGAAGAATCTCAAACCTGATGAGTTTTAGAGGCATAAGATCATCACCACCACTGGGTGGCATGGACCAGCACAGTAACATAGGGTTTCGATTGATTCAGAGGTGGATGCACAGCCTGACTGTTTAGAGTGGACAGGGTGATGAAAACTTCCGCTTGATTTAGTGCACAGGCAGATGAAAACCTGATATGTAGGTGTTGATATTTAGATGAACTCAGGTCTCTCGGTTGTGTGGCAGGATCAATGAACAGACTACTATATTCGACTGAATAGCGAGCTAAAGAGCAGGCCTGGAGAGAGTTGACAGCAAATGCTCACTTGGCAGATTTCGAATTCGACTCGATTTCGTGTAGAACGAGAAGAAATGCAGGCCTAATACATTGGATATTGAGATTAAATCACTCCTCATAGTATGGATCGCTGTCACACTCCCAGTTCTCCCGGACTTCATTGATTTGCTGGCGCGGTTCAGTAACGTCTTCGTTTGGAGACTTGTGGTGACTGTAATTTTGGCTTATGGAATATGTCACGGGTGGCTTGCCGGGCGTTGCCGGGAGGACCAGATACTCGCGGTAGCTTCCTGGGCTTTTCGATGGCGAGGAATTGAACCCGGCTACGTCAGGCTGGCTGCGTGAGACACACGACCTACTGCTCTGCTTTCGCGCCAGAATGGCAGTATGGATAAGAAGATGAAAAGCAGCCCATGGATGATTTCAGAGTGCAGATTCATATGATTTCAAGTTTCTGGGTAGACTCACCAGTGCT
Source organism: Sorex fumeus (assembly GCF_029834395.1). Taxonomy (NCBI): domain Eukaryota; kingdom Metazoa; phylum Chordata; class Mammalia; order Eulipotyphla; family Soricidae; genus Sorex; species Sorex fumeus. The sequence continues at coordinate 1,612,251 of NW_026606140.1, read as the reverse complement.
GTAACGAATGTCTGCGTAGAGAAGAGATTCAGATGTATTTCTGACTCTCATTGAATGACCGGAACATTCTGTAGTGGAGATTCCAATGTTTTCTGATATCTGGGTGTTGTGGACAGGAAAATGAAGAGCTGACCACGGTGGACTAGATAGCCTGTGAACAGAACGGCTGCGAGTGTAAAGAGGCAGCTAAAAACCAGCATTGGGTTACTGGGACATTCACCAGTGGTGTAACGGAAGCATGCCTGGAGTGGAGTTTCAGATGATTTCCAGATTGGCAGTGAATTAATGCAACATACTCTAGTGGAGATACTAATGATTTCTGATGTCTGTGTTGTGTAGATACGAAAAAGGAGAACTGACCAGGGTGGAGTAGATAGCCAGTTGAACAGCACGCCTGGGAGTGTGAACAGACCGCTGGAAATCGGCATTGGGTTACTTGGACATGAACTAGTCGTGTAACGGAAGCCTGCATGGAGTGGAGATTCGATGAGCTCCAGATTGGCGGTGAATGTATGGACCATTCTGTAGTGGAGATTCCAATGATTCCTGAAGTCTGGGCAGTGTGGACAAGAAAATGAGGAGCTTACCAGGGTTGAGTGGATAGCCAGTTAACAGCACGGCTGTGAGTGTTAACAGGCTGCTGAAATCCAGCATTGGTTACTTGGACATTCACCAGTGGTGTAACGAAAGCCTGCCTGGAGTGGAGATTCAGATGAATTCCAGATTGGCAGTGAATGAATGGAACATTCTATACTGGAGATTTTCAATTGTTTCTGAAGTCTGGGTTGTCTGGACAGGAAAAAGAAGAGCTGACCAGGGTGGAGTGGATAGCCAGTTTAACAGCACGCCTGTGAGTGTGAACAGACAGCTGAAAATCAGCTTTGGGTTACTTGAACATAAACTAGTGTGTAACGATAGCCTGCCTGGAGAGGAGATTCGATGAACTCCAGATTGGCAGTGAATGAATGGAACATTCTGTATTGGATATTCCAATGATTTCTGAAGTCTGGGTTGTGTTGACAGGAAAGTGAAGAGCTGACCAGGGTGGAGTGGATAGCCAGTTGAACAGCACACCTGCGATTGTGAACAGAACGTTGAACACCAGCATTCGGTTACTTGGATATTCACCAGTGAGGTAACGAAATCCTGCCTGTAGTGGAGATTCAGATGAATTCCAGATGGGCAATGAATGAATGGAACATTCTGTAGTGGAGATTCTAATGGTTTCTGAAGTCCAGTTTATGTGGACAGGAAAATGTAGAGCTGACCAGGGTGGTGTGGATAGCCAGTTGTACAGCACACCTGCGAGGCTGAATGGCCACTGAAAACCAGCATTGGGTTACTTGGACATTCACCAGTGGTGTATAGAAAGCCTGCCTGGAATGTAGATTCAGATGAATTCTAGATTCACAGTGAATGAATGGAACATTCTGTAGTGGCGATACCAATGATTTCATAACTCTGGGTTATGGGCACCAGGAAATGAAGAGCTGACCAGGGTAGAGTGGACAGCCAGTGAACACCAGGCCTGTGGGTTGTGAACAGGCCGCTGACCACTAGCATTGGGTTACTGGGACATGCAGAAAAATCCCAACCCTGACGAGTTTTAGAGGCATACAATCATCACCCCCACTAGGTGGCATTGACTGGGACAGTACCATATGGTTTCGATTGATTCAGAAGTCTATGCACACCAGGCCTGGTTACAGTGGACGGGATGATGAAAACTTAGTCTTGATTGAGTGCACAGTATGATGAAAACCAGATATGTAGGTGTTGAAATTTAGAGGAACTCAGGTCTCTAGATGTGTGGCAGGGTTAATGAACAGAATACTATATTCGACTGGATAGGTAGCAGAACAGCAGGTCTGGGGAGAGTTGACAGCAAATGCACACATGACAGATTTCTATTTTGACTTGATTTCGTGGAGAACGAGAAGAAACGCAGGCGTAATACATTGGATTTTGAGATGAATTGACTGTTGCTCTCCCAGTCCTGCAGGACTTCATTGAATTGCTGACATGGTTCAGTAGCGTCTTCGTTTGGTGAATTGTGTTGACTGTAATTTTGGCATATGGAATATTTCAGGAGTGTCTTGCCAGTATTTGCCTCGAGGGCCAGATTCCCTCGGTAGCTTCCCGAGCTCTCTGAGAGGGCGAGGATTTGAACCTTGCTCAGGCAGATTCGATGAACTCAAGATTGGCAGTGATTGAATGGAACATTCTGTAGTCTAGATTCCTATGCATTCTGAAATCTGGGTTTTGAGTACAGGAAAATGAAGACCTGAGCAGAGAGCTGTGGATAGCCAGTTGAACAGCACCCCTCCGAGGGTGAACAGGCCGCTGAAAACCAGCATTGGGTTACTTTGACATTAACTAGTGGTGTAACGAATGCCTGCCTGGAGTGGAGATATAATGAACTCCAGATTGGCAGTGAATGAATGGAACATTCTTTAGTGGAGATTCCAATGATTTCTGATGTCTGGGTTGTGTGGAAAGGAAACTGGAAAGCTGACAACAGTGGAGTGGATAGCGAGTTGAACAGCACGCCTGCGAGTGTGAACAGACCGCTGAAAACCAGCATTAGGTTACTTGGACATTCACTATCGGTGTAACGAAAGCCTACCGGGAGTGGAGATTTGATGAATTCCAGATTGGCAGTGAATGAATGGAAAATTCTGCAGTGGAGATTCCAATTTATGAAATCTGGGTTGTGTGGACAGGAAAATGAAGAGCTGACCAGGGAGATGTGTATAGCCAGTTGAACAGCACGCCTGCGAGAGTGAATAGGCCATTTAAAACCAGCATTGGGTTACTTGGACATTCACACGTATTGTAACGATTGCATGGTTGGAGTGGAGATTTGATGAAATCCAGAATGGCAGTGATTGAATGGAACGTTCTGTAGTGGAGATTCCAGTGAATTCTGAAATCTGGGTTGTGTGTACAGGAAAACGAAGAGCTGACCAGTTTGGAGTGGATAACCAGTTGAACAGCACGCCTACAAGTGTGAACAGACCACTGAAAACCAGCATTGCGTTAATTGGACATTCACTAGTGGTGTAATGAAAGGCTGCCTGGAGTGGAGATTCGATAAATTCCAGAATGCATGTGAATGAATGGAACATTCCTTAGTGGAGATTCCAATTATTTCTGAAGTCTGGGTTGTGTGGACAGGAAAATGAAGAGCTGACCAGGGTTGAATGGAGAGCCAGTTGAACAGCAGGCCCGCAAGAGTGATCAGAGCGCTAAAATACAGCATTGGGTGACTTGGATATTCAGCAGTGGTGTAACGAAGCCTGCATGAAGTGGTGATTCAGATGAATTCCAGATTCGGAGTGAATGAATGGAACATTCTGTAGTGGAGATTCCAATGATGTCTGTAGTCTGGGTTTTGTGGACAGGAAAATGAAGAGCTGACCAGGTTGGAGTGGCTAGTCAGTTGAAGAGCACACTTGCGAGTGGGAATAGGCCGCTGAAAACCAGTACTGTGGTACTTGGATATTCACCAGTGGTGTAAAGTCATCCTGCCTGGAATGGATATTCGATGAATTCTATATTGGCAGTGAATGAATGGAACATTCTGTCGTGCATATTCCAATGATTTCTGAAGCCTGGAATGTGTAGACATGAAAAGAAAGAGCTGACTACTGTGGAATGGATAGCCAGTTGAACAGCAAGCTTGCGATTGTGAACAGGACGCTGAAAACCAGCATTCTTTTACTTGCACATTCACAAGTGCTGTAACGGAAGCCTTCCTGGAGCAGAGATTCAGATGAATTCCAGATTCACAGTGAATGAATGGAACATTCTGTAGTGCAGATTCCAATGATTTATGAAGTCTGGGTTGTGTGTACAGGAAAATGAAGAGCAGACCAGTTTTAGCGTGGATAGCCAGTTGAACAGAAGGCCTGCGAGTTTGAACTGGATGCTGAAAACCAGCATTGGGTTACTTTGATATTTACCAGTGGTGTAACGACATTCTGCCTTAAGAGGAGTTTCAATTAATTCCAGATTGGCAGTAAATGAATGGAACTTTCTGTAGGGGAGAATCCAGTGATTTCTGAAGTCTTGGTTGTGTGGATAGGAAAATGAAGAGCTGACCAGGGTAAAGTGGATAGCCAGTTGAACAACAGGGCAGCGAGTGTGAACTGGAAGCTGAAAATCAGCATTAGGTTACTTGGTCATTCAGGAGTGGGGTAAGGAATGCTTGCCTGGAGTGGAGATTCAGATGAATTCCAGATTCGCAGTGAATGAATGGAACTTTCTATAGTGGAACTTCCCAGGATTTCTGAAGTTTTAGGTTGTGTGGACAGAAAATGAAGAGCAGACCAGGTTAGAGTGCATAGCCAGTTGAACAGCAGGCCTCGGAGTTTGAACAGGAGGCTGAAAACCAGCATTGGGTTTCTTGGGAATTCACCAATGGTGTAACAAAATCCTGCCTGTAGTGGATATTCGAAGAATTCAAAGAATGAGCTGACCACTGTTGAGTGGATAGCTAATTGAACAGCACGCCTTCGAGTTTGACCATGATGCTGAAAACCAGCATTGGGTTACTTGGACATTCACCAGTGGTATAACGAAAGCCTACATGGTATGGAGATTCAGATGAATTCCAGATTCGCAGTGAATGAATGGAACATTGTGTAGTGGAGATTCCAATGATTTCTGAACTGTGGGTGGTGTCCACATGATATGTAGAACTGATCAGTTGGAATGGATAGCCAGTTGAACAGCACGCTGCGAGTGTGTAAAGGACACTGAAAACCAACATTGGGTTACTGGATATTCACGAGTGGTGCAACGAAAGCCTGCTATGTGTGCAGACTCTATGAATTCCAGATTAGCAGTGAATAACTGGAAAGTTCTATAGTGGAGATTCCAATGATTTCTGAAGCCTGGGTAGTGTGGACTGGAAAAGAAAGAGCTGAATAGGGTGGAGAGGATAGCCTGTTGAACAGGACGCCTGCAAGTGTAAACAGGCCTATGAAAACCAGCATTCTGTTACATGGAAATTCAGCAGTGGTGTAACAATAGCCTGCGAGGAGTGGAGATACAAGGATCTCCAGATTGGCAGTGAATATATGGAACAATCTGTAGTGGAGATTCCAATGATTTCTGAAGTCTGTGTTGTGTGAACAGGAAAAGAAAGTGCTGGCCAAAGTGGAGTGGATTGCCAGTTGAATAGCATGCCTGGCAGTCTGAACATGACGCTAAAAACCAGCATTGAGTCACTTGGACATTCACCACTGGTGTAACCAAAGCCTACCTGGAGTGGAGATTCAGATGAATTCCAGATTCTCAGTGAATGAATGCAACATTCTGTAGTGAAGATTCCCATGATTTATAAAGTCTGGGTTGTGTGGACAGGAAAATGAAGAGCAGACCAGGTTATAGTGGAAAACCAGTTTAAAAGCAGGCCTTCGAGTTTGAACAGGCTGCTCAAAACCCGCATTGGGTCACTTGGATATTCACCAGTGCTGTAAAGAAATCCTGACTGGCGTGGCGATTCGATGAATTCCAGATTGGCAGTGAATGAATGGATCATTCTGTAGCTTAGATTCCAATGATTTCTGAAGTCTGGGTTGTGTGGACAGGAAAATGAAGACCTGACCAGGGTTGAGTGGAAAGCCAGTTGAACAGCAGGCCTGCAGTGTGAACAGGCCTCTGAAATGCATCATTGTGTTACTTGGACATTCAGCAGTAGTGTAAGGAAAGCCTGCCCGGAGTGGAGATTCGATGAGCTCCAGATTGGCAGTGAATGTATGCAACATTCTGTAGTGGGGATTCCAATGATTTCTGAAGTCTGGGTTCTTTGGACAGGAAAAGATAGAGCTGACATCTATGGAGTGGAGAGACAGTTGAACAGCAACCCTGTGAGTGTGAACAGGACGCTGAAAACCATCATTGGGTTACTTGGATATTCACCACTGGTGTAAAGAAAGCCTGCATGGAGTGGAGATTCAGATGAATTCCATAATCGCAGTGAATAAATGGAATATTCTGTAGTGGAGATTCCAATGATTTCTGAATTCTGGTTTGTGTGGACAGGAAAAGAAAGAGCTGACCACTCTGGACTGGATAGCTAGTTGAACGGTACGCCTGGGAGTGTGATCAGGACGCTGCATTTCAGCATTGGGTTCCTTGGATATTCAACAGTGGTGTAACAAAAGCCTGCCTGGAGTGGAGGTTCTATGAATCCCAGATTGGCAGTGAATTAATGGAACATTCTTTAGTGGAGATTATAATGGTGTCTGAAGTCTGGGTTATGTGGACATGAAAATGAAGAGCTGACCAGTTTGGAGTGTATAGTCAGTTGATCAGCACGCCTGAGAGTGTGAACAGGCCTCTGAAAACCAGCATTGGCTTACTTGGACATTCAGCAGTGGTGTTACGAAAGCCTACCTGGAGTGGAGACTCAGATGATTTCCAGATTTGCAGGGAATGAATGGAACATTCTGTAGTGGAGATACCAATATATTAAAAAATCTCGCTTATTGGCACCAGGAAATGGAGAGCTGAGCAGAATGGAGTGGATAACCAATGAATACAACATCTGCGGTATGTGAGCAGGCCGCTGACCACTAGCATTGGGTTACCTGGTTATTCAATAATGCTGTAATGAAATCCTGCCTGGAGTGGAGATTCGATGAATTCCAGATTGGCAATGAATGAATGAAACATTCTTTAGTGGAGATTCCAATTATTTCTGAAGTATGGGTTGTGTGGACAGGAAAAGGAAGAGCTGACCAGGGTTGAGTGGATAGCCAGTTGAACAGCATGCCTGAGAGTGTGAACAGACCTCTGAAAACCAGCATTGGGTTACTTGGACATTCAGCAGTGGTGTTACGAAAGCCTGCCTGGAGTGGAGACTCAGATGATTTCCAGATTTGCAGGGAATGAATGGAACATTCTGTAGTGGAGATACCAATATATTAAAAAATCTCGCTTATTGGCACCAGGAAATGGAGAGCTGAGCAGAGTGGAGTGGATAGCCAATGAATACAACATCTGCGGTATGTGAGCAGGCCGATGACCACTAGCATTGGGTTACCTGGTTATTCAATAGTGCTGTAATGAAATCCTGCCTGGAGTGGAGATTCGATGAATTCCAGATTGGCAATGAATGAATGAAACATTCTTTAGTGGAGATTCCAATTATTTCTGAAGTATGGGTTGTGTGGACAGGAAAAGGAAGAGCTGACCAAGGTTGAGTGGATAGCCAGTTGTACAGCATGCCTGAGAGTGCCAACAGGCCTCTGAAAACCAGCATTGGGTTACCTAGACATGCAGCAGTGGTGTAACGAAAGCCTGCCTGAGTGGTGATTTGATCATCTGCAGATTGGCAGTAAATTAATGGAACATTCTTTAGTTGAGATTCCTATGATTAATCATATCTGGGTGGTGTGGACAGGAAAAGAAAGATCTGACCAGGGTTGAGTGGATAGCCACTTGAACAGGACGCCTGCGAGAGTGAACAGGACACTGAAAACGAGCATTTTGTTCCTGGATATTCAGCAGTGGTGCAACGAAAGGCTGCCGTGTGTGGAGATTCTATGAATTCCAGTCTAACAATTATTGAACGGAACATTCTGTAGTGGAGATTGCAATGATTTCTGAAGTCTGGGTAGTGTGGACAGGAAAATGAAGAGCTGACCAGGTTAGAGTGGATAGCCACTTGAACAGCAGGCCTGCGAGTTTTAACAGGCTGATGATAACCATCATTGGGTTACTTGGATATTCAGCAGTGGTATAACGAAATCCTGCCTGAGGTGGGGATTCGATGAATTCCAGATTGGCAGTGAATGAAGGAACATTCTGTAGTGGAAATACCAATGATTTCAGAATTCTCAGTTCTTTGGACAGAAAAATAAAGAGCTGATAAATGTTGAGAGGATAGCCAGTTGAACAGCACGCCTGCGAGTGTTAACAGGATGCTGAAAACCAGCATTGGGTTACTGGGATATTTAACAGTGGTGCACTGAAAGCTTGCATGGAGTGGAGATTCTATGAATTCCAGTTTGGCAGTGAATAAATGGACCATTCTGTAGTGGAGATTCCAATGATTTCTGAAGTATGGGTAGTGTTGGACAGGAAAATGAAGAGCTGACCAGGTTAGAGTGGATGGCCAGTTGAACAGCAGGCCTGCGAGTGTGAACAGGCCTCTAAAAACTAGCATTGGGTTACTTGAATATTCAGCAGTGGTGTAACGAAAGCCTGCCTGGAGTGGAGATTCGAAAAATTCCAGATTGTCAGTGAATGAATGGAACATTCTGTAGTGGAGATAATAATTGTTTCTGAAGTCTAGGTTATGTGGACAGGAAAATGTAGAGCTGACCAGGGTTGAGTGGATAGCCAGTTGAACAGCACGTCTGCGATTGTGAACAGGATGATGAAAACCAGTATTGGATTACTTGGATGCTCATCAGTGGTGTAACGAAAGCCTGCTTGGAGTGGAGTATCAGATAAATTCGGGATTGGCAGAGAATGAATAGAACATTTTATAGTGAAGATTCCAATGATTTCTGAAGTCTGGTTTGTGTAGACAGAAAAAGGAAGAACTGACAAGGGTGGAGTGGATACGCAGCTAAAAAGCATGCCTGTGAGTATGAACAGGACGCTGAAAACCAGCATTGTGTTACTTGGATATTCACCAGTGGTGTAACGAATGCCTGCCTGGAGTGGAGATTCAGATGAATTCCAGATTGACAGTGAATGAATTGAACATTTTCTAGTGGATATTCCAATGATTTCTGAAATGTGAGTTGTCTGTAAAGAAAAAGAAAGAGCTGACCACTGTGGAGTTGATAGCCAGTTAACAGCCTGCCTGCGAGTGTAAACAGGACACTGAAAACCAGCATTGGGTTAATTGGACATTCACCAGTGGTGTAACGAAAGACTGCCTGGAGTGGAGATTCTGATATATTCCATACTGACAGTGAATAAATGGAACATTTTGTAGTGGAGATTCCAATAATTTCTGAATTCTGGGTTGTGTTGACAGGAAAATGAAGAGCAGACCATGTTAGAGTGCTTAGGCAGTTGAACACAATGCCTGCGAGTTTTAACAGACTGCTGATAACCAGCATTGGTTTACTTGGATATTCACCACTGGTGTAACGAAAACCTGCCTGGAGTGGAGATAAGATGAATTCCAGATTGACAGTAAATGAATGGAACATTCTGTAGTGGAGATTCCAATGATTTCTGAAGTCCGGGTTGTGTAGATATGAAAATGAAGAGCTGATCATGGTTGAGTCGATATCCCGCTGAACAGCACGGCTGCGAATGTGAACAGGCCTCTGAAAACCAGCATTGGGTTACTTAGACATTCAGCAGCAGTGGTGTAAAAAAAGCCTCCCTGAAGTGGATATTCGATTATCTCCAGATTGGCAGTGAATGAATGGAACATTCTGTAGTGGAGATTCCAATGATTTCTGAAGTCTGGGTTGTGTGGACATGAAAATGATGAGCTGACCAGGGTTGGGTGGAAAGCCAGTTGAACAGCACGCCTGCGATTGTGAACAGGGCGCTGAAAACCAGCATTGGGTTACTTGGATATTCACCAGTGGTGTGACGAAAGACTGCATGGAGTGGAGATTCAGATGAATTCCAGATTCTTAATGAATGAATGGAACATTATGTAGTGGATATTCCAATGTTTTCTGAAGTCTGGGTTGTGTGGACATGAAAATGAACAGCTGACCAGGGTTGAGTGGATAGCCAGTTGAACAGCACTCCTGCAAGTGTGAACAGGAAGATGAGTGCCAGCATTGTGGTACTTGAATGTTCACCAGTGGTGTAATAAAAGCCTGCCTGTAATGGAGATTCGATAATCTCTAGATTGGCATTGAATGAATTGAACATTATATAGTGGAGATTTCAATGATTTCTGAAGTCTGGGTTGTGTGGACCGCAAAAGAGAACTGACCACTGTGGAGATGATAGCCAGTTGAACAGCACACCTGCGAGTGGGAAGAGGACGCTGAAAACTAGCATTGGGTTACTTGGACATTCACCATTGATATAACGAAATCCTGCTTGGAGTGGCGATTCGATGAATTTCAGATTGGCAGTGAATGAATCGAAATTCTGTAGTGGAGATTCCAATCATTTCTGAAGTCTGGGTTGTGTGGACAGGAAAATGAAGAGCTTTCCAGGGTTGAGTGGAAATCCAGTTGAACAACAAGCCTGCAAGTGTGAACAGGACGCTGAAAAGAAGCAATTTGTTACTTGGACATTCAGCAGTGGTGTAACGACAGCCTGCCTGAAGTGAAGATTCAGATGAATTTGAGATTCGCAGTGAATGAATGGAACATTCTTTTGTGGAGATTCCAATGATTTCTGAAATCGGGTTTGTGTGGACAGGAAAATGAAGAGCAGATTAGGTTAGCGTGGATAGCCCGTTGAACAGCAAGCCTGCGAGTTTGAACAGCCTGCTGTTAACCAGCATTGTGCTCCTTGGATATTCACCAGTGTTGTTTGGAAATCCTGCCTGGAGTGGAGATTCTATGAATTCCAGATTGGCAGTGAATAAATGGAACATTCTGGAGTGGAGAATTCAATGATTTCTGATGTCTGGGTTGTGTGGACAGGAAAAGAAAGAGCTGACCACTGTGGAGTGGTTAGCCAGTTGAACAGCACGCCTCTGAGTGTGAACAGGCTGCTGAAAACCAGCATTACGTTACTTCGACATTCACCAGTGCTGTAACGAATGCCTGCCCTGAGTGGAGATACGATAAATTCCAGATTTGGCAGTGAATAAATGGAACATTCTGTAGTGGAGATACCAATGATTTCACAACTCTGTATTTTGGCACCAGAAAATGAAGAGCTGACAAGGATGGAGTGGATAGCCAGTGAACACCACGCCTGCGGAATGTGAACAATCTGCTGACCACTAGATTGGGGTACTTGGTCATCACCAGTGGTGTAAGGTAATCCTGCCTGAAGTGGAGATTCGATGAATTCCAGAATGGCAGTGAATGAATGGAAATTCTGTAGTGGGGATTCTAATGATTTCTGATGTCTAGGTTGTTTGAACAGGAAAATGAAGATCTGACCAGGGTTGAGTGGAAAGCCAGTTGAACAGCATGCCTGCAAGTGTGAACAGGACGCTGAAAACCAACATTGGGTTACTTGGACATTCAGCAGTGGTGTAACGAAAGACTGCATGGAGTGGAGATTCAGATGAATTACAGATTCGCAGTGAATGAATGGAACATTCAGTAGAGGAAAATTCCAATGATTTCTGAAGTGTTGGCTATGTGGAAAGGAAAAGAAAGAGCTAACCACTGTAGAGTAGATAGCCAGTGGAACAGCTCGCCTGCGAGTGTGAATAGGACACTGAAAACCAGCATTGGGTTAATTGGACATTCACCAGTGGTGTAAGGAAAGCCTGCCTGGAGTGGAGATTCGAAGAACTCCAGATTGGGCGTGGATGAATGGAACATTCTGTGCTGGATATTCCGATGTTTTCTGAGGTCTGGGTTGTGTGTACAGGAAAATAAAGAGGTGACCACTGTGGAGTGGAAAGCCACTTGGACAGCAAGCTTGCGAGTCTGAACAGGACGCTGAAATTCAGCACTGGGTTACTTGGATATTCACCAGTGTTGCAACGAAAGCTCTCTTGGAGTGGAGATTCTATGAATTCCATATTGGCTGTGAATGAATGGAACATTCTGTATTGGAGATTCTAACGGTTTCTAAAGTTTGTGTTATGTAGACAGGAAAATGAAGAGCTGACCATTGTAGAGTGGATAGCCAGTTTAACAGCAAGCCTGCGAGTGTGAACAGTACGATGAAAACCAGCATTGTGGTACTTGGATATTCACCTCTTCTGTAACGGAATCCTGCATGGAGTTGAGATTCGATGAATTCCAGATCGGCAGTGAAAGAATAGAACATTCTGTAGTGGAGATTCCAATGATTTCTGATGTCTGGGTTGTGTGGACAGGAAAAGAAATGGCTAACTACTGTTTAATGGAAAGCTAGTTGAACAGCATGCCTGCGAATGTTGACAGGCCTCTGAAATCCAGCATTGTGTCACATGGACATTCACCAGTGGTGCAACGAAGCCTGTCTGGAGTGGAGATTCAGATGAATTCCGGATTCGCAGTGAACGAATGGAACATTCTGTAGGGCAGGTTCCAATGATTTCTGAATTGTGTGTTGTGTGTACAGGAAAATGAAGTGCAGACCAGGATAGCGTGGATAGCCAGATGAATAGCCAGCCTGCGAGTTTGAAAAGGCTGCTGAAAACCAGCATTAGTTTACTTGTACATTCAGCAGTGGTGTAACGATATCCTGACACTAGTGGAGATTCGATGAATTCCAGACTGGCAGTGAATGAATGGAACATCTGAAGTGGAGATTCCATTGATTTCTGAAGTCTGGGTTGTGTTGACAGGATAAAGAAGAGCTGACCAGTGTTGAGTGGATAGCCAGTGAACAGCACGCCTACGAGTGTGAACAGACCGCTGAAAACCAGCATTGCGTTACTTGGACATTCACCAGTGGTGTAATGAAAGCCTGCTGGACTGCAGATTCAGATTAATTCCAGAATCGCAGTGAATGAATTCAACATTCTGTAGTGGAGATGACAATGATTATTGAAGGCTGCTTTGTGTGGACAGGAAAATGTAGTGCTCGCCACGGTTAAGTGGATAGCCAATTGTACAGCACTTGTGCGAGTGTGAACAGGACGATGAAAACCAGCATTGTGGTACTTCGATATTCACCTATGGTGTAAGGAAATCCTGCCTGGAGTGGAGATTCCATGACTTCCAGATTGGCAGTGAATGAATAGAACATTCTGTAGTGGAGATTCCAATAATTTCTGATGTCTGGGTTTTGTGGACAGGAAAATGAACATCTAACCAAGGTTGAGTGTGTAGCGAGTTGAACAGCACGCCTGTGAGTGTGAACAGGCCGCTGAAAACCAGCATTGCGTTACTTGGACATTCACCATTGGTGTAATGAAAACCTGCCTGGAGTGGAGTTTCATTTAAATTCCATATTTGGCAGTGAGTGAATGGAACATTCTGTAGTGGCGATACCAATGATTTCAGAACTCTGTTTTATTGACCACCAGGAAATGACGAGCTGACCAGGGTGGAGTGGATAGCCAGTGAACATCATGCATGAGATGTGAGAAAAGGCCGCTGACCATTAGATTAGGATACTTGAATCTTCACCAGTGGTGTAACGTAATCCTGCCTGGAGTGGAGATTCGATGAATTCCAGATTGGCAGTGGATGAATGGAAATTCTGTAGTGGAGATTCCAATGATTTCTGAAGTCTAGGTTGTGTGAACAGGAAAACGAAGAGCTGAACAGAGTTGAGTGTATAGCGAGTTGAACAGCACGCCTGTGAGTGTGAACAGGCCGCTGAAAACCAGCATTGCGTTACTTGGACATTCACCATTGGTGTAACGAAAACCTGCCTGGAGTTGAGATTCGTTTAAATTCCATATTTGGCAGTGAGTGAATGGAACATTCTGTAGTGGAGATACCAATTATTTCAGAACTCTGGGTTATTGGCACCAGGAAATGAAGAGATTACCAGGGTGGAGTGGATACCCAGTGAACACCATGCCTGCGGTATGTGATCAGGCCGCTGTCCACTAGCAATGGGTTACTTGGATATTCACCAGTGGTGTAGCGAAATCCTGCCTGTAGTGAAGAGTTGATGAATTCCAGATTGGCAGTGAATGAATGGAAATTCTGTAGTGGAGACTCCAATGATTTCTGAAATCTGTGTTGTGTGGACAGAAAATGAAGAGCTGACTATGGTTGAGTGGAAAGCCAGTTGAACAGTACGCCTACGATTGTGAACAGGACGCTGAAAACCAGCATTGGGTTACTTGGAAATTCACCAGTGGTGTAATGAAAGACTGTATAGAGTGGAGATTCAGATGAATTCCAGATTGGCAGTGAATGAATGGAACATTCTGTAGTGGAGATTCCAATGATTTCTGAAGTCTCGGCTTTGTGGACAGGAAAAAAAATAGCTGACCAGGGTGGAGTGGATAGCCTGTTGAACAGCACGCCTGCTAGTGTGAACAGGACGCTGAAAACCAGCATTGGGTTAATTGGACATTCATCAATGTTGTAACAAAAGCCTGCCTGGAGTGGAGATTCGAAGAACTCCAGATTGGCAGTGAATGAATGCAACATACTGTACTGGAGATTCCAATGATTTCTGAAGACTGGGTTCTGTGGACATGAAAAGAAACAGCTGACCACATTGGAGTGGATAGCAAGTTGAACAGCACATCTGCGAATGTGAAAAATACGCTGAAAACCAGCATTGGGTTATGTGGATATTCACCAGTAGTGCAACGAAAGACTGCCTGAAGTGGAGATTCTATGAATTCCAGATTGGCAGTGAATGAATGGAACATTCTGTTCTGGAGATTCTAAAGGTTTCTGAAGTCTGCGTTATGTGGACTTATCACTTAATCACTTAACTTCCCGTTATTTGTCAATTTGCTCGAGTGGGCGCCAGTAACGCCTCCATTTGTCCCTGTCGCGTGCTATTGTAGTCCAATGGCATCTGTTCGCTCTGGGAACATGAAGAGCCTAAAACCGATCGTTCATGACCTTGACGAAGAAGTCTGACCATCTGGTAGGTGGGCGGCCACGCGGTGTTTTTACATCCCGTGGAATCCAGTCAGTAACAGCTCTAGTCCAGCGGTCATCTTTAAATCTCATTACGTGACCAGCCCATCTGATTTTTGACACCTTGGCAAATGAGACAGCGTCCCTGATTCTTGACGTTGACGGATGTCCGAACTCCGGATTCTTTCTCTCATTTGAGTGAAACGTGATATTCCAAGCATTGCTCTTTCTATTCTTCTTTGGGAGACCTGAATAGCGTTCTCATCCTGTTTGTGTACGGCCCAGGTCTCTAAGGCACATATTAATGCAGGAAGAACAGTGGAATCAAAGAGATGTGCCCGGAGCCGGAGGTTCTTCGTCCTCTTAGCTATTTCTTCGACGTTCTTGAAGGCGTTCCAAGCCGCTCTCATCCTCCTGCGCAGCTCTGGTGCCAGGTCATTTGTCATGTTGACTTCTCGACTTAGGTACACATAGCTGTTGCATTCAGAGATGGTCGTTCCGTTGAGAGCCAATGGGGCGTCAGGAATGAGGCTGTTTCTCATAAACATTGTCTTTGAAAGATTCATCTGTAGTCCTACCTTTCCACACTCACTGTCAAAGTTGGCCAGCATTTGTGCAGCTTGGCTGATGTTTGGTGTTATTAAAACAATGTCATCAACAAAGCGGAGGCGGTGTAGTTACCGACCATCTATCTTCACTCCAATTCCTTCCCATTCCAGTTGTCGCATGGTGTTCTCGAGGGTGGCACTGAAGAGTTTCGGTGAAATGGTATCACCCTGCTGAACCCCTCTCTTGACATCAACGATCACTTCTTTGTAGAATGGTGAGATCCTGGTAGTGAATCCGCAATACAGCTCACGGAGGACTTGATGTACTGGGCTTGAATGCCCTGATTGGCTAGGGCTTCAATGACCGCTTCCGTCTCAACAGAATCAAAGGCCTTCTTTAAATCAATGAACGTTAAACAGAGCGGCATTTTGAACTCCCGAGAAAACTCAATGAGCTTGGTTATCATGTGGATCTGGTCGATGGTGCTGAATCCTTTGCGTAACCCGGCTTGCTCGCATGGTTGTCCTTCATCTAGTGTTCTGCCAATCCTATTTAGGATGACTCAAGTGAGCAACTTGTAGATGACAGACAATAGGCAGACCGGGCGATAGTTGCCAATGCCATGGATGTCTCCCTCCTTGAACAGTAGTACAGTCCTGCTGGTTTTCCATTGGGACGGAACCTTACATTCAGACAGGTAGCAAGTGAAGAGCCGAGCCAGTGTATTGATGAGTACTGATGGCAGGTTCTTCAGCTGTTCAGGTCTGAGCTTGTCTGGGCCGGGTGCTGTTTGTTTCTTTATCGACGAAATGGCGTGTCGGATTTCGGAAGGGAGAACGTTGGGAAAGACATATCCATCCTGTGGAATTTGGTATGTCGGTAAGTGGACATGGCTATCGAAGAGATTTGAGTAGAAGTCATGGATAATCTTCTCCATTGCCGTTCTGGAGGATGTGATGGATCCATCAGGACGTCGGAGGGCAGTCATCTTGGTCTTGTAGTTGGTGAAGGACAGACGGGCGTTACGAATACTTTTCCAGGCTTCTGCCACATCTACCAGTACTTCTGCTCTTCTCTCTTTGAGGTCTTCTTTGATCGCATCTCTGCACTGCTTTGCGAGCTCGACCGTTAGCTTGCGGTTGCCTGAAGCATGGGCCAAACCACGCTGGCGAATTAGCTCAAGAGTTTTCGAAGACAGGCGTTTTTTTATGGCTATCTCTCTCCTGGCGTTCCTCGCACATTCATAGGGGTGCTGAACCAGTCGATCGTATTCTTCCTCAATGTTGTCAACAATGGGATCTTCCCATGTTGCCGCAATAGTGCCAAAGAGTGCCCAGTTGGTGGTCATTCTGGGAGTTCTCTTTTGTATGGACAGGAAAAGAAAGTGCTGACCACTGTGGAGTGGATAGGCAGTTGAACAGCACTACTGCAAATGTGAACAGAACGCTGAAAACCAGCATTGGGTTACTTGGATATTCACAAGTGGTGCAACGAAAGCCTGTCTAGAGTGGAGATTCTATGAAATCAAGATTGGCAGTGAATGAATGGAAGATAGTGGAACGTAGTGGAGATTCTAATGGTTTCTGAAGACTGGGTTATGTGGACAGGAAAATGAAGAGCTGACAGGGGTTGAGTGGATAGCCAGTTTAACAGCACACCTGTGAGTTTGAAGAGGAAGATGAAAACCAACAATGTGGTACTTGGATATTTACCTGTGATGTAATGTAATCCTGCCTGGAGAGGAGATTCTATGAATTCCAGATTGGCAGTGAATGAATGGAATATTCGGTAGTGGAGATTCCAATGATTTCTAAAGTCTGGGTTGTGAGCACAGGAAAATGAATAGCTGACCAGGGTAGAGTGAATAGTCACTTGAACAGCAGGCCTGCAAGTGTGAACAGGCCTCTGAAAACCAGCATTGGGTTACTTGGATATTCAGCACTGGTGTAACGAAAACCTGCATGGAGTGGAGATTCATATCAATTCCAGTATCGCAGTGAATGAATGGAACATTCTGGAATGGAGGTTCAAATGATTTCTGAAGTCTAGGTTGTGTGGACAGGAAGAGAAAGAGCTGACCACTCTGGAGTAGATAGCCAGTTTGACAGAACGCCTCCAGTAGTGAACAGGACGCTGAAAACCAGCATTGGGTTACTTGGACATTCACCAGTCATTTAACGAAAGCCTGCCTGGAGTGGAGATTCGAAGAACTCCAGATTGACAGTGAATGAATGGAACATTCTCTAGTGGAGATTCCAATGATTTCTACAGTCGGAGTTGTGTGGAAAGGAAAAGAATGAGCTGACCACTGTGGAGTGGACAGCTAGTTGAACAGCATGCCTGCGAGTATGAACAGGTCGCGGAAAACCAGCACAGTGTTACTTGGACATTCAACAGTGGTGTAACGAAAGCTGCCTGGAGTGGGGATTCAGATGAATGCCAGATTCGCAGTGAATGAATGAAACATTCTGTAGTTGAGATTCCAATGATTTCTGAATTCTGGGTTGTGTGGACGAAAAAATGAAGAGCAGACCAGATTAGCGTGGGTAGCCTGTTGGACAGCAGGCCTTCGAGTTTTAACAGGCTGCTGAAAACCAGCATTGTGTTACTAGGACATTCAGCAGTGGTGTAACGAAAGCCTGCCTGGAGTGGAGATTCCATGAATTCCAGATTGGCAGTGAATGAATGGAACATTCTGTAGTGGAGATTCCAATGATTTCTGAAGTGTGGGTTTTGTGGAAAGGAAAATGAAGAGCTGACCAGGGTTTAGTGGATAGCCAGTTGAACAGCAGGCCTGCGAGTATGAACAGTCCTCTGAGATCCAGCATTGGGTTACTTGGACAGTCAGCAGTGGTGTAACGAAAGCCTGCCTGAGTGGAGATTCGATTATCTCAAGATTGGCAGTGAATATATGCAACATTCTGTAGTGGAGATTCTAATGGTTTCTGAAGTCTGAGATATATGCACAGGAAAATGAAGAGCTGACGAGGGTTGAGTGTATAGCCAGTTGAACAACACTCTTGCGAGTGTCAACAGGACGCTGAACACTAGCATTGAGTTACTTGGACATTCACCAGTGGTTTAACGAAAGCCTGCATGGAGTGGAGATTCAGATAAATTCCAGAAAAGCAGTGAATGAATGGAACATTCTTTAGTGGAGATTCCAATGACTTCTGAATTCTGGGTTGTGTGGACAGGAAAAGGAAGAGCTGACCAGGGTTTAGTGGATAGCCAGTTGAACAGCACGCCAGCGAGTTTGAACAGGCTGCTGAAAACCAGCTTTGGGTTACTTGTATATTCACCTGTGGTTTAATGAATTCCCGACTTGAGTGGTGGTTCCATGAATTAAAGATTGGCAGTGAATAAATGGAACATTCTGTAGTGGAGATTCCAATGATTTCTGAAGTCTGAGTGTGTGGACAGGCAAATGAAGAGCTAATCATATTTGAGTGAATAGCCATTTGAACAGCAGGCCTGCGACTGACAACAGGCCCCTGAAAGACAGCATTGGGTTCCTTGGATATGCAGCAGTGGTGTAACGAACGCCTGCCTCAATTGGAGATTCGATGATCTCCAGGTTGACAGTGACTGAATGGAATATCTGAAGTCGAGATTCCAATGATTTCTGGAGTCTGGGTTGCATGGACAAGAAAATGAAGAGCCGAGCAGGGTGGAGTTGATAGCCAGTTGAACAGCACGCCTCCGAGTGTGAACAGGCTTCTGAACACCACCACTGAGTTACTTGAATATTCAGCAGTGTGTATAGAAAGCCTGCCTGGAGTGGAGATTCGATTATCTCCAGCTTGGTAGTAAATAAATGGAACAATCTGTAGTGGAGATTCCAATGATTTCTGAAATCTGGGTTGTGAGGACAGGAAAAGAAACAACTGACCACTGTGGTGTGGTTAGGCAGTTGAATAGCACATCTGTCAGTGGAAACAGGCCGCTGAATACAACCATTGGTGTACTTGGATATTCACCACTGGTGTAACAAAATCCTGCCTGGAGTGGCGGTTCGATGAATTCCAGATTGGCAGTAAATGAATGGAACATTCTGTAGTGGCGATTCCAAGGATTTATGAAGTTTGGTTTGTGTGGACAGGAATATGGAGAGATGACAAGGATGGAGTGGATAGCGAGTAGAACAGCAGGCAGCAAGTGTAAAAAGGCCGATGAAAACCAGCATTGGGATACTTGAATATTCAACAGTGGTGTAATGAAATCCTGCATGGAGTGGAGATTCAGATGAATTCCTGATTCACAGTGAATGAATGGAACATTCTGTGGTGGAGATTCCAATGATTTCTGAAGTCTAGGTTGTGTGGAAAAGAAAATGAAGATCTGATCAGTGTTGAGTGGATAGCCAGTTGAACAGCAGGCCTTCGAGTGTGAACAGGCCTCGGAAAACCAGCATTGGGTTACTTGGATATTCACCAGTGGTGTAACGAAAGCCTGCCTGTAGTGGAGATTCGATGACTCCAGATTTGCAGTGAATGAATGGAACATTCTACAGTAGAGATTCCAATGATTTCTGAAGTCTGGGTTGTGTGGAAAGGAAAATGAAGAGCTGACCAGGGTTTTGTGTATAGCCAGTTGAACAGCAGGCCTGCGAGTGTGAACAAGCCTCTGAAAACCAGAACTGTGTTAATTGGACATTCAGTAGTGGTGTAACGAAAGCCTCCCTGGAGTGGATATTCGATGATCTCCAGATTGGCAGTGAATGAAAAAAACATTCTGTAATGGAGATTCTAATGATTTATGAAGTCTGGGTTATGTGGACAGGAATATGAAGAGCTGGCCATGGTTGATAACCAGTTCATCAGCACTGCTTTGAGTGTGAATAGGACGATGAAAACCAACATTTTGGTACTTGGATATTCACGTGTAGTGTAAGGAAATCCTGAATGGAGAGGAGATTCGATGAATTCCTGATGGGCTGTGGATGATTGGAACATTCTATAGTGGAGATTCCGATGGTTTATGAAGTTTGGGTTTTGTGGACAGGAATATGGAGAGCTGACAAGGATGGAGTGGATAGCGAGTAGAACAGCACGCCAGCGAGTGTAAAAAGGCCGATGAAAACCAGCATTGGGATACTTGAATATTAACCAGTGGTGTAATGAAATCCTGCATGGAGTGGAGATTCAGATGAATTCCTGATTCACAGTGAAGGAATGGAACATTCTGTAGTGGAGATTCCAATGATTTCTGAAGTCTGGGTTTTGTGGACAGGAAAAGAAAGACATGACCAGTGTGGACTGCATAGCCAGTTGAATAGCACACCTGCAAGTGTGAACAGTCCGCTGAAAACCAGCAGTGGGGTACTTGGATATTCACCAGTGATGTAACGAAATCCTACCTGGAGTGGAGATTCTATGAATTCCAGATTGGCGGTGAATGAATGGAACATTCTGTAGTGGAGATACCAATAATTTCAGAACTCTGGGTTATTGACACCATGAAATGAAGAGTTGACCAGGGTGGTATGGATAGCCAGTGAACAACAGGCCTGCGGTATGTGAACAGGCCGCTGACCACTAGCCTTTTGTTACTAGGGTATTCATCAAGTGTTGTAACAAAATGCTGCCTGGACTTGAGATTCGATGAATGCCAGATTGGCAGTGAATGAATGGAAATTCTGTAGTGGAGATTCCAAATATTTCTGAAGTCTTGTTTGTGTGGACAGGAAAATGAATAGCTGACCAGGGTTGAGTGGAAAGCCAGTTGAACAGCACGCCTGCGAGTGTGAACAGGACGCAGAAAACCAGCATTGGGTTACATGGACATTCCCCAGTGATGCAACGAAAGCCTACCTGGAGTGGATATTTGAAGAACTCCAGATTGGCATTGAATGAATGGAACATTCTGTAGTGGATATTCCAATAATTTCTGGAGTCTGGATTGTGTGAACAGGAAAATGAAAAGCTGATCAGGGTGGAGTGTATAGCCAGTTTAACAGCACAAAGCTGACCTGGGTTAAATGGTTAGTTAGCCAGTTGAACAGCACGCCTCTGATTGTGAACAGGCCTCTGAAAACCACCATTGTTTTACTTGGATATTCAGCAGTGTATATCGAAAGCCTGGCTGGAGTTGAGATTCGATGATCTCCATATTGGCAGTGAATGAATGGAACATTCTGTAGTGGAGATTCCAATTATTTCTGAAGTCTGGGTTGTTTGGACAGGAAAATGTAGAGCTGACCATTGTTGAGTGGATAGCCAGTGAACAGCATGCCTGCGAGTGTGAACAAGCCTCTGAAAACCAGCATTTGGGTACTTGGTTATTCACCAGTGGTGTAACGGAACCCTGCCTGGAGTGGAGATTCGATGAATTTCACATTGGCATTCAATGAATGGAACATCTCTAGTAGAGATTCCAATGATTTCTGAATTCTGGGTAGTATGTACAGGAAAATGTAGATCTGAGCAGGGTTGAGTGGATAGCCAGTTGAACAGCAAGCCTCCGAGTGTGAACAGCCCTCTGAAAACCACCATTATGTTACTTAGATATTCAGCAATGTGTATTGAAAGCCTGCCTGGAGTGGAGATTCCATGATCTCCAAATTGGCAGTGAATGAATGGAACATACTGTGGTGGAGATTCCAATGATTTCTGAAGTTTGGGTTGTGTGGACAGGAAAAGAAAGAACTGACCACTGAGAATGGATAGACCATTGAACAGCACACGTGGGAGTGTGAAAATGCCACTTAAAACTAGCATTTGGGTATTTGGATATTCACCAGTGGTGTAACGAAAGCCTGCCTGAAATGGACATTCAGATGAATTCCAGATTGGCATTGAAGGAATGAAATATTTTGTAGTGGAGATTTTGATGATTTCTGAAGTCTGGGTTGTTTGGACAGAAAAATGAAGAGCTGACCAGGTTGGAGTGGCTAGGCAGTTGAGCAGTACGCCTGCATGTGTGAACAGGACGCTGAAAACCAGCATTGGGTTACTTGAACATTCAGCAGTGGTGTAACGATAGCCTGCCTGGAGTGGAGATTCGAAGCTCTCCAGACTGGAAGAGAATGTATGGAAAATTCTGTAGTGCAGATTCCAATGATTTCTGAAGACAGTGTTGTTTGGACAGGAAAAGAAAGTGCTGACCACTGTGAAGTTGATAGCCAGTAGAACAGCACGCCTGCGAGTGTGAACAGGACGCTGAAATTCAACATTGGGTTACTTAGACATTCACCCGTGGTGTAACGAAAGCCTTCGTGGTGTGGAGATTCAGATGATTACCAGATTTGCAGGGAATGAATGGAACAATCTGTATTGAAGATACAAATGATTTCAAAATTATGGGTTATTGTCACCAGGAAATGTAGAGCTGACCACTGACAATTAGTATTGGGTTACTTGGATGTTCACCACTGTTGTAATGAAATCCTGCCTTGAATGGAGATTCAGATGAATTCCAGATTCGGAGTGAATGAATGGAACATTCTGTAGTGGAGATTCCAATGTTTTCTGAAGTCTGGTTGTGTTTGGACAGGAATAGAAAGAGCTGACCACTGAGGAGTGGATATCTAGTTGAACAGCACACCTGAGAGTGTGAATACTACTCTGAAAAACAACATTAGGTTAATTGCACATTCAGCAGTTTGTAACGAAAACCTGCCTGGAGTGGAGATTCGAAGATCTCCAGATTGGCAGTAAATGAATGGAATATTCTCTAGTGGAGATTCCACTGATTTCTGAAGTCTGAGTTGTGTGGACAGGAAAAGAAAGAGCTCACCACTGTGGAGTGGACAGACAGTTGAACAGCTTGCCTGCGAATGTGAATACGACGCTGAAAACCAGCTTTGGGTTACTTGGACATTCACCAGTGGTAAACGAAATCCTGCCTGGAGAGGAAATTCAGATAAATCCCAGATTCGCAGGGAATGAATGGAAAATTCTGAAGTAGAGATTCCAGTAATTTTGGAGTCTGGGTTGTGTGGACAGGAAAATGAAAAGCTGATCAGGGTGGAGTGTATAGCCAGTTTAACAGCACAATGCGAGTGTGAACAGTTCTCTGGAAACCAGCATTGGGTTACTTGAACATTCAGCAGTGGTGTCACAAAAGCCTGCCTGGAGTGGAGATTCAGAGGATCACCAGATTGGCAGTGAATGAATGGAACATTCTTTAGTGGAGATTCTACTGATTTCTGAAGTCTAGTAATGTGGACAGAAATGTGATGAGCTGACCAGGTTGGACTGGATAGCCAATTGGACACCACACCTCCGAGTGTGAATGGGCCGCTGAAAACCAGCATTGGGTTACTCGGACATTCAGCAGTGGTGTAAAGAATGCCTGTCGGGAGTGGAGATTCGTTGAATTCCAGATTGTTAGTGAATGAATGGAACATTCCAATGCTTTCTGAAGTCTGGGTTTTGTAGACAGTTAAATGAAGTGCTGAATAGGGTTGAGTGGATAGCCAGTTGAACAGCAGGATTACAAGTGTGAACAGGCCTCGGAAAACCAGCATTGGGTTACTTGGACATTCAGCACTGGTGTTACGAATGCCAGCATGGAGAGTAGATACGATGATCTCCAGATTAGCAGTGAATGAATGGAACATTCTGTAGTGGAGATTCCAATGATTTCTAAAGTCTGTGTTGTGTACAGGAAAATGAAGAGCAGACCAGGTTAAAGTGGATAACCAGTTGAACCGCAGGCCTGTGAGTTTGAACAGGCTGTCGAAAACCAGCATTGGATTACTTGGATATTCAACAGTGGTGAAAGGAAATCCTGCCTGGAGTGGAGATTTGATGAACTCCAGATTGGCAGTGAATGAATGGAACATTCTGCAGTGGAGTTTCCAATGATTTCTAAATTCTGGGTTGTGTGGACAGGAAAATGAAGAGCTGACCAGGGTTGAGGGGATAGCCAGTTGAACAGAACGCCTGTAAGTATGAACAGGCCTTTGAAAACCAGCATTGGGTTATGTGGACATTCAGAAGTGGAGTAACGAAAGCCGGCCTGGAGTGGAGATTCAGAGGATCTCCAGATTTGCAGTGAATAAATGGAACATTCTGTAGTGGAGATTCCAATGTTTTCTGAAGTCTTGGTTGTGTGGACAGGAACAGAAAGAGCTGATCACTGTGGAGTGGATAGCCAGTTTAACAGCATTACTGCGAGTGTGAACAGGTCGCTGAAAACCAGTATTGGGTTACTTGGAATTTACGCAGTGGCATAACGAAAGCCTGCCTAGAGTGGAGACTCAGATGAATTTCAGATCCCCAGTAAATGAATGGAACATTCTGCAGTGGAGGCTCCAATGATTTCTGATGTCTGGGTTATGTGGACAGGAAAATGAAGAGCTGAGTAGGGTTGATTGGATAGTCAGTTGAACAGCACGACTGCAAGTGTGAACAGGCCTCTGAAAACCAGCATTGTGTTACTTGGACATTCAGGAGAGATGTAACAAAAGCTTGCCTGGAGTGAAGATTCGATGATTTCCAGATTGTCAGCGAATGAATGTAACATTCTTTAGTGGAGTTTCCAATGATTTCTGAAGTCTGGGTCTTGCGGACAGGAAAATGAAGAGCACACCAGGTTAGAGTGGATCGCCAGTTGAACAGCAGTCCTGCGAATGTGAAGAGGCCTGTGAAACCAGCATTGGGGTACTTGGACATTCAGCAGTAGTGTAACGAAAGCCTGCCTTGAGTGGAGATTCAGACGAATTCCTGATTCGCAGTGAATGAATGGAACATTCTGTAGTGGAGATTCCAATGATTTCTGAAGTCTGGGTTGTGTAGAAGGAATATGGAGAGCTGACCAGGATGGAGTGGATAGCCAGTTACACAGCACGCCTGTGAGTGTAAAAAGGCCGCTGTAAACCAGCATTGGTGTACTTGGATATTCACCAGTGATATAGCGAAAAACTTCCTGGAGTGGAGATTCGATGAATTCCAGATTCGCAGTGAAAGAATGGAACATTGTGTAGTGGAGATTACAATGATTTCTGAAGTGTGGGTTGTGTGGACAGGAAAAGACAGAACTGACCACTGTGGAGTGGATCATCAGTTGAACAGCACGCCTTCGAGTGTGAAAAGGACGCTGAAAACCAGCATTGAGTTACTTGGACATTCAGCAGTGCAGTTACAAAAGCCTGCATGGAGTGGAGATTCAGATGAATTTCAGATTCGCAGTGAATGAATGGAATATTCTGTAGTGGAGAATTCCATGATTTCTGAGTCTGGGTTGTGTGGACAGGAAAATGAAGAGCAAACCTGGTTACAGTTGATAGTTGAACAGCACGCCTGATAGTGTGAACTGGCGTCTTAGAACCAGCATTTGGATACTTGGACATTCACCAGTGGTGTAACGAAAGACTGCATGGAGTGGAGATTCAGATGAATTCCAGATTCGTAATGAATGAATGGAACATTCTGTAGTGGAGATTCCAATGATTTCTGAAGTGTTGGTTGTGTGGACAGGAAAAGAAAGAGCTGACCACTGTGGAGTGGATAGCCAGTTTAACAGCACTACTGCGAGTGTGAAAGGACGCTGAAAGCAAGTATTGGGGTACTTGGACATAAAGCAGTGGTGTAACGAAAGCCTGCCTAGAGTGGAGATTCAGATGATTTCCAGATTGGCAATGAATGAATGGAACATTCTGTAGTGGAGATTTCAATGATTTTTGAAGTCTGGGCTGTGTGGACAGGAAAAGAAAGAGCAGACCACTGTGTAGTGCCTAGCCAGTTGAACAGCATTTCTGCGAGTGTGAACAGGAGGCTGAAAACCAGCAATGGGTTACTTGGACTTTCAGCAGTGTCATAACGAAAGCCTGCATGGAGTGAAGATACAGATGAATTCCAGATTCGCAGTGAATGAATGGAACATTCTGTAGTGGAGATTCCAATGAATTCTGAAGTCTGGTTTGTGTGGATAGGAAAATGAAGAGCTGAATAGGAAGGAGTGCATAGCCAGGTGAGCAACACGCCTCCGAGTGTGAACAGGCCACTGAAAATCTGCATTTGGTTACTTAGATATTCACCAGTGGTGTAATGAAAGCCTGCCGTGCTTGGAGATTCGATGAATTCCAGATTGGGAGTGAATGAATCGACCATTTTGTCGTGGAAATTCCAATGATTTCTGAAGTCTGGGTTGTGTGGACATGAAAATGAAGAGCTGACTAGTGTTGAGTGGATAGCCAGTTCAACAGTAGTCCTGCGACTGTGAACAGGCCTCTGCAAACCAGCTTTGGGTTGCTTAGATATTCAGCAGTGGTGTAACCAAAGTCTGCCTGGAGTGGAGATTCGATGATCTCCAGATTGATAGTGAATGAATGGAACATTCTGTTGTGGAGTTTCCAATGATTTCTTAAGTCTGGGTTGTGTGATCACGAAATGAAAGAGCTGACCAGTGGGGAGTCGATAGCCAGTTGAAAAGCACACTTGCGAGTGTGAACAGGCGGCTGAAAACCAGCATTTGAGCACTTGGATATTCACCAATGTTGTAACGAATTCCTGCGTGGAGTGGAGGTTCGATGAATTCCAGATTGGCAGTAAATGTATAGAACATTCTGTAGTGGTGATTCCAATGGTTTCTGAAGTTACCGTTGTGTAGAATGAAAAATGTAGAGCAGCCCAGGATGGAGTGGATAGCCGGTAGAACAGTACGCCTTCGAGTGTGAACAGACCTCTGAAAACAACGATTTTGTTACTTGGACATTCAGCAGTGTGTAACAAAAACCTGCCTGGAGTGGAGAATCGATGCTCTCCAGGTTGGCAGTGAATGAACGGAATATTCTCTAGTGGAGATTCCAATGGTATCTGAAGTCTGGGCTGCGTGGAAGGGAAAACAAAGAGCTGATCACTATGAAGTGGATAGCGAGTTGAACAGCATGCCTGTGAGTGTGAAGAGGACACTGAAAACCAGCATTGGGTTACTTGGACATACACCACTTGTTTAACGAAAGCCTGCATGGAGTGGACATTCAGATGAATTCCAGATTCGCAGTGAATGAATGGAACATTCTGTAGTGGAGATTCCAATTATTTCTGAATTCTGGGATGTGTGGAGAGAAAAAGAAAAAGCTGACCAATGTGGAGTGGATAGCCAGTTGAACAGCACTCCTGCGAGTGTGAACAGGACGATGAAAACCAGCATTGGGTTACTTGGACATTCACCTGTATTGTAACGAAAGACGGCCTGGAGTGGAGATTCAGAAAAATTCCAGGTTCACAGTGAATGAATGGAACATAATGTAGTGGAGATTCCAATGATTTCTGAAGTCTGGGTTGTGTGGACAAGAAAATGAAGTACTGACCAGGGTGAACTGGATATCTAGTTGAACAGAACGCCTGAGACTGTGAACAGGATGCTGAAAACCAGCATTCGGTTACTTGGACATTCTCCAGTGGTGTAGCGAAAGCCTGCCTGAAGTGGAGATACGATCAACTCCAGATTGTCAGTGAGTGAATGCAACATTCTGTAGTGGAGATTCCAATGATTTCTGAAGTCTGGGTTGTGTGGACAGGAAAATAAAAGCTGACTAGGTTGGATTGGATAGCCAGTTGAACAGCACGCTTGCTAGTGTGAACAGGCCGCTGAAACCAGCATTGGGTTACTTCCACATTCACCAGTAGTGTAACGAATTCCTGCCTGGAGTCGATATTCAGATGAATTCCAGATTCGCAGTGAATGAATGGAACATTCTGTAGTGGAGATACCAATGATTTCAGAACTATGCTTTATCAGAGCCAGGAAATGGAGAGCTGTCCCAGGTTGATTGGGAAGCCAGTGAAGAACACACCTGCGAGTGTGAACAGGCCGCTGAAAACCAGCATTTCGTTATTGGGACATGCAGAAGAATCCCAACCCTGACTAGTTTTAGAGGCATACGACCACCACCACCACTGGTTGGTGTTGACCGGGAGACTACCATATGGTTTCGATTGATTCAGAAGTTGATGCACACCAGGCCCGGTTAGAGTGGATGGGATGATGAAAACTTCAGCTTGATTGAGAGTAGTCAGATGAAAACCAAATATGTAGTTGTTGATATTTAGATGAACTCAG
The DNA here is from genome assembly GCF_029834395.1 of Sorex fumeus. Taxonomy (NCBI): domain Eukaryota; kingdom Metazoa; phylum Chordata; class Mammalia; order Eulipotyphla; family Soricidae; genus Sorex; species Sorex fumeus. The sequence goes on along the minus strand of NW_026606140.1, from coordinate 1,584,070 downwards.
TTCGCTTGGTAGTGTGGGAGGGTTAATGAACAAGATAATATATTCCACTGGATAGGGAGCTTAACAGTAGGCCTGGGGGGAGTTGACAGCAAATGTTTACTTGGCAGATTTCTAATTCGACTTGATTTCGTGGAGAACGAGAAGAAACACAGGCCTAATACATTGGATATTGAAATGAATTCACTACTCAGCTGTGTGGATCACTTTCACTTTCCCAGTCCTCCGGGACTTCATTGATTTGGTGGCACAGTTCAGTATCGTCTTCATTTGGAGACTTGTGGTTACTGTAAATTTGGCATATGGAATAAATCACGGGTGTCTTGCCAGGCTTTGCCACGAGGGCCAGATACTCTTGGTACCTTCCTGGGCTCTCTGAGAGGGCGAGGAATTGAACCCATCTCGGCCAGGCTGGCTGCGTGACACACACCTCCTACTGCTGTGCTTTTGCGCCAGAATAGAGGTGTGGGTAGGCAGAGGAAAACCAGCACATGGATGATTTTTGAGTGCAGATTCAGATGATTTCAAGTTTCTGGGGAGACTCACCTTGCTGAACCAAATGCCTGCGTAGAGTGGAGATTCAGATGTATTCCAGACTCATAGTGCATGACCGGAACATTCTGTAGTGGAGATTACAATAAATTCTGATGTCTCCGTAGTGTAGACAGGAAAATGAAGAACTAACCAGGGTGAAGTGGATAGCCAGTGAACAGCACAGGTGGTTGAAAAGCATCATTGGGTTATTTGGACATTCACCAGTGGTGTAACGAAAGCCTGCCTGGAGGGGAGATTCGAAGAACTCCAAATTTGCAGTGAATGAATGGAACTTTCTGTAGTGGAGATGCCAATGATTTCTGAAGTCTGGTTTTGTGTGGACAGGAAAAGGTAGTGCTAACCAGGGTTGAGTGGATAGCCAGTTGAACAGCACGCCTGCGGTATGTGAACAGGCCGCTGACCACTAGCATTTGGTTACTGGGACATGCAGAAGAATCTCAACCCTGACGAGTTTTACAGGCATACAATCATCACCACCACTGGGTGGCGTTGACCAGGAGAGTACCATATGTTTTTGACTGATTCAGGGGTCGATGCACACCAGGCCTGTTTAGAGTGGACGGGATGATGAAAACTTCGGCTTGATTCAGTGCACAGGCAGATGAAAACCATATATTTATGTGTTGATATTTAGAAGAACTCAGATAGCTCGGTAGTGTGGCAGGGTTAATGAACAGAATACTACAGTCGACTGGATATGGAGCAGAACAGCAGGCCTGGGGCGAGTTGACAGCAAATGCTCACTTTGCAGATTTTTAATTGGATTCGATTTCGTGGAGAACGAGAAGAAATGCAGGCCTAATACATTGGATATTGAGATGAATTCACTAATCAGCAGTGTGGATCACTGTCACTATCCCAGTCTTCCCTGACTTCATTGATTTGCTGGCACGGTTTAGTATCGTCTTTGTTTGGAGACTTGTGGTGACTGTAATTTTGGCATAAGGAATATTTCACGGGTGGATTGCCAGGCTTTGCTGCGAGGGCTAGATACTCTCGGTAGCTTCCGGGGCTCTCTGAGAGGGCTAGGAATAGAACCCGGCTCGGCCAGGCTGGCTGCGTGACGCTCACGCCCTAATACTGTGCTTTCGCACCAGAATGGCAGTGTGGATAGCAAGATGAAAAGCAGCCCATGGATGATTTTTGAATGCAGATTCAGATGATAGCAAGTTTCTGGGTAGACATACCAGTATTGTAACGAATGCCTGCGCAGAGTGGAGATTAAGATGTATTCTAGACTTGCAGTGAATGACCGGAATATTCTGTAGTGGAGATTCCAATGATTTCTGATGTCTGAGTTCTGTGGACAGGAAAATGAAGATGTGAGCAGGGTGGAGTGGAGATCCAGTTGAACAGCACGACTGCGAGTGTGAAAAGGCCACTGAAATCCAGCATTGGGTTACTTGGACATTCACCAGTGGTGAAACGGAAGCCTGTCTGCAGTGGAGATTCAGATGAATACCAGATTCGCGGTGAATGAATGGAACATTCTGTAGTGCAGATACGAATGATTTCAGAACTCTGTGTTATGAATACCAGGAAATGAAGACCTGACGATGGTGGAGTGGATAGCCAGTGAACACAACGCCTGCGGTTTTTTAACAGGCCGCTGACCACTAGCATTGGGTTACTGGAACATGCAGATGAATCCCAACCCTGACGAGCTTTAGAGGCATAGGATCATCACCACCACTGGTGATGTTGACCTGGAGAATACCATATGGTTTCGATTGATTCAGAGGTCGATGCACACCAGGCCTGGGTAGAGTGGACAGCATGATGAAAACTTTGGCTTGCTTGAGTGTACAGGCAGATGAAAACCAGATATTTAGTTTTTGATATTTAGATGAACTCAGGTCGCTCGGTATGAGGCAGTGTTAAAGAACAGCATACTATATTGGACTGGATTCGGAGCTGAACAGCAGGCTTTGGGAGAGGTGATAGCAAATGGTTACTTGGCAGATTTCTAATTCGACTCGATTTCGTGGAGAACGAGAAGAAACCCAGGCCTAATACATTGGATATTGAGATGAATTCACTACTCAGCAGTGTGGATCGCTGTCACTTTCCCAGTCCTCCCGGACTTCATTGATTTGCTGACGCGGTTCAGAAACATTTATGTTTGGAGATTTGTGGTGACTGTAATTTCGGCATATGGGATATTTCATGGGTTGTTGTCAAGCTTTGTCTCGAGGGCCAGATACTCTCGGTAGCTACCCGGGCTCTTGAGAGGGCGAGGAATTGAACCCGGCTAGGCCAAGCTGGCTGCGTGACGCACATGTCCTACTGCTGGGCTTTCGCGCCAGAATGGCAGTGTGGATAGAAAGATGAACAGCAGCCCATGGATGATTTTAGACTGCAGATTCAGATGATTTCAAGTTTCTGGGTAGTTTCACCAGAGGTGTAACGAATGCCTGCGTACAGTGGAGATTTGGAAGTATTCCAGACTGGGAGTGAATGATCGAAACATTCTGTAGTGGATATACCAATGATTTCCGATATCTTGGTGTAGGGGATAGGATAAGAAAGAGCATGCCAGGTTGGACTAGATAGCCAATGAACAGCACCGCTGCGAGTGTGAACAGGCCGCTGAAAACCAGCATTGGCTTACTTGGACATTTAACAGTGGTGTAACGAAAGCCTGCTTGGAGTGGAGATTCGATGAACTCCAGATTGGCAGTGAATGAATGGAACATTCTGTAGTGGAGATTGCAAGGATTTCTGAAGTCTGGTTTGTGTGTACAGGAAAATGAAGAGCTGACCAGAGTGGAGTGGATGGTCAGTTGTACAGCATGCCTGTGAGTGTGAACAGAACGCTGAAAACCAGGATTTGGTTACTTGGACATTCACCAGTGGTGCAACGAAAGCCTGCATGAAGTGGAGATTCAGATGAATTCCAGATTGTAAGTGAATGAATGGAATATACTTTAGTGAAGATTCTGATGATTTCTGAAGTCTGGTCAGTGTTGACAGGAAAATGAAGAGCTGACCAGGTTGGAGTGGCTAGCCAGTTGAACAGCATGCGAGCGAATGTGTATAGGATGCTAAAAACCCGCATTAGGTTACTTGCACATTCACCAGTGGTGTAACCAAAGCCTACCAGGAGTGGAGATTCGATGAACTCCAGATTGGCAGTGATTGAATGGAACATTGTGTAGTGTAGATTCCAATGAATTCTGAAATCTGGTTTGTGTGTACAGTAAAATGAAGATCTGACCAGGGTGGAGTGGATAGCCAGTTGAACAGCACGCCTGCAAGTGTGAACAGGAAGCTCAAAACCAGCACTGGGTTACTTGGACATAAACTGGTGGTGTAAGGATAACCTGCCTGGAGTGGAGATTCGAGGAACTCCAGATTGGCAGTGAATGAATGGAACATTCTGTAGTGGAGATTCCAATGATTTCTGATGTCTGGGTTGTGTGGACAGCAAAATGAAAACCTAACCAGGATTGAGTGGAGAACCAGTTGAACAGCACACCTGCGAGTGTGAACAGGCCACAGAAAACCAGCATTGGGTTACTTGGATATTCACCAGTGTTGTAACGAAAGCCTACCTAGAGCGGAAATTCAGATAAATTCCATATACGAGTGAATGAATGGTACGTTCTGTATTGTCGATACTAATGATTTAAGAACTCTGGCTTATGGGCACCAGGAAATGAAGAACTGAACAGGGTGGGGTGGATAGGCAGTGAACACCTGTGGTGTGCGAACAGGCTGCTGACCACTAGCATTGGGTTACTGGGACATGCAGAAAAATCCCAACCCTGAATAGTTTTAGAGACATACGATCACTTGGTGGCGTTAACCGGGACAGTAACATATGTTTTCGATTGATTCAGAAGTCAATGCACACCAGGCCAGGTCTGAGTGAACGGGATGATGAAAACTTCGGTTTGATACAGTGCACAGGCAGATGAAAACCAGATCTGTAGTCGTTTATATTTAGATGAATTCAGGTCGCTCGGTAGGGTGGCAGGGTTAATGAACAGAATACTATATACAACTGGATTTGGAGGTGAAATGAAGGCCTGGGGAGGGTTGACAGCAAATGCTCTCTTGGAAGATTTCTAATTCGATGCAATTCCATGGAGAAGGAGTAAAAACGCAGGCCTAATACATTGGGTACTGAGATGAATTCACTACTCAGCAGTGTGGTTCGCTATCACTCTCCCAGTCCTCCCGGACTTCATTGATTTGCTGGCGCGGTTCAGTTATGTCTTCGTTTGGAGACTTGTGGTGACTGTAATTTCAGCATATGGAATATTTCCAGGCTGGTTTGCCAAGCTTTGCCCCAAGGGCAATATACTCTTTTTAGGCCCTCGGGCTCTCTGAGAGTGCGAGGAATTGAACCCGGCTTGGCAAGGCTGGCTGCAGGAGGCACGAGTCCTACTGCTGTGCTTTCGCGCCAGAATGACAGTGTGGATAGGAAGATGAAAAGCAGCTCATGCATGATTTTACAGTTCACTTAATCCCTTAATCACTTAAGTGATTAGTCGTCGATTTGCTCGAGCGGGCGCCAGTAACGTCTCCATTTGTCCCTGTCGCATGCTAGTGTAGCCCAATGGCATCTGTTCGCTCCAGGAACATGAAGGGCCTCAAACCGATCGTTCATGATCTTGACGAAGAAGTCTGACCATCTGGTAGGTGGGCGGCCACGCGGTCTTTTGACATCCCGTGGAATCCAATCAGTAACAGCTCTAGTCCAACGGTCGTCTTTAAATCTCATTACGTGACCAGCCCATCTGATTTTTGACACCTTGGCAAATGAGACAGCATCCCTGATCCTTGATCGTCGACGGATGTCAGAACTCCTGATTCGTTCTCTCATTTGAGTGAAACATGATATTCAAAGCATAGCTCTTTCTATTCTTCTTTGGGAGACCTGAATAGCATTCTCATCCTGTTTGCGTAGGGCCCAGGTCTCTGAGGCATATGTTAATGCAGGAAGAACAGTGGAATCAAAGAGATGTGCCTGGAGCCGGAGGTTCTTCGTCCTCTTAGCTATTTCTTCGACGTTCTTGAAGGCGTTCCAAGCCGCTCTCTTCCTCCTGCGCAGCTCGGGTGCCAGATCATTTGTCATGTTGACCTCTCGACCTAGGTACACATAGCTGCTGCATTCGGAGATGGTCGTTCCATTGAGAGCGAATGGGGTGTCAGGAACAAGGCTGTTTCTCATAAACATTGTCTTCGTGAGATTCAGCTGTAGTCCTACCTTTCCACACTCACGGTCAAAGTCGGCCAGCATTTGTGCCGCTTGGCTGATGTTTGGTGTTATTAAAACAATGTCATCAGCAAAGCGGAGGTGGTGTAGTTGCCGACCATCTATCTTCACTCCCATTCCTTCCCATTCCAGTCGTCGCATGATGTTCTCGAGGGTGGCACTGAAGAGTTTCGGTGAAATGGTATCACCCTGCCGCACCCCTCTCTTGACATAAACGATCACTTCTTTGTAGAATGGTGAGATCCTGGTAGTGAATCCACAATAGAGCTCACGGAGGATCCTGATGTATTGGGCTTGAATGCCCTGATTGGCTAGGGCTTCAATGACCGCTTCCGTCTCAACAGAATCAAAGGCCTTCTTTAAATCAATGAACGTTAAACAGAGCGGCATCTTGAACTCCCGAGAAACCTCAATGAGCTTGGTTATCGTGTGGATATGGTCGATGGTGCTGAATCCTTTGCGGAACCCTGCTTGCTCGCATGGTTGTCCTTCATCTAGTGTTCTGCCAATCCTATTTAGGATGACTCGAGTGAACAACTTGTAGATGACAGACAATAGGCAGACCGGGCGATAGTTGCCAATGTCATGGATGTCTCCCTTCTTGAACAGTAGTACGGTCCTGCTGGTTTTCCATTGGGACGGAACCTTGCATTCAGACAGGTAGCAAGTGAAGAGCCGAGCCAGTGTATTGATGAGTACTGACGGCAGGTTCTTCAGGTGTTCAGGTCTGAGCTTGTCTGGGCCGGGTGCTGTTTGTTTCTTTACCGACGAAATGGCGTGTCGGATTTCGGAAGGGAGCACGTTGGGAACGACATATCCATCCTGTGGAATTTGGTATGTCGGTAAGTGGACATGGCTATCGAAGAGATTTGAGTAGAAGTCATAGATAATCTTCTCCATTGCCGTTCTGGAGGATGTGATGGATCCATCAGGACGTCGGAGGGCAGTCATCTTGGTCTTATAGTTGGCGAAGGACAGGCGGGCGTTACGAATACTTTTCCCGGCTTCTGCCGCATTTACCAGTACTTCTGCTCTTCTCTCTTTGAGGTCTTCCTTGATCGCATCTCTGCACTGCTTTGCGAGCTCAGACGTTAGCTTGCGGTTGCCTGAGGCATGCGCCAAACCACGCTGGCGAATTAGCTCAAGAGTTTTCGAAGATAGGCGATATTTTGTGGCTATCTCTCTCTTGGCGTTCCTCGCACATTCATGGAGGTGCTGAACCAGTCGATCATATTCCTCGTCAATGTTGTCAACAATGGCATCTTCCCATGTTGCCGCAATAGTACAAAAGAGTTCCAGTTGGTGGTCATTCTGGGAGTTCTCTTTTTGAACTTTGCAGCCCTTTCTCCCCGCTCTGTGAAGTAGAATTTTGCACGAAGGAGACGGTGGTCCGATCCCGTTCGAAATTTTGGGACAACAGCGACATCAGTCAGGCAAAACCGTCGATTGAATATGATGTGGTCTATTTCGTTGTGGTATCGTCCACCGGGAGACTCCCATGTCCATCATTTAGATTCTGCCTTCTGGAACTGTGAGTTACCATGAATTCTCTTGGTCGACATGATGAACTCAGACAGTCTCTCACCCTGTTCGTTCCATTCTAGGCCATGGGTCCCGATGTGAAGTTCTTCAGCTGATCTTCTCGGTCCTATCTTGGCATTAAAATCACCCACAATGATCTTGTAGAAGGTGTGGTCTTCTTTATAGAACTTCTCTAGCTCCATGTAGAACTTCTCGATTTCTCTTTCATCATAATGAGATGTTGGTGCGTAGACAACAAAGATAGAAACTGCAGGCAGTGAGCCACATCTATTCAAATGTAAACGTCTGATTCGGGTTGTTAGGCATTCGAATGAATCAATGCTCTTAGCCAAGTTTGTGTTGACAAGAACACCGACGCCTCCAACACCTCTTTTATCGCATGTTCCGAGGAACAATTCTTCTCCAGTGTCGAAAACGGCATGGTGAGATTCGTGCCTTCTTGTCTCGGTCAGACCAATGATGTCGTACTTGATCATTCGCGCTTGTACCATCAGGTCCTCGATGGATGCATCTGATGCTAGCGTACGTGCATTGAAAGTACAGACAATCATTTTTGTCTTCCTTCGTTGTGGCAGCCTAGGTCGGCCTTGAGATTTTGTCAGCCTCTCCTTTCTCATCCTTCTCAGTGCTGCCATGTCGGTGAAGCCTTCAGGGTCAGGTGAATGAGACCAGTTGTAGTTACTGGTTTTGGCATATCGAATACACAGCGGATAGCTTGCCAGGCTCTTCCGTGCGGGCGGAATACTCTCGGTAGCTTGCCAGTCTTTCCGGGAGGGATAGAGGCTTTTGGGGTGACCTCTAATCACCCTTGTAGGTGTTACCATATTTGAACCCTATCAAATATGGTACGACAATTCCTGAAGATGGGTATTTAGTGCATTATGATGTGTCGCGCGGCCGCTTGCGGCCGCGCAGGTCCGGAAAGCGTCCTAGAGTGTGGCGACGGCTGGGTAGTGGAAGTAGTGTAGTAGTAGTTCAGATTCAGATAATTTCCAGTTTCGGGGTAGACTCACCAATGGTTTAATGAATGTCTGCGTAGAGTGGAAATTCAGATTTATTCCACACTCGCAATGAATGACCGGAACATTCTGTAGTGGACATACCAATAATTTCTGATCTCTGGGTCTTGTGGACAGGAAAATGAAGAGCTGACCAGGGTTCAGTGGATAGCCAGGAACCAGCAGGGCTCCGAATGTGATCAGGCCGCAGAAAACCAGCATTGTGTTACCTGGACATTCACCAGTGGTGTAACGAAAGCCTACCTGGAGTGCAAATTCAGATGAATTCCAGGTTCGCACTGAATGAATGGAACATTCTGTACTGGAGATTCCAATGATTTCTGAAGTCTGGGTTGTGTGGACAGGAAATTGAAGAGCTGACCAGGGTTGAGTGGATAGCCAGTTGAACAGCATGACTGTGAGTGTGATCAGACCGCTGAAAACCAGCATTGAGTTACTTGGACATTCACCAGTAGTGTAACGAATGCCTTCCCGGAGTCGAGATTCAGATGATTTCCATATTGGCATTGAATTAATGGAACATTTTGTATAGGAGATAACAATGATTTCAGAACTCTGTATTATGAGCACCAGGAAATGAAGACATGACCAGGTTGGAATGGGTACCCAGCTAAACAGCAGGCCTGCGAGTGTGAAGAGGCCGCTGAAAACCAGCATTGGGTTACTTGGACATTCACCAGCTGTGTAAGGGAAGCCTGTCTGGAGTGGAGATTCAGATGAATTCCAGATTCGCAGTGAATGAGTGGAACATTCTGTAGTGGAGAATACCAATGATTTCAGAACTCTGGGTTTTGGGCACCAGGAAATGAAGAGCTGAACAAGGTGAAGTGGATAGCCAGTGAACACCATGCCTGCGGTATGTGAACAGGCCGCTGATCACCAGCATTGGGTTATTGGAACATGCAGAAAAATTCCAAACCTGATTAGTTTTAGAGGCATACTATCATCACCAGTACTGGGTGGCATTGACCAGGAGAGTACCATATGGTTTATATTTATTCCTAGGTCAATGCACACCAGTCCCAGGTACAGTGGACGGGATGATGAAAACTTCAACTTGATGGAATGCACAGACAGATGAAAACCAGATACGTAGCTGTTGATATTTAGATGAACTTAGGTCGCTCATTAATGTGGCAGGATTAATGAACATAATATTATATTCGACTAGACAGGGAGCTGAAGAGCAGGCCTGGGGAGGTAAAGGTAAAGGTAAAGGCCCTCCCGTTGTTCATCGATTTGCTCGAGCGTGCCCAGTAACGTCTCCATTGGAGACTTTGTTATTACTGTGTCTGGCATATAGAATACGTCAGGGGAGCTTGCCAGTCTCTGCCGTGCAGGCGAGATACTCTCGGTAGCTTGGAGGGCTCTCTGAGAGTTTAGAGCAAATGCTCACTTGTTAGATTTCTAAATCGAAGCGATTTCCTGGAGAACGAGAAGAAACGCAGGCCGAGTACAATGGATATTGAAAACAATTCACTACTCAGCAGTGTGGATCGCTGTCACTCTCACAGTCCTCCTGGACTTCATTGATTTGCTGGGGAAGTTCAGTAACATCTTCGTTTGTAGATTTATGGTGACTGTAATTTTGGCATATGGAATATTTCACGGGTGCCTTGGCAGGCTTTGCGTGAAGGCCACATACTCTCGGTAGCTTCCCGGGCTCTCTGAGAGGGCGAGGAATTGAACCAGGCTCGGCCAGACTGGCTGAGTGAAACACACGTCTTACTGTTGTGTGTGGATAGTCAGTTGAACAGCACGCCTGCGAGTTTCAACAGGACGCTGAAAACCAGCATGGTGTTACTTGGACATACAACAGTGGTGTAAGGAAAACCTGCCTGGAGTGGAGATTAGATAAATTCCAGAGTGGCAGTGAATGAATGAAACATTCTGTAGTGGATATTTCGATGATTTCTGAAGTCTGGGCAGTGTGGACAGGAAAAGAAAGACATGACCACTGTGGAGTGGATAGCCAGTTGAACAACACAACGGCGAGTGTGAACAGGACGCTGAAAACCAGCATGGGGTTACTTGGACATTCAACAGTGCTGTACGAAAGCCTGCCTCGAGTGGAGATTCGATGAATTCCAGATTAGCAGTGAATGAATGGAACATTCTGTAGTGGAGATTCCAATGATTTCTGAAGTATAGGTTGTGTGGACAGGAAAAGAAAGACATGACCACTGTGGTGTGGAGAGGCAGTTGAACAACACGACGGCAAGTGTGAACAGGATGCTGAAAACCAGCTTTGGGTTTCTTGGACATTCAACAGTGGTGTAACGAAAGCCTGCCAGGAAAATGAAGAGCTAACCAGGTTGGAGTGCTCAGCCTTTTGAACAGCACTCCTGCTACTGTTCACAGGCCGCAGAAAACCAGCATTGGGTTAATTGGATAATTACAGTGGTGTAAAGAAACCCTGCTTGGAGTGGAGATTCAATGAATTCCAGATTGGCAGATAATGAATGGAACATTCTTTCTTGAAGATTCCAATGATTTCTGAAGTCTGGGTTGTGTGGACAGGAAAATGAAGAGCTGACCATGGTTGAGTGGTTTGCCATTTGAACAGCACGCCTCCGCGTGTAAGCAGGACTCTGAAAACCAGCAATGTGTTACTTGGACGTTCAGCAGTGGTGTAACGAAAGCCTGCATGGAGTGGAGATTCAGATGAACTCCAGATTGGCAGTGAACGAATGGAACATTCTGTAGTGGATTTTCCAATGATTTCTGAATTCAGGATTGTGTGGAGAGGAAAATGAAAAGCTGAAAAGGTTAGAGTGGATAGCCAGTTGAAGGGCACTCCTCCGAATGTGAACAGTCTGCTGAAAACAATATTGTGTTACTTCGATATTCACCAATGGTGTAACGGAACCCTGCCTGGAGTGGAGATTCAATGAACTCCAGATTGGCAGTGAAAGAATGGAACATTTTATAGTGGAGATTCCGATAATTTCTGAAGTCTGGGTTGTGTGAACAGGAAAACGTAGAGCTGCCCAGGGTAGAGTGGAAAACCAGTTGAACAGCACGGCTGCGAGTGTGAACAGGACGCTGAAAACCATCACTGGGTTACTTGGACAATCAGCAGTGGTGTAAAGAAAGCCTGCCTGGAGTGGAGATTCTATGAATTCCAGATTGGCAGTGAATGAATGGAACATTCTGTTGTGGAGATTCTAAAGGTTTTTGAAGTCTAGTTTATGTAGACATGAATATGAAGAGCTGTCCAGGTTGGAGTGGATAGCCTGTTGAACAGCACCCCTGTGAGTGTGAACAGGCAGCTAAAAACCAGCATTGGGCTACTTGGATATTACCCAGTGGTGTAACGAAATCCTTCCTGGAGTTGAGATTCGATGAATTCCAGATTGGCAAGGAATAAATGGAACATTATATAATGGAGATTCCAATGATTTCTGAAGCCTGGGTTGTGTGGACAGGAAAATGTCGAGCTGACCCGACGGGAGTGCATAGCCAGTTGAACAGCACACCTCCAAGTGTGAACAGGCCTCTGAAAAACAGCATTAGGTTACTTGGATATTCACCAGTGGTGTAACGAAAGCCTGCTTGGAGTTGATATTCGAGGAAATCCAGATTGGCAGTGAATGAATGGAACATTCTGTAGTGAAGAGTCCAATGATTTCTGAAGTCTGGGTTGTGTGGACAGGAAATGAAAGAGCTGACCACTGTGGAGTGGAAAGTCAGTTGAACAACAGGCCCGCGACTGTGAACAGGACGCTGAAAACAAGCACTGCGTTACTTGGATATTCATCAGTGGTGTAACGACAGCCTGAATGAAGTGGAGATTCAGATGAATTCCAGATTGGGAATGAATGAATGGAACATTTTGTAGTGGAAATCCCAATGATTTCTGAAGCCTAGGTTGTGTGGACAGGAAAATGAAGTGCTGACCAAGTTAGAGTGCATAGCCAGTTGAACTGTACTCCTGCGACTGTGAACAGGCCGCTGAAAACCAACATTGGGTTACTTGGATATTCACCAGTGGTGTAATATGAGCCTGCCTTGAGTGGATATTCGATGAATTCCAGATAGGCAGTGATTGAATGGAACATTCTATAGTGGAGATTTTATGATTTCTGAAGTCTGATTTTTGTGGACAGGAAAACGTAAAGCTGACCAGGATTGAGTGGAAAGCCAGTTGATCAGCACGGCTGCGAGTTTGTACAGCAGGCTGAAAACCAGCACTGGGTTACTTGGACATTCAGCAGTGGTGTAACGAAAACCAGCCTGCAGTGGGGATTCCATGAATTACAGATTGGCAATTACTGAATGGAACATTCTGTTGTGGAGATTCCAATGGTTTCTGAACTCTACGTTGTGAGGACAGGAAAATGAAGAGCTGACCAGGTTGGAATGGATAGACCTTTGAACAGCACGCCTGCGACTATGAACAGGCTGCTGAATACCAACATTGGGTACTTGAATATTCAGTGGTATAACGAAATCCTGCCTGAAGTGGAGATTCGATGAATTCCAGATTGGCAGTTAATGAATGGAAAATTATGTAGTGGAAATTCCAAAGATTTCTGAAATCTGGGTTGTCTTGACAGGAAAAAGAAGAGCTGACCAGGATTCAGTGGATTGCCACTTGAACAGCACGTCTGCAAGTGTGAACAGGATCCTGAAAACAAGCACTGTGTTACTTGGACATTGAACAGTTTTGTACCGAAAGCATGCCAAGAGTTGAGATTCAGATAAATTCCAGATACGCAGTGAATGAATGAAATATTCTTTAGAGAAAATTCCAATGATTTCTGACATCTGAGTTGTGTGGACAGGAAAAGGAAGTGCAGACCGGGTTAGAGTGGATAGCCATTTGAACAGCAGGCCTGCGAGTTTCAACAGGCCTCTGAGAACCAGCATTGGGATACTTGGACATTCAGCAGTTGAGTAACGAAAATCTGCCTGCAGTGGAGATTCGGTGATCTACAGGTTGGCAGTGAATGAAAGGAAGATTCAGTAGTGGAGATTCCAATGATTTCTGAAGTCTGGGTTGTGTGAACAGGAAATGAAAGAGCTGACCACTGTGCAGTGGATAGCTAGTTGAACAACAGGCCTGCAACTGTGAACAGTACGCTGAAAACCAGCATTGGGTTACTTGGACATTCACCAGTGGTGTAATGAATGCCTGCCTGGACGGGGATTCACATGAATTCCAGATTCGCTGTGAATGAATGGAATATTCTGTAGGGGAGATTCCAATGATTTCTGAAGTCTGGGTTGTGTGGAAAGTGAAATGAAGAGCTGACCAGGGTTCAGTGGATAGCCAGTTGAACAGCACGCCTGCGATTGTGAACAGGATGCTGAAAACCAGCATTGTGTAACTTGGACATTCAACATTAGTGTAACAAAAGCATGCCTGGAGTCGAGATTCGATGATCTCCAGATTGGCAGTGAATGAATGCAACATTCTGTAGTGGAAATTACAATGATTTCTGATTACAATGATTTTCTGATTTCTGATTTGTGTGGAAAGGAAAATGAAGAGCAGACCAGGTTAAGGTCGATAGCCAGTTGAACAGCAGGCCTGCAAGTTTGAATAGGCTGCTGAAACCCATCATTGTGCAACTTGTACATTCAAAAGTGGTGTAACAAAAGCATGCCTAGAGTGGAAATTATATGAATTCCATATTGGGAATGATTGAACGGAACATTCTGTCGTGTAGATTCCAGTGATTTCTGAAGCCTAGGTTGTGTGGACAGGAAAATGAAGAGCTGACCAGGGACAAGTGGATAGCCAGTTGAACAGCAGGCCTGCGAGTGTGAACAGGAAGCTGAAAACCAGCATTGGCTTACGTGGACATTCAGCAGTGGTGTAACGAATGCCTGCTTGTAATGGACATTCGATGATCTCCAGACTCCAGTAAATGAATGGAACATTCTGTGGTAAAGATATCAATGATTTCTTAAATCTGGTTTGCGTGGAAAGGAAAATGAAGAGCTGACCAGGGTTCAGTGTATAGCCAGTTGAACAGCACTCCTGCGAGTCTGAACAGGATAATGAAAACCAGTGTTGTGTTACTTGGATATTCAACAGTAGTGTAACGAAACCCTGCTTACAGTGGAGATTCAGATGAATTCCAGATTGGCAGTGAATGAATGGAACATTCTGAGGTGGAGATTGCAATGATTTCTGAAACCTGGGTTGTGTGGATTGGAAAATGAAGAGTTGACCAGGGTTGAGTGGATAGGCAGTTGAACAGCACACCTGCGAATGTGAACTGGCTGATGAAAACCAGAATTGCGTTGCTTGGATATTCACCAGTGGTGTAAAGAAAGGCTGCCTGGAGTGGAGATTCGATGAATTCCAGATTGGAATTGAATGAATGGAACATTCTGTAGTGGAGATTCCAATGATTTTTGACATCTGGGTTGTGTGTACAAGAAAATGAAAAGCTGACCATGGTAGAGTGGATAGCCAGTTGAACAGCAGGCCTGGGAATTTGAACAGACTAGCTAAAAACCAGCGTTGTTTTACATGGATATTCAGCACTGAAGTAACGAAAATCTGCCTGGAATAGAGATACAGATGAATATCAAATTGGCAGTGAATAAATGGAACATTCTGTAGTGGAGATAACAACGATTTCTGAAGGTTGGTTTGTGTGGACAGGAAAATGAAGTGCGGACCAGGGTTAAGTGAAGCGCCAATTGAGCCGCACGGCTGCGACTGTGAACAGGCCGCTGAAAACCAGCATTGCATTACTTGGACATTCACCAGTAGTATAAAGAAAGACTGCCAAGGGTGTAGATTCAGATGAATTCCAGAGTCGCAGAAAATAAATGGAACATTCTCTAGTGTAGTGTCCAATGATTACTTAGTTCTGGTTTCTTTGCATAGAAATAGCTGAAAATGGTGGAGTGGATAGCCAGTGACAGCAGGATGAAAATGTAAACTGGCTGCTGAAAACCAGCTTTTGGTTACTTGGACATTCACCAGTGGTAGAACAAAAACTGCCTGGAGTGGAAATTTGGATGAATTCCAGAATCGCAGTGAATGAAAGAAACATTCTGTAGTGGAGATTACAAAGATTTCAGAAGGCTGGGTTGTGTGGACAGGAAAATGAAGAGCTCAACAGGGTTGAGTGGATAGCACATTGAACAGCACGGCTGCGACAGAGAACAGGCCGCTCATAATAAGCATTGTGTTACTTGGTCATTGAGCACTGGTGTAACGAAAACCTACCTGCAGGGGATATTCAGAGGAAATCCAAAGTCGCAGTGAATAAATGGAAAATTCTGTAGTGGAGATAACAATGATTTCTGAAGTTTGGGTTGTGTGGACAGAAAAATGAAGTGCTAAACAGGGTTAAGTGGAGAGCGAATTGAACAGGACGGCTGCGATTGTGAACAGGCTGCTGAAAACCAGCATTCGGTTACTTGGATATTCCACAGTGGTGTAACGAAAACATGCCTGGAGTGGATAGTCAGATGAATTCCAGTTTCGCAGTCAATGAGTGGAATAATCTTGTAGTGGAGATTCCATTCATTTCTGAAGGCTGGGTTATTTGAACAGGAAAATGTAAACCTGAACAGGTTTGAGAGGAGAGCCAATTGAACAGCACGGCTACGAGTCTGAACAGGCCACTCAAAACCCGCATTGGGTTACTTGGACATTCACCAGTGTGTAAAGAAAGACTCCTGGTGTGCAGATATAGATTAATTCCAGAATCGCAGAGAATGAATGCAACATTGTCTAGTTGAGTGTCCAATGATTTCTTAATTCTCGGTTGTTTGCACAGCAAAATGAAGAGCTGACCAGGGTGTAGCAGATAGCCGTGGATCAGCAGGACTACGAGTCTGAATTGGCTGCTGAAAACTAGATTTTGATTACTTGCATATTGACCAGTGGTGTATCAAAAATCTTCCTGGAGTGCAGATTCGGATGAATCCCAGATTAGCAGTGAATGAAAGGAAAATTCTCTAGAGTAGATTTAAATTATTTCTGAAGGGTCAGTTGTGTGGACAGTCAAATGGAGAACCGACCAGGGTGGAATCGATAGCCAATAGAACAGCACGGCTGTGAGTATGAAAAGGCCACTGAAAACCAGGATATGTATACAAGGACATTCACCAGTGGTGTAACGAAAACTTGCCTGGAGTGGAGATTCAGATGACTTCCAGATTCGCAGTGAATGTAAGGAACATTCTGTAGTGGAGGATACAATGATTTTGAAGTCTGGGTCGTGTGGACAGGAAAATGAAGAGCTGACCAGGGTTGAGAGGATAGCCAATGGAACAGCACGGCTGCGAGGGTGAGCGCGCCGCCGCAAACCAGCATTTGTTACTTGGACATTCACCAGTGGTGTTACGAAAACCTACCTGGAGTGGAGATTCAGGTGAATTCAAGATTCGCAGTGAATTAATGGAATATTCTGTAGTGGAGACAACAATGATATCTGAAGCTGGATTGTGTGGACCAGGAAAAAGTAGAGCTCACCAAGTTTTAATAGATAGCCAACTAAACAGCACGACTGCAAGTATGAAAAGGTCATTGAAAACCATTATTGGGTTACTTGGACATTCAACAGTGGTGTAACGAAAATCTGCCTGGAGTGGAAATTCAGATAAATTCCAGATTTGCAGTGAGTGTATGGAACATTCTGTAGTGGAAGTTCCAATGATTTCTGATGTCTGCATTGTCTAGACAGGAAAATGAAGAGCTGACCAGGGTACAGTGTATAGCCAGATCAACACGACGGCTGCGAGTCTGAACAGGTCGCTAACAACCAGCACTGGGTTAGTTGGGTATTCGCCAGTGGTGTAACGAAAACCTGCCGGCAGTGGAGATTCCGATTAATTTCAGATTGGCAGTGAATGAATGGAACATTATGTTGTGGAGATTCCAAAGATTTCTCAACGTTGGGTGGTGGGGCAGAAAAATGAACGCTGACCAGGGTAGAGTGGAACACAGCACGTCTGCGACGGTGAACAGACAGCTCAAAATCAGCTTTGGATTACTTGGTCATTCAGCACTGGAGTAACGAAAACCTGCCTGGAGTGGAGATACAGAGGAATTTCAAATTCGTAGTAAATAAGTGGAACATTCTGTAGTGGAGATAACAAAGAATTCTGAAGGCTCGCTTGTGTGGACAGTAAAATGAAGGACTGATCAGGTTGGAATTGATAGCCAAATAGAACAGCACGGCTGCGAGTACGAAAAGGCCACAAAACCTGCATTGGGTTACATGGACATTCACCAGCGGTGTCACGAAAACTTGCATGGAGTGGAGATTCAGATGAACTCCAGATTCGCAGCGAATGTAAGGAACATTCTGTAGTGGAGGATACAATGATTTTTGAAGTCTGGGTCGTGTGGACAGGAAAATGAAGAGCTGACCAGGGTTGAGAGGATAGAAAATTGAACAGCACGCCTGCGAGGGTGAACATGCCGCCGAAAACCAGCATTGGGTTACTTGGACATTCACCAGTGGTGTAACGAAATCCTGCCTGGACTGGATATTCAGATAAATTCCAGATTTGCAGTGAGTGTATGGAACATTCTGTAGTGGAAGTTCCAATGATTTCTGATGTTTGCGTTGTCTAGACAGGAAAATGAAGAGCTGACCAGGGTTGAGTGTAAAGCCAATTCAACACGACGGCTGCGAGTCTGAACAGCTCGCTGAAAACCAGCCCTGGGGTAGTTGGGTATTCACCAGTGGTGTAACGAAAAGCTGCCGGGAGTGGAGATTCAGATTAATTCCAGATTGGCAGTGAATGAATGGAACATTATGTTGTGGAGATTCCAAAGTTTTCTCAAAGTTAGGTGGTGGGGCAGAAAAATGAACGCGGTCCAGGGTTGAGTGGAACACAGCACGGCTGCGATGGTGAATAGGCCGCTCAAAATCAGCATTGGGTTACTTGGTCATTCAGCAAGGGACTAACGAAAACCTGCCTGGGTGGAGATACAGAGGAATTTCAAATTCGCAGTGAATAAATGGAACATTCTTTAGTGGAGATCACAACGATTTCTGAAGGTTGGGTTGTGTGGACAGGGAAATGAACTGCTGACCAGTGTTAAGTGCAGCGCCATTTGAGCCACATGGCTGCCATTGTGAACAGGCCGCTGAAAACCTGCATTGCATTACTTGGACATTCACCAGCGCTGTAAAGAAGACTGCCTAGGGTGCAGATTCAGATGAATTCCAGAGTCGCAGTAAATGAATGGAACATTCTCCGGTGGAGTGTCCAATGATTTCTTAGTTCTGGTTTGTTTGCATAGCTAAATGAAGAGCTGACCAGGGTGGAGTGGATAGCCAGTAACAGCATGGCTGAAAGTGTGAACTGGCTACTGAAGACCAGCTTTTGGTTACTTGGACATTCACCAGTGGTGGAACAAAAACGGGCTGGAGTGGAAATTTGGATGAATTCCAGATTCGCAGTGAATGAAAGAAACATTCTGTAGTGGACATTCCAAAGATTTCAGAAGGCTGGGTTGTGTGGAGAGAAAAATGAACAGCTGAACAGGGTTGAGTGGGTAGCCCATTGAACAGCAAGGCTGCGACAGTGAACAGGCCGCTCATAACAAACATTGGTTTACTTGTTCAATCAGCACTGGTGTAAGGAAAACCTGCCTGCAGTGGAGATTGAGAGGAAATCCAAAGTTGCAGTGAATGAATGGAACATTCTGTAGTGGAGTTAGCTATGATTTCTGAAGGCTGGGATGTTTGCAGAGAAAAATGAAGTGCCAAACAGGGTTAAATGGAGAGCGAATTGAACAGTACGGCTGCGATTGTGAACAGGCTGCTGAAAACCAGCATTCGGTTACTTGGATATAACACAGTGGTGTAAGGAAAACCTGCCGGGAATGGATAGTCAGATGAATTCCAGTTTCGCCGTCAATGAGTGGAATATTCTTGTAGTGGAGATGCCATTGATTTCTGAAGGCTGGGTTATGTGGACAGGAAAATGTAAAGCTGAACAGGGTTGAGTGGAGAGCCAATTGAACAGCACGGCTACGAGTCTGAACAGGCCACTCAAAACCCGCATTGTGTTATTCGGACATTCACCAGTGTGTAAAGAAAGACTACCTGGAGTGCAGATTCAGATTAACTCCAGAATCGCAGAGAATGAATGGAACATTCTCTAGTTGAGTGTCCAATGACTTCATCAAGCTCGGATGTTTGCACAGCAAAATGAAGAGCTGACCAGGGTGTAGCAGATAGCCAGAGAACAGCAGGACTACGAGTGTGAACTGGCTGCTGAAAACTAGGTTTTGATTACTTGCATATTCTCCAGTGGTGTAACAAAAATCTGCCTGGAGTGGAGATTCGGATGAATCCCAGATTATCAAGTGAATGAAAGGAAAATTCTCTAGTGAAGATATAAATTATTTCTGAAGGCTCAGTTGTGTGGACAGTCAAATGAAGAACCGACCAGGGTGGAATTGATAGCCAATAGAACAGCACGGCTGTGAGTATGAAAAGGCCACTGAAAACCAGCATTGGGTTATATGGACATTCACCAGTGGTGAAACGAAAACTTGCCTGGAGTGGAGATTCAGATGAATTCCAGATTCGCAGTGAATGTAAGGAACATTCTGTAGTGGAGGATAAAATGATTTTGAAGTCTGGGTCGTGTGGACATGAAAATGAAGAGCTGACCAGGGTTCAGAGGATAGCCAATGGAACAGCACGGCTGCGAGGGTGAACGTGCCGCCAAAAACCAGCATTGGGTTACTTGGACATTCACCAGTGGTGTAACGAAAACTTGCCTGGAGTGGAGACTGAGATGAATTCCAGATTCGCAGTGAATGAATGGAACATTCTGTAGTGGAGACAACAATGATTTCTGAAGCCTGGATTGTGTGGACAGGAAGAACTAGAGCTAAACAGCTAGCTAATCGCTAGCCAATTAAACATCACGACAGCAAGTATGAAAAGGTCGCTGAAAACCATTATTGGGTTACTTGGACCTTCACCAGTGGTGTAACGAAAATCTGCCTGGAGTGGATATTCAGATGAATTCCAGATTTGCAGTGAGTGTATGGAACATCAGGTAGTGGAAGTTCCAATGATTTCTGATGTCTGCGTTGTCTAGACAGGAAAATGAAGAGCTGACCAGGGTTGAGTGTAAAGCCAATTCAACACGACGGCTGCGAGTCTGAACAGGTCGCTGAAAACCAGCACTGGGTTAGTTGGGTATTTACCAGTGGTGTAACGAAAACCTGCCGGCAGTGGAGATTCAGATTAAGAACAGATTGGCAGTGAATGAATGGAACATTATGTTGTGGAGATTCCAAAGATTTCTCAACGTTGGGTCGTGTGGCAGAAAAATGAACGCTGATCAGGGTTGAGTGGAACACAGCATGGCTGTGACGGTGAACAGGCCGCTCAAAATCAGCATTGGGTTACTTGGTCATTCAGCACTGGAGTAACGAAAGCCTGCCTGGAGTGGAGATACAGAGGAATTTCAAATTCGCAGTGAATAAATGGAACATTCTGTAGTGGAGTTAACAACGATTTCTGAAGGTTGGGTTGAGTGGACAGGAAAATGAAGTGCGGACCAGGGTTAAGTGGAGCGCCAATTGAGCCACATGGCTGCGATTGTGAACAGGCCGCTGAAAACCGGCATTGCATTACTTGGACATTCAAAAGTGCTGTAAAGAAGACTGCCTAGGGTGCAGATTCAGATGAATTCCAGAGTCGCAGTAAATGAATGGAACATTCTCTGGTGGAGTGTCCAATGATTTCTTAGTTCTGGTTTGTTAGCATAGCAAAATGAAGAGCTGACCAGGGTGGAGTGGATAGCCAGTGACAGCAGGCCTGAAAGTGTGTACTGGCCTCTGAAGACCAGCTTTTAGTTCCTTGGACATTCACCAGTGGTGGAAGCCATAAGTGCCTGGAGTGGAAATTTGGATGTATTCCCAATTCGCAGTGAATGAAAGAAACATTCTGTAGTGGAGATTTTAAAGATTTCAGAAGGCTGGGTTGTGTGAACAGGAAAATGAAGAGCTGAACAGGGTTGAGTGGATAGCCCTTTGAACAGCACGGCTGCGACAGTGAACAGGCCGCTCATAATAAACATTGGTTTACTTGGTCAATCAGCACTGGTGTAAGGAAAACCTGCCTGCAGTGGAGATTGAGAGGAAATCCAAAGTTGCAGTGAATGAATGGAACATTCTGTAGTGGAGTTAACGATGATTTCTGAAGGCTGGTTTGTGTGGACCGAAAAATGAAGTGCTAAACAGGGTTAAGAGGAGAGCGAGTTGAACAGGACGGCTGCGATTAGGAACAGGCTGCTGAAAACCAGCATTCGGTTACTTGGATATTCCACAGTGGTGTAACGAAAACCTGCCGGGAGTGGATAGTCAGGTGAATTCCAGTTTCGCAGTCAATGAGTGGAACATTCTTGTAGTGGAGATTCCATTGATTTCTGAAGGCTGGGTTATGTGGACAGGAAAATGTAAAGCTGAACAGGGTTGAGTGGAGAGCCAATTGAGCAGCACGGCTACGAGTCTGAACAGGCCACTCAAAAACCGCATTGGGTTATTCCGATATTCACCGGTGTGTAAAGAAAGACTACCTGGAGTGCAGATTCAGATTAACTCCAGAATCGCAGAGAATGAATGGAACATTCTCTAGTTGAGTGTCCAATGACTTCTTCAGGCTCGGTTGTTTGCACAGCAAAATGAAGAGCTGACCAGGGTGTAGCAGATAGCCAGGGAACAGCAGGACTACGAGTGTGAACTGGCTGCTGAAAACTAGGTTTTGATTACTTGCATATTCACCAGTGGTGTAACAAAAATCTGCCTGGAGTGGAGATTCGGATGAATCCCAGATTAGCAGTGAATGAAAGGAAAATTCTCTAGTGAAGATTTAAATTATTTCTGAAGGCTCAGTTGTGTGGACAGTCAAATGAAGAACCGACCAGGCTGGAATCGAGAGCCAATAGAACAGCACGGCTGTGAGTATGAAAAGGCCACTGAAAACCAGCATTGGTTTACATGGACATTCACCAGTGGTGTAACGAAATCTTGCCTGGAGTGGAGATTCAGATGAATTCCAGATTCGCAGTGAATGTAAGGAACGTTCTGTAGTGGAGGGTACAATGATTTTGAAGTCTGGGTCGTGTGGACAGGAAAATGAAGAGCTGTCCAGGGTTCAGCGGATAGCCAGTTGAACCCTACGCCTTCGTGTGTGAAAAGGCCTCTGAAAACCAGCACTGGGTTACTTTGACATTCACCAGTGGTGTAACGAAATCCTGCCTGGAGTGGAGATGCAGATGAATTCCAGATTTGCAGTGAATGAATGGAATATTCTGTAGTGGAGATTCCAAAGATTTCTAATGTCTGGTTTGTGTGGACAGGAAAAGGAAGAGCTGACCAGGGTGGAGTGGATAGCCAATTGAACAGCACGCCTCCGAGTGTGAACAGGACTCTGAAAGCCAGCATTGGGTTACTAGGACATTCACCAGTGGTGTAATGAAAGCCTGCCTGGAGATTCCGATGAATTCCAGATTCGAAGTGAATGAATGGAACATTTTATAGTGGAGATTCCACATGCCGCACACCGTGCTCTCATCCTCATGCCGTTTCCATACACTGTGCACAATTCTCCCACGTGCTCACTTTGCACACACCGGGAACCGTAACTCTCCCACCCACACACTTTGCACACACAGGTGCAATACTCCTGTGTGTGTTCACACTCAGTTTCAGGTACACACTCTTCCACACACTCACACTCGGTTTGCACAGCACACAATACTCTTTCAGATGCTCTGACACATGCACACGCTCTCCCCCACACTCACACTCGGTTTGCACAGTGCACAATACTCTCACACACCCCGTTACACACGCACATGCTCTCGCACATACTTCCACTCGCTTGCCTGAGCCCTGCAGGTGCAGGTGGGTCAAGGTAGCCCTGGGCCAAGCCCCCCCAGGCTTCACAGGCCCCGTCCCACCACCTGGGACCCTGGTAGCATCTGTGCGTACCAGTGGGCTCCACTCAGAGTCCAGCCCCTCAGGCCCCTCCAGGACTCGCCCCTGCTTGCTGCCTGCCACACACGCAACTCTCCCAACCTCTCCTGGTCCTGAATCATAGACAGTTAAGGGCAGGGGGCAGAGGACAGGGTTCCCACACTCTCTTGATTTTACTTGCACCCCTGAAAGACAGGTGACCAATGGAAGCCCATCCCTGCTCTCGGGACACTTGGGCCCAGATCTCCCACCAGGGGACAGTGAGGCCCTGATCTCACCCCACATGTCCTGGATGTCCCGGGCACCTCCCCGGCCACCTCCCTCTGCTCCCAGGGCCAAAGCGCAGGTGACAGAGGTGGCCTGGCCACTGTCCCTCTTGAGGGGCCGGTCTCTGAGGGCAATGGGAAATGAACAGATAGCAGACAAGTGCTGCCATACAGAAGGCGCTCCAGCCACCAAGGGAGTGGAGTTCTGGGGGACAGCAAAGGCAGAGAAGTCACAGGCAAGGGGCCCGCAGAGAGGGGCAATCTCAATACATAATGAGGATGAGTGGCACTGGGTGGGGGCGGGTGGCCAATGCTTGAGGGACAGGTGGAGAGATGGGGGGGGTAAATTATGAATGGATGGATAGGGGAATGGATAAATGGGTGAGGGTTGGATAAATATAGATTAATGAATGGGTGCATAGGTGGATGGATAGGTAGATGGTAGGTAGTAGATGGATAAATAATGGATTAATGGACGGCTAGGTGGGTGGATAAATGAATGGTGGGTGGACGAATGATGGATGACAAATGGGTCTGTGGCTGGGTGGCTAAAGAGTAGATGGATGGATGGATGGATGGATGGATGGATGGATAAGTGGGAAAAGAAGCGAGGGGCCAGAGTGATAGCACAGTGGGGAGGCATTTGCCTTGCAAGTGGCAGTCCAGGTTCAATCCCCAGCACCCCATAGGGTCCCTTGTGCACTGCCAGGAGCGATACCTGAGTGCAGAGCCAGGAGTAATCCCTGGTCATGGCCCAAAAAGGGCAAGGTGAAGAGGCGCGAATGATTGGATGTGTCGCCATGTGACAAGCAGCCTGAATGTCATCTACCTTTGCCCTGCCCCCAAGCAGCAGGGCTGTGCTGTCTTGCTGGCACCTCTGCCTGGGCCACCTTGTAGCTCTGGCCTCTCAGCCACGTTGGGGCAAGGGAGGGGCAGGAGTGGGGTGCCTGGTCGTGCATGTCTGCCCCTGGACCCAGGAACCCAAGCCCCACTCTCGACTTCGCCTGGAACCCTCACGGTTTTCTGGCTGCAGGGACTTGCCGCTGCTTTCCTGGAGCCGGGGGCTGAGACGCAGGAGGCCACACTTTGTGCTTGAATCCAGAGCAGCAAAAGTCACACATCCCCTCCCCGGCAGCCGGGGCCGCTCCCATCCCGAGGCACGTGCCCAGCGCCCCACAGGGCTCCACACGCAGGCTTTCGTGTGTTGAAGGCACTCAAGAGGAGTTCCACTGGGAGATCCTAGACATGCTGCATGAAGATGATGCGCCGGGAGCCAGCCTGTGGCCCACCACCATCACACTGCTCACCCTCTTCCTCCTCAGCTTCTTCTACAGCACCGCACTGACCATGACGAGTGTCTGGGGACAAGTCAGCAGACGGACCCCAGTGCTGCCTGGGAGTACAGGGACTCAGCTCCAAGGGCCCCGCCAGTGCGCCCCAGAGTGGCCCCACAGCCAGGCCAGTGGACAGGTGGAGCACAGGGCTGGACAGAGGAGTGGGCACTCGCTCACTTGGATGCTGCCCATGGCCTGATCCCTCCTGGATTCGCAGGGAGCAGACTGCAGCCACACAGCCCCCACTCAGCCCACCCAGAGCAATAAACAGTGCTGAGACCAAGGGCCCAGACTCTGACTGTGGGCGGACTGGACTTGGGCCAAGCACAGACCGCCGCGTGGCCAGGGGTGACCAGGGCGTGTGGCACTGAGTTCCCTCTTGCGTCCCATCTCACTAACCCGTGCTCACTTGAGCAAGAGTCCCGGACAGGCTTCAACATAAAGAGTGCGAGAAACGAGCAGGCAGAAGGGTCCCTGGGCTGACCCTGCCTCTGCCCCACATCACGGTCACTGAATCCTGGTCCTGATCACTCAGCCCAAACCCTAATCACTCAGTACAAGTCTGATAACTCAGTCCGGGTCACGATCATTTAGCCCTGGTCCCGATCACTCAGTCCTAGTTAATCACTCAGCCCTGGCCTCTATCACTCAGTCCTGGTCCTGATCACTCAGCCCAGGTCCTGATCACTCAGTCCTGGTTGATCACTCAGTCCTGGACCTGATCACTTAGTTCTGGACCCAATCACTCAGTCCTGGTTGATCACTCAGCCCAGGTACCGATACTCAGTCCTGGTCCTGATCACTCAGCCCAGGTCCTGATCACTCAGTCCTGGACCTGATCACTCAGTCCTGGACCTGATCACTCAGTCCTGGTCCTGATAACTCAGTCCTGGACCTGATCATTCAGCCCTGGTCCCAATCACTCAGTCCTAGTTGATCACTCAGCCCTGGTCCCAATCACTCAGCCCTGGTCAATCACTCAGTCTTGTCCTAGTCACTTAGCCTGGTACTAGTCACTCAGCCCTGGTTCAGGTTCTGGCCCATATCCTGATTCCTGAACCCCAGTGCTGAGGCCGCTCACTCCTTCTGGCCATGGGCCCCTTATCCTGGGGAATGAGCTGTCCTCTGATCACGTGTCCTAGTCACGGGACTCGGTCACTAAGCTCTGGTTTAATCTCTGGTCTGGTGCAGTTATCTGGAGCCTCACCCTGGCCACTAGAATCTGTACAGATCTAAGATTCAGCACTGGGCCTGTCCTGGTCCCTGAGTCCTGGTCATGTTCTGTGGAGGCCTGTGCCGGTCATCCCTCCCCTAGCTCACCTCAGGCCCTCAGTGAATCTGGACCCTGTTCCCTAGTAGCCACCAGTCTGCCCCTGCCTATTCCTGACCCTGGTGCTGGCTGAGTCTTCAGGAAGGGCCTGGGAGGATTCACCCCCACGCACCCTGATCCCCAAGCCCAGCCCAGGGGTCTGTGGGGCTGAGCAGAGGCTTCAGGAGTGTCTGTCAAGGAGAATCCCTGCTGGGCCCAGGGGCAGACCCCTGCCCCGGGCCTGCCACAGGGGTGCGGGGAGGCAGGAAGGGGTGGGCGTGTGCACCTCTTGTTTTTCTCTTTCTGTCTCTGACACCCATCACCTGCCAAAATGCCCCACACGGTACCTGGGGCCTCTGAGTCATGGTGAGCTGCAGAAACTGCTATTCTGAGACCAGAGCCCCAAAGCCACGCCAGACAGGTGGGCCTGGGCAGGGGACTGGGCCGCGGGAGCTGAGACGGCAGTAGCTGGGGGAGTTGGAGGGCCAGGCCACTGCGTCAGCCACCTTGGACAGGGCCTGGTTTAGGGGGCCGAACCCAGGCCAGAGGAGTGAGGCTGGCTTGCTGGACCTGCTGGACACAAGCAACGTCAGCCAAATCAGCCATGGGCAGGCCCGGTCAATGCAGCTGGGATCTGCCCGGTCACACCAGGCCCTGTCCCCATCTGGTTCCAACAGGGCCTGTCCACGCCCAGTCACACCAGGCCCCATCCACTCCCGGTCACACTAGGCCCCATCCACGCCCGGTCACACCAGGCCGTTCCATTCCCTTAACACCAGGCCCATCCACGCCTGGTCACTCTGGGCTGCTGTCCAGTCGTTCCTGCTTGGGCTGTGCAGTGACCCTCCCCGTCGCCGCAGGCTCAGGGGTCCCGCTCCATCCCCAGATGGTTTGCCTGTTGCCAGCACCTGTCCTCCTTCTGCACGCACAGTCAGGACGATCCTGGGATGCCAGAGACCCCATCGGGGGCTACCCATGGACACAACCACGGTCACAGGCCCATGCAGGACAAGCGCATCTGCCTGGGCCACTGCAGCAGGGACAGACAGGGACGAAGTCATATGGTGACAGAGGGCCAGACGCTCACAGGGAAGGGGACACTCTCAGACAGAAAGGGTAGGATGGTAGAGGCAGAAACAGGGAAAGACTGAGGCATGGGGGAAGAGGGAGCGACAGAGACAAGAATGGGGAGACAGGAATGGGACAGACAGATACAGGGAGGCAGGGGACGGGAGAGTGACAGGGACAAGCAACACGTTCGCAAGGAACACATGTGTGCTCCCCTGCAGATATGCACGCATGCTCTCACACTCCTGCACACTCTTACACCATGAGCTGAGAGTAGGAGGTGCCCTGTGCTCTCAGGGAGCTCTCGGGGTCAGAGGTCGGCCAGCTGCTGGGGTGAACGAGGAAGCCCTGGGTCAGAGTCCGGGCTGCTGGGTGGAGGGGCAGAGCAGGAGGGAACATTCTGGTCTCAGAGTGGCGCAGCCGCTTCGGCCAGGGTGCTGGCACTGTGCTGCCCTGGACATGGCCGCAAGGACTCGGCACACACCTTCCCGAGCCCGGGTGGGGAAAGGGACTTGGAACGAGAGGCAGGCCAACATGGGGTGCAGGCCCCCACCAGTGATGCCATAGGGGATCAGGCCTGAGCACATGCAGAGCAGGACAAAGCAGAGCTCAACTAGGACTGAGGCCACAGGGGAGGGAGAGGGAAGCAGTGGGGCAGGCGCCTGAGCAATGAGGGATAGGCTGACCCTGAGCTGTGAGAAATAGGCCCACCCTGAGCTGTGAGGGACAGGCTGACCCGGAGCTGCGAGGGACAGGCTCACCCTGAACTGTGAGGGACAGGCTCACTATGAGCTGTGAGAAACAGGCTGACCCTGAGCTGTGAGAAACAGGCTGACCCTGAGCTGTGAGGGACAGGTTGACCCTGAGCTGTGAGGGACATGCTCACCCTGAGCTGTGTGATCATGTGGGCCCCTTTGTTGTGAGAGACAGGCTGACCCTGAGCTGTGAGGGACAGGCTCACCCAGAGCTGTGAGGGACAGGCTGACCCTGAGCTGTTAGGGACAGGCCACTGTGAGCTGAGAGGGACAGGCTGAACTTGATCTGTGAGGGACAGGCCCAATCTGAGCTCTGAGGGACAGTCTGACCCTGAACTGTGAGGGAAAGGCTCACCCTGAAATCTGAGGGACAGGTTGACCCTGAGCTATGAGGGAGAGGCTGACACTGAGCTGTGAGGGACAAGCTCACCCTGAGCTGTGAGGGACAGACCCACTCCGAGCTGTGAGGGACAGGCTCACCCTGAGCTGTGAGGGACAGGTTGAGCCTGAACAGTGAGGGACAGCCTGACCCTGAGCTGTGAGGGACAGGCTAACCCTGAGCTGTGAGGAGCACTCTGACACAGATCTGTGAGGGACAGGCCCAATCTGAGCTGTGAGTGACAGGCTCACCTGAGCTGTGAGGGAAAGGCTCACCCTGATCTGTGAGGGATAGGCCCACCCTGAGATGTGAGTGACAGGTTGAGCCTGAACAGTGAGGGACAGCCTGACCCTGAGCTGTGAGGGACAGGCTAACCCTGAGCTGTGAGGAGCACGCTGACACAGATCTGTGAGGGACAGGCCCAATCTGAGCTGTGAGTGACAGGCTCACCTGAGCTGTGAGGGAAAGGCTCACCCTGATCTGTGAGGGATAGGCCCACCCTGAGCTGTGAAGGATAGGCTGACCCTAAATTGTGAGGGATAGGCAGACCCTGAACGGTGAGGGACAAGATCACCCTGAGCTGTGAGGGACAGGCTCACCCTGAGCTGTGACAGACATGCTCATGCAGAACTGTGAGGAACAGGCTGACCCTGATCTGTAACGGACATGCTCACCCAGAGCTGTATAATCCTGTGGGTCCCATTGTTGTGAGGGACAAGCCCACCCTGAGCTGTAAGGGACAGGCTCACCCTGAGCTGTGAGGGACAGGCTCACCCTGAGCTGTGTGATCATGTGGGCCTCTTTGTTTTGAGGGACAGGTTGACCCTGAGCTCTGAGGGACAAACTGACCCTGAGATGTGAGGGACATGCTCACGCTGAGCTGTGTGATCATGTGGGCCCCTTTTTTGTGAGGGACTGGCTGACAATGAGCTGTGAGGGACAGTCTAAACTTGAGCTGTGTGATCATTTGTCCCCTTTGTTGTGAGGGACAGGCTGACCCTAAGCTGTGAGGGCCAGACTGACCCTGAGGTGTGAGGGAAATGCTCTCCCTGAGCTGTGTGATCATGTGGGCCACTTTGTTGTAGGAAACCAGCTGACCCTGAGCTGTGAGGGACAGGCTCACCCTGAGCTGTGAGGGACAGGCTCACCCTGAGCTGTGAGGGACAAGCTGACCCAGAGCTGTGAGGGTCAGGCTGACCATGATCTGTGAGAGACAGACCCACCCTGAGCTGTGAGGGACAGGCTGACCCTGTGCTGTGAGGGACAAGCTCACCCTGAGCTGTGAGGGACAGGCTGACCCAGAGCTGTGAGGGACAAGCTCACCCTGAGCTGTGAGGGACAAGCTGACCCAGAGCTGTGAGGGTCAGGCTGACCATGATCTGTGAGAGACAGGCCCACCCTGAGCTGTGAGGGACAGGCTCAGCCTGAGCTGTGAGGGACAGACTCACCCTGAGCTGTGAGGGTCAGGATGACCCTGAGCTGTGAGGGACAGTCTCACTATGAGCTGTGAGGGACAGGCTGACCCTGAGCTGTGAGGGACATGCTCACCCTGAGCTGAGCTGTGAAGGACAAGCTCACTATAAACTGTGAGGGACAGGCTGACCCTGATCTGTGAGGATCAGGCTCACCCAAAGCTGTGAGGGACAAACTGACCCTGATCTGTGAGGAACAGACCCACTCTGAGCTGTGAGGGACAGGTTGATCCTGAGCTGTGAGGGACATGCTCACCCCGACCTGTGTGATCATGTGGGCCCCTTTGTTGTAAGAAACCGGCTGACCCTAAGCTGTGAGGGACAGGCTCATCCTGAGCTGTGAGGGACAGGTTTATCCTGAGCTGTGAGGGACAGGCTGACCCTGAGCTGAGGGACAGGCTCATCCTGAGCTGTGAGGGACAGGCTGAAACTGAGCTGTGAGAGACAGGCCCACCCAGACCTGTGAGGGACAGGCTGACTCTGAGTTGTGAGGGACAGGCTCACCCTGAGCTGTGAGGGACAGGATGACACTGAGCTGTGAGGGACAGGCTGACCCTGATCTGTGAGAGACAGGCTCATCCTGAGTTGTGAGGGACAAGCTCAATATGAGCTGTGAGGGACAGGCTGACCCTGAGCTGTGACGGAGAGGCTGCCCCTGATCTGTGAGGGACAGGCTCACCCAAAGCTATGAGGGACAAGCTGACCCTAAACTGTGAGGGACAGGCTGACCGTGAACTGTGAGGGATGACTGAAATTGAGCTGTGAGGAATAGGCTGACTCTGAGCTGTGAGGGACAGGCTGACCCTGAGCTGTGAGGAACAGGCCTATCCTGAGCTGTGTGGGACAGGCCAATCTGAGCTGTGAGGGACAGGCTGACCCTGAGCTGTGAGGGACAGGCTGACCATTAACTGTGAGGGACAGGCTGACCATTAACTGTGAGGGACAAGCTCACCCTGAGCTGTGAGGGACAGGCTGACCCAGAGCTGTGAGGGACAAGCTCACCCTGAGCTGTGAGGGACAGACTCACCCAGAGCTGTGAGGGACAGGCTGACCCTGAGCTTTTAGGGACAGGCCACTCTAAGCTGTGAGTGACAGGCTGAACTTAATCTGTGAGGGACAGGCCCACACTGAGCTCTGTGGGACAGTCTGACCCTGAACTGTGAGGGAAAGGCTCACGCTGAAATGTGAGGGACAGGCTCACCCTGAGCTGTGAGGGAGAGGCTCACACTGAGCTGTGAGTGACAGGCTTACCCTGAGCTGTTTTGGACAGGTCATTCTTGATCTGTGAGGGACAGGCCCACACTTAGCTCTGAGGGACAGTCTGACCCTGAACTGTAAGGGAAAGACTCACCCAGAACTGTGAGGGACAGGCTCACCCTGAGCTCTGAGGGAGAGGCTGACAATGAGCTGTGAGGGACAAGCTCACCATGAGCTGTGAGGGACAGACTGACCCTGAGCTGTGAGGGACAGACCCACTCTGAGCTGTGAGGTGCAGGCTCACCCTGAGCTGTGAGGGACAGACTGACCATGACCTCTGAGGGACAGGCCCACCCTGAGCTGTGAGTGACAGGCTGACCCTTAACAGAGAGGGACAGCCTGACCCTGAGCTGTGAGGGACAGGTTGACCCTGAACTGTGAGGGACTTTCTCTCCCTGAGCTGTGAGGAGCAGGCTGACCCAGAGCTGTGATGGACAGGCCCACTCTGAGCTGTGAGTGACAGGCTCACGCTAGCTGTGAGGGACAGGCTGAACCTGATCTGTGAGGGATAGGCTCACCCTGAGTGTGAGGGACAGGCTGACCCTGAATTGTGAGTGACAGACAGACCCTGAACTGTGAGAGACAGGCTCACCCTGAGCTGTGAGGGACAGGCTCTCCCTGAGCTGTGAGAGACAAGTTGACCCTGAGCTTGCAGGGACAGGCTGGTTCTGAGCTGGGAGGGACATGCTCACCATGAGCTGTGTGATCATGTGGGCCCCTTTGTAAAAGAGACCGGCTGAACCTGAGATGTGAGGGACAGGCTGACCCTGAGCTGTGAGCGACAAGCTCACCCTGAGCTGTGAAGGACAGGCTGACACTGAGCTGTGAGGGACAGGCTGACCCAGAGCTGTGAGGGTCAGGCTGACCATGATCTGTGAGAGACAGGCCCACCCTGAGCTGTGAGGAACAGGCAGAGCTGAAGCTGTGAGGGACAGGCTCACCCTGAGCTGTGAGGGACAGGCTCACTATGAGCTGTGATTACAGGCTCACCCTGAGCTCTGAGGGACATGCACACCCTGAGCTGAGCTGTGAGGGACAGGCTCAATATGAGCTGTGAGGGACAGGCTCAATATGAGCTGTGAGGGACAGGCTGACCCTGAACTGTGAGAGACAGGCTCACCCTGAGCGGTGAGGGACAGGCTCACCCTGAGTTGAGCTGTGAGGAACAGGCTCACTATGAGCTGTGAGGGTCAGGCTGACCCTGATCTGTGAGGGACATGCTCACAATGAGCTCCTGTTATCATGTGGGGTCCTTTGTTGTAAGAGACTGGCTGACCCTGAGCTGTAAGGGACAGGCTTAGCCTGAGCTGTGTGATCATTGGTCCCCTTTGTTGTGAGGGAGAAGCACACCCTGAGTTGTGAGGGACAGGCTCACATTGAGCTCTGAGGGTCAGGCTGACCAGGATCTGTGAGAGACAGGCCCACCATGAGCTGTGAGGGAAAGGCAGACCCTGAGTTGAGGGACAGGCTCACCCTAAGCTGTAAGGCACGGGCTCATCCTGAGCTGTGAAAGACAGGCTGACCCTGAGCTGTGAAGGACATGCTCACCCTGGACTGTGAGGGACATGCTCACCCTGAGCTGTGTGATAGTGTGGGCCCCTTTGTGAAGGACACGCTGAACCTGAGCTTTGAGTAACAGGCCCAACCTGATCTGTGAGGGACAGGCTGACCTGAACTGTGAGGGACAGGCTGAACCTGAGCTGTGAGGGACAGGCTGAACCTGAGCTGTGAGAGACAGGCTGACCCTGAGCTGGGAGGGACAGGCTGACCCTGAGCTGTGAGGGACAGTCTCACCCTGAGCTGAGCGTGAGGGACAGGCTCACTATGAGCTATGAGGGACAGTCTCACCCTGAACTGAGCTGTGAGGGACAGGCTCACTATGAGCTGTGAGGTACAGGCTGACCGTGAGATGTGAGAGATAGGCTGACCCTGAGATGTGAGGGACATGCTCACCCTGAGTGGTGAGGGACAGGCTCAGTATGAGCTGTGAGGTACAGGCTGACCGTGAGATGTGAGAGACAGGATCACCCTGGACTGTGAGGGACATGCTCACCCTGAGCTGTGTGATTGTGTGGGCCCCTTTGTGAAAGACAGGCTCAAACTGAACTGTGAGGGACAGGCTGAACCTGAGCTGTGAGGGACAGGCTGACCCTGAGCTGTGAGGGACAGGCTGACCCTGAGCTGTGAGGGACAGGCTGACCCTGAGCTGTGAGGGACAGTCTCACCCTGAGCTGAGCGTGAGGGACAGGCTCACTATGAGCTGTGAGGGACAGGCTCACTATGAGCTGTGAGGTACAGGCTGACCGTGAGATGTGAGAGATAGGCTAACCCTGAGATGTGAGGGACATGCTCACCCTGAGCGGTGAGGGACAGGCTCAGTATGAGCTGTGAGGTACAGGCTGACTGTGAGATGTGAGAGACAGGATCACCCTGGACTGTGAGGGACATGCTCACCCTGAGCTGTGTGATTGTGTGGGCCCCTTTGTGAAGGACAGGTTCAAACTGAGCTGTGAGGGACAGGCTCACCCTGAGCGGTGAGGGACAGTCTCACTATGAGCTCCGAGAGACAGGCTGACCCTGAACTGCGAGGGACAGGCTTACCCTGAGCTGTGAGGGACATGCTTACCCTGAGCTTTGTGATCATGTGGGCCCCTTTATTGTAGAGTAAAGGCTGACGCTGAGCTGTGAGGAACACGCTCACCCTGAGCTGTGTGATCATGTCGGGCACTTTGTCGTGAGGGACAGGCTGACACTGAACTGTGAGGGACAGGCTGAACCTGAGCTGTGAGGGACAGGCTGACCCTGAGCTGTGAGGGACAGGCTGGTCCTGAACTGTGAGGGACAGGCTCACCCTGAGCTGAGCGGTGAGGGACAGGCTCACCCTGAGCTGAGCGGTGAGGGACAGGCTCACTATGAGCTGTGAGGGACAGGCTGACACTGAGCTGTGAGGAACAGGCTGACCCTGAGCTGTGAGGGACATGCTCACCCTGAGCTTTGTGATCATGTTGGCCCCTTTGTTGTGATGGACAGGCTGACCCTGAGCTGTGAGAGACAGGCCCACCCTGAGCTGTGAGGGACAGGCTCACACTAAGCTGTGACGGACAGGCTAATGCTGAGCTGTGAGGAACAGGATGACCGTGATCTGTGACGACATGCTTACCCAGAGCTGTGTGATCCTGTGGGTTCCATTTTTGTAAGGAACAGGCTGACCCTGAATTGTGTAGGACAGGGTCACCGTCAGCTGTGTAATCATATGGGCCCCTTTGTTGTGAGGGACAAGCCCACCCTGAGCTGTAAGGGACAGGCTCACCCTGAGCTGTGAGGGTCAGGCGGACCATGATTTGTGAGAGACAGGCCCACCCTGAGCTGTGAGGGATTTGTGAGGGACAGGCTCACCCTGAGCTGTGTGATCATGTGGGCCTCTTTGTTTTGAGGGACAGGTTGACCCTGAGCTGTGAGGCACAGACTGACCCTGAGATGTGACGGACATTCTCACCCTGAGCTGTGTGATCATGAGGGCCCCTTTGTTGTGAGGGACAGGCTGAACCTGAACTGTGAGGGACAGCCCACCCTTACCTGTGAGGGACAGGCCCACTCAAGCTGTGATGGACAGGCTCACCTTGAGCTGTGTGATCAAGTGGGCCACTTTGTTGTGAGGGACAGCCCACCCTTACCTGTGAGGGACAGGACCACCCTGAGATGTGAGGGACAGGCTCAACCAGAGCTGTGAGGGACAGGCTGTCCCTGAGCTGTGAGGGACAGGCCCACAGTGTGCTGTGAGGTACAGTCTGACCCTGAACTTTGAGGTACAGGCTGACCCTGAACTATAAGGTACAGGCTGACCCTGAGCTGTGAGGGATAGGCTCACCCTGAGCTGCAAGGGACAGGCTAACCCTGAGCTGTGAGGGAAAGGCTGACCCTGAGTTGTGAGGGACAGGCCCACTCTGAGCTGTGAGGGACAAGCTGAGCCTTAGCTGTGAGGGACAGGCTAACCCAGACCTGTGTGGGACAGGCCCACTCTGAGCTGTGAGGGACAGGATCACCCTGAGCAGTGAGGAACAGACTGACACTGATCTGTGAGGGACAGGCCCACCCTGAGCTGTGAGGGACAGGCTGACCCTGAACTGTAAGGGAGAGGCTGACCCTGAGCTGTGATGAACAGGCTGACCCAGACCTGTGAGGGACAGGCTGACACTGAGCTTTGAGGGACAGGCTGACCTTGAACTGTGAGGGACAGGCTGACCCTGATCTGTGAGAGACAGTACCACCCTAATCTGTGAGGGACAGGCCCACCCTGAGCTGTGAGGGACAGGCTGACCCTGAGCTGTGAGGGACAAGCTCATTCTGAGCTGTGAGGGACAGGCTGAACATGAGCTGTGAGGGACAAGCTCACCCTTAGCTGTGAGGGGCAGGCTGAACCGGAGCTGTGAGTGTCAAGCTGACCATGATCTGTGAGAGACAATCCCACCCTTAGCTGTGAGAGACAGGCTGACCCTGAGCTGTGAGGTACAGGCTGACCCTGATCTGTGAGGGACAGGCTCACCCTGAGCTGTGAGGGACATGCTCACCCTGAGCTGAGCTGTGAGGGACAGGCTCACTATGAGCTGTGAGGGACAGGCTGACCCTGATCTGTGAGGGACAGGCTCACCCAAAGCTTTGAGTTTGAAGCTGACCCTGATCTGTGAGGAAGAGGCCCACCCTGACCTGTAAGGGACAGGCTGAACCTGAGCTGTGATGGACAAGCTGACCCTGATCTTTGAGGGACAGGCTCACCCAAAGCTGTGAGGGAGAGGCTGACCCTGATCTTTTAGGGATGGCTGAAATTGATCTGTGAGGAACAGGCTGACTCTGAGCTGTGAGGGACAGGCTGATCCTAAGCTGTGAGGGACATGCTCACCCTGAGCTGTGTAATCATGTGGGCCCTTTTGTTGTGAGATTCAGGCTGACCCTGAGCTGTGAGGGACATGCTCACCCGAGCTGTTTGATCATGTGGGGTCCTTTGTTGTGAGGGACAGGCTGACCCTGAGGTATGAGGGACAGGCCCACCCTGAGCTGTGTGGGACAGGCCATTCTGAGCTGTGAGGGACAGGCTGACCCTGAGCTGTGATGGACAGGCTGACCCTGATCTTTGAGGGACAGGCTCACCCAAAGCTGTGAGGGACAGGCTGACCCTGATCTTTGAAGGATGGCTGAAATTGAGCTGTGAGGAACAGGCTGACTCTGAGCTGTGAGGTACTGGCTGACCCTGAGCTGTGAGGGACATGCTCACCCCAAGCTGTGTGATCATGTGGGGCCCTTTGTTGTGAGGGACAGGCTGACCCTGAGGTGTGAGGTACAGGCCCATCCTGAGCTGTGTGGGACAGGCCACTCTGAGCTGTGAGAGACAGGCGTACCCGGAGCTGTGAGGGACAGGCTGACCCTGAGCTGTGAGGGACAGGCTCACCCAGAGCTGTGAGGGACAGGCAGACCCTGAGCTGTGAGGGATAGGCCCACACTGAGCTCTGAGGGACAATCTCACCCTGAACTGTGAGGGAAAGGCTCACCCTGAACTGTGAGGGACAGGCTCACCCTGAGCTCTGAGGGAGAGGCTGACGCTGAGCTGTGAGTGACAAGCTCACCCTGAGCTGTGAGGGACAGACTGAACCTGAGATGTGAGGGACAGACCCACTCTTAGCTGTGAGGAACAGGCTCACCCAGAGCTGTGAGGGACAGACTGACTCTAATCTGTGAGGAACAGACCCACCCTGAACTGAGAGTGACAGGCTGACCCTGAACATTGAGAGACAGCCTGACCCTGAGCTGTGAGGGACAGGCCCACTCTGAGCCGTGAGAGACAGGCTCACCCTAGCTGTCAGGGACAGGCTGACCCTGATCTGTTAGGGATAGGCCCACCCTGAGCTGTGAGGGACAGCTGACTCTGAGCTGTGAGGGACAGGCAGACCCTGAACTGTGAGGGACAGGCTCACCCTGAGTTGTGAGAGACAGGCTCACACTGAGCTGTGAGGGACAGGCTGACCCTGAGCTGTGAGAGACAGTCCAACCTTGATCTGTGAGGGACAGGCCCACCCTGAGCTATGAGGGACAGGCTGACCCTGAGCTGTGAGGGACAGGCTCACCTTGAACTGTGTGATCATTTGGGCCCCATTGTTGTGAGGGACAGGCAGACCCTGTACTGTGAGGGACAGGCCCATCCTGAGCTGTGAGGGACAGGCTCACCCTGAGCTGTGAGGGATAGGCTGTCCCTGAGCCTTGAAGGACAGGCTCACTGTGAGCTGTGTGATCATGTGGGCCCCTTTGTTGTGAGGCAGAAGCCCACCCTGAGTTGTGAGGGACAGGCTCACCCAGAGCTGTGAGGTTTCGGCTGACCATGATCTGTGAGAGACAGGCCCACCCTGAGCTGTGAGGGAAAGGCTGACCCTGAACTGAGCGACAGGATCACCCTGAGCTGTGAGGGACAGGCTCACTATGAACTGTGAGGGACAGGATGACCCTGAGCTGTGAGAGTCTGGCTGACCCTGAGCTTTGAGGGACATGCTCACCCTGAGCATGTGTGGCCCCCTTTATGTCGGACATGCTTACCCTGAGCTGTGAGGGACAGGCCCACCCTGAGATGTGAGGGGCAGGCTAACCTTGTTCTGTGAGGGACAGGCCCACACTGTGCTCTGAGGTACAGTCTGACCCTGAACTATGAGGTACAGGCTGACCCTGAGCTGTGATGGACAGGCTCAACCTGAGCTGTGACACACAGGTTAACCCTGAGCTGCGAGGGACAGGCCCACCCTGAGCTGTTAGGGACAGGCTCACCCTCAACTGTGAGGTACAGCCTGACCCTGAGCTGCAAGGTACAGGCTGACCTTTACCTGTGAGGGACAGGCTAACCCAGAGCTGTGAGGGACAAGTTGACCTAGAGCTTGAGGGACAGGCCCACTCTGAGCTGTGAGGAACAGGCTCACCCTGAGCTGTGAGGAACAGGCTGACCCTGTGCTGTGAAGGACAGGCCTATCCTGACCTGTGAGGGACAGGCTCATCCTGAGCTGTGAGGGACAGGCTCACCCTGAGCTGTGAGGGTCAGAATGACCCTGATCTGTGAGAGACAGGCCCACCCTGAGCTGTGAGGGACAGTCTGATCCTGAGCTGTGAAGGACAGGCTAACCCTGAGCTGTGTGATTATGTGGGCCCCTTTGTTTTGAGAGACAGGCAGACCCTGAGCTGTGAGGGACATGCCCACCCTGAGCTGTGAGGGACAGGCTCACCCTGAGCTGTGAGGGTCAACCTGACCCTGATCGTGAGGGACCGGCCCACCCTGAACTGTGAGAGACAGGGTGACCCTGAACTGTGAGGGGCATGCTCACCCTGAGCTGTGTGATCCTGTCGGCCCCTTTGTTTTAAGGGACAGTCTGACTCTGAGCTGTGAGGGGCAGGCTCACCGTGAGCTGTGAGGGACAGGCTAACCCTGAGCTGTATGATCATGTGGGCCTCTTTGTTGTGAGGGACAAGCCCACCCTGAGCTGTGAGGGACAGGCGCACCCTGAGCTCTGAGTTTCAGGCTGACCGTGATCTGTGAGAGACAGGCTCACCCTGAGCTGTGAGGGACAGGCTCACCCTGAGCTGTTAGGGACAGGCTCACCCTGAACTTTGAGGTTAAGCCTGACCCTGAGCTGTGAGAGACAGGCTCACCCTGAGCTGTGAGGGTCAGACTGACCCTGAGCTCTGAGGGTCAGGCTGACCATGATCTGATAGAGACAGGCCCACCCTGAGCTCTGAGGGACAGGCTGATCCTGAACTGTGAAGGACAGGCTGATCCTGAGCGATGAGGTGTGGGAAGCCAAGAGCCCTCTCATAGACCCTGACTCTGCTTCCCATTTTAGGAACTGCTTGGGACAGACATTGGTGACATTTTCCCAGGCCTTCCTGATCTCAGCAGATACCTGATCTATAGCCACATAACATCAGGCTGACAGTTATTTTATCTGGCCTTATCTATAGTTACGTTCGCCTTACAAGCGGCCAACATGGCCGACCCGAGTTCGATTCCTCCGCCCCTCTCGGAGAGCCCGGCAAGCTACCGAGAGTATTCGATATGCCAGACACAGTAACAACAAAGTCTCCAATGGAGACGTTACTGGGCCCGCTCGAGCAAATCAACGATCAACGGGAGGGCCTTTACCTTTACCTTTACCTTTACCTTTATCTATAGTTACCTCCAGGATGCATCTACTGCCTAAGACACTTTGATATACAAATATAAAGCTCAGGATGTACCTACTGCCATAAGACCCTTTGATGTACAAATGTCTACCTTGAATGTTAGGTAAAGCTCTTGTTGCTGACCTACCATGTATGGCTATATTGCTTCTGCTCCTGACTGAGCTGCCCCAACCCTATATAAACAGCCTGTATCCCTCAATAAAGGCTGTCCCTTTTTCTCTCTATTTCTAAACTGTACTCTGTCTCTTGTGTCTTGTGTTCATTCGGTCGGTCCTTCCCTGCACCTACGGATCCTAGGGCCTCCTCTGCGTGCTGGAGTGTGGTTTAACAGGCTCTCCAAAATGAGGGACAGGCTGACCCTGAGCTGTGAGGGAC
Organism: Sorex fumeus; assembly: GCF_029834395.1. Classification (NCBI taxonomy): domain Eukaryota; kingdom Metazoa; phylum Chordata; class Mammalia; order Eulipotyphla; family Soricidae; genus Sorex; species Sorex fumeus. The sequence goes on along the minus strand of NW_026606140.1, from coordinate 1,544,375 downwards.
ATGCTCACCCTGAGCTGTGTGATCATGTGGGCCCCTTTGTTGTAAGGGACAGGCTGACCCTGACCTGTGAGGGACAGATTCACCCTGAGCTGTGTGATCATGTGGGCTCCTTTGTTGTGAGGGACAAACCCATCCTGAGCTGTGAGAGACAGGCCCACCCTGAGCTGTGAGGGACAGGCTCACCCTGAGCTGTGAGTGTCAGGCTGACCCTGATCTATGAGAGACAGGCCCACCCTGAGCTGTGAGGGACATGCTCACCCTGAGCTGTGAGGGACAGGCTCACCCTGAGCTCTGAGGGTCAGGCTGACCCTGAGCTGTGAAGGACAAGCCCACCCTGAGCTGAGAGGGACAGGCTCACCCTGAGCTGTGAGGGTCAGGCTGACCCTGCTCTGTGAGGACAAGCCCACCCTGAGCTGTGAGGCACAGGCTCACCCTGAGCTGTGCGGTATAGGCGATATGGGTCACATGGGCATTTGACCATGTGTCCCTGAGTCTGGGCGTACGTGACCGATGGGCTCTGGGTGTCTCGGGACACTGCGCTAGGGCAGCTGGCTGCCCATGCCTGGGCCACTCTAGGCTCACCCGGAGCTGCGTGATCATGTGGGTCCCTTTGTTGTGAGGGACAGGCCCACTCTGGGCTGTGAGGGGCAGGCTCACCCTGAACTGTGTGATTATGTGGGCCCTGAGTTGTGGGGAATAGGCGACCTTGAGTTGTGAGGGACAGGCTCATCCTGAGCTGTGTGATTGTGGGGACTGAGCCATGCCAAGCCAGGATCATGGAGGTTTCAGTGAGGGTCAGCCGGGGGGCCTTGAGCATCCACCTCTTTGGGTTCCGGTGTGTTACCATGCTGAGGGGACTCTGAACTGGACATCAGTCCTGACTCTCGGGTCTCTGCTCCTGGCTGTTGTAGGGGGCCCGGGGGCTGGTGTGCGGGCAGCACAGGCAGCATCTCCTGGAGGGTACCTTCATCTACTCCTACGTGTGCTACCAGGGAACCTTCTCGAAGTACACGAGAGAACTTATCTGCTGCCTGCTGACCAGAGTGCTCAGGGCTGAGGGAGCACAGGCTGAGGGAACACAGTGTCAGTGGAGCACAGTCCGTGGGAGCACAATCCAAGGGAGCACAGTCCGAGGGGAGCACAGGGCATTGGGAGCACAGGCCCAGCAGCAGGCATCTCAGAGCATGCTCTGATGTGGGGGTTCAGGGCTCGGCCCCTGCGTGTACTCATCTGTCCTGGTGTCTCCACCCTGAAGCTCTGAGTGACCAGGGTCCCAGTTACCCAGGCCACTGTGGCCGGTACAGCCATTGTCCTCCCCCATGGCCTCGCCCCTCAGGGCGGCTCATGGAGACCCTCTGATGCTCCCGGCTCCCCAGGGGTCCCAGAGTGTGACCAGCCCCCTGCCCCCAGTGCCGGTGGTGTGAGTCTCAGTTTCTCCCCGACTGGCCCCTGGGCCCCATGCAAATGCTTGTTTGTTCCCCTCCAAGAACCTTCGCTGTGCTCCTCTGAAGCTGTTTCAGAAATAGCCTCATGGTCGCCACCTGCAGCCCAACCCCCGGCCCCCAAGCCCTGGCTCTGCTCAGGGACTCACGAGGGGCAACTCTGACTGAAAACAGTTTTCATTCAGGCCCATGGCGCATCTGCCGATGGGGGAGTTCTGGGGTCCCAGGCCCCCGACCCCACGTGTCCGCATCCCCCCCGCAAACTCGTCTCTATATCGGGTTGCTGTAGTTCAGGCCACAGGCGCGAAGGTGCAGTCCCGTGGCCACCACAGCCCCCAGGTGTCCAAGGCACTGACCAGCCCCCGGCCTGCCTTGGCGTTCCTCCTTACGCCAGGGCTGTGGCCCTTTCCCCGCTCCTGCTCTGGGCCCTTCACACACGTCACACGCCGGTTCCGCCCTCATCCCTTTGCCCACGCGACACTGCGCAGCGGCCAGTGATGTGGGTCACATGGGCATTTGACCATGTGTCCCTGAGTCTGGGCGTACGTGACCGATGGGCTCTGGGTGTCTCGGGACACTGCGCTAGGGCAGCTGGCTGCCCATGCCTGGGCCACTCTGCAGACACCATGGCCAGACCTCGGTCCAGGGCATGGCCAAGCTGTGGCCTACTCAGCCGGCGCCTCACCCCTGCATCCCTACTTCATCTCTTCCACCCGTCCCCACCTGCCCGGCCCCGTCGCTGTGTCCCCATCCGACTCTTGCACGTGCGTGGCCGGTTTCTCCCAGTCTCCCTCGCTCTTCTGCTGATCCTGTCTGTCTGTCCTGTCACTCCCGCTCTCCTAGATCACTCCCCACCCTCCCTGTCTCTCCCTCCTTCTACTCTGTCTCTCTGGTCCTTTCCAGTCTGCGGAGGGCCCGCAAAACCACTCTCCGGCCCGCGGAGGTGGCCCTAGGATCCATAGGTGCAGGGAAGGGCTGACCAAATGAACACAAGACACAAGAGACAGAGTACAGTTTAGAAATGGAGAGAAAAAGGGACAGAACTTTATTGGGGGCTACAGGCTGTTTATATAGTGTCGGGGCAGCCCAGTCAGGAGTAGAAGCAATATAGCCATACATGGTAAGGTCAGCAACAAGAGCTTTACCTAACATTCAAGGTAAACATTTGTACATCAAAGGGTCTTATGGCAGTAGCTGCATCCTGAGTTTTATATTTGTATATCAAAGGGTCTTAGGGCAGTAGATGCATCCTGGAGGTTACTATAGATAAGGCCAGATAAGATAACTGTCAACCTGATGTTATGTGGCTATAGCTCAGGTATCCACTGAGATCAGGAAGTCCTGGGAGACTGTCACCAATGTCTGTCTCAAGCAGTTCCTAACATGGGAACCACGGCTAGGGTCTATGAGAGGGCTCTTGGCTTCCCACATCTCCCCCTTCGATATTATATAAATGCCTCGTTCAGGGAGGTATTGGCTGGGTCCCCCCGAGATCACAAAATACCTCTGTTTTGTGGAGGGGAGGATGAGATGCCCATCCCTCAATTCTCCTTGCTAGAAGGGAATTGTGTGAAAAGGCAGGGACAGAGGAATCTCCATGCAGACCCAGCATGCCTCTTAGGGAGTCGGAAACTGGCCACAGGGCCATCCCTTGCAGTGCTTTGCCTAGCAACTGACGGGCTCCAAAAAGAAAAAAGGGGGCACAGGGAGCGGGTCCAATGCCACTACTCCCGCGATGGGAAGGTCCATTCGATAGACCAGCGGGGGAGCTCAACTGACCCAGCGGAGGCCTGCGACAGCCTAGCATCTTCCATAGCCAGGCGATGATAGGGCACCTGGATGGGGGTCATCGATATTGTGGCAATCTGTTGTCTAATAAAGGCGAGCAGGCGATTGACTATACAAGGGCCAGTATTTACTAACAACAAGAGTGCTAATAGGGGGCCTAAAAGTGGTAACCGATATGGGAGTAAAAGGTAAAGGTAAAGGCCCTCCCGTTGATTGTCGATTTGCTCGAGCGGGCCCAGTAACGTCTCCATTGGAGACTTTGTTGTTACTGTGTCTGGCATATCGAATACTCTCGGTAGCTTGCCGGGCTCTCCGAGAGGGGCGGAGGAATCGAACTCGGGTCGGCCATGTTGGCCGCGTGTAAGGCGAACGCCCTACCCGCTGTGCTATCGCTGGAGCGATATGGAAGTAAGGTATGGAAACTCCAGCCAGAGGAGGAGGGTTCTCATAGGCGATGCCTTTGCTCCAGGCCCTCTCATAATTCATGCATGGAGTCCCTAATGACCCCACTATGATTGACATAAAAACAGCACTCTTCCCCAATGCAGCACACCATCCCCCCTCTTTCATAAAGAGCAAGTCAAGTCCTCGGTGGTTTTGAAGAGCAACCTCCAAAAGACGTTAGCAAATCCTCGAGGTGAGATGGATTGTTCAAGGCGCTCTAAATCGGTATTCACAGTGACAGGGAGTGTAGGTAAACCAGAGTGCTGTGAGGTCAGGGTGCCCGCAAGGCCAAGGGTGAACAGGGTGACGAGGTGAGGGTGGTGACAGGCTCGCGGCAAAGTCAGCAGGGTGAAACAACATCCATCATGCGGGGACCAGTAATCATAAAGGGTGGAAGTTGGGTGGTACAAAATACGGGGACAACCAGAAGAGTCATACAGAACTGTGAAGAGGAGTCGAAAACAGAGGCAGAGACATGAGGAGTCAGGCCTGTCACTGAGCAGAGCCACCAGGCATCCTCCATAGGTCGGGGTCCAAGAAGGTGATCACTAGGGCCCAGAGGGCGTCTGCAGAGCCAGACTGGAGAGGAGGCAGAAATGGTGCTGAGCTTATCTTAATCTCACTTAACAAAAACTGCTCTGCAATGCTTCCATAGATATTCAAAAAGCCTTAAAAATGCTCACAATTAAAGCTCTTACAAGGTATATTCACTGGGCAAAAGATCACTTTACATTAGAAATCAACCAGAAGACATCTTAAAATTCTGATTTCCAGGAAAGCACAAATACAAAAGATTAAAGCACTCATAGATTATTATGAAACATTAAGTATTTCACACTTGTGTACAAAGCTTTCTGAAGAACAGAGTCAGGTTGATACCTGGTGACAAGGCTTAGCATGAAATAGTTATCAAAATAATAGCATGTACTTTCAAGCACTGGACAGGTTGATTAACAATGTAGTTAGTAAAATTTCCCACATTTTCCATGAAATTCTCCATTCTCAGAAACCATTACAGAAGGCTGACATCTGAGATTATCCCACTTATAACTCTTACAGGTTCTAGAAATTTTAGTTACCAAGAGTCTCAGAGATCAGATAGAGCACTGGTAAGGACAAATTTTGCAACCAATTTTATAACTCTAGAAACTCATGTTGGGCTGGAGCGATAGCATAGCGGTAGGGCGTTCGCCTTACAAGCGGCCAACATGGCCGACGCGAGTTCGATTCCTCCGCCCATCTTGGAGAGCCCGGCAAGCTACCGAGAGTATCTCGCCTGCACGGCAGAGCCTGGCAAGCTCCCCGTGACGTATTCGATATGCCAGACACAGTAACAACAAAGTCTCCAATGGAGATGTTACTGGGCCCGCTCGAGCAAATCGACGATCAACGGGAGGGCCTTTACCTTTTTACCTTTAGAAACTCATGTTTAAAATAAACCATTATTTTTTTGAACCTGTTTTCATGTGTCATAGTTATTTTAACTCCTTCTAGATCAAATATTCTAATCTAAGGCAGATACAAACATGTAAGGTAAGGTAAAGGTAAAGGCCCTCCCGTTGATTGTCGATTTGCTCGAGCGGGCCCAGTAACGTCTCCATTGGAGACCTTGTTGTTACTGTGTCTGGCATATCGAATACTTTCGGTAGCTTGCCGGGCTCTCCAAGAGGGGCGGAGGAATTGAACTCGGGTCGGCCATAGTTGGCCGCTTGTAAGGCGAACGCCCTACCTGCTGTGCTATCGCTCCAGCCCATTAACATAACAACATAAGACCTATGATCAATTTTTATAAAACATAATAAAAATTTCTTTGGCTTAATTTCAATAGTTCTTGTACCTTAATTATTTAAAATCATGAGCTTTCTATACCAGATATTTTTAACAATTCCACAAAAATACAAACATGCTTTCAGACACAGAAAAAGCCCTTTGGATTTTTTACCAAACTTTGATATTAGCATAAGAAAATATTTGAATTCCTGTGTGAACACAAAAAGGATGGCAGCAATCTATCTTTCCCACTGCCCACGTTCGGTAGTTTCCCCCACTCCAGGGAGGTGGATGGCGATGGGCAGGAAAAGGAAGGAAACCTTATGGCCAGGCTGCTTGATCTTAGTTGCAGCCTACTCCAATCCTCTCTCCATTCACTCTAGTATCTCTACTGCCTCTCCCAGCCCATTCTTACAGTCTCATTATATACCATAAAAGAAACTCAGGTTCTCTCAAGCATGTTTTCCCCTGTTCTCTCAGACCTCCTAGTAGAGAGCCCTGAAATCTCCTCATATAGATCATGGTACCTCTAAAGGGGCAATACAGTGATGTCATCAAAAGGAGAAAGAACATTGAGGCTGCAAAACATACATTGCTTCTTTACATCTGCAGGCCAGTAATTTTGTCCTCACCTTTACAAGTTTCAAGCACTTGGATTAGCACATCAAAGACCAATCTACATCTCAAAGATCAGCCTTCCTGGAGCCTGGCATCTACATCCCAAAGATCAGGCCTGGCTAGCACCTGAGATCTGCTCTGTGAGATAAGAGAAGTTGCCTCTAACAGCAAGGTTTCTGTGAGATAAGGGAAGCTGCCTCTTGCAGTATACTGAAATTATTTACTGAGGGCAGTTTGAAAGGGAAAAAATGTTTAGCCTCATCCAAACTAATCAGGACATTCTTCTAGGACAGATTCTCACTTAGCAGATCGACTCACAATTTACAATACAAGTTCAGTGTCCTAGAAGGATCTGATCTTAAAAATTAACAAGAAAAGCTGATTAACTGGTTGGGGAGGAGAGCATATAGAAGTGGTTACGGAAAAACAAAGGAATGGAAGTGACTCAGGAGCACTGTGATGGGTGTAACCTGATAAACCTTAGCTCCTTGTGTCAAGGGAGAATGGACAAATCCAATTGTTACCCTATAAATTGCCACTGTTTAGGAAAATAAGGAAACTTCATTTTAATGGCTTCTGTACCTCTGTAGTTTGTAAAAGCGGCCTAATTTTTCATTAAAGTTAGCTGAGGCTTGTAAGATTAAAGTCTTGCTTTCTCTGAACTCATATTTCACTTTAATTTCAGGCTCTAGTTCCATAGCTCTTCTAGATAGTACAAGATTCTTAAGTTCAAAAGGATTTCAACTGTTAATCACATGATCATTAATGTTATTCTATCAAGAAATTTAGATTGAGAATTCTGCTTTCTCTATAAGTCCCACCTTCTGATAAGGATTCACCCTTGTCTGACAGGTTCCAAAAACAACTGCATTTCTTAAATCACTGGGTAGCATAGCACTAACTTCTCTAAAATTTCTACTTCTGATTTCAGCCTGGTTCCAACACTCGAGTGTTCCACATAGACAGACAGACAGACAGACAGACAGACAGACAGACAGACAGACAATGAACTGATTAAAATACCAAACATACATGTGCACACATCTGCAGTTGATCGATCAATCTGACCCTTCAAAAAATGACAGGGAGAAACTGATGGTCTGAGAAAGGAAGGGACAGCCCCCAGGGCAAAGAAACCTTATCAGCTGATTGGGACTGAAAGAATCCATATTAGGGCATCAAATTTCTGTGTACTTTAGCTAACTTGCAACATTGCTTTCTGTAAAACTGCTTGGCTGCTTTGCACCTGGGGGAGACGGGACTTGGAAAGTGAACAGGGCATAACTTCTTTCTAAACCAAGTGTGACAGGATTCAGGTGTATTTACTGTCCCTGAAATGTATTGTCTCAGTAAAGCACCCTGCAGATTTGGGTAAAGGATAACTCAGGATGCGGGTGGTTGGGGGAAATTGCCCTTTCCTGGAATGTATTGTCTCACTAAAGCACCCTGCAGACTTGGGTAACTCAAAACGAGGATGGTCAAGGGAGATTACCTAAGGCTTAATGATTCCAGCTATAACCTTGCTTGTGCTGACAATCGATATACGTAGATGCTGATCTTTGAATCTATAGGCTAAGGAGTGAGGTACTTTTAAATGGATTGGTTAAGAAAGTATATGTTGTTACAAATCTATTGGCTATGAAATGTGCGGGCTTTGCTGTAACGGCCAGTGAAGGCCTATATAAGATCCCCTTCGAAGAAGTTCGGGGCTCTCAGTCACTGCCCATTTTTGGGGTATGCTGCGGAGCCCCAGCATGCTGGTCTAAATAAACCCCGTTTTTACTCCTGCAGGAATTGTGTCTATCTGGTCTCTCCGCGCCTCCCAGGGCTAGGGAACTCCCGATCCCAACAGGACCACTGCTCCTCATTTCCCAGCCTAAATAAGCCAGTCTCCTGCTGTTAAAAATGGGTCAGGAAAGGCTTGTTGGTATTTTTTTCATTTCATTTCATCATCCTGTTATTCGTCGATTGCCTCGAGCAAGCCCCAGTAACGTCTCTTTCATCCTAGCCCTGAGATTATATTCAAGGCTATTTAGGAGAATGAGACCCATCATTGTTACTGGTATTTGGCATATTTTGGTACGCCACGGGGAGTTTGCCAGACTCTACCCTGTGGGCAGGCTACATTCTGGGAGAAGCAGATGCAAGACATGGGGGAGGCCCGACAAAGGGGCCCACCTAGGTGCTTGTCTGGCCAGTGGGAAACTTAGCCGTAGTGGATCAGCCAAAGGTGACTTACGGCTGACGTCTAAGTCAGCACCACCATAGACCATGTTTCCCGTGGAACCACAGACAGCCCAACCGGATTCCTTAGCCTTTTCAGGGACCTTAAGGGTACCCAGCCGTGGAACCACAGACTCGAATCAGAGGCGAGGACGCCCCTGACTGCTCATTCACTCGCACACACATTCCACAAAGGACACGACAAAGGAGCGTGGGGGGGCACCTTATCCAACCCAGTGACCATCTCATATACCTCATATTAGACTGAACAATCAAATCTCCCCTGATCCCACCCCATCGACCTCTATAACGAGGCAGGGGCTAGTACCCACTCGGCCTCGAACAAGACGGGGATCTTCCCACTCGGCCTCGAACAAGACGGGGATTTTTGATTAGGTGCGCACTTACCTTTCCGTGCGACCCGGTGGCCACCGCTTCCTGAAGGGGAGTTCGGCGGTCATCTCCCAGACACCACCCCGCATGGGCGCCAGTTGCGGAGGGCCCGCAAAACCACCCTCCAGCCTGCGGAGGTGGCTCTAGGATCCATAGGTGCAGGGAAGGACCAACCGAATGAACACAAGACACAAGAGACAGAGTACAGTTTAGAAATAGAGAGAAAAAGGGACAGAACTTTATTGGGGGCTACAGGCTGTTTATATAGGGTCTGGGCAGCCCAGTCAGGAGTAGAAGCAATATAGCCATACATGGTAAGGTCAGCCACAAGAGCTTTACCTAACATTCAAGGTAAACATTTGTAAATCAAAGGATCTTATGGCAGTAGGTTCATCCTGAGCTTTACATTTGTATATCAAAGGGCCTTATGGCAGTAGGTGCATCCTGAGCTTTACATTTGTATATCAAAGGCTCTTAGGGCAGTATATGCATCCTGGAGGTTACTATAGATAAGTAAATAAGACCAGATAAGATGACTGTCAGCCTGATGTTATGTGGCTATAGATCAGGTATCCACTGAGATCAGGAAGTCCTGGGAGACTGTCACCAATGTCTGTCCCAAGCAGTTCCTAACATGGGAACCACGGCTAGGGTCTATGAGAAGGCTCTTGGCTTCCCACACCAGTCTCTCCCCGCCTCTGTCTCTCCACCTCTGACCATCTCTGTCTCTGGTTTCTTTGTATTAAGCTGGCCGCCTGGTGCTGTCTACATGCCTCACCCTCAGCTCCCCTCAGTCAGTGTTCCCCTCAGCCTGTGCTCCCTCACCCTCAGCACCCCTCAACCTCAGCTCTCCTCAGCCTGTGCTCCCTCAGCCTATGTTCCCCTTAGCCTGTGTTTCCCTTAGCCTGTGTTCCCCTCAGCCTGTGTTCCCTCAGCCTGTCCCCTCAGTCCTAGTCGAGCTGCTGCTTGTCCCACTCTGTCTGTGCTCAAGCCTGAAGGCCCCGTGGCCCCACTGGTGGGGGCCTGTACCTTGCACTGGCCTGCCTCCTGTGCCGAGTCCCCTGCACCACCTGGGGCCTGGGAATCTGTGTACCGAGTCCCTGTGGCTGTATCCAGGGCAGCACAGTGCCAGCACCCTGGCCGAGGCGGCTGCACCACTCTGAAGACCAGAATGTTCCCACCTGTTCTGCCCCTCCACCCGGCAGCCCCCGATTCTGACCCAGGGCTTCCCTGGTCACCCCAGCAGCTGATTTACCTCTGCTCCCTGGCTCCTCGGTGAGCACAGGGCACCCCACACCTCACAGCTGGACCCCAAGTGGATAGGCCCTGCCGTCATGGGCAGTGGACACGGCCCCAGGCAGAGGCTTACTTTGCCCTTAGCCTAAACAAAGCCCACATGTGAGGGGGATTCTGAGTCCAAGGGCCTGAGTGGAGGCATGTTAATGAGTGTGAGGGAACATGTCTGTGAGTAGGGTGTGAGTATGGTGTGTGGGAGCATGTCTGTGAATAGGGTGTGTGTGGAAGCATGTCTTGAGTATATGTGGGGGGGAGTGTATGTGGGGGGGAGCATGTCTGTGAGTAGGGTATTAGTGTGGGTGTGTGGGAGCATGTCTGTGAATAGGGTGTGAGTGTGTGGGAACATGTCTATGACTAGGGTGTGAGTGTGTGGGAGCTTATCTGTGAGTAGGGTGTGAGTGTGGGTATGAGGGAACATGTCTGTGAGTAGAATGTGAGTGAGTTTGAGGGAGCATGTCTGTGAATAGGGTGTGAGTGTGGGTGTGTGGGAGCATGTCTGTCAGTAGGTGTGAGTGCGGGTATGTGGGAGCATTCTGTAAGCAGGGTATAAGTGTGGGTGTTGGAAGCATGTCTGTGAGTAGGTGTGAGTGAGTGTGTGGGAATATGTCTGGGAGTAGGGTATGAATGTAGGTATGTGGGAGAATGTCTATGAGTAGGTTGTGAGTGTGGGTGTGTGTTGGAGTATGTCTGTGAGTAGGGTGTGAGTGTGAGTGTGAGTGTGAGTATGTGGGAGCATGTCTGTGAGTAGCGTGTGAGTGTGGGTGGGTGTGTGGGAGCATGTCTGTGAGTAGGGTGTGAGTGTGTGGGAGCATGTCTATGACTAGGGCGTGAGTGTGTGGGAGCTTATCTGTGAGTAGGGTGTGAGTGTGGGTATGAGGGAGCATGTCTGTGAGTAGAGTGTGAATGTGAAAGAGCATGTCTGTGAATAGGATGTGAGTGTGGGAGCATGTCTGTCAGTAGGTGTGAGTGTGGGTATGTGGGAGCATGTCTGTGAGCAGGGGTGAGTGTGGGTGTTGGGAGCATGTCTGTGAGTAGGTGTGAGTGAGTGTGTGGGAACATGTCTGGGAGTAGGGTGTGAATGTGGTTGTATGGGAGCATGTCTGTATATAGGAGTGAGTGAGTGTGTGGGAACATGTTTGTGAGTAGGGTGTGAGTGTGGGTGTGAGGGAGCATGTCTGTGAGTTAGGTTGTGAGTGTGGGTATGTGGGAGTATATCTGTGAGTAGGTGTGATGAGTGTGAGGGAACTTGTCTGTGAGTAGGTATGAGTGTGGGTATGTGGGAGCCTGTCTGTGAGTAGGGTGTAAGTGAGGGTGTGTGGAAGCATGTCTATGAGTATGTGTGAGTGAGTGTGTGGGAGCATGAGCATGTTTGTGAGTAGGGTGTGAGTTTGGGTGGAGGGAGCATGTCTGTGAGTTAGGGTGTGAGTGTGGTGTGAGTGGGGGTGTGTGGAATTATGTTGCGCAGCAGGGTATGAGTGTGGTGTCAGGGTGTCCTAGCATATTCTGTTAGTGAGGATATTTTTTAATTCCATAATTTCATATTTTTTATGTTGGTGGGAAAGGAAATACAATAAACTCATGATTTTAGAAGGAAATTATATAATGCAATACTTTTATTTAAAAAAGAACACTCAATGAAATTTTACTGTTTTTCTGTTTATTCATTTTATAAATTCAATTCTGTGAAAACAGTTCTTCTGGTTTGAGTACACTCTATGAGTGACCCTAAATAACCTCTACTAACAGCCTAAATTTCCTTCCCTGTCAAAGCAGAAAATCAACCTGAAGCTGAGGACTGAATGACTGTGAGCCCAGCAGCAGAATGACAAATCTAGTTTTTGGAGCATGGGCAAACTGACAGAAAGGAATCGCTCACATCTGTCCCCTGAAAACAAACCACCATTACATACCATCACCAAACTGTACAGGCATTAATAATTAAAACAGATTCTAATCTCAATGAGAAAGAAATATTACCCAAAGTACTGTTAAAATGTTCTCTCTGGAAAAAAATAGAACCAAAAAAGGCAGAGCATCCTCATTTTGGCTCACTGTTTGTTTATATGCAGAGTGTCACAGACCAGATTTCTCAGTCTCCGACTTTACCATTCAAGCAGACAAGCTTAACCGGTCACGGTCCTCCAGTTGTTCATCGATTTTCTCAAGCGGGCCCAGTAACGTCTCCATCATGAGACTTGTTGTTACTGTGTTTGGCATATCAAGTACCTCACGGGTAGCTTGCCAGGCTCTGCCATGCGGGCGAGATACTCTCGGTAGCTTGCCGGGCTCTCCGAGAGGGGCAGAGGAATCGAACTTGGGTCGGCCATGTTGGCTGCTTGTAAGGCAAATGCCCTACCGCTGTGCTATCGCTCCAGCAGACAAGTAATAAAGAGAAAGGGGGAAAACATTGCAAGATCGTTTTACATGTGTAATCACATCATCGATGTAGGTAAAAACTACTGTAAATTTCACATATTTTCCTTTATTTATTTCATTGTTTTGGGGAACACCCTCAGCAGTATTCATTGCCTCCCTCTCTCTCAGTGTTTAGGGATCACTCCTGGTAGTGCTCAGGCACCATATGCAGTGCCAGAGATCAAACCTGGAGTGATCATGTCAAAGGCCACCACCCAATTCTCATTGCTATCTCTGACCCAATACCCGCCACTTTGGGGGGGGCGTAGAGAGGGTATTTTTTTTTAATAGAATGTGAGAGTGTTGGTTTTGCTGTAAGTGTGAGCATGTCTGTGAGTGAGCAGTATGGGTATGAGAGTGGGTTGATGGAGCATGTTGTGAGTGTGTGAATGTGATTTGAGTGTGATTGAGGTTATATGGGAATATGTTTATGTGAGTGTGAGGATATTGAGTATGGGTATGAGCATGGGTTGTGGGAGCTAGCCTGTGAGGGCTTGAGCATGAGTGAAGGTGTCAGTGTGTGTCTGTTGTCAGTGTAGGTGTTAATGTGGATAGTAGTGTGGGTGGGCGCATTCTGTGAGGGGTTAAGTAAGGGTGTGTGGGAACATGTCTGTGAATGTTGGTGTGAATGTGGGTGTAGAGGAGAATGTCTCTGAGTCTGTGAGTGAGGGTTCATGAAAACATGTCTCTGTGTACTCACACAGAGCATTGTGAGTGTGGGTGTTAGTCTGGGAGTGTGAGACTTGTGTGGGAGCTTCTCTATGAGTAGGAGTGAGTGGTGTGAGTGTGAATGTGGGTGTGTGGAAGCATGTTTGTGGGTGTTGTGCTGTGCACATGGGGTGAGTGTGAGAATGCTTGAGTTTGGGACCAGAGAGTAGAGTGAGTAGGGCACTTGCCTTGCACATGGTGACTCGGGATTGATTCCCTGCACCCAACATGGTCCCCCAAGCACCGCCAGAAGTGAGCCCTGAGTACAAAGCTAGGAGTAAGCCTTGAGCAGAGCCAGACATGGCCCCGAAACAAAACCAGGAAGGAAAGAGAGCAGGCAGGCAGGTTGAGTTGGAAAATGAGCACGCATGAGTGAATGCGCAGCTGTGACAATAAGTATGATCATGAGTATATGAGTGGAGTATGTGTGTGAGAGAGCAAACATGAGTGTGGGTCTTCGAGTGTCACAGATATGAAGGTGTGTCACTAGTGAGAATGAGTGTGAGTGTAAGAGTGGCTGAACATAAGATTTGTGGGTGAAACAAGTGGAGGTGTGTGTGAGTGTGGTGGGAGAGTGAGCAGGTTCGAGGATGGGTGTGCAGGGAAAGGGCGGACTGTGTGCACTGCAGACACAGAGTGGGTGGTAATGTGGGAGTGTTCGGGTGCGTGGGAAGTGTGGAAGGAGACGAGCTTGGGTGTCAGAGTGTGTGTGTGTGTGTGTGTGTGTGTGTGTGGCCATGAGCACATTCTGGTCTGAGTGTGGGTGGACGAGAAAGACTGTTGAGCGCAGGGGTGAGGGAGCTGTCTATGACCGTGTGAGAGTGAGTGAGAAGCATATGGACACGTGTGGTGAGTGTGAGTGTGAACATGTGCCAGGGGCTTTGCTCCTGAGTTCTCAGTGTGTGAGCAGAGGAGGAGCGCACTGAGCTCCTCTGTGAGTGTGTGTGTGTGTGCGTGTGCATGTGAATAGAGGAGGAGCAAACCAAGCTCCTCTGTGTGAGTGTGTGTGTGTGTGTGTGTGTGAGCAGAGAGGAGAGCACCGAGCTCCTCTGTGAGTGTGAGTGTGTGTGTGTCTGCAATGGGCTTCTCTGCCTGCGAATGTCTGCAGACTATACTGATGCATCAGGAAGTAGATTCCAGAGTCCCGGGACCACAAATGAGTGAGGTCATTCTCTCTGTGTCCTTCTCCTGACTCTTTTCTCTCAGCAGGACACTCTCCATGTCCACCCATTTATAAGCAAATGTCACGACTTCATTGTCCCTAGCAGCTGAGCAATATTCCATTGTGTAGATGTGCAATCATTTCTTTATCCTCTGGTCTGTTCTCCAGCGCTCAGGTTGTTTCCAGATTCCAGCTACTGTGAATAGTGCTGCAATGAGTGAAAGAGTGCAGATGGTGTTTCTGCTGTGTGTTTTTGGGCCAGATGGAGCGATGGGTGTTGGGACACCAGATGACTGAAACCTAATCATCAACAGCTTTGTAAGGGTCTATCTCACAGCGATTCAATTTTTAAATACTTTAAAAAATAATTCAAAAAAAAGTCTGGAGCCGTCCATGTCAGCCTCTACCCTCTTAGACACCCCCCCCCCCAGGGGCTGTCAGACCCGCATATGGCCCCAAGCCGGGATGGCTTCCCCATTGGCGCTGAAGTCTGGGTCTCTGCCCACCCAGCGGGGGGAGAATCCACTGTACACGGCGCCCATGGGCCCTGGCCTCCAGCAAGCACACGCACGTGCGCACGCATGCACATGTGCAATCTACAGAGGCACACAGGTGTGCATGCATGTGCACACACTTCCCACCCGCCAGCGCCTCCAGCCTCCACCAGCTACGCCATGAAGCGTCCGTACCCCAGGGGCCTGTAGGAGATGGGAGGGAATTGGAGGGGAAACGGTGCTACAGGGAGGGTGAGGGGGGACAGGAGCCAGGCTTGGAGCGGATGAGGGGATGCGGGGTCTCTGGGGAGCCCTGCTACCCCCACACACCATGCCACATCAACACACACACACACTTGAGTCCACAGCACACACGAGCACACAACACACAGAGCCCACAACACATGCTGAATCCAAAGCATACACGAGCACACAACACACGCTGAGTCCTCCGCACACGCTGAGCTCACAACACACATGAGCACACAACACACACAAGCACACAACACACACTGAGCCCATAACACACACGAGCACGCAACACATACTGAGCCCACAACACACACAAGCACACAACACACACTGAGTCCTCAACCCACACTGAGCCCACAACACACATGAGCACACAACACACACTGAGCCCATAACACACACTGAGTCTACAACACACACGAGCACACAACACACACTGAGCACACACACACTGAGTCCACAATACACGCTGAGTCCTCAACACACACAAGCACACAACACACACTGAGCCCACAACACACACTGAGTCGTCAACACACACTGAGCCCACAGCACACATTTGAGTTCCCAACACTCTCTCCGCCCCCACACTCACAAAGCCAGCAGCACCCCACCCTGACACTGTGTGCCCCTCACTCGCTGTGCCAGTTCTCCTGCCCTGTCTCCCCCCTCCTGGCACACCCCTCACAGGGTGCAGTGGGGCCTGCGCTGGGCAACAAAGTGGGCTGGCGAGGGTGAGTCCCAGGCACTGCGGAGTCCAGGTGCCCAGGCAGGGGTGAGGGCCAGAGAGAAGGAGGCCAGGCCATTGCCTGCCCAGGTCCCCTGCAAGGGGCAGTGAGAAGCCACCCATGTGAGCTGTGCACGTGCTGTGTCCGCAATGACTGTGTGTGTCCTGGACCGTGTGTGTGTGTGTGCGTGTGTGACTGCTTCCAGGCATGAGAGTGTGTTCTGTGAGCCCTTTGTTGGGTTTACTGTCATTCTGTGTGTGCCTGTGCACACGTGATGGTGTCCATGTGCGCTGGGGTATCCTGGGCTGTGTGACCGGTCCATGGATGTGTGTATGTGGGTGTATGTATGCTGCACGTGTTTGTGGCCTGCCCCATGTGTATCTGAGCTGTGAACATCCATGTTTGTTATATGTGTCTTATGCATGTGTATAACTGTGTGTCCATTTGTACTGAGTTGTCCTGGGTAGCATGTGTCCATGTGTACATGACACGAGTGCTTGTTCATATGTGCAAGGTGTGCCCGTGAGTGTGTCCGTGTGTGTCTTTGTGTGCTGGCTGTGTCCTATGCAGTGTGTGTCCATGTGTGCTGGTTGTGTCCACTTGTGTGTGTGTCCTTGCGTGCTGGCTGTGTCCACATGTGTGTGTGTCTATGTGTGCTGGCTGTGCCCGCGTGTGTGTCTGTGTGTGTGCACATGGGGCTGGGGGACCAAGCCTGTGGCTCCGGGTGCCCACCCAGCCCAGCCCATCTGGGCTCACTCTCAGCCAGGGCCTGGCAGGGTCTCTGTGACCAGCTCCCACACACTCAGAGCAGCGTCCTAGCTGCCCAAGGCCTGCCCACGAGGACACACACACCATGATCCACCAGGCCCTTCTGGCCTTCCCCAGCTGCCCTCCCACACCCAGCACCAAAACAGCCTCCCCAAGCACAAACACTTGCAAATAGCTTGAAAACACCAAGAACAGGAATCGGGGCCAGGCGTGGGCCGGCGGGAAGCTCTACTGATGCATGAGACTGAAACAAGCCAGCCGGAACCTCAGGATTTGCATTGGAGTGCGGGGCATCGTCCCAGCTGCCAGGGTGATTCCTGACCATCCTCCAGCCACCATCGTGGCCAAGCTGGGCTTTGGCTAGGTCGAGTGACCAGGAAATGTGGGAAGCTGGCCCTTTAACTGACCAAGGGCCTACGTGCCTGTGCTAGGTATGGCTATCTTGACCTACGTGACCCTCAACAGGTAAAGCCTGTGCTAGGTAGGGCTATCCTGACCTACATGACCCTCGGCAGTTAAAGCCTGTGCTTTGTATGGTTATCCTGAGAAAACAATTGTCATGGCTGTAACTGACAATGATTAACTTAGTATAAGCTTTGTAATGTATGGTAGGTCAAACTTATAGACTCTGTAACTTTCCTAACCACATTTGGGCACGACCCTTTGTGTAGCTGACTCACTAATATATACCCCCATAGCCCTCAAAAAAACCTGTCCCTTTTTCTCTTTGTTTCTAAGCTGCATTCTCTCTCTCATGTCTTGTGTTCATTTGGTCAGTCCTTCCCTGCACCTACGGATCCTAAGGCCATCTCCGTGGGCCGGAGAGTGGTTTTGCGGCCCCCCGCAAGGAAACAGGGGACATCTGGAGAACCGCCCAGTGGAGGGCCCCAAAAGAGACGGGCAGGCTCAGTTGCGTGGCAAGGACCAACCGTGTATGGTGCTTTGCACACCAATGGCACCCACACCCACCATGGATCCCACCCAGCCTCGGCTCCAGCTTTTGTCCCACAGGGCCCAGGGCAGCCAAGCCTCTCTGGAGGCCACACACCTGCCCCACACAGCCCTCAGGGAACCCTGCCTGGTGTCCTGAGTGCGTCACTGAGACCCCCTCCCACTCACCCCACACTTGAGCTAGCTCTGAGTCTCTCACCCTGAGACCACCCTGGACAGGGCGCAGGCCTAGCCTGGGGGTTTCTTCTTGGCCAGGTCCCTCCTTAGGGGAAGGCTTCAATTGGTAGGAGATGTTCCCAGAGAGACTCCATGGTGAGTGAAGGTGACAGGGTTAAGAGAATCCTCTGATACAGACTCTCACAAATATGGCCACACTATCCTGACACATAGAAACATAGTCAACTACACCAGCAGACACATACAGTCAGCTACACCAACAGACACATGCAGTCAGTTATACCAACAGACACATACTGTCAGTTACACCAACAGAACATACAGTGAGCTACACCAAAAGACACATAAAGACAGTTACACCAACAGATACAGACATATATAGCCAGCTACACCATCAGATACACTCATATACACCAACAGACATAGATACACACAGTCAGCTATACCAACAGACACAGTCACATACAGTAAGCTATACAAAGCTATACAGCCCTCAGGGAACCCTGCCTGGTGTCCTGAGTGTGTCACTGAGACCCCCTCCCACTCACCCCACACTTGAGCTAGCTCCGGGTCTCTCACCCTGAGACCACCCTGGACAGGGCGCAGGCCTAGCCTGGGGGGTCTCTTCTTGGCCAGGTCCCTCCTTCGGGGAAGGCTTCAATCGGTAGGAGATGTTCCATACAGATCTAAACATACATAGTCATCTATACCAACAGACACAAACAGCTACACTGAAAAATATGTAGTCAACTATACCAACAGACACACAGATATAGATATGTAGTCAACTATACCAACAGACACACAGTCAGCTACAATAACAGACACAGACACAGTCAGCTATACTAAAAGACACAAACACAGCTATATCAGCAGAGAGACAACCAGCTAAAAGAGCCATAGACATATAGTCAACTATACCAATAGGCACACAACTCCACTAATGGATTCACACAATTCCAACAGACAGAGATAGACAAGTACAAATTAGAGTCAGTTACACCAAGATACAGATAGAGAAAAACATGATCAGTTACACCAAGAGAGTCACACACACAGCTACATCAATAGACATAGTAACACACAGACATACATGGTCAGCTATACCAGCAAACACAGTCGAACACAGACACACACAGTTAACTATACCAAAAGAGATAGTCAAACACTGATATACATCTTAAACTACACCAACAGACACAGTCACACACAGACATGCACGGTCAGTTACACCAACAGACACAGTTACACACAGACATACATGGTCAGCTACACCAACAGACATAGTCACACAGAGACAAACATGGTCAATTACACCAACAGACACAGTCACAGACAGACACACATGGTCAATTACACCAACAGACACCATCACACACAGACACAACTATACCAACAGACACACAGTCTATACCAACAGAGACAGATACACAGTCAGCTACACCAATCAAATAAGATAGGTACAAATCAGTCAGCTACACCAAAAGACAGATATCGATTAATACAATCAACTATACAAACTGAGAATCACAGACACACATACACAGTCAGCTATATCAACAGTGAGTCACCGTCAGTTACCAACAGACACAGAGTCACACATAGATACACATGGTCAGCTACACCTACAGACACAGAGTCACAGACACACACAGTCAACTATACCTACAGACACACAGTCAGCTACACCAGCAGTCAGCTAGACCATTAGATACAGACACACATAGTCAACTTGACCAACAGAGAGAGACAGATCACAGTCAGTTACACCAAGAGAGAGACACAGACTAACAGAATCATCTAAACAGTCACACACAACACATTGTAAACTACACTAATAGACACAGAGTAACAGACACACAATCATCTATATCAACAGATACAGAACACACAGTGAGATGCACCATCAGACACAGACACACAAACATACACACTGGATATCTGAGACACACACACATAGAAATAAGAGATACGCTGTCAGATGCAAAAACAAACAGAAAGAAACATTAGGAGAATCAAATATACACACACAAACATTATGAGAGACACACACATGTCTTCCCAGCAAGGGGCCACAGGGCCCCCAGCACGTACCCTATTGCACAAAACAAACATGGACAAATAGACCCAAAGCCACTGGAGCAATACAGGGCTCAAATCCAGACACACAGATGCACATGTGCATACATGCACACACAAGCACTCACAATGACCCACACCCAGGCACACTCACACTGAAGCCCTGAGGCTCTGTGCCGGCTCTGGGTGGAGCCGCCCTGATGGGCTGTGTTGGTCACCTTGCAACCCCCTGTCTATCCCCAGGCTGTCAAGGTCTGGGGTTGATGGTGGCCTTCCCAGCCCCGTGCCTGGCTCCGCTCAGGCTGGGGCGCAGCACACCCTTCCAGTAACCCAGGTGCAGGGGACAATCTGCCTGGGCCTCCAGCCTGACTGTACTGAGCTGCCATGGCAGAGCTGAGTCCTGGCTTCTGGCACTGCCACCCAGCTGGCCTCAGGGCGGTGGCCCAGGGCAGGAAATCCCCCTCTGTGGCCCTGCAACATCGGCCCTCGATGCATCCACATGGGGGAAGGTGCGCTGGCGCCAGGCTGCTCCTGGCCCAGCTGGACACGTCCCTGCCAGCCTCTGACATGGCACAGGGCAAAGGAGGTGTTCCCAGAGAGAGAAGGGAAATGGACACCTCAAGGGGAAGGATGTTCTTCTCCAGGAAAGAGAAAGAGAAGAGAGGTAGGAGTGTTCAGGGGAAAGGGTCATTTTTTTCTCAGAGAAGAAGATAGGCAAGGCCAGGGGGAAATGGTGGTTTTCTCTGAGAGAAAGAAAGAAGACAAGCACATCCATAATAGAGGGTGGTTTTCTCCCACAGAGGGAAGGAAGAGAAGAGGGTACAGGAGGAAAAGGTGGCTTTCTCTCAGAGAGAGTGAAGGGAGACAGGCATGACCAGGAAGGAAGGGTGGTTTTCTCCCAGACAGAGAAGGGAAACAGGCATGTCAAAGGGTAAAGGGTAGTTTTTCTCTCGGGCATGGAAGGGAGAAAGACATGTCAAGGGAGAATGGGTGATTTTTTCTCAGACAGGAAAGAGAGACGGGCACATCAAGGAGGAAAGAGTGGTTTTCTAAGGGAAGACCTGTCCAGGAGAATGGGTGGTTTTCTTTCAGAGAGAAGGAAAACAGGCATGTCCAGAAGGGAATGGGTGTTTTTCTCTCAGGAATGGAAAGGAGAAAGATAGATCAAGGAAGAACGGTTGGTTTTCTCTCACACATGGAAGAGAGACAGGCTTGTCCAGAGTGGAAGTGTGGTTTTCTATCAGACAGAGAAAGGAGAGAGGCATGTCATGGGAGAATAGGTGGTTTTCTCTGTGTGTTTTTCTCTCAGGCATGGATGAAAGAGACAGAGGAAAATAGGAGTGTCCAAGGGGAAAAACTTTGATTTTCTCTGAGAGACAAAGAGAGATATGAGAGATAGGAGTGTCAGGGGAAAGGGTGATTTTCTCTCAGAGAGAGAGGAAGGAAACAGGTATGTCAAGAGAGAATGGATGGTTTTCTCTCAGACAGAGAATGGAGACAGGCACGGAAGAGAAAATGGGTGGTTTTCTCTCAGGAGAAGGGAGGCATGTCCAGAGGGGAAGGGTGATTTTCTCTCAGACAGAGAAGAGAGACATGACTAGAGAAGGGTGTTTTTTTTCTCAGGTAGGGAATGGAGAAAGATATGACAAGAAAGAATGAGAGGTTTTCTCTCAGACAGGGAAGAAGACAGCTACATCAAGAGAGATAGGATAGTTTTCTCTGAGAGAGAAAAAAGAAAGGCACATCCAGAAGAGAGGGTGGTTTTCTCCCACAGAAAGAAGGAAGACAGCTCTTCCTTTCATCCCCCAAGCTGGGCTGGTCTTCTCCCAAACCCAGGTCAGTTTATCAGCCGGTATTCGAACCCAGGACTTGGATTTCTCCCTGCAAGCCCCCAGTCGTCCTCTCAGATGCTGGGAGAAAAGCCCTGAGCCTCTGCCTCTTCCTCTTATCCCCTAAGCTGTGCTGGTCTTCTCCCCTACCCAGTCTACTCCCCCCACACACACCAGGTACCCGTGGGGGCGTGGACTTTTAAGAAGTGGGCGTGGCTTCAGTTGAATTGAGCGAGGCCTAATTTTAGGTGGCCCAATGCTCACGCGGCCGCAGATAGTTTAGCCATATCAAGGAACCTAGTCCCTATACTGACACACAAACATGAAGAAACAATGCAAATCCCCACCACATGGGGAGGACGACGAAAAGATTTCAGAAGCCCCTGTAGATACTGATCATGTAAGGGACCTCTCTGACAAAGAATATGAAGTCATGAAGATGTTCAATCAACTCAATGAAACTGTCAGACATATATCCAGTAACATGACAGAAAAAATCAACAAATTACGGGAAGAAATGAAAGCAGAAATGTCACGAATAGAAGATTCAGTAGATGAAATAAAAAAAACTCAGTCTGTACCCTCAACAGTAGAATGACTACAGCTGAAGAGAGAATCAGTGAACTGGAAGATCAGCTGAACCAAACCAACAGGCAACAACAAACAGTGGCAAGGGACCTCAAAATAGCTCTAGAGAGAATCAGAGTTCTAGGAGATGATTCCAAGAGGAACAACATTAGAATCATTGGAGTACCAGAAGCTCAGGGAAACAATCCTAATGGGAAAAAAAAAACACGATTAAACAAATCATTGCTGAAAAATTTCCAGAGCTCGACAATGCAGCTATTCAGGTTCAAGGAGCCCAAAGGGTGCCAGCTAAAAGAGACCCTAACAAAAACACTCCAAGACATATCATAGTTAGAATGATCGATGCTGCTGATAGAGATACAATATTGCAAGCAGCAAGGTCAAAGAAGGAAATCACATACAAAGGAGCACCCCTTAGTTCACAGCAGACCTATCAGAGGAAATCCTCCAAGCCTGAAGTCAGTGGTGGGATATAGTGAAAAAACTCACTAAAATGAATGCTTTAGCAAGAATACTCTATCCGGCTAAACTATCACTCAAACTTGAAGGAACGGTACACTATTTTCTAGATAAACAGCAGCTCAGGAACTTCATAGACTCAAAACCAAACCCAAAAGAAGGGCTAAAGGGACTACTATAAGACAAGACAAAACTTACAAGCACAACATACCCTTACAGAAAGATAACACAAAACCCCATAACAGCAATCTCTCTCAATGTCAACAGTCTAAATTCAGCATTTAAGAGACACAGAGTGGCAAAATGGATTCAGAGACAGAACCCAACATTCTGCTGCCTACAAGAAACTCATCTCAACAGTCAAAGCAAACACAGACTCAAATTCAAAGGATGGAAAACAATCCTGCAAGCAAACAGCTCCCTCAAAAAAAGCTGGGGTGGCCATACTAGTATCCAACAACATCAATTTCAGGTTGAAAAAGATTAGAAGGGACAGCAAAGGCTATTTTCTATTCATCAAGGGATACATACAACAGGAAGAAATCATACTTTTAAATGTATATGCACCTAATGAGGGAACAGCTAAATATTTAAAACAATTGCTAACAGATCTTAAGGAGGACATTGCTAGCAACATAATAGTAGCTGGAGACTTCAACATTGCCTTATCACTTCTGGATAGATCAACAAGAACAAAACTCAGTAAGGAAAAATTGGCTTCGAAAGAAGAAATAGAAGAGAAAGGGCTTATAGACCTATACAGGGCTTTACACTCCAAAAAGAAACAATACACGTTCTTCACCAGTGCGCACGGAACATTTTCCAAAATAGATCATTCCTAGGCCACAAAACATACTTCAATAGAATCAGGAAGATAGAAATAGTAACAACAATCTTTCAGACCACAATGCACTGAGTATAGAAGTGAATCACACAAAGACACGGAGAACCAAATCAAACACCTGGAAATTAAACAACTCAATGCTGAACAACGAGTTGATCAGGAAGGAAGTCAAGGATGAAATCAAAAGATACTTGGAAACAAATGAGAATGAAGACACGAGCTACCAGAACTTATGGGATGCAGCTAAAGCAGTATTAAGGGGAAAATTTATAGCTCTGCAAGCATATCTCAGGACAGAAAAAAGAATGCACATAAATAACTTGACTTCACAGCTCAAGATCTTAGAAAAGAATCAACAGAAGGAGCCCAAATCAGGCAGAAGGAAAGAGATCATAAAACTTAGAGCAGAAATCAATGACATGGAAAGCAAAGAAACAATCTGAAAGAAAAATGAAACCAAGAGCTGGTTCTTCAAGAAAATAAATAAGATAGATAAACCACTAGCAACATTCACAAAGGGGTGAGTGTTCTAATAAATCGAATCAGAAATAAGAATTAGGATATCACAACAGAAGCCAAAGAAATCAAAAGATCATCAGAGACTACTTTGAAAGTCTGTATGCCACTAAACCTAGAAGAAATGGATAAATTCCTGGACTCCTATAATCTCCCAAACCTGAATCAAGAAGATATATAGTACATGAATAAACCTATTAACATCAAAGAAATTGAAACTCTAATCAAAAGTCTTCCCAAAAACAAAAGCTCAGGTCCATATGCATTCACTAGTGAATTTTTCCAAACATTTAAGAAGACATTTTCCCAGTTCTTCTCAAGCTTTTCCAGTAAATTGAAAAAAAAAAAACAGAAACTCTCCCAAACAGTTTCTATGAAACCCATGTCTCTCTAATACCAAAAGGAAACAAAGACACCACAAGAAAACTACACCAATATCCCTGATGAACACGGATGCGAAGATTCTCAACAAAATACCAGCAAATAGAATTCAACAACTCATCAAAAGATCATACACCATGACCAAGTGGGATTCATCCCAGGGAGGCAAGGATGGTTTAACGCTCGGAAATCAATCAACATAATCCATCATATCAACAAAATAAAAGATAAAAATAATATGATCATATCAATAGATGCAGAGAAAGCATTTGGCAAGATCCAGCACCCGTTTATGATAAAAACCCTCGCCAAAATGGGGATAGAGGGGACTTTCCTCAACAGAGTTAAAGCCATCTACCATAATCCTATACAATAAGCATCATCCTCAACGGGGAAAAACTGAGAGTCTTCCCCCTAAAATCAGGGATGAGACAAGGATGCCCACTCTCTCCACTATTGTTTAATATAGTACTGGAATTACTTGCAATAGCGATTAGGCAAGAAAAAGATATTAAGGGCATCCAGGAAGGTAAGGAAGAAATCAAGCTCTCACTATTTGCGGATGATATGATACTATACTTAGAGAACCCTAGAACCTCTACCAAGAAACTCCTAGAAACAATATATTTGTATAGTAAAGTTGCAGGCTATAAAATCAATACCCAAAAGTCCATGGCTTTCTTATACGCAAATAGTGAAAGAGAAGAAAGTGACACGAAGAAAATAATCCCATTCACAATTGTGCCCCAGAAAATCAAGTACCTAGGAATCAGCTTAACTAAGGAAGTAAAGGACCAGTACAAAGAAAACTACAAAACGCTACTTCAAGAAATAAAAGAGGACACGAGGAAATGGAAAAATATCCCCTGTTCATGGATCTGGAGAATTAACATTGTCAAAATGGCAATACTTCCCAAAGCACTGTACAAATTCAATGTGGTCTCTATTAGGATAGCCATGACATTCTTCAAAGAAATGGAGCAAACACTCCTGAAATTTATATGGAACAATAGCCCGCACGAATAGCTAAAGCAATTCTTGGGAAAAAGAAAATGGGAGGAATCAACCTCCCTAATTTCAAACTCTACTGCAAAGCAGTAATATTTAAAACAGCATGGTACTGAAACAAAGGCAGAGCTGCAGACCAATAGAACAGGGTTAAATATACTGACATCTCCCCCCAAGCACATGATCATCTAATCTTCAATAAGGGGGCAAGAAAAGTGAAGTGGAGCAAGGAAAGCCTCTTTAACAAATTGTGCTGGCAAAACTGGACAGCTCCATGCAAAAACGTGGGCTCAGATCTCTGCCTAATTCCATGTCCAAAACTAAGATAAAAATGGATTAAAGACCTCAACATCAGAACGGAATCCATAAGATTCATTGAAGACAAAGTTGGCGAAACCCTCCATGATATTGAAGCTGATGTTATCTTCAAAAACGTCACACCACTGGCCAAGCAAGTGAAAACAGAGATAGACAAATGGGACTACCTTAAACTAAGAAGCTTCTGCACCTCAAAAGAAACAGTGACCAAAATACAATCAAAATACAAAGACAGTCTACAGAATGGGAAAGGATATTCGCCAAATACACATTTGACAAGGGGTTGATATCAAGGATATACAAAATACTGGTTGAACTCCGCAAGAAAAAACATCCAACCCCATCAAAAAATGGGGCAACAAAATGAACAGAAACTTTCTCAAAGAAAAAATCCGAATGGCTAAAAGGCACATGAGAAAATGCTCTACATCATTAATCATCAGGGAAATGCAGATCAATTCAACAATGAGATATCATTTCACACCACAGAGACTGGCCCACATCCAAAAGAACAAAAGCAACCGGTGCTGGTGCGTATGTGGCAAGAAAGAGACCCTCCTTCACTGTTGGTGGAAATGCCGACTGGTTCAGCCCTTTTGGAAGACAGTATGGACGAATCTCAAAAAATTAGAAATTGAGCTCCCATTTGACCCAGCAATACCACTCCTGGGAATATATCCCAGAGAGGCAAAAAAGTATATTCGAAGTGACACCTGCACTTGTTTGTTCATTGCAGCACTCTTTACAGTAGCCAGAATCTGGAAAAACCTGAGTGCCCAAGAACAGATGACTGGTTAAAGAAACTTTAGTACATTTTCACAATGGAGTACTATGTAGCTGTTAGAAAAGATGAAGTCATGAAATTTACATACAAATTTACTACATGGAAAGTATCATGTTAAGTAAAATGAGTCAAAAAGAGAGGGATAGAAAGATTGCATTCATCTGGGGAACATAAAGTAACAAGATAGGAGACTAACACCCAAGAGTGGCTGAGATTAGTACCAGGAATTTTGCTTCATGGCTTGGAGTCCAGCCACACATGCTAGGGGAAAAGGGAGCATAGATAGAGAAGGGAGCACCAAACAAAAGGTGTTGGGATGGGAGAAGCATGCTGAAAGTAGACTATAGACGAAACATGATTGTCACCCATTGCCTCTTTTGCAAACCACAACACCCAATAAGAGAGAGAGAACAAAAGGGAATGCCCTGCCACAGAGGCAGCGCGGGATGGGGGGAGATGAGGGGTCGGAGGGATATTGGGACCCGTGGTGGTGGAAAATGGGCACTGGTGGAGGGATGGGTACTTGATGATTGTATAACTGAAACCCAAGCACAAAAATTTGTAAGTCTACAACTGTACCTCATGGTGTTTCACAAATAAAAATTTTAAAAAATTAAAAAATAAAAAACGAAGGAAGACAGTTCAGTCCAGGAAAAAAGGTGGTTTTCTCTCAGACAGGAAAGGGAGACAGACATGTCAAAGGGGAAAGGGTGGTTTTCTTTCAGTGATTGTGAAGTGAGACAGTTATGTCACGGGGAATGGGTTGTTTTCTCCGACAGAGAATGGAGACAGGCTAGTCCACAGTGGAAGGTGTTTTTCTCTCAGACTTGTAAGAGAGAAAGACATGTCAAGGGTGAAAGGTGGTTTTATCTCAGACAGGGAAGGGAGACAGGCACGTCAATGGGGAAAGGGTGGTTTTCTCTCAGTGATTGTGAAGTGAGACAGGCACGTCAAAGGGAATGGGTGGTTTTCTCTCAGACAGAGAAGGCAGACAGGCATGTTAAGGGGGGAAGGTTGGTTTTCTCAGAGAGAGAAAGAAGACGGCATGTCCAGAAGGGAGGGTGGTTTTCTCCCACAGAGAGAAGGAAGACAGGAGGGTTAGGAGGAAAGGGTGATTTTCTCTCAGAGAGAGTGAAGGGAGATAGGCATGGCCAGAAAGAAAGTGTAGTTTTCTCTCAGAGAAGGAAGGGAGACAGGAATGTCATGGGGAATGTGTGTTTTTATCTCATACTGAGAAGGAAGACAGGCATGTCAAGGGAGAATGGGTGGTTTTCACTCAGACAGAGAATGGAGACAGGCTTGTCCAGAGTGGAAGGGTGGTTTTCTCTCAGGAATGTCCAGATGGAAAGAGTGGCTTTCTCTCAGGCACGGAAGAAAGAGACAGAAGGAAAACAGGAGTGTCCTGTTGTCCCCCCCCCCCCCACCAGGGAAAAAATTTTGGTTTTCTCTGAAAGACCGAGATAGAAATGGGAGACAGGAGTGTCCAGGGAGACACTGGGAGAATGATTGTTTTTTCCCCAGAGAGGGAAGGAGACAGGCATGCCAAGGGGGAAAGATTGATTTTCTCACAGAGGGAAAGAAGATAGGCACATCCAGACGAAATGATAGTTTCTGCCACAGAAAGAAGGAAGACAAGAAGATCAGGAGGAAAAGGTAGTTTTCTCTCAGAGAGTGAAGGGAGATAGGCATGTCAAGGGGGGAAAGAGTGGTTTTCTCTGAGAGACAGGGAGAGGCGGAGAGAGGCATGTCCAGAGAAGTAGGGTTTTTTCTCTCAGAGAGAGAAGAAACGCAGGCATGTCCACCAGAGGGAAAGGGTTGTTCTCTCTCAGACAGAGAATGGAGACAGGCATGTCAAAGGGTAAAGGGTTAAGGGTAAAGGGTAGTTTTCTCTGAGAAAGAGAGAGAGAGGGGAGACAGAGAGAGAAGGCAGACAGGCACTTCCACAGGGAATAGGTTGTTTTCTCTCAGAGAGAGAAGAGAGATATTCAGGGAGAAAGGTTATTTTCTCAAAGAGACAAGGGAGACAAGAGTGTCCAGTGGAAAGGGTGGTTTTCTCTCAGAGAGGAAGATAGGCTTGTCCATGGGGAAAGGGTGGTTTTCTCTGAGAGAGAGAGAGAGAGAAAAGAGAGAGCGAGAGAGAGAGAGAGAGAAGGGAGACAGGCTCATGCAGAGACAATGGGTGATTTTCTCTGAGAGAAGGGAGATAGGATGTCCAGGGACAAGGGTGGTTTTCTCTCACAGAGAGTGTAGGGAGGTGGGGAAATTGGTGATTTTCTCTAGAAGATTAGGGAGACCAGCACGTCCAGGGGAGTGGGTGGCTATCTCTCAGAAAGAGCAAGAAGGAAGACAGGCATGTACAGGGGTGAAGTGTGGTTTTCTTTCATAGAGAAGAGAGACAGCATGTCCCGGCAGCAAAGGGTGGTTTTCTCTCCGAGAGAAGGAAGATAGGGGTGTCCAGGAGGAAAGGGTGGTTTTCTCTGAGATAGAGAGAGAAGGGAGACAGGAGTGTCCATGGGGAAAGCAGTGGCCCAGTCACCCAGGGTACAGAAATGAAGGGGTGAGGAACATGGGAGCCACAGGCCTGGGCAGGAACAAGACCCCCCCCCAACCTGGCTGCCCTGAGTGTGCTTGGAGGTGACAGTCACGGTGCTGGCTTCGTGCTGGCTCTCGAGGGCCTGAGTGGAAGGGGCCACCCCTGGGTGGGAGTCCTCGGGCACAGACACCCCATCTACTGCAGCTGGGTGAGGACAGGACCACAAACAAACTGTTGGGCAAAGACGCCAGAGCAGCACCTCTAGCCTGCCTGGGGCTCCCTCATGGTGGGGGGCAGAGGGGAGGTGGGGCGGCCTGGGGGCAGCTGCCTTTGGGGCGCAGCTGTTTTTTTTTTTCATTGAATCACTGTAAGATACAGTTAAAAAGCTTTCGTGTTTGAGTTACAATCACACAATGGTCGAACACCCATCCCTCCACCAGTGCACATTTCCCACCACCAATGTCCTCAGTATCCTCCCATCCAACCCTCCCCCTGCCTCCATGGCAGTTTCCCCCGTTCGCTCTCTCTCCTTTGGGGCATTATGGTTTGCAACACAGACACTGAGAGAACATCAAGTTTGGTCCTTTATCTACTTTTGAGCGCTGCACACACAGGCCCGGTCCCCCTGCAGAGACCGGGTACAGTGTGCCCCAGTATCCCCTCAGCTGAATGGTCCCCCGGCATAGCCAAACCACCACAGCCCAGGCCAACTGCCTAACCTGAAACAGCCCTGGGCTAGTGACCCGCGTGACACTCTAGGTGGCCTCTCCACGGACTCACCTGACCCGGCTCCACCAATTCACACTCCCTGCTGCACATCATGTTCGCACACTCACAAAGAAACACACACACACACACAAAATCACTCACACACACTCAGCCTCACACACACAACAAAGGAATACACACATAGAAACACACACACTCTCACTCACACTAAAGCACGCTCGGGCTCTGCTGCCCCCGTGTGGAAGAGATGAAATTGCAGCCCCAGGCTACGGAAGCCTCTTCTGGGAGCGGAGCTCCTGGCGGGCAGGCAAGGAGGCAGCAGGGCAGGGGGCTGTGACCAGGCTGTGGCAGGGATGGTGACTGGAAACTACGAAATGAGAGGTGGGTGGGAAGATGACTTAGCCTGGGAGACCAGGACCTCAGACCCAGATGAATGACACACGGGGACAGCCTGCGGTGACCATCTGGGCAACTCTTATTCAGGTTCACACTGGCTCACCTCCAGCAAGCTCAGTCTCCCTGAGTCAGACCAGAGGATTCTCACAACACACAAAGAAAAACGCTCACTGCCACCCACAGAACACACACAAGCATACTCACTGTCACCGACACAGAAACACACTCCCCGTCACACACACACACACACAGAAACACACACCCCATCACTCACACACAGAAATACACTCCCAGTCACACACATCAAAACGCACTCCCAGTCACACACACAGAAACACACACCCCGTCACACACAGAGAAACACAGTCGCTCACACACAGAAACACACTCCCCGTTACTCACACAGAAAAACACTCACAGTCACTCACACAAAAACACACTCCCTGTCACTCACACAAAGAAAAACACTCTCTGTTACACACAGAAACACACTCCCTGTCACTCACACACAGAAACACACTCCCCGTCACTCACACACAGAAACACACTCCCTGTCACTCACACACAGAAACACACTCCCCATTACTCACACACAGAAAAACACTCACAGTCACTCACACAAAAACACACTTACAGTCACTCACGCACAGAAACACTCCCCGTCACTAACACACAGAAAAACACTCACAGTCACTCACACACAGAAACACACTCCCCATTATTCAGACACAGAAAAACACTCACAGTCACTCACACACAGAAACACACTCACAGTCACAAACAGAAAAAAAAGACACTGTCACTCACATAGAAATACAGAGAGAGAAACAAACTCACTGACAGAAACAGAGAAACACACTCACTGTCACTCACATAGAGACACAAAGAAATACAGCAAATGTCACTCACAGGCAACTGCACCCTGTGGGGTCTACTGTCCCCATGTGGCCCAAGGCGGTATCGCAGGCGCGGCTGTAGAGGCAGAGGGACGGTCACTGGTCCTGGTGGACACAGGGGAGAGTGGTAGGAATGGAGGGGAAGGGGGGCGTCAGGGCCAGGCACAGGCCGTATGGCAGCCCCTGCAATGGGACCAGGGGATCTGGAGGTAACCTGGGCTGACAGCCTGGGTGGCCCCCTCAGACTCCCACTGTCCTGGTCCATAACCCAGACACGGTGCTGACCCTCAGCAATCGCTACACTACACCCACGGAGAATGATGCCACACTCACAGACACTCACAATAACACGCAAAACCATACACACACATGCAGGTTCATGCTCCTCTCTCGCCCTCTCCCGCCCCACACACACACATACGCACCAAGGCGTATGGTCCAAGGCGGCACTGCACTTCCTGAGCTGCAGGCGCCTCTCCCCAGGTTGGGCTGGGGGAGGGGGGGAATGCAGGGAGAAAGGGGGCGCCGCTGGGCAGCGGGCAGGTGAGTGGCGCAGAGGGGAGAGGGGCTGCTGTGAGGGGCAAACAGCAGAACGGCGGCTGGCATGAGGCAGGCACCGCTACTCCCAGAACCGGGACCTGTTTAGTGGCCTGTGCTGACGGCCTGGGGTGACAGTCGGGCAGTCCCCAGGTGACTCATCCTGGACCAGTTCCACATCCTAGACTGAGCAAGAAGCTCAGCATCCACACTGCTGTTCACACAGACTCAAGACACACACACATTTTCTGTGAGCTCTGCCGCCCCCGTGTGGCCAGGGTTGGCATTACAGACTGCAGGAGCCTCTTCGAACTGGTGTTGGGCTGGGTGGGGCCGAGGCAGGGCAAGCATCAAGCACCGGGCGGGCCAGGGGACACGTCACACCAGCCACCTAGGACGGGGTTCGCCTGCCTCGGGCTGGACATTCACATGCAGGTCCGCACCCCGGACTCAGGGGGCCTGACCCCGCTCCACAGAAGTGGGGGTGCCCAGCAGGGGTACCTCTGGTTCGCCGGGCCCAGTTGCGTCACGGACAGTGGAGGGGCAGACCCAGGGCGGGGGTGCTGTGCACATCATGGACTTGGGGGATCTCGGCCAGACACGGAGACCCACCCGATCTCACCCTGGCCCCGCAGCTCAGACACACAAGCCCCTGTGGGGTCCCTGGGCCACAGCTGAATGCCTGCCCCTGCTCTGTGCTCCCCTGTCGGACCCCTCGGCTAGGACCTCCCTGGCCTGTCTCTGGAAGAGCCCCCAGCGGGTACACACACAGCCACACCCCGGCCCCAGTCCCTCTCCCCAGGACGAAATCAGCCAGCACATCAGGTGAGCCTTCAGAACCCAATGCAAAGAAGCTCCCAGAAGCCTCCAGACAAGGACATACAGGCCCGCCCTGGGAAGATATGAGCCACCTCCAGGGACCCGCAGAGCACAGCTAGGCTCCGCTCGCATGGGGTTGGGGGTCCCACTGCTGGACACCCTCATCATTACAGGCTCAGCCTGGTGGGACTTTGGGACAGGGGAGGCCATGGGGGTGTCCCCTGCCAGGTGTAAACGCCTCGTCTTCTTGGCACAGTCCTCTGCCTGGGCAAGATCCTAAAGGCCACTTGCTTAGGCTCCACTGATCACCTGGCGGTGGGAGTCACCCCAGCCATGCTGCCACTCACCTGGAACTGTGCTACCCTCCACATGCCTCCAGGGGACAGTCCAGGGGTCCCGGCAGCTACCTCTCCCCACCTCCGTGTACTTCCGGAAACCCCGGCAGTCATATCCACTCCCCAAAGCTGCCACCCCTTAAAAAACCTACTCCAGAGACTGAAGCAATAGTATAGTGGATAGGAAGTTTGCCTTGCACAGAGCCGACCTGAGTTCAATCCCCAGGATGCCATATGGTCCCCTGCCAGGAGTGATTCCTTAGTGCAGACCCAGGAGTGACCCTGACCATTGCCAGTGTGACCCAACCAAAACCCAAAACAAAAAAAAAAAATCTACTGCGGCTGTATCTTACCGATAAAATACTAAATGTCCTGAACAAACGTGATGACATCATAGTAACTGTATTGCAAACCATAATGCACTAAAGGGGAGAGAGAGAGAGAAAAGAAGAAGAAGAAGAAGAAGAAGAAGAAGAAGAAGAAGAAGAAGAAGAAGAAGAAGAAGAAGAAGAAGAAGAAGAAGAAGAAGAAGAAGAAGAAGAAGAGTGCCTGCCAGATGCAGGCTGAGGGACAGGGGTTTGAGGGATGGTGGGAGGGAAACTGGGGACATTGGTTGTGGGAAATGTACACTGGTGGTGGGATAGGTGTTGGAACATTGTATGACTGAAACCTAATCATGAACAGCTTTGTAATGGTCTATTGCGTGGTTATTCAATAAAAAGATTTAAATTTAAATAATTTTTTAAAACTGTATACACACAAATGCATGTTCACGCTCTCTCTCTCTCTCTCTCTCTCTCTCTCTCTCTCTCTCTCTCTCTCACACACACACACACACACACACACACGCACGCACACACACATATTCCATGGTCTCTGCTGCCCCTGTGTGGCCCAAGGCAGCATCACAGTTCCTGGACTGCAGGCGCCTTTTGCCAGCCTGGAGTTGGGTTAAGAGTGGGCAGGATGAAGGGAGAAAGGGGGCACAGCTGGGCAGCGGGCAGGTGGGTGGTGCAGAGGGGAGAGGAGCTGGGTGTGAGGGGCAAATAGTGAGCGAAAAGCATGAGGCAGGCAAGGTTGCTCTGTGCTGATGGCCTGAGATGACAGTCTGGGTGGTAACCGGGTGACTCATTCTGGGACAGTTCCACATCCCAGACT
This sequence comes from Sorex fumeus, assembly GCF_029834395.1. NCBI lineage: Eukaryota > Metazoa > Chordata > Mammalia > Eulipotyphla > Soricidae > Sorex > Sorex fumeus. The sequence goes on along the minus strand of NW_026606140.1, from coordinate 1,510,537 downwards.
CTGAGAAAGAACCTCAATTTTCACACTCACTATGACACGCACTCACTGTCACACACACACACACACACTCATACATACACTCATATACACAGTCACACACTCACACACATACAGACACATACACATACAGATTCCCACATCTCTCACACACAGACTCATTTCCTCACATAATACACCTTCACACAATCACACTCACACACATGAAAACTCACATATATTTACAAGCCCTCATACTCTTACACCTATAACATACAGATTCACACTCACACACATACAGATTCATCCAATCTCACACTCACACACATCAGACTAATTCACTCATACTCACACGCAGACACATTCTCACACTCACACGCAAACTCAAAAACACTCATTTATAATCACTCACACAAAGTCACAGACACACATGCATACACTCATAAACATTTGCTCACTGTCAAGCTCATGTACACTCACACATTCACAATGACTTTCACACGTACAGTCGCATGCACACACAGAGAAAGGTTCAAGGTAACACTCACTCACATGCAACCCCACCCTGTGGAGTCTGCTGCCCCCGTGTGGCCCGAGGCGGCATAGCAGGTGCGGTTGCAGGAGCCGCTTCCCTGCTCAGGTGGTCCAAACGGCTCCTCAGGCTCAGAGCGGGCTGCAGAGCGGCTCTTGCCCCAGCATCCGCGGGCGCCCGCGCCAGTCTGAAGCCCCTTGAAGTGCCCCAAGCACATCTCCAAAGAGTGCCGGCACAGTCTGTCAGGGAGGACAATCTCCCCGGCGCCAGCTGTCTGGAAGGTCAGCGTAGCCCTGCCAGGCTTTTCTGGGCTGGTGGCCTCAGCGCGCTGCTGCCCTCATGGCCGGGGCCCAGAGGGCGTCCCCAGCGGTCAACCTGGCCCCAATGTGCAGGAGCACCAGCATCCTGATGGTGCCCTCGGGCTTCCAGGCACCCCGAGGCACAGCTGTGCATCTGGCCCGACTCCAACAACTCGAAACCAAGTTTTCCAAGAAATTAGCACTGTAGCACTGTCCTCCCGTTGTTCATTGATTTGCTCGAGCAGGCACCAGTAACATCTCCATTGAGAGACCTGTTGTTACTGTGTTTGGCATATCGAATGCACCACAAGTAGCTTGCCAGGCTCTGTCATGCAGGTGAGATACTCTCGGTAGCTTGCTGGACTCTCTGAGAGGGACGGGGGAATTGAACCCAGGTCAGCCGTGTGCAAGACAAACGCCCTACCCGCTGTGGATCGCTCCAGCCCTTCTGAGAAATTAAACCACCAAATTCAGGTACGCAGGAGCCATGCCCTCAAGTCACTTCTGGCTCCACCATACAAGCTCCAGAGACTGAAATTAATCTTGAAAGTAATCCAAAAAAGGGTCTGGAGCAACAGCACAGAGGGTAGGGTGTTTGCCTTACACACTGCCAACCTGGGTTCATTTCCTAGCATCACATATGCCCCCCTGAGCACCCCCAGGAGTGGTTCCTGAGTGCAGAGCCCCTGTGCATTGCTTGGTGTGACCCAAAAAGAAAAGAAAAAAATCAGAAAGATGCAGCACATCTCGGACCTGCACATGGCTGAATAATCTGGGCCCATGGGAGAGGGTTCACCCAATGCCACCCAAACACAGTCCCAGCAGCCGCTGGCTCCCACAACCCAGACTCTCCATGTCCTGACTGGACTCTACACCCTAGATGGATATCACCAGGGCTCAGGCAGGAGTCAGATGGGCTGCCTCCCTCTCTCCCCACTTCCCTATACTCCCAGAATCCCTGTCAGTCACCCACACGAACCAACTCTGTCACCACCATTTAAGCTCTTTCACGAGCCTTGCTTCAGAGAACCATAATAAATCTTGAAATAGACCAAAAGCCACAGTGAATCTCAGACCCACGCATGACTGAATAATCCGAGGCACATGAGAGGGGGCGGGTTAGTCCAGAGTCCACCCAAAAAGAGCCCCCAATAGCCACAGGCTTTCACAATCCAAAATCACCACTGTGTCCACCGTCTCAAGATGAACCAAGAAATTAACCTGCAGAAAACTCAGGTATACAGATTTTGCGACTGAAATCTCCAGGCTTTCTCAGAGTCAGGATGAGCTAACTTTCCCCACCTCTGGTACTTCTGGAAACCCCGGTCATATCCACATCCCAAAGTGGCCACCCGTTAAAAAACCTACTGCAGGGGCCAGAGTACAGTGGATAGGGAGCTTGCCTTGCACACAGCCGACCTGAGTTCAATCCCCAGGATGCCATATGGTCCCCTGAGCACTTCCAGAAGTGAATCCTGAGTACAAAGCCAGGAGTAACCCTGAGCATTGCCAGTGTGACCAACCAAAACCTAAAACCAAAGAAAAAAGTTACTCCCGTTGTATCTTCCCGATAAAAGTACTAAACTCCCTGAACAAACATGATGACATTGTGGTACCTGTATTGCAAACCATAATGCACAAAAGGATAGAGAGAGAAAGAGAAAGAAGAAAGTGTCTGCCACAGATGCAGGGTGAGGGACAGGGAGGTTGGGGGGTGGTGGGAGGGAAAATGGGGACATTGGTGGTGGGAAATGTACACTAGTGGAGGAATGGGTGTTGGAACGTTGTATGACTGAACCCTAATCATGAACAGCTCTGGCATGGTCTATCGCATGGTTATTCAATAAAAAAAAATTTAAAGAATTTTTTACATTGTACACACAGGGCTGGAGCAATAGTACAGCGGGTAGAGCCTTGCATGCGGCCAACCCAGGTTTGATTCCCAGGATCCCATGTGGTCCCCTAAGCACCGCCAGGAGTAATTCCTGAATGCAGAACCAGGAGTAACCCCAGTGCATCACCAGGTATGATCCCCCCCAAAAAAAGAAAGAAAAATATCATACATGCAAATGCATGTTCATGCTCTCTCTCTCTCTCTCTCTCTCTCTCTCTCTCTCTCTCTCTCTCTCTCTCTCTCTCTCTCTCCCTCTCTCTCACACACACACACACGAACACACACATAAATTCCATGGTCCCGGCTAGAGCGATAGCACAGTGGGTAGGGCATTTGCCTTGCATGCGGTCAACTTGGGTTCGATTCCCAGCATCCCATATGGTCCCCCGAGCACCTCCAGGAATAATTCCTGAGTGCAGAGCCAGGAGTAACCCCTGTGCCTCGCCAAGGTGTGATCCAAAAACGGAGGGGGAAAAACACATGGTCTCTGTTGTTCCATGGTCTCTGCTGTTCCCGTGTGATCCAAGGTGGCATTGCAGTTCCTGGGGTGCAGGAGCTTCTTGCCTGCCCAGGGTTTGGGCTAAGAGGGGGCGGGATGCAGGGAGAAAGGGGGCGCAGCTGGGCAGCGGGCAGGTAGGTGGCACATCTGTGAGCTCTGCTGCCCCCGTGTGGCCCGAGCCGGCATTACAGACTCCTGACACTTCTTCCTTGGGCCTCGGAACACCCGGGGCTTCATAGGGCTCAGTCGCTCTCCCTGTGACCGCAGAGAAGGGACAGGGAAGCCTCTCAGCGCCGCCCACAAGGGAGCACCCGAGTCACCCCAGTCCTGAAGGGACAGCGCCCAAGGAAGACACCCAGAGCCTCACAAGCTCAGCAGTGAGAATGAGCGCGCAAAGGCTCTGCCCAATACAGTGGTTTCACACACGCAAAAGGACTCCAGGGACACCACAGGGGATGCTCAGGGGCACCAGGCAGTGGCGGGGGCCGTCAGGGAGCATGAGAAGGTGTGAGAGCAGCGGGGATGGGACAGAGGGTAGCCTCAGCCCAGCCCCTCAGCACCACCAGCAGTGATTCCTGAATGCAGAGCCGGGGAGACCCCTGAGCATCGCTAGGTGTTGTCCAAAAGCAAAAAGAAAAGAAAAGGAAGGAAGGAAGGAAGGAAGGAAGGAAGGAAGGAAGGAAGGAAATGAGGGAACGAGGGAGGAAAGGAGTGAAGGAGGGAGGGAAGAAAGATGAGAGAAGAAATTAAAAAATACATTCTGAAATTTCAGAAATGAAGAATGCGGTTTGTGATATAAAAACACAACAAAGGGGGTTGGAGAGATAGTACAGTGTGTAGGGTGCTTGCCTTGCACGTGGCTGACCCAGTTCAATTCCTGGTGCCCCATGTAGGAGGACACTGCTTTGTCCTTTCTCCCTTTCTCAGCAAGGAACTTAGGTTTATCAGGTTACACCCATTACAGTGCTCCTGAGGCACTTCCATTCCATTGTGTTTATCTGTAAATTCTTCCCTATGCTCTCCTCCCCAACCAGTTAATCAGCTTTCCCCCTAATCAGACTTTGTTAACTTGTAAGGTTAGATTCCTCTGAAATCTATGATTTTATATGTATGAGCGAAATATTGCCTTTCTCCTCTTCTTATGTCTTTTGAATAGTTTACTTTATGAATTGTCCTTTTTGTATAGATACAGAAAGACAGTTAATATTATGCTTTTGTAACTTAGGATTTAATTGGCTTTGAATATTATTCGCTCCCGGGCATCTGTTTTCTCGACCTAAGCCTCGTTGCCCTTGGTTCCTAACACCCCCAAAGCAGGGTCCCAACGAGGGACTGAATGGACCCAGGGCAAGCGGTGAGCTACCCTGGCATCGAAATGGGCCAGGCCAAGGTGCCACGATTCTTAACTATAAGTTAAGAGCTTGATCATAGACAAATGCTGTCATGATCCAAAAGTAATGACGAGAGTAGGACCCTGCTAGGGGTAGGAAAGACTATCTGGCCTGAGCACTGTAGTCTGAGATCGAGATGGCCCTAGGAGGGCAATTCGATAAGTTTAAGGTATTTCTTACTGTATCCATACAAAATGATTTATATTATATCTGCTTATATGTTAGACAAGGAGAGGAGAAACACACCCACAGGGGGATCTGCTCTAGGGTGGATTGATCTGATAATGAGGATCTGCCCTAGGAGCAGATGTCTCCGAGGGAAAGATTTCTATCCCTATTGATTGTGATTGCACCTATGTGTAATTGTTACCCCAACCCCTCATGCTTTGAGATTTAACTAGACTGTAAGAGTGGGCTGCCGGATCAGAATCAGAATCCAGACTCCAGAGAAGGAGGATGAAGGGGGGTTGAGAAGGAGAATGAAGTAGCATGGGGGAGGAAAAAGCAGGAGGCAGAGGAGAGACAGGAGTGGATGGAGAGAGGATTGGAAGAAACTGCAACTGACACCAACCAGCCTGGCCCTCGCTCCTTCCTTTGCCTGCCCATCGCCACCGACCTCCCCAGAGTGGGGGAAGCGGGTGAGACTACTGAACGCTGGCCGCGGGACAGATAGACCACTGCCGCTGCTGTGCTCTTTTTGAGTTTACACACTCCATATGGTCCCCAGAGCACCACCAAAGGTGATTCCTGCGTGACGAGCCAGGAGTGACCCCTGGGTGTGGCCTATAACAAACAAAAAGAAGGAACTTATATGCAAAGAAAAACCCATCAGAATCATAACTAGGGCCCAGAGCAACAGTACAGCAGGTAGAGCACTTGCTTTGCATGTGGCCGAACCAGGTTTGATTCCCAGCATCCCATATGGTCCCCTTTGCCCCCCAGGATTAATCCCTGAGCGCAGAGCCAACAATAAGCCCTGAGCACTCCAGGTGTGGTCTAAAGACAAAAAAAATTTGTAATAAATCTAACAAATGAGACTCTAAGAACCAGAAAAAGACGGTGGAATATAGAAGGAAATAAAAATGAAATAAACACCTTCCCAAGAACACTCTGCCCCATCCAGCTAGATCGTTGTTCAGATCTGGAAGAGTGGCCTGAGCTTCAGGGCCAGGAGACGTGGAGGAAACTTGTGGCCTGGAATAATTTTGTGAAAAGCAACTTTAAAGCAGCTCCCTGACAGGCAAGACAAGTTCTCAGCATCTGCTGGTACTGAGCTCAGCACTCACTCGACGCACTGCGGTGGCCCTCACGGGGACGAAGAGTCTGTATATCCCAGCTTGCTAAGAGTGCATACTTTCTCAATAGCCGGTCTCCAGGCTGGGCCCTTCCAGGAGTAAGTCCGGAACACCCTCAGTTGTAACCCCCCAAAAATATTTCTCTCATAAATTCTCTCATAAATAATTCTCTCATAAAGCTCTAAACGAACCTAGTAGAGAATGAGTGGCCAAAGTCATGGGAACTGGGTGACTGAATACAGAATATTCCATTCATTCACTGCGAATCTGGAGATCATCTAATCTCCACTCCAGGCAGGCAACCGTTACACCACTGCTGAATGTCCAAGTAATCCAATTCTGGTTTTCAGAGACCTGTTCAAACTCGCAGGACTGCTTTTCAACTGCCTATCCACTCTAAACTGCTCTGCACTTCATTTTCCTGTCTACACAACCCAGATTTCAGAAATAATTGGAATCTCCACTACAGAATGTTCCATTCATTCACTGGAGTCTGGAAATCATCGAATCTCCACACCAAGGAGGGATTCGTTACACCACTACTGAATGTCCAAGCAACCCAATGCTGGTTTTGAGAGTCCTGTTCACACTCGCAGGCGTGCTGTTCAACTGGCTATCCACTGAACCATGGCCAACTCTTCATTTTCCTGTCCACACAACCCAGACTTCAGAAATCATTGGAATCTCCACTACAGAATATTCCATTCATTCACTGCCAATCTGGAATTCATCTGAATCTCCACTTCAGGCAGGCTTTCGTTACACCACTGGTCAATGTCCAAGAAACCCGATGCTGGTTTTCAGCGTCCTATTCACAGTCGCATGCGTGATTTTCAACTGGCTATCCACTCCACAGTGTTCAGATCTTTCATTTTCTGTTCACACAAATAAGACTACAGAAATCATTGGAATCTACACTACAGAATGTTCCATTCATTCACTGCCAATCTGGAGATCATCGAATCTCCACACCAGGCAGGCTTTCGTTACACCATGGCTGAATGTCCCAGAATCCCAATGCTTGTTTATAGCGTCCTGTTCACAGTCGCAGGCATAGTGTTCAATTGGATTTCCACTCCACAGTGGTTAGCTCTTTCATTTCCTGTGCACACTACTCAGATTTAGAAATCATTGGTATAACCACTACAGAATGTTCCAATCATTCACTGCGAATCTGGAATTCATCTAAATCTCCACTCCATGCTGGTTATCGTTACACCACTGGTGAATGTCCAAGTAACCCAATGCAGGTTTTCAGCGTCCTCTTCACAGTCGCAGGCGTTCTGTTCAACGGACTATCCACTGAACCCTGGTCAGCATTTCCTTTTCCTTTCCACACAACCCAGACTTCAGAAATCATTGCAATCTCCACTACAGTATGTTCAATTCTTTCACTCCCAATCTGAAGTTCTTTGAATCTCCACTCCAGGCAGGCTTTCGTTACACCACTTGTGAATGTCCAAGTCACCCAAGCTGATTTTCAGTGTCCTTTACACACTCGCAGGCGTGTTGTTCTACTGACTATCCACTGCAAACAGGTCACGCTACATTTTCCTGTGCACACAACCCATATTTCAGAAAACATTGGAATTTCCACTATTAAATGTTCCATTAATTCACTTCGAATCTGGAATTCATCTGAATCTCCACTCCAGGCAGGCTTTCGTTACACCACTGGTGATTGTCCAAGTAACCCAATGCTGGTTTTCAGCATCCTGTTCACAGTCGCATGCGTACTGCTCAACTGACTATCCACTCCACAGTGGTCAGCTCTTTCATTTCCTGTCCACACAACCCAGACTTCAGAAATCATTTTAATCTCCACGACAAAATGCTCCATTCATTCACTGTCAATCTGGAGATAATCCAATCTCCACTCCAGGTAGGCTTTCGTTAAAACACTGCTGAATGTCAAAGTAACGCAATGCTGGTTTTCTGAGGCCTGTTGAAACTCGCAGCACTGCTGTTCAACTGGTTATCCACTCTAATCTAGTCTGTATTTCATTTTCCTGTCGACACAACTCAGATTTCAGAAATAATTAGAATCTCCACTACAGAATGTTGAGTCATTCACTGGAATCTGGAGATGAACGAATCTCCACTCCAAACAGGCTTTCGTTGCAACACTGCTGAATGTCGAAGTAACCCAATACTGGTTTTCAGTGTCCTGTTCTAATTCGCAGGCGTGCTTTTCAACTGGCTATCCACTGAAGCCTGGTCAACTTTTCATTTTTCTGTCCACAGAACACAGACTTCAGAAATCATTGAAATCTCCACTACAGCATGTTCCATTCATTCACTGCCAATCTGGAGTTCTTCGAATCTACACTCCAGGCAGCCTTTCGTTACACGATTGGTGAATGTCCAAGTAACCCAATGCTGGTTTTCAGCGTGCTGTTCAAACTTGGATGCGTGCTGTTCAAATGGCAGATCTTTTATTTCCTGTCCACACAAACCAGACTTCATAAAACATTAGAATCTCCACTACAGAGTGTTCCATTCATTCATTGCCAATCTGGTGATCATCAAATCTCCACTCCAGGCAAGATTTCCTTACACCACGTCTGAATGTCCAAGTGTTCCAATGCTCATTTTCAGCATCCAGTTCACACTCGAAGGCGTGCTGTTCAACTGGCCGTCCACTCAACCCTGGTCAGCTCTTCATTTTCCTGTCTACACTACCCAGACTTCAGAAATCATTGGAATCTCCACTACAGAATGTTCCATTCACTCACAGCGAATCTGGAATTCATCTGACTCTGCACTGAAGGCAGGTTTTCGTTACACCGCTGTTGAATGTTCAAATAACCCAATGCTGGTTTTCAGCGGCCTGTACACAATCGCAGCCGTACTGTTCTATTGGCTATCCACTTAACCGTGGTCAGCTCTTCATTTTCCTGTGCACACAACCCAGACTTCAGAAATCATTGGAACTTGCACTACAGAATGTTCCATTCATTCACTGCAAATCTGGAATTTAGCGGAATCTCCACTACCGCCAGTTTTTTGTTACACCACTGGTGAATATCCAAGTATCCCAATGCTGCTTTTCAGTGGCCTGTTCAGACTCGCAGCCGTGCTGTTCAATTGGCTATCCACTCAACCCTGTTCAGCTCTTCATTTTCCTATCCACATCACCCAGCCTTCAGAAATCATTGGAATCTCCACTAAAGAATGTTCCATTCATTCACTGAGAATCTGGAATTCATCTGACTCTCCAATCCAGGCAGGATTTCATTACACCACTGGTGAATGTCCAAGTAACCCAATGCTGGTTTTCAGCGGCCTGTTCAAACTCGCAGCCGTGCTGTTCATCTTGCCATCCATTAAACCCTGGTTAGGTCTTCATTTTCCTGTCCGCACAATCCAGCCTTCAGAAATCATTGTTATCTCCACTACAGAATGTTCCATTCATTCACAGCGAATCTGGAATTCATCTGAATCTCCACTCCCTGCAGGCTTTCATTACACCACTGGTGAATGTCCAAGTAACCCAGTGCTGGTTTTCAGTGGCTCTTTCTTACTCGCAGAAGTGGTGTTCAACTGGCTATCAATTCAACCATGGTCAGCTCTTCATTTTAGTGTCCACACAACACACCTTTCAGAAATATTGTTACTCCACTACAGAATGTTCCATTCATTCATTGCGAATCTGGAATTAATCAGTATCTCTACTCCATGTAGGCCTTTGTTACACCACTGGTGAATGTCCAAGTAACCCAAAGCTGGTTTTCAGCAGCCTGATCCCACTCGCAGCCCTGCTGTTCACTGGCTATCCACTTCATAGTGGTCAGCACTTTCATTTCCTCTCCACACAACCCTGATTTCAGAAATCATTGGAATCACCACTACAGAATGTTCCATTCTTTCAATGCCAATCTGGAGATCATCGAATCTCCACTCCAGGCAGGCTTTCGTTACACCACGGCTGAATGTCCATGTATCCCAATGCTGGTTTTCAGTGTCTTTTTCACAGTGGCAGGCGTGGTGTTCAAATGGCTATCCACTGAACCCTGGTCAGCTCTTCATTTTCTTGTCCAAACAACCCAGACTTCAGAAATCATTGGAATCTCCACTACAGATTGTTCAATACATTCACTGGAATCTGGAGATCATCGAATTTCCACTCCAGGCAGGTTTATGTTACAATATTTCTGAATGTCCAAGGAACACAATGCTGGTTTTCAGAGTCCTGTTCACACTCGCAGGCGTGCTGCTCAATGGCTATCCACTGAACCCTGGTCAGCTTTTCATTTTCCTGTGCACACAAACCAGATTTCAGAAATCATTGGAAACTCCACTTCAGAAATCATTGAAATCTCCACAACATTCACTGCGAATCTGGAATTCATCTGAATCTCCACTCCCGGCAGGCTTTCCTTACACTACTGTTGAATGTCCAAGTAACACAATGCTGGTTTTCAGCGTCCTATTCACATTCGAGTCGTGCTGTTCAACTTGCTATCCAATGCACCCTGGTCAGTTCTTCATTTTTCTGTCCACACAAACCAGATTTCAGAAATCATTGGAATCCCCACTACAGAATGTTCCATTCATTCACTGCCAATCTGGAGATCATCGAATCTCCACTCCAGGCAGGCTTTCGTTACACCACTGCTATATGTCCAAGTAACCCAATGCTGGTTTTCAGCGTCCTGTTCACAGTCGCAGGCGTGTTATTCACCTGGCTATCCATTGCACAGTGGTCAGCTCTTTCATTTCTTATCCACACAACCCAGACTTCAGAAATCATTCAAATCTCCACTACTGAATGTTACTTTCATTCACTGCCAACCTGGAGATCACTGAATCTCCACTACAGCAAACTTTCGTTACTCCACTGGTGAATGTCCAAGTAAACCAATGCTGGTTTTCAGAGCCCTCTTCAAACTCGCAGGCCTTCTGTTCAACTGGCTATCCACTCTAACCCGGTCTGCACTTCGTTTTCCTGTCCACACAATCCAGGTGTCAGAAATCATTGTTATTTCCTCTACAGAATGTTTCATTCCTTGACTGCGAATCTGGAATTCATTTGAATCTCGACTCCAGACATGCTTTCGGTACACCATTGTTGAATGTCCAAGTAGCACAATTCTGTTTTTCAGGATCCTGTTCACATTCGCAGGCGTGCTGTTCAAGTGGCAAACCACTGAACCCTGGTCAGCTCTTCTTTTTCCTTTCAACACAACGTAGACTTCAGAAATCTTTGGAATTTCCACTACATAATTTTCCATTCATTCACTGCCAATTTGGAATTCATCGAGTATTCACTCCAGGCAGGATTTCATTACACCACTGAATATTCAAGTACCCAATGCTGGTTTTCAGCAGCCTGTTTGTAGTCGCAGGCGTGCTCTTCATACGGCTATCCAATCCATCGTGGTCCTCATAAGGTAGAATTCAGAAACCATTGGAATCTCAACAAAAGAATGTTCCATTCAGTCATTGCCAATCTGGAATTCATGGAATCTCCACTCCAGGCTGGCTTTCTTTACACCAGTGCTGAATGTCCAAGTAACCCAGTGTTGGTTTTCAGCGTCCTGTTCACACTCGCAGCCGTGCTGTACAACTGGCTTTCAACTCAACCCTGGTCAGTTCTACGTTTTCCTATCCACACAAATCAGACGTTAGAAATCATTGTAATCTCCACTACAGAATGTTCCATTCATTCACTGACACTCTGGAGATCATCGAATCTCCACTCCAGGCAGGCTTTCGTTACACCACTTTTTAATGTGCAAGTAACCGAATGCTGGTTTTCAGAGGACTGTTCACACTCTCAGGCGTGCTGTTCAACTGGCATTACATTGAATACTGGTCAACTCTTCATTTTCCAGTCCACACAACCCATATTTCAGAAATCATTGAAATCTCCACTACAAAATGTTCCATTCATTCACTGTGAATCTGGAATTCATCTGAGTCTCCACTCCAGGCAGGCGTTCGTGACACGACTTTTGAATATCCAAGTTACACAATGCTGGTTTTCAGCGTCTTGTTCACAGTCGCAGGCATGCTGTTCAACTGGCTATCCAATGAACCCTGGTCAGCACTTCATTTTTCTGTCCACACAACCCAGACTCCAGAAATCATTGGAATCTCCAGTACAGAATCTTCCATTCATTCACTGCGAATCTGGAATTCATGTGAATCTACACACCAGGCAGGCTTTCGTTACAAAACTTCTGTATGTCAAAGCAACCCAATGCTGGTTTTCAGCGTCATGTTCACAATCGCAGGCGTGCTGTTTTACTGGCTATCCACTGAACCCTGTTCAGCTTTTCATTTTCCTTTCCACACAAACCAGATTTTTGAAATAATTGGAATATCCACTACAGAATGTTGCATTCATTCACTGCCAATCTTGAATTCATCGAATCTCCACTCCAGGTAGGCTTTCATTACACCACTGGTAAATATCCATTTAACCCAATGCTTGTTTCAGCGTCCTGTTCACACTCACAAGCGTGCTGTTCAACTGGCCGTCCACTCAACCCTGGTCAGCTCATCATTTTCCTTATAACACAACCGAATCTTCAGAAATAATTGGAATCTCCAGTACAGAATGTTCCATTCATTCACTGCCAATCTGTAGAGCATCGAATCTCACCTCTTCGCAGGCTTTCGAGAAACCACTGCTGAATGTCCAAGTAACAAAATGCTGGTTTTCACATGCCTCTTCACACTCACAGGCGTGCTGTTCAAGAGGCTATCCACTCCAACCTGGTCAGTTCTTCATTTTTCTGTCCACACTACCCAGACTTCAGAAATCATTGGAATTTCCACTACAGATGTTGCCATTCTTTCATTGCCAATCTGGAATTCATTGAGTCTCCACTGCAGGCAGGATTTCATTACACCACTGGTGAATATCCAAGTAACCCAATGCTGGTTTTCAGCAGTCTTTTCAATGTCACAGCGTGCCGTTCAACTGCCTATCAATTCCAACCTGGTCAGCTCCTCATTTTCCTGTCCTCACAATGTAGAATTCAGAAACCATTGGAATCTCCCCTACACAATGTTCCATTCAGTCACTGCCAATCTGGAATTCATGGAATCTCCACTCCAGGCTGGCTTGCGTTACAACACTACTGAATGTCCAAGAATCCCAATGCTGGTTTTCAGCGGACTATTCACTCGCAGGCGTGCTGTTCATCTGGCTATCCAGTCAACCCTGGTCAGATCTTCGTTTTCATGTTCACACAACCCAGACTTCAGAAATCACTGGAATCTCCACTACAAAATATTCCATTCAGTCACTGCCAATCTGGAATTCATTGAATCTCCACTCCAGGCAGGATTTCGTTACACCACTGGTGAATATCCAAGTACCCCAAAGCTTTTTTTGTGGCCTGTTCACACTCACAGGCGTGCTGTTCAACAGTCTATTCTCTCCAACCTTGTCAGCTCTTCATATGCCTGTTTACATAACCTTGACTTCAAAAACCATTAGAATCTCCACAACAGAATATTCCATTCATTCACTGCCAATCTGGAATGCATAGAATCTCCACTCCAGGCAGGGTTTCTTTACACCACTGCTGACTGTCCAAGTATCCCCGTGCTGCTTTTCAGCGTCCTGTTCACACTCGGAGCCGTGCTGTTCAACTGGCTGTCCACTCCATCCTGGTCAGCACTTCATTTTCCTTATCACACAACCCAGATTCTTCAATCATTGGAATTTACACTACAGAATGCTCCATTCATTCACTGCCAATCTGGAGTTCATCGAATCTATTTTATGTCCAAGTAACCCAATGCTGGTTTTGAGCTTCCTGTTCACACTCGCAGGCGTGCTGTTCAACTGGCTATCCACATCACCCTGGTCAGATATTCATTTTCCTGTACACACAAAGCAAATTTCAGAATTAATTGGAATCTACACTACACAATGTTCCATTCAATCACTGCCAATCTGGAGTTCATTGAATCTCCACTCCAGGCAGGCTTTCGTTACACCAGTGCTGAATGTCCACGTAACCCAATGCTGTTTCTCAGCCGCCTGTTCACACTCGCAGGTGTGCTGTTCAACTGGCTATAAACTGAAACCTGGTGAGCTCTTTCTTTTCCTGTCCCCACAAACCAGACATCAGAAATCATTGGAATCCCCACTGCAGTATGTTCCAGTCATTCACTGTGAGTCTGGAATACATCTGAATCTCCACTCTGCGCAGGCATTCATTACAGCACTGATATGTCTACCCAGAAACTTGAAATCATCTGTATCTTCACTCTAAAATCATCCATGGACTGCTTTTTATCTTCCTATCCACAATGCCATTCTGGCTTGAAAGCACAGCAGTAGGACGTTTGCAACACGCAGCCAGCCAGGCCGAGGCTTGTTCAATTCCTCGCCCACCCAGAGAGCCCGGGAATGTAACGACAGGATCTGGCCCTCGTGGCAAAGCCTGGCAAGACAACTGGGAAATATTCCATATGCCAAAATTACAGTCTTCACAAATCTCCAAACGAAGATGCTACTGAACCGTGCCAGCAAATCAATGGGAATATTCTGCATGTCCCAGTAACCTAATGGTAGTGGTCAGCAGTCTGTTCATACCGCAGGCGTGGTGTTCACTGGCTATTCACCCACACTGGTCAGCTCTTCATTTCTGGTGCCCAAAACCCAGAGTTCTGAAATCATTGGTATTTCCACTACAGAATGTTCCATTCATTTACTGCGAATCTGGAATTCATCCCAATCTCCTCTCCAAGCAGGCTTTGGTTACACCACTGGTGAATATCCAAGTAACCCAATGCAAGTTTTCAGCGGCCTGTTCACACTCGCAGGCCTGCTGTTCAACTGGCAATCCACTCCTGTCCGGTCAGCTCTTCATTTTCCTGTCCACACTACCGAGACTTCAGAAATCATTGGATTCTCCACTACAGAATGTTCCATTCATTCACTGCGAATCTGGATCATCTGAATCTCCACTCCAGGCAGGCTTTGGTTACACCACTGGTGAATGTCCAAGTAACCCAATGCTTGTTTTCAGTGTCCTCTTCACACTCGCAGGCGTGCTGTTCAACTGGCTATCCACTCCACAGTGGTCAGCTCTTTCTTTTCCTGTCCACACAACCCAGATTTCAGGAAACACGGTATCTCCACAACAGAATGTTCCAGTCATTCACTGCCAATGTGGAGATCATGGGATCTACACTCCAGGCAGGCTTGCGTTACACCACTGGTGAATGTCCACGAAGCACAATGCTTGATTTCAGAGGCCTGTTCACACTCACAGGTGTGCTGTTCATGTGGCTATCCACTTAACCCTGCTCAGCTCTTCATTTTCGTGTCCACACAAACCAGACTTCAGAAATTTTTGGAACCTCCACTACAAAGAGTTCCATTCATTCACTGCCAATCTGGAATTCTTTGATTCTGCAGTCCAGGCATGATTTTCTTACACCACTGGTGAATATCCAAGTAACCAAATGCTGGTTTTCCGAGTCCTGTTCAGACACGCAGGCATGTTATTCAACTGGCTATCCACTCCACAGTGGTCAGCACTTTCTTTTCCTGGCCACACAACCCACAATGTAGAAATCATTGGAATATACACTAAAGAATGTTCCATTCATTCACTGTGAATCTGGAATTCATCTGAATCTCCACTCCAGGCAGGCTTTCGTTACACCACTGGTAAATGTCCAAGAACCCCAATGCTGGTTGTCAGCACACTGTTCACACTTGCAGGTGTGCTGTTCAACTGGCCTTACACTCTAACCTGATCTGCTCTTCATTTTACTGTACAAAAAACCCAGACTTCAGAAATTATTGGAATTTCCACTAAATAATGTTCCATTCATTCCCTGCCAATCTGGATTTCATCGAATCTCCACTCGAGGCAGGCTTTCGTTACACCAATTCTGAATGTCCAAGTAAGCCAATGCTGGTCTTCAGCGTCCTGTTCACACTCGCAGGCGTGGTGTTCAACTGACTATGCATTGAACCCTGGTCAGCTCATCATTTTCCTGTCCACATAACCTAGACTTTCCAGATGTTCCATTCATTCACTGCGAATCTGGAATTCATCTGAATCTCTACTGCAGGCATGCTTTTGTTACACCACTAGTGAATGTCCAAGTGACCCAATTCCTGTTTTTCAGAGGCCTGTTCAAACTCACAGGACTGTTGTTCAACTGGCTATCCACTTAAGCTTGCCTGCTCTTCATTTTCCTGTCCACACAATCCAGACTTCAGAAATCATTGGAATCTCAACCAGAAAAATCTCAACTGGCTATCCACTCTATCCTACAAGCAGGCTTTCTATACACTACTGCTGAATGTCCAGGTAACACAGTGCTGGTTTTCAGATGCCTGTTCACACTCGCAGGCGTGCTGTTCCACTGGATATCCAATCAACGGTGCTCAGCTCTTCATTTTCCTATTCACCCAACCAGACTTCAGAAATCATTGGAATCTCCTACTAAAGAATGTTCCATTCATTCACTGCCAATCTGGACTTCATCGAATCTACACTACAGGCAGGAGTTCGTTACACCACTGCAGAATATCCAAATAACCCGATGCTGGTTTTCAGAGGCCTGTTCACACTTGCAGGCGTGCTGTTCAACTGACTATACCCTGAACCCTGGTCAGCTTTTCATTTTCCTGTGCACACAATCCAGACTTCAGAAATCATTGGAATCCCCACTACAGAATGTTCCATCCATTCACTACCAATCTGGAATTCATCGAAACTCCTCTCCAGGCAGGATATCGTTACACCACTGGTGAATATGCAAATAACCCAATGCTGGATTTCAGGAGCCTGTTCAAATTTCTAGGCTTCCTGTTCAACTGACTATCCACTATAACCTGGTCTTCTCTTCATTTTCTTGTCCACACAACGGAGACTTCAGAAATCATTGGAATCTCCACTATAGAATGTTACATTCATTCACTGCGAATCTGTAATTCTCCTGAATCTCCAGGCAGGCTTTCATTAAACCACTGGAGAATGTCTACGTAGTCCAATGATGATTTTCAGCATGATTTTCACAGTTGCAGGAGTGGTGTTCAACTGGCTATCCACTCCACAGTTGTCAGCTCTTTCTTTTCCTGTCCACAGAACCCAGACTTCAGATATCATTGGAATCTCAACTACAGAATGTTCCATTCATTCACTGCCAATCGAGAGATCATCTAATCTCCACTTCAGGCAAGCCTTCGTAATACCACTGCTGAATGTCCAAGTAACCCATTGCTGCTTTTCAGAGGATTGTTCAAACTCGCAGTCCTGCTATTCAACTGGCCATCCACTCTATCCAGCTCTGCTCTTCATTTTCCTGTCCACACTACCCAGATTTCAGATATCATTAGAATCTCCACTACAGAATGTTCCAGTTATTCAGTGCGAATATGGAATTCATCTGAATCTTCACTCCAGGCAGGCTTTCGTTACACCACTGTTGAATATCCAAGTAACACAATGCTGGTTTTCAGCATGCTTTTCACACTCCCAGTCGTGCTGCTCAACTGGCTATCCATTGAACACTGGTCAGCTCTTCATATTCCTGTCCACACACCCCAGACTTCAGAAATTATTGGAATCTCCACTACAGAATGTTCCATTCATTCACTGCAAATCAGGAATTCATATGAATTTCCAGTCGAGACAGGCACTCGTTATACCACTACTGAAAGTCCAAGTAACCCAATGCTGGTTTTCAGTGTCCTATTCACAGTCGCAGGCGTGCTGTTCAACTGGCAATCCACTCCAGAGTTGTCAGCTCTTTCTTTTCCTGTCCACAGAGCCCAGATTTCAGATATCATTGGAATTTCCACTACAGAATGTTCCAATAATTCAGTGTGAATCTGGGATTCATCTGAATCTCCACTCTTGGCAGGCATTCGTTACACCACTTCTGAATATCCATGTAACCCAATGCTGGTTTTCAGAGGCCTGATAAAACTCGCAGGCATGCTGTTCAACTGGCTACCCACCATAACCTGGTCTGCTCTTCATTTTCCTGTCCACACATCCCAGACTTCAGAAATCATTGGAACCTCCACTACGGAATGTTCCATTCAATTCAGTGCAAATCTAGAATTCATCTGAATCTCTACTCCAGGCAGGCACTTGTTATACCACTGTTGAGTGTCCCAGTAACCCAATGCTGGTTTTCAGTGTCCTCTTCACAATCGCAGGCATGCTGTACAAGTGGCTATCCACTCCAGAGTTGTCAGCTCTTTCTTTTTCCTGTTCACAGAGCCCAGACTACAGATATCATTGGAATTTCCACTACGGAATGTTCCAATCATTCAGTGCGAATCTGGAATTCATCTGAACCTCCAGTCCAGGCAGGCACTTTTTATACCACTGTTGAGTGTCCAAGTAACCCAATGCTTGTTTTCAGCATCCTGTTCACATTCGCAAGCGTGCTGTTCAACTGGCTATCCACTCCAGATTTGTCAGCTCTTTCTTTTCCTGTCCACACACCCACAATACAGATATCATTGGAATCTCCATTACATAATGTTCCATTCATTCATTTCCAATCTAGAGATTATCGAATCTCCACTCCAGGCAGACATTCGTTAAACCAATGCTGAATGTCCATGTAACACAAAGATCGTTTTCAGAGGACTATTCAGACTCGCAGGCCTGCTGTTCAATTGGCTATCCAGTCTAACCTGGTCTACTCTTCACTTTCCTGTACACACACCACAGACTTCAGAAATCATTGGAATCTCCACAACAGAATGTTCCATTCATTGACTGCCAATCTGGAATTCATCGAATCTGCACTCCACGCAGGCTGTATATACACCACTGCTCAATGTCCAGGTAACCCATTTCTGGTTTTCAGAGGCCTGTTCACACTCACAGGCATGCTGTAGAACTGAATATCCAATCAACCGTGCTCAGCTCTTCATTTTCCTGTTCACCCAACGAGATTTCAGAAATCATTGTAATCTCCACTAAAGATTGTTCCATTCATTCTCTGACAATCTGAAGATCATCAAATCTCCACTCCAGGCAGGAGTTCTTTACACCACTTCAGAATGTCCAAGTAACCCGATGCTGGTTTTCAGAGGCCTGTTCACACTCGTAGGCGTGCTGTACAACTGGATATCCACTCCACCCTGTTCAGCTCTTCATTTTCCTGTCCACACAACCCAGACTTCAGACTTCAGAAATCATTGGAATCTCCACTACAGAATGTTCCATTCGTTCACTGCCAATCTGGAATTCATCAAATCTCTACTCCAGACAGGCTGTCTATAAACCACTGCTGAATGTCCAAGTAACCCAATGCTGATTTTCAGAGGATTGTTCAAATTCGCAGTACTGCTGTTCAACTTACTGTCCACTCTATCCTGCTCATGTCTACATTTTCCTGTCTACACTACCCAGATATCAGATATCATTGAAATCTCCACTACAGAATGTTCCAATTGTTCAGTGCGAATCTGGAATTCATCTGAATCTCCACTCCAGGCAGTCTTTCGTTTCACCACTGCTGAAGGTCCAAGTCTGCCAAGAAACTTAACAGCTTCTGAATCTGCACTCTAAATGCAGCCCTGTGCTGCTTTTCATTTGCCTATCCACACTGCCTTTCTGGAACAAATGCACAGCAGAAATAGGTGTGCGTCATGCAGTCAGCCTGGCCGAGCCAGGTTCAATTCCTCGCCCTCTCAGATCGCTGGGGAACGTACCGAGTATATCTGGCCCTCGTGACATAGCCTGGCAAGACACCCGTGAAATATTCCATATGCTAAAATTACAGTCACCACAAATCTCCATATTAAGTCACTACTGAACCGCGCCAGCAAATCAATGAAGTCCTGGAGGACTGGGAGAGTGACAGAAATCCACACTGCTGAGTAGTGAATTCATCTCAATATTCAATGTATTAGACCTGCGTTTCTTCTCATTCTCCACGAAATCAAGTCTAATTAGAAATCTGACAAGGAAGACTCTGCTGTCAACTCTCACAAGGCCTGCTATTCAGCTCGCTATCCAGTCTAATATAGTACTCTGTTCATTAACCCTGCCACACTACCGACCGAACTGAGTTCATCTAAATATCAACACCTAAATATCTGGTTTTTATATGCCTGTGCACTCAATCATGTTGAAGTTTTCATCATCCCGTCCACTCTAACCAGGTCTGGTGTGCATCAACTTCTGAATCAATCAAAACCACATGGTACTCTCCCAGTCAATGCCACCCAGTTGTGGTGATGGTTGTATGCCTCTAAAACTCGTCAGGGTTGGGATTCTTCTGCATGTCCCAGCAACACAATGGTAGTGGTCAGTGGCCTGTTCACATACTGCAGGTGTAGTGTTAACGGGCTATCCACTGCACCCTGGTCAGCTCTTCATTTCCTGGGCCCATAACCCAGAGTTCTGAAATCATTGGTGTCTCCAGTACAGAATGTTCCATTCATTCACTGCGAATCTGGAATTCATCGAATCTCCACTCCAGACACGCTTTCGTTACACCACTGGTGAATGTCCAATTAACCCAAAGCTGGTTTTCAGCGGCCTGTTCACACTCGCAGGCGTGCTGTTCAACTGGCTATCCACTCAACCCTGGTCAGCACTTTCTTTTCATGTCCACACAAACTAGACTTCAGAAACAATTGGAATCTCCACTACAGAATGTTCCATTCATTCACTGCCAATCTGGAATTCATTGTATCTCCCCTCCAGGCAGGCTTTCGTTACATCACTGTTGAATATAAAAGTAACCCAATGCTGGTTTTCACCGGCCTTTTCACACTGGCATGCGTGCTGTTCAACTGGAAATCCACTCCAACCTGGTCAGCTCTTCATTTTCCTCTCCACACAACGCAGACTTAGAAACCATTGCAATATCCACTAAAGAATGTCCCATTCATTCTCTGGCAGTCTGAAATTCATCGAATCTCCACTCCAGGCAGGCATTTGCTACAAGACTGGTGAATTTCCAAAGAAATCAATGCTGGTTTTCAGCGTCCTGTGCACACTCTCAGGCGTGCTGTCCAACTGTCGACAAAATCAACCCTGGTCAATTATTCATATTCCTGTCCACACAACCCAGACTTCGAAATCATAGGAATCTCCACTACAGAATGTTCCATTCATTCACTGCCAATCTGTAGTTCATCGAATTTCCACTCCAGGCAGGCTTTCATTACACCATTGGTGAATGTCCAAGTAACACAATGCTGGTTTTCCCCGACCTGTTCTCACTCGCAGGCGTGCTATTCAACTGGCTCTCCACTCCACCCTGGTCAGCTCTTCCTTTTCCTCTCCACACAACCCAGACTTCAGCAATCATTGGAATCTCCACTACAGAATGTTCCATTCATTCACTGCCAATCTGGAGTTCTTTGAATCTCCAATCCAGGCAGGATTTCGTTACACCACTGGTGAATGTCCAAGTAAGCCAATGATGGTTTTCAGCGGCCTCTGCGGATCACTGGCTATCCACTCCACCCTGATCAGCTCTTCATTTTCCTGTCCATACAACCCACACATCAGAAATCATTGCAATCTCCACTACAGAATGTTCCGGTCATTCACTCTGAGTCTGGAATACATCTGAATCTCCACTCTACACAGGCATTCGTTACAGCACTGGTATGTCTACCCAGAAACTTGAAATCATCTGAGTCTGCACTCTGAAATCATACATGGGCTGCTTTTCATCTTCCTATCCACACTGCCATTTTGGTGCGAAAGCACAGCCGTAGGACGTGTGCGTCACGCAGCCAGCCTGGCCGAACCGCGTTCAATTCCTCGCCCTCTCAGAGAGCCCGGGAAGCTACCGAGAGTATATGGCCCTCGTGGCAAAGCCTGGCAAGACACCCGTGAATATTCCATATACCAAAATTACAGTCACCACAAGTCTCCAAACGAAGACGCTACAGAACCGCAACAGCAAATCAATGAAGTCTGGGAGGACTGGGAGATTGACAGCGATCCATACTGCTGAGTAGTGAATTTATCTCAATATCCAATGTATTAGGCCTGCGTTTCTTCTCATTCTCCCCGAAATCGAGTCGAATTCGAAATCTGCCAATTGAGCATTTGCTGTCAACTCTCCCCAGGCCTGCTGTTCAGCTCCCTATCCAGTGGAATAGTGTATTATGTTCATGAACCCTGCCACACTACTGAGGGACCTGAGTTCATCTAAATATCAACACTACATATCTGGTTTTCATCTGCCTGTGTACTCAATCAATCTGAAGTTTTAATCTCCCAACGACTCTAAACAGGCCTATTGTGCATCAACTACTGAATCAATCGAAACCATACGGACTCGCACGGTCAACGCCACCCAGTGCTGGTGATAATCGTGTGCCTCTAAAACTCGTTAGTGTTGGAATTCTTCTGCATGTGCCAGTAACCCAATGCTACTGGTCAGGGGCCTGTTCACATACCGCAGGCATGATGTTCACTGGCTATCCACTCCACCCTGGTCAGCTCTTCATTTCCTGGTGCCCATAACCCAGAGTTCTGAAATAATTGGTATCTCCACTACAGAATGTTCCATTCATTTACTACGAATCTGGAATTCATCTGAATCTCCACTACAGGCAGGCTTTCGTTACACCACTGTTGAATAGCCTAGTAACCAAATGCTGGAGTTCAGCGGCCTGTTCACACTCACAGGCATCCAGTTCAACTGGCTATCCACTCCACCCTCATCAGCTCTTCACATTCCTGTCCACACAACCCAGACTTCAGAAATCATAGGAATCTCCACTAAGGAATGTTCCATTCATTCACTGCCAATCTGGAGATCATCAAAACTCAACTACAGGCAGGCTTTCACTACACCACTGGTGAATGTCCAAGTAACACAATGCTTGTCTTGACCGTCCTATTCACACTCGCAGGCGTACTGTTCAACTGGCTATCCACCCAAACTTAGTCAGCACTTAATTTCCTGTCCACACAACCCAGACTTTTCATACTTGCAGTGATGTTTTTCAACTGGCTATCCACTCCACAGTGATCAGATCTTTCTTTTCCTGGCCAAAGAACCCAGACTACAGAAATCATTGGCATCTCCAATACAGAATGTTCCATTCATTCACGGAGTATCTGGAATTCATCTGAATCTCCACTCCAAGCAGGCTTCCGTTAGAGCACTGGTGAATGTCCAATAACAGAATGCTGGGTTTCAGCGTCCTGTTCACACTCGCATGCGTGCTGTTCAACTGGGTATTTAACCAGAGTTGTCAGCTCTTTCTTTTCCTCTCCACAAATACCAAACTTCAGAAATCATTGGAATGTGCACTACAGAATGTTCCATTCATTCGAATTCATCGAATCTCCACTCCAGGTAGGATTTTGTTACACCACTGGTGAATATCCAAATACCACAATGCTGGTTTTCAGCAGCCTGTTCCCAGTCGCAGGTGTGCTGTTCAACAGGCTATCCACTCCAACCTGGTCAGCTCTTCATTTTCCTGTCAACACAACCCAGACTTCAGAAATCATTGGAATCTCCAATACAGAATGTTCCATTCATTCACTCCAAATCTGGCATTCATCTGAATCACCACTCCATGCAGGCTTACGTTACACCACTGCTAAATATACAAGTCACCAATGCTGGTTTTCAGTGTCCTGTTCACACTCGCAAGTGTGCTGTTCAACTGGATATCCACTCCAAAGTGTTCAGCTCTTTCTTTATCTGTCCACGCCACCCAGACTTGAGAAATAATTAGAATCTCCACTACATAATGTTCCATTCATTCACTGCCAATCTGGAGATAATCGAATCTCCACTCCAGGCAGGCTTTTGCTACTCCACTGCTGAATGTTCAAGTAACCTAATGCTGGTTTTCAGTGTCCTGTTCACACTCGCAGGTGTGCTGTACAACTTGCTATCCACTCCAGTTGTCACCTGTTTCTTTTCCTGTCCACACAACCCACGCTTCAAATATCATTGGAATTTCCAGTGCAGAATTATCCTTTCATTCACTGCCAATCTGCAAATCATCGAATCTCCACCCAAGCAGGCTAACGTGACACCACTTCTGAATGTCTAAGTAAACCAATGCTTGTTTTCACAGGCCTGTTTTCACTCGCAGGCGTACTGTTCAACTGGCTATCCACTCTAACCTGGTCTGCTCTTCATTTTCCTGTCCACACAACCCAGGCTTCAGAAATCATGGAAATATCCACTACAGAATGGTCCATTCATTCACTGCGAATCTGGAATTCATCTGAATCTCCACTCCATGCCGGCATTCGTTACACCACTGGTGAATGTCCAAGTAACCCAATGCTGGTTTTCATCGTCCTGTTCACTCTCGCAGGCATGCTGTTCAACTGGCTATCCACTCAACCCTGGTCTGCACTTCATTTTCCTGTCCACACAACCCAGATTTAAGAAATAATTGGAATCTCCACTACGGAATGTTCCATTCATTCACAGGCAATCTGGAATTCATTGAATCTCCACTCCAAGCAGGACTTCTTTACACAACTGGTGAATATCCAAGTAACGCAATGCTAGTTTGCAGCATCCTCTTCAAACTCCCAGGCCTGCTGTTCAACTGGCTATGCACTCTAACCTGGTCTGCTCTTAATTTTCCTGTCCACACAACCTACACTTCAGAAATCATGGGAATCTCCACTACCAAAAGTTCCATTCATTCACTGCGAATCTGGAATTCATCTGAATCTCCACTCCAGGCAGGGTTTCCTTACACCACTTCTGAATGTCCAAGTACCCCAATGCTGGTTTTCAGCGGCCTGTTCACACTCGTAGGCGTGCTGGTCAACTGGCTATCCACACCTCCCTGGTCAGCTCTTCATTTTCCTGTACACAACACCCAGATTTCAGAATGCATTGCAATCTAGAGTACAGAATGTTCCATTCAATCACTGCCAATCTGGAGTTCATCGAATCGGCCGGGCAAGGTTCAATTCCTCGCCCTCTCAGATAGCTCTGGCAGCTATGGAGCGAATCTGGCCCTCGAGGGAAAGACTGGAAAGACACTCCTAAAATATTACATATGCCAAAATTACAGTCAACACAATTCACCAAACGAAGACGCTACTGAACCGTGCCAGAAATTCAATGAAGTTATGGAGGACTCGGAGAGTAACAGTGAATTCATCTCAATGTCCAGTGTATTAGGCCTGCATTTCTTCTCTTTCTCCACGAAATCGAGTTGAAATAGAAATCTGCCATGTGTGCATTTGCTTTCAACTCTTGCCATACCCGCTGTTATGCTACCTATCCAGTCGAATATAGTATTCTGTTCATTAACCCTGACACAATACCTAGCGACATGAGTTCATCTAAATTTCAACACCTACACATCTGGTTTTCATCATACTGTGCACGCAATCAAGCCGAAGTTTTCATCATCCTGTCCACTGTAAACAAGCCTGGTGTGCATAGACTCTGAATTAATCGAAACCATATGGTACTGTCCCGGTCACCGCCACCTAGTGGTGGTGATGATCGTATGCCTCTAAAACTCGTCAGGGTTGGAATTCTTCTGCATGTTCCAGTAACCCAATGCTAGTGATCAGAGGTATGCTCACATACCGCAGGTGTGGTGTTCACTGGCTATCCACTCTACCCTGGTCAGCTCTTCATTTACTGGTTCCCATAACCCAGAGTTCCGAAATCATTGGTATCGCCACTACAGAACGTTCCATTCATTCACTGTGAATCTGGAATTCATCTGAATCTACATTCCAAGCAGGCATTCGTTACACCACTGCTGAATGTCCAAGTAACCCAATGCTGGTTTTCAGCGGTCTAATCACCCTCACAGGTGTGCTGTACAGCAGGCTATCCACAACACTCTGGTCAGCTCTCCATTTCCCTGTCCACATAAGCTGGACTTCAGAAACCATTAGAATTTCCAATACAGAATGTTCCATTCATTCAATGCCCATCTGGAATTCATCTGAATCTCCACTCTAGGCAGGCTTTCGTTACACCACTGATGAATATCCAAGTAACTGAATGCTGGTTTTCAACGTTCTGTTCACAATCGCAAACATGCTGTTCAACTGGCTATCCACTCCACCCTGGTCAGCTCTTCACTTTCCTGTCCACACAACCCAGTCTTCAGAAATCATTGGAATCTCCACTACAGAATGTTCCATTCATTCACTGCAAATCTGGAGTTCATTGAATCTTCACTCCATGCAGGCTTTCGTTACACCACTAGTTTATGCCCAAGTAACCCAATGCTGTTTTTCAGTGGTTTGTTCACACTCGCAGGCGAGCTGTTAAACTGGCTATCCACTCCACCCTGCTCAGCTCTTCATTTTCCTGTTCACACAACCCAGATGTCAGAAACCACTGCAATCTCCACTAGAGAATGTTCCATTCATTCACTGCCAATCTGGAATTCATCTGAATCTCAACTCCAGGCAGGCTTTCGTTACACCACTGGTGAATGTTCAAGTAACAAATGCTGGTTTTCAGCGGCCTGCTCACACTCGCAGCCGTGCTATTAACTGGCTATCCACTCAACCCTGGTCAGCTCTTCATTTTCTTGTCCACACAGCCCAGACTTCAGATATCTTTGTAATCTCCACTACAGAATGTTCCATTCATTAACTGCCAATCTGGAGTTCATCGAATCTCCACTTCAGGCAGGCTTTTGTTACACCACTAGTTTATGTCCAAGTAACCCAATGCTGATTTCCAGCGGTCTGTTCACACTAGCAGGCGTGCTGTTCAACTGGCTATCTACTCCACCCTGGTCAGCTCTCCTTTTTCCTGTCTACACAAGCCAGACATCAGAAATCATTGGAGTCTCCACTACAGCATGTTGCATTCATTCACTGTCAATCTGGAAATCATCCGACACTCCACTCCAGGCATATTATCGTTACATCACTGGTGAATATCTAACTAACCCAATGCTGGTTTTCAGTGGCCTATTCACACTCGTAGCAGTTCTGTTCACAGGCTATCTACTCCACCGTGGTCAGCTTTCATTTTCCTGTCCACAACACCCAGATATCAGATAACATTGGAATCTCCACTACAGAATGTTCCAGTCATTCACTGCGAGTCTGGAATACACTCTGCGCAGGCATTCATTAAACCACTGGTGACTCTACCCAGAAACTTGAAATCATCTGCATCTGCACTCATATTCCATATGCCGAAATTACAGTCACCACAAGTCTCCAAATGAAGACGTTATTGAATCACGCCAGCAAATCAATGAAGTCTGGGAGGACTGGGAGTGTGACAGCGATCCACACTGCTGAGTAATGAATTCATCTCAATATCCAATGTATTAGGCCTGCATGTTTTCTCGTTCTCCACGAAATCGAGTCAAATTAGAAATCTGCCAAGTGAGCATTTGCTGTCAACTCTACCCATGTCTGCTCTTCAGCTCGCTATTCAGTCCAATACATTAATCTGTTCATTGTCCCTGCCACACAACCGAGAGACCTGAGTTCATCTAAATATCAACAATTACATATCAGGTTTTCATCTACCTGTGCACTGAATCAAGCCAAAGTTTTCATCATCCCGTCACTCTAACCAGTCAGGCTGTGCATCCACTTCTGAATCAATCGAAACCATATGTTACTGTCCCGGTTAACGCCACCCAGTGGTGGTGATGATCTTATGCCTCTAAAACTCATCAGGTTTGAGACTCTTCTGCATGTCCCAGTAACTCAATGCTAGTGGTCAGCGGCCTGTTCACATACCACAGGCATGGTGTTAACTGGCTATCCACTCTACCCTGGTCAGCTCTTCATTTCCTGGTGCCCATACTCTGAGTTCTGAAGTAATTGTTATCTCCAGTACGGAATGTTCCATTCATTCACTGCAAATCTGGAATTCATCTGAATCTCCACTCCAGACAGGCTTTCGTTATACCACTGGTGAATGCCCAAGTAACCCAATGCTGGTTTTCAGCTGCCTGTTCACACTCGCCAGCATGCCGTTCAACTGGCTATCCACTCCACCCTGGTCATCTCTTCATTTTCCTTTACACACAACCCAGAATTCAGAAATCATTGGAATCTCCACTACAGAATGTTCCATTCATTCACTGCCAATCTGGAGTTCATCGAATCTCCACTCCAGGCAGGCTTTCGTTACAACACTGGTGAATGTCCAAGTAAAAGAATGATGGTTTTCAGCGACCTGTGCTGTTCAGGGGCTATCCACTACAACCTGGTCATCTCTTCTTTTTCCTGTCCACACAACCCAGACATCAGAAAACATTGGAATCTCCACTACAGAATGCTCCGGTCATTCACTGAAGTCTGGAATGCATCTGAATCTCCACTGTATGCAGGCATACGTTACAGCACTGTTGAGTCACCCAGAACCTTGACATCATCTGAATCTGCACTCTAAAATCATATATGATTTGCTTATCTTCTTCCTATCCACACTGCCCTTCTGGAGCGAAAGCACAGCAGTAGGATATGTGCGTCACGCAGACAGCCTGGCCGACCCGGGTTCCATTCCTCGCTCTCTCAGAGAGCTCGGGAAGCTATCGAGAGTATCTGGTCCTCGTGGCAAAGCCTGGCAAGACACCCGTGAAATGTTCCATATGACGAAATTACAGTCATCACAAGTCTCCAAATGATGACGTTTTTGAACCGTGTCAGCAAACGTATGTAGTCCGGGAGGACTGGGAGTGTGACAGCGATCCACACTGCTAAGTAGTGAATTAATCTCAATATCCAAAGTATTAGGCCTGGGTTTCTTCTCGTTCTCCACGAAATCGAGTTGAATTAGGAATCTGCCAAGTGAGCATTTCTGTTAACTCTCCCCAATCCTCCTGTTCAGCTCCCTATCCAGTCGAATATAGTATTCTGTTCATTAATCCTTCCACACTAGCGAGCGACCTGAATTCATCAAAATATCTACATATCTGTTTTTAATCTGACTGTGCACTCAAGAAAGCTGAAGTTTACATCATCTTGTCCACTCTACCCAGGCCTGGTGGACATCGACCTCTGAATCAATCGAAACCATATGGTACTCTCCCGGTCAACGCCACCAGTGGTGGTGATGATCCTATGCCTCAAAAGCTCATCAGTGTTGGGATTCCTCTGCATGTCCCAGTAACCCAATGCTAGTGGTCAGCGGCCTTTTCACAAACCGCAGGCGTTGTGTTCACTGGCAATCCAATCCACCTTCCTCAGGTCTACATTTCCTGGTGTTCACAACTCAGATTTCTGAAAACTTTGGTATCTCCACTACAGAATGTTCCATTCATTCATTGCGAATCTGGTATTAATCTGAATCTCCACTCCAGGCAGGCTTTCGTTTTACCTATGGTGAATGTCCAAGTAACCCAATGCTGGATTTAAGTGGTCTTTTCACACTTGCAGGATTGATGTTCAATTGACTATCCACTGCACCCTGCTCCCCTCTTCATTTTCCTCTCCAAAAAACCCAGAATTCAGAAATCATTGGAATTTCCAGTAAAGAATGTTCCATTCATTCACAGCCAATCTTGAGTTCATCGAATCTCCATTCCAGGCAGTCTTTCATTACACCACTGGTGAATGTCCAAGTAACCCAATGCTGGTTTTCAGTGGTCTGTTCACTCTCGCAGGCGTGCTGTTCAATTGGCTATCCACTCAACCCTCATCAGCTCTTCATTTTCCTATCCACACAACCCAGACTTGAGAAATCATTGGAATCTCAACTACATAATGTTCCATTTATTCTCTGCGAACCCGGTATTCATCTGAATCTCCACTCCAGGCAGGCTTTTGTTACACCACTGGTGAATCTCCACGTAACCCAATGCTGGTTTTCAGTGGCCTGTTCACACACACAGGCGTGATGTTCAACTAGCTATCCACTGAATTCCATTCATTCACTGCAAATCTGGAATTCATCTGAAACTCCACTCCAGGCAGGCTTTCGTTACACCACTGGTGAATGTCCAAGAAACCCAATGCTGGTTTTCAGCGGCCTGTGCTGTTCACTGGCTTTCCACTCCACTCTGGTCAGCTCTTCATTTTCCTGTCCACAGAATCAGACATCAGAAATCATTGTAATCTCTACTACAGAAAGTTCCGGTCATTCACTGCGAGTCAGGAATACATCTAAATCTCCACTCTGCGCAGGCATTAGTTACAGCACCGGTATGTCTACCCAGAAACTTGAAATCATCTGAATCTGTACTCTAAAATCATCCATGGGCTGCTTTTCATCTTCCTATCCACACTGCCATTCTGGCATGAAAGCACTGCAGTAGGACGTGTGCCTCACGCAGCCAGCCTGGCCGAGCCGGGTTCAATTCCTAGCCCTCTCAGAGAGCCCCGGAAGCTACCGAGAGTATCTGGCCCTCGCGGCAAAGCATGGCAATCCACCCGTGAAATATTCCTTATGTCAAAATTACAGTCACCACAAGTCTCCAAACAAAGACGTTACTGAACCGTGCCAGCAAATCAATGAAGTCCGGGAAGACTGGTAGAGTGACCGTGATCCACAATGCTGAGTAGTGAATTCATCTCAATATCCAATGTATTAGGCCTGCGTTTCTTCTCGTTCTCCACGAAATCGAGTTGAATTAAAAATCTGCCAAGTGAGCATTTGCTGTCAACTCTCCCCAGGCCTGCTGCTCTGCTCCCAATCCAGCCGAATATAGTATTCTGTTATTTAACCCTGCCACACTACCGAGAGACCTGAGTTCATCTAAATATCAACATCTACATATCTGGTTTTCATCTGTCTGTGCACTCGGTCAAGCCGAAATTTTCATCATCTCGTCCACTCTAACCAGTCCTGGTGTGCATTGAACTCTGAATCAATTGAAACCATATCTTACTGTCCCGGTCAATGCCACAGAGTGGTGGTGATGATCGTATGCCTCTAAAACTCATCAGGGTTGGGATTCTTCTGCATGTCCCGGTAACCCAGTGCTAATTGTCAGCGGCCAGTTCACAAACCGCAGGCGTGGTGTTCACTGGCTATCCACTCCACCCTGGTCAGCTCTTCATTTCCTGGTGTCATTAACCCAGAGTTCTGAAATCATTGGTATCTCCACTACAGAATGTTCCATTTATTCACTGTGAATCTGGAATTCATCTGAATCTCCATTCCAGGAAGGCATTCATTACACTACTGTTGAATGTCCAACTAGCCCCAATTCTGGTTTTTAGCGGCCTGTTCACATTCGCAGGCCTGCTGTTCAACTGGGTATCCACTCCATCCTGGTCAGCTCTTCATAATCCTGTCCACATAAACTAGACTTAAGAAACCATTAGAATCTCCACGACAGAATGCTACTTTCATTCACTGCGATTCTAGAATTCATCTGAATCTCCACTCCATGAAGGCTTTCGTTACAGAGTTGTAAATGTCCAGGTACCCCAATGCTGGTTTTCAGCGTCCTATTCACACTCACATGCGTGCTGTTCAACTGGATATACACTCCACAGTGGTCAGCCCATTCTATTCCTGTCCAAAGAACCGAGAGTTCAGAAATCATTGGTATCTCCACTACAGAATCTTGCAGTCATTTACTGCCAATCTAGAAATCATCGAATCTCCACTCGAGGCAGGCTTTTGTTACACCATTCCTGAATGTCCAAGTAACCCAATACTGGTTTTCTGAGGCCTGTTCACACTCGAAGGCGTGCTGTTCAACTGGCTTTACACTTAATCCTGGTCAGCTCTTCATTTTACTGTCCACACAACCCAGACATCAGAAATAATTGGAATCTCCACTACAGAATTTCCATGCATTTACTGTGAATCTGGAATTCATAGAATCTGCACGACAGGCAGGCTTCCCTTACAGCACTGGTGAATGTCCAAGTAACAGAATGCTGATTTTCAGCATCCTGTTCATATTCGCAAGTGTGCTGTTCAACTGGCTATCCATTCCACAGTGCTCAGCTCTTTCTTTTCCTGTCCCAGCATCCCAGACTTTGAAAATCATTGGAATCTGCACTATAGAATGTTCCGTTCGTTCACTGCCAATATAGAATTCATCGAATCTCCACTTCAGGCCTGATTTCGTTACATCCCTGGTGAATATCCAAGTACCACAATGCTGGTTTTCAGCTGCCTGTTCACAATAGCAAGTGTGCTGTTCAACTGGCTATACACTCCAACCTGGTCAGCTCTTCATTTTCCTGTCCACACAACCCAGACTTCAGAAATCATTGGAATCTCCACTACAGAATGTTGCGTTCATTCACTGCGAATCTGAAATTCATCTAAATCACCACTCCATGCAGGCTTTCGATACACCACTGCTGAATGTCCATGTCACCCACTGTTGGTTTTCAGCTCTCTCTTCACTCTCACAGGCCTGCAATTCAACTGGCTATCCACTCAACCCTGGTCAGCTCATCGTTTTCCTGTCCACACAACCCAGATTTCAGAAATAATTGGAATCTCCACTAAGGAATATTCCATTTATTTACAGGCAACCTGGAATTCATCGAATCTCCACTCCAGGCAGGATTTCCTTAGACCACTGGTGAATATCCAAGTAACCCAATGCTGGTTTTCAGCGGCCTGTTCAGACTCGCAGGCGTGCTGTTCAACTGGCTATCCACTCCAACCTGGTCAGCTCTTCACTTTCCTGTCAACACAAACCAGACTTCAGAAATCATTGGAATCTCCACTACAGAATGTTCCATTCATTCACTCCCAATCTGGAGTTTATCGAATCTCCACTCCAGGCAGCTTTTCGTTACACCACTAGTGAATGTCCAAGTAACACAATTCTAGTTTTCAGCGGTCTGTTCACACTCGCACGCGTGCTGTTCAACTGGCTATCCTCTCCACACTCTTCAGCTCTTCATTTTTCTGTACACACATCCCAGATTTCAGAATTCATTGGAATCTACACTACAGAATGTTCCATTCAATCACTGCCAATCTGGAGTTCATCGAATCTCCACTCCAGCAATGCAATCGTTACAACACTGTGGAATGTACAAGTAACCCAATGCTGGTTTTCAACGGCTATCTGCGAGGAGCTTGCAAAACCACTCTCCGGCCCGCGGAGCTGGCCCTTGGATCTGTAGGTGCAGGGAAGGACCGACCGAATGAACACAAGACACAAGAGACAGAATGCAGCTCAGAAACAGAAAAAAAGGGACAGGACTTTATTGGGGGCAATCAGGTATATATCCATTATTGAGGCAGCTACTCAAAAGGTCATGCCATATATGGTTAGGGAGGTTTGTTTTCACCTATCATGCATTAAAAGGTTTATGTTTATCTGGTACCAGACATGAAGTGATTACCCAAAGGGCCATGTCCATATGCTTTATAAAATTTATATGCATCACATACCAGACACGAGATAGTTACTTCTTGTTATTACTGACAGCCATGACAGATGTTCTCTCAGGATAACCATACATCAAGATAACCATACATAGCACTGGCTTTGCCTGTTGCAGGTCACATAGGTCAAGACGACCATACATAGCACAGGCACTTAGGCCTTGGTCAGTTAAAGGGCCAGCTTCCCACACTATTCACACTCGCAGGCGTGCTGTTCAACTGGCTATACACTCAACCCTGGTCAGCTCTTCATTTAACTGTCCACACAACCCAGATTTCAGAAATTGGATTCTCCACTACAGAATGTTCCATTCATTCCCTGCCAATCTGGAATTCATCAAATCTCCACTCCTGGCAGGCTTTCGTTACACCACTGGTGAATGTCCTAGTATGCCACTGTTGGTTTTCAGCTGTCTGTTCACACTCACAGGCGTGCTTTTCAACTGGCTGTCCACTCCAGCCTGGTCAGCTCTACATTTTCCTGTCCACACAACCCAAACATCAAAAATCATTGGAATATCAACTACAGAATGTTCCATTTATTCATTGCCAATCTGGAATTAATCTGAATCTCCACTCCAGGCAGGCTTTCGTTACACCACTAGTTAATGCCCAAGTAACCCAATGCTGGTTTTCAGCGTCGTGTTCACACTTGCAGGCGTGCTGTTCGACTGGCTATCCACTCCAACTTCGTCAGCTCTTCATTTTCCTGTTCACACAACCCAGACTTTAGAAATCATTGGATTCTCCCCAACAGAATATTCCACTCATTCACTGAGTCTCTGGAATTCATCCGAATCTCCACTCCAGGCATGTTTTCGTTACAACACTGGTGAATATCCAAGTAACCCAATACTGGTTTTCAACGTCCTGTTGAAACTCGCAGGCGTGTTGTTCAACTGACTATCCACTCCACGCTGCTCAGCTCTTCATTTTTCTGTCCACACAACCCAGACTTCAGAAATCATTGGAATCTCCACTACAGAATGTTTCAGTCATTCACTGCCAATCTGGAATTCATCAAATCTCCACTCCAGGCAGGATTTCTTTACATCACTGGTGAATATCCAAGTAACCCAATGTTGGTTTTCAGAGGTCTGTTCACACTCGCAGGCGTGCTGTTCAACTGGCTATCCACTTCACCGTGGTCAGCTCTCCATTTTCCTTTCCACACAACCCAGACATCAGAATTCATTGGAATCTCCACTAAAGAATGTTCCATTCATTCACTGCCAATCTGGAATTCCTCTGAATCTCCACTCCAGGCAGGCTTTCATTACACCACTTCTGAATGTCCAAGCACCACAATGCTGGTTTTCATCGGCCTGTTCACACTCGTAGGCATGCTGGTCAACTGGCTATCCACACCTCCCTGGTCAGCTCTTCATTTTCCTGTACACAACACCCAGATTTCAGAATGCATTGCAATCTAGACTACAGAATGTTCCATTCAATCACTGCCAATCTGGAGTTCATCGAATCTGCCGAGCAAGGTTCAATTCCTCGCTCTCTCAGAGAGCTCGGGAAGCTACTGAGGGAATCTGGCCCTCAAGGCAAAGACTGGCAACACACTCCTAAAATATTCCATATGCTAAAATAACAGTCAACACAATTCACCAAACGAAGACGCTACTGAACCATGCCAGCAATTCAATGAAATCGTGGAGGACTCGGAGAGTAACAGTGAATTTATCTCAATATCCAATGTATTAGGCCTGTGTTTCTTCTCGTTCTTCACGAAATCGAGTCAAAATAGAAATCTGCTATGTGTGCATTTGCTGTCAACTCTCCCCAGACCAGCTGTTCTACTACCTATTCAGTCGAATATAGTATTCTGTTCATTAATTCTGACAGACTACCTAGCGACCTGAGTTCATATAAATTTCAACACCTACATATATGGTTTGCATCACACTGTGCACTCAATCAAGCCATAGTTTTCATCATCTCATCCCCTGTAACCACGCCTGGTGTGTATAGACTTCTGAATCAATCGAAACCATATAGTACTGCCCGGTCAAAGCCAACTAGTGATGGTGATGATCGTATGCCTCTAAAACTCGTCAGGGTTGGTATTCTTCTGCATGTACCAGTAACCCAATGCTAGTGGTCAGAGGCCTGTTCACATACCACAGGCATGGTGTTCACTGGCTATACACTCTACCCTAGTCAGCTCTTCATTTCCTGGTTCCCATAACCCAGAGTTCTGAAATCATTGGAATCGCCACTACAGAACGTTCCCTTCATTCACTGTGAATCTGGAATTCATCTGAATCTACATTCCAGGCAGGCTTTCGTTACACCACTGCTGAATGTCCAGTAACACAATGTTGGTTTCAGAGGCCTTTCACACACGCAGGTGTGCAGTTCAACTGTCTATCCACTGAACCCTAGTCAGCTCTTCATTTTACTGTCAAGACAACCCAGATTTCAAAAATCATTGGAATCTATACTACAGAATGTTCCATTCATTCAGTGGAACCTGGACATCATGGAATCAACCCTCCAGGCAGGCTTTCGTTAAACAACTGGTCAATGTGCAAGTAACACAATGCTGGATTTCAGCGTCCTGTTCACACTCGCAGGCTTGCTGTTCAATAGTTATCTACTGAACCCTGGTCAGGTCTTCATTTTTCTGTCCACACAACCCAGATTTTAGAAATCATTGGAATCTCCACTACAAAATGTTCTATTCATTCACTTCGAATCTGATACTCATCAGAATCTCCACACCAAGGAGGCATTACTTACAACACTGGTGAATGTCCAAGTAACCCAATGCTGGTTTTCAGCGTCCTGTTCATAGTCTCAGGCGTGCTGTTCAACTGGCTATCCACTCCACAGTGGTCAGCTCTTTCATTTCCTATCCACATAACCAAGACATCAGAAATCACTGTAATCTCCACTACAGAATGTTCCATTCATTCACTGCCAATCTGGAGATCATCGAATCTCCACTCAAGGCAGGCTTTCATTATACCACTGCTGAATGCTCAAGTAACTCAATGCTGGTTTTCAGCGTGCTGTACACACTTGCAGGTGTGCTGTACAACTATCTATCCACTGAACCCTCGTGAGCTCTTAATTTTCATGTCAACACAACCCATGAATCAGAGATCATTGGAATCTCCGCTACAGAATGTTCCATTCATTCACTCACAATCTGGAATTCATGGAATCTCCACTCCAAGCAGGCTTTCTTTACACCACTGGTGAATATCCAAGCAATCCAATGTTGGTTTTCAGTGGCATGTTCATATTGCAGGCGTGCAGTACAACTGGCTATCCACTCAACCCTGGTCAGCTCTTCATTTTCCCATCCACACAAACGAGGCTTCATAAATCATTGGAATCTCCACTAAAGAATGTTCCATTCATTCACTGGCAATCTGGAATTCATCTGAATCACCACTCCAGGCAGGCTTTAGTTACACTACTGTTGAATGTCCAAGAAACACAATGCTGGTTTTAAGTGGCCTATTCACAGTCGCAGGCATGGGTTCAACTGGCTATCCACTCCACAGTGGTGAGCTCTTTCATTTCCTGTCCACACAATGGAGACGTCAGAAATCATTGGAATCTCTACCACAGAATGTTCCATTAATTCACTGACAATCTGGAGATCATCAAATCTCCACTCCAGACAGGCTTTCGTTACACCAATGGTGAAAGTCCAAGTAATAATTGGTCGTTTTAAGCGTCCTATTCAAAAACGGAGGCATGCTGTTCAACTGGCTATCCACTCCACCCTGTTCAGGCTATTGTTACAACACTGATAAATGTGAAATTAAAACAATGCTGGTTTTCAGCGTCCTTTTCACACTTTCAGGCATTCTGTTGAACTGGCTATCTACTCCAACCTGTTCAGCTCTTCATTTTCCATTCCACTCAAACAAGACTTCAGAAATCATTGAAATCTCCACTAAAAAATGTTCCATTTATTCACTTCGAATCTGGAATTTATCTAAATCTCCACTTCAGACAGGATTTCGTTACACCCCAGGTAAATGTCCTAGTAACCCAATGCTGGTTTTCAGTGTCCTGTTCACACTCGCAGGGGTGCTGTTCAACGGGCTATCCATTACACCCTGGTAAGCTTTTCCTTCTCCTGTCCACACAACCCAGACCTCAGAAATCATTGGAATCTCCACTACAGAATGTTCCATTCATTCACTGCCAATCTGGAGATTATTGAATCTCCATTCCAGGCAGGTTTTTGTTACACCACGGCTGAATTTCCAAGAATCCCAATGATGGTTTTCAGCATCCTTTTCACAGTCGCAGGCGTGCTCTTCAATGGGTTATCCACTGCATAGTGGTCAGCTCTTTCATTTCCTGTCCACACAACCCAGACTTCAGAAATCATTGGAATCTCCACTAAAGAATGTTCCATTCATTCACTGACAATCTTCGAACCATCGAATCTCCAATCCAGGCAGGCTTTAGTTACACTACTGTTGAATATCCAAGTAACACAATGCTGGTTTTCACTGGTCTATTCACACTAGCAGGCATCTTGTTCAACTGGCTATCCACTCCACAGAGGTAAGCTTTTTTTTTCCTGTCCACAGAAACCAGACTTCAGAAATTATTGGAATCGCCACTACAGAAAGTTGCATTCATTCACTGACAATCTGGAGATCAACAACAGGATATCGTTACACCACTGCTGAATGTCCAAGTAACACAAGGCTGGTTTTCAGAGGCCTTTTCACAGTCGCAGGCGTGCACTTCAACTGGCTATCCACTGAACCCTGGTCAGCTCTTCATTTTACTGTCAACACAACCCAGATTTCAGAAATCATTGGAATCTGCACTACAGAATGTTCCATTCATACAGCGGAACCTGGAGATCATCGACTCTCCACTCCAGGCAGGCTTTCGTTACACCACTAGTGAATGTGCAAGTAACACAATACTGGTTTCAGCATTCTGTTCAAACTCGCAGGCTTGCTGTTCAATGGCTATTCACTGAACCCTGGTCAGCTCTACATTATCCTGTCCACACAACCCAGATTTCAGAAATTATTGGAATGTCCACTACAGAATGTTCCAGCCATTCACTGCGAATCTGGAATTTATCGGAATCTCCACTCCAAGCAAGCTCTTGTTACACTACTGTTGAATGTTCAAGTAACACAACGCTGGTTTTCAGTATCCTGTTCACACTCGCAGGCGTGCTGTTTAACTAGCTATCCACTCCACCCTGGTCAGCTATTCCTTTTCCTGTCCACACAATCCAGACTTCAGAAATCATTGGAATCTCCACGATAGAATGTTCATTCTTTCACTGCCAATCTGGAATTCATCGAATCTCCCCTCCAGGCAGGATTTCTTTACACTACTGGTGAATATACAAACAAACCAATGCTGGTTTTCAGCGGCCTGTTCACACTCGCAGGCGTGCAGTTCAACTGGCTATCCACTCAACCCTGGTCAGCTCTTCATTTTCCTGTCCACATAACCGAGGCTTCAGAAATCATTGGAATCCCCACTACAGAATGTTTCATTCATTCAATGCCAATCAAAAATTCATCTGAATCTCCTCTGCAGGCAGGCTTTCATTACACTACTGTAGAATGTCCAAGTAACACAAAGCTGGTTTTCAGCGTCCTGTTCACACTCGCAGTCGTGGTATTCAACTGGCTATCCACTGAACACTGGTCAGCTCTTCATATTCCTGTGCACACAACCCATTCTTCAGAAATCATTGGAATATCCACTACATAATGTTCCATTCATTCAATGCGAATCTGGAATTCATCTGAATCTCCACTCCAGGTAGACTTTCCTTACACCACTGGTGAAAGACAAAGTAACCCAAAGCTCGTTTTAAGCGTCCTGTTCACACTCGGAGGCATGCTGTTCAACTTGCTATCCACTCCACCCTGGCCAGCTCTTCCTTTTCCTGTCCACACAACCCAGACTTCAGAAATCATTGGTATCTCCACTACAGAATGTTCCATTCATTCACTGCCTATCTGGGGATCATCGAATCTCCACTCTAGGCAGGCTTTTGTTACACCAGTGCTGAATGTCCTTGTAACCCAATGCTGGATTTTTGCGTCCTGTTCACACTCGCAGGCGTGCTGTACAACTGGCTATCCACTGAACCCTGGACTGCTCTTCATTTTCCTGTCAACACAAAATATTCTTCAGAAATCATTGGAATCTCCACTACAGAATGTTCCATTCATTCACTGCAAATCTGGAATTCATCGAATCTCCGCTCCACACAGGCTTTCGTTACACCACTGGTGAATATCCAAGCAACCCAATGCTGGTTTTCAGCGGCCTCTTCACACTTGCAGGCATGCTGTTCAACTGGCTATCCACTTAATCCTGGTCAGCTCTTCATTTTTCCATCCACACAACACAGGAATCAGAATTCATTTGAATCTCCAATGCAAAATGGTGCATTGATTCACTGCCAATCTGGAATTCATCTGAATTTCCACACCAGGCAGGCTTCGTTACACCACGGCTGAATGTACAAGTAACACAATGCTGGTTCTAATGGCCTATTCACACTTCCATGCGTTCTGTTCAACTGACTATCACCTCCACAGTGGTCAGCACTTTCATTTCCTGTCCACACAACCCAGACTTCAGAAATCATTGGAATCTCCACTGCAGAATGTTCCATTCATAAACTGGCAATCTGGAGATTATCGAATCTCCATTCCAGGCAGGCATTCGTTTCACCACTGCTGAATGTCCATGTAACCTAATGCTGCTTTTCAGAGGCCTGTTCACACAAGCAGGCGTGCTGTTCAACAGGCTATCCACTGAACCCTGGTAAGTTTTTCCTTTTCCTGTCCACATAGCCCAGACCTCAGAAATCATTGGAATTTCCACTACGGAATGTTCCATTCATTCACTGTCAATCTGGAGATCATCGAATGTCCATTCCAGGCAGGCTTTCGTTACACCACGGCTGAATGTCCAAGAATCCCATTGCTGGTTTTCAGCGTCCTGTTCACAGTCGCAGGCGTGCTGTTCAACGGGTTATCCACTCCAGAGTGGTCAGCTCTTTCATTTCCTCTCCACACAACCCAGACTTCAGTAATCATTGGAATCTCCACTAAAGAATGTTCCTTTCATTCACTGACAGTCTGCGAACCATCGAATCTCCATTCCAGGCAGGCTTGACTTACACTACTGTTGAATGTCCAAGTAACACAATGCTGGATTTCAGTGGTCCATTCACACTCGCAGGCGTGTTGTTCAACTGGCTATCCACTCCACAGAGGTAAGCTCTTTTATTTCCTGTCCACACAACCCAGATTTTAGAAATCATTGGAATCTCCACTACAAAATGTTCTATTCATTCACTTCGAATCTGATACTCATCAGAATCTCCACTCCAAGGAGGCATTCCTTACACCACTGCTGAATGTCCAAGTGACGCAATGCTGGTTTTCAGAGGTCTTTTCACAGTCGCAGGCGTGCATTCAAACTGGCTATCCACTGAACCCTGGTCAGCTCTTCATTTTACTGTCACCACAACCCAGATTTCAGAAATCATTGGAAAATCCACTACAGAATGTTCCATTCATTCACTGCAAATCTGGAATTCATCTGAATGTCCACTACAGGAATGCTTTCGTAACACTACTTTTGAATGTCCAAGTAACACAATGATGGTTTTCAGCATCTGATCACACTCGCAGGCGTGCTGTTCAACTGGCTATCCACTGAACTCTGGTCAGAACTTCATATTCCTGTCCACACAACCCATTCTTCAGAAATCATTGGAATCACCACTACAGAATGTTCCATTCATTCACTGCCAATCTAGATATCATAGAATCTCAACAACTGGCAGGCTTTCGTTACAGCACTGGTGAATGACCAAGTAACCCAATGCTGGTTTTCAACTCCACATTGGTTGGCTATTCCTTTTCCTATCCACAAAACCCAGACTTCAGAAATCATTCTATTCTCCACCACCGAATGTTCCATTCATTCACTGCCAATCTGGAATTCATCTCAATCTCCCCTGCAGGAAGGCTTTCGTTACACTCTTGTTGAATGTCCAAGTAACACAATACTGGTTTTCAGCGTCCTGTTCACACTCGCAGGCGTCCTCCTCAAATGTCCATCTACTCCAACCTGGTCAGCTCTTAATTTTCCTGTCCACACAACACAAACTTAAGAAAGCATTGGAATCTCCACTATAAAATGTTCCATTCATTCACTTCGAATCTGGAATTCATGTGAATCTCCAGTCCATGCAGGATTTCGTTACACCACTGGTGAATATCCTTGTAACCCAATGCTGGTTTTCAATGTCCTGTTCACACACGTAGGTGTGCTGTTCAACTGGCTTTCCACTACACCCTGATCAGCTTTTCCTTTTCCTGTCCACACAACCCAGACCACAGAAATCATTGGAATTTCAACTACAGAATGTTCCATTCATTCACTGCGAATCTTGGGATCATCGAATCTCCACTCCAGACAGGCTTTCGTTACACCACGGGTGAATGTCCAAGTATCCCAATGCTGGTTTTCAGCTTCCTGTTCACATTCGCAGGCGTGCTGATCAACTGTTTATCCACTCCACAGAGGTCAACTCTTTCATTTCCTGTCCAGACAAACTAGACTTCAGAAATCATTGGAATCTCCACTACAGAATGTTCCATTCATTCAATGCAAACCTGGGGATCATCGAATCTCCATTCCAGGCAGTCTTTCGTTACACCACGGCTGAATATTCCAAGTATACCAATGCTGGTTTTCAGCGTCCTGTTCACAGTCGCAGGCATGCTGTTCAACGGCTATCCACTGAACCCTGGTCAGCTCTTCATTTTCCTGTCCACTCAACCGAGGTTTCAGAAATCATTCGAATCTCCACTACAGAAAGTTCCATTCATTTACAGCGAATCTGGAATTCATCAGAGTCTCCACTCCAGGCAGGTTGAGTTACACTACTGTTGAATGTACAAGAAACACAATGCTGGTTTTCAGCGTCCTGTTCACACTCGCATGCGTGGTGTTCAACTGGCTATCCACTGAACCCTGGTCAGCTTTTTCTTTTCCTTTAAACACAACCCAGACATCAGTAATCATTGGAATCTCCACTACAGAATGTTCCATTCACTCACTGCCAATCTGGAATTCATCGAATCTCCACTCCAGGCAGGCTTTCTTTACACCACTGGTGAATATCCAAGCAACCCAATGCTCGTTCTCAGAGGCCTGTTCACTCTCGCCTGTGTGCTGTTCAACTGGCTATCCACTCAACCCTTGTCAGTTCTTCATTTTCCTGTCCATACAACCCGTTCTTAACAAATCATTGGAATCTCCACTACAGAATGTTCCATTCATTCACTGCGAATCTGGATTCATCTGAATCTCCATTCCAGGCAATTTTCCTTACACCAATGGTGAATGTCCAAGTAACCCAAAGCTGGTTTTCAGCGTCCTGTTCGCAGTTGCAGGTGTGATGTTGAACTGGCTATCCACTCCACAGTGATCAGCACTTTCTCTTCCTGTCCATACAACCCAGACTTCAGAAATC
This sequence comes from Sorex fumeus, assembly GCF_029834395.1. Lineage (NCBI taxonomy): Eukaryota > Metazoa > Chordata > Mammalia > Eulipotyphla > Soricidae > Sorex > Sorex fumeus. Next base: position 1,467,894 of record NW_026606140.1, on the reverse strand, counting down.
ATTGGAATCTCCACTACTGAAGGTTCCATTCATTCACTGCCAATTTGGAGATCATGGAATCTCCACTACAGGCAGGCTTACTTTACACCACTGCTGAATGTCCAAGTAACCCAATGCTGTTTTTCAGAAGGCTGTTCAAACTTGCAAGACTGCTTTTCAACTTTCTATCCACACTATACTGCTCTGCACTTCATTTTCCTGTCCACAAAACCCAGACTTCAGTAATTATTGGAATCCCCACTGCAGAATGTTCCATTCATTCACTGCCAATCTGGAATTCATCGAATCTCCACTCCAGGCAGGCTTTCGTTACACCACTTCTGAATGTCCAAGTAAACCAATGCTGGTTTTCAGAGGCCTTTTCATACCTGAAGGCGTGCTGTTCAACTGGCTATCCACTGTACCCTGGTCAGCTCTTCATTTTCCTGTCCACACAACCAAGATTTCAGAAATCATTGGAATCTCCACAACAGAATGTTCCATTCATTCACTGGAATCTGGAGAACATCGAATCTCTGCTCCAGTCGGGCTTTCGTTCCAACACTGCTGAATTTCCAAGTAACACAATGCTGGTTTTCAGCATCCTGTTTACATTCTCAGGCGTGCTGTTCAAAGGCTATCCACTGAACCCTGGTCAGCTCTTCATTTTTTTATCCACAGAAACCAGATTTCAGAAATCATTGGAAACTTCACTAAAGCATGTTCCATTTATTCACTCCGAATCTGTAATTCATCTGAATCTCCACTCCAGGCAGGTTTTTGTTACACTACTGTTGAATGTCGAAGTAACACAATGCTGGTTTTCAGCGTCCTGTTCAGATTCGCAGGCGTTCTGTTCAACTGGCTATCCACTGAACGCTGGTCAGCGCTTCATTTTCCAGGCCACACAACCCAGACTTCAGAAATCATTCGAATCTCCACTACAGAAAGTTCCATTCATTCACTGCAAATCTGGAATTCATCTGAATCTTCACTCCACCAGGCTTTTGTTACACCAATGGTGAATGTCCAAGTAACCCATAGCTGGTTTTCAGCGTCTTGTTCACAGTCGCAGGCGTGATGTTGAACCGGCCATACACTCCACAGTGGTCAGCACGTTCTTTTCCTGTCCACACAACCCAGACTTCAGAAATCATTGGAATCTCCAATACTGTAGGTTCCATGCATTAACTGCCAATTTGGAGATCATCGAATCTCCACTACAGGCAGGCTTTCGTTACACCACTGTTGAATGTCCAAGTAACACAATGCTGGTTTTGAGTGTCCTGTCACAGTCGCAGGCGTGCTATTCAACTGGCTATCCACTCCACCGCGGTCAGCTCTTTCATTTCCTGTCCACACAAACCAGACTTCAGCAATCATTGGAGCCGCCACTACAGAATGTTCCATTCATTCACTGCCAATATGGAGTTTATCGATTCTCCACTCCAGGCAGGATTTCATTACAACTCTGGTGAATGTCCAGGTAACCCAATGTTGGTTTTCATAGTCCTGTTCACATTCAGATGCGTGCTTTTCAACTGGCTATTCACTCAACCATGGTAAGCTCTTCATTTTACTGTCCACATAACCCAGACTTCAGAAACCATTAGAATCTCCACTACAGAATGTTCCACTCATTCACTTCCAATCTGGAATTCATCGAATCTCCACTCCAGTCAGGCTTTTGTTACACCACTGGTGAATATCCAGGTAACGCAATGCTGGTTGTCAGAGGCCTGTTCACACACGCAGGCGTGCTGTTTAACTGGCTATGCACTGAATCCTGGTCAGCTATTCATTTTCCTGTCCAAACAACCCAGACTTCAGAAATCATTGGAATTTCCACTACGGAAGGTTCCTTTCATTCTCTGCCAATCTGGAATTCATCGAATCTCCACTCCAGGCAGGATATCTTTTCACCACTGGTAAATATCCAAGTAACCCAATGCTGGATTTCAGCAGCCTGTTCATAGTCGGAGGCGTGCTGTTCAGCTGGCTATCCACTCCAACCTGGTCAGCTCTTCATTTTCCTGTCCACACAATGTACAATTCATAAACCTTTTCAATATCCACTACAGAAGGTTCCTTTCAGTAACTGTCAATCTAGAATTCATGGAATCTCCACTCGAGGCTGGCTTTCGTTACACCACTGGTGAATATAGAAGTAACCCAATGCTAATTTTCAGCGTCATGTTCACATTAGCAGGTGTGCTGTTTAACTGGCTATCCACTCTACCCTGTTCAGCTCTTCCTTTTACTGTACACACAACCAGACTTCAGAAATTATTGGAATCTCCACTACAGAATGTTCAATTCATTCACTGCCAATCTGGAGTTCTTTGAATCTCCACTCCTGGCAGGCTTTCGTTACATCACTGCTCAATGTCCAAGACACCCAATTCTGATTTTCAGCGTCCTTTTACTGGCTATCGTCCAATCGTTCAACTGGCTATCCAATCCACAGTGGTCAGCTCTTTCATTTCCTCTCCACACAACCCGGACTTCAGAAATCATTGGATCTCCACAACAGAATGTACAATTAATTCACTGGAATCTGGATATCATCGAATCTCCAGTCCAGGCAGGCTTTCGTTACACCACTTCTGATTGTCCAAGAAAACCAATGCGGGTTTTAAGAGGCCTCCTCACAAGCGCAGGCGGGCTGTTCAACAGGTTATCCACTCTAAACTGGTCTGAACTTCATTTTCCTGTCCACACAACCCAGATTTCAGAAATCATTGTAATCTCCAATACAGAATGTTCCATTCATTCACTGCGAATCTGGAATTCATCTGAATCTCCACTCCAGGCAGACTTTCGTTACACTACTGTTGAATTTCCAAGTAACGCAATGCTGGTTTTCAGCGTCCTTTTCACATTTGCTGGCGTGCTGTTCAACTGGCTAACCACAAATCCCTGGTCAGCTCTTCATTTTCCTGTCCACACAACCCAGACTTCAGAAATCATTGGAATTTCCACTACAAAAGGATTGATTTTTCATTGCCAATCTGGAATTAATCGAATCTCCACTCAAGGCAGGCTTTCATTACACCAGTGTTGAATATCCAAGTAACCCAATCCTGGATTTCAGTGGCCTGTTCACACGCGCAGGCGTGTGGTTCACCTGGCTATGCACTCCATCCTGTTCAGCTCTTCATTTTCCTATCCACTCAAACCAGACTTCAGAATTAATTGGAATCGCCACTACAGAATTTTCCATTCATTCACTGGGTATCTGGATTTCATCTGAATCTCTATTCGATGCAGGCTTTCGTTACGCCAATGCTGAAAGTCTAAGTACCCCAATGCTGGTTTTCAGCCTACTGTTCACACTCGCATGTGTGCTGTTCAACTGGATATCCACTCCACAGTGGTCAGCTTTTCATTTTCCTGTCCACCAACCCAGAATCTCCACCACTGGAATCTCCACTACAGAATGTTCCATTCATTCACTGCCTATCTGGAGATCATCTGATACTACACTACAGGCAGGCTTTCGTTACATCACTGCTGAATGTCCAAGTACACAAGTGCTGGATTTCAGAGCTTGTTCACACTCTCAGGCGTGCTGTTCAACAGGCTATCCACTCAACCTGGTCACGCCTTCTTTTTCCTGTCCACACAACCCAGACTACAGAAAACATTTGAATCTCCACTGCAGAATTTTCCACTCTTTCACTGCCAGTCTGGATTTCACCGAATATCCACTCAAGGCAGGCATTCATTACACCACTGGTGACTGTCAAAGTAACACAACGGTGGTTCTATGAGGCCTGTTCACACTCGCAGGCGTGCTATTCAACTGGCTCTCCTCTCCACAGTGGTCAGTTCTTTCTTATCCTGTCCACACAACACACACTTCAGAAATCATTGGAATCTCCACTAGTGAATGTTCCATTCATTCACTGCGAATCTGTAATTCATTAAATATCCACGCCAGACTGGTTTTCACCGGCCATTTTACACTCGCAGGCGTGCTGTTCTAATGCCTATCCACTCCATCCTGGTCAGCTCTCCATATTCCTGTCCACGCAACCCAGACTTCAGAAATCATTGGAATCTCCACTATAGAATGTTCCATTCATTCACTGCGATTGTGGAATTCATCTGAATCTCCACTCCAGGCAGGCATTCGTTACACCACTCCTGAAATTCCATGAAACCCAATGCAGGTTTACACAAGCCTGTTCACACTCGCAGGCCTGCGCCTGTTTACACTCGCAGGCCTGCTGTTCAACTGGCTATCCACGGTAACCTTGTGTGCTCTTCATTTTCCTGTCCACAAACCCAGACTTCAGAAATCATTGGAATCTCCACTACGGAATGTTCCATTCATTCACTTCCAATTTGGATATCATCGTATCTAAACTCCAGGCAGACTTTCGTTACATTACTCCTGAATGTCCTAGTAACATAATGCTGGTTTTCAGAGGCCTGTTCTCACTCGGAATCATGCTGTTCAACTGGCTATCCACTCCACAGTGGTCAGATCTTCATTTTCCTGTCCACACAACCCAGACATCAGAAATCGTTGGAATCTCCAGTACAGATTGTTCCATATATTCACTGCCTTTCTGGAATTCATCGAATCTCCAATCCAGGCATACTTTCATTACACCACTGTGAATATACAAGTAAAACACCGCTGGTTTCAGTGGCCTGATCACACTCGCAGGCGTGTTGTTCACCTGGCTATGCACTCCATCCTGTTCACCTCTTCATTTTCCTATCCACACAAACCAGACTTCAGAATTCATTGGAATCTCCACTACAGAATCTTCCTTTCATGCACTGTGAATCTGGAATTCATCTGAATCTCCTCTCGATGCAGGCTATCGTTACGCCACTGCTGAATGTCCAAGTACCCCAATCCTGGTTTTCAGCCTGCTGTTCACACTCGCCGGTGTGCTGTTCAAGTGGCTATACACTCCACAGTGGTCAGCTCTTTCTGTTCCTGTCCACACAACCCAGAATTCAAAAATCATTGGAATTTCCACTACAGAATGTTCCATTTATTCACTGTAAATCTGAAAATCATCTGAATCTCCACTCCAGGCAGGCTTTCGATACACCACTTGTTTATGTCCAAGCAACTCTATCCTGGTTTTCTGCATCCTGTTCACACTCTCAGGTGTGCTGTTCAACTGGCTATCTACTCCACAGTGGTCAGCTCTATCATTTCCCTTACAAACAACACAAACTTCAGAAATCAATGGAATCTCCACTACAGAATATTCCATTCATTCACTGCCTATATGGAGATCATCTGATATTCCACTCCAGGCAGGCTTTCGTTACACCACTACTGAATGTCCAAGTACCCCGATGCTGGATTTCAGTGGCCTGTTCACACTCGCAGGCATGCTGTTCAACAGAATCAAACCTGGTCACCTTTTCATTTTCTTGTCCACACAACTCAGAATACAGAAATCATTTGAATCTCCACTATAAAATGTTCCATTTTTCACTGCCAATCTTGAATTCACCGAATCTCCCCTCAAGGCAGGCCTTCGTTACACCACTGCTAAATATCCAAGTAACCCAATGCTGGTTCTAACAGCCATATTTACACTAGCAAGTGTGCTGTTCAACTGGCTATCCACTCTAACCAGGTTTGCTCTTCCTTTTCCTGTCCACACAACCAAGACTTCAGAAATCATGGGAATCACCACTACAGAATATTTCATTCATTCCCTGCGAATCTGAAATCCATCTGAATCTTCACTCCATGCAGGCTTTCGTTACTGCACTGCTGAATGTCCAAGTAACCCAATGCTGGTTTTTAGCGTCCTGTTCATATTCGCAGGCGTGCTGTTCAACTGGCGATCCACTCCACAGTGGTCAGCTCTATCTTTTCCTGTCCACACAACCCACACTTCAGAAATCATTGGAATCTCCACTACAGAATGTTCCATTCTTTCACTGCGAATCTGGAATTCATCGAATGTCCACTCCAGTCAGGTTTTCGCTACACCACTGGTGAATATCCAAGTAACCCCAACTGGTTTTCTGCAGCCTGTTCAAACTTGCAGGCCTGCTGTTCAACTGGCTATCCGCTGTATCCTGGTCTGCTCTTCATTTTCTTGTCAACACAAACCAGACTTCAGAAATCATTGGAATCTCCACTACAGAATGTTCCATTCATTCACTCCTAATCTGGAGATCACTTGATTCTCCACTACAGGCAGATTTTCGTTATTCCAGTGCTGAATGTCCAAAGCTGGTTTTCAATGGCCTGTTTACACTTGCAGGCGTTCTGTTAAACTGGCTATCCACTCAACCCTGGTCAGCACTTCATTTTCCTGTCCACACAACCCAGATTTTAGAAATCTTTGGAAACTCCACTGCAGAATGTTCCAATCATTCACTGCCAATCTGGAATTCATCGAATCTCAACTAAAGGCAGCATTTCCTTTCACCACTGTTGAATATCCAAGTAATCCAATGCTAGTTTTCGGCAGCCTGTTCAATCTTGGGGCCCTGCAGTTCAACTGGTTATCCACTCTAACCTGGTCTGCTTTTCATTTTCCTGTCCACTCAACCCAGACTTCAGAAATGATTGGAATCTCCACTACAGAATATTCCATTCATTCACTGCCAATCTGGAGATCATCTACTCTCCATGCAGGCTTTCGTTACACCACTGCTGAATGTCCAAGTAACCCAATGATGGTTTTCAGCAGTCTGTTCACACTCAGAGGCGTGCTGTCCAACTGGCTATCCACTCCAACCTGGTCAGCTCATCATATTCATGTCCAAATAACCTAGACTTCAGAAATCGTTAGAATCTCCACTACAGAATGTTCCATTCATTCACTGCCATTCTGGAGAACCTCTGAATCTCCACTCCAGGCAGGCTTTCGTGACACCACTGCTGAATGTCCAAGTAACCCTAAGCTGGTTTTCAGCGTCCTGTTCACATTCGCAGACGTGCTGTTCAACTCTCTATCCACTCCACAGTGGTCATCTCTTTCTTTTCCTCTCCACACAACCCAGACTACAGAAATCAGTGGAATCTCCACTACAGAATGTTCCATTCATTTACTGCCAATCTGTTGATCATTGAATCTCCACTCCAGGCAGGCTTTCGTTTCAAACTGGTGAATGTGATAGTAACCTAATGTTGGTTTTTAGAGTTCTATACCCACTCTCAGGCCTGCATTTCAACTGGATATCCTCTCAGCCCTGGTCAGCTCTTCATTTTCCTGTCCACACAACCCAGACTTAAGAATTCATTGGAATCTCCACTACAAAATGGTCCATTCTTTCACTGCCAATCTGAAATGCATGAATCTCCACTCCAGGCAGGATTTTGTTACACCACTGGCAAATATCCACGTAACCCAATCCGGGTTTTAAGCGGCCTGTTCACACTCGCAGGCGTGCTGTTCAACTGGGTATAAACACCAACCTGGTCAGTTCTTCATATTCCTGTCCACAAAAACCAGAATTCAGAAATCATTGGAATCTCTACTACAGAATGTTCCAATCATTCACTGCGAATCTGGAATTCATCTGAATCTCCTCTCAATGCGGGCTTTCGTGACACCACTCCTGAATGTCCAAGTAACCCAATGCCGGTATTCAGCGTCCTGCTTACACTCGCAGGCATACTGTTCAAGTGGCTATCCACTCCTCAGTGGTCAGGTCTTTCTTTTCCTGTCCACAAACAACCAGACTACAGAATTCATTGGAATCTCCGCTACAGAATATTCCATTCATTCATGGCCAATCTGGAGATAATATAATCTCCATTCCAGGCTGGATTTTGTTACAACTCTCGTGAATATCCAAGTAAACAAATGCTGGTTTTCAGCTGCCTGTTCTCACTGGCAGGCGTGCTGTTCAACTGGCTATCCACTCCAACCTGGTCAGCTCTCCATTTTCCAGTCCACAAAACCCAGACTTCAGAAATCATTGGAAACTCCACTACAGAATGTTCCATTCTTTCACTGTGAATCTGGATATCATATAATCTATACTCCTGTTTGTCCAAGTAACATAATGCTGGTTTTCAGAGGCCTGTTCACACTCAAAATCGTACTGTTCAACTTGCTATCCACGAAAACCTAGTCAGCTCTTCATTTTCCTGTCCACACAACCCAGACTTCGGAAATCATTAGAATCTCCACTACAGAATGTTGCTTTCATTCACTGCAAATCAGGAATTAATCTGAATCTCCACTCAAGGCAGGCTTTCGTTACAGCACTGCTGAATGTCCAAGTACCCCATTGCTGGTTTTCCCAGGCCTGTTCACACTTGCAGGACTGCTGTTCAACTGGCGATCCACTCTAACCTCGTGTGCTCTTCATTTTCCTGTCCGCAAGAAACAGACATCAGAAATCACTGGAATCTCCACTACAGAATGTTCCATTCATTCACTGCCAATCTGGAGATCATCGAATCTACACTCCAGGCAGGCTTTCGTTACATGTCTCCTGAATGTCCAAGTAACACAATGCTGGATTTAAGAGACCTGTTCACACTCGTAGTCGTGCTGTTCAACTGGCTATCCAATCAACCCTAGTCAGCTGTTCATTTTTTTGTCCACACAATCCAGACTTCAGAAATCATTGGAATCTCCACTACAGAATGTTCCATTCATTCACTGGGGATCTGGTATTCATCTGAATCTTCACTCTAGGCCAGCTTTCGTTACGCCACTGCTGAATGTCCAAGTAACCCAATACTGGTTTTCAGCGTCTTGTTCACACTCGCAGTAGTGCTGTTCAACTGGCTATCCACTCCACAGTGGTCAGCTCTTTCTTTTCCTGTCCACACAACCAAGAATTCAGAAATCATTGGACTCTCCACTATAGAATGTTCATTTATTCACTGCCAATCTGGAGATCCTCTGAATCTCCACTCCAGGCAGGCTTTCGTTACACCACTGCTGAATGTTCAAGTAACCCAATGCTGGTTTTCAGAGGACTCTTCACACCTGCAGGTATGTTGTTCAACTGGCTATCCACTGAACCCTGGTCAGCTCTTCATTGTCTTGTACACACAAACCAGACTTCTTAACTCACTGGAATCTCCACTACAGAATGTTCCATTCATTCACTGCCAATCTGGAATTCATCGATTCTCCACTGCAGGCAGGATTTCGTTACTCCACTGGTGAATATCCAAGTAACCCAAAGCTTGTTTTCGGCAGCCTGTTCAAACTCGCAGGCCTACTGTTCAACTGGCTAACCACTGTAAGCTGGTCTGCTCTTAAATTTTCTTCTCCACACAACCCTGACTACAGAAATTATTGGAATCTCCACTACAGAATGTTCCAATCACTCACTGTGAATCTGTAAGGTAAAGGTAAGGTAAAGGCCCTCCCGTTGATCGTCGATTTGCTCGAGCGGGCCCAGTAACGTCTCCATTGGAGACTTTGTTGTTACTGTGTCTGGCATATCGAATACTCTCGGTAGCTTGCCGGGCTCTCCGAGAGGGGCGGAGGAATCGAACTCGGGTCGGCCATGTTGGCTGCTTGTAAGGCGAACGCCCTACCCGCTGTGCTATCGCTCCAGCCCCGTGAATCTGTAAGTCATCTGAATCTAAACTCCAGGCAGGCTTTCGTTACACCACTGGTGAATGTCCAAGTAAACCAATGCTGGTTTTTAGCGTACTATTCATGCTCGTAGGCATTCTGTTCAAGTGGCTATCTACTTCACAATGGTCAGCTTTTCTTTTTCTGTCCAGAAAATCCAGTCTTCAAAATCATTGGAATCTCCACTACAGAATGTTCCATTGATTCATTTGCAATCTGGTATTCATAGAATCTACACTCCATGCACACATTCCTTACACCACTCGTGAATGTCCAAGAAACTCAATGCTGGTTTTCAGTGGCCTTTTTACACTCGCACGCGTGCTGTTCATCTGGCTATCCATCCACTCCACAGTGGTCAGCTCTTTCTTTTCCTGTCCACACAACCAAGACTTCAGAAATCATTGGAATCTCCATTACAGAATGTTCCATTTATCCACTGCCAATCTGGAGATCCTCTGAATCTCCACTCCAGGCAGGCTTTCGTTATACCACTGCTGAATGTCCAAGTAACCCAATGCTGGTTTTCAGTGGACTGTTCACACTCGCAGGTATGTTGTTCAACTGGTTATCCACTCAACCCTGGTCAGCTCTTCATTGTCTTGTACACACAACGCAGACTACTTAACTCACTGGAATCTCCACTACAGAATGTTCCATTCATTCACTGCAAATCTGGAATTCATCGAATCTCCACCCCAGGAAGGCTTTCGTTAGTCCACTGGTGAATATCCAAGTAACCCAAAGCTGGTTTTCGGCAGCCTGTTCAAACTCGCAGTCCTGCTGTTCAACTGTCTATCCACTGTAAGCTGGTCTGCTCTTCATTTTCTTGTCCACACAAACTAGACTTCAGAAATTATTGGAATCTCCACTACAGAATGTTCCATTCACTCACTATGAATCTTTAATTCATCTGAATCTAAACTCCAGTCAGGCTTTCGTTATACCACTGGTGAATGTCCAAGTAACCCAATGCTGGTTTTCAGAGGCCTGTTATCAATCGCAGGCATGCTGTTCAACTGGCTATCCACTCAACCCTGGTCAGCTCTTCGTTTTCCTGTACACACAACGCAGACTTCAGAATTCATTGGAATCTCCACTACAGAATGTTGAATTCATTCACTGCCAATCTGGAGACAATCTTATACGCCACGTCAGGCAGATTTTGGTTACACCACTGCTGAATGTCCTATTACCCCAATGCTGATTTTCAGAGGCCTGTTCACACTCGCAGGCCTACTATTCAACTGGCTCTCCACTCAAACCTGGTCAGCTCTTAATTTTTCTATCCACACAATCAAGAATTCAGAAATCGTTGGAATCTCTACTATAGAATGTTCCATTCCTTCACTGCCAATCTGGAATTCATCAAATCTCCACTCCAGACAGGATATCTTTACACCACTGCTGAATATCCAAGTAACCCAATGGTGGTTTTCGGCAGACTATTCAAACTCGCAGGCGTGCTGTGCAACTGGCTTTCCACTGTAACCTGGTCTGGTCTTCATTTTCCTGTCCACACAAACAAGACTTCCGAAATCATTGGAATCTCCACTACAGAATGTTCCATTCATTCATTGCCTATCTGGAATTCATCGAATCTCCACTTCTGGCAGGCTTTCATAACACCACAGCTGAATGTCCAAGTACCCGAATGCTGGTTTTCAACGGCCTGTTCACACTAGCAGGCGTGCTGCTCAATTGGCTATCCATTCCACCCTGGTCAGCACTTCATTTTCCAGTCCACACAATCCAGACTGCAGAAATCATTGGAATCTCCACTACAGAATGTTCCATTCATTCACTGCCAATCACGAATTCTTCTGAATCTTCACTCCAGATAGGCTTTCATAACACCACAGCTGAATGTCCAAGTACCCGAATGCTGGTTTTCAACGGCCTGTTCACACTAGCAGGCGTGCTGCTCAATTGGCTATCCATTCCACCCTGGTCAGCACTTCATTTTCCAGTCCACACAATCCAGACTTCAGAAATCATTGGAATCTCCACTACAGAATGTTCCATTCATTCACTGCAAATCTGGAATTCATCGAATCTGTCTGAGCAAGGTTCAATTCCTCGCCCTTTCAGAGAGCTCGGGAAACTCCCGAAGGAATCTGGCCCAGGAGGCAATACTGGCAAGATACTCCTGAAATATTCCATATGCCAAAATTACAGTCAACACAATTCACCAAACGAAGACGCTACTGAACCATGCCAGCAATTCAAAGAAGTCCTGGAGGACTCGGAGAGTAACAGTGAATTTATCTCAATATCCAATGTATTATGCCTGCGTTTCTTCTCGTTCTCCACGAAATCGAGTCGAAATTGAAATCTGTGATGTGTGCATTTGCTGTCAACTCTCCCCAGACCTGCTGTTATGCTACCTATTCAGTCGAATATAGTATTCTGTTCATTAACCCTGCCACACCACCTTGAGACCTGAGTTCACCTAAATTTCAACACCTACATATCTGGTTTTCATCATACTGTGCACTCAATCAACCCTAAGTTTTCATCATCCAGTCCACTCTATCCACGCCTGGTGTGCATAGACTTCTGAATCAATCGAAAACATATGGTACTCTCCCGGTCAATGCCACTTAGTGGTGGTTATGATCATATGCCTCTGAAACTCGTCAGGGTTGGGATTCTTCTGCATGTCCCAGTAACCCAATGTTAGTGGTTAGCGACCTGATCACATACCACAGGCGTGGAGTTCACTGACTTTCCACTCTACCCTGGTCAGCTCTTCATTTCCTGGTGCCCATAAGCCAGAGTTCTGAAATCATTGCTATCGCCACTAAGGAACGTTCCATTCATTCACTGTGAATCTGGAATTCTTCTGAATCTACATTCCAGGCAGGGTTTTGTTACACCACTGGTGAATGGCCAAGTTTCCCAATGCTGGTTTTCAGCGGCCTATTCACCCTCGCAGGTGTGCTTTACAACTAGCGATCCACACCACCCTGGTCAGCTCTTCATTTTCCTGTCCACATAACCTGGACTTCAGAAACCATTAGAATCTCCACTACAGAATGTTCCATTCATTCATTACCCATCTGGAATTCATCTGAATTTCCACTCCAGGCAGGCTTTCGTCACACCACTGGTGAATATCCAAGTAACCGAATGATGGTTTTCAACGGTCTGTTCACAATCGCAGGTGTGCTGTTCAACCGGCTATCCACTCCACCCAGGTCAGCTCTTCACTTTCCTGTCCACACAACCCAGACTTCAAAAAACATTGGAATCTCCACTACAGAATGTTCCATTCATTCACTGCCAATCTGGAGTTCATCGAATCTACACTACAGGCAGGCTTTTGTTACAACACTGGTGAATGTCCAAGTAACCGAATGATGGTTTTCAGCGGCTTGTGCTGTTCAATGGCTATCCACTCCACCCTGGTCAGCTCTTCATTTTCCTCTCCACACAACCCAGACATCAGAAATCATTGGAATCTCCACTACGGAATGTTCCAGTCATTCACTACGAGTCTAGAATACATTTGAATCTCCACTCTACGCAGGCCTTTGTTACAGCACTGGTGATTGACCCAGAAACTTGACATCATCTGAGTCTGCACTCTAAAATCATATATGGGTTGCTTATCTTCTTCCTATCCACACTGCTATTCTGGCACGAAAGCACAGCAGCAGGACGTTTGCGTCACGCCACCAGGCTGGCCAACCCAGTATGAGTATCAATTCCTCATACTCTCAGAGAGCTCGGGAAGCTATCGAGAGTGTCTGACCCTCGTGGCAAAGCCTAGCAAGACACCCGTGAAATATTCCATACGACTAAATTACAATCACCACAAGTCTCCAAACGAAGACGTTACTGAACCGTGCCAGCAAATGTATGTACTCCGGGAGGACTGGGAGAGTGATAGCGATCCACACTGCTGATTAGTAGACTCATCTAAAAATCCAATGTATTAGGCCTGGGTTTCTTCTCGTTCTCCAAGAAATCGAGTCAGAATGTTCCGGTCATTCACTGCGAGTCTTGAATACATTTTAATCTCCACTCTGCGCAGGCATTCGTTACATCACTGGTATGTCTACCCAAAAACTTGAAATCATCTGAATCTTCACTCGAAATTCACCCATGGGCTGCTTTTCATCTTCCTATCCACACTGCTATTCTGGCACGAAAGCACAGCAGTAGGACGTGTGCGTCACGCAGCCAGCCTGGACGATCCGGGTTCAATTCCTAGCCCTCTCAAAGAGACCCGGAAGCTTCCGAGAGTATCTGGCCCTCGCGGCAAAGCATGGCAATCCACCCGTGAAATATTTCTTATGCAAAATTACAGTCACCACAAGTCTCCAAACAAAGACGTTACTGAACCGTGCCAGCAAATCAATGAAGTCCGGGAAGACTGGTAGAGTGACCGTGATCCACACTGCTGAGTACTGAATTCATCTCAGTATCCAATGTATTAGGCCTGTGTTTCTTCTCGTTCTCCACGAAATCGAATCGAATTAAAAATCTGCCAAGTGAACATTTGCTGTCAACTCTCCCCAGGCCGGCTGTTCTGCTCCCAATCCAGCCGAACGTAGTATTCTGTTATTTAACCCAGCCACACTACCGAGCGACCTGAGTTCATCTAAATATCAACACCTACATATCTGGTTTTCATCTGCCTGTGCACTCAATTAAGCCGAAGTTTTCATCATCTTGTCCACTCTAACCAGGCCTGGTGTGCATCGACCGCTGAATCAATCGAAACCATATGGTACTCTCCCGGTCAACGCCACCCAGTTGTGGTGATGATCGTATGCCTCTAAAACTCGTCAGGGTTGGGATTCTTCTGCATGTCCCAGTAACCCAATTCTAGTTGACAGTGGCCTGTTCACAAAATGCAGGCGTGGTGTTCACCGGCTATCCACTCCACCCTGGTCAGCTCTTCATTTCCTGGTGCTATTATCCCAGAGTTTTGAAATCATTGTTATCTCCACTACAGAATGTTCCATTTATTCACTGAGAATCTGGAATTCATCTGATTCTTCTCTCCAGGAAGGCGTTCGTTACACCACTGGTGAATGTCCAAGTAACACAATGCTGTTTTTCAGCGGTCTGTTCACACTCGCAGTGGTGCTGTTTAACTGGCTATCCACTCAAACCTGGTCAGCTCTTCATTTTTCTGTCCACAGAACCCAGATTTCAGAAATCATTGGAATCTCCACTACAGAATGTTCCATTCATTCACTGCCAATCTGGAGTTCTTCGAATCTCCACTCCAGGCAGTCTTTGGTTATACCACTGGTGAATATCCAAGTAACACAATGATGGTTTTCACCCGTCTTTGCTGTTCACTGGCTATCCACTTCATCCTGGTCAGTTCTTCATTTTCCTGTCCACACAACCCAGACTTTAGAAATCATTGGAATCTCCACTACAGTATGCTCCATTCATTCACTGCCAATCTAGTGTTTATCGAGTCTCCACTATAGGCAGGATTTTGCTACACCACTGGTGAATATCCAAGTAACCCAATGCTGGTTTTCAGCATCCTGTTCAAACTCGCAGGCATGCTGTTCAACTGGCTACACACTACACCCAGGTCAGCTCTTCATTTTCCTGTCCACACAAACTGGGCTTCAAAAATCATTGGAATCTCCACTACAGAATATTCCATTCATTCACAGCCAATCTGAAGTTTATCGAATCTCCACTCCAGTCAGGCTTTCTGTTGGAGTACACGGAGCTTAGGTCTATCAGGTTGCACCCATCACAGTGCTCCTGAGTCTTTCCTATTACTTTGTTTGTCTATTACCACTTCTATGCTCTCTTCCACAACCAATTTGTAAGATCTCATCCTTCTTAGACACTGAAGCTGTACTATTAGTTTATATTGTCTTTCCCACTCCTGATGTCTTTTGAGCAGTTTATTTTAATGCAATGTCCTTTTGTATAGATAGAGGAAGACAATTAATTAATATGCTTTGTAACTTAGGAATTGATTGGCTTAGAATATTATTCTCTCCTGGGCATCTGCCTTCTCAACTTCAGCCTCACTTGCCCTCACTTCCTAGCACCCAAGGGCAGGGTCCCGATGTGGGACTGGATGGAACCAGGGCAAGCCGGTAAGTTATGTGCTACACTGGCATCGCAATGGGCCTGGCGAGGGTGCAACGATTCTTAACTATCACTTAAGAGTTTGATCATAGGAAAATGCTGTCATGATCCAAAAGTAACTATGAGACTAGGACCCTGCTGCTAGGAATAGGAAAGCTACCTGGCCTGAGCACTGGAGTCTGAGATTGAGATGTCCTTGAGAGAGCAATTCTATAAGCTCAAGGTATTTCTTCTGTGTCCATACAAAATGATTAATATTATGTATGCTTATATGTTGGTTGGACAAGGAGAGGTGGAACACTTCCTAGATGCAGTTTTCCTGTGTATCCTGACTAGCTTGCATGAGACTGAACTTTCTCCCCTTCAAACTGCCTTCAGTAAATGATTTCAGTATATTGAGGCAGTTTCTCTTATATCACAGGAACCTAGCTGGCCTTAGGTATGCAGATGCCACGTGCTAAGTCAGGCCTGATCTTTGGGATGTAGATGCCTGGCTCCAAGTTGGTTGATTTTGGAGATGTAGATTCCAAGCTCTACCAGACTTGTCTTTGTTGGGCTAATCCAAGTGCTTGTAGTTTGTAAAGGGATCACTGGCCTGCGGAAGTAAAGAAACAATGTATGTTGTGCCTCAATGTTCTTTCTGTAACTCCTTTTGATGACATCATTAAATTGCGCCCTTTAAAGGTACTATGACCTATATAAGGGAGACTTCAGGGCTCTCTGGGGAATACGTGCATCAGAGAACCTGGGAAGATGGGACTGAGGACAGAAGCTGAGAGAACAAAGGTGCACGTGCTTGAAAGATCCTGGGGCCTTCATGCCATATCTCTTCCGTGTAATAAACTGCTGCTAAACCAACCAACTTGGCCTCTGTTTCCTTCCTTCACCTGACAATCACCTTCGACCTCTCTGGAGTGGGGAAACGGCCTGAACGCAGGCCTTTTAACTTTTTTTGTGTATGTACAAACTGTACAAACTTTAGTTAAAACACTGGTAAATGTCCAAGTAATCCAATGCTGGATTTCAATGGCCTGTTCACACTCGGAAACGTGCTGTTCAACTGGCTACCCACACCAACCTGGTCAGCTCTTCCTTTTCCTGTACACACAACCCAGATATCAGGAATCTCCGCTACAGAATGTTTCACTCATTCATTGCCAATCTGGAGTTCTTCGAATCTCCACTCCAGGCAGGCTTTCGTTACACCACTGGTGAATGTCTAAGTAACCCAATGATGGTTTTTAGCTGCCTCTGCTGTTCACTGGCTATCCATTCCACCCTGATCAGTTCTTCATTTTCCTGTTCAAACAACCCAAGGATGTTTGAAAAATAATTAGAATCATTAGAATCTCCACTACAGAATGTTCCAGTCATTCACTGTGAGTCTGGAATACATTTGAATCTACACTCTACGCAGGCATTCGTTACAGCATTGGTGACTGTACCCAGAAACTTGAAATCATCTGAATCTGCACTCTAAAATCATCCATGAGTTGCTATTTATCTGCCTATCCACACTACCATTCTGGAGGGAAAACACAACAGTATGACGTGTGCGTCATGCAGGCAGCCTGGCCGAGCCGGGTTCAATTCCTCGCCCTCTCAGAGAGCACAGGAAGCTACCAAGTTTATCTGGCCCTCGTGGCAAAGCCTGGCAAGGCATCCGTGAAATATTCCATATGCCAAAATTACAGTGACCACAAGTCTCCAAATGAAGACGCTACTGAACCGCGCCAGCAAAACAATGATGTCCTGGAGGACTGGGAGAGTGACAGCGATCCACACTGCTGAGTACTGAATTCATCTCAATATCCAATGTATTAGGCCTGCGTTTCTTCTCGTTCTACACGAAATCGAGTTGAATTACAAATCTTCCAAATAAGCATTTGCTGTCAACTCTCAACAGGCCTGTTTTTCAGCTCCCTATCCAATCAAATATAGTATTCTGTTCATTAACCCTGCCACACTATCGAGCTAATCGAGTTCATCTAAATATCAACACATACATATCTGGTTTTCATCTGCCTGTGCACTCAATCAAGCCAAAGTTTTTTTCATCATGTCCACTCTAACCAGGCCTGGTGTTCATCGACTTCTGAATCAATCGAAACCATATGGTACTCTCCTGGTCAACGCTACCCAGGGGTGGTGATGATCGTATGCCTCTAAAAATCATCAGGGTTGGGATTCTTCTGCATGTCCCAGTACCCCAATGTTAGTGGTCAGCGGCCTGTTGACAAAATGCAGGCGTGGTGTTCACTGGCTATCCACTACACCCTGGTCAGCTCTTCATGCCCTGGTGCTCAAAACCCAGAGTTCTGAAAACATTGGTATCTCCACTACAGAATGTCCCATTCATTCACTGCGAATTTGAAATTCACCCGAGTTTTGACTCCAGGCAGGCTTTCGTTACACCACTGGTGAATATTAAAATAACCCAATGCGTGTTTCAGAGGCCAGTTCACACTCGCAGGCGTGCTGCTCAACTGGGTATCCACTCAACCCTGGTCAGCTCTTCATTTTCCTGTACACACAACCTAGACTTCAGAAACCATTAGAATATCTACTACAGAATGTTCCATTCATTCACTGTCAATCTGGAATTCATCGAATCTCCACTCTAGGCAGGCTTTCGTTACACCACTGGTGAATATTCAAGTAACCCAAAGCTGGTTTTCAGAGGCCTGTTCACACTCGCAGGCGTGCTCTTCAGTGGCTACCCAGTCCACCCTGGTCAGCTCATCATTTCCTTGTCCCAATAACCCAGAGTTCTGAAATCATTGGTATCTCCAATACAGAATGTTCCACTCAATCATTGCCAATATGGAATTCATCGAATCTCCCTCCAGGCAGGCTTTCTTTACACCACTGGTGAATATAAAAGTAACCCAATGATGGTTTTAAGCGGCTTTTCACACTCGCAGGCGTGATGTTCAACTGGCAATCCACTCCAACCTGGTCAGCTCTCCATTTTCCTGTCCACACAACCCAAATTTCAGAAATCATTGGAATCTCCACTATAGAATGTTCCATTCATTCACTGCCAATCTGGAGTTATTCGAATATCCACTTCAGGCAGGCTGTCGTTACACCACTGGTGAAAATCCAAGTAACCCAATGATGGTCTTCAGTGGCCTGTGCTGATCACTGGCTATCCACTCCACCCTGCTCAGCTCTTCATTTTCCTGTCCACACAACCCAGACATCAGAAATCATTGGAATCTCCACTACAGTATGTTCCGGTCATTCACTGAGGGTCTGGAATACACCTGAATCTCCACTCTACGCAGGCATTCGTTACAACCCTGGTATGTCTACCAAGAAACTTGAAATCATCTCAATCTGTACTCTAAAATCATCCATGGGCTGCTTTTCATCTTCCTATTCACATTGCCATTCTGGGGCAAAAGCACAACAGTAGGATGTGTGCGTCCAGCATCCAGCCTGGCAGAGCCGCGTTCAATTCCCCCCCCCCCCCCCATTCAGAGAGCCCGGGAAGCTAACGAGAGTATCTGACCCTCGTGGCAAAGCCTGGCAAGACACCCGTGAAATATTCCATATGCCAAAGTTACAGTCACCACAAATCTCCAAAAGAAGATGCTACTGAACCGTGCCAGCAAATCAATGATGTTCGGGAACACTGGGAGAGTGAAAGCGATCCACACTGCTGAGTAGTGAATTCATCTCAATATCCAATGTATTAGGTCTGCGTTTCTTCTCATAATCCACGAAATCGAGTTGAATTAGAAATCTGGCAATTGATCATTTGCTGTCAACTCTCCCCAGGCCTGCCATTCAGCTCCCTATCCAGTCGAATATAGTATTCTTTTCATGAACCCTGCCACACTACCCCGCTACCTGAGTTCATCTAAATATCAACACCTACATATCTGGTTTTCATCTGCCTGTGCACTCAATCAAGCCGAAGTTTTAATCATCCCGTTGACTTTACCCAGGCCTATTGTGCATGAACTTCTGAATCAATTGAAAGCATATGGTACTCTCCCGGTGAACGCCACCCAGTGGTGGTGAAGATCGTATGACTCTTTAACTCCTCAGGGTTGAAATTCTTCGGGATGTCCCAGTAACCCAATGCTAGTGGTCAGCGGCCTGTTCACATACTGCAGTCGTGGTGTTCACTGGATATCCGCGCCACCCTGGTCAGCTCTTCATTTCCTGGAGCCCATACCCCAGTGTTCTGAAATATTTGGTATCTCCACTACAGAATTTTCCATTCATTTACCCCGAATCTGGAATTCATCTGAATCTCCACTCCAGGCAGGCTTTTGATACACCACTGTTGAATCTCCTAGTAACACAATGCAGGTTTTCAGCGGCCTGTTCACACTCCCAGGCGTCCTATTCAACTGGCTATCCACTACACCCTCATCAGCTCTTCATTTTCCTGTCCACACAACCCAGACTCCAGAAATCATTGGAATCTCCACTACAGAATGTTCCATTCATTCAATGCCAATCTGGAGATTATTGAATCTCCACTCCAGGCACGATTAAGCTACACCACTGGTGAATGTCCAAGTAACTCAATGCTGCTTTTCAGCGTCGTATTCACACTCGCACACGTGCTGTTCAACTGGCTATCCACTCAACTCTGATCATCACTTCATTTTCCTCTCCCCACAACCCAGACTTCAGAAATCATTGGAATCTCTACTACAGAATGTTCCATTCATACACTGCTAATCTGGAATTCATCTGAATCTCCAGTCTATGCAGGCTTTCCTTATACCAGTGGTGAATGTCCAAGTAACCCAATGCTGGTTTTCAGCATCTTGTTCACACTCGCAGGCGTGCTCTTCAACTGGCTATCCACTCCACCCTGTTCAGCTCTTCAATTTCCTGTGCACAAAACCGTGACTTCAGAAACCATTGCAATCTCCACTACAGAATTTTCCATTCATTCACTGCCAATCTGGAATTCATCGAATCTCCACTGGAGGCAGGCTTTCGTTACAACACTGGTGAATATTCAAGTAACCCAATGCTGGTTTTGAGCGTCCTTTTCACACTCCCAGGCGTGCTGTTCAACTGGCTATCCACTGCAGGCTGGCCAGCTCTTCATATTCCTGTCCACACAAACAAGACGTCAGAAATTATTTGAATCCACTCTACAAAATGTTCCATTCATTCACTGACAATCTGGTGTTCATCGATTCTCTACTCACGACAGGCTGTCGTTACACCACTGGTGAATGTCCAAGTAAGCCAATGATGGTTTTCAGCGGCCTATGCTGATTACTGGCTATCCACTCCAACCTGGTCAGCTCTTCATTTTCCTGTCCACACAACCCAGACACCAGAAATCATTGGAATCTCCATTGCAGAATATTCCGGTCATTCACTGCGATTCTGGAATACATTGAATATCCATTTTACGCAGGCATTCGTAAGAGCACTGGTGCGTCAACCCAGAAATATGAAGTCATCTGAATCTGATCTCTAAAATCATCCATGGGCTGCTTTTCATCTTCCTATCCACACTGCGATTCTGGCGCGAAAGCACAGCAGTAGGATGAGTGCGTCAAGCAGCCATCCTTGCCGAGCCGGGTTCAATTCCTCTCCCTCTCAGAGTGCCCGGCAAGCTACCTAGAGTATCTGGCGCTTGTAGCACATCCTGGCAATACACCCGTGAAATATTCTATATGCCAAAATTACAGTCAACACAAATCTCCAAAAGAAGACGCTACTGAACCGTGCCAGTAAATCAATGATGTCTGGGAGGACTGGGAGAGTTAAAGCGATCCACACTGCTGAGTAATGAATTCATCTCAATATCCAATGGATTAGGCCTGTGTTTTTTCTCGTTTTCCACGGAATCGAGTCGAATTAGGAATCTGACAATTGAGCATTTGCTTTCAACTCTCCCCAGGCCTGCTGTTCTGCTCCCTGTCCAGTCGAATATATTATTCTGTTCATGAACCCTGCCACACTACCGAGCGACCTGAATTCATTTAAATATTAACAGCTACATATCTGGTTTTCATCTGCCTGTGCATTCAATCAAGCCGAAGTTTTAATCATCCCGTCACCTTTACCCAGGCCTA
Organism: Sorex fumeus; assembly: GCF_029834395.1. Taxonomy (NCBI): domain Eukaryota; kingdom Metazoa; phylum Chordata; class Mammalia; order Eulipotyphla; family Soricidae; genus Sorex; species Sorex fumeus. The sequence continues at coordinate 1,446,224 of NW_026606140.1, read as the reverse complement.
TTGTGCATCGACTTCTGAATCAATTGAAACCATATGGTACTCTGCTGGTGAACGCCACCCAGTGGTGGTGAAGATCGTATGCCTCTAAAACTCGTCTGGGTTGGAATTCTTCTGCATGTCCCAGTAACCCAATGCTAGGGGTCAGCGGACACTGCAGGCATGGTGTTCACTGGATATCCACTCCACCCTGGTCAGCTCTTCATTTCCTGGTGCCCATAACCCATTTTTCTTTGTCCAAGTACATGTCCAAGTAATACATGTCCAAGTAACACAATGCTGGTTTTCAACTTCGTGTTCACACTCGCAGGCGTGCTGTTCAAATGGCTAGCAACTCAACCCTGGCCAGCACTTTATTTTCCTGTCCACACAACTCAGATTTCAGAAATGTTTGGAATCTCCACTACAGAATGTTCCGTTCATTCATAGCAAATCTGGAATTCATCTTCACTCCAGGCAGGCTTTCATTACACCACTGGTAAATGTCCAAGTAAACAAATGCTGCTTTCCAGCGTCCTGTTCACACTCGCAAGCGTGCTGTTCAACTGGCTATCCACTCCACCGTGTTCAGCTCTTTCATTTCCTGTCCACACAAACCAGACTTCAGAAATCATTGGAATCTCCACTTCACAATGTTGCATTCGCTCACTGACAATCTGGAGATCATCGAATCTCCACTCCAGGCAGGCTTTCGTTACACCACTGCTGAATGTCCAAGTAACCCAATGCTGGGTTTCAGAGGCCTTTTCACACACGAAGGCATACGGTTCAGCTGGCTATCCACTGAACCCTGGACAGCTCTTCATTTTTCTTTCCACAAAACACAGTTTTCAGAAATCATTAGAATCTCCACTACAGAATGTTCCATTCATTAACTGTAATCTTGAGATCATCAAATCTCCACTCCAGGCAGGCTTTCTTTAAACCACTGCTGAATGTCCAAGTAACACAATGCTGGTTTTCAGCGTCCTGTTCAAACTCGCAGGCGTGCTGTTCAACTTCTATCCACTGAACCCTGGTCAGCTCTTCATTTTCGTGTCCACACAACGTAGATTTCAGAAATCTTTGGAATCTCTAATACAGAATGTTCCATTCATTCACTGAGAATCTGGAATTCATCTGAATCTCCACTCCAGACAGGCTTTCGTTATACTGCTGTTGAATGTCCAAGTAACCCAATGCTGGTGTTCAGTGTCCTGTTCACAATCGCATGCATGCTGTTCAACTGGTTATCCACTCCACAGTGGTCATGTCTTTCTTTTCCTGTCCACACAGCCCAGACTTCAGAAACCATTGGAATCTCCACTACAGAATGTTCCATTCAGTAACTGTCAATCTGGAATTCATGGAATTTCCATACCAGGCTGGCTTTCGTTACACCACTGGTCAATGTCCAAGTAACCCAATGCAGGTTTTAAGCGTTGTTTTCACACTCACAGGGTTATGTTCAACGGGTTATCCACTCCACCCTGGTCAGCTCTTCTCTTTTCATATCCACACAACACAGACTTCAGAAATCATAGGAATCTCCACTATAGAATGTTCAATTCTTTCACTGCCATTCTGGAGTTCTTTGAATCTCCACTCCAGGCAGGCTTTCGTTATACCACTGGTGAATGTCCAAGTCACCCAATGCTGATTTTCAGAGTCCTGTTCACACTCACAGGCCTGCTGTTCAACTGGCTATACACTCCAACCTGGTCAGCTCTTCATATTCCTGTTCACATAACGTAGACTTCAGAAAACATTGGAATCTCCCCTAGAGAATGTTCCATTCATTCACTGCCAATCTGGAATTCATCGGTGTCTCCACTACAGGTAGGCTTTCGTTACACCACTGGTGAATATCCTAGTAACCCAATGCTGGTTTTCAGTGTCCTCTTCACACTCGCCAGCGTGCTGTTCAATTGGCTATCCGCTGAACCCTGGTGAGCTCTTCCTTTTCCAGTCCACACAAAACAGACTTCAGAAATCATTGGAATCTCCAATACAGGATGTTCCATTCATTCACGGCCAATCTGGAGTTCTTCGAATCTCCACTCTTGAAAGGCATTAGTTACACCACTGGTGAATGTCCAAGTAACGCAATCATGGTTATCAGAGCCCTGTTCACATTCGCAGGCATGCTGTTCAACTGGTTATTCACTCATATCTGGTCAGCTCTTCATTTTCCTGTCCACATAAACCAGACTTCAGAAACCTTTAGAAACTCCACTACAAATGCTCCATTCATTCACTGATTATCTGGAATTCATCTGAATCTCCACTCCAGTCAGGCTTTCGTTACACAACTGCTGAATATACAAGTAACCCAATGCTGGTTTTCAGTGGCCCTTTCACACTAGCAGGCCTGCTGTTCAACTGACTATACACTCTAAACTGGTCTGCACTTTATTTTCCTGTCCACACAACCCAGATCTCAGAAATCATTGTAATCTCCACTACAGAATGTTCCATTCATTCACTCCCAATCTGGATTCATCTGAATCTGCACTCCAGGCAGGCTTTCGTTACACCACTGGTGAATGTTCAAGTAACACAATGCTGGTTTTCAGCGACCTTTTCCCACTCGTATTCGTGCTGTTCAACTTGCTATCCTCTGAACCCTGGTCAGCTTTTCATTTTCATGTTCACACAACCCAGGCTTCAGAAATCATTGGAATCTCCACTACAGAATATTCCATTCATTCACTCCGAATCTGTAATTCATCGACTTTCCACACAAGGCCGGATTTTGTTACACCACTGGTGAATATCCATGTAAAACAGTGCTGATTTTCAGCAGCGTGTTCAAACTAGCAGGCCTGCTGTTCAACTGGTTATACACTCCAACCTGATCAGCTCTACGTATTACTGTCATCATAACGTAGACTTCAGAAAACATTACAATCTCCACTACAGAATGTTCCATTCATTCAGTGCCAATCTGGAGTTCATCGAATCTCCACTCCAGGCAGGCTTTCATAATACCATTGGTGAATGTCCAAGTAACGCAATGCTGGTCTTCAGCGTCCTGTTCACAGTCGCAGGCGTGCTGTTCAGCTGGCTATCCACTCCAACATGGTCAGCTCTTCATATTCCTGTGATCATAACGTAGACTTCAGAAAACATTAGAATCTCCCCTACAGAATGTTCCATTCGTTCAGTGTCAATCTCGAGTTCATCGAATCTCCACTACAGGCAGGCTTTCGTTACACCACTGCTGAATATCCAAGTAACGCAATTCTGGTTTTCAGCGTCCTGTGCACAGTCGCAGGCCTAATGTTCAACTGGCTACCCCCTCCACAGTGATCAACCCTTTCATTTCCTGTCCAAACAACCCATACTTCAGAAATCATTGGAATCTCCACTACTGAATGTTCCTTTCATTCACTGCCAATTGGAGATCATTGAATCTCCACTCCACGAACAATTTCGTTACACCACTGCTGAATGTCCATGTAAACCAATGCTGGTTTTCAGAGGCCTGTTCAAACTCACAGGACTGATTTTCAACTGGCTATCCACTCTAACCCGGTCTGCAATTCGTTTTCCTGTCAACAAAACCCAGGTGTCAGAAATCATTGGAATCTCCTCTACAGAATGTTCCATTCATTCACTGCGAATCTGGAATTCTTCCGAATCTCGACTCCAGGAATGCTTTCGGTACACCACTATTGAATGTCCAATTAAAACAATGCTGGTTTTCAGGATCCTGTTCACACTCGCAGGAGTGCTCTTCAAGTGGCTATCCACTGGAACCTGGTGAGCTCTTCTTTTTCCTGTCAACACAACCCAGACTTCAGAAATCATTGGAATTTCCAGTACATAATTTTCCATTCATTCACTGCCAATCTGGAATTCATTGAATCTCCACTCCAGGCAGGATTTCCTTACACCACTGAATATTCAAGTACCCAATGCTGGTTTTAAGCAGCCTGTTCATAGTCACAGGCCTGCTGTTCAACTGGCTATGCAATCCAACGTAGTCAGCCCTTCATTTTCTTGTCCACACAGCGTCGACTTCAGAATCCATTGGAATCTCCACTACAGAATGTTTCATTACATCACTGCCAATCTGGAATTCAACGAATCTCCAGTCCAGGCAGGATTTCGTTAAAACACTGGTGAATATCCAAGTAACACAATGCTGGTTTCAGCAGCCTGTTCAAAGTCGCAAGCGTGCTGTTCAACTGCCTATCTACTCCAACCTGGTCAGCTCTTCATTTTCCTGTACACACAACGTAGAATTCAGAAACCATTAGAATCTCCACTACAGAATGATCCATTCATTCACTGGAATCTGTAGTTCATCTGAATCTCCACTCAAGGCAGGCTTTCGTTATGTACTGTTGAATGTCCAAGTTACACAGGGCTGGTTTTCAGTGTCCTGTTCACACTAGCAGATGTGCTATTCAAGTGGCTATACACTGAAAACCTGGTCAGCTCTACTTTTTCCTTTCAACACAACCCAGACTTCAGAAATCATTAGATTGTCCACTACAGAATGTTCCATTCATTCACTGCCAATCTGGAGTTCTACGAATATCCACTCCAAGCATTCTTTCGTTACACCTCTGCTGAATGTCCAAGTAACCCAATACTGCCTTTCAGTGGCCTGTTCATTCTCACAGGCGTGCTGTTCAAATGGTAAACCACTCAACCATGGTCAGCTCTTCATTTTTTTGTCCACACAACAAAGAATTCAGAAACCATTTGTATCTCCACTACAGAATGTTCCATTCATTCACTGGAATCTGAAATTCATCTGAATCTCCACTCAAGGCAGGCTTTCGTTAAGTACTGTAGAATATCCAAGTTACACAGTGCTGGTTTTCAGCGTCCTGCTCACATTCGGAGACGTGCTATTCAAGTGGCTATACAATGAATACCTGGTCAGCTCTACTTTTTCCTGTCAACACAACCCAGACTTCAGAAATCATTGGAATGTCCACTACAGAATGTTTCATTCATTCAATGCCAATCTGGAGTTCTACGAATATCCACTCCAAGCAGTCTATCCTTACACCTCTGTTGAATGTCCAAGTAACACAATGCTGATTTTCAGTGGCCTGTTCATACTCGCAGGCGTGCTGTTCAAATGGTAAACCACTAAACCATGGTCAGCTCTACATTTTCCTGTCCCCGCAACGTAGAATTCAGAAACCATTAGAATTTCCACTACAGAATGTTCCATTCATTCACTGCCAATCTGGAATTCAGCGAATCTCCACTCCAGCCAGGCTTTCGTTACACCAATGGTGAATGTCCATTTAACCCAATGCTTGTTTCAGCGTCCTGTTCATACTCGCAGGTGTGCTGTTCAACTGGCCATCCACTCAAACATGCTAAGCTCTATGCTTTCCTTTCCACAATACCCGAACTTCAGAAATCATTGGAATCTCCACTACAGAATATTCCATTAATAAAATGCCAATCTGGAGATCATCGAATCTACACTCGAGGCAGGCTTTCGTTACACCACTGATGAATGTCCAAGTAACCCAATGCTGGTTTTCAAAGGCCTGTTCACACTCACAGGCGTGCTGTTCTACAGGCTATCCACTCCACCCTGGTCAGCTCTTCATTTTTCTGTTGTCCTCACAACGTAGAATTCAGAAACCATTGGAATTTCCACTACAGAAGGTTCCATTCATTCACGGCCAATCTGGAATTCATCGAATCTCCACTCCAGCAGGCTTTCGTTACACCACTGGTGAATATACAAGTAAACCGATGTTGGATTTCAGCAGCCTGTTCACAGTCGCAGGCGTGCTGTTCAGCTGTCTATCCACCTCAACCTGGTCAGCTCTTCATTTTCCTGTACACACAACGTAGAATTCAGAAAACAGAATCTGGAATTCATGTGAATCTCCACTCCAGGCAAGCTTTCATCACACCACTGGTGAATGTCCAAGTAACCCATTGTTGGTTTTCTGCGTCCCGTTCACAGTCGCAGGCGTGATGTTCAGCTGGCTATCCATTGCAACCTGGTCAGTTCTTCATATTCCTGTCATCATAACATAAGCTACAGAAAACATTAAAATCTCCACTACAGAATGTTCCATTCATTCACTTCCAATCAGGAATTCATCGAATCTCCACTGCAAGCAGGCTTTCTTTACACCACAGGTGAATATCCAAGTAACCCAATGCTGGTTTTCAGTGGCCTGTTCACAGTTCCAGGATTACTATTCAACTGGCTATGCACTCCAACTTGGTCAGCACTTCAATTTCCTGTCCACACAACCTAGGCTTCAGAAATCATTGGAATCTCCACTACAGAATATTCCATTCTTTCAGTGCCAATCTGTAATTCTTCAGAATCTCCACTCCATTCAAGCTTTCGTTACATCACTGATGAATATCCAAGTAACGCAATTCTGGTTTTCAGCGTCCTGTTCACAGTCGAAAGCCTGTTGTTCAACTGGCTATCCACTCCACAGTGGACAGCTCTTTCATTTTCTGTCCACACTACCCAGACTTCAGAAATCATTGGAATCTCCACTACTGAATGTTCCTTTCATTCACTGCCAATTGGACATCATAGAATCTCCAATCCAGGCAGACTTTCGTTACACCACTGCTGAATGTCCAAGTAACCCAATGCTGGTTTTCAGAGGGCTGTTCAAACTCGCAGGCTATCCAATGAACTTTGAAGATCACTGAATTACCACCCCAGTCAGGCTTTCGTTACAACACTGCTGAATGTACAATAACCCAATGCTGGTTTTCAGAGTCCTGTTCACACTCGCAGGCGTGCTGTTCAAATGGCAAACCACTCAACCAAGGTCAGCTCTTCATTTTCTTGTCCACACCAACCAGACTTCAGAAATCATTGGAATCTTCACTGGTGAATGTTCCATTTATTCACTGCCAATTTGGAACTCTTCGAATCTCCTCTCCAGGCAGGCTTTCGTTACACCACTGCTGAATGTCCATGTAAACCAATGCTGGTTTTCTATGGCTTGTTCACAATCGCAGGCGTGCTGTTGAAATGGCAAACTACTCAACAATCGTCAGCTCTTCAATTTCGTGTCCACACAGCCCAGACTTCAGAAATCATTGGAATCTTCACTACAGAATGTTCCATTCATTCACTGTCAATCTGAAATTCATCGAATATCCAATCCAGGTAAGATTTCTTTACACCACTGCTGAATATCCAAGTAACCCAATGCTGGATTTCAGCAGCCTGTTCAAACTCGCAGGCCTGCTGTTCAACTGGCTATCTACTCTAAACTGGTATGCTCTTCATTTTCCTGTCCACACAACGCAGACTTCAAAAATCAATGGAATTTCCACTTCAGAATGTTCCATTTATTCAATGCCAATCTAGAATTCATCGAATCTCCACTCCAGGTAGGGTTTCCTTACACCACTGGTGAATATTCAAGTAATCCAATGCTGGTTTTCAGCGGCATGTTCACAGTCGCAGGCGTGCTGTTCAACTGGCTATGCACTACAAACTGATCAGCCCTTCATGTTCCTGTGCACACAACACAGGCTTCAGCAATTATTGGAATCTCCAGTACAGAATGTCCTATTCATTCACTGCCAATCTGGAGATCATCAAATCTCCACTACAGATTGGTTTTCATTACACCACTGCTGAATGTTCAAGTAACCCACTGCTGGTTTTCAGCGGAGTGATCACAATCGCAGGCGTTCTGTTCAACTGGCTCGCTAGTCAACCCTGATCAGCTCTTCATATTCCTGTTCACACAACCCAGACTTCAGAAATCACTGGAATTTCCACTGCTGAATATTCATATAACAAAATGCTGGTGTTCAACTTCCTGTTCACACCTGCAGGCGTGCTGTACAACTGGCTTTCCACTCCACAGTGGTAAGCTCTTTCATTTCCTGTCCACACAAACCGGACTTCAGAAATCATTGGAATCTCCACTACCGAATGTTCCATTCATTCAGTGCGAATCTGGAATACATCTGAATCTCCACTCCAGGCAGGCTTTTGCTACACCACTGCAGAATGTCCAAGTAACCCAATGTTGGTTTTCAGAGTCCTGTTCTTACTCGCAGGCTTGCTGATCAACTGGCTATCCACTACACAGTGGTCAGCTCTTCATTTACATATCCACAGAACCCAGACTTCAGAAATTATTGGAATCTCCACTAAAGAATGTTCCGTTCATTCACTGACAGTCTGCAATTCATAGAATCTCCAATCGAGGCTGGATTTCATTACACCACTGGTGAATATCCAAGTACCCCAATGCTGGATTTCAGCGGCCTGTTCACACTTGCAGGCGTGCTGTTCAACTGGCTATCCACACAACGCTGGTCAGCTCTTCATTTTCCTAAAGACATAACCCAGACTTCAAAAATCATTGGAATCACCAGTAAAGGATGTTCCATTCATTCACTGCAAGTCTCGAACTATCGAATCTCCAGTCCAGGCACACTTTCGTTACACCACTGCTGAATGTCCAAGATACCCAATGCTGGTTTTTTAGTTGCCTTTTCATACTCGCAGGCGTGCTGTTCGACAGGCTATCCACTGAACCCTGGTAAGCTCTTCATTTTCCTATCCACACAACCAAGACTTCAGAAATCATTGGAATTTCAACTACAGAATATTCCATTCTTTCAATGGCAATCTGGAATTCATCGAATCCCCACTCCAGGGTGGCTTTCGTTAGACCACTGCTGAATGTCCAAGTAACCAAATACTGGTTTTCAGCATCCTGTTCGCACTCGCCAGAGTGCTGTTCAACTGGCTATCCACTCCACAGTGGTCAGCTCTGTCATTTCCTGTCCACACAGCCCAGAATTCAGAAATCATTGGAATCTCCACTACAGAATGTTACATTCATTCACTGCCATCGAATCTACACTGTAGGCAGGCTTTCGTTACACCACTGCTGAATGTCCAGGTAATCCAATGCTGCTTTCCAGAGGCCTGTTCAAACTCCTATGCCTGCTGTTCAACTATCTATCCACTCTAACCTGGTCTGGTCTTCATTTTCCTGGCCACACACCCCTGATTTCAGAAATCATTGGAATTTCCACTACAGGATGTTCCATTCATTCACTGCGAATCTGGAATTCATCTGAATCTCCACTCCAGGAAGGCTTTCGTCACACCACTGCTGAATGTCCAAGTAAAACTATGCTGGTTTTCAGCGTCCGGTACACATTCGCAGGTTTACTATTCAACTGGCTATCCACTCCAACCTGTTCAGCTCTTCAATTTCTTGTCCACACAACCCAGCCGTCAGAAATTATTGGAATCTCCACTACAGAATGTGCCATACATTCACTGCCAACCTGGAGTTCTTCGAATATCCACTCCAGGCAGCCTTTCGTTACACCAAAGGTGAATGTCTAAGTAACCCACTTCTGGTGTACAGCCTCCTGTTTATACTCGCAGGCGCGCTCTTCAACTGTCTATCCACACCAACCTGGTCAGCTCTTCATTTTCTGTCCACACAAGACAGATTTCAGAAATAATTGGAATGTCCACTACAGAATGTTACATTCATTAACTGTGAATCTGGAATTCATCTGAAAGTCCACTCCATGCAGTTTTTGTTACACCACTGGTGAATGTCCCAGTAACACAATGCCGGTTTTCAGAGTTCTGTTCACACTTGCAGGCGTGCTGTTTAACTGGCTATCCACACACACCTGGTCAGCTCTTCATTTTCCTACACTCATAATCTAGACTTCAGAAACCATTAGAATCTCCACTACAAAATGTACCATTCATTCACTGCCAATCTGGAATACATCAAATCTCCACTCTAGGCAGGCTTTCGTTACACCATTGGTGAATATCCAAGTAACCCAATACTGTATTCAGTGTACTGTTCACACTCGCATGCGTGCTGTTAAACTGGATATCCACTCCACAGTGGTCAGCTCTTCATTTTCCTGTCCACACAAGCCAGACTTCAGAAATCATTGGAATCTCCACTACAGAATGTTCCATTCATTCACTGCGAATCTGGAATTCTTCTGAATCTCCACTCCAGTCAGGCTTTCGTTACACCAGTGTTGAATGTCCAAGTATACCATTGCTGGTTTTCAGTGTCCTGTTCGCAGTCACAGGCGTGCAGTTCAACTGGCTATCCACTCCACAGTGGTCATGTCTTTCTTTGCCTGCCACAACAACCCAGACATCAGAAATAATTGGAATCTCCACTACAGACTGTTCCATTCATTCAATGCCAATCTGGAGATCATCGAATCTTCACTCCCTGCAGGCATTCGTTATACCACTACTGAATGTCCAATTAACCCTATACTGGATTTCAGAGGCCTGTTCAAATTCGCAGACCTGTGGTTCAACTGGCTATCCACTCTAACCTGGTCTGCTCCTCTTTTTCCTGTCCACGCAATCCAGAATTCAGAAATCATTGGAATCTCCGCTACAGAATGTTCCATTCATTCACTGCCAATCAGGACTTCTTTGAATCTCCACTCCAGGTAGCCTTTCGTTACACCAATGGTGAATGTCCTTGTAACCCACTGCTGGTGTTCAGAGTCCTGTTCACACTCGCAGGTGTGATGTTCAACTGGTTATCCACTCAATCCTGGTCAGCTTTCATTTTCCTATACACGTAACCCACACTTCAGAAACCAGTAGAATCTTCACTACATAATGTCCCATTCATTCACTGCCAATCTGGAATTCATCGAATCTCAACTCCAGGCAGGCTTTTGTTACACTACCGGTAAATATACAAATAACACAATGTTGGTTTTCAGCGGCCTGTGCACATTCGCAGGCTTGCTGCTCAACTTCTATCCTCTCCAACCTGGTCAGCTCATTCTTTTCCTGTTCACCCAACCCAGACTTCTGAAATCATTGGAATCTCCACTACAGAATGTACCATTCATTCACTTCGAATCTGGAATTTAAATAAAACTCCACTCCATGCAGGATTTGTTACACCACTGGTGAATTTCCAAGTCACCCAGTGCAGGTTTTCAAAGTCCTAGTCACACTCGCAGGCCTGCTGTTCAAATGGCTGTCCACTCCACCGTGGTCACGTCTTTTTTTTCCTGTCCACATAACACAGACGTCAAAAATCATTGGAATCTCCACTACAGAATGTTCCATTCATTCACTGCGAATCTGGAATTTATCTGAATCTCCACTCCATTTAGGCTTTCTTTACACCACTGGTAAATGTCCAAGTTACCCAATGCTGGTTTTCAGCGTCCTGTTCACACTCGTCGTCGTGTTGTTCAACTGGCTAACCACTCCATAGTGATCATGTCTTTCTTTTCCTGTCCACACAACCCAAACTTCAGAAATCATTGGAATCTCCATTACAAAATGTTCCATTCATTCACTACTAATCTGGAATTCATCGAATCTCCACTCCAGGCAGGTTTTTGTTACACCACTTTTTAATGTCCAAGTAACACAATGCTGATTTTCTGCATATTGTACACACTCGCAGGTGTGCTGTTCAACTGGCTATGCCCTGAACCCTAGTCAGCTCTTCATTTTCCTCTCCACACATCCCAGATTTCAGAAATCATTGGAATTTTCAGTACCGAATGTTCCATTCATTAACTTCCAATAAGCAATTCATCAAATCTCCACACCAGGCAGGATTTTGTTACACCAATGGTGAATATCCAAGTAAATCAATTCTGGTTATCAGCAGCCTGTTCAAACTTGCAGGCCTGCTGTGCAACTGGCTTTTCACTCTAAACTGGTCTGCTATTTATTTTCCTGTCCACACAATCCAGACTTCAGAAGTCATTGCAATCTCCATTACAGAATGTCCCATTCATTCACTGAGAATCTGGAATTTATCTGAATCTCCACTCCAGGTAGGCTTTCGTTACACCACTGGTGAATGTCCAAGTAACCCCATGCTGGTGTTCAGCGGCCTGTTCACACTCCCAGTCGTGCTTTTCACTGGCAAACAGGTCCACCCTGGTTAGAATTTCATTTCCCTGTCCACAACATCCAGATATCAGAAATCATTGGAATCTCCACTACAGAATGTTCCCGTCTTTCACTGCGAGTCTGGAATACATCTGAATCTACACTCTACGCAGGCATTCGTTACACCCTGGTGAGTCTACTCAGAAACTTGAAATCATCTCAATCTGCAATCTAAAATCATCCATGGGCTGCTTTTTATCTTCCTATCCACATTGCCATTCTGGCGCGAAAGCACAACAGTAAGACGTGTGCCTCACTCAGCCAGTCTGGCCGAGCCTGTTTCAATTCCTCGCCCTCTCAGAAAGCCCGGGAAGCTACCGAGAGTATCTGGCCCTCGCGCAACGCCTGGCAGACACCCGTGAAATATTCCTTATTGCAAAATTACAGTCACCACAAGTCTCCAAACAAAGACGTTACTGAACTTCGCCAGCAAATCAATGAAGTCCAGGAGGACTGGGAGGGTGACAGTGATCCAAACTGCTGAGTAGTGAATTCATCTCAATTATCCAATGTATTCGGCCTGCATTTCTTGTCGTTCTCCAGGAAATTGGGTCGAATTAGAAATCTGACAAGTGAGCATTTGCTCTAATCTCTTGTAGAGCCCGGCAAGCTACCGAGAGTTTCTCACCCGCACGGCAGAGACTGGCAAGCTCCCCATGACGTATTCCATATGCCAGACACAGTAATAACAAAGTCTCCAATGGAGACGTTACCGGGCCCGCTCGAGCAAATCGATGAACAACTGGAGGGCCTTCACCTTTACCTCCCCAGGCCTGCTGTTCAGCTCCCTGTCCAGTCGAATATAATATTCTGTTCATTAAAGCTGCCACATTAACGAGCGACCTGAGTACATCTAAATATCAACAGCTACATATCTGGTTTTCATCTGCCTGTGCATTCCATCAAGCTGAAGTTTTCATCATCCCATCCACTCTACCCAGGCCTGGTGTGCATCGACCTAGAAATCAATATTAACCATATGGTACTCTCCCGTTCAACGCCACCCAGTACTGGTGATGATCGTATTCCTCTAAAACTAATCAGGGCTGGAATTCTTCTGCATGTTCCAATAACCCAATGCTGGTGGTCAGCGGCCTGTGCACATACCGCAGGCGCCGTGTTCACTGGCTATCCACTTCACCTTGGTCAGCTCTTCATTTCCTGGTGCCCAGAACCCAGAGTTCTGAAGTCATTGGAATCTCCACTACAGAATGCTCCACTCATTCACTGTGAATCTGGAATTCATCTGAATCTCCACTCCAGGCAGGCTTCCATAACACAACTGGTGAATGTCCAAGTAACCCAATTCTGGTTTTCAGTGGCCTCTTCACACTCGCAGGTCTGCTGTTTAGCTGGGTATCCAATCCACCCTTCTCATGTCTTAATTTCCTGGTGCTCATAATCCAGAGTTCTTAAATCATTGGTATCTCCAATACAAAATGTTCCATTAATTCACTGCCAATCGGGAATTCATCTGAATCTTGACTCCGGGCAGGCATTCGTTACACCACTGGTGAATGTCCAAGTAACCCAATGTTGGTTTTCAGCGGTCTGATCACACTCACAGTCATGCTGTTCAATTGGCTATCCACTCAACCCTGGTCAGCTCTTTATTTTTCTGTCCACACATCCCAGACATGAGAAATCATTGAAATCTCCCCTACAGAAATGTTCCACTGATTCACAGCGAATTTGAAATTCATCTGAATTTCCACTCCAGGTAGGCTTTCGTTACACCACTGGTGAATGTCCAAGTAACCCAATGCTGGTTTTCTGTGTCCTGTTCACATTCGGAGCTGTGCTGTTCCCTGGCTATACACTGCACCCTGGTCAGCTCTTCATTTTCATGTCCACAGAAACCAGACATCAGAAATCATTAGAATCTCCACTACCGAATGTTCCGGTCATTCACTGTGAGTCTGGAATACATCTGAATCGCCACTCTACGCAGACTTCCGTTACACCACTGGTGAGTCTAACCTGAAACGGTAAATTATCTGAATCTGCACTGTAAAGTCATCCATGGGCTGCTTTTCATCTTCCTATTCACACTGCCATTCTGGCGCGAAAGGACAGCAGTAGGATGTGTGCCTCCTGCAGCCAGGCTGGCCGAGCCGGGTTCAATTCCTCGCACTCTCAGAGAGTCTGAGGGGCTACCGAGAGTATCTGGCCCTCGGGGCAAAGCCTGGCAAGCCACCTGGGAAACATACCATATGCCGAAATTACAGTCACCACAGGTCTCCAAACGCAGACATAACTGAACTGCGCCAGCAAATCAATGAAGTCCGGGAGGACTGGGAGAGTGACAGTGATCCACACTGCTGAGTAGTGAATTCATCTCAATACCCAATGTATTAGGCCTGCATTTCTACTCCTTCTCCATGAAATCGCGTCGAATTGGAAATCTGCCAGGAGAGCATTTGCGGTCAACTCTCCTCAGGCCTTCTCTTCAACTCCAAATACAGTCGAATATAGTATTCTGTTCATTAACCCTGCCTCACTACCGAGCGACCTGAATTCATCTAAATATCAACGACTACATATCTGGTTTTCATATGCCTGTGCACTAAATCAAGCCGAAGTTTTCATCATCCCGTTCACTCAGACCAGGCCTGGTGTGCTTCGACTTCTGAATCAATCGAAATCATATGTTACTGTCCCGGTCAACGCCACCCAGTGGTGGTGATGATTGTATGTCTCTAAAACTTTTCAGGGTTGGGATTTTTTTGCATGTCCCAGTAACCCAATGCTAGTGGTCAGCGGCCTGTTCACATACTGCAGGCGTGGTGTTCACTGCCTATTCACCCCACTATGTTCAGCTCTACATCTCCTGGTGCCCATAAGCCAGAGTTATTAAATCATTAGTATCGCCAATACAGAACTTACCATTCATTCACTGCGTATCTGGAATTCATCTGAAGTTCCGCTCCAGGTAGGATTTCGATAAACCACTGGTGAATGTCCAAGTAACCCAATGCTGGTTTTCAGCGGCCTGTTCACACTCGCAGGCATGCTGTTCTACTGGCTATACACTCAATCCTGGTCAGCTCTTCATTTTCCTGTCCACACAACCCAGACTTCAGAAATCATTGGAATCTCCACTACAGAATATTCCATTCATTCACTGCCAATCTGGAATTCAATTGAAACTCCCTTCCAGGCAGGCTTTCGATACAGCACTGGTGAATGTCCAAGTAACCCAATGCTGGCTTTCAGCGTCCTGTTCACATTCGCAGGCATGCTGTTCAACTGGCTATACACTCCAACCTGGTCAGCTCTTCATTTTCCTGTCAACACTGACCAGACTTCAGAAATCATCGGAATCTGCACTAAATAATATTCCATTCATTCACTGCCAATCTGGAATTCATCTAAATCTCCACTCCACGCAGGCTTTCGTTACACCACTTGTGAATGTCCAAGTAACCCAAAGCTGGTTTTCAGTGTGCTGTTCACACTCGCAGGCGTGCTGTACAACTGACTATCCACTCCACCCTGGTCAGCTCTTCATTTTCCTGTACACACAACCCAAACTTCAGAAATCCTTGCAATCTCCACTACAGAATGTTCCAATCATTCACTACCAATCTGGAGTTCATAGAATCTCCACTCCAGGCAGGCTTTCGTTACACCACTGGTAAATGTCCAAGTAACCCAATGCTGGTTTTCAGTGGCCTGTTCACACTCACAGGCGTTCTGCTCACTGGCTATCTAGTCCAACGTAGTGAGCTCTTCATTATCCTATCCACAACACCAAGATATCAGAAATCATTGGAATCTCCACTACAGAATGTTCCGATCATTCACTGCGAGTCTGGAATACATCTGAATCTCCACTCTACGCAGGCATTCGTTATACCACTGGTGAAACTACCCAGAAACTTGAAATTATCTGAATCTGCACTCTGAAATCATCCATGCGCTGTTGTTCATTTTCCTATCAACACTGCCATTCTGGCGGGAAAGCACAGCAGTAGGACTTGTGCGTTACGCAGCCAGCCTGGCCTAGCTGGGTTCAATTCCTCGCACTCTCAAGAGCCGGGGAAGCTACCGAGTGTATCTGGTCCTCGCGGAAAAGCCTGGCTACCACCCGTGAAATGTTCCATGTGCCGAAATTACAGTCACCACAAGTCTCCAAATGAAAACATTACTGAACCGCGCCAGCAAATCAGTGAAGTCCGGGAGGACAGGGAGAGTGACAGCAATCCACACTGCTGAGTAGTGAATTTATTTCAATATCCATATGAATTAGGCCTGCATTTCTTCTCGTTCTCCATGAAATCGAGTCGAATTAGAAATCTGCCAAATGAGCATTTGCTGTCAACACTCCCCAGGCCTGCTCTTCAGCTCGATATCTAGTCGAATATAGTAGTCTGTTCATTAACCCTGACACACAATCGAGAGACCTGAGTTCATCTAAATATCAACACCTACATAACAGGTTTTCATCTGCCTGTGCACTCAATCAAGCCGAAGTTTTCATCATTCCTTCCACTCTAACCAGGCCGGCTGGGCATCAACTTCTGAATCAATCCAAACCATATGTTACTGTCCCTGTCAAAGCCACACAGTAGTCGTGGTGATCGTATGCCTCTAAAACTGGTCAGGGTTGGTATTCTTCTGCATGTCCCAGAAACCCAATGCTAATGGTCAGCGGCCTGTTCACATACCGCAGGCATGGTGTTCACTGGCTATCCACTCTACCCTGGTCAGCATTTCATTTCCTGGTGTCCATAACCCAGAGATATGAAATCACTGGTATCTCCACTACAGAATGTTCCATTCATTCACTGTGAATCTGGAATTCATCAAATCCACTGGCTATCCACTCCATCCTGGTCAGCTCTTCATTTTCCTGTCCACACTGCCCAGACTTCAGAAGTCATCGGAATCTCCACTACAGAATGTTTCATTCATTCACTTCCAATCTGGAATTCATAAAATCTCCACTCCAGGCAGGCTTTCGTTACACCACTTGTGAATATCCATGTAACACTGTTTTGGTTTTCAGCGGTCTGTTCATACTCGCAGGCTTGCTGTTCAACTGGCTATCCACTTCACCGTGGCCAGCTTTCCATTTTCCTGTCCACACAACCCAGACTTCAGAAATCATTGGAATCTCCATTACAGAATGTTCCATTCATTCACTGCCAATCTGGAATTCATCTGAATCTCCACTCCAGGCAGACTTTCATTACAGCACTGGTGAATGTCCAAGTAAACCAATGCTCGGTTTCAGCAGCCTGTTCACACTCGTAGGCATGCTGCTCAACTGGTTATCCACTCCTCCCTGGTCAGCTTTTTAATTTCCTCTCCACGCAATCCAGATTTCAGAATGCATTGGAATCTACACTACAGAATGTTCCATTCAATCACAGCCAATCTGGAGTTCATCGAATCTGGAAGAGCAAGTGTCAATTCCTCACCCTCTCAGAGAGCTCGGGAAGCTAGAGAGTATCTGGCCCTCCTGGCAAAGACTGGCTAGACACTCCTGAAATATTCCATATGCCAAAATTACAGTCAACCCTTTTCACCAAATGAAGATGCTACTGAACCGCGCAAGCAAATCAACGAAGTCCTGGAGGACTGGGAGAGTTAACAGTGATTTCATCTCAATATCCAATGTATTAGGCCTGCGTTTCTTCTCGTTCTCCATGAAATCGAGTCGAAGTAGAAATCTGCCATGTGAGCATTTGCTGTCAACTCTCCCTAGGTCTGCTGTTCTGCTACCTATCCAGTTGAATATAGTATTCTGTTCATTAACCCTGCCACACTACCTAGTGACCTGAGTTCATTTAAATTTGAACACCTGCATGTCTGTTTTTCATCATCCTGTGCACTCAATCAAGCATAAGTTTTCATCATACCGTCCACTGTAACCAGGCCTGGTGTGCATAGACTTCTGAATCAATCGAAACCATATGGTATTGTCCCGGTCAATGCCACGTAGAGGTGGTGATAATCGTATGCCTCAAAATCTCATCAGGGTTGAGATTTTTCTGCACGTCCCAGTAACCCAATGCTAGTGGTCAGCGGCCTGTTCACATACTGCTGGCGTTGTGTATCCTGGCTATCCACTCTACCCTGGTCAGCTCTTTATTTCCTGGTGCCACAAACCAGAGTTCTGAAATTATTGGTATGGTCACTACAGATTGTTCCATTCATTAACTGCCAATCTGGAATTCATCTGAATCTCCACTTCAGGCAGGCTTTCGTTACAGCACTGGTGAATGTCCAAGTAACCTAATGCTGGTTTTCAGCGTCTTGTCAAACTCGCATGCGTGCTGTGCAACTGGCTATCCACTCCACCCTGGTCAGCTCTTCACTTTCCTGTCCACAATTACAATCATTAGAATATCCACTACAGAATGTTCCATTCATTCACTGCCAATCTGGAGTTCATCGAATCTCCACTCCAGGCAGGATTTCGTTACACCACTACTTTATTTCCAAGTAACCCAATGTTGGTTTTCAGCGGTCTGTTCACACTCGCGTGCTGTTCAACTGGCTATCCACTCAACCCTGGTCAGCTCTTCATTTTCCTGTCCACACAACCCAGACTTCAGAAATCATTGGAATCTACCCTACAGAATGTTCCATTCATTCTCTGCGAACCTGGCATTCATCTGAATCTCCCCTCCAGGCAGGCTTTCGTAACACCACTGGTGAATATCCAAGTAACTCAATGCTGATTTTCAGTGGCCTATTCACACTCACAGGCTTCCTGTTCAACTAGCTATCCACTCAATTCTATTCATTGACTGTGATTCTGGAATTCATCTGAAACTCCTCTTCAGGCAGACTTTCATTATACCATTTGTGAATGTCCAAGTAATCCAGTGCTGTTTTTCAGCGGCCTGTGCTGTTCACTGGCTCTCCACTTCACCCTGGTCAGCTCTTCATTTTCCTGTCCACAGAACTCAGACATCAGAAATCATTGAAATCTCCACTACAGAATGTTCCAGTCATTCACTGCGAGTCTGGAATACATATTAATCTCCACTTTGCGCAGGCATTCGTTACAGCACTGGTATGTCTACACAGAATCTTTAAATAATCTGAATCTGCTCTCTGAAATCATCCGTGGGCTGCTTTTCATCTTCCTATCCACAATGCCATTCTGGTGCGAAAGCACTGCATTAGGACGTGTGCGTCACACAGCCAGCCTGGCCGAGCAGGTACAATTCCTAGCCCGCTGATAGATCCCCGGAAGCTACCAAGAGTATCTGGCCCTCGTGGCAAAGCCTGGCAATCCACCCATGAAATATTCCTTACGCCAAAATTATAGTCACCACAAGTGTCCAAACAAAGACGTTACTGAACCGCGCCAGCAAATCAATGAAGTCCGGGAAGACTGGGAGAGTGACAGTGATCCACACTGCTGAGTAGTGAATTCATCTCAATATCCAATGTATTAGGCCTGCGTTTCTTCTCGTTCTGCACGAAATCGAGTCGAATTAAAAATCTGCCAATGAGCATTTGCTGTCAATTCTCCCCAGCCCTGCTGTTCTGCTCCCAGTCCAGCCGAATATAGTATTCTGCCACACTACCAAGCACTTGAGTTCTTCTAAGTATCAACACGTACATATCTGGTTTTCATCTGCCTGTGCACTTGATCAAGCCGAAGTTTTCATCATCCCATCCACTCTAACCAGGCCTGGTGTGCATCGACCTCTGAATCAATCGAAACCATATGGTACTCTCCTGGTCAACGCCACCCAGTGGTGGTGATGATTGTACGCCTCTAAAACTCGTCAGGATTGGGATTCTTCTGCATGTCCCAGTACCCCAATGCTAGTGGTCAGCGGCCTGTTCACATACCACAGGCGTGCTGTTCAACTGGCTATCCACTCAACACTTATTAGCATGTCCTTTTCCTCTCCACACAAACCAGACTTCAGAAATCATTGAAATCTCTACTACAGATTGTTTCATTCATTCACTGTGAATCTGGAATTCATCTGAATCTCCACTCCAGGCAGTCTTTCGTTACACCACTGGTGTATGTCCAAGTAACCCAATGCTGGTTTTCAGCATTCTGTTCACACTCGCAGCAGTGCTATTGAACTGACTATCCTGTCCACCCTGGTCAGCTCTTCCTTTTCCTGTCCACACAACCCAGACTTCAGAAATCATTGGAATCTCCACTACAGAAGGTTCCATTCATTCACTGCCGATCTGGAGTTCTTCGAATCTCCAGTCCAGGCAGGCTTTCGTTACACCACTGGGGAAAGTCCAAGTAACTCAATGATGGTTTTCAGCGGCCTGTGTTGATCACTGGCTATCCACTCCACCCTGGTGAGCACTTCCTTTTCCTGTCCACACAACCCAGAAATCAGAAATCATTTGAATCCCCACTGCAGTATGTTCCAGTCTTTTACTGCGAGTCTGGAATACATCTGAATTTCCACTCTGCGTAGGCATTCTTTACAGCACTGGTATGTCTACACAAAATTTGAAATCATCTGTATCTTCTCTCTGAAATCATCCATGGGCTGCTTTTCATCTTCCTATCCACACTGCCATTCTGGCTTGAAAGCACAGCAGTAGGACATGTGGGACACGCATCCAGCCTGGCCGAGCCTTGTTCAATTCCTCGCCCACTCAGAGATCCCCGGTAAGCTAACGAGAGGATCTGGCCCTCGTGGATAAAGCCTGGCCAGACAACCGTGAAATATTCCATATGCCAAAATTACAGTCTTCAAAAACTCCAAACGAAGACCCTACTGAACCGCCCCAGCAAAACAATGGGAATATTCTGCATGTCCCAGTAACCTAATGGTAGTGGACAGCGGCATGTTCATATACCACAGGCGTGGTGTTCACTGGTTATTCACTCCACCCTGGTCAGCACTTCATTTCCTGCTGCCTGTAACCCAGAGTTCTGATATCATTGGTATCTCCACTATAGAATGTTCCATTCATTTACTGCGAATCTGGAATTCATCTGAATCTCCACTCCAAGCAGGCTTTGGTTACACCACTGGTGAATATCGAAGTAACCCATTGCTGGTTTTCAGCGGCCTGTTCACACTTGCAGGCCTGCTGTTCAACTGGCTATCCAATCCTGCTGGTCAGCTCTTCATTTTCCTGTCCACACAACTGAGACTTCAGCAATCATTGGACTCTCCACTACAAAATGTTCCATACATTCACTGCGAATCTGGATCATCTGAATCTCCACTCCAGTCAGACTTCTGTTACACCACTGCTGAATGTCCAAATAACCCAATGCTGGTTTTCAAAGGCCTGTTCACGCTCTCAGGCGTGCTGTTTAACTGGCTTTCCACGCAAACCTTGTCAGCTCTTCATTTTCCTATCCACAAGACTTCAGAAATCATTGGAATCTCCACTACAGAATGTTCCATTCATTCACTGCCAATCTGCATATCATCGAATCTCCACTCCAGGCAGGATTTCGTTACACCATTGGTGAATATTGAGTAGCCTAATGCTGATTTTCAGAGGCTTTTTCACACTCGCAGTCCTGCTTTTCAACTGGCTATCCACTCTAACCTTGGTCAGCTCTTCATTTTCCTGTCCAACCAACCTAGAGTTCAGAAATCACTGGAATCTCCACTAAAGGACGTTCTATTAATTCACGCCAATCTGGAATTCATCGAATCTCCACTCCAAGCAGTCTTTCGTTACACCACTCTTGAATGTCCAAGTAACACAATGCTGGTTATCAGCGGCCTGTTCACACTCGCAGGCGTGCTCTTCAACTGGCTATCCACAACTACCTGGACAGCTCTTCATTTTCCTCTCCTCACAACCCAGACTTCAGAAATCATTTGAATCTCCACTAAAGTATGTTCCAATCATTCACTGCCAATCTGGAATTCATCTGAATCTCCACTCCAGGATGCCTTTCCTTAGATCACTGTTGAATGTCCAAGTAACCCAATGCTGGATTTCAGTGTCCTTTTCACACTCGCAGGTGTGCTGTTCAACTGGCTGTCCACTCCACAGTGATCAGCTCTTTGTTTTCCTGTTCACAGCACCCAGACTTCAGAAATCATTGGAAACTCCACTACAGAATGTTCCATTCATTCTCTGCGAATCTGGAATTAATCTGAATCTCCAATACAAGCAGAATTTCGTTACACCAATTGTGAATGTTCAAGAAAACTAATGCTAGTTTTCAGCTACCTGTTCACAGTCGCACGCGTGTTGTTCAACTGGCTATCCACTCCACGATTGACAGCTCTTTATTTTCCTGTCCACACAATCAAGACTTCAGAAATCATAGGAATCTCCAATACAGAATATTCCATTCATTCACTGCCAATCTGTAGGTCATAGACTCTCCAATCCAGGCAGGTTTTTGTTACTCTACTGGTGAATGTCCAAGTAACACAATGCTGGTTTTCATGCTCGAGCGGGCACAGTAACGTTTCCATTGGAGACTTTGTTGTTACTGTGTCTGGCATATCGAATACGTCACGGGGATCTTGCCAGGCTCTGCCGTGCGGGCGAGATACTCTCGGTAGCTTGCCAGGCACTCCGAGAGGGACAGAGGAATCGAACTCGGACTGGTCATGTTGGCTGCGTGCAAGGCAAACGCCCTACCACTGTGCTATCGCAGGGATCATTTCTAGAGTATGTTACTAGAGAAGTTTCTCTGATCGTGTAGAGCTGCTTTTCATAGGACTGTTCAAACTCGCAGTCCTGCTGTTCAACTGACAATCCACTCTAACCTTGTTTGCTCCTCATTTTCCTGTCCAGACAACACAGATTTCAGAAATCATTGGAATCTTTATTACAGAATGTTATATTTATTCACTGCGAATCTGTAATTCATCTGAATCTCCACTCCAGACAAGCTTTCTTACACCACTGTTGATTGTCCAAGTAACACAATGCTAATTTTCAACGTCCTGTTCACACTCGCAGGCGTGCCGTTCAACTGGCTATCCACTGTACCCAGGTCAGCTCCTCATTTTCCTGTCCACACAACCCAGACTTCAGAAATCATTGGAATATCCACTACAGAATGTTCCATCCATTCATTTCCAACCTGGATTTCATCGAATCTCCACTGCAGGCAGGATTTAGTTACACCACTAGTGAATGTCCAAGTAACCATATGCAGGTGTTCAGCTTCCTGTTCACACTCGCAGGCGTGCTGCTCAATTGTCTATCCACTGAATCCTGGTCAGCTCTTCATTTTCCTGTACATATAACATAGAATTTCTAGATGTTCCATTCATTCACTGCGAATCTGGAATTCATCGAATCTTCACTTTAGGCAGGCTATCTATACACCACGGCTGAATGTCCAGGTAACCCAATGCTGTTTTTCAGAGGCCTGTTCAAACTCGCAGGCCTGCTGTTCAACTGGCTATCCACATTAACCTGGTCTGCTCTTCATTTTCCTGTCCACAAAAACCAGAATTCAGAAATCATTGGAATCTCCACTACAGAATGTTCCATTTATTCACTGCCAATCTGGAATTCATCGAATCTTCACTCTAGGCAGGCTGTCTATACACAATTTCTGAATGTCCAGGTAACCCCATGCCGGTATTCAGAGGCCTGTTCAAACTCGCAGGCGTGCTGTTCAACTGGCTAACCAACAACCGAGCTCATCTCTTCATTTTCCTCACAACCGAGCTCATCTCTTCATTTTCCTCTCGACACAACCAGACTTTAGAAAACATTGGAATCTCCACTAAAGAATGTTCCATTCATTCACTGCCAATCTGGAATTCATCAACTCTCCACTCTAGGCAGGATTTCGTTACACCACTGGTGAATATCCAAGTAACCCAATGCTTGTTTTCAGCAGCTTGTTTACACTCACAGGCGTGCTATTCAACTGGCTATCTACTCCAACCTGGTCATCTCTACCTTTTCCCTTCCACACAGCCCAAACTTAAGAAATCTTTGGAATCTCCACTACAGAAAGTTCCATTCATTCACTGCCAATCTGGAAATCATTGAATCTCCACTCCAGGCAGGCTTTGGTTATACCACTGGTGAATGTCCAAATAACCCAAAGCCGGATTTCATAGGACTGTTCACACTCGCGGGCGTGCTGATCAACTGGCTATCCACTCAACTCTGGTCAGCTCTTCATTTTCCGGTCCACAAAACCCAGACTTCAGAATCCATTAGAATCTCCTCTACAGAATGTTACACTCAATAACTGACAATGTGGAATTCATCGAATCTCCACTCCATCAGGCTCTCTTTACACCAGTGATGAATATTCAAGTAACCCAATGCTGTTTTCAGCGGCCTGCTCACACTCGCAGTCGTGCTGTTCAACTGGCTATCCACTCAAAACTGGTCAGGGCTTCAATTTCATGTCCACATAATCCAGACTTCAGAAACCATTAGAATCTCCACTACAGAAGGTTCAATTCATTCACTGCCAATCTGGAATTCATCTGTGTCTCCAGTCCAGGCAGGCTTCGTTACACAATTAGTGAATGTCCAAAAAACCCAATGATGGTTTTCAGCGGCCTGTTCACACTCCATGTCATGCTGTTCAAATGGCGCTACACTTCAACCTGGTCAGCTCTTCCTTTTCCTGTCCACACATCACATAATTCAGAAATCATTTGTATTTCCACTACAGAATGTTCCATTCATTCTCTGCCAATATCGAATTCATGGAATCTCCACTCCAGGCATGCTTTTGTTGCACCATTGGAGAATGTCCAAGTAACCTAATGCTGTTTTCCAGCATCCGCTTCATACTCCCAGGCGTGCTGTTCAACGGGCTATCCACTCCAACCTTGTCAGCTCTTCCATTTCCTGTCCACACAACCCAGACTTTCGAAATCATTTGAATCTCCACTACAGAATACTCCACTCATTCACTGCTAATCTGAAGTTCTTCGAATCTCCACTCGAGGCAAGCTTTCATTACACCACAGGTGAATGTCCAAGTAACCAATGCTGGTTTTCATAGGCGTGATCACACTCGGAGTCGTACTGTTCAACTTGTTGTCCACTCAACCCTGGTGAGCTCTTCTTTTTCCTGTTCACATAACCCAGACTTCAGAAACCATTAGAATCTCCACTTCAGAATGTTCCATTCATTCACTGCCAATCTGGAATTCATCGAATCTCCAATGCAGACAGGATTCTTTACACCACTGGTGAATATTCAAGTAACACAATGGTGGTTTTCAGGAGCCTGTTCAAATTCGCAGGCCTGGTCTTCAACTGGCTATAAAATCCCACCTGAAAGCTCTTCAGTTTCTTGTCCATACAACGTACAATTCAGAAACCATTGGAACCCCACTACAGAATGTTCCATTCATTCACTGCCTATTTGGAATTCTTGGAACCTACACTCCAGGCAGGCTTTCTTTACACCACTGGTGAATGTCCAAGTATCACATTGCTGATTTTCAGCATACTGTTCACACTTGCATGCATGCTATTCAACTGGCTATCCACTCCACAGTGGTCAAGTCTTCTTTTACTGTCCAAACAAACCACACGACAGAAATCATTGGAATATCCACTACAGAATGTTAAATTCATTCACTGCGAATCGGGAATTCAACTGAACCTCCACTCCATGAACGCATTCGTTATACCACTGGTGAATGTCCAAGTAACCCAATGCTGGTTTTCAGAGGACTGTTCAATCTCGCAGGCCTGCTGTTCAACTGGCTACCCATTCTAACCTGGTCTGCTCTACATTTTCCTGTGTACACACATCGGATTTCAGAAATAATTGGAATCTCCACTACAGAACGTTCCATTCATTCACTGCGAATCTGGAATACATCTGAATCTCCACTCCAGGCAGGCTTTCGTTACACCACTGTTGAATGTCCAACTAACACACTGCTCTTTTTCAATGTCCTGATCCCCCTCGGAGGCGTGCTGTTCAACTGGCTATCCACTGAACCCTGGTCAGCTCTTCATTTTCCTGTCCCCACAACCTAGACTTCAGAATTGATTGGAATCTCCTGTACAGAATCTTCCATTCATTCACTGCTAATCTGGAATTCATCGAATCTCCACTCCAGGCAGGATTTCGTTACACCACTGGTCAATATCCAAGTACCCCAATGCTGGTTTTTCGCATCCTGTTCAATCTCGCTGGTGTGCTATTGTACTGGCTATCCTCTCCAACCTGATCAGCTCTTCATTTTCCTGTCCACTCAACCCAGACTTAAAAATTCAATAGGATCTCCACTACAGAATGTTCCATTCCTTCACTCCCAATCTGGAATTCATCGAATCTCCACTCCAGGCTGGATTTCGTTTCACTAGTGTTGAATGTACACGTAACCCCAGGCTGCTTTTCAGCGGCCTGTTCACACTCGCAGGAGTGCTGTTCAACTGACTATCCACTCAACCCTGTTCAGCTCTACATTTTCCTGTCCACATAAAGTAGAATTCAGAAACCATTGTAATCTCCACTACAGAATGTTCCATTCATTCACTGCCGATTGGAAATTCATCGAATCTCCATTCCAGGCACACTTTAGTTACATGACTGGTGAATATCTAACTAATTAAATCCTGATTTTCAGCGTTCTGTTCTCACTCGTAGACGTGCTGTTGAAATGGCAATCCACTACACAGTGGTCAGATTATTCTTTTCCTGTCCACACAAACCATATTTCAGAATTCTTTGGAAACTCCACTACAGACTGTGCCATTGATTCAATTCCAATCTGGAATTCATCGAATCTCCAACTCCAGGCAGGCTTTCGTTACACCACTGATGATGTCCAAGGAATCCAATGCTGGATTTCAGAGGCAAGATCACACTCGCAGGTGTGCTGTCCCACTGCCTATCCACTCAACCCTGGTCAGCTCTTCATTGTCCTGTCCACAAAACGCAGATTTCAGAAGTAATTGGAATCTCTACTACAGAATGTTCCATTCATTCTCTGCCAATCGGGAAATCATCGAATCTCCACCCCAAGCAGGATTCCTTTACACCACTGGTGAAGATCCAAGTAATCCAATGTTGGTTTTCAGCAGCCAGTTCAAAGTCGCAGTCTGCTGTTCAACAGGCTATCCACTTTTCCCTGTTCTGCTCTTCATTTTCCTGTACAGAAAACCCAGACTTCAGAAACCATTGGAATCTCTCCTAAGGAATGTTCCATTCATTCCCTGCCAATATCGAATTCATGGATTCTCCACACCAGGCATGCTTTCGTTGCACCATTGAAGAATGTCCAAGTAACCTAATGCTGTTTTCCAGCGTCCGCTTCACACTCCCAGGCGTGCTGTTCAACGGGCTATCCACTCTAACCTGGTCAGCTCTTCCATTTCCTGTCCACACAACCCAGACTTTCGAAATCATTTGAATCTCCACTACAGAATATTCCACTCATTCACTGCTATTCTGACGTTCTTCGAATCTCCACTCCAGGCAAGCTTTCGTTACACCACTGGTGAATGTCCAAGTAACCAATGCTGTTTTTTTTTTTAATTAATTAATTTATTTATTGAATCACCATGGGAAAGGTTACAAAGCTTTCAGGTTTAGGTCTCAGTCATGCAAATATCAAGCACATTTCCCTTTACCAAAACTTATTTTTCACCATGAAGAACCCCAATAAAACCCCACCCCCACCCCTCCCAGTCCCTGTGGGGCAGATGAACTCTAGTCAACATTCTATCTGCTTTGATTAGATTCATTGTTTCAACAAAAGATTCACCACTATTATTTAGAGTTTACCCCCCCCCCCAATCAGACATGGTGACAAAGCATTGTGAAGTGATTTGCTTTCTACAGCTGGGTTCAAGAATTATATGTTGGTTTTGGATTTCTGCTATTTTACTTATTGACCCTGGAAGTATTTCTACTGAAAGTCAGATAGTTAAGAAATTGGTTTCTGTGCTCTGGAGTCGTGGCCGTGCCGGAGAGCCGCTAGTGGGGGGAAAATGGTGGCCTCGGTAGGGCGTGAAGGACGGACCGGAACGCCCCCCTTCCCATGAGGTTTTAGTCGCCCCCACTCCCCCGGCTCATACCTGCTGTCCACAAGGCTCCCATGTGGCCGCCATCTGTCTTTCCAGAGAGGAGAAGGCGACTGGGGCAACATCCTTTCCCCTCCGGACAAACCTGATGGCCTGGATTAACGCATAGTCTGTTCACTTTTCTGCTCCAAGCTGCCGGGTTCTGCATTAAGTCCTTGTGCTTCTAGGGCCGTGGCTGTGCTGGAGAGCCGCTCGCGGGGGGCAACTGGTGACCTCGGTAGGGCGTGAAGGACGGACCGGAACGCCCCCCCTTCCCATGAGGTTTTAGTCGCCCCCACACCCCCGGCTCATACCTGCTGTCCACAAGGCTCCCATGCGGCCGCCATCTTTCTTTCCAGAGAGGAGAAGGCAACTGGGGCAACACCCTTTCCCCTCCAGACAGACCTGATGGCCTGGATTAACGCATAGTCTGTTCACTTTTCTGCTCCAAGCTGCCGGGTTCTGCATTATGTCCTTGTGCTTCTGGGGCCGTGGCCGTGCTGGAGAGCCGCTCGCGGGGGGCAACTGGTGACCTCGGTAGGGCATGAAGGACGGACCGGAACGCCCCCCTTCCCATGAGGTTTTAGTCGCCTCCACACCCCCGGCTCATACCTGCTGTCCACAAGGCTCCCATGTGGCCGCCATCTTTCTTTCCAGAGGGAGGAGGGTGGAAGGGACCAACACCCTTTCCCCTCTGGGCAGACATAATGGCATGGATTAACGCATAGTCCTTTCACTTTTCTGCTCCAAGATGTCGGGTTCTGCATTAAGTCCTTGTGCTTCTGGGGCCGTGGCCATGCTGGAGAGCCGCTCGCGGGGGGGCAACTGGTGACCTCAGTAGGGCGTGAAGGACGGACCGGAACGCCCCCCTTCCCATGAGGTTTTAGTCGCCCCCACTCCCCCGGCTCATACCTGCTGTCCACAAGGCTCCCATGCAGCCACCATCCTTCTTTCCAGAGAAGAGAGGGCGAATGGGGCAACAACCTTTCTCCTCCGGCAGACTTGATGGCCTGGATTAACGCATGGTCCGTTCACTTTTCTGCTCCAAGCTTCCGGGTTCTGCATTAAGTCCTTGTGCTTCTGGGGCCGTGGCCGTGCTGGAGAGCCGCTCGCTGGTGGCAACTGGTGACCTCGGTAGGGCGTGAAGGACGGACCGGAACACCCCCCTTCCCATGAAGTTTTAGTTGCCCCCACTTACACCACTGGTGAATGTCCAAGTAACCAATGCTGGTTTTCATAGGCGTGTTAACACTCGGAGTCGTGCTGTTCCACTGGCTGTCCACTCAACCTTTGTCAGCTCTTCTTTTTCCTGTTCACATAACACAGACATTAGAAACCATTAGAATCTCCACTTCAGAATGTTCCATTCATTCACTGCCAATCTGGAATTCATCGACTCTCCACTGCAGACAGAATATCTTGAAACCACTGGTGAATAATCAAGTAACCCTATGGTGGTTTTCAGCAGCCTGTTCAAATTCTTAGTCATGGTCTTCAACTGGCTATCAAATGCCACCTGGTAAGCTCTTCAGTTTCTTGTCCAGACAACGTAGAATTCAGAAACCAATTGAATCTCCACTACAGAATGTTCCATTCATTCACTGCCTATTTGGAATTCTTGGAACCTACACTCCAGGCAGGCTTCCTTTACACCACTGGTGAAAGTCCAAGTAACACATTGCTGGATTTTCAGCATACTGTTCACACTCGCATGCATGCTATTCAACTGGCTATCCACTCCACAGTGGTCAAGTCTTTCTTTTACTGTCTAAACAACCCACACGACAGAAATCATTGGAATATCCACTACAGAATATTCAAATCATTCACTGCGAATCAGGAATTCATCTGAACCTCCACTCCATGAACGCATTCGTTATACCACGGATGAATGTCCAAGCAAACCAATGCTGGTTTTCAGAGGACTGTTCAATCTCGCAGGCCTGCTGTTCAACTGTCTATCCATGCTAACCTGGTCTGCTCTTCATTTTCCTGTCCACACACATCGGATTTCAGAAATAATTTGAATCTCCACTACAGAATATTCCACTCATTCACTGCTAATCTGAAGTTCTTCAAATCTCCATTCCAGGCAAGCTTTCATTACACCACTGGTGAATGTCCAAGTAACCAATGCTGGTTTTCATAGGCATGTTCAAACTCGGAGTCGTGCTGTTCAATTGGCTCTCCACTCAACCCTGGACAGCTCTTCTTTTTCCTGTTCACATAACCCAGACTTCAGAAACCATTAGAATCTCCACTTTAGAATGGTCAATTCCTTCACTGCCAATCTGAAATTCATCGAATCTACACTCCACGCAGGATTTCGTTACACCACTGGTCAATATCCAAGTGCCCCAATGCTGGTTTTTCCCGGCCTGTTCACACTCGCTGGTGTGCTATTCTACTGGCTATCCTCTCCAACCTGATCAGCTCTTCATTTTCCTGTCCACTCAACCCAGACTTCAAAATTCAATGGAAGCTCCACTACAGAATGTTCCATTCATTCACTCCCAGTCTGGAATTCATCGAATCTCCACTCCAGGCCAGATTTCGTTTCACTAGTGTTGAATGAACAAGTAACCCAAGGCTGCTTTTCAGCGGCCTGTTCACACTAGCAGGAGTGCTGTTCAACTGACTATCCACACAACCCTGGTCAGCTCTACATTTTCCTGTCCACGTAACTTAGACTTCAGAAACCATTATAATCTCCACGACAGAATGTACCATTCATTCACTGCCGATCTGTAATTCATCGAATCTCCACTCCAGGCAGACTTTAGTTACATGACTGGTGAATATCTAAGTAACTGAATGCTTATTTTCAATGTTCTGTTCTCAATCGAAGACGTGCTTTTGAACTGGCAATCCACTACACAGTCGTCAGATTATTCTTTTCCTGTCCACACAAACCATACTTCAGAATACATTGGAATCTCCACTACAGACTGTGCCATTGATTCAATTCCAATCTGGAATTCATTGAATCTCCAACTCCAGGCAGGCTTTCGTTACACCACTGATGATGTCCAAGGAATCCAATGCTGGATTTCAGAGTCATGATCACACTCGCAGGCGTGCTGTCCAACTGCCTATCAATCAACCCTGGTCAGCTCTTCATTTTCCTGTCCACAAAACCCAGACTTCAGAAGTAATTGGAATCTCCACTACAGAATGTTCCATTCATTGACTCCCAATCGGGAATTCATCGAATCTCCAATCCAGGCAGGATTTCGTTACAACACTGTTGAATATCCAAGTACCCCAATGCTGGTTTTTCGCGACCTGTTCATACTCGCTGGTGTGCTATTCTACTGGCATTCCTCTCCAAACTGATCAGCTCTTCATTTTCCTCTCCACTCAATCCACACTTCAAAATTCAATGGAATCTCCACTACAGAATGTTCCATTCATTCACTCACAATCTGGAGCTCATCGATTCTCCACTCCAGGCAGGATTCCTTTACACCAATGGTGAATATCCAAGTAACCCAATGTTGGTTTTCAGTAGCCAGTTCAAAGTCACAGTCTGCTGTTCAACAGGCTATCTACTCTTCCCTGCTCTGCTCTTCATTTTCCTGTACAGAAAACTCAGACTTCAGAAATCATTGGAATCTCTCCTACGGAATGTTCCATTCATTTCCTGCCAATATCGAATTCATGGAATCTCCACTCCAGGCATGCATTCATTGCACCATTGGAGAATGTCCAAGTAATCTAATGCTGTTTTGCAGCGTCCGCTTCACTCTCCCAGGCGTGCTGTTCAACGGACTATCCACTCCAACCTGGTCAGCTCTTCCATTTCCTAACCACACAACCCAGACTTTCGAAATCATTTGAATCTCCACTACAGAATATTCCACTCATTCACTGCTAATCTGAAATTCTTCGAATCTCCACTCCAGGCAAGCTTTCATTACACCACTGGTGAATGTCCAAGTAACCAATGCTGGTTTTCATAGGCGTGCTCACATTCGGAGTCGTGCTGTTCAGCTGGCTGTCCACTCAACCATGGTCAGCTCTTCTTTTTCCTGTTCACATAACCCAGACTTCAGAAACTATTAGAATCTCCACTTCAGAATGTTCCACCCATTCACTGCCAATCTGGAATTCTTCGAAACTCCACTGCAGACAGGATTTCTTTACACCACTGGTGAATAATCAAGTAACCCAATGGTGGTTTTCAGCAGCCTGTTCAAATTCGAAGGCCTGGTCTTCAACTGGCTATAAAATCCCACCTGGGAAGCTCTTCAGTTTCTTGTCCATACAACTTAGAATTCAGAAACCACTGGAATCTCCACTACAGAATGTTCCATTCATTCACTGCCTATTTGGAGTTCTTGGAACCTACACTCCAGGCAGGCTTTCTTTACACCACTGGTGAATGTCCAAGTAACACATTGCTGGTTTTCAGCATACTGTTTACACTGCATGCATGCTATTCAACTTGCTATCCACTCCACAGTGGTCAAGTCTTTCTTTACTGTCCAAACAACCCACACGACAGAAATCATTGGAATATCCACTACAGAATATTCAATTCATTCACTGCGAATCGGGAATTCATCTGAACCTCCACTCCATGAATACATTCGTGATACCACTGGTGAATGTCCAAGTAACCCAATGCTGCTTTTCAGAGGACTGTTCAATCTCGCAGGTCTGCTGTTCAACTGGCTATCCATTCTAACCTGGTCTGCTCTTCATTTTCCTGTCCACACACATATCGGATTTCAGAAATAATTCGAATCTCCAGTACAGAATGTTCCATTCATTCACTGCGAATCTGGAATTCATCTGAATCGCCCCTCCAGGCAGGCATTCGTTACACCACTGTTGAATGTCCAAGTAACACACTGCTCTTTTTCATTGTCCTGATCACCCTTGGAGGCGTGCTGTTCACCTGTCTATACACTGAACTCTGGTCAGCTCTTCATTTTCCTGTCACCACTAGATAGACTTCAGAAATGATTGGAATCTCCTGTACAGAATGTGCCATTCATTCACTGCCAATCTGGAATTCATGGAATCTCCACTCCAGTCAGGATTTTGTTACAACACTGGTCAATATCCAAGTACCCCAATGCTGGTTTTTCGCGGTCTGTTCACACTCGCTGGTGTGCTATTCTACTGGCATTCCTCTCCAACCTGATCAGCTCTTCATTTTCCTCTCCACTCAATCCACCCTTCAAAATTCAATGGAATCTAAACTACAGAAGTTCCATACATTCACTCCCAATCTGGAGTTCATCGAATCTCCACTGCAGGCAGGATTCCTTTACACCACTGATGAATATCCAAGTAACCCAATGTTGGTTTTCAGTAGCCAGTTCAAAGTCACAGTGTGCTGTTCAACAGGCTATCCACTCTTCCCTGCTCTGCTCTTCATTTTCCTGTACAGAATACTCAGACTTCAGAAATCATTGGAATCTTTCCTACGGAATGTTCCATTCATTCCCTGCCAATATCGAATTCATGGAATCTCCACTCCAGGCATGCTTTCCTTGCACCATTGGAGA
This sequence comes from Sorex fumeus, assembly GCF_029834395.1. Lineage (NCBI taxonomy): Eukaryota > Metazoa > Chordata > Mammalia > Eulipotyphla > Soricidae > Sorex > Sorex fumeus. The sequence continues at coordinate 1,412,852 of NW_026606140.1, read as the reverse complement.
AAGTCCAAGTAACCTAATGCTGTTTTCCAGCGTCTGTTTCACACTCCCATGCATGCTGTTCAACGGGCTATACACGCCAACCTGATCAGCTCTTCAATTTCCTAACCACACAACCCAGACTTTCGAAATCATTTGAGTCTCCACTACAGAATATTCCACTCATTCACTGCTAATCTGAAGTTCTTCGAATCTCCACTCCAGGCAAGCTTTCGTTACACCACTGGTGAATGTCCAAGTAACCAATGCTGGTTTTCATAGGCGTCCTCACACTCGGAGTCGTGCTGTTCAACTGGCTGTCCACTCAACCATGGTCAGCTCTTCTTTTTCCTGTTCACATAACCCAGACTTCAGAAACCATTAGAACCTCCACTTCAGAATGTTCCATTCATTCAATGCCAATTTAGAATTCTTCGAATCTCCACTGCAGACAGGATTTCTTTACACCACTGGTGAATATTCAAGTAACCCAATGGTGGTTTTCAGCAGCCTGTTCAAATTCGCAGGCCTGGTTTCAACTGGCTATAAAATCCCACCTGGGAAGCTCTTCACTTTCCTGTCCATACAATGTTGAATTCAGAAACCATTGGAATCTCCACTACAGAATGTTCCATTCATTCACTGCCTATTTGGAATTCTTGGAATCTACACTCCAGGCAGTCTTTCTTTACACCACTGGTGAATGTCCAAGTAACACATTGCTGGTTTTCAGCATACTGTTTACACTTCATGCATGCTATTCAACTTGCTATCCACTCCACAGTTGTCAAGTCTTTCTTTTACTGTCCAAACAACCCACACGACAGAAATCATTGGAATATCAACTACACAATGTCCAATTCATTCACTGCGAATCGGGAATTCATCTGAAACTCCACTCCATGAACGCATTCATTATACCAGTGGTGAATGTCCCAGTAACCCAATGCTGGTTTTCAGAGGACTGTTCAATCTCGCAGGTCTGCTGTTCAACTGACTACACATTGTAACCTGGTCTGTTCTTCATTTTCCTTTCGACACACAACGGATTTCAGATATAATTGGAATCTCCATAGAGAATGTTCCATTCATTCACTGCGAATCTGGAATTCATCTGAATCGCCACTACAGGCAGGTTTCGTTACACCACTGTTGAATGTCCAAGTAACACACTGCTCGTTTTCATTGTCCTGATCTCCCTCGGAGGCGTGCTGTTCAACTGGCTATCCACTGAACCCTGGTCAGCTCTTCTTTTTCCTGTCCCCACAACATAGACTTCAGAAATTATTGGAATCTCCTGTACAGAATGTTCCATTCATTCACAGCCAATCTGAAATTCATCGAATCTCCACTCCAGGCAGGATTTCGTTACTCAACTGGTCAATATCCAAGTACCCCAATGCTGGTTTTTTCGGCCTGTTCACACTTGCTGGTGTGCTGTTCTACTGGCTATCCTCTCCAACCTGATCAGCTCTTCATTTTCCTGTCCACTCAAAACAGATTTCAAAATTCAATGGAACCACGACTACAGAATGTAACATTCACTCACTCCCAATCTGGAACTCATCGAATCTCCACTCCAGGCCGGATTTCGTTTCACTAGTGTTGAATGAACAAGTAACCCAAGGATGCTTTTCAGCGGCCTGTTCACACTAGCAGGAGTGCTGTTCAACTGACTATCCACACAACCCTGGTCAGCTCTACATTTTCCTGTCCACTAAACCCAGACTTCAGAAGTTATTGGAATCTGCACTACAGAATGTTACGTTCATTCACTCCAAATCGGGAATTCATCGAATCTCCACTCCAGGCAGGATTCCTTTACACCACTGGTGAATATCCAAGTAACCCAATGTTGGTTTTCAGCAGCCAGTTCAAAGTTGCAGTCTGCTGTTCAACAGGCTATCCACTCTTCCCTGCTCTGCTCTTCATTTTCCTGTACACAAAAGCCAGACATCAGAAATCATTGGAATCTCTCCTACGGAATGTTCCATTCATTGCCAGCCATTATGGAATTCATGGAATCTCCACTCCAGGCATGCTTTCGTTGCACCATTGGAGAATGTCCATGTAACCTGATGTTGTTTTCCAGCGTCTGCTTCACACTCCCATTCGTGCTGTTCAACGCGCTATATACTCCAACCTGGTCAGCTCTTCCATTTCCTGTCCACGGAACCCAGACTTTCGAAATCATTTGAATCTCCACTACAGAAAAGTCCAGACATTCACTGCTAATCTGAAGTTCTTCGAATCTCCACTCCAGGCAAACTTTCGTTACACCACTGGTGAATGTCCAAGTAACCAATGCTGGTTTTCATAGGCGTGTTCACACTCGGAGTCGTGCTCTTCAACTGGCTGTCCACTCAACCATGGTCAGCTCTTCTTTTTCCTGTTCACATAACCCAGACTTCTGAAACCATTAGAATCTCCACTTCAGAATGTTCCATTCCTTCACTGCCAATCTGGAATTCATCGAATCTTCACTGCAGGCAGGATTTCTTAACACCACTGGTGAATATTCAAGTAAGCCAATGTTGGTTTTCAGCAGCAAGTTCAAATTCGCAGGCCTGGTCTTCAACTGACTATAAAATCCCACCTGTTAAGGTCTTCAGAATATTTTCCATACAACGTAGAATTCAGAAACCATTGGAATCTCCACTATTGAATGTTCCACTCATTCACTGCTTATTTGGAATTCTTGGAACCTACACTCCAGGCAGGCTTTGTTTGCAGCACTGGTGAATATCCAATTAACACATTGCTGGTTTTCAGCATACTGTTCACACTCGCATGCATGCTATTCAACTGGCTATCCACTCCACAGTGGTCAAGTCTTTCTTTTACTGTCCAAACAACCCACACGACAGAAATCATTGGAATATCCACTACAGAATATTCAATTCATTCACTGCGAATCGGGAATTCATCTGAACTTCCACTCCATGAACACATTCGTTATACCACTGGTGAATGTCCAAGTAACCCAATGCTGGTTTTCAGAGGACTGTTCAATCTCGCAGGACTGCTGTTCAACTGGCTATCCATTGTAACCTGGTCTGTTCTTCATTTCCTATCCACACACATCGGATTTCAGAAACAATTGGTATCTCCACTACAGAACGTTTCATTCATTCACTGCGAAACTGGAATTCATCTGAATCTCCACTCAAGGAATGTTTTCCTTACACCACTGTTGAATGTCCAAGTAACACACTGCTCGTTTTCATTGGGCTGATCCCCCTCGGAGGCGTGCTGTTCAACTGGCTCTCCACTGAACCCTGCTCAGCTCTTCATTTTCCTGTCCCCACAACCTAGACTTCAGAAATGATTGGAGTCTCCTGTACATAGTGTCCCATTAACTCACTGCCAATCTGGCATTCATCGAATCTCCACTCCATGCAGGATTTCGGTACACCACTGGTCAATATCCAATTACCCCAATGCTGGTTTTTCTCGGCCTGTTCACACTCGCTGGTGTGCTATTCTACTGCCTATATTTCTAACTTGATCAGCTCTTCATTTTCCTGTCCACTCAATCCAGACTTCAAACCTCAATGCAACCACCACTAAAAAATGTTACATTCATTCACTCCCAATCGGGAATTCATCGAATCTCCACTCAAGACAGGATTCCTTTACACCACTGGTGAATATCCAAGTAACCCAATGTTGGTTTTCAGCAGCCAGTTGAAAGTCGCAGTCTGCTGTTCAACACGCTATCCACTCTTCCCTGCTCTGCTCTTCAATTTCCTGTACACAAAACCCAGACTTCAGAAATCATTGGAATCTCTCCTACGGAATGTTCCATTCATTCCCTGCCAATATCGAATTCATGGAATCTCCACTACAGGCATGCGTTCCTTGCACCATTGGAGAATGTCCAATTAACCTAATGCTGTTTTCCAGCGTCCGCTTCACATTACCAGGCGTGTTGTTCAAGGGCTATCCACTCCAACCTGGTCAGCTCTTCCAATTCCTGTCCATACAACCACGACTTTCGAAATCATTTGAATCTCCACTACAGAAATTTCCACTCATTCACTGCTAATCTGTCGTTCTTCGAATCTCCACTCCAGGCAAGCTTTCGTTACACCACTGGTGAATGTCTAAGTAACCAATGCTGGTTTTCATAGGAGTGTTCACACTCGGAGTCGTGCTGTTCCACTGGCTGTCCACTCAACCCTGGTCACCTCTTCTTTTTCCTCTTCACATAACCCAGACTTCAGAAACCATTAGAATCTCCATTGCAGAATGTTCCATTCATTCACTGACAATCTGGAATTCATCGAATCTCAATTCCAGGCAGGATTTCGTTACACCACTAGTCAATATCCAAGTACCCCAATGCTGTTTTTTTCGCGGCCTGTTCACACTCGCTGGTGTGCTATTCTACTGGCTATCCTCTCAAACCTGATCATTTCTTCATTTTCCTGTCCACTCAACCGAGACTTCAAAATTCAATGGAGTCTCCACTACAGAATGTTCCATTCATTCACTGCCGATCTGGAATTCATCAAATCTCCACTCCAGACAGACTTCAGTAACACGACTGGTGAATATCTAAGTAATTGAATGCTGATTTTCAGCGTTCTGTTCTCACTCGCAGACGTGCTGTTGAACTGGCAATCCACTACATAGTGGTCAGATTATTCTTTTCCTGTCCACACAAACCATACGTCAGAATTCATTGGAATCTCCACTACAGATGTTCCATTCATTCAATTCCAATCTGGAATTCATCGAATCTCCCACTCCAGCAGGCTTTCATTACAACACTGATGATGTCCAAGGAATCCAATGCTGGATTTCAGAGGCATGATCACACTCGCAGGCGTGCTGTCCAACTGCCTATCCACTCAACCCTGGTCAGCTCTTTATTTCACTGTCCACAAAACCCAGACTTCAGAAGGAAATGGAATCTCCACTAAAGAATGTACCATTCATTCACTGCCAATCGGGAAATCATCGAATCGCCACCCAAGGCAGGATTCCTTTACATCACTGGTGAAGATCCAAGTAATCCAATGTTGGTTTTCAGCAGCCAGTTCAAAGTCGCAGTCTGCTGTTCAACAGGCTATAAACTCTTCCCTACTCTGCTCTTCATTTTCCTGTACAGAAAACCCAGACTTCAGAAATCATTGGAATCTCTCCTACGGAATGTTCCATTCATTCCCTGCCAATATCGAATTCATGGAATCTCCACTCCAGGCATGCTTCGTTGCGCCATTGGAGAATGTCCAAGTAACCTAATGCTGTGTTCCAGCGTCTGCTTCACACTCCCAGGCGTGATGATCAACGGGCTATCCACTCCAACCTGGTCAGCTCTTCCATTTCCTCTCTACACAACCCAGATTTTCGAAATCATTTGAATCCCCACCACAGAATATTCCATTCATTCACTGCTAATCTGAAGTTTTTCGAATCTCCACTCCAGGCAAGCTTTCGTTACACCACTGATGAATGTCCAAGTAACCAATGCTGGTTTTCATAGGCGTGTTCACACTCAGAGTCGTGCTGTTCAAATGGCTTTCCACTCAACCCTTGTCAGCTCTTCTTTTTCCTGTTCACATAACGCAGACTTCGGAAAACCATTAGAATCTCCACTTCAGAATGTTCCACTCATTCACTGCCAATCTGGAATTCATCGAATCTCCACTGCAGACAGGATTTCTTTACACCACTGGTGAATATTCAAGTAACCCAATGGTGGCTTTCAGCAGCCTCTTCAAATTCGCAGGCTTGGTCTTCAACTGGCTATAAAATCCCACCTGGTAAGCTCTTCAGTTTCTTGTCCATACAACGTAGAATTCAGAAAGCATTGGAATCTCCACTACAGAACGTTCCATTCATTCACTGCTTATTTGGAATTCTTGGAACCAACACTCCAGTCAGGCTTTTGTTACACCTCTGGTGAATATCCAAGTATCACATTGCTGGTTTTCAGCATACTGTTCACACTAGCTTGCATGATATTCAACTGGCTATCCACTCCACAGTGGTCAAGTCTTTCTTTTACTTTCCAATTGGATATTCCAATGATTTCTGTCGTATGGGTTGTTTCAACCCATACGACAGAAATCATTGGAATATCCACTACAGAATGTTCAGTAAATTCACTGAGAATCGGGAATTCATCTGAACCTCCACTCCATGAACGCATTCGTGATACCACTGGTGAATGTCCAAGTAACCCAATGCTGGATTTCAGAGGACTGTTTAATATCGCAGGCCTGTTGTTCATCTGGCTATACATTCTAACCTGGTCTGCTCTTCATTTTCCTGTGTACACACATCGGATTTCAGAAATAATTGGAATCTCCACTATAGAACGTTCCATTCATTCACTGCGAATCTAGAATTCATCTGAATCTCCACTCCAGGCAGGCTTTCGTTACACCACTGTTGAATGTCCAAGTAACACACTGCTCGATTTCATTGTCCTGATCCCCCTCGGAGGCGTGCTGTTCAACTGGCTATCCACTGAACCCGAATCAGCTTTCCATTTTCCTGTCCCCACAACCTAGACTTCAGAAATGATTTTAATCTCCTGTACAGAATGTTCCATTCATTCACTGCCAATCTGGAATTCATCGAATCTCCACGACAGGCAGGATTTCGTTACACCACTGGTCAATATCCAAGTACCGCAATGCTGTTTTTTCGCGGCATGTTCACACTCGCTGGTGTGCTATTCTACTGGCTATCCTCTCCAACCTGATCAGCTCTTCATTTTCCTGTCCACTCAACCCAGATTTCAAAATTCAATGGAACCACCACTACAGAATGTAACATTCATTCACTCCCAATCTGGAACTCATCGAATCTCCACTCCAGGCCGGATTTCTTTTAACTAGTGTTTTATGAACAAGTAACCCAAGGCTGCTTTTCAGCGGCCTGTTCTCACTCGCAGGAGTGCTTTTCAACAGATTATCCACTCAACCCTGGTCAGCTCTACATTTTCCTGTCCACATAACTAAGACTTCAGAAATCATTATAATCTCCACTACAGAATGTTCCATTCATTCACTCCCAATCGGGAATTCATCGAATCTCCACTCCAGACAGGATATCCACACTACCCTGCTCTGCTCTTCATTTTCCTGTGCACAAAACCCAGACTTCAGAAATCATTGGAATCTCTCCTACGGAATGTTTCATTTATTCCCTGCCAATATCGAATTCATGGAATCTCCACTCCAGGCATGCATTCGTTGCACCATTGGAGAATGTCCAAGTAACGTAATGCTGTTTTCCAGTGTCCGCTTCACACTCCCAGGCGTGCTGTTCAATGGGCTATCCACTCCTACCTGGTCAGTTCTTCCATTTCCTGTCCACGCAACCCAGACTTTCGAAATCATTTGAATCTCCACTACAGAAAATTCCACTCATTCACTACTAATCTGAATTTCTTCGAATCTCCACTCCAGAGAAGCTTTCGTTACACCACTGGTGAATGTCCAAGTAACCAATGCTGGTTTTCATAGTCGTGTTCACACTCAGAGTCGTGCTGTTCCACTGGCTGTCCACTCAACCCTGGTCAGTTCTTCTTATTCCTGTTCACATAACCCAGACTTCGGGAAACCATTAGAATCTCCACTTCAGAATGTTCCATTCATTCACTGCCAATCTAGAATTCATCGAATCTCCACTGCAGACAGGATTTCTTTACACCACTGGTGAATATTCAAGAAACCCATTGGTGGCTTTCAGCAGCCTGTTCAAATTCGCAGACTTGGTCTTCAACTGGCTATAAAATCCCACCTGGTAAGCTCTTCAATTTCTTGTCCATACAACGTATAATTCAGAAACCATTGGAATCTCCACTACAGAACGTTCCATTCATTCACTGCTTATTTGGAATTCTTGGAACCAACACTCCAGTCAGGCTTTTGTTACACCTCTGGTGAATGTCCAAGTATCACATTGCTGGTTTTCAGCATACTGTTCACACTCTCATGCATGCTATTCAACTGGCTATCCACTACACATGGGTCAAGTCTTTCAAGTCCAAACAACCCACACGACAGAAATCATTGGAATATCTACTAAAGAATGTTCAATTCATTCACTGCGAATCGGGAATTCATCTGAACCTCCAATCCATGAACGCATTCGTTATACCACTGGTGAATGTCCAAGTAACACAATGCTGGTTTCAGAGGACTGTTCAATCTCGCAGGCCTGCTCTTCACCTGGCTATCCTTTCTATCCTGGTCTGCTCTTCATTTTCCTGTCCACACACATTGGATTTCAGAAATAATTGGAATCTCCACTACAGAACGTTCCATTCATTCACTGCGAATCTGGAATTCATCTGAATCTCCACTCCAGGCAGGTTTTCGTTACACCACTGTTGAATGTCCAAGTAACACACTGCTCTTTTTCATTGTCCTGATCCCCCTCGGAGGCGTGCTGTTCAACTGGCTATCCACTGAACCCTGGTCAGCTCTTCATTTTCCAGTCCCCACAATATAGACTTCAGAATTGATTGGAATCTCCTGTACAGAATGTTCCATTCATTCACTGCCATTCTGGAATTCATCGAATCTCTACTCCAAGCAGGATTTCGGTACACCACCGTTCAATATCGAGGAACCCCAATGCTGGTTTTTCGCGGCCTGTTCACACTCGCAGGAGTGCTGTTCAACTGACTATCCACTCAACCCTGGTCAGCTCTACATTTTCCTGTTCACATAACTTAGACTTCAGAAATCTTTATAGTCTCCACTATAGAATGGTCCATTCATTCACTGCCGATCTGGAATTCATGGAATCTCCACTCCAGGCCGGATTTCGTTACAACACTGGTCAATATCCAAGTACACCAATGCTGGTTTTTCTCGGCCTGTTCACACTCGCTGTTGTGCTATTCTACTGGTTTTCCTCTCCAACCTGATCAGCTCTTCATTTTCCTGTCCACTCAACACACACTTCAAAATTCAATGGACTCTCCACTAGAATGTTCTATTCATTCACTCCCAATCTGGAGTTCATCGAATCTCCACTCCAGGCAGGATTCCTTGACACCACTGTTGAATATCCAAGTAAAGCAATGTTGGTTTTCAGCAGCCAGTTCAAAGTCGCTGTCTGCTGTTCAACAGGCTATCCACTCTTCCCTGCTCTGCTCTTCATTTTCCTGTACACAAAACCCAGACTACTGAAATCATTGGAATCTCTCCTACGGAATGTTCCATTCATTCCCTGCCAATATCGAATTCATGGAATCTCCACTCCAGGCATGCTTTCGTTGCACCATTGGAGAATGTCCAAGTAACCTAATGCTGTTTTCCAGCGTCCGCATCACTCTCCCAGGCGTGCTATTCAACGGGCTATCCACCTCAACCTGGTCATTTATTCCATTTCCTGTGCACACAACGCAGACTTTCGAAATCATTTAAATCTCCACTACAGAATATTCCACTCATACACTGCTAATCTGAAGTTCTTCGAATCTCCAATCCAGGCAAGCTTTCCTTACACAACTGGTGAATATCCAAGTAAGCAATGCTGGTTTTCATAGGCGTGTTCTCACTCGGAATCGTGCTGTTCCACTGGCTGTTCACTCAACCCTTGTCAGCTCTTCTTTTTCCTGTTCACATAACCCAGACTTCAGAAACCATTAGAATCTCCACTTCAGAAAGTTCCATTCATTCACTCCCAATCTGCAATTCGTTGAATCTCCACTCCAGGCCGGATTTCGTTTCACTAGTGTTAAATGTACAAGTAACACAAGGCTGCTTTTCAGCGGCCTGTTCACACTCGCAGGAGTGCTGTTCAACTGACTATCCACTCAACCATGGTCAGCTCTACATTTTCCTGTCCACGTAACTTAGACTTCAGAAACCATTATAATCTCCACTAGAGAATGCTCCATTCATTCACTGCCGATCTGGAATGCATCGAATCTCCTCTCCAGGCAGACTTCAGTTATACAACTGGTGAATATCTAAGTAACTGAATGCTGATTTTCAGCGTTCTGTTCTCACTCGCAGACGTGCTGTAGTACTGGAAATCCATTACAGTGGTCAGATTATTCTTTTCCTGTCCACACAAACCATACTTCAGAATTCATTGGAATCTCCACTACAGACAGTTCAATTGATTCAATTCCAAGCTGGAATTCATCGAATCTCCAACTCCCGGCATGCTTTCGTTACACCACTGATGATGTCCAAGGAATCCAATGCTGGATTTCAGAGGCATGATCACAGTCGCAGGCGTGCTGTCCAGCTGCCTATCCACTCAACCCTGGTCAGCTCTTCATTTTCCTGTCCACAAAACGCAGACTTCAGAAGTAATTGGAATCTCCACTACAGAATGTTCCATTCATTCACTCCCAATTGGGAATTCATCGAATCTCCACTCCAGGCAGGATTCCTTTACACCACTGATGAATATCCAAGTAACCCAATGTTGGTTTTCAGCAGCCAGTTCAAAGTCGCAGTCTGCTGTTCAACAAGCTATCCAATCTTCCCTGGTCTGCTTTTCATTTTCCTGTACACAAAACCCAGACTTCAGAAATCATTGGTATCTCTCCTACGGAATGTTCCATTCATTCCCTGCCAATATCGAATTCATGGAAACTCCACTCCAGGCATGCTTTCGTTGCACCATTGGAGAATGTCCAAGTAACCTAATGCTGTTTTCCAGCGTCCGCGTCACTCTCCCAGGCGTGCTGTTCAACGGGCTATCGACTCCAACCTGGCCATTTCTTCCATTTCCTGTGCACACAACCCAGACTTTCGAAATCATTTGAATCTCCACTACAGAATATTCCACTATACACTGCCAATCTGGAATTCATCGAATCTCCACTCGAGGCAGGATTTCGTTACAACACTGGTCAATATCCAAGTACCGCAATGCTGGTTTTTCGCGGCCTGTTCACACTCCCTGGTGTGCTATTCTACTGGCTATCCTCTCCAACCTGATCAGCTCTTCAATTTTCGGTCCACTCAACCCAGACTTCTAAATTCAATGGGATCTCCACTACAGAATGTTCCATTCATTCACTCCCAATCTGCAATTCGTTGAATATCCTCTCCAGGCCGGATTTCGTTTCACTAGTGTTGAATATCCAAGTAACCCAAGGCTGCTTTTCAGCGGCCTTTTCACACTCGCAGGAGTGCTGTTCAACTGACTATCCACTCAACCCTGGTCAGCTCTTCATTTTCCTATCCACGTAACTTAGACTTCAGAATTGATTGGAATCTCCTGTACAGAATGTTCCATTCATTCACTGCCAATCTGGAATTCATCGAATCTCCACTCCAGGCAGTATTTAGTTACAACACTGGTCAATATCCAAGTACCGCAATGTTGGTTTTTCGCGGCCTGTTCACACTCCCTGGTGTGCTATTCTACTGGCTATCCTCTCCAACCTGATCAGCTCTTCATTTTCCTGTCCACTCAAACCAGACTTCAAAATGAAATAGAATATCCACTACAGAATGTTCCATTCATTCACTGCCGATCTGGAATTCATCGAATCTCCACTCCAGGCAGACTTTAGTTACACGACTGGTGAATATCTATGTAACTGAATGCTGATTTTCAGCGTTCTGTTCTCACTCCCAGACGTGCTGTCGAACTGGCAATCCACTACACAGTGGTCAGATTATTCTTTTCCTGTCCACAAAAACCATACTTCAGAATTCATTGGAATCTCCACTACAGACTGGTCCATTGATTCAATTCCAATCTGAAATTCATCGAATCTCCAACGCCAGGCAGGCTTTCGTTACACCACTGATGATGTCCAAGGAATGCAATGCTGGATTTCAGAGGCATGATCACAATCGCAGGCGTGCAGTCCAACTTCCTATCCAGTCAACCCTGGTCAGCTCTTCATTTTCCTGTCCACAAAACCCAGACTTCAGAAGTAATTGGTGTCTCCACTACAGAATGTTCCATTCATTCACTCCCAATCGGGAATTCATCGAATCTCCACTCCAGGCAGGATTCCTTTACACCACTGGTGAATATCCAAGTAACCCAATGTTGGTTTTCAGCAGCCAGTTCAAAGTCGCAGTCTGCTGTTCAACAGGCTATCCACTCTTCCCTGCTCTGCTCTTCATTTTCCTGTACACAAAACCCAGACTTCAGAAATCATTGGAATCTCTCCTACAGAATGTTCCATTCATTCCCTGCCAATTTCGAATTCATGGAATCTCCACTCCATGCATGCTTTCGTTGCACCATTGGAGAATGCCCAAGTAACCTAATATTGTTTTCTATAGTGCGCTTCACTCTCTCAGGCGTTCTGTTCAACGCGCTATCCACTCCAACCTGGTCAGTTCTTCCATTTCCTGTCCACACAACCCAGACTTTCGAAATCATTTGAATCTCCACTACAGAATATTCCACTCATACACTGCTAATCTGAAGTTCTTCGAATCTGCACTCCAGGCAAGCTTTCGTTACACCACTGGTGAACGTCCAAGTAACCATTGCTGGTTTTCACAGGCGTGTTCACACTCGGAGTCCTGCTGTTCTACTGACTGTCCACAAAACCCTGTTCAGCTCTTCTTTTTCCTGTTCACATAACCCAGAGTTCAGAAACCATTAGAATCTCCACTTCAGAATGTTCCATTCATTCACTGCCAATCTGGAATTCGTCGAATCTCCACTGCAGGCAGGATTTCTTTACACCACTGGTGAATATTAAAGTAACCCAATGGTGGTTTTCAGTAGCCTGTTGAAATTCTCCTGCCTGGTCTTTAACTGGCTATCAAATCCCACCTGGTAAGCTCTTCAGTTTCTTGTCCTTACAACGTAGAATTCAGAAACCATTGGAATCTCTACTACAGAATGTTCCATTCATTCACTGCCTATTTGGATTTCTTGGAACCTACACTCCAGGCAGGCTTTCTTTACACCACTGGTGAATGTCCAAGTAACACATTGCTGGTTTTCAGCATACTGTTCACACTTGCATGCATGTTATTCAACTGGCTATCCACTCCACAGTGGTCAAGTCTTTCTTTTACTGTCCAAACAACCCACACGTCTGAAATCATTGGAATATCCACTACAGAATGTTCAATTCATTCACGGCGAATCGGGAATTCATCTGAACCTCCACTCCATGAACGCATTCGTTATACCACTGGTGAATGTCCAAGTAACCCAAAGCGGTTTTCAGAGGACTGTCCATTCTCGCAGGCCTGCTGTTCAACTGGGTATCCATTGTAACCTGGTCTGCTCTTCATTTTCCTGTCCACACGCATCGGATTTCAGAAATAATTGGAATCTCCACTACAGACTGTTCCATTTATTCAATGCCAATCTGGAATTCATCGAATCTCCAACGCCAGGCAGGCTTTCCTTACACCACTGATGATGTCCAAGCAATCCAATGCTGGATTTTAGAGGTATGGTCACACTCGCAGGCATGCTGTCCAACTTCCTATCCAGTCAACCCTGGTCAGCTCTTCATTTTCCTGTCCACAAAACCCAGACTTCAGAAGTAATTGGAATCTCCACTACAGAATGTTCCATTCATTCACTCCCAATCGGGAATTCATCGAATCTCCACTCCAGGCAGGATTCCTTTATGCCACTGGTGAATATCCAAGTAAGCCAATGTTTGTTTTCAGCAGCCAGTTCAAATTTGCAGTCTGCTGTTCAACAGGCTATCCACTCTTCCCTGCTCTGCTCTTCATTTTCCTGTACACAAAACCCAGACTTCTGAAATCATTGGAATCTCTCCTCCGGAATGTTCCATTCATTCCCTGCCAATATCGAATTCATGGAATCTCCACTCCAGGCATGCTTTCGTTGCACCATTGGAGAATGTCCAAGTAACCTAATGCTGTTTTCCAGCGTCCGCGTCACTCTCCCAGGCGTGCTGTTTAACGGGCTATTCACTCCAACCTGGTCAGCTCTTCCAACTCCTGTCCATACAACCCCGACTTTCGAAATCATTTGAATCTCCACTATAGAATATTCCGCTCATACACTGCCAATCTGGAATTCATCGAATCTCCACTCGAGGCAGGATTTCGTTTCAACACTGGTCAATATCCAAGTACCGCAATGCTGGTTTTTCGCGGCCTGTTCACACTCCCTGGTGTGCTATTCTACTGGCTATCCTCTCCAACCTGATCAGCTCTTCATTTTTCTGTCCACTCAACCCAAACTTCTAAATTCAATGGGATCTCCACTACTCAATGTTCCATTCATTCACTCCCAATCTGCAATTTGTTGAATCTCCACTCCAGGCCGGATTTCGTTTCACTAGTGTTGAATGTACAACTAACCCAAGGCTGCTTTTCAGCGGCCTGTTCACACTCGCAGGAGTGCTGTTCAACTGACTATCCACTCAACCCTGGTCAGCTCTTCATTTTCCTGTCCACGTAACTTAGACTTCAGAATTGATTGGAATCTCCTGTACAGAATGTTCCAGTCATTCACTGCCAATCTGGAATTCATCGAATCTCCACTCCAGGCAGGATTTCGTTACAACACTGGTCAATATCCAAGTACCGCAATGCGGTTTTTCGCGGCCTGTTCACACTCCCTTGTGTGCTATTCTACTGGCTATCCTCTCCAACCTGATCAGCTCTTCATTTTCCTGTCCACTCAAACCAGACTTCAAAATGAAATAGAATCTCCACTACAGAATGTTCCATTCATTCACTGCCGATCTGGAATTCATCGAATCTCCACTCCAGGCAGACTTTAGTTACACGACTGGTGAATATCTATGTAACTGAATGCTGATTTTCAGCGTTCTGTTCTCACTCCCAGACGTGCTGTCGAACTGGCAATCCACTACACAGTGGTCAGATTATTCTTTTCCTGTCCACAAAAACCATACTTCAGAATTCATTGGAATCTCCACTACAGACTGGTCCATTGATTCAATTCCAATCTGAAATTCATCGAATCTCCAACGCCAGGCAGGCTTTCGTTACACCACTGATGATGTCCAAGGAATCCAATGCTGGATTTCAGAAGCATGATCACACTCGCACGCGTGCTGTACAACTGCCTATCCACACAACCCTGGTCAGCTCTTCATTTTCCTGTCCAAAAAACCCAGACTTCAGAAGTAATTGGAATCTCCACTACAGAATGTTCCATTCATTCACTCCCAATCGGGAATTCATCGAATATCCACACCAGGCAGGATTCCTTTACACCACTGTTGAATATCCAAGTAACCCATTGTTGGTTTTCAGCAGCCAGTTCAAAGTCGCACTATGCTGTTCAACAGGCTATCCTCTCTTCCCTACTCTGCTCTTCAATTTTCTGTACACAAAACCCAGACTTCAGATATCATTGGAATCTCTCCTACAGAATGTTCCATTCATTCCCTGCCAATATCGAATTCATGGAATCTCCATTCCAGGCATGCTGTCGTTGCACCACTGGAGAATGTCCAAGCAACCTAATGCTGTTTTCCAGCGTCCGCTTCACACTCCCAGGCGTGCTGTTCAACTGGCTATCCACAGAACCTTTGTCAGCTCTACATTTTCCTTTCCCCACAACCTAGACTTGAGAATTGATTGGAATCTCCTGTACAGAATGTTCAATTCATTCACTGCCAATCTGGAATTCATCGAATCTTCACTCCAGGCAGGATTTCGTTACACCACTGGTCAATATGCAAGTACCCCAATGCTGGTTTTTCGCGGACTGTTTACACTCGCTGTTGTGCTTTTCTACTTGCTATCCTCTCCAACCTGATCAGCTCTTCATTTTTCTGTCCACTCAACCCAGACTTCAAAATTCAATGGGATCTCCACTACAGAATATTCCATTCATTCACTTCCAATCTGGAATACATCGAATCTCCACTCCAGGTCGGATTTCGTTTCTCTAGTTTTGAATGTCCAAGTAACCCAAGGCTGCTTTTCACCGGCCTGTTCACACTCGCAGGAGTGCTGTTCAACTGACTATCCACACAACCCTGGTCAGCTCTACATTTTCCTGCCCACAAAACCCAGACTTCAGAAGTAATTGGAATCTCCACTACAGAATGTTTCATTCATTCACTCCCAATCGGGAATTCTTAGAATCTCCACTACAGGAAGGATTCCTTTACACGAATGTTGAATATCCAAGAAACCCAATGTTGGTTTTCAGCAGCCAGTTCAAAGTCGCAGTCTGCTGTTCAACAGGCTATCCTCTCTTCCCTGGTCTGCTCTTCATTTTCCTGTACACAAAACCCAGACTTCAGAAATCATTGGAATCTCTTCTACGGAATGTTCCATTCATACCATGCCAATATCATATTCATGGAATCTCCACTCCAGGCTTGCTTTCTTTGCAACATTGGAGAATGTCCATGTAACCTAATCCTTTTTTCCAGCTTCTGCTTCACACTCCCAGGCCTGCTGTTCAACTTGCTATCTACTCCAACCTGGTCAGCTCTTCCATTGTCTGTCCAGACAACCCAGACTTTCGAAATCATTTGAATTTCATCTACAGAATATTCCAGTCATTCACTGCTAATCTCAAGTTCTTCGAATCTCCACTCCAGGCAAGGTTTCGTTACATCACTGGTGAATGTCGAAGTATCCAATTCCGGTTTTCATAGGCATGTTCACTCTCGGAGTCGTGCTGTTCAACTGGCTGTCCACTCAACCCTGGTCAGCTCTACATTTTCCTTTCCACAAAACCCAGCCTTCAGAAGTAATAGGAATCATCACTACAGAATGTTCCATTCACTCACTCCCAATCGTGAATTCATCCAATATCCACTCCAGACCGGATTTCGTTTCTCTAGTGTTGAATATACCAGTAACCCAAGACTGCTTTTCAGCGGCCTGATCACACTCGCAGGAGTGCTGTTCACCTGAATGTCCACTCATCCCTGGTCAGCTCTAAATTTTCCTGTCCACATAACTTAGACTTCAGAAACCATTATAATCTCCACGACACAATGTTCCATTCATTCACTGCCGATCTGGAATTCATCGAATCTCCACTCCAGGCAGATTTTAGTTACACGAATGGTGAATATCTAAGTAACTGAATGCTGATTTTCAGCGTTCTATTCTCACTCGCAGAAGTGCTGTTGAACTGTAAATCCACTACACAGTGGTCAAATTATTCTTTTCCTGTCCACACAAACCATACTTCAGAATTCATTGGAATCTAGACTACAGAATGTTCCATAGGTTCAATTCCAATCTGGAATTCATCGAATCTCCAACTCCAGGCACGCTTTCGTAACACCACTGTTGATGTCCAAGGAATCCAATGCTGGATTTCAGAGGCATGATCACACTCGCAGGCGTCATGTCGAGCTACCTATACACTCAACCCTGGTAAGCTCTTCATTCTCCTGTCCACAAAACCCAGACTTCAGAAGTAAATGTAATCTCCACTACAGAATTTTTCATTCATTCACTCCCAATCGGGAATTCATCGAATCTCCACTCCAGGCAGGATTCCTTTATGCCACTGGTGAATATCCAAGTAAGCCAATGTTGGTTTTCAGCAGCCAGTTCAAAGTCGCAGTCTGCTGTTCAACAGGCTATCCTCTCTTCCCTGCTCTGCTCTTCATTTTCCTGTACACAAAACCCAGACTTCAGAAATCATTGGAATCTCTACTACGGAATGTTCCATTCATTCCGTGCCAATATCGTATTCGTGGAATCTCCACTCCAGGCATGCTTTCTTTGCAACATTCGAGAATGTCCATGTAACCTAATCCTGTTTTCCAGCGTCGCTTCACACTGCCAGGCATGCTATTCAACGGGCTATCTACTCCAACCTGGTCAGCTCTTCCATTGCCTGTCCACACAACCCACACTTTCGAAATCATTTCAATCTCATCTACAGAATACTCCACTCCTTCACTGCTAATCTGAAGTTTTTCGAAGCTCCACTCCAGGCAAGCTTTCGTTACACCACTGGTGAATGTCGAAGTAACCAATTCTGGTTTTCATAGGCGTGTTCACACTCGGAGATGTGCTGATTAACTGGCTGTCCACTCAACCCTGGACAGCTCTTCTTTTTCCTGTTCACATAACCCAGACTTCAGACACCATTAGAATCTCCACTTCAGAATGTTCCTTTCATTCAATGCCAATCTGGAATTCTTCGAATCTCCACTCCAGGCCGGATTTCTTTACACCACTGGTGAATATTCAAGTAACACAATGTTGGTTTTCAGCAGCCTGTTCAAATTCGCAGGCCTGGTCTTCAACTGGCTATCAAATCCCACCTGGTAAGCTCTTCAGTTTCTTGTCCATACAACGTAGAATTCAGAAACCATTGGAATCTCCACTACAGAATGTTCCATTCATTCACTGCCTATTTGGAATTCTTGGAACCTACACTCCAGGCAGGATTTCTTTACACGACTGGTGAATGTCCAAGTAACACATTGCTGGTTTTCAGCATACTGTTCACACTCGTATGCATGCTATTCAACTGGCTATCCACTCCACAGTGGTCAAATCTTTCTTTTACTGTCCAAACAACCCACACGACAGAAATCATTGGAATATCCACTATAGAATGCTCAATTCATTCACTGCGAATCGGGAATTCATCTGAACCTCAACTCCATGAACGCATTCGTTATACCACTGGTGAATGTCCAAGTAACCCAAAGCTGGTTTTCAGAAGACTGTTCAATCTAGCAGGCCTGCTGTTCAACTGGCTATCCATTCTAACCTGGTCTGCTCTTCATTTTCCTGTTCACACACATGGGATTTCTGAAATAATTGGAATCTCCATAACAGAACGTTCCATTCATTCATTGCGAATCTGGAATTCATCTAAATCTCCACTCCAGGCAGGCTTTCATTACACCACTGTTGAATGTCCAAGTAACACACTGCTCGATTTCATTGTCCTGATCCCCCTCAGAGGAGTGCTGTTCAACTGCTATCCACTGAACCCTGGTCAGCTCTTCATTTCCCTGTCCCCACAACCTAGACTTCAGAATTGTTTGGAATCTCCTGTACAGAATGTTCCATTCATTCACTGCCAATCTGGATTTCATCGAATCTTCACTCCTGGCAGGATTTCGTTACACCACTGATCAATATCCAAGTACCCCAATGCTGAATTTTCGCGGCCTGTTCACACTCGCTGGTGTGCTATTCTTCTGGCTATCCTCTCCAACCTGATCAGCTCTTCAGTTTCCTGTCCACTCAACCCAGACTTCAAAATTCAATGGGGTCTCCACTACAGACTGTTCCATTGATTCAATTCCAATCTGGAATTGATCGAATCTCCAACGCCAGGCAGGCTTTCGTTACACCACTGATGATGTCCAAGGAATCCAATGCTGGATTTCAGAAGCATGATCACACTCGCAGGCATGCTGTCCAACTGCCTATCCACTCAACCCTGGTCATCTCTTCATTTTCCTATCCACAAAACCCAGACTTCAGGAGTAATTGGAATCACCTCTATAGAATGTTCCATTCATTCACACCCAATCGGGAATTTATCGAATCTCCAGTCCAGGCAGGATTCCTTTACACTACTGGTGAATATGCCAGTAACACAATGTTGGTTTTCAGCAGCAGTTCAAAGTCGCAGTCTGCTGTTCAACAGACTATCCACTCTTCCCTGCTCTGCTCTTCATTTTCCTGTACACAAAACCCAGACTTCAGAAATCATTGATATCTCTCCTATAGAAAGTTCCATTCATTCCCTGCCAATATCGAATTCATGGAATCTCCACTCCAGGCATGCTTTCGTTGCACCATTGGAGAATGTCCAAGCAACCTAATGCTGTTTTCCAGCGTACGCTTCACACTCCCAGGCGTGCTGTTCAAGTGGCTATCCACTGAACCCTGGTCAGCACTTCATTTTCCTGTCCCCACAACCTAGACTTCAGAATTGATTGGAATCTCCTGTACAGAATGTTCAATTCATTCACTGCCAAACTGTAATTCATCGAATCTTCACTCCAGGCAGGATTTCGTTATACCACTGGTCAATATCCAAGTACCCAAATGCTGGTTTTTCGCGGCGTGTTCCCAATCGCTGGTGTGCTTTTCTACTGGCTATCTTCTCCAACCCGATCAGCTCTTCATTTTTCTGTCCACTCAACCCAGACTTCAAAAGTCAATGGGATCTCCACTACAGAATGTTCCATTCATTCACTCCCAATCTGGAATTCATCGACTCTCTACTCCAGGCCGGATTTCGTTTCATAGGCAAGTAACACATTGCTGGTTTTCAGCATACTGTTCACACTCGCATGCATGCTATTCAACTGGCTATCCACTCCACAGTGGTCAAGTCTTTCTTTTTCTGTCCAAACAACCCACACGACAGAAATTATTGGAATATCCACTACACAATGTCCAATTCATTCACTGGGAATTGGGAATTCATCTGAACCTTCACTACATGTACGAATTCGTTATAACACTGGCGAATGTCCAAGTAACCCAATGCTGGTTTTCAGAGGACTCTTTATTCTTGCAGGCATGGTATTCAACTGGCTATAAAATTCCACCTGGTAAGCACTTCACTTTCTTGTCCATACAACGTAGAATTCAGAAACCATTGGAATCTCCACTACAGAATGTTCCATTCATTCACTGCCTATTTGGAATTCTTGGAACCTACACTCCACGCAGGCTTTCTTTACAACACTGGTGAAAGTCCAAGTAACACATTGCTGGTTTTCAGCATACTGTTCACACTCGCATGCATGCCATTCAACTGGTTATCCACTCCACAGTGGTCAAGTCTTTCTTTTACTGTCCAAACAACCCACACGACAGAAATCATTGGAATATCCACTACTGAATGTTCAATTCATTCACTGCGAATCGGGAATTCATCTGAATCTCCACTCCATGAACGCATTCGTTATACCACTGGTGAATGTCCAAGTAACCCAATGCTGGTTTTCGGAGGACTGTTCATTCTCGCAGGACTGCTGTTCAACTGGCTATCCATTCTAACCTGTTTGGCTCTTCATTTTCCTGTGCACACACAACGGATTTCAGAAATAATTGGAATCTCCACTACAGAACGCTCCATTTATTCACTGTGAATCTGGAATTCATCTGAATCTCCACTCAAGGTAGGCTTTCGTTACACCACTGTTGAATGTCCAAGTAACACACTGCTCGTTTTCATTGTCCTGATCCCCCTCGGAGGCGTGCTGTTCAACTGGCTATCCACTGAACCCTGGTCAGCTCTTCATTTTCCTGTCCCCACTACCTAGACTTCAGAAAAGATTGGAATATCCTATACAGAATATTCCTTTCATTCACTGCCAATCTGGAATTCATCGAAACTCCACTCCAGACAGGATTTCGTTACACCAATGGTCAATATCCAAGTAACGCAATGCTGGTTTTTCCTGGCCTGTTCACATTTCATGCTGTGCTATTCTACTGGCTATCCTCTCCCACCTGATCAGCTCTTCATTACCCTGTCCACTCAACCCAGACTTCAAAATTCAATGGAATCTCCACTACAGAATGTTCCATTCATTCACTCCCTATCTGGAATTCATCGAATCTCCACTCCAGGCCGGATTTCGTTTCACTAGTGTTGAATGTACAAGTAACCCAAGGCTGCTTTTCAGCGGCCTGTTCACACTCGCAGGAGTGCTGTTCAACTGACTATCCACTCAACCCTGGTCAGCTCAATATTTTCCTGTCCACATAACTTAGACTTCAGAAACCATTATAATGTCCACTACAGAATGTTCCATTCATTCACTGCTTATCTGGAATTCATCGAATCTCCACTCCAGGCAGAGTTAGGTTACACGACTTGTGAATGTCTAAGTAACTGAATGCTGATTTTCAGCGTTCTGTTCTCACTCGCAGACGTGCTGTTGAACTGGCAATCCAATACACAGTGGTCAGATTTTTCTTTTCCTGTCCACACAAACAATTCTTCAGAATTCTTTGGAATCTCCACTACAGACTGTTCCATTGATTCAATTCCAATCTGAAATTCATCGAATCTCCAACTCCAGGCAGGCTTTCGTTACACCACTCATGATGTCCAAGGAATCCAATGCTGGATTTCAGAGGCATGATCACACTCGAAGGCGTGCTGTCCAACTGCCTATCCACTCAACCCTGGTCAGCTCTTCATTTTGCTGTGCACAAAACCCAGACTTCAGAAGTAATTGGAATCTCCACTACAGAATGTTCAATTCATTCCCTCCCAATCGGGAATTCATCGAATCTCCACTCCAGGGAGGATTACTTTACACCACTGGTGAATGTCCAAGTAACCAATGCTGGTTTGCATAGGCGTGTTCACACTCGGAGTCGTGCTGTTGCACTGGCTGTCCACTCAACCCTGGTCAGCTCTTCTTTTTCCTGTTCACATAACCCAGACTTCAGAAACCATTTGAATTTCCACTTCAGAATGTTCCACTCATACACTGCCAATCTGGAGCTCATCGAATCTCCACTGCAGACAGGATTTCTTTACACCACTGGTGAATATTCATGTAACCCAATGGTGGTTTTCAGCAGCCTGTACAAATTCGCAGGTCTGGTCTTCAACTGGCTATGAAATCCCACCTGGTAAACTCTTCTGTTTCTTGTCCATACAACGTAGAATTCAGACACCATTGGAATTTCCACTACAGAATGTTCCATTCATTCACTGCCTATTTGGAATTCTTTGAACCTACATTCCAGGCAGGCTTTCATTACAACACTCGTGAATGTCCAAGAAACACATTGCTGGTTTTCAGCACGTTGTTCATACTCGCATGAATGCTATTCAACAGGCTATCCAATTCACAGTGTTCAAGTCTTTCTTTTACGGTCCAAACATCCCACACAACAGAAATCATTGGAATATCCACTACAGAATGATCAATTCATTCACTGCGAGTCGGGAATTCATCTGAAACTCCACTCCATGAATGCATTCGTTATACCACTGGTGAATGTCCAAGTAACCCAATGCTGGTTTTCAGAGGACTGTTTATTCTCGCTGGCCTGGTCTTCAACTGCCTATCAAATCCCACCTGGTAAGCTCCTCAGTTTCCTGTCCATAGAACGTAGAATTCAGAAACCATTGGAATCTCCACTAGAGAATGTTCCATTCATTCACTGCCTATTTGGAATTCTTGGAGCCAACACTCCAGGCAGGCTTTTATTACACCACTGGTGAATGCCCAAGAAACACATTGCTGGATTTCAGCATACTCTTCCCACTCGCACGCATGCTATTCAGCTGGTTATCCACTCCACAGTGGTCAAGTCTTTCTTTTACTGTCCAAACAACCCACACGACAGAAATCATTGGAATATCCACTACAGAATGTTCAATTCATTCACTGCGAATCGGGAATTCATCTAAACCTACACTCCATGAAAGCATTCGTTATACCACTGTTGAATGTCTAAGTATCCCAATGCTGGTTTTCAGAGGAGTGTTTATTCTCGCAGGCCTGATCTTCAACTGGCTATCAAATCCCACCTGGTAAGCTCCTCAATTTCTTGTCCATACAACGTAGAATTCAGAAACCATTGGAATCTCCACTAGAGTATGTTCCATTCATTCACTGCCTATTTGGAATTCTTCGAACCTACACTCCAGGCAGGCTTTCATTACACCACTGGTGAATGTCCAAGAAACACATTGCTGGTTTTCAGCATACTCTTCACACTCGCGTGAATGCTATTCAACAGGCTATCCACTCCACAGTGGTCAATTCTTTCTTTTACTGTCCAAACAACCCACGCGACAGAAATCATTGGAATATCCACTACAGAATGTTCAATTCATTCACTGGGAATCGGGAATTCATCTGAACCTCGACTCCATGTACGCATTCGTTATACCACTGGTGAATGTCCAAGTAACCCAATGCTGGTTTTCAGAGGACTGTTCATTCTCGCAGACCTGCTGTTCAACTGGCTACCCATTCTAACGTGTTTGACTCTTCATTTTCCTGTGCACACACAACGGATTTCAGAAATAATTGGAATCTCCACTACATAACGCTCCATTTATTCACTGCGAATCTGGAATTCATCTGAATCTCCACTCCAGGCAGGCTTTCGTTACACCACTGTTGAATATCCAAGTAACACACTTCTCGTTTTCATTGTCCTGATCCCCCTCTGAGGCGTGCTGTTCAACTGGCTATCCACTGAACCCTGTCAGCTCCTCATTTTCCTGTCCCCACTACCTAGACTTCAGAGGTGATTGCAATCTACTGTACAGAATGTTCCTTTCATTCACTGCCAATCTGGAATTCCTCGGATCTCCACTCCAGGCAGGATTTCGTTACACCACTGGTCAATATCCAAGTACCCCAATGCTGGTTTTTCTTGGCCTGTTCATATTGGATGGTGTGCTATTCTACTGGCTATCCTCTCCAACCTGATCAGCTCTTCATTTCCCTGTCCACTCAACCCAGACTTCAAAATTCAATGGAATCTCCACTACAGAATGTTCCATTCATTCACTCCCAGTCTGTAATTCATCGAATCTCCACTCCAGGCCAGATTTCGTTTCACTAGTGTTAAATGTACAAGTAAACCAAGGCTGCTTTTCAGCGGCCTGTTCACACTCGCAGGAGTGCTGTTCAACTGACTATCCACTCAACCCTGGTCAGCTCTACATTTTCCTGTCCACATAACTTACACTTCAGAAACCATTAAAATCTCCACTACAGAATGTTCCATTCATTCATTGCCAATCTGGAATTCATCGAATATCCACTCCAGGCAGACTTTAGTTACAAGACTGGTGAATATCTATGTAACTGAATGCTGATTTTCAGCGTTCTGTTCTCACTCGCAGACGTGCTATTGACCTGGCAATCCACAACACACTGGTCAGATTATTCTGTTCCTGTCCACACAAACCATACTTCAAAATTCACTGGAATCTCCACTTCAGACTGTTCCATTGATTCAATTCTAATCTGGAATTCATTGAAAATCCAACTCCAGGCAGGCTTTCATTACACCACTGATGATGTCCAAGGAATCCAATGCTTCATTTCAGAGGCATGATCACACTCGCAGGCGTGCTTTCCAACTGCCTATCCACTCAAACCTGGTCAGCTCTTCATTTTGCTATGCACAAAACCCAGACTTCAGAAGTAATTGGAATCTCCACTACAGAATGTTCCATTCATTGACTCCCAATTGGGAATTCATCGAATCTCCAATCCATTCAGTATTCCTTGAAACCACTGGTGAATATCCAAGTAACGCAATGTTGTTTTTCAGCAGCCAATTCAAAGTCGCAGTCTGTTCAACAGGCTATCCACTCTTCCCTGCTCTGCTTTTCATTTTCCTCTACAAAAAACCCAGACTTCAGAAATCATTGGTATCTCCACTAGAGAATGTTGCATTCATTCACTGTGAATCTGGAATTCATCTCATTTTCCACTCTTGGCAGGATTTCGTTACCCCACTGGTGAATGTCCAAGTAGCCCAATGCTGGTTTTTTGCGGCCTGTTCACAATCGCAGCCGTGTTGTTCAATTGGATATCCACTCAGCCCTAGTCAGCTCTTCATTTTCCTTTCCACACAACCCAGAATTCAGAAATCATTGTTATCTCCACTACAGAATGTTCATTCACTGCGAATCCGCAATTCATCTGAACATCAACTACTTCGGAGAGCCCGGCAAGCTACCGAGAGTATTCGATATGCCAGACACAGTAACAACAAAGTCTCCAATGGAGACGTTACTGGGCCCGCTCAAGCAAATCGACGATCAACGGGAGGGCCTTTACCTTTACCTTTACCTTTACCTTTACCTTATCAACTACCAGCAGTTTATCGTTACACCAATGGTGAATGTCCAAGTAACGCAATGCTGGTTTTCAGTGGCCCTTTCAAACTCGCAGCCTTTCTGTTCAATTGGCTATAGATTCAACCCTCGTCAGCTCTTCATTTCCTGTCCACACAACCCAGTCTTCAGAAATCATTTAAATCTCCACTAAAGAATGTTCCAATCATTCACTGCGAAATGGAATTCATCTGAACATCCACTCTTAGCAGGATTTCGTTACCCCACTGCTGAATGTCCAAGTAACGTAATGCAGGTTTTCAGCGGTTTTTTTCACACTTGAAGCCATGCTGTTCGCTGGCTATCGACTCAAAACTGGTCAACTCTTCATTTTCCTGTCCAAACAATTCAGACGTCGAAATCATTGGAATCTCCACTACAGAATGTTCCATTCATTCACTGCGAATCTGGAATTCATCTGAAACTCCACTACCGGCAGGTTTTCGTTACACCACAGGTGAATGACCAAGTAACGCAATGTTGTATTTCAGCGGCCTTTTCACACTCGCAGAGGTTCCATTGAATTGGCTATCCAGTAAATGCATGTAAGCTCTTCATTTTCCTGTCAACAAAACCCAGCATTCAGAAATCATTGGAATCACCATTACAGAATGTTCCATACATTCACTGCGAATTTGGAAGTCATCTGAATGTGCACTGCAGGCAGGATTTCGTTAGACCTCTTGTGAATGTACAAGTAACACAATGCTGGTTTTGACCGGTCTGTTCACACTCGAAGCCAGGCTGTTCACTGGCTATCCACTCAACACTGGTCAGATCTTGATTTTCCTGTCCACACAATCCAGACTTCAGAAATCATTCGAATCTCCACTAATGAATGGTCCATTAATTTACTGCAAATCTGGAATTCATATGACTCTCCACTACTGGCAGGTTTTCGTTACACCACTGGTGAATGACCAAGTAACCCATTGCTGGTTTTCAGCGGCCTGTTCACACTCGCAGACGTGCTGTTCAATTGGCTATCCACTCAATGCTTTTCAGCTCTTCCTTTTCCTGTCCACACAGCCCAGCCTTCAGAAATCATTGGAATCTCTACTACAGAATGTTCCATTCATTCACTGCGAATGTGGAATTCATCTGAATCTCCACTACCGGCAGGTTTTCGTTAACAATCTGGTGAATGTTCAAGTAACCCAATGCTGGTTTTCAGCGGCAAGTTCACACTCGTAGGCGTGCTGTTCAATAGGCTATCCACTCAACCTTGTTGAGCTCTTCATTTTCTGTCCACATCACCCAGCCTTCAGAAATCATAGGAATCTCCACTACAGAATGTTCCATTCATTCTCTGCGAATCTGGAGTTAATCTGAATCTGCACTCCAGGCAGGCTTTCGTTAAACCACTGGTGAATGTACATGTAGCGCAATGCTGGTTTACAGCGGTGTGTTCACACTCGAAGTGGTGCTATTCAGTGGCTATCCACTCAATTATTGTCAGCTTTTCATTTCCTGTCCACACAATCCAGACTTCAGAAATAATTGGATTCTGCACTACAGAATGTTCCATTCACTCACTGAGAATCGGGAATTTATCTGACTCTCCACTCAAGGCACGTTTTCGTTACACCTCTGTTGAATATCCAAGAAACCCAATGCAGGTTTTCAGTGGCCTGTTCACAACCGCAGTCTTGCTGTTCAATTGGCTATCCACTCAAGCCTTGTCAGCTCTTCATTTTCCTGTCCACACAACCCAGCCTTCAGAAAATATTGTTATCTCAACTACAGAATGTTCCATTCCTTCACTGAGAATCTGGAATTAATCTGAACCTGCACTCCAGGCAGGCTTTCGTTACATCACTGGTGAATGTCCAAGTGAGTGGACAAGCACTGGTGAATGCTTGTTTTCAGCGGCCTGTTCACACTCGGAGCAGTCCTGTTCCATTGGCTATCTACTCAACTCTGGTCAGTTCTTCATTTTCCTCTCCAAATCACCCAGATTTACAGAATTCATTGGAACCTCCACTACAGAGTGTTCCAAATATTCACAGCGAATATGCAATTCAGTCTGAATCTCCACTCAAGGCAGGTTCTCGTTACACCACTGGTGATTGTCCAAGTAACCCAATGCTGGTTTTCGGCGGCCTATTGACTCTCGCAGACGTGCTGTTCATTTTGCCATCCACTTAACCCTGGTTAGCTCTTCATTTTCCTGTCCACACAACCCACCTTTCAGAAATAATTGTTATCTCCACTACAGAATGTTCCATTCACTCTCAGCTAATCTGAAAATCATCTGACTCAGCACTCAAAGCCGGTATCTGTTACACCACTGTTGAATATCCAAGTAACTCAATGCTGGTTTTTAGCGGTCCCTTCACAATCGCAGCCGTGCTGTTCATTTGGCTATCCACTCAATGCTGATCAGCTCTTCATTTTCCTGTCCACACAGTGCAGCCTTCAGAAATCATTGGAATCACTAATACAGAATGTTCCATTCATTCACTACGAATCTGGAATTAATCTGAATCTGCACTCCAGGCAGGCTTTCGTTATACCACTGTTGAGTTTCCAATTAACCCAGGGCTGGTTTTCAGCGTCCTTTTCAGATTCGCAGCCGTGCTGTTCAATGGGCTATCTACTCAACCCTGGTCAACTCTTGATTTTCCTGTCTACATCACCCAGCCTCAAGAAATCATTGTTATCTCCAATACAGAACTTTCCATTCATTCACTGAGAATCTGGAATTCATCTGACTCTCCACTCCAGGCAGGATTTCGTTACAACACTGGTGATTGACCAAGTAACCCAATGCTGGTTTTCAGCGGCCTGTTTACACTCGCAGACGTGGTGTTCAAATGGCTATCCTCTCAATGCTGATCAACTCTTCATTTTGCTGTCCACAAAACCCAGCCTTCAGAAATCATTGGAAACTCCACTATAGAACATTCCATTCATTCACTGCGAATCTGGAATTCATCGGAATCTCCACTATCGGCAGGTTTTCATTACACAACTGCTGAATGTCTAAGTAACCCAATGCTGGTTTTCAGCAGTCTATTAATACTCGAAGACATGCTGTTCAATTGGCTATCCCCTCAATGCTGGTCAGCTCTGCATTTTCCTGTCAACACAGGCCAGCCTTCAGAAATCATTGGAACCTCCACGAGAGAATGTTCCAATTATTCACTGCGAATCTGGAATTCATCTGATTCTCCACTCCAGGCCGGCTTTGGTTACACCACTGGTGAATGGCCAAGTAACCCAATGCCAGTTTTCAGCGGCTTTTTCATACTCGCTGAAGTGGTGTTCAACTGGCTATCTATTCAACCATGGTCAACTCTTCATTTCAGTGTCCACACAAACCAGCCTTCAGAAATAAATGAAATCTCCATTATAGTATGTTCCATTCATTCACTGCGAATCTGGAATTCATCTGACTTCCACTCCTGCCGGTTTTTCGTTACACCACTGGTGAATATCCAAGTAACATAATGTTGGTTTTCAGCCTCCTTTTCATACTCGCAGCCTTGCTGTTCAATTGGCTATCCACTCAACCCTGTTCAGCTCTTCACTTTCCTGTGCACATCACCCAGCCTTCAGAAATCATTGGAATCTCCACTACAGAATGTTCCATTCATTCACTGCGATTCTGGAATTCATTTGAATCTCCCCTGCCGGCAGGTTTTTGTTATACATCTGCTGATTGTCCAAGTAAAACAATGCTGGTTTTCAGTGGCCTATTCACTCTCACAGACGTGCTGTTCAGTGGGCTATCCACTCAATGCTGATCATCTCTTCATTTTCCTCTCCACACAGCCCAGCCTTCAGAGTTCATTGGAATCTCCACTACAGAATATTCCATTCATTCACTGCGAATCTGGAATTCTTCTGACTATGCACTGAGGTACGCTTTCGTTACACCACTGGTGAATGTCCAAGTAACCCAATGCTGGTTTTCAGCGACATGTTTACACACACAGACTTGCTGTTCAATTGGCTATCCACTCAATGCTGGTCAGCTCTTCATTTTCCTGTCCACACAACCCAGCATTCAGAAATCATTGGAATCTCTACTACAGATTGTTCCATTCATTCACTGTGAATCTGGAATTAATCTGAATCTGCACTTCAGGCAGTCTTTCGTTATACCACTGTTTAATGTACAAGTAACCCTAATGCTGGTTTTCAGCGGCCTGTTCATAATGGCCACCGTTCTATTCAATTGACTATCCACTGAACCCTGGTCAGCTCTTCATTTTCCTGTCCACACAACCCAGCATTCAGAAATCATTGGAACCTGCACTACAGAATGTTCCATTCATTCACTGCAAATATGGAATTCAACGGAATCTCCACAAACGGCAGGTTTTCGTTAGACCACTGGTGAATGTTCAACTATCACAAAGCTGCTTTTCAGCGGCCTGTTCAGACTCGCAGCCGTGCTGTTCAATTGACTATCCACTCAACCCTATTCAGCTCTTCATTTTCCTGTCCACATCACCCATTCTTTAGAACTCATTGGAATCTCCACTAAAAAAAATCCATTAATTCACTAGAATCTGGAATTCTTCTGCCTCTCCACTCCAGGAAGGTTATCGTTACATCTCTCTTGAAAGTCCAAGTAACCCAATGCTGGTTTTTAGTGGCATGTTCACAAAAGCAGACGTGCTGTTCAATTGGCTATCTACTTACCCCTGTACAGCTTATCATTTTCTTGTCCACACCACCAAAACATCATGAACCATTGAAACCTGCACTAAGGAATGTTCCATACATTCACTGCGAATCTGAAATTCTTCTCAATCTCCACTCCAGGCAGGTTTTGGATACAACTCTGGTGAATGTCCAAGTAACCCAATGCTGGTTTTCAGTGGCCTCTTCACACTCGCTGAGGTGCTGTTAAATTGGCTATCCTCACAACCCTGGTCAGCTCGTCATTTTCCTATCCACACAATCCAGACTTCAGAAATCATTGTTTTCTCCACGACATAATATTCCATTCATTCACTGCGAATTTGGAATTCATCTGTATCTGCAGTGAAGGCAGCCTTTTGTTACACCACTGGTGAATGTCCAAGTAACCCAATGCTGGTTTTCAGCGGCCTGTTCACACTCGCAGACGTGCTGTTCAATTGGTTATTCTCTAAACCCTGGTCAGCACTACATTTTCCTGTCCACATATCACAGCCTTTAGAAATCATTGGAACCTCCACTACTGAATATTCCATTCATTCACTGCGAATAGGGAATGTGGCTATCAAGTCCACAGTGGTCAGCTCTTTCATTTCCTGTACACACCACCCAGAAATCAGAAATCATTGGAAAGTCCACTACAGAATGTACCATTCATTCACTGTAAACTGGAGATCATCAAAACTCCACTCCACGCAGGCTTTCGTTACACCACTGCTGAATGTCCAAGTAATCCAATGTTGGTTTTCAGCGTCCTGTTCAAATACGCAGGGATGCTTTTCAACTGGCTATCCAATGAACCCTGGTAAGCTTTTCATTTTCAAGTCCACACAACACAGACTTCAGAAATCATTGGAATCTCCACTACAGCATGTTCCTTTCATTCACTTCCAATATGGAGTTCTTCGAATCTCCACTCCAGGCAGACTTTCGTTATACAACTGGTGAATGTCCAAGTAACCCAATGATGTTTTTCAGCGTCCTGTTCACACTCGTATGCGTGCTGTTCAACATATTTTCCACTCAACACTGGTAAGCTCTTCATTTTCCTGTCCACATAACCCAGATTCAGAAACTATTAGAATCTCCATTACAGAATGTTCCATTAATTCGCTGCCAATCTGGAATTCATATAGTCTCAACTCCAGTAAGGCGTTCGTTACACCAATGGTGAATGTCCACGTAATACATGCTGGTTTTCAGCGTCTGTTCACAGTCGCAGGCGTGCTGTTCAACTGGCTATCCACTCCACAGTGGTCAGATCCTTCATTTCCTGCCCACACAAACCAGACTTCAGAAATCATTAGAATCTCCACTACAGAATGTTCCATTCATTCACTGCCAATCTGGTGATCATTGAATCTCCACTCCAGGCAAGCTTTCGTTACACCACGGCTGAAAGTCCAAGTATTTCAATGCTTGTTTTCAGCGTCCTGTTCACAGTCGCAGGCGTGCTGTACAAATGGCTATCCACTGAACCCTGATCAGCTCTTCATTTTCCTATCCACACACACCACATTTCAGTAATCATTGGAATCTCCATTACAAAATGTTCTATTCATTCACTGAAATGTGGAGATCATTGAATCTCCACTCTATGCAGGCTTTAGATACACCACTGCAGAATGTACAAGTAACACAATTCTGGTTTTAAGACTCCCGTTTACACTCGAAGGCATCCTGTTCAGTGGCTATCCACTAACATTGTTCAGCTCTTCATTTTCCTGTCCAAAGAACCCAGATTTCAGTACTCATTGGAATCTCCACTAGAAAATGTTCCATTTCTTCACTGCCAATCTGGAATTCATTTGAATCTCCACTGCAGGCAGGCTTTTTTTACACTCCTGTTGAATGCCCAAGTTACACAATGCTGGTTTTCAGCTTCCTGTTCACATTCGCAGGCGTGCTGTTCAACTGGCTATCCACTGAACCCTGGTCCGCTCTTCAATTTCCTGTCCACATAACTCAGACTTCAGAAATTATTGGAATCTCCACTACAGCATGTTCCATTCATTCACTGCGAATCTGGAATTCATCTGAATCTCAATTCCAGACAGGCTTTCGTTACACCACTGGTGAATGTCCATGTAACCCAATGCTGGTTTTCATCGGCCTGTTTTTACTCACATGCGTGCTGTTCAACTGGCTCTCCACTCCAACCTGGTCAGCTCTTCATTTTCCTGTCTCCACTACCAAGACTTCAGAAATTATTGGAATCTCCACTACAGCATGTTCCATTCATTCACTTCGAATCTGGAATTCATCTGAATTTCAGTCCAGAAAGTCTTTCGTTACACAAGTGGTGAATGTCCTAGTAACCCAATGCAGGTTTTCAAAGCCTTGTTCACAGTCGCAGGCGTGCTGTTCAACTGGCTATCCACTCCACAGTGGTCAGTTCTTTCATTTTCTCTCCACACAACCCAGACGTCAGAAATCATTGGAATCTCCACTACAGATTGTTCAATTTATTCACTGACAATCTGGAGAACATCGAATCTCCACTCCAGGCAGGCTTTAGTTATACCACTGCTGAATGTCCATGTAACCAAATGCTGGATTTCAATGGTCTTTTCACACTCGCAGGCGTGCTGTTCAACTGGCTATCCACTGAACCCCGGTCAGCTCTTCATTTTCCTGTCCACACAACCCAGACTTCAGAAATCATTGGAACCTCCACTATAGACTGTTCCATTCATTAGTTGGAATCTGGAGATCATCGAATCTCCACTCCAGGCAGGCTTTCGTTACACCACTGCTGAATGTCCAAGTAACACAATTCTGGTTTCCAGAGTCCTGTTCAAACTCGCTGGCATGCTGTTCAATGGCTATCCACTGAACCCTGGTCAGCTTTTCATTTTCCTTTCCACCCAAACCAGATTTCAGAAATCATTGGAATCTCCACTACAAAAATCATTGGAATCTCCACTATATTCACTGCGAATCTGGAATTCATCTGAATCTCCACTCCTGGCAGGCTTTCCTTACACTACTGTTGAATGTCCAAGTAACACAATGCTGGTTTTCAGTGTCCTATTCACATTCGAGTCGTGCTGTTCAACTGGCTATCCACAGAACCCTAGTCAGCCCTTAATTTTCCTGTCCACACAACCCAGATTTCAAAAATAATTGGAATCTCCACTACAGAATGTTCCATTCATTCACTGCAAATCTGGAATTCATCTGAATCTTCACTCCACCAGGCTCTTTTTACACCACTGGTGAATGTCCAATTAACCCAATGCCGGTTTTCAGCGTACTCTTAACAGTCGCAGGCGTGATGTTGAACTGGCTATCCAATCCCAATGGTCAGCAGTTTCTTTTCTGTTCCACACAACCCAGACTTCAGAAATCATTGGAATCTCCACTACAGAATGTTGCATTCATTCACTGCCGATCTGGAGGCTATCGAATCTCCACTACAGGTAGGAATTCGTTAAACCACTTCTGAAAGTCCAAGTAACCCAATGCTCGTTTTCAGCATCCTGTTCAAACTCGCAGGCATTCTGTTCAACTGGCTATCCACTCCACCCTGCTCAACTCTTCATTTTCCTGTCCGCACAACAGAAACTTCAGAAATCATTGGAATCTCCACTACAGATTGTTCCATTCATTCACTGCCAATCTGGAGTTCTTTGAATCTCCACTCCAGGCAGGCTTTCGTTATGCCAGTGGTGAATGTCCAAGTCACCCAATGCTGATTTTCAGCGTCCTGTTCACACTCGCAGGGGTTCTGTTGAACTAGCTATCCACTCCACCCTGGTCAGCTCTTCCTTTTCCTGTCCACACAAACCAGATTTCAGAAATCATTGAAATCTCCAGTACAGAATGTTCCACTCATTCACTACCAATCTGGAGTTCTCTGAATCTCCATTCCAGGCATGCTTTTGTTACACCACTGGTGAATGTCCAAGTAACACAATGCTTGTTTTGAGCGTGCTGTTTTCAGTCGCAGGCGTGCTGTTCAACTGGCTATCCACTCCACAGTGGTCAGTTCTTTCATTTCCTGTCCACACAACTCAGACTACAGAAATCATTGTAATCTCCACTACATTCACTGCGAGTCTGGAATTCATCTGAATCTCCACTCCAGGCAGGCTTTCCTTACAGTACTGTTGAATGTACCAGTAACACAATGCTGGTTTTCAGCGTCCTGTTCACATTCGAGGCGTGCTGTTCAGCTGGTTATCCACTGAACTCTGGTCAGCTCTTCATTTACCTGTCCACATGACCCAGATTTCAGAAATCATTGGAAATTCCAATACAGAATATTCCTTTCATTCACTGCCAATCTGGAGATCTCTGAATCACAACTCCAGGCAGGCTTTCGTTACACCACTCGTGAAAGTCCAAGTAACCCAATGCTGGTTTTCAGCGTGTTGTTCACAGTGGCAGACGTGCTGTTTAACTGGCTATCCACTCCACAGAGGTCAGTTCTTTCATTTCTTGTCCACACAACCCAGACTACAGAAATTATTGGAATCTCCACTACAGGATGTTCCATTCATTCACTGCCAATCTGGAGATCATCTAGTCTCCACTCCAGGCAGGATTTCGATACACCATTGCTGAATGTCCAAGTTACCCAATGCTTGTTTTCCGAGGCCTGTTCAAACTCACAGTACTACTGTTCAACTGTCTAATCACTCTAAACTGGTCTGCATTTCATTTTCCTGTCCACACAACCCAGATTTCAGATACTATTGGAATCTCCAGTACAGAATGTTCCATTCATTCACTGCCAATCTGGAATTCATCGAATCTCCACTCCACGCAGGCTTTAGTTACACTACTGCTGAATGTCCAAGTAAACAATGCTGGACTTCAGCGTCCTGTTCACACTCGCAGGCGTGCTGTTCAACTGGATTTCCACTGAATAATGGTCAGCTCTTCATTTCCTGTCCACACAACCCAGACTTCAGAAGTCATTGTAATCTACACTACAGAATGTACCATTCATCTACTCCCAATCTGGAGGTCATCCAATCTCCACTCCAGGCAGGCTTTCGTTACACCACTCGTGAAAATCCAAGTAACCCAATGCTGGTTTTCAGCGTGTTGTTCACAGTGGCAGACGTGCTGTTCAACTGGCTATCCACTCCACAGAGGTCATTTCTTTCATTTCTTGTCCACACAACTCATACTACAGAAATTATTGGAATCTCCACTACAGGATGTTCCATTCATTCACTGCCAATCTGGAGATCATCTAGTCTCCACTCCAGGCAGGATTTCGATAAACCATTGCTGAATGTCCAAGTTACCCAATGCTCGTTTTCCGAGGCCTGTTCAAACTCGCAGTACTGCTGTTCAACTGTCTAATCAGTCTAAACAGGTCTGCATTTCATTTTCCTGTCCACACAACCCAGATTTCAGATATTATTGGAATCTCCAGTACAGATTGTTCCATTCATTCACTGCCAATCTGGAATTCATCGAATCTCCACTCCACGCAGGCTTCCGTTACATCACTGCTGAATGTCCAAGTAAACAATGCTGGACTTCATCGTCCTGTTCACACTCGTAGGTGTGCTTTTCAACTGGATTTCCACTGAATAATGGTCAGCTCTTCATTTTCCTGTCCACACAACCCAGACTTCAGAAGTCATTGGAATCTACACTACAGAATGTACCATTCATTTACTCCCAATCTGGAAGTCATCCAATCTCCACTCCAGGCAGGCTTTCGTTACACCACTGCTGAATGTCCAAGTAACCCAATGCTGATTTTCAGCGCCCTTTTCACAGTCGCAAGCGTGCTGTTCAACTGGCTATCCATTCCACAGTGGTCAGCACATTCATTTCCTATACACACAACCCAGACGTCAGAAATCATTGGAATCTCCACTACAGAATGTACCATTCATTCACTGGAATCTGGAGATCATTGAATCTCCACTCCAGGCAGGGTTTTGTTACACCACTGCTGAATGTCCAAGTAACCCAATGCTGGGTTTCAGCGTTCTGTTCAAATTCACAGGCGTGCTTTTCTACTGGCTATCCACTGAAACCTGGTCAGCTTTTAATCTTCCTGTCCACACAAAACAGACTTCAGAAATCATTGGAATATCCACTAGAGCATGTTGCATTCATTCACTGCCTATCTGGCGTTCTTCGAATCTCCACTACAGGCAGACTTTCGTTACACAACTGGTGAATGTTCAAGTAACACAATGCTGGTATTCAGCGTCCTGTTCACACACGGGTGTGTGCTGTTTAACTGACTACCCACTCAACCCTGTCAGCTCTTCATTTTCCTGTCCACACAACCAAGACTTCAGAAACTATTAGAATCTCCAGTAGAGAATGTTCCATTCATTCACTACCATTCTGGGATTCATTGAATCTCAACTCCAGTCAGGCTTTCGTTAAATCACTGGTGCATGTCCATGTAACACAATGCTGGATTTTCAGCGTCCTGTTCACAGTCGCAGGCGTGCTGTTCAACTGGCTGTCCAATCCGTACTGGTCAGATCTTTCATTTCCTGTACACACAAACCAGACTTCATAAAACATTAGAATCTCCACTACAGAATGTTCCATTCATTCACTGCCAATCTGGTGATCATCGAATCTCCACTCCAGGCCGGATTTCGTTTCAGCACGTTTGAATTTCCAAGTATCCCAATGCTCGTTTTCAGCGTCCTGTTCACACTCGCATGCGTGCCGTTCAACAGGCTATGCACTGAACCATGGTCAGCTCTTCATTTTCCTATCCACACAAACCACTTTTCAGAAATCATTGGGATCTCCACTACAAAATGTTCCATGCATTCACTGGAATCTGGAGATCATTGAATCTCCACTCCAGGAAGGCTTTCGTTACACCACTGCTTAATGTCCAAGTAACACAATGCTGGTTTTCAACGTCCTGTTCACACTAGCAGGCGTGCTGTTCAATGGCTATCCATTTAACCCTGGTCAGCTCTTCATTTTCCTGTCCACAGAACCCAGATTTCAAAACTCATTGAAATCTCGGCTACAGAAATTTCCATTCATTCACTGCGAATCTGGAATTCATCTGAATCTCCACTCCAGACAGGCTTTCTTTACACTTCTGTTGAATGTCCAAGTTACCCAAAGCTGGTTTTCAAATTCCTGTTCACATGAGCAGGCGTACTGTTCAACTGGCTGTCCACTGAACCCTGGTCCGCTCTTCAATTTCCTGTCCACACAACCCAAACTTCAGAAATCATTGGAATCCACACTATAAAATGTTATTTCATTCACTTCGATTCTGGAATTGATCTGAATTTCCAGTCCAGGCAGGCTTTTATTACACCACTGGTGAAAGTCTTAGTTACCCAATGCTGGTTTTCAAAGTCTTTTCACACTGGCAGGCGTGCTTTTCAACTCGCTATCCAATCCACAGTTGTCAGCTCTTTCATTTCCTCTCCACACAATCCAGATTTCAGAAATCATTGGAATCACCTCTAAAAAATGTTCCATTCATTCACTGCCAATCTGGAGGTCATCTAATCTACACTCCAGGCAGGTGTTCATTACACCATGGCTGAATGTTCAAGTATCTCAATGCTGGTTTTCAGCATCCTGTTCACACTCGCAGGGGCGCTGGTCAACTGGCTATCCACTTAACCCTGATCAGCTATTCACTTTCCTGTCCACACAACCCAGATTTCAGAAATCATTGGAATCTCCAGTACAGAATGTTCCATTCATTCACTGCCAATCTGGAGATCATCGAATTTCCACTCTAGGCAGGCTTTCATTACACTTCTGTTGAATGTCCAAGTAACACAATGCTGGTTTTCAGCTTTCTGTTCACACTCACAATCGTGCTGTTAAACTGGCTATGCACTCCAAACTGGTCACGCTACATTTTCCTGTCCACACGACCCATACTTTAGAAAACATTTGAATGTCCATTATAAATAGTTCCATTCATTCACTGCGAATCTGGAATTCATCTGAATCTCCACTCCAGGCAGGCTTTCGTTACACCACTGGTGATTGTCCAAGTAACCCAATGCTGTTTTTCAGCGCCCTGTTCACAGTCGCAGGCATGCTGCTCAACTGGCTATTCACTCCACAGTGGTCAGCTCTTTCATTTCCTGTCCACACAACACAGACTTCAGAAATTATTGTAATCTCCACGACAAAATGCTCCATTCATTCACTGCCAATCTGTTGATCATCCAATCTCCACTCCAGGCAGGCTTTCATTACACCACTGCTGAATGTCCAAGTAACCCAATGCTGGTTTTCAGCGTACTGTACACACTCGGATGTGTGCTGTTCAACTGACTATCCACTCAACCCTGGTCAGCACTTCATTTTCCTGTCCACTAAACCAGACTTCAGAAACTATTAGAATCTCCAATACATTATGTTCTTTGCATTCACTGCCAATCTGGAATTCATTGAATCTCAACTCCAGTCAGGCTTTCGTTACATCACTGTTGAATGTCCATGTAACACAATGCTCGTTTTCAGCCACCTGTTCACATTCGCAGACATGCTGCACAACTGTCTATCCACTCCACAGTGGTCAGCTCTTTCTTTTCCTGTACACACAACCCAGACGTCAGAAATCATTGTAATTTCCACTACAGTATGTACCATTCATTCACTGGAATCTGGAGGTCATCGAATCTCCACTCCAGGCAGGTTTTCGTTACACCATGGCTGAATGTCCAAGTATTCCAATGCTCGTTTTCAGCGTCCTGTTAACACTCGCAAGAGTGCTTTTCACCTGGATATCCACTGAACCCTGGTCAGCTTTTATTTTACTGTTCACAAAAACCAGACTTCATAAATCATTGGAATCTCCACTACAGAATGTTCCATACATTCACTGCCAATCTGGAATTCATCAAATCTCCACTCCAGGCAGGATTTCGTTACACCACAGGTGAATATCCAAGTAACCGAATGCAGGTTTTCAGCGGACTGTTCACACTCGCAGGCATTCTGTTCAACTGGCTATCCACTCCAACCTGCTCAGCTCTTCAAATTCCTATCCACATAACCTAGACTTCAGAAACTATTGGATTCTACACTACAGAATGTTCCATTCATTCACTGGAGTTCATCGAATCTCCACTCCAGACTGACTTTCGTTACACCACTGGTGAATGTCAAAGTAACCAAATGCTGGTTTTCAGCGTCATGTTCACACTCCCAGGCGTGCTGTTCAATTGGCTATCCATTCCTCCGTGGTCAGATCTTCCTTTTCCTGTCCACACAACCCAGACTTCAGAAATGATTGGAATCTCCACTACAGCATGTTCCATTCACTCACTGCCAATCTAGAGTTCTTCGAATACCCACTCCAGGCAGGCTTTCGTTACACCACTGGAGAATGTCCAAGTAACCCAATGCTGGATTTCAGCGTCCTGTATACACTTGGATGTGCGCTGTTCAACTGTCTATCCACTCAACCCTCGTCAGCACTTCATTTTCCTGCCCATTAAACCAGACTTCAGAAACTATTAGAATCTCCAATATAGTATGTTCCATTCATTCACTGCCAATCTGGAAATCATTGAATCTCAAGTCCAGTCAGGCTTTCGTTAAATCACTGGTGAATGTCCATGTAACACAATGCTGGTTATCAGGGTCCTGTTCAGTCACAGGCGTGCTGTTCAACAGGCTATCCACTCCACAGTGGTCAGATCTTTCTTTTCCTGTCCACACTAACCAGACTTCAGAAATCATTAGAATCTCCACTACAGAATGTTCCAATCATTCAATCTCAATCTGGTGATCTTCGAATCTCCACTCTAGGCAGGCTTTCGGTACACCGGGGCTCAATGTCCAAGTATCCCAATGCTCGCTTTCAGCGTCCTGTTCAAACTCCCAGGCGTGTTGTACAAATAACTATCCACTGAACCCTGATCAGCTCTTCATTTTCCTATCCACACAAACCACATTTCAGAAATCATTGGAATATCCACTCCAAAATGTTCCTTTCATTCACTGGCATCTGGAGATCATCGAAAATCAACTCCAGGAAATCTTTCTTTACACCACTGCTGAGTGTCCAAGTAACCTAATGCTGGATTTCAGTGGCCTGTTTATACTCGCAGGCGTGCTGAACAACTGGCTAACCAATCCAACCTCGTCAGCTCTTCATTTTCCTGTCCACAAAACCCATATTTCAGTAATCATTGGAATCTCCACTATAAAATGTTCCATTCATTCACTTAGATTCTGGAATTCATCTGAATCTCCAGTCCCGGCAGGCTTTCGTTACACCACTGGTGAATGTCCAAGTATCCCAATGCTGGTTTTCAGCGTCCTATTCACAGTCGCAGGCATAGTGTTCAACTGGCTTTCCACTCCACAGTGGTCGTCTATTTCATTTCCTGTCCAGACAATCCAGACTTCAGAAATCATTGGAATCTCCACTACAGAATGTTCCATTCATTCACTGTTAATCTGGAATTCATCTATATCTCCACTACCGGCAGGTTTTTTTTACACCAGTGGTGAATGACCAAGTAACCCAATGCTGGTTTTCAGCGGCCTGTTCACACTCGCAGAGGTTCTGTTCAATTGGCTATCCACTAAATGCTGGTAAGCACTTCATGTTCCTGTTCACACAACCCAGAATTCAGAAATCATTAGAAACTCCATTACAGAATATTCCATTCTTTCACTGTGTATCTGGAATTCATGTGAATCTGCACTGCAGGAAGGCTTTCGTTCGACCACTGGTGAATGTCCAAGTAACCCATTGCTGGTTTTCAGCGGCATGTTCACACTCGCAGACGTTCTGTTCAATTTGCTATCCACTCAATGCTGGTCAGATCTTCATTTTCTTGTCCACACAATCCAGACTTCGGAAATAATTGGAATCTCCACTACAGAATGTTCTATTCATTCACTGCGAATCTGGAATTCATATGACTCTCCACTCAAGGCAGATTTTGGTACACCACTAGGAATGACCAAGTAACCCAGTGCTGGTTTTCAGCAGCCTGTTCACACTCGCAGAAGCGCTGGTCAATTGGCTATCCACTCAATGATTTTCAGCTCTTCATTTTCCTGTCCACACAGCCTAGCTTTCAGAAATTATTGGACTATCCACAACAGAATGTTCCATTCATTCACTACGAATCTGGAATTCATCTGAATCTCCACTACCAGCAGATTTTCGTTACACAACTGGTGAATGTCCAAGTAACCCAATGCTGCTTTTCAGCGCATGTTCACACTCGTAGGCGTGCTGTTCAATTGGCTATCCCCTCAACCCTGTTGAGCTCTTCATTTTCCTGTCCAAATCACCCTGCGTTCAGAAATCATTGGAATCTCCAATACATAATGTTCCATTCATTCATTGCGAATCTGGAATTCATCTAAATCTGCACTCCAGGCAGGCTTTCGTTACACCTCTGGTGTATGTCCAATAAACGTAATGCTAGTTTTCGCGGTTTTGTTCACACTCGAAGCCATGCTGTTCACTGGCTATCGACTCAAAACTAGTTAAATCTTCATTTTCCTGTCCAAACAATCCAGACGTCGAAATCATTGGAATCTCCACTACAGAATGTTCCATTCATTCACTGTTAATCTGGAATTCATCTATATCTCCACTACCGGCAGGTTTTTTTTACACCAGTGGTGAATGACCAAGTAACCCAATGCTGGTTTTCAGCGGCCTGTTCACACTCGCAGAGGTTCTGTTCAATTGGCTATCCACTAAATGCTGGTAAGCACTTCATGTTCCTGTTCACACAACCCAGAATTCAGAAATCATTAGAAACTCCATTACAGAATATTCCATTCTTTCACTGTGTATCTGGAATTCATGTGAATCTGCACTGCAGGAAGGCTTTCGTTCGACCACTGGTGAATGTCCAAGTAACGCAATGCTGGTTTTCACCAGTCTGTTCACACTCGAAACCAGGCTGTTCACTGTCTATCCACTCAACAGTGGTCAGCTCGTCATGTTTCTGTTCACACAATCCAGATCTCAGAAATCATTTGAATCTCCACTAGAGAAAGTTCCATTCATTCACTGCGAATCTGAAATTCATCTGAATCTGTACTCCTGGTAGGTTTTAGTTACACCACTGGTGAATGTCCAAGTTACACAATGCTGGTTTCCAGCGGCCTTTTCAGACTCGTAGCCATGCTGTTCAATTGACTATCCACTGAACCCTGTTCAGCTCTACATTTTCCTGTCCACATCACCCAGCCTTCAGAAATCATTGGAACGTCCACAACAAAATGTTCCATTTATTCACTGCGAATCTGTAATTCATCTGAATCTCCACTACCGGCAGGTTTTTATTACACATCTGGTGAATTTCCAAGTAACCCAATGCTGGTTTTCAGCGGCGTGTTCACACTCGCAGACGTGCTGTTCAATTGGCTATCCTCTCAACCTTGTTGAGCTCTTCATTTTCTGTCCTCATAACGTGGCCTTCAGAATTCATTGGAATCTCCACTACAGATTGTTCCATTCATTCACTGCGAACCTGGAATTCATCTGACTCTTCACACCAGGCAGATTTCGTTACACCACTGGGAAATGACCAAGTAACCCAGGGCTCATTTTCAGCGGCCTGTTCAAACTTGCAGTCGTGCCACTCAACCATGGTCAGCTCTTCACTTTCCAATCAACACAACCCAGTCTTCAAAAATCATTGAAATCTCCGCTACAGAATGTTCCATTGATTCACTGCGAATTTGGAATTCATCTGAATCTGCACTGCAGGCAGTCTTTCGTTACACCACTGTTTACTTTCCAGGTAATCCCATGCTGGTTTACAGCGGCATGTGCACACTCGCAGACGTGCTGTTTCAAATGACTATCCACTCAATGCTGGTCAGGTCTCGATTTTATTGTCCACACAACCCAGCCTTCAGAAATCATTGGCATCTCCACTAGAGAATGGTCCATTCATTCACTGCGAATCTGGAATTCATCTGAATCTTCTCACCAGGCACGCTTTCATTACACCACTGGTGAATGTCCAAGTAACGCAATGCTGGATTTCAGCGGAATGTTCACACTCGCAGACGTGCTGATCAATTTGCTTTCCATTCAATGCTGGTCAGCTCTTCATTATCCTGTCAACACAGCCCAGATTTCAGATATCATTGGAACCTCCACTCCAGAATGTTCCATTCATTCACTGCGAATTTGTTATTTATCTGAATCTGCACTGCAGGCATTATTTCGTTACACCACTGTTGACTG
This sequence comes from Sorex fumeus, assembly GCF_029834395.1. Classification (NCBI taxonomy): domain Eukaryota; kingdom Metazoa; phylum Chordata; class Mammalia; order Eulipotyphla; family Soricidae; genus Sorex; species Sorex fumeus. The sequence continues at coordinate 1,369,327 of NW_026606140.1, read as the reverse complement.
TCCAAGTAACCCCATACTGGCTTTCAGTGGCATGTTCACACTCGCAGACGTGCTGTTTCAATTGGCTATCCACTCAATGCTGGTCAGCTCTCGAATTTACTGTCCACAAAACCCAGCCTACAGAAATCATTGGAATCTCCACTAGAGAATGTTGCATTCATTCACTGTGAATCTGGAATTCATCTCATTTTCCACTCTTGGCAGGATTTCGTTACCCCACTGGTGAATGTCCAAGTAGCCCAATGCTGGTTTTTTGCGGCCTGTTCACAATCGCAGCCGTGTTGTTCAATTGGATATCCACTCAGCCCTAGTCAGCTCTTCATTTTCCTTTCCACACAACCCAGAATTCAGAAATCATTGTTATCTCCACTACAGAATGTTCATTCACTGCGAATCCGCAATTCATCTGAACATCAACTACTTCGGAGAGCCCGGCAAGCTACCGAGAGTATTCGATATGCCAGACACAGTAACAACAAAGTCTCCAATGGAGACGTTACTGGGCCCGCTCAAGCAAATCGACGATCAACGGGAGGGCCTTTACCTTTACCTTTACCTTTACCTTTACCTTATCAACTACCAGCAGTTTATCGTTACACCAATGGTGAATGTCCAAGTAACGCAATGCTGGTTTTCAGTGGCCCTTTCAAACTCGCAGCCTTTCTGTTCAATTGGCTATAGATTCAACCCTCGTCAGCTCTTCATTTCCTGTCCACACAACCCAGTCTTCAGAAATCATTTAAATCTCCACTAAAGAATGTTCCAATCATTCACTGCGAAATGGAATTCATCTGAACATCCACTCTTAGCAGGATTTCGTTACCCCACTGCTGAATGTCCAAGTAACGTAATGCAGGTTTTCAGCGGTTTTTTTCACACTTGAAGCCATGCTGTTCGCTGGCTATCGACTCAAAACTGGTCAACTCTTCATTTTCCTGTCCAAACAATTCAGACGTCGAAATCATTGGAATCTCCACTACAGAATGTTCCATTCATTCACTGCGAATCTGGAATTCATCTGAAACTCCACTACCGGCAGGTTTTCGTTACACCACAGGTGAATGACCAAGTAACGCAATGTTGTATTTCAGCGGCCTTTTCACACTCGCAGAGGTTCCATTGAATTGGCTATCCAGTAAATGCATGTAAGCTCTTCATTTTCCTGTCAACAAAACCCAGCATTCAGAAATCATTGGAATCACCATTACAGAATGTTCCATACATTCACTGCGAATTTGGAAGTCATCTGAATGTGCACTGCAGGCAGGATTTCGTTAGACCTCTTGTGAATGTACAAGTAACACAATGCTGGTTTTGACCGGTCTGTTCACACTCGAAGCCAGGCTGTTCACTGGCTATCCACTCAACACTGGTCAGATCTTGATTTTCCTGTCCACACAATCCAGACTTCAGAAATCATTCGAATCTCCACTAATGAATGGTCCATTAATTTACTGCAAATCTGGAATTCATATGACTCTCCACTACTGGCAGGTTTTCGTTACACCACTGGTGAATGACCAAGTAACCCATTGCTGGTTTTCAGCGGCCTGTTCACACTCGCAGACGTGCTGTTCAATTGGCTATCCACTCAATGCTTTTCAGCTCTTCCTTTTCCTGTCCACACAGCCCAGCCTTCAGAAATCATTGGAATCTCTACTACAGAATGTTCCATTCATTCACTGCGAATGTGGAATTCATCTGAATCTCCACTACCGGCAGGTTTTCGTTAACAATCTGGTGAATGTTCAAGTAACCCAATGCTGGTTTTCAGCGGCAAGTTCACACTCGTAGGCGTGCTGTTCAATAGGCTATCCACTCAACCTTGTTGAGCTCTTCATTTTCTGTCCACATCACCCAGCCTTCAGAAATCATAGGAATCTCCACTACAGAATGTTCCATTCATTCTCTGCGAATCTGGAGTTAATCTGAATCTGCACTCCAGGCAGGCTTTCGTTAAACCACTGGTGAATGTACATGTAGCGCAATGCTGGTTTACAGCGGTGTGTTCACACTCGAAGTGGTGCTATTCAGTGGCTATCCACTCAATTATTGTCAGCTTTTCATTTCCTGTCCACACAATCCAGACTTCAGAAATAATTGGATTCTGCACTACAGAATGTTCCATTCACTCACTGAGAATCGGGAATTTATCTGACTCTCCACTCAAGGCACGTTTTCGTTACACCTCTGTTGAATATCCAAGAAACCCAATGCAGGTTTTCAGTGGCCTGTTCACAACCGCAGTCTTGCTGTTCAATTGGCTATCCACTCAAGCCTTGTCAGCTCTTCATTTTCCTGTCCACACAACCCAGCCTTCAGAAAATATTGTTATCTCAACTACAGAATGTTCCATTCCTTCACTGAGAATCTGGAATTAATCTGAACCTGCACTCCAGGCAGGCTTTCGTTACATCACTGGTGAATGTCCAAGTGAGTGGACAAGCACTGGTGAATGCTTGTTTTCAGCGGCCTGTTCACACTCGGAGCAGTCCTGTTCCATTGGCTATCTACTCAACTCTGGTCAGTTCTTCATTTTCCTCTCCAAATCACCCAGATTTACAGAATTCATTGGAACCTCCACTACAGAGTGTTCCAAATATTCACAGCGAATATGCAATTCAGTCTGAATCTCCACTCAAGGCAGGTTCTCGTTACACCACTGGTGATTGTCCAAGTAACCCAATGCTGGTTTTCGGCGGCCTATTGACTCTCGCAGACGTGCTGTTCATTTTGCCATCCACTTAACCCTGGTTAGCTCTTCATTTTCCTGTCCACACAACCCACCTTTCAGAAATAATTGTTATCTCCACTACAGAATGTTCCATTCACTCTCAGCTAATCTGAAAATCATCTGACTCAGCACTCAAAGCCGGTATCTGTTACACCACTGTTGAATATCCAAGTAACTCAATGCTGGTTTTTAGCGGTCCCTTCACAATCGCAGCCGTGCTGTTCATTTGGCTATCCACTCAATGCTGATCAGCTCTTCATTTTCCTGTCCACACAGTGCAGCCTTCAGAAATCATTGGAATCACTAATACAGAATGTTCCATTCATTCACTACGAATCTGGAATTAATCTGAATCTGCACTCCAGGCAGGCTTTCGTTATACCACTGTTGAGTTTCCAATTAACCCAGGGCTGGTTTTCAGCGTCCTTTTCAGATTCGCAGCCGTGCTGTTCAATGGGCTATCTACTCAACCCTGGTCAACTCTTGATTTTCCTGTCTACATCACCCAGCCTCAAGAAATCATTGTTATCTCCAATACAGAACTTTCCATTCATTCACTGAGAATCTGGAATTCATCTGACTCTCCACTCCAGGCAGGATTTCGTTACAACACTGGTGATTGACCAAGTAACCCAATGCTGGTTTTCAGCGGCCTGTTTACACTCGCAGACGTGGTGTTCAAATGGCTATCCTCTCAATGCTGATCAACTCTTCATTTTGCTGTCCACAAAACCCAGCCTTCAGAAATCATTGGAAACTCCACTATAGAACATTCCATTCATTCACTGCGAATCTGGAATTCATCGGAATCTCCACTATCGGCAGGTTTTCATTACACAACTGCTGAATGTCTAAGTAACCCAATGCTGGTTTTCAGCAGTCTATTAATACTCGAAGACATGCTGTTCAATTGGCTATCCCCTCAATGCTGGTCAGCTCTGCATTTTCCTGTCAACACAGGCCAGCCTTCAGAAATCATTGGAACCTCCACGAGAGAATGTTCCAATTATTCACTGCGAATCTGGAATTCATCTGATTCTCCACTCCAGGCCGGCTTTGGTTACACCACTGGTGAATGGCCAAGTAACCCAATGCCAGTTTTCAGCGGCTTTTTCATACTCGCTGAAGTGGTGTTCAACTGGCTATCTATTCAACCATGGTCAACTCTTCATTTCAGTGTCCACACAAACCAGCCTTCAGAAATAAATGAAATCTCCATTATAGTATGTTCCATTCATTCACTGCGAATCTGGAATTCATCTGACTTCCACTCCTGCCGGTTTTTCGTTACACCACTGGTGAATATCCAAGTAACATAATGTTGGTTTTCAGCCTCCTTTTCATACTCGCAGCCTTGCTGTTCAATTGGCTATCCACTCAACCCTGTTCAGCTCTTCACTTTCCTGTGCACATCACCCAGCCTTCAGAAATCATTGGAATCTCCACTACAGAATGTTCCATTCATTCACTGCGATTCTGGAATTCATTTGAATCTCCCCTGCCGGCAGGTTTTTGTTATACATCTGCTGATTGTCCAAGTAAAACAATGCTGGTTTTCAGTGGCCTATTCACTCTCACAGACGTGCTGTTCAGTGGGCTATCCACTCAATGCTGATCATCTCTTCATTTTCCTCTCCACACAGCCCAGCCTTCAGAGTTCATTGGAATCTCCACTACAGAATATTCCATTCATTCACTGCGAATCTGGAATTCTTCTGACTATGCACTGAGGTACGCTTTCGTTACACCACTGGTGAATGTCCAAGTAACCCAATGCTGGTTTTCAGCGACATGTTTACACACACAGACTTGCTGTTCAATTGGCTATCCACTCAATGCTGGTCAGCTCTTCATTTTCCTGTCCACACAACCCAGCATTCAGAAATCATTGGAATCTCTACTACAGATTGTTCCATTCATTCACTGTGAATCTGGAATTAATCTGAATCTGCACTTCAGGCAGTCTTTCGTTATACCACTGTTTAATGTACAAGTAACCCTAATGCTGGTTTTCAGCGGCCTGTTCATAATGGCCACCGTTCTATTCAATTGGCTATCCACTGAACCCTGGTCAGCTCTTCATTTTCCTGTCCACACAACCCAGCATTCAGAAATCATTGGAACCTGCACTACAGAATGTTCCATTCATTCACTGCAAATATGGAATTCAACGGAATCTCCACAAACGGCAGGTTTTCGTTAGACCACTGGTGAATGTTCAACTATCACAAAGCTGCTTTTCAGCGGCCTGTTCAGACTCGCAGCCGTGCTGTTCAATTGACTATCCACTCAACCCTATTCAGCTCTTCATTTTCCTGTCCACATCACCCATTCTTTAGAACTCATTGGAATCTCCACTAAAAAAAATCCATTAATTCACTAGAATCTGGAATTCTTCTGCCTCTCCACTCCAGGAAGGTTATCGTTACATCTCTCTTGAAAGTCCAAGTAACCCAATGCTGGTTTTTAGTGGCATGTTCACAAAAGCAGACGTGCTGTTCAATTGGCTATCTACTTACCCCTGTACAGCTTATCATTTTCTTGTCCACACCACCAAAACATCATGAACCATTGAAACCTGCACTAAGGAATGTTCCATACATTCACTGCGAATCTGAAATTCTTCTCAATCTCCACTCCAGGCAGGTTTTGGATACAACTCTGGTGAATGTCCAAGTAACCCAATGCTGGTTTTCAGTGGCCTCTTCACACTCGCTGAGGTGCTGTTAAATTGGCTATCCTCACAACCCTGGTCAGCTCGTCATTTTCCTATCCACACAATCCAGACTTCAGAAATCATTGTTTTCTCCACGACATAATATTCCATTCATTCACTGCGAATTTGGAATTCATCTGTATCTGCAGTGAAGGCAGCCTTTTGTTACACCACTGGTGAATGTCCAAGTAACCCAATGCTGGTTTTCAGCGGCCTGTTCACACTCGCAGACGTGCTGTTCAATTGGTTATTCTCTAAACCCTGGTCAGCACTACATTTTCCTGTCCACATATCACAGCCTTTAGAAATCATTGGAACCTCCACTACTGAATATTCCATTCATTCACTGCGAATAGGGAATGTGGCTATCAAGTCCACAGTGGTCAGCTCTTTCATTTCCTGTACACACCACCCAGAAATCAGAAATCATTGGAAAGTCCACTACAGAATGTACCATTCATTCACTGTAAACTGGAGATCATCAAAACTCCACTCCACGCAGGCTTTCGTTACACCACTGCTGAATGTCCAAGTAATCCAATGTTGGTTTTCAGCGTCCTGTTCAAATACGCAGGGATGCTTTTCAACTGGCTATCCAATGAACCCTGGTAAGCTTTTCATTTTCAAGTCCACACAACACAGACTTCAGAAATCATTGGAATCTCCACTACAGCATGTTCCTTTCATTCACTTCCAATATGGAGTTCTTCGAATCTCCACTCCAGGCAGACTTTCGTTATACAACTGGTGAATGTCCAAGTAACCCAATGATGTTTTTCAGCGTCCTGTTCACACTCGTATGCGTGCTGTTCAACATATTTTCCACTCAACACTGGTAAGCTCTTCATTTTCCTGTCCACATAACCCAGATTCAGAAACTATTAGAATCTCCATTACAGAATGTTCCATTAATTCGCTGCCAATCTGGAATTCATATAGTCTCAACTCCAGTAAGGCGTTCGTTACACCAATGGTGAATGTCCACGTAATACATGCTGGTTTTCAGCGTCTGTTCACAGTCGCAGGCGTGCTGTTCAACTGGCTATCCACTCCACAGTGGTCAGATCCTTCATTTCCTGCCCACACAAACCAGACTTCAGAAATCATTAGAATCTCCACTACAGAATGTTCCATTCATTCACTGCCAATCTGGTGATCATTGAATCTCCACTCCAGGCAAGCTTTCGTTACACCACGGCTGAAAGTCCAAGTATTTCAATGCTTGTTTTCAGCGTCCTGTTCACAGTCGCAGGCGTGCTGTACAAATGGCTATCCACTGAACCCTGATCAGCTCTTCATTTTCCTATCCACACACACCACATTTCAGTAATCATTGGAATCTCCATTACAAAATGTTCTATTCATTCACTGAAATGTGGAGATCATTGAATCTCCACTCTATGCAGGCTTTAGATACACCACTGCAGAATGTACAAGTAACACAATTCTGGTTTTAAGACTCCCGTTTACACTCGAAGGCATCCTGTTCAGTGGCTATCCACTAACATTGTTCAGCTCTTCATTTTCCTGTCCAAAGAACCCAGATTTCAGTACTCATTGGAATCTCCACTAGAAAATGTTCCATTTCTTCACTGCCAATCTGGAATTCATTTGAATCTCCACTGCAGGCAGGCTTTTTTTACACTCCTGTTGAATGCCCAAGTTACACAATGCTGGTTTTCAGCTTCCTGTTCACATTCGCAGGCGTGCTGTTCAACTGGCTATCCACTGAACCCTGGTCCGCTCTTCAATTTCCTGTCCACATAACTCAGACTTCAGAAATTATTGGAATCTCCACTACAGCATGTTCCATTCATTCACTGCGAATCTGGAATTCATCTGAATCTCAATTCCAGACAGGCTTTCGTTACACCACTGGTGAATGTCCATGTAACCCAATGCTGGTTTTCATCGGCCTGTTTTTACTCACATGCGTGCTGTTCAACTGGCTCTCCACTCCAACCTGGTCAGCTCTTCATTTTCCTGTCTCCACTACCAAGACTTCAGAAATTATTGGAATCTCCACTACAGCATGTTCCATTCATTCACTTCGAATCTGGAATTCATCTGAATTTCAGTCCAGAAAGTCTTTCGTTACACAAGTGGTGAATGTCCTAGTAACCCAATGCAGGTTTTCAAAGCCTTGTTCACAGTCGCAGGCGTGCTGTTCAACTGGCTATCCACTCCACAGTGGTCAGTTCTTTCATTTTCTCTCCACACAACCCAGACGTCAGAAATCATTGGAATCTCCACTACAGATTGTTCAATTTATTCACTGACAATCTGGAGAACATCGAATCTCCACTCCAGGCAGGCTTTAGTTATACCACTGCTGAATGTCCATGTAACCAAATGCTGGATTTCAATGGTCTTTTCACACTCGCAGGCGTGCTGTTCAACTGGCTATCCACTGAACCCCGGTCAGCTCTTCATTTTCCTGTCCACACAACCCAGACTTCAGAAATCATTGGAACCTCCACTATAGACTGTTCCATTCATTAGTTGGAATCTGGAGATCATCGAATCTCCACTCCAGGCAGGCTTTCGTTACACCACTGCTGAATGTCCAAGTAACACAATTCTGGTTTCCAGAGTCCTGTTCAAACTCGCTGGCATGCTGTTCAATGGCTATCCACTGAACCCTGGTCAGCTTTTCATTTTCCTTTCCACCCAAACCAGATTTCAGAAATCATTGGAATCTCCACTACAAAAATCATTGGAATCTCCACTATATTCACTGCGAATCTGGAATTCATCTGAATCTCCACTCCTGGCAGGCTTTCCTTACACTACTGTTGAATGTCCAAGTAACACAATGCTGGTTTTCAGTGTCCTATTCACATTCGAGTCGTGCTGTTCAACTGGCTATCCACAGAACCCTAGTCAGCCCTTAATTTTCCTGTCCACACAACCCAGATTTCAAAAATAATTGGAATCTCCACTACAGAATGTTCCATTCATTCACTGCAAATCTGGAATTCATCTGAATCTTCACTCCACCAGGCTCTTTTTACACCACTGGTGAATGTCCAATTAACCCAATGCCGGTTTTCAGCGTACTCTTAACAGTCGCAGGCGTGATGTTGAACTGGCTATCCAATCCCAATGGTCAGCAGTTTCTTTTCTGTTCCACACAACCCAGACTTCAGAAATCATTGGAATCTCCACTACAGAATGTTGCATTCATTCACTGCCGATCTGGAGGCTATCGAATCTCCACTACAGGTAGGAATTCGTTAAACCACTTCTGAAAGTCCAAGTAACCCAATGCTCGTTTTCAGCATCCTGTTCAAACTCGCAGGCATTCTGTTCAACTGGCTATCCACTCCACCCTGCTCAACTCTTCATTTTCCTGTCCGCACAACAGAAACTTCAGAAATCATTGGAATCTCCACTACAGATTGTTCCATTCATTCACTGCCAATCTGGAGTTCTTTGAATCTCCACTCCAGGCAGGCTTTCGTTATGCCAGTGGTGAATGTCCAAGTCACCCAATGCTGATTTTCAGCGTCCTGTTCACACTCGCAGGGGTTCTGTTGAACTAGCTATCCACTCCACCCTGGTCAGCTCTTCCTTTTCCTGTCCACACAAACCAGATTTCAGAAATCATTGAAATCTCCAGTACAGAATGTTCCACTCATTCACTACCAATCTGGAGTTCTCTGAATCTCCATTCCAGGCATGCTTTTGTTACACCACTGGTGAATGTCCAAGTAACACAATGCTTGTTTTGAGCGTGCTGTTTTCAGTCGCAGGCGTGCTGTTCAACTGGCTATCCACTCCACAGTGGTCAGTTCTTTCATTTCCTGTCCACACAACTCAGACTACAGAAATCATTGTAATCTCCACTACATTCACTGCGAGTCTGGAATTCATCTGAATCTCCACTCCAGGCAGGCTTTCCTTACAGTACTGTTGAATGTACCAGTAACACAATGCTGGTTTTCAGCGTCCTGTTCACATTCGAGGCGTGCTGTTCAACTGGTTATCCACTGAACTCTGGTCAGCTCTTCATTTACCTGTCCACATGACCCAGATTTCAGAAATCATTGGAAATTCCAATACAGAATATTCCTTTCATTCACTGCCAATCTGGAGATCTCTGAATCACAACTCCAGGCAGGCTTTCGTTACACCACTCGTGAAAGTCCAAGTAACCCAATGCTGGTTTTCAGCGTGTTGTTCACAGTGGCAGACGTGCTGTTTAACTGGCTATCCACTCCACAGAGGTCAGTTCTTTCATTTCTTGTCCACACAACCCAGACTACAGAAATTATTGGAATCTCCACTACAGGATGTTCCATTCATTCACTGCCAATCTGGAGATCATCTAGTCTCCACTCCAGGCAGGATTTCGATACACCATTGCTGAATGTCCAAGTTACCCAATGCTTGTTTTCCGAGGCCTGTTCAAACTCACAGTACTACTGTTCAACTGTCTAATCACTCTAAACTGGTCTGCATTTCATTTTCCTGTCCACACAACCCAGATTTCAGATACTATTGGAATCTCCAGTACAGAATGTTCCATTCATTCACTGCCAATCTGGAATTCATCGAATCTCCACTCCACGCAGGCTTTAGTTACACTACTGCTGAATGTCCAAGTAAACAATGCTGGACTTCAGCGTCCTGTTCACACTCGCAGGCGTGCTGTTCAACTGGATTTCCACTGAATAATGGTCAGCTCTTCATTTCCTGTCCACACAACCCAGACTTCAGAAGTCATTGTAATCTACACTACAGAATGTACCATTCATCTACTCCCAATCTGGAGGTCATCCAATCTCCACTCCAGGCAGGCTTTCGTTACACCACTCGTGAAAGTCCAAGTAACCCAATGCTGGTTTTCAGCGTGTTGTTCACAGTGGCAGACGTGCTGTTCAACTGGCTATCCACTCCACAGAGGTCATTTCTTTCATTTCTTGTCCACACAACTCATACTACAGAAATTATTGGAATCTCCACTACAGGATGTTCCATTCATTCACTGCCAATCTGGAGATCATCTAGTCTCCACTCCAGGCAGGATTTCGATAAACCATTGCTGAATGTCCAAGTTACCCAATGCTCGTTTTCCGAGGCCTGTTCAAACTCGCAGTACTGCTGTTCAACTGTCTAATCAGTCTAAACAGGTCTGCATTTCATTTTCCTGTCCACACAACCCAGATTTCAGATATTATTGGAATCTCCAGTACAGATTGTTCCATTCATTCACTGCCAATCTGGAATTCATCGAATCTCCACTCCACGCAGGCTTCCGTTACATCACTGCTGAATGTCCAAGTAAACAATGCTGGACTTCATCGTCCTGTTCACACTCGTAGGTGTGCTTTTCAACTGGATTTCCACTGAATAATGGTCAGCTCTTCATTTTCCTGTCCACACAACCCAGACTTCAGAAGTCATTGGAATCTACACTACAGAATGTACCATTCATTTACTCCCAATCTGGAAGTCATCCAATCTCCACTCCAGGCAGGCTTTCGTTACACCACTGCTGAATGTCCAAGTAACCCAATGCTGATTTTCAGCGCCCTTTTCACAGTCGCAAGCGTGCTGTTCAACTGGCTATCCATTCCACAGTGGTCAGCACATTCATTTCCTATACACACAACCCAGACGTCAGAAATCATTGGAATCTCCACTACAGAATGTACCATTCATTCACTGGAATCTGGAGATCATTGAATCTCCACTCCAGGCAGGGTTTTGTTACACCACTGCTGAATGTCCAAGTAACCCAATGCTGGGTTTCAGCGTTCTGTTCAAATTCACAGGCGTGCTTTTCTACTGGCTATCCACTGAAACCTGGTCAGCTTTTAATCTTCCTGTCCACACAAAACAGACTTCAGAAATCATTGGAATATCCACTAGAGCATGTTGCATTCATTCACTGCCTATCTGGCGTTCTTCGAATCTCCACTACAGGCAGACTTTCGTTACACAACTGGTGAATGTTCAAGTAACACAATGCTGGTATTCAGCGTCCTGTTCACACACGGGTGTGTGCTGTTTAACTGACTACCCACTCAACCCTGTCAGCTCTTCATTTTCCTGTCCACACAACCAAGACTTCAGAAACTATTAGAATCTCCAGTAGAGAATGTTCCATTCATTCACTACCATTCTGGGATTCATTGAATCTCAACTCCAGTCAGGCTTTCGTTAAATCACTGGTGCATGTCCATGTAACACAATGCTGGATTTTCAGCGTCCTGTTCACAGTCGCAGGCGTGCTGTTCAACTGGCTGTCCAATCCGTACTGGTCAGATCTTTCATTTCCTGTACACACAAACCAGACTTCATAAAACATTAGAATCTCCACTACAGAATGTTCCATTCATTCACTGCCAATCTGGTGATCATCGAATCTCCACTCCAGGCCGGATTTCGTTTCAGCACGTTTGAATTTCCAAGTATCCCAATGCTCGTTTTCAGCGTCCTGTTCACACTCGCATGCGTGCCGTTCAACAGGCTATGCACTGAACCATGGTCAGCTCTTCATTTTCCTATCCACACAAACCACTTTTCAGAAATCATTGGGATCTCCACTACAAAATGTTCCATGCATTCACTGGAATCTGGAGATCATTGAATCTCCACTCCAGGAAGGCTTTCGTTACACCACTGCTTAATGTCCAAGTAACACAATGCTGGTTTTCAACGTCCTGTTCACACTAGCAGGCGTGCTGTTCAATGGCTATCCATTTAACCCTGGTCAGCTCTTCATTTTCCTGTCCACAGAACCCAGATTTCAAAACTCATTGAAATCTCGGCTACAGAAATTTCCATTCATTCACTGCGAATCTGGAATTCATCTGAATCTCCACTCCAGACAGGCTTTCTTTACACTTCTGTTGAATGTCCAAGTTACCCAAAGCTGGTTTTCAAATTCCTGTTCACATGAGCAGGCGTACTGTTCAACTGGCTGTCCACTGAACCCTGGTCCGCTCTTCAATTTCCTGTCCACACAACCCAAACTTCAGAAATCATTGGAATCCACACTATAAAATGTTATTTCATTCACTTCGATTCTGGAATTGATCTGAATTTCCAGTCCAGGCAGGCTTTTATTACACCACTGGTGAAAGTCTTAGTTACCCAATGCTGGTTTTCAAAGTCTTTTCACACTGGCAGGCGTGCTTTTCAACTCGCTATCCAATCCACAGTTGTCAGCTCTTTCATTTCCTCTCCACACAATCCAGATTTCAGAAATCATTGGAATCACCTCTAAAAAATGTTCCATTCATTCACTGCCAATCTGGAGGTCATCTAATCTACACTCCAGGCAGGTGTTCATTACACCATGGCTGAATGTTCAAGTATCTCAATGCTGGTTTTCAGCATCCTGTTCACACTCGCAGGGGCGCTGGTCAACTGGCTATCCACTTAACCCTGATCAGCTATTCACTTTCCTGTCCACACAACCCAGATTTCAGAAATCATTGGAATCTCCAGTACAGAATGTTCCATTCATTCACTGCCAATCTGGAGATCATCGAATTTCCACTCTAGGCAGGCTTTCATTACACTTCTGTTGAATGTCCAAGTAACACAATGCTGGTTTTCAGCTTTCTGTTCACACTCACAATCGTGCTGTTAAACTGGCTATGCACTCCAAACTGGTCACGCTACATTTTCCTGTCCACACGACCCATACTTTAGAAAACATTTGAATGTCCATTATAAATAGTTCCATTCATTCACTGCGAATCTGGAATTCATCTGAATCTCCACTCCAGGCAGGCTTTCGTTACACCACTGGTGATTGTCCAAGTAACCCAATGCTGTTTTTCAGCGCCCTGTTCACAGTCGCAGGCATGCTGCTCAACTGGCTATCCACTCCACAGTGGTCAGCTCTTTCATTTCCTGTCCACACAACACAGACTTCAGAAATTATTGTAATCTCCACGACAAAATGCTCCATTCATTCACTGCCAATCTGTTGATCATCCAATCTCCACTCCAGGCAGGCTTTCATTACACCACTGCTGAATGTCCAAGTAACCCAATGCTGGTTTTCAGCGTACTGTACACACTCGGATGTGTGCTGTTCAACTGACTATCCACTCAACCCTGGTCAGCACTTCATTTTCCTGTCCACTAAACCAGACTTCAGAAACTATTAGAATCTCCAATACATTATGTTCTTTGCATTCACTGCCAATCTGGAATTCATTGAATCTCAACTCCAGTCAGGCTTTCGTTACATCACTGTTGAATGTCCATGTAACACAATGCTCGTTTTCAGCCACCTGTTCACATTCGCAGACATGCTGCACAACTGTCTATCCACTCCACAGTGGTCAGCTCTTTCTTTTCCTGTACACACAACCCAGACGTCAGAAATCATTGTAATTTCCACTACAGTATGTACCATTCATTCACTGGAATCTGGAGGTCATCGAATCTCCACTCCAGGCAGGTTTTCGTTACACCATGGCTGAATGTCCAAGTATTCCAATGCTCGTTTTCAGCGTCCTGTTAACACTCGCAAGAGTGCTTTTCACCTGGATATCCACTGAACCCTGGTCAGCTTTTATTTTACTGTTCACAAAAACCAGACTTCATAAATCATTGGAATCTCCACTACAGAATGTTCCATACATTCACTGCCAATCTGGAATTCATCAAATCTCCACTCCAGGCAGGATTTCGTTACACCACAGGTGAATATCCAAGTAACCGAATGCAGGTTTTCAGCGGACTGTTCACACTCGCAGGCATTCTGTTCAACTGGCTATCCACTCCAACCTGCTCAGCTCTTCAAATTCCTATCCACATAACCTAGACTTCAGAAACTATTGGATTCTACACTACAGAATGTTCCATTCATTCACTGGAGTTCATCGAATCTCCACTCCAGACTGACTTTCGTTACACCACTGGTGAATGTCAAAGTAACCAAATGCTGGTTTTCAGCGTCATGTTCACACTCCCAGGCGTGCTGTTCAATTGGCTATCCATTCCTCCGTGGTCAGATCTTCCTTTTCCTGTCCACACAACCCAGACTTCAGAAATGATTGGAATCTCCACTACAGCATGTTCCATTCACTCACTGCCAATCTAGAGTTCTTCGAATACCCACTCCAGGCAGGCTTTCGTTACACCACTGGAGAATGTCCAAGTAACCCAATGCTGGATTTCAGCGTCCTGTATACACTCGGATGTGCGCTGTTCAACTGTCTATCCACTCAACCCTCGTCAGCACTTCATTTTCCTGCCCATTAAACCAGACTTCAGAAACTATTAGAATCTCCAATATAGTATGTTCCATTCATTCACTGCCAATCTGGAAATCATTGAATCTCAAGTCCAGTCAGGCTTTCGTTAAATCACTGGTGAATGTCCATGTAACACAATGCTGGTTATCAGGGTCCTGTTCAGTCACAGGCGTGCTGTTCAACAGGCTATCCACTCCACAGTGGTCAGATCTTTCTTTTCCTGTCCACACTAACCAGACTTCAGAAATCATTAGAATCTCCACTACAGAATGTTCCAATCATTCAATCTCAATCTGGTGATCTTCGAATCTCCACTCTAGGCAGGCTTTCGGTACACCGGGGCTCAATGTCCAAGTATCCCAATGCTCGCTTTCAGCGTCCTGTTCAAACTCCCAGGCGTGTTGTACAAATAACTATCCACTGAACCCTGATCAGCTCTTCATTTTCCTATCCACACAAACCACATTTCAGAAATCATTGGAATATCCACTCCAAAATGTTCCTTTCATTCACTGGCATCTGGAGATCATCGAAAATCAACTCCAGGAAATCTTTCTTTACACCACTGCTGAGTGTCCAAGTAACCTAATGCTGGATTTCAGTGGCCTGTTTATACTCGCAGGCGTGCTGAACAACTGGCTAACCAATCCAACCTCGTCAGCTCTTCATTTTCCTGTCCACAAAACCCATATTTCAGTAATCATTGGAATCTCCACTATAAAATGTTCCATTCATTCACTTAGATTCTGGAATTCATCTGAATCTCCAGTCCCGGCAGGCTTTCGTTACACCACTGGTGAATGTCCAAGTATCCCAATGCTGGTTTTCAGCGTCCTATTCACAGTCGCAGGCATAGTGTTCAACTGGCTTTCCACTCCACAGTGGTCGTCTATTTCATTTCCTGTCCAGACAATCCAGACTTCAGAAATCATTGAAATCTCCACTACAGAATGTTTCATTCATTCACTGCCAATCTGGACAACATCGAATCTCCACTCCAGGCAGGCTTTCCTTACACCACTGCTGAATGTCCAAATAACCAAATTCTGGATTTCAGAGGCTTTTCACACTCGCACAAGTACTGTTCAACTGGCTATCCACTGAACCCTAGTCAGCTCTTCATTTTCCTGTCCACACAACCCAGATTTCAGAAATCATTGGAATCTCCAATATAGAATGTTCCATTCATTCACTGGAATCTGGACATCATCTTATCTCCACTCCAGGCAGGCTATCGTTACACTACTGTTCAATGTCTAAGTAACACAATGCTGGTTTTCAGGGTCCTGTTCACATTCGCAGGAGTGCTGTTCAACTGGATATACAATGAACCCTGGTCAGGTCTTCATTTTCCTGTCGTCACAACCCAGACTTCAGAAGTCATTGGAATATACACTACAGAATATTCCAATCTTTCACTGCGAATCTGGAATTCATCTAAATCTCCAATCCAGGCAGGCTATGTTTAAAGCACTGGTGAATGTCCAAATAACCCAATGCTGGTTTTCAACGTCCTGTTCACAATCGCAGGCGTGCTGTTCAACTGGCTCTCCACGGAACCGTGGTCAGCACTTCCTTTTCGTTTTCACACAACCCAGACTTCGGAAATCTTTGGAATCTCCACTACAGAATGTTCAATTCATTCACGGCCAATCTGGAGTTCTTTGAATCTCCACTCCAGGCAGGCTTTTGTTAAACCACTAGTGAATGCCCAAGTCACCCAATGCTGATTTTCAGGGTCCTTTTCACACTCTCAGGCGTGCTGTTCAACTGGGTATCCAATCCAAACTGGTCACCTTACATTTTCCTGTCCACACATCCCATACTTCAGAAAACACTGGAATCTCCACTATAAAATGCTCCATTCATTCACTTCGAATCTGAAGTTCATCTGAAGCTCCACTCCAGGGAGGCCTTCATTACACCACTGCTGAATGTTCAAGTAACACAATGCTGGTTTTCAGCGTCCTGTTCACAGTCGCAGACGTGTTGCTCAACTGCCTATCCACTCCACACTGGTCAGCACTTTCATTTCCTGTCCACAAAACCCAGACTTCAGAATAATTGTAATCTCCAAGAGAGAATGCTACATTCATTCACTGCCAATCTAGAGATCATCCAAACTCCATTCCAGGCAGGCTTTCGTTACACCACTGCTGAATGTTCAAGTAACACAATACTGGTTTTTAGCGTCCTGTTCACACTCGCAGGCGTGCTGTTCAAAGGCTGTCCACGGAATCCTGGTCAGCTCTTCATTTTCTTGTCCACACAATCCAGATTTCAGAAATCATTGAAATCTCCACTAAAGAATGTTCCTTTCATTCATTGTGAATCTGAAATTCATCTGAATCTCCACTCCCGGAAGGCTTTCATTACACTACTGTTGAATGTCCAAGTAACACAATGCTGGTTTTCAGAGTCCGGTTCACATTCGAGGCGCACTGTTCAACTGTCTATCCACTTAACCCTGGTAAGCTCTTCATTTTCCTGTACACACATCCCAGAATTCAGAAATCATTGGAATCTCCACTACAGAATGTTCCATTCATTTACTGCGAATCTGGAATTCATCTGAATCTCCCCTCCCGGCAGGCTTTCGTTACACCAATTGTGAATGTCCAAGTCACCCAATGCTGATTTTCAGCGTCGTGTTCACAATTGCAGGCGTGCTGTTCAACGGGCTATCCACTCCACCCTGGTCAGCTCTTCCTTTTCCTATGCACACAACCCAGACTTCAGAAATCTTTAGAATCTCCAGTACAGAATGTTCCATTCATTCACTGCAAATCTCGAATTCCTCTGAATCTTCACTTCACCAGGCATTTGTTACATCACTGGTGAATGTCCAAGTAACCTAAAGCTGGTTTTCAGCGTCCTGTTCACAGTCGCATGCGTGATGTTGAATTGGCTATCCACTACACAGCGGTCAGCTCATTATTTTCCTCTCCACACAACCCAGACTTCAGAAATCATTGGAATTTCCATTACAGAATGTAACATTCTTTCACTGGATTCTGGAGATCATCGAATCTCCACTCAAGGCAAGCTTTCGTTACACCACTGCTGAATGTCCAAGTAACCCAATGCCGGTTTTCCGAGGCCTTTTTACACTCGCAAGAATGCTGTTCAAATGGCTACCCACTGAACCCTGGCCAGCTCTTCATTTTCCTATCCACACAACCCAGATTACAGAAATCATTGGAATCTCCACTACAGAATGTTCCATTCATTCAATGGAAATTGGAGATCACCGAATCTCCACTCCAGGAAGGCTTTTGTTACACCACTACTGAATATCCATGTAACAAAATGTTGGTTTTCAGCGTCCTGTTCACAGTCGCAGGCGTGCTGCTCAACTGCCTATCCACTCCACACTGGTCAGCACTTTCATTTCCTGTCCACAGAACGCAGATTTCCGAAATAATTGTAATCTCCAAGACAAAATGCTCCATTCATTCACTGCCAATCTAGAGATCATCCAATCTCCATTCCAGGCAGGCTTTCGTTACACCACTGCTGAATGTTCAAGTAACACAATACTGGTTTTCAGCGTCCTGTTGACACTTGCAGGCGTGCTGTTCAAAGGCTATCCACGGATTCCTGGTCAGTTCTTCATTTTCTTGTGAACACAATCCAGATTTCAGAAATCATTGGAATCTCCACTAAAGAATGTTCCTTTCATTCATTGGGAATCTGGAATTCACCTGAATCTCCACTCCCGGAAGGCTTTCCTTACACCACTTGTGAATATCCAAGTCACCCAATGCTGATTTTCAGCGTCGTGTTCACACTTGCAGGTGTGCTGTTCAACGGGCTATCCACTCCACCCTGGTCAGGTCTTCCTTTTCCTGTCCACACAACCCAGAGTTCAGAAATCTTTAGAATCTCCAGTACAGAATGTTCCATTCATTCACTGGAAATCTCGAATTCCTCTGAATCTTCACTCCACCAGGCATTTGTTACATCACTGGTGAATGTCCAAGTAACTTAAAGCTGGTTTTCAACGTCCTGTTCACAGTCGCATGCGTCATGTTGAACTGGCTATCCACTACACAGTGGGCAGCTCTTTCTTTTCCTCTCCAGACAACCCAGACTTCAGAAATCATTAGAATCTCCATTACAGAATGTAACATTCTTTCACTGGAAACTGGAGATCATCGAATCTCCACTCAAGGCAGGCTTTCGTTACACCACTGCTGAATGTCCATGTAACACAATGCTGGTTTTCAGCGTTCTGTTCATACTCGCAGGCGTGCTGTTCAAAGTTTATCCACTGAATCCTGGTCAGCTCTCATTTTCCTGTCCACAGAACCCAGATTTCAGAAATCATTGGAATCTCCACTACAGAATGTTCCATTCATTCACTACGAATCTGGAATTCATCTGAATCTCCACTCCAGTCAGTCTTTCGTTACACTACTTTTGAATGTCCATATAACACAATTCTGATTTTCAATGTCCTGTTCACATTCGCAGGCGTTCTGTTCAATTGGCTATCCACTGAACCCTGGTCAGCTCTTCAATTTCCTGTCCACACAACTCAGACTTCAGAAATCATTGGAGTTTCCACTATAGAATGTTCCATTTATTCACTGCTATTCTTGAATTCATCTGAATCTCCAGTCCAGGCAGGCTTTCTTTACACCACTAGTGAATGTCCTAGTAACCAAATGCTGGTTTTCAGAGTCCTATTCATACTCGCAGGTGTGTTGTTCAACTGGCTATCCACTCCATCCTGGTCAGCTCTTCATTTTCCTGTCCAAACAACCCATACTTCAGAAATCATTGGAATCTACACTATAAAATGTTCCATTCATTCGCTTCTAATCTGGAATTTATCTGAATCTCCACTCCAGGCAGGCCTTCGTTACACTGCTGCTGATTATCCGAGTAACACAATACTGGTTTTAAGTGTCCTATTCACACTCGCATGCATGCTGTTTTCAACTTGGCTATCCACTCCATCACATCGTGGTCAGCTCTTCTTTTCCTGTCCTCACAACCCAGACTTCAGAAATCATTGGAATCTCCACTGCAGTATGTTCCGTTCATTCACGGCCAATATGGAATTCTTCGAATCTCCACTCCACGTAGGCTTTCGTTACAACACTGGTGAATGTCCAAGTAACCCAATGCTGGTTTTCAGCGTCCTGTTCACAGTCGCAGGCCTGTTGTTCACCTGGCTATCCACTGCACAGTGGTCAACTCTTTCATTTCCTCTCCACACAACACAGACTTCAGAAAACTTTGGAATCTCCACTACTGAATGTTCCTTTCATTCACTGCCAAACTGGAGATCACTTAATCTCCACTCCAGGCAGACATTCGTTACTCCACTGCTGAATGTGCACGTAATCAATGGTGGTTTTCAGAGGCCTGTTCAATCTTGCAGGCCTGCTGTTCAACTGGGTATCCACTCTAACCCGGTCTGCACTTTGTTTTCCTGTCCACATAATCCAGGTGTCATAAATCATTTGAATTTCCTCTAGAGAATGTTTCATTCATTGACTACGAATCTGGAATTCATCTGAATGTCGACCTCAGGCATGCTTTCGGTACACCACTGTTAAATGTCCAAGTAACACAATGCTGGTTTTCAGGATCCTGTTCACATTCGCAGGAGTGCTGTTCAAGTGGCAATCCACTGAACCCTGGTCAGCTCTTCTTTTTCCTTTCAACACAACCCAGATTTCAGAAATCTTTGGAATTTCCACTACATAATTTTCCATTCATTCACTGCTAATCTGGAATTCATCGAATCTCCACTCCAGGCAGGATTTATTTACACCACTGAATATTCAAGTACCCAATGCTGGTTTTCAGCAGCCTGTTAAAAGTCGCAGGTGTGCTTTTCAAACAGCTATCCACTCCAACCTGTTCAGCTCTTCATTTTCCTGTCCTCACAACGTAGAATTCAGAAACCATTGGAATCTCCACAACAGAATGTTCCATTCAGTCATTTTCAATCTGGAATTCATGGAATCTCCACTCCAGGCTGGCTTTCTTTACACCACTGCTGAATGTCCAAGTAACCCAGTGCTGGTTTTCAGCGTACTGTTCATGCTCGCAGCCGTGCTTTACAACTGGCTTTCCACTCAACCCTGGTCAGCTCTACGTTTTCCTGTCCACACAATCCAGATTCCAAAAATAATTGGAATCTCCAATACAGAATGTTCCATTCATTCACTGCCAATCTGGAATTCATCGATTCTCCACGCCAGGCAGGATTTCGTTACACCACTGGTGAATATCCAAGTAACCAAATGCTGGTTTTCAGCAGCCTTTTCAAGGTCTCTGGCATGCTGTTCAACTGGCTATCCACTCAAACCTGGTCAGCTCTTCATTTTTATGTCTTCATAACGTAGAATTCAGAAACCATTTGAATCTCCACTACAGAATGTACCATTCAGTCACTGCCAATCTGGAATTCACGGAATCTCCACTCCAGGCTGGCTTTCGTTACACCACTGCTGAATGTCCAAGAAACCCAAAGCTGGTTTTCAGCGGACTATTCACACTCGCAGGCGTGCTGTTCAACTGGCTATCCAGTCAACCCTGTTCAGCTCTTCATTTTCCTGTTCACACAACACAGACTTCAGAAATCACGGAATCACCACTATAGAATATTCCATTCAGTCACTGCCAATCTGGAAATTATTGAATCTCCACTCCAGGCAGGATTTCGTAACACCATTGGTGAATATCCAAGTACCCAATGTTGGTTTTTAGCGGCCTATTCACACTCACAGCCATGCTGTTCAACAGGCTATACACTCCAACCTGGATAGCTCTCCATATTCCTGTCTATATAACCTAGACTTCAAAAACCATTAGAATCTCCTCAACAGAATATTCCATTCATTCACTGCCAATCTGGAATTCATAGAATCTCCACTTCAAGCAGGCTTTCTTTACACCAATGCAGAATGTCCAAGGAACCCAGTGCTGGTTTTCAGCATCCTGTTCACGGTCGCAGGCGTGCTGTTCAACTGGCTATGAACTCCAACTTGGTCAGCACTTCATTTTCCTGTCCACACAACCTAGGCTTCAGAAATCATTGGAATTTCCACTACAGAATGTTCCATTCATTCACTGCCAATCTGGAATTCATCTGAATCTCCACTTCATTCAGGCTTTCGTTACACCACTGGTGAATATCAAAGTAACGCAATTCTGGTTTTCAGCATCCTGTTCACAGTCGCAGACATGTTGTTCAACTGATTATCCACTCCACGGTGGTCAGCTCTTTCATTTCCTGTCAACACAACACAGACTTCAGTAATCATAGGACTCTCCTCTACAGAATGTTCCATTCATTCACTGCCAATCTGGATTTCCTCGAATATTCACTCCAAGCAGGCTTTCGTTACACCACTGGTGAATATTCAAGTGACCTAATGCTGGTTTTCAGAGGCCTGTTCAGACTCGCAGGTGTGCTGTTCAACTGGCTATGCACTCCAACCGGGTCAGCTGTACATTTTCCTGTCCACACAACCCAGGCTTCAGAAATCATTGGAATCTCCACTACAGAATGTTCCATTCATTCATTGCCAATCTGGAATTCATCCAATCTCAACTCCAGGCATGATTTCGTTACACCACTGGTGAATATCGAGTAGCCCATTGCTGGTTTTTAGCGGCCTGTTCAGACTCACAGGCATGCTGTTCAACAGGCTATCCACTCCAACCTGGACAACTCTTCATATTGCTATCTACATAAACTAGACTTCAAAAACCATTAGAATCTCTACAACAGAATGTACCATTTATTCACTGCGAATCTGGAATTCATAGAATCTCCACTCCAAGCAGTCTTTCTTTACACCACTGCTGATTTTCTAAGAAACCCAGTGATGGTTTTCAGCATCCTGCTGACACTCGCAGCGTGCTGTTCAACTGGCTTTCCACTCTAACCTGCGCAGCTCTACGTTTTCCTGTCCACACAACCCAGACTTCAGAAATTATCGAAATTTCCACTATAAAATATTCCATTCATTGACTGCCAATCTGGTGTTCATCGAATCTCCACTCCAGGCAGGCTTTCGTTACACCATTGGTGAATATCCAAGTAACATAACGTTGTTTTCAGCAGCCTGTTCACACTTGCAGGCATGCCGTTTAACTGGCTATCCACTCTAACCTTTTCAGCTCTTAATTTTCCTCTTCACATAATCCAGAATCCAGAAATCATTGGAAAATCCACTACAGACTGTTCCATTCGTTCACTGCTATTTTGGAATTCATCTGAATCTCACTCCATGCAGTCTTTCGTTACACCACTGCTGAAAGTCCAAGTAACCCAATGCTGGTTTTCAGCGGCCTCTTCACACTCGCAGGCCTGCTGTTTATCTGGGTATCCACTCCAACCTGGTCATGTCTTCATTTCCTGGTGCTCAAAATCCAGAGTTCTGAAATAATTGGTATCTCCAATACAAAATTTTCAATTAATTCACTGCCAATATGGAATTCATCTGAATCTCGACTCCATGCAGGCATTCGTTACACCACTGGTGAATGTCCAAGTAACCCAATGCTGGTTTTCAGCGGTCTGATCACACTCACAGTCATGCTGTTCAACTGACTACACACTGAACGCTGGTCAGCTCTTCATTTTCCTGTCCACACAACCCAGACTTCAGAAATCACTGGAATCTCCACTAAAGAATGTTCCATTCTTTCACTGGGAACCTGAAATTCATCTGAATTTCCACTCCAGGTAGGCTTTCGTTACACCACTGGTGAATGTCCAAGTAACACAATGCTGGTTTTCTTTGTCCTGTTCACATTCGGAGCCATGCTGTTCCCTGGCTATCCACTACACCCTGGTCAGCTCTTCATTTTCCTGTCCACAGAACACAGACATGAGAAATTATTGGAATCTCCACTACAGAATGTTCCGGTCATTCACTGCGAGTGTGAAATACATCTGAATCTACACTCTACGCAGACAATTGTTACACCAGTGGTGAGTCTACCCCGAAACTGGATCTTCACTGTAAAATCATCCATGGGCTGATTTTCATCTTCCTATCCACACTGCCATTCTGGCGCGAAAGCACAGCAGTAGAACGTGTGCCTCGCGCAGCCAGCCTGGCCGAGCCGGGTTCAAATCCTCGCCCTCTCAGAGAGCATAAAAGGGCTACTGAGAGTATCTGGCCCTCGGGGAAAAGCCTGGCAAGCCTCCCGGGAAATATTTCATATGCCGAAATTACAGTCACCACAATTCTTCAAACGAAGACGTAAATGAACTGCCGCAGCAAACTAATGAAGTCTGGGAGGACTGGGAGCGTGACAGCGATCCACACTGCTGAGTAGTGAATTCATCTCAGTACCCAATATATTAGGCCTGCGTTTCTACTCCTTTTCCATGAAATCGCGTCGAACTAGAAAGCTTCCAATAGAGCATTTGCTGTCAACACTCCCCAGGCCTTCATTTCACCTCCAAATCCAGTTGAATATAGTATTCTGTTCATTAACCCTGCCACAATAGCAAGCGACCTGAGTTCATCAAATATCAACACCTACATATCTGGTTTTCATCTGCCTGTGCACTGAATCAAGCCAAAGTTTTCGTCATCCCTTTATCTCAGATCAGGCCTGGTGTGCATCGACTTCTGAATCAATTGAAAACATATGTTACCGTCCTGGTTAATGCCACCCAGTGGTGGTGATGATCGTATATCTCTAAAACTATTCAGGGTTGGGATTTTTCTGCAAGTCCCAGTAACCCAATGCTAGTGGTCAGCGGCCTGTTCACATACCCCAGAAGTGGTGTTCACTGCCTATCCACCCCACCCTGTTCACCTCTTCATCTCCTGGTACCCATAACCCAGAGTTCTTAAATCATTAGTATCTCCAATACAGAACGTACCATTCATTCACTGCGTATCTGGGATTCATCTGAATTTCCGCTCCAGGTAGTCTTTCGTTACAACACTGGTGAATATCCAAGTAATCCAATGCTGGTTTATTGCGGCCTGTTCACACTCGCAGGTGTGCTGTTCAAATGGTTCTCCACTCAACCCTGGTCAGATCTTCATTTTGCTGTCCACACAACCCAGACATCGGAAATCATTGGAATCTCAACTACAGAATGTTCCATTCATTCACTGCCAAACTGGAGTTCATTGAATCTCTAAACCAGGCAGGCTTTCGCAACAACACTGGTGAATGTGCAAGTAACCCAATGCTGGTTTTGAGCATCCTGTTCACACTCGCAGGCGTGCTGTTTAAATGGCTATACACTCAACCCTGGTCAGCTCTTCATTTTCCTGTCACACAAGCCAGACTTCAGAAATCATTGGAATCTCCACTACAGAATATTCCATTCCTTCACTGCGAAATTGGAATTTATGTGAATCTCCTCTCCAGGCAGGCTTTCGTTACACCACGGGCGATTGTCCAAGTAACCCAATGCTGCTTTTCAGTGTCCTGTTCACATTCGCAGGCATGCTGCTCAACTGACTATCCACTCCATCCTTGTCAGCACTTCATTTTCCTTTCCACACAACCCATATTCTTAAATCATTTGAATTTCCACTACAGAATGCTCCATTCATTCACTGCTAATCTGGAATTCATCAAATCTCCACTCCTGGCAGGCTTTTGTTACACCACTGGTGAATGTGCATGTAACCCAATGCTGGTTTTCAGCGTCGTGTTCACATTCGCTGGCATGCTGTTCAACTGGATATCCACTCCAACCTGGTCAGTTCTTCATTTTCCTGTCAACACTGACCAGACTTCAGAAATCATCAGAATCTGCACTAAAGTATATTCCATTCATTCACTGCCAATCTTGAATTCATCTGAATCTCCACTACACGCAGGCTTTCGTTACACCACTGGTGAATATCCAAGTAACCAAATGCTGGTTTTCAGCGTCCTGTTCACACTCGCAGGAGTGCTGTACAACTGACTATCCACTCCATTCTGGTAAACTCTTCATTTTCCTGTACACACAAGCCAGACTTCAGAAATCCTTGCAATCTCCACTACAGAATGTTCCAATCATTCACTGCCAATCTGGCGTTCATCGAATCTCCACTCCAGTCAGGCTTTCGTTACACCACTGATAAATGTCCAAGTAACCCAATGCTGGTTTTCAGCGTCCTGTTCACACTTGCAGCCATTCTGTTCACTGGCTATCTAGTCCAACCTGGCGAGCTCTTCATTATCCTACCCACAACACCAAGATATCAGAAATCATTGGAATCTCCACTACAGAATGTTCCGGTCATTCACTGCGAGTCTGGAATATATATCTGAATCCCCACTCTACGCAGGCATTCGTTACACCACTGGTGAAATTACCCAGAAACTTGAAATCATCTGAATCTGCAGTCTAAAATCATCCATGGCCTGCTGTTCATCTTCCTATCCACACTGCCATTCTGTCATTAAAGCACAGCAATAGGACGTGTGAGTCACGCAGCCAGCCTGGCCTAGCCTGGTTTAATTACTCGCCCTCTCAAGAGCCCGGGGAGCTACCGAGAGTATCTGGTCCTCGCGGCAAAGCCTGGCAACCACGCGTGAAATATTCCATATGCCGAAATTATAATCACTATGGGCTGGAGTGATAGCACAGCGGTAGGGTGTTCGCCTTACAAGCGGCCAACATGGCCAACCCGAGTTCGATTCCTCCGCCCCTCTCGGAGAGCCCGGCAAGAGAGTATTCGATATGCCAGACACAGTAACAACAAAGTCTCCAATGGAGACATTACTGGGCCTGCTCGAGCAAATCGACAATCAACGGGAGGGCCTTTACCTTTACCTTATAGTCACTACAAGTCTCCAAACGAAAACGTTACTGAACCGAGCCAGCAAATCAATGATGTCCGGGAGGACTGGGAGAGTGACAGCTATCCACACTGATGAGTAGTGAATTTATCTCAATATCCATATGAATTAGGCCTGCATTTCTTCTCGTTCTATATGAAATCGAGTCGAATTAGAAATCTGCCAAATGAACATTTGCTGTCAACACTCCCCAGGCCTGCTCCTCAGCTTGCTATCCAGTCAAATATAGTAGTATGTTCAATAACCCTGCCACATAACCGAGAGACCTGAGTTTATCTAAATATCAACACCTACATGACAGGTTTTCATCTGTCTGTGCACTCAATTAAGCCGAAGTTTTCATCATCCCGTCTACTCTAACCAGGCCGGATCGGCATCGACTTCTGAATCACTCGAAACCATATGTTACTGTCCCGGTCAAAACCACCCAGTGGTGGTGATGATCCTATGCCTCTAAAACTCGTCAGAGTTGGGATTCTTTTGCATGTCCCAGTAACACAATGCCTGTTCACATACCGCAGGCATGGTGTTCACTGGCTATCCACTCCACCCTGGTTAGCTCTTCATTTTCCTGTACACACTGTCCAGACTTCAGAAATCATCGGCATCTCCACTACAGAATGTTTTATTAATTCACTGCCAATCTGGAATTCATCTGAATCTCCACTCCAGGCAGGCTTTCATTACAGCACTGGTGAATGTCCAAGTAACCCAACGCTGGTTTTCAGCGGCCTGTTCACACTCGCAGGTGTGCTACTCAACTGGTTATCCACTCCACCCTGGTCAGCTCTTCAATTTCCTGTCCACACAACCCAGATATCAGAATGCATTGGAATGTACACTACAGAATGTTCCATTCAATCACTGCCAATCTGGAGTTCATTGAATCTGGCTGAGCAAGGGTCAATTCTTCGCCCTCTCAGAGAGCTCTGGAATCTACTGAGAGTATCTCGCCCTCGTAGCAAAGACTGGCAAGATACTCCTGAAATATTCCATATGCCAAAATTACAGTCAACAATTTTCACCAAACAAAGACGCTACTGAACTGCGCCAGCAATTCCATGAATGCCTGGAGTACTGGGAGAGTAACAGTGAATTCATTTCAATATCCAATGTATTAGGCCTGCATTTCTTCTCATTCTCAACGAAATCGAGTCGAAATAGAAATCTGCCATGTGATCATTTGCTGTCAACTCTCCCTAGGCCTGCTGTTCTGCTACCTCTCCAGTAGAATATAGTATTCTGTTCATGAACCCTGCCACACTATCGAGCGACCTGAGTTCATCTAAATATCAACACCTACATATCTGGTTTTCATCTACCTGTAATCATTGCAATCTCCCCTACAGAATGATCCACTCATTCACTGCCAATCTGGAGTTCATCAAATCTCCACTACAGGCAGACTTTCGGTAAACCACTGGTTAATGTACAAGTAACACAATGCTGGTTTTCAGTGGCCTGTTCACTCTCGCAGCCGTTCTGCTCACTGGCTGTCTACTCCACCCTAGTCAGCTCTTCACTTTCCTGTCCACAACACCCAGACTTCAAAAATCAATGGAATCTCCACTACAGAATGTTCCATTCACTCACTGCCAATCAAGAGTTCATCGAATCTCCACTCCAGGCAGGCTTTCGCTACAGCACTGGTGAATGTCCAATTAAACCAATAATGATTTTCTCCCCAGGCCTGTCTTCAGCTCGCTATTCAGTCGAATATAGTAGTCTGTTCATTAACCCTGCCACACAACCGAGAGACCTGAGTTCATCTAAATATCAACACCTACATATCAGATTTTCATCTGCCTGTGCACTGAATCAAGACGAAGTTTTCATCTTCCCGTCCACTCAAAAGAGTCCGACTGTGCATCTACTTCTGAATAAATCGAAACCATATGTTACTGTCCCGGTCAAAGCCAACCAGTGGGGGTGATGATCGTATGCCTCTAAAACTCGTCAGGGTTGAGATTCTTCTGCATGTCCCAGTAACCAAATGCACGTGGTAAACAGCCTGTTCACATACCGCAGGCATGGTGTTAACTGGTTATACTCTACCCTGGTCAGCTCTTCAATTCCTGGTGCCCATACCCAGATTTCTGAAATACTTGGTGTCTCCACTATGGAATGTTCCATTTATTCACTGCTAATCTGGAATTCATCTGAATCTCCACTCCAGACAGGCTTTCGTTACACCACTGGTGAATGTCCAAGTAACTAAATGCTGGTTTTCAGCGGCCTATTCACACTCGAAGGCGTGCTGTTCAACTGGCTATCCACTCCACACTGGTCAGCTCTTCATTTTCCTGTCCACACAACCCAGACTTCAGAAGTCATTGGAATCTCCACTACAGATTGTTCCATTTGTTCACTGCCAATCTGGAGATCATCGAATATCCACTCCAGGCACGCTTTCCTTACAATACTGTTGAATGTCCAAGTAACTGAATGATGGATTTCAGCGGCCTGTGCTTTACAATGGCTATCCACTCCACTCTGGTCAGCTCTGCATTTTCCGGTCCTCACAACCCAGACATCAGAAATCATTGGAATCTCCACTACAGAATGCTCCGGTCATTCACTGCGAGTCTGGAATACATTTGAATCTCCACTCTACGCAGGCATTAGTTAGAGCACTATTGAGTCACCCAGAAAATTGACATCATCTGAATCTGCACTATAAAATCATGTATGGGTTGCTTATCATCTTCCTATCCACACTGCCATTCTGGCACTAAAGCACAGCAGTAGGACGTGTGAGTCACACAGCCTGCCTGGCCGAGCCGGATTCAATTCCTTGCCCTCTCAGAGAGCTCAGGTAGCTACCGAGTATACCTGGCCCTCGTGTAAAAGTCTGGCAAGACACCCGTGAACTATTCCATATGACAAATTACAGTCACCACAAGTCTCCAAACAAAGACGGTACTGAACCGCGCCAGCAATTGAATGAAGTCCGGGAGGACTGGGAGTGTGACAGCGATCCACACTGCTGAGTAGTGAATTCATCTTGATATCCAATGTATTAGGCCTGGGTTTCTTCTCGTTCTCCATGAAATCGATTCGAATTAGAAATCTGCCAAGTGAGCATTTGCTATCAACTCTCCCCAAGCCTGCTTTTCAGCTCCATATGCAGTCGAATATTGTATGCTATCTTTTAACCCTGCCTCACTACCGAGCCACCTGAGTTCATCTAAATATCAAAAACTAAATATCTGGTTTTCATCTGCCTGTGCTCTCAAGCAAGCCAAAGTTTTCATCATCCTGTCCACTCTACCCAGGCCTGGTGTGCATAGACCTCTGAATCAATTGAAACCATATGGTACTCTCCCGGTCAATGTCACCAGTGGTGGTGATAATCCTATGCCTCTAAAGCTCACCAGGATTGGGATTCTTCTGCATGTTCCAGTAACCCAATGCTGGTGGTCAGCGGCCTGTTCAAAAACCGCAGGCGTTGTGTTCACTGGCTATCCACTCCATGCTCGTTAATTCTTCATTTCCTGGTGTTTATAACCCAGAGTTCTGAAATCATTGGTATCTGCACTACAGAATGTTCCATTCATTCACTGCGAATCTGGTATTCATCTGAATCTCCACTGCAGGCAGGCTTCCGTTTCACCACTGGTGAATGTCCAAGTAACCCAATGCTTGATTTCAGTGGCCTTTTCACAACTGCAGTCGTGCTGTTCAACTGACTCTCCACTCCACCCTGGTCAGCTCTTCATTTTCCTGTCCACAGAACTCAGACATCAGAAATTATTGGAATCTCCACTACAGAATGTTCCGGTCATTCACTGCGAGTCTGGAATACATCTTAATCTCCACTCTGCACAGGCATTCGTTACAGCAATGGTATGTCTACCCAGAAACTTGAAATCATCTGAATCTGCACTCTAAAATCATCCATAGGCTGCTTTTCATCTTCCTATCCACACTGCCATTCTGGTGAGAAAGCGCAGAATTAGGACGTGAGCGTCACGCAGCCAGCCTGGCCGAGCCGGGTTCAACTCCTAGCCCTCTCAGAGAGCCCGGAAGCTACCGAGAGTATCTGGCCCTCACAGCAAAGCCTGGCAATCCACCCGTGAAATATTCCTTATGCCAAAATTACAGTCACCAAAAGTGTCCAAAAAAAGATGTTACTAAACCGCGCCAGCAAATCAATGAAGTCCGGGAAGACTGGGAGAGTGACAGTGATCCACACTGCTGAGTAGTGAATTCATCTCAATATCCAATGTATTAGGCCTGCGTTTCTTCTCGTTCTCCAGGAAAACGAATCGAATTACAAATCTGTCAAGTGAGCATTTGCTGTCAACTCTCCCCAAGCCGGGTGTTCTGCTCCCCATCGAGCCGAATGTATTATTCTGTTCATTAACCCTGCCACACTACCGAGCGACATGAGTTCATCTAAATATCAACAACTACATATCTGGTTTTCATCTGCCTGTGCACTCAATCAAGCTGAAGCTTTCATCATCCCGTCCACTCTAACTAGGCCTGGTGTGCATCGAACCCTGAATCAATCAAAACCATATGGTACTCCCCCGGTCAACGCCACCCAGTGGTGGTGATGATCATATGCCTCTAAAACTCGTCAGGGTTGGGATTCTTCTGCATGTCCCAGTAACCCAATGCTAGTGATCAGCGGCCTCTTCACAGACCAGAAGCATGCTGTTCAACTGACTATCCACTCCACCCTGGTCAGCTCTTCATGTTCTGGTGCCCATAACCCAGAGTTCTGAAATCATTGGAATCTCCACTACAGAATGTTCCGTTCATTCACTACGAAACTGGAATTCATATGAATCTCCACTCCAGGCAGGCTTTCATTACACCACTGTAGAATATCCAAGTAACCCACTGCTGGTTTTCAGCGTTCTGTTCAAACTCGCATGCGTGTTGTTCAACTGGCTATCCACTCCAACCTGGTCAGCTCTTCATTGTTCTGTCCACACAACCTTGACTTCAGAAACCATTGTAATCTCCACTACAGAGTGTTCCATTCATTCACTGCCAATCTGGAATTCATCGTATCTCCAACCCAGGCAGGCATTCGTTACACTACTGTTGAATATCCAAGCAACTCAAACATGGTTTTCAGCAGCCACTGCTGATCACTGACTATCCACTCCACCCTGGTCAGCTCTTCCTTTTCCTGTCCACACAACCGAGACATCAGAAATCATTGGAATCCCCACTGCAGTAGGTTCCATTCATTCACTGTGAGTCTGGAATACATCTGAATCTCCACTCTGCGCAGGCATTTGTTACAGCACTGGTATGTCTAACCCGAAACTTGAAATCATCTGTATCTTCACTCTAAAATCATCCATGGGCTGCTTTTCATATTCCTTTCCATACTGCCATTCTGGCTTGAAAGCACAGCAGTAGGACTTGTGCGACACGCAGCCAGTCTGGCCGAGCCTTGTTCAATTCTTCGCCCACTCAGAGAGCCCGGGAAGCTAAAGAGAGAATCTGGCCCTCGTGGATAAAGCCTGGCAAGACAACCGTGGAAATATTACATATGCCAAAATTACAGTCTTCACAAATCTCCAAACGAAGACGCTACTGAACCGCGCCAGCAAATCAATGGGAATATTCTGCGTGTCCCAGTAACCTAATGCTAGTGGTCAACGGCCTGTTTACATACAGCATGCGAGGGGTTCACTGGCTATTCACTCCAACCTGCTCAGGTCTTCATTTCCTGGTGCCCATAACCCAGAGTTCGAAAATCAATGGTATCTCCACTACAGAATGTTCCATTCATTTACTGCGAATCTGGAATTCATCGGAATCTCCACTCCAAGCAGGCTTTGGTTACACCACTGGTGAATATCCAAATAACCCAATGCTGGTTTTCAGTGGCCTGTTCACACTCGCAGGCCTGCTGATCAACTGGCTATCCACTCCTGCCTGGTCAGCTCTTAATTTTCCTGTCCACAAAACCGAGACATCAGAAATCATTGGATTCTCCACTACAGAATGTTCCATTCATTCACTGTGAATTTGGATCATCTGAATCTCCACTCCAGGCCGGCGTTGGTTACACCACTGGTGAATGTCCAAGTAACCCAATGCTGGTTTTCAGCGTCCTGTTCACACTCGCAGGTGTGCTGTTCAACTGACTATACACACCAACCTGATCAGCTATTCATTTTCCGGTCCACAGATCTCAGACATCAGAAATCATTGGAATCTCCACTACAGAATTTTCCGGTCATTCACTGCGAGTATGGAATACATCTGAATCTCCACTCTACGCCAGTATTCGTTACACGACTGGAGAGTCTACCCAGAAACTTGAAATCATCTGAATCTGCACTCGAAAATCATCCATGGACTGCTTTTCATCTGCCTATCCACACCTCTATTCTGGCGCAAAAGCACAGCAGTAGGACGTGTGCGTCACGCAGCCAGCCTGGTCGAGATGGGTTCAATTCTTCGCTCTTTCAGAGAGCCTGGGAAGCTACCGAGAGTATCTGGCCCTCGTGGCAAAGTCTGGAAAGACACCCCTGAAATATTCCATATGCCAGAATTACAGTCACCAAAAGTCTCCAAATAAAGACGATACTGAACCGTGCCAGCAAATCAATGAAGTCCCGGAGGACTGGGAGAGTGACAGCGATCCACACTGCTGACTAGTGAATTCATCTCAATATCCAATGTATTATGTCTGCATTTCTTCTCGTTCTCCACGAAATCGAGTCGTATTAGAAATCTGCCAAGTAAGCATTTGCTGTTAACTCCCCACAGGCCTACTGTTCAGCTCCCTATCTGGTTGAATATAGTATACTGTTCATTAACCCTCCCACACTACCGAGCAAACAGTTCATCTAAATATCAACAACTACATATCTGGTTTTCATCTGACTGTGCACTCAGTCAAGCCGAAGTTTTCATCATCCTGTCCACTCTAACCAGGCCTGGTGTGCATCGACTTCTGAATCAATCGAAACCATATGGTACTCTCACGGTCAACGCTACCCAGAGGTGGTGATGGTCGTATGGCTCTAAAACTAGTCAGGGTTGGGATTCTTCTGCATGTCCCAGTAACCCATATTGGTTTTCAGCGGTATGTTCACACTCGCAGGTGTGTTCTTCACTGGCTTCCCACTCCACTCTGGACAGTTCTTCATTTCCTGGTATCCAATAACGCATAGTTCAGAAATCATTGGTATCTCCACTACAGAATGTTCCATTCATTCACTGCGAATCTGGAATTCATCTGAATATCCACTCCAGGCAGGATTTCGTTACACAACTGGTGAATGTCCAAGTAACACAATGCTGGTTTCAGCGGCCTGTTCACACTTGCAGGCATGCTGTTCAACTGGCTATCCACTCCATCCTAGTCAGCTCTTCATTTTCCTGTTCACACAACCCAGACTTCAGAAATCAATGGAATCTCCACTACAGAATGTTCCATTCACTCACTGCCAATCTGGAGTTCATCGAATCTCCACTCCAGGCAGGCTTTCGCTACACCACTGGTGAATGTCCAATTAAACCAATAATGATTTTCACCCGCCTGTGCTCTTCACTGGCTATCCAGTCCACCCTGGTCAGTTCATCATTTTCCTGTCCACACAACTCAGACATCAGAAATTATTGGAATCTCTACTACAGAATGTTCCGGTCATTCACTGTGAGTCGGGAATACATCTGAATCTCCACTCTGCGCAGGCATTCTTTACAGCCCTGGTAATTCTACCTAGAAACTTGAAATCATCTGAATCTGCACTCTAAAATCATCCATCGACTGCTTTTCATCTTCGTATCGACACTGCCATTCCGGCGCCAAAACACAGCATGACGAGTGCGTCACGCAGACTGACTGGCCGAGCCGGGTTTAATTCCTCGCTCTCTCAGAGAGCCCGGGAAGATACTGAGAGTATCTGGCCCTCGTGGCAAAGACCGGCAAGACACCCGTGAAATATTCGATATGCCCTAATTACAGTCACCAAAAGTCTACAAACGAAAACACTACTGAACCACGCCAGCAAATCAATGAAATCCGGGAGGACTGGGAGAGTGACAGTGTACCACACTGCTTAGAAGTGAATTCATCTCAATATCTAATGTATTAGGCCTGCGTTTCTTCTCGTTCTACACGAAATCGCGTCGAATTAAAAATCTGCCAAGTGAGCATTTGCTGTCAACTTTCCCCAGGCCTGCTATTCAGCTCCCTATACAGTCGAAAATACTGTACTGTTCATTAAACCTGCCACACTACCGAGCGACCTGTGTTCATCTAAATATCAACACATACATATCTGGTATTAATCTACCTGTGCACTCAATCAAGCTGACGTTTTTATCATCCCGTTCACTCTAGGGAGGCCTGGAGTGCATCGACTTCTGAATCAATCGAAACCATATGGTATTGTGCCGGGCAACGCCACCCAGTGGTGGTGAGGATCATATGCCTCTAAAGCTCTTCAGGGTTGGGATTCTTCTGCATGTCCTAGTAAATCAATGCTAGTGGTCAGCAGCCTCTTCACATACCGCAGGCATGGTGTTCACTGGCTATCCACTCCACCCTGGTCAGCTCTTCATTTCCTGGTGCCCAAAACCCAGAGTTCTGAAATCGTTGGAATCTCCACTACAGAATGTTCCATTCGTTCACTATGAAACTGGAACTCATATGAATCTCCACTCCAGGCAGCCTTCCAGTACACCACTGGTGAATATCCAAGTAACCCAATGCTGGTTTTCATCATCCTGTTCAAACTCGCATGTGTGCTGTTCAACATGGTATCCACTTCAACCTGGTCAGCTCTTCATTGTTCTGTCCAAACAAACTTGACTTGAGAAACCATTGGAATCTCCACTACAGAATGTTCCATTCATTCACTGCCAATATGGAATTCATCGTATCTCCAACCCAGGCAGGCATTCGTTACACCACTATTGAATATCCAAGTAAACTAATGCTGGTTTTGAGTGTCCTGATCACACTCGCAGGCGTGCTGTTCAACTGGCTGTCCACTCCAACCTGGTCAGCTCTTCAATTTCCAGTCGTCACAACCCAGACTTCAGAAATCATTGGAATCTCCACTGCAGAATGTTCCATTCATTCACTGCCTATCTGGAATTCTTCTGAATCTCCACTCCAGGCAGGTTTTCGTTACACCACTGGTGAATGTCCAAGTAACTCAAACATGGTTTTCAGCGGCCTCTACTGATCACTGGCTATCCACTCCACCCTGGTCAACTCTTCCTTTTCCTGTCCACACAACCGAGACATCAGAAATCATTGGAATCCCCACTGCAGTAGGTTCCATTCATTCACTGTGAGTCTGGAATACATCTGAATCTCCACTCTGCGCAAGCATTTGTTACAGCACTGGTATGTTTACCCAGAAACTTGAAATCATCTGTATCTTCACTCTAAAATCATCCATGGGCTGCTTTTCATATTCCTATCCACACTGCCATTCTGGCTTGAAAGCACAACAGTAGGACGTGTGTGACACGCAGCCAGCCAATTCCTCGCCCACTCAGAGAGCCGGGGAAGCTAACGAGAGGATATGACCCTCGTGGCAAAGCCTGGCAAGACAACCGTGAAATATTGCATATGCCAAAATTACAGTTCTCACAAATCTCCAAACGAAGACGCTACTGAAACATGCCAGCAAATCAATGGGAATATTCTGAATGTCCCAGTAACCTAATGGTAATGGTCAACAGCCTGTTCACATACCGCAGGCGTGGTGTTCACTGCCTATACACTCCACCCTGCTCAGGTCTTCATTTCCTGGTGCCCATAACCCAGAGTTCTGAAATCATTGGAATCTCCACTATAGAATGTTCCATTCATTCACTATAAATCTGGAATTCATCTGAATCTACACTCCAGGTAGGCTTTCGTTACACCACTGGTGAATATCCAGGTAACCCAATACTGGATTTCAGCGTCCTGTTCACACTCGCAGGCGTGCTGTTCAACTGGCTCTCCACTCCAACCTGGTCAGCTCGTCATTTTCCTGTCCACACAACCTTGACTTCAGAAACCATTGGAATTTCCATTACAGAGTGTTCCATTCATTCACTGCCAATCTGGAATCCATCAAATATCAACTCCAGGCAGGCGTTCGTTACACCAGTGGTGAATGTCCAAGTAACTCAATGATGGTTTTCAGCGTCCTATTCACACACGCAGGCGTGCTTTTCATCTGGCTATCCACTCCACAGTGGTCTGCTCTTTCTTTTCCTGTCCACACAACCCAGATTTCAGAAATTATTGGAATCTCCACTACAGACTGTTGCGGTCATTCACTGCGAGTCTGGAATATATCTACATCTCCACTCTGCGCAGGCATTCGTTACAGCACTGGTATGTCTACCCAGAAACTTAAAATCATCTGAATCTGCACTCTAAAATCATCCATGTGCTGCTTTTCATCTTCCTATCTACACTGTGATTCTGACGCAAAAGCACAGCAGTAGGACGAGTGTGTCAAGCAGCCAGACTGGCCTAGCCGGGTTCAATTCCTCTGCCTCTCAGAGAGCCCGGGAAGCTACCGAGAGTATCTGGCCCTCGTGGCAAAACCTGGCAAGATACTCGTGAAATATTCCATATGCCAAAATTCCAGTAACACAATCTCGAAATGTAGACGCTCCTCAACCGCGCCAGCAAATCTATAAAGTCCGGGAGGACTTGGAGAGTGACAGTGATCCACACTGCTGAGTAGTGTATTCATCTCAATATCCAATGTATTAGGCCTGCGTTTTTTCTTGTTCTCCACAAAATCGAGTCGAATTCGAAATCTTCCAATTGAGCATTTGCTTTGAACTCTCCACAGGCCTACTGTTCAGCTCCCTATACAGTCGAATATATTATTCTGTTCATTTACCCTGCCATACTACTGAGCAATCTGAGTTCATATAAATATGAACACCTACATGTCTGGTTTTCATCTGCCTGTGCACTCAATCAAGCCAAAGTTTTCATCATCCCGTCAACTCTAAGCAGGCCTGGTGTGCATCGACTTCTGAATCAATCGAAACCATATGGTACTCTCCTGGTCAAAACCAACCAGTGGTGGTGATGATCGTATGTCTCTAAAATTCGTCAGAGTTGGGATCCTTCTGCATGTCCCAGTAACACAATGCTAGTGGTCAGCGGCCTCCTCACATTAGCAGGCGTGCTGTTCAACTGGCAAAACACTCAACCCTCGTCAGCTCTTCATTTTCTTGTCCACACGAAGTACACTTCAGAAATCATTGGAATCTCTACTACAGAATGTTCCATTCATTCACTGTCAATCTGGAGATCATCGAGTCTCCAGTACAGGCAGGCTTTCGTTAAACCACTGATGAATGTCCAAGTAACCCAATGCTGGTTTTCAGAGGCCTGTTCACACTCGAAAGTGTGGTGTTCAACTGACTATCCACTCAGCCCTGGTCAGCACTTCATTATCCTCTCCATAAAACCCAGACTTCCAAAATGATTGGAATCTCCACTACAGAATGTTCCAATCATTCACTGCAAATCAGGAATTCATCGAATCTCCACTCAAGGCAGGATTTCGTTACACCACTGCTGAATATCCAAGTAAACTAATGCGGTTTTCAGCGTCCTGTTCACACTCGCTGACTTGCTGTTCAACTGGCTATCCACTCCACAGTGGTCAGCCCTTTCTTTTCCTATCCACACAAACCAGACTTCAGGAATCATTGGAGTCTCCACTACAGAATGTTCCATTCATTGACTGCCAATCTGGAATTCATCGAATCTCCACTACAGCCAGGTTTTCGTTACACCACTGTTGAATATCTAAGGAACCCAATGCTGGTTATCAGCAGCCTTTTCAAACTCACAGGCCTGCTGTTGAACTGGATTTCCAATCTAATCTGGTCAGCTCTTCATTTTCCTGTCCACACAAACCAGACTTCAGAAAACATTGGGATCTCCACTACAAAATGTTCCATTCATTCACTGCTAATCCGGAATTCTTCTGAATCTCCACTCCAGGCAGGCTTTCGCTACACCACTGGTGAATGTCCAAATAACCTAAAGCTGGTATTCAGCGTTCTGCTCACACTCACAGGCGTGCTTTTCAACTGGCTATCCACTCCACCCTGTTCAGCTCTTCATTTTCCTCTCGACACAACCCAGACCTCAGACTTCATTGGAATCTCCACGACTGAATATTCTATACATTCACTGTCAATCTGGAATTCATCGCATAACCACTTCAGGCTGGATTTGTTACACCACTGGTGAATATACAAATAACCCAATGCTGGGTTTCAGCAGCCAGTTCAAACGCGCAGGACTGCTGTTCAGCTGACTAACCACGTTAACCTGGTCTGCTCTTCATTTCCCTGTCGACAATACCTTAGACTTAAGAAATCATTGGAATCTCCACTACAGAATGTTCCATTCATTCACTGTTAATCTGGAGATGACAGAGTCTCCACTCCAAGCAGGCTTTCATTACACCACTGGTGAAAGTCCAAGTAACCCAATGCTGGTTTTCATTGGCCTGTTCACACTTGCAGCTGTGCTGTTCAGCTGGCTGTCCACTCAACGTTGTCCAGCCCTTCATTTTCCTGTCCACACAACCCAGATTTCAGAAATCTTTGGAATCTCCACTATAGAATGTTCCATTCATTTACTGCCATTCTGGAATTCATCGAATTGGCAGGATTTCCATACAACAATGGTGAATATCCAATTACCCCAATGCTGGTTTTCTGTGGCCTGTTCACACTCGCAGTAGTGCTGCTTAACTGCCTATCCACTCCACAGTAGTTAGCTCTTTCTTTTTCTGTCCACACATCCCAGAATTCAGAAAACATTGGAATCTCCAGTACAGAATGTTCCATTCATTCACTGTGAATCTGGAATTCATCTAATTCCTGAATCCAAGCAGGCGTTCATTAAACCACTGGTGAATGTCCAAGTAACAAAATGCAGGTTTTTGCGTACTGTTCAGACTCGCAGGCCTGCTGCTCAACTGACTCTCTACTTCATATTGGTCAGCTCTTTCCTTTCCTGTCAACAAAACCCAGACTTCAGAAATCATTGGAATCTCCACTGGAGAATATTCCGTTCATTCACTGCCGAACTGGAGATCATCGAATCTCCACTCCAGGCACGGTTTCAATACACAATTCTAAATGTTCATGTAACCCAATGCTGGTTTTCAGAGGCCTGCTCACACTCGCAGGCGTGCTGTTCTACTGGCTATCACTCCACCCTGGTCAGCTCTTCAGTTTTCTTTCTAAACAACGTTGACTTCAGAAACCAATGGAATCTCCATTACAGAATGTTCCATTCATTGACTGCCAATCTGGAATTCATGGAATCTCCACTCCAGGCAGGATTTCGTTACAACACTGGTGAATATCCAAGAACCCCAATGCTGGTTTTCAGTGGCCTGTTCCCACTCACAGGTGTGCTGTTCAACTGGCTATCCACTCCACCCTGTTCAGCTCTTCATTTTCCTCTTGACACAACCCAGACCTCAGACAACATTGGAATCTCCACGACTGAATATTCTATACATTCACTGTCAATCTGGAATTCATCGCATCACCACTTCAGGCAGGATTTCGTTACACCACTGGTGAATATACAAATAAACCAATGCTCGGTTTCAGCAGCCAGTTCATATGCGCAGGACTGCTGTTCAGCTGACTATCCACGTTAACCTGGTCTGCTCTTCATTTTCCGGTCGACACTACCTTAGACTTAAGAAATCATGGGAATCTCCACTACAGAATGTTCCATTCATTCACTGTCAATCTGGAGATCATCGAGTCTCCAGTACAGGCAGGCTTTCGTTAAACCACTGATGAATGTCCAAGTAACCCAATGCTGGTTTTCAGAGGCCTGTTCACACTCGAAGGTGTGGTGTTCAACTGACTATCCACACAGCCCTGGTCAGCACTTCATTATCCTCTCCATAAAACCCAGACTTCCGAAATGATTGGAATCTCCACTACAGAATGTTCCATTCATTCACTGCAAATCTGGAATTCATCGAATCTCCACTCCAGGCAGGATTTCGTTACACCATTGCTGAATGTCCAAGTAAACTAATGCGGTTTTCAGCGTCCTGTTCACACTCGCAGACTAGCTGTTCAACGGGCTATCCACTCCACAGTGGTCAGCCCTTTCTTTTCCTATCCACACAAACCAGACTTCAGAAATCATTGGAGTCTCCACTACAGAATATTCCATTCATTGACTGCCAATCTGGAATTCATCGAATCTCCACTACAGCCAGGTTTTCGTTACACCACTGATGAATATCTAACGAACCCAATGCTGGTTATCAGCAGCCTTTTCAAACTCACAGGCCTGCTGTTGAACTGGAATTCCAATCTAATCTGGTCAGCTCTTCATTTTCCTGTCCACACAACCCAGACTTCAGAAAACATTGGGATCTCCACTGGAAAATGTTCCATTTATTCACTGCTAATCCGGAATTCTTCTGAATCTCCACTCCAGGCAGGCTTTCGCTACACCACTGATGAATGTCCAAATAACATAAAGCTGGTATTCAGCGTTCTGCTCACACTCACAGGCGTGCTTTTCAACTGGCTATCCACTCCACCGTGTTCAGCTCTTCATTTTCCTCTTGACACAACCTAGACCTCAGACTTCATTGGAATCTCCACGACTGAATATTCTATACATTCACTGCCAATCTGGAATTCATCGCATCACCACTTCAGGCTGTATTTTGTTACACCACTGGTAAATATACAAATAACCCAATGCTGGGTTTCAGCAGCCAGTTCAAACGCGCAGGACTGCTGTTCAGCTGAATATCCACGTTAACCTGGTCTGCTGTTCATTTCCCTGTCGACGATACCTTAGACTTAAGAAATCATTGGAATCTCCACTACAGAATGTTCCATTCATTCACTGTTAATCTGGAGATCACAGAGTCTCCACTCCAAGCAGGATTTCATTACACCACTGGTGAAAGTCCACGTAACCCAATGCTGGTTTTCAGAGGCCTGTTCACACTTGCAGCTGTGCTGTTCAGCTGGATGTCCACTCAACGTTGTCCAGCCCTTCATTTTCCTGTCCACACAACCCAGATTTCAGAAATCTTTGGAATCTCCACTATAGAATGTTCCATTCATTCACTGCAAATCTGGAATTCATCGAATCTCCACTCCAGGCAGGATTTCGTTACACCTCTGCTGAATGTCCAAGTAAACTAATGTGGTTTTCAGCATCCTGTTCACACTCGCAGACTTGCTGTTCAACTGGCTATCCACTCCACAGTGGTCAGCCCTTCTTTTCCTATCCACACAAACCAGACTTCAGAAATCATTGGAGACTCCACTACAGAATGTTCCATTCATTGACTGACAATTTGGAATTCATCGAATCTCCACTACAGCCAGGTTTTCGTTACAACACTGGTGAATATCCAAGTACCCTAATGCTGGTTTTCAGTGGCCTGTTCACACTCACAGGTGTGCTGTTCAACTGGCTATCCACTCCACCCTGTTCAGCTCTTCATTTTCCTCTCGACGCAACCCAGACCTCAGACATGATTGGAATCTCCACGACTGAATATTCTATACATTCACTGCCAATCTGGAATTCATCGCATCACCACTTCAGGCAGGATTTCGTTACACCACTGGTGAATATACAAATAACCCAATGCTGGGTTTCAGCAAGCTGTTCAAACGCGCAGGACTGCTGTTCAGCTGACTATCCACGTTAACCTGGTCTGCTATTCATTACCCTGTCGACACTACCTTAGACTTAAGAAATCATTGGAATATCCACTACAGAATATTCCATTCATTCACTGTTAATCTGAAGATCACAGAGTCTCCACTCCAGGCAGGCTTTCATTACACCACTGGTGAAAGTCCAAGTAACCCAATGCTGGTTTTCATTGGCTTCTTCACACTTGCAGCTGTGCTGTTCAGCTGGCTGTCCACTCAACGTTGTCCAGCCCTTCATTTTCCTGTCCACACAACCCAGATTTCAGATATCTTTGGAATCTCCACTACAGTATGTTCCATTCGTTTACTGCCAATCTGGAATTGATCGAATTGGCAGGATTTCCATACAACAATGGTGAATATCCAATTACCCCAATGCTGGTTTTCTGTGGCCTGTTCACACTCGCAGTCGTGCTGCTTAACTGGCTATCCACTCCACAGTAGTTAGCTCTTTCTTTTTCGGTCCACACATCCCAGAATTCAGAAATCATTGGAAACTCCACTACAGAATGTTCCATTAATTCACTGTTAACCTGGAATTCATCTGATTCCTGAATCCAACCAGGCATTCATTAAACCACTGGTGAATGTCCAAGTAACCAAATGCAGGTTTTTAGCATACTGTTCACACTCGCAGGCCTGCTGCTCAACTGGCTATATACGTCACAGTGGTCAGCTGTTTCATTTCCTGTCAACACAACCCAGACTTCAGAAATCATTGGAATCTCCACTTGAGAATATTCCGTTCATTCACTGTCAACCTGGAGATCATTGAATCTCCACTCCAGGCACGCTTTCATTACACAATTCTGAATGTCCAAGTACCCCAATGCTGGTGTTCAGTGGCCTGTTCACACTCGCAGGTGTGCTGTTCTACTGGCTATACACTCCTCCCTGGTCAGCTCTTCATTTTCCTCTCGACACAACCCAGACCTCAGAAATCATTGGAATCTCCACGACAGAATATTCCAGACATTCACTGCCAATCTGTAATTCATGGAATCACCACTCCAGGCAGGATTTCGTTACACCACTGGTGAATATACAAGTAACCCAATGCTGGGTTTCAGCAGCCAGTTCAAACGCGCAGGACTGCTATTCCACTGACTATCCACACTAACCTGGACTGCTCTTCATTTTCCTGTCCACACAAGGCAGACTTCAGAAATCATTGGAGTCTCCACTACAGAATGTTCCATTCATTCACTGTCAATCTGGAGATCATCGAGTCTCCACTCCAGGCAGGCTTTCATTAAACACTGTTGAATGTCCAAGTAACCCAATGCTGGTTTTCAGAGGCCTGGTCACACTCAGAGCGGTGCTGCTCAGCTGGGTCTCCACTCTACACTGCC
The DNA here is from genome assembly GCF_029834395.1 of Sorex fumeus. Taxonomy (NCBI): domain Eukaryota; kingdom Metazoa; phylum Chordata; class Mammalia; order Eulipotyphla; family Soricidae; genus Sorex; species Sorex fumeus. The sequence goes on along the minus strand of NW_026606140.1, from coordinate 1,325,797 downwards.
CAGCCCTTCATTTTCCTGTCCACACAACCCAGAGTTCACAAATCATTGGAATCTCCACTACAGAATGTTCTATTCATTTACTGCCAATCTGGAATTCATAGAATTGGCAGGATTTCGTTACAACAATGGTGAATATCCAAGTACCCAAATGCTGGTTTCTGCGGCCTGTTCAGACTCGCAGGTGTGCTCCTCAACTGGCTATCTTATCCACAGAGTTCAGCTCTTTCTTTTCGTGTTCACACAACCCAGACATAAGAAATCTTTGGAATCTCCATGACAGAATGTTTCATTAATTCACTGCCAATCTGGAGATCATCGAATCTCCACGTCAGGCAGTCTTTCCTTACACCATTGCTGAATCCCCAAGATACAAAATGCCGGTTTGCAGAGGGCTGTTCACACTCGCAGGCCTACTGTTCCACTGGCTATCCAATCCACCCTGGTCAGCTCTTAATTTTCGTCTCCACACAACCCAGACCTCAGAAATCATTGGAATCTCCACGACAGAATATTCCAGACATTCACTGCCAATGTGTAATTCATCGAATCACCACTCCAGGCAGGATTTCGTTACACCACTGATGAATATACAAGAAACACAATGCTGGTTTTCAGCAGCCTATTCAAACGGGCAGGATTGCTGTTCAACTGGCTATCCACGCTAACCTGGTCTGCTCTTCATTTTCCTGTCAACAGAAGCCAGACTTCAGAAATCATTGGAGTCTCCACTACAGAATGTTCCATTTATTCACTGTCAATCTGGATATCGTCCAGCCTCCAGTACAGGCAGGCTTTGGTTACACCACTGGTGAATGACCAAGTAGCCCAATGCTGGTTTTCAGAGCCCTGTTCACACTCGAAGGTGTGGTGTTCAACTGACTATCCACTCAGCCCTGGTCAGCACTTCATTATTCTCTCCATAAAACGCAGACTTCCGAAATGATTGGAATCTCCACTACAGAATGTTCCATTCATTCACTGCAAAACTGGAATTCATCAAATCTCCACTCCAGGCAGGATTTCGTTACACCACTGCCGAATGTCCAAGTAAACTAATGCGGTTTTCAGCGTCCTGTTCAAACTCGCTGACTTGCTGTTCAACTGGCTATCCACTCCACAGTGGTCAGCCCTTTCTTTTCCTATCCACACAAACCAGACTTCAGGAATCATTGGAGTCTCCAATACAGAATGTTCCATTCATTGACTGCCAATCTGGAATTCATCGAATCTCCACTACAGACAGGTTTTCGTTACACCACTGTTGAATATCTAAGGAACCCAATACTGGTTATCAGCAGCCTTTTCAAACTCACAGGGCTGCTGTTCAACTGGATTTCCTATCTAACCTGGTCAGCTCTTCGTTTTCCTGTCCACACAACCCAGACTTCAGAAAACATTGGGATCTCCACTACAAAATGTTCCATTCATTCACTGCTAATCCGGAATTCTTATCAATCTCCACTCCAGGCAGGCTTTTGGTACACCACTGGTGAATGTCCAAGTAACCTAAAGCTGGTTTTCAGCGTTCTGCTTACAATCGCAGGCGTGCTTTTCAACTGGCTATCCACTCCACAGTAGTTAGCTCTTCCTATTCCTGTCCCTATGTTCCAGAATTCAAAATCATTGGAATCTCCACTACAGAATGTTCCATTCATTCACTGCGAATCTGGAATTCATCTGAATCTCAAATCCACGCAGGCGTTCGTTACACCTCTGGTGAATGTCCGAGTAACCTAAAGCTGGTTCTCAGTGTGCTGCTCACACTCGCAGGCCTGCTGTTCAACTGGCTATCCACTCCATAGTAGTTAGCTCTTCCTTTTTCTGTCCACACATCCCAGAATTCAGAAATCATTGGAATCTCCACTACAGAATGTTCCATTCATTTACAGTGAATCTGGAATTCATCTGAATCTCGAATCCAACGGGCGTTCATTAAACCACTGGTGAATATCCAAGTGACCAAATGCTGGTTTTTAGCGTACTGTTCACACTCGCAGGCCTGCTGCTCAACTGACTCTCTACTTCATAGTGGTCAGCTCTTTCCTTTCCTGTCAACAAAACCCAGACTTCAGAAATCATTGGAATCTCCACTTGAGAATATTCCGTTCATTCACTGCCAACCTGGAGATCATCGAATCTCCACTCCAGGCACGATTTCGTTACACCACTGGTGAATGTCCATGTAACCCAATGCTGGTTTTCAGAGGCCTGTTCACATTCGCAGGCGTGCTGTTCTACTGGCTATCACTCCACCCTGGTCAGCTCTTCAGTTTTCTTTCTAAACAACGTTGCCTTCAGAAAACAATGGAATCTCCATTACAGAATGTTCCATTCATTGACTGCCAATCTGGAATTCATGGAATCTCCACTCCAGGCAGGATTTCGTTACAACACTGGAGAATATCCAAGTAGCCCAATGCTGGTTTTCAGTGGCCTGTTCACACTCACAGGTGTGCTGTTCAACTGGCTATCCACTCCACCCTGATCAGCTCATCATTTTCCTCTCGACACAACCCAGACCGCAGACTTCATTGGGATCTCCACGAGTGAATATTCTATACATTCACTGCCAATCTGGAATTCATCGCATCACCAATTCAGGTAGGATTTTGTTACACCACTGGTGAATATACAAGAAACACAATGCTGGTTTCAGGAGCCTATTCAAACGGGCAGGATTGCTGTTCAACTGGCTATCCACGCTAACCTGGTCTGCACTTCATTTTCCTGTCCACTCAAGCCAGACTTCAGAAATCATTGGAGTCTCCACTACAGAATGTTCCATTCATTCACTGTCAATCAGGAGATCATCGAGTCTCCAGTACAGGCAGGCTTTCGTTACACCACTGGTGAATGTCCAAGTAAACCAATGCTGGTTTTCAGAGGCCTGTTCAAACTCGAAGGTATGGTGTTCAACTGACTATCCACTCAGCCCTGGTCAGCACTTCATTATCCACTTCATAAAACCCAGACTTCCGAAATGATTGGAATCTCCACAACAGAATGTTCCATTCATTCACTGCAAATCTGGAATTCATCGAATCTCCACTCCAGGCAGGATTTCGTTACACCTCTGCTGAATGTCCAAGTAAACTAATGCGGATTTCAGCGTCCTGTTCACACTCGCAGACTTGCTGTTCAACTGGCTATCCACTCCACAGTGGTCAGCCCTTTCTTTTCCTATCCACACAAACCAGACATCAGAAATCATTGGAGTCTCCACTACAGAATGTTCCATTCATTGACTGCCAATTTGGAATTCATCGAATCTCCACTACAGCCAGGTTTTCGTTACAACACTGGTGAATATCCAAGTACCCTAATGCTGGTTTTCAGTGGCCTGTTCACACTCACAGGTGTGCTGTTCAACTGGCTATCCACTCCACCCTGTTCATCTCTTCAATTTCCTCTCGGCGCAACCCAGACCTCAGACATCATTGGAATCTCCACGACTGAATATTCTATACATTCACTGCCAATCTGGAATTCATCACATCACCACTTCAGGCAGGATTTCGTTACACCACTGGTGAATATACAAATAACACAAAGCTGGGTTTCAGCAGCCTGTTCAAACGCGCAGGACTGCTGTTCAGCTGAAAAACCACGTTAACCTGGTCTGCTCTTCATTTCCCTGTCGACAATACCTTACACTTAAGAAATCATTGGAATCTCCACTGGTTTTCATTGGCCTGTTCACACTTGCAGCTGTGCTGTTCAGCTGGCTGTCCACTCAACGTTGTCCATCCCTTCATTTTCCTGTCCACACAACCCAGATTTCAGATATCTTTGGAATCTCCACTACAGTATGTTCCATTCATTTACTGCCAATCTGGAATTGATCGAATTGGCAGGATTTCGATACAACTATGGTGAATATCCAATTACCCCAATGCTGGTTTTCTGTGGCCTGTTCACACTCGCAGTCGTGCTGCTTAACTGGCTATCCACTCCACAGTAGTTAGGTCTTGCTTTTTCTGTCCACACATCCCAGAATTCAAAAAACATTGGAATCTCCACTACAGAATGTTCCATTCATTCACTGTTAACCTGGAATTCATCTGAATCCTGAATCCAAGCAGGCCTTCATTAAAACACTGGTGAATGTCCAAGTAACCAAATGCAGGTTTTTAGCGTACTGTTCACATTCGAAGGCCTGCTGCTCAACTGGCTATATACGTGACAGTGGTCAGCTCTTTCATTTCCTGTCAACACAAACCAGACTTCAGAAATCACTGGAATCTCCACTTGAGAATATTCCGTTCATTCACTGTCAACCTGGAGATCATCGAATCTCCACTCCAAGCACACATTCATTACACAATTCTGAATGTCCAAGTAACCCAATGCTGGTTTTCAGAGGCCTGTTCACACTCACAGGCGTGCTGTTCTACTGGCTATCCATTCCACCCTTGTCAGCTCTTCATTTTTCTTTATAAATAACGTTGATTTCAGAAACCAAGGGAATCTCCACTACGGAATGTTCCATTCATTGACTGCCAATCAATTCATGGAATCTCCACTCCAGCCAGGATTTCGTTACAACACTGGTGAATATAAAAGTACCCCATTGCTGGTGTTCCGTGGCCTGTTCACACTCGCAGGTGTGCTGTTCCACTGGCTATACACTCCTCCCTGGTCAGCTCTTCATTTTCCTCTCGACCCAACCCAGACCTCAGAAATCATTGGAATCTCCACGACTGAATATTCCAGACATTCACTGCCAATCTGTAATTCATGGAATCACCACTCCAGGCAGGATTTCGTTACACCACTGGTGAATATACAAGTAACCCAATGCTGGGTTTCAGCAGCCAGTTCAAAAGTGCAGGACTACTGTTCCACTGACTATCCACGCTAACCTGGTCTGCTCTTCATTTTCCTGTCCACACAAGGCAGACTTCAGAAATCATAGGAGTCTCCACTACAGAATGTTCCATTTATTCACTGTCAATCTGGAGATCATCGAGTCTCCACTCCAGGCAGGCTTTCGTTAAACACTGGTGAATGTCCAAGTAACCCAATGCTGGTTTTCAGAGGCCTGGTCACACTCACAGGAGTGCTGCTCAACTGGCTGTCCACTCTACACTGCCCAGCCCTGCATTTTCCTGTCCACACAAACCAGAGTTCACAAATCATTGGAATCTCCACTACAGAATGTTCTATTCATTTACTGCCAATCTGGAATTCATTGAATTGGCAGGATTTCGTTACAACAATGGTGAATATCCAAGTACCCAAATACTGGTTTCTGCGGCCTGTTCAGACTCGCAGGTGTGCTCTTCAACTGGCTATCTTCTCCAGAGTGGTCAGCTCTTTCTTTTCGTGTTCACACAACCCAGACATAAGAAATCTTTGGAATCTCCATGACAGAATGTTTCATTAATTCACTGCCAATCTGGAGATCATCGAATCTCCACTTCAGGCAGGCTTTCCTTACACCACTGCTGAAAACCCAAGATACAAAATGCAGGTTTGCAGAGGGCTGTTCACAGTCGCAGGCCTGCTGTTCAACTGGCTATCCAATCCACCCTGGTCAGCTCTTGATTTTTGTCTCCACACAACCCAGACCTCAGAAATCATTGGAATCTCCACGACAGAATATTCCAGACATTCACTGCCAATGTATAATTCATGGAATCACCACTCCAGGCAGGATATCGTTACACCACTGATGAATATAAAAGAAACACAATGCTGGTTTTCAGCAGCCTTTTCAAACGGGCAGGATTGCTGTTCAACTGGCTATCCACGCTAACATGGTCTGCTCTTCATTTTCCTGTCCACACAAGCCAGACTTCAGAAATCATTGCAGTCTCCACTACAGAATGTTCCATTCATTCACTGTCAATCTGGAGATTATCAAGTCTCCAGTACAGGCAGGATTTGGTTACACCACTGGTGAATGTCCAAGTAACCCAATGCTGGTTTTCAGAGGCCTGTTCACACTCGAAGGTGTGGTGTTCAACTGACTATCCACACAGCCCTGGTCAGCACTTCATTATCCTCTCCATAAAACCCAGACTTCCGAAATGATTGGAATCTCCACTACAGAATGTTCCATTCATTCACTGCAAATCTGGAATTCATCAAATATCCCCTCCAGGCAGGATTTCGTTACAGCACTGCTGAAAGTCCAAGTAAACTAATGCGGTTTTCAGCGTCCTGTTCACACTCACAGACTTGCTGTTCAACTGGCTATCCACTCCACAGTGGTCAGCCCTTTCTTTTCCTATCCACACAAACCAGACTTCAGAAATCATTGGAGTCTTCACTCCAGAATGTTCCATTCATTGACTGCCAATCTGGAATTCATCGAATCTCCACTACAGCCAGGTTTTCGTTACACCACTGTTGAATATCTAAGGAACCCAATGCTGGTTATCAGCAACCTTTTCAAACTCACAGGGCTGCTGTTCAACTGGATTTCCTATCTAACCTGGTCAGCTCTTCATTTTCCTGTCCACACAACCCAGACTTCAGAAAACATTGGGATATCCACTAAAAAATGTTCCATTCATTCACTGCTAATCCGGAATTCTTCTGAATCTCCACTCCAGGCAGGCTTTCGATACACCACTGGTGAATGTCCAAGTAACCTAAAGCTGGTTTTCAGCGTTCTGCCCACATTGGCAGGCGTGCTTTTCAACTGGCTATCCACTCCACAGAAGTTTGCTCTTCCTATTCCTGTCCATATATTACAGAATTCAAAATCATTGGAATTTCCACTACAGAATGTTCCATTCATTCACTGAGAATCTGGAATTCATCTGAATCTCGAATCCACGCAGGCGTCACACGTTACACCACTGGTGAATGTCCAAGTAACCTGAAGCTGGTTCTCAGTGTGCAGCTCACACTCGCAGGCCTGCTGTTCTACTGGCTATCCACTCCATAGTAGTTAGCTCTTCCTTTTTCTATCCACACATCCCAGAATTCAGAAATCATTGGAATCTCCACTACAGAATGTTCCATTCATTTACTGTGAATCTGGAATTCATCTGAATCTCGAATCCAACGGGCGTTCATTAAACCACTGGTGAATGTCCAAGTAACCAAATGCTGGTTTTTAGCGTACTGTGCACACTCGCAGGCCTGCTGCTCAACTGACTCTCTACTTCATAGTGGTCAGCTCTTTCCTTTCCTGTCAACAAAACCCAGACTTCAGAAATCATTGGAATCTCCACTTGAGAATATTCCATTCATTCACTGCCAACCTGGAGATCATCGAATCTCCAACCAGGCACGCTTTCGTTACACCACTGGTGAATGTCCATGTAACCCAATGCTGGTTTTCAGAGTCCTGTTCACACTCACAGGCGTGCTGTTCTACTGGTTATCACTCCACCCTGGTCAGCTCTTCAGTTTTCTTTCTGAACAACATTGACGTCAGAAACCAATGAAATCTCCATTACAGAATGTTCCATTCATTGACTGCCAATCTGGAATTCATGGAATCTCCACTCCAGGCAGGATTTCGTTACAATACTGGTGAATATCCAAGTACCCAATGCTGGTTTTCAGTGGCCTGTTCACACTCACAGGTGTGCTGTTCAACTGGCTATCCACTCCACCCTGTTCAGCTCTTCATTTTCCTCTCAACACAACCCAGACCTCAGACTTCATTGGAATCTCCACCACTGAATATTCTATACATTCACTGTCAATCTGGAATTCATCGCATCACCACTTCAGGCAGGATTTCGTTACACCACTGGTGAATATACAAATAACCCAATGCTGGGTTTCAGCAGCCAGTTCAAACGCGCAGGGCTGCTTTCAGCTGAATATCCACGTTAACCTGGTCTGCTCTTCATTTCCATGTCGACACTACCTTAGACTTAAGAAATCATTGGAATATCCACTACAGAATGTTCCATTCATTCACTGTTAATCTGGAGATCACAGAGTCTCCACTTCAGGCAGGCTTTCATTACACCACTGGTGATAGTCCAAGTAATCCAATGCTGGTTTTCATTGGCCTGTTCACACTTGCAGCTGTGCTGTTCAGCTGGCTGTCCACTCAACGTTGTCCAGCCCTACATTTTCCTGTCCACACAACCCAGATTTCAAAAATCTTTGGAATCTCCACTAAAGTATTTTCCATTCATTTACTGCCAATCTATTCATCGAATTGGCAGGATTTCGATACAACAATTGTGAATATCCAATTACCCCAATGCTGGTTTTCTGTGGCCTGTTCACACTCGCAGTCGTGCTGCTTAACTGTCTATCCACTCCACAGTAGTTAGCTCTTTCTTCTTCGGTCCACACATCCCAGAATTCAGAAAACATTGGAATCTCCACTACAGAATGTTCCATTCATTCACTGTGAATCTGGAATTCATCTGAATCTCGAATCCAACGGGCATTCATTAAACCACTGGTGAATGTCCAAGTAACCAAATGCTGGTTTTTAGCGTACTGTTCACACTCGCAGGCCTGCTGCTCAACTGACTCTCTACTTCATAGTGGTCAGCTCTTTCCTTTCCTGTCAACAAAACCCAGACTTCAGAAATCAGTGGAATCTCCACTTGAGAATGTTCCGTTCATTCACTGCCAACCTGGAGATCATCGAATCTCCACTCCAGGCACGCTTTCGTTACACCACTGGTGAAAGTCCATGTAACCCAATGTTGGTTTTCAGAGGCCTGTTCACACTCGCAGGCGTGTTGTTCTACAGGTTATCACTCCACCCTGGTCAGCTCTTCAGTTTACTTTCTAAACAACGTTGACTTCAGAAACCAATGGAATCTCCACTACGGAATGTTCCATTCATTGACTGCCAATCTGGAATTCATGGAATATCCACTCCAGGGAGGATTTCGTTACAACACTGGTGAATATCCAAGTACCCAATGTTGGTTTTCAGTGGCCTGTTCACACTCACAGGTGTACTGTTCAACTGGCTATCCACTCCACCCTGTTCAGCTCTTCAATTTCCTCTCGACACCACCCAGACCTCAAACATCGTTGGAATCTCCACGACTGAATATTCTATACATTCACTGCAAATCTGGAATTCATCGCATCACCACTTCAGGCAGGATTTCGTTACACCACTGGTGAATACACAAATAACCCAATGCTGGGTTTCAGCAGCCAGTTCAAACGCGCAGGACTGCTGTTCAGCTGACTATCCACGTTAACCTGGTCTGCTCTGCGTTTCCCTGTCGACACTACCTTAGACTTAAGAAATCATTGGAATATCCACTACAGAATGTTCCATTCATTCACTGTTAATCTGGCGATCACAGAGTCTCCACTCCAGGCAGGCTTTCATTACAACACTGGTGAAAGTCCAAGTAACCCAATGCTGGTTTTCATTGGCCTGTTCGCACTTGCAGCTGTGCTGTTCAGCTGGCTGTCCACTCAATGTTCTCCAGCCCTTCATTTTCCTGTCCACACAACCCAGATTTCAGAAATCTTTGGAATCTCCACTACAGTATGTTCCATTCATTTACTGCCAATCTGGAATTCATCGAATTGGCAGGATTTCGATACAACAATGGTGAATATCCAATTACACCAATGCTGGTTTTCTGTGGCCTGTTCACACTCGCAGTCAGTCGTGCTGCTTAACTGTCTATCCACTCCACAGTAGTTAGCTCTTTCTCTTTCTGTCCACACATCCCAGAATTCAAAAAACATTGGAATCTCCACTACAGAATGTTCCATTCATTCACTGTGAATCTGGAATTCATCTGATTCCTGAATCCAAGCGGGCGTTCATTAAACCACTGGTGAATGTCCAAGTAACCAAATGCAGGTTTTTAGCGTACTGTTCACACTCGCAGGCCTACTGCTCAACTGGCTATATACGACACAATGGTCAGCTCTTTCATTTCTGTCAACACAACCCAGACTTCAGAAATCACTGGAATCTCCACTTGAGAATATTCCGTTCATTCACTGTCAACCTGGAGATCATCGAATCTCCACTCCAGGCACGCTTTCATTACACAATTCTGAATGTCCAAGTAACCCAATGCTGGTTTTCAGAGGCCTGTTCACACTCACAGGCGTGCTGTTCTACTGGCTATCCACTCCACCCTGGTCAGCTCTTCATTTTTCTTTATAAATAACGTTGATTTCAGAAACCAAGGGAATCTCCACTACGGAATGTTCCATTCATTGACTGCCAATGAATTCATGGAATCTCCACTCCAGCCAGGATTTCGTTACAACATTGGTGAATATCCAAGTACCCCAATACTGGTGTTCAGTGGCCTGTTCACACTCGCAGGTGTGCTGTTCAACTGGCTATCCACTCCTCCCTGGTCAGCTCTTCATTTTCCTCTCGACACAACCCAGATCTCAGAAATCATTGGAATCTCCACGACAGAATATTCCAGACATTCACTGCCAATCTGGAATTCATGGAATCACAACTCCAGGCTGGATTTCGTTACACCACTGGTGAATATACAAGTAACCCAATGCTGGGTTTCAGCAGCCAGTTCAAACGCGCAGGACTGCTGTTCAGCTGACTATCCACGTTAACCTGGTCTGCTCTGCGTTTCCCTGTCGACACTACCTTAGACTTAAGAAATCATTGGAATATCCACTAGAGAATGTTCCATTCATTCACTGTTAATCTGGCGATCACAGAGTCTCCACTCCAGGCAGGCTTTCATTACACCACTGCTGAAAGTCCAAGTAACCCAATGCTGGTTTTCAGAGGCCTGATCACACTCACAGTGGTGCTGCTCAGCTGGCTCTCCACTCTACCCTGCCCAGCCCTTCATTTTCCTGTCCACACAACCCAGAGTTAACAAATCATTGGAATCTCCACTACAGAATGTTCTATTCATTTACTGCCAATCTGGAATTCATAGAATTGGCAGGATTTCGTTACAACAATGGTGAATATCCAAGTACCCAAATGCTGGTTTTCTGCGGCCTGTTCAGACTCGCAGGTGTACTATTCAACTGGCTATCGACTCCACAGTGGTCAGCTCTTTCTTTTCGTGTTCACACAACCCAGATATAAGAAAACTTTGGAATCTCCATGACAGAATGTTTCATTATTTCACTGCCAATCTGGAGATCATCGAATCTCCACTTCAGGCATGCTTTCCTTACACCATTGCTGAATCCCTAAGATACAAAATGCCGGTTTGCAGAGGGCTGTTCTCACTCGCAGGCCTGCGGTTCAACTGGCTATCCAATCCACCCTGGTCAGCTCTTGATTTTTGTCTCCACACAACCCAGACCTCAGAAATCATTGGAATCTCCACGACAGAATATTCCAGACATTCACTGCCAATGTGTAATTCATCGAATCACCACTCCAGGCAGGATTTCGTTACACCACTGATGAATATACAAGAAACACAATGCTGGTTTTCAGCAGCCTTTTCAAACGGGCAGGATTGCTGTTCAACTGGCTATCCACGCTAACCTGGTCTGCTCTTCATTTTCCTGTCCACACAAGCCAGACTTCAGAAATCATTGGAGTCTCCACTACAGAATATTCCATTCATTCACTGTCAATCTGGAGATCATCAAGTCTCCAGTACAGGCAGGCTTTCGTTACACCACTGGTGAATGTCCAAGTAAACCAATGCTGGGTTTCAGAGGCCTGTTCACACTCGAAGGTGTGGTGTTGAACTGACTATCCACTCAGTCCTGGTCAGCACTTCTTTATCTTTTCCATTAAACCCAGACTTCAGAAATGAATGGAATCTCAACTACAGAAAGTTCCATTCATTTACTGCAAATCTGGAATTCATCGAATTTCCACACCAGGCAGGATTTCGTTACACCACTGCTGAATGTCCAAGGAAACTAAAGCAGTTTTCAGCGTCCTGTTCACACTCGCAGACTTGCTGTTCAACTGGCTATCCACTCCACAGTGGTCAGCCCTTTCTTTTCCTATCCACACAAACCAGACTTCAGAAATCATTGGAGTCTCCACTACAGAATGTTCCATTCATTCACTGTCAATCTGGAGATCATCGAGTCTCCAATCCAGGCAGGCTTTCGTTAAGCACTAGTGAATGTCCACGTAACCCAATGCTGGTTTTCAGAGGCCTGATCACACTCACAGTGGTGCTGCTCAGCTGGCTCTCCACTCTACCATGCCCAGCCCTTCATTTTCCTGTCCACACAACCCAGAGTTCACAAATCATTGGAATCTCCACTACAGAATGTTCTATTCATTTACTGCCAATCTGGAATTCATAGAATTGGCAGGATTTCGTTACAACAATGGTGAATATCCAAGTACCCAAATGCTGGTTTTCTGCGGACTGTTCAGACTCGCAGGTGTACTTTTCAACTGGCTATCGACTCCACTGTGGTCAGCTCTTTCTTTTCGTGTTCACACAACCCAGACATAAGAAATCTTTGGAATCTCCATGACAGAATGTTTCATTATTTCACTACCAATCTGGAGATCATCGAATCTCCACTTCAGGCAGGCTTTCCTTACACCACTGCTCAATACCCAAGATACAAAATGCCGGTTTGCAGAGGGCTGTTCCCACTCGCAGGCCTGCTGTTCAACTGGCTATCCAATCCACCCTGGTCAGCTCTTGATTTTTGTCTCCACACAACCCAGACCTCAGAAATCATTGGAATCTCCACGACAGAATATTCCAGACATTCACTGCCAATGTGTAATTCATCGAATCACCACTCCAGGCAGGATTTCGTTACACCACTGATGAATATACAAAAAACACAATGCTGGTTTTCAGCAGCCTATTCAAACGGGCAGGATTGCTGTTCAACTAGCTATCCACACTAACCTGGTCTGCTCTTCATTTTCCTGTCCACACAAGCCAGACTTCAGAAATCATTGGAGTCTCCACTACAGAATGCTCCATTCATTCACTGTCAATCTGGAGATCATCGAGTCTCCAGAACAGGCAGGATTTCGTTACATCACTGGTGAATGTCTAAGTAATCCAATGCTGGTTTTCAGAGGCCTGTTCACACTCGCAGGCGTGCTGTTCTACTGGCGATCACTCCACCCTGGTCAGCTCTTCAGTTTTCTTTCTGAACAACGTTGACGTCAGAAACCAATGGAATCTCCATTACAGAATGTTCCATTCATTGACTGCCAATCTGGAATTCATGGAATCTCCACTCCAGGCAGGATTTCGTTACAACACTGGTGAAGATCCAAGTACCCAATGCTGGTTTTCAGTGGCCTGTTCATACTCACAGGTGTGCTGTTCAACTGGCTATCCACTCCACCCTGTTCAGCTCTTCAATTTCCTCTCGACACCACCCAGACCTCAGATATCATTGGAATCTCCACGACTGAATATTCTATACATTCACTGCCAATCTGGAATTCATCGCATCACCACTTCAGGCAGGATTTCGTTACACCACTGGTGAATATACAAATAACCCAATGCTGGGTTTCAGCAGCCAGTTCAAACGCGCAGGACTGCTGTTCAGCTGACTATCCACGTTAACCTGGTCTGCTCTTCATTTCCCTGTCGACACTACCTTAGACTTAAGAAATCATTGGAATATCCACTACAGAATGTTCCATTCATTCACTGTTAATCTGGAGATCACAGAGTCTCCACTCCAGGCAGGCTTTCATTACACCACTGGTGATAGTCCAAGTAATCCAATGCTGGTTTTCATTGGCCTGTTCACACTTGCAGCTATGCTGCTCAGCTGGCTGTCCACTCAACGTTGTCCAGCCCTTCATTTTCCTGTCCACACAACCCAGATTTCAAAAATCTTTGGAATCTCCACTAAAGTATTTTCCATTCATTTACTGCACAGCGGGTAGGGCGTTCGCCTTACACGTGGCCAACATGGCCGACCCGAGTTCGATTCCTCCGCCCCTCTCGGAGAGCCCGGCAAGCTACCGAGAGTATTCGATATGCCAGACACAGTAACAACAAAGTCTCCAATGGAGACGTTACTGGGCCCGCTCGAGCAAATCGACGATCAACGGGAGGGCCTTTACCTTTACCTTTACTGCCAATCTATTCATCGAATTGGCAGGATTTCGATACAACAATGGTGAATATCCAATTACCCCAATGCTGGTTTTCTGTGGCCTGTTCACACTAGCAGTAGTGCTGCTTAACTGGCTATCCACTGCACAGTAGTTAGCTCTTTCTTTTTCGGTCCACACATCTCAGAATTCAGAAAACATTGGAATCTCCACTACAGAATGTTCCATTCATTCACTGTGAGTCTGGAATTCATCTGAATCTCGAATCCAACGGGCGTTCATTAAACCACTGGTGAATGTCCAAGTAACCAAATGCTGGTTTTTAGACTACTGTTCACACTCGCAGGCCTGCTGCTCAACTGACTCTCTACTTCATAGTGGTCAGCTCTTTCCTTTCCTGTCAACAAAACCCAGACTTCAGAAATCATTGAAATCTCCACTTGAGAATATTCCGTTCATTCACTGCCAACCTGGAGATCATCGAATCTCCACTCCAGGCACGCTTTCGTTACACCACTAGTGAAAGTCCAAGTAACCCAATGCTGGTTTTCAGAGCCCTGTTCACACTCGCAGGCGTGCTGTTCTACTGGCTATCACTCCACCCTGGTCAGCTCTTCAGTTTTCTTTCTAAACAACGTTGACTTCAGAAACCAATGAAATCTCCACTACGGAATGTTCCATTCATTGACTGCCAATCTGGAATTCATGGAATATCCACGCCAGGGAGGATTTCGTTACAACACTGGTGAATATCCAAGTACCCAATGCTGGTTTTCAGTGGCCTGTTCACACTCACAGGTGTGCTGTTCAACTGGCTATCCACTCCACCATGTTCAGCTCTTCAATTTCCTCTCGACACCACCCAGACCTCAGACATCATTGGAATCTCCACGACTGAATATTTTATACATTCACTGCCAATCTGGAATTCATCGCATCACCACTTCAGGCAGGATTTCGTTACACCACTGGTGAATATACAAATAACCCAATGCTGGGTTTCAGCAGCCAGTTCAAACGCGCAGGGCTGCTGTTCAGCTGACTATCCACGTTAACCTGGTCTGCTCTTCATTTCCCTGTCGACACTACCTTAGACTTAAGAAATCATTGGAATCTCCACTACAGAATGTTCCATTCATTCACTGTTAATCTGGAGATCACAGAGTCTCCACTCCAGGCAGGCTTTCATTACACCACTGGTGATAGTCCAAGTAATCCAATGCTGGTTTTCATTGGCCTGTTCACACTTGCAGCTATGCTGTTCAGCTGGCTGTCCACTCAACGTTGTCCAGCCCTTCATTTTCCTGTCCACACAACCCAGATTTCAGAAATCTTTGGAATCTCCACTAAAGTATTTTCCATTCATTTACTGCCAATCTATTCATCGAATTGGCAGGATTTCGATACAACAATGGTGAATATCCAATTACCCCAATGCTGGTTTTCTGTGGCCTGTTGACACTCGCAGTCGTGCTGCTTAACTGACTATCCACTGCAGAGTAGTTAGCTCTTTCTTTTTCGGTCCACACATCCCAGAACTCAGAAAACATTGGAATCTCCACTACAGAATGTTCCATTCATTCACTGTGAATCTGGAATTGATCTGAATCTCGAATCCAACGGGCGTTCATTAAACCACTGGTGAATGTCCAAGTAACAAAATGCTGGTTTTTAGACTACTGTTCACACTCGCAGGCCTGCTGCTCAACTGACTCTCTACTTCATAGTGGTCAGCTCTTTCCTTTCCTGTCAACAAAACCCAGACTTCAGAAATCATTGGAATCTCCACTTGAGAATATTCCGTTCATTCACTGCCAACCTGGAGATCATCGAATCTCCACTCCAGGCACGCTTTCGTTACACCACTGGTGAAAGTCCAAGTAACCCAATGCTGGTTTTCAGAGGCCTGTTCACACTCGCAGGCGTGCTGTTCTACTGGCTATCACTCCACCCTGGTCAGCACTTCAGTTTTCTTTCTAAACAACGTTGACTTCAGAAACCAATGAAATCTCCACTACGGAATGTTCCATTCATTGACTGCCAATCTGGAATTCATGGAATCTCCACTCCAGGCAGGATTTCTTTACAACACTGGTGAATATCCAAGTACCCAATGCTTGTTTTCAGTGGCCTGTTCCCACTCACAGGTGTGCTGTTCAACTGGCTATCCACTCCACCCTGTTCAGCTCTTCTATTTCCTCTCGACACCACCCAGACCTCAGACATCATTGGAATCTCCACGACAGAATATTCCAGACATTCACTGCCAATCTGGAATTCATCGCATCACCACTTCAGGCAGGATTTCGTTACACCACTGGTGAATATACAAGTAACCCAATGCTGGGTTTCAGCAGCCAGTTCAAACGCGCAGGACTGTTGTTCAGCTGACTATCCACGTTAACCTGGTCTGCTCTGCGTTTCCCTGTCGACACTACCTTAGACTTAAGAAATCATTGGAATATCCACTAGAGAATGTTCCATTCATTCACTGTTAATCTGGCGATCACAGAGTCTCCACTCCAGGCAGGCTTTCATTACACCACTGGTGAAAGTCCAAGTAACCCAATGCTGGTTTTCAGAGGCCTGATCACACTCACAGTGGTGCTGCTCAGCTGGCTCTCCACTCTACCCTGCCCAGCCCTTCATTTTCCTGTCCACACAACCCAGAGTTCACAAATCATTGGAATCTCCACTACAGAATGTTCTATTCATTTACTGCCAATCTGGAATTCATCGAATTGGCAGGATTTCGTTACAACAATGGTGAATATCCAAGTACCCAAATTCTGGTTTTCTGCGGCCTGTTCAGACTCGCAGGTGTACTCTTCAACTGGCTATCGACTCCACAGTGGTCAGCTCTTTCTTTTCGTGTTCACACAACCCAGATATAAGAAATCTTTGGAATCTCCATGACAGAATGTTTCATTATTTCACTGCCAATCTGGAGATCATCGAATCTCCACTTCAGGCAGGCTTTCCTTACACCAATGCTGAATCCCCAAGATACAAAATGCCGGTTTCCAGAGGGCTGTTCTCACTCGCAGGCCTGCTGTTCAACTGGCTATCCAATCCTCCCTGGTCAGCTCTTAATTTCTGTCTCCACACAACCCAGACCTCAGAAATCATTGGAATCTCCACGACAGAATATTCCAGACATTCACTGCCAATGTGTAATTCATCGAATCACAACTCCAGGCAGGATTTCGTTACACCACTGATGAATATAAAAGAAACACAATGCTGGTTTTCAGCAGCCTATTCAAACGGGCAGGATTGCTGTTCAACTGGCTATCCACGCTAACCTGGTCTGCTCTTCATTTTCCTGTCCACACAAGCCAGACTTCAGAAATCATTGGAGTCTCCACTACAGAATGTTCCATTCATTCACTGTCAATCTGGAGATCATCAAGTCTCCAGTACAGGCAGGCTTTCGTTACACCACTGGTGAATGTCCAAGTAACCCAATGCTGGTTTTCAGAGGCCTGTTCACACTCGAAGGTGTGGTGTTGAACTGACTACCCACTCAGTCCTGGTCAGCACTTCATTATCCTTTCCATTAAACCCAGACTTCAGAAATGAATGGAATCTCAACTACAGAAAGTTCCATTCATTTACTGCAAATCTGGAATTCATCGAATCTCCACTCCAGGCAGGATTTCGTTACACCACTGCTGAATGTCCAAGTAAACTAAAGCGGTTTTCAGCGTCCTGTTCACACTCGCAGACTTAGTGTTCAACTGGCTATCCACTCCACAGTGGTCAGCCCTTTCTTTTCCTATCCACACAAACCAGACTACAGAAATCATTGGAATCTCCACTCCAGAATGTTCCATTCATTGACTGCCAATCTGGAATTCATCGAATCTCCACTACAGCCAGGTTTTCGTTACACCACTGTTGAATATCTAAGGAACCCAATGCTGGTTATCAGGAGCCTTTTCAAACTCACAGGCCTGCTGTTCAACTGGATTTCCAATCTAACCTGGTCAGCTCTTCATTTTCCTGTCCACAAAACCCAGACTTCAGAAAACATTGGGATCTCCACTACAAAATGTTCCACTCCTTCACTGCTAATCCGGAGTTCTTCTGAATCTCCACTCCAGGCAGGCTTTCGGTACAACACTGGTGAATGTCCAAGTAACCTAAAGCTGGTTTTCAGCATTCTCCTCACACTCGCAGGCGTGCTTTTCAACTGGCTATCCACTCCACAGTAGTTAGCTCTTCCTATTCCTGTCCATATATCCCAGAATTCAAAATCATTGGAATCTCCACTATAGCATGTTCCATTCATTCACTGAGAATCTGGAATTCATCTGAATCTCGAATCCACGCAGGCGTTCTTTACACCTCTGGTAAATGTCCAAGTAACCGAAAGCTGGTTCTCAGTGTGCTGCTCACACTCGCAGGCCTGCTGTTCAACTGCCTATCCACTCCATAGTAGTCAGCTCTTCCTTTTTCTGTCCACATCCCAGAATTCAGAAATAATTGGAATCTCCACTACAGAATGTTCCATTCATTTACTGTGAATCGGAAGTCATTTGAATCTCGAATCCAACGGGCGTTCATTAAACCACTGGTGAAAGTCCAAGTAACCAAATGCTGGTTTTTAGCGTACTGTCCACACTCGCAGGCCTGCTGCTCAACTGACTCTCTACTTCATAGTGGTCAGCTCTTTCCTTTCCTGTCAACAAAACACAGACTTCAGAAATCATTGGAATCTCCACTTGAGAATATTCCGTTCATTCACTGCCAACCTGGATATCATCGAATCTCCACTCCCGGCACGCTTTCGTTACTGGTGAATGTCCATGTAACCCAATGCTGGTTTTCAGAGGCCTGTTCACACTCGCAGGCTTGCTGTTCTACTGGCTATCACTCCACCCTGGTCAGCTCTTCAGATTTCTTTCTAAACAACGTTGACGTCAGAAACCAATAGAATCTCCATTACAGAATGTTCCATTCATTGACTGCCAATCTGGAATTCATGGAATCTCCACTCCAGGCAGGATTTCGTTACAACACTGGTGAAGATCCAAGTACCCAATGCTGGTTTTCAGTGGCCTGTGCACACTCACAGGTGTGCTGTTCAACTGGCTATCCACTCCACCCTGTTCAGCTCTTCATTTTCCTCTCGACACAACCCAGAACTCAGACATCATTGGAATCTCCACGACTGAATATTCTATACATTCACTGCCAATCTGGAATTCATCACATCACCACTTCAGGCAGGATTTCGTTACACCACTGGTGAATATACAAATAACCCAATGCTGGGTTTCAGCAGCCAGTTCAAACGCGCAGGACTGCTGTTCAGCTGACTATCCATGTTAACCTGTTCTGCTCTAAATTTCCCTGTCGACACTACCTTAGACTTAAGAAATCATTGGAATATCCACTACAGAATGTTCCATTCATTCACTGTTAATCTGGAGATCACAGAGTCTCCACTCCAGGCAGGCTTTCATTAAACCACTGGTGAAAGTCCAAGTAACCCAATGCTGGTTTTCAGAGGCCTGTTCACACTTGCAGCTGTGCTGTTCAGCTGGCTGTCCACTCAACGTTGTCCAGCCCTTCAATTTCCTGTCCACACACCCCAGATTTCAGAAATCTTTGGAATCTCCACTACAGTATGTTCCATTCATTTACTGCCAATCTGGAATTCATCGAGTTGGCAGTGTTTCGATACAACAATGGTGAATATCCAATTACCCCAATGCTGGTTTTCTGTTGCCTGTTCATACTCACAGTCGTGCTGCTTAACTGGCTATCCACTCCACAGTAGTTAGGTCTTGCTTTTTCTGTCCCCACATCCCAGAATTCAAAAAACATTGGAATCTCCACTACAGAATGTTCCATTCATTCACTGTGAATCTGGAATTCATCTGATTCCTGAATCCAAGCAGGCGTTCATTAAACCACTGCTGAATGTCCAAGTAACCAAATGCAGGTTTTTAGCGTACTGTTCTCACTCGCAGGCGTGCTGCTCAACTGGCTTTATACGTCGCCGTGGTCAGCTCTTTCATTTCCTGTCAACACAACCCAGACTCAGAAATCATTGGAATCTCCACTTGAGAATATTCCGTTCATTCACTGTCAACCTGGAGATCATCGAATCTCCACTCCAGGCACGCGTTCATTACACAATTCTGAATGTCCAAGTAACCCAATGCTGGGTTTCAGAGGCCGTCTCACACTCACAGGCGTGCTGTTCTACTGGCTATCCACTCCACCCTGGTCAGCTCTTCATTTTTCTTTATAAATAACGTTGATTTCAGAAACCAAGGGAATCTCCACTACGGAATGTTCCATTCATTGACTGCCAATGAATTCATGGAATCTCCACTCCAGCCAGGATTTCGTTACAACATTGGTGAATATCCAAGTACCCCAATGCTGGTGTTCAGTGGCCTGTTCATACTCGCAGGTGTGCTGTTCAACTGGCTATCCACTCTTCCCTGGTCAGCTCTTCATTTTCCTCTCGACACAACCCAGACCTCAGAAATCATTGGAATCTCCACGACAGAATATTCCAGACATTCACTGCCAATCTGGAATTCATGGAATCACCACTCCAGGCAGGTTTTCGTTATACCACTGGTGAATATACAAGTAACCCAATGCTGGGTTTCAGCAGCCTATTCAAACGGGCAGGATTGCTGTTCAACTGGCTATCCACGCTAACCTGGTCTGCTCTTCATTTTCCTGTCCACACAAGCCAGACTTCAGAAATCATTGGAGTCTCCACTACAGAATGTTCCATTCATTCACTGTCAATCTGGAGATCATCGAGTCTCCTCTACAGGCAGTCTTTCGTTACACCACTGGTGAATGTCCAAGTAATCCAATGCTGGTTTTCAGAGGCCTGTTAACACTCGCAGCCGTGCTGTTCAGCTGGCTGTCCACTCAAACCTGGCCAGCCCTTCATTTTCCTCTCCACAGAACCCAGATATCAGAAATCACTGGAATCTCCAGTACAGAATGTTCCATTCATTCACTGCCCATCTGGAATTCATCGAATCTCAACTCCAGTCAGGTTTTCGTGACACCACTGGTGAATATCCAAGTAACCCAATGCTAGTTATCAGTAGCCTGTTCAAACACGCAGGCCTGCTGTTCAACTGGCTTTCCCCTCTAACCTGGTCTGCTCTTCATTATCCTGTCCACACAACCCAGAATTCAGAAATTATTCGGATTTCTACTACAGAATGTTCCATTCATTCACTGAGAATCTGGAATTCTTCTGATTCTGCCCACCATGCAGGCTTTCTTTACACCACTGGTGAATGTCCAAGTAACGCAACACTGATTTTCAGCGTCCTGTTCACACTCGCAGGCATGTGTTCAACTGGCTATGCACTCCAGAGTCGTCAGCTCTTTCATTTCCCTTGCAAACATCCCAGAATTCACAATTCATTGGATTCTCCACTACAGAATGTTCCATTCATTCACTACGAATCTAGAATTCATCTGAATCTCCACTCGAGGCAGGCTTTCGTTAAACCACTAGTGAATGTTCAAGTAACCCAATACTGGTTTTCAGCATCCTGTTCACACTCGCAGGCATGCTGTTCAACTGGCTATCCACTTCATACTGGTCAGCTCTTTCTTTTTCTGTCCACACAACCCAGACTTCAGAAATAATTGGAATCTCTACTAGAGAATATTCTGTTCATTCATTGCCAACCTGAAGAACATCGAATCTCCCTTCAGGAAGGCTTTCTTTACACCACTGCTGAATGACCAAGTAACCCAATGGTGGTTTTCCTAGGCCTCTTCACACTCGCAGACGAGCTGTTCTACTGGCTATCCACTCCACACTGGTCAGCTCTTCATTTTTCATTCTACACAGCGTTGACTTCAGTAACCATTAGAATCTCCAATACAGAATTTCCATTCATTTACTCCCAATCTGGAATTTATCGTATTGGCAGGATTTCGTTACAACACCTGTGAATATCCAAGCACCCCAATGCTGGTTTTCAACGTCCTGTTCACACTTGCAAGTGTGTTGTTTTACTGGCTATCGACTCCACAGTGGTCAAGAAATGCTCTTTCTTTTCGTGTTCACACAACCCACAGTTAAGAAATCATTGGAATCTCCATAACAGTATGTTCCATTCATTCACTGCCAATCTGGAGATCATCGAATCTCCACTCCAGGCTGACTTTTTTTACACCACTGCTGAATATCCAAGAAACCCAATGCTGGTTTTCAGAGGCCTGTTCACACTCGCAGGCCTGCTGTTCAACTGGGTATCCACTCCACCCTGGTCAGCTCTTAATTTTCCTCTCCACACAACACAGACCTCAGAAATCATTGGAATCTCCACTACAGGATAATCTATTCATTCAATGCCAATCTGGAATTCATCGAATCACCACTCCAGGCAGGATTTCGTTACACCACTGGTGAATATACTAGTAAACCAATGCTGGTTTTCAGCAGCCTGTTCAAACGCGCAGGAGTGCTGTTCATCTGGCTATCCACGATAACCTCATCTGCTCTTCATTTCTCTGTCCACACAACCCAGACGTCAAAAATCATTGGAATATCCACTACAGAATGTTCCATTCATTCACTGACAATCTGGAGATCATCGAATCTCCACCCCAGGCAGGCTTTCGTTACACCACAGGTGGATGTCCAAGTAACCCAATGCTGGTTTTCAGAGGCCTGTTCACACTCACAGGCGTGCTGTTCAACTGGCTTTCCCATCAACCCAGGTCTTTCGTTACACCACGGGTGAATTTCCAAGTAACCAAATGCTGGTTTTTAGCGCCCTGTTCACACTGGCAGGCGTGCTGCTCAACTGGCTATCCACTTAATAGTGGTCAGCTCTTTCTTTTCCTGTCCACAGAACCTAGACTTCAGAAAACATTGGAATCTCCACTAGAGAATATTCCGTTCATTCAATGCCAACCTGGAGTTCCTCGAATCTCCACTACAGGCAGACTTTCGTTATACAGTGCTGAATGTCCAAGTAACCCAATGGTGGTTTTCAAAGGCCTGTTCACATTCACAGGCGTGCTGTTTAACTGGCTGTCCACTCAAACCTGACCAACCCTTCATTTTGCTATCTACTAAACCCAGACTTCAGAAATCATTGGAATCTCCAGTACATAATGTTCCAGTCATTCACTGTGAATGTGGAATTCATCTGAATCTCCACTCGATGCAGGCTTTCGTTAAACCCCTGGTGAATCTTCAAGTAACCCAATACTGGTTTTCAGCGTCCTGATCACACTTGCAGGCATGCTGTTCAACTGGCTATCCACTTCATACTGGTCTGCTCTTTCTTTTCCAGTCCACACAACCCAGACTTCAGAAATAATTGCAATCTCCACTAGAGAATATTCTGTTCATTCACTGCCTACCTGGAGATCATCGAATCTCTACTCCAGGCAGGCTTTCTTTACACCACTGCTGAATATCCATGAAATCCAATGCTGGTTTGCAGATGCCTGTTCACACTCGCAGGCCTGCTGTTCAACTGGCTATCCACTCCACAATGTTCAGCTATTAGTTTTCCTCTCCACAATACCCAGACCTCAGAAATGATTAGAATCTCCACTACAGGATATTCTATTCATTTACTGCCTATCTGGAATTCATCGAATCACCACTCCAGGCAGGATTTCGTTACAGCACTGGTGAATATACTAGTAAACCAATGCTGGTTTTCAGCAGCCTGTTCAAACTGTCAGGACTGCTGTTCAACTGGCTATCCACTCTAACCTGCTCTGCTCTTCATTTTCCTATCCACATAACCCAGACGTCAGAAATCATTGGAATATCCACTACAGAAAGTTCCATTCATCCACTGCCAATCTGGATATCATCGAATCTCCTTCTCAGGCAGGCTTTCTTTACACCACAGGTGAATGTCCAAGCAACCCAATGCTGTTTTTCAGAGGCCTGTTCACACTCCCTAGAATGCTGTTCAACGGGCTACCCACTCCACAGTCGTCAGATCTTTCTTTTCCTCTCCACACATCCCAGAATTCAGAAATCATTGGAATCTCCACTACAGAATGTTCCATTCATTCAATGCCAATCGAAATTCATCGAGTCTCTGCTCCAGTCCGGCTTTCGTTACACCACTGGTGAATATCTAAGTAATCAAGCGCTGGCTTTCGTGTCCTGCTCACACTCGCAGCCGTGTTGTTCAACTGGCTATCCAACCAACCCTGGTTAGCTCTTCATTTTTCCTTTCTTCACAACCCAGACTTCAGAAATCATTGAATGTCCACTTCAAAATGTTCCATACATTCACTGCCAATCTGGATTTCATCGAATCTCCACTCCAGGCAGGATTTCATTACACCACTTGTGAACATCCAAGTAACACACTGCTGGTTTTCAGCAAACTGTTCAAACTTGCAAACCTGCTGTTCAACTGCTATCTATGCTAACCTGGTCTGCTCTTCATTTTACTGCCCAGAAAACCCAGACTTCAGAAATAATTGAAATCTCCAGTACAGAATGTTCCATTCATTCACTGCGAATCTGGAATTCATCTGAATCTCCACTCTTGGCAGGCTTTTGTTACGCCAGTGCTGAATGTCCAAGAGACACAATGCTGGTTTTGAGCGTCCTGTTCACAATTGCAGGTGATCTGTTCAACTGGCTATCCACTCCACAATGGTCAGCTCTTTCCTTTCCTGTGCACACAATCCAGATATCAGAAATCATTAGAATTTTCAATACAGAATTTTACATTCATTCACTGCCAATGTGGAGATCATCGAATCTCCACTCCATTTAGGCTTTCGTTACACACTGCTGAATGTCCAAGTAACTCAATTCTGGTTTTCAGAGGCTGTTCACACTCGCAGGCATGCTGTTCGACTGGATATCCACTCAACCCTGCTCAGCTCTTCATTTTCTTTTCCACACAGCCAGACTTCATAAATCATTGGAATCTCTACTACAGAAAGTTCCATTCATTCACTGCCAATCTGGAATTCAACGAATCTCCACTCCAGGAAGAATTTCGTTACACCACTGGTGAATATCCAAGTAACCCAATGCTGGTTTTCAGCAGCCTGTTAATACTCGCAAGAGTATTTCTGTCTTCATATTTCTGTCCACATAACCTAGATTTCAGAAAACATTAGAATCTCCACTACAGAATGTTACATTCATTCACTGCCTATATGCAATTCATCGAATTGCGACTCCAGGCAGGCTTTCGTTACATCACTGGTGAATATCCAATTAACCCAATTCTGGTTTTCAGCGGCCTGTTCACACTCGCATGTGTGTTGTTAAACTGGCTATCCACTCCAACCTGGTGAGCAATTCATTTTCCTGTCCACACATTACAGACTTCAGATATCATTGTAATCTCCACTACTGAATGTTCCATTCATTCACAGCGAATCTGGAATTCATCTGAATGTCCACTCCATGCAGGCTTTCGTTACACCACTGGTGAATGTCTAAGTAACCAGTAATGGTTTTCAGGGCCTGTCCTGTTCACTGGCTATGCACTCCAGCCTGTTCAGCTCTTCATTTTCCTGTCCACAGAACCCAGACATAAGAAATTATTGGAATCTCCACTACAGAATGTTCCGATCATTCACTGTGAATGTGGACTAAATCTGAATCTTCACTCTAGGCAGGCATTCCTTAAAGAACTGGTGAGTCTACCCAGAAACTTGAAATCTTCTGAAATGCACTCTAAAATCATCCATGGGCTGCTTTTCATCTTCCTATCCACACTGCCACTCTGGAGCAAAAGCACAGCAGTAGGATGTGTGCGTCACGCAGCCCGCCTGGCCGAGCCGGATTCAGTTCCTCACCCTCTCAGAGAGCCCAGGATTCTACCGAGAGTATCTGCCCCTCATGGCAAAGCCTGGAAAGACAATGGTGAAATATTCAATATGCCAAAATTACAGTCACCAAAAGTCTCCAAATGAAGACACTACGCAAACGCGCCACCAAATCAAGGAAGTCCAGGAGTACTGGGAGAGTGAAAGCGATCCACACTGCTGAGTAGTGAATTCATCTCAATATCCAATGTATTAGGCCTGAGTTTTTTCTCGTTCTCCACGAATTCGAGTGAAATCGACATCTGCCAATTGAGAATTTGCTGTCAACTCTCCCCAGGCCTACTGTTCAGCTCCCTATCCAGTCGAATATAGTGTTCTTTTCATTAACCCTGCCACACAACCGAGGGACCTGAGTTCCTCTAAATATCAACACCTACATACCTGGTTTTTATCTGCCGGTGCACTCAATCAAGTCGAAGTTTTCATCATCCCGTCCACTCTAACCAGGTCTGGTGTGCATTGACTTCTGAATCAATCAAAACCATATGGTATTCTCCCGGTGAACGCCACCCAGTGGTGGTGATGATCGTATGCCTCTAAAACTCATCAGAGTTGAAATTATTCTGCATGTCCTGTAACCCAATGCCAGCGGTCAGCGGCCTGTTCACGTACCGCTGGCATGGTGGTCAGTGCCTATCCAATCCACCCTGGTCAGTTCTTCATTTCCTGGTACCAATAACCCAGAGTCCTGAAATAATTGGTATTTCCACTACAGAATGTTCCATTTATTCACTGCCAATCTGTTATTCATCGAATCTCCACTCCAGGCAGGCTTTCGTTACACCACTGGGGAATGTCCAAGTAACCCAATGCTGGTTTTCATCACTTGTTCACACTCGCAGGCGTGCGGTTCAACTGGCTAACCACTCATCCCTGGTCAGTTCTACATTTTCTTGACAACACAATGTAGACTTCAGAAACCATTGGAATCTCCAATACAGAATGTTCCATTCATTCACTGCCAATCTGGAATTCATCGAATCTCCACTCCAGGCAGGCTTTCGTTACACCACTGGTGAATGTCCAAGTAAACCAATGCTGCTTTTCAGCGGCCTGTTCACAGTTGCAGGCGTGCTGTTCAACTAGCTAACTACTCAAACCTGGTCAGCTCTTCATTTGCCTGTCCACACAACCCAGACATCAGATATCATTGGAATTTCCACTATAAAATGTTCCATACATTCACTGCCAATCTGGAATTCATCGAATCTCCACTCCAGGCAGGCTTTCGTTACACCACTGCTGAATGTCCAAGTAAACCAATGCTGGTTTTCAGCGTCCTGTTCATACTCGCAGGCGTGCTGTTCAACTGGATATACAAGCCAACCTAGCCTGCTTTCCATCTTCCTTTCCACACAACCCAGACTTCAGAAATCATTTGAATCTCCACTACAGAATGTTCCATTTATTCACTGCCAATCTGGAGATCCTCGAATCTCCACTCCAGGCAGGATTTCTTTACAACACTGGTGTATATCCAAGCAGCCCAACGCTTGTATTCAGCAGCCTGTTCACTCTCGCTGACCTGCTGTTCAACTGTCTATCCACTCCAACCTGGTCATCTCTTCATTTTTCTGTACACACAAACCAGACTTCAGAAATCATTGGAATCTCCACTACAGAATGTTCCTCTCATTCACTGCAAATATGGATTTCATCTGAATCTCCACTCCAAGCAGGCTTTCGTTACACCACTGGTGAATGTCCAAGTAACCGAATGCTGGTTTTCAGTATCCTGTTCACACTCGCAGAAGTGCTGTTCAACTGGGTATCCACTCAACAGTGGTCAGCTCTTTCTTTTCCTCTCCACAGAACCCAGACTTCAGAAATCATTGGAAACTCCACTACAGAATGTTCCAATCATTCACTGCCAATCTGGAGTTCATAGAATCTCCACTCCAGACAGGCTTTCGTTACACCACTGGTGAATGTCCAAGTAACCCAATGACAGTTATCAGCGGCCTGTTCTTTTCACTAGCTATCCACTCCGCCCTGGTCACCTATGCATTTTCCTGTCCACAGATTTCAGACAACAGAAATCATTGGATTCTCCACTACAGAATGTTCCGATCATTCTCTGCGAGTCTGGAATACATCTGTATCTTCACTCTACGCAGGCATTCTTTGCAGCATTGGTATGTCTACCCAGAAACTTGAAATCATCTGCATCTGCACTCTAAATTCATCCATGGGCTGCTTTTCATCTTCCTATCCACGCTGCAATTCTGGCGCGAAAGCACAGCAGTAGGACGTGTGCTTCACGAAGCCAGCCTGGCCGAGCTAGGTACAATTCCTCGCCCTATCAGAGAGCCCCGGAAGCTACCGAGAGTATCTGGCTCTCGTGGGAAAGCCTGGCAAGACACCCGTGAAATATTCCATATGCCAAAATTACAGTCACCGCAAGTCCCAAAAGAAGACGCTATTCAACCGTGCCAGCAAATCAATGAAGTCTGGGAGGACTGGGTGAGTCACAGCGATCCACACTGCTGAGTAGTGAATTCATCTCAATATCCAATGTATTAGCCCTGTGTTTCTTCACGTTCTCCATGGAATCGAGTTGAATTCGAATTCTGCCAATTGAGCATTTGCTGCCAACTGTCCCCAGGCCTGCTGTTCAGCTACCTATCCAGTCGAATATAGTATTCTGATCATTAACCATGCCACACTAACGAGCGACCTGAGTTCATCTAAATATCAACAGCTAAATATCTGGTTTTCATCTGCCTGTGCACTCAATCAAGCCGAAGTTTCCATCATCCCATCCACTCTAACCAGGCCTGGTGTGCAGCGACTTCTGAATCAATCGAAACCATATGGTACTCTCCCGGTCAATGCCAACCAGTGGAGGTGATGAACACGCCCGTAAAACACGTCAGGGTTGGGATTCTTCTGCATGTCCTAGTAACCCAATGTTAGAAGTCAGTGGCATGTTCACATACCGCAGGTGTGATGTTCACTGGCTATCCACACCACCCTGGTCAGATCTTCATTTCCTGGTGCCAATAAAACAGAGTTCTGAAATCATTGGAATATCCACTACAAAATGTTCCATTCATTCACTGCCATTTTGGAGATCATCGAATCTCCATTCCACTCAGGCTTTCTATACACCACTGGTGAATGTCCAAGAAACCCAATGATGATTTTCAGCGTCCTGTTCACAGTCGCAGGAGTTCTGTTCAACTGGCGATCCATCCACAGAGGTCAGCTCATTCTTTTCCTGCCCACAGAATACAGACTTCAGAAATCATTGGAATCTCCACTACAGAATGTTCCAATCATTCAAAGCCAATCTGGAATTCATCGAATCACCACTCAAGGAAGGATTTTGTTACACCACTGGTGAATATCCAAGAAACCCAATGCTGGTTTTCGCAGCCTTTTCAAAGTCGCAAGCCTGCTGTTCAACTGCCTATCCACTCCAACCTGGTCAGCTCTTCATTTTCTAGTCAACACAACGTAGACTTCAGAAAACATTAGAATCTCCACTGCAGAATGTTCCATTCATTCAATACCCATCTGGAGTTCTTCTAATCTCCACTCCAGGCAGGCTTTCATTACACCACTGTTGAATGTCAAAGTAACACAATGCTGGTGTTCAGCGTCCTGTTCAGACCCGCTGACATGCTGTTCAACTGGCTATCCACTCAACCCTGGTCAGTACTTAATTTTCCTATCCAAATAACCTAGACATCAGAAAGCATTAGAATCTTCACGACAGAATGCTGCATTCATTCACTGGCAATCTGGAATTCATCGAATCTCCACTCCAGGCTGGTTTGCTTTACACCACTGTTGAATGTCCAAGTAACCCAATGCTGGTTTTCAGCGGCCTGTTCACACTCGCAGGCATGCTTTTCAACTGGGTATCCACTCCAAACTAGTAGGCTGTTCATATTCCTGTCCACATAACCTAGACTTCAGAAACCGTTAGAATCTCCACTACAGAATGTTCCATTCATTCACTTCCAATGTGGAATTCATCGAATCTCCACTCAAGGCAGGCTTTCATTACACCACTGATGAATATCCAAGTAACCCAATGCTGGTTTTTAGTGGCCTGCTCACACTTGTAGGCTTTATGTTCAACTGGATACCCACGACAACCTGGTCAGCTATTCATTTATCTGTCCACACAACCCAAACTTCAAATCATTGGAATCTCCACTACAAAATGTTCCATTCATTCACTCCCAATCTGGAATTCAACGAATCTCCACTCCAGGCTGGCTTTAGTTACAGCAATGGTGAATGTCCAAGTAAAAAAATGCCGGTTTTCAACAGCATGTTAACACTCGTAGGCATACTGTTCAACTGGTAATCCACTCCAACCTGGTCAGCTCTTCAATTTCCTGTCCACACAACCCAGACTTCAGAAATCACTTGGAATCTCCACTACAGAATGTTCCGTTCATTCACTGCCAATCTGTAGTTCTTCAAATCTCCACTCCAGGCAGGCTTTTGTTACAACCCTAGTGAGTTTCCAAGTAACACAATTCTGGTGTTCAGCTTCTTGTTCACACCCACATGAGTGCTTTTAAACTGGCTATCAACTCAACCCTGGTCAGCACTTCATTCTCCTGTCCACATAACCTACAATTCAGAAACCATTAAAATCTCCAGTACAGAATGTTCCATTCAATCACTGCAATCTGGAATACTTCAAATCTCCACTCCAGGCAGGCTTTCGTTACACCACTGGTGAATATCCAAGTAACACAATGCTGGATTTCAGCAGCCTGCTCACACTCACAGGCGTGCTGTTCAACTGGCTATCCAGTTCAACCTAGACAGCTCTTCATTTTCCTGTACACACAACATAGAATCCATAGAATCCAGAAATCATTGTATTCTCCACTACAGAATGTTCCAATCATTCACTGCGAATCTGGAATTCATCTGAATCTCCACTCCATGTAGGCTTTCGTTACACCACTGATGAATATCCAAGTAACCCAATGCAGGTTTTCAGCGGCCTTTTCACACTCGCAAAAATTCTGTTCAACTGGCAATCCACCCCACAGTGGTCAGATCTTTCTTTTCCTGTCCACACAAACCAGACTTCAGAACTAATTGAAATCTCCACTACAGAATGTTCCATTCTTTCACTGCCAATCTGGAGATAACAGAATCTCCACTTCAGGCAGGCTTTCGTTACACACTGCTGAATGTCCAAATAATACAAAGCTGGTTTTCAGCGGCCTGTTCACACTGGCAGGCGTTCTCTTCAACGGGCTATCCACTCAACCCTGGTCAGCACTTCATTTTCCTGTCCACACAATCCAGACTTCAGAAATCATTGGAATCTCCACTACAGAATGTTCTATTCATTCACTGTCAATCAGGAATTCATCGAATCTCCACTCCAGGCAGGGTTTCGTTACATAACTAGTGAATACCCAAGTACCCCAATGCTGGTTTTCGGTGGCCTGTTCATACTCTCAGGTGTGCTGTTCACCTGGCTAACCACTCCAACCTAGTCAGCTCTTGGTATTCCTCTACATAACCTAGACTTCACAAACCATTATAAACTCCACTACTGAATGTTCCATTCCTTCACTGCCAATCCGGAATTCATCATATCTCCAATCAAGGCAGGCTTTCGTTACACCTGTGGTGAATATCCAAGTAACCAAGTGCTGGTCTTCAGCGGCCTCTTCACACTCGCAAGGGTGCTGTTCAACTGGTTACCCACTCCAAACTCTTCAGCACTTAATTTTCCTGTTAACGCAACCCAGACTTCAGAAATCATTGGAAGCTCCACTGAAGAACGTTCCATTCCTTCACTGCCAATCTGGAATTCATCGAATCTCCACTCCAGGCAGGCATTCGTTACATCATTGGTGAATATCCAAGTAGCCCAGTACTGGTTTTCAGCGGCCTGTTCACACTCGCAGGCTTGCTGTTCATCTGGCTATCCACTCAACAGTGGTCAGCTATTATTTTCCTGTCCACACAACCAGACTTCAGAAATCATTGGAATCTCCACTGCTGAATGTTCAATTCATTCACTGTCAATCTTTAGATCATCGAATCTCCACTCCAGGCAGGCTTTCGTTACACCACTGGTGAATATCCCAGTAACCCAATGCTGGTTTGCAGCAGATTCTTCAAAGTCGCAGGCCTGCTATTCAACAGGCTATCCACTCCAACCTTGTCAGTTCTTCATTTTCTTGTCCACACAACGTATTCTTCAGAAACCATTGGAAACTCCACTACAGAATGTTCCATTCATTCACTGCCAATCTGGAATTCATCGAATCTCCACTAAAGGCAGGCTTTTATTACACCACTGGTGAATATCCAAATAGCCCAATGCTGGTTTTCAGCGGCTTGTTCACACTAGCAGGTGTGCTGTTCAGCTGGCTTTCCACTCAAACCTGATCAGCTCTGCATTTTCCTTTCCACACATTCCAGACTTCAGAAATCATTGGAATCTCCACTAAAAAATGTTCCATTAATTCACTCCCAATCTGGATTTCATCCAATCTGAACTCCAGGCAGGATATGTTTACACCACTGGTGAATATCCAAGTAACCAAATGTTGCTTTTCAGCAGCCTGTTCAAACTAGCAGTCCTGCTGTTCAACTGGCTAACCACTCTAACCTGGTCTGCTCTTCATTTTCCTCTCCACATAACTCAGACTTCAAAAATTATTGGAATCTCCACTACAGAATGTTCCAGTTCATTCACTGCAAATATGGAATTCATCTGAATCTCCACTCCATGCAGGCATTCGTTACACCGTGCTGAATGACCAAGTAACCCAATGCTGGTTTTCAGAGGCCTGTTCACACTCACATGCGTTCTGTTCAACTGGCTACCCACTCAACCTTGGTCAGCTCTTCATTTTCCTGTCCACATAACCTAGATTTTCTAGATTTTCCAGTCGTTCACTGCCAGTCTGGATTTCATCGAATCTCGACTCCAGTCAGGCTTTCATTACACTACTGTTGAATGTGCAAGTAACCCAATACTGGTTTTCAGCGTCCTTTTCACACTCACAGGCGTGCTGTTCAACTGGCTATACACTCCACAGTGGTCAGCTCTTATTTTTCCTGTCCACACAACCCAGATTTCAGAAAACATTGCTATCTTAACTACAGAATGTTCCAGTAATTCACTGCCAATCTGGAGATCATCGAATCTACACTCCAGGCAGGCTTGCGTTACACTACTGGTGAATGTCCACGTAGCCCAATGCTGGTTATCAGAGGCCTGTTCATAGTCGCAGGCGTGCTGTTCATGTGGCTATCCAATTAACCCTGCTCAGCACTTCCTTTTTGTGTCCACACAAACCAGACTTCAGAAAAAAAAATAAATAAATAAACATCATGTGAATATAGTAAGTACCCGTCATAAGTGACAGTGTGACTCCCTACTTACAAAAGTACAGTATCAGTGCTCAGCTAGTCTGGCCTATTGGTCCATCTCTGTACCAAAAATAGCCTGAAATAATTATTACAGATTTATATTAAACCATTTTCATTGTTGTAATTATCCTCACCTTTTAAAAAAATTCTTCTGTCCTCTACTCATTTGTGCTAATTTTCTAGTATTTAACTATATATATATATTTAACTAGTTTGCTAAAGAGTCCTTTTGGTATTTTTCTTCTTTTTAAATTTAGATACCATGATTACAAAGTTATTCATAGTTGTATTGCAGACATATCATGTTCCAACACCACTCCCATCACCAGTATTCCCTCCACCAGTGTCCCGAGTTTCCTTTCTATCCCTCAACCTGCCTCCTTGACAGCAAAATTGTTAGGTTTGGTTGTTGTAGTTTGGGTCTCATGCTTTCAGTGTGACTTGTTTTATGGTGAAAATACACGCACACACACACACACACACACACACACGTTTTTGCCTCTTTCCTCTACTGCTTCTACCTGTGTCTTATTATTTCCCCCCACCCAGTAATTTCTTTCCTCCCTATTATTCTCTGTTCTATAATCTAAGGATCAGGGTAATATAATCATCCCTGATTTTGATACTATTCGATAAAGCAAGGTTTTGTTTTGTTGTAAGTGAAGATTCACATCATAGTACATTTTTAAAATGGCAAATTTAAAACAATAAACTTTTCCATCCATAAAAAAAAAAGAAAAAGAAATCGTGGAATCTCCACTACAAAATGTTCCATTCATTTAATGCCAATCTGGAATTCATTGAATCTGAGGTCCAGGCAGGATTTTGTTACACCACTGGTGAATATTCAAGTAAACCAATGCTGGTTTTCAGCCTCCTGTTCAGACTCACAGGCGTGCCGCCATTCAACTGACTACCCACTCCACAGTGGTCAGCTCTTTCTTTTCCTGGCCACACAACCCAGACTGTAGAAATCATTGAAATATCCACTACAGAATGTTCCATTCATTCACTGCGAATCTGGAATTCATCTGAATCTTTACTCCAGGCAGTCTTTTGTTATACCACTGGTAAATGACCACGTAACCCAATGCTGATTTTCAGCAGCCTTTTCACCCTCGCAGGCCTGCTGTTCAACTGGCTATTCATTCTAACCTGATCTGCTCTTCATTTTCCTGTATTCACACCCCAGACTTCAGAAATCAATGGAATCTCCACTACAGAATGTTCTATTCACTCACGGACAATATGGAGAACATTGTATCTCCACTCTAGGCAGGCTTTCGTTACACCACTGCTGAATGTTCAAGTAATCCAATGCTGGATTTCACACACCTGTACTCACTCGCAGGCGTGCTATTCAACTGGCTATACACTCAACCCTGCTGTGCTCTTCATTTTTCAGGCCACACAATCAGACTTCAGAAATCATTGGAATCTCCACTACAGAACGTACCAATCATTCACTGCCAATATGGAGATCATCGAATCTCCACTCCAGGCAGGCTTTCGTTACACCACTGCTGAATGTCCAAGTAACCCAATGCTGGTTGTCAGAGTCCTATTCACACTCGCATGCGTGCTGTTCAACTGGATACCCGCTCAACCCTGGTCAGATCTTCATTATCCTGTCCAAATAACCTAGACTTTCTAGATGTTCCATTCATTCACTGCGAATCTGGAATTCATCTGAATATCCACTCGAGGCAGGCTTTCGTTACACCACTAGAGAATGTCCAAGTAACACAGTGCTGGCTTTCAGCGTCCTGTTTACACTCGCAGGTGTGCTGTTCAACTAGCTATCTACTCCAAAGTGGTCAGCTCTTTCTTTTCCTGTCCACAAAAACCAGAAATCAGAAATCATTGGAATCTCCAGTACAGAATGTACCATTCATTCAATGACAATCTGGAATTCATCGAATCTCCACTCCAGGCAGGATTTCCTTACACCACTGGTGAATATCCAAGTAAACCAATGATGGTTTTCAGCAGCCTGCTAACACTCACAGGCCTGCTGTTAACTGGCTCTTCATTCTAACCTGATCAGCTCTTCATTTTCCTGTATTCACACACCAGACTTCAGAAATCAATGGAATCTCCACTACAGAATGTTCTATTTATTCACTGACAATATGGAGAACATCGAATCTCCACTCCAGGCAGGCTTTCTTTACACTACTGCTGAATGTCCAAGTAATCCAATGCTGGGTTTCACATGCCTGTACTCACTCGCAGGCGTGCTCTTCAAGTGGCTATCCACTCAACCATGCTGTGCTCTTCATTTTTCAGGCCACACAACCAGACTTCAAAAATCATTGGAATCTCCACTACAGAACGTTCCAATCATTCACTGCCAATCTGGAGATTATCGAATCACCACTCGAGGCAGGGTCTCGTTACACCACTGCTGAATGTCCAAGCAACCCAATGCTGGTTTTCAGAGGACTGTTCACACTCGCAGGCGTGCTGTTCAACTGGATATCCAATCAACCGTGCTCAGCTTTTCATGTTCCTGTCCACCCAAACAGACTTCAGAAATCATTGGAATCTCCACTAAAGAATGATCCATTCATTCACTGCCAATCAGGAGATCATTGAATCTCCACTATAGGCAGGCTTTCGTTACACCACTGCTGAATATCCAAGTAACCCAATGCTGGTTTTCAGAGTCCTGTTCACACTCTCAGGTGTCCTGTTCAACGGGATATCCACTGAAACCTGGTTAGCTCTTCATTTTCCTGTCCACAAAAACCAGTCTTCAGAAATCATTGGAATCCCCACTACAGAATATTCCATTAATTCACTGCCAATCTGGAGATCATTGAATCTCCACTCCAGGCAGGAGTTCATTACAATACAGCAGAATGTCCAAGTAACCCGATGCTGATTTTCAGAGGCCTGTTCAAAATCGCAGGCTTGCTGTTGAACTGGCTATCCACTCTAACCTCGTTAGCTCTTCCTTTTCTTGTCCACACAACGTAAACTTCAGAAATCATTGGAATATTCACTACAGAATGTTACATTCATTCACTGCAAATCTGGAATTCATCTGAATCTCTACTCCAGGCAGGCTTTTGTTACACCACTAGTGAATGTCCAAGTTTCACAATGCTGATTTTCAGTGTCTTGTTGACAGTCACAGGCGTGCTGTTCAACTGGCTATGAACTCCACAGTTGTCAACTCTTTCTTTACTGTCCACACAACCCAGATTTCAGAGATCATTGGAATCTCCACTACAGAATGTTCCATTCATTCACTGCCAATCTGGAGATCATCGAATCTCCACTCGAGGCAGTCATTCGTAACACCCCTGCTGAATGTCCAAGTAAACCATTGCTGCTTTTCAGAGGCCTGATGAAACTTGCAGTCCCGCTGTTCAACTGGCTATCTACACTATGCTGATCTGCTCTTCATTTTCCTGTCCACACTGCCCATATTACAGATATCATTGGAATCTGCACTATAGAATGTTCCAATTATTCAGTGCAAATCAGAAATACATCTGAATCTCCACTCCAGCCAGGCTTTCGTTACACCACTGTTGAATGTCCAAGTAACACAATGCTGGTTTTCAGCATCCTGTTCACACTCCAAGGCGTGCTGCTCAACTGGCTATCCATTGAACCCTGGTAAGCTCTTCATTTTCCTGTCCACACAACTCAGATTTCAGAAATCATTGGAATCTCCACTACACAACGTTCCATTCATTCACTGCCAATATTGAATTCATCGAATCTCCACTCCAGGCAGGCTTTCGTAACACCACTGGTGCGTATCCTAGTAAACAAATGATGGTTTTCAGTGGCCTGTTCAAACTCTCAGGTGTGCTGTTCAACTGGCTATCCACTCCAACTAGTCAGCACTTCATTTTCCTATACACACAATCCAAATTTCAGGAATCAATGGAATCTCCACTACAGAATGTTCCATTCATTCACTCTCAATCTGGAATACATCTGAATCTCCACTCCAGGTAGGAATTCGTTACAACACTGTTGAATATCCAAGTAACACAATGCTGACAATCAGCCGCCTCTTCGAAGTCGCAGGCGTGCTGTTCAACTGGCTATCTGCTCCAGAGTTGTCAGATCTTTCTTTTCCTGTCCACACAACCCAGACTTCAGATGTCATTGGAATCTCCACGACAGAAGGTTCCATTCATTCACTGCCAATCTGAAATTCATTGAATCTCCCCTCCAGGCAGGCTGTCTATAAACCACTGCTGAATGCAGGTCACCCAATGCTGGTTTTCAGAGGTCTATTCACACTGTCAGGCATGCTGTTCAACTGGATATCCAATCAACCATGCTCAGCTCTTCATTTTCCTATCCACCCAAGCAGACTTCAGAAATTATTGGAATCTCCACTAAAGAATGTTCCATTCATTCACTGCCAATCTGGAGATCATCGAATCTCCAGTACAGGCTGGCTTTCGTTACACCACTACTGAATATCCAAGTAACCCAATGCTGGTTTTGAGAGTCCTGTTCAAACTCTCAGGTGTGCTGTTCAACGGGATATCCATTGAAACCTGGTTAGCTCTTAAGTTTCCTGTCCACACAAACAAGTCTTCAGAAATCATTGGAATCCCCACTACAGAATGTTCCATTCATTCACTGCCAATCTGGAATTCATCGAATCTCAGCTCCAGGCAGGATATCGTTACACCACTGGTGAATATACAAGTAACCCAATACTGGTTTTCAGAGGCCTGTTCAAACTCGCAGGCCTTCTGTTCAACTGGCTATCCACTCTAACCTGGTCTGCTCTTCATTTTCCTGTCCACACAACCCAGACATCAGAATTCATTCGAATCTCCACTACAGAAGTTACCATATTTTCACTGCCAATCTGGAATTCATCGAATCTCCTCTCCAGGCAGAATATCATTACAACACTGGTGAATATCCAAGTAACCCAATGCTGGTATTCAGTAGCCTGATCAAAGTCGCAGGCTCGCTCTTCAACTGGCTATCCAGTCTGACATGGTCAGCTCTTCATTTTCTTGTCCACACAACGTAAACTTCAGAAATCATTATAATCTCCACTACAGAATATTACATTCATTCACTGTGAATCTGGAATACATCTGAATCTACACTCCAGGCAGGTTTACGTTACACCACTGGTGAATGTCCAAGTATCACAATGCTGGGTTTCAGCGTCCTGTTCACACTCTCAGGCGTGTTTCTCAACTGGCTATCCATTGAACCCTGGTCAGCTCTTCATTTTCCTGTCCACACAACCCAGATTTCAGAAATCATTTCAATCTCCACTACAGAACTTTCCATTCATTCACTGCCAATCTGGAATTCATCGAATCTCCACTCCAGGCAGGCTTTCGTTACACCACTGCTGAATATCCAAGTAACCCAATGATGCTTTTCAGCGGCCTGTTCACAGTCGCAGGAGTAATTTTCAACTGACTATCCACTCCAACCTGGTCAGCTCTTCATTTTCTTATACACACAAACCATACTTCTGAAACCATTGGAATCTCCACTAAAGAATGTTCCATTCATTCACTGCCAGTCTGGAATGCATCTGAATCTCCACTCCAGGCAGGATTTCGTTACACCACTTTGAATGTCCAAGTAACACAATGCTGATAATCAGCTGCATGTTCACACTCGCAGGCGTTCTGTTTAACTGGCTATCCATTTTACCCTGGTCAGCTCTTCCTTTTACTGTCCACATAATCCAGACTTCAGAAATCATTGGAATCTCTACTACAGAATATTCCATTGATTCACTGTCAATCTGTAGTTCTTCGTATCTCCACTCCAGGCACTGCTGAATATCCAAGTAACCCAATACTAATTTTCACCATCCTGATAACAGTCTCAGGCGTGCTGTTCAATTGGCTATCCACTCCACAGTTGTCAGCTCATTCTTTTCCTGTCCACAAAACCCAAACTTCAGATATCTTTGGAATCTCCATTACATAATGTTCAATTCATTCACTACAAATCTGGATATATCGAATCTCTATTCTAGACAGGCATACGTTACACCAATGCTGAATGTCCATGTAACACAATGCTGCTTATCAGAGGCCTGTTCAAACTCGCAGGCCTGCTGTTCAACTGGCTATACTCTCTAACCTGTTCTGCTCTTCATTTTCCTGCCCACACCCCCCAGACTTCAGAAATCATTGGAATCTCCACTACAGAATATTCCATTGATTCACTGCAAATCTGGAATTCATCTGAATCTCCACTCCAGAAAAGCACTTGTTATACCACAGTTGAGTGTCTAAGTAACCCAATACTGGTTTTAAGCGTCCTGTTGATATTTGCAGGCGTGCTGTTCAACTGGCTATCCACTCCAGAGTTGTCAGCTCTTCTTTTCCTGTACACACAACCCAGACTTCAGATATCTTTGGAATCTCCACTACAGAATATTCCATTAATTCATTTCCAGTCTGTAGATAATCAAATCTCCACTCCAAGCAGACATTGTTTACACCACTGCTGAATGTCCATGTAACCCAATGCTTTTTTCAGAGCCCTATTCAGACTCGCAGGCCTGCTGTTCAATTGGCTATCCACTCTAACATGGTCTGCTCTTCACTTTCCTGTCCACACACCCCAGACTTCAGAAAACATTGGAATCTCCAGTACAGAATGTTCCATTCATTAACTGCCAATCTGGAATTCATTGAATCTGCACTCCAGGCAGGCTGTCTTTACACCACTGCTGAATGTCCTGGAAAGGCAATGCTGGTTTTCAGAGGACTGTTCACACTCGCAGGCGTGCTGTTCAACTGGATATCCAATCAACCGTGCTCAGCTCTTCATTTTCCTGTTTACCCAACCAGACTTCAGAAATCATTGGAATCTCCACGAAAGAATGTTCCATTCATTCACTGCCAATCTGGAGATCATCGAATCTTCACTCCAGGTAGGAGTTCATTACACCACTGCATAATGTCCAAGTAACCCGATGCTTGTTTTCAGAGGCCTGTTCACACTCGCAGGCGGGCTGTTCAACTGGCTATCAAATGAACACTGGTCAGCTCTTCATTTTCCTGTGCACACAACCCAGACTTCAGAAATCATTGGAATCCCCGCTACAGAATGTTCCATTCATTCACTGCCAATCCGGAATTCATCAAATCTCCTCTCCAGCCAGGATATCGTTACACCACTGGTGAATATACGAGTAACCCAATGCTGGATTTCAGGAGTCTGTTCAAATTCCTAGGCTTGCTGTTCAACTGGCTATCCACTCTAACCTGGCCATCTCTTCACATTCTTGTCCACACAACATAGACTTCAGAAATCATTGGAAACTCCACTGTAGAATGTTACATAAATTCACTGCGAATCTCGAATTCACCTGATTCTCCACTCCAGGCAGTCTTTCATTACAACACTGGTGAATGTCTAAGTAACCCAATACTGATTTTCAGCGTCCTTTTCACAGTGGCAGGCGTGGTGTTCAATAGGTTATCCACTCCACAGTTGTCAGTTCTTTCTTTTCCTGTCCACACAACCCAGATTTCAGAAATCTTTGTAATCGCCAGTACAGAATATTCCATTCATTCACTGCCAATCTGGAATTAATCGAATATCCACTCCAGGCAGGCTGTCTATAAACCACTGCTGAATGTTCAGGTAACCCAATGCTGGTTTTCAGAGGCCGCTTCACACTGGCAGGCGTGCTGTTCAACTGGACATCCAATCAACCATGCTCAGATCATCATTTTCCTGTCCACCCAACCCGACTTCAGAAACCATTGGAATCTCCGCTAAAGAATATTTCATTAATTCACTGCCAATCTGGAGATTGTACAATCTGGAATTCATCGAACTCCACTCCAGGCAGGTTTTTGTTACACCACTGGTGAATTTCCAAGTAACCCAATGCTGGTTTCCAGCGGCCTGTACAAACTAGCAGGCCTGCTGTTCAACTGGCTATCCACTCCAAACTTTTCAGCTCTACATGTTCCTGTCCTCAAAACCCGGACATCAGAAATCATTGGAATCTCCACTACAGCATGTTCCATTCATTCACTACAAATTTGGAATTAATCTGACTCTCCACTCAATGCAGGCTTTTGTTACACCACTGCTGAATATCCAAGTAAACCAATGTTGGATTTCAGCGTCCAGTTCACACTCGCATTCGTGCTCTTCAACTGGCTGGATTTCAGCGTCCTGTTCACAGTCTCAGGCATGCTGTTTAACTGGCTATCCACTCCACAGTTGTCAGCTCTTTCTTTTCCTGTTCACACAACCCAGACTTCAGATATCATTGGAATCTCCAATACAGAATGTTGCAATCATTCACTGCCAATCTGGAGATCATCGAATCTTCACTCCAGGCAGGCATTTGTTACACCACTGCTGAATGTCCATGTAACCCAATGCTGTACTTCAGAGGCCTGTTCAAGCTCGCAGGCCTGCTGTTCTACTGGCTATACACTCTGACATTTTCTGCTCTTCATTTTCCTGTCCACACACACCAGACTTCAGAAATCATTGGAATCTCCACTACGAAATGTTCCATTCATTCACTGCCAATCTGGAATTAATCGAATCTCTTCTCAAGACAGGCTGTCTATAAAACACTGCTAAATATCCAGGTAACACAATGCTGATTTTCAGAGGCCTATTCACACACGCAGGCGTGCTGTTCAACTTGATATCCAATCAACTTTGCTCAGCTCTTCATTTTCCTGTCCACCCAACCAGACTTCAGAAATCATTGGAATCTCTACTCAAGAATGTTCCATTTTTTCTCTGCCAATCTGGAGATCATCGCATCTCCAATACACGCTGGCTTTCATTACACCACTGCTGAATGTCCAAGTAACCAGATGCTGGTTT
This sequence comes from Sorex fumeus, assembly GCF_029834395.1. Taxonomy (NCBI): domain Eukaryota; kingdom Metazoa; phylum Chordata; class Mammalia; order Eulipotyphla; family Soricidae; genus Sorex; species Sorex fumeus. The sequence continues at coordinate 1,283,814 of NW_026606140.1, read as the reverse complement.
TCAGAGGCCTGTTCACAACTGCAGGCGTGCTGTTCAACTGGCTATCCACTGAACCCTGGTCAGCTCTTCATTTTCCTGCGCACACAACCCAGACTTCAGAAATCATTGGAATCCCCACTACAGAAGGTCCCATTCATTCACTGCCAAACTGGAATTCATCGAATCTCCTCTCCAGGAATGGTACCATTACACCACTGGTGAATATCCAAGTAACCCAATGCTTGTTTTCAGGAGCCTGTTCAAATTCACAGGCTTGCTGTTCAAATGGCTATCCACTCTAACTGGTCATCTCTTCATTTTCTTGTCCACACAACGTAGACTTCAGAAATCAATGGAATCTCCAAAAGGGAATGCTACATTCATTCATTGCGAATCTGGAATTCACCTGAATCTCCACTCCAGGCAGGTTTTCGTTACACCACTGGTGAATGTATAAGTAACACAATACTGATTTCCAGCGTCCTTTTCACAGTCGCATGAATGGTGTGCCACTGGCTATCCACTACAGAGTTGCCAGCTCTTTTTTTTTCCTGTCCACAGAACCCAGACTTCAGATATCATTGGAATCTCCACTACAGATTGTTCCATTCATTCACTGCCAATCTGGAGATCATCGAATCTCCACTCCAGGCAGGTATTCGTAACACCACTGCTGAATGTCCAAGTAACACAATGCTGCTTTTAAGGGGATTGTTCAAATTCGCATTCCTGCTGTTCAACTGGCTATCCACTGTATCCTGCTCTACTCTTCATTTTCCTGTCCACACTACCCAGATTTCAGATATCATTGAAATCTCCACTACAGAATGTTCCATTCATTCACTGCCAATCTGGAATTCATCGAATCTCCTCTCCAGGGAGGATATCGTTACACCACTAGTGAATATCCAAGAAATCCAATGCTGGATTTCATTAGCCTGTTCAAATTCCTAAGCTTGCTGTTCAACAGGCTATCCACTCTAACAGGTTCGGATCTTCATTTTCTTGTCCACACAACGTAGACTACAGAAATCATTGGAATATCCACTAGAGAATGTTCCAATCATTCAGTGCAAATCTGGAATTCATCTGAATTTCCACTCCAGGCACACTTTTGTTACACCACTGTTGAATATCCAAGGAACACAATGCTGGATTTCAGCGTCCTGTACACACTCGTAGGCGTGCTGTTCAACTGGCTATCCACTGAACCCTGGTCAGCTCTTCATTTTCCTGTCCACACCACCCAGACTTCAGAAATCATTGGAATCTCCACTACAGAAGGTTCCGTTCATTCATTGCAAATCTGGAATTCATCTGAATCTGCACTCAACGCAGGATTTCGTTACACCACTGCTGAAGTCCAAGTAACCCAATGCTGGTGTCAGCGTCCTGGTCACACTCGCATTGGTGTTGTTCAACTGACTATGCACTCCACAGTGGTCAGCTCTTCATTTTCCTGTCCACATAACCCAGACTTTCTAAACCATTAGAATCTCTACTACAGAATGTTCCATTCATTCACTGGCAATCTGGAGATCATCGAATCTCCAAGCCAGGCAGGCTTTCCTTACACCACTGGTGAATATCCAAGTACCCCGATGCTGAATTTCAGCGGCCTGTTCAAACTCACAGGTCTGCTGTTCAACTGGCTATCCACTCAACCATGGTAAGCTCTACATTTTCCTGTCCACACAACCCAGATTTCAGAAATCATTGGAATCTTCACTAAATAATGTTCAATTCATTCTCTCCCAATCTAGAATTCATTGAATCTCTATCCAGGCAAGCTTTCGTTCCACCACTGCTGAATGTCCATGTAACCCAATGCTAGTTTGAGAGGCCTGTTCACACTCGCATTGGTGCTGTTCAACTGGCTATGCATTCAACCCTGGTCTACTCTTCCTTTTCCTGTCCACACAAGTCAGACTTCAGAAATTATTGGAATCTCCACTACAGAATATTCCATTCATTCACTGCCAATCTGGAGTTCTTCGAATATCCACTCCAAGCAGGCTTTTGTTACACCACTGGTGAATATTCAAGTAACCCAATGCTGGTTTTCATCGTCCTGTTCACACTCGGAGGTGTGCTGTTCAACTGGCTATCCACTCAACCCTGGTCAGCTCTTCACTTTCCTGTCCACATATATCAGACTTCAGAAAACATTAGAATCTCCACTACAGAATTTTCCATTCATTCACTCCGAATCTGGAGTTCAACTGAAGCTCCATTCTAGGCAGGCATTCCTTACAAAACTGCTGAATGTCCAAGTAACCCAATGCTGGATTTCAGCGTCCTATTCACACTCACATTCGTGCTCTTCAACTGCCTATCCACTCCACATTGGTCAGCTCTTCTTCTTCCTGTCCATATAACCCAGTCTTCAGAAACCATTAGAATCTCCACTACAGTATGTTCCATTCATTCACTTACAATCTGGAATTCATCGAATATCCACTCCAGGCAGGCTTTTGTTACACCACTGGTGAATGTCCAAATAACCCAATGCAGGTTTTCAACGTCCTGTTCTCACACGAAGGTGTTCTATTCAACTGACTATACATTCAACTCTGGTCAGCTCTTCCTTTTCCTGTCCACACAACCCAGACTTCAGAAAACATTAGAATCTCCACTAAAGAATGTTCCACTCATTCACTGTCAATCTGGAGTTCTTCGAATATCCACTCCAAGTAGGCTTTAGTTACAACACTGGTGAATGTCCAAGTAACCCAATGCTGGTTTTCATATTCCTGTTCACATTCGGAGGCGTGCTCTTCAACTGGCTATCCACTCAACCCTGGTCAGTTCTTCATTTTCCTGTCCACATAACGCAGACTTCAGAAAACATTAGAATCTCCACTACAGAATGTTCCATTCATTCACTGACAATCTGGAATTCATCGAGTCTCCAATACAGTCAGGATTTCGTTACACCACTGTTAAATATCCAAGTAACTCAATTCTGGTTTTCAGTCGCCTGTTTACACATGCAGGCGTGCTGTTCAACTGGGTAACCACTCAACCCTTGTCAGGTTTTCATTTTCCTGTCCAAAAAAGGCAAATTTCAGAAATCATTGTAATCTCCACTACGGAATTGTCCACTCATTCACTCCGAATCTGGAATTCATCTGAATATCCACTCAAGGCAGGATTTCGTTTCACCATTGGTGAATGTCCAGGTAACCCACTGCTGGTTTTCATTGTTCTGTTCACAGTCGCAGGCGTGCTGTTCAACTGGCTATCAACTCCACAGTGGTCAGCCCTTTCATTTCCTGTCCACACAACGCAGACATTAGAAATCCACTTCAGAATGTTTCATTCATTCACTGTCAATCTGGAGATCACCAAATCTCCACTCCAGCAGACTTTCGTTACACCACTGCTGAAAGCCCAAGTAACCCAATGCTGGTTACAGGGGCCTATTCAAACTCGCAGGCCTGCTGTTCAACTGGCTATCCACTCTAGCATGGTGTGCACCTCATTTTCCTGTCCACACAACCCAGATTTCAGAAATCATTGGAATCTCCACTACAGAATGTTCCATTCATTTACTGCAAATCTGTCACATTAGACAGGCTATCGTTACACTCCTGTTGTATGTGCAAGTAACACAATGCTGTTTTTCAGCATCCTGTTCACACTCACAGCGTGCTGTTCAAATGGCTATCCACTGAACCCTGGTCAGCTCTTCATTTTCTGGTCCACAAACCCAGACTTCAAAAATCATTGGAATTTCCACTACAGAATATTCCAATCATTCACTGCCAACTGGAATTCATCGAATCTCCACTCAAGGCAGGATTTTGTTACACTACTGGTGAATATTCAAGTAACCTAATGCTGGTTTTCAGCAGTCTGTTCAAAGTCGCAGGCCTACTGTTCAGCTAGCTATCCACTCCAACCTGGCCAGCTCTTCATTTTCTTGTCCACAATCCATAGGCTTCAGAAACTATTGGAATCTCCACTACAGAATGTTCCATTCATTCACTGCCAAACTGGAATTCATCGAATATTCACTCCAGGCAGGCTTTCGTTACACCACTGTTGAAAGTCCAAGTAACCCAATGCTGGTTTTCAGCGTCCTATTCACACTCGCAGGCATGCTGTTCAACTGGATATCCAGTACACTCTGGTCAGCTCTTCCTTTTCCTCTCCACACAACCCAGACTTCAGAAATGAATGGAATATCCACTACAGAATGTTCCATTCATTCGCTGCCAATCTTGAGTTCCTCGAATCTACACTGCAGGCAGGCTTTTGTTACTGCACTGCTGAATGTCCAAGTGACCCAATGCTCTCTTACAGAGGCCTGTTCACACTCGCAGGCCTGCTGTTCTACTGGCTATCCACTCAACCCTGGTCAGCTCTTCATTTTCCTGTCCACACAAACGAGAGTTCGGAAATCATTGGAATCTCCACTAAAGCATGTTCCATTCATTCACTGCAAATCTGGAATTCATCGAATCTCACTCTAGACAGGTTTTCGTTACATCACTGGTGAATACCGTAGTACCCCGATGATGGATTTCAGCAGCCTGTTCAATCTTGCAGACCTGCTCTTCAACTGGCTATCCACTCCAACATTGTCAGCTCTTTATATTCCTGTCCATATAACCTAGACTTAAGAAACCATTATAATCTCCACTGCAGAAGGTTCCATTCATTCACTGCCAATCTGGAGTTCTTCGAATCTCTACTCAGGCAGGATTTCTTTACACACTGCTTAAAGTAAAAGTAACCCAATGCTGGTTTTTAGAGGCCTGTTCACATTCACAGGCATTCTGTTCAACTGGATATCCACTCCAACCTGGTCAGTTCTTCCTTTTCCTGTCCACACAACCCAGACTTCAGAAATCATTGGAATCTCCACTACTGAATGTTCCATTCATTCACTGCCAATCTGGAGTTCTACGAATCTCCACTCCAGGCAGCTTTCGTTACACCACTGCTGAAGGTCCAAGTCTACCCAGAAACTTCAAAACATCAGAATCTTCACTCTATAACCATCCCTGGGCTGCTTTTCCTCTGCCTATCCACACTGCCATTCTGGAGCAAAAGCACAGCAGTAGGACGTGCGCGTCACGCAGACAGCCTGGCCGAGCCGGGTTCATTTCCTCGCCCACTCAGAGAGCCCGGGAAGCTACCGAGTGAATCAGGCCCTCGTGACAAAGCCTGGCAAGACATCCGTGAAATATTCCATATGCCAAAATTACAGTCACCAAAAGTATCCATATGAAGACGCTACTGAACCGCGCCAGCAAATCAATGAAGTCCTGGAGGACTGGAAGTGTGACAGAGATCCACACTGCTGAGTAGTGAATTCATCTCGATATTCAATGTATTAGACCTGCGTTGCTTCTCGTTCTCCACGAAATCGAATCTAATTAGAAATCTTCCAAGTAAGCCTTTGCTGTCAACTCTCACAAGGCCTGCTTTTCAGCTCCCTATCCAGTCTAATATAGTATTCTGTTCATTAACCCTGCCACACTACCGACTGAACTGAGTTCATCTAAATATCAACACCTTCATATATGGTTTTCATCTGCCTGTGCACTCAATCAAGCCGAAGTTTTCGTCATCCCCTCCACTCTAACCAAGTCTGGTATGCATCGACTTCTGAGTCAATCGAAACCATATGATACTCACGCGGTCAATGCCACCCAGTCCTGGTGATGGTTGCACGACTCTAAAACTCGTCAGGTTTGAGATTCTTCTGTATGTCCCAGTAACCCAATGCTAGTGGTCGGCGGCCTGTTCACATACTGCAGGTGTGGTGTTCACTGGCTATCCAATGCACCCTGGTCAGCTGTTCATTTTCTTTTTTTTTATTAGTGAAGCATCATGAGGTACAGTTGTAGATTTACAAATCTTTGTGCTTGGGTTTCGGTCATACAATGATCAAATACCCATCCCTCCACCAGTGCCCAATTCCCCCCACATCCCCTCCCACCCTGCCTCTGTAGCAGGGCATTCCCCTTTGTTCTCTCTCTCCTATTGGGTGTTGTGTTCATTTTCCTCGTCAAAAAACGCAGAGTCCAGAAACCATTGCAATCTCCACTAAAGAATGTCCCATTCATTCTCTGCCAGTCTGGAATTCATCGAATCTCCACGCAAGGCAGGTTTTTGCTACACAACTGGTGAATAGCCAAAGAACCCAATGCTGGTTTTTAGCGTCATGTGCACAATCGCAGGGGTGCTGTTCAACTGTCCACACAATCCACCCTGGTCAATTCTTCATATTCCTGTCCACACAACCCAGACTTCAGAAATCATAGGAATCTCGACTACAGAATGTTCCATTCATTCACTGCCAATCTGTAGTTCATCGAATCTCCACTCCAGGCAGGCTTTCATTACACCACTGGTGAATGTCCAAGTAACACAATTCTGGTTTTCACCAGCCTGTTCTCACTCACAGACGTGCTGATCAACTGGCTCTCTACTCCAACCTGGTCAGCTCTTCATTTTTCTGTCCACACAACCCAGACTTCAGCAATCATTGGAATCTCCACTTCAGAATGTTCCATTCATTTACTGCCAATCTGGAGTTCTTCGAATCTCCACTCCAGGCAGGCTTTCATTACACCACTGGTGAATGTCCAAGTAACACAATTCTGGTTTTCACCGGCCTGTTCTCACTCACAGACGTGCTGATCAACTGGCTCTCTACTCCAACCTGGTCAGCTCTTCATTTTTCTGTCCACACAACCCAGACTTCAGCAATCATTGGAATCTCCACTTCAAAATGTTCCATTCATTCACTGCCAATCTGGAGTTCTTCGAATCTCCACTCCATGCAGGCTTTCGTTACACCACTTGTGAATGTGTAAGTAAACCAATGATGGTTTTCAGCGGCCTGTGCTGATCACTGGCTATCCACTCCACCCTGTTGAGCTCTTCATTTTGCTGTCCATGTAACCCAGACATCAGAAATCATTGGAATCTCCACTACAGAATGTTCCAGTCATTCACTGTGAGTCTGGAATACATCTGAATCTGCACTCTACGCAGGCATTCGTTACAGCACTGGTATGTCTACCCAGAAACTTGAAATCATCTGAATCTGCTGGTAAGACACCCGTGAAATATTCCATATGCCAAAATTACAGTCACCACAAATCTCCAAACGAAGACGCTACTGAACCGGGCCAGCAAATCAATGAAGGCTGGGAGTACTGAGAGAGTGACAGCGATCCACACTGCTGAGTAGTGATTTCATCTCAATATCCAATGTATTAGGCCTGCGTTTCTTCACGTACTCCACGAAATCGAGTCTAATTCGAAATCTACCAATTGAGCATTTGCTGTCAACTCTCCCCAGGCCTGCTCTTCAGCTCGCTATTCAGTCGAATATAGTAGTCTGTTCATTGACCCTTCCACACAAATGAGAGACCTGAGTTCATCTAAATATCAACACCTACATATCAGGTTTTCATCTGCCTGTGCACTGAATCAAGCCGAAGTTTTCATCATCCCGTCCACTCTAACCAGTCAGGCTGTGCATCCACTTCTGAATCAATCGAAACCATATGTTACTGTCCCGGTCAACACCACCCAGGGGTGGTGATGATCTTATGCCTCTAAAACTCGTCCAGGTTGAGATTCTTCTGCATGTCTCAGTAACCCAATGTAGTGATCAGCGGACTGTTCACATACCGCAGGAATGGTGTTAACTGGCTTTCCACTCTAACCTGGTCAGCTCTTCACTTCCTGGTGCCCATACCCTGATTTCTAAAGTGATTGGTATCTCCACTAGGGAATGTTCCATTCATTCACTGCGAATCTGGAATTCATCTGAAACTCCACTCCAGGCAGGCTTTCGTTATACCACTGGTGAATGCCCTTGTAACCCAATGATGATTTTCAGCTGCCCGTTCACACTCGCAGGCGTGTTGTTCAACTGGCTATCCACTCCACACTGGTTATCTCTTCATTTTCCTGTCCACAGAACCCAGACTTCAGAAATCATTGGAATCTCCACTACAGAATGTTCCATTCATTCACTGCCAATCTGGAGTTCATCAAATCTCCACTCCAAGACAGGCTTTCGTTACAACACTGGTGAATGTCCAAGTAAAAGAATGATGGTTTTCAGCGTACTGTGCTGTTCAATGGTTATCCACTCCACCCTGGTCAGCTCTTCATTTTCCTGTCCACACAACACAGACATCAGAAATCATTGGAATCCCCACTACAGAATGTTCCGGTCTTTCACTGTGAGTCTGGAACACATATGAATCTCCACTCTACACAGGCATATGTTACAGCACTGGTGAGTCACCCAGAAACTTTAGATCATCTGAATCTGTACTCTAAAATCATATATGGGTTGCTTATCTTCTTCCTAACCACACTGCCCTTCTGGCGCGAAAGCACAGCAGTAGGACGTGTGCATCACGCAGACAGGCTGGCCGACCCGGGTTCAATTACTTGCCCTCTCAGAGAGCTCGGGAAGCTATCGAGACTATCTGGCCCTCTAAGCAAAGCCTGACAAGACACCCGTGAAATATTCCATATGACGAAATTACAGTCACCACAAGTCTCCAAAGGAAGTCGTTACTAAACCGTGCCAGAAAATGAATGTGGTCCGGGAGGACTGGGAGAGTGACAGCGATCCACACTGCTGAGTAGTGAATTCCTCTCAATATCCAATGTATTAGGCCTGGGTTTCTTCTCGTTCTCCACGAAATCGAGTCGAATTAGGAATCTGCTAAGTGAGCATTTCTGTCAACTCTCCCCAATCATCCTGTTCAGCTCCCTATCCAGTCAAATATCGTATACTGTTCATTAACCCTTCCACACTAGCGGGCGACATGAGTTCATCAAAATATCAACACCTACATATCTGGTATTCATCTGCCTGTGCACTCAAGAAAGCCGAAGTTTTCATCATCCTGTCCACTATACCCAGGCCTGGTGTGCATCGACATCTAAATCAATCGAAACAATATGGACTCTCCCGGTCAACGCCACCAGTGGTGGTGATGATCTATGCCTCTAAAGCTCGTCAGGGTTGGGATTACTCTGCATGTCCCAGTAACACAATGCTGGTGGTCGGCCGGCCTGTTCACAAAACGTAGGCGTTGTGTTCACTGGCAATCCACTCCACCTTCCTCAGGTCTTCATTTCCTGGTGTTCATAACCCAGAGTTCTGAAAACATTGGTATCTCCACTACAGAATGTTCCATTCATTCATTGTGAATCTGGTATTCATCTGAATCTCCACTCCAGGCAGGCTTTCGTTTTACCACTGGTAAATGTCCGAGTAACCCAATGCTGGATTTCCATGGCCTTTTCACACTAGCAGGCGTGCTGTTCAATTGACTATTCACTCCACACTGCTCACCTCTTCATTTTCCTATCCACACAACCCAGACTTCAGAAATCGTTGGAATCTCCACTAAAGAATGTTCCATCATTCACTGCCAATCTTGAGTTTATCGAATCTCCATTCCAGGCAGTCTTTCGTTACACCACTCGTGAATGTCCAAGTAACCCAATGCTGGTTTTGAGCGGTCTGTACACACTCGCAGGCATGCTGTTCAACTGGCTATCCACTCAAACCTCTTCAGCTCTTCATTTTCCTGTCCACACAACCCAGACTTCAGAAATCATGGTAATCTCCACTAAAGAATGTTCCATTCATTCACTGTCAATCTGGAATTCATCTAAATCTCCACTCCAGGCAGAATTTCGTTACACCACTGGTGAAGACCCAAGTAACCCAATGCTGATTTCAGCAGCCTGTTCAAACTCGCAGTCCTGCTGTTCAACTGGCTATCCAGTCTAACTTGATCAGGTCTTCGTTTTCGTGTCGATACAACCCAGACTTCAGAAATCATTGGAATCTCCCCAACAGAATGTTCCATTTATTCTCTGTGAACCCGGCATTCATCTGAATCTCTACTCCAGGCAGGCTTTTGTTACACCACTGGTGAATATACAAGTAACCCAATGTTGGTTTTCAGCGTCTTGTTCACACTCAGAGGCGTGCTGTTCAAGTAGCTATCCACTCAATTCCATTCATTCATTGCGAATCTGGAATTCATCTAAAACTCCACTCCAGGCAGGCTTTCGTTACATCACTGGTGTATGTCCAAGTAACCCAATGCTGGTTTTCAGTGGCCTGTGCTTTTGACTGGCTCTACACTCCACCCTGGTCAGCTCTTCATTTTCCTGTCCACAGAATCAGACATCAGAAATCATTGGAATCTCCACTACAGAATGTTCCGGTCATTCACTGCGAGACTGGAATACATCTAAATCTCCACTCTGTGCAACCATTCGTTACAGCACTGGTATGTCTACCCAGATACTTGAAATCATCCGAATCTGTACTTTAAAATCTTCCATGGGCTGCTTTTCATCATTCTATCCACACTGCCATTCTGGCGCGAAAGCACAGCAGTAGGACCTGTGCCTCACGCAGCCATCCTGGCCGAGCCGGTTTCAATTCCTAGCCCTCTCAGAGAGCCCCAGATGCTACCGAGAGTATCTGGCCTTCGCGGCAAAGCCTGGCAATCCACCCGTGAAATATTCCTTATGCCAAAATTACAGTTACCACCAGTCTCCAAACAAAGACGTTACTGAACCGCGCCAGCAAATCAATGAAATCCGGGAAGACTGGGAGAGTGACAGTGATCCACACTGCTGAGTAGTGAATTCATCTCAATAGCCAATGTATTAGGGCGGCGTTTCTTCTCATTCTCCACGAAATCTAGTCGAATTAAAAATCTGCCAAGTGAGCATTTGCTGTCAACTCTCCCCAGGCTTGCTGCTCTGCTCCCAATCCAGCCAAATGTAGTATTCTGTTATTTAACCATGCCACACTACCGAGCGACCTGAGTTCATCTAAATATCAACACGTACATATCTGGTTTTCATCTGCCTGTACACTCAATCAAGCTAAAGTTTTCAACATCCCGTCCTCTCTAACCTGTCAGGCTCTGCATCCATTTCTGAATCAATCGAAACCACAGAGTAGTCTCCCGGTCAATGCCACCCAGTGGGGGTGATGATCGTATGCCTCTAAAACTCGTCAGGGTTGGGATTCTTCTGCATGTCCCAGTAACCAAATGCTAGTAGTCAGCGGTCTGTTAACAAACCGCAGGCGTGGTTTTCACTGGCTATTCACTCCATCCTGGTCAGCTCTTCATTTCCTGGTGCTATTAACCCAGAGTTCTGAAATCATTGGTATCTCCACTCCAGAATGTTCCATTTATTCACTGCGAATCTGGAATTCATCTGAATCTTCTCTCCGATATAGCACAGTGGGTAGTGCGTTCGCCTTACAAGCGGCCAAAATGGCCGACCCGAGTTCGATTCCTCCGCCCCTGTCGGAGAGCCCGGCAAGCTACCGAGAGTATTGGATATGCCAGACACAGTAACAACAAAGTCTCCAATGGAGACGTTACTGGGCCCGCTCTAGCAAATCGACGATCAACGGGAGGGCCTTTACCTTTACCTTTACCTTCTCTCCAGCAAGGCATTCATTACACCACTGGTGAATGTCAAAGTAACACTATCTTGTTTTTCAGCGGTCAGTTCACACTCGCAGGGGTGATGTTCAACTGACTATCCATTCAACCCTGGTCAGCTATTCATTTTTCTGTCCACACAACCCAGACTTCAGAAATCATTGGAATCTCCACTACAGAATGTTCCATTCATTCACTGCCAATCTGGAGTTCTTCGAATCTCCACTCCAGGCAGGCTTTCGTTACACCACTGGTGAATATCCAAGTAACACAATTGTTTTTCACCTGCCTGTGCTGTTCACTGGCTATCCACTTCACCCTGCTCATTTATTCATTTTCCTGCCCACGCAACCCAGATATCAGAAATTATTGGTATCTCCACTAAGAATGTTCCATTTATTCACTGCCAATTTGGAGTTCATCGAATCTCCACTATAGGCAGGCTTATGCTACACCACTGGTGAATAACCTAGTAACCCATGCTGGTTTTCAGCGTCCTGTTCACATTCGCAGGAGTGCTGTTCAATTGGCTACACACTCCACCCAGGTCAGCTCTTCATTTTCCTGTCCGCACAACCCAGGCTTCAGAAATCATTGGAATCTCCACTACAGAATGTTCCATTCATTCACTGCCAGTCTGAACTTCATCGAATCTCCACTCCAGGCAGGCTTTCTGTTGGAGTACAAGGAGCTTAGGTCTATCAGGTTGCACCCATCACAGTGCTCCTGAGTCATTCCTATTACTTTGTTTGTCTGTAAACACTTCTATGCTCTCTTCCACAAACAATTTGTAAGGTCTCTTCTTATACACTAAAGCTGTACTATAAGTTTATATTGCCTTTCTCCTCTCCTGATATCTTTTGAGCAGTTTATTTTAATGCAATGACCTTTTGTATAGATACAGGAAGACAATTAATTAATATGCTTTGTAACTTAGGAATTGATTGGCTTAGAATATTATTCTCTCCTGGGAATCTGCCTTCTCAACTTAAGCCTCAGTTGCCCTCACTTCCTAGCACCACAAGGGCAGGATCCCGACGTGGGACTGGATGGAACCAGGGCAAGCCGGTAAGTTATGTGCTATCCTGGAATCACGATGGGCCTGGCCAAGGTGCCACGATTTTTGTCTATAAGTTAAGAGTTTGATCATAGGCAAATGCTGTCATGATCCAAAAGTAACAATGAGATTTGGACTCTGCTGCTAGGAATAGGAAAGCTACCTGGCCTGAGCACTGGAGTCTGAGATTGAGATGGCCCTGGGAGAGCAATTCTATAAGCTCAAGGTATTTCTTACTGTGTCCATCCGAAATGATTAATATTATGTATGCTTACATTTTGGTTGGACAAGGAGAGGTGAAACACTTCCTAGATGCAGTTTTCCTGTGTGTCCTGACTAGCTTGGATGAGACTAAACTTTCTCCCCTTCAAACTGCCCTCAGGAAATGAATTCAGTATATTGAGGCAGTTTCTCTTATCTCCCAGGAACCTAGCTGGCCTTAGGTATGCAGATCCCAGGTGCTAAGCCAGGCCTGATCTTTGGGATGTAGATGCCTGGCTCCAAGCTGGTGAATTTTGTAGATGTAGATTCCAAGCTCTACCAGACTTGTCTTTGTTGTGCTAATCCAAGTGCTTGTAGTTTGTAAAAGAATTACTGGTCTGCAGATGTAAAGAAACAATGTATGTTGTGCCTCAATGCTCTTTCTGTAACTCCTTTTGATGACATCACTATATTGCGCCCTTTAGAGGTACTATGATCTATATAAGGGAGATTTTAGGGCTCTCTAGGGGACACATGAATCAGAGAACCTGGGAAGATGGGACTGAGCACAGAAGCTGAGAGAACAAAGGTGCACGTGCTTGAGAGATCCTGGGGCCTTCATGACATACATCTCTTCCGTGTAATAAACTGCTGCTAAGACAAACCAGCTTGGCCCCCGTTTCCTTTCTTGACCTGACAATCACCATCGACCTCCCTGGAGTGGGGAAACGGCCTGAACGCCGGCCTTTTAAATTTTTTGTGTATTTACAAACTTTCATTCAAACACTGGTAAATGTCCAAGTAACCCAATGCTGGATTTCAGAGGCCTGTTCACACTCGCAAGCGTGCTGTTCAACTGGCTATCCGTACCAACCTGGTCAGCTCTTCCTTTTCCTGTCCACACAACCAAGACTTCAGAAATTATTGGAATCTCCACTACAGAATGTTCCATTCATTCACTGCCAATCTGGAGTTCTTCGAATCTCCAGTGCAGGCAAGCTTTCGTTACAACACTGGTGAATGTCCAAGTCACCCAATGATGATTTTCAGTCGTCTGTGCTGTTCACTGGCTATGCACTCCACCCACGTCAGTTCTTCATTTTCCTGTCCAAACAACCCAAGCATGAAAAATCATTAGAATCACCACTACAGAATGCTCCGTTCATTCACTGCGAGTCTAGAATACATCTGAATCTCCGGTTATTCACTGAGAGTCGGGAATACACCTGAATCTCCACTCTACGCAGGCATTCGTTACAGCACTGGTGAGTCTACCCAGATACTTGAAGTCATCTGAATCTGCACTCTAAAAGCGTCCAGGAGTTCCTATTCATCTGCCTATCCACACTGCCATTCTGGAGCAAAAGCACAACAGTAGTACCTGTGCATCACGCAGCAGACTGGCAGAGCCGTGTTCTATACCTCGCCCTCTCAGAGAGCCCGGGAAATTACCGAGAGTATCAGGTCCTCCTGGCAAAGCATGGCAAGCACCCGTGAAATACTCCATATGCCAAAATTACAGTCACCACAAGTCTCCAAATGAAGACGCTACTGAACCGCACCAGCAAATCAATGAAGTCCAGGAGGACTGGGAGAATGACAGCGATTTACACTGCTGAGAAGTGAATTCATCTCAATATCCAATGTATTAGGCCTGCATTTCTTCTTGTTCTCCACGAAATCGAGTAGAATTAGAAATCTGCCAAGTAAGCATTTGCTGTCAACTCTCACCAGGCTTGCTTTTCAGCTCCCTATCCAATCAAATATAGTATTCTGTTCATTAATCCTGCAACACTACCGAGCTAACTGAGTTCATCTGAATGTCAACACCTACATATCTGGTTTTCATCTGCCTGTGCACTCAATCAAGCCAAAGTTTTCATCATCCCGTCCACTCTAACGAAGCCTGGTGTGCATCGACTTCTGAATCAATTGAAACCATATGCTACTCTCCTTGTCAACGCCACCCAGTGGTGTTGATGATCGTATGCCTCTAAAACTCATCAGCGTTGGGATTCTTCTTCATGTCCCAGAAACCAAATGCTAGTGGTCAGCGGCCTGTTGACATACTGCAGACGTGGTGTTCACTCCACCCTGGTCAGCTCTTCATGTCCTGGTGCCCATAACCAGAGTTCTGAACTCATTGGTATCTCCACTACAGAATGTTCCATTCATTCACTGCGAATCTGAAATTCACCCGAGTCTCGACTCCAGGCAGGCTTTCTTTACATCACTGGTGAATATCCAATTACCCAATGCTGTTTTCAGTGGCCGGTTCACACTCCCAGATGTGCTGTTCAACTGGCTATCCACTCAACCTGGTCAGCTCTTCATTTTCCTGTCCACACAACCTAGACTTCAGAAACCATTAGAAACTCCACTACAGAATGTTCCATTCATTCACTGCCAATCTGGAACTCATCGAATCTCCACTCCAGGCAGGCTTTTGTTACACCACCGGTGAATATCCAAGTAAGCCAATGCTGGTTTTTAACGGCCTGTTCACACTCGCAGGCGTGATCTTCAGTGGCTATCAAGTCCACCCTGGTCAGCTCTTCATTTCCTGGTGCCAATAACCCAGAGTTCTGAAATAATTGGTATCTCCAATACAGAATGTTCCACTCATTCACTGTCAATCTGGAATTCCTCGAATCTCCCCTCCAGGCAGGATTTCTTTACACCACTGGAGGATATAAAAGTAACCCAATGATGGTTTTCAGCGGCCTTTTCACACTCACAGGTGTGATGTTCCACTGGCATTCCACTCCAACCAGGTCAGCTCTCCATTTTCCTTTCCACACAACCCAAAAGTAGGAAACCATTGGAATCTCCACTACAGAATGTTGCATTCATTCACTGCCAATCTGGAGTTCTTCGAATCTCCACTTCAGGCAGGCTGTCGTTACACCACTGGTGAATATCCAAGTCACCCAATGATGGTTTTCAGCGGCATGTTCTTATCACTGGCTATCCACTTCACCCTGGTGAGCTCTTCATTTTCCTGTCCACAGAACCGAGACATCAGAAATCATTGGAATTCCCACTTCAGTATGTTCCGGTTATTCACTGAGAGTCAGGAATACACCTGAATCTCCACTCTACTCAGGCATTCGTTACAGACCTGGTATGTCTACCCAGAAACTTGAAATCATCTGAATCTGCACTCTAAAATCCTCCATAGACTGCTTTTCATCTTCCTATCCACACTGCCTTTCTGGCGCGAAAGCACAGCAGTAGGACATGTGCGTCACACAGCCAGGCTGGCCGAGCCACGTTCAATTCCTCGCCCACTCAGAGAGCCCGGGGAGGCTAACGAGCGTATCTGGCCCTCGCGGCAAAGCCTGGAAATCCACCCGTGAAATATTCCATATGGCAAAATTACAGTCAACACAAAACTCCAAGAGAAGACGCTACTGAACCGCGCCAGCGAATCAATGATGTCCGGGAGGACTGGGAGAGTGAAAGCGATCCACACTGCTGAGTAGTGAATTCATCTCAATATACAATGTATTAGACCTGCGTTTCTTCTCGTTCTCCATGAAACCGAGTCGAATTAGAAATCTGGCAATTGAGCATTTGCTTTCAACTCTCCCCAGGCCAGCTCTTCAGCTCCCTATCCAGTCGAATATAGTAATCTGTTCTTGAACCCTGCCACATTACCAAGCGACCTGAGTTCAACTAAATATCAACACTTACATATCTGGTTTTCATCTCCCTGTGCACTCAATCAAGCCGAAGTTTTAAGCATCCTGTCAACTTTACCCAGGCCTATTGTGCATCGACTTCTGAATCATTCGAAAACATATGGTACTCTCCCGGTGAACGCCACCCAGTGGTGGTGATGATCATGTGCCTCTAAAACTCCTCAGGGTTGGAATTCTTCTGCATGTCCCAGTAACCGAAGGCTAGTGGTCAGCGGCCTGTTCACATACTGCAGGCATGGTGTTCACTGGCTATCCACTCCACAGTGGTCAGCTCTTTCATTTGCTGTTCACACAACCTAGAGTACAGAAATAATTGGAATCTCCACCTAATAATGTACCATTCATTCACTGGAATCTGGAGATTATTGAATTTCCACTCAAGTCAGGCTTTGGTTACACCACTGGTGAATGTCCAAGTAACCCAATGCTGGTTTTCAGCCTCCTGTTCACACTCGCAGACGTGTTGCTCAACTGGCTATTCACTGAACCCTGGTCAGATTTTCATTTTCCTGTCCACAGAATCAAGATTTCAGAAATCATTGGAATCTCCATTACTGAATGTTCCATTCATTCACTGCCAATCTGGAGATCATCGAATCTCCACTACAGGCAGGCTTTCGTTACACCACTGCTGAATGTCCAAGTAACCCAACGTTGGTTTTGAGTATCCTGTCACAGTTGCAGGCATGCTGTTCAACTGGTTATCAGCTCCACAGTGGTCAGCTCTTTCATTTCCTGTCCACACAACCCAGACTACAGAAATCATTGGAATCTCCACTAGAGAATGTACCATTCGTTCATTGGAATCTGGAGATTATCGAATCTCCAATCAAGTCAGGCTTTCGTTACACCACTGCTGAATGTCCAAGTAACCCAATGCTGCTTTTCAGAGGCCTGTTCAAACTCCCAGGACGGCTGTTCAACTGTCTATCCACTCTAAACTGGTCTGGACTTCATTTTCCATTCCACACAACCCAGATTTCAGAAATTATTGGAATCTCCACTACAGAATTTTCCATTCATTCACTGCCATTCTGGAATTCAGCGAATCTCCACTCCAGGCAGGCTTTGGTTACACCACTAGTGAATATCCAAGTAAACCAATGCTGGTGTTCAGGGTCATGTTCAAACTCCTAGAAGTGCTGTTCAACTGGCTATCCATTCCACCGTGGTCAGCTCTTTCTTTTCTTGTCCACACAACCCAGACTTCAGAAATCTTTGAAATCTCCACTAGAGAATGTTCCATTCATTCACTGCCTATCTGGAGTTGATCGATACTCCACTCCAGGCAGGATTTCGTTACAACACTGGTGAATATCTAAGTAACTCAATGTTGGTTTTCATCGTCCTGTTCACATTCAGAGGCATGCTTTTCAACTGGCTATCCACTCAACTCTGGTCAGCTCTTCATTTTACTGTCCACATAACCCAGACTTCAGAAACCATTAGAATCTCCACTATAGAATGCTCCATTCATTCACTTCCAATCTGGAATTCATCGAATCTCAACTCCAGTCAGGCTTTTGTTACACCACTGGTGAATATCCAATTAACCCAATGCTGGTTTTCAGCAGCCTGTTCATAGTCGCTGGCATGCTGTTCAAATGGCTATGCACTGAACCCTGGTCAGCTATTCATTTTCATGTCCACACAACCCAGACTACAGAAATCATTGGAATTTTCACTACAGAAGGTTCCTTTCGTTCTCTGCCAATCTGGAATTCATCGAATATCCACTCCAGGCAGGATTTCTTTACACCACTGGTGAATATCCAAGTAACCCAATGCTGGTTTTCAGCAGCCTGTTCGTAGTCGCAGGCGTGCTGTTCAACTAGCTCTCCATTCCAACCGGCTCAGCTCTTCATTTTCCTGTCCACACAACGTAGAATTCAGAAACCTTTGGAATCTCCACTAAAGAATGTTCCATTCAGTTACTGCCAATCTAGAATTCATGGAATCTTCACTCGCGGCTCGCTTTCGTTACACCATTGGTGAATGTCCAAGTAAACCAATGCTGGTTTTCAGCGTCCTGTGCACACTCGCAGGCGTGCTGTTCAACTGGCTATCCACTCCACCCTGGTCAGCTCTTCCTTTAACTGTACACACAACCCAGACTTCAGAAATCTTTGGACTCTCCACTACAGAACGTTCAATTTATTCACTACCTATCTGGAGTTCTTTGAATTTCCACTCCAGGCAGGCTTTCGCTACACCACTGGTCTATATCCAAGTCACCCAATGCTGACTTTCAGTGTCCTGTTACAGTCGCAGGCGTGCTGTTCAACTGGCTATCCATTCCAAAGTGGTCAACTCTTTCATTTCTCTCCACACAACCCGGACTTCAGAAATCATTGGAATCTCCACAACAAAATGTACCGTTAATTCACCGGAATCTGGAGATCATCGAATCTCCACTCAAGGCAGGCTATCGTTACACCACTACTGAATATCCAAGTAACCCAATGCTGCTATTCAGAACACTGCTGAAACTCGCATGTCTGCTGTTCAACTGTCGATCCACTCTAAACTGGTGTGCACTTCATTTTCCTGTCCACACAACCCAGATTTCAGAAGCAATTGGAATCTCCACTACAGAATTTTCCATTCATACACTGCCAATCTGGAATTCATCGAATCTCCACTCCAGGCAGGTTTTCGTTACACCACTAGTGAATATCCAAGTAACCCAAAGCTAGTTTTGAGCGTCCTGTCACAGTCGTAGGCGTGCTGTTCAACTGGCTATCCAGTCCACAGTGGTTAGCTCTTTCATTTGCTGTTCACGCAACCCAGAGTACAGAAATAATTGGAATCTCCACTACTGAATGTACCATTCATTTAATGGAATCAGGAGATTATCAAATTTCCACTCAAGGCAGGCTTTCGTTACGCCACTGGTGAATGTCCAAGTAACCCAATGCTGGTTTTTAGCGTCCTGTTCACATTCGCAGGCGTGCTGTTCAAGTGGCTAACCACTGAATCCTGGTCAGCTTTTCATTTTCCTGTCCACAGAACCAAGATTTCAGAAATCATTGGAATCTCCACTACTGAATGTTCCATTCAGTCACTGCCAATCTGGAGATCATCCAATCCCCACTACAGGCAGGCTTTCGTTACACCACTGCTGAATGTCCAAGTAACCCAAGGTTGGTTTTGAGCATCCTGTCACAGTCGCAGGTATGCTGTTCAACTGGATATCTGTTCCACAGTGGTCAGCTCTTTCATTTCCTGTCCACAAAACCCAGACTACAGAAATCATTGGAATCTCCACTAGAGAATGTACATTCATTCACTGGAATCTGGAGATTATCGAATGTCCAGTCAAGGGAGGGTTTCGTTACACCACTGCTGAATGTCCAAGTAACCCAATGCTGGTATTCAGAGGCCTGTTTAAACTCGCAGGACTGCTGTTCAACTGTCTATCCACTCTCAACTGGTCTGGACCTCATTTTCCTTTCCACACAACCCAGATTTCAGAAATTATTGGAATTTCCACTTAGAATGTTCCATTGATTCTCTGCCATTCTGAAATTCTTCGAATCTCCACTCCAGGCAGGCTTTGGTTTACACCACTAGTGAATATCCAAGTAAACCAATGCTGGTGTTCAGCGTCATGTTCACTCTCCTAGAAGTGCTGTTCAACTGGCTATCCATTCCACCGTGGTCAGCTCTTTCTTTTCCTGTCCACACAACCCAGACTTCAGAAATCTTTGGACTCTCCACTACAGAATATTCCATTCATTCACTGCCATTCTGTAGTTCATCGATTCTCCACTCCACGCAGGATTTCGTTACAACACTGGTTTATGTCCAAGTAACTCAATGTTGGTTTTCATCATCCTGTTCACATTCAGAGGCGTGCTTTTCAACTGGCTATCCACTCAACTCTGGTCAGCTCTTCATTTTACTGTCCACATAACCCAGACTTCAGAAACCATTAGAATCTCCACTACAGAATGTTCCATTCATTCACTTCCAATCTGGAATTCATCGAATCTCCACTCCAGTCAGGCTTTTGTTACACCGCTGGTGAATATCCATTTAACCCAATGCTGGTTTTCAGCAGCCTGTTCATAGTCGCAGGCGTGCTGTTCAACTAGCTCTCCATTCCAACCGGCTCAGCTCTTCATTTTCCTGTCCACACAACGTAGAATTCAGAAACCTTTGGAATCTCCAGTACAGAATGTTCCATTCAGTAACTGCCAATCTGGAATTCATGGAATCTCCACTCGAGGCTGGCTTTCGTTCCACCATTGGTGAATGTCCAAGTAACCCAAAGCTGGTTTTCAGTGTCCTGTTCATAGTCGCAGGCGTGCTGTTCAACTGGCTATCCTCTCCACCCTGGTCAGCTCTTCCTTTACCTGTACACACAACCCAAACATCAGAAATTATTGGTATCTCCACTACAGAATGTTCAATTCATTCATTGCCAAACTGGAATTCTTTGAATCTCCACTCCACGCAGGCTTTCGTTACACCACTGGTCAATGTCCAAGTCACCCAATGCTGATTTTCAGCGTCCTGTTACAGTCGCAGGCGTGTTGTTCAACTGGCTATCTACTCCAAAGTGGTCACCTCTTTTATTTCCTCTCCATACAACCCGGACTTCAGAAATCGTTGGAATCCACAACAGAACATACCATTAACTCACCAGAATCTGGAGATCACCGAATCTCCACTCCAGACAGTCTTTTGTTACACCATTTCTGAATGTCCAAGTAACCCAATGCTAGTTTTCAGAGGTCTGTTCAAACTTGCAAGCCTGCTGTTCAAAAGTCTATCCACTCTAAACTGGTACGCACTTCAGTTTTTCTATCCACACAACCCATATTTCAGAAATTATTGGAATCTCCACTACAGAATGTTCCATTCATTCACTGACAATCTGGAATTCATCGAATCTCCACTCCAGGCAGGCTTTCGTTACACCACTAGTGAATATCCAAGTAACCCAATGCTGGTGTTCATAGTCTTGTTCACACTCAGAGGTGTGCTTTTCAACTGGCTTTCCACTCAACCCTGGTCTGTTCTTCATTTTCCTGTCCACACAACCCAGACTACAGAAATCATTGGAATTTCCACTATAGAAGTTTCATTTCATTCTCTGTCAATCTGGAATTCTTCGAATATCCATTCTAGGTAGGATTTCTTTGCACCACTGGTGAATATCCAAGTAACCAAATGCTGGTTTTCAGCAGCCTGTTCATAGTCGCAGGCGTGCTGTACAACGTGCTATCCATTCCACTCTGGTCAGCTCTTCATTTTCCAGTCCACACAACGTAGAATTCAGAAACCTTTGGAATCTCCACTACAGAATGTTCCATTCAGTAACTGCCAATCTGGAATTCATGGAAACTCCACTCCCTGCTGGCTTTTGTTACACCATTTGTGAATGTCCAAGTAACCCAATGATGGTTTTCAGCGTGCTGTTCACACTCGCAGGCGTGCTGTTCAACTGGCTATCCTCTCCAACCTGGTCAGCTCTTCTTTTTCCTGTACACACAACCAAGACTTCAGAAATTATTGGTATCTCCACTACAGAATGTTCAATTTATTCACTGCCTATCTGGAGTTCTTTGAATCTCCACTCCAGGCAGGCTTTCGCTACACCACTGGTCAGTATCCAAGTCACCCAATGCTGATTTTCAGCGTCCTGTTACAGTCGCAGACGTGTTGTTCAACTAGCTATCTACTCCAAAGTGGTCACCTCTTTCATTTCCTCTCCATACATCCCGGACTTCAGAAATCATTGGAATCTCCACAACAGAATGTACCATTAATTCACCGGAATCTGGAGATCATCGAATCTCCACTTAAAGCAGGCTTTCGTTATACCACTGCTGAATATACATTGGAATATCCACTTTAAAATATTCCAATCATTGGCTTCGAATCTGGAATCCATCTGAATCTCCACTCCAGGCAGGCTTTCATTACAATACTGCTAAATGTCCAAGTAACCCAACGCTGGTTTTCAGAGGCCTTTTCACACTCACAAGCGTGCTCTTCAACTGGCTATCCACTGAACCCTGCTCAGCTCTTCATTTTCCTTTCCACACAACCCAGATTTCAGAAATCATTGGAATCTCTATTACAGCCTGTTTCATTCATTCACTGAAATCTGGAGATCATCGAATCTCCACTCCAGGCAGGCTTTAGTCACATCACTGCTGAATGTCGAAGCAATACAATGGTGGTTTTCAAAGTCCTGTTCACACTCACAGGTGTGCTGTTCAACGACTATCCACTGAACCCTGGTCAGCTCTTCATTTT
The DNA here is from genome assembly GCF_029834395.1 of Sorex fumeus. NCBI lineage: Eukaryota > Metazoa > Chordata > Mammalia > Eulipotyphla > Soricidae > Sorex > Sorex fumeus. Next base: position 1,261,123 of record NW_026606140.1, on the reverse strand, counting down.
CCTGCCCACACAAACCAGATTTCAGAAATAATTGGAATCTCCACTACAGAAATCATTGTAATCTCCATTATATTGACTGCGAATCTGGAATTCATCTCAATCTCCACTCCTGGCAGGCTTTCCTTACATTACTGTTGAATATCCCGGTAACACAATGCTGGTTTTCAGCGTCCTGTTCACATTCGCAGGCGTACTGTTCAACTGGCTCTCCACTGATCCCTGGTCTGCTCTTCCTTTTCCTGTTCACAAAACCTAGACTTCAGAAATAATTGGAATCTACAGTACAGAATGTTCAATCTGTCACTGCCAATCTGGAGTTCCCTGAAACTCCACTCCAGGCAGGCTATTGTTACACCACTGGTGAATGTCCAAGTAACCCAATGCTGGTTTTCAGCGTGCTGTTCACATTCGCAGGCATGCTGCTCAACGGCCTATCCACTCCATATTGGTCAGTTCTTTTGTTTCCTGTCCACACAAACCAGACTACAGAAATCATTGTAATCTCCATTACAGAATGTTCCATTCATTCACTGCCAATCTGGAGATCATCGAATCCCCACTCCAGGCAGGCTTTCATTACACCACTGCTGAATGTCCACATAACCCAGTGCTGGTTTTCAACGTCCTGTTCGTACTCGCAGGCGTGCTGATCAACTGGCTTTCCACTCAAACCTGGTCAGCTCTACATTTTCCTGTCCACACAATCCAGACTTCAGAAAAAATTGTAATCTCCACTACAGAATGTTCCATACATTCACGGCCAGTCTGGAGATCATCGAATCTCCACTCCAGGCAGGCTTTCGTTACACCACTGCTGAATGTCCAGGTAACCCAGTGCTGGTTTTCAGAGGACTTGTCACACTCGCAGACGTGCTGTTCAACTGGCTATCCACTCCATCCTGGTAAGCTCTTCATTTTCCTGTTCACACATCCCAGACTTCAGAAATCATTGGAATCCCCACTACAGAATGTTCCATTCATTCACTTCGAAATTGTAATTCTTCTGAATCTCCACTCCAGGCAGACTTTCGCTACACCACTGGTGAATGTCCAAGTAACCCATTGCTGGTTTTCAGCGTCCTGTTCACAGTCGCAGACGTGCTGTTCAACTGGCTATCCACTCCACAGTGTTCATGTCTTTCTTTTGCTACCCACACAAACTGGACTTCAGAAATCATTGGAATCTGCACTACAGAATGTTTCATTCATTCAATGCCAATCTGGAGATCATCAAATCTCCACTCCAGGCAGGCATTTGTTACCCCACTAATGAATGTCCAAGTAACCCTATGCTGGTTTTCAGAGCCTGTTCAAACTCGCAGGCCTGTTCTTCAACTAGCTATCCACTCAACCCTGGTCAGCCCTTCATTTTCCTATACACGTAACCTAGACTTCAGAATCCAGTAAAATCTTCACTACAAAATGTTTCATTCATTCACCGACAATCTAGAATTCATCGAATCTCCACTCCAGGCAGGGTTTCGTTACATCATTGGTGAATATCCAAATAACACAATGCTGGTTTTCAGCGGACTGTGCACACTCGTAGGCATGCTGTTCAACTGGCTATCCACTCAAACCTGGTCAGCTCTTCCTTTTCCTGTCCACACAACCCAGAATTCTGAAATCATTGGAATCTCCACTACAGAATGTACCATTCATTCACTGCGAATCTGGAATTAACTGAAACTCAACTCCATGTAGACTTTGTTACACCACTGGTGAATGTCCAAGTCACCCAGTGCAGGTTTTCAAAGTCCTATTCACACTCGCAGGAGTGCTGTTCAACTGGCTGTCCAGTGCCCAGTGGTCAGGTATTTATTTTTCTATCGACACAACACAGAATTCAAAAATCATTGGAATCTCCACTACAGAATGTTCCATTCATTCACTGCGAATCTGGAATTTATCTGAATCTCCACTACAGTTAGGCTTTCATTACACTTCTTGTGAATGTCTAAGTAACCCAATGCTGGTTTTCAGCGTCTTATTCACACTCGAAGGTGTGCTGTTCAATGGACTATCCATTCCACAGTGGTCCGCTCATTTATTTCCTGTCCGCAAAACGTAGAATTCAGAAATCGTTGGAATCTCCACTAGAGAATGTTCCATTAAGTAACTGCCAAACTGGATTTCATGGAATCTCCACACCGGACTGGTTTTCATTACACCACTGGTGAATAACCAAGTCACACAATGATGATTTTCAAGTGTGCCATTAACGCTCACAGGCGTGCTGTTCAACTGGCTATCCACTCCACCCTGGTCAGGTCTTCTTTTCCTGTCCAGACAACCCAGACTTCAGAAACCATTGGATTCTCCACTACAGAATGTTCCATTCATTCACTACAAATCTGGAATTCATCGAATCTCCACTCCAGGCAGGCTGTCATTACACCACTGGTGAATGTCCAAGTAACCCAATGCTGGTTTACAGAGGACTGTTCGCACTCGCAGTCATGCTGTTCTTCTGGATGTCCTCTCAACCATGGTCAGCTCTTCATTTTCCTGTCCACACAACCAGTCTTCTGAAATCATTGGAATCTCCAGTACAGAATGTTCCATAAATTCACTGCCAATCTGGAGATCATTGAATTTCCACTAGAGGTAAGCATTCATTAAACCACTGCTGAATGTCAAAGTAACCCAATGCTGGTTTTCAGAGGCCTGTAAAACTCGCAGTCCTGCTGTTCAAATGGCTATCCACTCTAACCTTGGTGAGCTGTTCATTTTCCTGTCCAAACATCCCAGAGTTCACAAATCACTGGAATCTCCACTGTAGGACGTTCCATTAATTCACTGCCAATCTGGAATTCATCAAATCTTTACTCCAGGCAGGCTTTAGTTACACCACTGGTGAATATCCAAGTAGCCCAATGCTGGTTTTCAGCGCCCTGCTCACACTCACAAGAGTGCTGTTTTACTGGCTATCCACTCCAACCTGGTCAGCTCTTAATTTTCCTATCCACACAACCCAGACTTCAGAAATCATTGGAATCTCCACTAAAGAATGTTCCATTCTTTCTCTCTAATCTGGAAATCATCTGAATATCCACTCCAGGCAGGCTTTCGTTACACCACTGTTGAATGTGCAAGTAACACAATGCTGGTTATCAGTGGCCTGTTCACACTTGCATGCGTGCTGTTCAACTGGCTATCCAAAACTACCTGGTCAGCTGTTAATTTTCCTTTCCTCACATCCCAGACTTCAGAAATCATTGGAATCTCCACTAAAGAATGTTCCAATCATTCACTACCACTCTGGAGTTCATCGAATTTCACTCCAGGCAGATTTTCTCTTGGAGTACATGGAGCTTAGGTCTATCAGGTTGCACCCATCACAGTGCTCCCAAGTCATTCCTATTACTTTGTTTGTCTGTAAACACTGCTATGCTGTGTTCCCCAACCAATTTGTAAGGTCTCATCCTTCTTAGACACTGAAGCTTTACTTTAAGTTAATATTGCCTTTCTCCTCTCCTGATGTCTTTTGAGCAGTTTACTTTAATGCAATGTCCTTTTCTATAGATACAGGAAGACAATTAATTAATATGCTTCGTAACTTAGGAATTGATTGGCTTAGACTATTATTCACTCCTGGGCATCTGCCTTCTAAACTTAAGCCTCAGTTGCCCCCCTTCCTAGCACCCAAGGGCAGGGTCCCGGCGTGGGACTGGATGGAACCAGGGCAAGCCGGTAAGTTATGTGCTACCCTGGCATCGCTATGGGCCTGGCCAAGGTGCCACGATACTTAACTATCAGTTAAGAGTTTGATCATAGTCAAATGCTGTCATGATCCAAAATTAACGATGAGACAAGGACACTGCTGCTAGGAATTGGAAAGCTACCTGGCCTGAGCACTGGAGTCTGAGATTGAGATGGCCCTGGGAGAGCAATTTTATAAGCTCAAGATATTTCTTACTGTGTCCATACAAAATGTATGCTTATATGTTGGTTTGACAAGGAGAGGTGAAACAACTCCTAGAAGAAGTTTTCCTTTGTGTCCTGACTAGCTTGGATGAGACTGAACTTTTTCCCCTTCAAACTGCCTTCAGTAAATGATTTCAGTATATTGAGGCAGTTTCTCTTATCACATAGGAAACTAGCTGGCCTTAGGTATGGAGGTCCCAGGTGCTAAGCCAGGCCCGATCTTTGGGATGTAGATTCCTGGCTCCAAGCTGGTTGATTTTGGAGATGTAGATTCCAAGCTCTACCAGACTTGTCTTTGTTGTGCTAATCCAAGTGCTTGTATTTTGTAAAAGGATTACTGGCCTGCGGATGTAAAGAAACAATATATGTTGTGCCTCAATGTTCTTTCTGTAACTCCTTTTGATGACATCACTATATTGCTCCCTTTAGAGGTACTATGTTCTATATAAGGGAGATTTCAGGGCTCAGAGAACCTGGGAAGATAGGACTGAGGACAGAAACTGAGAGAACAAAGGTTCACGTGCTTGAGAGATCCTGGGGACTTCATGACATATATCTCTTCCACATAATAAACTGCTGCTAAGACCAACCAGCTTGGCCCCTGTTTCCTTCCTTGACCTGACAATCACCATCGACCTCCCTGGACTGGGGAAACGGCCAGAACGACGGCCATTTTTTTACACACAAAACCACTGGCAAATGTTAAACCAATGGTAAATGTCCAAGTAACCCAATGCTGGTTTTCAGCAGCCTGGTCACACTCGAAGGCTTGTTGTTAAACTGGCTATCCACACCAACATGGTCAGCTCTTCCTTTTCCTGTCCACAAAACCCAGACTTCAGAAATTATTGGAATCTCCACTACAAAATGGTCCATTCATTCACTGCCAATCTGGATTTCTTCGAATATCCACTCCAGGAAGGCTTTTGGTACAACACTGGTGAACAACCAAGTCACCCAATGATGGTTTTCAACTGCCTGTGCTGTTCACTGGCTATCCACTCCACCCTGGTCAGTACTTCATTTTCCTGTCTACACAACCCTGACATCAAAAATCATTAGAATATCCACTACAGAATGTTTCGGTCATTCACTGCGAGTCTGGAATACATCTGAATCTCCACTCTATGCAGGCAGTCGTACAGCACTGGTGAGTCTATTCAGAAACATGAAATCATCTGAATCTGCACACTATAACCATCCATAAGCTGCTTTTCATCTGCATATCCACACTGCCATTCTGAAGCGAAAGCACAGCAGTAGGACGTGTGTGTCCCGCAGCCAGACTGGCCGAGCCGGGTTCAATTTCTCGCCCTCTCAGCGTGCCCGGGAAGATACCGAGAGTATCTGGCCCTCGTGGCAAAGCCTGGCAACACACCCGTGAAATATTTCACATGCCAAAATTACAGTCACCACAAGTCTCCTAACGAAAACGCTACTGAACCAGGCCAGCAAATCAATGGAGTCCAGGAGGACTGGGAGAGTGACAGTGATCCACACTGCTGAGTAGTGAATTCATCTCAATATCCAATGTATTAGGCCTGCGTTTTTTCTCGTTCTCCACAAAATCGAGTCGAATTAGAAATCTGCCAAGTAAGCATTTGCTGTCAACTCTCACCAGGCCTGCTTTTCAGCTCCCTATCCAATCAAATATAGTATTCTGTTCATTAACCCTGCCACACTACTGAGCAAACTGAGTTCATCTAAATATCAACACCTACATACCTGGTTTTCATCTGCCTATGCTCTCAATCAAGCCGAAGTTTTCATCATCCCGTCCACTCTAACCAGGCCTGGTGTGCATCGACTACTGAATCAATCGAAACCATATGGTATTCTCCCGGTCAACGGCACTCAGTTGTAGTGATGATCGTATGCCTCTAAAACTCGACAGAGTTGTGATTCTTCTGCATGTCCCAGTAACACAATGCTAGTGGTCAGCGGTCTGTTCACATATTGCAGTCGTGGTGTTCACTAGCTATCCACTCCACCCTGGTCAGCTCTTCATGTCCTGGTGCCCATAACCCGGAGTTCTGAACTCATTGGTATCTCCAGTACAGAATGTTCCATTTATTCACTGCAAATCTGAAAATCATCAGAGTCTCCAATCCAGGCAGACTTTCATTACACCACTGTTGAATGTCCAAGTAACTGCATGCTAGATTGAGCAGCCAGTTCACACTCACAGGCGTGCTTTTCAACTCACAATCCACTCGACCATGGTTAGCTATTCATTTTCCTGTCCACACAACCTACACTTCAGAAACCATTAGAATCTCCACTACAGAATGTTCCACTCATTCACTGCCAATCTGGAATTCATCGAATCACGACTTTAGGCAGGCTTTTGTTACATCAATGGTGAATATTAAAGTAACCGGATATGGTTTTCAGTGTCCTGTTCACACTCGCAGGCATGCTCTTCACTGACTATTCAGTCGACCCTGGTCAGCTATTCATTTTCATGTCCACAAAACCTAGACTTCAGAAACCATTGGAATCTCCACTACAGGATGTTCCATTCATTCACTGATAGTATGGAATTTGTCAAATCTCCCCACCAGGTAGGCTTTCGTTACGCCACTGGTGAATATGAAAGTAACCCAATGCTGGTTTTCAGTGGCCTGTTCACACTGGCAGGCGTGCTGTTTAACTGGCAATCCACTCCAACCTGGTCAGCTCTCCATTTTCCTGTCCACACAATGCAAACTTCAGAAACCAATGTAATCTCCACTACAGAATGTTCCATTCATTCACTTCCAATCTGGAATTCATCGAATCTCCACTCCAGGCAAGCTTTTGCTACACCACTGGTGATGTCCAAAGAACACAATGCTGGTTCACATTCGCAGGCGTCCTGTTCAACTGGTGACAAAATCCACCCTGGACAGCTCTTCATTTTCCTGTCCACATAACCCAGACTTCAGAAATCAGAGGAATCTCCACTACAGAATGATCCATTAACTGACTGCCAATTTGGAGTTCATCGAATCTCCACTCCAGGCAGGCTTTCGTTACGGCACTGGTGAATGTCCAAGTAACACAATGCTGATTTTCAGCGGCCTGTTCACACTCGCAGGCATGCTGTTCAACTGGTTATCCACTCCACTCTGGTCAGAACTTCCTTTTCCGGTCCACAAAACCCAGACTTCAGCAATCATTGGAATCTCCATTGCAGAATATTCCATTCATTCACTGCCAATCTGGAGTTCATCGAATCTCCAAACAAGGCAGGCTTTCGCAACACCAATATTGAATGTCCAAGTAACACAATGCTGGTTTTGAACGGTCTTGTTCACACTCCAAGGCTTGTTGTTCAACTGGCTATCCATTCAAATCGGGTCAGCATTTCATATTCCTGTCCACACAACCCAGAATTAAGAAATCATTGGAATCTCCACTGTAGAATGTTCCATTCATTCAGTGCTAATCTGCATCATCTGAATCTCCACTCCAGGCAGGCTTTGGTAATACCACTGGTGAATATCCAAGTAACAAAATGCTGATTTTCAGCGTGCTGTTCACATTTGCACGCGTGCTGTTTAACTTGCTGTCCACTTCACCGTCGTCATCTCTTCATTTTCCTGTCCACACAATCCAGACTTCAGAAATCATTGGAATCTCCACGAAAGAATGTTCCATTCATTCACTGCGAATCTGGAATTCATCTGAATCTCCACTCCAGGCAGGCATTCGTTACACCGCTGGTGAATGTCCAAGTAACACAATGCTGGTTTTCAGCGTCCTCTTCACACTTTCAGGCGTGCTGTACATCTGGCTATCCACGCAAGCGTGTTAAGCACATTATTTTCCTGTCCACACAACGTAGACTTCCGAAAACATTGGAATCTCCACTACATAATGTTCCATATATTCCATTTATGGAATATATATATGTTCCATATATTCACGTCCAATTTCATCGAATCTCCACTCCAGGCAGGTTTTCATTAGACCACTGGTGAATGTCCAAGGAACACAATGCTGGTTTTCAGCGTCCTGTTAACACTCACTGTCGTGCTGTTCAACTTGCGATCCACTCCACCCTGGTCAGATATTCATTTTTCTGTCCACACAACGTAGATTTCAGAAACCATTGGAATCTCCACTACAGAATGTTCCATTCATTAATTTCCAATCTGGAATTCATCGAATCTCCACTCCAGGCAGGCTAATATTACAACACTAGTGAATGTACAAGTAACCCAATGCTGGTGTTCAGCTTCCTGTTCACACTCGCAGGCGTGCTATTCAACTGGCTATCACTCCAGAGGGGTCAGCACATTCTTTTCCTGTCCACACAACCCAGACTTCAAAAATCACTGGAATCTCCACTACAGAATTTTCCATTCATTCACTGCTGGAGTTCATCGAATCTCCACTCCAGGCTGGCTTTCATTACACCACTCGTGAATGTCCAAGTAACCCAATGATGGATTCAGCAGTCTGTGCTGATAACTGGCTATCCACTCCCCCCTGTTCAGCTCTTCATTTTCCATACCACAGATCCCAGACTCCAGGAATCATTGCAATCTCCACTAGAGAATGTTATGGCCAAACTACCGAGCCACCCCAGTTCATCTAAATATCACCACCTACATATCTGGTTTTCATCTGCCTGTGTACTCAATCAAGCCTAAGTTTTCATCATCCCGTCCACTCTAACCAGGCCTGGTGTGCATCGATTTCTGATTCAATCGAAACCATATGGTATTCTCCGGTCAATGCCACGCAGTGGTGGTGATGATTATGCCTCTAAAACACGTCAGGGCTGGGAGTCTTCTTCATGTCCCAGTAATGCAATGCTAGTGATCAGCGGCCTGTTCACATACCGCAGGTGTGGTGTTCACTGGCTATCCACTCCACCCTCGTCAGCTCTTCAATAACCCAGAGTTCTGAAATCATTGGAATCTCTACTACAGAATGTTCCATTCATTCACTTCGAATCTGGAATTCATCTGAATCTCCACTCCAGGCATGCTTTCGTTACACCACTGGTGAATATCCAAGTAACCAAGTGCTGGTTTTGAGCATCCTTTTCACACTCGCAGGCGTGATTTTCAAATGGCTATCCATTCCAAACTGGTCAGCTCTTCATTTTCCTGTCCACACAAACTTGACTTCAGCAGCCATTGGAATCTCCACTACAGAATGTTCCATCATTCACTGCCAATCTGGAATTCATCGAATCTCCATTTTAGGCAGGCTTTTGTTTCACCACTGGTGAATATTCAATTAACCGTATGCTGGTTTTGATTGTCCTGCTCACACTGGCAGTCCTGTTGTTCAACTGGTATCCACTCCAACCTTGTCAGTTCTTCATTTTCCTGTCCTCACAACCCAGACTTCAGAAATCATTGGAATTTCCACTACAGAATGTTCCATTCATTCACTACCATTCTGGATTTTATCTAAATCTACACTCCAGGCAGGCTTTCGTTACACCACTGGTGAATGTCCAAGTAACTCAATGATTGTTTTCAGCGGCCTGTGCTGATCACTGGCCGTCCACTTCACCCGGTGCAGCCCTTCATTTTCCTGTCCACAGAATCCAGACATCAGAAATCATTGGAATCTCCACTACAGTTTGTTCCGGTCATTCACTGCGAGTCTGGAATACATCTGAATCTACACTCTACGCAGGCATTCGTTACACATCTGGAGAGTCTACCCAGAAACTGGAAATGATCTGAATCTGCATTCTAAAATCATCCATGGGCTGCTTTTCAGCTTCCTATCTACACTGCCTTTCTGTCGCGAAAGCACAGCAGTTTGACGAGTGTGTCACTCGGCCAGCCTGGCCGAGCCGGGTTCAATTCTTCACCTGCTCAGAAAGCCAGGAAGCTACCGAGAGTTTCTGGCCCTCCTGGAAAAGCCTGGCAAGACACCCGGGAAATATTCCATATGCCAAAAGTACAGTCACCACAAGTCTCCAAACGAATACGCTACTGAACCGTGCAAGCAAATCAATGAAGTCCAGGAGGACTGGGAGAGTGACAGTGATCAACTCTGCTGAATTTATCTCAATATCCAACGTCTTAGGCCTGTGTTTCTTCTCATTCTCAATGAAATCTAGTCGAATTAGAAATCTGCCACCTGAGCATTTGCTGTGAACTCTCACCAGGCCTGTTTTCAGCTCCCTATCCAATCAAATATAGTATTCTGTTCATTAACCCTGCCACACTACCGAGCGACCTAAGTTCATCTAAATATCAACATGACATATCTGGTTTTCACCTGCCTGTGCACTCAATCAAGCCGAAGTTTTCATCATCCCGTCCACTCTAACCAGGTCTGGTGTGCATCGACTTCTGAATCAATTTGAAACCATATGGTACTCTCCCGGTCAACGCCACCGTGTGGTGGTGATGATTATATGACTCTAAATCTCGTCAAGGTTGGGATTCTTCTGCGTGTCACAGTAACCCAATGCTAGTGGTCAGCGGCCTGTTCACATACCGCAGGCGTGGTGCACACTGGCTATTCACTCCACACTGGTCAGCTCTTCATTTCATGGTGCCCATAACCCAGAATTCTGAAATCATTTGTATCTCTACTACAGAACGTTCTATTAATTCCCTGCGATTCTGGAATTCATCTGAATCTCCACTCTAGGCAGGCTTTCATTACACCACTGGTAAATGTCCAAGTAACCCAATGATAGTTTTCAGCGGCCTATTCACACTTGCAGGCGTGCAGTTCATTTGGCTATCCACACAACCCTGGTCAGCTCTTCATTTTCCTGTTCACACAACCCAGACTTCAGAAACCATTGGTGTCTCCACTACAAAATGTTCCATTCATTCACTGCCAATCTGGAATTCATAGAATTTCCACTCCAGGCAGGATTTCGTTACACCACTGGTGAATGTCCAAGTAACCCAATGCTTGTTTTCAGCTAGTCTCTTCAAACTCGCAGGCATGCTGTTCAACTGCTATCCTCTAAACCCTGGTCAGCTCTTCATTTTCCAGTCCGCACAACTCAGACTTCAGAAAACATTGGAATCTCCACTACAGAATGTTCCATTCATTGACTGGGAATCTGGAATTCATCTGAATCTCTACTCCAGGCAGGATTTCGTTACAACACTGGTGAATATCCAGGTAACCCAATGCTAATGGTCAGTGGCCTGATCACATACCGCAGGCGTGGTGTTCACTGGCTATCCATTCGATCCTGGTCAGCTCTTCATTTCCTGGTGCCCATAACCAAGAGCTCTGAAATCATTGTTATATTCACTATAAAATGATACATTCATTTAGGTCGAATCTGGAATTCATATGAATCTCCACTCCAGGCAGGCTTTGGTTACACCACTGGTATATATACAAGTAACCCAATGCTGGTTTTCAGCGGCCTGTTCACACTCGCAGGAGTGCTGTTCAACTGACTATCCACTCCACCCTGGTCACCTCTTCACTCTCCTTTCCACAATACCCTCACTTCAGAAATCATTGGAATCTCCACTACAGAATGTTCCATTCATTCACTGCGAATCTGGATCATCTGAATCTCCACTCCAGGCAGGCTTTCGTTATACCACTGGTGAATGTCAAAGTAACCCAATGCTGGTTTTCATCGTCCTTTTCATACTCGCAGGCGTGCTGTTCAATTGGCTATACACTGCACACTGGTCAGCCCTTTCTTTTCCTCTCCACACATACCAGGCTTCAGAAACCACGACAGAATGTTCCATTCATTCAATGCCAATCTGGAGTTCATCGAATCTCCTCTCCAGGCAGGCTTTCATTACACCACTGGTGAATGTTCAAGGAACCCAATGCTGGTTTTCAGCCTCCTGTTCACACTCGCAGTCGTGCTGTTCAACTGGCTATCCACTCCCCCCTACTCAGCTTTTCATTTTTCTGTCCAAACAACGTATACTTCAGAAGCCATTGGTATCTGCACTACAGAATGTTCCATTTATTCACTGCCAATCTGGAATTCATCGAATCTCCACTCAAGGCAGGCTTACATTACACCACTGTTGAATGTACAAGTAACCCAATGCTGGTGTTCAGCGTCCTGTTCACAATCACGGGTGCTGTTTTACTGGCTATCCACTCGACCCAGGTCAGCTCTTCATGTTCCTGTTCACACACCGCAGACTTCAGAAATCTTTGGAATCTCCGCTACAGAATGTTCCATTCATGTACTGCCAATATGGAATTCATTGAATCTCCACGCCAGGCAGGATTTCTTTACCCCACTGGTGAATATCCAAGTAACAGAATGCTGGTTTTCAGCGTCCTGTTCACACTCGCAGGCCTGCTGTTCAACTGGCTATTGAATCTAGAAGTGGTCAGCACTTTCTTTTCCTTTCCACACAACCCAGACTTCAGAAATCATTGGAACCTCCACTACTGAATGTTCCATTTATTCACTTCAAAACTTGAGATCATCGAATCTCCACACCAGGCATGCTTTCATTGCATCACAGCTGAATGTCCACGTAACCCAATGCTGGTATTCAGAGGCCTCTGCACACTCGCAGGCGTTCGGTTCAACTGGCTGTCCACTTAACCTGGTCAGATCTTAATTTTCCAGGCTTCTGCACTTCAGCATGTTCCATTCATTCACTGCCAATCTGGAATTCATCGAATCTCCCCTCCAGGCAGGCTATGGCTACACCAGTGGTGAATATCCAAGTAACCCAATGCTGGTTTTCAGCAGACTGTTCAAACTCGCAGGCCTGTGGTGCAACTCGCTGTCCACTCTAATCTAGACTGCTCTTCATTTTCCTGTCCACTCAAACCAGACTTCAGAAATCATTGGAATCTCCACTTCTGAATGTTCCACTCTTTCACTGCTAATCTGGAATTCATCTGAATCACCACTCCAGGCAAGCTTTCGTTACACCACTAGTGAATATCTATGTATCCCAATGCTGGTTTTTAGCGTCCTGTTCACACTCGCAGGTATGGTATTCAACTGGCTCTTCACTCCACAGTGGTCAGATCTTTCATTTCCTATCCACACAACCCAGACTTCAGAAATCACTGGAATCTCCAATACAGAATGATTCATTCATTCACTGCAAATCTGGAGATCATCGAATCTTCAATCCAGGCAGGCTTTCGTTACACCACTATTGCATGTCCAAGTAACCCAGTGCTGGTTTTCAGAGGCCTGTTCACACTCGCAGGCGTGGTGTTCAACTGGCTATCCACTCAAACCTGGTCACCTCTTCATTTTCCTGTCAACAAAACCTAGACTTCAGAAATCATTGGAATCTTCACTACAGAATGTTGACTTCATTCACTGCCAATCTGTAATTCATCGAATCTCCAATTCAGCCAGGATTTCATTACACCACTGGTGAATATCCAAGTAACACAATGCTGGTTTTCAGCAGACTTTTCACACTCGCAGGCGTGCTGTTCAACTGGCTAACCACTCCACCCTTATCAGCTCTTCATTTTCCTGTCCACACAAACCAGACTTCAGAAATCATTGGAATCTCCACTACAGAATGTTCCATTCATTCACTGCCAATATGGAGTTCTTCAAATCTCCACTCCTGGCAGGCTTTACACTACTGGTGAATACCCATGTAAGCCAATGATGATTTTCAGCCACTTTTGCTGTTTACTGGCTATCCACTCCACCCTGGTTCATTCTTCATTTTCCTCTCCACACAACCTAGACATCAGAAATCATTGGAATCTCCACTACAAAATGTTCCGGGCATTCGCTCTGAGTCTGGAATACATCTGAATCTCCCCTCTACACATGCATTCGTTATAGCACTGGTGAGGCTACCCAGAAACATGAAATCATCTAAATCTGCACTCTAAACGTATCCCTGGGCTGATTTTCATCTGCTATCCACACTGCCATTTTGGGCGATAGCACAGCAGTAGGACGTGTGCTTCACGCAGCCAGCCTGGCCGAGTCGGGTTTAATTCTTCGCCTCTCAGAAAGCCCATGAAGCTACCGAGAGTTTCTGGCCCTCGTATCAAAGCCTGGCAAGACACCCGTGAAATAGTTCATATGCAAAAATTACAGTCACCACTAGTCTCCAAATGAAGATGCTACTAAACCGTGCCAGCAAATCAATAGTGTCCGGGAGGACTGGGAGAGTGACAGCGATCCACACTGCAGAGTAGTGAATTCATCTCAATATTCATTGTATTATGCCAGCGTTTCTTCTCATTCTCCACAAAATCGATTCGAATTAGAAATCTGCCAATTAAGCATTTGCTGTCAACTCTCACCAGGCCTGCTTTTCATCTCCCTATCCAGTCAAATATAGTATTCTGTTCATTAACCCTGCCACAATACCGAGCAAACTGAGTTCATCTAAATGCGAACATTTTCATATATCGTTTTCATCTACCTGTGCACTCAATCAAGCAGAAGTTTTCATCATCGTCCACTCTAACCAGGCCTGGTTTGCATGGACATCTGAATGAATCGAAACCATATGGTTCTTTCCCGGTCAACGCCGCCCAGTTGTGGTGATGGTCGTATGCCTCTAAAAGTCGTCAGGGTTGGGATTCTTCTGCATATCCCAGTAACCTGATGCGAGTGGTCAGCGTCCTGTTCACATACTGCAGGTGTGGTGTTCACTGGCTATCCACTCCACCCTGGTCTGCACTTCGTTTCCTGGTGCCCATAATCCAGAGTTCTGAAATCATTGGTATCTCCGCTACAGAATGTTCCATTCATTCAGTGCGATTCTGAAATTCATCGGAATCTCCACTCCAGGCAAGCTTTCTTTACGCCACTGGTGAATGTCCAAATTACCCAATGCTGGTTTCCAGGGCTGGTTCACACTCGCAGGCGTGCTGCTGAACTGGCTATCCACTCATCCCTGGTCAGCTCTTCATTTTCCTGTCCACACCATCTGGACTTCAGAGACCATTAGAATCTCCACTACAAAATGTTCCATTCATTCACTGCCAATCTGAAATTCATCGAATCTCCACTCCAGGCAGGTTCTCGTTACAGCACTAGTGAATAACCTTGTAAACCAATGCTGGATTTTAGCGGCCTTTTCACACTCACAGGCGTGCTCTTCAACTGGCGACACAATCCAACCTGGAAAGATCTTAATTATCTTGTCCACACAACCCAGACTTCAGAAATATTAGGAATCTCCGCTACAGAATTTTCCATTCATTTATTGCCAATCTGGAGTTCATCGAATGTCCACTCCAAGAAGGCTTTCGTTACACCACTGGTGAATGTATAAGTAACATAAATCTAGTTTTCAGAAGCCTGTTCACACTCACAGGCATGCTGTTAAACTGGCTATCCACTCTGCACTGGTCAGCTCTTCCCTTTCCTGTGCACACAACCCAGTCTTCAGCAATCATTGGAATCTTCACTAAAGAATGTTCCATTCATTCACTGCCAATCTGGAGTTCTTCGAATCTCCAATACAGGCAGGCTTCCGTTACACCACTGGTGAATATCCAAGTAACCTAATGATGGTTTACAGCGGCCTGTACTGATCACTGGCTATCCACTCCGCCTTGGTCTCCTCTTCATTTTCCTGTCCACAGAACTCACACATCAGAAATCATTGGAATATCCACTAGAGAATGTTCCGGTCATTCACTGGGTGTCTGGAATACATCTGAATCTCCACTCCAGGCAGGCTTTCGCAAACCACTGGTGAATTTCCATGTAACCCAATGCTGGTTTTGAGCGTGCTGTTCACACTCGCAGACGTGCTGTTCAAATGGCTAACCACTCAACTCTAGTCACCACTTTATTTTCCTGTCCACAAAACCCAGACTTGAGAAATCATTGGAATCTCCACTACAGAATTTTCCATTCATTCACTGCGAATCTGGATCATCTGAATCTCCACTCCAGGCAGGCTTTCGTTACACCACTGGTGAATGTCCTAGTAACCCAATGCTGGACTTTAGCGTACTGTTCACACTCGCAGGCGTGTTGTATTCATCATCCCGTCCACTCAAACCAGGCCTGGTGTGCATCGACTTCTGAATCAATTGAAACCATAGGGTATTCTCCTGGTCAATGCCACCCAGTGGTGGTGATGATCATATGGTCTAAAACTGGTCAGGGTTGGCTTTCTTCTGCATGTCCCAGAAACCCAATGCTAGTGGTCAGCGCCCTGTTCCATGCCGCAGGCGTGGTGCACACTTGCTCTCTGCTCCACCCTGGTCAGCTCTTCATTTCCTGGTGCTCATAACCCAGAGTACTGAAGTCATTGAAATCTCCACTACAGAATGTTCCATTCGTTCAGTCCGAATCTGGAATTCATCTGAATATCCACTCCAGGCAGTCTTTTGTTACAGCAATGGTGAATATCCAAGTAACCCAATGCTGGTTTTCAGCGTCCTGTTCACACTCACAGATGTGCTGTTTAACTGGCTATCCACTACAACCTGCTCAGCTCTTCATTTTCCTGTCCACACAACCTTGACTTCAGAAACCATTGGAATCTCCACTACAGAATGTTCCATTCATTCACCCCGAATCTGGAATTCATCTGAATATCCACTCCAGGCAGGCTTTCGTTTCACCAATGGTGATTATTCAAGTAACCCTATGCTGGTTTTCAGCATCCTGTTCACACTCACACGCGTGCTGTTCAACTGCCTATCCACTCCAACCTGCTCAGCTCTTCATTTTCCTATCCACACAACCTTGACTTCAGAAAGCATTGGAATCTCCACTTCAGAATGTTCCATTCATTCACTGCCAATCTGGAAATCATCGAATCTCCCTTCCAGGCAGGCTTTGATTACACAATTGGTGAATATCCAAGTAACCCAATGCTCGTTTTCAGCAGCCTGTTCAAACTCACTTGCCTGCTGTTAAACTTGCTATCCACTCTAATCTGGTGTGCTCTTCATTTTCCAGTCCACACAAACCAGACTTCAGAAGTCATTGGAATCTCCACTTCTGAAGGTTCCATTCATGCACTGCGAATCTGTAATTCATCTGAATCTCCACTACAGGCAGGCTTTCGTTACACCACTACTGCATGTCCAAGTAACCCAATGCTGGTTTTCTGTGGCCTGTACTGATCACTGGCTATCCACTCCGCCCTGGTCACCTCTTCATGTTCCTGTACACAGAACTCAGACATCAGAAATCACTGGAATCTCCACTACAGAATGCTCCGGTCATTCACTGCGAGTCTGGAATACATCTGAATCTCCACTCCAGGCAGGCTTTCGCATCACCACTGGTGAATTTTCAAGTAACCCAATGCTGGTTTTGAGCATGCTGTTGAGACTCGCAGATGTGCTGTTCAACTAGCTAACCACTCAACTCTAGTCACCACTTCATTTTCCTTTCCACAAAACCCAGGCTTCAGAAATCATTGTTATCTCCGCTAGAGAATGTTCCATTCATTCACTGCGAAACTGGATCATCTGAATCTCCACTCCAGGCAGGCTTTCGTTACACCACTGTTGAATGTCCAAGTAACCCAATGCTGGATTTCAGTGTCCCGTTCACACTCGCAGGCATGTTGTTTTCATCATCCCGTCCACTCAAACCAGGCCTGGTGTGCATCGACTTCTGAATCAATTGAAACCATATGGTATTCTCCCAGTCAATGCCACCCAGTGGTGGTGATGATCGTATGGTCTAAAACTCGTCAGGATTTGGATTGTTCTGCACATCCCAGAAACCCAATGCTAGTGGTCAGCGCCCTGTTCCATGCCGCATGTGTGGTGTTCACTTGCTCTCCGCTCCACCCTGGTCAGCTTTTCATTTCCTGGTAATCATAACCCAGAGTACTGAAGTCATTGGAATCTCCACTACAGAATGTTCCATTCATTCACTCCGAATCTGGTATTCATCTGAATATCCACTCCAGGCAGGCTTTCGTTACAGCAATGGTGAATATGCAAGTAATCCAATGCTTGTTTTCAGCGTCCTGTTCACACTCACAGTGGCGCTGTCTAACTGTCTATCCACTCCAACCTTCTCAGCTCTTCATTTTACTGTCTAGACAACCTTGACTTCAGAAACCATTGGAATCTCCACTACAGAATGTTCCATTCATTAACTCTGAATCTGGAATTCATCTGAATATTCACTCCAGACAGACTTTCATTACACCAATGGTGAATATCCAAGTAACCCAATGCTGGTTTTCAGCATCCTGTGCACACTCACACGCGTGCTGTTCAACTGGCTATCCACTCCAACCTACTCAGCTCTTCATTTTCCTGTTTACACAACCTTCACTTCAGAAATCATTGGAATCTCAACTACAGAATGTTCCACTCTTTCACTGCCAATCTGGAGTTCTTCGAATCTCCACTATAGGCAGACTTCCGTTACACCACTGGTGAATATCCAAGTAACCTAATGATGGTTTACAGCGGCCTGTACTGATCACTGGCTATCCACTCCGCCTTGGTCTCTTCTTCATTTTCCTGTCCACAGAACTCACACATCAGAAATCACTGGAATATCTACTAGAGAATGTACTGGTCATTCACTGTGAGTCTGGAATACATCTGAATCTCCACTCAAGGCAGGCTTTCGCAACACCACTGGTGAATTTCCATGAAACCCAATGCTGGTTTTGAGCGTGCTGTTCACACTCGCAGACGTGCTGTTCAAATGGCTAACCACTCAACTCTGGTCACCACTTTATTTTCCGGTCCACAAAACCCAGACTTGAGAAATCATTGGAAACTCCACTACAGAATGTTCCATTCATTCACTGCAAATCTGGATCATCTGAATCTCCACTCCAGTCAGGCTTTCGTTACACTACTGTTGAATGTCCAAGTAACCCAATGCTGGATTTCAGCGTCCCGTTCACACTCGCAGGTGTAGTGTTTTCATCATCCCGTCCGCTCAAACCAGGCCTGGTGTGCATCGACTTCTGAATCAATTGAAACCATATGGTATTCTCCCAGTCAATGCCACCCAGTGGTGGTGATGATCGTATGGTCTAAAACTCGTCAGGGTTGGGATTGTTCTGCACATCCCAGAAACCCAATGCTAGTGGTCAGCGCCCTGTTCCATGCCGTACGCGTGGTGTTCACTTGCTCTCCGCTCCACCCTGGTCAGCTCTTCATTTCCTGGTGCTCATAACCCAGAGTACTGAAGTCATTGGAATCTCCACTACAGAATGTTCCATTCATTCACTCCGAATCTGGTATTCATCTGAATATCCACTCCAGGCAGGCTTTTGTTACAGCATTGGTGAATATGCAAGTAACCCAATGCTTGTTTTCAGCATCCTGTTCACACTCACAGGGGTGCTGTCTAACTGGCTATCCACTCCAACCTGCTCAGCTCTTCATTTTACTGTCTAGACAACCTTGACTTCAGAAACCATTGGAATCTCCACTACAGAATGTTCCATTCATTTACTCTGAATCTGGAATTCATCTGATTATTCACTCCAGACAGTCTTTCGTTACACCAATGGTGAATATCCAAGTAACCCAATGCTGGTTTTCAGCGTTCTGTTCACACTCACACGCGTGCTGTTCAACTGGCTATCCACTCCAACCTGCTCAGCTCTTCATTTTCCTGTTCACACAACCTTCACTTCAGAAATCATTGGAATCTCCACTACAGAATGTTCCATTCCAAGGAACACAATGCTGTTTTTCAGCGTCCTGATCCCACGTGCAGCCATGCTGTTGAACTGGCTATACACTCAACCGTGGTCAACTCTTCAGTTTCCTGTCCATAGAACCCAGACATCACAAACCTTTGGAATCTCCACCAAAGAATGTTCCGACCATTCACTGCGAGTCTGGAATACATCAGAATCTCCACTGTACGCAGGCATTCGTTACATCACTGGTGAGTCTACCCAGATACTTGAAATCATCTGAATCTGCACATTAAAATCATCCATGAGCTGCTTTTCATCATCCTATCCACACTGCCATTCTGGCGTGAAAGCACACAAGTAGGCCGTGTGTGTCACCCAACCAGACTGGCCTATCCAGGTTCAATTCCTCGCCGTCTCAGAGAGCCCGTGAATCTACCGAGAGTATCTGGCCCTCGTGGCAAAGCCTGGAAAGACACCCGTGAAATATTCCATATGCCAAAATTACAGTCACCACAAGTCTCCAAAAGAAGACACTACTGAACCGTGCCAGCATATCAATGATGTCCTGGAGGACTGGGAGAGTGAAACCGATCCACACTGCTGAGTAGTGAATTCATCTCAATATCCAATGTATTAGGCCTGCGTTTCTTCTCGTTCTCCACGAAATCGAGTCGAATTCGAAATCTACCAATTGAGCATTTGCTGTCAACTCTCCCCAGGCCTGCTGTTCAGCTCCCTATCCAGTCGAATATAGAATTCTATTCATTAACCCTGCCACACAACTGAGAGACCTGAGTTCATCTAAATATCAGCACCTATATATCTGGTTTTCATCTGCCTGTGCACTTAATCAAGCAAAGTTTTCATCTTCCCGTTCACTCTAACCAGGCCTGGTGTGCATCGACTACTGAATCAATCGAAAGCATATGGAACTCTCCTGGTCAACCGTATGGTACTCTCCCGGTTCTCACCACCCAGTGGTGAGAATGATCGTATGCCTCTAAACCTCGTCAGTGTTGCGATTCTTCTGCATGTCTCAGTAACCCAATTCTAGTGGTCAGTGGCCTGTTCACATACCGCAGGCATGGTGTTCACTGGCCATCCAGTCCACCCTGGTCAGCTCTTCATTTTCCTGTCCATACAACTTAGACTTCAGAAATCATTGGTATCGCCACTAAAGAATGTTCAATTCATTTACTGCGATTCTGGAATTCTTCTGAATCACCACTCCAGGCACGATTTCATTACACCACTGCTGAATTTCCAAGTAACAAAATGCTGGTTTTCAGCGTTCTGTTTACACTCGCAAGCGTGCTATTAAACGGGCTTTCCACTCCAGAGTGGGCAGCTCTTTCTTTTCCTGTCCACACAACCCAGATTTCAAAAATCATTGGAATCTCCACTTCAGAATGTTCCATTCATTCACTGCCAATCTGGAATTCATCGAATCTCCACTCCAGGCAGTATTTCTTTACACCACTGGTGAATATCCAGTAACACAGTGCTAGTTTTCAGCTGCCTGTTCACACTCACAGGCGTGCTGATCAACTGGCTATCCACTCCAACCTGGTCAGATATTCATTTTCCTGTCCACACAAACCAGACTTCAGAAATCATTGAAATCTACACTATAAAATCTTCCATTCCTTCACTGCCAATCTGGAATTCATCTGAATATCCATTTCAGGCAGGCGTTCGTTACACCACTGCTGAATATCCAAGTAACCCAATGCTGATGTTCAGCGTCCTGTTCAATCTCACAGGCGTGCTGTTCAACTGGCTATCCACTCAACCCTTGTAAGCTATTCATTTTCCTGTCCACACAACCCAGACTTCAGAAGTCATTGTTATCTCCACTACAGAATGTTCCATTCATTCACCGCATATCTGGAAATCAACTGAATCTCCACTCCAGGCAGGCATTCATTACACCAGTGCTGAATGTCCAAGTAACCCATAGTTCGTTTTCAGAGGCCTATGCACACTCGAAGGCATGCTGTTCTACTTGCTAAACACTCAACCCTGTTTAGCTCCATATTATCTGTTCCACACAAAGTAGACTTCAGAAATCATTGGTATCTCCATGACAGAATGTTCCATTCATTCACTGCTAATCTGGAATTCATCGAATCTCCACTCTAGGCAGGCTTTCGTTACACCACTGTCGAATGTCCAAGTAACCCAATGATGGTATTCAGCAGCCAGTTCACAGTCGCAGGCGTGCTGTTCAACGGGCTATCCACTCAATACTGGTAAGCTATTCATTTTCCTGTCCACACAACCCAGACTGCAGAAATCATTGAAATCTCCACTACAGAATATTCCATTCATTCACTGCCAATATGGATTTCATCGAATCACCACTCCAGGTAGGATTTCGTTACACCACTGTTGAATATCCAAGTAACCCAATTCTGGTTGTCAGCGGCATGTTCACATACCACAGGCGTGGTGTTCACTGACTCTCGACACCACCCTGGTCAGATCTTCGTTTGCTGGTGCCAATAACCCACAGTTCTGAAATCATTGGTATCTCCACTACAGAATGTTCCATTCATTCACTGCCAATCTGGAATTCATCGAATCTCCTCTCCAGGCAGGCTTTCATTACACCACTGTCGAATGTCCAAGTAACCCAATGATGGTATTCAGCGGCCAGTTCACAGTCGCATGCGTGATGTTCAACTGGCTATCCACTCAATACTGGTAAGCTATTCATTTTCCTGTCCACACAAACCAGACTGCAGAAATCATTGGAATCTCCACTACAGAATGTTCCATTCATTCACTGTCAATATGGATTTCATCGAATCACCACTCCAGTTAGGATTTCGTTTCACCACTGCTGAATGTCCAAATACCCCAATGTTGGTTTTCAGAGGCCTGTTCACACTCGCAGGCCTGCTGTTCAACTGGCTATCCACTCAACCCCTGTCAGCTCTTTTCTTGTCCACACAAACCAGACTTCAAGATATCATTGGAATCTCCACTATAGAATGTTCCTTTCATTCACTGCCAATCTGGAATTCATCAACCCTCCACTCCAGGCAGGATATCGTTACACCACTGGTGATTATACAAGTAACCCTATCCTGGGTTTTAGCAGCCGTTTCAAACTCGAAGACATGCTGTTCAACTGGCTATCCACGCCAACCTCGTTTGCTCTTCATTTTCCTGTCCATAAAACCCAGAATTCAGAAATTATTGGAATCTCCACTACAGAAAGTCCCATTAATTCACGGCCAATCTGGAATTCTTCGAATCTCCACGCCAGGCAGGGTTTCGTTACACAACTGGTGAATATCCAAGTAACCCAATGCTGGTTATCAGCAGCCTGCTCAAACTCACAGTCCTGCTCTTCAACTGGCTATCATGACAAACTGGTCTGCTCTTCATTTTCCTGTCCACAGAAGCCAGATTTCAGAAATCACTGGAATTTCCACTACAGAATGTTCCATTCATTCACTGAGAATCTTGAATTCATCTGAATCTCCACTCCAGGCAGACTTTCGTTACAGTACTGGTGAATGTCCAAGTAACCTCATGCTGGTTTTCAACGTCCTGTACACACTAGCAGGAGTTCTGTTCAACTCTCTGTCCACCCACAGTGGTCAGCTCTTTCTTTTCCTGTCCACAAAACCCAGACTTCAGAAATCATTGGAATTTCAACTACAGAATGTTCCACTCATTCACTGCGAATCTGGAATTTAACTGAAACTCCACTCCATGCAGGCTTTCGTTACACAACTGGTGAATGTCCAAGAAACCCAATGTGGTTTTCAGCGTACTGGTCACACGCGCAGGCGTGCTGTTCAACTGGCTTTCCTCTCAACCCTGGTCATCTTTTCGTTTTCCTGTTCACACAACCCAGACTTTAGAAATCATTGGAATCTCCACTAAAGAATTTTCATTCATTCACTGCCAATCTGAAATTCATCGAATCTCCACTCCAGGAAGGATTTCCTTACACCACTGTTGAATATCCAAGTAACCCAATGCTAGAGGACAGCGGCCTGTTCACATACCGTAGGTGTGGTGTTCACTGGCTATACACTCCACCCTTGTCTTCTCTTCATTTCCTGGTGCCAGTAACTCAGATTTCTGAAATCATTGCTATCTGCACTACAGAATATTCCATTCATTCACTGCAAATCTGTAAATCAACTGAATCTCCACTCCAGGCAGGCTTTGGTTATAACCACTGGTGAATGTCCAAGTAACCCAATGCTGGTTTTAAGAGGCCTGTTCACACTTGCAGGAGTGCTGTTGAACTAGCTCTTGAATCAACCCTGGTCAACTCTTCATTATTCAGTCCACACAACCCAGACTTCAGAAATCACTGGAATCCCCAGAAAAGAATGGTCCATTCATTCACTGCCAATCTGGAATTCATTGAATCTCCACTCCGGGCAGGATTTCGAAATACCACTAGTGAATATCCAAGTAACCCAATGCTGGTTATCAACAGCCTGCTCAAACTCGCAGGACTGCTGTTCAACTGGCTATCCACGACTACCTGGTCTGCTCTTCATTTTCCTGTCCACAGAACCCAGGTTTCAGAAATCTTTGGAATCTCCACTAAATAATGTTCCATTCATTCACTACGAATCTGTAATTCATCTGAATATCCACTCCAGGCAGGTTTTCGTTACACCACTGCTGAATGTCCAAGTAACCGAATGCTAGTTTTCAGCAATCTCTTCACACTGTGGGCATGCTCTTCAATTGGCTCTCCACTCCAACCTAGTCAGCTCTTCATTTTCCTGTCCACACAACCCAGATTTCAGAAATCATTGCAATCTGCAATACAGAATATTCTATTCATTCACTGCCAATCTGGAGATCATCGAATCTCCACTCCAGGCAGGCATTCTTTACACCACTCCTGAATGTCCATGTAACACAATGCTGGTTTTAAGCGTCCTGTTCACATTCCCAGGCGTGCTGTTAAACTGGCTATCCACTCAACCCTGTTCAGCTCTACATTTTCTTGTCCAGAGAACCCAGACATCACAAAGCTTTGGAATCTCCACTACAGAATATTCCGATCATTCACTGTGGGTCTGGAATACATCTGAATCTCCACTCTGCGCAGGTATTCGTTACAGCACTGTTTAGTCTAACCAGAAACTTGGAAACATCTGATTTTGCACTCTAAAATCGTCCATGGGCTGCTTTTTATCTTCCTAACAACAGAGCCAATCTGGCGCGAAAGCACAGCAGTAGGACGAGTATGTCACACAGCCAGACTGGCCGAGCCGGGTTCAATTCCTCGCCCTCTCAGAGAGCCCGGGAAGCTACTGAGAGTATGTGGCCCTCGTGACAAAGCCTGGCAAGACACCGTGAAATATTCCATATGCCAAAATTACATTCACCACAAGTATCCAAATGAAGACGCTACTGAACCGTGCCAGAAAATCATTGAATACGGGAAGGACTGGGATAGTGACAGCGATCGACACTGCTGAGTAGTGAATTCATCTCAATATAAATGTATTATACCTGCGTTTCTTCTCGTCCTCCACGAAATCGAGTCTAATTCGAAATCTACCAATTGAGCATTTGCTGTCAACTCTCCCCACGCCTGCTATTCAGCTCCCTATCCAGTCGAATATAGAATTCTATTCATTAACCCTGTCGCTCTACAGAGCCACCTGAGTTCATCTAAATATCAACACCTATATATCTGGATTTCATCTGCCTGTGCACTTAATCAAGCGAAGTTTTCATCATCCCGTTCACTCTAACCAGGCCTGGTGTGCATCGACTACTGAATCAATCGAAACCATGTTGTACTCTCCCGTTCAACGCCACCCAGTGGTGGTGATGATCATATGCCTCTAAAACTCGTCAGGGTTGGGAATCTTCTGCATGTCCCAGTAACCAAATTCTAGTGGTCAGCGGCCTGTTCACATACCGCAGGCATGGTGTTCACTGGCTTTCCAATCCACCCTGGTCAGCTCTTCATTTTCATGTCCATACAACCCAGACTTCAGATATCATTGGTATGTCCACTACAGAATGTTCCATTCATTCACTGTGATTCTGGAATTCTTCTGAATCACCACTCCAGGCACGATTTCGTTACACCCTGCTGAATGTCCAAGTAACACGATGCTGTTTTTCAGTGTCCTGTTCACACACGCAAGCGAGCTAATAAACTGGCTATCCACTCAAGAGTGGTCAGCTCTTTTTTTTCCTGTCCATACAACCCAGATTTGAAAAATCATTGGAATCTCCACTTCAGAATGTTACATTCATTCACAGCCAATCTGGAGATCATCGAATCTTCATTCCAAACTAACTTTCTTTACAGCACTGTTGAATGTCCAAGTAACCAAATTCTGGTTTTCAGCGTCCTGTTCACACTGGCAGGCGGGCTATTCAACTGGCTTTCCGCTCAACACTGGTATGCGCTTCATTTTCGTGTCCACACAACCCACACTTCAGAAATCATTGGAATCTCCACTACAGAATGTTCCATTCATTCACTGCGAATCTGGAATTAACCTGAAACTCCACTCAATGCAGGCTTTCGTTACACCACTGGTGAATGTCCAAGTAACCTAATTGTGGTTTTCAGCGTACTGTTCAAACTCGCAGGAGTGCTGTTCAACTGAGTACCCACTCAACCCCGGTCAGCTCTTAATTTTTTTGTCCACACAACGCATATGTCAAAAATCATTGGAATCTCCAGTACAGAATGTTCCACTCATTCATTGCGAATCACGAATTCATAGAATCTCCACTCCAGGCAGGCTTTTGTTACATCACTGGTGAATATCCATGTAACCCAATGTTTATTTTCAGCAGCCAGTTCACACTCGCTGGAATGCTGTTCAACTGGCTCTCCACTCCAACCTGGTCAACTCTTCATTTTCATTTCCACATAACCCAGAATCAGAAATCATTGGAATCTCCACTACATAATGTTCCATTCTTTCACTGTTAATCTGGAAATCATCTAAATCTCCACTCCATGCAGGCTTTCGTTGGGTAACTGCTGAATGTGCAAGTAACACAATGATGGATTTCAGCGTCCTGTTCACACTCGCAGGCCTGCTGTTCAACTGGCTATCCACTCCACAGTGGTCCTCTCTTTCTTTTCCTGTACAAACAACCCAACTTCAGAAATCATTGGAATCTGCACTACAGAATGTTCCATTCATTCACTGCCAATCTGGAAATCATCGAATCTCCAGTACAGGTAGGCTTTCGTTACACGACTTCTGAATGTCCAAGTAACAGATTGCTAATTTTCACACCACTGGTGAATATACAAGTAACCCTATCCTGGTATTTAGCAGCCGTTTCAAACTCGCAGGCCTGATGTTCAACTGGCTATCCACGCCAACCTCATTTGCTCTTCATTTTCCTGTCCATAAAACCCAGAATTCAGAAATTATTGGAATTTCCACTACAGAAAGTTCATTCATTCACTGCCAATCTGGAATTCTTCGAATCTCCACTCCAGGCAGGGTTTCGTTACACAACTGGTGAATATCCAAGTAACCCAATGCTGGTTATCAGCAGCATGCTCAAACTCGCAGTCCTGCTGTTCAGCTGGCTATCATGATAACCTGGTCTGCTCTTCATTTTCCTTTCAAAAGAAGCCAGACTTCAGAAGTCATTGGAATTTCCATTACAGAATGTTCCATTCATTCACTGCGAATCTTGAATTCAACTGTATCTCCACTCCAGGCAGGTTTTCGTTACATAACTGCTGAATGTGCAGGTAACAGAATGATGGATTTCAGCGTCCTGGTAACACTTGCAGGCGTGCTGTTCAACTGACTTTCCACTCAACCCTGGTCAGCTCATTTTCCTGTCCACACGACCCAGACATTAGAAATCATTGGTATCTCCACTAAAGAATTTTCGTTCATTCACTGCCAATCTGGAATTCATCGAATCTCCACTCCAGGAAGGATTTCGTCACATCAATGTTGAATATCCAAGTAACCTAATGCTAGTGGTCAGCGACCTGTTCACATACCGCAGGTGTGGAGTTCACTGGCTATACACACCACCCTTGTCATTTCCTGGTGCCAGTAACCCAGATTTCTGAAATCATTGCTATCTCCACTACAGAATGATCCATTCATTCACTGCAAATCTGGAAATTATCTGAATCTCCACTCCAGGTAGGCTTTCGTTACACCACTGGTGAATGTCCAAGTAACACATTGCTGGTTTTAAGAGGCCTGGTCACACTCGCAGGCGTGCTGTTGAACTGGCTCTTCACTCAATCCTGGTCAGCTCTTCATTATCCTGTCCACACAACCCAGACTTCAGAAATCACTGGAATCCCCAGAAGAGAATGGTCCATTCATTCACTGCCAATCTGGAATATATCGAATCTCCTACTCCAGGCAGAGTTTCAATACACCACTGGTGAATATACAAGTAACCCAATGCAGGTTATCAGCAGCCTGCTCAAACTCGGAGGCCTGCTGTTCAACTGGCTATCCACGATAACCTGGTCTGCTCTTCATTTTCCTGTCCACAGAAACCAGGCTTCAGAAATCTTTGGAATCTCCACTACAGAATGTTCCATACATTCACTGCGAATCTGTAATTCATCTGAATATCCACTCCAGGCAGGCTTTCATTACACCACTGTTGAATGTCCAAGTAACCCAAAGCTGGATTTAAGCGTCCTAGTCACACTCGCAGGCTTGCTGTTCAACTGGCTTTTCACTCATCCCTGGACAGCTTTTCATATTCCTGTCCACACAACGAAGACTTTAGAAATCATTCGAATCTCCGCTACAGAATTTCTATTCATTCACTGCCAATCTGGAACTCATCGAATCTCCAATCAAGGGAGGATTTCCTTACAGCACTGCTGATTGTCCAAGTAACAAAAAGCTGGTGTTCAGAGGCCTCTTCACACTCACAGGCATTTGGTTCAACTGACTATTCACTCAAGCCTGGTCAGCTGTTCATTTTCCTGTCCACACAACCCAGTCGTCAGAATTCATTGGAATCTCCACTACAGAATTTCCATTCACTCTCTGTCAATCTGGAATTCATCGAATCTCACTCAAGGCAGGATTTCGTTAAACCACTTGTGAATATATAAGTAACCGAATGCTAGTGGTCAGCAGCCTGTTCAAATACCGCGGGCGTGGTGTTCACTGGCTATCCACTCCACCCTGGTCAGCTCTTCATTTCCTGGTGCCAATTACCCAGATTTCTGAAATAATTGTTATCTCCAGTACAGAATGTTCCATTCATTCACAGCAAATCTGGAAATCATCTGAATCTCCACTCCAGGCAGGCTTTCGTTACACCACTGTTGAGTGTCCAAGTAGCAATGTTGGTTTTCAGAGGCCTGTGCACACTTGAAGGCATGCTGTTCAACTCTCTAAACACTCAAACCTGGTCAGCTCTTTATTATCTGTTCCACACAACGCAGACTTCAGAAATCATTCGAATCTCCACTACAGAATGTTCAATTCATTCACTGCGAATCTGGAATTCATCGAATCTCCACTCCAGGCAGAATTTCTTTACACCACCGGCGAATGTCCAAGTAATCCAATGATGGTTTTCAGCGGCCATTTCACACTCGCAGGCGTGCTGTTCAACTGGCTATCCACACAACACTGTTAAGCTATTCATTTTCCTGTCCACACAATCCAGACTACAGAAATCATTGGAATCTCCACTACAGAATGTTACAATCATTCACTGCCAATATGGAATTCATCGAATCTCCACTCCAGGCACGGTTTTGTTACACCACTGCTGAATGTCCAAGTAACCAAATGCTGGGTTTCAGCGTACTGTTCACACTCGCAGGCTTGCTGTTCAACTGGCATTCACTCCACATTGGTCAACCCTTTCTTTTCCTAATCACACAAGCCAGACTTCAGAAATCATTGGAATATCAATTCATTCAGTGCCAATCTAGAGATCATCGAATCTCCACTCCAGGCAGGATTTCTTTACACCACTGCTGAACGTCCAAGTAACTCAATGCTGGTGTGCAGAGGCCTCTTCACACTCGCAGGTGTTCTGTTCAACTGGCTATTCACTGAACCCTGGTCAGCTCTTTATTTTCCCGTCCACACTACCCCAACATCGTAAATCATTGGAATCTCCACTACAGAATGTTCCATTCATTCACTGCCAATCTGGAATTCATGGAATCTCCACTCCAGGCAGGATATGGTTACAACATTCTTGAATATCCAAGTAACCCAACGCTGGTTATCAGCAGCCTGTTCAATGTCGCAGGACTGCTGTTCAACTGGCTATCCACTCTAACATGCTCTGCTCTTCATTTTCGTCTCCACACAAACCAGAGTTCAGAAATCATTGGAATCTCCACTACAGAATGTTCCATACATTCACTGCGAATCTGGAATTCATCTGAATATCCACTCCAGACAGTCTTTCATTAGGCCACTAGTGAATACCCAAGTAACCGAAAGCTAGTTTTCATCATCCTGTTCATACTCGCAGGCATGCTATTCAACTGGATTTCCACTCAATCCTGGTCAGCTCTTCATTTTCCTGTCCACACAACCCAGCCTTCAGTATTCATTGGAATCCCCACTACTGAATTTCCATTCATGCACTGCGAATTTGGAATTCATAGAATCTCCACTCCAGGTAGGATTTCGTTACATCACTGGTGAATATCCAAGTAACCTAATTCTGGTTGTTCAGCGGCCTCTTCACATACCGCAGGCGTGGTGTTCATGGGCTATCGACTCCACCCTGGTCAGCTCTTCATTTCCTGGTGCCAATTACCCAGAGTTCTGAAATCATTGTTATCGACACTACAGAATGTTCCACTCATTCCCTGAAAATCTGGAAATCATCTGAATCTACACTCTAGGCAGCCTTTCGTTACACCACTTCTGAATTTCCAAGTAACCCAATGCTGGTTTTCAAAGGCCTATTCACACTCGCCAGTCTGCTGTTCATCTGGCTATCCAATCCACCGTGGTCAGCTCTTCATTTTCCTGTCCTCACAAACCAGACTTGGGAAATCATTGGAATTTCCACTAAAGAAATTTCCATTCATTCACTGCTAACTTGGAATTCATCGAATCTCCACTCCAGGCAGGATTTCATTACACCACAAGTGAATATCGAAGTACCACAAAGCTGGTTTTCATAGTCCTCTTCAAACTCGCAGGCGTGCTGTTAAACTGGCTATCAACTCAAGCCTGGTCAGCTCTTCATTTTCCTGTCCACATTGCCCAGTCTTCAAAAACCATTAGAATCTCCACTACAGAATGTTCCATTCATTCACTGCCAATCAGGAATTCTTTGAATCTCCACTCCAGGCAGGCTTTTGTTACAAAACTGGTGAATGTCCAAGTAACCCACTACTGTTTTTCCGCATCCTGTTTGCACTCGCAGGCGTGCTGTTCAACTGGATATCTACTCCACAATAGTGTGTTCTTTCTTTTCCTTTCCACACAACCCAGACTTCAGAAATCATTGAAATCTCCACTACAGAATGTTCCATTCATTAATTGCGAATCAGGAATTCATCTGGATCTCCACTCCATGCAGGCTTTCGTTACACCACTGGTGAATATCCAAGTAACCCAATGCCAAGTATCAGCAGCCTGTTCATATACCGCAGGCGTGGTTTTCACTGGCTATACACTCCACCTGGTCCTCTCTTCATTTACTGGTGCTAATAACCCAGAGTTCTGAAATCATTGGTATCTCCACTACAGAATGTTCCATTCATTCACTCCCAATCTGGAGTCCATCGAATTTCCACTCCAGGCAGGCTTTCGTTACAGCACTTGTGAATGTCCAGGTAACCCAATGCTGGTTCTCAGCGTTATTTTCACACTCGCAGGTGTGCTGTTCAACTGGCTTTCCACTCAAACCTGGTCAGCTCTTCATTTTCCTGTTCACACAACCTAGAATTCAGAAATCATTGTAATCTCCACTACAGCATGTTCCATTCATTCACTGCCAATCTGGAATTCATCTAATGTCCACTCCAGGCAGGCTATCGTTACACCACTGGTGAATGTCCAAATAACCCAATACTGGTTTGCATCATCCTGTTCACACTCGCAGGCGTGCTGTTAAACTGGCTCATACTGAAACCTGGTCATTTTCCGGGCAACACAACCCTAACTTCAGAAATCATTGGAATATCCACTACAGAATTTCCATTCATTCACTGCCAATCTGGAATTCATCGAATCTCCACTAAAGGCAGGATTTCGTTACACCACTGGAGAATATCCAAGTAACCCAATGTGGCCTGTTCACATACCGCAGTCATGGTGTTCACGGCTATGCACACCACCCTGGTCAGCTTTTCATTTCCTGGTGCCAATAATCCAGAGTTCTGAAATGATTTGTGTCTCCACTTCTAAATGTTCCATTCAATCACTGCCATTCTGGAATTCATAGAATCTCCACTCCAGGCAGGATTTCGTTACACCACTACTGAATATCACAGTAACCCAATGCTGGTTTTCAGCAGCCTTGTCAAACTCGCAGGCCTGCTGTTCAACTGGCTATCCACGCTAACCTTGTCTGCTCTTCATTTTCCTGTCCACACAATCCAGCATTCAGAAATCATTGGAATCTCAATAATAGAATGTTCCTTTCATTCACTGTGAATCTGGAATTCATCTGAATCCCCACTCCAGGCAGGCTTTCTTTACACAACTGGTGAATGTCCAAGTAACACAGTGCTGGTTTTCAGCAGTCTATTCATACTCGAAACCCTACTTTTCACTGGCTATCCTATCAATACTGGTCAGCTTTTTATATTCCTGTCCATACAACCCAGCCTTCAGAAATTATTGTTATTCTCCACTACAGAATGTTCCATTTATTCACTGTGAATTTGGAATTCTTCTGAATCTGCACTGCAGGCAGTCTTTCGTTACACCACTGGTGAATGTCCAAGGAACCCAATGCTGGTTTTCAGCGGAATGTACACACTCGCATACGTGCTGTTCAATTGGTTATCCACTCAATGCTGGTCAGCTCTTCTTTTTCCAGTCCACATAACTCAGCCCTCAGAAATCATTGGAATCTCTAATACAGAATGTTCCATTCTTTCACTACGAATCTGGAATACATCTTACTCTACCCTCCAGGCAGGTTTTCGTTAGACCACTGCTGAATGACCAAGTAACCCAATGCTGGTTTTCAGCGCCCTATTCACTGTCACACCGTTCTGTTCAATTGGTTAAACACTCAACATTGGACAGTTCTTCATTTTACTGCTCACACAACCCAAATTTCAGAAAACACTGGAACATCCACTACAGAATGTTCCATACATTCACTGCGAATCTGGAATTCATCTGACTCTCCCCTCCAGGCAGGCTTTCTTTACACCCTGGTGAATGTCAAAGTAACATAATGCGGTTTTTCAGCGGCATGTTCACACTCGCAGAGGTGCAGTTCAGTTGGCTATCCTCTCAACCCTGGTCAGCTCTTCATTTTCCTGTCCACACAACCCAGACTTCAGAAATCATTGGAACCTCCACTACAGAATGTTCCATTCATTCACTCCCAATCTGGAGTCCATCGAATCTCCACTCCAGGCAGGCTTTCGTTACAGCACTTGTGAATGTCCAGGTAACCCAATGCTGGTTCTCAGCGTTATTTTCACACTCGCAGGCGTGCTGTTCAACTGGCTTTCCACT
The DNA here is from genome assembly GCF_029834395.1 of Sorex fumeus. Taxonomy (NCBI): domain Eukaryota; kingdom Metazoa; phylum Chordata; class Mammalia; order Eulipotyphla; family Soricidae; genus Sorex; species Sorex fumeus. Next base: position 1,228,017 of record NW_026606140.1, on the reverse strand, counting down.
CAAACCTGGTCAGCTCTTCATTTTCCTGTTCACACAACCTAGAATTCAGAAATCATTGTAATCTCCACTACAGCATGTTCCATTCATTCACTGCCAATCTGGAATTCATCTAATGTCCACTCCAGGCAGGCTATCGTTACACCACTGGTGAATGTCCAAGTAACCCAATGCTGGTTTTCAGCGCCCTATTCACTGTCACACCGTTCTGTTCAATTGGTTAAACACTCAACATTGCACAGTTCTTCATTTTACTGATCACACAACCCAAATTTCAGAAAACACTGGAACATCCACTACAGAATGTTTCATACATTCACTGCGAATCTGGAATTCATCTGACTCTCCCCTCCAGGCAGGCTTTCTTTACACCCTGGTGAATGTCAAAGTAACGTAATGCGGTTTTTCAGTGGGATGTTCACACTCGCAGAGGTGCAGTTCAGTTGGCAATCCACTCAATGCAGTTCAGCTCTTCATTTTCCTGTCCACACAAACCAGCCATCAGAAATCATTGGAATCTCCACTACAGAATGTTCCATTCATTCACTGCGAATCTGGAATTCATACGACTCTCCACTCCAGGAAGGATTTCGTTACACCACTGCTGAATGACCAAGTAATCCAATGCTTGTTTTCAGCGGCCTGTTCACAGCCGCAGCCTTGCTGTTCAATTGGCTATCCACTCAACCCTGGTTAGCACTTCATTTTCCTGTCCACACAACCCAAGCTTCAGAAATCATTGGAACTTTCTCTACAGAATGTTCCTTTATTCACTGCGAAGCTGGAATTCAACTGAATCTCCACTCCAGGCAGGTTTTCGTTAAAACACTGGTGAATGTCCAAGTAACGCAATGCTGATTTTCAGCGGTCTGTTCACAATCGCAGCCGTGCTGTTTAATTGGCTATGCTCTCAACCCTGGTCAGCTCTTCATTTTCCTGTCCACACAACCCAGTCTTCAGAAATCATTGGAACCTCCACTAAAGAATGTTCCATATATTTAGTGCGACTCTGGAATTCATCTGAATCTCCACTCCAGTCAACTTTCCGTTACACCACTGGTGAATGTCCATGTAACCCAAAGCTGGTTTTCAGTGACCTTTTCATACTCGCAGCCATGCTGTTCTATTGGCTATCTATTCCACCCTGGTAGGCTCTTCATTTTACTGTCCACAAAACCCAGCCTTCAGAAATAATTTAAATCTCCACTACAGAATGATCCTTTCATTCACTACGAATCTGGAATTCATCCGAATCTCCACTCCAGGCATTTTTTTGTTACACCACTGGTGTATATCCAAGTAATCAAAACCTAATTTTCAGCAAGCAGTTCACACTCGCAGCCCTGCTGTTCACTGGCTATCCGCTAAACCCTGGTCAGCTCTTCATTTTGCTGTGCAAACAACGCAGACTTAAGAAATATTTGGACACTCCACTAGAGAATGTACCATTCATTCACTGTGATTCTGGAATTAGTCTGATTCTGCTCCCCTGGCAGTCTTTCTTTACACCACTGGTGAATATCCAAGTAATGCAATGCTGGTTTTCAGAGGCCTGTTCACAATCGCAGCCGTGCTGTTCAACTGGCTCTCCACTTAACCCTGGTCTGCACTGCATTTTCCTGTCCAAACATCCCAACCTTCAGAAATCGTTGTTATCTCCACTATATTATGTTCCATTTATTTACTGGGATTTTGAAATTCCTCTGAATCTCCACTCCGGGCAGGTTTTCATTACTCCAGTGCTGAATGACCAAGTAACCAAATGCTGATTTTGAGCTGCCTGTTCACTGTGGCAGCCATGCTGTTAAATTGGCTATGCACTCAACCCTGGTCAGCTCTTCATTATCCTGTCCACACAATGCAAACATCTGAAATCATTGGAAGCTCTACTACAGAATGTTCCATACACTCACTGCAAATCTGGAATTCATATGAATCTCCACTTCAGGCAGTTTTTCCTTACACCACTGGTGCATGTCCGAGTAACCCAATGGTGGTATTCAGCGGCCTTTTCTTACTCGAAGTCGTGCTGTTTTATTGGCTATTGTTTAAAATCTGGTCAACTCTACTTTTTCCTTTCCACAAAACCAACCCTTCAGAAATCATTGGAATGTCCACTACGGAACGTCCCATTTATTCACTGCGAATCTGGAATTCATCTGACTCTCCACTCCAGGCAGGTTTTCACTACACCACTGCTGAATGACCAAAGTAACCCAATGCTGGTTTTCAGCGGCCTGTGCATTGTCGCAAAAGTGCTGTTCAATTGGCTATCCACTCACCCCTCGTCAGCTCTTCATTTTTTTGTCCACAAAACACCAACTTCTGAAATCATTGAAATCTCTACTACAGAATGTTCCATTCATTCACTGCGAATCTGTAATTAATCTGAATCTGCACTCCAGGCAGGCTTTCGTTACACCACTGTTGAATGTCTATGTAATGCAATGCTGGTTTTCAGCGGTCTTTTCACACTCGAAGCTGTGCTGTTTAATGGCTATCCACTCAACATTGGTCAGTTTTTCATTTTTCTGTCCACACAATCCAGACTTCAGAAATCATTGTTATCTCCGCTAAAGAATGTTCCATTCATTCACTGCGAATCTGGGATTTATCTGAATCTCCTTTCCCGGCAGGATATCGTTACACCACTGGTGAATGTCCAAGGAACACAGTGCTGGTTTTTAGCCTCATGTTCAGACTCGCAGCCATGATGTTCAATTGGCTATCCACCTAACACCGTACAGCTCTTCATTTTCCTCTCCACATAGCTCATCCTTCAGAAATCATTGGAATCTCCACTACAGAATGTTCCATTCATTCATTGCCAATTTTGGAATTCATCTGAATCTTCACTGCAGCCAGTATTTCGTTACACCACTGGTGAATGTCCAAGTAACCCAACGCTGGTTTTCAGCGGCATGTTCACACTCGCAGATGTGCTCTTCAATTGACTCCCCACTTAACCCTGTTCAGCACTTCATTTTCCTGGTCACACAAAGCAGCCTTCAGAAATCATCGGAATCTCCGCAACAGAATTTTCCAATCATCTGACCGTGCACTACAGGCAGGTTTGCGTTACACCACTGTTGAATATCCAAGTCACCGAATGCTGGTTTTCAGTGGGCTTTTCACAATCGCAGCCATGATCTTCAATTGGCTCTCCAATTAACCCTGTTCAGCTCTACATTTTCCTGTCCACACAACCCAGCCTTCTGATATCTTTGGAATCTCCACTACAGAATGTTTCTTTCATTCACTGCGAATCTGGAATTCATCCAAATTTCCACTCCAGGCAGTTTTTGTTACACCACTGGTGAATGTCCAAGTAACCGAAAGCTGGTTTTCAGCAGCCAGTTCACACTTTCAGCCCTGCTGTTACTGGCTATCCACTCCACCCTGGTCAGCTCTTCATTTTGCTATGCAAACAAACCAGAACTAAGAAACCATTGGACACTCCACTAGAAAATGTTCCATTCATTTACTGCGATTCTGGGATTCATCTGATTCTGCACCCAAGGCAGTCTTTCTTTACACCACTGGTGAATATCCAAGTAATGCAATGCTGGTTTTCAGCAGCCTGTTCACAATCGCAGCCGTGCTGTTCAATTCACTCTCCACTTAACCCTGGTCAGTACTCCATTTTCCTGTCTACACAACCCAACCTTCAGAAATCTTTGTTATCTCCACTATATTATGTTCCATTTATTCACTGGGATTTTGAAATTCCTCTGGATCTCCACTCCAGGCAGGTTTTCATTACTCCAGTGCTGAATGACCAAGTAACCCAATGCTGATTTTGAGCGGCCTGTTCACTGTACCAGCCGTGCTGTTCAATTTCCTATGCACTCAACCCTGGTCAGCTCTTCATTTTTCTGTCCACACAACCCAGCCTTGAGAAATCTTTGGAATCTCCACAATAGAATGTTCCATTCATTCACTGCAAATCTGGAATTAATATGAATCTCCACTCCCGGCAGGTTTTCGTTACACCACTGGTTAACTCAATGCTGGTTTTCAGCGTCCTGTTCAGACTCACAGCCGTGCTGTTGAATTGGCTTTACACACAACCCTGGTCAGCTCTTCATTTTCCTGTCTAGACAACGCAGACTTCAGAAATCATTGGAACTCCCACTACAGAATGTTCCATACACTCACTTCAAATCTGGAATTCATCTGAATATCCACTCCACGCAGGTTTTCGTTACACCTCTGGTGAATGTCCAAGTAACCCAATAATGGTTTTCAGGGGGCTTTTAATACTTGCAGTCGTGCTGTTTTATTGGCTATCGATTAAAACCTGGTAAGCTCTACTTTTTCCTGTCCACACAAGCCAGCCTTCAGAAATCATTGGAATCACCACTTGTGAAAGTCCAAGGAACCCAATGCTGGTTTTCAACATCCAATTCAAACTCGCAGGCCTGCTATTCAACTGGCTATGCACTCTTGGCTGGTGTGCTCTTCATTTTCCTGTCCACACAACCCAGACTTCAGAAATCTTTGGAACCTCCACGAAAGAATTTTCCACACATTCACTGCGAATCTGGAATTCATCAGAATCTCCATTCCATGAAGATTTTCGATACAATAATGGTGAATGTTCAAGTAACACAATGATGGTTTTCAGCGGCCTTTTCATAATCTCAGCCGTGCTTTTTTTTGGCTATTGATTCTACCCTGGTCTGCTCTTCATTTTCCTATCCACACAACCCAATCCAGCATTCAGAAATCATTGGAATGTCCACTACGGAATTTCCCATTTATTCACTGCGAATCTGGAATTCATCTGACTCACCACTCCAAGCAGGTTTTCACTACACCACTGCTGAATGACCAAGTAACCCAATGCTGGTTTTCAGCGGCCTGTTCACTGTCGAAAACGTGCTGTTCAATTGGCTATTCACTCAACACTCTTCAGCTCTTCATTTTCTTGTCCACAAAACACCAATTTCTGAAATCATTGAAATCTCTACTACAGAGTGTTCCATTCATTCACTGCGAATCTGTAACTAATCTGAATCTGCAGTCCAGGCAGGCTTTCGTTACACCACTGTTGAATGTCTATGCAATGCAATGCTGGTTTTCAGCGGTCTTTTCACACTCAAAGCCGTGCTGTTTAATGGCTATCCACTCAACATTGGTCAGCTTTTCATTTTTCTGTCCACACAATGCAAACATCTGAAATCATTGTTATATCCGCTAGAGAATGTTAAATTCAATCACTGCGAATCTGGAATTCACCTGAATCTCCATTCCCGGCAGGATATCGTTACACCACTGGTGAATGTCCAAGTAACCCAGTGCTGGTTTTTAGCGTCATGGTCAGACTCGCAGCCGTGCTGTTCAATTGGCTATCCACTCAACACCGTTTAGCTCTTCATTTTGCTGTGCACATAGGTCAGCCTTCAGAAATCATTGGAATCTCCACTACAGAATATTCCATTCATTCATTGCGAATTTTGTTCACAATCGCAGGCGTGCTGTTCAATTGGCTATTCTCTCAACCCTATTCATCTCCTCATTTTCGTGTCCACACACCCAGAATTCAGGAAACATTGGAATCTCCACTACAGAATGTTACATTCATTCACTGCCAATTTGGAATTCATCTGAATCTCCACTTCACGCAGTTATTCGTTGCCCCAGTGTTGAATGACCGAGTAACCCAATTCTGGTTTTCAGCGGACTGTTCACTGTCGCAGCTATGCTGTTCAATTTGCTACCGATTCAATCCTGGTCAACTCTTCATTTTCGTGTCCACACAACTCATTCTTCAGAAAACTTTGGAATCTGCACTACAGAATGTTACATTCATTCACTGCGAAAGTAGAATTTATCTGAATCTGCACTCAGGCAGGTTTCGTTACACCACTGGTGAATGTGCAAGTAACCCTATGCTGGTGCTCAGCGGCCTGTTCAGACTCGCAGCAGTGCTGTTGAATTGGCTCTCCACTCAACCCTTGTCAGCTCATCATTTTCCTGTCCACACAACGCAAACATCCGAAATCATTGGAACCTCCACTACAGAATGTTCCATACACTCACTGCAAATCTGGAATTCATATGAATCTCCACTCCAAGCAGGTTTTCGTTACACCACTGGTGCATGTCCAAGTAACCCAATGACGGTTTTCAGCGGCTTTTTCTTGCTCGCAGCCGTGCTGTTTTATTGGCTATTGATTAAATCCTTGTGAACTCTACTTTTTCCTGTCCACACAACCAACCCTTCAGAAATCATTGGAATGTCCACTACGGAATGTCCCATTTATTCACTGCGAATCTGGAATTCATCTGACTCTCCACTTCAGGCTGGTTTTCATTACACCACTGCTGAATGACCAAGTAACCCAATGCTGGTTTTCAGCGGCCTGTTCACTGTAGCAAACATGCTGTTCAATTGGCTATCCACTCAACCCTCGTAAGCTCCTCATTTTCTTGTCCACAAAACCCCAACTTCTGAAATCATTGAAATCTCTACTACAGAATGTTCCATTCATTCACTGCGAATCTGTAATTATTCTGAATCTGCACTCCAGGCAGGCTTTCGTTACACCACTGTTGAATGTCTATGTAATGCAATGCTGGTTTTCAGCGGCATGTTCACACTCGAAGCCATGCTCTTTAGTGGCTATCCACTCTACATTGGTCGTCTTTTCATTTTTCTGTCCACATAATCCAGACTTCAGAAATCATTGTTATCTCCACTAGTGAATGTTCCATTCATTCACTGCGAATCTGGAATTCATCTGCATCTCCATTCCCGGCAGGATTTCGTTACACCACTGGTGAATGTCCAAGTAACCCAGTGCTGGTTTTTAGCGTCATGTTCAGACTCGCAGCCGTGCTGTTCAATTGGCTATCCACTCAACACCGTTCAGCTCTTCATTTTCCTGTGCACATAGGTCAGCCTTCAGAAATCATTGGAATCTCCACTACAGAATGTTCCATTCATTCATTGTGAATTTTGGAATTCATCTGAATCTGCACTGCAGCCAGTATTTCGTTACACCAGTGGTGAATGTCCAAGTAACCCAACGCTGGTTTTCAGCGGCATTTTCACAGTCGCAGACGTGCTCTTAAATTAGCGTTCCACTCAACCCAGTTTAGCTCTTCATTTTCCTGTCCACACAAACCAGCTTTCAGAAATCATTGTTAACTCCACTACAGAATGATCCATTCATTGACTGCGAATCTGGAATTAATCTGAATCTGCAGTCTAGGCAGGCTTTCGTTACTCCACTGTTGAATGTCTATGTAATGCAATGCTGGTTTTCAGCGGTCTTTTCACACTCAAAGCCGTGCTGTTTAATGGCTATCCACTCAACATTGGTCAGCTTTTCATTTTTCTGTCCACACAATTCAGACTTCAGAAATCTTTGTTATCTCCGCTAGAGAATGTTCCATTCATTCACTGTGAATCTGGAATTCATCTGCATCTCCATTCCCAGCAGGATATCGTTACACCACTGGTGAATGTCCAAGTAACCCAGTGCTGGTTTTTAGCGTCATGTTCAGACTCGCAGCCGTGCTGTACAATTGGCTATCCACTCAACACCGTTCAGCTCTTCATTTTCTTGTCCACATAGGGTACCTTTCAGAAATCATTGGAATCTCCACTACAGAATGTTCCATTCATTCATTGAGAATTTTGTTCACAATCGAGGCCGTGTTGTTCAATTTGCTATTCTCTCAACCCTAGTCATCTCATCATTTTTGTGTCCACACACCCAGAATTCAATAAACATTGGAATCGCCACTATAGAATGTTCCATTCATTCAATGCCAATTTGGAATTCATCTGAATCTCCACTTCACGCAATTGTTTGTTGCCCCAGTGCTGAATGACCAAGTAACTCAATTCTGGTTTTCAGCAGAGTGTTCACTGTCGCAGCTATGCTGTTCAATTTGCTACCGATTCAACCCTGGTCACCTCTTCATTTTCTTGTCCACACAACCCATTCTTCAGAAACCTTTGGAATCTGCACTACAGAATGTTCCATTCTTTCACAGCTAAAGTGGAATTTATCTGAATCTGCACTCCAGGCAGGTTTTCGTTACACCACTGGTGAATGTGCAAGTATCCCTATGCTGGTGCTCATCGGCCTGTTCAGACTCGCAGCAGTGCTGTTGAATTGGCTCTACACTCAACCCTGGTAAGCTCATCATTTTTCTGTCCACACAACGCAAATATCCGAAATCATTGGAACCTCCACTACAGAATGTTCCATACACTCACTGCAAATCTGGAATTCATATGAATCTCCACTCCAAGCAGGTTTTCGTTACACCACTGGTTCATGTCCAAATAACCCAATAACGGTTTTCAGCGGCCTTTTCTTGCTCGCAGCCGTGCTGTTTTATTGGCTATTGATTAAATCCTTGTGAACTCTACTTTTTCCTGTCCACACAACCAACCCTTCAGAAATCATTGGAATGTCCACTACGGAATGTCCCATTTATTCACTGCGAATCTGGAATTCATCTGACTCTCCACTCCAGGCTGGTTTTCATTACACCACTGCTGAATGACCAAGTAACCCAATGCTGGTTTTCAGCGGCCTGTGCATTGTCGCAAAAGTGCTGTTCAATTGGCTATCCACTCAACCCTCGTCAGCTCTTCATTTTCTTGTCCACAAAACCCCGACTTCAGAAATCTTTGGAATCTCTACGACAGAATGTTCCATTCATTCACTGTGAATCTGTAATTAATCTGAATCTGCACTCCAGGCAGGCTTTCATTACACCACCGGTGAATGTCTATGTATTGCAATGCTGGTTTTCAGTGGCCTTTTCAAACTCGAAGCCGTGCTGTTTACTGGCTATCCACTCAACAGTGGTCAGATTTAAATTTTTCTGTCCTCACAATCCAGACTTCAGAAATCATTGTTAACTCCACTAGACTATGTTCCATTCATTCACTGCGAATCTGGAATTTATCTGAATCTCCATTCCCGGCAGGATTTCGGTACTCCACTGGTGAATGTCCAAGTAACCCAATGCTGGTTTTTAGCGTCATGTTCAGACTTGCAGCTGTGCTGTTCAATTGGCTATCCACACAACCCAGTTAAGATTTTCATTTTCCTTTCCATATATACCCGACTTCAGAAATCATTGGAATCTTGAATACAGAATGTTCCATTCATTCACTGCGAAACTGGAATTTATCTGATTTTCCACTTCTGGAAGGTTTTCGTTATACCACTGTTGAATGTCCAAGTAAACCAATGCTGGTTTTCAGTGGACTGTTCAGTCTCGCAACCGTGCTGTTTAATTGGCTATCCAATCAACACTGGTAATCTCTTGATTTTCCTGTCCACACACCCAGAATTCAATAAACATTGGAATCTCCACTACAAAGTGTTCCATTCATTCAATTCCAATTTGGAATTCATCTGAATCTCCACTTCAGGCATGTTTTCGTTACCCCAGTGCTGAATGCCCAAGTAACCCAATTCTGGTTTTCAGCGGAGTGTTCACTGTCACAGCTATGCTGTTCAATTTGCTACTGATTCAACCCTGGTCACCTCTACATTTTCATGTCCACACAACCCATTCTTCAGAAAACTTTGGAATCTGCACTAAAGAATGTTCTATTCATTCACTGCGAAAGTGGAATTTATCTGAATCTGCACTCCAGGCAGGTTTTTGTTACACCACTGGTGAATGTGCAAGTAACCCTATGCTGGTTCTCAGCGGCCTGTTCAGACTCGCAGCAGTGCTGTTGAATTGGCTCTACACTCAACCCTGGTCAGCTCATCATTTTCCTGTCCACACAACGCAAACATCAGAAATCATTGGAACCTCCACTACAGAATGTTCCATACACTCACTGCAAATCTGGAATTCATATGAATCTCCACATCAGGCAAGTTTTCTTTACACCACTGTTGAATGTCCAAGTAACCCAATGCTCGTTTTCAGCGGCCTGTTCACAAAAGCAGGCATGATGTTCAATTGACTATCCACTCAACCCTGGTCAGCTCTTCATATTCCTGTCCACAGAACCCAAACTTCAGAACTCATTGTTATCTCCCCTACAGAATGTCAATTCATTCACTGTGAATTGGAAATCATGTGAAACTGCACTTCATGCAGTCTTTCCTTACAACACTGGTGAATGTGCAAGTAGTTCAATACTGATTTTCAGTGGCCTTTTCTTACTCGCAGCCGTCTGTTCAATTGGCTATCAATTCAACCCTGGTTAGTTCTTCTTTTTCTTTTCATCACAACCCAGCCTTCAGAAATCATTTAAATCTCCACTACAGAACGTTCCATTCATTCACTGCGAATTTGGAATTCATTTGAATCTGCACTGCTGGCAGTCTTTTGTTACACCACTGGTGAATTTACAAGTAAGCAATGCTGGTTTTCAGCGGCATGTTCACAATTGCAGACGTGCTGTTCAATTGGTTATACATTCAATACGGTCAGCTCTTCATTTTCCTGTCCTCAAGACACAGCCTACAGAAATCATTGTTATCTCCACTACAGAATGTTCCATTCATTCACTGCGAATCTGAAATTAATCTGAATCTGCACACCAGGCAGGCTTTCCTCACACCACTTGTGAAAGTCCAAGTAACGCAATGCTGGTTTTCAGTCGTCTATTCACACTTGACACCGTTCTGTTGACTGGCTATTCACTCAACACTGATCAGGTCTTCATTTTCCTGTCCACACAATCCAGACTTCAGAAATCATTGGAACCTCCACTACAGAATGTTCCATTATTCACTAAGAATCTGGAATTCATCTGAATCTCCACTCCTGGCACGTATTCGTAACACCTCTGTTGAATGTCCAACTAGCATAATTCTAGTTTTCAGCGGCCAGTTCAGAGTCGCAGCCGCGCTGTAAAATTGGCTATCCACTCAACCTTGTTCAGCTCTTCATATTCCTTTCCACATGACCCAGCCTTCAGAAATTATTGGAATCTCCACTACAAGAATATTCCGTTCATTCACGGTGAATCTGGAATTCATCTGAATCTCCGCTCCAGGCAGGTTTTCGTTATACCACTATTGAATATTCAAGTAACCCAGTGCTGGTTTTCAGCGGCCTGTTCACAATCCAACCGTGCTCTTCAATTGGCTATAGAATCAACCCTGGTCAGCTCTTCATTTTGCTGTCCACACAAACCAGCCTTCAGAAATCATTGGAACCTCCACTACAGAATGTTCCGTACATTCACTGCTAATCTTAAATTCATCTGAAACTCCACTCCAGGCAGGTTTTCGTTACACCACTGGTGAATGTCCAAGTAACCAAATTCTGGTTTTCAGCAGCCAGTTAACACTCGTAGCCCTGCTGTTCACTGGCTATCCACTCCACCCTGGCCAGCTCTTCATTTTGCTATGCAAAAAATCCAGACATAAGAAATCTCTCCGCTACAGAATGTTGCAATTATTCACTGCGATTCTGGAATTTATCTGAATCTGCACTCCAGGCAGGCATTCGTTACAACACTTGTTAATGTCAAAGTAACACAATGCTTGTTTTAAGCGACCTTTTCATACTCCCAGCCGTGCTGTTTTATTGGCTATTGATTCTACCCTCGTCAGCTCTACTTTTTCCTGTCCACCCAACTCAGCCTTCAGAAATCATTGGAATCTCCACTACAGATTGTTCCATTCATTCACTGCTTATCTGGAATTCATGTGACTCTCCACTACAGGCAGGTTTTCGTTAAACCACTGCTGAATGACCAAGTAACCTAAAGCTTGTTTTCAGTGGCCTGTTCACACTCGCATTAGTGCTGTTAAATTGGCTATCCACTCAACCTTGTTCAGCTCTTCATTTTGTTGTCCACATAACACAACATTCAGAAATCATTGGAAACTCCACTACAAGAATGTTACTTTCATTCACTGCGAATCTGAAATTCATCTGACTCTCTTCCAGGTAGGATTTCGTTACACCACTGTTGAATGTCCAAGGAACCGAATGCTGGCTTTTAGCGCCTGTTCACATTCGCAGCCTTTCTGTTCAATTGGTTATCGACTCAACCCTGTTCAGCTCTTTATTTTCCTGTCCATGCAAGGCACCCATCAGAAATCATTGGAATCTCCCATACTGAATGTTCCAAGTAACCCCATGCTGATTTTCAACGACCTTTTCATGCACGCAGCTGTACTGTTCTATAGGCTATTTACTCAAACCTGGTCAGCTCTTCATTTTACTGTCCACAAAAAGCAGCCTACAGAAATCAATGTTATCTCCACTACGGAATGTTCCATTCATTCACTGCGAAACTGGATTTCATCCGAATCTCCACTCCAGGCAGGTTTTTTTTACACCACTGGTAAATGTCCAACTAACCGAAAGCTGGTTTTCAGCAGCCAGTTCACACACGCAGCAGTGCTGTTAGATTGGCTTCAGAAATCATTGGAATCGCCACAACAGAATGTTCCATTATTCACTGTGAATCTGGAATACATTTGATTCTCCTCTCCAGGCAGGTTTTTGTTACACCACTGGTGAATAACCAAGTAAACCAATGCGGGTTTTCAGTGGCCTGTTCACACTCGAAGCCATGCTGTTCAATTCGCTATCCACTCTACCCATGTCAGCTCTTCATTTTCCTGTCCACACAACCCAGCCTACAGAAATCATTGTTATCTCCACGACAGAATGTTCCATTCAATCACTGCGAATTTGGAATTCAACTGAAATTGCACTGCAGGCAGACTTTCATTACACCACTGGTGAATGCCAAGTAAGTCAATGCTGGATTTCAGCGGCATTTTCACACTAGCAGACGTGCTGTTCCATTGGCTATCCACTCAACCCTGGTCAGCTCTTCATTTTCCTGTCGATACAACACAGCCTTCAGAAATCATTGTTATCTCCACTACAGAATGTTCCATTCATTCACTGCGAATCTGGAATTATTCTGAATCTCCGCTTATGGCAAGGTTTTGTATCACCACTGGTGAATGTCCAAGTATCCCAATGCTGGTTTTCAGCAGCCTGTTCAGACTCGCAGCCGTGCAGTTAAATTGGCTATCCACTCAACTCTGTTCATCTTTTCATTTTCCTGTCCACAAAAATCCGCCTACAGAAATAAATTTATTTCCGGTACAGAATGTTCCTTTCATTCACTGCGAATCTAGTATTCATCAGAATCTCCACTCTCGGCAGGTTTTCTTATCACCATTGGTGAATGTCCAAGTAATCCAATGCTTTTTTTCAGCGGACTATTCAGACTCGCAGCCGTGCTGTTAAATTGGCTATCCACTCAAGCCTGTTCAGAGCTTCATTTTCTTGTACACATAACCCAGCCTTCATAAATCATTGGAATCTCCACTACAGAATGTTTAATTCATTAACTGTGAATCTGGAATACATTTGACTCTCCACTCCAGGCAGGTTTTCGTTACACCACTGTTGAATGACCAAGTAACCCAATGCGGGTTTTCAGTGGCCTGAAACTCAACACAGTTCAGTTCTTCATTTTCCTGTCCACACAATCCAGACTTCGAAATCATTGGAATCTGCATTACAGAATGTTCCCTTCATTCATTGCGAATCTGGAATTCAACTGAATCTTCTCTCCTGGCAGGTTTTCTTTTCACCACTGGTGAATGCCCAAGTAAACCAATGCTGGTTTTCATCAGCCTGTTCAGACTCGCATCCATGTTGTTCAATTGGGTATCCACTCAACCCTGTTCAGATCTTCGTTTTCCTGTCCATATAACCCAGCCTTCATAAATCAGTGGAATCTCCACTGCAAAATGTTGCATTCATTCACTGTGAATCTGTAATGATTTGACTCTCCAATCCAGGCAGGTTTTCCTTACACCACTGGTGAAGGACCAAGTAACCCAATGCGGGTTTTCAGCGGTCTGTTCACACTCGTAGCCGTGCTGTTCAATTGGCCATCCACTCAACCCTGCTCAGGTCTACAGTTTCCTGTCCACACAACCCAGCCCTCAGAAATTATTGTTAACTCCACTCCAGAATGTTCCATTCATGCTCTGCGAATTTGGAATTCATCTGAATCTGCATTGCAGGCAGTCGTTCATTACACCACTGGTGTATGTCCAAGTAAACCAATGCTGGTTTTCGGCGGCATGTTCACAGTTGCAGACGTGCTATTCAATTGGCTATCCACTCAATGCTGGTCAGTTATTCCTTTTTTCTGTCCACACAACCCAGCCTTCAGAAATCATTGGAATCTCCACTAGAGAACGTTTCTATCATTCACTGCGATTCTGGAATTAATCTGAATCGCACTCCAGGCAGGCTTTCGTTACACCACTGGTGAATGCCCAAGTAACCCAATACTAGTTTTCAGCAGTCTGTTCACAATCGCAGCCATGCTGTTCAATTATATATCCACTCAACCCTGGTCAGCTCTTCATTTTCCTGTCCACACAACTCAGCCTTCATAAATCACTGTTATCTCCACTAAAGAATGTTCCATTCATTCACTGCGGATCTGGAATTCATCTGAATCTCTGCTCCAGCCAGGCATTCGTTCCACCACTCGTGAATGTCCAAGTAACCCAATGCTGGTTATCAGCGGTCTGTTAACAATCGCAGCCATGCTGTTCAATTGGCTATCCAGTCAATCCAGGTCAGCTCTTCATTTTCCCGTCCACAAAAACCAGCCTACAGAAATCATTGTTATCTCCACTACAGAATGTTACAATCATTCATTGTGAATCTGCAATGAATATGAATCAGCCCCAGACTTTCATTACACCACAGGTGAGTTTCAAAGTAACGCAATGCTGGTTTTCAGCGGTCTGTTCTCACTCAAATTCGTGCTGTTCACTGGATATCCACTCAACAATGGTCAGCTCTTCATTTTGTTAAGCAAACAACCCAGACATAAGATATTATTGGACTCTCTACTACAGAATGTTCCAATAATTAACTGCGATTCTGGAATTAATCTGAATCTGCTCTCCAGGCAGGCTTTCGTTACACCACCGGTGAATGTCTAAGTAACCAAATGCTGGTTTTCAGCGGCCTCTTCAGACTAGGAGCAGTTCTGTTCAATTGGATATCCACTCAGTCCTGTTCAGCTCTTCATTTTCCTGTCCACACAACCCAGCTTTCAGAAATCATTGAAATCTCCAATACAGAATATTCCATTCATTCACTGCGAATCTGGAATTCATCTGACTCTGCACTCCGGGCAGGTTTTCGATACACCACTATTGAATGTCCAAGTAACACAATGCTGGTTATCAGAGGCCTATTCACATTCGCAGCCATGATTTTCAATTGGCTATCCACTCAACCGTGGTCAGCTCTTCATTTTCCTATCTATACAACCCAGGCTTCAAAAATCTTTGGAACCTTCACTACAGAATGTTCCTTTATTCACTGCGAATCTGGAATTCAACTGAATCTCCACTCCAGGCAGGTTTTCGTTAAACCACTGGTGAATGTCCAAGAAACGCAATGCTGATTTTCAGCGGTATGTTCACACTCGTACCCGTGCTGTTCACTGGCTATCTACTCAACACTGGTCAGGTCTTCATTTTCCTGTCCACACAATCCAGACTTCAGAAATCGTTGGAATCTGCACTACAGAATTTTCCATTCATTCACTGCGAATCTGGAATTCATCTGAATCTCCATCCCTGGCAGGTGTTCGTTACACCACTGGTGAATATCCAAGTAATCCAATGCTGGTTTTCAGCGGCTTGTTCAGACTCGCAGCCGTGCTGTTCAATTAGCTGTCCAATCAACCCTGTTCAGCTCTTCATTTTCCTGTCCACACAACCCAGACTTCAGAAATCATTGGAACCTCCACTACAGAATGTTCCATACATTCATTACGAATCTGTAATTCATCTGAATCTTCACTCCAGGCAGGATTTGGTTACACCACTGGTGAATATCCAAGTAACCCAATGCTGGTTTTCAGCGACATGTTGAGACTCGCAGCCATACTGTTCAATTGGCTATCCACTCAATCCTGTTCAGCTCTTCATTTTCATGTTCACACAACCCAGCCTTCTGAAATCATTGGAATCTCCAATACTGAATGTTACATTCATTCACTGCGAATCTGGAATTCATCCGAATATCCACTCCAGGCAGGTTTTTGTTACACCACTGGTGAATGTCCAAGTAACCCAAACCTGGTTTTCAGCAGCCAGTTCACACTTGAAGCAGTACTGTTAAATTGGCTATCCACTCAACCCTTATCAGCTCTTCATTTTCTTCTCCACACAACTCAGCCTTCAGAAATCATTGTTATCTCCACTACAGAATGTTCCATTCATTCACTGCGAATTTGGAATTCATCTGAATCTGCACAGCAGGTAGTCTTTAGTTACACCACTGGTGATTATCCAAGTAACCCAATGCTGGTTTTCAGCGGCCTGTTCAGACTAGCAGCCGTGCTGTTCAATTGGCTATCCACTCAACCCTGTTCAGCTCTTTATTTTCCTGTCCACACAACGCATAATTCAGAAATCATTTTAACCTCCACTACTAAATGTTCCATACATTCAGAGCGAATCTGGAACTCATCTGATTTTCCACTCCAGGCAGGTGTTCTTTACACCACTGGTGAATGTCCATGTAACCCAATGCTGGTTTTCGGCGGCGTTTTCATACTCGCAGCTGTGCTGTTTTAATGGTTATGGATTCAACCCTGGTCAGCTCTTCTTTTCCTGTCCACATAATCCAACCTTCAGAAATCACTGTTATCTCCACTACAGAATGTTCCATTCCTTCACTGTGAATCTGGAATTCATCTGAGTCTGCACTCCAGGCAGATCTTTGTTGAACCACTGGTAAATGTCCAAGTAACCAAAGGCTGGTTTTCAGCAGCCTGTTTAGACTTCCAGCCCTGCTGTTCACTGGCTATACTTTCCACCCTGGGCAGCTCTACATTTTCCTATCGTCACAACCAAGATTTCAGAAATCATTGTACTCTCCACTAAAGAATGTTCCATTCAGTCACTCCGAATCTGGAATTCATCTGACTCTCCACTCCAGGACGGTTTTCGTTACATCAGTGGTGAATGTCCAAGTAACCCACTGCTGGAATTCAGCGGCATGTTCACACTGGCAGACGTGCTGTTCAATATTCTATTCACTCAATGCTGGTCAGCTCTTCATTTTCCTGTCCACATAACCAAGCCTGCAGAAATCATTGGCATATCCACTACAAAATGTTCCATACATTCACTGCGAATCGGGAAATAATCTGTATGTGCACTCCAATCAGGCTTTCGTTACACCACTGTTGAATGTCCAAGTAACGCAATGATGGTTTCAGTGGTATGTTCACAATCGAAGCCGTGATGTTCACTGGCTATCCACTCAACACTGGACACCTCTTCATTTTCCATTCCACACAAGCCAGACTACAATAGTTATTGTAAACTCCACTACAGAATGTTCCATTTATTCACTGCGAATCTGGAATTCATCTGAATCTCCACTACCAGCAGGTTGTCGTTACACCACTGGAGATTGTTCAAGTAACCCAATTCTGGGTTTCAGAGGACTTTTCATACTCGTAGCCTTTCTGTTTTATTGGCTATAGACTCAACCCTGTTTAAGTGTTCTTATTCCTGTCCACACGACACAGCCTTGAGGAATCATTGGAATCTCCACTATGGAATGGTCCATTCATTCACTGCGAATCTGGAATTCATCTGTATACCCACTACCGGCAGGCTTTCGTTACACCGCCGGTCAATATCCAAGTAACACAATGCTGGTTTTCAGAGATCTGTTCACACTCAAAGCCGTGCTGTTCACTTGCTATCCACTTAACACTGGTCAGCTCTTCCTTTTGCTGTTCACACAATCCAGACTTCAGATATGATTCGAATCTCCATTACAGAAAGTTGCATTCATTCACTGCGAATCTCTACTCCCGGCAGGTTTTCGTTACACCACTGGTGAATGTCCAAGTAACCCAATGCTGGTTTTCAGTGGCCTGTTCAGACTCTTAGCCATGATCTTCAATTGGCTATCCACTGAACCCTGTTCAGGACGTCATTTTCCTGTCCACATAACCCAGTCTTCAGAAAACAATTTTATCTCCATTAGAGAATGCTCCATTCATTCACTGCGAATTTGGAATTCATCTGAATCTGCACTGCAGGCAATATTTCCTTACACCACTATTGAATGTAAAAGTAACCCATTGCTGGTTTTGAGCGGCATGTTCGCACTGGCAGACGTGCTGTTCAATTGGCTATCCACTCAATGCTGGTCAGATCTTCATTTTCTTTTCCACACAACCCAAACTTCAGAAATCACTGGAATCTCTACAACAGAATGTTCCATACATTCAATGCAAATCTGGAATTCATCTGAACATCCAACATCTCTGCAGGTTTTAGTTACACCACTGGTGAATGTCCAAGTAAACCAATGGTGGTTTTCAGCGGCCTGTTCACAATCGCAGCCATGCTGTTCAATTGGCTATCCACTCAACCCTGGTCAGCTCCTCATTTCCTGTCCACACAACCCAGGCCTCAGAAATGATTGGAATCTCCACTACAGATTGTTCCATTCATTCACTGCGAATCTGTAATTCATCTGACTCTTCACACCAGGCAGGTTTCGTTACCGCACTGGTGAAAGACCAAGTAACCCAGTGATCGTTTTCAGCGGCCTGTTGACAATTGCAGCCTTGCTGTTCAATTGGCTATCCACTCAACCCTGGTCAGCCCTTCATTTTCCTGACCACACAACCCAGACATCAGAAATCATTGTTATCTCCACTACAAAATGTTCAATTCATTCACTGCGAATCCAGAATTCATCTGAACATCCACTAAAGGCAGTTCTTCGATACACTACTGGTGAATGTCCAAGTAACGCAATCCTGGATTTCAGCGGCCCTTTCAAAATCGCAGCCTTTCTGTTCAATTGGCTATCGATTCAACCCTCGTCAGCTCTTCATTTTCCTGTCCACACAATCCAGCCTTCAGAAATCATTGGCATATCCACTACAGAATGTTCCATTCATTCACTGTGAATCTGGAATTAATCTGAATCTGCAATCCAGGCAGGCTTTCGTTACACCTCTGGAGAATGTCCAAGTAATGCAGTGCTGGTTTTCAGTGGGTTGTCACACTCAAAGATGCGCTGTTCATTGGCTATCCACTTAACACTGGTCCGCCAATTAAACAGCATCTCTGTGAGTGTGAACATGCACTAAAAACCAGCATTGGGTTACTTGGACATTCACCACTGGTGTAATGAAAACCTACCTGGAGTGGAGAGTCAGATGAATGCCAGATTCGGAGTGACTGAATGGAACATTCTTTAGTGGAGAGTACAATGTTTTCTGAAATCTTGGTTGTGTCGATAGGAAAATGTAGAGCTACCCAGGGTGGAAAGTATAGCCAGTGAACAGCAGGGCTGGAAGTCTAAACAGGCTGCTGAAAACCAGCCTTCGGTTACTTGGACATTTACCAGTGGTTCAACAAAGATCTGCCTGGAGTGCAGACTCAGATGAATTCCAGATTCACAGTGAAGGAATGGAACATTCTGTAGTGGAGATTTAAATGATTTCTGAATGCTGGGTTGTGTGGACAGCAAAATGAAGAGCTGACGAGGGTTGAATCGAAAGCCAATTTAACAGAATGGTTGCGAGTTTGAAAGACCCGCTGAAAACTAGCATTGCATTACTTGGACATTCACCAGTGGTTTAACGAAAAAATGTCGGTAGTGGATGTTCAGATGAATGAATGAATGGAACATCGCAATGAATGAATGGAACATTCTGTCATGGAGATAGTAATGATTTCTGAATTCTGGGTAGTGTGGACAGGAAAATGAAGAGCTGACCAGGGTTGAGTGGATAGCCAATTGAACAGCACGACTGCGTTTGTGAACAGGCCGCTGAAAACCAGAATTGTGTTACTTGGGCATTCAACAGTTGTGTAACGAAAACTTGCCGGGAGTGGAAAGTGAGATGAATTCCAGATTCACAGTGAATGAATGGAACATTCTCTAGTGGAGATTCCAATGTTTTCTGAAGTCTGGATTGTGTGGACAATAAAATCGAGAGCTGACCAGCATTGAGTGGATAACCAATTGAAACAGCACTTCTTCGAGTGTGAACATGCCGCTGAATACCAGCAGGGGTTACTTAGACAGTCACAGTGGTCTAACGAAAGCCTGCCTGGCGTGCAGATTCAGATTAATTCCAGATTCGCAGTGAATGAATGGAACGTTCTGTAGTGGAGATGTTTCCAATGATTTCCAATTATTTCTGAAGTCTGGATTGTGTGGACAGGAAAAACAAAGAGCTGACCAGTGTTGAGTGGATAGCCAGTGACCAGCACGGCTTCAACTGTGAACAAATCACTGAAAATGAGCACTGGGTTACTTGGTCATTCCCCAGTTGTGTAACGAAACCTGCCTGTTGTGAAGAGTCAGATGAATTCCAGATTCGCAGTGAATGGAAGGAACAATCTGTAGTGGAGATTCCAATGATTTCTGAAGTCTGCATTGTGTGGCGAGGAAAATGAGGAGCTGACCAGTGTTGAATGGATAGCCAGTGAACAGCACGGCTTCGAATGTGAACAAACAGCTTAAAACCAGTAATGCATTACTTGAACATTCACCAGTGGTGTAACGAAAGCCTGCCTGGAATGCAGATTCAGAATAATTCCATATTCGTAGTGAATGAATGGAACATTTTGTAGTGGAGATGATTCCAATGATTTCTGAAGGCTGGGTTGTGTGGACAGGAAAATGATGAGTTGACCAGCACTGAGTGGATAGCCAATTGAACAGCACATTTGCGAGTGTGAACATGCCGCTGAAAATCAACTTTGGGTTACTTGCACATTCACCACTGGTGTAACGGTAGACTGCCTGCAGTGCAGATTCAGATAAATTCCAAATTCGCAGTGAATGAATGGAACATTCTGTAGTGGAGATAACAATGATTTATGAAGACTGGGTTGTGTGGAAAGGAAAATGAAGTCCGGAACAGAGTTGCGTGCATAGCCAATTGGACAGCATGGCTGCGAGTGTGAACAGGCCGCTAAAAACCAATATTGGTTTACTTGGTCATTAACCAGTGGTGTAACAAAACCTGCCTGGAGTGGAGATTAAGATGAATTACAGATTCGCATAGAATAAATGGAACATTCTCTAGTGGAGGTTCCAATGATTTCTGAAGTCTGGATTGTGTGGACATGAAAATGAATAGCTTACCAGGTTTGCGTGGATAGCCGATTGCACTGCACGGATGCGAGTCTGGACAGGCCGCTGAAAACCAGCATTGGATTACTTGGACATTCACCCGCGGTGTAACGAAAACCTGCCGGGAATGGAGCTTCAAAATAATTCCAGATTCTCAGTGAATGAATGGCCCATCCTCTAGTGGACATTCGAATGATTTCTGAAGTCTGGATTGTGTGGACATGAAAATGAAATGAATCCTGTTGGGATCTTCATTTTAATGTCCACATCACCCTGCCTTCAGAAATTATTGGAATATCCAGTACAGAAAGTTCCATTCATTCTTTGCTAATCTGGAATTCATCTGAATCTGCACTCCAGGCAGGCTTTCATTACACCACTGTTGTATGTGCAATTAACTTAATGCTGATTTTCAGCGGTTTTGTTCACATTCGAAGCTATGCTGTTCACTGGCTATCGACTCAAAACTGTTCAACTCTTCATTTTCCTGTCCAAACTATCCAGACGTCGAAATCTTTGGAATCTCCACTACAGAATATTCCATTCATTCACTGCGAATCTGTGAATCCACTACAGAATGGTGAATGTTTCATTCACCACTGGTGAATGAACAAGTAACACAATGCTGGTTTTGAGCGGCCAGTTCACATTCGCAGAAGTTCTGTTCAATTGGCTATCGTCTAAAGGCTGGTAAGCTCGTCATTTTCCTGTCCACAAAACACAGCATTCAGAAATCATTAGAATGTCCATTACAGAACATTCCATTCATTCACTGCGAATCTGGAAATCATCTGAATCGGCATTGCAGGCAGGCTTTCGTTAGAGCACTGGTGAATGTCCAAGTAACGCAGTGCTGGTTTTCACCAGTCTGTTCACACTCGAAGCCAGGCTTTTCACTGTATATCCACTCAACACTGGTCAGCTCTTCATGTTCCTGTCCACACAATCCAGACTTCAGAAATCATTCGAATCTCCACTAGAGAACGGTCCATTAATTCACTGTGAGTCTGGAATTCTTCTGAATCTCCACACCCGGCAGGCTTTCGTTACACCACTGTTGAATGTCCAACTAATGCAATGCTGGTTTTCCGTGCTTTTTTCACTCTTGAAGCCGAGCTGTTCACTGGCTATCCACTTAACACCGGTCAGCTCTTCATTTTTCTGTCCAAACAATCCAGACTTCAGATATCAATGGAACCTCCACTACAGAAAGTTCCATTCATTCACTCTGAATCTGGATTTCATCTGAATCTCTACTCCCGGCAGGTTTTCGTTACACCACTGGTATATGTCCATGTAACACAATGCTTGTTTTCAGCGGCCTGTTCAGACTCATAGCCATGCTGTTAAATTGGTCATACACTCAACCCTGTTCAGCTCTTCATTTTCCTGTCCACATCACCCACCCTTCATAAATCATTGGAATGTCCACAACAAAATGTTCCATTCATTCACTGCGAATCTGGAATTCATCTGAATCTCAACTACCGGTAGGTTTTCATTACACATGACTTCTAGCCATGCTGTTCAATTGGATATCCCCTCAACCCTGTTCAGCAATTCATTTCCTGTCCACATAACCCAGCCTTCAGAAATCATTGACATCTCCACTACAGAATGTTCCATTCATTCGCTGCGAATTTGGAATTCATCTGAGTCTACACTGTAGACAGTCTTTCATTACACCACTATTGAATGTCCAAGTAACCCAATGCTGGTTTTCAGCGGTATGTTCACACTCGCCGACGTGCTGTTCAATTTGCTATCCACTCAACCCTGGTGAGCTCTTGATTTTCCTGTCCACAGAACCCAGCCTTCAGAAATCATTGGAATCTTTACTACAGATTGTTCCATTCATTCACTGCGAATCTGGAATTCATCTGAACACCCACTATTGGCAGGATTTCGTTACCCCACTGGTGAATGTCCAAGTAACCCAATGCTCGTTTTTTGCGGCCTGTTCACAATCGCAGCTGTGTTGTTCAATTGGCTATCCACTCAACCCTGGTCAGCTCTTCATTTTCCTGTCCACACAATCCAGTCTTCAGAAATCATTGGAATCTCCACTACAGATAGTTCCACCCATTCACTGCGAATCTGGAATTCATCTGACTCTTCACACCAGGCAGGTTTCCTTGCACCACTGGGGAATGACCAAGTAACCCAGTGCTCATTTTCAGCGGCCTGTTCACACTCGCAGTCGTGCTGTTCAATTGGCAATCCACTCAACCCTGGTCACCTCTTCATTTACCTGTCCACACAATCCAGCCTTCAGAAATCATTGGAATATCTGCTACAGAATGTTCCATTCATTCACTGCGAATTTGGAATTCATCTGAATCTTCACTGCAGGCAGACTTTCGTTACACCACTGTTGACTGTCCAGGTAACCCCATGCTGGTTTACAGCGGCATGTTCGTACTCGCAGACATGCTGTTTCAAATGGCTATCCACTCAATGCTGGTCAGCTCTCGATTTTATTGTCCCCATAACCCAGCCTTCAGAAATCTTTGGAATCTCCACTAGAGAATGTTCCGTTCATTCACTGCGAATCTGGAATTCATCTGAATCTGCTCTCCAGGCAGGCTTTCGTTACACCACTAGTGAATGTCCATGAAAAGCAACGCTGGTTTTCAGCGGAATGTTCACACTCGCAGAGGTGCTGATCAATTGGCTTTCCACTTAATGCTGGTCAGCTCTTCATTTTCCTGTCCACAGAGCCCATATTTCAGATAACATTGGAACTTCCACTACAGAATGTTCCATTCATTCACTGCGAATTTGGAATTCATCTGAATCTGCACTGCAGGCATTCTTTCGTTACACCACTGTTGACTGTCCAAGTAACCCCATGCTGGTTTTCAGTGACATGTTCAACTAGCAGACGTGCTGTTTCAATTGGCTATCCACTCAATGCTGGTCAGCTCTCGATTTTATTGTCCACACAATCCAGCCTTTAGAAATCATTGGAATCTCAACTACAGCATATAGCATTCAGTCTCTGTGAATCTGGAATTCATCTCATTTTCCACTCCCGGCAGGTTTTCGTTACACTGCTGCTGAATGTCCAAGTAACCTAATGCTGGTTATCAGCAGCCTGTTCACAATCACAGCCGTGCTGTTCAATTGGATATCCACTCAACCCTGGTCAGCTCTTCATTTTCCTTTCACACAACCCAGACTTCAGAAATCATTGTTATCTCCACTGCAGAATGTTCCATTCATTCACTGTGAATCCAGAATTCATCTGAATATGAACTACAGGCAGTTTATCGTAACACCACTAGTGAATGTACAAGTAAAGCAATGCTGGTTTTCAGCGGCCCTTTCAAACTCGCAGCCATTCTGTTCAATTGGCTATCGATTCAACCCTCGTCATCGCTTCATTTTCCTCTCCACACAACCCAGCCTTCAAAAATCATTTATATCTCCACTACAGAATGTTCCATTCATTCACTGCGAAATGGAATTCATATGAACATCCACTCTTGGCAGGATTTCGTTACACCACTGCTGAATGTCCAAGTAACGTAATGCTGGTTTTCAGCGGTTTTGTTCACATACGACGCCATGCTGTTCACTGGCTATCGACTCAAAACTGGTCAACTCTTCATTTTCCTGTCCAAACAATCCAGATGTCGTAATCATTGGAATCTCCACTGCAGAGTGTTCCATTCATTCACTGCGAATCTGGAATTCACCTGAATCTCCACTACCGGCAGGTTTTTGTTATACCACTGGTGAATGACCAAGTAACCCAATGCTGGATTTCAGCGGCCTTTTCACACTCGCAGAGGTTCTGTTCAATTGGCTATCCACTAAATGCATGTAAGCTCTTAATTTTCCTGTCCACAAAAGCCAGCATTCAGAAATCATTGGAATCTCCATTACAGAATGTTCCGTACATTCACTTCGAATCTGGAATTCATCTGAATTTGCACTGCAGGCAGGATTTCGTTAGAACTCTTGTGAATGTCCAAGTAACACAATGCTGCTTTTGACCGGTCTGTTCACACTCGAAGCCAGGCTATTCACTGGCTATCCACTCAACACTGGACAGCTCTTCATTTTCCTGTGCACACAATCCAAACTTCAGAAATCATTGGAATCTGCACTGAAGAATGTTCCATTCATTCACTGCGAATCTGGAATTCATCTGAATCACCACCTCAGGCAGCTTTTCGTTACACCACTTTTGAATGTCCAGGGAACACAATGCTGGTTATCATCGGCCTGTTCACAATCGCAGCCGTGCTGTTTAATTGACTTTCCACTCAACCCTAGTCAGCTTTTCATTTTCCTGTCCACATACCCAGAAATCAGGAAACATTGGAATCTCCACTACAGAATGTTCATACATTGATTGCGAACCTGGAATTCATCTGAATCTCCACTCCAAACAGGTTTTCGATACACCACTGTTGAATGTCGAAGTAACCCAATGCTGTTTTTCAGCAGCTTTTTCTTACTCACAGCTGCGCTGTTCAATTGGCTATCGATTCAACCCTGGTCAACTCTTAATTTTCCTCTCCACACAACCCAGCCTTCAGAAATCATTTAAATCTACACTACAGAATGTTCCATTCAAAAACTCCGAATCTGGAATTCAGCTGAACGTCCACTCACGGCATGTTTTCGTTACACCACTGATCAATGACCAATTAAACCAATGCTGGTTTTCACCCAACTGTTCACACTCGAAGCCGTGCTGTTCACTGGCTGTCCACTCAACCCTGGTCAGCTCTTCATTTTCATCTCCACAAAACCCAGACTTCAGAAATCATTGTAACCTCCACTACAGAATGTTCCATTCACTCACTGCGTATCTGAAATTCATCTGACTCTGCATTCAAGGCATTTATTCATTACTCCGCTGCTGAATATCCAAGCAACCCAATGCTCGTATTCAGCAGCCTGTTGACAATTGCAGCCGTACTGTTCAATTGGCTCTCCACGCAACCCTGGTCAGCTCTTCATTTTCCTGTACACACAACCCAGACTTCAGAATTTATTGGAACCTAGACTACAGAATGTTCCATTCATTCACTGCGAGTCTGGAATTCATCGGAATCTCCACTACCGGCAGATTTACATTAAAACACTGGTGGATGTCCAAGTAATCCAATGATGCTTTTCAGTGGCCTGCTCAGACTCGTAGCCGGGTTACTCAATTGGCTATCCACTCAAACCTGTTCAGCTCTGCATTTTCCTGTCCACATCACCCAGCCTTCAGAAATCATTGGAATCTCCACTACAGAATGTTCCATTCATTCACTGCGAATCTGGAATTCATCTGACTCTCCACTCCAGGCAGGTTTTCGTTACACAACTTTTGAAAGTCCAAGAAAAACACAATGCTCGTTTTCAGCAGCAAGTTCACACTAGCAGATGTGCTGTTCAATTGGCTATCCACTAAACCCTTTACAGCTCTTCATTTTCCTGACCACATCACGCAGCTTTCAGAAATCATTGGATTCTCCACTACAGAACGTTCCATTCATTCATTGTGAATCTGGAATTAATCTGAACTTGCATTCCAGGCAGGCTTACGTTACATCACTGGTAAATGTCGAAGTAACGCAATGCTTGTTTACCGTGGTCTGTTCACACTCGAAGCCGTGCTGTTCACTGGCTATCCACTCAACACTGGTCAGCTTTTCATTTCCTTTCCACACAATCCAGACTTCAGAAATTTATGGATTGTCCACTACAGAATGTTTCATTCACTCACTGTGAATCAGGAATTCATCTGACTCTGCACTCAAGGCAGGAATTTTTACACCACTGTTGAATGTCCAAGTAACCCAATGCTGGTTTACAGTGGCCTGCTCAGACTCGAAGCCATGCTGTTCAATTGGCTATCCACTCAACCCTGTTGAGCTCTCCATTTTACTGTCCACAAAACCCAGACATCAGAAATCATTGGAACCTCCACTACAGAATGTTCCATTTATTACCTGCGAATCTGGAATTCATCGTAATACGCCCCATAGGCAGGTTTTCGTTTCACCACTGGTGAATGTCCAAGTAACCCAATGCTTGTGTTCAGCGGCCTGCTCATACTTGCAGCCGTGCTGTTCAATTGGCTATCCACTAAATCCTGTTCAGCTCTGCATTTTCCAGTCCACATCACCCAGCCTTCTGAAATCATTGGAATCTCCACTACAGAGTGTTCCATTCATTCACGGCGAATCTGGAATTCATCTGATTCTCCACTCCAGGAAGGTTTTCGTTACACCACTGGTGAATGACAAAGTAACCAAATGCTAGATTTCAGTTGCCTCTTCACACTTGCAGCTGTGCTGTTCAATTTCCCATCCCCTAAACCCTGGTTAGCTCTTCATTTTCCTGTCTAAACCACCCAGATATACAGAAATCATTGGAACCTCCACTACAGTATGTTCCATTCATTCCCTGCGAATCTGGATTTAATTTGAATCTGCTCTCCAGTCAGGCTTTGGTTATACCAATGGTGAATGTCCCAGAAACACAATGCTGTTTTTCAATGGCATGTTCAGACACGCAGACGTGCTATTCTCTTGGCTATCCACTCATCCCTTTTCAGCTCTTCCTTTTCCTTTCCACATCATGCCTTCAGAAAACATTGGATTCTCCACTAAAGAACATTCCTTTCATTCATTGCGATTCTGGAAATAATCTGAACCTGCATCCCAGGCAGGCTTTCGTTACACCACTGGTGAATGTCCAAGTAGCGAAATGCTGGTTTTCAGGCATGTGTTCACACTCGAAGTTGTGCTGTTCACTGGCTGTCCACTCAACACTGGTCAGCTTTTCATTTCCTTTCCACATAGTCCAGAGTTGACAAATCATTGTAACTTAACTCTGGCTTTCGTTACACCCCTGCTGAATGTCCAAGTAACACAATGCCGGTTTTCAGCGGCTTTTTCATACTCGCAGATGTGGTGTTCAACTGGCTATCGATTCAATCATGGTCAGCTCTTCATTTTAATGTTCACACAACCCAGACTTCAGAAAACATTGTTAACACCACTACAAAATGTTCCATTCATTCACTGCGAATCTGGAATAAATCTGAATCTCTACTCCAGGTAGACCTTTGCAACACCACTGGTGAATGTTCAAGAAACCCAAAGCTGGTTATCAGCAGCCTTTTCCCACTCTCAGCCCTGCTGTTCACTGGCTATCCACTTAACACTGGTCAGCTCTTCATTTTCCTGTTCACAGAACCCAGACTTCAGAAATCATTGGACTCTCCATTACAGAATGTTCCATTCATTTACTGCGAATCTGGAATTCATCTGACTCTCCACTCCAGGCAGGTTTCCGTTACTCCACTGGTGAATGTCCAAGTGACGCAATGCTGGTTTTCAGCGGCCTTTTGATACTCACAGCTGTTCTATTCAATTGGCTACCAATTCAACAATGGTGAGCTCTTCATTTTCCTGTCCACACCAACCAGCCTTCAGAAATCATTGGAATCTACATTATAGCATGTTCCATTCATTCACTGCGAATCGGGAATTCATCTGACTCTCCACTCTTGCCAGGTTTTCGTTACACCACTGTTGAATGTCCAAGTAACACAATGCTGGTTTTCAGCCTCCTTTTCATACTCACGCATTGCTGTTCAATTGTCTTTTACTTCAACCCTGGTCAGCTCTTCATATTCCTGTCCACACAACCCAGCCTTCAGAAATCATTTAAAAATCCACAACAGAATGTTCCATTCATTCACTGCGAATCTAGAATTCATCTGAATCTCCACTAAAGGCATAACGCTGTTACACCACTGGTGAATGTCCAAGTAACCCAAAACTGGTTTTCAGCAGCCTGTTCCCACTCGCAGCCCTGCTATTCACTAGCTATTCAATCAAAACTGGTCAGCTGTTCATTTTACTGTCCACACAGCCCAGCCTTCAGAAATCATTGGAATCTCCACTACAGAATGTTTCATTCATCCACTACGAATCTGGAATTCTTCTGAATCTCCACTACCGGGAGGTTTTCATTATACATCTGCTGATTGTCCAGGTAAGCCAATGCTGGTATTCAGCGGACTGTTCAGACTCTCAGCGGTGCTGTTCAATTGGCTATCCACTCAATTTTGTTCAGCTCTTCATTTTCCTGTTCACATCACCCAACCTTTAGATACTATTGGTAACTCCACTTCAGAATGTTCCATTCATTCACTGCGAATCTGGAATTCATCTGCATATGCACTGAGGCAGGCTTTCGTTACACCACTGCTGAATGTCCAAGTAACCCAATGCTGGTTTTCAGCGGCATGTTTACACTCGCAGCCGTTCTATTCAATTGGCTACCGATTCTTCACTGGTGAGCACTCCATTTTCCTGTCCACACCAAAGAGCCTTCAGAAATCATTGGAATCTCCATTATAGCATGTTCCATTCATTCACTGCCAATCGGGTATTCATCTGACTCTCCACTCTTGCCAGGTTTTCATTACACCACTGTTGAATGTCCAAGTAACACAATGCTGGTTTTCAGCCTCCTTTTCATACTCGTGCGTTGCTGTTCAATTGACTTTCGCTTCAACCCTAGTCAGCTCTTCATATTCCTGTCCACAGAACCCAGCCTTCAGAAGTCATTTAAAAATCCACCACAGAATGTTACATTCATTCACTGCGAATCTAGAATTCATCTGAATCTCCACTGAAGGCATATCTCTTTTACACCACTGGGGAATGTCCAAGTAACCCAAAGCTGGTTTTCAGCAGCCTGTTCCCACTCGCAGCCCTGCTATTCACTAGCTATTCAATCAAAACTGGTCAGCTGTTCATTTTACTGTCCACTCAGCCCAGCCTTCAGAAATCATTGGAATCTCCACTACAGAATGTTTCGTTCATCCACTTCGAATCTGGAATTCTTCTGAATCTCCACTACTGGGAGGTTTTCGTTATACATCTGCTGATTGTCCAGGTAAGCCAATGCTGGTATTCAGCAGCCTGTTCAGACTCGCAGCGGTGCTGTTCAGTTGGTTATCCACTCAATTTTGTTCAGCTCTTCATTTTCCTGTTCACATCACCCAACCTTTAGATACTATTGGTAACTCCACTTCAGAATGTTCCATTCATTCACTGCGAATCTGGAATTCATCTGAATATGCACTGAGGCAGGCTTTCATTACACCACTGCTGAATGTCCAAGTAACCCAATGCTGGTTTTCAGCGGCATGTTCTCACTCGCAGACGTGCTGTTCAATTGGCTATCCAATCAATGCTGGTCAGCTCTTCATTTTCCTGTCCACACAACCCAGAATTCAGAAATCATTGAAATCTGCACTACAGATTGTTCCATTCATTCACTGCGAATCTGGAATTAATCTGAATCTGCACTCCAGGGTGTCTTTCATTATAACACTGTTTAATGTACAAGTTACCCTAATGATGGTTTTCAGCAGCCTGTTCACAATCGCTGCCATTCTGTTAAATTGGCTATCCACTCCACCCTGGTCAGCTCTTCATCATCTTCTCCACACCATCCAGACTTCAGAAATCATTGGAATCTCCACTACAGAATGTTCCATTCATTCACTGCGAATCTGAAATTCATCTGACTCTGAACTCAAGACAGGTTTTCGTTACACCGTTGTTGAATGTCCAAATAACCCAATGCTGGTTTTCAGAGGCCTTTTCACACTCGCTGACGTGCTGTTCAATTGGCTATCCTCACAACCCTGGTCAGCACTTCATTTTCCTGTCCACAAAATCCAGACTTCAGAAATCATTGTTATCTCCACTACAGAATATTACAGACCGGCAAGCTACCGAGAGTATTCGGTTTGCCAGACACAGTAACAACAAAGTCTCCAATGGAGACGTTACTGGGCCGGCTCGAGCAAATCGACGATCAACGGGAGGGCCTTTACCTTAACTTTTACCACTGCAAATTTGGAATTCATCTGAATCTGCACTGAGGCAGTGCTTGGTTACACCACTGGTGAATGTCTAAGTAATCCAATGCTGGTTTTCAGCGGTTTGATCACACTCGCAGCCGTGTTGTTCAATTGGCTATCCACTCAATGCTGGTCAGCTTTTCATTTTCCTGTCCACACAATTCAGACTTCAGTAAACATTGGAATCACTACTTCAGAAAGTTCCATTCATTCACTGCGAATCTGGAATTCATCTGACTCTCCACTCCAGGCAGGATTTAGTTACAACACTGGTGAATGCCCAAGTAACCCAATGCTGGTTTTCAGCGGACTGTTCACACTCGCAGCCGTGCTATTCAATTTGCCATCCACTATACCCTGGTTAGCTCTTCATTTTCCTGTCCATACAACCCAGCCTTCATAAATCATTGTTATCTCCACTACAGAATGTTCCTTTCATTCACTGCGAATCTGGAATTCATCTGATTCTCCACTCCCTGCAGGCTTTTGTTACACCACTGGGGAATGTCCACGAAAAACACACTGCTCATTTTCAGCGGCATGTTCACACTCGCAGACGTGCTGTTCAATTAGCTATCCACTAAACCATTTTCAGCTCTTCATTTTCCTGTCCACATCACGCAGCCTTCAGAAATCATTGGATTCTCCACTTCAGAACGTTCCAATCATTCATTGCGAATCTGGAATTAATCTGAACTTGCATTCCAGGCAGGCTTTCGTTACATCACTGGTCAATGTCCAAGTAGCGCAATGCTGGTTTACAGTGGTCTGTTCACACTCGAAACCGTGCTGTTCACTGGCTATCCACTCAACACTGGTCAGCTTTTCATTTCCTTTCCACACAATCCAGACTTCAGAAATTATTGGATTCTCCACTACAAAATGTTTCATTCACTCACTGTGAATCTGGAATTCATCTCACTCTGCATTCAAGTCAGGTTTTATAACACCTCTGTTGAATGTCCAAGTAACCTAATGCTGGTTTTCAGTGGCCTGCTCAGATTCGCAGCCGTTCTGTTCAATTGGCGATCCACTCAACCCTGTTTAGCTCTGCATTTTACTTTCCACACAACCCAGACATCAAAAATCATTGGAACCTCCACTACAGAATGTTCCATTCATTCACTGTGAATCTGGAATTCATCGGAATCTGCACTTCTGGCAGGTTTTCGTTATACCACTGGTGAATGTCCAAGTAAGACAATGCTGGTTTTCAGCGTCCTGTTCAGATTTGCAGCCGTGCATTTCAATTGGCTATCCACTCAAGCCTGGTCAGATATTCATTTTCCTGTCAACACCACACAGACTTCAGAAATCATTGGAAACTCCACTACAGAATGTTCCATACATTCACTGCGAATCTGGAATACATCTGAATTTCCACTCCAGGCTGCTTTTCGTTACACTACTGGTGAATGTCCAAGTAACACAATGCTGGTTTTCAGCAGCATGTTCTCAATCGCAGCTGTGCTGTTCAATTGGCTATCCACTTAAGCCTGTTCAGCTCTGCGTTTTCCTCTCCACACCACCCAGACTTCAGAAATCATTGGAACCTCCACTACAGAACGTTCCATACATTCACTGCGAATCTGGAATTCATCTGACTCTCCACTCAGGGCAGGTTTTCGTTACACCACTGTTGAATGTCCAAGTAACGCAATGCTGGTTTTAAGCAGCATGTTCACAATCGCAGCTGTGCTGTTCAATTGGCTATCCAACCAATACTGGTCAGCTCTACATTTTCCTGTTCACATCACCCAGCCTTCTGAAATCATTGAAATCTCTACTACAGAATGTTCCATTCGTTATCTGTGATTCTGGTATTTATCTTACTCTCCACTCCAGGCAGGTTTTCGTTACACCACTGTTGAATGTCCAAGTAACGCAATGCTGGTTTTCAGCAGCATGTTCACAATCGCAGCTGTGCTGTTCAATTGGCTATACAACCAATACTGGTCAGCTCTACATTTTCCTGTTCACATCACCCAGCCTTCTGAAATCATTGAAATCTCTACTACAGAATGTTCCATTCATTATCTGTGATTCTGGTATTTATCTTACTCTCCACTCCAGGCAGGTTTTCGTTTCACCACTGTTGAATGTCCAAGTAACCCAATGCTGGTTTTCTCCGGCATTTTCACAGTCGCAGATGTGCTGTTCAATTGGCTATTCACACAACACTGGTCAGCTCTGCGTTTTCCTCTCCACACCACCCAGACTTCAGAAATCATTGGAACCTCCACTACAGAACGTTCCATACATTCACTGCGAATCTGGAATTCATCTGACTCTCCACTCCAGGCAGGTTTTCGTTACAAAGCTGGTGAATGACAAAGTAACCCAATGCTGATTTTCAGCAGCCTGTTCACACTCACAGCACTGCTGTTCAATTTCCCATCCCCTAAACCCTGGTTAGCTCTTCATTTTCCTGTCTAAACCACCCAGATATACAGAAATCATTGGAACCTCCACTACAGTATGTTCCATTCATTCACTGCGAATGTGGAATTAATCTGAATCTGCTCTCCAGTCAGGTTTTCGTTATACCAATGGTGAATGTCCCAGTAACCCAATGCTGGTTTTCAACGGCCTGTTCAGACACGCAGCCGTGCTGTTCAATGGGCTATCCACTCATCCATTTTCAGCTCTATCTTTTCCTTTCCACATCACGCAGCGTTTAGAAACCATTGGATTCTCCACTACAGCACGTTCCTTTCATTTAATGCGAATCTGGAAACAATCTGAACCTGCACTCCAGGCAGGCTTTCGTTACACCACTGGTGAATGTCCAAGTAGCGAAATGCTGGTTTTCAGCGGTCTGTTCACACTCAAAGCTGTACTGTTCACTGGCTATGCACTCAACACTGGTCAGATTTTCATTTCCTTTCCACACAGACCAGACTTCAGAAATCATTGTAACTTAACACTGGCTTTCATTACACCTCTGCAGAAAGTCCATGTAACTCAATGCCGGTTTACAGCGGCTTTTTCATACGCACAGATGTGGTGTTCAACTGGCTATCGATTCAACCATTATCAGCTCTTCCTTTTAATGTTCACACAACCCAGCCTTCCGAAAACATTGTTATCACCACTACAAAATGTTCCATTCATTCACTGCAAATCTGGAATAAATCTGAATCTCTACTCCAGGTAGGCCTTTGCAACACCACTGGTGAATGTCCAAGAAACCCAAAGCTGGTTATCAGCAGCCTTTTCCCACTCTCAGCCCTGCTGTTCACTGGCTATCCACTTAACACTGGTCAGCTCTTCATTTTCCTGTTCACAGAACCCAGACTTCAGAAATCATTGGACTCTCCATTACAGAATGTTCCATTCATTTACTGCGAATCTGGAATTCATCTGACTCTCCACTCCAGGCAGGTTTCCGTTACTCCACTGGTGAATGTCCAAGTGACGCAATGCTGGTTTTCAGCGGCCTTTTGATACTCACAGCTGTTCTATTCAATTGGCTACCGATTCATCACTGGTGAGCACTCCATTTTCCTTTCCACACCAAAGAGACTTCAGAAATCATTGAAATCTCCATTATAGAATGTTCCATTCATTCACTGCGAATCTGGAATTCATCTGACTCTCCACTCTTGCCAGGTTTTCGTTACACCACTGTTGAATGTCCAAGTAACACAATGCTGGTTTTCAGTCTCCTTTTCAGACTCGCAGCCTTACTGTTCTACTGGCTTTCGATTCAACCCTAGCCAGCTCTTCATTTTCCTGTCCACACCACCTAGCATTCAGAAACCATTTAAAACTCCACTACAGAATGTTCCATTCACTCACTGCGAATCTGGAATTCATCTGACTCTGCACTCAAGGCAGGTTTTCGTTACACCGCCTTTGAATGTCCAAATAACCCAATGCGGTTTTCAGCGGCCTGATCACAATGACAGCCCTACTGTTCAATTGGCTATCCACTAAACACTGGTCAGCACTTCATTTTCCTGTCCACACAACCCAGACTTCAGAAATCATTGGAACCTGCGCTACAGAATGTTCCATTCATTCTCTGCAAATCTGGAATTCAGTGGATTCTCCAATACAGGCAGGTTTTCGTTACACCACTGGAGAATGTTCAAGTATCCCAATGCTGCTTTCAGCGGCTTGTTCAGACTCGCAGCCATGCGGTTAAATTGGCTATCCACTCAAACCTGTTCAGCTCTGCATTTTCCTGTCCACATCACCAAACCTTCAGAAATCATTGGAATCTAAAGCAAAGAATGTTCCATTCATTCACTGAGAATCTGGAATTCATCAGCCTCTCCACTCCAGGCAGATTTTCGTTACGCCACTCTTGAATGTCCAAGTAACCTAATGCTCGTTTTCAGTGGCATGTTCACACTCGCAGACATGCTGTTCAATTGGCTATCCTCTAAACCCTGGTCAGCTCTTCATTTTCCTGTCCACACAGACCACCCTTCAGAAATCATTGGAATCTCCACTACTGAATGTTCCATTCATTCACTGAGAATAGGGAATTAATCTGAATCTGCACTCCAGGCAGGCTTTCATTACTCCACTGGTGAAAATACGAGTAACGCAATACTGGTTTTCAGCGGTCTGTTCACACTCACAGCCTCGCTGTTCAATTGCCTATCCACTCAATACTGGTCAGTTCTTCATTTTTCTGTCCACACAATTTAGAATTCAATAATTTTTGGAATCTCCACTACAGAATATTCCATTCATTTACTGTGTATCTAGAATTCATTGGAATCTCCATTACCGGCAGGTTTTCGTTACACAACTGGTGAATGTCTAAGTAACCCAATGCTGGTTTTCAGCGGTCTATTCATACTCGCAAACGTGCTTTTCAATCGACTATCCACGCAATGCTGGTCAGCTCTTCAATTTCCTGTCCTCACAGCCCAGCCTTATGAAATCATTTGAATCTCCATACAGAACGTTCCATTCATTCAATGCGAATTTGGAATTCATCTGAATCTCCACTCCAGGCAGGATTTCGTTACACCATTGGTTAATGTCCAAGTAACCCAATGCTGGTTTTCAGTGGCCTGTTCACACTCACAGCCGTGCTATTCAATTTGCCATCCACTAAACACTGGTTAGCTCTTCATTTTCCTGTCCACACAACCCAGCCTTCAGAAATCATTGTTTTCTCCACTACAGAATGTTCCATTCATTCACTGCGGATCTGGAATTCATCTGAATCTCCAATCCGGGTAGGCTTTCGTTACACCGCTGGTGTATGTCCAAGTAACCCAATGCTGGATTTCAGCGGCTTTTTCATACTCGCAGACGTGGTGTTCAACTGGCTATCAATTCAACCATGGTCAGTTCTTCATTTTACTGTCCACACAACCCATCACTCAGAAAACATTGTTATCTCCAATAGAGAATGTTCCATTCATTCACTGTAATCTGGAATTAATTTGAATCTCTACTCCAGGTAGGCTTTTGTTACACCACTGGTGAATGTCTAAATAATCCAAAGCTGGTTTTCAGCAGCCTGTTCCCACTCACAGCCCTGCTGTTCACTGGCTATCCACTTAACACCGGTCAGTTCTTCATTTTCCTTTCCACACAACCCAGACTTCAGAAATGATTGAACTCTCCAATAGATAATGTTCCATTCATTCACTGCGAATCTGGAATTCATCTGACTCTCCACTCCAGGCTGCTTTTCGTTACACCACTGATGAATACCCAAGTGACACAATGCTGGTTTTCAGCGGGCTTTTCATATTCGCAGCCGTTCTCTTTAATTGGCTACATATTCAACCCTGATGAGTTCTTCATTTTCCTGTCCACACAAACGAGCATTCAGATATCATTGGAACCTCCATTATAGAATGTTCCATTCATTCACTGCGAGTCTGGAATTCATCTGACTTTCCACACCTGCCAGGTTTTCGTTACAACACCATTGAATGTCCAAGTAACACAATTCTGGTTTTCAGCCTCATTTTCACACTCGCTCTTCAATTGGCTATCGATTCAACCCTGGTCAGCTATTCATTTTCCTGTACACAGAACTCAGCCTTCAGAAATCATTGAAATCTCCACTACATAATGTTCCATTCATTCACTGCGAATCTTGAATTCATCTCAATCTCCACTAAATGCAGATCTCTGTTAAACCACTGGTGAATGTCCAAATAACCCAAAGCTGGTTTTCAGCAGCCTGTTGCCACTTGCAGCCCTGCTATTCACTAGCTATCCACTCAAAACTGGATCTGAATCTTCAATCCAGGCAGGCTTTCGTTATACCACTGGTGAGTTACCAAGTAACCCAATGCTGGTTTTCAGCATCCTGTACAGACTCGCAGCCATGTTGTTCAATTGGCTATCCACTCAAGCCTGGTCAGCTCTTCGTTTTCCTGTCCACATCACCCAGCCTTCAGAAATCATTTTAACCTCCATTACAGAATGTTCCATTCATTCACATCGAATCTGGAATTCATCTGACTCTCCAATCCAGGGAGTATTTCGTTACACCACTGGTGAATGTCCAAGTAGCGCAATGCTGGTTTACAGTGGTCTTTTCACACTCGAAGCCGTGCTGTTCACTGGCTATCCACTCAACTCTGGTCAGCTTTTCATTTCCTGTCCACACAGTCCAGACTTCAGAAATAATTGGATTCTCCACTACAAAGTGTTCCATTCACTCACTGCGAATCTGGAATTCATCTGACTCTGCACTCAAGGCACGTTTTCGTTACAGCGCTGTTGAATGTCCAAGAAACCCAATGCTGGTTTTCAGCGGCCTGTTCACAATCCAGTCATGCTGTTCGATTGGCTATCGAATGAACCCTGGTCAACTCTTCCTTTTCCTGTTCACACAACCCATCCTTTAGAAATCATTGGAAACTCCACTGCAGAATGTTCCGTAAATTCACTGCTAATCATAAATTCATCTGAATCTCCAGTCCAGACAGGTTTTCATTCCACCACTGGTGAATGTCCAAGTAACCAAATGCTGGTTTTCAGCAGCCAGTTAACACTTGCAGCCCTGCTGTTCACTGGTTATCCACTCCACCCTGGTCAGCTCTTCATTTTGCTATGCAAACAATCCAGACATAAGAAAACTCTCCACTACAGAATGTTCCAATCTTTCATTGCGATTCTTGAATTTATCTGAATCTGCATTATAGGCAGGCTTTCGTTACAACACTGGTTAATGTCAAAGTAACACAATGCTGGTTTTCATCGACCTATTCATACTCCAGCCCGTGCTGTTTTATTGGCTATCGATTCAAACCTGGTCAGCTCTTCTTTGTCCTGTCCACCCAACCCAGCCTTCAGAAATCATTGGAATCTCCACTACAGATTGTTACATACATTCACTACGAATCTGAAATTCATAGGACTCTGCACTAAAGACAGGTTTTCTTTACACTACTGCTGAATGACCAAGTAACCAAAAGTTGATTTTCAGTGGCCTGTTCACACTCGCAGTAGTACTGTTAAATTGGCTATCCACTCAACCTTGTTCAGCTCTTCATTGTCCTGTCCACATAACCCAGTCTTCAGAAATCACTGGAATCTCCACTACCAGAATGTTACTTTAATTCACTGCGAATCTAGAATTCATCTGAATCTCCACTCCCGGCAGGTTTTCATTTCACCATTGGTGAATGTCCAAGGAACCGAATGCTGGCTTTTAGCGGCCTGTTCAGAACTGCGGCATTGCTGTTCAACTGGTTATCCACTCATCACTGGTAAGCTCTTCATTTTCCTGTCCACGCAAGCCACCCATCAGAAATCATCGGAAACTCCACTACAGAATGTTCCCTACATTCACTACTAATCTGGAATTCATCTGAATCTCCACTCCAGGCAGGCTTTCGTTACAACACTGGTTATTGTCCAAGTAACCTAATGCTGGTTTTCAGTGGCCTGTTCAGACTCGCAGCCGTGCTGTTAAATTGGCTATCCACTCAACACTGTTCATCCCTACATTTTCCTGTTCACATCATCCAGCCTTCATAAATCATTAGAATCTCCACTACAGAATGTTCAATTCATTCACTTTGAATCTGGAATACATTTGACTCTCCACTCCAGGCAGGTTTCCTTTACATCACTGGTGAATGACCAATTAACTCAATGCGGGTTTTCAGTGGCCTGTTGACACTCGCAGCCGTGCTGTGCAATTCGCTATCCACTCAACCCAGGTCAGCTCTTCATTTTACCGTCCACACAACCCAGCCTACAGAAATCATTGTTATCTCCATTACAGAATGTTCCATGCATTCACTGCGAATTTTAAATTCATCTGAATCTGCACTGCAGGCAGACTTTCGTTACACCACTTGTGAATGCCAACTTAGCCAATGATGGTTTTCAGCGGCATGTTCACACTAGCAGATGTGTTGTTCAATTGGCTATCCACTCAAACCAGTTCAGCTGTTTATTTTCCTGTCCACACAAAACAGACTTCAGAAATCATTTGAAACTCCTCTACAGAATGTTCCATTCATTCACTGCGCATATGAAATTCATCTGAATCTCCACTCCAGGCAGGTTTCGTTACACCACTGGTGAATGTCAAAATAATCCAATGCTATTTTTAAGCGGCCTTTTCTTACTCACAGGCGCGCTGTTCAATTGGCTATCGATTCAACCCTGGTCAACTCTTCATTTTCCTGTCCAGACAACCCAACCTTCAGAAATCGTTGGAATCTCCAATACAGAATGATTGATTCATTCACTGCGAATCTGGAATTCATCTGACTGCACTACAAGCAGATTTTCGATACACCACTGTTGAATGTCCAAGGAACCCAATTCTTTTTATCAGTGGCCTGTTCACAATCTTCGCCATGCTTTTCAATTGGCTATCCACTCAACCCCGGTCAATTCTTCATTTTCCTGTCCATAAAACACAGATTTCAAAAATCATTGGAATCTCCACTACAGAATGTTCCATACATTCAATGCGAATCTCGAATTCAACTAAATCTCCACTCCATGCAGATTTTCCTTACACCACTGGTGAATGTCCAAGTGAGCCAATGCTGGATTTCAGCGAACTTTTCATACTCACAGCCGTGCTGTTTTATTGGCTATCGATTCAAACCTGGTCAGCTCTTCTTTTTCTTGTCCACCCAACCCAGCCTTTAGAAATCATTGGAAGCTCCACTAAAGATTGTTCCATTCATTCACTGCGAATATGGAATTCATCTAACTCTCCACTCCAGGCAGGTTTTCGTTACACCACTGATGAATAAGCAAGTAACCCAATGCTGGTTTTCAGCAGCCTGTTCACACTCACAGTAGTGCTGTTCAATTGGCTATCCACTCAACCCAAGTTAGCTGATCATTTTCCTGTCCACATAATCCAGACCTCAGAAATCATTGTTATCTCCACTACAGAATGTTCCATTCATTAACTGCAAATCTGGAATTTATCTGAATCTGCACTGCAGGCAGTATTTCGTTACGCTACTGGTGAATGTCCAAGTAAATCAATGATGGCTTTCAGCGGCCTGTTCACAGTCGCAGACGTGCTGTTCAACTAGCCATCCACACAATCCTCGTCACCTCTTCATTTTCCCGTCCACACAACCCAGCCTACAGAAATCATTTTTAACTCCACTACAGAAGGTTCCATTAATTCACTGCGAATCTGGAATTAATCTGAATCTGCACTCTCGTCAGGCTCTCGTTACACCACTGGTGAAAGTCCAAGGAACGCAATGCTGGTTTTCAGTGGTCTGTTCACACTGGAATCCGTACTGTTGAATGGCTATCCACTCAACACTGGTCAGCTCTTCATTTTACTGTCCTCAAAATCCAGATATCAGAAATCATTGGAATCTCCACTACAGAGTTTTCCATTCATTCACTGCCAATCTGGCATTCATATGAATCTCCACTCTCAGTAGGTATTCGTTACACCACTGGTGAATGTAAAAGTAACACAATGCTCGTATTCATCGGCATTTTCATACTCGCAGCCGTGCTTTTCTATTGGCTATCGATTCAACCCTGGTCAGCTCATCATTTTATTGTCCACACAACCATGCATTCAGCAATCATTTAAATCTCCCCTACATAATGTTCCGTTAATTCATTGTGAATGAGGAATTCATCTAAATCTCCACTCCGGGCAGGTTTTTGTTACACCACTTATGAAAGTCCAAGTAACCCAAAGCTGGTTTTCACCATCTAGTTCACAGTCGCAGCTCTGCTGTTCACTGGCTATCCAACCCACCTTGGTCAGCTCTTCATTTTGCTATGCAGACAACCCAGACTTAAGAAATCATTGGACTCTCCACTACAGAACGTTACATTCATTCACTGCGATTCTGGAATAAATCAGAATCTGCACTCCAGCAGGCTTTCTTTACACCACTGGTGAATATCCAAGTAACGCAATGCTGGTTTTCAGCGGTCTCTTCACACTCGTAGCCGTAGCTCGTGTTCACTGGCTATCAACTGAACACACGTCAGTTCTTCATTTTCCTGTCCACACAATCTAGACTTCAAAATCATTGGAATCTGCATTACAGAATGTCCCATTCATTCACTGCGAATCTGGAATTCATCTGATTCTTCCCTCCTGGCAGGTTTCCTTTACACCACTCGTGAATGTCCAAGTAAACTAATGCTGGATTTCATCAGCCTGTTCAGACTCGCATCCGTGTTGTTCAATTGGGTATCCACTCAACCCTGTTCAGATCTTAGTTTTCCACTCCATATAACCCAGCCTTCAAAAAACATTGGAATCTCCAATGCAAAATGTTCCATTCATTCACTGTGAATCTGGAAAGCATTTGACTCTCCAATCCAGTCAGGTTATCGTTACACCACTGGTGAAGGTTACACCACTGCACTCCAGCAGGCTTTCTTTACACCACTGGTGAAGGACCAAGAAACCCAATGCGGGTTTTCAGCGGCCTGTTCACACTACAGTTTCATTTACAAAGAACCCAACCCTCAGAAATTATCGGTAACTCCACTCCAGAATGTTCCATTCATCCACTGCGAATTTGGAATTCATCTGAATCTGCATTGCAGCCAGTCTTTCGTTTCACCACTGGTGAATGTCCAAGTAACCCAAAGCTGGGTTTCAGCGGCCTTTTCATACTCGCAGCCGTGCTGTTTTATTGGTTATCGATTCAACCATGGTCAGCTCTTCTTTTCCTGTCCACATAACCCAGCCTTCAGAAATCATTGGAATCTCCACTACTGAATGTTCCATTCAATCACGGTGAATCTGGAATTCATCAAACTCTCCAATACAGGCAGGTTTGCATTGCAGCACTGCTGAATTACCAAGTAACCCAATGCTGGTATTCAGCGGCATATTCACACTCACAGACGTGTTTTTCAATTGGCTATCCAGTCAACCCAGGTCAGCTCTTCATTTACTCGTCCACAAAAACCAGCCTAAAGAAATCAATGTTATCTCCACTACAGAACATTCCATTCATTCACTGCGAATCTGCAATTAATCTGAATCTGCGCTCAACCCAGGCTTTGGTTACACCACTACTGAATATCTAAGTAACACAATGGTGGTTTTCAGCAGTATGTTCTCACTCGAAGTCGTGCTGTTCACTGGCTATCCACTCAACACTGACCAGCTCTTCATTTTCCTGTCCACACAATCCAGACTTCAGAAATCATTGGAATTTCCACTACAGAATGTTACAAACATTCATTGCGAATCTGGAATTAATCCTAATCTCCACTCCAGGCAGGTTTTTTTACACAAGTGGTGAATGTCCAAGTAACACAATGCTGGATTTCAGCAGCCAGTTCACACTTGCAGCCCTGCTGTTCACTGGCTATCCACTCCACCATGGTCATCTCTTCATTTTGCTATGCAAACAACCCAGACATAATAAATCATTGGACTCTCCACTAGAGAATGATTCAATCATTCACTGCGATTCTGGAATTAATCTGAAACTGCACTCCAGGCAGGCTTTCGTTACACCACTGGAGAATGTCCAAGGAACCCAATGCTGGTTTGCAGCGGCCTGTTCACAATCGCAGCCATGCTGTTAATTGGATATCCCCTCAACCCTGGTCAGCTCTTCATTTTCCTGTACACACAATCCAGAATTCAGAAATCACAGTTTTCAGCGGCCTCATCAGACTCGCAGCCGTGCTGTTCAATAGGATATCCACTCAGTCCTGTTCAGCTCTTCATTTTCCTGTCAACACAACCCAGCCTTCAGAAATCATTGAAATCTCCAATACAGAATGTTCCATTCATTCACTGCGAATCTGGAATTCATCTGACTCTGCACTCCAGGCAGGTTTTCGACACACCACTGTTAAATGTCCAAGTAACCCAATGCTGGTTATCAGAGGCCTGTTCACATTCGCAGCCATGCTTTTCTATTGGCTATTCACTCAACCCTGGTCAACGCTTCATTTTCCTGTCTAAACAAACCAGGCTTCAAAAATCATTTGAATCTCCACTACAGAATATTCCACACATTCAATGGGAATCTGGAATTCAACTGAAACTCCACTCCAGGCAGGTTTTCGTTACACCACTGGTGAATGTCCAAGTAACGCAATGCTGATTTTTCAGCGGTCTGTTCACACTCGTACCCGTGCTATTCACTGGCTATCAACTCAACTCTGGTCAGCTCTTCATTTTCGTGTCCACACAATTCAGACTTAAGAAATCATTGGAAACTGCACTATAGAATATTCCATTCATTCACCGCGAATCTGGAATTCATCTGAATCTCCACACCTGGCAGTTTTTCGTTACACCACTCGTGAATGTCCAAGTAAACCAATGCTGGTTTTCAGGGGCCAGTTCACACTCACAGACCTGCTGTCCAATTGCCTATCCAGTCAACCCTGTCACCAATTCGTATTCCTGTCTACACAACCCAGACTTCAGAAAACATTGGAACATCCACTACAGTATGTTCCAATCATTCACTGCGATTCTGGAGTTCATCAGAATCTCCACTCTCGGCAGGTTTTTGTTACACCACTGGTGAATGTCCAAGTAACGCAATGCTGATTTTTAGCTGTCTGTTCACACTCGTACCCGTGCTGTTCACTGCCTATCAACTCAACTCTGGTCAGGTATTCATTTTCGTGTCCACACAATTCAGTCTTCAGAAATCATTGGAATCTGCACTACAGAATGTTCCATTCATTCACTGCGAATCTGGAATTCATCTGAATCTCCACACCTGGCAGGTTTTCGTTACACCACTCGTGAATGTCCAAGTAAACCAATGCTGGTTTTCAGCGGCTTGTTCAGACTCGCAGCCGTGCTGTTCAATTGACTATAAACTCAACCCTGTTCAACTCTTCATTTTCCTGTTCACAAAACCAAGCCTTCAGAAATCATTGGAATCTACAATACAGAATGTTCCATTCATTAACTGTGAATCTGGCATTCATCTTAATATCCACTATAAGCAGGTTTTTGTTACACCACTGGCAAATGTCCAAGCTGGTTTTCAGCAGCCAGTTCACACTCAAGCAGTGCTGTTAAATTGGCTATGCACTCAACCTTGATAAGCTGTTCATATTCCTGTCCACACAATTCAGCCTTCAGAAAACATTGAAATCTCCACTACAGAATGTTCCATTCCTTCTCTGCGAATCTGGAGTTCTTCGGAATCTCCACTACCGGCAGATTTTCGTTATGCCTCTAGTGAATGTCCAAGTAACCCAATGCTGGTTTTCAGCGGCCTGTTCAGACTCGCATCCATGCTGTTCAATTTGCTATCCACTCAACTCTGTTCAGTTCTTCATTTTCCTGTCCACATCATCCAGCCTTCAGAAATCATTGGAATCTCCACCAAAGTATGTTCCATTCGTTCATTGCGATTCTGAAATTAATCTGAATCTGCACTCTCGTTACGCTTTCGTTACAGCACTGGTGAATGTCGAAGTAACCCAATTCTGGTTTTCAGCGGACTGTTCACACTCGCAGACGTGCTGTTCAATTGGCAATACACTCAATGCTGGTCAGCTCTTC
This sequence comes from Sorex fumeus, assembly GCF_029834395.1. NCBI lineage: Eukaryota > Metazoa > Chordata > Mammalia > Eulipotyphla > Soricidae > Sorex > Sorex fumeus. The sequence goes on along the minus strand of NW_026606140.1, from coordinate 1,183,018 downwards.
ATTTTCCTGTCCACATCGACCAGCCTTCAGAAATCATTGGAACCTGCACTACAGAATGTTAAATTCATTCACTGCGAATGTGGAATTCATCTGAATCTGCACTGCAGGCATGCTTTTGAAACACCACTGGTGAATGTCCAAGTAACCCAATGCTGGTTTTCAGCGACCTTTTCATACTCGCAGCCGTGCTGTTTCATTTGCTATCGATTCAACCCTGCTCAGCTCTTCTTTTCCCTGTCCACCCAACACAGCCTTCAGAAATCACTGGAATCTCCACTACAGACTGTACCATATATTCACTGCGAATCTGAAATTCATCTGACTGTCCAGACAGGTTTTCGTTAAACCACTGTTGAATGAGCAAGTAACCCAATGTTGGTTTTCAGTGTCCTGTTCACACTCGCTGTAGTGCTATTAAATTGGCAATACAATAATTGCTGGTCAGATGTTCATTTTCCTCTCGACGTCGCACAGGCTTCCGAAGTCATTGGAACCTGCACTACAGTATGTTCCATTAATTCATTGCGATTCTGGAATTAATCTGAATCTGCACTCTCGTTAGGCTTTCGTTACAGCACTGGTGAATGTCCAAGTAACGCAATGCTGGTTTTCAGTGATCTCTTCAGAATGGAAGCCGTGCTGTTCACTGGCAATCTACTCAACACTGGTCAGCTCTTCATTTTCCTGTCCACACAATCCAGACTTCAGAAATCATTTAAATCTCCACTACAAAATGTACCATTCATTCACTCCGAATCTGGAATTCATCTGAACATCCTGCCATGGCAGGTTTTTGTTACACCACTGATGAAAATCCAAGTAACGCAATGCTGTTTTTCAGCAGTTTGTTCACACTTGCAGACGTGCTATTAAATTGGTTATCCACTCAACCCTTCTCAGCTCTTCATTTTATTGTCCACACAAACCAGCATTCAGAAATCAGTGGAATCTCCAGTACAGAATGTTCCATTAATTCACTGCGAATCTGGAATTCATCTCACTTTCCAGTCCCGGCAGGCTTTCGTTACACCACTGTTGAATGTCCAAGTGACCCAATGCTGGTTTTCAGCGGCCTGTTCACAACCGCAGCCATGCTGTTCAATTGACTTTCTACTCAACACGGTCAGCTCTTCATTTTCGTGTCCACACAAACCAGCATACAGAAATCATTGGAATCTCCAATACAGATTGTTCCATACATTCACTGCGAATCTGGAATTCATGTGACCCTCCACACCAGGCAGTGTTCGTTACACCATTGGTGAATGACAAAGTAACCCAATGCCAGTTTTCAGCGGACTGTTCACACTTGCATCCGTGCTGTTCAATTGACTATACACTGAACCCTGCTCAGCTCTTCATTTTCCTGTCCACAGATTCCAGCCTTCAGAAATCATTGGAATCTCCACTACAGAAAGTTCCATTCAGTCACTCCAAATCTGGAATTCTTCTGAGTCTTCACATCAAGTAGGTTTCGTTACACCACTGGTGAATGACCAAGTAACTCATTAATCATTTTCAGCGGCCTGTTCACAGTCGCAGCTGTGCTGTTCAATTGCCTATCCACTCAACCCTGGTCAGCTCTTCATTTTCCTGTCCACACAACCAAGCCTTCAGAAATCATTGTTATCTCCACTACAGAATATTCCATTCATTCACTGCGAATCTGCAATTCACCTGAATCTGCAATCCAGGAAGGTCTTTGTTGAACTACTGGTAAATGTCCTAGTAAACGAAAGCTGGATATCAGCGACCTGTTCACACTCGCAGCCCTGCTGTTCACTAGCTGCTCTTTCCACCCTGGGCAGCTCTTCATTTTCCTATCCACACAACCAAGACTTCAGAAATCATTGGACTCTTCACTACTGAATGTTCCATTCAGTCAATCCGAATCTGGAATTCATCTGACTCTCCACTCCAGGCAGGTTTTCTATACAACAGTGGTGAATGTCCAAGTAACCCAATGCTGGTTTTCAGCAGCATGTTCACACTGGCAGACGTGCTGTTCAATATTCTATCCACTCAATGCTGGTCAGCTCTTCATTTTCCTGTCCACACAACTCAGCCTTCAGAAATCATTGGCATATTCACTACAGAATGTTCCATTCATTCACTACGAATCCGGAATTCATCTGAACATCCACTATTGGCAGCTTTTCGTTACACCACTGGTGAATATCCAAGTAACGCAATGCTGGTTTTCAGAGGCCCTTTCAAACTCGCAGCCGTTCTGTTCATTTGGCTATCGATTTAACCCACGTCAGCTCTTCATTTTCCTGTCCACACAACCCAGCCTTCAGAAATCATATAAATCTCCACTAGAGAATGTTCCATTCATTCACTGCGAATCTGGAATACATCAGAATCTGCACTCCAGGCAGTTTTTTGTTGAACCACTGGTAAATGTTCAAGTAACCGAAAGCTGGTTCTCAACAGCCTGTTCAAACTCGCAACCCTGCAGTTTACTGGCTATACTTTCCATCCTGGGTAACTCTACATTTTCCTATTCACACAACCAAAACTTTAGACTCGACTGCAGAATGTTCCATTCAGTCACTCTGAATCTGAAATTCATCTGACTCTCCACTCCAGGCAGGTTTTTGTTACACCAGTGGGGAATGTCCAAGTAACCAAATGCTGGTTTTCAGCGGCATGTTCACTCTCACAGACGTGCTGTTCAATATTCTATCCACTCAGTGCTGGTCAGCTGTTCATTTTCCTGTCCACACAACCCAACTTTCAGAAATCATTGAAATATCCACTACGGAATGTTCCATTCCTTCACTGCGAATCTGGAATTCAAATGAATATCCACTCCCGGCAAGCTTTAGTTACACCACTGGTGAATGTCCAAGTAACACGTTGCTGGTTTCAGTGGTTTGTTCACACTCGAAACAGTGAAGTTCACTGGCTATCCATTTATCACTGGTCAGCTCTTCTTTTTGCTGTCCATACAGTCCAGACTTCAGATATCATTGGAATCTCCAGTACAAAAAGTTCCATTCATTCACTGTGAATCTGGAATTCATCTGAATCTCTATTCCCGGCAAGTTTTCGTTACACCACTGGTGAATGTCCAAGTAACCCAATGCTGGTTTTCAGTGGCCTGTTCAGACTCATAGCCGTGCTACTCAATTGACTATCCACTCATCCCTGTTCAGCACTTCATTTTCCTGTCCACATAGCCCATCCTTCAGAAATCATTGTTATCTCAACTACAGAATGTTCCATTCATTCACTGCGAATTTGGAATTCATCTCAATCTGCACTGCAGAAGTCTTTCGGTACACCACTATTTTATGTCCAAGTAACCCCATGCTGGTTTTCAGAGGCATGCTCACACTCGCAGACGTGCTGTTCAATTGGCTATCCCCTCAATGCTGGTCAAATCTTAAATTTCTTGTCCACAAAACCCATCCTTCAGAAATCAATGGAATCTCTACTACAGAATGTTCCATACATTAACTGCGGATCTGGAATTCATCTGAACATCCACTCTCAGGAGGTTTTCGTTCCACCACTGGTGAATGTACAAATAACCAAAGGCTTGTTTTTTGCGGCCTCTTCACAATCGCATTGCGAATCTGGAATTAATCTGAACGTGCACTCTAATCAGGCTTTTGTTACAATACTAATCAATGTCCAAGTAACCCAAAGCTGGTTTTCAGTGGCCTGTTCACAATCGCAGCCGTGATGTTCAATTGGCTATCCACTCAACCCTGGTCAGCTCTTTATTTTCCTGTCCACACATCCCTGCCTACAGAAATCATTGGAATGTTGCATTCATTCACTGCAGAATGTTGCATTCATTCACTGGGAATCTAGAATTCATCTGAATATCCACTCGCGGCAGGGTTTCGTTACACCACTGGTGAATATACAAGTAAAGCAATGCTGATTTTCAATGGTTTGTTCACACTCGAAGCCGTGCTGTTCACTGGCTATCCACTTAACACTGGTCGCTCTTCATTTTGCTGTCCAGAGTCCAGACTTCAGATATCATTGGAATCTCCACTACAGAAAGTTCCATTCATTCACTGCGAATCTGGATTTCATCTGAAACACTACTCCCGGCAGGTTTTTGTTACACCACTTGTGAATGTCCAGTTAACCTAATGCTGGTTTTCAGCGGCCTGTTCAGACTCGTAGCCGTGCTATTCAATTGGCTATCCACTCATCCCTGTTCAGCACTTCATTTTCCTGTCCACATAAACCAGACTTCAGAAATCATTGTTATTTCCAATACAGAATGTCCCAATCATTCACTGTGAAATTGGAATTCATCGCAATCTGCACTGCAGGCAGTCTTTCATTACGCCACTATTGTATGTCCCAGTTACCCCATGCTGGTTTTCAGAGGCATGCACACACTTGCAGAAGTGCTGTTCAATTGGCTATACCCTCAATGCTGGTCAGATCGAAATTATCTTGTCCACACAACCCACCCTTCAGAAAACGTAGGAATCTCTATTACAGAATGTTCCAAACATTCACTGCGAATCTGGAATTCATCTGAACATCCACTCTCGGCAGGTTTTCCTTACACCACCTCTGAATGTCCAAGTAATGCAATCCTGGTTTTCAGTGGTCTGTTCACACTCGAAGCCGTGCTGTTCACTTGCTATCCACTCAACACTGGCCAGCTCTTCATTTTCCTGTCCAGACATCCCAGCCTTCAGAAATCATTGGAATCGCCACTAAAGAATCTTCCATTAATTAACTGCGAATCAGGAATTCATCTGAATCTCCACTAACAAAACCCGGCAGGCTTTCGTTACACCACTGGTGAATGTCCAAGTAAAGTAATGCTGGTTTTCAGTGGTTTTTTCACGCTCACAGCCGTGCTGTTCAATTTGCTATCCACTCAACCCTGGTCAGCTCTTCATTTTCCTGTCCACACAACCCAGCCTTCAGAAATCATTGGAAACTCCACTACAAAATATTCCATTCATTCACTGCGAATCTGGAATTAATCTGAATCTGCACTCTAGGCAGGCTTTCGTTACAACCACTGGTGAATGTCAAAGTAACGCAATGCTGCTTTTCAGCTCTGTTCACACTCGAAGACATGCTGTTCACTGACTATCCACTTAACACTGGTCAGCACTTCATTTTGCTGTCCACACAATCCAGACTTCCGATATCATTGGAATCTTCACTACAGAAATTTCCATTCATGCCCTGCTAATCTGGAATTCATCTGAATCTCTACTCCCGGCAGGTTTTCATTACACCAACGGTGAATGTCCAAGTAAGTCAATGCTGGTTTTCATTGGTCTGTTCAGACTCGTAGCCATGCTGTTCAATTGGCTATCCACTCTACCCTGTTCAGTACTTAATTTTCCTGTCCACGTAACCCAGCCTTCAGAAATCATTGTGATCTCCACTTCAAGATGTTCCATTCATTCACTGCTAATCCAGAATTCATCTAAACTTTCACTAAAGGCAGTTTTTCTTTACACCACTGGAAAATGTCCAAGTAACACAATGATGATTTTCCGCGGCCCTTTCAAACTACAACCGTTCTGTTCATTTAGCTATCAATTCAACCCTTGTGAGCTCTTCATTTTCCTGTCCACACAACCCAGCCTTCAGAAATCATTTAAATCTCCACTAGAGAATGTTCCATTCATTCACTGCGATTCTGGAATACATCTGAATCTGCACTCTAGGTAGGTCTTTGTTGAACCAGTGGTAAATGTCCAAGTAACCAAAAGCTGGTTCTCAACAGCCTGTTCACACTTGCAACCCTGATGTTCAGTGGCTATACTTTCCACCCTGGGCAGCTCTACATATTCCTATCCACACAACCAAGACTTCAGAAATCATTGGAATCTCCACTAGAGAATGTTCCATTCATTCACTGCGAATCTGGAATTCATGTGAATATCCAATCCCGGTAGGCTTTCGTTACACCACTGGTGAATGTCCAAGCAACGCAATCCTGGTTTTCAGTGGTCTGTTCACACTCGAAGCCGTGCTGTTCACTTGCTATCCACTCAACACTGCCAGCTCTTCATTTTCTTGTCCACACAATCCAGACTTCAGAAATCATTGGAATCTCCACTACAGAATTTTCCATTAATTCACTGCGAATCTGGAATTCATCTGAATCTCCACTCCCAGCAGGCTTTCATTACACTGCCGGTCAATGTCCAATTAACGCAATGCTGGTTTTCAGTGGGTTATTCACACTCGAAGACGTGCTGTTCACTGGCTATCCACTTAACACTGGTCATATCTTCCTTTTGCTGTCCACACAATCCAGACTTCAGATATCATTGTAATCTCCACTACAGAAAGTACGATTCATTCCCTGCAAATCTGGAATTCATCTGAATCTCTACTCCCGGCAGGTTTTCGTTACACCACTGATGAATGTCCAAGTAACCCAATGCTGGTTTTCAGCGGCCTGTTCAGACTCGTAGCCATACTGTTCAACTGCTTATCCACTCAACCCTGCTCAGCACTGCAATTTCCGGTCTACATAACCCATGCTTCAGGAATCATTGTTATCTCCAATATAGAATGTTCCATTCATTCACAGCGAATTTGGAATTCATCGGAATCTGCACTGCAGGCAGTCTTTCCTTACACCACTATTGAATGTCCAAGTAACCCAATGCTGGTTTTCAGCGGCATGTTCACACTCGCACACGTGCTGTTCAATTGGTATCCACTCAATGCTGGTCAGATCTTCATGTTCTTGTCCACACAACCCAGCCTTGAGAAATCATTGGAAACTCTACTACAGAATGTTCCATACATTCACTGCGAATCTGGAATTCATCTCAACATCCACTCTCGGAAGGTTTTCGTTACACCACTGGTGAATGTCCAAGTAACCCAATGCTGGTTTGTTGCGGCCTGTTCCTAATCGGAGCAGTGCTGTTAGATTGGCTATGCAATCAACCCTGGTCAGCTTCTCATTTCCTTTCCACAATACCCAGGCTTCAGAGAAGATTGGAATCTCCACTACATATTGTTTCATTCATTCATTGCGAATCTGAAATTCATCTGACTCTTCACACCAGGCAGTATCGTTACACCACTGGTGAATTACCAAGTAATCCAGTGATCGTTTTCAGCGGCCTGTTCACAGTTGCATCCGTTCTGTTCAATTGGCTATCCACTCAACCCTGGTCAGCTCTTTATTTTCCTGTCCACAACACCAAGACTTCAGAAATCATTGGAATATCCACTTCAGAATGTTCCATTCACTCATTGCGTATCTGGAATTAATCTGAATGTGCACCCCAATCAGGCTTTCGTTACACCATTTTTAAATGTACAAGTAACCCAATGTGGTTTTCAGCGGCCTGTTCACAATCGCAGCCGTTCTGTTCAATTGGTTATCGATTCAACCTGGTCAACTCTTCATTTTCCTGTCCACACAACCCAGACTTCAGAAATCATTGTTATCTCCAGTACAGAATGTTACATTCATTCACTGCGAATCCGGAATTCATCTCCACATCCACTTCCGGCAGTTTTTCATTACACCACTGGTGAATGTCCAAGTAACGCAATGCTGGTTTTCAGCGGCCCTTTCAAACTTGCAGCCGTTCTGTTCAATTGGCTATCGATTCAACCCTCGTCAGCTCTTCATTTTCCTGTCCACACAACCCAGCTTTCAGAAATCATTTAAATCTCCACTACAGAACGTTATATTCATTCACTGAGATTCTGGAATTCATCTGAATCTGTACTACAATTAGGTCTTTGTTGAACCACTGGTAAATGTCCAAGTAACCGAAAGCTGGTTCTTAGCAGCCTATTAACACTCGCAGCCCTGCTGATCACTGGCTACACTTTCCACCCTGGGCAGCTCTTCATTTTCCTATCCACACAACCAAGACCTAAGAGAACATTGGACCCTACAATACAGAATGTTCCATTCAGTCACTCTGAAACTGGAATTCATATGAATCTCCACCCCAGGCAGGTTTTCGTGACACCAGTGGTGAATGTCCAAGTAACCCAATGCTGGTATTCAGCGGCATGTTCACACTGGCAGACGTGCTGTTCAATATTCTATCCACTCAATGCTGGTCAGATCTTCATTTTCCTGTCCACACAACCAAGCCTGCAGAAATCATCAGCATATCCACTACAGAATGTTCCATACAATCTGAATGTGCACTCCAATCAGGCTTTCCTTACACCACTGGTGAATGTCCAAGTAACGCAATGCTGGTTTCAGTGGTCTGTTCACAATCGAAGCCGTGATGTTCAATGGCTATCCACTCAACACTGGTCACCTCTATATTTTCCATTCCACACAATCCAGACTACAAAAATCAATGTAAACTCCACTACAGAATGTTCCATTCATTCACTGTGAATATGGAATTCATCTGAATCTCCAATACCGGCAGGTTGTCGTTACACCACTGGAGAATGTGCAAGTACCCCAATACTGGTTTTCAGAGGCCTTTTCATACTCGCAGCCATGCTGTTTTATTGGCTATAGACTCAACAGTGTTTAACTCTTCTTTTTCCTGTCCACACGACCCAGCCTTCAGGAATCATTTGAAAGTCCACTACAGAATGTTCCATTCATTCATTGCGAATCTGGAATGCATCTGAATATCCACTCCTGGTAGGCGTTCGTTACACCACTGTTGAATGTCCAAGTAATGCAATGCTGGTTTTCAGCGGATTGTTCACAATTGAAGCCATTCTGTTCACTGGCTGTCCAATCAACAGTCGTCAGCTCTTCATTTTCCTGTCCGCAGAAGCCAGACTTCAGATATCATTGCTATCTCCACTACAGAAAGTTCCATTCATTCATTCATTCATTCAATCTGGAATTCATCTGAATCTCTATTCCCGGCAGGTTTTCTTTACACCACAGTTGAATATCCAAGTAACCTAATGCTGCTTTTCCGCGGCCTGTTCAGACTCGTAGCCATACTGTTCAATTGGCTATCCTCTGAACCATGTTCAGCACTTCATTTTCCTGTCCACATAACCCATTCTTCAGAAATCATTCCTTTCCTCGCAGACACCGCTGCCTCAAGCATGGTGAACGTACCGAAACCCGCCGGACTTTTTGTAAGAAATGTGGCAAACATCAGCCCCACAAAGTCACACAGTACAAGAAGGGCAAGGATTCTCTGTATGCTCAGGGAAAGCGTGGTTATGATAGGAAGCAGAGTGGTTACGGAGGTCAAACTAAGCCTATTTTCCGGAAGAAGGCTAAAACTCCAAAGAAGATTGTGTTGATATTTGAATGTGTCGAGCCCAACTGCAGATCTAAGAGAATGCTGGCCATTAAGAGGTGCAAGCATTTTGAACTGGGAGGCGATCAAAAGAGAAAGGGACAATTGATCCAGTTCTAAGCTTCATCTTTTAATACGAAGACAGAAATCCTGGGCTGTGTTAGACTGATGGAACAATCCATGTTTTAGGAGAGAAATTAAATAGTGTCATGAATAAACTTCCTGAGAGGAAATTTGCTTGATAAAAAAAATCATTTTTTTCTGGAAAAAAAACCCAATACTTTAATTTTTTAAGACAACTGCAAGCACCTCAAACAATGGATTATTGTTACAACACTTGTTATCTTTTCACAATCTAGTTATTGCAAAGGCATATATGGATAAATATTAATGGACAAAGTCAAGAAAAAGAGGCACCTTAATGAATTTAAAAAAAACACATTCAATCCAATGACTTCTAAAAGAGGCTAAATTTACCTCAGTATGTATGGTAAAAGGTAAAGGCCCTCCCATTGATCGTCTATTTGCTCGAGCGGGCCCAGTAACGTCTCTATTGGAGACTTTGTTGCTACTGTGTCTGGCATATCTAATACTCTCGGTAGCTTGCCGGGCTCTCCGAGAGGGGCGGAGGAATCGAACTCGGGTCGGCCATGTTGGCCGCTTGTAAGGCGAACGCCCTACCACTGTGCTATCGCTCCAGCCCAAGTATGTTACATTCTAAAATTGTATTGCCTACTATGGTTAGTGACCTGGATTCTGCAACTCAGAGGAAATGTATAAACAAACTACAGAATGTTCCATTCATTTACTGCGAATCTGGAATTAATCTGAATCTGCACTCCAGGCAGGCTTTCATTATACCACTGGTGAATGTCCATGTAAAGCAATGCTGGATTTCATCAGTTTTTTCACTATCGAAGCCGTGCTGTTCACTGGCTATTCACTCAACACTGATGAGCCCTTCATTTTCCTGTCTGCACAATCCAGATTTCAGAAATCATTGGAATCTCCACTACAGAATGTTCCATTCATTCAATGCGAATCTGGAATTCATCTGAATCTCCAATACCAGCAGGTTTTCATTATACCACTTGTGAATGACCAAGTAACCCAATGCTGGTTTTCAGCGACCTGTTCACACTCACAGAGTTTCTGTTCAATTGGCTATCCACTAAATGCTGGTAAGCTCTTCATTTTTCTGTCCACACAACCCAGCATTCAGAAATCATTGGAAACTCCATTACAGAATGTTCCATTCCTTCACAGCGAATCTGGAAATCATCTGAATCTGCACTGCAGGCAGGCTTTCGTTAGACTACTGGTGAATGTCCAAGTAACCCAATGCTGGTTTTCAGTGGCCCGTTCACACTCGCAGACATGCAGTTCAATTGGCTATCCACTCAACCCTATTCAGCTCTTCATTTTCCTGTCCAAACAATCCAGACTTCAGAAATCATTCCAATGTCCACTAGAGAACAGTCCATTCATTCACTGCGAATCTGAAATTCTTCTGAAGCTCCATTACCGGCAGGTTTACGTTACACCACTGGTGAATGTCCAAGTAACCCAATGCTGGTTTCAGCGGCCTGTTCAGACTCGCAGCCGTGCTGTTCAATTGGCTATCCACTCAACCCTGGTCAGCTCTTCATTTTCCTGTCCATACAACCCAGCCTTCAGAAATTATTGGAAACTCCAATACAGAATGTTCCATTCATTCACTGCGAATCTGGAATTAATCTGAATCTGCACTCCAGGCATGCTTTCGTTATACCACTGGTGAATGTCCAAGTAAAGCAATGCTGGATTTCATCAGTTTTTTCACTATCGAAGCCGTGCTGTTCACTGTCTATCCACTCAACACTGGTGAGCCCTTAATTTTCCTGTCTGCACAATCCCGACTTCGGAAATTATTGGAATCTCCACTACAGAATGTTCGACTCATTCACTGTGAATCTGGAATTCATCTGAATCTCCACTACTGGCAGGTTTTCGTTACACCACTGGTGAATGACCAAGTAACCCAATGCTGGTTTTCAGCGGCCTGTTCACACTCACAGAGGTTCTGTTCAATTGGATATCCACTAAATGCTGGTAAGCTCTTCATTTTTCTGTCCACACAACCAAGCATTCAGAAATCATTGGAATCTCCATTATGGAATGTTCCATTCCTTCACTGAAAATCTGGAATTCATCTGAATCCGCACTGGAGGCAGGCTTTCGTTAGAACACTGGTGAATGTCCAAGTAACCTAATGCTGGTTTTCAGTGGCCCGTTCACACTCGCAGAGGTGCAGTTAAAATTGGCTATCCACTCAACCCTATTCAGCTCTACATTTTCCTGTCCAAACAATCCAGACTTCAGAAATCATTCCAATGTCCACTAGAGAACAGTCCATTCATTCACTGCGAATCTGAAATTCTTGTGAAGCTCCTTTCCTGGCAGGTTTTCGTTACACCGCTGGTGAATGTCCAAGTAACCCAATGCTGGTTTTCAGCGGCCTGTTCAGACTCGCAGCCGTGCTGTTCAATTGGCTATCCACTCAACCCTGGTCAGCTCTTCATTTTCCTGTCCATACAACACAGCCTTCAGAAATTATTGGAAACTCCAATACAGAACATTCCATTCATTCACTGCGAATCTGGAATTCATCTGAATCAGCACTGCAGGCAGTCTTTCGTTACACCACTATTGAATGTCCAAGTAATGCAATGATGTTTTTCACCAGTCTGTTCACACTCGAAGCCAGGCTTTTCACTGTCTATCCACTCAACACTGGTCAGCTCTTCATATTCCTGTCCACAAAAAATCCAGACTTCAGAAATCATTCGAATCTCCACAGAGAATGGTCCATTCATTGACTATGAATCTGGAATTCTTCTGAATCTCCATTCCTGACAGGCTTTCGTTAGACCACCGTTGAATGTTCAAGCAACGCAATGCTGGTTTTCAGTGCTTTGTTCACTCTCGAAGCCGTGCTGTTCACTGGCAATCCACTTAACACTGGTCAGCTCTTCATTTTGCTGTCCACACAATCCAGACTTCAGATACCATTGGAATCTCCACTACAGAAAGTTCCATTCATTCACTGCGAATCTGGAATTTATCTGAATCTCTACTCCAGGCAGGTTTTCGTTACACCACTGGTATATGTCCATGTCACACAATGCTGGTTTTCAGTGGCCTGCTCAGACTCGTACTCATGCTTTTCAACTGGCTATACACTCAACCCTGTTCAGCTCGTCATTTTCCTCTCCACATCATCCAGCCTTCAGAAATCATTGGAATGTCCACAACAAAATGTTCCATTCATTCACTGCGAATCTGGAATTCATCTGAATCTCCACTACCGGTAGGTTTGCGTGACACATAAGGTGAATGTCCAAGTAACCCAATGCTGGTTTTAGGCGGCATATTCACACTCGCAGAAGTGCTGTTCAATTGGCTATCCGCTCAACCCTGTTGAGCTCTTCATTTTCTGTCCTTATCACGCAGCCATCAGAAATCATTGAAATCTCCACTACAGAAATTTCCATTCATTCACTGCGAATCTGGATTTCATCTGAATCTGCACTGCAGGCAGTCTTTCGTTACACCACTATTGAATGTCCAAGTAACGCATGGTTGGTTTTCAGCAGCATGTTCAAACACGCAGACGTGCTACTCAATTTGCTATCCACTCAGCCCTGGTGAGATCTTCATTTTCCTGTCCACACAACCCAGCCTTCCAAAATCATTGAAATGTGTACTACAGAATGTTCTATTCATTTACTGCGAATCTGGAATACATATGAACGTCCACTATTGGCAGGAATTCAATACCCAACTGGTGAATGTCCAAGTTACCCAATGCTAGTTTTTTGCGGCCTCATCACAATCGCAACTGTGTTGTTCAATTGGCTATCTTCTCAACCCTGTTGAGCTCTTCATTTTCTGTCCTCATCACGCAGTCTTCAGAAATCATTGAAATCCCCACTACAGAAATTTCCATTCATACACTGCGAATCTGGAATCCATTTGAATCTGCACTGCAGGCAGTCTTTCGTTACACCACTATTGAATGTCAAAGTAACCCAATGGTGGTTTTCAGCGGCCATTTCACACTCGCAGACGTGCTCTTTAATTGGCTATCCACTCAACCCTGGTCAGCTCTTCATTTTCCTGTCCACACAACCCAGGCTTAGGAAATCATTGGAATCTCCACTACAGATAGTTCCAATCATTCATTGCGAATCTGGAATTCATCTGACTCTGCACACGAGGAAGGTGTCTTTACACCACTGGGGAATGATCAAGTAACCCAGTGCTCATTTTCAGTGGCCTGTTTACAATTGCAGTCGTGCTGTTCAGCTGGCTATCCACTGAACCCTGGTGAGCTCTTCATTTTCCTGTCCACACAACTCAGCCTTCAGAAATTATTGGAATCTTCGCTACAGAATGTTCCATTCATTCACTGCGAATTTGGAATTCATCTGAATCTGCACTGCAGGCATTCTTTCGTTACACCACTGTTGACTGTCCACGTAACCTCAAGATGGTTTGTAGCGGCATGTTGACACTCGCAGACGTGCTGTTCAGTTGGATATCCACTCAAGCCTGGTCAGCTCTGCATTTTCCTCTCCACGCCAACCAGACTTCAGAAATCATTGGAACCTCCAATACAGAACTTTCCATACAATCACTGCGAATCTGGAATTCATCTGACTCTCCACTCCAGGCAGGTTTTCGTTAAACCACTGGTGAATGACCAAGTAACACAATGCTGGTTTTCAGCGGCCTGTTCACACTCCCAGCTGTGCTGTTCAATTTCCCATACACTCAACCATGGTTAGCTCTTCATTTTCCTGTCTAAACCACCCAGATATACAGAAGTCATTGGAACCTCCACCACAGTATGTTCCATTCATTCACTGCGAATGTGCAATTAATCTGAAACTGCTCTCCAGGCAGGCTTTCTTTATACCAATGGTGAATGTCCCAGTAACCCAATGCTGGTTTTCAGCGGTCTGTTCACACTCGAAGCCGTGCTGTTCACTGGCTATCCACTCAACACTGGTCATCTTTTCATTTCCTTACCACACAGTCCAGACTTCAGAAATTTTTGTAACCTCCACTACAGAATGTTCCATTCACTCACTGGGTATCTGGAATTCATCTGCTTCTGCATTCAAGTTTTCGATACACCGCTGTTGAATGTCCAAGTAACCCAATGTTAGTTTTCAGTGGGCTGTTGACGATCGCAGCCATACTGTTCATTTGGCTCTCCACTCAACTCTGGTCAGCTCTTCATTTTCCTGTCCACACAATCCAGACTTTAGAAAGCATTGGAACCTAGACTACAGAATGTTCCATTCATTCACTGCGAATCTAGAATTCATCGGAATCTCCACTACCGGCAGGTTTTCGTTACACCACTGGTGAATGTCCATGTAACCCAATGCTGGTTTTCAGCGGCCTGCTCAGACTCACAGCCATGCTTTTCAATTGGCTATCCACTCAACCCTGTTCAGCTCTGCATTTTCCTGCCCACATCACCCAGCCTTCAGAAATCATTGGAATCTCCACTACAGAATGTTCCATTCATTCACTGCGAATATGGAATTTATCTGACTCTCCAATTCAGGCAGGTTTTGGTTACACCACTGTTGAAAGTCCAAGTAACACAATACTGGTTTTCAGCGGCATGTTCAAACTCGCAGCCGTGCTTTTCATTTTTCTATCCACTAAACCCTGGTCAGCTCTTCATTTTCCTGTATAAACCACCCAGATTTACAGAAATCATTGGAAACTCCACTACAGAATGTTCCATACATTCAGTGCGAATCTGGAATTCATCTTAATCTCAACTCCAGCCAGGTTTTCTTTACACCACTGGTGAATGTCCAAGTGACCCAATGCTGGTTTTCATCGGACTTTTCATACATGCAGCCGTTCTGTTCAATTGGCTGCAGATTCAACCCTGGTGAATTCTTCATTTTCCTGTCCACATAAACTAGCCTTCAGATAGTATTGGAATCTCCATTATAGAATGTTCCATTCATTCACTGCGAATCTGGAATTCATCTCATTCTCCACTCCTGCCAGGTTTTTGTTACACCACTGTTGAATGTCCAAGTAACACAATGCTGGTTTTCAGCCTCATTTTCCTACTCGCAGCATTGCTGTTCAATTGGCTATCCATTCAACCCTGGTCAGCTCTTCATTTTCCTGTCCACACAACTCAGCCTTCAGAAATCATTTAAATCTCCACTACAGAATGTTCCATTCATTCACTGCGAATCTTGAATTAATCTGAATCTCCACTAAAGGGAGATATCTGTTACACCACTGGTGAATGTCCAAGTAACCCAAAGCTGGTTTTCAGGAGCCTGTTCCCACTAGTAGCCCTGCTATTCACTAGCTAAACACGCAAAACTGGTCAGCTGTTCATTTTACTGTCCACACAGCCCAGCCTTCAGAAATCATTGGAATCTCCACTACAGAATGTTCCATTTATTCACTACGAATCTGGAATTCATCTGAATCTCCAATACCGGCATATTTTCGTTAGACCACTGGTGAATGTCCAAGTAACCCAATGCTCATTTTCAGTGGCCTGTTCACAATCGCAGACGTGTTGTTCAATTGGCTATCCACACAACCCTGTTCAGATCTTCATTTTCCTGTCCACATCACTCAGCCTTCAGAAATCATTGGAATGTCCACTACAGAATTTTCCATTCATTCACTGCGATTCTGGAATTCATCTGAATCTCCACTACCAGCAGGTTTTCGTTATACATCTGCTGATTGTCCAATTAAACCAATGCTGCTTTTCAGCGACCTGCTCAGACTCGCAACCATGCGGTTCAATGGGCTGTCCACTCAACTCAACCCTGTTCAGCTCTTCATTTTCATGTCCACATCACCCAAAATTTAGATACCATTGGTAACTCCACTACAGAATGTTCCATTAATTCACTGAGAATCTGGAATTCATCTGCCTCTCCACTCCAGGCAGGTTTTAATTACACACTCTTGAATGTCCAAGTAACCCAATGCTGGTTTTCAGTGGCATGTTCACACTCGCAGACGTGCTGTTCAATTGGCTATCCACTTAACCCTGCTCAGCTAATCATTTTCCTGTCCACACTACCCAGACTTCAGAAATCATTGGAACTTGCACTGCAGAATGTTCCACACATTCACTGCGAATCTGGAATATATCTCAATCTCCACATCAGGCTGGTTTTGGATACAACTCTGGTGAATGTCCAAGTAACGCAATGCTGATTCTCAGCCGCCTTTTCACACTCGCTGATGTGCTGTTTAATTGGCTATCCTCACAACCATGGTCAAGTCTTCATTTTCCTGTACACACAATCCAGACTTTAGAAATCATTGTTATCTCCACTACAGAATATTCAATTCATTCACTGCGAATTTGGATTTCATCTGAATCTGCAACAAAGGTAGTCCTTCGTTACACCACTGTTGAATGTCCAAGTAACCCAATGATGGTTTTCAGCGGCCTGTTCACACTTGCAGAAGTGCTGTCCAACTGGCTATCTCTTAAACCCTGGTCAGCTCTTCATTTTCCTGTCCACACAGCCCAGCCTTCAGAAATCATTGGAATCTCCACTACTGAATGTTCCATTCATTCACTGCGAATCTGGAATTCATCTGACTCTCCACTCCAGGCAGGATTTCATTTCACCACTGGGGAATGTGCGAGTAACGAATGCTCGTTTTCAGCGGTCTTTTCACACTCGCAGCCTTGCTGTTCAATTGGCTATCGATTCAACCCTGGTCAGTTCTTCATTTTTCTGTCCACAGAACTCAGCCTTCAGAAATCATTTAAATCTCCACTACAGACTGTTCCATTCATTCACTGCAAATCGTGAATTCATCTGATTTTCCACTAAAGGCAGCTCTCTATTACACTACTGGTGAATGTCGAAGTAATCCAAAGTTGGTTTTCAGCAGCCTGTTACCACTCGCAGCCCTGCTATTCAAAGGCTATCCACTCAAAACTGTTCAGCTGTTCAATTTACTGTCCACACAGCACAGCCTTCATAAATCAATGGAAACTCCATTACGTAATGTTCCGTTCATTCACTACGAATATGGAATTCATCTGAATCTCCACTACGGGCAGGCTTTCGTTACACCACTGGTGAATGTCCAAGTAACCAAATGCTCGTTTTCAGCGCCATGTTCACAATCGCAGACATGCTGTTCAATTGCCTATGCACTCAATGCTGGTGAGCTCTGCATTATCCTGTCCACACAGCCCAGCCTTCAGAAATCATTGGAGTCTCCACTACAGAACGTTCCATTCATTCACTGCGAATCTGGAATTCATCTGACTCTCCAACTCCAGGCAGGAATTAGTTACACCACTGGTGAATGTCCAAGTAACCCAATGCTGGTTTTCAACAGCCTGTTCACACTCGCAGCCGTGCTGTTCAAGTTCCATCCACTAAACTTTGGTTACCTCTTCATTTTCCTATCCACAGAACCCAGCCTTCAGAAATCATTGTTATCTCCACTACAGCATGTTCCATTCATCCACTGCCAATCTGGAATTCATCTGAATCTCCACTCCCGGCAGGCTTTCGTTACAGCGGCATGTTCACACTCGCAGACATGATGTTCAATTGCCTATCCACTCAA
This sequence comes from Sorex fumeus, assembly GCF_029834395.1. Classification (NCBI taxonomy): domain Eukaryota; kingdom Metazoa; phylum Chordata; class Mammalia; order Eulipotyphla; family Soricidae; genus Sorex; species Sorex fumeus. Next base: position 1,165,142 of record NW_026606140.1, on the reverse strand, counting down.
TTCTGGTCAGCTCTGCATTTTCCTGTCAATACAACCCAGCATTCTGAAATCATTGGAATCTCCACTACAGATTGTTCCATACATTCACTGCGAATATGGAATTAATCTGAATCTGCACTCCAGGAAGTCTTTCCTTATACCATTGTTTAACGTACAAGTAACCCGTATGATCTAGAATTCATCTGACTCTCCACTCCAGGCAGGATTTCGTTACACCACTGGTGAATGTCCAAGTAACCCATGCTGGTTTTAAGCGGCCTGTTCTCGATTTCTTAAGGCTGGACTGTGTGGACAGGAAAATGAAGAGCTGACCAGCATTGAGTGGATAGCCAATTTAACAGCACGTCTGAGAGTGTGAACATGCCGCTGAAAACCACCATTGGGTTACTTGGACATTCAGCTGTGCTGTAACGAAAGACTGACTACAGTGCCGTTTCAGATGAATTCTAAATTTGCAGTGAATTAATGGAACATACTGTAGTGCAGATAACAATAATTTCTTAAGGATGGGTTGTGTGAAAAGGAAAATGAAGAGCTAACGAGGGTGGAGTGGATGGCAAATTGAACAGCAGGTCTGCGATTGTGAACAGGCCACTGAAAACCAGCATTGGGTTACTTGGACATTCAACAGTGGTGTAACGAAAACCTGCCTGGAGTGGAGATTCAGATGAATTCCAGATTCGCTGTGAATATTTGGAACATTCTGTAGTGGAAGTTCCACTGATTTCTGTAAGTCTGGGTTGTTTCGAGAGGAAAATTAAGAGCTGACCAGGGTGGAGTACATAGGCAATGGAACAGCACTTCTGCGAGTGTGAACAGGCCACTGAAAACCAACATTGGGTTACTTGGACATTCACCAGTGGTGTAAAGAAAGCATGCCTGGAGTGCAGGTTCAGATTAATTCCAGATTCGCAGTGAATGAATGGAACATTCTGTAGTGGAGATAAAAATGTTTTCTGAAGGCTGGTGGACAGGAAAATGAAGAGCTGACCAGGGTTGAGTGGATAGCCAACTGAATATCACGGCTGCTATTGTGAACATGCCACTGAAAAACAGCATTGGGTTATTTGAATATTCAACAGTGGTGTAACAAAAACCTGCCTTGAGTGCAGAGTCAGAAGAATTCCAGATTCGCAGTGAGTGAATGGAACATTTTGTAGTGGAGAATCCAATAATTTCTGAAGTCTGGATTGTTTGGAAAGGAAATGAAAAGCTGACCAGTATTGAGTGGATAACCAGTGAACAGCACGGCTTTGAGTGTGAACAGACCTCAGAAAACCAGCATTGTGCTACTTGGACATTCACCAGTGGTATAAAGAAAACCTGCTTTGAGAACAGAGTCAGATGAATTATAGATAGTGGAGGTTACAATGCTTTCTGAAGTCTGGGTTTTGTGGACAGGAAAATGAAGAGCTGACCAGGCTTGAGCGGATAGCCAGTGAACAGCACGGCTTCGAGTATGAAGAGGCGGCTGAAAACCAATATTGGGTAAATTGGTCATTCACCAGGGGTGTATCGAAAACCTGCCTGGAGTGGAGAGTCAGATGAATTCCAGATTCGCAGTGAATGAATGGAACATTGTTTAATGGAAAGTCCAATGATTTCTGAAGTCTGGGTTGTTTGGACAGGATAATGAAGAGCTGACCAGTTTTAAGTGGATGGCAAATTGAACAGCACGGCTGCGAGTCCTTGAATTCCAGATTGGCAGTAATTGAATGGAAAATTCTTTAGTGAAGATTCCACTGGTTTCTGAATTCTACGTTGTGTGAACAGGAAATGAAAGAGCTGTCCACTGTGGAGTGGACAGCCAGTTGAACAGCACGCCTGCGACTGTCAACAGGACGCTGAAAACCAGCATTTGGTTACTTGGACATTCACGAGTGGTTTAACCATAGCCTGCGTGGAGTGGAGATTTAGATGAATTCCAGATTCGGAGTGAATTATTGGAACATTCTGGAGTGGATATTCCAATGATTTCTGAAACCTGGGTTGAGTGGACAGGAAAATTAAGAGCTGACCAGGGATCATTGGATAGCCAGTTGAACAGCACACCTGCGAATGTGAACAGGACCCTGAAAACCAGCATTGTGTTACTTGAATATTCAACAGTAGTGTAACTAAAGCCTGCCTTGAGTAGAGATTCGATGATCTCCAGATTCCAGTGAATGAATGGAACATTCTGTAGTGTAGATTCCAATGATTTCTGAAATCTGGGTTGGATGGATATGAAAATGAAGAGCTGACTAGGGTTCAGTGGATAGCCAGCTGAACAGCACGCAAGCGAGTGTGAAAAGGCCTCTGAAATCTAGCATTTGTTTACTTGCACATTCAGCAGTGGTATAAGGAAAGCCTGCCTGGAGTGGAGACTCGATTATCTCCAGATTGGCAATGAATGAATGAAACATTCTTTAGTGGATATTCCAATGAATTCTGAAGTCTGGGTTATGTGGACAGGAAAATGGAGAGCTGACCAAATTTCAGTGGATAGCCAGTTGAACAGCACGGCTGCGAATGTGAACAGGACGCTGAAAACCAGCTTTGGGTTACTTGGACATTAAACAGTAGTTTAACGAAACCCTGTCTGGAGTAGAGATTCAGATGAATTCCAGATTCGCAGTGAATGAATGGATCATACTGTAGTGGAGTTTCCAATGTTTTCTGAAATCTGGGTTGTGTGGACAGGAATATGAAGAGCTAACCAGTGTTCACTGGATAGCTAGTTGAACAGCACACCTGCAATTTTGAACAATACGCTGATAACCAGCATAGGGTTACTTCAACATTTGCAGTGGTGAAACGAAAATCTGCCTGGAGTGGAGATTCTATGATCACCCGATTCCAGTGAATGAATGGAACATTCTGTAGTGGAGATTCCAATGATTTCTGAAATCTGATTTGTGTGGAAACGAAAATGAAGAGACGACCAGGGTTCAGGGGATAGCCAGTTGAACAGCATGCCTGCGAGTGTGAAAAGTCCTCTGAAAACCAGCATTGGGATACTTGTGCAATAAGCAGTGGTGTAAAATAAGCCTGCCTGGAGTGGAGATTTCATGATATCCTGATTCCAGTGAATTAATGGAACATTCTGTAGTGGAGATTCCAATGATTTCTGATGTCTTGGTTGTGTGGACAGGAAATGAAGGAGCTGACCACTGCTGAGTGGAGAGCCAGTTGAACACCAAGCCTGCGACTGTGAATAGGACGCTGAAAACCATCATTGGGTTACTTGGACATTCAGCATTCGTGTAATGAAAACCTGTCTGGAGTGGAGATTCGATGATCTCCAGATTCCAGTGATTGAATGGAACATTTTGTATTGGAGATTCCAAAGATTTCTGCAGTCTGGTTATGTGGACAAGAAAAGGACGAGCGGACCAGGGTGGAGTGGATAGCCAGATGAACAGCACGCCTGCGACTGTGAACAGGTCTCTGAAAACCAGCATTGGGTTACTAGGACATTCACACATCGTGTAACGAAATCCTGCCTGGACTGAAGATTCAGATGAATTCATTATTGCAAGTGAATGAAGGGAACATTTTATAGTGGAGATTCCAATGGTTTCTGAAGTATGGGTTGTGTGCCCAGGAAAATGAAGAGCTGACCAGGTTGGAGTAGATAACCAGTTGAACAGCACGCCTGCGAGTAAGAACAGGACGCTGAAAACCAGCATTTGTTACTTGGACATTCAACAGTAGTGTCACGAAAGCCTGCCTGCAGTGGATATTGAGATGAATTCCAAGTGATTTAAAGGAATCCAGTGATTTCCAGTGATTTAAAGGAATATTCTGTAGTGTATATTCCAAAGATTTCTGAAGACTGGTTTGTGTGGACGGGAAAATGAAGAGCTGACCAGGGTTGAGTGGATAGCCTGTTGAACAGCATGCCTGCGATAGTGAACAGGACGCCGAAAACCAGCATTGGGTTACTTGGACATTCACCAGTGATGTAAAGAAAGCCTGCCTGGAGTGGAGATTCGATGATCTCCAGATTGGCCGTGAAAGAATGGAATATTCGGTAGTGGAGATTCCAATGATTTCTGAAGTCTGGATTGTGTGGACAGGAAATGAAAGACCTGACCACTGTGGAGTGGATAGTAAGTTGAACAGCACGCATGCGAGTGTGAACAGGACGCTCAAAACCAGCATTGGGTTATTTGGACATTCACCAGTAGTTTAACGAAAGCCTGCCTGGAGTTGAGATTCAGATGAATTCCAGATTTGCAATGAATGAATGGAACATTCTGTAGTGGAGTTTCCAATGATTTCTGAAGTCTGGGTTGTGGGGACAGGAAAATGAAGAGCTGTCAGGGTTGAGTTTATAGTCAGTTGAACCGAACGCCTGCGAGCGTGATCAGGCCGCTGAAAACCAGCATTTTTTTATTTGGACATTCACCAGTAGTGTAATGAAAGCCTGCCTGGAGTGGAGATCCGATGAATTCCAGATTCGCAGTGAATGAATGGAACATTCTGTAGTGGAGATTCTAATTGTTTCTGAAGTCTAGGTTATGTTGACAGGAATATGAAGAGCTGACCAGGTTGGAGTGGATAGCCAGTTGAACAACATACCTGACAGTGTGAACAGTCCGCTGAAAAGCCGCATTTGGGTACTTAAATATTCACCAGTGGTGTAACGAAAGCCTGCCTGGAGTGGAGAATCGATGAGCTCCAGATTGTCAGTGAATGAAAGGAACATTCAGTAGGGGAGATTCCAATGATTTCTGAAGTCTGGGTTTTGTGGACAGGAAATGAAAGAGCTGACAAGGGTTCAGTGGATAGCCGTTGAACAATTAGCCTGTGAGTGTGAACAGGACGCTGAAAACCAGCATTGTGTTACTTGCACATTCAACAGTGGTGTAATTAAAGCATGCCTGGAGTGGATATTCGATGATCGCCAGATGGCAGTGAATGAATGGAACATTCTGTAGTGGACTTTCCAATGATTTCTGAAGTCTAGGTTGTGTGGACAGGAAATGAAAGAGCTGACCACTGTGGAGTGGATGAACAATTGAACAGCACGCCTGCGACTGTGAACAGAATGCTGAAAACCAGCATTGGGTTACTTGGAAATTCACCAGTGGTGTAACGAAAGCCTGCCTGTGGTGGAGATTCAGATGAATTCCAGATTCGCAGTGTATGAATGGAACATTTTATAGTGGAGATTCCAATGATTCTGAAGTATGCGTTGTGTGGACTGGAAAATGAAGAGCTGACCATGTTGGAGTTTATACCCAGTTGAACATCACGCCTGCAAGTGTGAACAGGACGCTGAAAACCAGCATTATGTTACTTGGACATTCAAGAGAGTGTAATGAAAGCCTGCCTGCAGTGGAGATTGAGATGAATTCCAGATTGCCAGTGAATGAATGGAGCATTCTTTAATGGAGATTCCATTGATTTCTGAAGCCTGTGTTGTGTGGATGGGAAAATGAAGAGCCGACCAGGGTTGAGTGGAAAGCCAGTTGAACAGCACGCCTGGGATTGTGAACAGGACACTTAAAATCACGATTAGGTGACTTGGACATTCTCCAGTGGTGTAATGAAAGCCTGCCTGAAGAGGAGATTCAAAGAACCCCAGAGTAGCAGTGAATGAATTGAACATTCTACAGTGGTGATTCCAATCATTTCTGAATGGGATATTCTCTAGTGGAGATTCCAATGATTTCTGAAGTCTGGGTTGTGTGGACAGGAAATGAAAGAGCAGTGGAGATTCGATGAACTCTAGATTGGCAGTGAATGAATGTAACATTCTGTAGTGGAGATTACAATGATTTTTGAAGTCTGGGTTGTGTGGACAGGAAATGAAAGAGCTGACCAGAGTGGAATGGATAGCTAGTTGAACAGCATGCCTGTGAGTGTGAACAGGACGTTGAAAACCAGCATTGGGTTACTTGGACTTTCAGCAGTGGTGTAACATAAGCCAGCCTGGAGTGGTGATTCGATGATCTCCAGATTGGCAGTGAATGAATGGAATATTCTCTAGTGGAGATTCCAATGATTTCTGAAGTCTGGGTTGTGTGGACAGGAAATGAAAGAGCTGACCACTGTGGAGTGGATAGCCACTTGAACAGCATGCCTGCGAGTGTGAACAGGACGCTGAAAACCAGCATTGTGTTACTTGGACATTCAACATAGTGTAACGAAAGCCTGCCTGGAGTTGAGATTCAGATGATTTCCAGATTGGCAGTGAAGGAATGGAACATTCTGTAATGGATATTCCAATTATTTCTGTTGCCTGGTTTGTGTGGACGGGAAAATAAGAGCTGACCAGGGTTGAGCTGATAGCCAGTTGAACTAAACGCCTGCAAGTGTCAACAGGCCGCTGAAAACCAGCATTGGGTGGCTTGGATATTCAACACTGGTTTAACGAAAGCCTGCCTGGAGTGGAGATTCGATGAATTCCAGATTGTCTGTAAATGAATGGAATTTTCTGTAGTGGAGATTCCAATTATTTCTGAAGAATGGTTTGTGTGGACAGGAAAAAGAAGTGCTGACCAGGCTTCAGTGGATAGCCAGTTTTACAGCACGCCTGCGACTGTGAACAGGACGCTGAAAACCAGCATTATGTTACTTGGACATTCAGCAGTGGTGTATGCAAAGCCTGCCAGGAGTGGAGATTCGATGATCTCCAGATTGGCAGTTAATGAATAAAACTTTCTTTTGTGGAGTTTCCAATGATTTCTAATGTCTGATTTGTGTGGGTAGGAAAAGAAAGAGCTGACAACTGTGGAGTTGATAGCCAATTGAACAGCAAGCCTGTGAGTGTAAAAAGGACGCTGAAAACCAGCATTAGGTTACATGGACATTGAGCAGTGGTTTAACGAAATCCTGCCTGGAGTGGAGATTCGATGAATTCCAGATTGGCAGTGAATGTATGGAACATACTGTAGTGGAGATTCCAATGATTTCTGAAGTCTTGGTTGTGTGGACAGGAAAATGAAGAGCTGAACAGGGTTGATTGGATAGTCAGTTGAACAGCACGCCTTCGAGTGTAAACAGGATGCTGAAAACCAGCGTTGGGTTACTTGGACATTCTCCAGTGGTGTAACGAAAGTCTTCCTGGAGTGGAGATTCGGTGAATTTTAGATAGGCAGTGAATGAATGGAATTCTGTAGTGGAGTTTCCAATGATTTCTGAATTCTACATTGCATGGACAAGAAAATGAAGAGCTGACCAGGGTAGAGTGTTTGGCCAGTTCAACAGCATGCCTACTAGTGTAAACAGGCCTTTGGAAACCAGGAATGGGTTACTTGCACATTCAGCAGTAGTATAACGAGAGCCTGCCTGAAATGGAGATTCAGATGATTTCCATGTTTGCAGTGAATGAATGGAATATTCTGTAGTGGAGATTCTAATGGTTTCTGAAAACTGGGTAATGTGGACAGGAAAATGAAGAGCTGACAAGATTTGAGTGGATAGCCAGGTAAACCGCATGCCTGCAAGTGTGAACAGGCCTCTGAAAACCAGCATTGTTAAAACATTCAGCAGGGTTATAACAAAAGCCTGCCTGGAGTGGAGATTCGATGATCTCCAGATTGGCAGTGAATGAATGGAACATTCTGTAGTGGATATTCCAATGATTTCTGAAGTATGGGAAGTGTGGACAGGAAATGAAAGCGCTTACCACTGTGGAGTGGATAGCCAGTTGAATAGCACGCCTGCTAGTGTGAACAGGCCTCTGCAAACCAGCATTGGGTTGTAATGAAAACCTGCCTGGGGTGGAGATTCGATGAATTCCAGATTGTCAGAGAAAGAATGGAACATTCTGTCGTGGAGATTCATATGGTTTCTGAAGTCTGGTTTGTGTGGACAGGAAAAGAAAGAGGTGACCACTATGGAGTGGATATCCAGTTGAATAGAACCCCTGCGCGTGTGAACAGGACGCTGAAAACCAGCATTGGGTTAGTTGGACATTCACCAGTGGTTTAACGAAAGCCTGCATGGAGTGGAGATTCAGATGAATTCCAGATGCGAAGTGAATGAATGGCACATTCTGTAGTGGGATTCCAATGATCTCTAAAATCTGGGTTGTGTGGACAGGAAAAGAAAGAGCTGACCACTCTGGAATTGATAGTCAGTTGAACAGCACGCCTGCGAGTTTGAACAGGACGCTGAAAGCCAGCATTTGGTTACTTCAACATTCAGCAGTGGTGTAGCGGAGATTCGATGAATTCCAGATTGGCAGTGAATGAATGGTACATTCTGTGGTGTTGATTCCAAGGATTTCTGAAGTCTGGGATGTGTGGATAGGAAAATGAAGAGCAGACCATGTTAGACTGGATAGCCAGTTGAAGAATAGGCTTGCGAGTTTGAACAGGCTGCTGATAACCAGCATTGCGTTACTTGGATATTTACCAGTGATGTAAAGAAAACTTGCCTGGAGTAGGGATTCGATGAATTCCAGATGGCAGTGAATGAATGGAACATTCTTATTGGAGATTCCAAATATTTCTGAAGTTTGAGTTGTGTGGACAGGAATATGAAGAGCTGACCATGGTGGAGTGGAGAGCCAGTTGATCAGCACGCCTCGACTGTGAACAGGCTGCTGAAATTGGGGAAATTGTATATTGGGGAAATTGTATATTAACCAGTGGTCAACATTGGGGAAATTGTATATTAACCAGTGGTGTAAAGAAAATCTGCCTGGCGTGGAGATTTGATGAATTCCAGATTGTTAGTGAATGAATGGAAATTCTGTAGTGGAGGTTACAATGATTTCTGAATTCTGGGTTGTATTGACAGGGAAATGAAGAGCAGACCAGGTTAGCGTGGATATCCAGTTGAACAGGAGGCCTGCGAGTTTAAACAGGCTGCTGAAAACCAGCAATGGGTTTCTTGTATATTCACTAGTGCTGTAATGAAATCCTGCCTGGATTTGAGATTCGATGAATTCCAGATTCGCAGTGAATGAATAGAACATTCTGTAGTGGAGATTCCAATGATTTCTGAAGCCTTGTTTGTGTGGACAGGAAAATGAAGAGCTGACCAGGTGGAGTGGAAAGCCAGTTGAACAGTAGGCCTGCGAGTGTTAAAAGGATCCTGATAACCACCATTGGGTTACTTGGATTTTCAACAGTGGTTTAACAAAAATCTGCATGGAGTGGAGATTCGATGAATTCCAGATTGGCAGTGAATGAATGGCGGATTCTGTAGTGGAGATTCCAATGTTTTCTGAATTCTGTGTTTCGTGGATGGGAAAATGAAGAGCAGACCAGGTGAGAGTGGATAGCTAGTTGAACAGCAGGCCTGAGAGTTTGAATAGGCTGCCGATAACCAACATTGCGTTACTTAGATATTCACCAGTGGTGTAATGAAAACCTGCCTGGAGTGTAGATTTGATGAATTCCAGATTGGAAGTGAATGTATGGAATATTCTGTAGTGGAAATTCCAATGATTTCTGAAGCCTGGTTTGTGTGGACAGGAAAATGAAGAGCTGACTAATTGGAGTGGATAGCCAGTTGAACAGCAGGCCTGCGAGTGTGAACAGGCCTCTGCAAACCAGCATTGTGTTACTTGGACATTCAGCAGTGGTGTAACGTAAGCCTGCCTGGAATGGAGATTCGATGATCTCCAGATTGGCAGTGAATTAATGGAACATTCTGTCCTGAAGATTCCAATGATTTCTTAAGTATGGGTTGTGTGAACACGAAAATAAAGAGCTGACCACTTTGGAGTCGATAGCCAGTTGAAGAGCACACCTTCGTTTGTGAACAGGCTGCTGAATACCAGCATTGGGGTACTGGGATATTCACCATTGTTGTAACCAAATCCTGCCTGGAGTGGAGATTCGACCAATTCCAGATTGTCAGTAAATGAATGGAACATTCTGTAGTGGAGATTTCTATGGTTTCTGTAGTCTGGTTTGTGTGGACAGGAAAAGAAAGAGAAGACCGCTGTGGAGTGGATAGCCAGTTGAACAGCATGCCTGCGAGTGTGAATAGGACGCTGAAAACCAGCATTGTGTTACTTGGATATTCACCAGTGTTGTAACGAAAGCCAGCCTGGAGTGTAGGTTCAGATGAATTTCAGTTTCGCCGTAAGTGAATGGAACATTCTATACTGGAGATACCAATAATTTCAGAACTCTAGTTTATGGGCACCAGGAAATGAAGTGTTTACCAGGGTGGAGTGGATAGCCAGTGAACACCACGCCTGTGGTATGTGAACAGGCCGCTGAACACTAGCATTGGGTTACTGGGACATGCAGAAGAATCCCTACCCTGACAAGTTTTTGAGGTATACAATCATCACCACCACTGTGTGGCGTTCACCAGGAGAGTACCATATGGTTTCGATTAATTTAGAAGTCGATGCACACCAGCTCTAGTAGGAGTGAAAGGTATGATGAAAACTTCGGCTTGATTGAGTGCACAGGCAGATGAAAACCAGATATGTAGGTGTTGATATTTAGATAAACTGAGGTGGCTCGGTAGTGTGGCAGGGTAAATGAGCAGAATACTATAATCGACTGGATAGGGAGATGAACAGCAGGCCTGGGGAGAGTTGAAAGCAAATGCTCAATTGGCAGATTTCGAATTCGACTAGATTTCATGGAGAACGAGAAGAAACGCAGGCTTAATACATTGGATACTGAGATGAAATCACTACTCAGCAGTGTAGATCGCTTTCACTCTCCCAGTCCTCCCGGACTTCATTGATTGGCTGGCGCAGTTCTGTACTGTCTTCTTTTGGAAATTTGTGGTGACTGTAAATTTGGCATATGGAATATTTCACGGGTGTCTTGCCAGGCTTTGCCACGAGGGCCAGATATTCTTGGTAGCTCCCCAGGCTCTCTGAGAGGGAGAAGAATTGAACCCGGCTCGGAAAGGCTGGCTGCTTCACGCACTCGTCCTACTGCTGTGCTCTCGCGCCAAATCCAAGTGTGGATAGGAAGATGAAAAGCAGGACATGAACGATTTTAGAGTGCAGATTCAGATGACTTCATGTTTCTTGGTAGACTCACCAGTGCTGTTACGAATGCATGCGTAAAATTGATATTCAATGTATTCCAGACTCTCAGTAAATGACCGGAACATTCTGCAATGGAGATTCCAATGATTTCTGATGTCTGGGTTGTGTGGATAGGAAAATGAAGAGCTCACCAGGGTGGCGTGGATACCCAGTGATCAGCACAGGCCGCTGAAAACCACCATTGGGTTACTTGGACATTCACCAGTGGTGTAACGAAAGCCTACCTGGAGTAGAGATTCAAAGAACACCAAATTGGCAGTGAATGATTGGAAAATTTTGTAGAGGAGATTCAAATGATTTCTGAAATCTGGGTTTTGTGGACAGGAATATGAAGAGCTTACCAGGCTGGAGTGGATAGCCAGTTGAACAGCACCCCTGCGAGTGTGAACAGGACGCTCAAAACCAGCATTGGGTTACTTGGATATTCACCAGTGGTATAATGAAAGTCTGCCTCGAGTGGAGATTCGATGAATTCCAGATTGGCGGTGAATGAATGCAAAATTCTGTAGTGGAGTTTCCAATGGTTTCTGAAGTCAAGGTCGTGTGGACAGGAAATTGAAGAGCTGAACAGGGTTGACTGGATAGCCAGTTGAAGAGCAAGCCTGCGAGTGTGAACAGGCCACTGAAAAACAGCATTGGGTTACTTGGACATTCACCAGTGGTGTAAAGAAATCCTGCCTGGAGTGGAGATTCAGATGAATTCCAGATTCGCAGTGAATGAATGCAATATTCTGTAGTGGACATTCCAATGATTTCAGAACTGTGGGTTACGGGCACCAGGAAATGAAGAGGTGACCAGGGTGGAGTGGATAGCCAGTTGAACAGCATGCCTGCGAGGGAGAACAGGATGTTGGAAACCAGCTTTGGGTTACTATGACATTTACCAGTGGTGTAATGAAAGCCTGCCTTGAGTGGAGATTCCATGAATTCCAGATTGGCAGTGAATGAGTGGAACTTTCTGTAGTGGAGATTCCAATAGTTTCTGAAGTCAATGATGTGTAGACAGGAAAATGAAGTGCTGACCAGGGTGGAGAGGATAGCCAGTTGAACAGCACGCCTGCGAGTGTGAAAAGGCCACTGAAAACCAGCATTTGGTTACTTGGACATTCAGCAGTTGTGTAACGAAAGCCTACCTGGAGTGGAGATTAAGATGAATTCCAGATCCGCAGTGAATGAATGGAGCATTCTTTATTGGAGATTCCAATGATTTCTGAAGTCTGGTTTGTGTGGACAGGAAAAGAAAGAGCTGACCATGGTGGAGAGTATAGCCAGTTGAAGAGCACTCCTGCGAGTGTGAACCGGATGCTGAAAAGCCCATTGGGTTACCTGGACATTCAACACTGGTGTAAGGAAAACCTGCATGGACTGGAGATTCAGATAAATTCCAGACTCGCAGTGAATGAGTGGAACATTCTGTAGTGGAGATTCCAATGATATCTGAAATCTGGATTGTGTGGACAGGAAAAGAAAGAGCTGACCTAACAGCACACATGCGAGTGTGAATAAACCGCTGAAAACCATCACTGCGTTACTTGGATATTCACCAGTGATGTAACGAAAGCCTGCCTGGAGTGGAGATTTAGATGAATTCCAGGTTCTAAGTGAATGAATGGTACATTCTGTAGTTGAGATACCAATGATTTCAGAACTCTGTATTATGGGCACCAGTAAACAAAGAGTTGACCAGGGTGGAGTGGATAGCTAGTGAGCACTACGCCTGCGGTATGTTAACAGGCCCGTGACCAGTAGCATTGGGTTACTGGGTCATGCAGAAGAATCCCAACCCTGATGAGTTTTAGAGGCATAGGAGCATCACCACCGCTGGGTGGCGTTGACGGGGAGAATACCACATGTTTTCGATTGATTCAGAAGTCCATGCACACCAGGCCTGGTTAGAGTGGACGGGATGATAAAAACTTCGGCTTGATTGAGTTTACAGGCAGATGAAAACCAGATATGTAGGTGTTGATATTTAGATGAACTCAGGTCCCTCGTTAGTGTGGCAGGGTTAATGAACAGAATACTATATTCGACTGGTTAAGGAGCTGAACAGCAGGCCTGGTGAGAGTTGACAGCAAATGCTCACTTGACAGATTTCTAATTCGACTCGAATTCGTGGAGAACGAGAAGAATCACAGGCTTTAAACATTGGATATTGAGATGAATTCACTACTCAGCCCTGTGGATCACTGTCACTCTCCCATTCCTCCCGGACTTCATTGATTTACTGCCACGGTTCAGTAGCGTCTTCGTTTGGAGTCTTGCGTTGACTGTAATTTTGGCATATGGAATATTTCAGAGGTGTCTTTCCAGGCTTTGCCAAGAAGGCCAGATACTCTCGGGCTCTCTGAGAGAACAAGGAATTGAAAATGGCTTATCGAGGCTGGCAGCGTGACGCATTCGTCCTACTGATGTGCTTTCCACCAGAATGGCAGTGTGGATAGGAAGATTAAAAGCAGCCCTTGGTTGATTTTAGAGTGCAGATTCAGATGATTTCAAGTTTCTAGTTAAACTCACCAGTGCTGTAACGAATGCCTGCGTATAGTGTAGATTCATATGAATTCCAGACTCGAAGTGAATGAACGGAAATTTCTTCTGTGGAGATTGCAATGATTTCTGATGTTTGGCTTCTGTAGATAGGAAAATGAAGAGATGAACAGGGTGAAGTGGATAGCCAGTGATCAGCACAAGCCGCTGAAAACCATCATTGGGTTACTTGGACATTTACCAGAGATGAAACGAAAGGCTGCCTGGAGTGGAGATTCAAAGAACACCAGATTAGCAGTGAATTAATGGAACATACTGGAGTTGAGATTCCAATGATTTCTGAAGTCTGGGTTGTGTGGACATTTATATGAAGGGCTGACTAGGGTTTATTGGATAGCCAGTTGAAGAGCACGCCTGTGTGTATGAACAGGCCGCTGAAAACCAGCATTGGGTTACTTGGACATTTGCCAGTGCTTTTATGAAAGCCTGCCTGGAGTTGAGATTCAAGGAATACCACGTTCGCAGTGAATAAATGGAACATTCTGTAGTGGAGATTCCAATGATTTCTGAAGTCTGGTTTCTGAGGACAGTTAAATATAGTGCTGACCAGGGTTTAGTGGATAGTCAGTTGAACAGCACGCCCGCGAGTGTGAATAGGATGCTGAAAACCAGCATTGGGTTATTTAGACATTTACCAGTGGTGTAACGAAAGCCTAACTGGGTGGACATTCGATGAACTCCAGAGTGGCAGTGAATGAAAGGAACATTCTGTAGTGGAGATTCCAATGATTTCTGATGTCAAGGTTGTGTGGACAGGAAAATGAAGAGCTGACCAGGGTGGAGTGTGGAGCCAGTTGAACAGTACTCCTTCGAGTGTGAACAGGATGCTGAAAACCAGCATTTGGTTACTTGGACATTCACTAGTGGTATAACGAAAGCCTGCCTGGAGTGAAGATTCAGATGAATTCCAGATTCACTGTGAATAAATGGAACATTCTGTAGTGGAGATTCCAAAGGTTTCTGAAATCTGGGTTGTGTGGACAGGAAAATGAAGTGCTGACCAGGGTTGAGTTGTTAGCCATTTGAACAGCACGCCTGCGAGTGTGAACAGGACGCTGAAAACCATCACTGGGTTACTTGGACATTCACCAGTGGTGTAGCGAATGCCTGCCTGGAGTGGAGATTCGATGATCTGCAGATTGACAGTGAATGAATGGAACATTCTGTAGTGGAGATACCAATGTTTTTAGAACTCTAGGTTATGGGCACCAGGAAATGAAGTGCTGAGCAGGGTGGAGGGGATAGCCAGGGAACAACACTCCTGCGGTATGTTTACAGGTCCCTGAACACTAGTATTGTGTTACTGGGACATGCAGAAGAATCCCTACCCTGACGAGATTTAGAGGCATACAATTATAACCACCACTGGGTGGCGTTCACCAGGAGAGTACCATATGGTTTCGATTGATTCAGAAGTGGATGCACACCAGGCCTGGTTGGAGTGGAAGGTATGATGAAAACTTTGGCTTGATTGAGTGCACAGGCAAATGAAAACTAGATATTCAGATGTTGATATTTAGATGAACTCAGGTCGCTAGGTAGTGTGGCAGGGTTCATGAACAAAATACTATATTCGACTGGATAAGGAGATGAACAGCAGACCTGGGGAGAGTTGAAAGCAAATGCTCAATTGGCAGATTTCGAATTCGACTAGATTTCGTGGAGAACGAGAAGAAACGCAGGCCTAATACATTGGATATTGAGATGAATTCACTACTCAGCAGTGTGGATCGCTTTCACTCTCCCAGTCCCTAGGACTTCATTGATTTGCTGGCACTGTTCAGTAGCGTCTTCATTTGGAGACTTGTGGTGACTGTAGTTTTGGCATATGGAATATTTCACAGGTGTCATGCCAGGCTTTCCCAAGAGGGCCAGATACTATCCGTAGCTTCCCGGGCTCTGTGAGAGTGAGAGTAATTTAACCCGGCTCGGAAAGGCTGGTTGCTTGACGCACTCGTCCTAATGCTGTGCTTTCGCGCCAGAATGTCAGTGTGGATAGGAAAATGAAAAGCAACCCATGGATGATTTTAGAGTTCAGATTCAGATGACTTCAAGTTTCTGGGTTGACACACCAGTGCTCTTACGAATGCCTGCGTAAAATGGATATTCAATGTATTCCAGAATCGCAGTGAATGACCGGCACATCCTGCAATGGAGATTCCAATGATTTCTGATGTCTGGTTTGTGTGGATAGGAAACTGAAGAGCTCACCAGGGTGGAGTGGATAGCCAGTGATCAGCACAGGCCGCTCAAAACCATCACTGGGTTACTTGGACATTCACCAGTTGTGTAACGAAAGCCTGCCTGGAGTCGAGATTCGATAAACACCAGATTGGCAGTGAATGAATAGAACATTTTGTAGAGGAGATTCAAATGATTTCTGAAGTCTGGCTTGTATGTACAGGAATATGAGGAGCTGACCAGGCTGGAGTGATAGCCAGTTGAACAGCACGCCTGTGAGTGTGAACAGGATACTCAAAACCAGCATTGGGTTACTGGGATATGCACCGGTGGTGTAACGAAAACCTGCCTCGAGTGGAGATTCGATGAATTCCAAATTAGCAGTGAATAAATAGAAAATTCTGTAGTGGATATTCCAATGGTTTCTTAAGTCAAGGTTGTGTGCACAAGAAATTGAAGAGCTGAACAGGGTGGCGTGTATAGCCAGTTGAAGAGCACGACTGCGAGTGTGAACAGGACGCTGAAAACCAGCATTGGGTTACATGGACATTCACCAATGGTGTAAGGAAAGCCTGCACAGACTGGATATTCAGTTGAATTCCAGATTAGCAGTGAATGAATGAAACATTCTCTAGTAGAGATTCCAATGATTTCTGAAGTCTGGTTTGTGTGGACAGGAAAATAAAGAGCTGTCCAGGAAGGAGTGGATATCCAGTTGAACAGCACACCTGCGAGTGTGAATAGGCCGCTAAAAACCATCCCTGGGTTACTTGGATATTCACCAGTGGTGTAAAGAAAGCCTGCCTGGACAGGAGATTCGATGAATTGCAGATTCGCAGTGAATGAATGGAATATTCTGTATTGAAGATTCCAATGATTTCTGAAGTCTGGGTTGTGTGGACAGGAAAAGATAGAGCTGACCTGGGTGCAGTGTATAGCCAGTTGAAGAGCACGTCTGCGAGTGTGAACATGCCGCAGAAAACCAGCATTGTGTTACTTGGACATTTACCAGTGGTGTAATGAAAGTCTGCTTGCAGTGGAGATTTGATGAATTCAAGATTCGCATTGAATGAATGGAACATCCTGTTGTGGAGAATCCAATGATTTCTGAAGTCTGGGTTGTGGGGACAGGAAAATGAAGTGAGGACCAGGGTTTAGTGGATAGCCAGTTGAACAGCACGCCTGCGAGTGTGAACAGGACGCTGAAAACCAGCATTGGGTTTCTTGGCCATTCACTAGTGTTGTAACAAAAGCCTGCCTGGAGTGGAGCTTCAGGTGAATTCCACATTCGCATTGAATGAATGGAACATTCTGGAGTGGAGATTCCAATGATTTCTGAAGTCTTGATTGTGTGGATAGAAAAATGAAGTGTTGACTAAAGTTGAGTGGGTAGCCAGTTGAATAGTATGCCTGTGAGTCTGAACAGGACGTTCAAAACCAGCATTGAGTTACTTGGACATTCACCAGTGGTGTAGCGAAATCCTGCCTGGACTGGAGATTCAATGATCTCCAGATTGGCATTGATTCAATGGAACATTCTGTAGTGGAGATTCCAGTGATTTCTGGAGTCTGGTTTGTGTGGACAGGAAAATAAAGAGCTGACAAGGGTGGAGTGGATAGCCAGTTGAACAGGACGCCTGCGAGTGTGAACAGGCCGCTGAAAACCAGCATTGGATTACTAGGACATTCAACAGTGTTGTATCAAAGCCTGCATGGAGTGGAGATTCAGATGAATTCCAGATTCGCAGTTAATGAATGGAACATTCTGTAGTGGAGATACCAATTATATCAGAACACTGGGTTATGGGCCCCAGGATATGAAGAGCTGACCAGGGTGGAGTGGATAGCCAGTGAACACCATGCCTGCAGTATGTGAACAGGCTGCTGACCACAACTACCGTAGGGTTACTGGAACATACAGAAGAATTCCAACCCTGACTAGTTTTAGAGGCATACGATCTTCACCATCACTGGGTGGCGTTAACGGGAGAGTACCATATGGTTTCAATTGATTGAGAAGTCGATGCACAATAGGCCTAGTTAGAGTCTACGGGATGATGAAAACTTCGGCTTGATTGAGTGCACAGGCAGATGAAAACCAGATATGTAGGTGTTGATATTTAGGTGAACTCAGGTCACTCGTTCGTGTGGCAGGGTTCATGAACAGAATACTATATTTGACTGCACAGGGAGTAGAACAGCAGGTCTGTGGAGAGTTGAACGCAAATGCTCAATTGCCAGATTTCTAATTCGACTCGATGTTGTGGAGAACGAGAACAAACATAGGCCTAATACATTGGATATTGAGATGAATTCACTACTCAGCAGTGTGGATCGCTTTCACTCTTCCAGTTCTCCCGGACATCATTGATTTGCTGGCACGGTTCAGTAGAGTCTTCTTTTGGAGATTTGTGGTGACTGTAATTTTTGCATATGGAATATTTCACGGGTGTCTTGCCAGGTTTTTCCACTAGAGCCAGATACTCTCGTTAGCTTCCCGGGCTCTCTGAGTGGGTGAGGAATTGAACGCGCTCGGCCAGGCTGGCTGCGTGACACACACGACCGACTGCTGTGCTTTCGCCCCAGAACGGCAGTATGGATAGGAAGATAAAAAGCAGCCCATGCATGATTTTAGAGTGCAGATTCAGATGATTTCAAGTTTCTGGGTAAACATACAAGGGATGTGACCAATGCCTGCGTAGAGTGCAGATTCAGATGTATTCCCGACTCTCAGTGAATGACCGGAACATACTGTACTGGAGATTCCAATGATTTCTGATGTCTGGGTTGTGTGGACAGGAAAATGAAGAGCTGAACAAGGTGCAGTGGATAGCCAGTGATCAGCACAGGCCGCTGAAAACCACCATTGGTTTACTTGGGTATTCACCAGTTGTGTAACTACAGCCTGCCTGAAGTGGAGATTTGAAGAACTCCAGATTGGCAGTGAATGAATGGAACATTCTGTAGTGGAGATTCTGACGTTTGGGTTGTGTGGACAGGAAAATGGAGAGCAGACCAGGTTGGTGTGGATTGCCAGTTGAACATCACGCCTGCGAGTGTGAAAAGGCCGATGAAAACCATCATTGTATTACTTTTATATTCACCAGTGTTGTAAAGAAAGCCTGCCTGGAGGGGAGATTCGATGAATTCCAGATTGGCAGTGAATGAGTTGAACATTCTGTATTGGATATACCAATGATTGCACAACTCTGGGTTATTGGCACAAGGAAATGAAGACGTGACCAGAGTGGACTGGATAGCCACTGAAGAGCACGCCTGCGAGTGTGAACAGGCCCCTGAAAACCAGCATTGGGTTACTTGGATATTCACCAGTGGTGTAACGAAAGCCTGCCTGGAGTGGAGATTCGATGAATTCCAGATTGGCAGTGAATGAATGGAACTTTCTGTAATGGAGATTCTAATTGTTTCTGAAGTCTAGGTTGTGTGGACAGGAAAATGAAGAGCTGACCAGGGTTGAGTGGATAGCCAGTTGAACAGCACCTCTGCACGTGTGAACTGGCCGCTGAAACAAGCATTGGGTTACTTTAATATTCACCAGTGGTGTAACGAAATCCTGCCTGGAGTTGAGGCCCTCCCGTTGATCATCGATTTGCTCGAGCGGGCCCAGTAACGTCTCCATTGGAGACTTTGTTGTTACTGTGTCTGGCATATCGAATACTCTCGGTAGCTTGCCGGGCTCTCCGAGAGGGGCGGAGGAATCGAACTCGGGTCGGCCATGTTGGCCGCTTGTAAGGCAAACGCCCTACCACTGTGCTATCGCTCCAGCCCTGGAGTTGAGACTCGGGTGAATTTCAGATTTGCAGTGAATGAATGGAACATTCTGTAGTGGAGATAATAATGAGTTCAGAACTCCAGTTTATGGGCACCAGGACATGAAGAGCTGACCAGGGTGGAGTGGATAGCCAGTGAACAGCACAGGCAGCTGAAAACCATCATTGGGTTACTTGGACATTCACCAGTGTTGTAACGAAAGCCTGCCTGGAGTGGAGATTCGAAGAACTCCAGATTGGCAGTGAAAGAATGAAACATTCTGTAGTGGTGATTCCAATAATTTCTGAAGTCTGCGTTGTGTGTACAGGAAAAGGAAGAGCTGACCAGGTTGGGGTGGATAGCCAGTTGAACAGCATGCTTGCGAGTGTGAACAGGCCGCTGAAATCCAGAATTGGGTTACTTGGACATTTACCAGTGTTTTAACAAAAGTTTGTAAATACACAAAAAAATTAAAAGGCCGGCATTCAGGCCGTTTCCCCACTCCAGGGAGGTTGATTGTGATTGTCAGGTGAAGGAAGGAAACGGAGGTCAAGCTGGTTGGTCTTAGCAGCAGTTTTTTACATGGAAGAGATGTATGTCATGAAGGCCCCAGGATCTCTCAAGCACGGGCAACCTTTGTTCTCTCAGCTTCTGTCCTCAGTCCCATCTTCCCAGGTTCTCTGATGCACGTGTCCCCCAGAGAGCCCTGAAATCTCCCTTATATAGATCATAGTACCTCTAAAGGGTGCAATTTAGTTATGTCATATAAAGGAGTTACAGAAAGAACATTGAGGCTCAACATACATTGTTTCTTTACATCTGCAGGCCAGTAATCCTTTTACAAACTAAAAGCACTTGGATTAGCACAACAAAGACAAGTCTGGTAGAGCTTGGAATCTACATCTCCAAAATCAACCAGCTTAGAGCCAGGCATCTGCATCCCAAAGATCAGGCCTGGTTTAGCAAATGGGATCTGCATATCTAAGGCCAGCTAGGTTCCTGTGAGATAAGAGAAACTGCCTCAATATACTGAAATCATTAACTAAAGGCGGTTTGAAGGGGAGAAAGTTCAGTGTCATCCAAGCTAGTCAGGACACACAGGAAAACTGCTTCTAGGAAGTGTTTCACCTCTCCTTGTCCAACCAACATATAAGCATACATAATATTAATCATTTTGTATGGACACAGTAAGAAATACCTTGAGCTTATTGAATTCATCTCCCAGGGCCATCTCAATCTCAGACTCCAGTGCTCAGGCCAGGTAGCTTTCCTATTCCTAGCAGCAGGTTCCTAGTCTCATCGTTACTTTTGGATCATTACACCATTTGTCTATGATCAAACACTTAACTTATAATTAAGAATAGTGGCACCTTGGCCTGGCCCATCGTGATGCTAGGGTAGCACATAACTTACAGGCCTGCCCTGATTCCATCCAGTCCCACGTCGGGACCCTGCCCTTGTGTGCCAGGAAGTGAGGGCAAGTGAGGCTTAAGTTAAGAATGCAGATGCCCAGGAGAGAATAATATTCTAAGACAATCAATTCCTAAGTTACAAAGCATATTAATTAATTGTCTTTCTGTATCTATACAAAAGGACATTGCATTAAAATAAACTGCTCAAAAGACATCAGGAGAGGAGAAAGGCAATATAAACTTATAGTACAGCTTCAGTGTCTAAGAAGGATGAGACCTTACAAACTGGTTGTGGAAGAGAGCATAGAAGTGGTTACAGACAAAGTAATAGGAATGACTCGGGAGCTCTGTGATGGGTGCAACCTGATAGATCTAAACTCCGTGTACTCCAACAGAAAGCCTGCCTAGAGTGGAGATTCGATGAACTTCAGAATGGCAGTGAATGAATGGAACATTCTGTAGTGTAGATTCCAATGATTTCTGAAGCCTGGGTTGTGCGGACAGGAAAACGAAGAGCTGACCTGCGAGGAGTGTGTAGCCAGTTGAATACCATGCCTGCTAATGTGAACAGGACGCTGAAAACCAGCATTGGGTTACTTGGATATTCACCAGTGGTGTAGCAAAAGCTTGCCTATAGTGGAGATTCGATGAACACCAGATTGGCAGTGAATGAATGGAACATTCTGTAGTGGAGATTCCAATGATTTCTGAATTCTGGGTTCTGTGGACAGAAATATGAAGAGCTGACCAGGGTTGAGTGGATATCAAGTTAAACAGCACCCCTGCGAATGTGAACAGACCGCTGAAAAACAGCATTGTGTTACTTGGACATTCACCAGTGGTAAAACTAAAGCCTGCCAGGAGTGGAGATTCAGATGAATACAAGATTCGCAGTGAATGAATGGAACATTCTGTAGTGGAGATACTAATGATTTCAGAACTCTGGGTTATGAACACCAGGAAATGAAGACCTGAGGAGGGTGCAGTGGATAGCCAGTGAACACAAATCCTCCGGTGTTTGAACAGGCCGCTGACCACCAGCATTGTGTTACTGGGACATGCAAAGGAGTCCCAACACTGACGAGCTTTAGAGGCATAGGATCATCACCATCACTGTTGGCATTGACCGGGAGAGAACCATATGGTTTCGATTGATTTAGAGGTTGATGCACACCAGGCCTGGATGGAGTGGACAGGATGATGAAAACTTCGGCTTGTGTTAGTGCACAGGCTGGTGAAAACCAGATATGTAGGTGTTGATAATTTGATGAACTCAGGTTGCTCGCTACTGTGGAAGGGTTTATAAACAGAATATTATATTCGCTAGGATAGGGAGCTGAACAGGAGGATTGGGGAGAGTTGACAGAAACGCTCACTTGGCAGATTACTAATTCGACTCGATTTCATTGATTTGCTGGTGGGGTTCAGTAACGTCTTCGTTTGGAGACATGTTGTGACTGTAATTTCGGCATATGAAATATTTCATGGGTGGCTTTCCAGGCTTTGCCACGAGGACCAGACACTCGCGGTAGCTTCCCGGGCTCTTCGATGGCTAGAAATTGAACCCGGCTCCTTCAGGCTGACTGGGTGAGGCACACGACCTACTGCTGTTCTTTCGCGCCAGAATAGCAGTGTGGATAGGAAGATGAAATGCAGCCCGGATGATTTTAGAGTGCAGATTCAGATGATTTCAAGTTTCTGGGTAGACTCACCAGTGGCGTAACGAATGCCTGCGTAGAGTGGAGATTCAGATGTATTCCAGACTCGCAGTGAATGACCTAAACATTCTGTAGTGGAGATTCCAATGTTTTCTGATATCTGGGTGTTGTGGACAAAAAAATGAAGAGCTGACCACGGTGGACTAGATAGCCTGTGAACAGAACGGCTGCGAGTGTGAACAGGCCACTGAAAATCAGCATTGGGTTACCAGTGGTGTAACAGAAGAATGCCTGGTGTGGAGTTTCAGATGATTTCCAGATTGTCAGTGAATTAATGCAACATTCTGTAGTGGAGCAATAACACAATGGTAGGGCATTTGCCTTGCAAGCAGTCAACATGGCCGACCGTAGTTCGAATCCTCCGGCCCTCTCAGAGAGCCCGGCAAGCAACCAAGAGTATCTCGCCCGCACGGCAGAGCCTGGCAAGCTCCCCGTGACGTATTCGATATGCCAAACACAGTAAAAACAAAGTCTCCAATAGAGATGTTCCTGGGCCCGCTCGAGCAAATCGATGATCAAAGGGAGGGCCTTTACTTACTTACTTGCTGTAGTGGAGATACCAATGATTTCTTATGTCTGGGTGGTGTAAACAGGAAAACGGAGAGCTGACCAGGGTGGAGTAGATAGCCAGTTGAACAGCACACCTGCGAGTGTGAACAGACCGCTGGAAATCAGGATTGGGTTACTTGGACATAAACTAGTGGTGTAACGAAAGCCTGCCTGGAGTGGAGATTCGATGAACTCCAGATTGGCAATGAATGTATGGAACTTTCTGTAGTGGAGATTCCAATGATTTCTGAAGTCTGGGCAGTGTGGACAAGAAAATGAAGAGCTGACCAGGGTTGAGTGGATAGCCAGTTAACAGCACGGCTGTGAGTGTTAGCAGGCCACTGAAAACCAGCATTTTTAACTTGGACATTCACCAGTGGTGTAACGATAGCCTGCCTGAAGTGGAGATTCGATGAACTCCACATTGGCAGTGAATGAATGGAACATTCTGTAGTGGATATTCCAATGATTTCTGAAGTCTGGGTTGTGTGGACAGGAAAGTGAAGAGCTGACCAGGGTGGAGTGGAAAGCCCGTTGAACAGCATGCCTGCGATTGTGAACAGAACGTTGAAAACCAGCATTCGGTTACTTGGATATTCACCAGTGGTGTAACAAAAGACTGCCTGGAGTGCTGATTCAGATGAATTCTAGATGGACAATGAATGAATAGAGCTTTCTGTAGTGGTTTCTGAAGTCCAGGTTATGTGGACAGGAAAATGAAGTGCTGACAAGGGTGGTGTGGATAGCCAGTTGTACATCACACCTGCAAGGGTGAATAGGGCGCTGAAAACCAGCATTGGCTTACTTGGACATTCACCAGTGGTGTAATGAAAGCCTGCCTGGAATATAGATTCAGATGAATTCCAGATTCACAGTGAATTAATGGAACGTTTGGTAGGGGCGATACCAATGATTTCAGAACTCTGGGTTATGGGAACCAGGAAATGAAGAGCTGACCAGGGTAGAGTGGATAACCAGTGAACACCAGGCCTGCGGTATGTTAACAGGCCGCTGACTACTAGCATTGTATTCTGGGACATGCAGAAGAATCCCAACCCTGACGAGTTTTAGAGGCATACACTCATCACCACAACTAGGTGGCGATGACCGGGACAGTACCATAGTGTTTCGTTTGATTCAGAAGTCTATGCACACCAGGTGTGTTTACAGTGGACGGGATGATGAAAACTTAGGCTTGATTGAGTGCACAGTATGATGAAATGCAGATATGTAGGTGTTGAAATTTAGATGAACTCAGGTCTCTAGGTGGTTTGGCAGGCTTAATGAACAGAATACTATATTCAAATGGATAGGTAGCAGAACAGGAGGTCTGGAGCAAATGCACACATGGCAGATTTCTATTTCGACTCGACTTCGTGGAGAAAGAGAAGAAACACAGGCCTAATACATTGGATATTGAGATAAATTCACGGTTACACTCTGAGTCCTCCAGGACTTCATTGAGTTGCTGGCATGGTTCAGTAGCGTCTTCGTTTGGTGAATTCTGTTGATTGTAATTTTGGCATATGAAATATTTCAGGAGTGTCTTGCCAGTCTTTGCCTTGAGGGCCAGATTCCCTCGGTAGCTTCCCGAGCTCTCTAAGAGGGCAAGGTTTTCAACCTTGCTCGGAGAGTTTCGAGGAACTCCAGATTGGCAGTGATTGAATGTAAAATTCTGTAGTCTAGATTCCAATGCATTCTGAAATCTGGATTTAGAGTACAGGAAAATGAAGAGCTGACCAGGGAGGTGTGGATAGCCAGTTGAACAGCACGCCTACGAGTGTGAACAGGGCGCTGAAAACCAGCATTGGGTTACTTGGACATTAACTAGTGGTGTAACGAAAGCCGGCCTGGAGTGGAGATTTGATGAACTCCAGATTGGCAGTAAATGAATGGAACATTCTGTAGTGAATATTCCAATAATTTCTGAAGTCTGGATTATGAGGACAGGAAAATGAAGTGCTGACCAGGGTGGAGTGGATAGCCAGTTGAGCAGCACGTCTGAGAGTGTAAACAGGTCGCTGAAAAGCAGCATTGGGGTACTTGGATATAAACTAGTGGGGTAATGAAAGCCTGCCTGGAGTGTAGATTCAGATTAATTGCAGATTGACATTGAAAAAATGGAACATTCTGTAGTTGAGATTCCAATGATATTTGATGTATGGGTTGTGTGGAGAGGAAAATGGAGAGCTGACCAGGGTGGAGTGGATAGCCAGTTGAACAGCACACCTGTGAGTGTGAACAGACCGCTGAAAACCAACAGTGGGTTACTAGGATATTCACCAGTGGTGTAACGAAAGCCTGCCGGGAGTGGAGATTTGATGAATTCCAGATTGGCAGTGAATGAATGGAACATGTTGTAGTGGAGATTCCAATTTCTTAAATCTGGGTTGCATGGACAGAAAAATGAAGAACTGAGCAGAGTTGTGTGTACAACCAGTTGAACAGCACGCCTGCGAGTGTGAATAGGCCGTTGAAAACCAGCATTGGGTTACTTGGACATTCACCCGTGTTGTAACGGTTGCATGGCTGGAGTGAAGATTCGATGAACTCCAGATTGGCAGTGATTGAATGGAACATTCTGTAGTGTAGATTCCAATGAATTCTGAAATCTGAATTTTGTGTACAGGAAAATGAAGAGCTGACCAGTGTGGAGTGGATAGCCAGTTGAACAGCACGCCTACGAGTGTGAACAGACCGCTGAAAAACAGCATTGGGTTACTTGGACATTCACTAGTGGTGTAACGAAAGACTGCCTGGAAAGGAGATTCGATGAACTCCAGATTGGCAGTGAATGAATGGAATATTCTGTAGTGGAGATTCCAGTGATTTCTGAAGTATGGTTTGTGTTGACAAGGAAATGAATAGCTGACCAGGATGGAGTGGATAGCCAGTTGAACAGCACGCCTGCAAGTCTGAACAGGCCACTGAAAACCAGCATTGGGTTACTTGGATATTCACCAGTGGTGTAACGAAATCCTGCCTGGAGTAGAGATTAGATGATCTCCAGATTGGCAGTGAATGAATGGAACATTCTGTAGTGGAGATTCCAATGATTTCTGAGTTTGGGTTGTGTGAACAGGAAAAGAAAGAGCTAACCACTGTGGACTGCTTTGCCAGTTTAAGAGTATGCCTCAGAGTGTGAAGAGAACGCTGAAAACCAGCATTGGAATACTTGGACATTCACCAGTGGTGCAACGAAAGCCTGCCTGGAGTGGAGATTCAGATGGATTCCAGATTCGCAGTGAATGAATGGAATTTTCTAGTGGAGATTCCCATGATTTCTGAAGTCTAGGTTGTGTGGACAGGAAAATGAAGAGCAAACCAGGTTAGAGTGCATAGCCAGTTGAACAACAGGCATGGGAGTTTGAACAGGATGCTGAATATCAGCATTGGTTTACTTGGATATTCATCAGTCGTGTAACGAAATCCTGCCTGGAGTGGAGATTCGATGAATTCGAAGAAAGAGCTAACCACTGTTGAGTGGATAGCTAGGTGAACAGCACGCCTCTGACTGTGAACAGGATGCTGAAAACCAGCATTGGTTTACTTGGACATTCAGCAGTGCTGTAATGAAAGCCTACTTGCAGTGGAGATTCAGATGAATTCCAGATTGGCAGTGAATGAATGGAACATTCTGTAGTGGAGATTGCAATGATTTCAGAAGTGTGGGTGGTTTGGACATGAAAATGAAAAGCTGATCAGTTGGACTGGGAAGCCAGTTGAACAGCATGCCTGCTAGTGTGAAAAGAATGCTGAAAACCAGCATTGGGTTACTTGGACTTTCACTAGTGGTGTAACGAAAGCCTGCCTGGAGTGGAGATTCAGATGGATTCCAGATTCGCAGTGAATGAATGGAACATTCTGTAGTGGAGGTTCCCATGATTTCTGAAGTCTGGGTTGTGTGGACAGGAAAATGAAGAGCAGACTAGGTTAAATTGGATAGCCAGTTCAACAGCAGTCCTGGCAGTTTAAACAGGATGCTGAAAACCATCACTGGGTTATTTTGATATTCACCAGTGTTGTAACAAAATCCTGCCTGCAGTGGATTTCGATTAATTCCAGATTGGCAATAAATGAATGGAACATTCTGCAGGGGAGAATCCAGTGATTTCTGAAGTGTTCGTTGTGTGGATAGGAAAATGAAGAGCTGACCAGGGTTAAGTGGATAGCCAGTAGAATAGCACGCCTGCGAGTGTGAACATGCCTCTGAAAACCAGCATTGGATTTCTTGGGCATTCAAAAGTGGTGTAACGAAAGCTTCCTTGGAGTGGAGATTCGATGATGTCCAGATTGGCAGTTAATGAATGGAACATTCGTTAGTGGAAATTCCAATGATTTCTGAAGTTTGGGTAGTGTGGACAGGGAAAGAAACAGCTGACACCTGGAGTGGATAGCCTGTTGTACAGCATGCCTGCTAGTGTGAACAGGATGCTTAAAATCAGCATTAGATTACTTGGATATTTATCAGTGCAGTAAGGAAAGCCTGTATGGAGAGGAGATTCAGGTGAATTTCAGATTTGCAGTGAATGAATGGAACATTCTGTAGTGGAATTTCCAATGATTTCGTTAGAATGGGTTGTGTGGAAAGGAAAATTAAGAGCTCATTAAGGTTGGAGTAGATAGCCAGTTGAACATCACACCTGCGAGTGTGAACAGGTCGCTGAATACCAGCATTGGGTTACTTGGACATTCAGCAGTGTTGTAATGATAGCCTGCCTGAGTGGAGATTCAATGAGTTCCAGATTCTCAGTGAATGAATGGAACATTCTTTAGTGAAGATTCTAATTGTTTCTGAAGTCTAGGTTATGTGGACAAGAATAAGAAGAGCTGACCAGGTTGTGTGGATGCCAGTTGAACAGCACGCCTGCTAGTGTGAACAGGCCACTGAAAACCAGCATAGGGTTACATGGATATTCAACAGTGGTGTAACAAAATCCTGTCTGAAGTGGAGATTCGATGAATGCCAGATTGGCAGTGAATGAATGAAACATTCTGTAGTGGAGATTCAATGATTTCTGAAGCTTGGGTTGTGTGACAGGAAAAGAAAGAGCTGAATATGGTGGAGTGGATAGCCTGTTGAATATGACGCCTGCGAGTGTGAACAGGCCTATGAAAACCAGCATTGGGTTACTTGGACAAGGAGTAACATGAACATACAGCACTTGGAGTGGAGACTCATGGAGTATGTATGTCCATGGAGTAACATAGACATATAGCACTTGCATGCTTATATACAGTATGTATGTCCAAGGAGTAACATGGACATACAGCACTTTGAGTGGAGACTGAGATGATTACCAGATTTGCAGGGAAAGAATAGAATATTCTGAAGTGTAGATACCAATGTTTTCAGAACTCTGGGTTATTGGCACCAGGAAATGGAGAGCTGAGCAGAGTGGAGGGAATACCCAGAGAATACAACATCTGGGGTATGTGAGCAGGATGCTACTCACTAGCATTGGGTTGCCTGAATAATCACTAGTACTGTAATGAAATCCTGCCTGTAGTGGAGATTCAATAAATTCCAGATTGGCAGTGAATGAATGGAAATTCTGTAGTGGAGATTCCAATGATTGCTGAAGTCTGGGTTGTGTGGACAGAAAAACGAAGAGCTGACCACTTTGGTGTGGATAGCGAGTTGAAGAGAACACCTGCGAATGTGAACAGGATGCTGAAAACCAGCATTGGGTTACTTGAACATTCACCAGTGGTGTAACGAAAGCCTTCATGGAGTGAGATTCCGATGA
This sequence comes from Sorex fumeus, assembly GCF_029834395.1. Taxonomy (NCBI): domain Eukaryota; kingdom Metazoa; phylum Chordata; class Mammalia; order Eulipotyphla; family Soricidae; genus Sorex; species Sorex fumeus. The sequence goes on along the minus strand of NW_026606140.1, from coordinate 1,136,245 downwards.
ATTCCAGATTGGCAGTGAATGAATGGAACATTCTGTAGTGGAGATTTCAATGATTTCTGCAGACTGGGTTATGTGGACAGGAAAAGAAAGTGCTGACCACTGTGGAGTGGAAAGCCAGTTGAACAGCACTCCTGCAAATGTGAACAGAACGCTGAAAACCAGCATTGGGTTACTTGGAAATTTACAAGTGGTGCAACGAAAGCCTGCCATGAGTGGAGATTCTATGAATTCAAGATTGGTAGTGAATGAATGGAACATTCTGTAGTGTATATTCTAATGGTTTCTGAAGACTGGTTATGTGGACAGGAAAATGAAGAGCTGACCGGGGTTAAATGGATAGCCAGTTAAAAAGCACGCCTGCGAGTTTGAAGAGGACGATGAAAACCAGCAATGTGGTACTTGTATATTTACCTGTGATGTAAAGAAATCCTGCCTTTAGAGTGAATAGCCACTTGAACTGCAGGCCTGCGAGTGTGAACAGGCCTCTGAAAACCAGCATTGGGTTACTTGGATATTCAGCAGTGGTGTAACGGAAGCCTGCATGGAGTGGAGATTAAGAAGAATTCCAGAATCGCAGTGAATGAATGGAACATTCTGTAGTGGAGGTTCAAATGATTTCTGAAGTCTGGTTTGTGTGGACAGGAAGAGCAAGAGCAGACCAGTGTGGAGTGGTTAGCTAGTTGAACAGCAGGCCTGTGAATGTGAACAGGCCTCAGAAAACCAGCATCGTCTTACTAGGTCATTCACCAGTAGTGTAATGAAAGCCTGCCTGGAGTGGAGATTCAGATGAATTCCAGATTTGCTATGAATGAATGTAACATTCTGTAGTTGAGATTCCAATATTTTATGAATTCTGTTTTTTTTGGACAAAAAAATGAAGAGCAGACCAGTTTAGGGTGGATAGCCAGTTGAACAGCAGGCCTGCGAGTTTGATCAGACTGCAGAAAACCAGCATTGGTTTACATGGACATTCAGCAGTGGTGTAACGAAATCGTGCCTGGAGTGGTTATTCGATAATCTCCAGTTTGGCAGTGAATGAATCAAAATTCTGTTGTGGAGATTCCAATGATTTCTGTAGTCTGGATTGTGTGTACAGGAAAATGAAGAGCTGACCAGGGTTGAGTGCATTGCCAGTTGAACAGCAGCTCTGTGAGTGTGAATAGGCCGATGAAAACCAGCAGTGTGGTACTTGAATATTCACCAGTGATGTAACGAAATCTTGCCTGGAGTGGAGATTATATGAATTCCAGATTGGCAGTGAATGAATGGAACATTCATTCAAGGAGATACCAATGATTTCAGAACTCTGGGTTATTGGCACCAGAAAATGAAGAACTGACCAGGGTGGTGTGGATAGCCAGTGAAAACCACGCCTGCGGTATGAGAACAGGCCGCTGACCACTAGCACTTGGTTACTAAGACATTCACCAGTGTTGTAAAGAAATGCTGCCTGAAGTGGAGATTTGATAAAATCCATAATGTCAGTTAATGAATGGAACATTCTGTAGTGAAGATTCCAAAGATATCTGAAGTCTGGGTTGTGTGGACAGGAAAATGAAGGGTTGTCCAGGGATGAGTGGATAGCCAGTTGAACAGCATGCCTGCGAGTGTGAAAGTCTGCTGAAAACCAGCATTGGATTACTTGGACATTCACCAGTGGTGTAACGAAAGCCTGCCTGGAGTGGAGATTATATGAATACCAGATTGGCAGTAAATTAATGGAACATTCTGTAGTGGAGATTCCAATGATATATCAAGTCTGGGTCGTGTCGACAGGAAAATAAATAGCAGACCAGGGTTGTGTGGATAGCTAGTTGACAAGAAAATGAAGAGCTGACCACTCTTGAGTGGATAGTCAGTTAAAGAGCACGCCTACGAGTGTGAACAAGCCTCTGAAAACCAGCATTGGGTTACTTGGACATTCACCAGTTGTGTAACGATAGCCAGCCTGGAGTGGATATTCAGTTGATTTCCAGATTTGCAGTGAATGAATGGAACATTCTTTAGTGGAGATAACAAAGTTTTCAGAACTCTCGGTAATTGGCACCAGGAAATGAAGAGCTGACCAGGGTGGTGTGGATAGCCAGTGAATACCACGCCTGCGGTATTCACTGACCACTAGCATTGTGTTACTTGGATATTCACCAGCGGTGTAACGAAATCCTGCCTTGAGTGGAGATTCGATGAATTCCAGATTGGCAGTGAATGAATGGAAATTCTATAGTGGAGATTCCAATGATTTCTGAAGTCTGGGTTGTGTGGACTGGAAAATGAAGAGCTGACCAGGGTTGAGTGGAAAGTCAGTTGAATAGCATGCCTGCGAGTGTGAACAGGACGCTTAAATCTAGCTTTGGGTTACTTGGACATTCACCAGCGGTGTAACGAAAGCCTGCCTGGAGTGGATATTCAGATGAATTCCAGATTCGCTGTGCATGACTGGAACATCCTGTAGTGGAGATTCCAATGATTTCTGAAGTCTGAGTGTGTGGACAGGCAAATGAAGAGCTGAAGAGAATTGAATGAATAGCCAGTTGAATAGCAGGCCTGCGAGTGAGAATATGCCTCTGAAAAACAGCATTGGGTTACTTGGACGGGAAGCAGTGGTGTAACGAACGCCTGACTCAATTGGAGATTCGATGATCTCCAGATTGGCAGTGAATGAATGGAACTTTTGTAGTGGAGATTCCAATGATTTCTGAAGTCAGTGTTTTATGGACAGGAAAATGAAGAGCTGAGCAGTGTTGATTGGATAGCCAGTTAAACAGCACGCCTCCGAGTGTGAACAGGCCTCTGAAATTCACCATTGTGTTACTTGAATATTCACCAATGTGTATCGAAACCCTGCCTGGAGTGGAGATTCGGTGATCTCCAGATTAGTAGTGAATGAATGGGAATTCTGTAGTGGAGATTCCAAATATTTCTGAAGTCTGGGTTGTGTGGACAGGAAATTGAATAGATGACCAGGATTGAGTGGAAAGCCAGTTGAACAGCACGCCTGCGAGTGTGAACAGGATGCTGAAACCAGCATTGGGTTACTTGGACATGCAACAGTGTTATAACGAATGCCTGCCTGGAGTTGAGATTCAGATGATTTCCAGATTTGCAGTGAATGAATGGAATATTCTGTAGTGGAGATTCCAATGATTTCTGAAGTCTGAATGTGTGGACAGGCAAATGAAGAGCTGAAGAGATTTGAGTGAATAGCCAGTTGAACAGCAGGCCTGCGAATGAGAACATTCCTCTGAAAAACAGCATTAGGTTACTTGGACAGGAAGCAGTGGTGTAACGAACGCCTGCCTCAATTGGAGATTCGATGATCTCCAGACTGGTAGTGAATGAATGGAACTTCTTAAGTGGAAATTCCAATGATTTCTGAAGTCTGTCTTGTATGGAGAGGAAAATGAAGAGCTGAGAATTGTTGAGTGGATAGCCAGTTGAACAGCACACCTCCGCGTGTGAACAGGCCTCTGAAATCCACCATTGTGTTACTTGAATATTCAGCAATGTGTATCGAAACCCTGCCTGGAGTGGAGATTCGATGATCTCCAGATTGGTAGTGAATGAATGGAAATTCTGTAGTGGAGATTCCAAATATTTCTGAAATCTGGGTTGTGTGGACAGAAAATTGAATAACTGACTAGGGTTGAGTGGAAAGCCAGTTGAACAGTACCCCTGTGAGTGTAAACAGGAAGCTGAAAACCAGCATTGGGTTACTTGGACATGCAGCAGTGGTATAACGAATGCCAGCCTGGAGTGGAGATTCAGATGATTTCCAGATCTGCAGTGAATGAATGGAACATTCTGTAGTGGAGATAACAAAGATTTCATAACTCTGGGTAATTGGCACCAGGAAATGAAGAACTGACCAGGTGGAGTGGATAGCCAGTGAACACCACGTCTGTGGTAAGTGAACAGGCCGCTGACCACTGGCAATGGGTTACTTGGATTTTCACCAGGCGTGTAACGAAATCCTGCCCTGAGTGGAGATTCGATGAATTCCAGATTGGCAGTGGATGAATGGAAATTCTGTAGTGGAGATTCCAATGATTTCTGAAATCTGGGTTGTGTGGACAGGAAAATGAAGAGCTGACCAGGATTGAGTGGAAAGTCAGTTGAATAGCACGCCTGCGAGTGCGAACAGAATGCTTAAATCCAGCTTTGGGTTACTTGGACATTCACCAGCGGTGTAACGAAAGCCTACCTGGAGTGAATCTTCAGATCAATTCTTGATTCGCAGTAAATGAATGGAACATTCTGTAGTGGAGATTCGAATGATTACTGTAGTCTGGGTTGTGTGGACCGGAAAAGAAAGAGCTGACCACTGTGCAGTGGATAGCCAGTTGAACAGCATGCCTGCGCGTGTGAACAGAACGCGGAAAACCAACATTGGGTTACTTGGACATTCAACAGAGGTGAAACAAAAGCTTTCGTGCTATGGAGATTCAGATGATTTCCAAATTTGCAGTGAACGAATGGACCATTCTGTAGTGAAGATACCAATGATTTCAGAATTCTGGGTTATTGGCACCAGGAAATGAAGAGCTGACCACAGTGGAGTGGATAGCCAGTGAACACCACACCTGCGGTATGTGAACAAGCCACTGACAATTAGCATTGGGTTACTTGGATATTCACCAGTGTTGTAACGAAATCCTGCCTGGAGTGGAGATTCAGATGAATTCCAGATTCACAGTGAATGAATGGAACATTCGGTAGTGGAGATACCAATGAGTTCTGAAGTCTGGGTTGTGCGGACTGGAAAATGAACAGCTGACTGGGTTTTAGAGGATAGCCAGTTAAGCAGCATGCCTGAGAGTGTGAACAGGCCTCTTGAAAACAAGCATTGAGTTACGTGGACATTCACCATTGGTGGAACGAAAGCCTGCCTAAAGTGGAGATACAGATGAATTACAGATTGGCAGTGAATGAATGGAACATTCTGTACTGGACATCCCAATGTTTTCTGAAGTCTGGGTTGTGTGGACAGGAAAATAAAGAGAAGACCAGGTTAGAGTGGATAGCCAGTTGAAAAGTAAGCCTGCGAGTTTGAATAGGCTACCTGAAAAGCGGCATTGGGTTACTTGTTCATTCACCAGTGTTGTAACGAAATCCTGCCTGGAGTGGAGATTCGATGAATTCCAGTTTGGCAGTGAATGAATAGAACATTCTGTAGTGGAGATTCCAATGATTTCTCTAGTGTGGGTTTTGTGAACAGGAAAATGAAGAGCTGACCAGGGTTGTGTTGATGGCCAGTTGAATTGCACGCCTGCGAGGGTGAACAGGCCGCTGAAAACCATAATTTGGTTACTTGGACATTCACCAGTTGTGTAACGAAAGCCTGCCTGGATTGGAGATTCAGATGAATTCCAGAATCGCAGGGAATGAATGGAACGTTATGTAGTACAGATACCAATGATTTTAGAATTCTGGGTTTTGTGAACCAGAAAATGAAGAACTTACCAGGGTGGAGTGGATAGCCAGTGAGCACCACGCCTGCGGTATGTGAACAGGCCACTATCAATTAGCATTGTGTTACTGGGACATGCAGAAGAATCCCAACCTTGACGAGTTTTAGAGTCATAAGATCATCACCACCACAGAGTGGAGTTTACGGGGAGAGTACCATATGGTTTCGATTGTTTCAGAAGTCGATGCACACCAGGCCTGCTTAGAGTGTATGGGATGATGAAAACTTCGGCTTGATTGAGTGCACAGGCAGATGAAAAACAGATATGGAGGTATTTATATTTAGATGAACTCAGGTCGCTCGGTCGTGTGGCAGGGTAAATGAAAAGAATACTATATTCGACTGGATAGGGACTGAACAGCAGCTCTGGGGAGAGTTAACAGCAAATGCTCACGTGGCAGATTTCTAATTCAACTCGATTTCGTTGAGAACGAGAAGAAACGCAGGCCAACTACATTGGATATTGAGATCAATTCAATATCCAGCAGTGTGGATCACTGTCCCTCTCCCATTCCTCCTGGATTTCATTGACTTGCTGGCACGGTTCAGTAGCGTCTTCTTTTGGAGACTTGTGGTGACTGTAATTCTGGCATATGGAATATTTCACGGGTGTCTTGCCAGGCTTTGCCATGAGGGCCAGATACTCTCGGGAGCTTCCCGGGCTCTCTGAGTGGGCGAAGAATTGAACCCGGCTCGGCCAGGCTGGCTCCGTGATGCATTTGTCCAACTGCTATGCTTTTGCGACAGAATGGCAGTGTCGATTGGAAGATGAAAAGCAGCCCATGGATGATTTTATTGTGCAGATTCATATCATTTTATGTTTCTGGGTAGATATACCAGTGCTGTAACGAATGTCTGCCCAGAGTGGATATTCAGATGTATTCCAGACTCGCAGTGAATGACCGGAACAAACTGTAGTGGAGATTCCAATGATATCTGATGCCTGGATTCTGTGGACAGGAAAATGAAGAAATCACGAGGGTGGACTAGATAGCCAGTGAACAGCACAGGCAGCTAAAACCCATCATTGGGTTGCGTGGACATTCAGCAGTGGTGTAACGAAAGCCTGCCTGGAGTGGAGATTCGAAGAACTCCCTATTGGCAGCGAACGAATGGAATATTCTGTAGTGGAGATTAGAATGATTTCTGAAGTCTGGGTTGTGTGGACAGGAAAAATGAAGAGCTCACCAGTTTTGTATGGATAGCCAGTTGAACAGCACACCTGCAAGTGTGAATAGGCCGCTGAAAACCAAGATTGGGTTACTAGGATATTCACCAGTGGTGTAACCAAAGCATGCCTGGAGTGGAAATTTAGATGAATTCCAGATTCGCAGTGAATGAATCGAACATTCTGTAGTTGAGATACCAATGATTTCAGAACTTTGTTATGGGCACCAGGTAATGAAGAGCTGACCAGGGTGGAGTGGATAGCCAGTGAGCACCACGCCTGCGGTATGTGAACAGGCTTCTGACCACTAGCATTGGGTTACTGGGACATGTAGACCACTAGCATTGGGTTACTGGGACATGCAGAAGTGGCATACGATCATCAACACCGCTGTGTGGCTTTGACCAGGAGAATACCATATGGTTTCGATTGATTCAGAATTCGATGCACACCTGACCTGGTTAGAGTGGATGGAATTTCTGAAGTCTGGGTTGTGTGGACAGGAAAAATGAAGAGCTCACCAGGTTGGAATGGAGAGCCAGTTGAAGAGCACACCTGTGAGTGTGAATAGGCTACTGAAAACCAACATTAGGTTACTTGGATATTCACCAGTGGTGTAACCAAAGCCTGCCTGGAGTGGAGATTCAGATGAATTCCAGATTTGCAGTAAATCAATGGAACATTCTGTAGTGGGGATACCAATGATTTCAGACCTCTTGGTTATGGACAGCATGAAATTACATGGTGACCAGGGTGGAGTGAATAGCCAGTGAACACGACACCTGCGGTATGTGAGCAGGCCGCTGACACTAGCATTAGGTTACTGGGACACGCAGAGGAATCCTAACCCTGATGAGTCTTAGAGGCATACATCCATCACCACAACTGGGTGGCGTTGACCAGGAGACTACCATATGGTTTCGATTGATTCAGAAGTCGATGCACACCAGACCTGGTAAGAGTGTATGGGATGATGAAAACTTCGGCTTGATTGAGTGCACAGGCAGATGAAAACCAGATATGAAGTTGTTGATATTTAGATGTACTCAGGTCTCTTGTTTGTGTGGCAGGGTAATTGAACAAAGTACTATATTCGACTGGATAGGGAGCGGAACAGCAGGCTTGGGGAGAGTTGACAGCAAATGTTTAATTGGCAGATTTCTAATTCGACTCGTTTTAGTGGAGAACGAGAAGAAACACAGGCCTAATACATTGGATATTGAGATGAATTCACTACTCAGCAGTGTGTATCGCTGCCACTCTCCCAGTCTTCCCGGACTTCTTTAATTTGCTGGCGCAGTTCAGTAATGTCTTTGTTTGGAGATTTGTGGTGACTATAATTTTTGCATAAGGAATATTTCACGGGTGGATTGACAGGCTTTGCCGCGAGGGCCATATACTCTCGGTAGCTTCCGGGGCTCTCTGAGAGGGCTAGGAATTGAACCCGGCTCGGCCAAGCTGTCTGCGTGACGCACACGTCCTACTGCTGCGCTTTCGCGCCAGAAGGGCAGTGTGGATAGGAAGATGAAAAGCAGCCCATGGAAGATTTTAGAGTGCAGACTAAGATGATTTCAAGTTCCTGGATAGACATACCAGTGCTGTAACGAATGCCTGCGCAGAGTGGAGATTCAGATGTGTTCCAGACTCGCAGTGAATGACTGGAACATTCTGTAGTGGAGATTCCAATGATTGCTGATGTCTGAGTTGTGTGGACAGGAAAATGAAGAGCAGACCAGGGTGGAGTGGAGAGCCAGTGAACAGCACAGGCCGCTGAAAACCAGCATTGGATTACTTGGACATTCATTAGTGTAATCAATGGTGTAACAAAAGCCTGCCTGGAGTGGAGATTCAAATGAATTCCAGATTGGTAGTAAATGATTGGAACAGTCTTTAGTGGAGACTCCAATGATTCCTGAAGTCTGGGTTGTGTGGACAGGAAAATGAAGAGCTGACGAGGGTTGAGTGGATAGCCAGTTGAACAGCACGCCTGCGAGTGTGAACAGGCCGCTGAAAACCAGCATTGGGTTACTTGGAAATTCACAAGTGGTGTATACAAAGCCTGCCTGGAATGGAGATTCGATGAACTCCAGATTGGCAGTGTATGAATGAAACATTCTGTAGTGGAGATTCCCATGGTTTCTGACGTATGGGTTCTGTGGACAGTAAAGTGTAGAGGAGAGCAGGGTGCAGTGGATAGCCAGTTAAACAGCACGCATGCGAGTGTGATAAGGCCGCTGAAATCCAGCATTGGGTTACTTGGACATTCACCTGTGGTGAAACGAATGCCTGCCTGGATTGGAGATTCAACGAACTCCAGATTGGCAGTGAAAGAATGGAACACTCTGTAATGGAGATTCCAATGATTTATGAAGTCTGGCTTGTGTGGACAGGAAAATGAAGAGCTGACCGGGGTTGAGTGGATAGCCAGTTGAACAGCACGCCTGCAAGTGTGAACTGGCCGCTGAAAACCAGCATTGGGTTACATGGACATTCACCAGTGGTGAACGGAAAGCCTGCCTGGAGCGGAGATTCAGATTCACACCAGATTCGCACTGAATGAATGGAAGATTCTCTAGTGGAGATACCAATTATTTTAGATCTCTGGATTATGAACACCAGGAAATTAAGACCTGAGGAGGGTGGAGTGGATAGCCAGTGAACACAACGCCTGCGGTTTTAGAACAGGCCGCTGACCACCAGCATTGGGTTACTGGGACATGCAGAAGAAAGCAACCCTGACGAGCTTTAGAGGCATAGGATCATCACCACCACTGATGGCGTTGACCTGGAGAGTACAATATGGTTTCGACTGAATCAGAAGTCGATGCACACCAGGCCTGAGTAGAGTGGACAGGTTGATGAAAATTTCGGCTTGCTTGAGTGCACAGGCAGATGAAAACCAGATATGTAGGTGTTGATATTTTGTTGAACTCAGGTCGCTTGGTAGTGTGGCAGGGTTAATGAACAGAATAATATATTCGACTGGATAGTGAACTGAACAGGAGTATTTGGGAGAGTGGACAGCAAATGCTCACTTGGCAGATTTGTAATTCGACTCGATTTCGTGGAGAACGAGTAGAAACCCAGGCGTAATATATTGGATATTGAGATGAATTCACTACTCAGCAGTGTGGATCGCTGTCACTCTCCCAGTCTTCCTGGACTTCATTCATTTGCTGTCACGGTACAATAACGTCTTCGATTGTAGATTTGTGGTGACTGTAATTTCATCATATTTAATATTTCACGAGTATCTTTCCAGGCTTTGCAACGAGGGCCAAATACTCTCGGTAGCTTCTCGAGCTCTCTGAGAGGCCGAGGAATTGAACCCGGCTCTTCCAGGCTCACTACGTGACGCACACATCCTACTGCTCTGCTTTCGCGACAGAATGGTAATGTGGATAGAAAGATGATAAGCAACGCATATATGATTTTAGAGTGCAGATTCAGATGATGTCAAGTTTCTGGGTGACTCACTAGTGCTGTAACGAATGCCTGCGTAGAGTGGAGATTCAGATAAATTCTAGACTTGTAGTGAATGACGGGAACATTCCCTAGTGGAGATTGCAATGATTTCTGATGTCTGGCTTGTGTGTACAGGAAAATGAAGAGCTGACCAGGGTGGAGTGGATACCCATTGAACAGCACAGGCCGCTGAAAACCAACATTCGATTACTTGGACATTCAGCAGTGTAGTAACCAAAGCCTGCCTGGAGTGGAGATTCAGATGAATTCCAGATTCGCAGTGAATGAATGGAACATTTTGTAGTTGGAGATTCCAATGATTTCTGTAGTCTGGCTTGTGTTTACAGGAAAATGAAGAGTAGACCAGATTAGAGTGGATAGCCAGATAAATAGCAGGTCTACGAGTTTCAACATGCTGCTGAAAACCAGCCTTGGGTTATTTTGATATTCAACAGTGGTGTGACGAAATCCTGACTGGACTGGAGATTCCAAGAAGGCCAGATTGGCAGTGAATGAATGGAATATTCTGTAGTGGAGATTCCAATGATTTCTTAAGTCTAGGTTGTGTGGACAGGAAAAGGAGAAGGTGAACAGGATGGAGTGGATAGCCAGTTGAAGAGCAGGCCTGCGAGTGTGAGGAAGCCGCTGAAAACCAGCATGGGGTTGCTTGGACATTCAACAATGGTGTAACGAAAGCCGGCCTAGAGCGGAGATTCGATGAAATCCAGATTGAGAGTGAATGAATGGAACATTCTGTAGTGGAGATTCCAATTACTTCTGAATTCTGGGTTGTGTGGACAGGAAAATGAAGAGCAGAGCTGGGTAGAGTGGATAGTCAGTTGAACAGCAGGCCAGCGAGTTTGAACAGGCTGCTGAAAATCAGCATTGGGTTACTTGGATATTTACGAGTGGTTTAACGAAATCCTGCCTGGAGTGGAGATGCATTGAATTCCCCATTGGGAGTGAATGAATGGAATATTCTGTAGTGGAGATTCCAATTTCTTCTGAAGTCTGGGTTGTGTGGACAGGAAAATGAAGGGCTGAACAGGGTTGATTGGATAGCCAGTTGAACAGCACACTTGCGAGTGTGATCAGGCCTCTGAAATCCATCATTGGATTACTTGGACATTCATGAGTGGTGTAACAAAATCATTCCTGGAGTTGGTGATTGGATGAATTCCAGATTGGCAGTGAATCAATGGAACAGTCTGTAGTGGAGATTCCAATGAATTCTGAAGTCTGGAAATTCTGCAGTCAGGAAAAGAAAAATCTGACCACTGTGGAGTGGAATGCCAGTTGAACGTCATGCCTGCGAGTGTGAACAGGACGCTGAAAGGCAGCAATGGGTTACATGGACATTCACCAGTGGTAAAACGAAAGCCTGCTTGGAATAGAGATTTAGATGAATTCAAGATTCGCAGTTAATGAATGGTATATTCTTAGTGGAGATTCCAATGATTTCTGAAGTCTGAGTTGTGAGGACAGGAAAAAAAAGAGCTGACCACTGTGGAGTGGATAGAAAGTTGAACAGCACCCTTGCGAGTTTGAACAGGCTTCTGAAAACCAGCAATGCTTACTTGGACATTCAGCAGTGGTGTAACGAAATCCTGCCTGGAGTGGAAATACGATGAATTCCAGATTGGGAGTGAATGAATTGAACATTCTGTAGTGGACATTCCAATGATTTCTGAAGTCCGTGTTGCGTGGACAGGAAAATGAAGTGCTGACCAGGGTTCAGTGGATAGCCAGTTGAACAGCACGCCTCTGAGTATGATCAGGACACTGAAAACCAGCATTGTGTTACTTGGACATTCAACAGTGGTGTAAAGAAAGCCTGCCTGTAGTGCAGATTCAGATGAATTCCAGATTCGCTGTGAATGAATGGAACATTCTGTAGTGGAGATTCCAATGATTTCTGAAATCTGGGATGTGTGGAAGGAAAATAAAGAACAGACTAGGTTAGGGTGGATAGCCAGTTGAACAGCAGGACTGCGAGTTTGAACAGGCCTCTGAAAACCAGCAATGCTTACTTGGACATTCAGCAGTGGTGTAACGAATGCCTGCCTGGAGTGGACATACGATGTACTCCAGATTTTCAGTGAATGTATGGAACATTCTGTAGTGGAGTTTCCAATTATATCTGAAGTCTCGGTGGTGTGGATAGGAAAATGAAGAGCTGACTAATTTGGAGTGGATAGCCAGTAAAACAGTATGCTTGCGATTGTGAACAGGCCGCTGAAAACCAGCATTGGGTTACTAGGATATTCACCGGTGGTATAATGAAAGCCTGTCTGGAATGGAGATTCGATGAGTTCCAGATTGGCAGTGAATGAATGGATCGTGCTGTAGTGGAGATTCCAATGTTTTCTGAGGTCTGGGTATTGTAGACAGGAAAATGAAGAGCTCACCAAGGTCAGAGTGGTTAGCCAGTTGAATAGCAGGACTGCGTGTTTGAACAGGCCTCTGAAAACAAGCATTGGGTTACTTGGACATTCAGCAGTGGTGTAACGAATGCCTGCCTGGAGTGGAGATTCGGTGATCTCCAGATTGGCAGTAAATTTATGGAACATTCTGTAGTGGAGATTCCAATCATATCTGAAGTCTGGATTTTGTGGACAGGAAAAGAAAGAGCTGACAACTGTGTAGTGGAAAGCCAGTAGAACAGCATGCCTGCGAATGTGAGCTGGACTTTGAAAATCAGCATTGGGTTACTTGGACATTCGCCAGTGGTGTAAAGAAAGACTTCCTGGAGTGGAGATTCAGATGAATTCCAGATTCGCAGTGATTAAATCGAACATTCTGTAGTGGATATTCCAATGATTTCTGAAGTCTACGTTGTGTGGACAAAACGAAGAGCTGACCAGGTTGGAGTGGATAGCTATTTGAACAGCACACTTGAGAGTGTAAACAGGCTTCTGAAATCCAGCATTGAGGTACTTGGATATTCAGCAGTGGTGTAACCAAAGCCTGCCTGGAGTGGAGTATCAGATGATTTCCAGATTGGGAGTGAATGAATGGAACATTCTGTAGTGGAGATTCCATTGATTTCTGAATTTATGTCTGTTTGGAAAGGAAAATAAAGAGCTGACCATTGTGGAGTGGATAGCTAGTTGAACAGCACACCTGCGAGTGTGAACAGAACGTAGAAAACCAGGATTGGGTTTCTTGGACATAAACAAATGGTGTAACGAAAGCCTACCGGGATTGGATATTCACAGGAATTCCAGATTCGGAGTGAATGAATGGAACATTCTGTAGTGGAGATTCAAGTGATTTCTGAAGTCTGGGTTGTGTGGACCGAAAAATGAAGAGCTGACCAGGGTTTAGTGGATAGCCAGTTGAACAACACGCCTGCGAGTGTGACAGGCCTCTGAAAACCAGCATTGGGTTACTTGGACATTCAACACTGGTGTAACAAAACCTGCCTGTAGTGGAGATACAGATGAATTCCAAATTCTCAGTGAATGAATGGAACATTCTGTAGTGCAGATTCCAATGTTTTCTGAAGTCTGGGTTGTGTGAATAGAAAACGAAAGACCTGACGACTGTGGAGTGGATAGCCAGTTGAACAGCATGCCTGCGAGTATGAACAGGTCGCTGAAAACCAGCATTTCGTTACTTGGACATTCACCAGTGGTGTAACAAAAGCCTTCCTGGAGTGGAGATTCAGATGAATTCCAGATTCACAGTGAATGAATGGAATACTCTGTAGTGGATATTCCAATGATTTCTGTAGTCTGGTTGTGTGTGGATAGGAAAAGAGAGAGCTGACCACGGAGGAGTGTATAGCCAGTTGAAAAGTACGCCAGCGAGTGTGAGCAGGAAGCTGAAAATCAGCATGGATTACTTGGACATTCAGGAGTGGTGTCACGAAAGTTCGCATGGAGTAGAGATTCAGATGAATTCCAGATTCACAGTGAATGATTGGAACATTCTGTAGTGAAGATTCCAGTGTTTTCAGAACTCTGGGATGTGTGGACAGGAAAATGAAAAGCTGACCATGGTTGAGTGTTTAGCCAGTTTAACAGCACGCCTGCAAGTGTGAATAGGCCTCTGAAAACCAGCATTGGGTTACTTCGACATTCAGGAGTGGTGTCACGAAAGCCTGCTTGCAGTGGAGATTCGGAGGATCTCCAGATTGGCAGTGAATGAATGGAATATTTTGTAGTGTAGATTCTAATGCTTTCTGAAGTCTGTGTTGTGTGGACAGGAAAATGAAGAGCTGACTAGGATTGAGTAGAGAGCCAGTTGAAAGCACGACTACAAGTTTGAACAGGCCTTTGAAAACCACCATTGGGTTACTTAGACATTCAGCAGTAGTGTAACGAAAGTCTCCGTGAAGGTTAGATTCGATGATCTCCAGATTGGCAGTTAATGAATGGAACATTCTGTAGTGGAGATTCCAATGATTTCTGAAGTCTGGTTTGTGTGGATAGGAAATGAAAGAGCTGACGACTGTGGAGTGGATAGCCAGTTGAACAGCATGCCTACGAGTATGAACAGGATGCGGAAAACCAGCATTTCGTTACGTGGACATTCACCAGTGGTGTAACAAAAGCCTGCCTGGAGTGGAGATTCAGATGAATTCCAGATTCGCAGTGAATGATTGGAACACTCAATAGTGGAGATTCCAATGATTTCTGTAGACTGGTTGTGTTTGGATAGGAAAAGAAAGAGCTGACCACTGAGGAGTGGATAGCCAGTTGAACAGCATGCCAGCAAGTGTGAGCAGGACGCTGAAAACCAGCATGGGTTACTTGGATATTCAGGAGTGATGTCATGATAGCCCGCATGGAGGTGAGATTCAGATGAATTCCAGATTCTCAGTGAATGACTGGAACATTCTGTAGTGGAGATTCCAATGTTTTCAGAAGTCTGGGATGTGTGGACAGGAAAATGAAAAGTTGGCCAGGGTTGACTGTATACCAGTTAAACAGCACGCCAGCAAGTGTGAACAGGCCTCTGAAAACCATCATTGGGTTACTCGGATATTCAGGAGTGGTGTTACGAAAACCTGCCTGGAGTGGAGATTCGAGGATCTCCAGATTGCCAGTGAATTAATGGAATATTTTGTAGTGTAGATTCCAATGCTTTCTGAAGTCTGTGTTGTGTGGACAGGAAAATGAAGAGCTGACTAGGGTTGAGTAGATAGCCAGTTGAACAGCACGAATATAAGTGTGAACAGGCCTTTGAAAACAACCATTGGGTTACTTGGACATTCAGTAGTAGTGTAATGAAAGCCTGCGTGAAGAGTGTATTCTATAATCTCCAGATTGGCAGTGAATGAATGGAACATTCTGTAGTGGACATTTCAAAGATTTCTGAAGTCTGTGTTGTGTGGACAGGAAAATGAAGAGGAGACCAGGTTAGAATGTATAACCAGTTGAACCACAGGCCTGTGAGTCTGAACAGATTGCCAAAAACAAGCATTTTATTACTTGGATATTCAACAGTGGTGAAATGAAATCCTGGTTGGAGTGGAGATTCAATGAATTCCAGATTGTCAGAGAATGTATGGAACATTCTGCAGTGAGATTCCAATGATTTCTAAAGTCTGGGTTGTGTGGACAGGAAAATGAAGAGCTGACCAGAGTTGAGTGGATAGATAGTTGAAAAGAATGCCTGCCAGTGTGAACAGGCCTTTGAAAACCAGCATTATGTTACTTGGACATTCTGGAGTAATGTAACGAAAGCCTGCCTGGAGTGTAGATTCGATGATATCCAGATTGGCAATGAATGAATGGAACATTCTGTAGAGGAGATTCCAATGATTTCTGAAGTCTGGGTTTTGTGGACAGGAAAATGAAGAGCACACCAGGTAAGCGTGGATAGCCAGTTGAACAGCAGGCCTGCGAGTGTAAAATGGCTGGTGAAAACCAGCAGTGCGGTACATGGATATTCACCAGAGGTGTAGCGAAAACCTGCCTGGAGTGGAGATTTAATGAATTCCAGATTCGCAGTGAATGAATGGAACATTCTGTAGTGGAGATTCAAATGATTTCTGAAGTTTGTGTTGTGTGGACAGGAAAAGAAAGAGCTGACCACTGTGGAGAGGAAAGCCAGTTGAATAGCAAGCCTGCGAGTGTGAACAGGCCTCTTAGAACCAGCATTGTGTTACTTGCATATTCACCAGTGGTGTAACGAAGGACTGTCTGGAGTGGAGATTCGGCGAATTCCAGAATGGGAGTGAAAGAATGGAATATTCTGTAGTGGAGATTCAAATGATTTCTGTATTCTGGGTTGTGTGGACAAAATTATGAAGAGGTGACCAGGGTGGAGAGGATAGCCAGTTGAACAGCTGGGCTGCGAGTTTGAAAATACTGCTGATAACCAGCATTGGGTTACTTGGACATTCAGCAGTGGTGTAACGAAAGCCTGCCTGGAGTGGAGTATCAGATGATCTCCAGATAGTCAGTGAATGAATGGAACATGCTGTAGTGGAGATATCATTGATTTCTGAAGTTAGTGTTGTGTGGACAGGAAAAGAAAGAGCTGACCACGGTGGAGTGGATAGCCAGTTGAACAGCACGCCTGCGACTGTGAACAGGACGCTGAAAATAAGCTTTGGGTTACTTGCACATAAACAATTGTTGAACGAAAGCCTGCCTGGAGTGGAGATTCAGATGATTTCCAGATTCGCAGTGAATGAATGGAATATTCTGTAGTGGAGTTTACAATGATTTTTGAACTCTCGGTTGTGTGGACCGGAAAAAAAAACAGCTAACCGTGTGGCGTGGATAACGAGTTGAACAGCTCTCCTGCAAGTATGAACAGCAGGCTGAAAACCACCATTGGGGTACTTGGTCATTCAGCAGTGGCATAACGAAAGCCTGCATGGAGTGGATATTGAGATGAATTCCATATTCGCAGTGAATGAATGGAATATTCTGTAGTGGAGATTCCAATGATTTCTGAAGTCTGGGTTGTGTGGACAGGAAAATGAAGAGCTGACTAGGGTTGAGTATATAGACAGTTGAATAGCACTACTGCGAGTGTGACAAGGCCTCTAAAAACCAGCATTGCGTTACTTGGACATTCAGCAGTGGTGTAACGAAAGCCTGGCGGGAGTGTCGATTCAGTGATTTCCAGATTGGCACTGAATGAATGGTACATCTTGTAGTGGAGATACTAAAGATTTCTGAAGTCTGGGTTTTGTGGACAGGAAAATGAAGAGCACACCAGGTTAGAGTGGATAGCCAGTTCAACAGTAGTCCTGCGAGTGTAAACAGTCCTCTGAAAACCAGCATTGGGGTACTTGGATATACAGCAGTGGTGCAACGAAAGCCTGCCTGGAGTGGAGATTCAGATGAATTCCAGATTCACAGTGAATGAATGGAACATACTGTAGTGGAGATTTCAATGATTTCTGAAGTCTGGTTGGTGTGGACAGGCACATGGAGAGATGACCAGGGTTACTTGGATATTCACCAGTGGTATAAAGAAAGCCTGACTGTAGTGGAGATTCGATGAATTCCAGATTCGCAGTGAATGAATGGAAAATTGTTTCTTGGAAATACCAGTGATTTCTGAAGTCTGGGTTGTGTGGACAGGAAAACAAATGCTGACCATTGTGGAGTGGATAACTAGTGGAAAACCACGCCTGTGAGTGTGAACAGGACGCTGAAAACAGGATTGTGTTACTTGGACATTCAGGAGTGGTGTAACGAAAGCCTGACTGGAGTGGAGATTCAGATGAATTCCAGTTTGGCAGTGAACGAATGGAATAATCTCTAGTGGAGATTCCAATGATTTTTCCAGTCTGGGTTGTGTGGTCAGGAAAATGAAGAGCTGACCAGGGTTGAGTGTTTAGCCAGTTGAACAGCATGCCTGTGAGTGTGAACTGGCCGCTGAGCACGAGCATTGGGTTACTGGGACATTGGATATTGAGATGAATTCACTACTCAGCAGTGTGGATCGCTGTAACTCTCCCAGTCCTCCAGGACTTGATAGATTTGCTGGCGCGGTTCAGGAGCGTCTACATGTGCAGACTTGTGTGACTGTAATTTTGGCATATGGAATACTTCACGGGTGTCTTGCGAGGTTTTGCCACGAGGGCGAGATACTCTCGGTAGTTTCCCGGTCTGTCTGAGTTGGAGAGGAATTGAACCCAGCTCGGCCAGGCTGGCTGCTTGACCAACTCGTCCTACTGCTGTGCTTTCACGCCAGAATCGCAGTGTAGATAGGAAGATTAAAAGCAGCCCATGGATGATTTTAGAGTGCATATTCAGATGATTTCAAGTTTCTGCGTAGAATCACCAGTGCTGTTACGAATGCCTGCGTAGAGTGGAGATTCAGTTGTATTCCAGACTCGCATTGAATGACCGGAACATTCTGCAATTGAGATTCGAAGGATTTCTGACGTCTGGGTTGTGTGGACAGGAAAATTAAGTGCTCACAAGGGTGGAGTGAATAGCCAGTGATCAGCACAGGCCAATGAAAACCATCATTGGGTTACGTGGATATTCAACAGTGTTGTAACGAAGCGTGCCTGGAGTAGAGATTCCATAAACACCAGATTGGGAGGGAATGAATGGAACATTCTGTAGTGGAGATTCTAATGATTTTTGAAGTCTGGGTTGTGTGGACAGGAAATGAAGAGCTGACCAATATGGAGTGGATAGCCAGTAGAACAGCACACCTGCGAGTGTGAACAGGACACTGAAAATCATCATTGGGTGACTTGGATATTCACCAGTGGTGTAACGAAGCCTGCCTAGAGTGGAGATCCAAAGAACTCCAGATTGGCAGTGAATGAATGGACCATGCTGTAGTGGACATTCCAATTATTTCTGAAGTCTGGGTTGTGTGGACAGGAAAAGAAAAACCTGACAACTGTAGAGTGGACATAAGGTTGAAAAGCACGCCAGCGAGTGTGAACTGGGCGCAGAAAATCAGCATTGTGTGACTTGGACATTCACCAGTGGTGTAACGAAAGCCTGCCTGGAGTGGAGATTTGATGATCTCCAGATTAGCAGTGAATGAATGGAACATTGTGTAGTGGAGATTCCAATGATTTCTGAAGTCTGGGTTGTGTGGACAAGAAAAGGAAGAGCTGACCAGGGTAGAGTGGATAGCCAGTTGAACAGCACACCTGCAAGTGTGAACAGGACGCTGAGAACTAGCATTGGGTTAATTGGACATTCACCAGTGGTGTAACGAAAGCCAGCCTGGTGTGAATATTGCATGAATTCAAGATTGGCATTTACTGAATGAAACATTCTGTAGTGGAGATTCCAATGTTTTCTGAATTCTACGATGTGTGGACAGGAAATGTAAGAACTTAACAATGTGAAGTGGATAGCCAGTTGAACAGCATGTCTGCGACTGTGAACAGGACACTGAAAACCAGCAATGGGTTACGATGACATTCACCAGTGGTGTAACGAAAGCCAGCCTGGAGTGGAGATTTAGGTGAATTCCAAATTCTCTGTGAATGAATGGAACATTCTGTCGTGGAGACTCCAATGACTTTTTTAGTTTGAATTGTGTGGACAGGAAAAGTAAGAGCTGACCAACTTGGAGTGGAAAGCCAGTTGAACAGCACGCCTGCGAGTGTGAACAGGCCGGTGAAAACCAGCATTGGTTTACTTGGACATTCAACAGTGGTGTAACAAAACCTGCCTGTAGTGGAGATACAGATGAATTCCAAATTCTCAGTGAATGAATGGAACATTCTGTAGTGCAGATTCCAATGTTTTCTGAAGTCTGGGTTGTGTGAATAGAAAACGAAAGACCTGACGACTGTGGAGTGGATAGCCAGTTGAACAGCATGCCTGCGAGTATGAACAGGACGCTGAAAACCAACATTGGGTTAACAGGACATTCAACAGTAGTTTAACTTAAGACTGCCTGCAGTGGAGATTCAGATGAATATCAGATTGGCAGTGAATGAAAGGAGATTCTGTAGTGGAGATAACCATGATTTCTGAAGTCTAGGTTGTGTGGACAGGAAAGTGAAGAGCAGACCAGATTTGAGTGCATCGCAAGTTGAACATCAGGCCTGGGAGTTTGAACAGGATACTGAAAACCAGCAATGGGTTACTTGGATATTCACCAGTTTTGTAACGAAATACTGCCTGGAGTGGAGATTCGATGAATTCGAAGAAAGAGCTGTCCACTGTTGAGTGGATAGCGAGTTGAAGAGCACGCCTGCGAGTGTGAACAGGACGCTGAAAACCAGCATTGGATTACTTGGACATTCAGCAGTGGTGTAACGAAAGACTGCATGCAGTGGAGATTCGGATGAATTCCAGATTCTTAGTAAATGAATGCAACATTCCGTAGTGGAGATTCCAAAGATCTCTGAAATTTTGGTTGTGTGGACAGGAAAAGAAAGAGCTAACCAGGGTGGAGTGGATAGCCAGATGAATACCACGACGGCGAGTGTCAAGAGGCTGCTGAAAACCAGCAATGGGGTACTTGGATATTCACCAGAGGTGTAATGAAATCCTGCCTGGAGTGGAGATGAGATGAATTCTAGATTGGCCGTGAATGAATGGAACATTCTGTAGTGGAGATTCCAAAGATTTCTGAAGTCTGGGTTGTGTGGACTTTAAAAGAAAGAACTGTCCACTGTGCAGTGGATACCCAGTTGAACAGCAGGCCTGGAAGTTTGAACAGGACACTGAAAACCAGCATTGGGTTACTTGGACATTCAATAGTGGTGAAACGAAAACCTGCCTGGAGTGGAGATTCAGATGAATTCCAGATTCGCAGTGAATGAATGGAACATTCTGTCGTAGAGATTCCCATGGTTTTTTAAGTCTGTGTGGTGTGTACAGGAAAATGAACAGCAGACCATGAACAGCAGAGTGGATAACCAGTTGAATAGCAGGCCTGCGAGAGTGACCAGACCGCTGAAAACCAACAATGGGTGACGTGGATATTCAACAGTGGTGTAACGAAAGCCTGCATAGTGTGGTGATTCAGATGAATTCCAGATTCTAAGTGAATGAACGGAACATTCTGTAGTGCAGATTCCAATGATTTCTGAAGTCTGGGTTGTGTGGACAAGAAAATGAAGGGTTGACCAGTTTGGAGTGTATAGCCAGTTGAACAGCGCACTTGCGAGTGTGAACAGGCCGCTGAAAACCAGCATTATGGTACTTGGATATTCACCAGTGATGTAAAGAAATCCTTCTGGACTGGATATTCGATGAATCCCATATTGGCAGAATGAATGGAACATTCTGTAGTACAGATTCCAATGATTTTTGAAGTCTGGGATGTGTGGACAGGAAAAGAAAGAGCTGACCACTGTGGAATGGATAGCCAGTTGAACAGCATGCTTGCGAGTGTGAACAGGACGCTGAATACCAGCATTCTGTTACTTGGACATTCACCAGTGCTGTAACGGAAGCCTGCCTGGAGCAGAGATTCAGATGAATTCCAGATTCGTAGTGATTGAATTGAACATTCTGTATTGGAGATTGAATGAATGGAAATTATGTAGTGGAGATTCCAATGATTTCTCATGTCTGAGTTGTGTGGACAGGAAAATGAAGAACTGACCAGGATTGAGTGGAAATCCAGTTGAGTAGCACGCCTTCGAGTGTGAACAGGCCTCAGAAAACCAGGATTGGGTTACTTGGACATTCAAGAGTGGTGTAACGAAAGCCTGCCTCGAGTGGAGATTCGATGATTTCCAGATTGGCAGTAAATGACTACAATATTCGGTAGTGCAGATACCAATGATTTCTGAACTCTGAGTTATTTGGACAGGAAAAGAAAGGGTTGACCACTGTGGAGTGGATATCCAGTTGAACAGCACCCGTGCGAGTGTGAACAGGACGCTGAAAACCAGCATTGGGTTACTTGGACATGCACAACTATAATGAAAGCCTTCATGGAGTGCAGATTCAGATGGATTCCAGAATCGCAGTGAATGAATTGAACATTCTGTAGTGGAGATTCTAATGGTTTCTGAATTCTAGGTTATGTGGACAGGATTACGAAGAGCTGACCAGGTTGGAGTGGATAGCCATTTGAACAGCAGACCTGCGAGTGTGAACAGGCCACTGAAAACCAGAATTGGGTTAGTTGGACATTCAGCAGTGGTGTAATGAATTCTTTCCTGAAGAGAACATTCACATGAATTCCAGATTCGCAGTGAATAGTGGAGATTAGTGGAGAATAGTGGAGAATTAGTGGAGATTAGTGGAGAATAGTGGAGATTCTAATGGTTTCTGAAATCCAGGTTATGTGGACAGGAAAATGAAGAGCTGACCAGGGTGTTGTGGATAGCCAGTTGTACAGCACACCTGCGAGGGTGAATAGGCCGCTGACAACCAACATTGGGTTACTGAGACATTCAGCAGTGGTGTAACGAAAGCCTGCCTGGAATGTAGATTCAGATGAATTCCAGACTCATAGTGAATGAATGGAATGTTCTGTAGTGGGGATACCAATGATTTCAGAACTCTGGTTTATGGGAACCAGGAAATGAATAGGTGACCAGGGTAGAGTGGATAGCCAGTGAACACCACGCCTGCGGTATGTGAACAGGCCGCTGACCACTAGCATTGGGTTACTGGGACATGCAGAAGAATCCCAACCCTGACGAGTTTTAGAGGTATACGATCATCACCACCACTGGGTGGCGTTGACCGGGAGAGAACCATATGGTTTCGATTGATTCAGTGGTCGATGCACACCAGGACTGGTTAGAGTGGACAGGATGATGAAAACTTCGGCTTGATTGAATGCACAGGCAGATGAAAACCAGATATGTAGGTGTTGATATTTAGATGAACTCAGGTCGCTCGGTAGTGTGGCATGGTTAAATAACAGAATACTGCATTCGGCTGGATTGGGAGCAGAGCAAAGACATGGGGAGAGTTGACAGCAAATGCTCAATTGGCAGATTTTTAATTCGACTCGATTTCGTGGAGAACGAGAAAAACGCAGGCCTAATACATTGGATATTGAGATGAATTCACTACTCAGCAGTGTGGATCACTGTCACTCTCCCAGTCTTCCCGGACTTCATTGATTATCTGGTGCAGTCCAGTAACGTCTTTGTTTGGAGACTGGTGGTGACTGTAGTTTTGGCATAAGGAATATTTCACGGGTGGATTGCCAGGCTTCGCCGAGAGGGCCAGATACTCTCGGTAGCTTCCGGGGCTCTCTGAGAGGGCTAGAAATTAAACCCGGCTCGGCCAGGCTGGCTGCGTGAGGCACACATCCTATTGCTGTGCTTTCAAGCCAGAATGACAGTGTGGAGAGAAAGATAAAAAGAAGCTCATGGATGATTTTAGAGTGCAGATTCAGATGATTTCAAGTTTCTGGGTAGACATACCAGTGCTGTAACGAATGCCTGCACAGAGTGGGGATTTAGATGTATTCCCGACTCGCAGTGAATGACCGGAACATTGTGCAGTGGAGATTCCAATGATTTCTGATGTTCTGAGTTCTGTGGACAGGAAAATGAAGAGCTGACCAGGGTGGAGTGGAGAACCAGTGAACAGCACAGGCCGCAAAATACCAGCATTGGGTTACTGGACATTCACCAGTGGTGTAACGAAAGCCTGCCTGGAGTGGAGTTTCAGATGAATTCCAGATTCGCAGTGAATGAATGGAATTGAGTGGATAGCTAGTTGAGCAGCAAGCCGGTGAGTGTGAAGACGCCGCTGAAAATCAGCATTGGGTTACTTGGATATTCACCAGTGGTGTATCAAAAGCCTGCCTGGGGTGGAGATTCAGTCGAATTCCGGGTTCGCAGAGAATAAATGGAACATTCTGTAGGGGAGATTCCAATGATTACTGAAGTCTGGGTTGTATGGACACGAAAATGAAGAGCTGATCAAGTTAGAGTGGATAGTCAGTTGAACAGCAGGCCTGCGAGTTTGAACAGATTGCTGAAATCCAGCATTGGGTTACTTGGATCTTCACTAGTGGTGTAACGAAATTCTGCCTGAAGTGGAGATTCGATGAATTCCAGATTGGCAGTGAATGAATGGAACATTCTTTAGTGGATATTCCCATGATTTTTGAAGTCTGGGTTGTGTGGCTAGGAAAATGAAAAGGTGAGCTGGGTGGAGTGGATAGCCAATTGAACAGCATGCCTGCGAGTGTGAAAAGGCCGCTGAAATTCAGCATTGTGTTACTTGGACATTCACCAGTGGTAAAACGAAAGCCTGCCTGGAGTGGAGATTCAGATGAATACCAGATTCACAATGAATGAATGGAACATACTGTAGTGGAGATACCAATGTTTTCAGAACTCTGGGTTATGGACACCAGGAAATGAAGACCTGAGGAAGGTGGAGTGGATTGCAAGTGAAAACAACGCCTACAGTTTGTGAATAGGCCGCTGACCACCAGCATTTGGTTACTGGAACATGCAGAGAAACCACAACACTGACGACCTTTAGAGGCATAGGATCATCACCACAACTGGTGGCGTTGACCGGTAGAGTACCATATGGTTTCGATTGATTCAGAGGTCGATGCACACCAGGCCTGGGTAGAGTGGACAAGATGATGAAAACTTCAGCTTTATTGAGTGCACAGGCAGATGAAAACCAGATATGTAGGTGTTGATATTTTGATGAACTCAGGTCGCATGCTAGTGTGGAAGGGTTAATGAAGAGAATACTATATTCGACTGCATATGGAGCTGAACAGGAGGATTGGGGAGTGTTGACAGAAATGCTCACTTGGCAGATTACTAATTTGACTCGATTTCGTGGAGAACGAGAAGAAACCCAGGCCTAACACTTTGGATATTGAGATGAATTCACTACTTAACGGTGTGGATCGCTGTCACACTCCCAGTCCTCCCGCTCTATATTCATTTGTTGGCACGGTTCAGTAACGTCTTCGTTTGGAGATTTGTGATGACTGTAATTTCGTCACATAGAATATTTCACGGGTGTCTTGCCAGGCTTTGCCACGAGTGCCAGATACTCTCGATAGCTTCCTGAGCTCTCCGAGAGGGTGAGGAATTGCACCCGTGTCGGCCAGGCTGTCTGCGTGACACACATGTCCTACTACTGTGCTTTCGCGCCAAAAGGGCAGTGTGGATAGGTAGAAGATAAGCAAACCATATATGATTTTAGAGTGCAGATTCAGATGATGTCAAGTTTCTGGGTGAATCACCAGTGCTTGGGCATGGTTCAGTAGCGTCTTCGTTTGGTGAATTGTGTTGACTGTAATTTTGGCATATGGAATATTTTCGGAGTGTCTTGCCAGTGTTTGCCTCGAGGTCCAGATTCCCTTGGAAGCTTCCTGAGCTATCGGAGAGGGCGAGGAATTGAACTTTGCTCACAGATTCGATGAGCTCCAGATTGGCAGTGATTGAACGGAACATTCTGTAGTCTAGATTCCAATGCATTCTGAAATCTGGGTTTTGTGTACAGGAAAATGAAGAGCTGACCAGGGAGGTGTGGATAGCCAGTGGACCAGCATGCCTACAAGTGTGAACAGGCCGCTGAAAAGCAGCATTGGGATACTTGGACATTCACCAGTGGTGTAATGGAAGCCTGCCTGGAGTGGAGATTCAGAAGAATTCCAGATTCACAGTGAATGAATGGAACTTTTGGTAGTGGAGACTCTCATGATTTCTGAAGTCTAGATTGTGTGCACAGGAAAATGAAGAGCAGACCAGTTCAGGGAAGTTAGAGTGCATAGTCAGTTGAACATCAGGCCTAGGAGTTTGAACAGAATGCTGACAACCAGCATTGGGTAACTTAGATATTCACCAGTTGTGTAACGAAATCCTGCCTCGAGTGGATATTCGATGAATTCGAAGAAAGAGCTGACCACTGTTGAGTTGAGTTGAACAGCATGCCTGCGAGTGTGAACAGGACGCTGAAAACCAGCAATGGATTACTTAGACATTCACCAGTGGTGTAACGAAAGCTTGCATGGAGTGGAGATTCAGATGAATTCCAGATTCACAGTGAATGAATGGAACACTCTGTAGTGGAGATTCCAAAGATCTCTTAAGTCTGAATTGTGTGGACAGGAAAAGAAAGAGATGACCAGGGTGGAGTGGAGAGCCAGATGAACAGCACGACAGTGAGTGTGTAGAGGCCGCTGAAAAAAAGCATAGGGGTACTTGCGTATTCAACAGTGGCGTAAAGAAATCCTGCCGGTAGTGCAGATGCGATGAATCCCAAATTGGTAGTGAATGAATGGAACATTCTGTAGTGGAGATTCCAAAGATTTCTGAAGTCTGGATTGT
The DNA here is from genome assembly GCF_029834395.1 of Sorex fumeus. Classification (NCBI taxonomy): domain Eukaryota; kingdom Metazoa; phylum Chordata; class Mammalia; order Eulipotyphla; family Soricidae; genus Sorex; species Sorex fumeus. Next base: position 1,109,959 of record NW_026606140.1, on the reverse strand, counting down.
GTGGACAGGAAAAGAAAGAACTGACCAGGGTGGAGTGGATAGCCAGTTGAACAGCAGGCCTCCTAGTGTGAACAGGCCTCTGAAAAGCAGCATTGCGTTACTTGGATATTCACCAGTGGTGTAACGATAGTCTTCCTGGAGTGGAGATTCAATGTTCTTTAGATTGGCAGTGAATTTATGGAACATTCTGTAGTGGAGATTTCAGTGATTTCTGAAGTCTGGGTTGTGTGGACAGGAAATGAAAGAGCTGGCCACTTTGCAGTGGATACCCAGTTGAACAGCACGCCTGAAAGTGTGAACAGGACGCTGAAAACCAGCATTGGATTACTTGTACATTCACCAATGGTGTAACGGAAGCCTGGATGGAGTGGAGATTCAGATGAATTCAAGATTCACAGTGAATAAATTCAACATTCTGTAGTGGAGATTCCCATGATTTTTGAAGTCTGGGTTGTGTGGACAGGAAAATGAACAGCAGACTAGATTAGAGTGGATAGCCAGTTGAACAGCAGACCTGGGAGTTTGAACAGTATGCAGAAAACCAGCATTGTCTTACTTTAATATTCACCAGTGGTGTAACGATATCCTGCCTTTAGTGGAGATTCAATGAATTCCAGATTGGAAGTGAATGAATGGAACATTCTGTAGTGGAGATTCTAATGGTTTCCGAAGTCTAGTTTATGTGGACAGGAATATGAAGAGCTTACCAGGTTGGAGAGTATAGCCTGTTGAACAGACATGCCTGCGACTGTGAACAGGACGCTAAAAACCAGCATTGAGTTACTTGGACATTCAGCAGTGGTTTAAAGAAAGGCTGCCTGGAGTGGAGATTCGATGATCACCAGATGGGCAGTGAATTAATGGAACATTCTGTACTGGAGATTCCAAGATTTCTGAAGTCTGGGATGTCTGGACACGAAAAAGAAGAGCAAACCAGATTACACTGATTAGCCAGTTAAGCAGCAGGCCTGCGAATTTGAACAGGCTGCTGAAAACCAGCATTGGGTTACTTGGATATTCACCGGTGGTGTTACAAAATCCTGCCTGGAGTGGAGATTCGATGATCTCCAGATTCCAGTGAATGAATGCTACATTCTGTAGTGGACTTTCCATTGACCAGGGTTCAGTGGATACCCAGTTGAATAGCAGGCCTGTGAGAGTGAACAGAGCGCTGAAAAGAGTAATTGGTGACTTGAACATTCAGCAGTGGTGTTACGAAAGACTGCCTGGAGTGGAGATTCAATGAATTCCATTTTGGTAGAGAATGAATGGAACATTCTGTAGTGCAGATTCCAATGATTTCTGAAGTCTGGGATGTGTGGACAGGAAAAGAATGAGCTGACCACTGTGGAATGGATAGCCAGTTGAACAGCACACTGGCGAGTGTGAACAGGACGCTGAAAATCAGCATTGGGTTACTTGGACATACAGCAGTAGTGTAACGAAAGCCTGAATGAAGAGGAGTTTCAGATGAATTCCAGATTTGCAGTGAATGAATGGAACATTCTGTAGTGGAGATTCCAATGATTTCGGAAATCTGGGTTGTGTGGCCATGAAAATGAAGATCTTATAAGGTTGGAGTGGATAGCCACTTGAACATCACACCTGCGAGTGGGAACAGGCCGCTGAATACCAGCATTGGGTTACTTGCACATTCAGCTGTGGTGTAACGAAAGCCTGCGTGGGGTGGAGATTCGATGAATTCCAGATTGGCAGTGAATGTATTGAACAATCTGTAGTGGAGATTCCAATGATTTCTGATGTCTGGGTTGTGTGGACAGGAAATGAAAGATCTGGCCACTGTGGAGTGGATAGCCAGTTGAATTGCATGCCTGCAGGTGTGAGCAGAACGCGTAAAACCAGCACTGAGTTACTTGGACATTCACCAGTGTTCTAACCGAAGCCTGACTGGAGTGGAGATTCAGATGAATTCCAGATTGACAGTGAATAATGGAAGATTCTGTACGGGAGAATCCAGTGATTTCTGAAGTCTTGGTTGTGTGGATAGGAAAATGAAGAGCTGACGAGGATTGAGTGGATAGTCAGTTGAACAGCATGCCTGCAAGTGTGAACAGGTCGTTGAAAATCAGCATTGGGTTACTTGGACATCAGCATTGGTGTAAAGAAAGCCTGCCTGGAGTGGAAATTCAATGAATTCCAGATGGGCAGTGAATGAATGGAACATTCTGTAGTGGAGATTTTAATGGTTTCTGAAGTCTAGTTTATGTGAACAGGAATAAGAAGAGCTGACCAGGTTGACGTCGTTCCCAATTGAACAGCACGCCTGCGAGTGTGAACAGGCCGCTGAAAACCAGCATTGGATTACTTGTATATTTCCCAGTGGTGTAACGAAATCCTGCCTGAAGTGGAGATTCGATGAAATCCAGATCGGCAGTGAATGAAAGGAACATTCTGTAGTGAAGATTCCAATGATTTCTGAAGTCTGGGTTGTGTGGACAGGAAAAGATAGAGCTGAATTGGGTGGAGTGGGTAGCCCTTTGAATAGCACGCCTGTGAGTGTGAACATGCCTATGAAATCCAGCATTGGATTACTTGGACATTCAGCAGTGGGGTAACGATAGCCTGCCTGGAGTGGTGATATGATGAAATCCAAATTGGCAGTGAATGTATGGAACAATCTGTAGTGGAGATTCCAATGATTTCTGATGTCTGGGTTCTGTGAACAGGAAAAGAAAGAGCTGGCCGCTGAGGAGTGGATAGCCAGTTGTACAGCATGCCTGCAAGTGTGAACAGGACGCTGAGTTCCAGCATTGGGATACTTGGACATTCAGCAGTGGTGTAACGAAAGCCGGCCTGGAGTGGAGATTCAGATGAATTCCAGATTCGCAATGAATTAACGCAACATTCTGTAGTGGAGATGCCCATAATTTTTGAAGTCTGGGTTCTGTGGACAGGAAAATGAAGAGCAGAACAGGTTAGAGTGGATCGCCAGTTGAACAGCAGGCCTTCGAGTTTGAACAGGCTGCTCACAACCAGCATTGGGTCACTTGGATATTTACCAGTGGTGTAAAGAAATCCTGCCTGGCGTGGAGATTCGATGAATTCCAGATTTCCTGTGAGTGAATGGATCATTCTATACCTTAGATTCCAATGATTGCTGAAGTCTGGGTTGTATGGACACGAAAATGAAGAGCTGACCAGAGTTGAGTGGAAAGCCACTTGAACAGCATGCCTGCGAGTGTGAACAGGCCTTTGAAAACCATCATTGTTTTACCTTGACATTCAGCAGTGATGTAACAAAAGACTGCCTGGAGTGGAGATTCGATAATATCCAGATTGGCACTGAATGAATGGAACATTCTGTAGTGGAGATTCGAATTATTTCTGAAGTCTGGTTTGTGTGGACAGGAAAATGAAGGCAGACCAGGGTTGAGTGGATAGCCAGTTGAAAAGCATGCCTGCAAGAGTGAACAGGACGCTGAAAACCAGCATTGGGTTACTTGGACATTCACCAGTGTTGTAAAGAAAGCCTGCCTGGAGTGGAGATTCAGATGAATTCCCGATTCGCGGTGAATGAATGGAACATTTTGTAGTGGAGATTCCCATGATTTCTGAAGTCTGGGTTGTGTGGACAGGAAAATGAAGAGCAGACCAGGTTAGAGTGGATAGCCAGTTCAACAGCACGCCTGCGCGTGAAAAAGGGCCTCTGAAAACCAGCATTGGGTTACTTAGATATAAAGAAGTGATGTAACGAAAGTCTGCTTGGAGTGGAGATTCGATGATCTGCAGATTGCCAGTTAATGAATGGAACATTCTGTAGTGGAAATTCCAAAGATATTTGAAGCCTGGATTGTCTGGACAGGAAAAGAAACAGCTGACAACTTGAGTGGATAGCAAGTTGTACAGCACGCCTGAGAGTGTGAACAGGATGCTGAAAACCATCATTAGGGTACTTGGACATTCAGCAGTGTACTAACGAAAGCCTGCATGGAGAGGAGATTCAGATGAAGTTCAGATTGGCAGTGTGAATACCAGCATTGGGTTACTTGTACATTCACCAGTGGTGTAAAGAAAGCCTGCCTGGAGCGGATATTCAATGAATTCCAGATAGGCAGTGAATGAATAGAACATTCTGTAGTGGAGATTCTAATGGTTTCTGAATGTCGGTTATGTGGACAGGGATAAGAAGAGCTGATCAGGTTGGAGTGGACAGCCAGTTGAACAGCACGCCGGCTAGTGTGAACAACCCGCTGAAAACCAGCATTGGGGTATTACAATATTGACCAGTGGTGTAAAGAAATCCTGCCTGAAGTGGAGATTCGATGAATTCCAGATTGGCAGTAAATGAATGGAACCTTCTGTAGTGGAGATTACAATGATTTCTGAAGTCTGAGTTGTGTGGACAGGAAAAGAAAGAGCTGAACAGGGTGGAGTTGATAGCCAGTTGAATAGCAAGCCTGCGAGTGTGAAGAGGCCTATGAACACCAACATTGGGTTACTTGGATATTCAGCAGTGTTGTAACGATAGCCTGCCTGGAGGGGAGATTCGATGATCTTCAGATTGACAGTGGATGTATGGAACAATCTGTAGTGGAGATTCCAATGATTTCTGAAGTCTGGGTTGTGTGGATAGGAAAAGAAAGAGCTGGCCACTGTGGAGCTAAACAGGGTGGAGTAGATACCCATTTGAACAGCACGCCTGTAAGTGTGAACAGGACGCTGAAAACCAGCATTGGGTTACTTGAATATTCACCAGTGGTGTAACCAAATCCTGCTTGGAGTGGAGATTCAGATGAATTCCAGATTCGCAGTGTATGAATGGAATATTCTGTAGTGGAGATTCCCAAGATTTTTGAAGTCTTGTTTGTGTGGACAGGAAAATGAAGAGCAGACCAGGTTAGAGTGGATAGCCAATTGAACAGCAGGCCTGCTAGTTTTAACAGGCTGCTCAAAACGCGCATTGGGTCACTTGGATATTCACCAGTGGTGTAACGAAATCCTGCCTGGCGTGGAGATTCGATGAATTCCAGATTGGCAGTGAATGAATGGATGATTCTTCAGTGTAGTTTCGAATGATTTCTGAATTTTGGGTTGTGTGGACAGGAAAATGAAGAGCTGACCAGGGTTGAGTGGATAGCCTGTTGAGCAGCACGCCTGCGAGTGTGAACAGGCCTCTGAAAACCAGCAATGGGTTACTTGAACATTTAGCAGGGGTGTAACGAAAGCCTGCCTGGAGTGGAGATTCGATGATCTCCACATTGGCATTGAATAAATGGAACATTCTGTAGTGCTGATTCCAATGATTTCTCAAGTCTGGGTGTCGTGGACAGATAAGGAAAGAGCTGACCACTATGGAATGGATATCCAGTTGAACAGCACGCCTGCGAATGTGAACATGAAGATGAATACCAGCATTGTGGTATTTGAATATTCACCAGTGGTGTAAATAAAGCCTCCCTGGAGTGGAGATTCGATAATCTCCAGATTGGCAGTGAATGAGTGGAAGATTTTATAGTGGAGATTCCAATGATTTCTGAAATCTGGGTTGTGTAGACCACAAAAGAAAGAGCTGACCACTGTAGAGTTGATAGCCAGTTGAACAGCACGCCTACGAGTGTGAACAGGACGCTGAAAAATAGCTTTGGGTTACTTGGGCCTTCAGAAGTGGTGTAAGGAAAGCCTGCCTGAAGTGGAGATTCAGATGCATTCTAGATTTGCAGTGAATGAGTGGAACATTCTGTAGTGGAGATTCCAATGATTTCTGAAGTCTGGGTTGTGTGGACAGGAAAATGAAGAGGGACCAGGTTAGAGTGGATAGCCAGTTGAACAGCAGACCTGCGAGTTTGAATAGGCTGCTGATAACTAGCATTGTGTTACTTGGATTTTCACAAGTGGTGTAAGGAAATCCTGCCTGGAGTGGAGATTCGATGATTTCCAGAATGGCAGTTAATGAATGGAACATTTTGGAGTGGAGATCTCAATGAGTTCTGAAGTCTGGGTTGTGTGGACAGGAAAAGAAAGAGCTGACCACTGTGGAGTGGATAGCCAGTTGAAGAGCAAACCTGCACCTATGAACAAGCCGCTGACAGTCAGCGTTTGGGCTCTTGGATCTTCACCAGTATTTTAACGGAATCCTGCCTGGAGTTGAAATTCGTTGAATTCCAGATTGGCAGTGAATGAATGGAATATTCAGTAGTGGAGATACAAATAATTTATTAACTCTTGTTTTCTGGTACCAGGAAAGGAAGATCTGACCAGGGTGGAGTGGCTATCCAGTGAACACCACGTCTCCATTATGTGAACAGGCCGCTGACCACTAGCATTGGGTTACTTGGATATTCACCATTGTTGTAATGAAATCCTGCCTGGAGTGGAGTTTCGATTAAATCCGGATTGGCAGTTAATAAATGGAAATTCTGTAGTCGAGATTCTAATGATTTTTAAAGTCTGGGTTGTGTGGAGTGGAAAATGAAGAGGTGACCAGGGTGGAGTTGATAGCCAGTTGAACAGCACGCCTGCGAATGTGAACAGGCCGCTGAAAACCAGCTTTGGGTTACTTGGATATTCACCAGTGGTGCAAGGAAAGCCTGCCTGGAGTGGAGATTCAGAGAATTTTCAGATTTGAAGTGAATGAATGGAACATTCTGTAGTTTAGATACCAATGATTTTAGAAATTTGGGTTATTGTCACCAGGAAATGAAGAGCTGACCAGGGTGGAGTTGATAGCCAGTGAACGCCATGCCTGCGGTATGTGAACAAGCCGCTGACCAGTAGCATTCGGTTACTTGGATATTCACCAGTGGTGTAAGGAAATCCTGCCTGGAGTGGAGATTCGATGAATTCCACATTGGCAGTGGATGAATGGAAATTCTGTAGTGGAGAGTCCAAAGATTTCTGAAGTCTGGGTTGTGTGGACAGGAAAATGAAGAGCTGACCAAGGTTGAGTGGAAAGCCAGTTGAACAACACTCCTGTGAGTGTGAACAGGACGCTGAAAACCAGCAATTTGTTACTTGGACATTCAGCAGTGTTGTAACGAAAGCCTGCTTGGATTGAAGATTCAGATGGATTCCAGATTCGCAGTGAATGAATGGAACATTCTGTTGTGGAGATTACAATGATTTCTGTGTCGGGGTTGTGTGGAAAGGAAAATGAAGGTCAGACCAGGTTAGCGTGGATAGCCAGTTGAACAGTAGGTCTGCGAGTTTGAACAGGCTGCTCTTAACCAGCATTGTGTTACTTGGATATTCACCAGTGGTGTAATGAAATCCTGTCTGGAGTGGGGATTCGATGATTTCCAGATTGGCGGTGAATGAATGGAACATTCCTTAGTGGAGATTCCTATGATTTCTGAAGTCTGGGTTGTGTGGACAGGAATGTGAAGAGCTGTTGAAAGTGGAGTGGATAGCCAGTTGTACTGGATGCCTGCGAGTGTGAACAGGCCTCTGAAAACCAGCATTTGATTACTAGGATATTCAACAGTGGTGTAACGAAAGCCTGCCTGGAGTGGAGATTCAGATGAATTCCAGATTCAAAGTAAATGAATGGAACATTCTGTAGCACAGATACCAATTTTTTTAGAACTCTGGGTTATGGTCACCAGGAAATGAAGAGCTGACCAGGGTGGAGTGGATAGTCAATGAACACCATGCGTGCGGTATGTGAATAGGCCCCTGACCAGTAGCATTGCGTTACTGGCACATGCAGAAGAATTCCAACACTAACAAGTTTTAGAGGCATACGATTATCACCAGCACTGGGCGACATTGACTGTGAGAGTACCATATGGTTTTGATTCATTCAGTAGTCGATGCACAATAAGCCTTGTTAGAGTCGACGGGAGATTAAATCTTCGGCTTGATTGAGTACACAGGCAGATGAAAACCAGATATGTAGTGTTGATATTTAGATGAACTCAGGTCGCTCAGTAGTGTGGCAGTGTTCATGAACAGAATACTATATTCGACTGGATAGGGAGCTGAACAGCATGCCTGGGGGGAGTTGAAAGCAAATGCTCAATTGGCAGATTTCGAATTCGACTCGATTTCGTGGAGAATGAGAAGAAACGCAGGCCGAATACATTGGATACTGAGATGAAATCACTACTCAGCTGTCTGGATCGCTGTCACACTCCCTGTCCTCCCGGACTTCATTGATTTGCTGGCGCGTTTCAGTAGTGTCTTTGTTTGGAGATTTGTGGTGACTATAATTTTGGCATATGTAATATTTCACGGGTGTCTTGCCAGGCTTTGCCACGAGGGCCATATACTCTCGGTTGCTTCCCGGGCTCTCTGAGAGGGCGAGGAATTGAACACAGCTCGGCCAGGTTGGCTGCGTGTCGCTCACGTCCTATGGCTCTACTTTCGCGCCAGAATGGCAGCGTGGACAGGAAGATGAAAAGCAGCCCATGCATGATTTCAGAGTGCAGATTCAGATGATTTCAAGTTTCTGGGTAGATATACCAGTGCTGTAACGAATGCCTGCATAGAATGGAGATTCAGATGTATTCCAGACTCACAGTGAATGACCGAAACATTCTGTAGTGGAGAATCCAATGATTTCTGATGTCTGGGTTATATGGAAAGTAAAATGAAGAGCTCAACCAGGTGAAGCGGATAGCCAGTGATCTGCGCAGGCCGCTGAAAACCATCATTGGGTTACTTGGACATTCACCAGTGGTGTAACGAAAGCCTGCCTGGAGTGGAGATTCGAAGAAATCCAGATTGGCAGTGAATGAATGGAACATTCTGTAGTGGAGATTCCAATGATTGCTGAAGTCTGGGTTGTGTGGACAGAAAAAGGAAGAGCTGACAAGGGTGGAGTGGAGAGCCAGTTGAACACCATGACTGCGAGTGAGAACAGGCCGGTCAAATCGAGCATTGGGTTACTTGGACATTCACCAGTGGTGTAACGAAAGACTGCCTTGGGTGGAGAGTCGTTGAATTCCAGACTGGCAGAGAATAAATGGGACATTCTTTAGTGGAGATTGCAATGGTTTCTGAAGTCTGCGTTGTGTGGCGAGGACAATGAAGAGCTAACCAGGTGGGAGTGGATTGCCAGTTCAAAATCATGCCTGCGGCTGTGAACAGGCCGCTGAAAACCAGCATTGGGTTAACTTTTTATTCAACAGTAATGTAACGAAAGCCTGCCTGTAGGGGAGATTCGATGAACTCCAGATTGGCAGTGAATGATTGGAACATTCTCTAGTGGAGATACAAGTGATTTCAGAACTCTGGTTTTCTGGCACCAGGAAATGAAGATCTGAGCAGGGTGAAGTGGATAGCCAGTGAAAACTATACCTGCGGTATGTGAACAGGCCGCTGACCACTAGCATTGTGTTACTTGGATATTCACCACTGGTTTAACGAAATCCTCCCTGAAGTGGATATTCGATGAATTCCAGATTGCCAGTGAATGAATGGAAATTCTGTAGTGGAGATTCCAGTGATTTCTGAAGTCTGGGTTTTGTGGAGAGGAAAATGAATAGGTGACCAGGGTTGAGTGGATAGCCAGTTGAACAGCACGTCTGCGAGTGTGAACAGGCCTCTGAAAACCAGCATTGGGTTACTTGGATATTCAACAGTGGTGCAACGAATGTCTGCCTGGAGTGGAGATTCCATGAATTCCAGATTGGCAGTGAATGAATGGAACATTCTGTAGGGGAGATTCCAATAATTTCTGTAGTCTACCTTGTGTGGACAAGAATATGAAGTGCTGACCAGGGTTGAGTGTTTTGCTAGTTGAAGGAAACTCCTGAGAGTGTTAGAAGGACACTGGAAACCAGTATTGGGTTACTTGGTCATTTGCCAGTGGTCTAACGAAAGCCTGCGTGAAGTTGAGATTCAATGATCTCCAGATTGTTAGTGAATGAATGGAACATTCAGTAGTGGATATTCCAATGATTTCTGAAGTCTGGGTTGTATGGACAGTAAAATGAAGAGCTAACCAGGTTAGCGTGGATAGTCATTTGAACAGCAGACCTGCAAGTTTGAACAGGCTGCTGATACCCAGCATTACTTGGATATTCAACAGTGGTGTAACGAAAACCTGCCTGGAGTGGAGATTCGATGAATTCCAGATTAGCAGTGAATGAATGGAACATTCTGTAGTGGAGATTCCAATTATTTCTGAAGTCTGGGTTATGTTGACCGGAAAAGAATGAACTGGCCAGTGTGGAGTGTATATCCAGTTGAACAGCATGCCTGCGAATGTGAACAGGTCGCCGAAAATCAGAAATCTATTATTTGGACATTCACCAGTGGTGTATTGAAAACCTGACTGGAGTGGAGATTCGACGAACTCCAGATTGGCAGTGAATGAATGGAACATTGTGTTGTGGATATTCCAATGATTTCTGTGTCGGGGTTGTGTGGAAAGGAAAATGAAGGTCAGAACAGCTTAGCGTGGAGAGCCAGTTGAACAGCAGGCCTGCGAGTTTGAAGAGGCTGCTGTTAACCAGCATTAGGTTACTTGGATATTCACCAGTGATGTAAAGAAATCCTGCCTGGAGTGGAGATTCGATGAATTCCAGATTGGCAGTGAATGATTGGAACATTCTGTAGTGGAGATACAAGTGATTTCAGAACTCTGGTTTTCTGGCACCAGGAAATGATCTGACGAGGGTGGAGTGGATAGTCAGTGAAAACCGTACCTGCGGTATGTGAATAGGCCGCTGACCACTAGCATTGTGTTACTTGGATATTCACCATTCGTGTAACGAAATCGTCCCTGGAGTGGAGATTCGATGAATTCCAGATTGCCAGTCAATGAATGCAACATTCTGTAGTAGAGATTCTAATGGTTTCTGAAGTCTGGGTTATGTGGATAGGAAAAAGATGAACTGACCAGGGTTGAATGGATAGCCAGTTGAAAATCATGTCCCCGAGTGTGAAGAGGACGATGAAAACCAGCATTAGATTACTTGGACATTCACCAGTAGTGTAACGAAAGCCTGCTTTAAGTGGATAATCAAAGAACTCCAGATTGGCAGTGAATGAATGGTACATTCTTTAGTAGAGATGCCAATGATTTCTGAAGTCTGGGTTGTGTGGACAGGAAAAGGAAGAGCTGACCAGGTTTGAAATTATAGCCAGGTGAACCGCACGCCTGCGAGTGTGAACATGACACTGAAAATAAGCATTGGTTTCCTTGGACATTCACCATTGGTGTAACGAAAGCCTGCCTGGAGTGGAGACTCGATGAATTCCAGATTGGGAGTGAATGAATGGAACATTCTGTAGTGGAGATTCCTATGATTTCTGAAGTCTGGGTTGAGTGGACAGGAAAATGAAGAGCTGACCAGGGTTGAAATTATAGTCAGTTGAACCGCACTCCTGCGAGTGTGAACATGACACTGAAAATAAGCATTGGTTTCCCTGGACATTCACCATTGGTTTAACGAACGCCTGCCTGGAGTGGAGACTCGATGAATTCTAGATTGGGAGTGAATTAATGGAACATTCTGTAGCGGAGATTCCAATGATTTCTGAAGTCTGGGTTGAGTGGACAGGAAAATGAATAGCTGACCAGGGTTCAGTGGATAGCCAGTTTAGCAGCACGCCTGCGAGTGTGAATAGGGCGCTGAAGCCCAGCATTGGGTTACTTGGACATTCAGCAGTGGTGTAACAAAAGCCTGCCTGGAGTGGAGGTTGGATGATCTTCAGATTGGCAGTGAATGAATGGAACATTCTGTAGTGGAGATTCCAAATGTTTTTGAAGTCTGGGTTGTGTGGACAGGAAAGTCAATAGCTGACCAGTTTGGCATGGATTGCCAGTTGAACAGCATGCCTGCGAGTGTGAACATGCCATTGAAAACCGGCATGTTTTTACTTGGACATTCACCAGTGGTGTAACGAAAGCCAGCCTGGCGTGGAGATTCGTTGAATTACAGATTGGGAATCAATGAATGGAACATTCTGTAGTTGAGATTCCAATGATTTGAAGTTTAGGTTTTGTGGACAGGAAAATGAATAGCTGACCAGGTTGTAGTAGATATCCAGTTGAACAGAATGCCTACGAGTGTGAGCAGGCCGCTAAAAACAAGCATTGGGTTACTTGGATATTCACCAGGGTTGTAAAGAAAGCCTGCCTGGAATGGAGATTCGATGAATTCCACATTGGAAGTGAATGAATGGAACATTCTATAGTGGATATTCTAATGATTTCTGAAGTCTAGGTTATGTGGACAGGAATATGAACAGCCTACGAGTTTGTAGAGGATATCCAGTTGAACAGCATGCCTATGAGTGTGAACAGGCCGCTAAAAACCAGCATTGGGTTACTTGGACATTCAACTGTGGTGTAAAGCAAGCCTGTCTGGAGTGGAGATTCGATGAATTCCAGATTGGCAGTGAATGAATGCAACATTCTGTCGTGAAGATTCTAATGGATTCTAATGTCTAGGTTATTTGGACAGGAAAATTAAGTACTGAGCAGTGTTTAGAGGATAGCCAGTTGAACAGCACACCAGCGGGTGTGAACAGGACGCTGAACACCTGCATTGTGTTACTTGGACATTCATCAGTGGTGTAACGAAAGCCTGCCTGGAGTGAGATTCGAAGAACTCCAGATTGGCAGTGAATGAATGGAACATTCTGTACTGGAGATTCTAATGTTTTCTGAAGTCTACGTTGTGTGGACTAGAAAATGAAGAGCTGACCAGGTTGGAGTGGATAGCCAGTTGAAGAGCAGGCTTGCGACTTTGAAAAGGCTGCTGAAAACCAGCTTTGGGTTACTTGGATATTCACCACTGGTGTATAGAAATCCTTCGTGGAGTGGAGATTCGATGAATTCCAGATTGGCAGTGAATGAATGGAACATTCTGAAGTGGAGATTCTAAAGGTCATTAAAGTCTATGTTATATGGACAGGAAAATGAAGTGCTGTCCAGGGCTGAATGGATAGCCAGTGGAACAGCACGCCTGCGATTGTGAATAGGCCGCTGAAAAACAGCATTGGGATACTTGGATATTCACCAGTGGTGTAACGAAAGCCTGCCTGGAGTGGAGATGCAGATGAATTCCAGATTGGTAGTGAATGAATGGAACATTCTGTAGTGGAGATTCTAATGGTTTCTGAAGTCTAGGTTATGTGGACAGGAATATGAATAGCCTACCAGTTTGGAGTGGATATCCAGTTGAACAGCACGCCTGCGAGTGTGAACAGGCCGCTGAAAAACAGCATTGGAATACTTGGATATTCACCAGTGGTGTAACGAAAGCCTGCCTGGAGTGGAGACGGAGAGGAATTCCAGATTGGCAGTGAATGAATGGAACATTCTGTAGTGGAGATTCCAATGATTTCTGAATTCTGGCTTCTGTGGACAGGAAAAGAAAGAGCTGACCACTCTGGATGGATCACCAGTTGAAAAGAACGCCTGCGACTGTGAACGGGACGCTGAAAACCATCATTGGGTTACTTAGACATTCACCAGTGGTTTAACAAAACCCTGCCTTGAGTGGAGATTCAGATGAATTCCGGATTGCCAGAAAATAAATGGAACATTTTATAATTGAGATTTCAATGATTTCTGACGTCTACGTTGTGTGGACAAAAAATGAAGAGATGACCGGGGTTGAATGATCAGCCAGATGATCAGCACGCCTGTGAGTGTGAACAGGACGCTCAAAACCATCATTGGGTTACTTGGACATTCACCATTGGTGTAACGAAAGCCTGCCTGGAGTGGAGATTCGATGATCTCCAGAATGGCAGTGAATGAATGGAACATTCTGTAGTGGATATTCCAATGATTTCAGAACTCTGCATTATTGGAAACAGGAAATGAAGAGCTGACCTGGGTGGTGTGGATAGCCAGTGAACATCACACCTGCGGCATGTGAACAGGCCGCTGACCACTAACATTGGGTTACTGGGACATGCAGAAGAATCCCAACGTTTTCGAGTTTTACAGGCATACGTTCATCACCACCACTGGGTGGCATTTACCGCAAGAGTACCATATGGTTTCAATTGATTCAGAAGTCGATGCACACCAGGCCTGGTTAGAGTGGATGGGATGATGAAAACTTCGGCTTGATTGAGTGCACAGGCAGATGAAAACCAGATATGTAGCTGTTGATATTTAGATGAACTCAGGTGGCTCGTTTGTGTGGCATGGTTAATGATCAGAATACTATATTCGACTGGATAGGGAGCTGAACAGCAGGTCTGGGGACAGTTGGCAGCAAATGCTTCGAGTCGAATTCGAATTCGACTCGATTCCGTGGAGAACGAGAAGAAACGCAGGGCTAATACATTGGATATTGAGATGAATTCACTACTCAGCAGTGTGGATCGCTGTCAGTCTCCCAGTCCTCCCGGACTTCATTGATTTGCTGGCATGGTTCAGTAGTGTCTTCTTTTGGGGACTTGTGGTGACTGTAATTTTGGCATATGGAATATTTCACGCGTGTCTTGCCAGGCTTTGCCACGAGAGCCAGATACTCTCGGTAGCTTCCGGGGCTCTCTGAGAGAGTTAGGAAATGAAGACCGCTTGCCCGGGCTGGCTGCGTGAAGCACACGTCCTACTGCTGTGCTTTCGCGCCAGAATCGCAGTGTGGATAGGAAGATGAAAAGCAGCCCATGGATGAATTTAGAGTGCAGATTCAGATGATTTCAAGTTTCTGGGTAGACTCACCAATGCTGCAACAAATGCCTGCGTAGAGTGGAGATTCATATGTATTCCACACTCGCAGTGAATGAGCGGAACATTCTGTAGTGGAGAATCCAATGATTTCTGATGTCTGGGTTGTATGGAGAGGAAAAGAAAGAGCTGACCACTGTTGGGTGGATACCCAGTTGAACAGCACTTCTGCGAGTGTGTACAAGATACTGAAAACCAGCATTCAGTTACTTAGACATTCAACAGTGGTGTAACGAAAGCCTGCTTGGAGTGGAGATTCAGATGAATTTCAGATTTGCAGTGAATGAATGGAACATTCTGTAGTGGAGATTCCAATGATTTCTGAAGTCTGGTTTGTGTGGACAGAAAAATGAAGAGCTGACCAGGTTGGAGTGGATAGACAGTTGAAAAGCACGTCTGCGAGAGTGAACAGGCTACTGAAAACCAGCATTGGGTTACTTGGATATTCCCTAGTGGTTTAATGAAATCCTGCCTGGAGTGGAGATCCGAGGATCTCTTGATTGGCAGTGAATGAATGGAACATTATGTAGTGGAAATTCAAAAGATTTATGAAGTCTGGGTTGTGTGGAAAGGAAAATAAAAATCAGACCTGGGTGGCATGTATATCCAGTTGAACAGCATGCCTGCGAGTGTGAATAGGACGCTGACAACCAGCATTGGTTTACTTAGACTTTCAGCAGTGCTGTAACGAAAGCCTGCCTGGAGTGGAGATTCAGATTAATTTCAGATTGGCAGTGAATGAATGGAACATTTTATAGTGGAGATTCCAATAATTTCTGATGTCTGGTTTGTGTGGACAGGAAAATGAAGAGATGACCAGGATGGAGTGGATATCCAGTTGAACAGCATTCCTGCGAGTGGGAACAGACCAGTAAAAAGCAGCATTGGTTTACTTGGACATTCACCAGTGGTGTAACGAAAGCCTGCCTGGAGTGGAGATACGATGAATTTCAGATTGGCAGTGAATGAATGGAACATTCTTTAATGGAGATTCCAATGATTTCTGAAGTCTACGTTGTGTGGTCAAGAAAATGTAGACCTGACCAGGGTTGAACGGTTAGCCAGTTGAACCGCACGCCTGCGAGTGTGAACAAGTGCTGAAAACCAGCATTGGGTTCCTTGGACATTCATCAGTGTTGTAAAGAAAGCCTGCCTGGAGTGGATTTCGATGAATTCCAGATTGGCAATGAATAAATGAACATTCTATAGTGGAAATACCAATTATTTCAGGACTCTGGGTTATTGGCACCAGGAAATGAAGAACTGACCAGGGTGGATTGGATAGGCAGTGAACACCATGCCTGCACTATGTGAACAGACCGCTGACCACTAGCATTGGATTACTGGACAAGCAGAAGAATCTCAACTCTGATGAGTTTTAGAGGCGTACGATCATCACCACCACTGGGTGGCGTTGACCGGGAGAGTACCATATGTTTTCGATTGATTCAGAAGGCGAGGCACACCAGGCCTGGTTAGAGTGGATGGGATGATGAAAACTTTGGCTTGATTGAGTGCACAGTCAGATGAAAACCAGATATGTAGTTGTTGATATTTAGATGAACTCAGTTCTCTCGGTAGTGTGGGAGGGTTAATGAAGAGGATACTATATTCAACTGGATAGGGAGCTGAACCTGGGGGTAGTTGACAGCAAATGATTACTTGACAGATTTCTAATTCGACTCGATTTGGTGGAGAACGGGAAGAAATGCAGGCCTAATACATTGGATATTGAGATAAATTCACTACTCAGCAGTGTGGATCACTGTCATTCTCCCAGTCCTCCGGGACTTAATTGATTTGCTGGCACGGTTCATTATCGTCTTCATTTGGAGACTTGTGGTGACTGTAATTTTGGCATATGGAATATTTCACGGGTGTCTTGCCAGGCTGTGCCACGAGGGCAAGATACTCTCGGTAGCTTCTCGGGCTCTCTGAGAGGGCGAGGAACTGAACCCTGCTCGGCCAGGCTGGCTGCGTGACGCACACGTCCTACTGCTGTACTTTCGCGCCAGAATAGAAGTGTGGATAGGCAGATGAAAAGCAGCCCATGGATGATTTTCGAGTGCAGATTCAGATGATTTCATGTTTCTGGGTAGTTTCACCTTGCTGAACCGAATGCCTGCGTAGAGTGGATTCAGATGTATTCCAGACTCGCAGTGAATGACCGGAACAGTCTGTAGTGGAGATTACAATAATTTCTGATGTCTGGGTAGTGTATACAGGAAAATGAAGAACTAAACAGGGCGAAGTGGATAGCCAGTGAACAACACAGGCAGGTGAAAAACATCATTGGGTTACTTGCACATTCACCAGTGGTGTAACGAAAGCCTTCCTGGAGTGGAGATTCGAAGAACAACAGATTGGCAGTGAATGAATGGAAGCTTCTGTAGTGGAGATTCCAATGATTTCTGAAGTCTGCGTTGTGTGGACAGGAAAAGGACATGCTAACCAGAGTTGAGTGTATAGCCAGTTGAACAGCACGCCTGCGAGTGTGAACAGGACTCTGAAAACCAGCATTGGGTTACTTGGACATTCACCAGTGGTGTAACGAAAAACTGCCTGGAGTGGAAATTCAGATGAATTCCAGATTCACAGTGAATGAATGTAACAATCTGTAGTTGAGATTCCAATGATTTCTGAAGTCTGGTTTGTGTGGACAGGAAAAGGAAGTGCTAACCAGTTTTGAGTGGATAGCCAGTTGAGCAGCACACCTGCGGTATGTGAACAGGCCGCTGACCACTAGAATTGGGTTACTGGGACATGCAGAAGAATCCCAACCCTGACGAGTTTTAGAGGCATACGATCATCACCACATCTTGTCGGCTTAGACCGGGACAGTAACATATGGTTTTGATTTATTCAGGAGGCGATGCACAGCCGAACTGGTTTGAGTGGACAGGATGATGAAAACTTTGGCTTGATTCAGAGCACAAGCAGATGAAAACCTGATATGTAGGTGTTGATATTTAGATGAACTCAGGTCTCTCGATTGTGTGGCAGGGTTAATGAACAGACTACTATATTCGACTGAATAGCGAGCTGAAGAGCAGGCCTGGGGAGAGTTGACAGCAAATGCTCACTTGGCAGATTTCTAATTCGACTCGATTTCGTGGAGAACGAGAAGAGATGCAGGGCTAATATATTGGATATTGAGAAGAATTCACTACTCAGCAGTGTGGATCGCTGTCCCACTCCCAGTCCTCCCGTACTTCATTGATTTGCTGGTGCGGTTCAGTAATGTCTTCGTTTGGAGACTTGTGGTGACTGTAATTTCGACATATCGAATATTTCACGGGTGGCTTGACAGGCTTTGCCGCGAGGGTCAGATACTCGCGGTAGCTTCCCGGGCTATTGACTGGGTGAGGAATTGAATCCGACTCCATCAGGCTGGCTGCGTGAGCCACACGTTATACTACTGTGCTTTTGCGCCAAAATGGCAGTGTGGATAGGAAGGTGAAAAGCAGCCCATGGATGATTTTATATTGCAGATTCAGATGATTTCAAGTTTCTGGATAGACTCACCAGTGGTGTAACGAATGCCTGCGTAGAATGGAGATTCAGATTTATTCCCGACTTGCAGTGAATAACCGGAACATTCTGCAGTGGAGATTCCAATGATTTCTGATATCTGGGTGTTGTGGACAGGAAAATGAACAACTGACCAGGGTGGAGTAGATAGCCAGTGAACAGAATGGCTGCGAGAGTGAACAGGCCGATGAAAACCAGCATTGTGTTACTTGGACATTCACCAGTGGTGTACCGAAAGTCTGCCTGTAGTGGAGATTTGATGAACTCCAGATTGGCAGTGAATGAATGGAACATTCTGTAGTGGAAATTGCAATGATTTCAGGTAGATGAAAACCAGATATGTAGGTGTTGATATTTAGATGAACTCAGGTTGCTCAGTAGTGTGGCAGGGTTCATGAACAGAATACTATATTTGACTGAATAGGTAGCAGAACTGCATGCCTAGGGAGAGTTGACAGCAAATAGTCACATGGCAGATTTCTATTTCGACTCGATTTCGTGGAGAACGAGAAGAAACGCAGGCCTAATACATTGGATATTGAAATGAATTCACTGTTACTCTCCCAGTCCTGCCGGACTTCATTGAATTGCTGGCGCGGTTCAGTAGCGTCTTCGTTTGGTGAAAATTGTTGAGTGTAATTTTGGCATATGGAATGTTTCAGCAGTGTCTTGCCAGTCTTTGCGACGAGGGCCAGAAACTCTCGGTAGCTTCTCGAGCTCTCTGAGAGGGCGAGGAATTGACCCTTGCTCGGCCAGATTTGATGAACTCCAGATTGGCACTGATTGAATGGAACATTCTGTAGTGTAGATTCCAATGCATTCTGAAATGTGGGTTGTGTGGACAGGAAATTGAAGAGCTGACGGGTGGAGTGGATAGCCAGTTAAACAGCAAGCCTGCGAGAATGAACAGACCGCTGAAAACAAACATAGGGTTACTTCAATATTCACCAGTGGTGTAATGAAAGCCTGCCTTGAGTGGAGATTTGATGAATTCCAGATTGGCAGTGAATGAATGAACCATTCTGTAGTGGAGATTCCGATGATTTCTAAAGTCTGGGCATTGTGGACAGGAAAATGAAGAGCTGACCGGGGTGGAGTGTATATCCAGTGGATTTGATGAATTCCAGATTCACAGTGATTGAATGGAACATTTTGTATTGGAGATACCTGTGATTTCAGAACTCTGGGTTATGGCCACCAGGAAATGAAGAGCTGACCAGGGGTAGAGTGGAGAGCCAGTGAACACCATGCCTGCGGTAAGTGAACAGGCCACAGACCACGAGCATTGGGTTACTGGACATGCAGAAGAATCCCAACCCTGATGAGTTTTAGAGGCATATGATCATCACCATCACTGGGTGGCGTTGACCTGTACGGTAACATATGGTTTCGATTGATTCAGAAGTTGACGCCCAGCCGGCCTGCTTAGAGTGGACGGGATGATGAAAACTTCAGCTTGATTGAGTGCACAGGCAGATGAAAACCAGATATGTAGGTGTTGATATTCAGATGAACTCAGGTCTCTCCGTTGTGTGGCAGGGTTAATGAACAGACTACTATATTCGACTGGATAGCGAGCTGAAGAGCAGGCCTGGGGAGAGTTGACAGCAAATGCTCATTTGGCAGATTTCTAATTCAACTCGATATCATGGAGAACGAGAAGAAATGCAGGCCTAATTCATATGGATATTGAGATAAATTCACTACTCAGCAGTGTGGATCACTGTCACTCTCCCAGTCCTCCCGGACTTCATTGATTTGCTGGATCGGTTCAGTAACGTTTTCGTTTGGAGACTTGTGGTGACTGTAATTTCGGCATATCGAATATTTCATGAGTGGTTGCCAGGTATTGCCGCGAGGACCAGATACTCTCGGTAGCTTCCCGGGCTCTGGAGAGGGCGAGGAATTGATCCCGGCTAGGCCAGGCTGGCTGTGTGACGCACACGTCCTACTGCTGTGCTTTCACGCCAGAATAGCAGGGTGGATAGGAAGATGAACAGCAGCCCATGGATGATTTTAGGCTGCAGATTCAGATTATTTCAAGTTTCTGGGTAATTTCATCAGTGGTGTAACGAATGCCTGCGTAGAGTGGAGATTCAGATGTATTCCAGACTCGCAGTAAATGATCAGAACTTTCTGTAGTGGAGATTCCAGTGATATCTGATATCTTGGTGTTGTGGGTAGGATAATGAAGAGCTCACCAGGTAGATAGCCAGCGAACAGAACGGCTGCGAGTTTGAACAGGCCGCTGAAAAGCAGCATTGAGTTACTTGGACATTTAGCAGTGGTGTAACGAAAGCCTGACAGGAGTGGAAATTCGATGAACTCCAGATTGGCAGTGCATGATTGGAACATTTTGTAGTGGAGATTGCAAGGATTTCTGAAGTCTGGGTTGCGTGAACAGGAAAATGAAGAGCTGAGAAAGAGGGAGTGGATACTCAGTTTTACAGCACACCTGCGAGTGTGAAGAGGACGCTGAAAACCAGCATTGGGTTACTTGGACATTCACCAGTGGTGTAACGAAAACCTTCATGGAGTGGAGAATCAGATGAATTCCAGATTGGTAGTGAATGAATGGAATATTCTTAGTGCAGATTTGGATGATTTCTGAAATCTGGTCAGTGTTGACAGGAAAATGGAGAGCTGACCAGGTTGGAGTGGACAGCCAGTTGAACGACATGCCTGCGAATGAGAACCTGACGGTGAAAACCAGCATTGAGTTACTTGGACATTCACCAGTGGTGTAAGGAATGCTTGCCTGGAAGGGAGTTTCAGATGAATTCCAGAATGGCAGTTAATAAAAGGAACATTCTCTAGTGGAGATTCCAATGATTTGTGAAGTCTGTGTTGTGTGGTCAGGAAAATGAACAGCTGACCAGGGTATAGGGGATAGCCACATGAACAGCACGCCTGCGAGTGTGAGCAGGCCACTGTAATACAGCACTGGGTTCCTTGAATATTCACTAGTGGTGGAACGAAAGCCTGCCTGGAGTAGAGATTCAGATGATTTCCAGATTCAGAGTGAATGAATGGAACATTCTGTAGAGGAGATTCCAGAGATTTCTGAAGTCTGGGTTGTGTGGACAAGAAAATGAAGAGCTGACCAGGGTGGAGTGGATAGGTAGTTGAACAGTACACCTGCAAGTTTCAATAGGACGCTGAAAGCCAGCATTGGTTTACTTGGACATTAACCTGTGATGTAATGAAAGCCTGCCCTGAGTGGAGATTCAGATGAATTCCAGATTAGAAGTGAATGAACAGAACATTCTGTTGTGGTGATTCCAATGATTTCTGAAGTCTGGGTTGTGTGGACAGAAAAATGAAGAGCAGACCAGGTTGGAGTGGATAGCTAGTTGAACACCATGTCTGCGACTGTGAACAGGCCGCTGAAAACCAGAATTGAGTTACTTGGACATTCACCAGTTGTGTAACGTATGCCTGCCTGGAGTGGAGATTCGATGAATTGGCAGTTATTGATTGGCAGTTATTGACTGGAACATTCTGTAGTGTAGATTCCAATGAATTCTGAAATCTGGTTGGTGTGTACAGTAAAATGAAGATCTGACCATGGTGGAGTGGATAACCGTTGACCAGCATGCCTGCGAGTGTGAACAGTATGCTCAAAACCAGCATTAGGTTACTTGGACCTAAACTAATGATGTAACGATAGCCTGTCTGGAGTGGAGATTCGATGAACTCCAGATTGGCAGTGAATGAATGGAACATTCTGTAGTGGAAATCCCAATATTTTCAGAATCTGGGTTGTGTGGAAAGGAAAATGAAGAGCTGACCAGGGTGGAGAGGATAGCCGGTTGAACAGCATGCCTGCGAATATGAAAAAGATGCTGAATACAATCATTGGGTTAATTGGACATTCACCAGTTGTGTTAGGATAGCCTGCCTGGCAGAGAGATTCGATGAACTCCAGATTGGCAGTGAATGATTGGAACATTCTGTAGTGGAGACTGCAAGGATTTCTGAAGCCTGGCTGCTGTGTACAGGAAAATGAAGAGCTGACCAGAGTGGAGTGGATAGTCAGTTGTACAGCACGCCTGCGAGTGTGAACAGGACGCTGAAAACCAGCATTTGGTTACTTGGACATTCACCAGTGGTGTAACAAAAGCCTGCGTGAAGTGGAGATTCAGATGAATTCCAGATTGGCAGTGAATGAATGGAATATATTTCAGTGCAGATTGTGATGATTTCTGATGTCTGATAAGTGTTGACAGGAAAATGAAGAGCTGACCAGGTTGGAGCAGATAGCCAGTTGAACAGCATGCCAGCGAATGTGAACAGGATGGTAAAAACCTGCATTTGGTTACTTGCACATTCACCAGTGGTGTAACAAAAGCCTGCGTGGAGTGGAGATTCACATAAATTCCAATTTCGCAGTGAATGAATGGAATATTCTGTAGTAGAGATTCTAATGATTTCTGATGTCTGGGTTGTGTGGACAGCAAAATGAAGACCTGACCGGGGTTGAGTGGATAACCAGTTGAACAGCACACCTGCGATTGTGAACAGGCCGCTGAGAACCAGCATTGGGTTACTTGGATATTCACCAGTGTTGTAACGAAAGCCTACCTGGATCGGAATTTCAGATGAATTCCAGATATGCAGTGAATGAATGGTACATTCTGTATTGGCGATAGTCATGATTTTATAACTCTGGGTTATGGGCACCAGGAGATGAAGAGCTGGACAGGGTGGGGTGGATAGGCAGTTAACACCACGCCTGCGGTATATGAACAGGCCGCTGACCACTAGCATTTTGTTACTGGGACATGCAGAAAATTCCCAACGCTGAATAGTTTTAGAGACATACGATCATCACCACCACTGGGTGGCGTTAGCCGGGACAGTAACATATGTTTTCCATTGATTCAGAAGTTGATGCACACCAGGCCTGGTCTGAGTGAACGGGATGATGAAAACTTCGGCTTGATTCAGTGCACAGGCAGATGAAAACCAGATATGAAGTCATTGACATTTAGATGAATTCAGGTCGCTCGGTAGTGTGGCAGGGTTAATTAACAGAATACTATATTTGACTTGATTTGGAGGTGAAATGAAGACCTGGGAAAGAGTTGACAGCAAATGCTCTCTTGGAAGATTTCTAGTTCGACGCGATTTCATGGAGACGGAGTAGAAACGCAGGTCTAATACATTGGGTACTGAGATGAATTCACTACTTAGCAGTGTGGATCGCTGTCACTCTCCCAGGCCTACCGGACTTCATTGATTTGCTGGCGCGGTTCAGTTATCTCTTCGTTTGGAGACTTGTGGTGACTGTAATTTCGGCATATGGAATATTTCCCGGGTGGCTTGCCAGGTTTTGCCCCGAGGGCCAGATACTCTCGGTAGCCCCTCGGGCTCTCTGAAAGTGTGAGGAATTGAACCGGCTAGGCCAGGCTGGCTGCGCGAGGCACACGTCCAACTGCTGCGCTTTCAAGCCAGAATGGCAGTGTGGATAGGAAGATGAAAAGCAGCGCATCATGATTTTACAGTGCAGATTCAGATAATTTCCAGTTTCGGGGTAGACTCACCAGTGGTATAACAAATGTCTGCGTAGAGTTGAGTTTCACATGTATTCCACACTCACTCCCATTCTGTAGTGGAGATTCCAATAATTTCTGATGTCTGGTTTCCGTGGACAGGAAAATGAAGAGCTGACCAGGGTACAGTGGATAGCCAGGCAACAGCATGGCTCCGAATGTGAACAGGCCGCAGAAAACCAGCATTGTGTTACTTGGACATTCACCAGTGGTGTAACGAAAGCCTACCTGGAGTGGAAATTCAGATGAATTCCAGGTTCGCAGTGAATGAATGGAACATTCTGTAGTGGAGATTCCAATGATTTCTGAATTCTGGGTTGTGTGGACAGGAAAATGAAGAGTTGACCAGGTTTGAGTGGATAGCCAGTTGAACAGCATGACTGTGAGTGTGATCACACCTCTGAAAACCAGTATTTGGTTACTTGGATATTCACCAGTGGTGTAACGAATGCCTGCCCGGAGTCGAGATTCAGACGAATTCCATATTGGCAGTGAATTAATGGAGCAATTTGTATTGGAGATACCAATGATTTCAGAACTCTGGATTATGAGCACCAGGAAATGAAGATATGACGAGGTTGGAGTGGATACCCAGCTAAACAGAAGGCCTGCGAGTGTGAACAGGCAGCTGAAAACCAGCATTGGGTTACTTGGACATTCACCAGTTGTGTAACGGAAGCCTGCCTGGAGTGGAGATTCAGATGAATTCCAGATTCGCAGTGAATGAATGGAACATTCTGTAGTGGAGATACAAATGATTTCAGAACTCTGGGTTCTGGGCACCAGGAAATGAAGAGCTGACCAAGCTGGAGAGTATAGCCAGTGAACACCACGCCTGCGGTATGTGAACAGGCCGCTGACCACCAGCATTTGGTTATTGGAACATGCAGAAGAATTCCAACCCTGATTAGTTTTAGAGGCATACGATCATCACCAGTACTGGGTGGCATTGACCAGGAGAGTACCATATGGTTTAAGTTGATTCCTAAGTCGATGCACACGAGGCCTGGGTAGAGTGGACGGGATGTTGAAAACTTCAGCTGGATGGAATGCACAGGCAGATGAAAACCAGATATGTAGCTGTTGATATTTAGATGTATTCAGGTCGTTCGTTAATGTGGCAGGTTTAATGAACAGAATATTATATTCGACTGGACAGGGAGCTGAACAGCAGGCCTGGGGAGGTAAAGGTAGCAGTTAAGGTAAAGGTAAAGGTAAAGGCCCTCCCGTTGTTAATCGATTTGCTCGAGCGGGCCCAGAAACATCTCCATTGGAGACTTTGTTATTACTGTGTGTGGCATATGGAATACGTCACGGGGAGCTTGCCAGTCTCTGCCGAGCGGGCAAGATACTCTCGGTAGCTTGCTGGGCTCTCCGAGAGTTTAGAGCAAATGCTCACTTGCCAGATTTCTAATTCGACATGATTTCCTGGAGAAAGAGAAGAAACGCAAGCCGAATACATTGGATATGGAAATGAATTCACTACTCAGCAGTGTGGATCACTGTCACTCTCCCAGTCCTCGTGGACTTCATTGATTTGCTGGCGAAGTTCAGTAACGTCTTCGTTTGGAGACTTGTACTGACTGTAATTTTGGCATTTGGAATATTTCACGGGTGTCTTGCCAGGCTTTGCGCGAGGGTCAAATCCTCTCGGTAGCTTCCCGGGCTCTCTGAGAGGGTGAGGAATTAAACCAGGCTCGGCCTGATTGGTTGAGTGAAGCACACGTTTTACTGTTGTGTGTGGATAGTCAGTTGAACAGAACGCCTGCGAGTTTCAACAGGACGCAGAAAACCAGCATGGGGTTAATTGGACATTCACCAGTGGTGGATGAAAGCCTGTCTGGACTGGAGATTCGATGAATTCCAGATTAGCAGTGAATGATTGGAACATTCTGTAGTAGAGATTCCAATGATTTCTGAAGTCTGGTTTGTGTGAACAGGAAAAGAAATACATGACCACTGTGGAGTGGAGAGCCAGTTGAACAACACGACGTCGAGTGTGAACAGGATGCTGAAAACCTGCATTGGGTTACTTGGATATTCCCCAATGGTGTAACGAAAGCCTGCCAGGAAAATGAAGAGGTGACCATGTTGGAGTGGACAGCCATTTGAACAGCACGGCTGTGACAGTTAAAAGGCTGCAGAAAACCAGCATTGGGTTACTTGGATAATTCCAGTGGTGTAACAAAACTCTGCTGGAGTGGAGACTCGAAGAATTCCAGATTGGCAGTGAAAGAATGCAACATTCTCTCGTAAAGTTTCCAATGATTTCTGAAGTCTGGGTTGTGTGGACAGGAAAGTGAAGAGCTTACCATGGTTGAGTGGTTTGCCATTTGAACAGCACGCCTGCGAGTGTAAGTAGGCCTCTGAAAACCAGCAATGGGTTACTTGGACATTAAGCAGTGGTGTAAAAAAAAACCAGCCTGGGCAGAGATTCGATAAATTCCAGATTGGCAGTGAATGGATGGAACATGCTGTAGTGGAGATTCTAATGGTTAGTGAAGTCTATTTATTTGGACAGGAATATGAAGAGCTGATCATTTTGGAGTGGTAAGCCAGTTGAACAGCAAGCCTGCGAGTGTGAGCAATCCGCTGAAAACCAGCAATGGGGTTCTTGGATATTCACCAGTGTTGTAACGAAATCCTGCCGGGAGTGGACATTCAATGAATTTCAGATCGACAGTGAGTGAATGAATGGAACATTCTATAGTGGAGATTCCAGTGATTCCTGAAGTCTGCGTTGTGTGAACAGGAAAATGAAGAGCTGACCAGTGTTGACTGGATAGCCAGTTGAACAGCACGCCTGTGAGTGTGAATAGTCCGCTGAAAACCAGCATTGGGTTACTTGGTCATTCAGCAGTGGTGTAACGAATGCCTGCCTGTAGTGGAGATTCAATGGTCTCCAGATTGGCAGTGAATATATGGAACATTCTGTATTGGATATTCCAAAGATTTATGAAGTCTGGTTGTATGGACATAAAAAGAAAGAGTTGAACACTGAGGAGTGGAAAGCCAGTTGAACAGCAAGCCTGCAAGTGTGAACAGGATGTTGAAAACCAACATTGGGTTACTTGGACATTCAGCAGTGGTGTAACGAAAGCCTGCATGGAGTGGAGATTCAGATGAATTCCAGATTGGCCGTGAACGAATGGAAAATTCTGTAGTGGATTTTCCAATGATTTCTGAATTCTGGACTGTGTGGAGAGGAATATGTAGAGCTGAATAGGTTAGAGTGGATAGCCAGTTGAACGGCACGCCTGCGTGTGTGAACAGTCTGCAGAAAACAACTTTGGGTTACTTGGATATTCAGCAATGGTGTAACGAAAGCCTGCCTGGAGTGGAGATTCGATGAGCTCCAGATTGGCAGTGAATGAATGGAACATTTTATAGTGGAGATTCCGATAATTTCTGAAGTCTGGTTTGTTTGGACAGAAAAATGTAGAGCTGCCCAGGGTAGAGTGGAAAGCCAGTTGAACAGCACGGTGCGAGTGTGAACAGGACGCTGAAAACCATCACTGTGTTTCTTGGACAATCAGTAGTGCTGTGAAGAAAGCCTGCATGGAGTGGAGATTCTATGAATTCCAGATTGGCTGTGAATGAATGGAACATTCTATTGTGGAGATTCTAATGGTTTTAGAAGTCTAGTTTATGTAGGCAGGAATATGAAGAGCTATCCAGGTTGGAGTGGGCAGCCTATTTAACAGCAGGCCTGTGAGTGTGAACAGGCTGCTAAAAACCAGCATTGGGCTACTTGGATATTCACCAGTGGTGTAAGGAAATCCTGCCTGGAGTTGAGATTCGATGAATTCCAGATTTGCAAGGAATGAATGGAACATTCTGTAGTGGAGATTTCAATGATTTCTGAAGCCTGGGTTGTGTGGACAGGAAAATGTAGAGCTGACCCAGTTGGAGTGCATAGCCAGTTGAACAACAGGCCTGCGACTGTGAACAGGACGCTGAAAACCAAATTGCGTTACTTGGATATTCATCAGTGGTGTAATGACAGCCTGAATGAAGTGGAGATTCAGATGAATTCCAGATTTGCACTTAATGAATGGAACATTCTGTAGTGGAAATTCCAATGATTTCGGATGTCTAAGTTGTGTGGACAGGAAAATGAAGTGCTGATCTAGTTGGAGTGCATAGCCAGTTGAACAGCATGCCTGCGACTGTGAACAGGCCACTGAAAACCAGCATTGGCTTTCTTGGACATTCAGCAGTGGTGTAACGAAAGTCAACCTGGAGTGGAGATTCGACGAATTCCAGATTGGCAGTGACTGAATGGAACATTCTGTAGTGGAGATTCCAATGGTTTCTGAATTCTGCGTTAAGAGAACAGGAAAATGAACAGCGGACCAGGGTTGACTGTATAGCCAGTTGAACAGCACGACTGTGAGTTTGAATAGTCCGCTGAAACCCAGCATTGAGTTACTTGGTCATTCAGCAGTGGTGTAACGAAAGCCTGCCTGGAGTGAAGACTCAATGATCTCCAGATTGGCAGTGAATTAATGGAACATTCTGTAGTGGATATTCCAATGATTTCTTAAGTCTGGATTGTGTGGCAAAGAAAATGAAAAGCTGACCAGGGTTCAATGGATAGCCAGTAAAACAGCACTCGGCGAGTGTGAACAGGACGCTGAAAACAAGTATTGAGTTACTTGGACATGCAGCAGTGGTGTAACGAAAGCCTGCCTGGAGTGGAGATTCACATGAATTCCAGATTCGCAGTGAATGAATGGAATATTCTTTAGGCGAGATTCCAATGATTTCTGGAGTCTGGCTTTTGTGGACAGGAAAACGAAGAGCTGACCAGGGTTCAGTGGATAGCCAGTTGAACAGCACGCCTGCGAGTGTGAACAAGACGCTGAAAACCAGCATTGTGTATCTTGGAAATTCAAAAGTAGTGTCACGAACACCTGCCTGGAGTGGAGATTTAGATGAATTCCAGATTCGCAGTGAATGAATGGAATATTTTTTAGTGGAGATTCCAATGATTTCTGAAATCTGGGTTGTGTGGACAGGCAAATGAAGAGCTGACCAGTATTCAGTGGATAGCCAGTTGATCAGCACGCCTGAGAGTGTGAAAATTCCTCTGAAAACCAGCATTGGGTTACTTGGACATTCAGCAGTGGTGTAATGAAAGACTGCCTGGAGTGGAGATTCGATGATTTTTGAAGTCTGAATTGTGTGGATAGGAAAACGTAGAACTGACCATGGTTGAGTGGGAAGCCAGTTGTCCAGCATGGCTGCGAGTGTGAACAGGATGCTGAAAACCAGTACTGGGTTACTTGGACATTCAGCAGTGGTGTAACGAAAGCCAGCCTGGAGTGGAGATTCCATGAACTCCAGATTGGCAGTGAATTAATGGAACATTGTGTTGTGGATATTCCAATGGTTTCTGAATCCTACGTTCTGAGGATAGGACAATGAAGAGCTGACCAGGTTGGAGTGGATAGCCGTTTGAACAGCACGTCTGCGACTATGAACACGCTGCTGAAAACCAGCATTATGTACTTGTATATTCAGTGGTGTAACGAAATCCTGCCTGGAGTGGAGATTCGATGAATTCCAGATTGGCAGTGAATGAATGGAAAATTATGTAGTGGAAATTCCAAAGATTTCTGAAGTCTGGGTTGTGTTGTCAGGAAAAAGAATAGCTGAACAGGGTTCAGTGGATTGCCACTTGAACTGCAGGCCTGCGAGTGTGAACAGGATCCTGAAAACCAGCATTGTGTTTCTTGGACATTCAAAAGTGGTGTACCGAAAGCATGCCTGCAGTCGAGATTCAGATGAATTCCAGATTCGCAGTGAATGAATGAAACATTCCATAGAGGAAATACCAATGATTTCTGAAATCTGGGTTTTGTGGACAGGAAAATGAAGAGCTGACCAGTATTCAGTGGATAGCCAGTTGATCAGCGCGCCTGAGAGTGTGAAAATTCCTCTGAAAACCAGCATTGGGTTACTTGGACATTCAGCAGTGGTGTAACGAAAGCCTGCCTGGAGTGGAGATTCGAAGAACTCCATATTGACCGTGAATGAATGGAACACACTGTAGTGGAGATTCCAATGATTTCTAAAGTCTGATTTGTGTGGACAGGAAAATGAAGAGCAGACCAAGTTAGGGTCGATAGCCAGTTGAACTGCAGGCCTGCGAATTTAAACAGAGTGATGAAAACTAGCATCGTCTTACTTGAATATTCACCAGTGGTGTAACGAAATCCGGCCTTGAGTGGAAATTCGATGAACTCCAGATCAGGAATGAATGAATGGAACATTCTCTAGTGGAGATTCCAATGAAATGCGAAGCCGGGATTGTGTGAACAGGAAAATGAACAGCAGAAAATGCTAGTGTGGATAGCCAGTTCAACGTATGTGCAGGCGAATGTGAACAGGCCGGTGAAAACCAGCATGGAGTTACCTGGATATTCACCAGTGGTTTAATGAAAGCCTGACTGGAGTGGATATTACATGAATTTCAAATTGGCAGTGAATGAATGGAACATTGTGTAGTGAAGATTCTAATGGTTTCTGAAGTCTGGGTTATGTGGACAGGAAAATGAAGAGTTGACCAGGGTAAAGTGGATAGCCAGTTGAACAGCACGCCTGTGAGTTTGAATAGTCCGCTGAAAACCAGCATTGGGTTACTTGGTCATTCAGCAGTGGTGTAACGAAAGCCAGCCTGGAGTGGAGATTCGAAGAACTCCATATTGGCCGTGAATGAATGGAACACACTGAAGTGGAGATTCCAATGATTTCTGAAGTCTGGGTTGTGTGGACAAGAAAAGGAAGAGCTGACCAGGGTGGAGTGGATAACCAAGTTGAACAGCACACCTGCGAGGGTGAAGAGAATGCAGAAAACCAGCAAAGGGTTACTAAGATATTCAACAATGTGTAACGAAAAACTGCCTGTAGTTTAGATACAGCTGAATTCCAGATTGGCAGTGAATGAATGGAACATTCTCTAGTGGGGATTCAAATGATTTCTGAAGTCTTGGTTGTGTGGACAGGAGAAGAAAGACCTATCCACTATAGAGTGGATAGCCAGTTAAACAGCACGCCTGCAAATGTGAAAAGGATGCTTAAAACCAGCACTATCTTACTTGGACATTCAGCTGTAGTGTAATGAAGGCCTGGCTGAATTGGAGATTCAGATGAATTCCAGATTCGAAGCGAATGCATGGAACATTTTATAGTGGAGATTCCAATGATTTCTGAAGTCTGGGTTTTGTGGACAGGAAAATGAAGAGCTGACCAGGGTTGAGTGGATAACCAGTGGAACAGCACTCCTGCGAGTGTGAACAGGCTGCTGATAACCAGCATTCTGTTACTTGGACATTCACCAGTGGTGTAACGAAAGCCTGCATGGAGTGCAGATTCGAAGAACTCCATATTGGCCGTGAATGAATGGATCATCCTGTAGGGGAGATTCCAATCATTTCTAAAATATGGGTTATGTGGACAGGAAAATGAAGAGCTGACCAGGGTTCAGTGGATAGCTGTTGAACAGCACGCCTGCGAGTGTGAACAGGACGCTGAAAACGACCATTTGGATACTTGAATATTCAGCCATGATGTAACGAAAGCCTGCCTGGCGTGGAGATTCGATGATCACAAAATTGACAGTGAATCAATGGTACATTCTGTAGTGGAGATTCTAATGAATTCTGAAGTCTGGTTTGTGTGGACAGGAAATGAAAATCTGACCACTGTGGAGTGTATAGCCAGTTGAACAGCACGCCTGCCACTGTGAACAAGACGCTGAAAACCAGCATTGTGTTACATGGACATTCACCAGTGGTATAACGAATGCTTGACTGGAGTTGAGATTCAATGAATTGCAGATTGGCAGTGAATGAATGGAACATTCTGTATTGGAGATTCTGAAGTCTGGGTTATGTGGAAAGGAAAATGAAAAGCTGACCAGGGACGAGTGGATAGTCAGTTGAACAGCACGCATCCAAGTGTTAAAAGGATGCTAAAAACCAGCATTAGGTTACTTGGACATTCACCAGTGGTGTAACGATAGAATACCTGGAGTGGGTATTCGAAGCACTCAAGAATGGCAGTGAGTGAATGGAACATGCTGTAGTGGAGATTCCAATGATTTCTGAAGTTTGGGTTTTGTGGACAGGAAAAGGAAGAGCTGACCACGGAGGACTGGATAGCCAATTGAACAGCTCGCCTGAGAGTGTGAACATGACACTGAAAACCAGCATTTGGTTACTTTGACATTCAGCAGAGGTGTAACGAAAGTCTGTTTGGAGTGAAGATTCAATGAATTCCAGATTGACAGTGAAAGAATGGAACATTTTGTAGTGTAGAATCTAATATTTTCTGAAGTCTAGGTTATGTGGACAGGAAAATGAAGAGCTGACCAGGTTGGAGTGGATAGCCAGTAGAACAGCACGCCTGCGAGTGTGAACAGACCACTGAAATCCAGCATTCGGTTACTTGGATATTCACCTGTAGTGTAACGAAATCATGCCTGGAGTGGAGATTGGATGAATTCCAGATTGGCAGTAAATGTATGGAACATTCTGTAGTGGATATTCCAATGATTTCTGAAGTTTGTTTTGTGTGAACAGGAAAATGAAAAGCTGACCAGGGTTCAGTGGATAGCCAGTTGAAAAGCACGCCTGCGAATTTAAACAGGATGCTGAAAACCAGTATTGGGTTACTTGGACATTCAACAGCGGTGTAACGAAAACATGCCTTGATTGCATAGTCAGATGAATTCCAGATAAGCAGTGAGTGAATGGAACGTTCTGTAGTGGAGGTTACAATGATTTCTGAAGTCTGGTTTGTGTGGACAGGAAAATAAAGAGCTGAACAGGTTTGAGTGGATAGCAAGTGAACAGCACGGATTTGAGTGTGAACAAGCCACTGAAAACCATCATTCTGTTACTTGGATATTCACCAGTGGATTAACGAAATCTAGCCTGGAGTGGAGATTCAGATGAATTCCAGATTCGCAATGAATGTATGGAGCATTCTGTAGTGGAGGTTCCAATGATTTCTATAAATCTGGGTGGTTTAGACAGGAAAATGAAGAGCTGAACAGGGTTGAGTGGATATCCAATTGAACAGCACGGATGAGACTCTGAGCAGGCCGCTGAAAACCAGCATTGGGTTACTAGGACATTCACCAGTGGTGTAAAGTAAACATGCCTGGAATTGAGTCAGATGAATTACAGATTCGCAGTGAATGAATGGAACATTCTGTATTAGAGATTCCAATGATTTCTGAAGGCTGGACTGTGTGGACAGGAAAATGAAGAGCTGACCAGCATTGAGTGGATAGCCAATTGAACAGCCCACGTGAGAATGTGAATAGGCTGCTTAAAACCAGCAATGTGTTACATCGACATTCACCAGTGGTGTAATGAAAACTTACCTGGATTTGAGAGTCAGATGAATGCCAGATTCTCAGTGAATGAATGGACCATTCTTTATGGAGATTCCAATGATTTCTGAAGGCTGGATGATGTGGAAAGGAAAATGAAGAGCTGAACAGGTTTGAGTGGATAGCCAATTGAACAGCATGGCTGTGAGTCTGAACAGGCCACTGAAGAGCAGCATTGGGATACTTGGACATTCACCAGTGGTATAACTAAAGACTGACTGGAGTGCAGATATAGATTAATTCCAGATTCGCAGATAATGAATGGAACAATCTGTAGTGGAAATTACAATGATTTCTGAATGCTGGGTTGTGTGGACAGGAAAATGAAGAGCTTTCCAGCATTGAGTGGATAGCCAATTGAACAGCACGTCTGGGAGTGTTAACATACCGCTGAAAACCAGCATTGGGTTACTTGGACATTCACCAGTGGTGTAACGAAAGTCTGCCTCAGTGCATATTCAGATGAATTCCAGATTCGCAGTGAATGAATGGAACATTCTGTAGTGGAGTTAACAATGGTATCTGAAGTTTGGGTGATGTGGAGAGGAAAATTAACAGCTGAACACCGTTGAATGGATAGCCAATTGAACAGCACAGCTGCGAGTCTGAACAGTCCGCTGAAAACGAGCATTGGTCAATCAGCAGATGTATAACGAAAACCTGCCGGTAGTGGAGATTCAGATGAATTCCAGAATCGCAGTGAATGAATGGAACATTCTGTAGTGGAGATTCCAATGATTTCTGAAGGCTGGGTGATGTGGACAGGAAAATGAAGAACTGACCAGGGTGGATTGGAAAGCCCATTAAACAGCACGTCTGCGAGTGTGAACAGGCCGCTGAAAACGAGCATTGGGTTACTTGGATATTCTAAAGTGGTGTAAAGAAACCTGCCGGTAGTGGAGATTCAGATGAATTCCATATTCGTAGTGAATGAACGGAACATTCTTTAGTGGAGATTCCAATTATTTCTGAAGGCTGGGCTGTGTGGACAGTAAAATGAACAGCTGACCAGTTTTGAGTGGATAGCTAGTGAATAGAAGGGCTGCGAGTGGGAACAGGCTGCTGAAAACCAGCTTTGGTTTACTAGGACATTCACCAGTGGTGTAACAGAGATCTACCTTTATTGGAGATTCAGATGAATTCAAGATTCACAGTGAATGAATGGAACATTCTGTAGTGGAAATTTAAATGATTTCTGAAGGCTGGGTTGTGTGGACATGAAAATGAAGAGATGACCAGAGTTGAGGCGATAACCAATTGAACAGCAAGTCTTCCAGTATGGAGAGGAGGCTGAAAACCAGTATTGTGTTACTTGCACATTCACCAGTGGTATAACGAAAACCTGGCAGGAGTGGAGATTCAGATGAATACCAGATTCGCAGAGAATGAATGGAACATTCTGTAGTGGAGATTCCAATGATCTCTGAAGGCTGGGCTGTGTGGACAGGAAAATGAAGAGCTGACCAGCATTTATTGGATAGCCAACTCAACAGTACGTCTGCGAGAGTGAACAGGCCGCTGAAAACCAATATTGGGTTACTTGGTCATTCACCAGTGGTATAACGAAAACCTTCCGGGAGTGGAGAGTCAGATGAATTCCAGATTCTCAGTGAATGAATGGAACATTCTGTAGTGCAGTTACCAATGGTATCAAATGGTTTGGTGATGTGGACAGGAAAATGAAGAGCTGAACACAGTTGAGTGGATAGCCAATTGAACAGCAAGATGCGAGTCTGAAAAGGCCGCTGAAAACCAGCATTGGTTTACTTGGACAATCAGCAGATGTATAACGAAAACCTGCTGGTAATGGAGATTCAGATGAATTACAGAATGGCAGTGAATGAATGGAACATTCTGTAGTGGAGATTCCAATGATTTCTGAAGGCTGGATGATGGGGACAGGAAAATGAAGAGCTGAACAGGGTTGAGTGGATAGCCAATTGAACAGCACGGCTGCGAGTCTGAACAGGCCGCTGAAAACGAGCATTGGGTTACTTGGACATTCACCAGTAAGGTAAATGGTAAAGGCCCTCCCGTTGATCGTTGATTTGCACGAGCGAGCCCAGTAACGTCTCCATTGGAGACTTTGTTGTTACTGTGTTTGGCATATCGAATACTCTCAGT
Organism: Sorex fumeus; assembly: GCF_029834395.1. Taxonomy (NCBI): domain Eukaryota; kingdom Metazoa; phylum Chordata; class Mammalia; order Eulipotyphla; family Soricidae; genus Sorex; species Sorex fumeus. The sequence goes on along the minus strand of NW_026606140.1, from coordinate 1,074,741 downwards.
AGCTTGCCGGGCACTCCGAGAGGGGCGGAGGAATCGAACTCGGGTCGGCCATGTTGGCCACTTGTAAGGCGAACGCCCTACCCGCTGTGCTATCGCTCCAGTGGTGTAATGAAAACCTGCCGGTAGTGAAGAGTCAGATGAATTCCAGATTCTCAGTGAATGAATGGAACATTCTATAATGGAGATTCCAATGATTTCTGAAGGCTGTTTTCTGTGGAGAGGAAAATGAAGAACTCACCAGAGTTGAATCGGTAGCCAATTGAACAGCAATGATGCAGTTTTAAAAGGCCGCTGAAAACCAGCATTGGGTTATTTGGACATTCACCAGTGGTGTAAAGAAAACCTGCCTGGATTGGAGAGTCAGATGAATTCCAGATTTGCAATGAATGAATGGAACATTCGGAAATGGAGAGTCTAATGATTTCTGAAGTCTGGGTGGTTTGGACAGGAAAATGAAGAGCTGACCAGTGTTAAGTAGATAGCCAGTAAACAGCAGGGATGCCAGTGGGAATAGGCTGCTTGAGTACCAGCTTTAGGTTATTTGGATATTCACCAGTAGTGTAACAAAGGCCTACCTGGAGAAGAGATTCAGATAAATTCCAGATTCGCAGTGAATGAATGGAAGATTCTGTAGTGGTGATAACAATGTTTTCTGAAGAGTGGGTTGTGTGGACAGTAAAATGAAGAGCTAACCATGGTTGAATAGATAGCCAGTTGAACACCACGTCTGCGAGTATGAAAAAGCCGCTGAAAACCAGCATTGGGTTATTTGAACATTCAAGAGTAGTGTAACGAAAACCTGCCTTTAGTGCAGAGTCAGATGATTTCCAGATTCGCACTGAGTGAAAAGAACATTCTGTAGTGGAGATTCCAAAGATTTCTGAAGTCTGGATTATGTGTACAAGATAATGAAGAGCTGACCGGGGTTGAGTGGATAGCCAATTGAACAGAACGGCGGCGATTGTGAACAGGCCACTGAAAACCAGCATTAGGGTTACTTGTACATTAAACAGTGCTATCACAAAAGACTGCCTGGACTGCAGATTCAGATTAATTTCAGATCCTCAGTGAAAGAATGGAACATTCTTTAGTGGAGATTCCAATGAGTTCTAAAGGCTGGGTGATATGGACAGGAAAATGAAGTGCTGAACAGGGTTGAGTGGAAAGCCAATTGAACAGCATGGCTGTGAGTATGAAAAGGCTGCTGAAAACCAGCATTCAGATACTTGGACATTCAACACTGGTTTAATGAAAACCGGCCGGTTGTGGAGATTCCGCTGAATTCCAGATTCACAGTGAATGAATGGAGCAATCTGTTGTGGAGGTTACAATGACTTCTGAATGCTGGGTTGTGTGGACAGGAAAATGAAGAGCTAACCAGCATTGAGTGGATAGCCAATTTAACAGCACGACTGCTAGTGTGAACATGCCGCTGATAACCAGCATTGGGTTACTTGGACATTCACCAGTGGTGTAACGAAAGCCTGCCTCAGTGCGTATTCAGATGAATTACAGATTAGCAGTGAATGAATGGAACATTCTGTAGTGGAGATTCCAATGATCTCTAAAGGCTGGACTGTGTGTTCAGTAAAATGAAGAGCTGACCAGCATTGAGTGGATAGCGAACTGAGCAGCACGTCTGCGAGAATGAACAGGCCCCTGAAAACCAGCATTGGTTTACTTGGACATTCACCAGTGGTGTAACGAAAACCTACCGGTAGTGGAGATTCAGATGAATTCCAGATTTGTAGGGAATGAACAGAAAAGTCTGTAGTGGAGATTCCAGTGATTTCTGAAGTCTGAGCTGTGTGGACAGTAAAATGAACAGCTGACCTGTTTTGAGTGAATAGCTAGTGAATAGCAGAGCTGCGAGTTGGAACAGGCTGCTGAAAACCAGTTTTGGGTTACTTGGACATTCACCAGTGGTGTAAGAGAGATCTGCCTTTACTGGAGATTCGCATTGAATGAATGGAACATTCTGTAGTGAAGATTTAAATGATTTCTGAAGGCTGGATTGTGTGGACAGGAAAATGAAGAGCTTTCCAAGGTTGAATCGATAGCCAATTGAACAGTACGGATGCGAGTATGAAAAGACCGCTGAAAACCAGCATTGGGTCACTTGGACATTCACCAGTGGTGTAACAGAAAACTGCCTGGATTGGAGAGACAGATGAATTCCAGATTCGCAGTGAATGAATGGAACATTCTGGAATGGAGAGTCCAATGATTTCTGAAATCTGGGTTGTGTGGACAGGATAATGAAGAGCTGACCAGTGTTAAGTGGATAGCCAATGAACAGCAGTGTTGCGAGTGGGAGCAGGCTGCTTATAACCAGCTTTGTGTTACTTGAACATTCACCAGTGCTGTAACAAAGGCCTAACTGGAGTAGAGATTCAGATTAATTCCAGATTCACAGTGAAAGAATGGAACATTCTGTAGTGGAGATAACAATGTTTTCTGAAGGCTGGGTTGTGTGGACAGTAAAATAAAGAGCTGACCATGGTTGAATCGATAGTCAGTTGATCACCAATTCTGGGAGTATGAAGAAGCCGATGAAAACCGGCATTGGGTTACTTGGACATTCAGCAGTGTTGTAACAAAGGCCTACCTGGATTAGAGATTCAGATTAATTCCAGATTCACAGTGAATGAATGGAACATTCTTTAGTGGAGATAACAATGATTTCTGAAGTCTGGGTTGTGTGCACAGGAAAATGAAGACCTAACCAGGGTTTAGTGGATGGCAAATTGAACAGCACGGCTGCGAGTGTGAACAGGTGCTGAAAAGCAGCATTGGGTTACTTGGACATTCACCAGTGGTGTAACGAAATCCGGCCTGGAGTGGAGAGTCAGATGAATTACAGATTTGCAGTGAATAATTGGAACGTTCTGTCGTGGATATTCCAATGATTTCTGAATGCTGGCCTGTGTGGACAGGAAAATGTAGAGCTGACCAGCATTGAGTGGATAGCCAATTGAACAGCACGTCACCGAGTATGAATAGACCGCTGAAAACTAGCATTGGGTTACGTAGACATTCACCAGTTTTGTATTGAAAACCTGCCAGTAGTAGAGATTCCGATGAATTCCAGATTCGCAGTGAATGAATGGAACATTCTGTATTCTAGATTCCAATGATTTCTGAAGTCTGGATTGTGTAGACGGGAAAATGAAGAGCTGACAGAATTGACTGGATAGCCAATTGAACAGCACGTCTGAGCGTGTGAACATGCCGCTGAAAACCACCATTGTGTAACTTGGACATTCACCAGTGGTGTAACAAAAGATTGCCTGGAGTGCAGGTTCAGATTAAATTCAGATTCGCACTGAATGAATGGAATGTTCTGTAGTGGAGAATCCAATGACTTCTGAAGGCTGCGTGATGTGGACAGGAAAATGAAGAGCTGAAAAGTGTTGAGTGGATAGCCAATTGACAGTACGGCTGCGTGTCTGAGCAGGCCGCTGAAAACCAGCATTGGGTTACTTGGACATTTACCATTGGTGCAATGAAAACCTGCCGGTAGTGGAGATTCCAATGAATTCCATATTCGCAGTGAATGAATGGAACATTCTGTAGTCTAGATTCCAATGATTTCTGAAGTATGGGTTTTATGAACAGGAAAATGAAGAGCTGACCAGGGTTGAGTGGAGAGCCAAATGAACAGTACGGCTGCGACTGCCAAAAGGCCACTGAAAACCAGAATTGGGTTACTTGGACATTCACCAGAGTTGTATCCAAAATCTGAATGAAGTGGAGATTGAGATGAATTCTGGATTCGCCGTGAATGTATGGAACATTCTGTAGTGGAGATTCCAATGATTTCTGAAGTCTGGGTTGTGTGGAAAGGAAAATGAAGAGCTGACCAGGGTTGAGTGGATAGCCAGTGAACAGCACGGCTGTGAGTGTGAACAGACCGCTAAAAACCAGCATTGGGTTACTTGGACATTCACCAGTGGTGTAACGAAATCCTGCCGGGAGTGGAAATTCAGATGAATTCCAGATTCGCAGTGAATGAATGGAACATTGTCTAGTGGAGATAACAATGATTTCTGAAGTCTGGATTTTGTGGACAGGAAAAAGAAAAGCTGACCAATGTTGAGTGGATAGCCATTAAACAGCACGGCTTTGAGTGTGAAAAGACCGCTGAAAACCAGCATTGCGTTACTTAGACATTCACCAGTGTTCTAACGAAAGCCTGCCTGGAGCGCAGATTCAGATTAATTCCAGATTCGCAGTGAATGAATGGAACATGCTGTAGTAGAGATTCCAGTGATTTCTGAATTCGGGGTTTGTGGACAAGAAAATGAAAAGGTGACCAGGGTTGAGTGGACAGCCAATTGAACAGCACGGTTGCGAGTTTGAACACGCCACTGAAAACCAGCATAGTGTTACTTGGACATTCACCAGTGGTGTAACAAAAACATGCCGGGAGTGGAGACTCAGAAGTATTCCAGATTCGCAGGGAATGAATGGAACATTCTCTATTGGAGATAGCAATGATTTCTGAAATATGGATTGTGTGGACAGGAATATGAATAGCAGACCAGTGTTGAGTGGATAGCCAGTGAACAGCCTGGCTTCGAGTGTGAACATACCGCTGAAAACTAGCAGTGGGTTACATGGTCATTCAATAGTGGTGTAAAGAAAACCGGCCTGGAGTGGAGATTCAGATGAATTCCAGATTCGCAGTGAAATTATGGAACATTCTGTAGTGGAGGTTCCAATGATTTCTGAAGTCTGGGTTGTGTGGACAGGTAAATGAAGAGCTGACCAGGGTTGAGTGGATAGCCAATTGAACAGCACGTCTTCGAGTGTGAATATGTCATTGAAAACCAGCATTGGCTTACTTGGACATTCACTAGTGGTGTAACGAAAAACTGGCTGCAGTGCAGATTCCGATGAATTCTAAATTCACAGTGAATGAATTGAACATTCTCTAGTGGAGATTCCAATGATTTCTGAAGGCTGCGTTGTGTGGAAAAGAAAAAGAAGAACTGAACAGGGTTGAATTGATATCCAATTGAACACCCCGGCTGCAATTCTGAACAGGACGCTGAAAACCAGCATTGGGTTTCTTGGACATTCACCAGTGATGTAACAAAAATTTGCCGAGAGTGAAGATTCATATAACTCCAGATTCCTAGTGAATGAATGGAACATTCTGTGTGGAGATTCCTATGATTTCTGAACACTGGATTGTGTGGACAGGAAAATCAAGAGCTGAACAGGGTTGAGTGGATAGCCAGTGAACACCATAGCTTCGAGTGTGAACAGACCGCTGAAAACCAGCATTGTATTGCTTGGATATTCACCAGTGGTGTAACGAAAACCTGCTTGGAGTGGAGATTCAGATGAATTCCAGATTCGCAGTGAATGAATGGAATGTTCTGTAATGGAGATTCCAATGATTTCTGAAGTCTGGGTTGTGTGGACAGGAAAATGAAGAGCTGACCAGGGTTGAGTGGATAGCCAATTGAACAGCACGGCTTCGATTGTGAAAATGCCGCTGAAAACCAGCATTGTGTTACTTGGAAATTCACGTGTGGTGTAACGAAAACCTTCCGAGAGTGGAGATTCATATGAATTCCAGATTCGCAATGAATGAATGGAACATTCTGTAGTGGAGATGCCAATGATTTCTGAAGTCTGGGTTGCGTGGAGAGGAAAATGTAGAGCTGACCAGGGTGGAATGCTTAACCAATGAACACCAAGCATGCGATATGTGAACAGGCTGTTGACCACTAGCATTACTTTACTGGGACATGCAGAAGAATCCCAACCCTTAGTAGTTTTAGAGGCATACGATCATCACGAGCACTGGGTGCGTGGACCATGAGAGTACCATATGGTTTCGATTGATTCAGAAATCGATGCACACCAGGCCTAGTTATAGACAACGGGATGATTAAAACTTTGGCTTGATTGAGTTCACAGTCAGATGAAAACCAGATATGTAGGTGTTGATATTTAAATGAACTCAGGTCGCTCAGTAGTGTGGCAGGGTTAATGAACAGAATACTATATTCGACTGGATAGGGAGCTGATCACCAGGCTTGGGGAGAGTTGACAGTAAATGCTCAATCGGCAGATTTCTAATTAGACTCGATTTCGTGGAGAACGAGAAGAAACGCAGGCCTAATACGTTGGATATTGAGATGAATTCACTAATCAGCAGTGTGGATCGCTGTCAATCTCCCAGTCCTCCCCGACTTCATTGATTTGCTGGCGCGGTTCAATAGCGTCTTCGTTTGGAGATTTGTGGTGACTGTAATTTTTGCATATGGAATATTTCCCGGGTGTCTTGCCAGGCTTTGCATGAGGGCCAGATACTCTCGGTAGCTTCCCGGGCTCTATGAGAGGGTGAGGAGTTGAACACAGCTCGGCCAGGCTGGCTGCGTGACGCACATGCCCTACTGCTGTGTTTTTGCGTCAGAATGGCCGTGTGGATAGGAAGATGAAAAGCAGCCCATGGATGGTTTTAGAGTATAGATTCAAGTGATTTCAAGTTTCTGGGTAGACCCTCCAGTGGTGTAACGAATGCTGCGTAGAGTGGAGATTCAGATGTACTCCAGACTCGCAGTGAATGACCGGAACATTCTGTAGTGGAGATTCCAATAATTTCTGATGTCTGGGATCTGTGGACCAGAAAATGAAGAGCTGAACAGGCTGGAGTCGATATCCATTGATCAGCACAGACCACTGAAAACCATCATTGGGTTACTTGGACATTCACCAGTGGTGTAACGAAAGCCAGCCTAGAGTGGAGATTCGAAGAACTTCAAATTGACAGTGAATAAATGGAATATTCAGTAGTGGAGATTCCAATGACTGCTGAAGTCCGGGTTGTGTGGACAGGAAGGGCTGACCAGGATTATTTGTGTAGCCAGATGAACAGGATGCCTGCGAGTGTGAACAGGACGCTGAAAACCAGCACTGCGTTCTTTGGACATTCACAGGTGGTGTAGCAAAAGCCTGCCTGGAGTGGAGATTCGATGAAATCCAGATTGGCAGTGAATGAATGGAACATTCTTTAGTGGAGATTTCAATGGTTTCTGAAGTCTGGGTTGTGTGGAGAGAAAAATGAAGAGCTGACCAGGTTGTAGTGGATTGCCAGTTAAACACCACGCCTGCGAGTATGAACAGGCCGCTGAAAACCAGCATTGGGTTAATTTTATATTAACCAGTGGGATAACAAAAACCTGCCTGGAGGGGAGAAATGAAGCGCTGACCAGGGTGGACTGGATAGTAAAGAGCACGCCTGCGAGTGTGAACAAACCGCTGAAAACCAGAATTGGGTTACTGGAACATTCAGCAATGGTGTAAAGAAAGCCTGCCTCGTGGGGAGATTAGGATGACCTCCACATTGGTATAGAATGAATGGAACATTCTGTAGTGGAGATTCCAGTGATTTCTCAAGTCTGCGGTGTGTGGACAAGAAAAGAAGGAACTGACCACTCTGTAGTGCAGAGCCAGTTGAACAGCACACTTGCGAGTGTGAACAGGATGCTGAAAAAGAGCATTGGAGTACTTGGACATTCAGCAGTGGTTGTAACGAAAGCCTGCATTGAGTGGTGATTCAGATGAATTCCATATTCGTAGTAAATGAATGGAACATTTTGTAGTGGAGATTCCAATGATTTCTGAAGTCTGGGTTGTATGGAAAGGATGTGAATAGCTGACCAGTTTGGAGTGGATAGTCAGTTGAACAGCACACCTGCGAGTGTGAACAGCACGCTGAAAACCAGCATTGGGGTACGTGGATATTCAGCAGTGGGATAACGATATCCTGCCTGAAGTGGAGATTCGATGATCTCCACATTGGCATTGAATTAATGGAACATTCTGTAGTGGAGATTCCAGTGATTTCTCAAGTCTGGGTTGTATGGACAGGAAAAGAAAGAGCTGAACACTGTGGAGAGGATAGCCAGTTGAACCAGCACCACGCCTGCGAGTGTGAACAGGACACTGATATCCAGCATTGTGTTACTTGGAAATACACCAGTGTTGTAACGAAAGACTGCCTGGAGTGGAGATTCAGATGAATTCCAGATTCGAAGTAAATGAATGGAACATTCTGTAGTGGAGATTTCAATGATTTCTGAAATCTGGTTTGTGTGGACAGGAAAATGAAGAGCTTACCATGTTGGAGTGGATAGCCAGTTGAACATCACACCTGTGAGTGTGAACAAGCCACTGAAAATCAGCATTGTGGTACTTGGATATTCACAAGTGATGTAACCAAATTCTGCCTGGAGTGGAGATTCGATGAATTCCGTATTGTCAGTGAATGAATGGAACATTCTATAGTGTAGATTCCAATAATTTCTGAAATCTGTGTTGTGTGGAAAGGAAAATGAAGAGCTGACCAGGATTGAGTGGAAATCCAGTTGAACCGCATGCCTGCGAGTGTGAACAGGCCTCTGAAAACCAGCATTTCTTTACTTGGACATTCAGCAGTGTTGTAAGGAAAGCATGCCTGGCATGGAGATTCGATAATCTCCAGATTGGCAGTGAATGAATGGTACATTCTTTAGTGGTGATTCCAATGGTTTCTGAAGTCTTGATTGTGTAGACATGAAAATGAAGAGCTGACCAGGGATGAGTAGAACAGCACGCCTGCGAGTGTGAAAAGACCGCTGGAAACCTGCATTGTGTTAATTGGACATTCACCAGTGTTGTAACGAAAGACTGCCTGAAGTGGAGATTCAGATGAATTCCATATTCGCTGTGAATGAATGGAACATTATGTATTGGAGATACCAATGATTTCAGAACTTTTGGTTATTGCCACCAGGAAATGAAGAGCTAATCAGGGTGGACTGGATAGCCAGTGAAGAGCACGCCTGCGAGTGTGAACAGGCCGCTGAAAAACAGCAGTGGTAACTTGAATATTCAGCAGTGGTGTAAAGAAAGCCTGCCTGGATTTGAGATTCGATGATCTCCACATTGGCATTGAATTAATGGAACATTCTGTAGTGGAGATTCCAGTGATTTCTCTAGTCTGGGTTGTGTGGACAGGAAAAGAAAGAGCTGAACACTGTAGAGAGGATAGCCAGTTGAACTGTACGCCTGCGAGTGTGAACAGGCCGCGGAAAACCAGCATTGTGTTACTTGGAAATACACCAGTGTTGTAAGGAAATCCTGCCTGGAGTGGAGATTCAGATGAATTCCAGATTCGCATTGAATGAATGGAAAATACTGTAGTGGAGATTCCAATGATTTCTGAAATCTGGTTTGTGTGTACATGAAAATGAAGAGCTTATCATGTTGGAGTGGATAGCCAGTTGAAGAGCACACTTGCGAGTGTGAACAGATCGCTGAAAAGCAGCATTGAATAACTTGGACATCAACAGTGGTGTAAGGAAGGCCTGCCTAGAGTGGAGATTCGATGAATTCCAGATTGGCAGTGAATGAATGGAAATTCAGTAGAAAGAGATTACAATGATTTCTGAAGTCTGGTCCTTGTGGACAGGAAAAGGAAGAGCTGACCAAGATTGAGTGGATAGCCAGTTGAACAGCACGCTTGAGGTGTGAACAGGACGCTGAAAACCAACATAGGGTTACTTGGATATTCACCAGTGGTGCAACGAAAGCCTGCCTGGAGTACAGATTCTATGAATTCCAGTTTCGCAGTGAATGAATTGAACATTCTGTGTGGAGATACTAATGGTCTCTGAAGTCTGGGTTATGTGGACAGGAAAATGAAGAACCGCACGCCTGCGAGTGTGAACAGGCCTCTGAAAACCAGCATTATTTTACTTAGAAATTCAGCACTGTTGTAACGGAAGCCTGCCTGGCGTGGAGATTCGATAATCTCCAGATTGGCAGTTAATGAATGAATAATTCTACAGTGGAGATTCCAATGATTTCAGAAGTCTGGCTTGTCTGGACCGGAATAAAAAGAGCTTACACTCTGGAGTGGAGAGCCAGTTGAACAGCACACCTGCGAGTGTGAACAGGCCGCTGAAAACCAGCTTTGTGTTACTTGGACATTCAGCATTGGTGTACCAAAAGCCTGCCTAGAGTGGAGATTCAGATGAATCCCAGATTCGCAGTGAATGAATGGAACATTCTGTAGTGGAGATTCCAATGATTTCTGACGTCTGGTTTGTGTGGACAGGAAAATGAACAGCAGGATAGGTTAGAGTGGATAGCCAGTTAAATAGCAGGCCTGGGAGTTTGATAAGGCTGCTGATAACCAGCATTGTGTTACTTTGATATTCACAAGTTGTGTAACGAAATCCTGCCTGGAGTGTAGATTCCATGAATTCCAGATTGGCAGTGAATTAATGGAAGTTTCTCTAGTGGAGATTCCAATTATTTCTGAATTCGGTGTTTTTTGGGCAGAAAAATGAAGAGATGACCAGAGTTGAGTGAATAACCAGGTGAACAGCACGCCTGCCAGGGTGACAGGGCTATTAAAATCAGCATTGGGTTACTTGGATATTCACAAGTGTTGTAACGAAAGCCTGCCTGGAGTGCAGATTCATTGAATTCTAGATTTACAGTGAATGAATGGAATATTTTATAGTGGAGATTCCAATGATTTCTGAAGTCTGTGTTGTGTGCACAGGAAAATTAAGTGCTGACTGTTTTGGAGTGGATAGCCAGTAGAACAGCACGCCTGCGAGTGTACAAAGGCCGCTAAAACCAGCATTGTGTTACTTGGACTTTCACCAGTGGTGTAACGAAAGCCTGTCTGAAGTGGAGATTCTATGAATTCCAGATTGGCAGTGAATGAATGGAACATTCTGTAGCAGAGATTCCAATGATTTTTGAAGTCTAATTTGTGTGGACAAGAAAATCAAGAGCTGACCTGGGTTGAGTGTTTAGCCATTTGAACAGCATGCCTGCGAGTCTGAACAGGCCTCTGGAAAACAGCATTGGGTTACTTGGACATTCAGCAGTGGTGTAACGAGAGCGCGCCTGGAGTGGAGATTCAGATGATTTCCATATTTGCAGTGAATGAAATGAACATTCTGTAGTGGAGATTCCAATGATTTCTGAAGTCTGGTTTATGGGGACAAGAAAATGAAGAGCTGAGCAGTGTTGAGTTGCTAGCAAGTTGAACAGCACGCCTGGGAGTGTATATAGGAGTCTGAAAACCAACATTGGGTTACTTGGACATTCACCAGTGGTGTAACGAAAGCCTTCCTGGTGTGGAGATTCAGATTATTTCCAGATTTGCAGTGGATAAATGGAACATTCTGTAGTGAAGATACCAATGATTTCAGAATTCTGGGTTATTGGCACCAGGAAATGATGAGCTGACCAGGGTCGAATGGATAGCCAATGAACACCACGCCTGCGGTATGTGATCAGGCCGCTGACCTGATCACATTGTGTTACTTGGATATTCACCAGTGTTGTAACGAAATCCTGCCTGGAGTGAAGATTCAGATGAATTCCAGATTCGCAGTGAATGAATGGAACATTCTGTAGTTGAGATTTCAATGATTTCTAAAGTGTGGGTTGAGCCGACTGGAAAATGAAGAGCTGACCGGTGTTTAGAGGATAGCCAGTTGAACAGCATGCCTGTGAGTGTGAACAGGCTTCAGGAAACAAGCATTGGGTTACTTGGACATTCACCATTGGTGGAACGAAAGCCTGCCTAAAGTGGAGATTCAGATGAATTACAAATTGGCAGTGAATGAATGGAACATTCTGTAGTGGAGATCCCAATGATTTCTGAATTCTGGGTTGTATGGACAGGAAAATGAAGAGTAGACCAGGTTAGAGTGGATAGCCCGTTGAAAAGCAGGCCTGCAAGTTTGAACAGGCAAGCTGAAAACCAGCATTGGGTAACTGGGATATTCACCAGTGGTGTAACAAAATACTGCCTGGTGTGGAAATTCGATGAATTCCAGATTGGCAGTGAATGAATGGAACATTTTGTAGTGGAAATTCCAATGATTTTTGAAGTCTGGGTTTTGTGAAAAGGAAAATTAAGAGCTTCCCATGGTTGTGCGGATAGCCAGTTGAACTGAACGCCTTCGAGTGTGAACAGACCGCTTGAAACCATCATTGGATTACTTGGACATTTACCAATATTGTAACGTAAGCCTGCCTGGAGTGGAGATTCAGATGAATTCCAGAATAACAGGGAATGAATGGAACATTCTGTAGTAGAGATACAAATGATATCAGAATTCTGGGTTATGGGCACCAGGAAATAAAGAGCTGATCAGTGTGGAGTGTATAGCCAGTGAGCACCACGCCTGCGGTATGTGAACAGGCCGCTGACCACTAGCATTGGGTTACTGGGACATGCAGAAGAATCTCAACCTTGACGAGCTTTAGAGTCATACGATCATCACCGCCACACAGTGGTGTTGACTGTAAGAGTACCATTTTGTTTAAATTGATTCAGAAGTCGATGCACACCAGGCCTGGTTAGAGTGGACGGGATGATGAAAACTTCGGTTTGATTGAGTGCACAGGCAGATGAAAACCAGATATATGGGTGTTGATATTTAGATGACCTTAGGTCGCTCGTCTGTACTTTCAATGCACGTACGCTAGCATCAGATGCATCCATCGAGAACCTGATGGTACAAGCGCAAATGATCAAGTATGACATCATTGGTCTGACCAAGACAAGAAGGCACGAATCTCACCATGCCGTTTTTGACACTGGAGAAGAATTGTGCCTCGGAACATGCGATAAAAGAGGTGTTGGAGGCGTCGGTGTCCTTGTCAACACAAACTTGCCCAAGAGCATTGATTCATTCGAATGCCTAACGACCCGAATCGGACATTTACTTTTGAATAGATGTGGCTCACTGCCTGCAGTTTCTATCTTCGTTGTCTATGCACCAACATCTCATTATGATGAAAGAGAAATCGAGAAGTTCTACATGGAGCTAGAGAAGTTCTATAAAAAAGACCACACCTTCTACAAGTTCATTGTCGGTGATTTTAATGCCAAAATAGAACCGAGAAGATCAGCTGAAGAACTTCACATCGGGACCCATGGCCTAGAATGGAACGAACAGGGTGAGAGACTGTCTGAGTTCATCATGTCGACCAAAACCATTCATGGTAACTCACAGTTCCAGAAGGCAGAATCTAAACGATGGACATGGGAGTCTCCTGGTGGACGATTCCACAACGAAATAGACCACATCATATTCAATCGACGGTTTTGCCTGACTGATGTCGCTGTTGTCCCAAAATTTCGAACGGGATCGGACCACCGTCTCCTTCGTGCAAAATTCTACTTCACAGAACGGGGTGAAAGGGCTGCAAAGTTCAAAAAGAGAACTCCCAGAATGACCACCAACTGGGAACTCTTTGGTACTATTGCAGCAACATGGGAAGATGCCATTGTTGACAACATTGACGAGGAATACGATCGACTGGTTCAGCACCTCCATGAATGTGCGAGGAACGCCAAGAGAGAGATAGCCACAAAAAATCGCCTATCTTCGAAAACTCTTGAGCTAATTCGCCAGCGTGGTTTGGCGCATGCCTCAGGCAACCGCAAGCTAACGTCTGAGCTCGCAAAGCAGTGCAGAGATGCCATCAAGGAAGACCTCAAAGAGAGAAGAGCAGAAGTACTGGTAGATGCGGCAGAAGCCGGGAAAAGTATTCGTAACGCCCGCCTGTCCTTCGCCAACTACAAGACCAAGATGACTGCCCTCCGACGTACTGATGGATCCATCACATCCTCCAGAACGGCAATGGAGAAGATTATCCATGACTTCTACTCAAATCTCTTCGAGAGCCATGTCCACTTGCCGACATACCAAATTCCACAGGATGGATATGTCGTTCCCAACGTTCTCCCTTCCGAAATCCGACACGCCATTTCGTCGGTAAAGAAACAAACAGCACCCGGCCCAGACAAGCTCAAACCTGAACACCTGAAGAACCTGCCATCAGTACTCATCAATACACTGGCTCGGCTCTTCACTCGCTACCTGTCTGAATGCAAGGTTCCGTCCTAATGGAAAACCAGCAGGACCGTACTACTGTTCAAGAAGGGAGACATCCATGACATTGGCAACTATCGCCCGATCTGCCTATTGTCTGTCATCTACAAGTTGTTCACTCGAGTCATCCTAAATAGGATTGGCAGAACACTAGATGAAGGACAACCATGCGAGCAAGCTGGGTTCTGCAAAGGATTCAGCACCATCGACCATATCCACACGATAACCAAGCTCATTGAGGTTTCTCGGGAGTTCAAGATGCCGCTCTGTTTAACGTTCATTGATTTAAAGAAGGCCTTTGATTCTGTTGAGATGGAAGCGGTCATTGAAGCCCTAGCCAATCAGGGCATTCAAGCCCAATACATCAGAATCCTCCATGAGCTGTACTACGGATTCACTACCAGGATCTCACCATTCTACAAAGAAGTGATCGTTGATGTCAAGAGAGGGGTGCGGCAGGGTGATACCATTTCACCGAAACTCTTCAGTGCCACCCTCGAGAACATCATGCGATGACTGGAATGGGAAGGAATGGGAGTGAAGATAGATGGTTGGCAACTACACCACCTCCGCTTTGCTGATGACATTGTTTTAATAACACCAAACATCACCCAAGCGGCACAAATGCTGGCCGACTTTGACCGTGAGTCTGGAAAGGTAGGACTACAGCTGAATCTTACGAAGACAATGTTGATGAGAAACAGCCTCGTTTCTGACGCCCCATTCACTCTCTACGGAATGACCATCTCCGAATGCAACAGCTATGTGTACCCAGGTCGAGAGGTCAACATGACAAATGACCTGGCACTGGAGCTGCGCAGGAGGAAGAGAGCGGCTTGGAACGCCTTCAAGAACGTCGAAGAAATAGCTAAGAGGACGAAGAACCTCCGGCTCCGGGCACATCTCTTTGATTCCACTGTTCTTCCTGCATTAACATATGCCTCAGAGACCTGGGCCCTATGTAAACCGGATGAGAATGCTATTAGGGTCTCCCAAAGAAGAATAGAAAGAGCTATGCTTGGAATATCACGTTTCACTCAAATGAGAGAAAGAATCCGGAGTTCTGACATCCGTCGACGATCAAGAATCAGGGACACTGTCTCATTTGCCAAGGTGTCGAAAATCAGATGGGCTTGTCACGTAATGAGATTTAAAGACGACTGCTGGACTAGAGCTGTTACCGACTGGATTCCACGGGATGTCAAAAGACTGCGTGGCCGCCCACCTACCAGATGGTCAGACTTCTTCGTCAAGATCATGAACGATCGGTTTGAGGACCTTCATGTTCCCGGAGCGAACAGATGCCATTGGGCTACACTAGCACGCGACAGGGACAAATGGAGACGTTACTGGCGCCCGCTCGAGCAAATCGACGACTAACGGGAAGTTAAGTGATTAAGTAAGTGATTAAGGTCGCTCGGTAGTGTGGCAGTGTTATTGAACAGAATACTATATTTGATAGGATAGGGATCTGAAAAGCAGGCCTGGTGAGAGTTGACAGCAAATGCTCACATGGCAGATTTCTAATTCGACTCGATTTCATTGACAACGAGAAGAAACACAGGCCTAAGACATTGGATATTGAGATAGCACAGCAGGTAGGGCGTTTGCCTTGCACGCAACCAACATGTCTGACCCCAGTTCAATTCCTCCGCCCCTCTCGGAGAGCCCGGCAAGCTACCGAGAGTATTCAATATGCCAGACAAAGTAACAACAAAATCTCCAATGGAGACGTTACTGGACCCGCTCGAGCAAATCGATGATCAACGGGAGGGCTTTTACTTTACTTTTTTCAATATTCAGCAGTGTGGATCACTGTCACTCTCCCAGTCCTCCCGGACTTCATTGATTTGCTTGCACGGTTCAGTATCGTATTCGTTTGTAGACTTGTGGTGACTGTAATTTTGGAATATGAAATATTTCCCGGGTGTCTTGCCAGGCTTTGCCACGAGGGCCAGATACTCTCGGTAGCTTCCCGGGCTCTCTGAGCAGGCGAAGAATTGAACCCGGCTAGGCCAGGCTGGCTGCGTGATGCAGTCGTCAAACAGCTCTGCTTTCGCGACAGAATGGCAGTGTTGACAGGAAGATGAAAAGCAGCCCATTGAAGATTTTAGAGTGCAGATTCAGATAATTTCAAGTTTCTGGGTAGACAAACCAGTGCTGTAACGAATGCCTGCGCAGAGTGGATATTCAGATGTATTCCAGACTCGCAGTGAATTACCGGAACAAACTATAGTGGAGATTCCAATGATTTCTGATGTCTGGATTCTGTGGACAGGAAAATGAAGAAATCACCAGGGTGGACTGGATAGCCAGTGAACAGAAAAAGCTAGCTGAAAACCATCATTGGGTTGCGTGGACATTTTCCACTGGTGTAACGAAAGCCTGCCTGGTGTAGAGATTCGAAGAACTCCATATTGGCAGCAAATGAATGGAATATTCTGTAGTGGAGATTCCAATAATTTCTGAAGTCTGGGGTGTGTGGACAGGAAAAGGAAGAGCTGACCAGGATGGAGTGGATAGCCAGTTGAACAGTCCACCTGCGAGTATGAATACTCCGCTGAAAACCAACATTGAGTTACTTGGATATTACCAGTGGTGTAACCAAAGAGTGCACGGGATGAAGATAACTTAGGCTTGATTGAGTGCACAGGCAGTGAAAACCAGATATGTAAGTGTTGATATTTAGATGAACTCAGGTTGCTCGGTAGTGTGGCAGGGTTCATAAACAGAAAACTGTATTCGACTGGATAGGGAGCTGAACAGCAGGCCTGGGGAGAGTTGGCAGCAAATGCTCACTTGGCAGATTTCGAATTCATCTTGATTTCGAGGTGAACGAGAAGAAACACATTCTTTATACCTTATATATTGACATTAATTCATTACTCAGCAGTGTGGATCACTGTTACTCTCCCAGTCCTCCCGGACTTCATTGATTTGCTGGAGCGGTTCAGTAGCATCTTCGTTTGGAGACATGTGGTGAGTCTAATTTTGGCATATAGAATAGTTCACAGATGTCTTGCCAGGTTTTTCACGAGGGCCCGACACTCTTGGTAGCTTCCCGGGCTCTCTGAGAGAACGAGGAATTGAACCCGGCTCGGCCAGGCTGGCTGCGTGACGCATATGTCCTACTGTTGTGCTTTCGCGCCAGAATGGCAGTGTGGATAGGAAGATGTAAAGCAGCACCTGGATGATTTTAGAGTGCAAATTCAGATCACTTCAAGTTTCTGGTAGACATACAAGTGCTGTAACGAATGCCTGCGCAGAGTGGAGATTCAGATGTATTCCAGACTTGCAGTGAATGACCAGAACATTCTGCAGTGGGGATTCCAATGATTTCGGATGTCTGGGTTGTGTGGACCGGAAAATGAAGGGATGCACAGGGTGGAGTGGACAGCCAGAGTTGAGCACAGGCCGGTGAAAACCATCATTGAGTTACTTGGACATTCACAAGTGGTGTAACGAAAGACTCCCTGGAGTGTAGATTTAGATGAAATCCAGAATAGCAGTGAATGAATGGAACATTCTGTAGTGGAGATTCCAATGATTTCTGAAGTCTGGGTTGTGAGGACAGGAAAATGAAGAGCTGACCAGGTTGGAGTGGATATCTAGTTGAACAGCACGACTGCGAGTGTGAGCAGGAAGCTCAAAACCAGCATTGGGTTACTTGGATATTCACCATTGGTGTAACGAAAGCCTGCCTAAAGTGGAGATTCGGTGAATTCAGATTGGCAGTGAATGAATGGAACATTCTGTAGTGGAGATTCCAATGGCTGCTGAAGTCAAGGTTGTGTGGACAGGAAAATGAAGAGCTGACTAGGTTGCACTGGATAGCCATTTGAAGAGCATGACTGAGAGTGTGAACGGGATGCTGAAAACAAGCATTGGGTTACTTGGATATTAACCAGTGGTGTAACGAAAGCATGACTGGAGTGGAGATTCGAAGAACTCCAGATTGGCAGTGAATGAATGGACCATTCTGTAGTGGAGATTCCAATAATTTCAGAAATATGGGTTGTGTGAACAGGAAAAGGAAGAGCTGACCAAGTTGGTGTGGAGAGCCTGTTGAACAGCACGTCTGCGAGTGTGAACAGGCCGCTGAAAACCAGCATTGGGTTACTTGGACATTTACCAGTGGTTTAGCATTTACCAGTGGTTTTGTGTGTAAACACACAAAAAATAAAAAGGCCTGCGTTCAGGCCGTTTCCCCACTCCAGGGACGTCGATGGTGATTGTCAGGTGAAGGAAGGAAACAGGGGCCAAGCGGGTTGGTCTTAGCAGCAGTTTATTACACGGAAGAGATGTATTTCATGAAGGCCCCAGGATCTCTCAAGCACGTGCACCTTTGTTCTCTCAACTTCTGTCCTCAGTCCCATCTTCCCAGGTTCTCTGATGCACATGTCCCCCAGAGAGCCCTGAAATATCCCTTATATAGATCATAGTACCTCTAAAGGGCACAATTTAGTTATGTCATCAAAAGGAGTTACAGAAAGAATATTGAGGCACAACATACATTGTTTCTTTACATCCGCAGGCCAGTAATCCTTTTACAAACTACAAACACTTGGATTAGCACAACAAAGACAAGTCTGGTAGAGCTTGAAATCTACAACTCCAAAATCAACCAGCTTGGAGCCAGGCATCTACATTCCAAAGATCAGGCCTGGCTTAGCATCTGGGATCTGCATACCTAAGGCCAGCTAGTTTCCTGTGAGATAAGAGAAACTGCCTCAATATACTGAAATCATTTACTGAAGGCAGTTTGAAGGGGAGAAAGTTCAGTCTCATCCATGTTAGTCAGGACACACAGGAAAAATGCTTCTAGGATGTGTTTCACCTCTCCTTGTCCAACCAACATATAAGCATACATAATATTAATCATTTTGTATGGAAACAGTAAGAAATACCTTGAGCTTATAGAATTGCTCTCCCAGGGCCATCTCAATCTCAGACTCCAGTGCACAGGCCAGGTAGCTTTCCTATTCCTAGTAGCAGGGTCCTAGTCTCATCGTTATATTTGGATCATGACAGCATTTGCCTATGATCAAACTCTTAACTGATAGTTAAGAATTTTGGCACCTTGGCCAGGCTCATTGCGATGCCAGGGTAGCACATAACTTACCGGCTTGCCCTGGTTCCATCCAGTCCCACGTCGGAAACCTGCCCTTGGGTGCTAGGAAGTGAGGGCAACTGAGGCTTAAGTTGAGAAGGCAGATGCCCAGGAATGAATAATATTCTAAGCCAATCAATTCCTAAGTTAAAGAACATATTAATTAATTGTCTTCCTGTATCTATAAAAAAGGACATTGCATTAAAGTAAACTGCTCAAAAGACATCAGGAGAGGAGAAAGGCAATATTAACTTATAGTAAAACTTCAGTGTCTAAGAAGGATGAGACATTACAAATTGGTTGAGGAACAGAGCATAGCAGTGTTTACAGACAAACAAAGTAATAGGAATGACTCGGGAGCACTGTGGTGAGTGTAACCTGATAGACGTAAGCTCCGTGTACTGCAAGACAAAGCCTGCCTGGAGTGGAGATTTGATGAACTCCAGATTGGCAGTGAATGAATGGAAAATTATGTAGTGGAGATTCCAATGATTTCTGAAGTCTGGGTTGTGTGGACAGGAAGATGAAGACAAGACCAGGGTGGAGTGTGTAGCCAGTTGAACAGCACTCCTGCGAGTGTGAAAAATGACGCTGAAAACCAGCATTGGGTTACTTGGACATTCACCAGTGTGCAGCGAAAGCCTGCCTGGAGTGGAGATTCGATGGACTCCAGATTGGCAGTGAGTGAATGGAACAGTCTGTAGTGGACATTCCAATGATTTCTGAAGTCAGTGTTGTGTGGACATGAAAATTAAGAGCTGACCAGGATTGAGTGGATAGCAAGTTGAAAAGTACGCCTGCAAGTGTTAACAGGCCACTGAAACAAGCATTGGGTTACTTGGACATTGACCAGAGGTGTAACGAAAGCCTGGGTGGAGTGGAGATTCAGATGAATTCCAGATTCGAAGTGAATGAATTGAACATTCGGTAGTGGAGATACCAATGATTTTAGAACTCTGAGTTATTGGCACGAGGAAATGAAGACCTAAACAGAGTAGAGTGGGTAGCCAGTGAAGAGCACGCCTGCGAGTGTGAACACGCCGCTGAAAACCAGCCTTGGGGTACTGGGACATGTAGATGAATCCCAACCCTGACTAGTTTTAGAGGTATACGACCATCAACACCACTGGGTGGCGTTGACCGGGAGAGTACCATATGGTTTAGATTGATTCAGGAGTCGATGCACACCAGGCTTGGTTAGAGTGGATGGGATGATGAAAACTTTGGCTTGATTGAGTGCACAGGCAGATGAAAATCAGATATGTACGTGTTGATATTTAGAAGAACTCAGGTCGCTCGGTAGTGTGGCAGGGTTAAAGAACAGAATTCTACATTCGGCTGGATTTCATGCAGAAGAGCAGGCCTGGGGAGAGTTGACAGCAAATGCTCACTTGGCAGATTTTTAATTCGACTCAATTTCATGGAGAACGAGAAGAAACGCAGGCCTAATACATTGGATATTGAGATGAGTTCACTACTCAGCAGTGTGGATCACTGTCACACTCCCAGTCTTCCGGGACTTCATTAATTTGCTGGCGCGGTTCAGTAACGTCTTTGGATACTTTTGGTGACTGTAATTTTGGCATAAGGAATATTTCACGGGTGGATTGCCAGGCTTTGCCACAAGGTCCAGATACTCTCCGTAGCTTCCGGGGCTCTCTAATAGGGCTAGGAATTGAAACTGGCTCAGCCAGGATGTCTGCGTGACGCACACATCCTACTGCTGTACTTTCGCGCAAGAATGGCGGTGTGGATAGGAAGATGAAAAGCAGCTCATGGATTATTTCAGAGTGCAGATTCAGATTATTTCAAGTTTCTGGGTAGACATACACATGATGTAACGAATGCCTGCGCAGAGTGGAAATTCAGATGTATTCCAGACACGCAGTGAATGATCGGAACATTCTGTAGTGGAGATTCCAATGATTTCTGATGTCTGAGTTCTGTGGACAGGAAAATGAAGAGCAGACCAGGGTGGAGTGGAGAGGCAGTGAACAGCACAGGCCGATGAAAACCAGCATTGGGTTACTTGTACATTCACCAGTGGCGTAACGAAAGCCTGCCTGAAGTGGAGTTTAAGATGAATTCCAGATTCACAGTGAATTAATGGATTTGAGTGGATAGCTGGTTGAACAGCACGCCGGTGAGTGTGAACAGGCTGCTGAAAACCAGCATTGGGTTACTTGGATATTCACCAGATGTGTAACGAAAGCCTGCCTGGAGTGGAGATTCAGTTGAATACCAGGTTCGCGGAGAATTAATGGAACATTCTCTAGGGGAGATTCCAATGATTTCTGAAGTCTGGGTTGTGTTGACAGGAAAATGAAGAGGAGAGCAGGGTAGAGTGGATATCCAGTTGAACAGCAGCCTGCGAGTTTGAACAGGCTGCTGAAAACCAACATTGGGTTACTTGGATATTCACCAGATGTGTAAGAAAGCCTGCCTGGAGTGGAGATTCAGTTGAATACCAGGTTCGCAAAGAATTAATGGAACATTCTCTAGGGGAGATTCCAATGATTTCTGAAGTCTGGGTTGTGTTGACAGGAAAATGAAGAGGAGAGAAGGGTAGAGTGGATATCCAGTTGAACAGCAGCCTGCGAGTTTGAACAGGCTGCTGAAAACCAACATTGGGTTACTTGGATATTCACCAGTGCTGTAACGAAATCCTGCCTGGAGTGGAGATCCGATGAATTCCCGATTGGGAGTGAATGAATGGAACATTCTGTAGTGGAGATTCCAATTACTTCTGAAGTCTGGGTTCTGTGGACAGGAAAATGAAGAGCTGTCCAGGGTTGAGTGGACAGCGAGTTGAACAGCACGCCTGCGAGTGTGATCAGGCCTCTGAAATCCAGCATTGGATTACTTGGACATCATCAGTGGTGTAACGAAAGCCTGCCTGGAGTTGGATATTCTATGAATTCAAGATTGGAAGTGAATCAATGGATCAGTTTGTAGTGGAGATTCCAATGAATTCTGAAGTCTGTTTTGTGTGGACAGGAAAAGAATAATCTGACCACTGAGGAGTTGATTGCCAGTTGAACAGCACACATGCGAATATGAACAGAACGCTGAAAACCAGCATTGGTTACTTGAATATTCACCAGTCGTGTGACGAAAGCCTGCCTGGAGTGGAGATTCGATGAATTCCAGATCAGCATTGAATGGAGGGAGCATTCTGTAGTGGAGATTATAACGTTTCTGAAGTCTAGGTTATGTGGACAGGAAAATGAAGAGCTGACCAGGGTTGAGTGTATAGCCAGTTGAACAGCACTCCTGCGAGTGTGAACAGTCTGCTGAAAACCAGCCTTGGGTTACTTGGACATTCAACACTAGTGAAACAAAATCCTGCCTGGAGTGGAAATTCGATGAGTTCCAGATTGGGAGTGAATGAATGTAACATTCTGTAGTGGAGATTCCATTGATTTCTAAAGTCTGGGTTATGTGGACAGGAAAATGAAGAGCTGATCAGGTTGGAGTGGATAGCCAGTTGAATATCGCACTGGCAAGTGTGAACAGGGTACGAAAAACCAGCGTTGGGGTACTTGGATATTCACCAGTGGTGTAACGAAATCCTGCCTGGAGTGGAGATTCGATAAATTCCAGATTGTC
The DNA here is from genome assembly GCF_029834395.1 of Sorex fumeus. NCBI lineage: Eukaryota > Metazoa > Chordata > Mammalia > Eulipotyphla > Soricidae > Sorex > Sorex fumeus. The sequence continues at coordinate 1,052,088 of NW_026606140.1, read as the reverse complement.
AGCGAATGAATGGAACATTCTGTAGTGGAGATTCCAATGATTTCAGAACTCTGGGTTATGGGCACCAGGATATGAAGAGCTGACCAGGGTGGAGTGGATAGCCAGTGAACACCACGCCTGTGGTATGTGAACAGGCCGCTGACCACTACCATTGCATTACTGGGACTTGCAGAAGAATCCCAGACCTGACGAGTTTTAGTTGAATACGATTATCATCACCACTGTTTGGCATTGACTGGAGAATACCATATGGTTTCGATAAATTCAGAAGTCGATGCACACCAGGCCTGGTTAGAGTGGACGGGATGATGAAAACTTTGGCTTGATTGAGTGCACTGGCAGATGAAAAGCAGATATGTACGTGTTGATATTTAGAAGAACTCAGGTCGCTCCCTAGTGTGGCAGGGTTAATGAAAAGAATACTATATTCGACTGGATAGGGAGCTGAACAGCATGACTGGGGAGAGTTGACAGGAAATGCTCAGTTGGCAGATTTCTAATTCGACTCGATTTCGTGGATAACCAGAAGAATCGCAGGCCTTATACATTGGATATTGAGATGAATTCACTACTCAGCAGTGTGGATCGCTGTCACTCTCCCAGTCCTCCCTGACTACTTTGATTTGCTGGCGCGGTTCCTTAGTGTTTTCGTTTGAAGACTTGTGGTGACTGTAATTTTGGCATATGGAATATTTCCCAGGTGTCTTGCTATGCTTTTCCATGAGGGCCAGAAACTCTCGCTAGCTTCCTGGGCTCTCTGAGAGGGCTAGGAGTTGAACTTGACTCAGCCAGGCTGGCTGCATGATGCACACGCCCTACTGCTGTGCTATATCGTCAGAATGGCAGTGATAATAGGAAGATGAAAAGCAGCCAATGGATGATTTTGGAGTGTAGATTCAGATGATTTCAAGTTTCTGTGGAGACTCTCCAGTGGTATAACGAATGGCTGCGTAAAGTTGGAGTTTCGGATGTATTCCAGACTCGCAGTGAATGAACGGAACATTCTGTAGTGGAGATTCCAATGATTCCCGGTGTCTTAGATCTGTGGTCTGGAAAATGAAGAGCTGAACAAGGAGGACTGGATAGCCAGTGATCAGCACAGCCCGCTGTATCCATCAGTGGGTTACTTGGACATTCACCAGTCGTGTAATGAAAGCCTGCCTGGAGTGGAGATTCGATGAACTCCAGCAGTGAATGAATGGAAAATTCTGTAGTGGAGATTCCAATTATTTTTGAAGTCTGGGTTTGTGGACAGGAAAAGAAAGTGCTGACCCGTGTGGAGTGTATAGCCAGTTGAACAGCACGCCCGCGAGTGTGAACCGGACGCTGAACACCAGCATTGGGTTACTTGTACATTCACCAGTGGTGTAATGTAAGCCTGCCTGGAGTGGAGATTCGATGAATTCCAGATTGGCAGTGAATGAATGGAACATTCTGTAGTGGAAATTCCAATGGTTTCTGAAATCTACGTTGTGTGGACAGGAAAATAAAGTGCTGAACACGGTTGAGTGGATAGCCAGTTGAACAGCAGGCCTGTGAGTGTGAACAGGACGCTGAAAACCAGCATTGAGTTACTTGGAAATTCACCAGCGGTGTAACGAATGCCTGCCTGGAGTGGAGATTCAGGTGAATTCCAGATTCGCAGTGAATGAATGGAACATTCTTTAGTGGAGATTCCAATGATTTCTGAGGTCTGGAATGTGTGGACAGCAAAAGAAAGAACTGACCATTGTGGAGTGTATAGCCAGTTGAAAAGTACGCCTGCGATTGTGAACAGGACGATGAAAAGCAGCATTGGGTTACTTGCACATTCATCAGTGGTGTAACGAAAGCCTGCCTGGAGTGGAGATTCAGATGATCCAGATTCGCACTGAATAAATAGAACATACTGTAGTGGAGAATCAAATGATTTATGAAGTCTGGGTTGTGTTGACAGGAAAATGAAGAGCTAACCAAGGTGGAGTGGCTAGCCAGTTGAACAGCACACGTGCGAATGTGAAGAGGACGCTGAAAACCAGCATTTGATTATTTGGATATTCACCAGTGGTGTTACCAAAGCCTGCCTGGAGTGGAGATTCAGATGATGCAGATTCGCACTGAATGAATGGAATATTCTACAGTGGAGATTCCAATGATTTCCTAAGTCTGGGTTGTGTGAACAAGATTATGAAGTGCTGACCAGAGTTGAGTGGATAGCCAGTTGAACAACCCGCCTGCGAGTGTGAACAAGACCATTCAAAACCAGCATTGCATTACTTGAACATTGAATAGTGGTGTTGCAAAAGCCTGCCTGGTTTGGATATTTGATGAACTCCAGATTGGCAGTGATTGAATGGAACATTCTGTAGTGGAGATTCCAATGATTGCTGAAGTCTGGGTTGTGTGGACAGGAAAAGGAAGATCTGACCAGAATGGAGTGGATAGCCAGTTGAACAGCATGCCTGCGGGTGTGAACAGGCCGCTGAAAACCAGCATTGTGTTACTTAGACATTCACCAGTGCTGTAAAGAAAGCCTGCCTGGAGTGGAGATTCGATGAACTCCAGATTGGCAGTGAAAGAATCGAACATTCTGTAGTGGAGATTCCTCTGATTTCTGAAGTCTGGGTTGTGTGGACTGGAAAATGAAGAGCTGACCAGGGTGGATTTTGTCGTAAGTTGAACAGGACGCCTGCAGGTGTGAACAGGACGTTGAAAACCAGCATTGGGTTCTTTGGACATTCACCAGTTGTGTAGCAAAAAATTGTCTTGAGTGGAGATTCGATGGATTGCAGATTGGCAGTGAATGTATGGAACATTCTGTAGTGGAGATTCCATTGGTTTCTGAAGTTTGCGTTTTGTGGACAGGAAAATGCAGACCTTACCTGGTTGGATTGGATGGCCAGTTAAACAGCACGCCTGCCAGTGTGAACAGACCACTGAAAACCAGTATTTTGTATTCACCAGTGGCGTAACGAAAGCCTGCCTGGTGGGGAGATTCTATGAATTCCATACTGGCAGTGAATGAATGGAACATTCTGTAATGGAGATTTCAATAGTTTCTGAATTCTAGGTTGTGTGGACATAAAAATGAAGAGTTGACCAGGGTGGACTGGATAGCCAGTGAAGAGCACGCCTGCGAGTGTGAACAGGCGGCTGAAAACCAGTATCAGGTTACTTTTATATTCACCATTGGTGTAACGAAAGCCTGCCTAAATTGGTGATTCGATGAATTCCAGATTGTCAGTGAATGAGTGGAACTTTCTGTAGTGGAGATTCTAATGGTTTCTGAAGTGTAGGTTGTGTGGACAGGAAAATGAAGAGCTAATCATGGTTGAGTGGATTGCCAGTTTAACAGCATGGCTGTGAGTGTGAACCGGCTGCTGAATCTAGCATTGGGTTACTTCGACATTCAACAGTGGTGTAACGAAAGCCTGCCTGGAGTGGACATTCATATGAATTCCAGTTTCATAGTGAATGAATGGAACATTCTGTAGTGGAGATTCCAATGATTTCAGAACTCTGGGTTATGGGCACCAGGACATGAAGAGCTGACCAGGGTGGAGTGGATAGCCAGTGAACACCACGCCTGCGATATGTGAAGAGGCCGCTGACCACTAGCATTGTGTTACTGGGACATGGAGAAGAATTCCAACCATGACGAGTTTTAGAGGCATATGTTCATCACCACCACTGAGTGGCGTTGACCTGGAGAATATGATATGGTTTCGATTGATTCAGAAGTCGATGCACACCAGGCCTGGTTAGAGTGGACGGGATGATGAAAACGTCACCTTTATCGAGTGCACAGCAGATGAAAACAAGATATGCAGGTGATGATATTTAGATGAACACAGGTCGCTTGGTAGTGTGGCAGGGTTAATGAACAAAATAGTATATTCGACTGGATAGGGAGCTGAACAGCAGGCCTGGTGATATTTGACAGGAAATGCTCACTTGGCAGATTTCTAATTCGACGCGATTTCCTGGAGAACGAGAAGAAACGCAGGCCTAATACATTGGATATTGAGATGAATTCACTACTCAGCAGTGTGGTAGACTGTCACTCTCCCCATCCTCCCGGATTTCATTGATTTGCTGGCGCGGTTCAGTAGCGTCTTCGTTTGTAGACTTGTGGTGACTGTAATTATGGCGTATCGAATATTTCACAGGTGTCTTGCCAGGCTTTCCACGAGGGCCAGATATTCTCGGTAGCTTCGCGGGCTCTCTGAGAGGGCGAGGATTTGAACCCCGCTCGGCTCTTCAGGCTGTGTTACGAACTCATCTTACTGCTGTGCTTTTGCGCCAGAAAATCCATAAGAAGATGAAAAGCAGTCCATGGATGATTTTAGAGTGCAGATTCAGATGATCTCAAGTTTTTAGGTAGAATTGACATGGCTGTAATGAATGCCTGCTTAGAGTGGAGATTCAGATGTATTCCCGACTCGCAGTGAATGACCGGAACATACTGTAGTAAAGATTCCAAAGATTTCTGATGTCTGGGTTCTATAGACAGGAAAATGAAGATCTCACCAGGGTGGAGTAGATAGACAGTGAACAACACATGCCGCTGAAAATCTTCATTGGGATACTTGGATATTCACCAGTGGTGTAACGAAAGCCTGCCTAGAGTGGAGATTCGAAGAACTCCAGATTGGCAGTGAATGAATGGAACATTCTGTAGTGGAGATTCCAATGATATCTGAAGTCTGGGTTGTGTGGACAGGAAAATGAAGAGCTGACCCGAGTGGAGTGGATAGCCAGTTGAACAGCACACCTGCGAGTGTGAACAGGCCGCTGAAAAGCAGCATTTGGTTACTTGGACATTTACCACTGGTTTAATGAAAGCCTGCCTAGAGTGGAGGTTCGAAGAACTCCAGATTGGGAGTGAATGAATGGAACATTCTGTAGTGGAGATTCCAATGATTGCTGACGTCTGGGTTTTGTGGATAGGAAAATGAAGTGGTGATCAGTGTTGAATGGATAGCCATTTAAACAGCACGCCTGCGAGTGTGAACAGGACTTTGAAAACCAGCATTGGGTTACTTGGATATTCAACAGCGATGAAACGAAAGCCTGCCTGGAGTGGAGATTCAGATGAATTCCAGATTCGCAGTGAATGAATGGAACACTCTGTAGTGCAGATTCCAATGATTTATGAAGTCTGGAATGTGTGGAAAGGAAAGGAAGAGATGACCAGGGTGGAGTATATAGCCAGTTGAACAGCATGCCTGCGAATGAGAACAGGACGCTGAAAACCAGCATTGGATTACTTGGACATTCACCAGTGATGTAACGGAAGCCTGCCTGGTGTGGAGATTCAGATGATCCAGATTGGCAGTGAATGAATGGAACATCTGTAGTGGAAATTCAAATGATTTCTGAAGTCTGTGTTGTGTGGACAGGGAAATGAAGTTCTGACCAGAGTTGAGGGATAGCCAGTTGAACAGCATCCCTGAGAGTGTGAACAGAACGCTCAAAACCAGCATTGGGTTACTTGCACATTCACCAGTGCTGTTGCAAAAGCCTGCCTGGTTTAGAGATTCGATGAACTCCAGATTGGCATTGAATGAATGGAACATTCTGTAGTGGAGATTCCAATGATTTCTGAAGTCTGGGTTGTGTGAACAGGAAAATGAAATTCTGACCAGGGTGGAGTGGAGAGCCATTTGAACAGTACGCCTGCGAGTTCAACCAGCATTGGGTCACTTGGATATTCACCAGTGGTGTAACCAAAGAGTGCCTGGAGTGGAGATTCAGATAAATTCCAGATTCACAGTAAATGAATGGAACATTATGTAGTGGAAATACCAATGATTTCAGAACTCTGGGTTATAGGCACCAGGAAATGTAGAGCTGACCATGGTGGAGTGAAGAGCCAGTGAACACCACGCCTGCGGTTTGTGAATAGGCCGCCGACCACTAGCATTAGGTTACTGGGACATGCAGAAGAATCCCAACTCTGACGAGTTTTAGAGGCCTACGATCATCACCACCTCTTGGTGGCATTGACCGGACCGGGAGTCTAACATATGGTTTTGATTGATTCAGAAGTCGATGCACACCAGGCCTGGTTAGAGTCGATGGGATGATTAAAACTTCGGCTTGATTGAGTGCACCGGCAGATGAAAACCAGATATGTAGATGTTGATATTTAGATGAACTCAGGTCGCTTGGTATTCTGGCAGGGTTAATGAACAGAATACTATATTCGACTGGATATGGAGCTGAACAGCAGGCTTGGAGAGAGTTGACAGCAAATGCTCAATTGGAAGATTTCTAATTCGACTCCTTTTCGTGGAGAACAAGAAGAAACGCAGGCCTAATACATTGGATATTGAGATGAATTCAATACTCAGCAGTGTGAATTGCTGTCACTCTCCCAGTCCTGCCGGATTTCATTGATTTGCTTGCACGGTTCAGTTGCGTCTTCGTTTGGAGATTTGTGGTGATTGTAATTTTGGCATATGCAATATTTCCAGGGTGTCTTGCCAAGCTTTGCCACGAGGGCCAGATACTCTCGGTAGCTTCACGGGCTCTCTGAGAGGGCGAGGAATTGAACCCGGCTCGGCCAGGCTGTCTGCGTGACACAAATGTCCTACTGCTGTGCTTTCGTGCCAGAATGCCAGTGTGGATAGGAAGATGAAAAGCAGCCCATGGATGATTTTACAGTGCAGATTCAGATGTTTTCAAGTTTCTGGGTATACTGTCCAGTGGTGTAACGAATGCCTGCGTAGAGTGGAGATTCAGATGTATTCCAGACTCGCAGTGAATGACCGTAACATTCTGTAGTGGAGATTCCATTAATGACTGATGTCTGGGTAGTGTAGACAGGAAAATGAAGAACTAACCAGGGTGAAGTGGATAACCAGTGAAAAGCACAGGTGGGTGAAAACCATCATTGGGTTACTTGGACATTCAACAGTGGTGTAACGAAGGCCTGCCTAGAATGGAGATTCGAAGAACTGCAGATCGGCAGTGAATGAATGGAACCTTCTGTAGTGGAGATTCCAATGATTTTTGTAGTCTGGGTTGCGTGGACAGGAAAAGGAAGAGCTGACCAGGGTGGAGATGATAGCCAGTTGAATAGCACTCACGCGAGTTTGAACAGGACACTGACAATCAGCATTGGGTTACTTGGACATACAACAGTGGTGTAATGAAACACTGCCTGGAGTGGAGATTCAGATGAATTCCAGATTCACAGTGAATGAATGGAACAATCTGAAGTGGAGATTCCAATGGTTTCTGAAGTCTGGTTTGTGTGGACAGGAAAAGGAAGTGCGAACAAGGGTTGAGTGGATAGCCAGTTGAACAGCACGCCTGCGGTATGTGAACAGGCCGCTGACCACTAGCATTGGTTTCCTGGGACTTGCAGAAGAATCCCAAACCTGACGAGTTTTAGAGGCATAAGATCATCACCACCACTGGGTGGCGTTGACCGGGAGAGTCCTTATGGTTTTGATTGATTTAGAGGTCGATGCACACCAGGCCTGGTTAGAGTGAACGGGATGATGAAAACTTCGGCTTCATTGAGTGCACAGGCAGATGAAAACCAGATATGTACGTGTCGATATTTAGAAGAACTCAGATCGCTCGGTAGTGTGGCAGGGTTAATGAACAGAATACTACATTCGGCTGGATTGGGATCAGAACAGCAGGCCTGGGGAGAGTTGACAATAAATGCTCACTTGGCATATTGTTAATTCGACTCGATTTCGTGGAGAACGAGAAGAAACGCAGGCCTAATACATTGGATATTGAGATGAATTCACTACTCAGCAGTGTGGATCACTGTCACTCTCCCAGTCTTCCCGGACTTCATTGATTTGCTGGCGCGGTTTAGTAACGTCTTTGTTTGGACACCTGTGGTGACTGTAATTTTGGCATAAGGAATATTTCACGGGTGTCTTTCCAGGCTTTGCCACGAGGGCCAGATACTCTCGGTAGATTCCGGGGCTCTATGAGAGGGCTAGAAATTGAACCCGGCTCGGCCAGGCTGGCTGCGTGATGCACACTTCCTAATGCAGTGCTTTCGCACGAGAATGGCATTGTTGATAGGAAGATGAAAAGTAGTCCATGGATTATTTCAGAGTGCAGAATTAGATGATTTCAAATTTCTGCGTAGACATACCAGTGCTGTAACGAATATCTGCGCAGAGTGGAGATTAAAATGTATTCCAGACTAGCAGTTAATAAATGGAACATTCTGTAGTGGAGATTCTGCCTGGAATGGAGAATCGAAAGCCTGCCTGGAATGGAGATTCGTTAAACTCCAGATTGGCAATGAAAGAATAGAACAGTCTGTAATGGAGATTCCAATGAATTCTGAAGTCTGGGTTGTGTGGACAGGAAAATGAAGAGTTTACCAGGGTTGAGTGGATAGCCAGTTGAACAGCACAACTGCGAGTGTGAACACACAGCTGAAAACCAACATTGGGTTACTTTGAAATAAACGAGTGGTGTAACGGAATCCTGCCTGGAGTGGAGATTCGATGAACTCCAGATTGGCACTGAATGAATGGAACATTCTGTAATGGAGGTTCCAATGATTTCTGATGTCTGAGTTCTGTGGACAGGAAAAAGAAGAGCTGACCAGGGTGGAGTGGAGAGCCAGTGAACAGCACAGGCCTCTGAAAACCAGCATTGGGATAATTTCACATTCAAAGGGGTGTAACAAAAGCCTGCTTGGAGTGGAGTTTCAGATGAATTTCAGATTCGCAGTCAATGATGAATAGAATTGAGTGGACAGCTAGTTGAACAGCACGCCTGTGAGTGTGAACAGGCCGCTGAAAACCAGCATTGGGTTACTTGGATATTCACCAGTGGTGTTACGAAAGCCTGCCTGGAATGGAGATTCAGATGAATGCCAGGTTCGCAGAGAATTAATGGAACATTCTGTAGGGGAGATTTCAATGATTTCTGAAGTCTGGAATGTGTGTTCAGGAAAATGAATAGATGAGCAGTGTGGCGTGGATAGCCAGTTGAACAGCAGCATGCGAGTGTGAAAAGGCAGCTGAAATGCAGCATCGGTTTACTTGGACATTCACCAGTGGTGAATCGAAAGCCTGCCTGGAATAGAGATTCGTTAAACTCCAGATTGGCAATGAAAGAATAGAACAGTCTGTAATGGAGATTCCAATGACTTCTGAAGTCTGGGTTTTGTGGACAGGAAAATGAAGAGTTTATCAGGTTTGAGTGGATAGCCAGTTGAACAGTACAACTGCGAGTGTGAACACACAGCTGAAAACCAACATTGGGTTACTTTGAAATAAACTAGTGGTGTAACGGAATCCTGCCTGGAGTGGAGATTCGATGAACTCCAGATTGGCACTGAATGAATGGAACATTCTGTAGTGGATATTGCAATGATTTCTGAAGTCTGGCTTGTGTGGACAGGAAAGTGAAGAGCTGACCAGGGTGGAGTTGATAGCCAGTTGCACAGCACGCATGCGAGTTTGACAATACACTGAAAACCAGCATTGGGTTACTTGGACATTCAACAGTGTTGTAACTAAAGCCTGCCTGGAGTGGAGATTCAGATGAATTCCAGATTGGCAGTGAATGAATGGAACAATCTGTAGTGACGATATCAATGATTTCAGAACTCTGGGTTATGGCACCAGGAAATGAAGAGCTGACCAAGGTAGAGTGGATAGCCAGTGAACACCACGCCTGCGGTATGTGAACATGCTGCTGACCACTAGCATTGGGTTACTGGGACATGCAGAAGAATCCCAGTCCTGATGAGTTTTAGAGGCATACGTTCATCACCACCACTAGGTGGCGTTGACCGGGACAGTACCATATGGTTTCAATTGATTCAGAAGTCTATGCACACCAGGCCTGGGTACAGTGGACGGTATACTGAAAATTTAGGCTTGATTGAGTGCACAGGATGATGAAAAACAGATATGCAGGTGTTCAAATTTAAATAAACTCAGGTCGCTAGGTAGTGTAGCAGGGTTAATGAACAGAATACATTATTTGACTGGATAGGGAGCAGAACAGCAGACCTAGGGAGAGTTGGCAGCAAATTCTCACATGGCAGATTTCCATTTCGACTCGATTTCGTGGAGAACTAGAAGAAACGCAGGCCTAATTCATATGCATATTGAGATAAATTCAATACTCAACAGTGTGGAACGCTGTCACTCTCCCAGTCCTCCCGGACTTCATTGATTTGCTGGCGCGGTTCAGTAACGTTTTTGTTTGGAGACTTGTGGTGACTGTAATTTCGGCATATGGAACATTTCACGGGTGGTTGCCAGGCTTTTCCGCGAGGACCAGGTACTCTCGGTAGCTTCCTGGGCTCTTGAGTGGGCGAGGAATTGAACCCGGCTAGGTCAAGCTGGCTGCGTGACGCACACGTCCTAATGTTGTGCTTTCCCGCCAGAATGGCAGTGTAGATAGGAAGATGAAAAGAAGCCCATGGATGATTTTAGAGTGCAGATTCAGATGATTTCAAGTTTCTGGGTATTTTCACCCGTGGTATAACGAATGCCTGTGTAGAGTGGAGATTCAGATGTATTCCAGCCTCGCAGTGAATGATCGGAACATTCTGTAGTGGAGATTCCTATGATTTCTGATATCTTGGTGTTATGGATAGGAAAATGAAGAGCTCACCAGGTTGGATTAGATAGCCAGTGAACAGAACGGCTGCGAGTGTGAACAGGCCGCTGAAAACCAGCATTGGGTTACTTGGACATTTAGCAGTGGTGTAACGAAAGCCTGCCTGGAGTGGCGATTCGATGAACTCCAGATTGGCAGCAAATGATTGGAACATTCTGTAGTGGAGATTCCGATGATTTCTGAAGTCTGGGCAGTGGGGACAGGAAAATGAAGAGCTGACCAGGGTGGAGTGGTTTTGATTGATTCAGAAGTCAATGCCCAACCGGTAGGTTGCCAGACTTTTCTGTGAGGACCAGATACTCTCGGTAGCTTCCCGGGCTCTTGAGAGGGTGAGGAATTGAACCCGGCTAGGCCAGGCTGGCTGCGTGACACACAAGTCCTACTGCTGTGCATTCCCGCCAGAATGGCAGAGTAGATAGAAAGATGAACAGCAGCCCAAGGATGATTTTAGAGTGCAGATTCAGATGATTTCAAGTTTCTGGGTAATGGGCACCAGGAGATGAAGAGCTGAACAGGGTGGGGTGGATAGGCAGTGAACACCATGCCTGCGGTATGTGAACAGGCCACTGACCACTAGCATTTGGTTACTTTGACATGCAGAAAAATCCCAACCCTGAAAAGTTTTAGAGACATACGATCATCACCACCACTGGGTGGCGTTGACCAGGGCAGTAACATATGATTTCGATTGATTCAGAAGTCAATGCATACCAGGCCAGGTCTGAGTGAACAGGATGATGAAAACTTCGGCTTGATTCAGTGCACAGGCAGATGAAAACCAGATATGTAGTCGTTGATATTTAGATGAATTCAGGTTGCTCGGTAGTGTGGCAGGGTTAATGAACAGAATTCTATTTTCGACTGGATTTGGAGGCGAATAGAAGGCCTGGGGAGAGTTGACAGCAAATGCTCTCTAGGCAGATTTCTAATTAGACGCGATGTCATGGAGAAGGAGTAGAAACGCAGGCCTAATATATTGGGTATTGAGATTAATTCACTACTCAGAAGTGTGGATCGCTGTCACTCTCCCAGTCCTCCCGGACTTCATTGATTTGCTGTCGTGGTTCAGTAATGTCGTCGTTTGGAGACTTGTGGTGACTGTAATTTCGGCATATGGAATGTTTCCCGGGTGGCTTGCCCGGTTTTGCACCGAGGGTCAGATACTCTTGGTAGCCCCTCGGGCTCTCTGAGAGTCCGAGGAATTGAACACAGCTCCGCCAGGCTGGCGTCGCGAGGCAGAATGGCAGTGTGGATAGGAAGATGAAAAGCAGCCCATGGATGATTTTACAGTGCAGATTCAGATAATTTTCAGTTTCGGGGTGGACTCACCAGTGGTGTAACGCAGAAGAATTCCAACCCTGATTAGTTTTATATGCATAAGATCATCACCAGTACTGGGTGGCGTTGACCGGGAGAGTACCATATGGTTTATATTGATTCCTAGGTCGAAGCACACCAGGCCTGGATAGAGTGAATGGTATGATGAAAACTTCAGCTTGATGGAATGCACAGGCAGATGAAAACCAGATATGTAGCTGTTGATATTTAGATGAACTCAGGTCGCTCATTAATGTGGCATGTTTAATGAACAGAATATTATATTCGACTGCACAGGGAGCTGAACAGCAGGCCTGGGGAGGTAAAGGTAAAGGTAAAGGCCCTCCGGTTGTTCATTGATTTGTTCGAGCGGGCCCAGTAACGTGTCCATTGGAGACTCTGTTATTACTGTGTCTGGCATATGGAATACGTCACGGGGAGCTTGCCAGTCTCTTCCGTGCAGGCAAGAAACTCTCGGTTGCTTGCCGGGCTCTCCAGAGAGTTTAGAGCAAATGCTTACTTGTCAGATTTCTAATTCGACGCGTTTTTCTGGAGAAAGAGAAGAAACACAGGCCGAATACATTGGATAATTGAGATGAAATCACTACTCAGCAGTGTGGATCACTGTCTCTCTCCAAGTCCGCCTGGACTTCATTGATTTGCTGGCGAAGTTCAGTAACGTCTTCGTTTGGAGACTTGTGTTGACTATAATTTTGCAATAAGGATTATTTCAAGGATGTCTTGCCAGGCTTTGCATGAGGGCCAGATACTCTTGGTTGCTTCCTGGCCTCTCTGAGAGGGCGAGGAAATGAACCAGGCTCGGCCAAACTGGCTGATTGATGCACACGTCTTACTGTTGTGCTTTCGCACCAGAATGGCAGTGTGGATAGGAAGATGAAAAGAAGCCCATGGATGATTTTAGAGTGCAGATTGAGATGATTTCAAGTTTCTGGGTAGACTCACCAGGTTGTATCGAATGCCTGCGTAGAGTGTAGATTCAGATGTATTCCAGACTCGCAGTGAAAGACGGGCACACTCTATAGTGGAGATTCCAATGATTTCTCATATCTGGGTGTTGTGGAGAGGGAAATGAAAAGGTGACCAGGGTGGAATACTTTGCCAGTGAACAGCACGGCTGCGAGTGTGAACAGGCCGCTGAATAGCAGCATTGGGTTACTTGGACATTCACCAGTGTTGTAATGAAAGCCTACCTAGAGTGGAGATTCAGATGAATTCCAGATTTGCAGTGAATGAATGAGACATTCTTTAGTGGAGATTGCAATGACTTCTGAAGTCTGGGTTGTGTGGACAGGAAAATGAATAGCAGACCAGGTTAGAGTGAATAGCCGGTTGCACAGCAGGCCTGCGAGTTTGAACAGGCTGCTGATAACGAGAATTGGGTTACTTGGATATTCACCAGTGGTGTAACAACATCCTGCCTGCTGTGAAGATTCCGGCAAGCTACCGAGAGTATTCGATATGCCGGACACAGTAACAACAAAGTCTCCAATGGAGACGTTACTGGGCCCGCTCGAGCAAATCGACGATCAACGGGAGGGCTGTGAAGATTCGATGAATTCCGATTGGCAGTGAATGAATGGAACATTCTGTAGTGGCGATTAGAAAGATTTATTAAGTCTGGGTTGTGTGGACAGGAAAATGAAGAGCTGACCAGGTTGGAGTGGACCGCTAGTTGAACAGCACACATGCGAGTGTGAACAGGCCGCTGAAAACCAGCATTGGGGCATTTAGATATTAACAAGTGGTGTATGGAAAGGCTGCCTGGAGTTGAGATTTAATGAATTCCTTATTGGCAGTGAATGAATGGAACAATCGGTACTGAAAATTCCAATGATTTCTGAAATCTGGGTTGTGTGGAGAGGAAAATGAACAGCTGACTAGGGTTCAGTGGATAGCCAGTTAAACAGCATGCCTACCAGTGTGTACAGTATGCAGAACATCAGCATTGTGTTACTTGGACATTCAACAGTGGTGTAACAAAAACTGCCTGGAGTGGAGATTCGATGAATTCCAGATTAGCAGTGAATGAATGGAACATTCTGTAGTAGAGATTCCAATGATTTTTGAAGTCTGTGTTGTGTGGACAGGAAAACAAAGACCTGACCACTGTGGAGTGGACAGCCAGTTGAACAGCACGCCAGTGAGTGTGAATAGGACTTTGAAAACCTGCACTGGGTGACTTGGACATTCACCAGTGGTGTAACAAAGCCTGCATGGAGTTGAGTTTCAGTTAAATTACAGATTCGCAGTGAATGAATGGAACATTCTGTAGTGGAGTTTCCAATGATTTCAGAAGTCTGGATTGTGTGGACAGGAAAAGGAAGAGCTGACCAGGGAGTGGATAGCAAGTTGAACAGCATGCCGGCGAGTGTGCACAGCCGCTGAAAATCAGGATTGTGTTATTTGTATATTCAACAGTGGTGTAACGAAAGCCTGCCTGGAGTGGATATTCGATGAATTCCAGATTGGCAGTGAATGAATGGAACATATTCTAGTGAAGATTCTATTGGTTTCTGAAGTCTAGGTTACGTGTATAGTAAAATGAAGAGCTGACCAGGGTTGAGTGGATAGCCAGTTGAACATCATGCCTGCGAGTGTGAACAGGACGCTGAACACCAGCAGTGTGTTACATGGACATTCACCATTGGTGTAACGAAAGCCTGCCTGGAGTGGAGATTCGAAGGACTCCAGATTGGCAGTGAATGAATGGAAAATTCTGTAGTGGAGATTCCAATGATTTCTGAATTCTGGATTGCGTGGACAGAAGAAAGCAGAGCAGACCAGGTTAGAGTGGATAGCCTGTTAAACAATAGGCCTGCGAGTTTGAACAGGCTCTGAAAACCAGCATTGGGTTACTTGGACATTCAGTAGTGAGACAATGAATGCCTGACTGGAGTGGAGATGCAATGATCTCCAGATTGGCATTGAATGAATGGAACATTCTGTAGTGGAGTTTCCAGTGATTTCTGAACTCTGGGTTGTGTGGGCAGGAAAAGAAACACATGACCACTCTGGAGTGGATAGCCAGTTGGACAGCACGCCTAGGACTCTGAACAGGACGCTGAAAACCAGCAATGGGTTACTTGGACATTCACCAGTGTTGTAACAAAAGCCTGCCTGGAGTGGAGATTCAGAAGAATTCAAGATTCGCAGTGAATGAATGGTACATTCTGTAGTGGAGTTTCCAATGATTTTTGAAGTCTGGGTTGTGTGGACAGGAAAATGAAGAGCTGACCAGGTTGGATTGGATAGCCAGGTGAACAGCACACCTGCGAGTGTGAAAATTCCATTGGGTCACTTGGAAATTCGGCAGAGGTATAACAAAAGCCTGCCTGGAGTGGAGATTCGATGAACTCAAGATTGGCAGTGAATCAAAGGAACATTCTGTAGTGGAGATTACAGTGATTCCTGAAGTCTGGGTTGTGTGGACAGGAAAACGTAGAGCTGACCAGGGTTGAGTGGAAAGCCAGTTGATCAGCACAGCTGCGAGTGTGAACAGGACATTGAAAACCAGCACTGGGTTACGTGGACATTCAGCAGTGTTGTAAAGAAAGCCTGCCTGGAGTGGAGTTTCTATGGCAGCCAGATTGGGAGTGAATGAATGGAACATTCTGTAGTGGAGATTCCAATGTTTTCTGAAGTCTGGGTTGTGTGGACAGGAAAATATAGAGCTGACCCGGTTGGAGTGCATAGCCAGTTGAACAGCATGACTGCGACTGCAAACAGGCCACAGAAAATCAACATTGGGTTACTAGGATGTTTACCAGTGGTGTCTAAATTCCAGATTGGCAGTGAATGAATGGAACATTCTGTAGTGGAGATTCTAATGGTTTCTGAAGTCTCCGTTATGTGGACAGGAATATGAAGGTGCTGACCAGGTTGGAGTGGATCAGCAGTTGAACAGCAGGCCTGTGAGTAAGAACAGGCTGCTGAAAACCAGCATTTGGGTACTTGGATATTCACCAGTGGTGTAACGATATCCTGCCTGGAGTGGAGATTCTATGAATTCCAGATTGGTAGTGACTGAGAGGTACATTCTGTAGTGGAGATTCCAGTGATTTCTTATGTCTGGGTTGTGTGGACAGGAAAATGAAAAGCTGACCAGGATTGAGAGGATAGTCATTTGAACAGCACGTTTTCGAGTGTGAACAGGACGCTGAAAACCAGCATTGGGTTACCTGGACATTCAGCATTGGGTTATTTGGATAATTACAGTGGTGTAACAAAACCCTGCCTGGAGTGGAGATTCGATGAATTCCAGTTGGCAGGGAATGAATGGAAAATTCTCTAGTGAAGATTCCAATGATTTCTGAAGTCTGGGTTGTGTGTATTGGAAAATGAAGAGCTGACCATGTTTGAGTGTTTTATCATTTGAACAGCACACCAGCGAGTATGAACAGGCCACTGAAAACCAGCATTGTGTTAATTGGACATTCAGCAATTGTGTAACGAAAGCCAGCTTAGAGTGGTGATTCAATGATCTCCAGATTCCAGTGAATAAACGGAACATTCTGTAGTGGAGATTCCAATGATTTCTGAAGTTTGGGTTGTGTTGACAGGGAAAAGTAGAGCTGACCTGGGTTCAGTGGATAGCCACTTGAACAGCACGTCTGCGAGTGTGAACAGGACGCTGAAAACCAGCACTGTGGAACATGAATATTCAACAGTAGTGTAACGGAAGCCTGCCTGGAGTGGAGATTCAGATGAATTTCAGATTCGCAGTGAATGAATGGAACATTCTGTAGTAGAGATTCCAATGTTTTTTGAATTCTACGTTGTGTGTACAGGAAAATGAAGAGCTGACCAGGTTGGAGTGGAGAGCCAGCTGAGCAGCACGCCTTCGACTATGAACAGGCCGCTGAAAACCAGCATTGGGTTACGTGGACCATCAGCAGTGGTGTAACGAAATCCTGCCTGGAGTGGAGATTCGATGAATTCCAGATTGTCAGTAAATGAATGGAACATTCTGTAGTGGAGATTCTAATGTGTTCTGTAGTCTACGTTATAATGACAGGAATATGAAGAGCTGACCAGGTTGGAGTGGATAGCCAGCTGAACAGTACGCCTGCGACTGTGAACAGGACGCTGAAAACCAGCACTGGGTTACTTGGACATTTACCAGTGGTGTAATGAAAGCCTGCCTGGAGTGGAGATTTACATGAATTCCAGATTCGCAGTGAATGAATGGAATATTCTGTAGGGGAGATTCCAATGATTCCTGGAGTCTGGATTGTATGGACAGGATAATGAAGACCTGCCCAGGGTGGGGTGGATAGCCTGTTGAATAGCACGCCTGTGAGTGTGAAAAGGCCTTTGAAAACCAACATTGGATTACTTGGACATTCAGCAGTGGTGTAACTAAAGCCTGCCTGGAGGGGAGTTACGATGATCTCCAGATGGGCAGTGAATGAATGGAATATTCTGTAGTGGAGATTCCAGTGATTTCTGAATTCTGGGTATTGTGGACAGGAAAACAGAGCTGGCCAGGGTTGAGTGGATGGCAAGTTGAACAGCATGCCTGCGAGTATGAACAGGACGCTGAAATAAGCATTGGGTTAAATGGACATTCACCAGTGGTGTAACGAAAGCCTGCCTGGAGTGGAGATTCGATGAATTCCTGATTGGCATTGAATGAATGGAACATTCTGTAGTGGATATTCGAATGATTTCTGAAGTCTGGGTTGTGTGGACAGGAAAATGAAGAGGTGACCAGGATTGAGAGGATAGTCAGTTGAACAGCACGCCTTCGAGTGTGAACAGGACGCTGAAAACCAGCATTGGGTTACTTGGACATTCAGCAGTTATATAATGAAAGCCTGCCAGGAAAATGAAGAGTTGACCAGGTTGGAGTGCACAGCCAGTTGAATAGCACGTCTGCGACTGTTACCAGGCTGCAGGAATCCAGCATTGGGTTACGTGGATAATTACAGTGGTGTAAAGAAACCCTGCCTAGAGTGGAGATTTGATGAATTCCAGATTGGCAGGGAAAGAATGGAATATACTCTAGTGAAGATTCCAATGATTTCTGAAGTCTGGGTTCTGTGTACAGTATAATGAAGAGCTAACCATGTTTGAGTTGTTTATCATTTGAACAGCACGCCTGCGAGTATGAACAGGCCACTGAAAGCCAGCATTGGGTTACTTGAACATTCAGCTGTGGTGTAACGAAAGCCTGCTTGGAGTGGAAATTGGTAGAACTCCAGATTGGCAGAGAATGAATGGAACATTCAGTAGTGGAGATTCCAATGATTTCTGAAGTCTAGGTTGTGTTGACAGGAAAAAGTAGAGCTAACCAGGGTTCAGTGGATAGCCACTTGAACAGCACGTCTGCAAGTGTGAACAGGATGCTGAAAACCAGCACTGTGTAACTTGGACATTCAACAGTATTGTGATAAAAGCTTGCCTGGAGTGGAGATTCGATGAATTCCAGATTGGCAGTGAATGAATGGAAAATTATGTCGTGGAAATTCCAATGATTTCTGAAGTCTGGGTTGTGTTGACAGGAAAAAGGAGAGCTGACCAGGGTTTAGTGGATAGCCTCTTGAACAGCACGCCTGCGAGTGTGAACAGGATCCTGAAAACCAGCATTGTGTTACTTGGACATTCAATAGTGGAATACCAAAAGAATGCCTAGAGTCGAGATTCAGATGAATTCCAGATTCGCAGTGAATGAATGGAATATTCTGTAGTGGAGATTCCAATGATATCTGAAGCCTTGTTTGTATGGACAGGAAAATGAAGAGCTGACCAGGGTTGAGTGAATAGCCAATTGAACAGCGCACATGCGAGTGTGAACAGGCCGCTGAAAAAAAGCATTTTGTTATTTGGAAATTCCCCAGTTGTGTAACGAAAGCCAGCCTGGAATGGAGATCCGATGAATTCCAGATTCGCAGTGAATGAATGGAAAATTCTGTAGTGGAGATTCTAATGGTTTCTGAAGTCCAGGTTATGTTGACAGGAATATGAAGAGCTGACCAGGTTGGAGTGGATAGCCAGTTAAACCAAACGCCTGAGAGTGTGAACAGTCCGCTGAAAACCCGCATCGGGGTACTTGAATATTCAACAGTGGTGTAACGAAAGCCTGCCTGGAGTGGTGATTCGACGATCTCCAGATTGGCAGTGAATGAATGGAACATTCAGTAGTGGAGAGTCCAATGATTTCTGAAATCTGGGTTATGTGGACAGGAAAAGAAGGAGCTGACGACTGTGGAGTGGATAGCCAGTTTAACAGCACGCCTGCGAGTGTGAACAGGCTGCTGAAAACCAACATTGGGTTACTTGGATATTCAGCATTGTTGTAAAGAAATTCTGCCTGGAGTGGATATTCGATGAATTCCGGATTGGCAGAGAATAAATGGAACCTTCTGTAGTGGAAATTCTAATGATTTCTGAAATCTGGGTTGTGCGGACAGGAAAATGAATAGTTGACCAGGGTTCAGTGCATAACCAGTTCAACAGCACGCCTGTGAGTGTGAACAGGCCTCTGACAACCAACATTGGGTTACTTGGATATTCACCAGTAGGGTAACGGAAGCCTGACTGGAGTGGAATTTGGATGAATTCCAGATTGACAGTGCATGAATGGAACATTCTGTAGTGGAGTTTCTAATAGTTTCTGAAGTTTGGGTTATTTGGACTGGAAAATGAAAAGCTGAGCAGGGTTGTGTGGATAGCCATTTGTACAGAACAAATCTGATTGTGAACAGGACGTTGAAAACCAGCATTGGGTTACTTGGATATTCACCAGTGGTGGAATGATATCCTGCCTGGAGTGGAGATTCGATGAACTCCAGATTGGCAGTGAATGAATGGAACATTCTGTAGTGGAGAGTCCAATGATTTCTGAAGTCTGGGTTGTGTGGGCGGGCAATGAAAGAGCTGACCATGTGGAGTGGGGAGCCAGTTGAAAAGCATGCCTGCTACCATGACAGGGCACTGAAAACCAGCATTGGGTTACTTGGACATTCAGCAGGGGTGTAATGAAAACCTGCCTGGTGGGAAGATTCGATGATCTCCAGATTGACAGTGAATGAATGGATCATTCTGTAGTCGAGATTCCAATGATTTCTGAAGTCTGGTTTGTGTGGACAGGAAAATGGAGAGCTGACAGGGTTGAATTGATATCCAGTTGAATAGCACGCCTGCGAGTGAGAACAAGCCGCTGAAAACCAGCATTTTGTTGCTTGGACATTCACCACTGGTGTAACGAAAGCCTACATGGAGTGGAGATTCAATGAATTCCAGATTTGCAGTCAATGAATGGAGCATTCTTTAGTGGAGATTTTAATGGTTTCTGAAGTCTAGGTTATGTGGACAGGAATATGAAGAGCTGACCAGGTATGAGTGGATAGCCAGTTGAACAGCACTCCTGAGAAGGTGAACAGTCTGCTGAAAAACCGCAATGGGGTACTTGAATATTCACCAGTGGTGTAACGAAAGCCTCCCTGGAGTGGGGATTTGATGATCTCCACATTGGCAGTGAATGTATGGAACATTCAGAAGTGAATATTCCAATGATTTCTGAAATCTAGGTTAGGTGGACAGGAAATGAAAGAGCTGACAACCGTGTAGTGGATAGCCAGTTGAACAGCACGACTGTGACTGAGAACAGGACGCTGAAATTCAGCATTGGGTTACTTTGATATTGACCAGTAGTGTAACGAAAGCCTGCCTGGAGTGGAGATTCAGATGAATTCCAGATTGGCAGTGAATGAATGGAACATTCTGTATTGGAGATTCAAATGATTTCTGAAATCTCGGTTGTGTGGACAGGAAAATGAAGTGCAGACACGTTTAGAGTCGATAGGCAGTTGAACAGCAGGCCTGCGAGTTTGAACAGGCCTTTGAAAACCAGAATTATGTCACTTTGACATTCAGCAGTGGTGTAACGAAAGCCTTCCTGGAGTGGAGATTCCATAATCTCCAGATTCCGGTGAATGAATGGTACATTGTTTTGTGGAGATTCCAATGATTTCTCAAATCTGGGTTATGCAGAGAGTAAATGAAAGAGGTGACCACTGTGGAGTGGATAGCATTTTGAACAGCACGCCTGGGACTTTAACAGAACCATGAAAATCAGCATTGGGTGACTTGGACATTGACCAGTGGTGTAACGAAAGCCTGCCTGGAGTGCAGATTCAAAGAACTCCAGATTGGCTGTGAATGAACGTTCTGTAGTGGAGATTCCAATGATTTCGGAAGTATGGGTTCTGTGCACAGGAAAAGAAAGAGCTGTCCAGGTTGGAGTGGATAGCCAGTTGAACATCACACCTCCGAATGTGAACAGGAGGCTGAAAACCAGCATTGGGTTACTTGGACATTCACCAGTGGTGTAACGAAAGCCTTCCTGGAGTGGAGATTCCATAATCTCCAGATTCCGGTGAATGAATGGTACATTGTTTTGTGGAGATTCCAATGATTTCTCAAATCTGGGTTATGCAGAGAGTAAATGAAAGAGGTGACCACTGTGGAGTGGATAGCATTTTGAACAGCACGCCTGGGACTTTAACAGAACCATGAAAATCAGCATTGGGTGACTTGGACATTGACCAGTGGTGTAACGAAAGCCTGCCTGGAGTGCAGATTCAAAGAACTCCAGATTGGCTGTGAATGAACGTTCTGTAGTGGAGATTCCAATGATTTCGGAAGTCTGGGTTCTGTGCACAGGAAAAGGAAGAGCTGTCCAGGTTGGAGTGGATAGCCAGTTGAACATCACACCTCCGAATGTGAACAGGAGGCTGAAAACCAGCATTGGGTTACTTGGACATTCACCAGTGTAGTAACGAAAGCCAGCCACGAGTGGAGATTCCATGAATTCCAGATTGGAAGTTACTAAATGGATCATTCTGTAGTGGAGATTCCAAAGGTTTCTGAATTCTACATTGTGCGGACAGGAAAATGAAGAGCTGTCCAGGTTCACTGGATAGCCAGTTGACCAGCACGCCTGCATATGTGAAGAGGACACTGAAAACCAGCATTGGGTTACTTGGATATTTGAAGTGGTGTAACTAATGCCTGCTTGGAGTGGAGATTCGATGATCTCCAGATTCCAGTGAATTAATGGAACATTCTGTAGTGGAGATTCCAATGGTTTCTGAAATCTGGTGTGTGGGAAAGGAAAATGAAGAGCTGACCAGGGTTCAGTGGACAGCAATTTGGACAGCACGCCTGCGAGTGTGAAAAGGTCTCTGAAAACCAGCATTGGTATACTTGGACATTCTGCAATGGTGTAACAGATGCCTGCCTGGAGTGGAGATTCGATGATCTCCTGATTCCAGTGAATGAATGAAACATTCTGTAGTGGAGATTCCAAAGATTTCTGAAGTCTTGGTTGTGTGGACAGGAAATGAACGAGCTGACCACTGTGGAGTGCATAGCCATTTGAACAGAATACCTGCGAGTGTTAACAGGACGCTGAAAACCAGCATTGGGTTGCTGGGACATTCACCCGTGGTGTAACAAAATCCTGCCTGGACTGAAGATTCAGATGAATTCCAGATTCGAAATGAATGAATGGAACATTTTATAGTGGAGATTCCAATGATTTCTGAATTGGAATATCTGATTCTGATTTCCTTTGGGTTGTGTGGACAGGAAATTGAAGAGCTGACCAGGTTGAAATAGATAGCCGTTGAATAGCATGCCTGCGAGTGTGAACAGGACGCTGAAAGCCACCATTGTGTTACTTGGACATTCAACAGTAGTGTAAGGAAAACCTGCCTTCAGTATAGATTGAGATGAATTCCAAGTTGGCAGTGAATGAATGGAACATTCTGTACTGGATATTCCAATGACTTCTGAAGACTGGGTTGTGTGGACGGGAAAATGAAGAGCTGACCAGGGTTGAGTAGATAGCGAGTTGAACTGCACGCCTGCGATTGTGAACAGGACACTGAAAATCAGCATTAGGTGACTTGGACATTCACCAGTGGTGTAATGTAAGCCTGCCTGGAGTGGAGATTCGATAAATTTCACATTGGCAGTGAATGAATGGAACATTCTGTAGTGGAGATTCTAATGGTTTCTGAAGTCTGGGTTATGTGGACAGAAAAATGAAGAGCTGACCAGTGTTGAGTAGATAGTCAGTTAAACAGCACGCATCCGAGTGTGAACAGGACAATGAAAACCAGCATTGGGTTACTTGGACATTCACCAGTGGTGTAATGAAAGCCTAACTGGAGTGGAGATTCGATGAACTCCAGATTTGCAGTGAATGAATGGAACATTCTGTACTGGAGATTCCAATGATTTCTGAAGTCTTGGTTGTGTGGACAGGAAATGAATGAGTTGACCACTGTGGAGTGCATAGCCAGTTGAACAGAATACATGCGAGTGTTAACAGGACGCTGAAAACCAGCATTGGGTTACTGGGACATTCACCCGTGGTGTAACGAAATCCTGCCTGGACTGATGATTCAGATGAATTCCAGATTCAAAGTGAATGAATGGAACATTTTATAGTGGAGATTCCAATGATTTCTGAAGTATGGGTTGTGTGGACAGGAAATAAAATAACTGACCACTGTGGAGTTGATAACTAGTAGAACAGCACGCATGCGAGTGTGAACAGGACGCTGAAAACCAGCATTGGGTTATTTGGACATTCACCAGTGTTGTAACGAAAGCCAGCCTCGAGTGGAGATTCCATCAATTCCAGATTGGTAGTTACTAAATGGAAAATTCTGTAGTGTAGATTCCAAAGGTTTCTGAATTCTACGTTGTGTGAACAGGAAAATGAAGTGCTGACAAGGTTCAGTGGATAGCCAGTTGACCAGCACGCCTGCAAATGTGAACAGGACGCTGAAAGCCAGCATTGGGTTAATTGGACATGCGCTGTGGTGTAACTAATGCCTGTTTGGAGTGGAGATTCGATGATCTCCAGATTCCAGTGAGTTAATGGAACATTCTGTAGTGGAGATTCCAATGGTTTCTGAAATCTGGTTTGCGGGAAAGGAAAATGAAGAGCTGGCCAGGGTTCAGTGGACAGCCAGTTGAACAGCACGCCTGAGAGTGTTAGGAGGCCTCTGAAAACCATCATTGGGATACTTGGACATTCAGCAGTGGTGTAACAGAAGCCTGCCTGGAGTAGAGATTCGATGATCTCATGATTCCAGTGAATGAATGGAACGTTCTGTAGTGGAGAGTCCAATGATTTCTGAAGTCTTGGTTGTGTGGACAAGAAATGAACGAGCTGACCACTGTGGAGTGGATAGCCAGTTGAACAGCAAGCCTGCGACTGTGAACAGGATGCTGAAAACTAGCATGGGGTTGCTTGGACATTCACCATTCGTGTAACGAAAACCTACCTGGAGTGGAGATTCAGAGGAATTCCAGATTCGCAGTGCATTAAATGAACATTCTGTAGTGGAGATTCCAATGATTTCTGAAGAATGGGTTGTGTGGAAAATAATTTGAAGAGCTGACCAGAGTTCAGTGGATAGCCAGTTGAACAGTAAGCCTGCGAGTGTGAACAGGACGCTGAAAACCAGCATTGTGTTACTTGGACATTCAACAGTCGTGTAACGAAAGCCTGCCTGGAGTGGAGATTCAGATGAATTCCAGATTGGCTGTGAAGGAATGGAACATTCTGGATTGAAGATTCCAATGATTTCTTTTGCCTGGGTTGTGTGGACGGGAAAAAGAAGAGCTGACCAGGGTTTAGTGGATAGCCACTTGAACAGCACGCCTGCGAATGTGAAAAGGCCTCTGAAAACCAGCATTGTGTTACTTGGACATTCAGCAGTGGTGTAACGAAAGCCTGCCTGCAATGGAGATTCGATGATCTCCAGATTGGCAGTGAATGAATGGAACATTCTGTAATGGAGATTCCAATGATTTCTGAAATCTGGGTTGTATTGACAGGAAAATGAAGAGCAGACCAGGTTAGCGTGGATATTGAGTTGAACAGCACGCCTGCAAGTGTGGACAGGCCGCTGAAAACCAGCATTGGGTTGCTTGGATATTCACCAGTGGTTTAACGAAAGCCTGTCTGGAGTTGAGATTTGACGATCTCCAGATTAGCAGTGAATGAATGGAACAGTCAGTAGTGTAGATTCCAATGATTTCTGTAGACTGGGTTGTGTGGACAGGAAATGAAATATCTGACCACTGTGGCATGGATAGCCAGTTGAACAGCAGGCCTGCAAGTGTGAACAGGCCTCTGAAATGCATCATTGTGTTACTTGGACATTCAGCAGTGGTGTAAGAAAAGCCTGCCTGTACTGGAGATTCGATGATCTCCAGATTGGCAGTGAATGAATGTAACATTCTGTAGTGGAGTTTGCAATGATTTCTGAAGTCTGGTTTGTGTCGATAGGAAAAGAAAGAGCTGACCACTGTGGAGTTGATAGCCAATTGAACAGCAAGGCTGTGAGTGTATAAACGACGCTGAAAACCAGTATTAGGTTACTTCGACATTGAGCAGTGGTATAACGAAATCCTGCCTGGAGTGGGGATTCGATGAATACCAGATTGGCAGTGAATGAATGGAACATACTGTAGTGGAAATTCCAATGATTTCTGAAGTCGGTGTTGTGTCGACAGGAAAATGAAGAGCTGACCAGGGTTGATTGGATAGTCAGCTGAACAGCACGCCTTCAAGTGTGAACAGAAAGCTGAAAACCAACGTTGGGTTACTTCGACATTCACCAATGGTGTAACGAAAGACTTCCTGGAGTGGAAATTCCATGAATTTTAGAGTGGCCGTGAATGAATGGAACATTCTGTAGTGGAGATTCCAATGATTTCTGAATTCTACATTGCGAGGACAAGAAAATAAAGAGCTGACCAGGGTTCAGTGTTTAGTCAGTTCAACAGCACTCCTGCTAGTGTAAACGGGCATCTGGAATCCAACAATGGGTTACTTGGACATTCAGCAGTAGTATAACGAGAGCCTGCCTGGAATGGAGATTCAGATGATTTCCATGTTTGCAGTGAATGAATGGAATATTCTGTAGTGGAGATTCTAATGTTTTCTGAAGTCTGGGTAATGTGGACAGGAACATGAAGAGCTTACAAGGGTTGAGTGGATAGCCAGTTGAACCGCACGCCTACATGTGTGAAGACGCCTCTGAAAACCAGCATTGCTTTACTTGGACATGCAGCAGGGTTATAACGAAAGCCTGCCTCTCATGGAGATTCGATGATGTCCACATTGGCAGTGAATGAATGGAACATTCTGTAGTGGAGATTCCAATGAGTTCTGAAGTATGGGAAGTGTGGACAGGAAATGAAAGAGCTTACCACTGTCGAGTGGATAGCCAGTTGAACAGCACGCCTGAGAGTGTGAACAGGCGTCTGCAAAACCAGCATTGTGTTACTTGGACATTCACGAGTGTTGCAACAAAAACCTGCCTGGAGTGCAGATTCGACGAATTCCAGATTGTCAGTGAATGAATGGAACATTCTGTAGTGGAGATTCCTATGGTTTCTGAAGTCTGGTTTGTGTGGACAGGAAAAGAAAGAGCTGACCACTCTGGAGTGGATAGCCAGTTGAATAGCACTCCTGCGAGTGTGAACAGGACGCTGAATACCAGCATTGGGTTAGCTGGATATTCACCCGTGGTTTAACGAAAGCCTGCTTGGAGTGGAGATTCAGATGAATTCCAGATACGAAGTGAATGAATGGCACATTCTGTAGTGGAGATTTCAATGATTTCTGAAGTCTGCGTTGTGCGGACAGGAAAAGAAAGAGCTGACGACTCTGGAGTTGATAGCCAGTTGAACAGCACACCTGCGAGTGTGAACAAGATGATAAAAACCAGCATTGGGTTACTTGGACATTCACCAGTGGTGTAACGAAAGCCTGCCTGGAGTGGAGATTCAGATGAATTCCACATTCGTAGTGAATGAATGGAGCATTCTGTCGTAGAGATTCCAACTTTTTCTGAAGTCAGGGTTGTCTGGACAGAAAAATGAAGAGCAGACCAGGTTAGAGTGGATAGCCAGTTGAACAACAGACCTTCGAGTTTGAACAGGCTGCTGATCACCAGCATTGCGTTACTTGGATATTCACCAGTGGTGTAATGAAAACTTGCCTGGAGTGGAGATTCGGTGAATTCCAGATTGGCAGTGAATGAATGGAACATTCTTATTGGAGATTCCAATTATTTCTGAAGTTTGAGTTGTGGATAGGAATATGAAGAGCTGACTAGGGTGGAGTGGAGAGCGAGTTGATCAGCACGCCTCGAGTGTGAACAGGCCATGGAAACCAGCATTGGGGAACTTGGATATTAACCAGTGGTGTAAAGAAAACCTGCCTGGCGTGGAGATTCGATGAATTCCAGATTGGCAGTTAATGAATGGAAATTCTGTAGTGGAGATTCCAATGATTTCTGAATTTTGACTTGTATTGACCGGAAAATGAAGAGCAGAGCAGGTTAGCGTGGATAAACGAGTTGAACAGGAGGCCTGTGAATTTGAACAGGCAGCTCAAAACCAGCAATGGGTTACTTGTATGTTCACTATTGCTGTAACGAAATCCTGCCTGGATTTGAGATTCAATATATTCCAGATAGGCAGTGAATGAATAGATTATTCTGTAGTGGAGATTCGAATGATTTTTGAAGCTTGGTTTGTGTGGATAGGAAAATGAAAAGCTGACCAGGTGGAGTGGATAGTTTAACAGCAGGCCTGCGAGCGTTAACAGGATGCTGATAACCAGCATTGGGTTACGTGGACATTCACCAGTGGTTTAACGAAAGTCTCCACTACAGTGGAGATTCAGATGGATTCCAGATTCGTCGTGAATGAATGGAACAGTCTGTAGTGGAGATTCCAATGATTTCTGAAGTCTGTGTTGCGTGGACAGGAAAATGAAGAACAGACCAGTTGAGAGTGGATAGCCAGTTGAACAGAAGGCCTGCGAGTTTTTAACAGGCTGCTGATAACCAGCATTGCGTTACTTAGATATTCACCAGTGGTGTAACGAAAACCTGCCTGGAGTGTAGATTCGCTGAAGTCCAGATTGGAAGTGAAAGTATGGAACATTCTGTAGTGGAAATTCCAATGAATTCTGAAGCCTGGTTTTTGTTAACAGGAAAATGAAGAGCTGACCAGTTGGAGTGGATAGCCAGTTGAACAGCAGGCCTGTGAGTATGATCAGGCCTCTGCAAACCAGCATTGGGTTACTTGGACATTCAGCAGTGGTGTAATATAAGCCTGCCTGGAGTGGAGATTCGATGATCTCCAGATTGGAAGTGAATGAATGGAACATTCTGTCGTGGAGATTCCAATGATTTCGTAAGTTTGGGTTGTGTGAATACGAAAATAAAGCCAGTTGAAGAGCACACCTTCGATTGTGAACAGGCCGCTGAAAACCAGCATTGGCGTACTATGATATTCAGCAGTGTTGTAACCAAATCCTGCCTGGAGTGGAGATTTGACCAATTCCAGATTGTCAGTGAATGAATGGAACATTCTGTTTTGGAGATTTCTATGGTTTCTGTAGTCTGGTTTGTGTGGACAGGAAAAGAAAGAGCAGACAACTGTGGAGTGGATAGCCAGTTGAACAGCACGCCAGCGAGTGTCAATAGGACGCTGAAAACCAGCATTGTGTTACTTGGATATTCACCAGTAGTGTAACGAAAGTCAGCCTGGAGTAGAGGTTCAGATGGATTCCAGTTTCGCCGTAAATGAATGGAACATTCTATAGTGGAGATACCAACGATTTCAGAACTCTAGTTTATGTGCACCAGGAAATGAAGTGCTGACCAGAGTGGAGTGGGTAGCCAGTGAAAACCACGCCTGCGGTATGTGAACAGGCCGCTGAAAACTAGCATTGGGTTACTGGGACATGCAGAAGAATCCCTACCCTGACGAGTTTTAGAGGTATACAATCGTGACCACCAGTGTGTGGCGTTGACCGGGAGAGTACCATATGGTTTCGATTGATTTAGAAGTCGATGCACACCAGGTCTGGTAGGAGTGGAAGGGATGATGAAAACTTCGGCTTAATTGAGTGCACAGGCAGATGAAAACCAGATATGTAGGTGTTGATATTTAGATGGACTGAGGTGGCTAGGTAGTGTGGCAGTGTTCATGAACAGAATACTATATTCGACTGGATTCAGAACTGAACAGCAGGCCTGGGGAGAGTTGAAAGCAAATGCTCAATTGGCAGATTTCGAATTCGACTTGATTTCATGGAGAACTAGAAGAAACGCAGGTCTAATACATTGGATATTCAGATGAATTCACTACTCAGCAGTGTGGATCGCTTTCACTCTGCCAGTCCCTTGAACTTCATTGATTTGCTGGCGCTGTTCAGTAGCGTCATCATTTGGAGACTTGTGGTGACTGTAATTTTGGCATATGGAATATTTCACGGGTTTCTCGCCAGTCTTTGCCACGAGGACCAGATACTCTTGGTAGCTTCCCGGTCTCTCTGAGAGTAAGAGGAATTGAACCCTGCTCGGCAAGGCTGGTTGCTTGACGCACTCGTCCTACTGCTGTGCTTTCACGCCAGAATCGAAATGTGCATAGGAAGATGAAAAGCAGCCCATGTATGATTTTAGAGTTCAGATTCAGATGACTTCAAGTTTCTGGGTTGATGCACCAGTGCTCTTACGAATGCCTGTGAAAAATGGATATTCAATGTATTCCAGAATCGCAGTGAATGACTGGAACATTCTGCAATGGATATTCCAATGATTTCTGATGTCTGGGTAGTGTGTACAGGAAAATGAAAAGCTCACCAGGGTGGAGTGGATAGCCAGTGATCAGCACAGGCCGCTGAAAACCATCACTGGGTTACTTGGACATTCACCAGTGGTGTAACGAAAACTTGCCTGGAATTGAGATCCGATGAACACCAGATTGGCAGTGAATGAATGGAACATTTTCTAGAGAAGACTCAAATGATTTCTGAAGCCTGGCTTGTGTGCCAGGAATAAGAAGAGCTGACCAGGCTGGAGTGGATAGCCAGTTGAACAGCAGGCCTGCGAGTGTGAACAGGACGCTCAAAAACAGCATTGGGTTACTTGGATAATCACCAGTGGTATAACAAAAGCCTGCCTCGAGTCAAGATACGATGAATTCCAGATTGGCAGTGAATGATTGGAAAATATTGTAATGGAGATTCCAATGTTTTCTGAAGTCAAGTTTGTGTGTACACAAAATTGAAGATCTGAACAGGGTGGAGTGTATAGTCAGTTGAAGAGCACGTCTGCGAGTGAGAACAGGACGCTGAAAACCAGCATTGGGTTACTTGGACAATCACCACTGGTGTAAGGAAAGCCTGCATAGATTGGAGATTCAGATGAATTCCACATTAGCAGCATATAAATGGAACATACTGTAGTAGAGATTCCAATGATTTCTGAAGTCTGGGTTGTGTGGACAGGAAAATAAAGAGCTAACCAGGTAGGAGTGGATATCCAGTTGAACAGCACACCAGAGAGTGTGAATAGGCTGCTGAAAACCATCACTGGGTTACTTAGATATTCACCAGTGATGTAAAGAAAGCCTGCCTGGATGGGAGATTCGATGAATTCCGGATCGCAGTGAATGAATAGAACATTCTGTATTGGAGATTCCAATGATTTCTGAAGACTGGATTGTGGGGACAGGAAAATGAAGTGATGACCAGGGTTGAGTGGATAGTCCAGGCTGGCTGCGTGATGTACACGTCCTACTGATGTGCTTTCGCACCAGAATGGGAGTGTGGATAGGAAGATGAAAAGCAGCCCATGAATTATTTTAAAGTGCAGATTCAGATGATTTCAAGTTTCTGAGTAGACATACCAGTGCTGTAACGAATGCCTACTCAGAGTGCAGATTTAGATGTATTCCAGACTAGCAGTGAATGAATGGAACATTCTGTAGTGGAGATTCCAATGATTTCTGATGTCCGAGTTGTGTGGACAGGAAAAGGAAGAGCTGACCAGGGTGCAGTGGAGAGCCAGTGAACAGCACAGGCCGCTGAAAACCAGCATTGGGTTACTTGGACATTCACCAGTGGTGTAACAAAAGCCTGCCTGGAGTGCAGATTCAGATGAATTTCAGATTCGCAGTAAATTAATTGAATTGAGTTGATAGCTAGTTGAACAGCACGCCTGTGAGTGTGAACAGGCCGCTGAAAACCAGCATTGGGTTACTTGGATATTCACCAGTGGTGTAACAAAAGCCTGCCTGGAGTGGAGATTCAGATTAATTCCGGGTATGCAGAGAATAAATGGAACATTCCGTAGGGATATTCCAATGATTTCTGAAGTCTGGGTTGTATTGACAGGAAAATGAAGAGGAGATCAAGTTATAGTGGATAGCCAGTTGAACAGCAGGCCTGCGAGTTTGAACAGGGTGCTGAAATCCAGCATTGGGTTACATGGACGTTTACCAGTGTTGTAACGAAATTCTGCCTGAAGTGGAGACTCGATGAATTCCAGATTGGCATTGAATGAATTGAACATTCTGTAGTGGAGAGTCCAATGATTTCTGAAGTCTGGTTTGTGTGTACAGGAAAATGAAGAGCTGACGGGGGTTGAGTGGATAGCCTGTTGAACAGCATGTTTGCGAGTGTGAACAGACCGCTGAAAACCAGCATTGGATACTTGGACATTCACCAGTGCTGTAATGAAACACTGCCTGGAATGGAGATTCGAAGAACTCAAGATTGGCAGTGAATGAATGGAGCATTCTTTAGTGGATATTCCAATGAGTTCTGAAATCTGAGTTGTGTAGATAGGAAAATGAAGAGGTGAGCAGGGTGGAGTGGATAGCCAATTGAACAGCACGCCTACGAGTGTGAAAAGGCCACTGAAATCCAGCATTGGGTTACTTGGACATTCACCAGTGGTAAAACGAAAGCCTGCCTGGAGTGGAGATTCAGATGAATACCAGATTCGCAGTGAATGAATGGAACATTCTGTAGTGGAGATACCAATGATTTCAGAACTCTGGGTTATGAATACCAGGAAATGAAGACCTGAGCAGGGTGGAGTGGATAGCCAGTGAACACAACGCCTCCGGTTTTTGAACAGGCTGCTGACCACCAGCATTGGGTTACTGGGATATGCAGAGGAATCCCAACCCTGACAAGTTTTGGAGGCATAGGATCATCACCACCACTGTTGGCGTTGACCGGGAGAGTTCCATATGGTTTCCATTGATTCAGAGGTCGATGCACACCAGGCCTGGGTAGAGTGGACAGGATGATGAAAACGTCGGCTTGATTGAGTGCACAGGCAGATGAAAACCAGATATGTAGGTGTTGATATTTTGATGAACTCAAGTCGCTCGCTATTGTGGAAGGGTTTATAAACAGAATACTATATTCGACTCGATAGGGAGCTGAACAGGAGGATTGGGGAGAGTTGACAGAAATGCTCACTTGGCAGATTCCAAATTCGACTCGATTTCGTGGAGAACGAGGAGAAATCAAGGCCTAATACATTGGATTTTGAGATGAATTTACTACTCAGCAGTGCGGATCGCTGTCACTCTCCAAGTCCTCCCGGAGTATATTCATTTGCTGGCACGGTTCAGTAACATCTTCGTTTGGAGACTTGTGTTGACTGTAATTTCGTCATATGGAATACTTCACGGTTGTCTTGCCAGGCTTTGCCATGAGGGCCAGATACTCTCAATTGTTTCCCGAGCTCTCTGAGAGGGTGAGGAACTGAACCGGGGTCGGCCAGGTTGTCGGTGTGACACACACGTCCTACTCTGTGCTTTTACGACAGAATGGCAGTGTGGAT
The DNA here is from genome assembly GCF_029834395.1 of Sorex fumeus. Classification (NCBI taxonomy): domain Eukaryota; kingdom Metazoa; phylum Chordata; class Mammalia; order Eulipotyphla; family Soricidae; genus Sorex; species Sorex fumeus. The sequence continues at coordinate 1,019,449 of NW_026606140.1, read as the reverse complement.
AGGAAGAAGATAAGCAACCCATAAAGGATTTTAGAGTGCTGATTCAGATGATGTCAAGTTTCTGGGTGCATCACCAGTGCTGTAACAAATGCCTGCGTAGAGTGGAGATTCAACTGTATTCCAGACTCGCAGTGAATGACCAGAACATTCTGTAGTGGAGATTCCAATGATTTCTGAAGTCTGGGTTGTGTGGACAGGAAAATTAAGAGATGACCAGGGTGGAGTGGATAGCCAGTTGAACAGCACGCCTGCGAGTGTGAACGGGCCGCTGAATCCCAGCATTGGGTTACTTGGGCATTCACCAGTGGTATAACGAAAGCATGACTGGAGTGGAGATTCAGATGAATTCCAGATTCTCAGTGAATGGATGGAATATTCCGTAGTGGAGATACCAATTACTTCAGAACTCAGGGTGTGGGCACCAGGATGTGAAGAGCTGACCAAGGTAGATTAGATAGCCAGTTACCACCATGCCTGCGGTATGTGAACAGGCCGATGACCACTAGCATTGGGTTACTGGGACATGCAGAAGAATCTCAAACCTGATGAGTTTTAGAGGCATAAGATCATCACCACCACTGGGTGGCATGGACCAGCACAGTAACATAGGGTTTCGATTGATTCAGAGGTGGATGCACAGCCTGACTGTTTAGAGTGGACAGGGTGATGAAAACTTCCGCTTGATTTAGTGCACAGGCAGATGAAAACCTGATATGTAGGTGTTGATATTTAGATGAACTCAGGTCTCTCGGTTGTGTGGCAGGATCAATGAACAGACTACTATATTCGACTGAATAGCGAGCTAAAGAGCAGGCCTGGAGAGAGTTGACAGCAAATGCTCACTTGGCAGATTTCGAATTCGACTCGATTTCGTGTAGAACGAGAAGAAATGCAGGCCTAATACATTGGATATTGAGATTAAATCACTCCTCATAGTATGGATCGCTGTCACACTCCCAGTTCTCCCGGACTTCATTGATTTGCTGGCGCGGTTCAGTAACGTCTTCGTTTGGAGACTTGTGGTGACTGTAATTTTGGCTTATGGAATATGTCACGGGTGGCTTGCCGGGCGTTGCCGGGAGGACCAGATACTCGCGGTAGCTTCCTGGGCTTTTCGATGGCGAGGAATTGAACCCGGCTACGTCAGGCTGGCTGCGTGAGACACACGACCTACTGCTCTGCTTTCGCGCCAGAATGGCAGTATGGATAAGAAGATGAAAAGCAGCCCATGGATGATTTCAGAGTGCAGATTCATATGATTTCAAGTTTCTGGGTAGACTCACCAGTGCTGTAACGAATGTCTGCGTAGAGTGGAGATTCAGATGTATTTCTGACTCTCATTGAATGACCGGAACATTCTGTAGTGGAGATTCCAATGTTTTCTGATATCTGGGTGTTGTGGACAGGAAAATGAAGAGCTGACCACGGTGGACTAGATAGCCTGTGAACAGAACGGCTGCGAGTGTAAAGAGGCAGCTAAAAACCAGCATTGGGTTACTGGGACATTCACCAGTGGTGTAACGGAAGCATGCCTGGAGTGGAGTTTCAGATGATTTCCAGATTGGCAGTGAATTAATGCAACATACTCTAGTGGAGATACTAATGATTTCTGATGTCTGTGTTGTGTAGATACGAAAAAGGAGAACTGACCAGGGTGGAGTAGATAGCCAGTTGAACAGCACGCCTGGGAGTGTGAACAGACCGCTGGAAATCGGCATTGGGTTACTTGGACATGAACTAGTCGTGTAACGGAAGCCTGCATGGAGTGGAGATTCGATGAGCTCCAGATTGGCGGTGAATGTATGGACCATTCTGTAGTGGAGATTCCAATGATTCCTGAAGTCTGGGCAGTGTGGACAAGAAAATGAGGAGCTTACCAGGGTTGAGTGGATAGCCAGTTAACAGCACGGCTGTGAGTGTTAACAGGCTGCTGAAATCCAGCATTGGTTACTTGGACATTCACCAGTGGTGTAACGAAAGCCTGCCTGGAGTGGAGATTCAGATGAATTCCAGATTGGCAGTGAATGAATGGAACATTCTATACTGGAGATTTTCAATTGTTTCTGAAGTCTGGGTTGTCTGGACAGGAAAAAGAAGAGCTGACCAGGGTGGAGTGGATAGCCAGTTTAACAGCACGCCTGTGAGTGTGAACAGACAGCTGAAAATCAGCTTTGGGTTACTTGAACATAAACTAGTGTGTAACGATAGCCTGCCTGGAGAGGAGATTCGATGAACTCCAGATTGGCAGTGAATGAATGGAACATTCTGTATTGGATATTCCAATGATTTCTGAAGTCTGGGTTGTGTTGACAGGAAAGTGAAGAGCTGACCAGGGTGGAGTGGATAGCCAGTTGAACAGCACACCTGCGATTGTGAACAGAACGTTGAACACCAGCATTCGGTTACTTGGATATTCACCAGTGAGGTAACGAAATCCTGCCTGTAGTGGAGATTCAGATGAATTCCAGATGGGCAATGAATGAATGGAACATTCTGTAGTGGAGATTCTAATGGTTTCTGAAGTCCAGTTTATGTGGACAGGAAAATGTAGAGCTGACCAGGGTGGTGTGGATAGCCAGTTGTACAGCACACCTGCGAGGCTGAATGGCCGCTGAAAACCAGCATTGGGTTACTTGGACATTCACCAGTGGTGTATAGAAAGCCTGCCTGGAATGTAGATTCAGATGAATTCTAGATTCACAGTGAATGAATGGAACATTCTGTAGTGGCGATACCAATGATTTCAGAACTCTGGGTTATGGGCACCAGGAAATGAAGAGCTGACCAGGGTAGAGTGGACAGCCAGTGAACACCAGGCCTGTGGGTTGTGAACAGGCCGCTGACCACTAGCATTGGGTTTCTGGGACATGCAGAAAAATCCCAACCCTGACGAGTTTTAGAGGCATACAATCATCACCCCCACTAGGTGGCATTGACTGGGACAGTACCATATGGTTTCGATTGATTCAGAAGTCTATGCACACCAGGCCTGGTTACAGTGGACGGGATGATGAAAACTTAGTCTTGATTGAGTGCACAGTATGATGAAAACCAGATATGTAGGTGTTGAAATTTAGAGGAACTCAGGTCTCTAGATGTGTGGCAGGGTTAATGAACAGAATACTATATTCGACTGGATAGGTAGCAGAACAGCAGGTCTGGGGAGAGTTGACAGCAAATGCACACATGACAGATTTCTATTTTGACTTGATTTCGTGGAGAACGAGAAGAAACGCAGGCGTAATACATTGGATTTTGAGATGAATTGACTGTTGCTCTCCCAGTCCTGCAGGACTTCATTGAATTGCTGACATGGTTCAGTAGCGTCTTCGTTTGGTGAATTGTGTTGACTGTAATTTTGGCATATGGAATATTTCAGGAGTGTCTTGCCAGTATTTGCCTCGAGGGCCAGATTCCCTCGGTAGCTTCCCGAGCTCTCTGAGAGGGCGAGGATTTGAACCTTGCTCAGGCAGATTCGATGAACTCAAGATTGGCAGTGATTGAATGGAACATTCTGTAGTCTAGATTCCTATGCATTCTGAAATCTGGGTTTTGAGTACAGGAAAATGAAGACCTGAGCAGAGAGCTGTGGATAGCCAGTTGAACAGCACCCCTCCGAGGGTGAACAGGCCGCTGAAAACCAGCATTGGGTTACTTTGACATTAACTAGTGGTGTAACGAATGCCTGCCTGGAGTGGAGATATAATGAACTCCAGATTGGCAGTGAATGAATGGAACATTCTTTAGTGGAGATTCCAATGATTTCTGATGTCTGGGTTGTGTGGAAAGGAAACTGGAAAGCTGACAACAGTGGAGTGGATAGCGAGTTGAACAGCACGCCTGCGAGTGTGAACAGACCGCTGAAAACCAGCATTAGGTTACTTGGACATTCACTATCGGTGTAACGAAAGCCTACCGGGAGTGGAGATTTGATGAATTCCAGATTGGCAGTGAATGAATGGAAAATTCTGCAGTGGAGATTCCAATTTATGAAATCTGGGTTGTGTGGACAGGAAAATGAAGAGCTGACCAGGGAGATGTGTATAGCCAGTTGAACAGCACGCCTGCGAGAGTGAATAGGCCATTTAAAACCAGCATTGGGTTACTTGGACATTCACACGTGTTGTAACGATTGCATGGTTGGAGTGGAGATTTGATGAAATCCAGAATGGCAGTGATTGAATGGAACGTTCTGTAGTGGAGATTCCAGTGAATTCTGAAATCTGGGTTGTGTGTACAGGAAAACGAAGAGCTGACCAGTTTGGAGTGGATAACCAGTTGAACAACACGCCTACAAGTGTGAACAGACCACTGAAAACCAGCATTGCGTTAATTGGACATTCACTAGTGGTGTAATGAAAGGCTGCCTGGAGTGGAGATTCGATAAATTCCAGAATGCATGTGAATGAATGGAACATTCCTTAGTGGAGATTCCAATTATTTCTGAAGTCTGGGTTGTGTGGACAGGAAAATGAAGAGCTGACCAGGGTTGAATGGAGAGCCAGTTGAACAGCAGGCCCGCAAGAGTGATCAGAGCGCTAAAATACAGCATTGGGTGACTTGGATATTCAGCAGTGGTGTAACGAAGCCTGCATGAAGTGGTGATTCAGATGAATTCCAGATTCGGAGTGAATGAATGGAACATTCTGTAGTGGAGATTCCAATGATGTCTGTAGTCTGGGTTTTGTGGACAGGAAAATGAAGAGCTGACCAGGTTGGAGTGGCTAGTCAGTTGAAGAGCACACTTGCGAGTGGGAATAGGCCGCTGAAAACCAGTACTGTGGTACTTGGATATTCACCAGTGGTGTAAAGTCATCCTGCCTGGAATGGATATTCGATGAATTCTATATTGGCAGTGAATGAATGGAACATTCTGTCGTGCATATTCCAATGATTTCTGAAGCCTGGAATGTGTAGACATGAAAAGAAAGAGCTGACTACTGTGGAATGGATAGCCAGTTGAACAGCAAGCTTGCGATTGTGAACAGGACGCTGAAAACCAGCATTCTTTTACTTGCACATTCACAAGTGCTGTAACGGAAGCCTTCCTGGAGCAGAGATTCAGATGAATTCCAGATTCACAGTGAATGAATGGAACATTCTGTAGTGCAGATTCCAATGATTTATGAAGTCTGGGTTGTGTGTACAGGAAAATGAAGAGCAGACCAGTTTTAGCGTGGATAGCCAGTTGAACAGAAGGCCTGCGAGTTTGAACTGGATGCTGAAAACCAGCATTGGGTTACTTTGATATTTACCAGTGGTGTAACGACATTCTGCCTTAAGAGGAGTTTCAATTAATTCCAGATTGGCAGTAAATGAATGGAACTTTCTGTAGGGGAGAATCCAGTGATTTCTGAAGTCTTGGTTGTGTGGATAGGAAAATGAAGAGCTGACCAGGGTAAAGTGGATAGCCAGTTGAACAACAGGGCAGCGAGTGTGAACTGGAAGCTGAAAATCAGCATTAGGTTACTTGGTCATTCAGGAGTGGGGTAAGGAATGCTTGCCTGGAGTGGAGATTCAGATGAATTCCAGATTCGCAGTGAATGAATGGAACTTTCTATAGTGGAACTTCCCAGGATTTCTGAAGTTTTAGGTTGTGTGGACAGAAAATGAAGAGCAGACCAGGTTAGAGTGCATAGCCAGTTGAACAGCAGGCCTCGGAGTTTGAACAGGAGGCTGAAAACCAGCATTGGGTTTCTTGGGAATTCACCAATGGTGTAACAAAATCCTGCCTGTAGTGGATATTCGAAGAATTCAAAGAATGAGCTGACCACTGTTGAGTGGATAGCTAATTGAACAGCACGCCTTCGAGTTTGACCATGATGCTGAAAACCAGCATTGGGTTACTTGGACATTCACCAGTGGTATAACGAAAGCCTACATGGTATGGAGATTCAGATGAATTCCAGATTCGCAGTGAATGAATGGAACATTGTGTAGTGGAGATTCCAATGATTTCTGAACTGTGGGTGGTGTCCACATGATATGTAGAACTGATCAGTTGGAATGGATAGCCAGTTGAACAGCACGCTGCGAGTGTGTAAAGGACACTGAAAACCAACATTGGGTTACTGGATATTCACGAGTGGTGCAACGAAAGCCTGCTATGTGTGCAGACTCTATGAATTCCAGATTAGCAGTGAATAACTGGAAAGTTCTATAGTGGAGATTCCAATGATTTCTGAAGCCTGGGTAGTGTGGACTGGAAAAGAAAGAGCTGAATAGGGTGGAGAGGATAGCCTGTTGAACAGGACGCCTGCAAGTGTAAACAGGCCTATGAAAACCAGCATTCTGTTACATGGAAATTCAGCAGTGGTGTAACAATAGCCTGCGAGGAGTGGAGATACAAGGATCTCCAGATTGGCAGTGAATATATGGAACAATCTGTAGTGGAGATTCCAATGATTTCTGAAGTCTGTGTTGTGTGAACAGGAAAAGAAAGTGCTGGCCAAAGTGGAGTGGATTGCCAGTTGAATAGCATGCCTGGCAGTCTGAACATGACGCTAAAAACCAGCATTGAGTCACTTGGACATTCACCACTGGTGTAACCAAAGCCTACCTGGAGTGGAGATTCAGATGAATTCCAGATTCTCAGTGAATGAATGCAACATTCTGTAGTGAAGATTCCCATGATTTATAAAGTCTGGGTTGTGTGGACAGGAAAATGAAGAGCAGACCAGGTTATAGTGGAAAACCAGTTTAAAAGCAGGCCTTCGAGTTTGAACAGGCTGCTCAAAACCCGCATTGGGTCACTTGGATATTCACCAGTGCTGTAAAGAAATCCTGACTGGCGTGGCGATTCGATGAATTCCAGATTGGCAGTGAATGAATGGATCATTCTGTAGCTTAGATTCCAATGATTTCTGAAGTCTGGGTTGTGTGGACAGGAAAATGAAGACCTGACCAGGGTTGAGTGGAAAGCCAGTTGAACAGCAGGCCTGCAGTGTGAACAGGCCTCTGAAATGCATCATTGTGTTACTTGGACATTCAGCAGTAGTGTAAGGAAAGCCTGCCCGGAGTGGAGATTCGATGAGCTCCAGATTGGCAGTGAATGTATGCAACATTCTGTAGTGGGGATTCCAATGATTTCTGAAGTCTGGGTTCTTTGGACAGGAAAAGATAGAGCTGACATCTATGGAGTGGAGAGACAGTTGAACAGCAACCCTGTGAGTGTGAACAGGACGCTGAAAACCATCATTGGGTTACTTGGATATTCACCACTGGTGTAAAGAAAGCCTGCATGGAGTGGAGATTCAGATGAATTCCATAATCGCAGTGAATAAATGGAATATTCTGTAGTGGAGATTCCAATGATTTCTGAATTCTGGTTTGTGTGGACAGGAAAAGAAAGAGCTGACCACTCTGGACTGGATAGCTAGTTGAACGGTACGCCTGGGAGTGTGATCAGGACGCTGCATTTCAGCATTGGGTTCCTTGGATATTCAACAGTGGTGTAACAAAAGCCTGCCTGGAGTGGAGGTTCTATGAATCCCAGATTGGCAGTGAATTAATGGAACATTCTTTAGTGGAGATTATAATGGTGTCTGAAGTCTGGGTTATGTGGACATGAAAATGAAGAGCTGACCAGTTTGGAGTGTATAGTCAGTTGATCAGCACGCCTGAGAGTGTGAACAGGCCTCTGAAAACCAGCATTGGCTTACTTGGACATTCAGCAGTGGTGTTACGAAAGCCTACCTGGAGTGGAGACTCAGATGATTTCCAGATTTGCAGGGAATGAATGGAACATTCTGTAGTGGAGATACCAATATATTAAAAAATCTCGCTTATTGGCACCAGGAAATGGAGAGCTGAGCAGAATGGAGTGGATAACCAATGAATACAACATCTGCGGTATGTGAGCAGGCCGCTGACCACTAGCATTGGGTTACCTGGTTATTCAATAATGCTGTAATGAAATCCTGCCTGGAGTGGAGATTCGATGAATTCCAGATTGGCAATGAATGAATGAAACATTCTTTAGTGGAGATTCCAATTATTTCTGAAGTATGGGTTGTGTGGACAGGAAAAGGAAGAGCTGACCAGGGTTGAGTGGATAGCCAGTTGAACAGCATGCCTGAGAGTGTGAACAGACCTCTGAAAACCAGCATTGGGTTACTTGGACATTCAGCAGTGGTGTTACGAAAGCCTGCCTGGAGTGGAGACTCAGATGATTTCCAGATTTGCAGGGAATGAATGGAACATTCTGTAGTGGAGATACCAATATATTAAAAAATCTCGCTTATTGGCACCAGGAAATGGAGAGCTGAGCAGAGTGGAGTGGATAGCCAATGAATACAACATCTGCGGTATGTGAGCAGGCCGATGACCACTAGCATTGGGTTACCTGGTTATTCAATAGTGCTGTAATGAAATCCTGCCTGGAGTGGAGATTCGATGAATTCCAGATTGGCAATGAATGAATGAAACATTCTTTAGTGGAGATTCCAATTATTTCTGAAGTATGGGTTGTGTGGACAGGAAAAGGAAGAGCTGACCAAGGTTGAGTGGATAGCCAGTTGTACAGCATGCCTGAGAGTGCCAACAGGCCTCTGAAAACCAGCATTGGGTTACCTAGACATGCAGCAGTGGTGTAACGAAAGCCTGCCTGAGTGGTGATTTGATCATCTGCAGATTGGCAGTAAATTAATGGAACATTCTTTAGTTGAGATTCCTATGATTAATCATATCTGGGTGGTGTGGACAGGAAAAGAAAGATCTGACCAGGGTTGAGTGGATAGCCACTTGAACAGGACGCCTGCGAGAGTGAACAGGACACTGAAAACGAGCATTTTGTTCCTGGATATTCAGCAGTGGTGCAACGAAAGGCTGCCGTGTGTGGAGATTCTATGAATTCCAGTCTAACAATTATTGAACGGAACATTCTGTAGTGGAGATTGCAATGATTTCTGAAGTCTGGGTAGTGTGGACAGGAAAATGAAGAGCTGACCAGGTTAGAGTGGATAGCCACTTGAACAGCAGGCCTGCGAGTTTTAACAGGCTGATGATAACCATCATTGGGTTACTTGGATATTCAGCAGTGGTATAACGAAATCCTGCCTGAGGTGGGGATTCGATGAATTCCAGATTGGCAGTGAATGAAGGAACATTCTGTAGTGGAAATACCAATGATTTCAGAATTCTCAGTTCTTTGGACAGAAAAATAAAGAGCTGATAAATGTTGAGAGGATAGCCAGTTGAACAGCACGCCTGCGAGTGTTAACAGGATGCTGAAAACCAGCATTGGGTTACTGGGATATTTAACAGTGGTGCACTGAAAGCTTGCATGGAGTGGAGATTCTATGAATTCCAGTTTGGCAGTGAATAAATGGACCATTCTGTAGTGGAGATTCCAATGATTTCTGAAGTATGGGTAGTGTTGGACAGGAAAATGAAGAGCTGACCAGGTTAGAGTGGATGGCCAGTTGAACAGCAGGCCTGCGAGTGTGAACAGGCCTCTAAAAACTAGCATTGGGTTACTTGAATATTCAGCAGTGGTGTAACGAAAGCCTGCCTGGAGTGGAGATTCGAAAAATTCCAGATTGTCAGTGAATGAATGGAACATTCTGTAGTGGAGATAATAATTGTTTCTGAAGTCTAGGTTATGTGGACAGGAAAATGTAGAGCTGACCAGGGTTGAGTGGATAGCCAGTTGAACAGCACGTCTGCGATTGTGAACAGGATGATGAAAACCAGTATTGGATTACTTGGATGCTCATCAGTGGTGTAACGAAAGCCTGCTTGGAGTGGAGTATCAGATAAATTCGGGATTGGCAGAGAATGAATAGAACATTTTATAGTGAAGATTCCAATGATTTCTGAAGTCTGGTTTGTGTAGACAGAAAAAGGAAGAACTGACAAGGGTGGAGTGGATACGCAGCTAAAAAGCATGCCTGTGAGTATGAACAGGACGCTGAAAACCAGCATTGTGTTACTTGGATATTCACCAGTGGTGTAACGAATGCCTGCCTGGAGTGGAGATTCAGATGAATTCCAGATTGACAGTGAATGAATTGAACATTTTCTAGTGGAGATTCCAATGATTTCTGAAATGTGAGTTGTCTGTAAAGAAAAAGAAAGAGCTGACCACTGTGGAGTTGATAGCCAGTTAACAGCCTGCCTGCGAGTGTAAACAGGACACTGAAAACCAGCATTGGGTTAATTGGACATTCACCAGTGGTGTAACGAAAGACTGCCTGGAGTGGAGATTCTGATATATTCCATACTGACAGTGAATAAATGGAACATTTTGTAGTGGAGATTCCAATAATTTCTGAATTCTGGGTTGTGTTGACAGGAAAATGAAGAGCAGACCATGTTAGAGTGCTTAGGCAGTTGAACACAATGCCTGCGAGTTTTAACAGACTGCTGATAACCAGCATTGGTTTACTTGGATATTCACCACTGGTGTAACGAAAACCTGCCTGGAGTGGAGATAAGATGAATTCCAGATTGACAGTAAATGAATGGAACATTCTGTAGTGGAGATTCCAATGATTTCTGAAGTCCGGGTTGTGTAGATATGAAAATGAAGAGCTGATCATGGTTGAGTCGATATCCCGCTGAACAGCACGGCTGCGAATGTGAACAGGCCTCTGAAAACCAGCATTGGGTTACTTAGACATTCAGCAGCAGTGGTGTAAAAAAAGCCTCCCTGAAGTGGATATTCGATTATCTCCAGATTGGCAGTGAATGAATGGAACATTCTGTAGTGGAGATTCCAATGATTTCTGAAGTCTGGGTTGTGTGGACATGAAAATGATGAGCTGACCAGGGTTGGGTGGAAAGCCAGTTGAACAGCACGCCTGCGATTGTGAACAGGGCGCTGAAAACCAGCATTGGGTTACTTGGATATTCACCAGTGGTGTGACGAAAGACTGCATGGAGTGGAGATTCAGATGAATTCCAGATTCTTAATGAATGAATGGAACATTATGTAGTGGATATTCCAATGTTTTCTGAAGTCTGGGTTGTGTGGACATGAAAATGAACAGCTGACCAGGGTTGAGTGGATAGCCAGTTGAACAGCACTCCTGCAAGTGTGAACAGGAAGATGAGTGCCAGCATTGTGGTACTTGAATGTTCACCAGTGGTGTAATAAAAGCCTGCCTGTAATGGAGATTCGATAATCTCTAGATTGGCATTGAATGAATTGAACATTATATAGTGGAGATTTCAATGATTTCTGAAGTCTGGGTTGTGTGGACCGCAAAAGAGAACTGACCACTGTGGAGATGATAGCCAGTTGAACAGCACACCTGCGAGTGGGAAGAGGACGCTGAAAACTAGCATTGGGTTACTTGGACATTCACCATTGATATAACGAAATCCTGCTTGGAGTGGCGATTCGATGAATTTCAGATTGGCAGTGAATGAATCGAAATTCTGTAGTGGAGATTCCAATCATTTCTGAAGTCTGGGTTGTGTGGACAGGAAAATGAAGAGCTTTCCAGGGTTGAGTGGAAATCCAGTTGAACAACAAGCCTGCAAGTGTGAACAGGACGCTGAAAAGAAGCAATTTGTTACTTGGACATTCAGCAGTGGTGTAACGACATCCTGCCTGAAGTGAAGATTCAGATGAATTTGAGATTCGCAGTGAATGAATGGAACATTCTTTTGTGGAGATTCCAATGATTTCTGAAATCGGGTTTGTGTGGACAGGAAAATGAAGAGCAGATTAGGTTAGCGTGGATAGCCCGTTGAACAGCAAGCCTGCGAGTTTGAACAGCCTGCTGTTAACCAGCATTGTGCTCCTTGGATATTCACCAGTGTTGTTTGGAAATCCTGCCTGGAGTGGAGATTCTATGAATTCCAGATTGGCAGTGAATAAATGGAACATTCTGGAGTGGAGAATTCAATGATTTCTGATGTCTGGGTTGTGTGGACAGGAAAAGAAAGAGCTGACCACTGTGGAGTGGTTAGCCAGTTGAACAGCACGCCTCTGAGTGTGAACAGGCTGCTGAAAACCAGCATTACGTTACTTCGACATTCACCAGTGCTGTAACGAATGCCTGCCCTGAGTGGAGATACGATAAATTCCAGATTTGGCAGTGAATAAATGGAACATTCTGTAGTGGAGATACCAATGATTTCACAACTCTGTATTTTGGCACCAGAAAATGAAGAGCTGACAAGGATGGAGTGGATAGCCAGTGAACACCACGCCTGCGGAATGTGAACAATCTGCTGACCACTAGATTGGGGTACTTGGTCATCACCAGTGGTGTAAGGTAATCCTGCCTGAAGTGGAGATTCGATGAATTCCAGAATGGCAGTGAATGAATGGAAATTCTGTAGTGGGGATTCTAATGATTTCTGATGTCTAGGTTGTTTGAACAGGAAAATGAAGATCTGACCAGGGTTGAGTGGAAAGCCAGTTGAACAGCATGCCTGCAAGTGTGAACAGGACGCTGAAAACCAACATTGGGTTACTTGGACATTCAGCAGTGGTGTAACGAAAGACTGCATGGAGTGGAGATTCAGATGAATTACAGATTCGCAGTGAATGAATGGAACATTCAGTAGAGGAAAATTCCAATGATTTCTGAAGTGTTGGCTATGTGGAAAGGAAAAGAAAGAGCTAACCACTGTAGAGTAGATAGCCAGTGGAACAGCTCGCCTGCGAGTGTGAATAGGACACTGAAAACCAGCATTGGGTTAATTGGACATTCACCAGTGGTGTAAGGAAAGCCTGCCTGGAGTGGAGATTCGAAGAACTCCAGATTGGGCGTGGATGAATGGAACATTCTGTGCTGGATATTCCGATGTTTTCTGAGGTCTGGGTTGTGTGTACAGGAAAATAAAGAGGTGACCACTGTGGAGTGGAAAGCCACTTGGACAGCAAGCTTGCGAGTCTGAACAGGACGCTGAAATTCAGCACTGGGTTACTTGGATATTCACCAGTGTTGCAACGAAAGCTCTCTTGGAGTGGAGATTCTATGAATTCCATATTGGCTGTGAATGAATGGAACATTCTGTATTGGAGATTCTAACGGTTTCTAAAGTTTGTGTTATGTAGACAGGAAAATGAAGAGCTGACCATTGTAGAGTGGATAGCCAGTTTAACAGCAAGCCTGCGAGTGTGAACAGTACGATGAAAACCAGCATTGTGGTACTTGGATATTCACCTCTTCTGTAACGGAATCCTGCATGGAGTTGAGATTCGATGAATTCCAGATCGGCAGTGAAAGAATAGAACATTCTGTAGTGGAGATTCCAATGATTTCTGATGTCTGGGTTGTGTGGACAGGAAAAGAAATGGCTAACTACTGTTTAATGGAAAGCTAGTTGAACAGCATGCCTGCGAATGTTGACAGGCCTCTGAAATCCAGCATTGTGTCACATGGACATTCACCAGTGGTGCAACGAAGCCTGTCTGGAGTGGAGATTCAGATGAATTCCGGATTCGCAGTGAACGAATGGAACATTCTGTAGGGCAGGTTCCAATGATTTCTGAATTGTGTGTTGTGTGTACAGGAAAATGAAGTGCAGACCAGGATAGCGTGGATAGCCAGATGAATAGCCAGCCTGCGAGTTTGAAAAGGCTGCTGAAAACCAGCATTAGTTTACTTGTACATTCAGCAGTGGTGTAACGATATCCTGACACTAGTGGAGATTCGATGAATTCCAGACTGGCAGTGAATGAATGGAACATCTGAAGTGGAGATTCCATTGATTTCTGAAGTCTGGGTTGTGTTGACAGGATAAAGAAGAGCTGACCAGTGTTGAGTGGATAGCCAGTGAACAGCACGCCTACGAGTGTGAACAGACCGCTGAAAACCAGCATTGCGTTACTTGGACATTCACCAGTGGTGTAATGAAAGCCTGCTGGACTGCAGATTCAGATTAATTCCAGAATCGCAGTGAATGAATTCAACATTCTGTAGTGGAGATGACAATGATTATTGAAGGCTGCTTTGTGTGGACAGGAAAATGTAGTGCTCGCCAGGGTTAAGTGGATAGCCAATTGTACAGCACTTGTGCGAGTGTGAACAGGACGATGAAAACCAGCATTGTGGTACTTCGATATTCACCTATGGTGTAAGGAAATCCTGCCTGGAGTGGAGATTCCATGACTTCCAGATTGGCAGTGAATGAATAGAACATTCTGTAGTGGAGATTCCAATGATTTCTGATGTCTGGGTTTTGTGGACAGGAAAATGAACATCTAACCAAGGTTGAGTGTGTAGCGAGTTGAACAGCACGCCTGTGAGTGTGAACAGGCCGCTGAAAACCAGCATTGCGTTACTTGGACATTCACCATTGGTGTAATGAAAACCTGCCTGGAGTGGAGTTTCATTTAAATTCCATATTTGGCAGTGAGTGAATGGAACATTCTGTAGTGGCGATACCAATGATTTCAGAACTCTGTTTTATTGACCACCAGGAAATGACGAGCTGACCAGGGTGGAGTGGATAGCCAGTGAACATCATGCATGAGATGTGAGAAAAGGCCGCTGACCATTAGATTAGGATACTTGAATCTTCACCAGTGGTGTAACGTAATCCTGCCTGGAGTGGAGATTCGATGAATTCCAGATTGGCAGTGGATGAATGGAAATTCTGTAGTGGAGATTCCAATGATTTCTGAAGTCTAGGTTGTGTGAACAGGAAAACGAAGAGCTGAACAGAGTTGAGTGTATAGCGAGTTGAACAGCACGCCTGTGAGTGTGAACAGGCCGCTGAAAACCAGCATTGCGTTACTTGGACATTCACCATTGGTGTAACGAAAACCTGCCTGGAGTTGAGATTCGTTTAAATTCCATATTTGGCAGTGAGTGAATGGAACATTCTGTAGTGGAGATACCAATTACTTCAGAACTCTGGGTTATTGGCACCAGGAAATGAAGAGATTACCAGGGTGGAGTGGATACCCAGTGAACACCATGCCTGCGGTATGTGATCAGGCCGCTGTCCACTAGCAATGGGTTACTTGGATATTCACCAGTGGTGTAACGAAATCCTGCCTGTAGTGAAGAGTTGATGAATTCCAGATTGGCAGTGAATGAATGGAAATTCTGTAGTGGAGACTCCAATGATTTCTGAAATCTGTGTTGTGTGGACAGAAAATGAAGAGCTGACTATGGTTGAGTGGAAAGCCAGTTGAACAGTACGCCTACGATTGTGAACAGGACGCTGAAAACCAGCATTGGGTTACTTGGAAATTCACCAGTGGTGTAATGAAAGACTGTATAGAGTGGAGATTCAGATGAATTCCAGATTGGCAGTGAATGAATGGAACATTCTGTAGTGGAGATTCCAATGATTTCTGAAGTCTCGGCTTTGTGGACAGGAAAAAAAATAGCTGACCAGGGTGGAGTGGATAGCCTCTTGAACAGCACGCCTGCTAGTGTGAACAGGACGCTGAAAACCAGCATTGGGTTAATTGGACATTCATCAATGTTGTAACAAAAGCCTGCCTGGAGTGGAGATTCGAAGAACTCCAGATTGGCAGTGAATGAATGCAACATACTGTACTGGAGATTCCAATGATTTCTGAAGACTGGGTTCTGTGGACATGAAAAGAAACAGCTGACCACATTGGAGTGGATAGCAAGTTGAACAGCACATCTGCGAATGTGAAAAATACGCTGAAAACCAGCATTGGGTTATGTGGATACTCACCAGTAGTGCAACGAAAGACTGCCTGAAGTGGAGATTCTATGAATTCCAGATTGGCAGTGAATGAATGGAACATTCTGTTCTGGAGATTCTAAAGGTTTCTGAAGTCTGCGTTATGTGGACTTATCACTTAATCACTTAACTTCCCGTTAGTTGTCAATTTGCTCGAGCGGGCGCCAGTAACGCCTCCATTTGTCCCTGTCGCGTGCTATTGTAGTCCAATGGCATCTGTTCGCTCTGGGAACATGAAGAGCCTAAAACCGATCGTTCATGACCTTGACGAAGAAGGCTGACCATCTGGTAGGTGGGCGGCCACGCGGTGTTTTTACATCCCGTGGAATCCAGTCAGTAACAGCTCTAGTCCAGCGGTCATCTTTAAATCTCATTACGTGACCAGCCCATCTGATTTTTGACACCTTGGCAAATGAGACAGCGTCCCTGATTCTTGACGTTGACGGATGTCCGAACTCCGGATTCTTTCTCTCATTTGAGTGAAACGTGATATTCCAAGCATTGCTCTTTCTATTCTTCTTTGGGAGACCTGAATAGCGTTCTCATCCTGTTTGTGTACGGCCCAGGTCTCTAAGGCACATATTAATGCAGGAAGAACAGTGGAATCAAAGAGATGTGCCCGGAGCCGGAGGTTCTTCGTCCTCTTAGCTATTTCTTCGACGTTCTTGAAGGCGTTCCAAGCCGCTCTCATCCTCCTGCGCAGCTCTGGTGCCAGGTCATTTGTCATGTTGACTTCTCGACTTAGGTACACATAGCTGTTGCATTCAGAGATGGTCGTTCCGTTGAGAGCCAATGGGGCGTCAGGAATGAGGCTGTTTCTCATAAACATTGTCTTTGAAAGATTCATCTGTAGTCCTACCTTTCCACACTCACTGTCAAAGTTGGCCAGCATTTGTGCAGCTTGGCTGATGTTTGGTGTTATTAAAACAATGTCATCAACAAAGTGGAGGCGGTGTAGTTACCGACCATCTATCTTCACTCCAATTCCTTCCCATTCCAGTTGTCGCATGGTGTTCTCGAGGGTGGCACTGAAGAGTTTCGGTGAAATGGTATCACCCTGCTGAACCCCTCTCTTGACATCAACGATCACTTCTTTGTAGAATGGTGAGATCCTGGTAGTGAATCCGCAATACAGCTCACGGAGGACTTGATGTACTGGGCTTGAATGCCCTGATTGGCTAGGGCTTCAATGACCGCTTCCGTCTCAACAGAATCAAAGGCCTTCTTTAAATCAATGAACGTTAAACAGAGCGGCATTTTGAACTCCCGAGAAAACTCAATGAGCTTGGTTATCATGTGGATCTGGTCGATGGTGCTGAATCCTTTGCGTAACCCGGCTTGCTCGCATGGTTGTCCTTCATCTAGTGTTCTGCCAATCCTATTTAGGATGACTCAAGTGAGCAACTTGTAGATGACAGACAATAGGCAGACCGGGCGATAGTTGCCAATGCCATGGATGTCTCCCTCCTTGAACAGTAGTACAGTCCTGCTGGTTTTCCATTGGGACGGAACCTTACATTCAGACAGGTAGCAAGTGAAGAGCCGAGCCAGTGTATTGATGAGTACTGATGGCAGGTTCTTCAGCTGTTCAGGTCTGAGCTTGTCTGGGCCGGGTGCTGTTTGTTTCTTTATCGACGAAATGGCGTGTCGGATTTCGGAAGGGAGAACGTTGGGAACGACATATCCATCCTGTGGAATTTGGTATGTCGGTAAGTGGACATGGCTATCGAAGAGATTTGAGTAGAAGTCATGGATAATCTTCTCCATTGCCGTTCTGGAGGATGTGATGGATCCATCAGGACGTCGGAGGGCAGTCATCTTGGTCTTGTAGTTGGTGAAGGACAGACGGGCGTTACGAATACTTTTCCAGGCTTCTGCCACATCTACCAGTACTTCTGCTCTTCTCTCTTTGAGGTCTTCTTTGATCGCATCTCTGCACTGCTTTGCGAGCTCGACCGTTAGCTTGCGGTTGCCTGAAGCATGGGCCAAACCACGCTGGCGAATTAGCTCAAGAGTTTTCGAAGACAGGCGTTTTTTTATGGCTATCTCTCTCCTGGCGTTCCTCGCACATTCATAGGGGTGCTGAACCAGTCGATCGTATTCTTCCTCAATGTTGTCAACAATGGGATCTTCCCATGTTGCCGCAATAGTGCCAAAGAGTGCCCAGTTGGTGGTCATTCTGGGAGTTCTCTTTTGTATGGACAGGAAAAGAAAGTGCTGACCACTGTGGAGTGGATAGGCAGTTGAACAGCACTACTGCAAATGTGAACAGAACGCTGAAAACCAGCATTGGGTTACTTGGATATTCACAAGTGGTGCAACGAAAGCCTGTCTAGAGTGGAGATTCTATGAAATCAAGATTGGCAGTGAATGAATGGAAGATAGTGGAACGTAGTGGAGATTCTAATGGTTTCTGAAGACTGGGTTATGTGGACAGGAAAATGAAGAGCTGACAGGGGTTGAGTGGATAGCCAGTTTAACAGCACACCTGTGAGTTTGAAGAGGAAGATGAAAACCAACAATGTGGTACTTGGATATTTACCTGTGATGTAATGTAATCCTGCCTGGAGAGGAGATTCTATGAATTCCAGATTGGCAGTGAATGAATGGAATATTCGGTAGT
Organism: Sorex fumeus; assembly: GCF_029834395.1. Taxonomy (NCBI): domain Eukaryota; kingdom Metazoa; phylum Chordata; class Mammalia; order Eulipotyphla; family Soricidae; genus Sorex; species Sorex fumeus. The sequence goes on along the minus strand of NW_026606140.1, from coordinate 1,001,196 downwards.
GGAGATTCCAATGATTTCTAAAGTCTGTGTTGTGAGCACAGGAAAATGAATAGCTGACCAGGGTAGAGTGAATAGTCACTTGAACAGCAGGCCTGCAAGTGTGAACAGGCCTCTGAAAACCAGCATTGGGTTACTTGGATATTCAGCACTGGTGTAACGAAAACCTGCATGGAGTGGAGATTCATATCAATTCCAGTATCGCAGTGAATGAATGGAACATTCTGGAATGGAGGTTCAAATGATTTCTGAAGTCTAGGTTGTGTGGACAGGAAGAGAAAGAGCTGACCACTCTGGAGTAGATAGCCAGTTTGACAGAACGCCTCCAGTAGTGAACAGGACGCTGAAAACCAGCATTGGGTTACTTGGACATTCACCAGTCATTTAACGAAAGCCTGCCTGGAGTGGAGATTCGAAGAACTCCAGATTGACAGTGAATGAATGGAACATTCTCTAGTGGAGATTCCAATGATTTCTACAGTCGGAGTTGTGTGGAAAGGAAAAGAATGAGCTGACCACTGTGGAGTGGACAGCTAGTTGAACAGCATGCCTGCGAGTATGAACAGGTCGCGGAAAACCAGCACAGTGTTACTTGGACATTCAACAGTGGTGTAACGAAAGCTGCCTGGAGTGGGGATTCAGATGAATGCCAGATTCGCAGTGAATGAATGAAACATTCTGTAGTTGAGATTCCAATGATTTCTGAATTCTGGGTTGTGTGGACGAAAAAATGAAGAGCAGACCAGATTAGCGTGGGTAGCCTGTTGGACAGCAGGCCTTCGAGTTTTAACAGGCTGCTGAAAACCAGCATTGTGTTACTAGGACATTCAGCAGTGGTGTAACGAAAGCCTGCCTGGAGTGGAGATTCCATGAATTCCAGATTGGCAGTGAATGAATGGAACATTCTGTAGTGGAGATTCCAATGATTTCTGAAGTGTGGGTTTTGTGGAAAGGAAAATGAAGAGCTGACCAGGGTTTAGTGGATAGCCAGTTGAACAGCAGGCCTGCGAGTATGAACAGTCCTCTGAGATCCAGCATTGGGTTACTTGGACAGTCAGCAGTGGTGTAACGAAAGCCTGCCTGAGTGGAGATTCGATTATCTCAAGATTGGCAGTGAATATATGGAACATTCTGTAGTGGAGATTCTAATGGTTTCTGAAGTCTGAGATATATGCACAGGAAAATGAAGAGCTGACGAGGGTTGAGTGTATAGCCAGTTGAACAACACTCTTGCGAGTGTCAACAGGACGCTGAACACTAGCATTGAGTTACTTGGACATTCACCAGTGGTTTAACGAAAGCCTGCATGGAGTGGAGATTCAGATAAATTCCAGAAAAGCAGTGAATGAATGGAACATTCTTTAGTGGAGATTCCAATGACTTCTGAATTCTGGGTTGTGTGGACAGGAAAAGGAAGAGCTGACCAGGGTTTAGTGGATAGCCAGTTGAACAGCACGCCAGCGAGTTTGAACAGGCTGCTGAAAACCAGCTTTGGGTTACTTGTATATTCACCTGTGGTTTAATGAATTCCCGACTTGAGTGGTGGTTCCATGAATTAAAGATTGGCAGTGAATAAATGGAACATTCTGTAGTGGAGATTCCAATGATTTCTGAAGTCTGAGTGTGTGGACAGGCAAATGAAGAGCTAATCATATTTGAGTGAATAGCCATTTGAACAGCAGGCCTGCGACTGACAACAGGCCCCTGAAAGACAGCATTGGGTTCCTTGGATATGCAGCAGTGGTGTAACGAACGCCTGCCTCAATTGGAGATTCGATGATCTCCAGGTTGACAGTGACTGAATGGAATATCTGAAGTCGAGATTCCAATGATTTCTGGAGTCTGGGTTGCATGGACAAGAAAATGAAGAGCCGAGCAGGGTGGAGTTGATAGCCAGTTGAACAGCACGCCTCCGAGTGTGAACAGGCTTCTGAACACCACCACTGAGTTACTTGAATATTCCGCAGTGTGTATAGAAAGCCTGCCTGGAGTGGAGATTCGATTATCTCCAGCTTGGTAGTAAATAAATGGAACAATCTGTAGTGGAGATTCCAATGATTTCTGAAATCTGGGTTGTGAGGACAGGAAAAGAAACAACTGACCACTGTGGTGTGGTTAGGCAGTTGAATAGCACATCTGTCAGTGGAAACAGGCCGCTGAATACAACCATTGGTGTACTTGGATATTCACCACTGGTGTAACAAAATCCTGCCTGGAGTGGCGGTTCGATGAATTCCAGATTGGCAGTAAATGAATGGAACATTCTGTAGTGGCGATTCCAAGGATTTATGAAGTTTGGTTTGTGTGGACAGGAATATGGAGAGATGACAAGGATGGAGTGGATAGCGAGTAGAACAGCAGGCAGCAAGTGTTAAAAGGCCGATGAAAACCAGCATTGGGATACTTGAATATTCAACAGTGGTGTAATGAAATCCTGCATGGAGTGGAGATTCAGATGAATTCCTGATTCACAGTGAATGAATGGAACATTCTGTGGTGGAGATTCCAATGATTTCTGAAGTCTAGGTTGTGTGGAAAAGAAAATGAAGATCTGATCAGTGTTGAGTGGATAGCCAGTTGAACAGCAGGCCTTCGAGTGTGAACAGGCCTCGGAAAACCAGCATTGGGTTACTTGGATATTCACCAGTGGTGTAACGAAAGCCTGCCTGTAGTGGAGATTCGATGACTCCAGATTTGCAGTGAATGAATGGAACATTCTACAGTAGAGATTCCAATGATTTCTGAAGTCTGGGTTGTGTGGAAAGGAAAATGAAGAGCTGACCAGGGTTTTGTGTATAGCCAGTTGAACAGCAGGCCTGCGAGTGTGAACAGGCCTCTGAAAACCAGAACTGTGTTAATTGGACATTCAGTAGTGGTGTAACGAAAGCCTCCCTGGAGTGGATATTCGATGATCTCCAGATTGGCAGTGAATGAAAAAAACATTCTGTAATGGAGATTCTAATGATTTATGAAGTCTGGGTTATGTGGACAGGAATATGAAGAGCTGGCCATGGTTGATAACCAGTTCATCAGCACTGCTTTGAGTGTGAATAGGACGATGAAAACCAACATTGTGGTACTTGGATATTCACGTGTAGTGTAAGGAAATCCTGAATGGAGAGGAGATTCGATGAATTCCTGATGGGCTGTGGATGATTGGAACATTCTATAGTGGAGATTCCGATGGTTTATGAAGTTTGGGTTTTGTGGACAGGAATATGGAGAGCTGACAAGGATGGAGTGGATAGCGAGTAGAACAGCACGCCAGCGAGTGTAAAAAGGCCGATGAAAACCAGCATTGGGATACTTGAATATTAACCAGTGGTGTAATGAAATCCTGCATGGAGTGGAGATTCAGATGAATTCCTGATTCACAGTGAAGGAATGGAACATTCTGTAGCGGAGATTCCAATGATTTCTGAAGTCTGGGTTTTGTGGACAGGAAAAGAAAGACATGACCAGTGTGGACTGCATAGCCAGTTGAATAGCACACCTGCAAGTGTGAACAGTCCGCTGAAAACCAGCAGTGGGGTACTTGGATATTCACCAGTGATGTAACGAAATCCTGCCTGGAGTGGAGATTCTATGAATTCCAGACTGGCGGTGAATGAATGGAACATTCTGTAGTGGAGATACCAATAATTTCAGAACTCTGGGTTATTGACACCATGAAATGAAGAGTTGACCAGGGTGGTATGGATAGCCAGTGAACAACAGGCCTGCGGTATGTGAACAGGCCGCTGACCACTAGCCTTTTGTTACTAGGGTATTCATCAGTGTTGTAACAAAATGCTGCCTGGACTTGAGATTCGATGAATGCCAGATTGGCAGTGAATGAATGGAAATTCTGTAGTGGAGATTCCAAATATTTCTGAAGTCTTGTTTGTGTGGACAGGAAAATGAATAGCTGACCAGGGTTGAGTGGAAAGCCAGTTGAACAGCACGCCTGCGAGTGTGAACAGGACGCAGAAAACCAGCATTGGGTTACATGGACATTCCCCAGTGATGCAACGAAAGCCTACCTGGAGTGGATATTTGAAGAACTCCAGATTGGCATTGAATGAATGGAACATTCTGTAGTGGATATTCCAATAATTTCTGGAGTCTGGATTGTGTGAACAGGAAAATGAAAAGCTGATCAGGGTGGAGTGTATAGCCAGTTTAACAGCACAAAGCTGACCTGGGTTAAATGGTTAGTTAGCCAGTTGAACAGCACGCCTCTGATTGTGAACAGGCCTCTGAAAACCACCATTGTTTTACTTGGATATTCAGCAGTGTATATCGAAAGCCTGGCTGGAGTTGAGATTCGATGATCTCCATATTGGCAGTGAATGAATGGAACATTCTGTAGTGGAGATTCCAATTATTTCTGAAGTCTGGGTTGTTTGGACAGGAAAATGTAGAGCTGACCATTGTTGAGTGGATAGCCAGTGAACAGCATGCCTGCGAGTGTGAACAAGCCTCTGAAAACCAGCATTTGGGTACTTGGTTATTCACCAGTGGTGTAACGGAATCCTGCCTGGAGTGGAGATTCGATGAATTTCACATTGGCATTCAATGAATGGAACATCTCTAGTAGAGATTCCAATGATTTCTGAATTCTGGGTAGTATGTACAGGAAAATGTAGAGCTGAGCAGGGTTGAGTGGATAGCCAGTTGAACAGCAAGCCTCCGAGTGTGAACAGCCCTCTGAAAACCACCATTATGTTACTTAGATATTCAGCAATGTGTATTGAAAGCCTGCCTGGAGTGGAGATTCCATGATCTCCAAATTGGCAGTGAATGAATGGAACATACTGTGGTGGAGATTCCAATGATTTCTGAAGTTTGGGTTGTGTGGACAGGAAAAGAAAGAACTGACCACTGAGAATGGATAGACCATTGAACAGCACACGTGGGAGTGTGAAAATGCCACTTAAAACTAGCATTTGGGTATTTGGATATTCACCAGTGGTGTAACGAAAGCCTGCCTGAAATGGACATTCAGATGAATTCCAGATTGGCATTGAAGGAATGAAATATTTTGTAGTGGAGATTTTGATGATTTCTGAAGTCTGGGTTGTTTGGACAGAAAAATGAAGAGCTGACCAGGTTGGAGTGGCTAGGCAGTTGAGCAGTACGCCTGCATGTGTGAACAGGACGCTGAAAACCAGCATTGGGTTACTTGAACATTCAGCAGTGGTGTAACGATAGCCTGCCTGGAGTGGAGATTCGAAGCTCTCCAGACTGGAAGAGAATGTATGGAAAATTCTGTAGTGCAGATTCCAATGATTTCTGAAGACAGTGTTGTTTGGACAGGAAAAGAAAGTGCTGACCACTGTGAAGTTGATAGCCAGTAGAACAGCACGCCTGCGAGTGTGAACAGGACGCTGAAATTCAACATTGGGTTACTTAGACATTCACCCGTGGTGTAACGAAAGCCTTCGTGGTGTGGAGATTCAGATGATTACCAGATTTGCAGGGAATGAATGGAACAATCTGTATTGAAGATACAAATGATTTCAAAATTATGGGTTATTGTCACCAGGAAATGTAGAGCTGACCACTGACAATTAGTATTGGGTTACTTGGATGTTCACCACTGTTGTAATGAAATCCTGCCTTGAATGGAGATTCAGATGAATTCCAGATTCGGAGTGAATGAATGGAACATTCTGTAGTGGAGATTCCAATGTTTTCTGAAGTCTGGTTGTGTTTGGACAGGAATAGAAAGAGCTGACCACTGAGGAGTGGATATCTAGTTGAACAGCACACCTGAGAGTGTGAATACTACTCTGAAAAACAACATTAGGTTAATTGCACATTCAGCAGTTTGTAACGAAAACCTGCCTGGAGTGGAGATTCGAAGATCTCCAGATTGGCAGTAAATGAATGGAATATTCTCTAGTGGAGATTCCACTGATTTCTGAAGTCTGAGTTGTGTGGACAGGAAAAGAAAGAGCTCACCACTGTGGAGTGGACAGACAGTTGAACAGCTTGCCTGCGAATGTGAATACGACGCTGAAAACCAGCTTTGGGTTACTTGGACATTCACCAGTGGTAAACGAAATCCTGCCTGGAGAGGAAATTCAGATAAATCCCAGATTCGCAGGGAATGAATGGAAAATTCTGAAGTAGAGATTCCAGTAATTTTGGAGTCTGGGTTGTGTGGACAGGAAAATGAAAAGCTGATCAGGGTGGAGTGTATAGCCAGTTTAACAGCACAATGCGAGTGTGAACAGTTCTCTGGAAACCAGCATTGGGTTACTTGAACATTCAGCAGTGGTGTCACAAAAGCCTGCCTGGAGTGGAGATTCAGAGGATCACCAGATTGGCAGTGAATGAATGGAACATTCTTTAGTGGAGATTCTACTGATTTCTGAAGTCTAGTAATGTGGACAGAAATGTGATGAGCTGACCAGGTTGGACTGGATAGCCAATTGGACACCACACCTCCGAGTGTGAATGGGCCGCTGAAAACCAGCATTGGGTTACTCGGACATTCAGCAGTGGTGTAAAGAATGCCTGTCGGGAGTGGAGATTCGTTGAATTCCAGATTGTTAGTGAATGAATGGAACATTCCAATGCTTTCTGAAGTCTGGGTTTTGTAGACAGTTAAATGAAGTGCTGAATAGGGTTGAGTGGATAGCCAGTTGAACAGCAGGATTACAAGTGTGAACAGGCCTCGGAAAACCAGCATTGGGTTACTTGGACATTCAGCACTGGTGTTACGAATGCCAGCATGGAGAGTAGATACGATGATCTCCAGATTAGCAGTGAATGAATGGAACATTCTGTAGTGGAGATTCCAATGATTTCTAAAGTCTGTGTTGTGTACAGGAAAATGAAGAGCAGACCAGGTTAAAGTGGATAACCAGTTGAACCGCAGGCCTGTGAGTTTGAACAGGCTGTCGAAAACCAGCATTGGATTACTTGGATATTCAACAGTGGTGAAAGGAAATCCTGCCTGGAGTGGAGATTTGATGAACTCCAGATTGGCAGTGAATGAATGGAACATTCTGCAGTGGAGTTTCCAATGATTTCTAAATTCTGGGTTGTGTGGACAGGAAAATGAAGAGCTGACCAGGGTTGAGGGGATAGCCAGTTGAACAGAACGCCTGTAAGTATGAACAGGCCTTTGAAAACCAGCATTGGGTTATGTGGACATTCAGAAGTGGAGTAACGAAAGCCGGCCTGGAGTGGAGATTCAGAGGATCTCCAGATTTGCAGTGAATAAATGGAACATTCTGTAGTGGAGATTCCAATGTTTTCTGAAGTCTTGGTTGTGTGGACAGGAACAGAAAGAGCTGATCACTGTGGAGTGGATAGCCAGTTTAACAGCATTACTGCGAGTGTGAACAGGTCGCTGAAAACCAGTATTGGGTTACTTGGAATTTACGCAGTGGCATAACGAAAGCCTGCCTAGAGTGGAGACTCAGATGAATTTCAGATCCCCAGTAAATGAATGGAACATTCTGCAGTGGAGGCTCCAATGATTTCTGATGTCTGGGTTATGTGGACAGGAAAATGAAGAGCTGAGTAGGGTTGATTGGATAGTCAGTTGAACAGCACGACTGCAAGTGTGAACAGGCCTCTGAAAACCAGCATTGTGTTACTTGGACATTCAGGAGAGATGTAACAAAAGCTTGCCTGGAGTGAAGATTCGATGATTTCCAGATTGTCAGCGAATGAATGTAACATTCTTTAGTGGAGTTTCCAATGATTTCTGAAGTCTGGGTCTTGCGGACAGGAAAATGAAGAGCACACCAGGTTAGAGTGGATCGCCAGTTGAACAGCAGTCCTGCGAATGTGAAGAGGCCTGTGAAACCAGCATTGGGGTACTTGGACATTCAGCAGTAGTGTAACGAAAGCCTGCCTTGAGTGGAGATTCAGACGAATTCCTGATTCGCAGTGAATGAATGGAACATTCTGTAGTGGAGATTCCAATGATTTCTGAAGTCTGGGTTGTGTAGAAGGAAAATGGAGAGCTGACCAGGATGGAGTGGATAGCCAGTTACACAGCACGCCTGTGAGTGTAAAAAGGCCGCTGTAAACCAGCATTGGTGTACTTGGATATTCACCAGTGATATAGCGAAAAACTTCCTGGAGTGGAGATTCGATGAATTCCAGATTCGCAGTGAAAGAATGGAACATTGTGTAGTGGAGATTACAATGATTTCTGAAGTGTGGGTTGTGTGGACAGGAAAAGACAGAACTGACCACTGTGGAGTGGATCATCAGTTGAACAGCACGCCTTCGAGTGTGAAAAGGACGCTGAAAACCAGCATTGAGTTACTTGGACATTCAGCAGTGCAGTTACAAAAGCCTGCATGGAGTGGAGATTCAGATGAATTTCAGATTCGCAGTGAATGAATGGAATATTCTGTAGTGGAGAATTCCATGATTTCTGAGTCTGGGTTGTGTGGACAGGAAAATGAAGAGCAAACCTGGTTACAGTTGATAGTTGAACAGCACGCCTGATAGTGTGAACTGGCGTCTTAGAACCAGCATTTGGATACTTGGACATTCACCAGTGGTGTAACGAAAGACTGCATGGAGTGGAGATTCAGATGAATTCCAGATTCGTAATGAATGAATGGAACATTCTGTAGTGGAGATTCCAATGATTTCTGAAGTGTTGGTTGTGTGGACAGGAAAAGAAAGAGCTGACCACTGTGGAGTGGATAGCCAGTTTAACAGCACTACTGCGAGTGTGAAAGGACGCTGAAAGCAAGTATTGGGGTACTTGGACATAAAGCAGTGGTGTAACGAAAGCCTGCCTAGAGTGGAGATTCAGATGATTTCCAGATTGGCAATGAATGAATGGAACATTCTGTAGTGGAGATTTCAATGATTTTTGAAGTCTGGGCTGTGTGGACAGGAAAAGAAAGAGCAGACCACTGTGTAGTGCCTAGCCAGTTGAACAGCATTTCTGCGAGTGTGAACAGGAGGCTGAAAACCAGCAATGGGTTACTTGGACTTTCAGCAGTGTCGTAACGAAAGCCTGCATGGAGTGAAGATACAGATGAATTCCAGATTCGCAGTGAATGAGTGGAACATTCTGTAGTGGAGATTCCAATGAATTCTGAAGTCTGGTTTGTGTGGATAGGAAAATGAAGAGCTGAATAGGAAGGAGTGCATAGCCAGGTGAGCAACACGCCTCCGAGTGTGAACAGGCCACTGAAAATCTGCATTTGGTTACTTAGATATTCACCAGTGGTGTAATGAAAGCCTGCCGTGCTTGGAGATTCGATGAATTCCAGATTGGGAGTGAATGAATCGACCATTTTGTCGTGGAAATTCCAATGATTTCTGAAGTCTGGGTTGTGTGGACATGAAAATGAAGAGCTGACTAGTGTTGAGTGGATAGCCAGTTCAACAGTAGTCCTGCGACTGTGAACAGGCCTCTGCAAACCAGCTTTGGGTTGCTTAGATATTCAGCAGTGGTGTAACCAAAGTCTGCCTGGAGTGGAGATTCGATGATCTCCAGATTGATAGTGAATGAATGGAACATTCTGTTGTGGAGTTTCCAATGATTTCTTAAGTCTGGGTTGTGTGATCACGAAATGAAAGAGCTGACCAGTGGGGAGTCGATAGCCAGTTGAAAAGCACACTTGCGAGTGTGAACAGGCGGCTGAAAACCAGCATTTGAGCACTTGGATATTCACCAATGTTGTAACGAATTCCTGCGTGGAGTGGAGGTTCGATGAATTCCAGATTGGCACTAAATGTATAGAACATTCTGTAGTGGTGATTCCAATGGTTTCTGAAGTTACCGTTGTGTAGAATGAAAAATGTAGAGCAGCCCAGGATGGAGTGGATAGCCGGTAGAACAGTACGCCTGCGAGTGTGAACAGACCTCTGAAAACAACGATTTTGTTACTTGGACATTCAGCAGTGTGTAACAAAAACCTGCCTGGAGTGGAGAATCGATGCTCTCCAGGTTGGCAGTGAATGAACGGAATATTCTCTAGTGGAGATTCCAATGGTATCTGAAGTCTGGGCTGCGTGGAAGGGAAAACAAAGAGCTGATCACTATGAAGTGGATAGCGAGTTGAACAGCATGCCTGTGAGTGTGAAGAGGACACTGAAAACCAGCATTGGGTTACTTGGACATACACCACTTGTTTAACGAAAGCCTGCATGGAGTGGACATTCAGATGAATTCCAGATTCGCAGTGAATGAATGGAACATTCTGTAGTGGAGATTCCAATTATTTCTGAATTCTGGGATGTGTGGAGAGAAAAAGAAAAAGCTGACCAATGTGGAGTGGATAGCCAGTTGAACAGCACTCCTGCGAGTGTGAACAGGACGATGAAAACCAGCATTGGGTTACTTGGACATTCACCTGTATTGTAACGAAAGACGGCCTGGAGTGGAGATTCAGAAAAATTCCAGGTTCACAGTGAATGAATGGAACATAATGTAGTGGAGATTCCAATGATTTCTGAAGTCTGGGTTGTGTGGACAAGAAAATGAAGTACTGACCAGGGTGAACTGGATATCTAGTTGAACAGAACGCCTGAGACTGTGAACAGGATGCTGAAAACCAGCATTCGGTTACTTGGACATTCTCCAGTGGTGTAGCGAAAGCCTGCCTGAAGTGGAGATACGATCAACTCCAGATTGTCAGTGAGTGAATGGAACATTCTGTAGTGGAGATTCCAATGATTTCTGAAGTCTGGGTTGTGTGGACAGGAAAATAAAAGCTGACTAGGTTGGATTTGGATAGCCAGTTGAACAGCACGCTTGCTAGTGTGAACAGGCCACTGAAACCAGCATTGGGTTACTTCCACATTCACCAGTAGTGTAACGAATTCCTGCCTGGAGTCGATATTCAGATGAATTCCAGATTCGCAGTGAATGAATGGAACATTCTGTAGTGGAGATACCAATGATTTCAGAACTATGCTTTATCAGAGCCAGGAAATGGAGAGCTGTCCCAGGTTGATTGGGAAGCCAGTGAAGAACACACCTGCGAGTGTGAACAGGCCGCTGAAAACCAGCATTTCATTATTGGGACATGCAGAAGAATCCCAACCCTGACTAGTTTTAGAGGCATACGACCACCACCACCACTGGTTGGTGTTGACCGGGAGACTACCATATGGTTTCGATTGATTCAGAAGTTGATGCACACCAGGCCCGGTTAGAGTGGATGGGATGATGAAAACTTCAGCTTGATTGAGAGTAGTCAGATGAAAACCAAATATGTAGTTGTTGATATTTAGATGAACTCAGTTCGCTTGGTAGTGTGGGAGGGTTAATGAACAAGATAATATATTCCACTGGATAGGGAGCTTAACAGTAGGCCTGGGGGGAGTTGACAGCAAATGTTTACTTGGCAGATTTCTAATTCGACTTGATTTCGTGGAGAACGAGAAGAAACACAGGCCTAATACATTGGATATTGAAATGAATTCACTACTCAGCTGTGTGGATCACTTTCACTTTCCCAGTCCTCCGGGACTTCATTGATTTGGTGGCACAGTTCAGTATCGTCTTCATTTGGAGACTTGTGGTTACTGTAAATTTGGCATATGGAATAAATCACGGGTGTCTTGCCAGGCTTTGCCACGAGGGCCAGATACTCTTGGTACCTTCCTGGGCTCTCTGAGAGGGCGAGGAATTGAACCCATCTCGGCCAGGCTGGCTGCGTGACACACACCTCCTACTGCTGTGCTTTTGCGCCAGAATAGAGGTGTGGGTAGGCAGAGGAAAACCAGCACATGGATGATTTTTGAGTGCAGATTCAGATGATTTCAAGTTTCTGGGGAGACTCACCTTGCTGAACCAAATGCCTGCGTAGAGTGGAGATTCAGATGTATTCCAGACTCATAGTGCATGACCGGAACATTCTGTAGTGGAGATTACAATAAATTCTGATGTCTCCGTAGTGTAGACAGGAAAATGAAGAACTAACCAGGGTGAAGTGGATAGCCAGTGAACAGCACAGGTGGTTGAAAAGCATCATTGGGTTATTTGGACATTCACCAGTGGTGTAACGAAAGCCTGCCTGGAGGGGAGATTCGAAGAACTCCAAATTTGCAGTGAATGAATGGAACTTTCTGTAGTGGAGATGCCAATGATTTCTGAAGTCTGGTTTTGTGTGGACAGGAAAAGGTAGTGCTAACCAGGGTTGAGTGGATAGCCAGTTGAACAGCACGCCTGCGGTATGTGAACAGGCCGCTGACCACTAGCATTTGGTTACTGGGACATGCAGAAGAATCTCAACCCTGACGAGTTTTACAGGCATACAATCATCACCACCACTGGGTGGCGTTGACCAGGAGAGTACCATATGTTTTTGACTGATTCAGGGGTCGATGCACACCAGACCTGTTTAGAGTGGACGGGATGATGAAAACTTCGGCTTGATTCAGTGCACAGGCAGATGAAAACCATATATTTATGTGTTGATATTTAGAAGAACTCAGATAGCTCGGTAGTGTGGCAGGGTTAATGAACAGAATACTACAGTCGACTGGATATGGAGCAGAACAGCAGGCCTGGGGCGAGTTGACAGCAAATGCTCACTTTGCAGATTTTTAATTGGATTCGATTTCGTGGAGAACGAGAAGAAATGCAGGCCTAATACATTGGATATTGAGATGAATTCACTAATCAGCAGTGTGGATCACTGTCACTATCCCAGTCTTCCCTGACTTCATTGATTTGCTGGCACGGTTTAGTATCGTCTTTGTTTGGAGACTTGTGGTGACTGTAATTTTGGCATAAGGAATATTTCACGGGTGGATTGCCAGGCTTTGCTGCGAGGGCTAGATACTCTCGGTAGCTTCCGGGGCTCTCTGAGAGGGCTAGGAATAGAACCCGGCTCGGCCAGGCTGGCTGCGTGACGCTCACGCCCTAATACTGTGCTTTCGCACCAGAATGGCAGTGTGGATAGCAAGATGAAAAGCAGCCCATGGATGATTTTTGAATGCAGATTCAGATGATAGCAAGTTTCTGGGTAGACATACCAGTATTGTAACGAATGCCTGCGCAGAGTGGAGATTAAGATGTATTCTAGACTTGCAGTGAATGACCGGAATATTCTGTAGTGGAGATTCCAGTGATTTCTGATGTCTGAGTTCTGTGGACAGGAAAATGAAGATGTGAGCAGGGTGGAGTGGAGATCCAGTTGAACAGCACGACTGCGAGTGTGAAAAGGCCACTGAAATCCAGCATTGGGTTACTTGGACATTCACCAGTGGTGAAACGGAAGCCTGTCTGCAGTGGAGATTCAGATGAATACCAGATTCGCGGTGAATGAATGGAACATTCTGTAGTGCAGATACGAATGATTTCAGAACTCTGTGTTATGAATACCAGGAAATGAAGACCTGACGATGGTGGAGTGGATAGCCAGTGAACACAACGCCTGCGGTTTTTTAACAGGCCGCTGACCACTAGCATTGGGTTACTGGAACATGCAGATGAATCCCAACCCTGACGAGCTTTAGAGGCATAGGATCATCACCACCACTGGTGATGTTGACCTGGAGAATACCATATGGTTTCGATTGATTCAGAGGTCGATGCACACCAGGCCTGGGTAGAGTGGACAGCATGATGAAAACTTTGGCTTGCTTGAGTGTACAGGCAGATGAAAACCAGATATTTAGTTTTTGATATTTAGATGAACTCAGGTCGCTCGGTATGAGGCAGTGTTAAAGAACAGCATACTATATTGGACTGGATTCGGAGCTGAACAGCAGGCTTTGGGAGAGGTGATAGCAAATGGTTACTTGGCAGATTTCTAATTCGACTCGATTTCGTGGAGAACGAGAAGAAACCCAGGCCTAATACATTGGATATTGAGATGAATTCACTACTCAGCAGTGTGGATCGCTGTCACTTTCCCAGTCCTCCCGGACTTCATTGATTTGCTGACGCGGTTCAGAAACATTTATGTTTGGAGATTTGTGGTGACTGTAATTTCGGCATATGGGATATTTCATGGGTTGTTGTCAAGCTTTGTCTCGAGGGCCAGATACTCTCGGTAGCTACCCGGGCTCTTGAGAGGGCGAGGAATTGAACCCGGCTAGGCCAAGCTGGCTGCGTGACGCACATGTCCTACTGCTGGGCTTTCGCGCCAGAATGGCAGTGTGGATAGAAAGATGAACAGCAGCCCATGGATGATTTTAGACTGCAGATTCAGATGATTTCAAGTTTCTGGGTAGTTTCACCAGAGGTGTAACGAATGCCTGCGTACAGTGGAGATTTGGAAGTATTCCAGACTGGGAGTGAATCATCGAAACATTCTGTAGTGGATATACCAATGATTTCCGATATCTTGGTGTAGGGGATAGGATAAGAAAGAGCATGCCAGGTTGGACTAGATAGCCAATGAACAGCACCGCTGCGAGTGTGAACAGGCCGCTGAAAACCAGCATTGGCTTACTTGGACATTTAACAGTGGTGTAACGAAAGCCTGCTTGGAGTGGAGATTCGATGAACTCCAGATTGGCAGTGAATGAATGGAACATTCTGTAGTGGAGATTGCAAGGATTTCTGAAGTCTGGTTTGTGTGTACAGGAAAATGAAGAGCTGACCAGAGTGGAGTGGATGGTCAGTTGTACAGCATGCCTGTGAGTGTGAACAGAACGCTGAAAACCAGGATTTGGTTACTTGGACATTCACCAGTGGTGCAACGAAAGCCTGCATGAAGTGGAGATTCAGATGAATTCCAGATTGTAAGTGAATGAATGGAATATACTTTAGTGAAGATTCTGATGATTTCTGAAGTCTGGTCAGTGTTGACAGGAAAATGAAGAGCTGACCAGGTTGGAGTGGCTAGCCAGTTGAACAGCATGCGAGCGAATGTGTATAGGATGCTAAAAACCCGCATTAGGTTACTTGCACATTCACCAGTGGTGTAACCAAAGCCTACCAGGAGTGGAGATTCGATGAACTCCAGATTGGCAGTGATTGAATGGAACATTGTGTAGTGTAGATTCCAATGAATTCTGAAATCTGGTTTGTGTGTACAGTAAAATGAAGATCTGACCAGGGTGGAGTGGATAGCCAGTTGAACAGCACGCCTGCAAGTGTGAACAGGAAGCTCAAAACCAGCACTGGGTTACTTGGACATAAACTGGTGGTGTAAGGATAACCTGCCTGGAGTGGAGATTCGAGGAACTCCAGATTGGCAGTGAATGAATGGAACATTCTGTAGTGGAGATTCCAATGATTTCTGATGTCTGGGTTGTGTGGACAGCAAAATGAAAACCTAACCAGGATTGAGTGGAGAACCAGTTGAACAGCACACCTGCGAGTGTGAACAGGCCACAGAAAACCAGCATTGGGTTACTTGGATATTCACCAGTGTTGTAACGAAAGCCTACCTAGAGCGGAAATTCAGATAAATTCCATATACGAGTGAATGAATGGTACGTTCTGTATTGTCGATACTAATGATTTAAGAACTCTGGCTTATGGGCACCAGGAAATGAAGAACTGAACAGGGTGGGGTGGATAGGCAGTGAACACCTGTGGTGTGCGAACAGGCTGCTGACCACTAGCATTGGGTTACTGGGACATGCAGAAAAATCCCAACCCTGAATAGTTTTAGAGACATACGATCACTTGGTGGCGTTAACCGGGACAGTAACATATGTTTTCGATTGATTCAGAAGTCAATGCACACCAGGCCAGGTCTGAGTGAACGGGATGATGAAAACTTCGGTTTGATACAGTGCACAGGCAGATGAAAACCAGATCTGTAGTCGTTTATATTTAGATGAATTCAGGTCGCTCGGTAGTGTGGCAGGGTTAATGAACCGAATACTATATACAACTGGATTTGGAGGTGAAATGAAGGCCTGGGGAGGGTTGACAGCAAATGCTCTCTTGGAAGATTTCTAATTCGATGCAATTCCATGGAGAAGGAGTAAAAACGCAGGCCTAATACATTGGGTACTGAGATGAATTCACTACTCAGCAGTGTGGTTCGCTATCACTCTCCCAGTCCTCCCGGACTTCATTGATTTGCTGGCGCGGTTCAGTTATGTCTTCGTTTGGAGACTTGTGGTGACTGTAATTTCAGCATATGGAATATTTCCAGGCTGGTTTGCCAAGCTTTGCCCCAAGGGCAATATACTCTTTTTAGGCCCTCGGGCTCTCTGAGAGTGCGAGGAATTGAACCCGGCTTGGCAAGGCTGGCTGCAGGAGGCACGAGTCCTACTGCTGTGCTTTCGCGCCAGAATGACAGTGTGGATAGGAAGATGAAAAGCAGCTCATGCATGATTTTACAGTTCACTTAATCCCTTAATCACTTAAGTGATTAGTCGTCGATTTGCTCGAGCGGGCGCCAGTAACGTCTCCATTTGTCCCTGTCGCATGCTAGTGTAGCCCAATGGCATCTGTTCGCTCCAGGAACATGAAGGGCCTCAAACCGATCGTTCATGATCTTGACGAAGAAGTCTGACCATCTGGTAGGTGGGCGGCCACGCGGTCTTTTGACATCCCGTGGAATCCAATCAGTAACAGCTCTAGTCCAACGGTCGTCTTTAAATCTCATTACGTGACCAGCCCATCTGATTTTTGACACCTTGGCAAATGAGACAGCATCCCTGATCCTTGATCGTCGACGGATGTCAGAACTCCTGATTCGTTCTCTCATTTGAGTGAAACATGATATTCAAAGCATAGCTCTTTCTATTCTTCTTTGGGAGACCTGAATAGCATTCTCATCCTGTTTGCGTAGGGCCCAGGTCTCTGAGGCATATGTTAATGCAGGAAGAACAGTGGAATCAAAGAGATGTGCCTGGAGCCGGAGGTTCTTCGTCCTCTTAGCTATTTCTTCGACGTTCTTGAAGGCGTTCCAAGCCGCTCTCTTCCTCCTGCGCAGCTCGGGTGCCAGATCATTTGTCATGTTGACCTCTCGACCTAGGTACACATAGCTGCTGCATTCGGAGATGGTCGTTCCATTGAGAGCGAATGGGGTGTCAGGAACAAGGCTGTTTCTCATAAACATTGTCTTCGTGAGATTCAGCTGTAGTCCTACCTTTCCACACTCACGGTCAAAGTCGGCCAGCATTTGTGCCGCTTGGCTGATGTTTGGTGTTATTAAAACAATGTCATCAGCAAAGCGGAGGTGGTGTAGTTGCCGACCATCTATCTTCACTCCCATTCCTTCCCATTCCAGTCGTCGCATGATGTTCTCGAGGGTGGCACTGAAGAGTTTCGGTGAAATGGTATCACCCTGCCGCACCCCTCTCTTGACATCAACGATCACTTCTTTGTAGAATGGTGAGATCCTGGTAGTGAATCCACAATAGAGCTCACGGAGGATCCTGATGTATTGGGCTTGAATGCCCTGATTGGCTAGGGCTTCAATGACCGCTTCCGTCTCAACAGAATCAAAGGCCTTCTTTAAATCAATGAACGTTAAACAGAGCGGCATCTTGAACTCCCGAGAAACCTCAATGAGCTTGGTTATCGTGTGGATATGGTCGATGGTGCTGAATCCTTTGCGGAACCCTGCTTGCTCGCATGGTTGTCCTTCATCTAGTGTTCTGCCAATCCTATTTAGGATGACTCGAGTGAACAACTTGTAGATGACAGACAATAGGCAGACCGGGCGATAGTTGCCAATGTCATGGATGTCTCCCTTCTTGAACAGTAGTACGGTCCTGCTGGTTTTCCATTGGGACGGAACCTTGCATTCAGACAGGTAGCAAGTGAAGAGCCGAGCCAGTGTAT
This sequence comes from Sorex fumeus, assembly GCF_029834395.1. NCBI lineage: Eukaryota > Metazoa > Chordata > Mammalia > Eulipotyphla > Soricidae > Sorex > Sorex fumeus. The sequence continues at coordinate 983,513 of NW_026606140.1, read as the reverse complement.
TGATGAGTACTGACGGCAGGTTCTTCAGGTGTTCAGGTCTGAGCTTGTCTGGGCCGGGTGCTGTTTGTTTCTTTACCGACGAAATGGCGTGTCGGATTTCGGAAGGGAGCACGTTGGGAACGACATATCCATCCTGTGGAATTTGGTATGTCGGTAAGTGGACATGGCTATCGAAGAGATTTGAGTAGAAGTCATAGATAATCTTCTCCATTGCCGTTCTGGAGGATGTGATGGATCCATCAGGACGTCGGAGGGCAGTCATCTTGGTCTTATAGTTGGCGAAGGACAGGCGGGCGTTACGAATACTTTTCCCGGCTTCTGCCGCATTTACCAGTACTTCTGCTCTTCTCTCTTTGAGGTCTTCCTTGATCGCATCTCTGCACTGCTTTGCGAGCTCAGACGTTAGCTTGCGGTTGCCTGAGGCATGCGCCAAACCACGCTGGCGAATTAGCTCAAGAGTTTTCGAAGATAGGCGATATTTTGTGGCTATCTCTCTCTTGGCGTTCCTCGCACATTCATGGAGGTGCTGAACCAGTCGATCATATTCCTCGTCAATGTTGTCAACAATGGCATCTTCCCATGTTGCCGCAATAGTACAAAAGAGTTCCAGTTGGTGGTCATTCTGGGAGTTCTCTTTTTGCACTTTGCAGCCCTTTCTCCCCGCTCTGTGAAGTAGAATTTTGCACGAAGGAGACGGTGGTCCGATCCCGTTCGAAATTTTGGGACAACAGCGACATCAGTCAGGCAAAACCGTCGATTGAATATGATGTGGTCTATTTCGTTGTGGTATCGTCCACCGGGAGACTCCCATGTCCATCATTTAGATTCTGCCTTCTGGAACTGTGAGTTACCATGAATTCTCTTGGTCGACATGATGAACTCAGACAGTCTCTCACCCTGTTCGTTCCATTCTAGGCCATGGGTCCCGATGTGAAGTTCTTCAGCTGATCTTCTCGGTCCTATCTTGGCATTAAAATCACCCACAATGATCTTGTAGAAGGTGTGGTCTTCTTTATAGAACTTCTCTAGCTCCATGTAGAACTTCTCGATTTCTCTTTCATCATAATGAGATGTTGGTGCGTAGACAACAAAGATAGAAACTGCAGGCAGTGAGCCACATCTATTCAAATGTAAACGTCTGATTCGGGTTGTTAGGCATTCGAATGAATCAATGCTCTTAGCCAAGTTTGTGTTGACAAGAACACCGACGCCTCCAACACCTCTTTTATCGCATGTTCCGAGGAACAATTCTTCTCCAGTGTCGAAAACGGCATGGTGAGATTCGTGCCTTCTTGTCTCGGTCAGACCAATGATGTCGTACTTGATCATTCGCGCTTGTACCATCAGGTCCTCGATGGATGCATCTGATGCTAGCGTACGTGCATTGAAAGTACAGACAATCATTTTTGTCTTCCTTCGTTGTGGCAGCCTAGGTCGGCCTTCAGATTTTGTCAGCCTCTCCTTTCTCATCCTTCTCAGTGCTGCCATGTCGGTGAAGCCTTCAGGGTCAGGTGAATGAGACCAGTTGTAGTTACTGGTTTTGGCATATCGAATACACAGCGGATAGCTTGCCAGGCTCTTCCGTGCGGGCGGAATACTCTCGGTAGCTTGCCAGTCTTTCTGGGAGGGATAGAGGCTTTTGGGGTGACCTCTAATCACCCTTGTAGGTGTTACCATATTTGAACCCTATCAAATATGGTACGACAATTCCTGAAGATGGGTATTTAGTGCATTATGATGTGTCGCGCGGCCGCTTGCGGCCGCGCAGGTCCGGAAAGCGTCCTAGAGTGTGGCGACGGCTGGGTAGTGGAAGTAGTGTAGTAGTAGTTCAGATTCAGATAATTTCCAGTTTCGGGGTAGACTCACCAATGGTTTAATGAATGTCTGCGTAGAGTGGAAATTCAGATTTATTCCACACTCGCAATGAATGACCGGAACATTCTGTAGTGGACATACCAATAATTTCTGATCTCTGGGTCCTGTGGACAGGAAAATGAAGAGCTGACCAGGGTTCAGTGGATAGCCAGGAACCAGCAGGGCTCCGAATGTGATCAGGCCGCAGAAAACCAGCATTGTGTTACCTGGACATTCACCAGTGGTGTAACGAAAGCCTACCTGGAGTGCAAATTCAGATGAATTCCAGGTTCGCACTGAATGAATGGAACATTCTGTACTGGAGATTCCAATGATTTCTGAAGTCTGGGTTGTGTGGACAGGAAATTGAAGAGCTGACCAGGGTTGAGTGGATAGCCAGTTGAACAGCATGACTGTGAGTGTGATCAGACCGCTGAAAACCAGCATTGAGTTACTTGGACATTCACCAGTAGTGTAACGAATGCCTTCCCGGAGTCGAGATTCAGATGATTTCCATATTGGCATTGAATTAATGGAACATTTTGTATAGGAGATAACAATGATTTCAGAACTCTGTATTATGAGCACCAGGAAATGAAGACATGACCAGGTTGGAATGGGTACCCAGCTAAACTGCAGGCCTGCGAGTGTGAAGAGGCCGCTGAAAACCAGCATTGGGTTACTTGGACATTCACCAGCTGTGTAAGGGAAGCCTGTCTGGAGTGGAGATTCAGATGAATTCCAGATTCGCAGTGAATGAGTGGAACATTCTGTAGTGGAGAATACCAATGTTTTCAGAACTCTGGGTTTTGGGCACCAGGAAATGAAGAGCTGAACAAGGTGAAGTGGATAGCCAGTGAACACCATGCCTGCGGTATGTGAACAGGCCGCTGATCACCAGCATTGGGTTATTGGAACATGCAGAAAAATTCCAAACCTGATTAGTTTTAGAGGCATACTATCATCACCAGTACTGGGTGGCATTGACCAGGAGAGTACCATATGGTTTATATTTATTCCTAGGTCAATGCACACCAGTCCCAGGTACAGTGGACGGGATGATGAAAACTTCAACTTGATGGAATGCACAGACAGATGAAAACCAGATACGTAGCTGTTGATATTTAGATGAACTTAGGTCGCTCATTAATGTGGCAGGATTAATGAACATAATATTATATTCGACTAGACAGGGAGCTGAAGAGCAGGCCTGGGGAGGTAAAGGTAAAGGTAAAGGCCCTCCCGTTGTTCATCGATTTGCTCGAGCGTGCCCAGTAACGTCTCCATTGGAGACTTTGTTATTACTGTGTCTGGCATATAGAATACGTCAGGGGAGCTTGCCAGTCTCTGCCGTGCGGGCGAGATACTCTCGGTAGCTTGGAGGGCTCTCTGAGAGTTTAGAGCAAATGCTCACTTGTTAGATTTCTAAATCGAAGCGATTTCCTGGAGAACGAGAAGAAACGCAGGCCGAGTACAATGGATATTGAAAACAATTCACTACTCAGCAGTGTGGATCGCTGTCACTCTCACAGTCCTCCTGGACTTCATTGATTTGCTGGGGAAGTTCAGTAACATCTTCGTTTGTAGATTTGTGGTGACTGTAATTTTGGCATATGGAATATTTCACGGGTGCCTTGGCAGGCTTTGCGTGAAGGCCACATACTCTCGGTAGCTTCCCGGGCTCTCTGAGAGGGCGAGGAATTGAACCAGGCTCGGCCAGACTGGCTGAGTGAAACACACGTCTTACTGTTGTGTGTGGATAGTCAGTTGAACAGCACGCCTGCGAGTTTCAACAGGACGCTGAAAACCAGCATGGTGTTACTTGGACATACAACAGTGGTGTAACGAAAACCTGCCTGGAGTGGAGATTAGATAAATTCCAGAGTGGCAGTGAATGAATGAAACATTCTGTAGTGGATATTTCGATGATTTCTGAAGTCTGGGCAGTGTGGACAGGAAAAGAAAGACATGACCACTGTGGAGTGGATAGCCAGTTGAACAACACAACGGCGAGTGTGAACAGGACGCTGAAAACCAGCATGGGGTTACTTGGACATTCAACAGTGCTGTACGAAAGCCTGCCTCGAGTGGAGATTCGATGAATTCCAGATTAGCAGTGAATGAATGGAACATTCTGTAGTGGAGATTCCAATGATTTCTGAAGTATGGGTTGTGTGGACAGGAAAAGAAAGACATGACCACTGTGGTGTGGAGAGGCAGTTGAACAACACGACGGCAAGTGTGAACAGGATGCTGAAAACCAGCTTTGGGTTTCTTGGACATTCAACAGTGGTGTAACGAAAGCCTGCCAGGAAAATGAAGAGCTAACCAGGTTGGAGTGCTCAGCCTTTTGAACAGCACTCCTGCTACTGTTCACAGGCCGCAGAAAACCAGCATTGGGTTAATTGGATAATTACAGTGGTGTAAAGAAACCCTGCTTGGAGTGGAGATTCAATGAATTCCAGATTGGCAGATAATGAATGGAACATTCTTTCTTGAAGATTCCAATGATTTCTGAAGTCTGGGTTGTGTGGACAGGAAAATGAAGAGCTGACCATGGTTGAGTGGTTTGCCATTTGAACAGCACGCCTCCGAGTGTAAGCAGGACTCTGAAAACCAGCAATGTGTTACTTGGACGTTCAGCAGTGGTGTAACGAAAGCCTGCATGGAGTGGAGATTCAGATGAACTCCAGATTGGCAGTGAACAAATGGAACATTCTGTAGTGGATTTTCCAATGATTTCTGAATTCAGGATTGTGTGGAGAGGAAAATGAAAAGCTGAAAAGGTTAGAGTGGATAGCCAGTTGAAGGGCACTCCTCCGAATGTGAACAGTCTGCTGAAAACAATATTGTGTTACTTCGATATTCAGCAATGGTGTAACGGAACCCTGCCTGGAGTGGAGATTCAATGAACTCCAGATTGGCAGTGAAAGAATGGAACATTTTATAGTGGAGATTCCGATAATTTCTGAAGTCTGGGTTGTGTGAACAGGAAAACGTAGAGCTGCCCAGGGTAGAGTGGAAAACCAGTTGAACAGCACGGCTGCGAGTGTGAACAGGACGCTGAAAACCATCACTGGGTTACTTGGACAATCAGCAGTGGTGTAAAGAAAGCCTGCCTGGAGTGGAGATTCTATGAATTCCAGATTGGCAGTGAATGAATGGAACATTCTGTTGTGGAGATTCTAAAGGTTTTTGAAGTCTAGTTTATGTAGACATGAATATGAAGAGCTGTCCAGGTTGGAGTGGATAGCCTGTTGAACAGCACCCCTGTGAGTGTGAACAGGCAGCTAAAAACCAGCATTGGGCTACTTGGATATTACCCAGTGGTGTAACGAAATCCTTCCTGGAGTTGAGATTCGATGAATTCCAGATTGGCAAGGAATAAATGGAACATTATATAATGGAGATTCCAATGATTTCTGAAGCCTGGGTTGTGTGGACAGGAAAATGTCGAGCTGACCCGACGGGAGTGCATAGCCAGTTGAACAGCACACCTCCAAGTGTGAACAGGCCTCTGAAAAACAGCATTAGGTTACTTGGATATTCACCAGTGGTGTAACGAAAGCCTGCTTGGAGTTGATATTCGAGGAAATCCAGATTGGCAGTGAATGAATGGAACATTCTGTAGTGAAGAGTCCAATGATTTCTGAAGTCTGGGTTGTGTGGACAGGAAATGAAAGAGCTGACCACTGTGGAGTGGAAAGTCAGTTGAACAACAGGCCCGCGACTGTGAACAGGACGCTGAAAACAAGCACTGCGTTACTTGGATATTCATCAGTGGTGTAACGACAGCCTGAATGAAGTGGAGATTCAGATGAATTCCAGATTGGGAATGAATGAATGGAACATTTTGTAGTGGAAATCCCAATGATTTCTGAAGCCTAGGTTGTGTGGACAGGAAAATGAAGTGCTGACCAAGTTAGAGTGCATAGCCAGTTGAACTGTACTCCTGCGACTGTGAACAGGCCGCTGAAAACCAACATTGGGTTACTTGGATATTCACCAGTGGTGTAATATGAGCCTGCCTTGAGTGGATATTCGATGAATTCCAGATAGGCAGTGATTGAATGGAACATTCTATAGTGGAGATTTTATGATTTCTGAAGTCTGATTTTTGTGGACAGGAAAACGTAAAGCTGACCAGGATTGAGTGGAAAGCCAGTTGATCAGCACGGCTGCGAGTTTGTACAGCAGGCTGAAAACCAGCACTGGGTTACTTGGACATTCAGCAGTGGTGTAACGAAAACCAGCCTGCAGTGGGGATTCCATGAATTACAGATTGGCAATTACTGAATGGAACATTCTGTTGTGGAGATTCCAATGGTTTCTGAATTCTACGTTGTGAGGACAGGAAAATGAAGAGCTGACCAGGTTGGAATGGATAGACCTTTGAACAGCACGCCTGCGACTATGAACAGGCTGCTGAATACCAACATTGGGTACTTGAATATTCAGTGGTATAACGAAATCCTGCCTGAAGTGGAGATTCGATAAATTCCAGATTGGCAGTGAATGAATGGAAAATTATGTAGTGGAAATTCCAAAGATTTCTGAAATCTGGGTTGTCTTGACAGGAAAAAGAAGAGCTGACCAGGATTCAGTGGATTGCCACTTGAACAGCACGTCTGCAAGTGTGAACAGGATCCTGAAAACAAGCACTGTGTTACTTGGACATTGAACAGTTTTGTACCGAAAGCATGCCAAGAGTTGAGATTCAGATAAATTCCAGATACGCAGTGAATGAATGAAATATTCTTTAGAGAAAATTCCAATGATTTCTGACATCTGAGTTGTGTGGACAGGAAAAGGAAGTGCAGACCGGGTTAGAGTGGATAGCCATTTGAACAGCAGGCCTGCGAGTTTCAACAGGCCTCTGAGAACCAGCATTGGGATACTTGGACATTCAGCAGTTGAGTAACGAAAATCTGCCTGCAGTGGAGATTCGGTGATCTACAGGTTGGCAGTGAATGAAAGGAAGATTCAGTAGTGGAGATTCCAATGATTTCTGAAGTCTGGGTTGTGTGAACAGGAAATGAAAGAGCTGACCACTGTGCAGTGGATAGCTAGTTGAACAATAGGCCTGCAACTGTGAACAGGACGCTGAAAACCAGCATTGGGTTACTTGGACATTCACCAGTGGTGTAATGAATGCCTGCCTGGACGGGGATTCACATGAATTCCAGATTCGCTGTGAATGAATGGAATATTCTGTAGGGGAGATTCCAATGATTTCTGGAGTCTGGGTTGTGTGGAAAGTGAAATGAAGAGCTGACCAGGGTTCAGTGGATAGCCAGTTGAACAGCACGCCTGCGATTGTGAACAGGACGCTGAAAACCAGCATTGTGTTACTTGGACATTCAACATTAGTGTAACAAAAGCATGCCTGGAGTCGAGATTCGATGATCTCCAGATTGGCAGTGAATGAATGCAACATTCTGTAGTGGAAATTACAATGATTTCTGATTACAATGATTTTCTGATTTCTGATTTGTGTGGAAAGGAAAATGAAGAGCAGACCAGGTTAAGGTCGATAGCCAGTTGAACAGCAGGCCTGCAAGTTTGAATAGGCTGCTGAAACCCATCATTGTGCAACTTGTACATTCAAAAGTGGTGTAACAAAAGCATGCCTAGAGTGGAAATTATATGAATTCCATATTGGGAATGATTGAACGGAACATTCTGTCGTGTAGATTCCAGTGATTTCTGAAGCCTAGGTTGTGTGGACAGGAAAATGAAGAGCTGACCAGGGACAAGTGGATAGCCAGTTGAACAGCAGGCCTGCGAGTGTGAACAGGAAGCTGAAAACCAGCATTGGCTTACGTGGACATTCAGCAGTGGTGTAACGAATGCCTGCTTGTAATGGACATTCGATGATCTCCAGACTCCAGTAAATGAATGGAACATTCTGTGGTAAAGATATCAATGATTTCTTAAATCTGGTTTGCGTGGAAAGGAAAATGAAGAGCTGACCAGGGTTCAGTGTATAGCCAGTTGAACAGCACTCCTGCGAGTCTGAACAGGATAATGAAAACCAGTGTTGTGTTACTTGGATATTCAACAGTAGTGTAACGAAACCCTGCTTACAGTGGAGATTCAGATGAATTCCAGATTGGCAGTGAATGAATGGAACATTCTGAGGTGGAGATTGCAATGATTTCTGAAACCTGGGTTGTGTGGATTGGAAAATGAAGAGTTGACCAGGGTTCAGTGGATAGGCAGTTGAACAGCACACCTGCGAATGTGAACTGGCTGATGAAAACCAGAATTGCGTTGCTTGGATATTCACCAGTGGTGTAAAGAAAGGCTGCCTGGAGTGGAGATTCGATGAATTCCAGATTGGAATTGAATGAATGGAACATTCTGTAGTGGAGATTCCAATGATTTTTGACATCTGGGTTGTGTGTACAAGAAAATGAAAAGCTGACCATGGTAGAGTGGATAGCCAGTTGAACAGCAGGCCTGGGAATTTGAACAGACTAGCTAAAAACCAGCGTTGTTTTACATGGATATTCAGCACTGAAGTAACGAAAATCTGCCTGGAATAGGATACAGATGAATATCAAATTGGCAGTGAATAAATGGAACATTCTGTAGTGGAGATAACAACGATTTCTGAAGGTTGGTTTGTGTGGACAGGAAAATGAAGTGCGGACCAGGGTTAAGTGAAGCGCCAATTGAGCCGCACGGCTGCGACTGTGAACAGGCCGCTGAAAACCAGCATTGCATTACTTGGACATTCACCAGTAGTATAAAGAAAGACTGCCAAGGGTGTAGATTCAGATGAATTCCAGAGTCGCAGAAAATAAATGGAACATTCTCTAGTGTAGTGTCCAATGATTACTTAGTTCTGGTTTCTTTGCATAGAAATAGCTGAAAATGGTGGAGTGGATAGCCAGTGACAGCAGGATGAAAATGTAAACTGGCTGCTGAAAACCAGCTTTTGGTTACTTGGACATTCACCAGTGGTAGAACAAAAACTGCCTGGAGTGGAAATTTGGATGAATTCCAGAATCGCAGTGAATGAAAGAAACATTCTGTAGTGGAGATTACAAAGATTTCAGAAGGCTGGGTTGTGTGGACAGGAAAATGAAGAGCTCAACAGGGTTGAGTGGATAGCACATTGAACAGCACGGCTGCGACAGAGAACAGGCCGCTCATAATAAGCATTGTGTTACTTGGTCATTGAGCACTGGTGTAACGAAAACCTACCTGCAGGGGATATTCAGAGAAAATCCAAAGTCGCAGTGAATAAATGGAAAATTCTGTAGTGGAGATAACAATGATTTCTGAAGTTTGGGTTGTGTGGACAGAAAAATGAAGTGCTAAACAGGGTTAAGTGGAGAGCGAATTGAACAGGACGGCTGCGATTGTGAACAGGCTGCTGAAAACCAGCATTCGGTTACTTGGATATTCCACAGTGGTGTAACGAAAACATGCCTGGAGTGGATAGTCAGATGAATTCCAGTTTCGCAGTCAATGAGTGGAATAATCTTGTAGTGGAGATTCCATTCATTTCTGAAGGCTGGGTTATTTGAACAGGAAAATGTAAACCTGAACAGGTTTGAGAGGAGAGCCAATTGAACAGCACGGCTACGAGTCTGAACAGGCCACTCAAAACCCGCATTGGGTTACTTGGACATTCACCAGTGTGTAAAGAAAGACTCCTGGAGTGCAGATATAGATTAATTCCAGAATCGCAGAGAATGAATGCAACATTGTCTAGTTGAGTGTCCAATGATTTCTTAATTCTCGGTTGTTTGCACAGCAAAATGAAGAGCTGACCAGGGTGTAGCAGATAGCCGTGGATCAGCAGGACTACGAGTCTGAATTGGCTGCTGAAAACTAGATTTTGATTACTTGCATATTGACCAGTGGTGTATCAAAAATCTTCCTGGAGTGCAGATTCGGATGAATCCCAGATTAGCAGTGAATGAAAGGAAAATTCTCTAGAGTAGATTTAAATTATTTCTGAAGGGTCAGTTGTGTGGACAGTCAAATGGAGAACCGACCAGGGTGGAATCGATAGCCAATAGAACAGCACGGCTGTGAGTATGAAAAGGCCACTGAAAACCAGGATATGTATACAAGGACATTCACCAGTGGTGTAACGAAAACTTGCCTGGAGTGGAGATTCAGATGACTTCCAGATTCGCAGTGAATGTAAGGAACATTCTGTAGTGGAGGATACAATGATTTTGAAGTCTGGGTCGTGTGGACAGGAAAATGAAGAGCTGACCAGGGTTGAGAGGATAGCCAATGGAACAGCACGGCTGCGAGGGTGAGCGCGCCGCCGCAAACCAGCATTTGTTACTTGGACATTCACCAGTGGTGTTACGAAAACCTACCTGGAGTGGAGATTCAGGTGAATTCCAGATTCGCAGTGAATTAATGGAATATTCTGTAGTGGAGACAACAATGATATCTGAAGCTGGATTGTGTGGACCAGGAAAAAGTAGAGCTCACCAAGTTTTAATAGATAGCCAACTAAACAGCACGACTGCAAGTATGAAAAGGTCATTGAAAACCATTATTGGGTTACTTGGACATTCAACAGTGGTGTAACGAAAATCTGCCTGGAGTGGAAATTCAGATAAATTCCAGATTTGCAGTGAGTGTATGGAACATTCTGTAGTGGAAGTTCCAATGATTTCTGATGTCTGCGTTGTCTAGACAGGAAAATGAAGAGCTTACCAGGGTACAGTGTATAGCCAGATCAACACGACGGCTGCGAGTCTGAACAGGTCGCTAACAACCAGCACTGGGTTAGTTGGGTATTCGCCAGTGGTGTAACGAAAACCTGCCGGCAGTGGAGATTCCGATTAATTTCAGATTGGCAGTGAATGAATGGAACATTATGTTGTGGAGATTCCAAAGATTTCTCAACGTTGGGTGGTGGGGCAGAAAAATGAACGCTGACCAGGGTAGAGTGGAACACAGCACGTCTGCGACGGTGAACAGACAGCTCAAAATCAGCTTTGGATTACTTGGTCATTCAGCACTGGAGTAACGAAAACCTGCCTGGAGTGGAGATACAGAGGAATTTCAAATTCGTAGTAAATAAGTGGAACATTCTGTAGTGGAGATAACAAAGAATTCTGAAGGCTCGCTTGTGTGGACAGTAAAATGAAGGACTGATCAGGTTGGAATTGATAGCCAAATAGAACAGCACGGCTGCGAGTACGAAAAGGCCACAAAACCTGCATTGGGTTACATGGACATTCACCAGCGGTGTCACGAAAACTTGCATGGAGTGGAGATTCAGATGAACTCCAGATTCGCAGCGAATGTAAGGAACATTCTGTAGTGGAGGATACAATGATTTTTGAAGTCTGGGTCGTGTGGACAGGAAAATGAAGAGCTGACCAGGGTTGAGAGGATAGAAAATTGAACAGCACGCCTGCGAGGGTGAACATGCCGCCGAAAACCAGCATTGGGTTACTTGGACATTCACCAGTGGTGTAACGAAATCCTGCCTGGACTGGATATTCAGATAAATTCCAGATTTGCAGTGAGTGTATGGAACATTCTGTAGTGGAAGTTCCAATGATTTCTGATGTTTGCGTTGTCTAGACAGGAAAATGAAGAGCTGACCAGGGTTGAGTGTAAAGCCAATTCAACACGACGGCTGCGAGTCTGAACAGCTCGCTGAAAACCAGCCCTGGGGTAGTTGGGTATTCACCAGTGGTGTAACGAAAAGCTGCCGGGAGTGGAGATTCAGATTAATTCCAGATTGGCAGTGAATGAATGGAACATTATGTTGTGGAGATTCCAAAGTTTTCTCAAAGTTAGGTGGTGGGGCAGAAAAATGAACGCGGTCCAGGGTTGAGTGGAACACAGCACGGCTGCGATGGTGAATAGGCCGCTCAAAATCAGCATTGGGTTACTTGGTCATTCAGCAAGGGACTAACGAAAACCTGCCTGGGTGGAGATACAGAGGAATTTCAAATTCGCAGTGAATAAATGGAACATTCTTTAGTGGAGATCACAACGATTTCTGAAGGTTGGGTTGTGTGGACAGGGAAATGAACTGCTGACCAGTGTTAAGTGCAGCGCCATTTGAGCAACATGGCTGCCATTGTGAACAGGCCGCTGAAAACCTGCATTGCATTACTTGGACATTCACCAGCGCTGTAAAGAAGACTGCCTAGGGTGCAGATTCAGATGAATTCCAGAGTCGCAGTAAATGAATGGAACATTCTCCGGTGGAGTGTCCAATGATTTCTTAGTTCTGGTTTGTTTGCATAGCTAAATGAAGAGCTGACCAGGGTGGAGTGGATAGCCAGTAACAGCATGGCTGAAAGTGTGAACTGGCTACTGAAGACCAGCTTTTGGTTACTTGGACATTCACCAGTGGTGGAACAAAAACGGGCTGGAGTGGAAATTTGGATGAATTCCAGATTCGCAGTGAATGAAAGAAACATTCTGTAGTGGACATTCCAAAGATTTCAGAAGGCTGGGTTGTGTGGAGAGAAAAATGAACAGCTGAACAGGGTTGAGTGGGTAGCCCATTGAACAGCAAGGCTGCGACAGTGAACACGCCGCTCATAACAAACATTGGTTTACTTGTTCAATCAGCACTGGTGTAAGGAAAACCTGCCTGCAGTGGAGATTGAGAGGAAATCCAAAGTTGCAGTGAATGAATGGAACATTCTGTAGTGGAGTTAGCTATGATTTCTGAAGGCTGGGATGTTTGCAGAGAAAAATGAAGTGCCAAACAGGGTTAAATGGAGAGCGATTTGAACAGGACGGCTGCGATTGTGAACAGGCTGCTGAAAACCAGCATTCGGTTACTTGGATATAACACAGTGGTGTAAGGAAAACCTGCCGGGAATGGATAGTCAGATGAATTCCAGTTTCGCCGTCAATGAGTGGAATATTCTTGTAGTGGAGATGCCATTGATTTCTGAAGGCTGGGTTATGTGGACAGGAAAATGTAAAGCTGAACAGGGTTGAGTGGAGAGCCAATTGAACAGCACGGCTACGAGTCTGAACAGGCCACTCAAAACCCGCATTGTGTTATTCGGACATTCACCAGTGTGTAAAGAAAGACTACCTGGAGTGCAGATTCAGATTAACTCCAGAATCGCAGAGAATGAATGGAACATTCTCTAGTTGAGTGTCCAATGACTTCATCAGGCTCGGATGTTTGCACAGCAAAATGAAGAGCTGACCAGGGTGTAGCAGATAGCCAGAGAACAGCAGGACTACGAGTGTGAACTGGCTGCTGAAAACTAGGTTTTGATTACTTGCATATTCTCCAGTGGTGTAACAAAAATCTGCCTGGAGTGGAGATTCGGATGAATCCCAGATTATCAAGTGAATGAAAGGAAAATTCTCTAGTGAAGATATAAATTATTTCTGAAGGCTCAGTTGTGTGGACAGTCAAATGAAGAACCGACCAGGGTGGAATTGATAGCCAATAGAACAGCACGGCTGTGAGTATGAAAAGGCCACTGAAAACCAGCATTGGGTTATATGGACATTCACCAGTGGTGAAACGAAAACTTGCCTGGAGTGGAGATTCAGATGAATTCCAGATTCGCAGTGAATGTAAGGAACATTCTGTAGTGGAGGATAAAATGATTTTGAAGTCTGGGTCGTGTGGACATGAAAATGAAGAGCTGACCAGGGTTCAGAGGATAGCCAATGGAACAGCACGGCTGCGAGGGTGAACGTGCCGCCAAAAACCAGCATTGGGTTACTTGGACATTCACCAGTGGTGTAACGAAAACTTGCCTGGAGTGGAGACTGAGATGAATTCCAGATTCGCAGTGAATGAATGGAACATTCTGTAGTGGAGACAACAATGATTTCTGAAGCCTGGATTGTGTGGACAGGAAGAACTAGAGCTAAACAGCTAGCTAATCGCTAGCCAATTAAACATCACGACAGCAAGTATGAAAAGGTCGCTGAAAACCATTATTGGGTTACTTGGACCTTCACCAGTGGTGTAACGAAAATCTGCCTGGAGTGGATATTCAGATGAATTCCAGATTTGCAGTGAGTGTATGGAACATCAGGTAGTGGAAGTTCCAATGATTTCTGATGTCTGCGTTGTCTAGACAGGAAAATGAAGAGCTGACCAGGGTTGAGTGTAAAGCCAATTCAACACGACGGCTGCGAGTCTGAACAGGTCGCTGAAAACCAGCACTGGGTTAGTTGGGTATTTACCAGTGGTGTAACGAAAACCTGCCGGCAGTGGAGATTCAGATTAAGAACAGATTGGCAGTGAATGAATGGAACATTATGTTGTGGAGATTCCAAAGATTTCTCAACGTTGGGTCGTGTGGCAGAAAAATGAACGCTGATCAGGGTTGAGTGGAACACAGCATGGCTGTGACGGTGAACAGGCCGCTCAAAATCAGCATTGGGTTACTTGGTCATTCAGCACTGGAGTAACGAAAGCCTGCCTGGAGTGGAGATACAGAGGAATTTCAAATTCGCAGTGAATAAATGGAACATTCTGTAGTGGAGTTAACAACGATTTCTGAAGGTTGGGTTGAGTGGACAGGAAAATGAAGTGCGGACCAGGGTTAAGTGGAGCGCCAATTGAGCCACATGGCTGCGATTGTGAACAGGCCGCTGAAAACCGGCATTGCATTACTTGGACATTCAAAAGTGCTGTAAAGAAGACTGCCTAGGGTGCAGATTCAGATGAATTCCAGAGTCGCAGTAAATGAATGGAACATTCTCTGGTGGAGTGTCCAATGATTTCTTAGTTCTGGTTTGTTAGCATAGCAAAATGAAGAGCTGACCAGGGTGGAGTGGATAGCCAGTGACAGCAGGCCTGAAAGTGTGTACTGGCCTCTGAAGACCAGCTTTTAGTTCCTTGGACATTCACCAGTGGTGGAAGCCATAAGTGCCTGGAGTGGAAATTTGGATGTATTCCCAATTCGCAGTGAATGAAAGAAACATTCTGTAGTGGAGATTTTAAAGATTTCAGAAGGCTGGGTTGTGTGAACAGGAAAATGAAGAGCTGAACAGGGTTGAGTGGATAGCCCTTTGAACAGCACGGCTGCGACAGTGAACAGGCCGCTCATAATAAACATTGGTTTACTTGGTCAATCAGCACTGGTGTAAGGAAAACCTGCCTGCAGTGGAGATTGAGAGGAAATCCAAAGTTGCAGTGAATGAATGGAACATTCTGTAGTGGAGTTAACGATGATTTCTGAAGGCTGGTTTGTGTGGACCGAAAAATGAAGTGCTAAACAGGGTTAAGAGGAGAGCGAGTTGAACAGGACGGCTGCGATTAGGAACAGGCTGCTGAAAACCAGCATTCGGTTACTTGGATATTCCACAGTGGTGTAACGAAAACCTGCCGGGAGTGGATAGTCAGGTGAATTCCAGTTTCGCAGTCAATGAGTGGAACATTCTTGTAGTGGAGATTCCATTGATTTCTGAAGGCTGGGTTATGTGGACAGGAAAATGTAAAGCTGAACAGGGTTGAGTGGAGAGCCAATTGAGCAGCACGGCTACGAGTCTGAACAGGCCACTCAAAAACCGCATTGGGTTATTCC
Organism: Sorex fumeus; assembly: GCF_029834395.1. Classification (NCBI taxonomy): domain Eukaryota; kingdom Metazoa; phylum Chordata; class Mammalia; order Eulipotyphla; family Soricidae; genus Sorex; species Sorex fumeus. Next base: position 968,139 of record NW_026606140.1, on the reverse strand, counting down.
GATATTCACCGGTGTGTAAAGAAAGACTACCTGGAGTGCAGATTCAGATTAACTCCAGAATCGCAGAGAATGAATGGAACATTCTCTAGTTGAGTGTCCAATGACTTCTTCAGGCTCGGTTGTTTGCACAGCAAAATGAAGAGCTGACCAGGGTGTAGCAGATAGCCAGGGAACAGCAGGACTACGAGTGTGAACTGGCTGCTGAAAACTAGGTTTTGATTACTTGCATATTCACCAGTGGTGTAACAAAAATCTGCCTGGAGTGGAGATTCGGATGAATCCCAGATTAGCAGTGAATGAAAGGAAAATTCTCTAGTGAAGATTTAAATTATTTCTGAAGGCTCAGTTGTGTGGAGAGTCAAATGAAGAACCGACCAGGCTGGAATCGAGAGCCAATAGAACAGCACGGCTGTGAGTATGAAAAGGCCACTGAAAACCAGCATTGGTTTACATGGACATTCACCAGTGGTGTAACGAAATCTTGCCTGGAGTGGAGATTCAGATGAATTCCAGATTCGCAGTGAATGTAAGGAACGTTCTGTAGTGGAGGGTACAATGATTTTGAAGTCTGGGTCGTGTGGACAGGAAAATGAAGAGCTGTCCAGGGTTCAGCGGATAGCCAGTTGAACCCTACGCCTTCGTGTGTGAAAAGGCCTCTGAAAACCAGCACTGGGTTACTTTGACATTCACCAGTGGTGTAACGAAATCCTGCCTGGAGTGGAGATGCAGATGAATTCCAGATTTGCAGTGAATGAATGGAATATTCTGTAGTGGAGATTCCAAAGATTTCTAATGTCTGGTTTGTGTGGACAGGAAAAGGAAGAGCTGACCAGGGTGGAGTGGATAGCCAATTGAACAGCACGCCTCCGAGTGTGAACAGGACTCTGAAAGCCAGCATTGGGTTACTAGGACATTCACCAGTGGTGTAATGAAGCCTGCCTGGAGATTCCGATGAATTCCAGATTCGAAGTGAATGAATGGAACATTTTATAGTGGAGATTCCACATGCCGCACACCGTGCTCTCATCCTCATGCCGTTTCCATACACTGTGCACAATTCTCCCACGTGCTCACTTTGCACACACCGGGAACCGTAACTCTCCCACCCACACACTTTGCACACACAGGTGCAATACTCCTGTGTGTGTTCACACTCAGTTTCAGGTACACACTCTTCCACACACTCACACTCGGTTTGCACAGCACACAATACTCTTTCAGATGCTCTGACACATGCACACGCTCTCCCCCACACTCACACTCGGTTTGCACAGTGCACAATACTCTCACACACCCCGTTACACACGCACATGCTCTCGCACATACTTCCACTCGCTTGCCTGAGCCCTGCAGGTGCAGGTGGGTCAAGGTAGCCCTGGGCCAAGCCCCCCCAGGCTTCACAGGCCCCGTCCCACCACCTGGGACCCTGGTAGCATCTGTGCGTACCAGTGGGCTCCACTCAGAGTCCAGCCCCTCAGGCCCCTCCAGGACTCGCCCCTGCTTGCTGCCTGCCACACACGCAACTCTCCCAACCTCTCCTGGTCCTGAATCATAGACAGTTAAGGGCAGGGGGCAGAGGACAGGGTTCCCACACTCTCTTGATTTTACTTGCACCCCTGAAAGACAGGTGACCAATGGAAGCCCATCCCTGCTCTCGGGACACTTGGGCCCAGATCTCCCACCAGGGGACAGTGAGGCCCTGATCTCACCCCACATGTCCTGGATGTCCCGGGCACCTCCCCGGCCACCTCCCTCTGCTCCCAGGGCCAAAGCGCAGGTGACAGAGGTGGCCTGGCCACTGTCCCTCTTGAGGGGCCGGTCTCTGAGGGCAATGGGAAATGAACAGATAGCAGACAAGTGCTGCCATACAGAAGGCGCTCCAGCCACCAAGGGAGTGGAGTTCTGGGGGACAGCAAAGGCAGAGAAGTCACAGGCAAGGGGCCCGCAGAGAGGGGCAATCTCAATACATAATGAGGATGAGTGGCACTGGGTGGGGGCGGGTGGCCAATGCTTGAGGGACAGGTGGAGAGATGGGGGGGTAAATTATGAATGGATGGATAGGGGAATGGATAAATGGGTGAGGGTTGGATAAATATAGATTAATGAATGGGTGGATAGGTGGATGGATAGGTAGATGGTAGGTAGTAGATGGATAAATAATGGATTAATGGACGGCTAGGTGGGTGGATAAATGAATGGTGGGTGGACGAATGATGGATGACAAATGGGTCTGTGGCTGGGTGGCTAAAGAGTAGATGGATGGATGGATGGATGGATGGATGGATGGATGGATGGATGGATAAGTGGGAAAAGAAGCGAGGGGCCAGAGTGATAGCACAGTGGGGAGGCATTTGCCTTGCAAGTGGCAGTCCAGGTTCAATCCCCAGCACCCCATAGGGTCCCTTGTGCACTGCCAGGAGCGATACCTGAGTGCAGAGCCAGGAGTAATCCCTGGTCATGGCCCAAAAAGGGCAAGGTGAAGAGGCGCGAATGATTGGATGTGTCGCCATGTGACAAGCAGCCTGAATGTCATCTACCTTTGCCCTGCCCCCAAGCAGCAGGGCTGTGCTGTCTTGCTGGCACCTCTGCCTGGGCCACCTTGTAGCTCTGGCCTCTCAGCCACGTTGGGGCAAGGGAGGGGCAGGAGTGGGGTGCCTGGTCGTGCATGTCTGCCCCTGGACCCAGGAACCCAAGCCCCACTCTCGACTTCGCCTGGAACCCTCACGGTTTTCTGGCTGCAGGGACTTGCCGCTGCTTTCCTGGAGCCGGGGGCTGAGACGCAGGAGGCCACACTTTGTGCTTGAATCCAGAGCAGCAAAAGTCACACATCCCCTCCCCGGCAGCCGGGGCCGCTCCCATCCCGAGGCACGTGCCCAGCGCCCCACAGGGCTCCACACGCAGGCTTTCGTGTGTTGAAGGCACTCAAGAGGAGTTCCACTGGGAGATCCTAGACATGCTGCATGAAGATGATGCGCCGGGAGCCAGCCTGTGGCCCACCACCATCACACTGCTCACCCTCTTCCTCCTCAGCTTCTTCTACAGCACCGCACTGACCATGACGAGTGTCTGGGGACAAGTCAGCAGACGGACCCCAGTGCTGCCTGGGAGTACAGGGACTCAGCTCCAAGGGCCCCGCCAGTGCGCCCCAGAGTGGCCCCACAGCCAGGCCAGTGGACAGGTGGAGCACAGGGCTGGACAGAGGAGTGGGCACTCACTCACTTGGATGCTGCCCATGGCCTGATCCCTCCTGGATTCGCAGGGAGCAGACTGCAGCCACACAGCCCCCACTCAGCCCACCCAGAGCAATAAACAGTGCTGAGACCAAGGGCCCAGACTCTGACTGTGGGCGGAATGGACTTGGGCCAAGCACAGACCGCCGCGTGGCCAGGGGTGACCAGGGCGTGTGGCACTGAGTTCCCTCTTGCGTCCCATCTCACTAACCCGTGCTCACTTGAGCAAGAGTCCCGGACAGGCTTCAACATAAAGAGTGCGAGAAACGAGCAGGCAGAAGGGTCCCTGGGCTGACCCTGCCTCTGCCCCACATCACGGTCACTGAATCCTGGTCCTGATCACTCAGCCCAAACCCTAATCACTCAGTACAAGTCTGATAACTCAGTCCGGGTCACGATCATTTAGCCCTGGTCCCGATCACTCAGTCCTAGTTAATCACTCAGCCCTGGCCTCTATCACTCAGTCCTGGTCCTGATCACTCAGCCCAGGTCCTGATCACTCAGTCCTGGTTGATCACTCAGTCCTGGACCTGATCACTTAGTTCTGGACCCAATCACTCAGTCCTGGTTGATCACTCAGCCCAGGTACCGATACTCAGTCCTGGTCCTGATCACTCAGCCCAGGTCCTGATCACTCAGTCCTGGACCTGATCACTCAGTCCTGGACCTGATCACTCAGTCCTGGTCCTGATAACTCAGTCCTGGACCTGATCATTCAGCCCTGGTCCCAATCACTCAGTCCTAGTTGATCACTCAGCCCTGGTCCCAATCACTCAGCCCTGGTCAATCACTCAGTCTTGTCCTAGTCACTTAGCCTGGTACTAGTCACTCAGCCCTGGTTCAGGTTCTGGCCCATATCCTGATTCCTGAACCCCAGTGCTGAGGCCGCTCACTCCTTCTGGCCATGGGCCCCTTATCCTGGGGAATGAGCTGTCCTCTGATCACGTGTCCTAGTCACGGGACTCGGTCACTAAGCTCTGGTTTAATCTCTGGTCTGGTGCAGTTATCTGGAGCCTCACCCTGGCCACTAGAATCTGTACAGATCTAAGATTCAGCACTGGGCCTGTCCTGGTCCCTGAGTCCTGGTCATGTTCTGTGGAGGCCTGTGCCGGTCATCCCTCCCCTACCTCACCTCAGGCCCTCAGTGAATCTGGACCCTGTTCCCTAGTAGCCACCAGTCTGCCCCTGCCTATTCCTGACCCTGGTGCTGGCTGAGTCTTCAGGAAGGGCCTGGGAGGATTCACCCCCACGCACCCTGATCCCCAAGCCCAGCCCAGGGGTCTGTGGGGCTGAGCAGAGGCTTCAGGAGTGTCTGTCAAGGAGAATCCCTGCTGGGCCCAGGGGCAGACCCCTGCCCCGGGCCTGCCACAGGGGTGCGGGGAGGCAGGAGGGGGTGGGCGTGTGCACCTCTTGTTTTTCTCTTTCTGTCTCTGACACCCATCACCTGCCAAAATGCCCCACACGGTACCTGGGGCCTCTGAGTCATGGTGAGCTGCAGAAACTGCTATTCTGTGACCAGAGCCCCAAAGCCACGCCAGACAGGTGGGCCTGGGCAGGGGACTGGGCCGCGGGAGCTGAGACGGCAGTAGCTGGGGGAGTTGGAGGGCCAGGCCACTGCGTCAGCCACCTTGGACAGGGCCTGGTTTAGGGGGCCGAACCCGGGCCAGAGGAGTGAGGCTGGCTTGCTGGACCTGCTGGACACAAGCAACGTCAGCCAAATCAGCCATGGGCAGGCCCGGTCAATGCAGCTGGGATCTGCCCGGTCACACCAGGCCCTGTCCCCATCTGGTTCCAACAGGGCCTGTCCACGCCCAGTCACACCAGGCCCCATCCACTCCCGGTCACACTAGGCCCCATCCACGCCCGGTCACACCAGGCCGTTCCATTCCCTTAACACCAGGCCCATCCACGCCTGGTCACTCTGGGCTGCTGTCCAGTCGTTCCTGCTTGGGCTGTGCAGTGACCCTCCCCGTCGCCGCAGGCTCAGGGGTCCCGCTCCATCCCCAGATGGTTTGCCTGTTGCCAGCACCTGTCCTCCTTCTGCACGCACAGTCAGGACGATCCTGGGATGCCAGAGACCCCATCGGGGGCTACCCATGGACACAACCACGGTCACAGGCCCATGCAGGACAAGCGCATCTGCCTGGGCCACTGCAGCAGGGACAGACAGGGATGAAGTCATATGGTGACAGAGGGCCAGATGCTCACAGGGAAGGGGACACTCTCAGACAGAAAGGGTAGGATGGTAGAGGCAGAAACAGGGAAAGGCTGAGGCATGGGGGAAGAGGGAGCGACAGAGACAAGAATGGGGAGACAGGAATGGGACAGACAGATACAGGGAGGCAGGGGACGGGAGAGTGACAGGGACAAGCAACATGTTCGCAAGGAACACATGTGTGCTCCCCTGCAGATATGCACGCATGCTCTCACACTCCTGCACACTCTTACACCATGAGCTGAGAGGAGGAGGTGCCCTGTGCTCTCAGGGAGCTCTCGGGGTCAGAGGTCGGCCAGCTGCTGGGGTGAACGAGGAAGCCCTGGGTCAGAGTCGGGGCTGCTGGGTGGAGGGGCAGAGCAGGAGGGAACATTCTGGTCTCAGAGTGGCGCAGCCGCTTCGGCCAGGGTGCTGGCACTGTGCTGCCCTGGACATGGCCGCAAGGACTCGGCACACACCTTCCCGAGCCCGGGTGGGGAAAGGGACTTGGAACGAGAGGCAGGCCAACATGGGGTGCAGGCCCCCACCAGTGATGCCATAGGGAATCAGGCCTGAGCACATGCAGAGCAGGACAAAGCAGAGCTCAACTAGGACTGAGGCCACAGGGGAGGGAGAGGGAAGCAGTGGGGCAGGCGCCTGAGCAATGAGGGATAGGCTGACCCTGAGCTGTGAGAAATAGGCCCACCCTGAGCTGTGAGGGACAGGCTGACCCGGAGCTGCGAGGGACAGGCTGACCCTGAGCTGTGAGAAACAGGCTGACCCTGAGCTGTGAGGGACAGGTTGACCCTGAGCTGTGAGGGACATGCTCACCCTGAGCTGTGTGATCATGTGGGCCCCTTTGTTGTGAGAGACAGGCTGACCCTGAGCTGTGAGGGACAGGCTCACCCAGAGCTGTGAGGGACAGGCTGACCCTGAGCTGTTAGGGACAGGCCACTGTAAGCTGAGAGGGACAGGCTGAACTTGATCTGTGAGGGACAGGCCCAATCTGAGCTCTGAGGGACAGTCTGACCCTGAACTGTGAGGGAAAGGCTCACCCTGAAATCTGAGGGACAGGTTGACCCTGAGCTATGAGGGAGAGGCTGACACTGAGCTGTGAGGGACAAGCTCACCCTGAGCTGTGAGGGACAGACCCACTCCGAGCTGTGAGGGACAGGCTCACCCTGAGCTGTGAGGGACAGGTTGAGCCTGAACAGTGAGGGACAGCCTGACCCTGAGCTGTGAGGGACAGGCTAACCCTGAGCTGTGAGGAGCACTCTGACACAGATCTGTGAGGGACAGGCCCAATCTGAGCTGTGAGTGACAGGCTCACCTGAGCTGTGAGGGAAAGGCTCACCCTGATCTGTGAGGGATAGGCCCACCCTGAGATGTGAGTGACAGGTTGAGCCTGAACAGTGAGGGACAGCCTGACCCTGAGCTGTGAGGGACAGGCTAACCCTGAGCTGTGAGGAGCACGCTGACACAGATCTGTGAGGGACAGGCCCAATCTGAGCTGTGAGTGACAGGCTCACCTGAGCTGTGAGGGAAAGGCTCACCCTGATCTGTGAGGGATAGGCCCACCCTGAGCTGTGAAGGATAGGCTGACCCTAAATTGTGAGGGATAGGCAGACCCTGAACGGTGAGGGACAAGATCACCCTGAGCTGTGAGGGACAGGCTCACCCTGAGCTGTGACAGACATGCTCATGCAGAACTGTGAGGAACAGGCTGACCCTGATCTGTAACGGACATGCTCACCCAGAGCTGTATAATCCTGTGGGTCCCATTGTTGTGAGGGACAAGCCCACCCTGAGCTGTAAGGGACAGGCTCACCCTGAGCTGTGAGGGACAGGCTCACCCTGAGCTGTGTGATCATGTGGGCCTCTTTGTTTTGAGGGACAGGTTGACCCTGAGCTCTGAGGGACAAACTGACCCTGAGATGTGAGGGACATGCTCACGCTGAGCTGTGTGATCATGTGGGCCCCTTTTTTGTGAGGGACTGGCTGACAATGAGCTGTGAGGGACAGTCTAAACTTGAGCTGTGTGATCATTTGTCCCCTTTGTTGTGAGGGACAGGCTGACCCTAAGCTGTGAGGGCCAGACTGACCCTGAGGTGTGAGGGAAATGCTCTCCCTGAGCTGTGTGATCATGTGGGCCACTTTGTTGTAGGAAACCAGCTGACCCTGAGCTGTGAGGGACAGGCTCACCCTGAGCTGTGAGGGACAGGCTCACCCTGAGCTGTGAGGGACAAGCTGACCCAGAGCGGTGAGGGTCAGGCTGACCATGATCTGTGAGAGACAGACCCACCCTGAGCTGTGAGGGACAGGCTGACCCTGTGCTGTGAGGGACAAGCTCACCCTGAGCTGTGAGGGACAGGCTGACCCAGAGCTGTGAGGGACAAGCTCACCCTGAGCTGTGAGGGACAAGCTGACCCAGAGCTGTGAGGGTCAGGCTGACCATGATCTGTGAGAGACAGGCCCACCCTGAGCTGTGAGGGACAGGCTCAGCCTGAGCTGTGAGGGACAGACTCACCCTGAGCTGTGAGGGTCAGGATGACCCTGAGCTGTGAGGGACAGTCTCACTATGAGCTGTGAGGGACAGGCTGACCCTGAGCTGTGAGGGACATGCTCACCCTGAGCTGAGCTGTGAAGGACAAGCTCACTATGAACTGTGAGGGACAGGCTGACCCTGATCTGTGAGGATCAGGCTCACCCAAAGCTGTGAGGGACAAACTGACCCTGATCTGTGAGGAACAGACCCACTCTGAGCTGTGAGGGACAGGTTGATCCTGAGCTGTGAGGGACATGCTCACCCCGACCTGTGTGATCATGTGGGCCCCTTTGTTGTAAGAAACCGGCTGACCCTAAGCTGTGAGGGACAGGCTCATCCTGAGCTGTGAGGGACAGGTTCATCCTGAGCTGTGAGGGACAGGCTGACCCTGAGCTGAGGGACAGGCTCATCCTGAGCTGTGAGGGACAGGCTGAAACTGAGCTGTGAGAGACAGGCCCACCCAGACCTGTGAGGGACAGGCTGACTCTGAGTTGTGAGGGACAGGCTCACCCTGAGCTGTGAGGGACAGGATGACACTGAGCTGTGAGGGACAGGCTGACCCTGATCTGTGAGAGACAGGCTCATCCTGAGTTGTGAGGGACAAGCTCAATATGAGCTGTGAGGGACAGGCTGACCCTGAGCTGTGACGGAGAGGCTGCCCCTGATCTGTGAGGGACAGGCTCACCCAAAGCTATGAGGGACAAGCTGACCCTAAGCTGTGAGGGACAGGCTGACCGTGAACTGTGAGGGATGACTGAAATTGAGCTGTGAGGAACAGGCTGACTCTGAGCTGTGAGGGACAGGCTGACCCTGAGCTGTGAGGAACAGGCCTATCCTGAGCTGTGTGGGACAGGCCAATCTGAGCTGTGAGGGACAGGCTGACCCTGAGCTGTGAGGGACAGGCTGACCCTGAGCTGTGAGGGACAGGCTGACCATTAACTGTGAGGGACAAGCTCACCCTGAGCTGTGAGGGACAGGCTGACCCAGAGCTGTGAGGGACAAGCTCACCCTGAGCTGTGAGGGACAGACTCACCCAGAGCTGTGAGGGACAGGCTGACCCTGAGCTTTTAGGGACAGGCCACTCTAAGCTGTGAGTGACAGGCTGAACTTAATCTGTGAGGGACAGGCCCACACTGAGCTCTGTGGGACAGTCTGACCCTGAACTGTGAGGGAAAGGCTCACGCTGAAATGTGAGGGACAGGCTCACCCTGAGCTGTGAGGGAGAGGCTCACACTGAGCTGTGAGTGACAGGCTTACCCTGAGCTGTTTTGGACAGGTCATTCTTGATCTGTGAGGGACAGGCCCACACTTAGCTCTGAGGGACAGTCTGACCCTGAACTGTAAGGGAAAGACTCACCCAGAACTGTGAGGGACAGGCTCACCCTGAGCTCTGAGGGAGAGGCTGACAATGAGCTGTGAGGGACAAGCTCACCATGAGCTGTGAGGGACAGACTGACCCTGAGCTGTGAGGGACAGACCCACTCTGAGCTGTGAGGTGCAGGCTCACCCTGAGCTGTGAGGGACAGACTGACCATGACCTCTGAGGGACAGGCCCACCCTGAGCTGTGAGTGACAGGCTGACCCTTAACAGAGAGGGACAGCCTGACCCTGAGCTGTGAGGGACAGGTTGACCCTGAACTGTGAGGGACTTTCTCTCCCTGAGCTGTGAGGAGCAGGCTGACCCAGAGCTGTGATGGACAGGCCCACTCTGAGCTGTGAGTGACAGGCTCACGCTAGCTGTGAGGGACAGGCTGAACCTGATCTGTGAGGGATAGGCTCACCCTGAGTGTGAGGGACAGGCTGACCCTGAATTGTGAGTGACAGACAGACCCTGAACTGTGAGAGACAGGCTCACCCTGAGCTGTGAGGGACAGGCTCTCCCTGAGCTGTGAGAGACAAGTTGACCCTGAGCTTGCAGGGACAGGCTGGTTCTGAGCTGGGAGGGACATGCTCACCATGAGCTGTGTGATCATGTGGGCCCCTTTGTAAAAGAGACCGGCTGAACCTGAGATGTGAGGGACAGGCTGACCCTGAGCTGTGAGCGACAAGCTCACCCTGAGCTGTGAAGGACAGGCTGACACTGAGCTGTGAGGGACAAGCTCACCCTGAGCTGTGAGGGACAGGCTGACCCAGAGCTGTGAGGGTCAGGCTGACCATGATCTGTGAGAGACAGGCCCACCCTGAGCTGTGAGGAACAGGCAGAGCTGAAGCTGTGAGGGACAGGCTCACCCTGCGCTGTGAGGGACAGGCTCACTATGAGCTGTGATTACAGGCTCACCCTGAGCTCTGAGGGACATGCACACCCTGAGCTGAGCTGTGAGGGACAGGCTCAATATGAGCTGTGAGGGACAGGCTCAATATGAGCTGTGAGGGACAGGCTGACCCTGAACTGTGAGAGACAGGCTCACCCTGAGCGGTGAGGGACAGGCTCACCCTGAGTTGAGCTGTGAGGAACAGGCTCACTATGAGCTGTGAGGGTCAGGCTGACCCTGATCTGTGAGGGACATGCTCACAATGAGCTCCTGTTATCATGTGGGGTCCTTTGTTGTAAGAGACTGGCTGACCCTGAGCTGTAAGGGACAGGCTTAGCCTGAGCTGTGTGATCATTGGTCCCCTTTGTTGTGAGGGAGAAGCACACCCTGAGTTGTGAGGGACAGGCTCACATTGAGCTCTGAGGGTCAGGCTGACCAGGATCTGTGAGAGACAGGCCCACCATGAGCTGTGAGGGAAAGGCAGACCCTGAGTTGAGGGACAGGCTCACCCTAAGCTGTAAGGCACGGGCTCATCCTGAGCTGTGAAAGACAGGCTGACCCTGAGCTGTGAAGGACATGCTCACCCTGGACTGTGAGGGACATGCTCACCCTGAGCTGTGTGATAGTGTGGGCCCCTTTGTGAAGGACACGCTGAACCTGAGCTTTGAGTAACAGGCCCAACCTATCTGTGAGGGACAGGCTGACCTGAACTGTGAGGGACAGGCTGAACCTGAGCTGTGAGGGACAGGCTGAACCTGAGCTGTGAGAGACAGGCTGACCCTGAGCTGTGAGGGACAGGCTGACCCTGAGCTGTGAGGGACAGTCTCACCCTGAGCTGAGCGTGAGGGACAGGCTCACTATGAGCTATGAAGGACAGTCTCACCCTGAACTGAGCTGTGAGGGACAGGCTCACTATGAGCTGTGAGGTACAGGCTGACCGTGAGATGTGAGAGATAGGATCACCCTGGACTGTGAGGGACATGCTCACCCTGAGCTGTGTGATTGTGTGGGCCCCTTTGTGAAAGACAGGCTCAAACTGAACTGTGAGGGACAGGCTGAACCTGAGCTGTGAGGGACAGGCTGACCCTGAGCTGTGAGGGACAGGCTGACCCTGAGCTGTGAGGGACAGGCTGACCCTGAGCTGTGAGGGACAGTCTCACCCTGAGCTGAGCGTGAGGGACAGGCTCACTATGAGCTGTGAGGGACAGGCTCACTATGAGCTGTGAGGTACAGGCTGACCGTGAGATGTGAGAGATAGGCTAACCCTGAGATGTGAGGGACATGCTCACCCTGAGCGGTGAGGGACAGGCTCAGTATGAGCTGTGAGGTACAGGCTGACTGTGAGATGTGAGAGACAGGATCACCCTGGACTGTGAGGGACATGCTCACCCTGAGCTGTGTGATTGTGTGGGCCCCTTTGTGAAGGACAGGTTCAAACTGAGCTGTGAGGGACAGGCTCACCCTGAGCGGTGAGGGACAGTCTCACTATGAGCTCCGAGAGACAGGCTGACCCTGAACTGCGAGGGACAGGCTTACCCTGAGCTGTGAGGGACATGCTTACCCTGAGCTTTGTGATCATGTGGGCCCCTTTATTGTAGAGTAAAGGCTGACGCTGAGCTGTGAGGAACACGCTCACCCTGAGCTGTGTGATCATGTCGGGCACTTTGTTGTGAGGGACAGGCTGACACTGAACTGTGAGGGACAGGCTGAACCTGAGCTGTGAGGGACAGGCTGACCCTGAGCTGTGAGGGACAGGCTGGTCCTGAACTGTGAGGGACAGGCTCACCCTGAGCTGAGCGGTGAGGGACAGGCTCACCCTGAGCTGAGCGGTGAGGGACAGGCTCACTATGAGCTGTGAGGGACAGGCTGACACTGAGCTGTGAGGAACAGGCTGACCCTGAGCTTTGAGGGACATGCTCACCCTGAGCTTTGTGATCATGTTGGCCCCTTTGTTGTGATGGACAGGCTGACCCTGAGCTGTGAGAGACAGGCCCACCCTGAGCTGTGAGGGACAGGCTCACACTAAGCTGTGACGGACAGGCTAATGCTGAGCTGTGAGGAACAGGATGACCGTGATCTGTGACGACATGCTTACCCAGAGCTGTGTGATCCTGTGGGTTCCATTTTTGTAAGGAACAGGCTGACCCTGAATTGTGTAGGACAGGGTCACCGTCAGCTGTGTAATCATATGGGCCCCTTTGTTGTGAGGGACAAGCCCACCCTGAGCTGTAAGGGACAGGCTCACCCTGAGCTGTGAGGGTCAGGCGGACCATGATTTGTGAGAGACAGGCCCACCCTGAGCTGTGAGGGATTTGTGAGGGACAGGCTCACCCTGAGCTGTGTGATCATGTGGGCCTCTTTGTTTTGAGGGACAGGTTGACCCTGAGCTGTGAGGCACAGACTGACCCTGAGATGTGACGGACATTCTCACCCTGAGCTGTGTGATCATGAGGGCCCCTTTGTTGTGAGGGACAGGCTGAACCTGAACTGTGAGGGACAGCCCACCCTTACCTGTGAGGGACAGGCCCACTCAAGCTGTGATGGACAGGCTCACCTTGAGCTGTGTGATCAAGTGGGCCACTTTGTTGTGAGGGACAGCCCACCCTTACCTGTGAGGGACAGGACCAACCTGAGATGTGAGGGACAGGCTCAACCAGAGCTGTGAGGGACAGGCTGTCCCTGAGCTGTGAGGGACAGGCCCACAGTGTGCTGTGAGGTACAGTCTGACCCTGAACTTTGAGGTACAGGCTGACCCTGAACTATAAGGTACAGGCTGACCCTGAGCTGTGAGGGATAGGCTCACCCTGAGCTGCAAGGGACAGGCTAACCCTGAGCTGTGAGGGAAAGGCTGACCCTGAGTTGTGAGGGACAGGCCCACTCTGAGCTGTGAGGGACAAGCTGAGCCTTAGCTGTGAGGGACAGGCTAACCCAGACCTGTGTGGGACAGGCCCACTCTGAGCTGTGAGGGACAGGATCACCCTGAGCAGTGAGGAACAGACTGACACTGATCTGTGAGGGACAGGCCCACCCTGAGCTGTGAGGGACAGGCTGACCCTGAACTGTAAGGGAGAGGCTGACCCTGAGCTGTGATGAACAGGCTGACCCAGACCTGTGAGGGACAGGCTGACACTGAGCTTTGAGGGACAGGCTGACCTTGAACTGTGAGGGACAGGCTGACCCTGATCTGTGAGAGACAGTACCACCCTAATCTGTGAGGGACAGGCCCACCCTGAGCTGTGAGGGACAGGCTGACCCTGAGCTGTGAGGGACAAGCTCATTCTGAGCTGTGAGGGACAGGCTGAACATGAGCTGTGAGGGACAAGCTCACCCTTAGCTGTGAGGGGCAGGCTGAACCGGAGCTGTGAGTGTCAAGCTGACCATGATCTGTGAGAGACAATCCCACCCTTAGCTGTGAGAGACAGGCTGACCCTGAGCTGTGAGGTACAGGCTGACCCTGATCTGTGAGGGACAGGCTCACCCTGAGCTGTGAGGGACATGCTCACCCTGAGCTGAGCTGTGAGGGACAGGCTCACTATGAGCTGTGAGGGACAGGCTGACCCTGATCTGTGAGGGACAGGCTCACCCAAAGCTTTGAGTTTGAAGCTGACCCTGATCTGTGAGGAAGAGGCCCACCCTGACCTGTAAGGGACAGGCTGAACCTGAGCTGTGATGGACAAGCTGACCCTGATCTTTGAGGGACAGGCTCACCCAAAGCTGTGAGGGAGAGGCTGACCCTGATCTTTTAGGGATGGCTGAAATTGAGCTGTGAGGAACAGGCTGACTCTGAGCTGTGAGGGACAGGCTGATCCTAAGCTGTGAGGGACATGCTCACCCTGAGCTGTGTAATCATGTGGGCCCTTTTGTTGTGAGATTCAGGCTGACCCTGAGCTGTGAGGGACATGCTCACCCGAGCTGTTTGATCATGTGGGGTCCTTTGTTGTGAGGGACAGGCTGACCCTGAGGTATGAGGGACAGGCCCACCCTGAGCTGTGTGGGACAGGTCATTCTGAGCTGTGAGGGACAGGCTGACCCTGAGCTGTGATGGACAGGCTGACCCTGATCTTTGAGGGACAGGCTCACCCAAAGCTGTGAGGGACAGGCTGACCCTGATCTTTGAAGGATGGCTGAAATTGAGCTGTGAGGAACAGGCTGACTCTGAGCTGTGAGGTACTGGCTGACCCTGAGCTGTGAGGGACATGCTCACCCCAAGCTGTGTGATCATGTGGGGCCCTTTGTTGTGAGGGACAGGCTGACCCTGAGGTGTGAGGTACAGGCCCATCCTGAGCTGTGTGGGACAGGCCACTCTGAGCTGTGAGAGACAGGCGTACCCGGAGCTGTGAGGGACAGGCTGACCCTGAGCTGTGAGGGACAGGCTCACCCAGAGCTGTGAGGGACAGGCAGACCCTGAGCTGTGAGGGATAGGCCCACACTGAGCTCTGAGGGACAATCTCACCCTGAACTGTGAGGGAAAGGCTCACCCTGAACTGTGAGGGACAGGCTCACCCTGAGCTCTGAGGGAGAGGCTGACGCTGAGCTGTGAGTGACAAGCTCACCCTGAGCTGTGAGGGACAGACTGAACCTGAGATGTGAGGGACAGACCCACTCTTAGCTGTGAGGAACAGGCTCACCCAGAGCTGTGAGGGACAGACTGACTCTAATCTGTGAGGAACAGACCCACCCTGAACTGAGAGTGACAGGCTGACCCTGAACATTGAGAGACAGCCTGACCCTGAGCTGTGAGGGACAGGCCCACTCTGAGCCGTGAGAGACAGGCTCACCCTAGCTGTCAGGGACAGGCTGACCCTGATCTGTTAGGGATAGGCCCACCCTGAGCTGTGAGGGACAGCTGACTCTGAGCTGTGAGGGACAGGCAGACCCTGAACTGTGAGGGACAGGCTCACCCTGAGTTGTGAGAGACAGGCTCACACTGAGCTGTGAGGGACAGGCTGACCCTGAGCTGTGAGAGACAGTCCAACCTTGATCTGTGAGGGACAGGCCCACCCTGAGCTATGAGGGACA
Organism: Sorex fumeus; assembly: GCF_029834395.1. Lineage (NCBI taxonomy): Eukaryota > Metazoa > Chordata > Mammalia > Eulipotyphla > Soricidae > Sorex > Sorex fumeus. Next base: position 952,899 of record NW_026606140.1, on the reverse strand, counting down.
GGCTGACCCTGAGCTGTGAGGGACAGGCTCACCTTGAACTGTGTGATCATTTGGGCCCCATTGTTGTGAGGGACAGGCAGACCCTGTACTGTGAGGGACAGGCCCATCCTGAGCTGTGAGGGACAGGCTCACCCTGAGCTGTGAGGGATAGGCTGTCCCTGAGCCTTGAAGGACAGGCTCACCGTGAGCTGTGTGATCATGTGGGCCCCTTTGTTGTGAGGCAGAAGCCCACCCTGAGTTGTGAGGGACAGGCTCACCCAGAGCTGTGAGGTTTCGGCTGACCATGATCTGTGAGAGACAGGCCCACCCTGAGCTGTGAGGGAAAGGCTGACCCTGAACTGAGCGACAGGATCACCCTGAGCTGTGAGGGACAGGCTCACTATGAACTGTGAGGGACAGGATGACCCTGAGCTGTGAGAGTCTGGCTGACCCTGAGCTTTGAGGGACATGCTCACCCTGAGCATGTGTGGCCCCCTTTATGTCGGACATGCTTACCCTGAGCTGTGAGGGACAGGCCCACCCTGAGATGTGAGGGGCAGGCTAACCTTGTTCTGTGAGGGACAGGCCCACACTGTGCTCTGAGGTACAGTCTGACCCTGAACTATGAGGTACAGGCTGACCCTGAGCTGTGATGGACAGGCTCAACCTGAGCTGTGACACACAGGTTAACCCTGAGCTGCGAGGGACAGGCCCACCCTGAGCTGTTAGGGACAGGCTCACCCTCAACTGTGAGGTACAGCCTGACCCTGAGCTGCAAGGTACAGGCTGACCTTTACCTGTGAGGGACAGGCTAACCCAGAGCTGTGAGGGACAAGTTGACCTAGAGCTTGAGGGACAGGCCCACTCTGAGCTGTGAGGAACAGGCTCACCCTGAGCTGTGAGGAACAGGCTGACCCTGTGCTGTGAAGGACAGGCCTATCCTGACCTGTGAGGGACAGGCTCATCCTGAGCTGTGAGGGACAGGCTCACCCTGAGCTGTGAGGGTCAGAATGACCCTGATCTGTGAGAGACAGGCCCACCCTGAGCTGTGAGGGACAGTCTGACCCTGAGCTGTGAAGGACAGGCTAACCCTGAGCTGTGTGATTATGTGGGCCCCTTTGTTTTGAGAGACAGGCAGACCCTGAGCTGTGAGGGACATGCCCACCCTGAGCTGTGAGGGACAGGCTCACCCTGAGCTGTGAGGGTCAACCTGACCCTGATCGTGAGGGACCGGCCCACCCTGAACTGTGAGAGACAGGGTGACCCTGAACTGTGAGGGGCATGCTCACCCTGAGCTGTGTGATCCTGTCGGCCCCTTTGTTTTAAGGGACAGTCTGACTCTGAGCTGTGAGGGGCAGGCTCACCGTGAGCTGTGAGGGACAGGCTAACCCTGAGCTGTATGATCATGTGGGCCTCTTTGTTGTGAGGGACAAGCCCACCCTGAGCTGTGAGGGACAGGCGCACCCTGAGCTCTGAGTTTCAGGCTGACCGTGATCTGTGAGAGACAGGCTCACCCTGAGCTGTGAGGGACAGGCTCACCCTGAGCTGTTAGGGACAGGCTCACCCTGAACTTTGAGGTTAAGCCTGACCCTGAGCTGTGAGAGACAGGCTCACCCTGAGCTGTGAGGGTCAGACTGACCCTGAGCTCTGAGGGTCAGGCTGACCATGATCTGATAGAGACAGGCCCACCCTGAGCTCTGAGGGACAGGCTGATCGTGAACTGTGAAGGACAGGCTGATCCTGAGCGATGAGGTGTGGGAAGCCAAGAGCCCTCTCATAGACCCTGACTCTGCTTCCCATTTTAGGAACTGCTTGGGACAGACATTGGTGACATTTTCCCAGGCCTTCCTGATCTCAGCAGATACCTGATCTATAGCCACATAACATCAGGCTGACAGTTATTTTATCTGGCCTTATCTATAGTTACGTTCGCCTTACAAGCGGCCAACATGGCCGACCCGAGTTCGATTCCTCCGCCCCTCTCGGAGAGCCCGGCAAGCTACCGAGAGTATTCGATATGCCAGACACAGTAACAACAAAGTCTCCAATGGAGACGTTACTGGGCCCGCTCGAGCAAATCGACGATCAACGGGAGGGCCTTTACCTTTACCTTTACCTTTACCTTTATCTATAGTTACCTCCAGGATGCATCTACTGCCTAAGACACTTTGATATACAAATATAAAGCTCAGGATGTACCTACTGCCATAAGACCCTTTGATGTACAAATGTCTACCTTGAATGTTAGGTAAAGCTCTTGTTGCTGACCTACCATGTATGGCTATATTGCTTCTGCTCCTGACTGAGCTGCCCCAACCCTATATAAACAGCCTGTATCCCTCAATAAAGGCTGTCCCTTTTTCTCTCTATTTCTAAACTGTACTCTGTCTCTTGTGTCTTGTGTTCATTCGGTCGGTCCTTCCCTGCACCTACGGATCCTAGGGCCTCCTCTGCGTGCTGGAGTGTGGTTTAACGGGCTCTCCAAAATGAGGGACAGGCTGACCCTGAGCTGTGAGGGACATGCTCACCCTGAGCTGTGTGATCATGTGGGCCCCTTTGTTGTAAGGGACAGGCTGACCCTGACCTGTGAGGGACAGATTCACCCTGAGCTGTGTGATCATGTGGGCTCCTTTGTTGTGAGGGACAAACCCATCCTGAGCTGTGAGAGACAGGCCCACCCTGAGCTGTGAGGGACAGGCTCACCCTGAGCTGTGAGTGTCAGGCTGACCCTGATCTATGAGAGACAGGCCCACCCTGAGCTGTGAGGGACATGCTCACCCTGAGCTGTGAGGGACAGGCTCACCCTGAGCTCTGAGGGTCAGGCTGACCCTGAGCTGTGAAGGACAAGCCCACCCTGAGCTGAGAGGGACAGGCTCACCCTGAGCTGTGAGGGTCAGGCTGACCCTGCTCTGTGAGGACAAGCCCACCCTGAGCTGTGAGGCACAGGCTCACCCTGAGCTGTGCGGTATAGGCGATATGGGTCACATGGGCATTTGACCATGTGTCCCTGAGTCTGGGCGTACGTGACCGATGGGCTCTGGGTGTCTCGGGACACTGCGCTAGGGCAGCTGGCTGCCCATGCCTGGGCCACTCTAGGCTCACCCGGAGCTGTGTGATCATGTGGGTCCCTTTGTTGTGAGGGACAGGCCCACTCTGGGCTGTGAGGGGCAGGCTCACCCTGAACTGTGTGATTATGTGGGCCCTGAGTTGTGGGGAATAGGCGACCTTGAGTTGTGAGGGACAGGCTCATCCTGAGCTGTGTGATTGTGGGGACTGAGCCATGCCAAGCCAGGATCATGGAGGTTTCAGTGAGGGTCAGCCGGGGGGCCTTGAGCATCCACCTCTTTGGGTTCCGGTGTGTTACCATGCTGAGGGGACTCTGAACTGGACATCAGTCCTGACTCTCGGGTCTCTGCTCCTGGCTGCTGTAGGGGGCCCGGGGGCTGGTGTGCGGGCAGCACAGGCAGCATCTCCTGGAGGGTACCTTCATCTACTCCTACGTGTGCTACCAGGGAACCTTCTCGAAGTACACGAGAGAACTTATCTGCTGCCTGCTGACCAGAGTGCTCAGGGCTGAGGGAGCACAGGCTGAGGGAACACAGTGTCAGTGGAGCACAGTCCGTGGGAGCACAATCCAAGGGAGCACAGTCCGAGGGGAGCACAGGGCATTGGGAGCACAGGCCCAGCAGCAGGCATCTCAGAGCATGCTCTGATGTGGGGGTTCAGGGCTCGGCCCCTGCGTGTACTCATCTGTCCTGGTGTCTCCACCCTGAAGCTCTGAGTGACCAGGGTCCCAGTTACCCAGGCCACTGTGGCCGGTGCAGCCATTGTCCTCCCCCATGGCCTCGCCCCTCAGGGCAGCTCATGGAGACCCTCTGATGCTCCCGGCTCCCCAGGGGTCCCAGAGTGTGACCAGCCCCCTGCCCCCAGTGCCGGTGGTGTGAGTCTCAGTTTCTCCCCGACTGGCCCCTGGGCCCCATGCAAATGCTTGTTTGTTCCCCTCCAAGAACCTTCGCTGTGCTCCTCTGAAGCTGTTTCAGAAATAGCCTCATGGTCGCCACCTGCAGCCCAACCCCCGGCCCCCAAGCCCTGGCTCTGCTCAGGGACTCACGAGGGGCAACTCTGACTGAAAACAGTTTTCATTCAGGCCCATGGCGCATCTGCCGATGGGGGAGTTCTGGGGTCCCAGGCCCCCGACCCCACGTGTCCGCATCCCCCCCGCAAACTCGTCTCTATATCGGGTTGCTGTAGTTCAGGCCACAGGCGCGAAGGTGCAGTCCCGTGGCCACCACAGCCCCCAGGTGTCCAAGGCACTGACCAGCCCCCGGCCTGCCTTGGCGTTCCTCCTTACGCCAGGGCTGTGGCCCTTTCCCCGCTCCTGCTCTGGGCCCTTCACACACGTCACACGCCGGTTCCGCCCTCATCCCTTTGCCCACGCGACACTGCGCAGCGGCCAGCGATGTGGGTCACATGGGCATTTGACCATGTGTCCCTGAGTCTGGGCGTACGTGACCGATGGGCTCTGGGTGTCTCGGGACACTGCGCTAGGGCAGCTGGCTGCCCATGCCTGGGCCACTCTGCAGACACCATGGCCAGACCTCGGTCCAGGGCATGGCCAAGCTGTGGCCTACTCAGCCCGCGCCTCACCCCTGCATCCCTACTTCATCTCTTCCACCCGTCCCCACCTGCCCGGCCCCGTCGCTGTGTCCCCATCCGACTCTTGCACGTGCGTGGCCGGTTTCTCCCAGTCTCCCTCGCTCTTCTGCTGATCCTGTCTGTCTGTCCTGTCACTCCCGCTCTCCTAGATCACTCCCCACCCTCCCTGTCTCTCCCTCCTTCTACTCTGTCTCTCTGGTCCTTTCCAGTCTGCGGAGGGCCCGCAAAACCACTCTCCGGCCCGCGGAGGTGGCCCTAGGATCCATAGGTGCAGGGAAGGGCTGACCAAATGAACACAAGACACAAGAGACAGAGTACAGTTTAGAAATGGAGAGAAAAAGGGACAGAACTTTATTGGGGGCTACAGGCTGTTTATATAGTGTCGGGGCAGCCCAGTCAGGAGTAGAAGCAATATAGCCATACATGGTAAGGTCAGCAACAAGAGCTTTACCTAACATTCAAGGTAAACATTTGTACATCAAAGGGTCTTATGGCAGTAGCTGCATCCTGAGTTTTATATTTGTATATCAAAGGGTCTTAGGGCAGTAGATGCATCCTGGAGGTTACTATAGATAAGGCCAGATAAGATAACTGTCAACCTGATGTTATGTGGCTATAGCTCAGGTATCCACTGAGATCAGGAAGTCCTGGGAGACTGTCACCAATGTCTGTCTCAAGCAGTTCCTAACATGGGAACCACGGCTAGGGTCTATGAGAGGGCTCTTGGCTTCCCACATCTCCCCCTTCGATATTATATAAATGCCTCGTTCAGGGAGGTATTGGCTGGGTCCCCCCGAGATCACAAAATACCTCTGTTTTGTGGAGGGGAGGATGAGATGCCCATCCCTCAATTCTCCTTGCTAGAAGGGAATTGTGTGAAAAGGCAGGGACAGAGGAATCTCCATGCAGACCCAGCATGCCTCTTAGGGAGTCGGAAACTGGCCACAGGGCCATCCCTTGCAGTGCTTTGCCTAGCAACTGACGGGCTCCAAAAAGAAAAAAGGGGGCACAGGGAGCGGGTCCAATGCCACTACTCCCGCGATGGGAAGGTCCATTCGATAGACCAGCGGGGGAGCTCAACTGACCCAGCGGAGGCCTGCGACAGCCTAGCATCTTCCATAGCCAGGCGATGATAGGGCACCTGGATGGGGGTCATCGATATTGTGGCAATCTGTTGTCTAATAAAGGCGAGCAGGCGATTGACTATACAAGGACCAGTATTTACTAACAACAAGAGTGCTAATAGGGGGCCTAAAAGTGGTAACCGATATGGGAGTAAAAGGTAAAGGTAAAGGCCCTCCCGTTGATTGTCGATTTGCTCGAGCGGGCCCAGTAACGTCTCCATTGGAGACTTTGTTGTTACTGTGTCTGGCATATCGAATACTCTCGGTAGCTTGCCGGGCTCTCCGAGAGGGGCGGAGGAATCGAACTCGGGTCGGCCATGTTGGCCGCGTGTAAGGCGAACGCCCTACCCGCTGTGCTATCGCTGGAGCGATATGGAAGTAAGGTATGGAAACTCCAGCCAGAGGAGGAGGGTTCTCATAGGCGATGCCTTTGCTCCAGGCCCTCTCATAATTCATGCATGGAGTCCCTAATGACCCCACTATGATTGACATAAAAACAGCACTCTTCCCCAATGCAGCACACCATCCCCCCTCTTTCATAAAGAGCAAGTCAAGTCCTCGGTGGTTTTGAAGAGCAACCTCCAAAAGACGTTAGCAAATCCTCGAGGTGAGATGGATTGTTCAAGGCGCTCTAAATCGGTATTCACAGTGACAGGGAGTGTAGGTAAACCAGAGTGCTGTGAGGTCAGGGTGCCCGCAAGGCCAAGGGTGAACAGGGTGACGAGGTGAGGGTGGTGACAGGCTCGCGGCAAAGTCAGCAGGGTGAAACAACATCCATCATGCGGGGACCAGTAATCATAAAGGGTGGAAGTTGGGTGGTACAAAATACGGGGACAACCAGAAGAGTCATACAGAACTGTGAAGAGGAGTCGAAAACAGAGGCAGCGACATGAGGAGTCAGGCCTGTCACTGAGCAGAGCCACCAGGCATCCTCCATAGGTCGGGGTCCAAGAAGGTGATCACTAGGGCCCAGAGGGCGTCTGCAGAGCCAGACTGGAGAGGAGGCAGAAATGGTGCTGAGCTTATCTTAATCTCACTTAACAAAAACTGCTCTGCAATGCTTCCATAGATATTCAAAAAGCCTTAAAAATGCTCACAATTAAAGCTCTTACAAGGTATATTCACTGGGCAAAAGATCACTTTACATTAGAAATCAACCAGAAGACATCTTAAAATTCTGATTTCCAGGAAAGCACAAATACAAAAGATTAAAGCACTCATAGATTATTATGAAACATTAAGTATTTCACACTTGTGTACAAAGCTTTCTGAAGAACAGAGTCAGGTTGATACCTGGTGACAAGGCTTAGCATGAAATAGTTATCAAAATAATAGCATGTACTTTCAAGCACTGGACAGGTTGATTAACAATGTAGTTAGTAAAATTTCCCACATTTTCCATGAAATTCTCCATTCTCAGAAACCATTACAGAAGGCTGACATCTGAGATTATCCCACTTATAACTCTTACAGGTTCTAGAAATTTTAGTTACCAAGAGTCTCAGAGATCAGATAGAGCACTGGTAAGGACAAATTTTGCAACCAATTTTATAACTCTAGAAACTCATGTTTAAAATAAACCATTATTTTTTTGAACCTGTTTTCATGTGTCATAGTTATTTTAACTCCTTCTAGATCAAATATTCTAATCTAAGGCAGATACAAACATGTAAGGTAAGGTAAAGGTAAAGGCCCTCCCGTTGATTGTCAATTTGCTCGAGCGGGCCCAGTAACGTCTCCATTGGAGACCTTGTTGTTACTGTGTCTGGCATATCGAATACTTTCGGTAGCTTGCCGGGCTCTCCAAGAGGGGCGGAGGAATTGAACTCGGGTCGGCCATAGTTGGCCGCTTGTAAGGCGAACGCCCTACCTGCTGTGCTATCGCTCCAGCCCATTAACATAACAACATAAGACCTATGATCAATTTTTATAAAACATAATAAAAATTTCTTTGGCTTAATTTCAATAGTTCTTGTACCTTAATTATTTAAAATCATGAGCTTTCTATACCAGATATTTTTAACAATTCCACAAAAATACAAACATGCTTTCAGACACAGAAAAAGCCCTTTGGATTTTTTACCAAACTTTGATATTAGCATAAGAAAATATTTGAATTCCTGTGTGAACACAAAAAGGATGGCAGCAATCTATCTTTCCCACTGCCCACGTTCGGTAGTTTCCCCCACTCCAGGGAGGTGGATGGCGATGGGCAGGAAAAGGAAGGAAACCTTATGGCCAGGCTGCTTGATCTTAGTTGCAGCCTACTCCAATCCTCTCTCCATTCACTCTAGTATCTCTACTGCCTCTCCCAGCCCATTCTTACAGTCTCATTATATACCATAAAAGAAACTCAGGTTCTCTCAAGCATGTTTTCCCCTGTTCTCTCAGACCTCCTAGTAGAGAGCCCTGAAATCTCCTCATATAGATCATGGTACCTCTAAAGGGGCAATACAGTGATGTCATCAAAAGGAGAAAGAACATTGAGGCTGCAAAACATACATTGCTTCTTTACATCTGCAGGCCAGTAATTTTGTCCTCACCTTTACAAGTTTCAAGCACTTGGATTAGCACATCAAAGACAAATCTACATCTCAAAGATCAGCCTTCCTGGAGCCTGGCATCTACATCCCAAAGATCAGGCCTGGCTAGCACCTGAGATCTGCTCTGTGAGATAAGAGAAGTTGCCTCTAACAGCAAGGTTTCTGTGAGATAAGGGAAGCTGCCTCTTGCAGTATACTGAAATTATTTACTGAGGGCAGTTTGAAAGGGAAAAAATGTTTAGCCTCATCCAAACTAATCAGGACATTCTTCTAGGACAGATTCTCACTTAGCAGATCGACTCACAATTTACAATACAAGTTCAGTGTCCTAGAAGGATCTGATCTTAAAAATTAACAAGAAAAGCTGATTAACTGGTTGGGGAGGAGAGCATATAGAAGTGGTTACGGAAAAACAAAGGAATGGAAGTGACTCAGGAGCACTGTGATGGGTGTAACCTGATAAACCTTAGCTCCTTGTGTCAAGGGAGAATGGACAAATCCAATTGTTACCCTATAAATTGCCACTGTTTAGGAAAATAAGGAAACTTCATTTTAATGGCTTCTGTACCTCTGTAGTTTGTAAAAGCGGCCTAATTTTTCATTAAAGTTAGCTGAGGCTTGTAAGATTAAAGTCTTGCTTTCTCTGAACTCATATTTCACTTTAATTTCAGGCTCTAGTTCCATAGCTCTTCTAGATAGTACAAGATTCTTAAGTTCAAAAGGATTTCAACTGTTAATCACATGATCATTAATGTTATTCTATCAAGAAATTTAGATTGAGAATTCTGCTTTCTCTATAAGTCCCACCTTCTGATAAGGATTCACCCTTGTCTGACAGGTTCCAAAAACAACTGCATTTCTTAAATCACTGGGTAGCATAGCACTAACTTCTCTAAAATTTCTACTTCTGATTTCAGCCTGGTTCCAACACTCGAGTGTTCCACATAGACAGACAGACAGACAGACAGACAGACAGACAGACAGACAGACAATGAACTGATTAAAACACCAAACATACATGTGCACACATCTGCAGTTGATCGATCAATCTGACCCTTCAAAAAATGACAGGGAGAAACTGATGGTCTGAGAAAGGAAGGGACAGCCCCCAGGGCAAAGAAACCTTATCAGCTGATTGGGACTGAAAGAATCCATATTAGGGCATCAAATTTCTGTGTACTTTAGCTAACTTGCAACATTGCTTTCTGTAAAACTGCTTGGCTGCTTTGCACCTGGGGGAGACGGGACTTGGAAAGTGAACAGGGCATAACTTCTTTCTAAACCAAGTGTGACAGGATTCAGGTGTATTTACTGTCCCTGAAATGTATTGTCTCAGTAAAGCACCCTGCAGATTTGGGTAAAGGATAACTCAGGATGCGGGTGGTTGGGGGAAATTGCCCTTTCCTGAAATGTATTGTCTCACTAAAGCACCCTGCAGATTTGGGTAAAGGATAACTCAGGATGCGGGTGGTTGGGGGAAATTGCCCTTTCCTGGAATGTATTGTCTCACTAAAGCACCCTGCAGACTTGGGTAACTCAAAACGAGGATGGTCAAGGGAGATTACCTAAGGCTTAATGATTCCAGCTATAACCTTGCTTGTGCTGACAATCGATATACGTAGATGCTGATCTTTGAATCTATAGGCTAAGGAGTGAGGTACTTTTAAATGGATTGGTTAAGAAAGTATATGTTGTTACAAATCTATTGGCTATGAAATGTGCGGGCTTTGCTGTAACGGCCAGTGAAGGCCTATATAAGATCCCCTTAGAAGAAGTTCGGGGCTCTCAGTCACTGCCCATTTTTGGGGTATGCTGCGGAGCCCCAGCATGCTGGTCTAAATAAACCCCGTTTTTACTCCTGCAGGAATTGTGTCTATCTGGTCTCTCCGCGCCTCCCAGGGCTAGGGAACTCCCGATCCCAACAGGACCACTGCTCCTCATTTCCCAGCCTAAATAAGCCAGTCTCCTGCTGTTAAAAATGGGTCAGGAAAGGCTTGTTGGTATTTTTTTCATTTCATTTCATCATCCTGTTATTCGTCGATTGCCTCGAGCAAGCCCCAGTAACGTCTCTTTCATCCTAGCCCTGAGATTATATTCAAGGCTATTTAGGAGAATGAGACCCATCATTGTTACTGGTATTTGGCATATTTTGGTACGCCACGGGGAGTTTGCCAGACTCTACCCTGTGGGCAGGCTACATTCTGGGAGAAGCAGATGCAAGACACGGGGGAGGCCCGACAAAGGGGCCCACCTAGGTGCTTGTCTGGCCAGTGGGAAACTTAGTCGTAGTGGATCAGCCAAAGGTGACTTACGGCTGACGTCTAAGTCAGCACCACCATAGACCATGTTTCCCGTGGAACCACAGACAGCCCAACCGGATTCCTTAGCCTTTTCAGGGACCTTAAGGGTACCCAGCCGTGGAACCACAGACTCGAATCAGAGGCGAGGACGCCCCTGACTGCTCATTCACTCGCACACACATTCCACAAAGGACACGACAAAGGAGCGTGGGGGGGCACCTTATCCAACCCAGTGACCATCTCATATACCTCATATTAGACTGAACAATCAATTCTCCCCTGATCCCACCCCATCGACCTCTATAACGAGGCAGGGGCTAGTACCCACTCGGCCTCGAACAAGACGGGGATCTTCCCACTCGGCCTCGAACAAGACGGGGATTTTTGATTAGGTGCGCACTTACCTTTCCGTGCGACCCGGTGGCCACCGCTTCCTGAAGGGGAGTTCGGCGGTCATCTCCCAGACACCACCCCGCATGGGCGCCAGTTGCGGAGGGCCCGCAAAACCACCCTCCAGCCTGCGGAGGTGGCTCTAGGATCCATAGGTGCAGGGAAGGACCAACCGAATGAACACAAGACACAAGAGACAGAGTAAGGTTAGAAATAGAGAGAAAAAGGGACAGAACTTTATTGGGGGCTACAGGCTGTTTATATAGGGTCTGGGCAGCCCAGTCAGGAGTAGAAGCAATATAGCCATACATGGTAAGGTCAGCCACAAGAGCTTTACCTAACATTCAAGGTAAACATTTGTAAATCAAAGGATCTTATGGCAGTAGGTTCATCCTGAGCTTTACATTTGTATATCAAAGGGCCTTATGGCAGTAGGTGCATCCTGAGCTTTACATTTGTATATCAAAGGCTCTTAGGGCAGTATATGCATCCTGGAGGTTACTATAGATAAGTAAATAAGACCAGATAAGATGACTGTCAGCCTGATGTTATGTGGCTATAGATCAGGTATCCACTGAGATCAGGAAGTCCTGGGAGACTGTCACCAATGTCTGTCCCAAGCAGTTCCTAACATGGGAACCACGGCTAGGGTCTATGAGAAGGCTCTTGGCTTCCCACACCAGTCTCTCCCCGCCTCTGTCTCTCCACCTCTGACCATCTCTGTCTCTGGTTTCTTTGTATTAAGCTGGCCGCCTGGTGCTGTCTACATGCCTCACCCTCAGCTCCCCTCAGTCATTGTTCCCCTCAGCCTGTGCTCCCTCACCCTCAGCACCCCTCAACCTCAGCTCTCCTCAGCCTGTGCTCCCTCAGCCTATGTTCCCCTTAGCCTGTGTTTCCCTTAGCCTGTGTTCCCCTCAGCCTGTGTTCCCTCAGCCTGTCCCCTCAGTCCTAGTCGAGCTGCTGCTTGTCCCACTCTGTCTGTGCTCAAGCCTGAAGGCCCCGTGGCCCCACTGGTGGGGGCCTGTACCTTGCACTGGCCTGCCTCCTGTGCCGAGTCCCCTGCACCACCTGGGGCCTGGGAATCTGTGTACCGAGTCCCTGTGGCTGTATCCAGGGCAGCACAGTGCCAGCACCCTGGCCGAGGCGGCTGCACCACTCTGAAGACCAGAATGTTCCCACCTGTTCTGCCCCTCCACCCGGCAGCCCCCGATTCTGACCCAGGGCTTCCCTGGTCACCCCAGCAGCTGATTTACCTCTGCTCCCTGGCTCCTCGGTGAGCACAGGGCACCCCACACCTCACAGCTGGACCCCAAGTGGATAGGCCCTGCCGTCATGGGCAGTGGACACGGCCCCAGGCAGAGGCTTACTTTGCCCTTAGCCTAAACAAAGCCCACATGTGAGGGGGATTCTGAGTCCAAGGGCCTGAGTGGAGGCATGTTAATGAGTGTGAGGGAACATGTCTGTGAGTAGGGTGTGAGTATGGTGTGTGGGAGCATGTCTGTGAATAGGGTGTGTGTGGAAGCATGTCTTGAGTATATGTGGGGGGGAGTGTATGTGGGGGGAGCATGTCTGTGAGTAGGGTATTAGTGTGGGTGTGTGGGAGCATGTCTGTAAATAGGGTGTGAGTGTGTGGGAACATGTCTATGACTAGGGTGTGAGTGTGTGGGAGCTTATCTGTGAGTAGGGTATTAGTGTGGGTGTGTGGGAGCATGTCTGTAAATAGGGTGTGAGTGTGTGGGAACATGTCTATGACTAGGGTGTGAGTGTGTGGGAGCTTATCTGTGAGTAGGGTGTGAGTGTGGGTATGAGGGAACATGTCTGTGAGTAGAATGTGAGTGAGTTTGAGGGAGCATGTCTGTGAATAGGGTGTGAGTGTGGGTGTGTGGGAGCATGTCTGTCAGTAGGTGTGAGTGCGGGTATGTGGGAGCATTCTGTAAGCAGGGTATAAGTGTGGGTGTTGGAAGCATGTCTGTGAGTAGGTGTGAGTGAGTGTGTGGGAATATGTCTGGGAGTAGGGTATGAATGTAGGTATGTGGGAGAATGTCTATGAGTAGGTTGTGAGTGTGGGTGTGTGTTGGAGTATGTCTGTGAGTAGGGTGTGAGTGAGTGTGAGGGAACATGTCTGTGAGTAGGGTGTGAGTGTTGGTTTGTGAGAGCATGTCTGTGAGTAGGGTGTGAGTGTGAGTGTGAGTGTGAGTATGTGGGAGCATGTCTGTGAGTAGCGTGTGAGTGTGGGTGGGTGTGTGGGAGCATGTCTGTGAGTAGGGTGTGAGTGTGTGGGAGCATGTCTATGACTAGGGCGTGAGTGTGTGGGAGCTTATCTGTGAGTAGGGTGTGAGTGTGGGTATGAGGGAGCATGTCTGTGAGTAGAGTGTGAATGTGAAAGAGCATGTCTGTGAATAGGATGTGAGTGTGGGAGCATGTCTGTCAGTAGGTGTGAGTGTGGGTATGTGGGAGCATGTCTGTGAGCAGGGGTGAGTGTGGGTGTTGGGAGCATGTCTGTGAGTAGGTGTGAGTGAGTGTGTGGGAACATGTCTGGGAGTAGGGTGTGAATGTGGTTGTATGGGAGCATGTCTGTATATAGGAGTGAGTGAGTGTGTGGGAACATGTTTGTGAGTAGGGTGTGAGTGTGGGTGTGAGGGAGCATGTCTGTGAGTTAGGTTGTGAGTGTGGGTATGTGGGAGTATATCTGTGAGTAGGTGTGATGAGTGTGAGGGAACTTGTCTGTGAGTAGGTATGAGTGTGGGTATGTGGGAGCCTGTCTGTGAGTAGGGTGTAAGTGAGGGTGTGTGGAAGCATGTCTATGAGTATGTGTGAGTGAGTGTGTGGGAGCATGAGCATGTTTGTGAGTAGGGTGTGAGTTTGGGTGGAGGGAGCATGTCTGTGAGTTAGGGTGTGAGTGTGGTGTGAGTGGGGGTGTGTGGAATTATGTTGCGCAGCAGGGTATGAGTGTGGTGTCAGGGTGTCCTAGCATATTCTGTTAGTGAGGATATTTTTTAATTCCATAATTTAATATTTTTTATGTTGGTGGGAAAGGAAATACAATAAACTCATGATTTTAGAAGGAAATTATATAATGCAATACTTTTATTTAAAAAAGAACACTCAATGAAATTTTACTGTTTTTCTGTTTATTCATTTTATAAATTCAATTCTGTGAAAACAGTTCTTCTGGTTTGAGTACACTCTATGAGTGACCCTAAATAACCTCTACTAACAGCCTAAATTTCCTTCCCTGTCAAAGCAGAAAGTCAACCTGAAGCTGAGGACTGAATGACTGTGAGCCCAGCAGCAGAATGACAAATCTAGTTTTTGGAGCATGGGCAAACTGACAGAAAGGAATCGCTCACATCTGTCCCCTGAAAACAAACCACCATTACATACCATCACCAAACTGTACAGGCATTAATAATTAAAACAGATTCTAATCTCAATGAGAAAGAAATATTACCCAAAGTACTGTTAAAATGTTCTCTCTGGAAAAAAAATAGAACCAAAAAAGGCAGAGCATCCTCATTTTGGCTCACTGTTTGTTTATATGCAGAGTGTCACAGACCAGATTTCTCAGTCTCCGACTTTACCATTCAAGCAGACAAGCTTAACCGGTCACGGTCCTCCAGTTGTTCATCGATTTTCTCAAGCGGGCCCAGTAACGTCTCCATCATGAGACTTGTTGTTACTGTGTTTGGCATATCAAGTACCTCACGGGTAGCTTGCCAGGCTCTGCCATGCGGGCGAGATACTCTCGGTAGCTTGCCGGGCTCTCCGAGAGGGGCGGAGGAATCGAACTTGGGTCGGCCATGTTGGCTGCTTGTAAGGCAAATGCCCTACCGCTGTGCTATCGCTCCAGCAGACAAGTAATAAAGAGAAAGGGGGAAAACATTGCAAGATCGTTTTACATGTGTAATCACATCATCGATGTAGGTAAAAACTACTGTAAATTTCACATATTTTCCTTTATTTATTTCATTGTTTTGGGGAACACCCTCAGCAGTATTCATTGCCTCCCTCTCTCTCAGTGTTTAGGGATCACTCCTGGTAGTGCTCAGGCACCATATGCAGTGCCAGAGATCAAACCTGGAGTGATCATGTCAAAGGCCACCACCCAATTCTCATTGCTATCTCTGACCCAATACCCGCCACTTTGGGGGGGGCGTAGAGAGGGTATTTTTTTTTTATAGAATGTGAGAGTGTTGGTTTTGCTGTGAGTGTGAGCATGTCTGTGAGTGAGCAGTATGGGTATGAGAGTGGGTTGATGGAGCATGTTGTGAGTGTGTGAATGTGATTTGAGTGTGATTGAGGTTATATGGGAATATGTTTATGTGAGTGTGAGGATATTGAGTATGGGTATGAGCATGGGTTGTGGGAGCTAGCCTGTGAGGGCTTGAGCATGAGTGAAGGTGTCAGTGTGTGTCTGTTGTCAGTGTAGGTGTTAATGTGGATAGTAGTGTGGGTGGGCGCATTCTGTGAGGGGTTAAGTAAGGGTGTGTGGGAACATGTCTGTGAATGTTGGTGTGAATGTGGGTGTAGAGGAGAATGTCTCTGAGTCTGTGAGTGAGGGTTCATGAAAACATGTCTCTGTGTACTCACACAGAGCATTGTGAGTGTGGGTGTTAGTCTGGGAGTGTGAGACTTGTGTGGGAGCTTCTCTATGAGTAGGAGTGAGTGGTGTGAGTGTGAATGTGGGTGTGTGGAAGCATGTTTGTGGGTGTTGTGCTGTGCACATGGGGTGAGTGTGAGAATGCTTGAGTTTGGGACCAGAGAGTAGAGTGAGTAGGGCACTTGCCTTGCACATGGTGACTCGGGATTGATTCCCTGCACCCAACATGGTCCCCCAAGCACCGCCAGAAGTGAGCCCTGAGTACAAAGCTAGGAGTAAGCCTTGAGCAGAGCCAGACATGGCCCCGAAACAAAACCAGGAAGGAAAGAGAGCAGGCAGGCAGGTTGAGTTGGAAAATGAGCACGCGTGAGTGAATGCGCAGCTGTGACAATAAGTATGATCATGAGTATATGAGTGGAGTATGTGTGTGAGAGAGCAAACATGAGTGTGGGTCTTCGAGTGTCACAGATATGAAGGTGTGTCACTAGTGAGAATGAGTGTGAGTGTAAGAGTGGCTGAACATAAGATTTGTGGGTGAAACAAGTGGAGGTGTGTGTGAGTGTGGTGGGAGAGTGAGCAGGTTCGAGGATGGGTGTGCAGGGAAAGGGCGGACTGTGTGCACTGCAGACACAGAGTGGGTGGTAATGTGGGAGTGTTCGGGTGCGTGGGCAGTGTGGAAGGAGACGAGCTTGGGTGTCAGTGTGTGTGTGTGTGTGTGTGTGTGTGTGTGGCCATGAGCACATTCTGGTCTGAGTGTGGGTGGACGAGAAAGACTGTTGAGCGCAGGGGTGAGGGAGCTGTCTATGACCGTGTGAGAGTGAGTGAGAAGCATATGGACACGTGTGGTGAGTGTGAGTGTGAACATGTGCCAGGGGCTTTGCTCCTGAGTTCTCAGTGTGTGAGCAGAGGAGGAGTGCACTGAGCTCCTCTGTGAGTGTGTGTGTGTGCGTGTGCATGTGAATAGAGGAGGAGCAAACCAAGCTCCTCTGTGTGAGTGTGTGTGTGTGTGTGTGTGTGTGAGCAGAGAGGAGAGCACCGAGCTCCTCTGTGAGTGTGAGTGTGAGTGTGAGTGTGTGTGTGTCTGCAATGGGCTTCTCTGCCTGCGAATGTCTGCAGACTATACTGATGCATCAGGAAGTAGATTCCAGAGTCCCGGGACCACAAATGAGTGAGGTCATTCTCTCTGTGTCCTTCTCCTGACTCTTTTCTCTCAGCAGGACACTCTCCATGTCCACCCATTTATAAGCAAATGTCACGACTTCATTGTCCCTAGCAGCTGAGCAATATTCCATTGTGTAGATGTGCAATCATTTCTTTATCCTCTGGTCTGTTCTCCAGCGCTCAGGTTGTTTCCAGATTCCAGCTACTGTGAATAGTGCTGCAATGAGTGAAAGAGTGCAGATGGTGTTTCTGCTGTGTGTTTTTGGGCCAGATGGAGCGATGGGTGTTGGGACACCAGATGACTGAAACCTAATCATCAACAGCTTTGTAAGGGTCTATCTCACAGCGATTCAATTTTTAAATACTTTAAAAAATAATTCAAAAAAAAGTCTGGAGCCGTCCATGTCAGCCTCTACCCTCTTAGACACCCCCCCCCCAGGGGCTGTCAGACCCGCATATGGCCCCAAGCCGGGATGGCTTCCCCATTGGCGCTGAAGTCTGGGTCTCTGCCCACCCAGCGGGGGGAGAATCCACTGTACACGGCGCCCATGGGCCCTGGCCTCCAGCAAGCACACGCACGTGCACACGCATGCACATGTGCAATCTACAGAGGCACACAGGTGTGCATGCATGTGCACACACTTCCCACCCGCCAGCGCCTCCAGCCTCCACCAGCTACGCCATGAAGCGTCCGTACCCCAGGGGCCTGTAGGAGATGGGAGGGAATTGGAGGGGAAACGGTGCTACAGGGAGGGAGAGGGGGGACAGGAGCCAGGCTTGGAGCGGATGAGGGGATGCGGGGTCTCTGGGGAGCCCTGCTACCCCCACACACCATGCCACATCAACACACACACACACTTGAGTCCACAGCACACACGAGCACACAACACACAGAGCCCACAACACATGCTGAATCCAAAGCATACACGAGCACACAACACACGCTGAGTCCTCCGCACACGCTGAGCTCACAACACACATGAGCACACAACACACACAAGCACACAACACACACTGAGCCCATAACACACACGAGCACGCAACACATACTGAGCCCACAACACACACAAGCACACAACACACACTGAGTCCTCAACCCACACTGAGCCCACAACACACATGAGCACACAACACACACTGAGCCCATAACACACACTGAGTCTACAACACACACGAGCACACAACACACACTGAGCACACACACACTGAGTCCACAATACACGCTGAGTCCTCAACACACACAAGCACACAACACACACTGAGCCCACAACACACACTGAGTCGTCAACACACACTGAGCCCACAGCACACATTTGAGTTCCCAACACTCTCTCCGCCCCCACACTCACAAAGCCAGCAGCACCCCACCCTGACACTGTGTGCCCCTCACTCGCTGTGCCAGTTCTCCTGCCCTGTCTCCCCCCTCCTGGCACACCCCTCACAGGGTGCAGTGGGGCCTGCGCTGGGCAACAAAGTGGGCTGGCGAGGGTGAGTCCCAGGCACTGCGGAGTCCAGGTGCCCAGGCAGGGGTGAGGGCCAGAGAGAAGGAGGCCAGGCCATTGCCTGCCCAGGTCCCCTGCAAGGGGCAGTGAGAAGCCACCCATGTGAGCTGTGCACGTGCTGTGTCCGCAATGACTGTGTGTGTCCTGGACCGTGTGTGTGTGTGTGCGTGTGTGACTGCTTCCAGGCATGAGAGTGTGTTCTGTGAGCCCTTTGTTGGGTTTACTGTCATTCTGTGTGTGCCTGTGCACACGTGATGGTGTCCATGTGCGCTGGGGTATCCTGGGCTGTGTGACCGGTCCATGGATGTGTGTATGTGGGTGTATGTATGCTGCACGTGTTTGTGGCCTGCCCCATGTGTATCTGAGCTGTGAACATCCATGTTTGTTATATGTGTCTTATGCATGTGTATAACTGTGTGTCCATTTGTACTGAGTTGTCCTGGGTAGCATGTGTCCATGTGTACATGACACGAGTGCTTGTTCATATGTGCAAGGTGTGCCCGTGAGTGTGTCCGTGTGTGTCTTTGTGTGCTGGCTGTGTCCTATGCAGTGTGTGTCCATGTGTGCTGGTTGTGTCCACTTGTGTGTGTGTCCTTGCGTGCTGGCTGTGTCCACATGTGTGTGTGTCTATGTGTGCTGGCTGTGCCCGCGTGTGTGTCTGTGTGTGTGCACATGGGGCTGGGGGACCAAGCCTGTGGCTCCGGGTGCCCACCCAGCCCAGCCCATCTGGGCTCACTCTCAGCCAGGGCCTGGCAGGGTCTCTGTGACCAGCTCCCACACACTCAGAGCAGCGTCCTAGCTGCCCAAGGCCTGCCCACGAGGACACACACACCATGATCCACCAGGCCCTTCTGGCCTTCCCCAGCTGCCCTCCCACACCCAGCACCAAAACAGCCTCCCCAAGCACAAACACTTGCAAATAGCTTGAAAACACCAAGAACAGGAATCGGGGCCAGGCGTGGGCCGGCGGGAAGCTCTACTGATGCATGAGACTGAAACAAGCCAGCCGGAACCTCAGGATTTGCATTGGAGTGCGGGGCATCGTCCCAGCTGCCAGGGTGATTCCTGACCATCCTCCAGCCACCATCGTGGCCAAGCTGGGCTTTGGCTAGGTCGAGTGACCAGGAAATGTGGGAAGCTGGCCCTTTAACTGACCAAGGGCCTACGTGCCTGTGCTAGGTATGGCTATCTTGACCTACGTGACCCTCAACAGGTAAAGCCTGTGCTAGGTAGGGCTATCCTGACCTACATGACCCTCGGCAGTTAAAGCCTGTGCTTTGTATGGTTATCCTGAGAAAACAATTGTCATGGCTGTAACTGACAATGATTAACTTAGTATAAGCTTTGTAATGTATGGTAGGTCAAACTTATAGACTCTGTAACTTTCCTAACCACATTTGGGCACGACCCTTTGTGTAGCTGACTCACTAATATATACCCCCATAGCCCTCAAAAAAACCTGTCCCTTTTTCTCTTTGTTTCTAAGCTGCATTCTCTCTCTCATGTCTTGTGTTCATTTGGTCAGTCCTTCCCTGCACCTACGGATCCTAAGGCCATCTCCGTGGGCCGGAGAGTGGTTTTGCGGCCCCCCGCAAGGAAACAGGGGACATCTGGAGAACCGCCCAGTGGAGGGCCCCAAAAGAGACGAGCAAGCTCAGTTGCGTGGCAAGGACCAACCGTGTATGGTGCTTTGCACACCAATGGCACCCACACCCACCATGGATCCCACCCAGCCTCGGCTCCAGCTTTTGTCCCACAGGGCCCAGGGCAGCCAAGCCTCTCTGGAGGCCACACACCTGCCCCACACAGCCCTCAGGGAACCCTGCCTGGTGTCCTGAGTGCGTCACTGAGACCCCCTCCCACTCACCCCACACTTGATCTAGCTCTGAGTCTCTCACCCTGAGACCACCCTGGACAGGGCGCAGGTCTAGCCTGGGGGTTTCTTCTTGGCCAGGTCCCTCCTTAGGGGAAGGCTTCAATTGGTAGGAGATGTTCCCAGAGAGACTCCATGGTGAGTGAAGGTGACAGGGTTAAGAGAATCCTCTGATACAGACTCTCACAAATATGGCCACACTATCCTGACACATAGAAACATAGTCAACTACACCAGCAGACACATACAGTCAGCTACACCAACAGACACATGCAGTCAGTTATACCAACAGACACATACTGTCAGTTACACCAACAGAACATACAGTGAGCTACACCAAAAGACACATAAAGACAGTTACACCAACAGATACAGACATATATAGCCAGCTACACCATCAGATACACTCATATACACCAACAGACATAGATACACACAGTCAGCTATACCAACAGACACAGTCACATACAGTAAGCTATACAAAGCTATACAGCCCTCAGGGAACCCTGCCTGGTGTCCTGAGTGCGTCACTGAGACCCCCTCCCACTCACCCCACACTTGAGCTAGCTCCGGGTCTCTCACCCTGAGACCACCCTGGACAGGGCGCAGGCCTAGCCTGGGGGGTCTCTTCTTGGCCAGGTCCCTCCTTCGGGGAAGGCTTCAATCGGTAGGAGATGTTCCATACAGATCTAAACATACATAGTCATCTATACCAACAGACACAAACAGCTACACTGAAAAATATGTAGTCAACTATACCAACAGACACACAGATATAGATATGTAGTCAACTATACCAACAGACACACAGTCAGCTACAATAACAGACACAGACACAGTCAGCTATACTAAAAGACACAAACACAGCTATATCAGCAGAGAGACAACCAGCTAAAAGAGCCATAGACATATAGTCAACTATACCAATAGGCACACAACTCCACTAATGGATTCACACAATTCCAACAGACAGAGATAGACAAGTACAAATTAGAGTCAGTTACACCAAGATACAGATAGAGAAAAACATGATCAGTTACACCAAGAGAGTCACACACACAGCTACATCAATAGACATAGTAACACACAGACATACATGGTCAGCTATACCAGCAAACACAGTCGAACACAGACACACACAGTTAACAATACCAAAAGAGATAGTCAAACACTGATATACATCTTAAACTACACCAACAGACACAGTCACACACAGACATGCACGGTCAGTTACACCAACAGACACAGTTACACACAGACATACATGGTCAGCTACACCAACAGACATAGTCACACAGAGACAAACATGGTCAATTACACCAACAGACACAGTCACAGACAGACACACATGGTCAATTACACCAACAGACACCATCACACACAGACACAACTATACCAACAGACACACAGTCTATACCAACAGAGACAGATACACAGTCAGCTACACCAATCAAATAAGATAGGTACAAATCAGTCAGCTACACCAAAAGACAGATATCGATTAATACAATCAACTATACAAACTGAGAATCACAGACACACATACACAGTCAGCTATATCAACAGTGAGTCACCGTCAGTTATCAACAGACACAGAGTCACACATAGATACACATGGTCAGCTACACCTATAGACACAGAGTCACAGACACACACAGTCAACTATACCTACAGACACACAGTCAGCTACACCAGCAGTCAGCTAGACCATTAGATACAGACACACATAGTCAACTTGACCAACAGAGAGAGACAGATCACAGTCAGTTACACCAAGAGAGAGACACAGACTAACAGAATCATCTAAACAGTCACACACAACACATTGTAAACTACACTAATAGACACAGAGTAACAGACACACAATCATCTATATCAACAGATACAGAACACACAGTGAGATGCACCATCAGACACAGACACACAAACATACACACTGGATATCTGAGACACACACACATAGAAATAAGAGATACGCTGTCAGATGCAAAAACAAACAGAAAGAAACATTAGGAGAATCAAATATACACACACAAACATTATGAGAGACACACACATGTCTTCCCAGCAAGGGGCCACAGGGACCCCAGCACGTACCCTATTGCACAAAACAAACAAGGACAAATAGACCCAAAGCCACTGGAGCAATACAGGGCTCAAATCCAGACACACAGATGCACATGTGCATACATGCACACACAAGCACTCACAATGACCCACACCCAGGCACACTCACACTCTGTGCCGGCTCTGGGTGGAGCCGCCCTGATGGGCTGTGTTGGTCACCTTGCAACCCCCTGTCTATCCCCAGGCTGTCAAGGTCTGGGGTTGATGGTGGCCTTCCCAGCCCCGTGCCTGGCTCCGCTCAGGCTGGGGCGCAGCACACCCTTCCAGTAACCCAGGTGCAGGGGACAATCTGCCTGGGCCTCCAGCCTGACTGTACTGAGCTGCCATGGCAGAGCTGAGTCCTGGCTTCTGGCACTGCCACCCAGCTGGCCTCAGGGCGGTGGCCCAGGGCAGGAAATCCCCCTCTGTGGCCCTGCAACATCGGCCCTCGATGCATCCACATGGGGGAAGGTGCGCTGGCACCAGGCTGCTCCTGGCCCAGCTGGACACGTCCCTGCCAGCCTCTGACATGGCACAGGGCAAAGGAGGTGTTCCCAGAGAGAGAAGGGAAATGGACACCTCAAGGGGAAGGATGTTCTTCTCCAGGAAAGAGAAAGAGAAGAGAGGTAGGAGTGTCCAGGGGAAAGGGTCATTTTTTTCTCAGAGAAGAAGATAGGCAAGGCCAGGGGGAAATGGTGGTTTTCTCTGAGAGAAAGAAAGAAGACAAGCACATCCATAATAGAGGGTGGTTTTCTCCCACAGAGGGAAGGAAGAGAAGAGGGTACAGGAGGAAAAGGTGGCTTTCTCTCAGAGAGAGTGAAGGGAGACAGGCATGACCAGGAAGGAAGGGTGGTTTTCTCCCAGACAGAGAAGGGAAACAGGCATGTCAAAGGGTAAAGGGTAGTTTTTCTCTCGGGCATGGAAGGGAGAAAGACATGTCAAGGGAGAATGGGTGATTTTTTCTCAGAGAGGAAAGAGAGACGGGCACATCAAGGAGGAAAGAGTGGTTTTCTAAGGGAAGACCTGTCCAGGAGAATGGGTAGTTTTCTTTCAGAGAGAAGGAAAACAGGCATGTCCAGAAGGGAATGGGTGTTTTTCTCTCAGGAATGGAAAGGAGAAAGATAGATCAAGGAAGAACGGTTGGTTTTCTCTCACACATGGAAGAGAGACAGGCTTGTCCAGAGTGGAAGTGTGGTTTTCTATCAGACAGAGAAAGGAGAGAGGCATGTCATGGGAGAATAGGTGGTTTTCTCTGTGTGTTTTTCTCTCAGGCATGGATGAAAGAGACAGAGGAAAATAGGAGTGTCCAAGGGGAAAAACTTTGATTTTCTCTGAGAGACAAAGAGAGATATGAGAGATAGGAGTGTCAGGGGAAAGGGTGATTTTCTCTCAGAGAGAGAGGAAGGAAACAGGTATGTCAAGAGAGAATGGATGGTTTTCTCTCAGACAGAGAATGGAGACAGGCACGGAAGGGAAAATGGGTGGTTTTCTCTCAGGAGAAGGGAGGCATGTCCAGAGGGGAAGGGTGATTTTCTCTCAGACAGAGAAGAGAGACATGACTAGAGAAGGGTGTTTTTTTTCTCAGGTAGGGAATGGAGAAAGATATGACAAGAAAGAATGAGAGGTTTTCTCTCAGACAGGGAAGAAGACAGCTACATCAAGAGAGATAGGATAGTTTTCTCTGAGAGAGAAAAAAGACAGGCACATCCAGAAGAGAGGGTGGTTTTCTCCCACAGAAAGAAGGAAGACAGCTCTTCCTTTCATCCCCCAAGCTGGGCTGGTCTTCTCCCAAACCCAGGTCAGTTTATCAGCCGGTATTCGAACCCAGGACTTGGATTTCTCCCTGCAAGCCCCCAGGCGTCCTCTCAGATGCTGGGAGAAAAGCCCTGAGCCTCTGCCTCTTCCTCTTATCCCCTAAGCTGTGCTGGTCTTCTCCCCTACCCAGTCTACTCCCCCCACACACACCAGGTACCCGTGGGGGCGTGGACTTTTAAGAAGTGGGCGTGGCTTCAGTTGAATTGAGCGAGGCCTAATTTTAGGTGGCCCAATGCTCACGCGGCCGCAGATAGTTTAGCCATATCAAGGAACCTAGTCCCTATACTGACACACAAACATGAAGAAACAATGCAAATCCCCACCACATGGGGAGGACGACGAAAAGATTTCAGAAGCCCCTGTAGATACTGATCATGTAAGGGACCTCTCTGACAAAGAATATGAAGTCATGAAGGTGTTCAATCAACTCAATGAAACTGTCAGACATATATCCAGTAACATGACAGAAAAAATCAACAAATTACGGGAAGAAATGAAAGCAGAAATGTCACGAATAAAAGATTCAGTAGATGAAATAAAAAAAACTCAGTCTGTACCCTCAACAGTAGAATGACTACAGCTGAAGAGAGAATCAGTGAACTGGAAGATCAGCTGAACCAAACCAACAGGCAACAACAAACAGTGGCAAGGGACCTCAAAATAGCTCTAGAGAGAATCAGAGTTCTAGGAGATGATTCCAAGAGGAACAACATTAGAATCATTGGAGTACCAGAAGCTCAGGGAAACAATCCTAATGGGAAAAAAAAACACGATTAAACAAATCATTGCTGAAAAATTTCCAGAGCTCGACAATGCAGCTATTCAGGTTCAAGGAGCCCAAAGGGTGCCAGCTAAAAGAGACCCTAACAAAAACACTCCAAGACATATCATAGTTAGAATGATCGATGCTGCTGATAGAGATACAATATTGCAAGCAGCAAGGTCAAAGAAGGAAATCACATACAAAGGAGCACCCCTTAGTTCACAGCAGACCTATCAGAGGAAATCCTCCAAGCCTGAAGTCAGTGGTGGGATATAGTGAAAAAACTCACTAAAATGAATGCTTTAGCAAGAATACTCTATCCGGCTAAACTATCACTCAAACTTGAAGGAACGGTACACTATTTTCTAGATAAACAGCAGCTCAGGAACTTCATAGACTCAAAACCAAACCCAAAAGAAGGGCTAAAGGGACTACTATAAGACAAGACAAAACTTACAAGCACAACATACCCTTACAGAAAGATAACACAAAACCCCATAACAGCAATCTCTCTCAATGTCAACAGTCTAAATTCAGCATTTAAGAGACACAGAGTGGCAAAATGGATTCAGAGACAGAACCCAACATTTTGCTGCCTACAAGAAACTCATCTCAACAGTCAAAGCAAACACAGACTCAAATTCAAAGGATGGAAAACAATCCTGCAAGCAAACAGCTCCCTCAAAAAAAGCTGGGGTGGCCATACTAGTATCCAACAACATCAATTTCAGGTTGAAAAAGATTAGAAGGGACAGCAAAGGCTATTTTCTATTCATCAAGGGATACATACAGCAGGAAGAAATCATACTTTTAAATGTATATGCTCCTAATGAGGGAACAGCTAAATATTTAAAACAATTGCTAACAGATCTTAAGGAGGACATTGCTAGCAACATAATAGTAGCTGGAGACTTCAACATTGCCTTATCACTTCTGGATAGATCAACAAGAACAAAACTCAGTAAGGAAAAATTGGCTTCGAAAGAAGAAATAGAAGAGAAAGGGCTTATAGACCTATACAGGGCTTTACACTCCAAAAAGAAACAATACACGTTCTTCACCAGTGCGCACGGAACATTTTCCAAAATAGATCATTCCTAGGCCACAAAACATACTTCAATAGAATCAGGAAGATAGAAATAGTAACAACAATCTTTCAGACCACAATGCACTGAGTATAGAAGTGAATCACACAAAGACACGGAGAACCAAATCAAACACCTGGAAATTAAACAACTCAATGCTGAACAACGAGTTGATCAGGAAGGAAGTCAAGGATGAAATCAAAAGATACTTGGAAACAAATGAGAATGAAGACACGAGCTACCAGAACTTATGGGATACAGCTAAAGCAGTATTAAGGGGAAAATTTATAGCTCTGCAAGCATATCTCAGGACAGAAAAAAGAATGCACATAAATAACTTGACTTCACAGCTCAAGATCTTAGAAAAGAATCAACAGAAGGAGCCCAAATCAGGCAGAAGGAAAGAGATCATAAAACTTAGAGCAGAAATCAATGACATGGAAAGCAAAGAAACAATCTGAAAGAAAAATGAAACCAAGAGCTGGTTCTTCAAGAAAATAAATAAGATAGATAAACCACTAGCAACATTCACAAAGGGGTGAGTGTTCTAATAAATCGAATCAGAAATAAGAATTAGGATATCACAACAGAAGCCAAAGAAATCAAAAGATCATCAGAGACTACTTTGAAAGTCTGTATGCCACTAAACCTAGAAGAAATGGATAAATTCCTGGACTCCTATAATCTCCCAAACCTGAATCAAGAAGATATATAGTACATGAATAAACCTATTAACATCAAAGAAATTGAAACTCTAATCAAAAGTCTTCCCAAAAACAACAGCTCAGGTCCATATGCATTCACTAGTGAATTTTTCCAAACATTTAAGAAGACATTTTCCCAGTTCTTCTCAAGCTTTTCCAGTAAATTGAAAAAAAAAAAAAAACAGAAACTCTCCCAAACAGTTTCTATGAAGCTCATGTCTCTCTAATACCAAAAGGAAACAAAGACACCACAAGAAAACTACACCAATATCCCTGATGAACACGGATGCGAAGATTCTCAACAAAATACCAGCAAATAGAATTCAACAACTCATCAAAAGATCATACACCATGACCAAGTGGGATTCATCCCAGGGAGGCAAGGATGGTTTAACGCTCGGAAATCAATCAACATAATCCATCATATCAACAAAATAAAAGATAAAAATAATATGATCATATCAATAGATGCAGAGAAAGCATTTGGCAAGATCCAGCACCCGTTTATGATAAAAACCCTCGCCAAAATGGGGATAGAGGGGACTTTCCTCAACAGAGTTAAAGCCATCTACCATAATCCTATACAATAAGCATCATCCTCAACGGGGAAAAACTGAGAGTCTTCCCCCTAAAATCAGGGATGAGACAAGGATGCCCACTCTCTCCACTACTGTTTAATATAGTACTGGAATTACTTGCAATAGCGATTAGGCAAGAAAAAGATATTAAGGGCATCCAGGAAGGTAAGGAAGAAATCAAGCTCTCACTATTTGCGGATGATATGATACTATACTTAGAGAACCCTAGAACCTCTACCAAGAAACTCCTAGAAACAATATATTTGTATAGTAAAGTTGCAGGCTATAAAATCAATACCCAAAAGTCCATGGCTTTCTTATACGCAAATAGTGAAAGAGAAGAAAGTGACACGAAGAAAATAATCCCATTCACAATTGTGCCCCAGAAAATCAAGTACCTAGGAATCAGCTTAACTAAGGAAGTAAAGGACCAGTACAAAGAAAACTACAAAACGCTACTTCAAGAAATAAAAGAGGACACGAGGAAATGGAAAAATATCCCCTGTTCATGGATCTGGAGAATTAACATTGTCAAAATGGCAATACTTCCCAAAGCACTGTACAAATTCAATGTGGTCTCTATTAGGATAGCCATGACATTCTTCAAAGAAATGGAGCAAACACTCCTGAAATTTATATGGAACAATAGCCCGCACGAATAGCTAAAGCAATTCTTGGGAAAAAGAAAATGGGAGGAATCAACCTCCCTAATTTCAAACTCTACTGCAAAGCAGTAATATTTAAAACAGCATGGTACTGAAACAAAGGCAGAGCTGCAGACCAATAGAACAGGGTTAAATATACTGACATCTCCCCCCAAGCACATGATCATCTAATCTTCAATAAGGGGGCAAGAAAAGTGAAGTGGAGCAAGGAAAGCCTCTTTAACAAATTGTGCTGGCAAAACTGGACAGCTCCATGCAAAAACGTGGGCTCAGATCTCTGCCTAATTCCATGTCCAAAACTAAGATAAAAATGGATTAAAGACCTCAACATCAGAATGGAATCCATAAGATTCATTGAAGACAAAGTTGGCGAAACCCTCCATGATATTGAAGCTGATGTTATCTTCAAAAACGTCACACCACTGGCCAAGCAAGTGAAAACAGAGATAGACAAATGGGACTACCTTAAACTAAGAAGCTTCTGCACCTCAAAAGAAACAGTGACCAAAATACAATCAAAATACAAAGACAGTCTACAGAATGGGAAAGGATATTCGCCGAATACACATTTGACAAGGGGTTGATATCAAGGATATACAAAATACTGGTTGAACTCCGCAAGAAAAAACATCCAACCCCATCAAAAAATGGGGCAACAAAATGAACAGAAACTTTCTCAAAGAAAAAATCCGAATGGCTAAAAGGCACATGAGAAAATGCTCTACATCATTAATCATCAGGGAAATGCAGATCAATTCAACAATGAGATATCATTTCACACCACAGAGACTGGCCCACATCCAAAAGAACAAAAGCAACCGGTGCTGGCGCGTATGTGGCAAGAAAGAGACCCTCCTTCACTGTTGGTGGAAATGCCGACTGGTTCAGCCCTTTTGGAAGACAGTATGGACGAATCTCAAAAAATTAGAAATTGAGCTCCCATTTGACCCAGCAATACCACTCCTGGGAATATATCCCAGAGAGGCAAAAAAGTATATTCGAAGTGACACCTGCACTTGTTTGTTCATTGCAGCACTCTTTACAGTAGCCAGAATCTGGAAAAACCTGAGTGCCCAAGAACAGATGACTGGTTAAAGAAACTTTAGTACATTTGCACAATGGAGTACTATGTAGCTGTTAGAAAAGATGAAGTCATGAAATTTACATACAAATTTACTACATGGAAAGTATCATGTTAAGTAAAATGAGTCAAAAAGAGAGGGATAGACATAGAAAGATTGCATTCATCTGGGGAACATAAAGTAACAAGATAGGAGACTAACACCCAAGAGTGGCTGAGATTAGTACCAGGAATTTTGCTTCATGGCTTGGAGTCCAGCCACACATGCTAGGGGAAAAGGGAGCATAGATAGAGAAGGGAGCACCAAACAAAAGGTGTTGGGATGGGAGAAGCATGCTGAAAGTAGACTATAGACGAAACATGATTGTCACCCATTGCCTCTTTTGCAAACCACAACACCCAATAAGAGAGAGAGAACAAAAGGGAATGCCCTGCCACAGAGGCAGAGCGGGATGGGGGGAGATGAGGGGTCGGAGGGATATTGGGACCCGTGGTGGTGGAAAATGGGCACTGGTGGAGGGATGGGTACTTGATGATTGTATAACTGAAACCCAAGCACAAAAATTTGTAAGTCTACAACTGTACCTCATGGTGTTTCACAAATAAAAATTTTAAAAAATTAAAAAATAAAAAACGAAGGAAGACAGTTCAGTCCAGGAAAAAGGTGGTTTTCTCTCAGACAGGAAAGGGAGACAGACATGTCAAAGGGGAAAGGGTGGTTTTCTTTCAGTGATTGTGAAGTGAGACAGTTATGTCACGGGGAATGGGTGGTTTTCTCCGACAGAGAATGGAGACAGGCTAGTCCACAGTGGAAGGTGTTTTTCTCTCAGACTTGTAAGAGAGAAAGACATGTCAAGGGTGAAAGGTGGTTTTATCTCAGACAGGGAAGGGAGACAGGCACGTCAATGGGGAAAGGGTGGTTTTCTCTCAGTGATTGTGAAGTGAGACAGGCACGTCAAAGGGAATGGGTGGTTTTCTCTCAGACAGAGAAGGCAGACAGGCATGTTAAGGGGGGAAGGTTGGTTTTCTCAGAGAGAGAAAGAAGACGGCATGTCCAGAAGGGAGGGTGGTTTTCTCCCACAGAGAGAAGGAAGACAGGAGGGTTAGGAGGAAAGGGTGATTTTCTCTCAGAGAGAGTGAAGGGAGATAGGCATGGCCAGAAAGAAAGTGTAGTTTTCTCTCAGAGAAGGAAGGGAGACAGGAATGTCATGGGGAATGTGTGTTTTTATCTCATACTGAGAAGGAAGACAGGCATGTCAAGGGAGAATGGGTGGTTTTCACTCAGACAGAGAATGGAGACAGGCTTGTCCAGAGTGGAAGGGTGGTTTTCTCTCAGGAATGTCCAGATGGAAAGAGTGGCTTTCTCTCAGGCACGGAAGAAAGAGACAGAAGGAAAACAGGAGTGTCCTGTTGTCCCCCCCCCCCCCACCAGGGAAAAAATTTTGGTTTTCTCTGAAAGACAGAGATAGAAATGGGAGACAGGAGTGTCCAGGGAGACACTGGGAGAATGATTGTTTTTTCCCCAGAGAGGGAAGGAGACAGGCATGCCAAGGGGGAAAGATTGATTTTCTCACAGAGGGAAAGAAGATAGGCACATCCAGACGAAATGATAGTTTCTGCCACAGAAAGAAGGAAGACAAGAAGATCAGGAGGAAAAGGTAGTTTTCTCTCAGAGAGTGAAGGGAGATAGGCATGTCAAGGGGGGAAAGAGTGGTTTTCTCTGAGAGACAGGGAGAGGCGGAGAGAGGCATGTCCAGAGAAGTAGGGTTTTTTCTCTCAGAGAGAGAAGAAACGCAGGCATGTCCACCAGAGGGAAAGGGTTGTTCTCTCTCAGACAGAGAAGGGAGACAGGCATGTCAAAGGGTAAAGGGTTAAGGGTAAAGGGTAGTTTTCTCTGAGAAAGAGAGAGAGAGGGGAGACAGAGAGAGGAGGCAGACAGGCACTTCCACAGGGAATAGGTTGTTTTCTCTCAGAGAGAGAAGAGAGATATTCAGGGAGAAAGGTTATTTTCTCAAAGAGACAAGGGAGACAAGAGTGTCCAGTGGAAAGGGTGGTTTTCTCTCAGAGAGGAAGATAGGCTTGTCCATGGGGAAAGGGTGGTTTTCTCTGAGAGAGAGAGAGAGAGAGAAAAGAGAGAGCGAGAGAGAGAGAGAGAAGGGAGACAGGCTCATGCAGAGACAATGGGTGATTTTCTCTGAGAGAAGGGAGATAGGATGTCCAGGGACAAGGGTGGTTTTCTCTCACAGAGAGTGTAGGGAGGTGGGGAAATTGGTGATTTTCTCTAGAAGATTAGGGAGACCAGCACGTCCAGGGGAGTGGGTGGCTATCTCTCAGAAAGAGCAAGAAGGAAGACAGGCATGTACAGGGGTGAAGTGTGGTTTTCTTTCATAGAGAAGAGAGACAGCATGTCCCGGCAGCAAAGGGTGGTTTTCTCTCCGAGAGAAGGAAGATAGGGGTGTCCAGGAGGAAAGGGTGGTTTTCTCTGAGATAGAGAGAGAAGGGAGACAGGAGTGTCCATGGGGAAAGCAGTGGCCCAGTCACCCAGGGTACAGAAATGAAGGGGTGAGGAACATGGGAGCCACAGGCCTGGGCAGGAACAAGACCCCCCCCAACCTGGCTGCCCTGAGTGTGCTTGGAGGTGACAGTCACGGTGCTGGCTTCGTGCTGACTCTCGAGGGCCTGAGTGGAAGGGGCCACCCCTGGGTGGGAGTCCTCGGGCACAGACACCCCATCTACTGCAGCTGGGTGAGGACAGGACCACAAACAAACTGTTGGGCAAAGACGCCAGAGCAGCACCTCTAGCCTGCCTGGGGCTCCCTCATGGTGGGGGGCAGAGGGGAGGTGGGGCGGCCTGGGGGCAGCTGCCTTTGGGGCGCAGCTGTTTTTTTTTTCATTGAATCACTGTAAGATACAGTTAAAAAGCTTTCGTGTTTGAGTTACAATCACACAATGGTCGAACACCCATCCCTCCACCAGTGCACATTTCCCACCACCAATGTCCTCAGTATCCTCCCATCCAACCCTCCCCCTGCCTCCATGGCAGTTTCCCCCGTTCGCTCTCTCTCCTTTGGGGCATTATGGTTTGCAACACAGACACTGAGAGAACATCAAGTTTGGTCCTTTATCTACTTTTGAGCGCTGCACACACAGGCCCGGCCCCCCCGCAGAGACCGGGTACAGTGTGCCCCAGTATCCCCTCAGCTGAATGGTCCCCCGGCATAGCCAAACCACCACAGCCCAGGCCAACTGCCTAACCTGAAACAGCCCTGGGCTAGTGACCCGCGTGACACTCTAGGTGGCCTCTCCACGGACTCACCTGACCCGGCTCCACCAATTCACACTCCCTGCTGCACATCATGTTCGCACACTCACAAAGAAACACACACACACACAAAATCACTCACACACACTCAGCCTCACACACACAACAAAGGAATACACACATAGAAACACACACACTCTCACTCACACTAAAGCACGCTCGGGCTCTGCTGCCCCCGTATGGAAGAGATGAAATTGCAGCCCCAGGCTACGGAAGCCTCTTCTGGGAGCGGAGCTCCTGGCGGGCAGGCAAGGAGGCAGCAGGGCAGGGGGCTGTGACCAGGCTGTGGCAGGGATGGTGACTGGAAACTACGAAATGAGAGGTGGGTGGGAAGATGACTTAGCCTGGGAGACCAGGACCTCAGACCCAGATGAATGACACACGGGGACAGCCTGCGGTGACCATCTGGGCAACTCTTATTCAGGTTCACACTGGCTCACCTCCAGCAAGCTCAGTCTCCCTGAGTCAGACCAGAGGATTCTCACAACACACAAAGAAAAACGCTCACTGCCACCCACAGAACACACACAAGCATACTCACTGTCACCGACACAGAAACACACTCCGCGTCACACACACACACACACAGAAACACACACCCCATCACTCACACACAGAAATACACTCCCAGTCACACACATCAAAACGCACTCCCAGTCACACACACAGAAACACACACCCCGTCACACACAGAGAAACACAGTCGCTCACACACAGAAACACACTCCCCGTTACTCACACAGAAAAACACTCACAGTCACTCACACAAAAACACACTCCCTGTCACTCACACAAAGAAAAACACTCTCTGTTACACACAGAAACACACTCCCTGTCACTCACACACAGAAACACACTCCCCGTCACTCACACACAGAAACACACTCCCTGTCACTCACACACAGAAACACACTCCCCATTACTCACACACAGAAAAACACTCACAGTCACTCACACAAAAACACACTTACAGTCACTCACGCACAGAAACACTCCCCGTCACTAACACACAGAAAAACACTCACAGTCACTCACACACAGAAACACACTCCCCATTATTCAGACACAGAAAAACACTCACAGTCACTCACACACAGAAACACACTCCCCGTCACTCACACACAGAAACACACTCCCTGTCACTCACACACAGAACACACTCCCCGTCACTCACACACAGAAAAACACTCACAGTCACTCACACACAGAAACACACTCATAGTCACAAACAGAAAAAAAAGACACTGTCACTCACATAGAAATACAGAGAGAGAAACAAACTCACTGACAGAAACAGAGAAACACACTCACTGTCACTCACATAGAGACACAAAGAAATACAGCAAATGTCACTCACAGGCAACTGCACCCTGTGGGGTCTGCTGTCCCCATGTGGCCCAAGGCGGTATCGCAGGCGCGGCTGTAGAGGCAGAGGGACGGTCACTGGTCCTGGTGGACACAGGGGAGAGTGGTAGGAATGGAGGGGAAGGGGGGCGTCAGGGCCAGGCACAGGCCGTATGGCAGCCCCTGCAATGGGACCAGGGGATCTGGAGGTAACCTGGGCTGACAGCCTGGGTGGCCCCCTCAGACTCCCACTGTCCTGGTCCATAACCCAGACACGGTGCTGACCCTCAGCAATCGCTACACTACACCCACGGAGAATGATGCCACACTCACAGACACTCACAATAACACGCAAAACCATACACACACATGCAGGTTCATGCTCCTCTCTCGCCCTCTCCCGCCCCACACACACACATACGCACCAAGGCGTATGGTCCAAGGCGGCACTGCACTTCCTGAGCTGCAGGCGCCTCTCCCCAGGTTGGGCTGGGGGAGGGGAGGAATGCAGGGAGAAAGGGGGCGCCGCTGGGCAGCGGGCAGGTGAGTGGCGCAGAGGGGAGAGGGGCTGCTGTGAGGGGCAAACAGCAGAACGGCGGCTGGCATGAGGCAGGCACCGCTACTCCAGAACCGGGACCTGTTTAGTGGCCTGTGCTGACGGCCTGGGGTGACAGTCCGGGCAGTCCCCAGGTGACTCATCCTGGACCAGTTCCACATCCTAGACTGAGCAAGAAGCTCAGCATCCACACTGCTGTTCACACAGACTCAAGACACACACACATTTTCTGTGAGCTCTGCCGCCCCCGTGTGGCCAGGGTTGGCATTACAGACTGCAGGAGCCTCTTCGAACTGGTGTTGGGCTGGGTGGGGCCGAGGCAGGGCAAGCATCAAGCACCGGGCGGGCCAGGGAACACGTCACACCAGCCACCTAGGACGGGGTTCGCCTGCCTCGGGCTGGACATTCACATGCAGGTCCGCACCCCGGACTCAGGGGCCTGACCCCGCTCCACAGAAGTGGGGGTGCCCAGCAGGGGTACCTCTGGTTCGCCGGGCCCAGTTGCGTCACGGACAGTGGAGGGGCAGACCCAGGGCGGGGGTGCTGTGCACATCATGGACTTGGGGGATCTCGGCCAGACACGGAGACCCACCCGATCTCACCCTGGCCCCGCAGCTCAGACACACAAGCCCCTGTGGGGTCCCTGGGCCACAGCTGAATGCCTGCCCCTGCTCTGTGCTCCCCTGTCGGACCCCTCGGCTAGGACCTCCCTGGCCTGTCTCTGGAAGAGCCCCCAGCGGGTACACACACAGCCACACCCCGGCCCCAGTCCCTCTCCCCAGGACGAAATCAGCCAGCACATCAGGTGAGCCTTCAGAACCCAATGCAAAGAAGCTCCCAGAAGCCTCCAGACAAGGACATACAGGCCCGCCCTGGGAAGATATGAGCCACCTCCAGGGACCCGCAGAGCACAGCTAGGCTCGGCTCGCATGGGGTTGGGGGTCCCACTGCTGGACACCCTCATCATTACAGGCTCAGCCTGGTGGGACTTTGGGACAGGGGAGGCCATGGGGGTGTCCCCTGCCAGGTGTAAACGCCTCGTCTTCTTGGCACAGTCCTCTGCCTGGGCAAGATCCTAAAGGCCACTTGCTTAGGCTCCACTGATCACCTGGCGGTGGGAGTCACCCCAGCCATGCTGCCACTCACCTGGAACTGTGCTACCCTCCACATGCCTCCAGGGGACAGTCCAGGGGTCCCGGCAGCTACCTCTCCCCACCTCCGTGTACTTCCGGAAACCCCGGCAGTCATATCCACTCCCCAAAGCTGCCACCCCTTAAAAAACCTACTCCAGAGACTGAAGCAATAGTATAGTGGATAGGAAGTTTGCCTTGCACAGAGCCGACCTGAGTTCAATCCCCAGGATGCCATATGGTCCCCTGCCAGGAGTGATTCCTTAGTGCAGACCCAGGAGTGACCCTGACCATTGCCAGTGTGACCCAACCAAAACCCAAAACCAAAAAAAAAAAATCTACTGCGGCTGTATCTTACCGATAAAATACTAAATGTCCTGAACAAACGTGATGACATCATAGTAACTGTATTGCAAACCATAATGCACTAAAGGGGAGAGAGAGAGAGAAAAGAAGAAGAAGAAGAAGAAGAAGAAGAAGAAGAAGAAGAAGAAGAAGAAGAAGAAGAAGAAGAAGAAGAAGAAGAAGAAGAAGAAGAAGAAGAGTGCCTGCCAGATGCAGGCTGAGGGACAGGGGTTTGAGGGATGGTGGGAGGGAAACTGGGGACATTGGTTGTGGGAAATGTACACTGGTGGTGGGATAGGTGTTGGAACATTGTATGACTGAAACCTAATCATGAACAGCTTTGTAATGGTCTATTGCGTGGTTATTCAATAAAAAGATTTAAATTTAAATAATTTTTTAAAACTGTATACACACAAATGCATGTTCACGCTCTCTCTCTCTCTCTCTCTCTCTCTCACACACACACACACACACACACACACACGCACGCACACACACATATTCCATGGTCTCTGCTGTCCCTGTGTGGCCCAAGGCAGCATCACAGTTCTTGGACTGCAGGCGCCTTTTGCCAGCCTGGAGTTGGGTTAAGAGTGGGCAGGATGAAGGGAGAAAGGGGGCACAGCTGGGCAGCGGGCAGGTGGGTGGTGCAGAGGGGAGAGGAGCTGGGTGTGAGGGGCAAATAGTGAGCGAAAAGCATGAGGCAGGCAAGGTTGCTCTGTGCTGATGGCCTGAGATGACAGTCTGGGTGGTAACCGGGTGACTCATTCTGGGACAGTTCCACATCCCAGACTCTGAGAA
This sequence comes from Sorex fumeus, assembly GCF_029834395.1. Classification (NCBI taxonomy): domain Eukaryota; kingdom Metazoa; phylum Chordata; class Mammalia; order Eulipotyphla; family Soricidae; genus Sorex; species Sorex fumeus. Next base: position 916,476 of record NW_026606140.1, on the reverse strand, counting down.
AGAACCTCAATTTTCACACTCACTATGACACGCACTCACTGTCACACACACACACACACACTCATACATACACTCATATACACAGTCACACACTCACACACATACAGACACATACACATACAGATTCCCACATCTCTCACACACAGACTCATTTCCTCACATAATACACCTTCACACAATCACACTCACACACATGAAAACTCACATATATTTACAAGCCCTCATACTCTTACACCTATAACATACAGATTCACACTCACACACATACAGATTCATCCAATCTCACACTCACACACATCAGACTAATTCACTCATACTCACACGCAGACACATTCTCACACTCACACGCAAACTCAAAAACACTCATTTATAATCACTCACACAAAGTCACAGGCACACATGCATACACTCATAAACATTTGCTCACTGTCAAGCTCATGTACACTCACACATTCACAATGGCTTTCACACGTACAGTCGCATGCACACACAGAGAAAGGTTCAAGGTAACACTCACTCACATGCAACCCCACCCTGTGGAGTCTGCTTCCCCCGTGTGGCCCGAGGCGGCATAGCAGGTGCGGTTGCAGGAGCCGCTTCCCTGCTCAGGTGGTCCAAACGGCTCCTCAGGCTCAGAGCGGGCTGCAGAGCGGCTCTTGCCCCAGCATCCGCGGGCGCCCGCGCCAGTCTGAAGCCCCTTGAAGTGCCCCAAGCACATCTCCAAAGAGTGCCGGCACAGTCTGTCAGGGAGGACAATCTCCCCGGCGCCAGCTGTCTGGAAGGTCAGCGTAGCCCTGCCAGGCTTTTCTGGGCTGGTGGCCTCAGCGCGCTGCTGCCCTCATGGCCGGGGCCCAGAGGGCGTCCCCAGCGGTCAACCTGGCCCCAATGTGCAGGAGCACCAGCATCCTGATGGTGCCCTCGGGCTTCCAGGCACCCCGAGGCACAGCTGTGCATCTGGCCCGACTCCAACAACTCGAAACCAAGTTTTCCAAGAAATTAGCACTGTAGCACTGTCCTCCCGTTGTTCATTGATTTGCTCGAGCAGGCACCAGTAACATCTCCATTGAGAGACCTGTTGTTACTGTGTTTGGCATATCGAATGCACCACAAGTAGCTTGCCAGGCTCTGTCATGCAGGTGAGATACTCTCGGTAGCTTGCTGGACTCTCTGAGAGGGACGGGGGAATTGAACCCAGGTCAGCCGTGTGCAAGACAAACGCCCTACCCGCTGTGGATCGCTCCAGCCCTTCTGAGAAATTAAACCACCAAATTCAGGTACGCAGGAGCCATGCCCTCAAGTCACTTCTGGCTCCACCATACAAGCTCCAGAGACTGAAATTAATCTTGAAAGTAATCCAAAAAAGGGTCTGGAGCAACAGCACAGAGGGTAGGGTGTTTGCCTTACACACTGCCAACCTGGGTTCATTTCCTAGCATCACATATGCCCCCCTGAGCACCCCCAGGAGTGGTTCCTGAGTGCAGAGCCCCTGTGCATTGCTTGGTGTGACCCAAAAAGAAAAGAAAAAAATCAGAAAGATGCAGCACATCTCGGACCTGCACATGGCTGAATAATCTGGGCCCATGGGAGAGGGTTCACCCAATGCCACCCAAACACAGTCCCAGCAGCCGCTGGCTCCCACAACCCAGACTCTCCATGTCCTGACTGGACTCTACACCCTAGATGGATATCACCAGGGCTCAGGCAGGAGTCAGATGGGCTGCCTCCCTCTCTCCCCACTTCCCTATACTCCCAGAATCCCTGTCAGTCACCCCCACGAACCAACTCTGTCACCACCATTTAAGCTCTTTCACGAGCCTTGCTTCAGAGAACCATAATAAATCTTGAAATAGACCAAAAGCCACAGTGAATCTCAGACCCACGCATGACTGAATAATCCGAGGCACATGAGAGGGGGCGGGTTAGTCCAGAGTCCACCCAAAAAGAGCCCCCAATAGCCACAGGCTTTCACAATCCAAAATCACCGCTATGTCCACCGTCTCAAGATGAACCAAGAAATTAACCTGCAGAAAACTCAGGTATACAGATTTTGCGACTGAAATCTCCAGGCTTTCTCAGAGTCAGGATGAGCTAACTTTCCCCCCCTCTGGTACTTCTGGAAACCCCGGTCATATCCACATCCCAAAGTGGCCACCCGTTAAAAAACCTACTGCAGGGGCCAGAGTACAGTGGATAGGGAGCTTGCCTTGCACACAGCCGACCTGAGTTCAATCCCCAGGATGCCATATGGTCCCCTGAGCACTTCCAGAAGTGAATCCTGAGTACAAAGCCAGGAGTAACCCTGAGCATTGCCAGTGTGACCAACCAAAACCTAAAACCAAAGAAAAAAGTTACTCCCGTTGTATCTTCCCGATAAAAGTACTAAACTCCCTGAACAAACATGATGACATTGTGGTACCTGTATTGCAAACCATAATGCACAAAAGGATAGAGAGAGAAAGAGAAAGAAGAAAGTGTCTGCCACAGATGCAGGGTGAGGGACAGGGAGGTTGGGGGGTGGTGGGAGGGAAAATGGGGACATTGGTGGTGGGAAATGTACACTAGTGGAGGAATGGGTGTTGGAACGTTGTATGACTGAACCCTAATCATGAACAGCTCTGGCATGGTCTATCGCATGGTTATTCAATAAAAAAAATTTAAAGAATTTTTTACATTGTACACACAGGGCTGGAGCAATAGTACAGCGGGTAGAGCCTTGCATGCGGCCAACCCAGGTTTGATTCCCAGGATCCCATGTGGTCCCCTAAGCACCGCCAGGAGTAATTCCTGAATGCAGAACCAGGAGTAACCCCAGTGCATCACCAGGTGTGATCCCCCCCAAAAAAAGAAAGAAAAAATATCATACATGCAAATGCATGTTCATGCTCTCTCTCTCTCTCTCTCTCTCTCTCTCTCTCTCTCTCTCTCTCTCTCTCTCTCTCCCTCTCTCTCACACACACACACACGAACACACACATAAATTCCATGGTCCCGGCTAGAGCGATAGCACAGTGGGTAGGGCATTTGCCTTGCATGCGGTCAACTTGGGTTCGATTCCCAGCATCCCATATGGTCCCCCGAGCACCTCCAGGAATAATTCCTGAGTGCAGAGCCAGGAGTAACCCCTGTGCCTCGCCAAGGTGTGATCCAAAAACGGAGGGGGAAAAACACATGGTCTCTGTTGTTCCATGGTCTCTGCTGTTCCCGTGTGATCCAAGGTGGCATTGCAGTTCCTGGGGTGCAGGAGCTTCTTGCCTGCCCAGGGTTTGGGCTAAGAGGGGGCGGGATGCAGGGAGAAAGGGGGCGCAGCTGGGCAGCGGGCAGGTAGGTGGCACATCTGTGAGCTCTGCTGCCCCCGTGTGGCCCGAGCCGGCATTACAGACTCCTGACACTTCTTCCTTGGGCCTCGGAACACCCGGGGCTTCATAGGGCTCAGTCGCTCTCCCTGTGACCGCAGAGAAGGGACAGGGAAGCCTCTCAGCGCCGCCCACAAGGGAGCACCCGAGTCACCCCAGTCCTGAAGGGACAGCGCCCAAGGAAGACACCCAGAGCCTCACAAGCTCAGCAGTGAGAATGAGCGCGCAAAGGCTCTGCCCAATACAGTGGTTCCACACACGCAAAAGGACTCCAGGGACACCACAGGGGATGCTCAGGGGCACCAGGCAGTGGCGGGGGCCGTCAGGGAGCAGGAGAAGGTGTGAGAGCAGCGGGGATGGGACAGAGGGTAGCCTCAGCCCAGCCCCTCAGCACCACCAGCAGTGATTCCTGAATGCAGAGCCGGGGAGACCCCTGAGCATCGCTAGGTGTTGTCCAAAAGCAAAAAGAAAAGAAAAGGAAGGAAGGAAGGAAGGAAGGAAGGAAGGAAGGAAGGAAGGAAGGAAGGAAATGAGGGAACGAGGGAGGAAAGGAGTGAAGGAGGGAGGGAAGAAAGATGAGAGAAGAAATTAAAAAATACATTCTGAAATTTCAGAAATGAAGAATGCGGTTTGTGATATAAAAACACAACAAAGGGGGTTGGAGAGATAGTACAGTGTGTAGGGTGCTTGCCTTGCACGTGGCTGACCCAGTTCAATTCCTGGTGCCCCATGTAGGAGGACACTGCCTTGTCCTTTCTCCCTTTCTCAGCAAGGAACTTAGGTTTATCAGGTTACACCCATTACAGTGCTCCTGAGGCACTTCCATTCCATTGTGTTTATCTGTAAATTCTTCCCTATGCTCTCCTCCCCAACCAGTTAATCAGCTTTCCCCCTAATCAGACTTTGTTAACTTGTAAGGTTAGATTCCTCTGAAATCTATGATTTTATATGTATGAGCGAAATATTGCCTTTCTCCTCTTCTTATGTCTTTTGAATAGTTTACTTTATGAATTGTCCTTTTTGTATAGATACAGAAAGACAGTTAATATTATGCTTTTGTAACTTAGGATTTAATTGGCTTTGAATATTATTCGCTCCCGGGCATCTGTTTTCTCGACCTAAGCCTCGTTGCCCTTGGTTCCTAACACCCCCAAAGCAGGGTCCCAACGAGGGACTGAATGGACCCAGGGCAAGCGGTGAGCTACCCTGGCATCGAAATGGGTCAGGTCAAGGTGCCACGATTCTTAACTATAAGTTAAGAGCTTGATCATAGACAAATGCTGTCATGATCCAAAAGTAATGACGAGAGTAGGACCCTGCTAGGGGTAGGAAAGACTATCTGGCCTGAGCACTGTAGTCTGAGATCGAGATGGCCCTAGGAGGGCAATTCGATAAGTTTAAGGTATTTCTTACTGTATCCATAAAAGGCCCTCCCGTTGATCGTCGATTTGCTCGAGCGGGCCCAGTAACATCTCCATTGGAGACTTTGTTGTTACTGTGTCTGGCATATCGAATACTCTCGGTAGCTTGCCGGGCTCTCCGAGAGGGGCGGAGGAATCGAACTCGGGTCGGCCACGTTGGCCGCTTGTAAGGCGAACGCCCTACCCGCTGTGCTATCGCTCCAGCCCCTACTATCGCTCCAGCCCCAACTGTATCCATACAAAATGATTTATATTATATCTGCTTATATGTTAGACAAGGAGAGGAGAAACACACCCACAGGGGGATCTGCTCTAGGGTGGATTGATCTGATAATGAGGATCTGCCCTAGGAGCAGATGTCTCCGAGGGAAAGATTTCTATCCCTATTGATTGTGATTGCACCTATGTGTAATTGTTACCCCAACCCCTCATGCTTTGAGATTTAACTAGACTGTAAGAGTGGGCTGCCAGATCAGAATCAGAATCCAGACTCCAGAGAAGGAGGATGAAGGGGGGTTGAGAAGGAGAATGAAGTAGCATGGGGGAGGAAAAAGCAGGAGGCAGAGGAGAGACAGGAGTGGATGGAGAGAGGATTGGAAGAAACTGCAACTGACACCAACCAGCCTGGCCCTCGCTCCTTCCTTTGCCTGCCCATCGCCACCGACCTCCCCAGAGTGGGGGAAGCGGGTGAGACTACTGAACGCTGGCCGCGGGACAGATAGACCACTGCCGCTGCTGTGCTCTTTTTGAGTTTACACACTCCATATGGTCCCCAGAGCACCACCAAAGGTGATTCCTGCGTGACGAGCCAGGAGTGACCCCTGGGTGTGGCCTATAACAAACAAAAAGAAGGAACTTATATGCAAAGAAAAACCCATCAGAATCATAACTAGGGCCCAGAGCAACAGTACAGCAGGTAGAGCACTTGCTTTGCATGTGGCCGAACCAGGTTTGATTCCCAGCATCCCATATGGTCCCCTTTGCCCCCCAGGATTAATCCCTGAGCGCAGAGCCAAGAATAAGCCCTGAGCACTCCAGGTGTGGTCTAAAGACAAAAAAAAATTTGTAATAAATCTAACAAATGAGACTCTAAGAACCAGAAAAAGACGGTGGAATATAGAAGGAAATAAAAATGAAATAAACACCTTCCCAAGAACACTCTGCCCCATCCAGCTAGATCGTTGTTCAGATCTGGAAGAGTGGCCTGAGCTTCAGGGCCAGGAGACGTGGAGGAAACTTGTGGCCTGGAATAATTTTGTGAAAAGCAACTTTAAAGCAGCTCCCTGACAGGCAAGACAAGTTCTCAGCATCTGCTGGTACTGAGCTCAGCACTCACTCGACGCACTGCGGTGGCCCTCACGGGGACGAAGAGTCTGTATATCCCAGCTTGCTAAGAGTGCATACTTTCTCAATAGCCGGTCTCCAGGCTGGGCCCTTCCAGGAGTAAGTCCGGAACACCCTCAGTTGTAACCCCCCAAAAATATTTCTCTCATAAATTCTCTCATAAATAATTCTCTCATAAAGCTCTAAACGAACCTAGTAGAGAATGAGTGGCCAAAGTCATGGGAACTGGGTGACTGAATACAGAATATTCCATTCATTCACTGCGAATCTGGAGATCATCTAATCTCCACTCCAGGCAGGCAACCGTTACACCACTGCTGAATGTCCAAGTAATCCAATTCTGGTTTTCAGAGACCTGTTCAAACTCGCAGGACTGCTTTTCAACTGCCTATCCACTCTAAACTGCTCTGCACTTCATTTTCCTGTCTACACAACCCAGATTTCAGAAATAATTGGAATCTCCACTACAGAATGTTCCATTCATTCACTGGAGTCTGGAAATCATCGAATCTCCACACCAAGGAGGGATTCGTTACACCACTACTGAATGTCCAAGCAACCCAATGCTGGTTTTGAGAGTCCTGTTCACACTCGCAGGCATGCTGTTCAACTGGCTATCCACTGAACCATGGCCAACTCTTCATTTTCCTGTCCACACAACCCAGACTTCAGAAATCATTGGAATCTCCACTACAGAATATTCCATTCATTCACTGCCAATCTGGAATTCATCTGAATCTCCACTTCAGGCAGGCTTTCGTTACACCACTGGTCAATGTCCAAGAAACCCGATGCTGGTTTTCAGCGTCCTATTCACAGTCGCATGCGTGATTTTCAACTGGCTATCCACTCCACAGTGTTCAGATCTTTCATTTTCTGTTCACACAAATAAGACTACAGAAATCATTGGAATCTACACTACAGAATGTTCCATTCATTCACTGCCAATCTGGAGATCATCGAATCTCCACACCAGGCAGGCTTTCGTTACACCATGGCTGAATGTCCCAGAATCCCAATGCTTGTTTATAGCGTCCTGTTCACAGTCGCAGGCATGGTGTTCAATTGGATTTCCACTCCACAGTGGTTAGCTCTTTCATTTCCTGTGCACACTACTCAGATTTAGAAATCATTGGTATAACCACTACAGAATGTTCCAATCATTCACTGCGAATCTGGAATTCATCTAAATCTCCACTCCATGCTGGTTATCGTTACACCACTGGTGAATGTCCAAGTAACCCAATGCAGGTTTTCAGCGTCCTCTTCACAGTCGCAGGCGTTCTGTTCAACTGACTATCCACTGAACCCTGGTCAGCATTTCCTTTTCCTTTCCACACAACCCAGACTTCAGAAATCATTGCAATCTCCACTACAGTATGTTCAATTCTTTCACTCCCAATCTGAAGTTCTTTGAATCTCCACTCCAGGCAGGCTTTCGTTACACCACTTGTGAATGTCCAAGTCACCCAAGCTGATTTTCAGTGTCCTTTACACACTCGCAGGCGTGTTGTTCTACTGACTATCCACTGCAAACAGGTCACGCTACATTTTCCTGTGCACACAACCCATATTTCAGAAAACATTGGAATTTCCACTATTAAATGTTCCATTAATTCACTTCGAATCTGGAATTCATCTGAATCTCCACTCCAGGCAGGCTTTCGTTACACCACTGGTGATTGTCCAAGTAACCCAATGCTGGTTTTCAGCATCCTGTTCACAGTCGCATGCGTACTGCTCAACTGACTATCCACTCCACAGTGGTCAGCTCTTTCATTTCCTGTCCACACAACCCAGACTTCAGAAATCATTTTAATCTCCATGACAAAATGCTCCATTCATTCACTGTCAATCTGGAGATAATCCAATCTCCACTCCAGGTAGGCTTTCGTTAAAACACTGCTGAATGTCAAAGTAACGCAATGCTGGTTTTCTGAGGCCTGTTGAAACTCGCAGCACTGCTGTTCAACTGGTTATCCACTCTAATCTAGTCTGTATTTCATTTTCCTGTCGACACAACTCAGATTTCAGAAATAATTAGAATCTCCACTACAGAATGTTGAGTCATTCACTGGAATCTGGAGATGAACGAATCTCCACTCCAAACAGGCTTTCGTTGCAACACTGCTGAATGTCGAAGTAACCCAATACTGGTTTTCAGTGTCCTGTTCTAATTCGCAGGCGTGCTTTTCAACTGGCTATCCACTGAAGCCTGGTCAACTTTTCATTTTTCTGTCCACAGAACACAGACTTCAGAAATCATTGAAATCTCCACTACAGCATGTTCCATTCATTCACTGCCAATCTGGAGTTCTTCGAATCTACACTCCAGGCAGGCTTTCGTTACACGATTGGTGAATGTCCAAGTAACCCAATGCTGGTTTTCAGCGTGCTGTTCAAACTTGGATGCGTGCTGTTCAACTGGCAGATCTTTTATTTCCTGTCCACACAAACCAGACTTCATAAAACATTAGAATCTCCACTACAGAGTGTTCCATTCATTCATTGCCAATCTGGTGATCATCAAATCTCCACTCCAGGCAAGATTTCCTTACACCACGTCTGAATGTCCAAGTGTTCCAATGCTCATTTTCAGCATCCAGTTCACACTCGAAGGCGTGCTGTTCAACTGGCCGTCCACTCAACCCTGGTCAGCTCTTCATTTTCCTGTCTACACTACCCAGACTTCAGAAATCATTGGAATCTCCACTACAGAATGTTCCATTCACTCACAGCGAATCTGGAATTCATCTGACTCTGCACTGAAGGCAGGTTTTCGTTACACCGCTGTTGAATGTTCAAATAACCCAATGCTGGTTTTCAGCGGCCTGTACACAATCGCAGCCGTACTGTTCTATTGGCTATCCACTTAACCGTGGTCAGCTCTTCATTTTCCTGTGCACACAACCTAGACTTCAGAAATCATTGGAACTTGCACTACAGAATGTTCCATTCATTCACTGCAAATCTGGAATTTAGCGGAATCTCCACTACCGCCAGTTTTTTGTTACACCACTGGTGAATATCCAAGTATCCCAATGCTGCTTTTCAGTGGCCTGTTCAGACTCGCAGCCGTGCTGTTCAATTGGCTATCCACTCAACCCTGTTCAGCTCTTCATTTTCCTATCCACATCACCCAGCCTTCAGAAGTCATTGGAATCTCCACTAAAGAATGTTCCATTCATTCACTGAGAATCTGGAATTCATCTGACTCTCCAATCCAGGCAGGATTTCATTACACCACTGGTGAATGTCCAAGTAACCCAATGCTGGTTTTCAGCGGCCTGTTCAAACTCGCAGCCGTGCTGTTCATCTTGCCATCCATTAAACCCTGGTTAGGTCTTCATTTTCCTGTCCGCACAATCCAGCCTTCAGAAATCATTGTTATCTCCACTACAGAATGTTCCATTCATTCACAGCGAATCTGGAATTCATCTGAATCTCCACTCCCTGCAGGCTTTCATTACACCACTGGTGAATGTCCAAGTAACCCAGTGCTGGTTTTCAGTGGCTCTTTCTTACTCGCAGAAGTGGTGTTCAACTGGCTATCAATTCAACCATGGTCAGCTCTTCATTTTAGTGTCCACACAACACACCTTTCAGAAATATTTTTACTCCACTACAGAATGTTCCATTCATTCATTGCGAATCTGGAATTAATCAGTATCTCTACTCCATGTAGGCCTTTGTTACACCACTGGTGAATGTCCAAGTAACCCAAAGCTGGTTTTCAGCAGCCTGATCCCACTCGCAGCCCTGCTGTTCACTGGCTATCCACTTCATAGTGGTCAGCACTTTCATTTCCTCTCCACACAACCCTGATTTCAGAAATCATTGGAATCACCACTACAGAATGTTCCATTCTTTCAATGCCAATCTGGAGATCATCGAATCTCCACTCCAGGCAGGCTTTCGTTACACCACGGCTGAATGTCCATGTATCCCAATGCTGGTTTTCAGTGTCTTTTTCACAGTGGCAGGCGTGGTGTTCAAATGGCTATCCACTGAACCCTGGTCAGCTCTTCATTTTCTTGTCCAAACAACCCAGACTTCAGAAATCATTGGAATCTCCACTACAGATTGTTCAATACATTCACTGGAATCTGGAGATCATCGAATTTCCACTCCAGGCAGGTTTATGTTACAATATTTCTGAATGTCCAAGTAACACAATGCTGGTTTTCAGAGTCCTGTTCACACTCGCAGGCGTGCTGCTCAATGGCTATCCACTGAACCCTGGTCAGCTTTTCATTTTCCTGTGCACACAAACCAGATTTCAGAAATCATTGGAAACTCCACTTCAGAAATCATTGAAATCTCCACAACATTCACTGCGAATCTGGAATTCATCTGAATCTCCACTCCCGGCAGGCTTTCCTTACACTACTGTTGAATGTCCAAGTAACACAATGCTGGTTTTCAGCGTCCTATTCACATTCGAGTCGTGCTGTTCAACTTGCTATCCAATGCACCCTGGTCAGTTCTTCATTTTTCTGTCCACACAAACCAGATTTCAGAAATCATTGGAATCCCCACTACAGAATGTTCCATTCATTCACTGCCAATCTGGAGATCATCGAATCTCCACTCCAGGCAGGCTTTCGTTACACCACTGCTATATGTCCAAGTAACCCAATGCTGGTTTTCAGCGTCCTGTTCACAGTCGCAGGCGTGTTATTCACCTGGCTATCCATTGCACAGTGGTCAGCTCTTTCATTTCTTATCCACACAACCCAGACTTCAGAAATCATTCAAATCTCCACTACTGAATGTTACTTTCATTCACTGCCAACCTGGAGATCACTGAATCTCCACTACAGCAAACTTTCGTTACTCCACTGGTGAATGTCCAAGTAAACCAATGCTGGTTTTCAGAGCCCTCTTCAAACTCGCAGGCCTTCTGTTCAACTGGCTATCCACTCTAACCCGGTCTGCACTTCGTTTTCCTGTCCACACAATCCAGGTGTCAGAAATCATTGTTATTTCCTCTACAGAATGTTTCATTCCTTGACTGCGAATCTGGAATTCATTTGAATCTCGACTCCAGACATGCTTTCGGTACACTATTGTTGAATGTCCAAGTAGCACAATTCTGTTTTTCAGGATCCTGTTCACATTCGCAGACGTGCTGTTCAAGTGGCAAACCACTGAACCCTGGTCAGCTCTTCTTTTTCCTTTCAACACAACGTAGACTTCAGAAATCTTTGGAATTTCCACTACATAATTTTCCATTCATTCACTGCCAATTTGGAATTCATCGAGTATTCACTCCAGGCAGGATTTCATTACACCACTGAATATTCAAGTACCCAATGCTGGTTTTCAGCAGCCTGTTTGTAGTCGCAGGCGTGCTCTTCATACGGCTATCCAATCCATCGTGGTCCTCATAAGGTAGAATTCAGAAACCATTGGAATCTCAACAAAAGAATGTTCCATTCAGTCATTGCCAATCTGGAATTCATGGAATCTCCACTCCAGGCTGGCTTTCTTTACACCAGTGCTGAATGTCCAAGTAACCCAGTGTTGGTTTTCAGCGTCCTGTTCACACTCGCAGCCGTGCTGTACAACTGGCTTTCAACTCAACCCTGGTCAGTTCTACGTTTTCCTATCCACACAAATCAGACGTTAGAAATCATTGTAATCTCCACTACAGAATGTTCCATTCATTCACTGACACTCTGGAGATCATCGAATCTCCACTCCAGGCAGGCTTTCGTTACACCACTGCTATGTGTCCAAGTAACCCAATGCTGGTTTTCAGCGTCCTGTTCACAGTCGCAGGCGTGTTATTCACCTGGCTAATCATTGCACAGTGGTCAGCTCTTTCATTTCTTATCCACACAACCCAGACTTCAGAAATCATTCAAATCTCCACTACTGAATGTTACTTTCATTCACTGCCAACCTGGAGATCACTGAATCTCCACTACAGCAAACTTTCGTTACTCCACTGGTGAATGTCCAAGTAAACCAATGCTGGTTTTCAGAGCCCTCTTCAAACTCGCAGGCCTTCTGTTCAACTGGCTATCCACTCTAACCCGGTCTGCACTTCGTTTTCCTGTCCACACAATCCAGGTGTCAGAAATCATTGTTATTTCCTCTACAGAATGTTTCATTCCTTGACTGCGAATCTGGAATTCATTTGAATCTCGACTCCAGACATGCTTTCGGTACACCATTGTTGAATGTCCAAGTAGCACAATTCTGTTTTTCAGGATCCTGTTCACATTCGCAGGCGTGCTGTTCAAGTGGCAAACCACTGAACCCTGGTCAGCTCTTCTTTTTCCTTTCAACACAACGTAGACTTCAGAAATCTTTGGAATTTCCACTACATAATTTTCCATTCATTCACTGCCAATTTGGAATTCATCGAGTATTCACTCCAGGCAGGATTTCATTACACCACTGAATATTCAAGTACCCAATGCTGGTTTTCAGCAGCCTGTTTGTAGTCGCAGGCGTGCTCTTCATACGGCTATCCAATCCATCGTGGTCCTCATAAGGTAGAATTCAGAAACCATTGGAATCTCAACAAAAGAATGTTCCATTCAGTCATTGCCAATCTGGAATTCATGGAATCTCCACTCCAGGCTGGCTTTCTTTACACCAGTGCTGAATGTCCAAGTAACCCAGTGTTGGTTTTCAGCGTCCTGTTCACACTCGCAGCCGTGCTGTACAACTGGCTTTCAACTCAACCCTGGTCAGTTCTACGTTTTCCTATCCACACAAATCAGACGTTAGAAATCATTGTAATCTCCACTACAGAATGTTCCATTCATTCACTGACACTCTGGAGATCATCGAATCTCCACTCCAGGCAGGCTTTCGTTACACCACTTTTTAATGTCCAAGTAACCGAATGCTGGTTTTCAGAGGACTGTTCACACTCTCAGGCGTGCTGTTCAACTGGCATTACATTGAATACTGGTCAACTCTTCATTTTCCAGTCCACACAACCCATATTTCCGAAATCATTGAAATCTCCACTACAAAATGTTCCATTCATTCACTGTGAATCTGGAATTCATCTGAGTCTCCACTCCAGGCAGGCGTTCGTGACACGACTTTTGAATATCCAAGTTACACAATGCTGGTTTTCAGCGTCTTGTTCACAGTCGCAGGCATGCTGTTCAACTGGCTATCCAATGAACCCTGGTCAGCACTTCATTTTTCTGTCCACACAACCCAGACTCCAGAAATCATTGGAATCTCCAGTACAGAATCTTCCATTCATTCACTGCGAATCTGGAATTCATGTGAATCTACACACCAGGCAGGCTTTCGTTACAAAACTTCTGAATGTCAAAGCAACCCAATGCTGGTTTTCAGCGTCATGTTCACAATCGCAGGCGTGCTGTTTTACTGGCTATCCACTGAACCCTGTTCAGCTTTTCATTTTCCTTTCCACACAAACAAGATTTTTGAAATAATTGGAATATCCACTACAGAATGTTGCATTCATTCACTGCCAATCTTGAATTCATCGAATCTCCACTCCAGGTAGGCTTTCATTACACCACTGGTAAATATCCATTTAACCCAATGCTTGTTTCAGCGTCCTGTTCACACTCACAAGTGTGCTGTTCAACTGGCCGTCCACTCAACCCTGGTCAGCTCATCATTTTCCTTATAACACAACCGAATCTTCAGAAATAATTGGAATCTCCAGTACAGAATGTTCCATTCATTCACTGCCAATCTGTAGAGCATCGAATCTCACCTCTTCGCAGGCTTTCGAGAAACCACTGCTGAATGTCCAAGTAACAAAATGCTGGTTTTCACATGCCTCTTCACACTCACAGGCGTGCTGTTCAAGAGGCTATCCACTCCAACCTGGTCAGCTCTTCATTTTTCTGTCCACACTACCCAGACTTCAGAAATCATTGGAATTTCCACTACAGAAGTTGCCATTCTTTCATTGCCAATCTGGAATTCATTGAGTCTCCACTGCAGGCAGGATTTCATTACACCACTGGTGAATATCCAAGTAACCCAATGCTGGTTTTCAGCAGTCTTTTCAATGTCACAGCGTGCCGTTCAACTGCCTATCAATTCCAACCTGGTCAGCTCCTCATTTTCCTGTCCTCACAATGTAGAATTCAGAAACCATTGGAATCTCCCCTACACAATGTTCCATTCAGTCACTGCCAATCTGGAATTCATGGAATCTCCACTCCAGGCTGGCTTGCGTTACAACACTACTTAATGTCCAAGAATCCCAATGCTGGTTTTCAGCGGACTATTCACTCGCAGGCGTGCTGTTCATCTGGCTATCCAGTCAACCCTGGTCAGATCTTCGTTTTCATGTTCACACAACCCAGACTTCAGAAATCACTGGAATCTCCACTACAAAATATTCCATTCAGTCACTGCCAATCTGGAATTCATTGAATATCCACTCCAGGCAGGATTTCGTTACACCACTGGTGAATATCCAAGTACCCCAAAGCTTTTTTTGTGGCCTGTTCACACTCACAGGCGTGCTGTTCAACAGTCTAATCTCTCCAACCTTGTCAGCTCTTCATATGCCTGTTTACATAACCTTGACTTCAAAAACCATTAGAATCTCCACAACAGAATATTCCATTCATTCACTGCCAATCTGGAATGCATAGAATCTCCACTCCAGGCAGGGTTTCTTTACACCACTGCTGACTGTCCAAGTATCCCCGTGCTGCTTTTCAGCGTCCTGTTCACACTCGGAGCCGTGCTGTTCAACTGGCTGTCCACTCCATCCTGGTCAGCACTTCATTTTCCTTATCACACAACCCAGATTCTTCAATCATTGGAATTTACACTACAGAATGCTCCATTCATTCACTGCCAATCTGGAGTTCATCGAATCTATTTTATGTCCAAGTAACCCAATGCTGGTTTTGAGCTTCCTGTTCACACTCGCAGGCGTGCTGTTCAACTGGCTATCCACATCACCCTGGTCAGATATTCATTTTCCTGTACACACAAAGCAAATTTCAGAATTAATTGGAATCTACACTACACAATGTTCTATTCAATCACTGCCAATCTGGAGTTCATTGAATCTCCACTCCAGGCAGGCTTTCGTTACACCAGTGCTGAATGTCCACGTAACCCAATGCTGGTTCTCAGCGGCCTGTTCACACTCGCAGGTGTGCTGTTCAACTGGCTATAAACTGAAACCTGGTGAGCTCTTTCTTTTCCTGTCCCCACAAACCAGACATCAGAAATCATTGGAATCCCCACTGCAGTATGTTCCAGTCATTCACTGTGAGTCTGGAATACATCTGAATCTCCACTCTGCGCAGGCATTCATTACAGCACTGATATGTCTACCCAGAAACTTGAAATAATCTGTATCTTCACTCTAAAATCATCCATGGGCTGCTTTTTATCTTCCTATCCACAATGCCATTCTGGCTTGAAAGCACAGCAGTAGGACGTTTGCAACACGCAGCCAGCCAGGCCGAGGCTTGTTCAATTCCTCGCCCACCCAGAGAGCCCGGGAATGTAACGACAGGATCTGGCCCTCGTGGCAAAGCCTGGCAAGACAACTGGGAAATATTCCATATGCCAAAATTACAGTCTTCACAAATCTCCAAACGAAGATGCTACTGAACCGTGCCAGCAAATCAATGGGAATATTCTGCATGTCCCAGTAACCTAATGGTAGTGGTCAGCAGTCTGTTCATACCGCAGGCGTGGTGTTCACTGGCTATTCACCCACACTGGTCAGCTCTTCATTTCTGGTGCCCAAAACCCAGAGTTCTGAAATCATTGGTATTTCCACTACAGAATGTTCCATTCATTTACTGCGAATCTGGAATTCATCCCAATCTCCTCTCCAAGCAGGCTTTGGTTACACCACTGGTGAATATCCAAGTAACCCAATGCAAGTTTTCAGCGGCCTGTTCACACTCGCAGGCCTGCTGTTCAACTGGCAATCCACTCCTGTCCGGTCAGCTCTTCATTTTCCTGTCCACACTACCGAGACTTCAGAAATCATTGGATTCTCCACTACAGAATGTTCCATTCATTCACTGCGAATCTGGATCATCTGAATCTCCACTCCAGGCAGGCTTTGGTTACACCACTGGTGAATGTCCAAGTAACCCAATGCTTGTTTTCAGTGTCCTCTTCACACTCGCAGGCGTGCTGTTCAACTGGCTATCCACTCCACAGTGGTCAGCTCTTTCTTTTCCTGTCCACACAACCCAGATTTCAGGAAACACGGTATCTCCACAACAGAATGTTCCAGTCATTCACTGCCAATGTGGAGATCATGGGATCTACACTCCAGGCAGGCTTGCGTTACACCACTGGTGAATGTCCACGAAGCACAATGCTTGATTTCAGAGGCCTGTTCACACTCACAGGTGTGCTGTTCATGTGGCTATCCACTTAACCCTGCTCAGCTCTTCATTTTCGTGTCCACACAAACCAGACTTCAGAAATTTTTGGAACCTCCACTACAAAGAGTTCCATTCATTCACTGCCAATCTGGAATTCTTTGATTCTGCAGTCCAGGCATGATTTTCTTACACCACTGGTGAATATCCAAGTAACCAAAGGCTGGTTTTCAGAGTCCTGTTCAGACACGCAGGCATGTTATTCAACTGGCTATCCACTCCACAGTGGTCAGCACTTTCTTTTCCTGGCCACACAACCCACAATGTAGAAATCATTGGAATATACACTAAAGAATGTTCCATTCATTCACTGTGAATCTGGAATTCATCTGAATCTCCACTCCAGGCAGGCTTTCGTTACACCACTGGTAAATGTCCAAGAACCCCAATGCTGGTTGTCAGCACACTGTTCACACTTGCAGGTGTGCTGTTCAACTGGCCTTACACTCTAACCTGATCTGCTCTTCATTTTACTGTACAAAAAACCCAGACTTCAGAAATTATTGGAATTTCCACTAAATAATGTTCCATTCATTCCCTGCCAATCTGGATTTCATCGAATCTCCACTCGAGGCAGGCTTTCGTTACACCAATTCTGAATGTCCAAGTAAGCCAATGCTGGTCTTCAGCGTCCTGTTCACACTCGCAGGCGTGGTGTTCAACTGACTATGCATTGAACCCTGGTCAGCTCATCATTTTCCTGTCCACATAACCTAGACTTTCCAGATGTTCCATTCATTCACTGCGAATCTGGAATTCATCTGAATCTCTACCTCAGGCATGCTTTTGTTACACCACTAGTGAATGTCCAAGTGACCCAATTCCTGTTTTTCAGAGGCCTGTTCAAACTCACAGGACTGTTGTTCAACTGGCTATCCACTTAAGCTTGCCTGCTCTTCATTTTCCTGTCCACACAATCCAGACTTCAGAAATCATTGGAATCTCAACCAGAAAAATCTCAACTGGCTATCCACTCTATCCTACAAGCAGGCTTTCTATACACTACTGCTGAATGTCCAGGTAACACAGTGCTGGTTTTCAGATGCCTGTTCACACTCGCAGGCGTGCTGTCCCACTGGATATCCAATCAACGGTGCTCAGCTCTTCATTTTCCTATTCACCCAACCAGACTTCAGAAATCATTGGAATCTCCTACTAAAGAATGTTCCATTCATTCACTGCCAATCTGGACTTCATCGAATCTACACTACAGGCAGGAGTTCGTTACACCACTGCAGAATATCCAAATAACCCGATGCTGGTTTTCAGAGGCCTGTTCACACTTGCAGGCGTGCTGTTCAACTGACTATACCCTGAACCCTGGTCAGCTTTTCATTTTCCTGTGCACACAATCCAGACTTCAGAAATCATTGGAATCCCCACTACAGAATGTTCCATCCATTCACTACCAATCTGGAATTCATCGAAACTCCTCTCCAGGCAGGATATCGTTACACCACTGGTGAATATGCAAATAACCCAATGCTGGATTTCAGGAGCCTGTTCAAATTTCTAGGCTTCCTGTTCAACTGACTATCCACTATAACCTGGTCTTCTCTTCATTTTCTTGTCCACACAACGGAGACTTCAGAAATCATTGGAATCTCCACTATAGAATGTTACATTCATTCACTGCGAATCTGTAATTCTCCTGAATCTCCAGGCAGGCTTTCATTAAACCACTGGAGAATGTCTACGTAGTCCAATGATGATTTTCAGCATGATTTTCACAGTTGCAGGAGTGGTGTTCAACTGGCTATCCACTCCACAGTTGTCAGCTCTTTCTTTTCCTGTCCACAGAACCCAGACTTCAGATATCATTGGAATCTCAACTACAGAATGTTCCATTCATTCACTGCCAATCGAGAGATCATCTAATCTCCACTTCAGGCAAGCCTTCGTAATACCACTGCTGAATGTCCAAGTAACCCATTGCTGCTTTTCAGAGGATTGTTCAAACTCGCAGTCCTGCTATTCAACTGGCCATCCACTCTATCCAGCTCTGCTCTTCATTTTCCTGTCCACACTACCCAGATTTCAGATATCATTAGAATCTCCACTACAGAATGTTCCAGTTATTCAGTGCGAATATGGAATTCATCTGAATCTTCACTCCAGGCAGGCTTTCGTTACACCACTGTTGAATATCCAAGTAACACAATGCTGGTTTTCAGCATGCTTTTCACACTCCCAGTCGTGCTGCTCAACTGGCTATCCATTGAACACTGGTCAGCTCTTCATATTCCTGTCCACACACCCCAGACTTCAGAAATTATTGGAATCTCCACTACAGAATGTTCCATTCATTCACTGCAAATCAGGAATTCATATGAATTTCCAGTCGAGACAGGCACTCGTTATACCACTACTGAAAGTCCAAGTAACCCAATGCTGGTTTTCAGTGTCCTATTCACAGTCGCAGGCGTGCTGTTCAACTGGCAATCCACTCCAGAGTTGTCAGCTCTTTCTTTTCCTGTCCACAGAGCCCAGATTTCAGATATCATTGGAATTTCCACTACAGAATGTTCCAATAATTCAGTGTGAATCTGGGATTCACCTGAATCTCCACTCTTGGCAGGCATTCGTTACACCACTTCTGAATATCCATGTAACCCAATGCTGGTTTTCAGAGGCCTGATAAAACTCGCAGGCATGCTGTTCAACTGGCTACCCACCATAACCTGGTCTGCTCTTCATTTTCCTGTCCACACATCCCAGACTTCAGAAATCATTGGAACCTCCACTACGGAATGTTCCATTCAATTCAGTGCAAATCTGGAATTCATCTGAATCTCTACTCCAGGCAGGCACTTGTTATACCACTGTTGAGTGTCCCAGTAACCCAATGCTGGTTTTCAGTGTCCTCTTCACAATCGCAGGCATGCTGTACAAGTGGCTATCCACTCCAGAGTTGTCAGCTCTTTCTTTTTCCTGTCCACAGAGCCCAGACTTCAGATATCATTGGAATTTCCACTACGGAATGTTCCAATCATTCAGTGCGAATCTGGAATTCATCTGAACCTCCAGTCCAGGCAGGCACTTTTTATACCACTGTTGAGTGTCCAAGTAACCCAATGCTTGTTTTCAGCATCCTGTTCACATTCGCAAGCGTGCTGTTCAACTGGCTATCCACTCCAGATTTGTCAGCTCTTTCTTTTCCTGTCCACACACCCACAATACAGATATCATTGGAATCTCCATTACATAATGTTCCATTCATTCATTTCCAATCTAGAGATTATCGAATCTCCACTCCAGGCAGACATTCGTTAAACCAATGCTGAATGTCCATGTAACACAAAGATCGTTTTCAGAGGACTATTCAGACTCGCAGGCCTGCTGTTCAATTGGCTATCCAGTCTAACCTGGTCTACTCTTCACTTTCCTGTACACACACCACAGACTTCAGAAATCATTGGAATCTCCACAACAGAATGTTCCATTCATTGACTGCCAATCTGGAATTCATCGAATCTGCACTCCACGCAGGCTGTATATACACCACTGCTCAATGTCCAGGTAACCCATTTCTGGTTTTCAGAGGCCTGTTCACACTCACAGGCATGCTGTAGAACTGAATATCCAATCAACCATGCTCAGCTCTTCATTTTCCTGTTCACCCAACGAGATTTCAGAAATCATTGTAATCTCCACTAAAGATTGTTCCATTCATTCTCTGACAATCTGAAGATCATCAAATCTCCACTCCAGGCAGGAGTTCTTTACACCACTTCAGAATGTCCAAGTAACCCGATGCTGGTTTTCAGAGGCCTGTTCACACTCGTAGGCGTGCTGTACAACTGGATATCCACTCCACCCTGTTCAGCTCTTCATTTTCCTGTCCACACAACCCAGACTTCAGACTTCAGAAATCATTGGAATCTCCACTACAGAATGTTCCATTCGTTCACTGCCAATCTGGAATTCATCAAATCTCTACTCCAGACAGGCTGTCTATAAACCACTGCTGAATGTCCAAGTAACCCAATGCTGATTTTCAGAGGATTGTTCAAATTCGCAGTACTGCTGTTCAACTTACTGTCCACTCTATCCTGCTCATGTCTACATTTTCCTGTCTACACTACCCAGATATCAGATATCATTGAAATCTCCACTACAGAATGTTCCAATTGTTCAGTGCGAATCTGGAATTCATCTGAATCTCCACTCAAGGCAGTCTTTCGTTTCACCACTGCTGAAGGTCCAAGTCTGCCAAGAAACTTAACAGCTTCTGAATCTGCACTCTAAATGCAGCCCTGTGCTGCTTTTCATTTGCCTATCCACACTGCCTTTCTGGAACAAATGCACAGCAGAAATAGGTGTGCGTCATGCAGTCAGCCTGGCCGAGCCAGGTTCAATTCCTCGCCCTCTCAGATCGCTGGGGAACGTACCGAGTATATCTGGCCCTCGTGACATAGCCTGGCAAGACACCCGTGAAATATTCCATATGCTAAAATTACAGTCACCACAAATCTCCATATTAAGTCACTACTGAACCGCGCCAGCAAATCAATGAAGTCCTGGAGGACTGGGAGAGTGACAGAAATCCACACTGCTGAGTAGTGAATTCATCTCAATATTCAATGTATTAGACCTGCGTTTCTTCTCATTCTCCACGAAATCAAGTCTAATTAGAAATCTGACAAGGAAGACTCTGCTGTCAACTCTCACAAGGCCTGCTATTCAGCTCGCTATCCAGTCTAATATAGTACTCTGTTCATTAACCCTGCCACACTACCGACCGAACTGAGTTCATCTAAATATCAACACCTAAATATCTGGTTTTTATATGCCTGTGCACTCAATCATGTTGAAGTTTTCATCATCCCGTCCACTCTAACCAGGTCTGGTGTGCATCAACTTCTGAATCAATCAAAACCACATGGTACTCTCCCAGTCAATGCCACCCAGTTGTGGTGATGGTTGTATGCCTCTAAAACTCGTCAGGGTTGGGATTCTTCTGCATGTCCCAGCAACACAATGGTAGTGGTCAGTGGCCTGTTCACATACTGCAGGTGTAGTGTTAACAGGCTATCCACTGCACCCTGGTCAGCTCTTCATTTCCTGGGCCCATAACCCAGAGTTCTGAAATCATTGGTGTCTCCAGTACAGAATGTTCCATTCATTCACTGCGAATCTGGAATTCATCGAATCTCCACTCCAGACACGCTTTCGTTACAGCACTGGTGAATGTCCAATTAACCCAAAGCTGGTTTTCAGCGGCCTGTTCACACTCGCAGGCGTGCTGTTCAACTGGCTATCCACTCAACCCTGGTCAGCACTTTCTTTTCATGTCCACACAAACTAGACTTCAGAAACAATTGGAATCTCCACTACAGAATGTTCCATTCATTCACTGCCAATCTGGAATTCATTGTATCTCCCCTCCAGGCAGGCTTTCGTTACATCACTGTTGAATATAAAAGTAACCCAATGCTGGTTTTCACCGGCCTTTTCACACTGGCATGCGTGCTGTTCAACTGGAAATCCACTCCAACCTGGTCAGCTCTTCATTTTCCTCTCCACACAACGCAGACTTAGAAACCATTGCAATATCCACTAAAGAATGTCCCATTCATTCTCTGGCAGTCTGAAATTCATCGAATCTCCACTCCAGGCAGGCATTTGCTACAAGACTGGTGAATTTCCAAAGAAATCAATGCTGGTTTTCAGCGTCCTGTGCACACTCTCAGGCGTGCTGTCCAACTGTCGACACAATCAACCCTGGTCAATTATTCATATTCCTGTCCACACAACCCAGACTTCGAAATCATAGGAATCTCCACTACAGAATGTTCCATTCATTCACTGCCAATCTGTAGTTCATCGAATTTCCACTCCAGGCAGGCTTTCATTACACCATTGGTGAATGTCCAAGTAACACAATGCTGGTTTTCCCCGACCTGTTCTCACTCGCAGGCGTGCTATTCAACTGGCTCTCCACTCCACCCTGGTCAGCTCTTCCTTTTCCTCTCCACACAACCCAGACTTCAGCAATCATTGGAATCTCCACTACAGAATGTTCCATTCATTCACTGCCAATCTGGAGTTCTTTGAATCTCCAATCCAGGCAGGATTTCGTTACACCACTGGTGAATGTCCAAGTAAGCCAATGATGGTTTTCAGCGGCCTCTGCGGATCACTGGCTATCCACTCCACCCTGATCAGCTCTTCATTTTCCTGTCCATACAACCCACACCTCAGAAATCATTGCAATCTCCACTACAGAATGTTCCGGTCATTCACTCTGAGTCTGGAATACATCTGAATCTCCACTCTACGCAGGCATTCGTTACAGCACTGGTATGTCTACCCAGAAACTTGAAATCATCTGAGTCTGCACTCTGAAATCATACATGGGCTGCTTTTCATCTTCCTATCCACACTGCCATTTTGGTGCGAAAGCACAGCCGTAGGACGTGTGCGTCACGCAGCCAGCCTGGCCGAACCGCGTTCAATTCCTCGCCCTCTCAGAGAGCCCGGGAAGCTACCGAGAGTATATGGCCCTCGTGGCAAAGCCTGGCAAGACACCCGTGAATATTCCATATACCAAAATTACAGTCACCACAAGTCTCCAAACGAAGACGCTACAGAACCGCAACAGCAAATCAATGAAGTCTGGGAGGACTGGGAGATTGACAGCGATCCATACTGCTGAGTAGTGAATTTATCTCAATATCCAATGTATTAGGCCTGCGTTTCTTCTCATTCTCCCCGAAATCGAGTCGAATTCGAAATCTGCCAATTGAGCATTTGCTGTCAACTCTCCCCAGGCCTGCTGTTCAGCTCCCTATCCAGTGGAATAGTGTATTATGTTCATGAACCCTGCCACACTACTGAGGGACCTGAGTTCATCTAAATATCAACACTACATATCTGGTTTTCATCTGCCTGTGTACTCAATCAATCTGAAGTTTTAATCTCCCAACGACTCTAAACAGGCCTATTGTGCATCAACTACTGAATCAATCGAAACCATACGGACTCGCACGGTCAACGCCACCCAGTGCTGGTGATAATCGTGTGCCTCTAAAACTCGTTAGTGTTGGAATTCTTCTGCATGTGCCAGTAACCCAATGCTACTGGTCAGGGGCCTGTTCACATACCGCAGGCATGATGTTCACTGGCTATCCACTCCACCCTGGTCAGCTCTTCATTTCCTGGTGCCCATAACCCAGAGTTCTGAAATAATTGGTATCTCCACTACAGAATGTTCCATTCATTTACTACGAATCTGGAATTCATCTGAATCTCCACTACAGGCAGGCTTTCGTTACACCACTGTTGAATAGCCTGTAACCAAATGCTGGAGTTCAGCGGCCTGTTCACACTCGCAGGCATCCAGTTCAACTGGCTATCCACTCCACCCTCATCAGCTCTTCACATTCCTGTCCACACAACCCAGACTTCAGAAATCATAGGAATCTCCACTAAGGAATGTTCCATTCATTCACTGCCAATCTGGAGATCATCAAAACTCAACTACAGGCAGGCTTTCACTACACCACTGGTGAATGTCCAAGTAACACAATGCTTGTCTTGACCGTCCTATTCACACTCGCAGGCGTACTGTTCAACTGGCTATCCACCCAAACTTAGTCAGCACTTAATTTCCTGTCCACACAACCCAGACTTTTCATACTTGCAGTGATGTTTTTCAACTGGCTATCCACTCCACAGTGATCAGATCTTTCTTTTCCTGGCCAAAGAACCCAGACTACAGAAATCATTGGCATCTCCAATACAGAATGTTCCATTCATTCACGGAGTATCTGGAATTCATCTGAATCTCCACTCCAAGCAGGCTTCCGTTAGAGCACTGGTGAATGTCCAATAACAGAATGCTGGGTTTCAGCGTCCTGTTCACACTCGCATGCGTGCTGTTCAACTGGGTATTTAACCAGAGTTGTCAGCTCTTTCTTTTCCTCTCCACAAATACCAAACTTCAGAAATCATTGGAATGTGCACTACAGAATGTTCCATTCATTCGAATTCATCGAATCTCCACTCCAGGTAGGATTTT
Source organism: Sorex fumeus (assembly GCF_029834395.1). NCBI lineage: Eukaryota > Metazoa > Chordata > Mammalia > Eulipotyphla > Soricidae > Sorex > Sorex fumeus. The sequence goes on along the minus strand of NW_026606140.1, from coordinate 891,947 downwards.
GTTACACCACTGGTGAATATCCAAATACCACAATGCTGGTTTTCAGCAGCCTGTTCCCAGTCGCAGGTGTGCTGTTCAACAGGCTATCCACTCCAACCTGGTCAGCTCTTCATTTTCCTGTCAACACAACCCAGACTTCAGAAATCATTGGAATCTCCAATACAGAATGTTCCATTCATTCACTCCAAATCTGGCATTCATCTGAATCACCACTCCATGCAGGCTTACGTTACACCACTGCTAAATATACAAGTCACCAATGCTGGTTTTCAGTGTCCTGTTCACACTCGCAAGTGTGCTGTTCAACTGGATATCCACTCCAAAGTGTTCAGCTCTTTCTTTATCTGTCCACGCCACCCAGACTTGAGAAATAATTAGAATCTCCACTACATAATGTTCCATTCATTCACTGCCAATCTGGAGATAATCGAATCTCCACTCCAGGCAGGCTTTTGCTACTCCACTGCTGAATGTTCAAGTAACCTAATGCTGGTTTTCAGTGTCCTGTTCACACTCGCAGGTGTGCTGTACAACTTGCTATCCACTCCAGTTGTCACCTGTTTCTTTTCCTGTCCACACAACCCACGCTTCAAATATCATTGGAATTTCCAGTGCAGAATTATCCTTTCATTCACTGCCAATCTGCAAATCATCGAATCTCCACCCAAGCAGGCTAACGTGACACCACTTCTGAATGTCTAAGTAAACCAATGCTTGTTTTCACAGGCCTGTTTTCACTCGCAGGCGTACTGTTCAACTGGCTATCCACTCTAACCTGGTCTGCTCTTCATTTTCCTGTCCACACAACCCAGGCTTCAGAAATCATGGAAATATCCACTACAGAATGGTCCATTCATTCACTGCGAATCTGGAATTCATCTGAATCTCCACTCCATGCCGGCATTCGTTACACCACTGGTGAATGTCCAAGTAACCCAATGCTGGTTTTCATCGTCCTGTTCACTCTCGCAGGCATGCTGTTCAACTGGCTATCCACTCAACCCTGGTCTGCACTTCATTTTCCTGTCCACACAACCCAGATTTAAGAAATAATTGGAATCTCCACTACGGAATGTTCCATTCATTCACAGGCAATCTGGAATTCATTGAATCTCCACTCCAAGCAGGACTTCTTTACACAACTGGTGAATATCCAAGTAACGCAATGCTAGTTTGCAGCATCCTCTTCAAACTCCCAGGCCTGCTGTTCAACTGGCTATGCACTCTAACCTGGTCTGCTCTTAATTTTCCTGTCCACACAACCTACACTTCAGAAATCATGGGAATCTCCACTACCAAAAGTTCCATTCATTCACTGCGAATCTGGAATTCATCTGAATCTCCACTCCAGGCAGGGTTTCCTTACACCACTTCTGAATGTCCAAGTACCCCAATGCTGGTTTTCAGCGGCCTGTTCACACTCGTAGGCGTGCTGGTCAACTGGCTATCCACACCTCCCTGGTCAGCTCTTCATTTTCCTGTACACAACACCCAGATTTCAGAATGCATTGCAATCTAGAGTACAGAATGTTCCATTCAATCACTGCCAATCTGGAGTTCATCGAATCGGCCGGGCAAGGTTCAATTCCTCGCCCTCTCAGATAGCTCTGGCAGCTATGGAGCGAATCTGGCCCTCGAGGGAAAGACTGGAAAGACACTCCTAAAATATTACATATGCCAAAATTACAGTCAACACAATTCACCAAACGAAGACGCTACTGAACCGTGCCAGAAATTCAATGAAGTTATGGAGGACTCGGAGAGTAACAGTGAATTCATCTCAATGTCCAGTGTATTAGGCCTGCATTTCTTCTCTTTCTCCACGAAATCGAGTTGAAATAGAAATCTGCCATGTGTGCATTTGCTTTCAACTCTTGCCATACCCGCTGTTATGCTACCTATCCAGTCGAATATAGTATTCTGTTCATTAACCCTGACACAATACCTAGCGACATGAGTTCATCTAAATTTCAACACCTACACATCTGGTTTTCATCATACTGTGCACGCAATCAAGCCGAAGTTTTCATCATCCTGTCCACTGTAAACAAGCCTGGTGTGCATAGACTCTGAATTAATCGAAACCATATGGTACTGTCCCGGTCACCGCCACCTAGTGGTGGTGATGATCGTATGCCTCTAAAACTCGTCAGGGTTGGAATTCTTCTGCATGTTCCAGTAACCCAATGCTAGTGATCAGAGGTATGCTCACATACCGCAGGTGTGGTGTTCACTGGCTATCCACTCTACCCTGGTCAGCTCTTCATTTACTGGTTCCCATAACCCAGAGTTCCGAAATCATTGGTATCGCCACTACAGAACGTTCCATTCATTCACTGTGAATCTGGAATTCATCTGAATCTACATTCCAAGCAGGCATTCGTTACACCACTGCTGAATGTCCAAGTAACCCAATGCTGGTTTTCAGCGGTCTAATCACCCTCACAGGTGTGCTGTACAGCAGGCTATCCACAACACTCTGGTCAGCTCTCCATTTCCCTGTCCACATAAGCTGGACTTCAGAAACCATTAGAATTTCCAATACAGAATGTTCCATTCATTCAATGCCCATCTGGAATTCATCTGAATCTCCACTCTAGGCAGGCTTTCGTTACACCACTGATGAATATCCAAGTAACTGAATGCTGGTTTTCAACGTTCTGTTCACAATCGCAAACATGCTGTTCAACTGGCTATCCACTCCACCCTGGTCAGCTCTTCACTTTCCTGTCCACACAACCCAGTCTTCAGAAATCATTGGAATCTCCACTACAGAATGTTCCATTCATTCACTGCAAATCTGGAGTTCATTGAATCTTCACTCCATGCAGGCTTTCGTTACACCACTAGTTTATGCCCAAGTAACCCAATGCTGTTTTTCAGTGGTTTGTTCACACTCGCAGGCGAGCTGTTAAACTGGCTATCCACTCCACCCTGCTCAGCTCTTCATTTTCCTGTTCACACAACCCAGATGTCAGAAACCACTGCAATCTCCACTAGAGAATGTTCCATTCATTCACTGCCAATCTGGAATTCATCTGAATCTCAACTCCAGGCAGGCTTTCGTTACACCACTGGTGAATGTTCAAGTAACAAATGCTGGTTTTCAGCGGCCTGCTCACACTCGCAGCCGTGCTATTAACTGGCTATCCACTCAACCCTGGTCAGCTCTTCATTTTCTTGTCCACACAGCCCAGACTTCAGATATCTTTGTAATCTCCACTACAGAATGTTCCATTCATTAACTGCCAATCTGGAGTTCATCGAATCTCCACTTCAGGCAGGCTTTTGTTACACCACTAGTTTATGTCCAAGTAACCCAATGCTGATTTCCAGCGGTCTGTTCACACTAGCAGGCGTGCTGTTCAACTGGCTATCTACTCCACCCTGGTCAGCTCTCCTTTTTCCTGTCTACACAAGCCAGACATCAGAAATCATTGGAGTCTCCACTACAGCATGTTGCATTCATTCACTGTCAATCTGGAAATCATCCGACACTCCACTCCAGGCATATTATCGTTACATCACTGGTGAATATCTAACTAACCCAATGCTGGTTTTCAGTGGCCTATTCACACTCGTAGCAGTTCTGTTCACAGGCTATCTACTCCACCGTGGTCAGCTTTCATTTTCCTGTCCACAACACCCAGATATCAGATAACATTGGAATCTCCACTACAGAATGTTCCAGTCATTCACTGCGAGTATGGAATACACTCTGCGCAGGCATTCATTAAACCACTGGTGACTCTACCCAGAAACTTGAAATCATCTGCATCTGCACTCATATTCCATATGCCGAAATTACAGTCACCACAAGTCTCCAAATGAAGACGTTATTGAATCACGCCAGCAAATCAATGAAGACTGGGAGGACTGGGAGTGTGACAGCGATCCACACTGCTGAGTAATGAATTCATCTCAATATCCAATGTATTAGGCCTGCATGTTTTCTCGTTCTCCACGAAATCGAGTCAAATTAGAAATCTGCCAAGTGAGCATTTGCTGTCAACTCTACCCATGTCTGCTCTTCAGCTCGCTATTCAGTCCAATACATTAATCTGTTCATTGTCCCTGCCACACAACCGAGAGACCTGAGTTCATCTAAATATCAACAATTACATATCAGGTTTTCATCTACCTGTGCACTGAATCAAGCCAAAGTTTTCATCATCCCGTCACTCTAACCAGTCAGGCTGTGCATCCACTTCTGAATCAATCGAAACCATATGTTACTGTCCCGGTTAACGCCACCCAGTGGTGGTGATGATCTTATGCCTCTAAAACTCATCAGGTTTGAGACTCTTCTGCATGTCCCAGTAACTCAATGCTAGTGGTCAGCGGCCTGTTCACATACCACAGGCATGGTGTTAACTGGCTATCCACTCTACCCTGGTCAGCTCTTCATTTCCTGGTGCCCATACTCTGAGTTCTGAAGTAATTGTTATCTCCAGTACGGAATGTTCCATTCATTCACTGCAAATCTGGAATTCATCTGAATCTCCACTCCAGACAGGCTTTCGTTATACCACTGGTGAATGCCCAAGTAACCCAATGCTGGTTTTCAGCTGCCTGTTCACACTCGCCAGCATGCCGTTCAACTGGCTATCCACTCCACCCTGGTCATCTCTTCATTTTCCTTTACACACAACCCAGAATTCAGAAATCATTGGAATCTCCACTACAGAATGTTCCATTCATTCACTGCCAATCTGGAGTTCATCGAATCTCCACTCCAGGCAGGCTTTCGTTACAACACTGGTGAATGTCCAAGTAAAAGAATGATGGTTTTCAGCGACCTGTGCTGTTCAGGGGCTATCCACTACAACCTGGTCATCTCTTCTTTTTCCTGTCCACACAACCCAGACATCAGAAAACATTGGAATCTCCACTACAGAATGCTCCGGTCATTCACTGAAGTCTGGAATGCATCTGAATCTCCACTGTATGCAGGCATACGTTACAGCACTGTTGAGTCACCCAGAACCTTGACCTCATCTGAATCTGCACTCTAAAATCATATATGATTTGCTTATCTTCTTCCTATCCACACTGCCCTTCTGGAGCGAAAGCACAGCAGTAGGATATGTGCGTCACGCAGACAGCCTGGCCGACCCGGGTTCCATTCCTCGCTCTCTCAGAGAGCTTGGGAAGCTATCGAGAGTATCTGGTCCTCGTGGCAAAGCCTGGCAAGACACCCGTGAAATGTTCCATATGACGAAATTACAGTCATCACAAGTCTCCAAATGATGACGTTTTTGAACCGTGTCAGCAAACGTATGTAGTCCGGGAGGACTGGGAGTGTGACAGCGATCCACACTGCTAAGTAGTGAATTAATCTCAATATCCAAAGTATTAGGCCTGGGTTTCTTCTCGTTCTCCACGAAATCGAGTTGAATTAGGAATCTGCCAAGTGAGCATTTCTGTTAACTCTCCCCAATCCTCCTGTTCAGCTCCCTATCCAGTCGAATATAGTATTCTGTTCATTAATCCTTCCACACTAGCGAGCGACCTGAATTCATCAAAATATCTACATATCTGTTTTTAATCTGACTGTGCACTCAAGAAAGCTGAAGTTTACATCATCTTGTCCACTCTACCCAGGCCTGGTGGACATCGACCTCTGAATCAATCGAAACCATATGGTACTCTCCCGGTCAACGCCACCAGTGGTGGTGATGATCCTATGCCTCAAAAGCTCATCAGTGTTGGGATTCCTCTGCATGTCCCAGTAACCCAATGCTAGTGGTCAGCGGCCTTTTCACAAACCGCAGGCGTTGTGTTCACTGGCAATCCACTCCACCTTCCTCAGGTCTACATTTCCTGGTGTTCACAACTCAGATTTCTGAAAACTTTGGTATCTCCACTACAGAATGTTCCATTCATTCATTGCGAATCTGGTATTAATCTGAATCTCCACTCCAGGCAGGCTTTCGTTTTACCTATGGTGAATGTCCAAGTAACCCAATGCTGGATTTAAGTGGTCTTTTCACACTCGCAGGATTGATGTTCAATTGACTATCCACTGCACCCTGCTCCCCTCTTCATTTTCCTCTCCAAAAAACCCAGAATTCAGAAATCATTGGAATTTCCAGTAAAGAATGTTCCATTCATTCACAGCCAATCTTGAGTTCATCGAATCTCCATTCCAGGCAGTCTTTCATTACACCACTGGTGAATGTCCAAGTAACCCAATGCTGGTTTTCAGTGGTCTGTTCACTCTCGCAGGCGTGCTGTTCAATTGGCTATCCACTCAACCCTCATCAGCTCTTCATTTTCCTATCCACACAACCCAGACTTGAGAAATCATTGGAATCTCAACTACATAATGTTCCATTTATTCTCTGCGAACCCGGTATTCATCTGAATCTCCACTCCAGGCAGGCTTTTGTTACACCACTGGTGAATCTCCACGTAACCCAATGCTGGTTTTCAGTGGCCTGTTCACACACACAGGCGTGATGTTCAACTAGCTATCCACTGAATTCCATTCATTCACTGCAAATCTGGAATTCATCTGAAACTCCACTCCAGGCAGGCTTTCGTTACACCACTGGTGAATGTCCAAGAAACCCAATGCTGGTTTTCAGCGGCCTGTGCTGTTCACTGGCTTTCCACTCCACTCTGGTCAGCTCTTCATTTTCCTGTCCACAGAATCAGACATCAGAAATCATTGTAATCTCTACTACAGAAAGTTCCGGTCATTCACTGCGAGTCAGGAATACATCTAAATCTCCACTCTGCGCAGGCATTAGTTACAGCACCGGTATGTCTACCCAGAAACTTGAAATCATCTGAATCTGTACTCTAAAATCATCCATGGGCTGCTTTTCATCTTCCTATCCACACTGCCATTCTGGCATGAAAGCACTGCAGTAGGACGTGTGCCTCACGCAGCCAGCCTGGCCGAGCCGGGTTCAATTCCTAGCCCTCTCAGAGAGCCCCGGAAGCTACCGAGAGTATCTGGCCCTCGCGGCAAAGCATGGCAATCCACCCGTGAAATATTCCTTATGTCAAAATTACAGTCACCACAAGTCTCCAAACAAAGACGTTACTGAACCGTGCCAGCAAATCAATGAAGTCCGGGAAGACTGGTAGAGTGACCGTGATCCACAATGCTGAGTAGTGAATTCATCTCAATATCCAATGTATTAGGCCTGCGTTTCTTCTCGTTCTCCACGAAATCGAGTTGAATTAAAAATCTGCCAAGTGAGCATTTGCTGTCAACTCTCCCCAGGCCTGCTGCTCTGCTCCCAATCCAGCCGAATATAGTATTCTGTTATTTAACCCTGCCACACTACCGAGAGACCTGAGTTCATCTAAATATCAACATCTACATATCTGGTTTTCATCTGTCTGTGCACTCGGTCAAGCCGAAATTTTCATCATCTCGTCCACTCTAACCAGGCCTGGTGTGCATTGAACTCTGAATCAATTGAAACCATATCTTACTGTCCCGGTCAATGCCACAGAGTGGTGGTGATGATCGTATGCCTCTAAAACTCATCAGGGTTGGGATTCTTCTGCATGTCCCGGTAACCCAGTGCTAATTGTCAGCGGCCAGTTCACAAACCGCAGGCGTGGTGTTCACTGGCTATCCACTCCACCCTGGTCAGCTCTTCATTTCCTGGTGCCATTAACCCAGAGTTCTGAAATCATTGGTATCTCCACTACAGAATGTTCCATTTATTCACTGTGAATCTGGAATTCATCTGAATCTCCATTCCAGGAAGGCATTCATTACACTACTGTTGAATGTCCAACTAGCCCCAATTCTGGTTTTTAGCGGCCTGTTCACATTCGCAGGCCTGCTGTTCAACTGGGTATCCACTCCATCCTGGTCAGCTCTTCATAATCCTGTCCACATAAACTAGACTTAAGAAACCATTAGAATCTCCACGACAGAATGCTACTTTCATTCACTGCGATTCTAGAATTCATCTGAATCTCCACTCCATGAAGGCTTTCGTTACAGAGTTGTAAATGTCCAGGTACCCCAATGCTGGTTTTCAGCGTCCTATTCACACTCACATGCGTGCTGTTCAACTGGATATACACTCCACAGTGGTCAGCCCATTCTATTCCTGTCCAAAGAACCGAGAGTTCAGAAATCATTGGTATCTCCACTACAGAATCTTGCAGTCATTTACTGCCAATCTAGAAATCATCGAATCTCCACTCGAGGCAGGCTTTTGTTACACCATTCCTGAATGTCCAAGTAACCTAATACTGGTTTTCTGAGGCCTGTTCACACTCGAAGGCGTGCTGTTCAACTGGCTTTACACTTAATCCTGGTCAGCTCTTCATTTTACTGTCCACACAACCCAGACATCAGAAATAATTGGAATCTCCACTACAGAATTTCCATGCATTTACTGTGAATCTGGAATTCATAGAATCTGCACGACAGGCAGGCTTCCCTTACAGCACTGGTGAATGTCCAAGTAACAGAATGCTGATTTTCAGCATCCTGTTCATATTCGCAAGTGTGCTGTTCAACTGGCTATCCATTCCACAGTGCTCAGCTCTTTCTTTTCCTGTCCCAGCATCCCAGACTTTGAAAATCATTGGAATCTGCACTATAGAATGTTCCGTTCGTTCACTGCCAATATAGAATTCATCGAATCTCCACTTCAGGCCTGATTTCGTTACATCCCTGGTGAATATCCAAGTACCACAATGCTGGTTTTCAGCTGCCTGTTCACAATAGCAAGTGTGCTGTTCAACTGGCTATACACTCCAACCTGGTCAGCTCTTCATTTTCCTGTCCACACAACCCAGACTTCAGAAATCATTGGAATCTCCACTACAGAATGTTGCGTTCATTCACTGCGAATCTGAAATTCATCTAAATCACCACTCCATGCAGGCTTTCGATACACCACTGCTGAATGTCCATGTCACCCACTGTTGGTTTTCAGCTCTCTCTTCACTCTCACAGGCCTGCAATTCAACTGGCTATCCACTCAACCCTGGTCAGCTCATCGTTTTCCTGTCCACACAACCCAGATTTCAGAAATAATTGGAATCTCCACTAAGGAATATTCCATTTATTTACAGGCAACCTGGAATTCATCGAATCTCCACTCCAGGCAGGATTTCCTTAGACCACTGGTGAATATCCAAGTAACCCAATGCTGGTTTTCAGCGGCCTGTTCAGACTCGCAGGCGTGCTGTTCAACTGGCTATCCACTCCAACCTGGTCAGCTCTTCACTTTCCTGTCAACACAAACCAGACTTCAGAAATCATTGGAATCTCCACTACAGAATGTTCCATTCATTCACTCCCAATCTGGAATTTATCGAATCTCCACTCCAGGCAGCTTTTCGTTACACCACTAGTGAATGTCCAAGTAACACAATTCTAGTTTTCAGCGGTCTGTTCACACTCGCACGCGTGCTGTTCAACTGGCTATCCTCTCCACACTCTTCAGCTCTTCATTTTTCTGTACACACATCCCAGATTTCAGAATTCATTGGAATCTACACTACAGAATGTTCCATTCAATCACTGCCAATCTGGAGTTCATCGAATCTCCACTCCAGCAATGCAATCGTTACAACACTGTGGAATGTACAAGTAACCCAATGCTGGTTTTCAACGGCTATCTGCGAGGAGCTTGCAAAACCACTCTCCGGCCCGCGGAGCTGGCCCTTGGATCTGTAGGTGCAGGGAAGGACCGACCGAATGAACACAAGACACAAGAGACAGAATGCAGCTCAGAAACAGAAAAAAAGGGACAGGACTTTATTGGGGGCAATCAGGTATATATCCATTATTGAGGCAGCTACTCAAAAGGTCATGCCATATATGGTTAGGGAGGTTTGTTTTCACCTATCATGCATTAAAAGGTTTATGTTTATCTGGTACCAGACATGAAGTGATTACCCAAAGGGCCATGTCCATATGCTTTATAAAATTTATATGCATCACATACCAGACACGAGATAGTTACTTCTTGTTATTACTGACAGCCATGACAGATGTTCTCTCAGGATAACCATACATCAAGATAACCATACATAGCACTGGCTTTGCCTGTTGCAGGTCACATAGGTCAAGACGACCATACATAGCACAGGCACTTAGGCCTTGGTCAGTTAAAGGGCCAGCTTCCCACACTATTCACACTCGCAGGCGTGCTGTTCAACTGGCTATACACTCAACCCTGGTCAGCTCTTCATTTAACTGTCCACACAACCCAGATTTCAGAAATTGGATTCTCCACTACAGAATGTTCCATTCATTCCCTACCAATCTGGAATTCATCAAATCTCCACTCCTGGCAGGCTTTCGTTACACCACTGGTGAATGTCCTAGTATGCCACTGTTGGTTTTCAGCTGTCTGTTCACACTCACAGGCGTGCTTTTCAACTGGCTGTCCACTCCAGCCTGGTCAGCTCTACATTTTCCTGTCCACACAACCCAAACATCAAAAATCATTGGAATATCAACTACAGAATGTTCCATTTATTCATTGCCAATCTGGAATTAATCTGAATCTCCACTCCAGGCAGGCTTTCGTTACACCACTAGTTAATGCCCAAGTAACCCAATGCTGGTTTTCAGCGTCCTGTTCACACTTGCAGGCGTGCTGTTCGACTGGCTATCCACTCCAACTTCGTCAGCTCATCATTTTCCTGTTCACACAACCCAAACTTTAGAAATCATTGGATTCTCCCCAACAGTATATTCCACTCATTCACTGAGTCTCTGGAATTCATCCGAATCTCCACTCCAGGCATGTTTTCGTTACAACACTGGTGAATATCCAAGTAACCCAATACTGGTTTTCAACGTCCTGTTGAAACTCGCAGGCGTGTTGTTCAACTGACTATCCACTCCACGCTGCTCAGCTCTTCATTTTTCTGTCCACACAACCCAGACTTCAGAAATCATTGGAATCTCCACTACAGAATGTTTCAGTCATTCACTGCCAATCTGGAATTCATCAAATCTCCACTCCAGGCAGGATTTCTTTACATCACTGGTGAATATCCAAGTAACCCAATGTTGGTTTTCAGAGGTCTGTTCACACTCGCAGGCGTGCTGTTCAACTGGCTATCCACTTCACCGTGGTCAGCTCTCCATTTTCCTTTCCACACAACCCAGACATCAGAATTCATTGGAATCTCCACTAAAGAATGTTCCATTCATTCACTGCCAATCTGGAATTCCTCTGAATCTCCACTCCAGGCAGGCTTTCATTACACCACTTCTGAATGTCCAAGCACCACAATGCTGGTTTTCATCAGCCTGTTCACACTCGTAGGCATGCTGGTCAACTGGCTATCCACACCTCCCTGGTCAGCTCTTCATTTTCCTGTACACAACACCCAGATTTCAGAATGCATTGCAATCTAGACTACAGAATGTTCCATTCAATCACTGCCAATCTGGAGTTCATCGAATCTGCCGAGCAAGGTTCAATTCCTCGCTCTCTCAGAGAGCTCGGGAAGCTACTGAGGGAATCTGGCCCTCAAGGCAAAGACTGGCAACACACTCCTAAAATATTCCATATGCTAAAATAACAGTCAACACAATTCACCAAACGAAGACGCTACTGAACCATGCCAGCAATTCAATGAAATCGTGGAGGACTCGGAGAGTAACAGTGAATTTATCTCAATATCCAATGTATTAGGCCTGTGTTTCTTCTCGTTCTTCACGAAATCGAGTCAAAATAGAAATCTGCTATGTGTGCATTTGCTGTCAACTCTCCCCAGACCAGCTGTTCTACTACCTATTCAGTCGAATATAGTATTCTGTTCATTAATTCTGACAGACTACCTAGCGACCTGAGTTCACCTAAATTTCAACACCTACATATATGGTTTGCATCACACTGTGCACTCAATCAAGCCATAGTTTTCATCATCTCGTCCCCTGTAACCACGCCTGGTGTGTATAGACTTCTGAATCAATCGAAACCATATAGTACTGCCCGGTCAAAGCCAACTAGTGATGGTGATGATCGTATGCCTCTAAAACTCGTCAGGGTTGGTATTCTTCTGCATGTACCAGTAACCCAATGCTAGTGGTCAGAGGCCTGTTCACATACCACAGGCATGGTGTTCACTGGCTATACACTCTACCCTAGTCAGCTCTTCATTTCCTGGTTCCCATAACCCAGAGTTCTGAAATCATTGGAATCGCCACTACAGAACGTTCCCTTCATTCACTGTGAATCTGGAATTCATCTGAATCTACATTCCAGGCAGGCTTTCGTTACACCACTGCTGAATGTCCAGTAACACAATGTTGGTTTCAGAGGCCTTTTCACACACGCAGGTGTGCAGTTCAACTGTCTATCCACTGAACCCTAGTCAGCTCTTCATTTTACTGTCAAGACAACCCAGATTTCAAAAATCATTGGAATCTATACTACAGAATGTTCCATTCATTCAGTGGAACCTGGAGATCATTGAATCAACCCTCCAGGCAGGCTTTCCTTAAACAACTGGTCAATGTGCAAGTAACACAATGCTGGATTTCAGCGTCCTGTTCACACTCGCAGGCTTGCTGTTCAATAGTTATCTACTGAACCCTGGTCAGGTCTTCATTTTTCTGTCCACACAACCCAGATTTTAGAAATCATTGGAATCTCCACTACAAAATGTTCTATTCATTCACTTCGAATCTGATACTCATCAGAATCTCCACACCAAGGAGGCATTACTTACAACACTGGTGAATGTCCAAGTAACCCAATGCTGGTTTTCAGCGTCCTGTTCATAGTCTCAGGCGTGCTGTTCAACTGGCTATCCACTCCACAGTGGTCAGCTCTTTCATTTCCTGTCCACATAACCAAGACATCAGAAATCACTGTAATCTCCACTACAGAATGTTCCATTCATTCACTGCCAATTTGGAGATCATCGAATCTCCACTCAAGGCAGGCTTTCATTATACCATTGCTGAATGCTCAAGTAACTCAATGCTGGTTTTCAGCGTGCTGTACACACTTGCAGGTGTGCTGTACAACTATCTATCCACTGAACCCTCGTGAGCTCTTAATTTTCATGTCAACACAACCCATGAATCAGAGATCATTGGAATCTCCGCTACAGAATGTTCCATTCATTCACTCACAATCTGGAATTCATGGAATCTCCACTCCAAGCAGGCTTTCTTTACACCACTGGTGAATATCCAAGCAATCCAATGTTGGTTTTCAGTGGCATGTTCATATTGCAGGCGTGCAGTACAACTGGCTATCCACTCAACCCTGGTCAGCTCTTCATTTTCCCATCCACACAAACGAGGCTTCATAAATCATTGGAATCTCCACTAAAGAATGTTCCATTCATTCACTGGCAATCTGGAATTCATCTGAATCACCACTCCAGGCAGGCTTTAGTTACACTACTGTTGAATGTCCAAGAAACACAATGCTGGTTTTAAGTGGCCTATTCACAGTCGCAGGCATGGGTTCAACTGGCTATCCACTCCACAGTGGTGAGCTCTTTCATTTCCTGTCCACACAATGGAGACGTCAGAAATCATTGGAATCTCTACCACAGAATGTTCCATTAATTCATTGACAATCTGGAGATCATCAAATCTCCACTCCAGACAGGCTTTCGTTACACCAATGGTGAAAGTCCAAGTAATAATTGGTCGTTTTAAGCGTCCTATTCAAAAACGGAGGCATGCTGTTCAACTGGCTATCCACTCCACCCTGTTCAGGCTATTGTTACAACACTGATAAATGTGAAATTAAAACAATGCTGGTTTTCAGCGTCCTTTTCACACTTTCAGGCATTCTGTTGAACTGGCTATCTACTCCAACCTGTTCAGCTCTTCATTTTCCATTCCACTCAAACAAGACTTCAGAAATCATTGAAATCTCCACTAAAAAATGTTCCATTTATTCACTTCGAATCTGGAATTTATCTAAATCTCCACTTCAGACAGGATTTCGTTACACCCCAGGTAAATGTCCTAGTAACCCAATGCTGGTTTTCAGTGTCCTGTTCACACTCGCAGGGGTGCTGTTCAACGGGCTATCCATTACACCCTGGTAAGCTTTTCCTTCTCCTGTCCACACAACCCAGACCTCAGAAATCATTGGAATCTCCACTACAGAATGTTCCATTCATTCACTGCCAATCTGGAGATTATTGAATCTCCATTCCAGGCAGGTTTTTGTTACACCACGGCTGAATTTCCAAGAATCCCAATGATGGTTTTCAGCATCCTTTTCACAGTCGCAGGCGTGCTCTTCAATGGGTTATCCACTGCATAGTGGTCAGCTCTTTCATTTCCTGTCCACACAACCCAGACTTCAGAAATCATTGGAATCTCCACTAAAGAATGTTCCATTCATTCACTGACAATCTTCGAACCATCGAATCTCCAATCCAGGCAGGCTTTAGTTACACTACTGTTGAATATCCAAGTAACACAATGCTGGTTTTCACTGGTCTATTCACACTAGCAGGCATCTTGTTCAACTGGCTATCCACTCCACAGAGGTAAGCTTTTTTTTTTCCTGTCCACAGAAACCAGACTTCAGAAATTATTGGAATCGCCACTACAGAAAGTTGCATTCATTCACTGACAATCTGGAGATCAACAACAGGATATCGTTACACCACTGCTGAATGTCCAAGTAACACAAGGCTGGTTTTCAGAGGCCTTTTCACAGTCGCAGGCGTGCACTTCAACTGGCTATCCACTGAACCCTGGTCAGCTCTTCATTTTACTGTCAACACAACCCAGATTTCAGAAATCATTGGAATCTGCACTACAGAATGTTCCATTCATACAGCGGAACCTGGAGATCATCGACTCTCCACTCCAGGCAGGCTTTCGTTACACCACTAGTGAATGTGCAAGTAACACAATACTGGTTTCAGCATTCTGTTCAAACTCGCAGGCTTGCTGTTCAATGGCTATTCACTGAACCCTGGTCAGCTCTACATTATCCTGTCCACACAACCCAGATTTCAGAAATTATTGGAATGTCCACTACAGAATGTTCCAGCCATTCACTGCGAATCTGGAATTTATCGGAATCTCCACTCCAAGCAAGCTCTTGTTACACTACTGTTGAATGTTCAAGTAACACAACGCTGGTTTTCAGTATCCTGTTCACACTCGCAGGCGTGCTGTTTAACTAGCTATCCACTCCACCCTGGTCAGCTATTCCTTTTCCTGTCCACACAATCCAGACTTCAGAAATCATTGGAATCTCCACGATAGAATGTTCATTCTTTCACTGCCAATCTGGAATTCATCGAATCTCCCCTCCAGGCAGGATTTCTTTACACTACTGGTGAATATACAAACAAACCAATGCTGGTTTTCAGCGGCCTGTTCACACTCGCAGGCGTGCAGTTCAACTGGCTATCCACTCAACCCTGGTCAGCTCTTCATTTTCCTGTCCACATAACCGAGGCTTCAGAAATCATTGGAATCCCCACTACAGAATGTTTCATTCATTCAATGCCAATCAAAAATTCATCTGAATCTCCTCTGCAGGCAGGCTTTCATTACACTACTGTAGAATGTCCAAGTAACACAAAGCTGGTTTTCAGCGTCCTGTTCACACTCGCAGTCGTGGTATTCAACTGGCTATCCACTGAACACTGGTCAGCTCTTCATATTCCTGTGCACACAACCCATTCTTCAGAAATCATTGGAATATCCACTACATAATGTTCCATTCATTCAATGCGAATCTGGAATTCATCTGAATCTCCACTCCAGGTAGACTTTCCTTACACCACTGGTGAAAGACAAAGTAACCCAAAGCTCGTTTTAAGCGTCCTGTTCACACTCGGAGGCATGCTGTTCAACTTGCTATCCACTCCACCCTGGCCAGCTCTTCCTTTTCCTGTCCACACAACCCAGACTTCAGAAATCATTGGTATCTCCACTACAGAATGTTCCATTCATTCACTGCCTATCTGGGGATCATCGAATCTCCACTCTAGGCAGGCTTTTGTTACACCAGTGCTGAATGTCCTTGTAACCCAATGCTGGATTTTTGCGTCCTGTTCACACTCGCAGGCGTGCTGTACAACTGGCTATCCACTGAACCCTGGACTGCTCTTCATTTTCCTGTCAACACAAAATATTCTTCAGAAATCATTGGAATCTCCACTACAGAATGTTCCATTCATTCACTGCAAATCTGGAATTCATCGAATCTCCGCTCCACACAGGCTTTCGTTACACCACTGGTGAATATCCAAGCAACCCAATGCTGGTTTTCAGCGGCCTCTTCACACTTGCAGGCATGCTGTTCAACTGGCTATCCACTTAATCCTGGTCAGCTCTTCATTTTTCCATCCACACAACACAGGAATCAGAATTCATTTGAATCTCCAATACAAAATGGTGCATTGATTCACTGCCAATCTGGAATTCATCTGAATTTCCACACCAGGCAGGCTTCGTTACACCACGGCTGAATGTACAAGTAACACAATGCTGGTTCTAATGGCCTATTCACACTTCCATGCGTTCTGTTCAACTGACTATCACCTCCACAGTGGTCAGCACTTTCATTTCCTGTCCACACAACCCAGACTTCAGAAATCATTGGAATCTCCACTGCAGAATGTTCCATTCATAAACTGGCAATCTGGAGATTATCGAATCTCCATTCCAGGCAGGCATTCGTTTCACCACTGCTGAATGTCCATGTAACCTAATGCTGCTTTTCAGAGGCCTGTTCACACAAGCAGGCGTGCTGTTCAACAGGCTATCCACTGAACCCTGGTAAGTTTTTCCTTTTCCTGTCCACATAGCCCAGACCTCAGAAATCATTGGAATTTCCACTACGGAATGTTCCATTCATTCACTGTCAATCTGGAGATCATCGAATGTCCATTCCAGGCAGGCTTTCGTTACACCACGGCTGAATGTCCAAGAATCCCATTGCTGGTTTTCAGCGTCCTGTTCACAGTCGCAGGCGTGCTGTTCAACGGGTTATCCACTCCAGAGTGGTCAGCTCTTTCATTTCCTCTCCACACAACCCAGACTTCAGTAATCATTGGAATCTCCACTAAAGAATGTTCCTTTCATTCACTGACAGTCTGCGAACCATCGAATCTCCATTCCAGGCAGGCTTGACTTACACTACTGTTGAATGTCCAAGTAACACAATGCTGGATTTCAGTGGTCCATTCACACTCGCAGGCGTGTTGTTCAACTGGCTATCCACTCCACAGAGGTAAGCTCTTTTATTTCCTGTCCACACAACCCAGATTTTAGAAATCATTGGAATCTCCACTACAAAATGTTCTATTCATTCACTTCGAATCTGATACTCATCAGAATCTCCACTCCAAGGAGGCATTCCTTACACCACTGCTGAATGTCCAAGTGACGCAATGCTGGTTTTCAGAGGTCTTTTCACAGTCGCAGGCGTGCATTCAAACTGGCTATCCACTGAACCCTGGTCAGCTCTTCATTTTACTGTCACCACAACCCAGATTTCAGAAATCATTGGAAAATCCACTACAGAATGTTCCATTCATTCACTGCGAATCTGGAATTCATCTGAATGTCCACTACAGGAATGCTTTCGTAACACTACTTTTGAATGTCCAAGTAACACAATGATGGTTTTCAGCATCTGATCACACTCGCAGGCGTGCTGTTCAACTGGCTATCCACTGAACTCTGGTCAGAACTTCATATTCCTGTCCACACAACCCATTCTTCAGAAATCATTGGAATCACCACTACAGAATGTTCCATTCATTCACTGCCAATCTAGATATCATAGAATCTCAACAACTGGCAGGCTTTCGTTACAGCACTGGTGAATGACCAAGTAACCCAATGCTGGTTTTCAACTCCACATTGGTTGGCTATTCCTTTTCCTATCCACAAAACCCAGACTTCAGAAATCATTCTATTCTCCACCACCGAATGTTCCATTCATTCACTGCCAATCTGGAATTCATCTCAATCTCCCCTACAGGAAGGCTTTCGTTACACTCTTGTTGAATGTCCAAGTAACACAATACTGGTTTTCAGCGTCCTTTTCACACTCGCAGGCGTCCTCCTCAAATGTCCATCTACTCCAACCTGGTCAGCTCTTAATTTTCCTGTCCACACAACACAAACTTAAGAAAGCATTGGAATCTCCACTATAAAATGTTCCATTCATTCACTTCGAATCTGGAATTCATGTGAATCTCCAGTCCATGCAGGATTTCGTTACACCACTGGTGAATATCCTTGTAACCCAATGCTGGTTTTCAATGTCCTGTTCACACACGTAGGTGTGCTGTTCAACTGGCTTTCCACTACACCCTGATCAGCTTTTCCTTTTCCTGTCCACACAACCCAGACCACAGAAATCATTGGAATTTCAACTACAGAATGTTCCATTCATTCACTGCGAATCTTGGGATCATCGAATCTCCACTCCAGACAGGCTTTCGTTACACCACGGGTGAATGTCCAAGTATCCCAATGCTGGTTTTCAGCTTCCTGTTCACATTCGCAGGCGTGCTGTTCAACTGTTTATCCACTCCACAGAGGTCAACTCTTTCATTTCCTGTCCAGACAAACTAGACTTCAGAAATCATTGGAATCTCCACTACAGAATGTTCCATTCATTCAATGCAAACCTGGGGATAATCGAATCTCCATTCCAGGCAGTCTTTCGTTACACCACGGCTGAATATTCCAAGTATACCTATGCTGGTTTTCAGCGTCCTGTTCACAGTCGCAGGCATGCTGTTCAACGGCTATCCACTGAACCCTGGTCAGCTCTTCATTTTCCTGTCCACTCAACCGAGGTTTCAGAAATCATTCGAATCTCCACTACAGAAAGTTCCATTCATTTACAGCGAATCTGGAATTCATCAGAGTCTCCACTCCAGGCAGGTTGAGTTACACTACTGTTGAATGTACAAGAAACACAATGCTGGTTTTCAGTGTCCTGTTCACACTCGCATGCGTGGTGTTCAACTGGCTATCCACTGAACCCTGGTCAGCTTTTTCTTTTCCTTTAAACACAACCCAGACATCAGTAATCATTGGAATCTCCACTACAGAATGTTCCATTCATTCACTGCCAATCTAGAATTCATCGAATCTCCACTCCAGGCAGGCTTTCTTTACACCACTGGTGAATATCCAAGCAACCCAATGCTCGTTCTCAGAGGCCTGTTCACTCTCGCCTGTGTGCTGTTCAACTGGCTATCCACTCAACCCTTGTCAGTTCTTCATTTTCCTGTCCATACAACCCGTTCTTAACAAATCATTGGAATCTCCACTACAGAATGTTCCATTCATTCACTGCGAATCTGGATTCATCTGAATCTCCATTCCAGGCAAATTTCCTTACACCAATGGTGAATGTCCAAGTAACCCAAAGCTGGTTTTCAGCGTCCTGTTCGCAGTTGCAGGTGTGATGTTGAACTGGCTATCCACTCCACAGTGATCAGCACTTTCTCTTCCTGTCCATACAACCCAGACTTCAGAAATCATTGGAATCTCCACTACTGAAGGTTCCATTCATTCACTGCCAATTTGGAGATCATGGAATCTCCACTACAGGCAGGCTTACTTTACACCACTGCTGAATGTCCAAGTAACCCAATGCTGTTTTTCAGAGGGCTGTTCAAACTTGCAAGACTGCTTTTCAACTTTCTATCCACACTATACTGGTCTGCACTTCATTTTCCTGTCCACAAATCCCAGACTTCAGTAATTATTGGAATCCCCACTGCAGAATGTTCCATTCATTCACTGCCAATCTGGAATTCATCGAATCTCCACTCCAAGCAGGCTTTCGTTACACCACTTCTGAATGTCCAAGTAAACCAATGCTGGTTTTCAGAGGCCTTTTCATACCTGAAGGCGTGCTGTTCAACTGGCTATCCACTGTACCCTGGTCAGCTCTTCATTTTCCTGTCCACACAACCAAGATTTCAGAAATCATTGGAATCTCCACAACAGAATGTTCCATTCATTCACTGGAATCTGGAGAACATCGAATCTCTGCTCCAGTCGGGCTTTCGTTCCAACACTGCTGAATTTCCAAGTAACACAATGCTGGTTTTCAGCATCCTGTTTACATTCTCAGGCGTGCTGTTCAAAGGCTATCCACTGAACCCTGGTCAGCTCTTCATTTTTTTATCCACAGAAACCAGATTTCAGAAATCATTGGAAACTTCACTAAAGCATGTTCCATTTATTCACTCCGAATCTGTAATTCATCTGAATCTCCACTCCAGGCAGGTTTTTGTTACACTACTGTTGAATGTCGAAGTAACACAATGCTGGTTTTCAGCGTCCTGTTCAGATTCGCAGGCGTTCTGTTCAACTGGCTATCCACTGAACGCTGGTCAGCGCTTCATTTTCCAGGCCACACAACCCAGACTTCAGAAATCATTCGAATCTCCACTACAGAAAGTTCCATTCATTCACTGCAAATCTGGAATTCATCTGAATCTTCACTCCACCAGGCTTTTGTTACACCAATGGTGAATGTCCAAGTAACCCATAGCTGGTTTTCAGCGTCTTGTTCACAGTCGCAGGCGTGATGTTGAACTGGCCATACACTCCACAGTGGTCAGCACGTTCTTTTCCTGTCCACACAACCCAGACTTCAGAAATCATTGGAATCTCCAATACTGTAGGTTCCATGCATTAACTGCCAATTTGGAGATCATCGAATCTCCACTACAGGCAGGCTTTCGTTACACCACTGTTGAATGTCCAAGTAACACAATGCTGGTTTTGAGTGTCCTGTCACAGTCGCAGGCGTGCTATTCAACTGGCTATCCACTCCACCGCGGTCAGCTCTTTCATTTCCTGTCCACACAAACCAGACTTCAGCAATCATTGGAGCCGCCACTACAGAATGTTCCATTCATTCACTGCCAATATGGAGTTTATCGATTCTCCACTCCAGGCAGGATTTCATTACAACTCTGGTGAATGTCCAGGTAACCCAATGTTGGTTTTCATAGTCCTGTTCACATTCAGATGCGTGCTTTTCAACTGGCTATTCATTCAACCATGGTAAGCTCTTCATTTTACTGTCCACATAACCCAGACTTCAGAAACCTTTAGAATCTCCACTACAGAATGTTCCACTCATTCACTTCCAATCTGGAATTCATCGAATCTCCACTCCAGTCAGGCTTTTGTTACACCACTGGTGAATATCCAGGTAACGCAATGCTGGTTGTCAGAGGCCTGTTCACACACGCAGGCGTGCTGTTTAACTGGCTATGCACTGAATCCTGGTCAGCTATTCATTTTCCTGTCCAAACAACCCAGACTTCAGAAATCATTGGAATTTCCACTACGGAAGGTTCCTTTCATTCTCTGCCAATCTGGAATTCATCGAATCTCCACTCCAGGCAGGATATCTTTTCACCACTGGTGAATATCCAAGTAACCCAATGCTGGATTTCAGCAGCCTGTTCATAGTCGGAGGCGTGCTGTTCAGCTGGCTATCCACTCCAACCTGGTCAGCTCTTCATTTTCCTGTCCACACAATGTACAATTCATAAACCTTTTCAATATCCACTACAGAAGGTTCCTTTCAGTAACTGTCAATCTAGAATTCATGGAATCTCCACTCGAGGCTGGCTTTCGTTACACCACTGGTGAATATAGAAGTAACCCAATGCTAATTTTCAGCGTCATGTTCACATTAGCAGGTGTGCTGTTTAACTGGCTATCCACTCTACCCTGTTCAGCTCTTCCTTTTACTGTACACACAACCAGACTTCAGAAATTATTGGAATCTCCACTACAGAATGTTCAATTCATTCACTGCCAATCTGGAGTTCTTTGAATCTCCACTCCTGGCAGGCTTTCGTTACACCACTGCTCAATGTCCAAGACACCCAATTCTGATTTTCAGCGTCCTTTTACTGGCTATAGTCCAATCGTTCAACTGGCTATCCAATCCACAGTGGTCAGCTCTTTCATTTCCTCTCCACACAACCCGGACTTCAGAAATCATTGGATCTCCACAACAGAATGTACAATTAATTCACTGGAATCTGGATATCATCGAATCTCCAGTCCAGGCAGGCTTTCGTTACACCACTTCTGATTGTCCAAGAAAACCAATGCGGGTTTTAAGAGGCCTCCTCACAAGCGCAGGCGGGCTGTTCAACAGGTTATCCACTCTAAACTGGTCTGAACTTCATTTTCCTGTCCACACAACCCAGATTTCAGAAATCATTGTAATCTCCAATACAGAATGTTCCATTCATTCACTGCGAATCTGGAATTCATCTGAATCTCCACTCCAGGCAGACTTTCGTTACACTACTGTTGAATTTCCAAGTAACACAATGCTGGTTTTCAGCGTCCTTTTCACATTTGCTGGCGTGCTGTTCAACTGGCTAACCACAAATCCCTGGTCAGCTCTTCATTTTCCTGTCCACACAACCCAGACTTCAGAAATCATTGGAATTTCCACTACAAAAGGATTGATTTTTCATTGCCAATCTGGAATTAATCGAATCTCCACTCAAGGCAGGCTTTCATTACACCAGTGTTGAATATCCAAGTAACCCAATCCTGGATTTCAGTGGCCTGTTCACACTCGCAGGCGTGTGGTTCACCTGGCTATGCACTCCATCCTGTTCAGCTCTTCATTTTCCTATCCACTCAAACCAGACTTCAGAATTAATTGGAATCGCCACTACAGAATTTTCCATTCATTCACTGGGTATCTGGATTTCATCTGAATCTCTATTCGATGCAGGCTTTCGTTACGCCAATGCTGAAAGTCTAAGTACCCCAATGCTGGTTTTCAGCCTACTGTTCACACTCGCATGTGTGCTGTTCAACTGGCTATCCACTCCACAGTGGTCAGCTTTTCATTTTCCTGTCCACCAACCCAGAATCTCCACCACTGGAATCTCCACTACAGAATGTTCCATTCATTCACTGCCTATCTGGAGATCATCTGATACTACACTACAGGCAGGCTTTCGTTACATCACTGCTGAATGTCCAAGTACACAAGTGCTGGATTTCAGAGCTTGTTCACACTCTCAGGCGTGCTGTTCAACAGGCTATCCACTCAACCTGGTCACGCCTTCTTTTTCCTGTCCACACAACCCAGACTACAGAAAACATTTGAATCTCCACTGCAGAATTTTCCACTCTTTCACTGCCAGTCTGGATTTCACCGAATATCCACTCAAGGCAGGCATTCATTACACCACTGGTGACTGTCAAAGTAACACAACGGTGGTTCTATGAGGCCTGTTCACACTCGCAGGCGTGCTATTCAACTGGCTCTCCTCTCCACAGTGGTCAGTTCTTTCTTATCCTGTCCACACAACACACACTTCAGAAATCATTGGAATCTCCACTAGTGAATGTTCCATTCATTCACTGCGAATCTGTAATTCATTAAATATCCACGCCAGACTGGTTTTCACCGGCCATTTTACACTCGCAGGCGTGCTGTTCTAATGCCTATCCACTCCATCCTGGTCAGCTCTCCATATTCCTGTCCACGCAACCCAGACTTCAGAAATCATTGGAATCTCCACTATAGAATGTTCCATTCATTCACTGCGATTGTGGAATTCATCTGAATCTCCACTCCAGGCAGGCATTCGTTACACCACTCCTGAAATTCCATGAAACCCAATGCAGGTTTACACAAGCCTGTTCACACTCGCAGGCCTGCGCCTGTTCACACTCGCAGGCCTGCTGTTCAACTGGCTATCCACGGTAACCTTGTGTGCTCTTCATTTTCCTGTCCACAAACCCAGACTTCAGAAATCATTGGAATCTCCACTACGGAATGTTCCATTCATTCACTTCCAATTTGGATATCATCGTATCTAAACTCCAGGCAGACTTTCGTTACATTACTCCTGAATGTCCTAGTAACATAATGCTGGTTTTCAGAGGCCTGTTCTCACTCGGAATCATGCTGTTCAACTGGCTATCCACTCCACAGTGGTCAGATCTTCATTTTCCTGTCCACACAACCCAGACATCAGAAATCGTTGGAATCTCCAGTACAGATTGTTCCATATATTCACTGCCTTTCTGGAATTCATCGAATCTCCAATCCAGGCATACTTTCATTACACCACTGTGAATATACAAGTAAAACACCGCTGGTTTCAGTGGCCTGATCACACTCGCAGGCGTGTTATTCATCTGGCTATGCACTCCATCCTGTTCACCTCTTCATTTTCCTATCCACACAAACCAGACTTCAGAATTCATTGGAATCTCCACTACAGAATCTTCCTTTCATGCACTGTGAATCTGGAATTCATCTGAATCTCCTCTCGATGCAGGCTATCGTTACGCCACTGCTGAATGTCCAAGTACCCCAATCCTGGTTTTCAGCCTGCTGTTCACACTCGCCGGTGTGCTGTTCAAGTGGCTATACACTCCACAGTGGTCAGCTCTTTCTGTTCCTGTCCACACAACCCAGAATTCAAAAATCATTGGAATTTCCACTACAGAATGTTCCATTTATTCACTGTAAATCTGAAAATCATCTGAATCTCCACTCCAGGCAGGCTTTCGATACACCACTTGTTTATGTCCAAGCAACTCTATCCTTGTTTTCTGCATCCTGTTCACACTCTCAGGTGTGCTGTTCAACTGGCTATCTACTCCACAGTGGTCAGCTCTATCATTTCCCTTACAAACAACACAAACTTCAGAAATCAATGGAATCTCCACTACAGAATATTCCATTCATTCACTGCCTATATGGAGATCATCTGATATTCCACTCCAGGCAGGCTTTCGTTACACCACTACTGAATGTCCACGTACCCCGATGCTGGATTTCAGTGGCCTGTTCACACTCGCAGGCATGCTGTTCAACAGAATCAAACCTGGTCACCTTTTCATTTTCTTGTCCACACAACTCAGAATACAGAAATCATTTGAATCTCCACTATAAAATGTTCCATTTTTCACTGCCAATCTTGAATTCACCGAATCTCCCCTCAAGGCAGGCCTTCGTTACACCACTGCTAAATATCCAAGTAACCCAATGCTGGTTCTAACAGCCATATTTACACTAGCAAGTGTGCTGTTCAACTGGCTATCCACTCTAACCAGGTTTGCTCTTCCTTTTCCTGTCCACACAACCAAGACTTCAGAAATCATGGGAATCACCACTACAGAATATTTCATTCATTCCCTGCGAATCTGAAATCCATCTGAATCTTCACTCCATGCAGGCTTTCGTTACTGCACTGCTGAATGTCCAAGTAACCCAATGCTGGTTTTTAGCGTCCTGTTCATATTCGCAGGCGTGCTGTTCAACTGGCGATCCACTCCACAGTGGTCAGCTCTATCTTTTCCTGTCCACACAACCCACACTTCAGAAATCATTGGAATCTCCACTACAGAATGTTCCATTCTTTCACTGCGAATCTGGAATTCATCGAATGTCCACTCCAGTCAGGTTTTCGCTACACCACTGGTGAATATCCAAGTAACCCCAACTGGTTTTCTGCAGCCTGTTCAAACTTGCAGGCCTGCTGTTCAACTGGCTATCCGCTGTATCCTGGTCTGCTCTTCATTTTCTTGTCAACACAAACCAGACTTCAGAAATCATTGGAATCTCCACTACAGAATGTTCCATTCATTCACTCCTAATCTGGAGATCACTTGATTCTCCACTACAGGCAGGTTTTCGTTATTCCAGTGCTGAATGTCCAAAGCTGGTTTTCAATGGCCTGTTTACACTTGCAGGCGTTCTGTTAAACTGGCTATCCACTCAACCCTGGTCAGCACTTCATTTTCCTGTCCACACAACCCAGATTTTAGAAATCTTTGGAAACTCCACTGCAGAATGTTCCAATCATTCACTGCCAATCTGGAATTCATCGAATCTCAACTAAAGGCAGCATTTCCTTTCACCACTGTTGAATATCCAAGTAATCCAATGCTAGTTTTCGGCAGCCTGTTCAATCTTGGGGCCCTGCAGTTCAACTGGTTATCCACTCTAACCTGGTCTGCTTTTCATTTTCCTGTCCACTCAACCCAGACTTCAGAAATGATTGGAATCTCCACTACAGAATATTCCATTCATTCACTGCCAATCTGGAGATCATCTACTCTCCATGCAGGCTTTCGTTACACCACTGCTGAATGTCCAAGTAACCCAATGATGGTTTTCAGCAGTCTGTTCACACTCAGAGGCGTGCTGTCCAACTGGCTATCCACTCCAACCTGGTCAGCTCATCATATTCCTGTCCAAATAACCTAGACTTCAGAAATCGTTAGAATCTCCACTACAGAATGTTCCATTCATTCACTGCCATTCTGGAGAACCTCTGAATCTCCACTCCAGGCAGGCTTTCGTGACACCACTGCTGAATGTCCAAGTAACCCTAAGCTGGTTTTCAGCGTCCTGTTCACATTCGCAGACGTGCTGTTCAACTCTCTATCCACTCCACAGTGGTCATCTCTTTCTTTTCCTCTCCACACAACCCAGACTACAGAAATCAGTGGAATCTCCACTACAGAATGTTCCATTCATTTACTGCCAATCTGTTGATCATTGAATCTCCACTCCAGGCAGGCTTTCGTTTCAAACTGGTGAATGTGATAGTAACCTAATGTTGGTTTTTAGAGTTCTATACACACTCTCAGGCCTGCATTTCAACTGGATATCCTCTCAACCCTGGTCAGCTCTTCATTTTCCTGTCCACACAACCCAGACTTAAGAATTCATTGGAATCTCCACTACAAAATGGTCCATTCTTTCACTGCCAATCTGAAATGCATGAATCTCCACTCCAGGCAGGATTTTGTTACACCACTGGCAAATATCCACGTAACCCAATCCGGGTTTTAAGCGGCCTGTTCACACTCGCAGGCGTGCTGTTCAACTGGGTATAAACACCAACCTGGTCAGTTCTTCATATTCCTGTCCACAAAAACCAGAATTCAGAAATCATTGGAATCTCTACTACAGAATGTTCCAATCATTCACTGCGAATCTGGAATTCATCTGAATCTCCTCTCAATGCGGGCTTTCGTGACACCACTCCTGAATGTCCAAGTAACCCAATGCCGGTATTCAGCGTCCTGCTCACACTCGCAGGCATACTGTTCAAGTGGCTATCCACTCCTCAGTGGTCAGGTCTTTCTTTTCCTGTCCACAAACAACCAGACTACAGAATGCATTGGAATCTCCGCTACAGAATATTCCATTCATTCATGGCCAATCTGGAGATAATATAATCTCCATTCCAGGCTGGATTTTGTTACAACTCTCGTGAATATCCAAGTAAACAAATGCTGGTTTTCAGCTGCCTGTTCTCACTGGCAGGCGTGCTGTTCAACTGGCTATCCATTCCAACCTGGTCAGCTCTCCATTTTCCAGTCCACAAAACCCAGACTTCAGAAATCATTGGAAACTCCACTACAGAATGTTCCATTCTTTCACTGTGAATCTGGATATCATATAATCTACACTCCAGGCAGGCTTTCGTTACTTTACTCCTGTTTGTCCAAGTAACATAATGCTGGTTTTCAGAGGCCTGTTCACACTCAAAATCGTACTGTTCAACTTGCTATCCACGCAAACCTAGTCAGCTCTTCATTTTCCTGTCCACACAACCCAGACTTCGGAAATCATTAGAATCTCCACTACAGAATGTTGCTTTCATTCACTGCAAATCAGGAATTAATCTGAATCTCCACTCAAGGCAGGCTTTCGTTACAGCACTGCTGAATGTCCAAGTACCCCATTGCTGGTTTTCCCAGGCCTGTTCACACTTGCAGGACTGCTGTTCAACTGGCGATCCACTCTAACCTCGTGTGCTCTTCATTTTCCTGTCCGCAAGAAACAGACATCAGAAATCACTGGAATCTCCACTACAGAATGTTCCATTCATTCACTGCCAATCTGGAGATCATCGAATCTACACTCCAGGCAGGCTTTCGTTACATGTCTCCTGAATGTCCAAGTAACACAATGCTGGATTTAAGAGACCTGTTCACACTCGTAGTCGTGCTGTTCAACTGGCTATCCAATCAACCCTAGTCAGCTGTTCATTTTTTTGTCCACACAATCCAGACTTCAGAAATCATTGGAATCTCCACTACAGAATGTTCCATTCATTCACTGGGGATCTGGTATTCATCTGAATCTTCACTCTAGGCCAGCTTTCGTTACGCCACTGCTGAATGTCCAAGTAACCCAATACTGGTTTTCAGCGTCTTGTTCACACTCGCAGTAGTGCTGTTCAACTGGCTATCCACTCCACAGTGGTCAGCTCTTTCTTTTCCTGTCCACACAACCAAGAATTCAGAAATCATTGGACTCTCCACTATAGAATGTTCATTTATTCACTGCCAATCTGGAGATCCTCTGAATCTCCACTCCAGGCAGGCTTTCGTTACACCACTGCTGAATGTTCAAGTAACCCAATGCTGGTTTTCAGAGGACTCTTCACACCTGCAGGTATGTTGTTCAACTGGCTATCCACTGAACCCTGGTCAGCTCTTCATTGTCTTGTACACACAAACCAGACTTCTTAACTCACTGGAATCTCCACTACAGAATGTTCCATTCATTCACTGCCAATCTGGAATTCATCGATTCTCCACTGCAGGCAGGATTTCGTTACTCCACTGGTGAATATCCAAGTAACCCAAAGCTTGTTTTCGGCAGCCTGTTCAAACTCGCAGGCCTACTGTTCAACTGGCTAACCACTGTAAGCTGGTCTGCTCTTAAATTTTCTTCTCCACACAACCCTGACTACAGAAATTATTGGAATCTCCACTACAGAATGTTCCAATCACTCACTGTGAATCTGTAAGTCATCTGAATCTAAACTCCAGGCAGGCTTTCGTTACACCACTGGTGAATGTCCAAGTAACCCAATGCTGGTTTTTAGCGTACTTTTCATGCTCGTAGGCATTCTGTTCAAGTGGCTATCTACTTCACAATGGTCAGCTTTTCTTTTTCTGTCCAGAAAATCCAGTCTTCAAAATCATTGGAATATCCACTACAGAATGTTCCATTGATTCATTTGCAATCTGGTATTCATAGAATCTACACTCCATGCACACATTCCTTACACCACTCGTGAATGTCCAAGAAACTCAATGCTGGTTTTCAGTGGCCTTTTTACACTCGCACGCGTGCTGTTCATCTGGCTATCCATCCACTCCACAGTGGTCAGCTCTTTCTTTTCCTGTCCACACAACCAAGACTTCAGAAATCATTGGAATCTCCATTACAGAATGTTCCATTTATCCACTGCCAATCTGGAGATCCTCTGAATCTCCACTCCAGGCAGGCTTTCGTTATACCACTGCTGAATGTCCAAGTAACCCAATGCTGGTTTTCAGTGGACTGTTCACACTCGCAGGTATGTTGTTCAACTGGTTATCCACTCAACCCTGGTCAGCTCTTCATTGTCTTGTACACACAACGCAGACTACTTAACTCACTGGAATCTCCACTACAGAATGTTCCATTCATTCACTGCAAATCTGCAATTCATCGAATCTCCACCCCAGGAAGGCTTTCGTTAGTCCACTGGTGAATATCCAAGTAACGCAAAGCTGGTTTTCGGCAGCCTGTTCAAACTCGCAGTCCTGCTGTTCAACTGTCTATCCACTGTAAGCTGGTCTGCTCTTCATTTTCTTGTCCACACAAACTAGACTTCAGAAATTATTGGAATCTCCACTACAGAATGTTCCATTCACTCACTATGAATCTTTAATTCATCTGAATCTAAACTCCAGTCAGGCTTTCGTTATACCACTGGTGAATGTCCAAGTAACCCAATGCTGGTTTTCAGAGGCCTGTTATCAATCACAGGCATGCTGTTCAACTGGCTATCCACTCAACCCTGGTCAGCTCTTCGTTTTCCTGTACACACAACGCAGACTTCAGAATTCATTGGAATCTCCACTACAGAATGTTGAATTCATTCACTGCCAATCTGGAGACAATCTTATACGCCACGTCAGGCAGATTTTGGTTACACCACTGCTGAATGTCCTATTACCCCAATGCTGATTTTCAGAGGCCTGTTCACACTCGCAGGCCTACTATTCAACTGGCTCTCCACTCAAACCTGGTCAGCTCTTAATTTTTCTATCCACACAATCAAGAATTCAGAAATCGTTGGAATCTCTACTATAGAATGTTCCATTCCTTCACTGCCAATCTGGAATTCATCAAATCTCCACTCCAGACAGGATATCTTTACACCACTGCTGAATATCCAAGTAACCCAATGGTGGTTTTCGGCAGACTATTCAAACTCGCAGGCGTGCTGTGCAACTGGCTTTCCACTGTAACCTGGTCTGGTCTTCATTTTCCTGTCCACACAAACAAGACTTCCGAAATCATTGGAATCTCCACTACAGAATGTTCCATTCATTCATTGCCTATCTGGAATTCATCGAATCTCCACTTCTGGCAGGCTTTCATAACACCACAGCTGAATGTCCAAGTACCCGAATGCTGGTTTTCAACGGCCTGTTCACACTAGCAGGCGTACTGCTCAATTGGCTATCCATTCCACCCTGGTCAGCACTTCATTTTCCAGTCCACACAATCCAGACTGCAGAAATCATTGGAATCTCCACTACAGAATGTTCCATTCATTCACTGCCAATCACGAATTCTTCTGAATCTTCACTCCAGATAGGCTTTCATAACACCACAGCTGAATGTCCAAGTACCCGAATGCTGGTTTTCAACGGCCTGTTCACACTAGCAGGCGTGCTGCTCAATTGGCTATCCATTCCACCCTGGTCAGCACTTCATTTTCCAGTCCACACAATCCAGACTTCAGAAATCATTGGAATCTCCACTACAGAATGTTCCATTCATTCACTGCAAATCTGGAATTCATCGAATCTGTCTGAGCAAGGTTCAATTCCTCGCCCTTTCAGAGAGCTCGGGAAACTCCCGAAGGAATCTGGCCCAGGAGGCAATACTGGCAAGATACTCCTGAAATATTCCATATGCGAAAATTACAGTCAACACAATTCACCAAACGAAGACGCTACTGAACCATGCCAGCAATTCAAAGAAGTCCTGGAGGACTCGGAGAGTAACAGTGAATTTATCTCAATATCCAATGTATTATGCCTGCGTTTCTTCTCGTTCTCCACGAAATCGAGTCGAAATTGAAATCTGTGATGTGTGCATTTGCTGTCAACTCTCCCCAGACCTGCTGTTATGCTACCTATTCAGTCGAATATAGTATTCTGTTCATTAACCCTGCCACACCACCTTGAGACCTGAGTTCACCTAAATTTCAACACCTACATATATGGTTTTCATCATACTGTGCACTCAATCAACCCTAAGTTTTCATCATCCAGTCCACTCTATCCACGCCTGGTGTGCATAGACTTCTGAATCAATCGAAAACATATGGTACTCTCCCGGTCAATGCCACTTAGTGGTGGTGATGATCATATGCCTCTGAAACTCATCAGGGTTGGGATTCTTCTGCATGTCCCAGTAACCCAATGTTAGTGGTTAGCGACCTGATCACATACCACAGGCGTGGAGTTCACTGACTTTCCACTCTACCCTGGTCAGCTCTTCATTTCCTGGTGCCCATAAGCCAGAGTTCTGAAATCATTGCTATCGCCACTAAGGAACGTTCCATTCATTCACTGTGAATCTGGAATTCTTCTGAATCTACATTCCAGGCAGGGTTTTGTTACACCACTGGTGAATGGCCAAGTTTCCCAATGCTGGTTTTCAGCGGCCTATTCACCCTCGCAGGTGTGCTTTACAACTAGCGATCCACACCACCCTGGTCAGCTCTTCATTTTCCTGTCCACATAACCTGGACTTCAGAAACCATTAGAATCTCCACTACAGAATGTTCCATTCATTCATTACCCATCTGGAATTCATCTGAATTTCCACTCCAGGCAGGCTTTCGTCACACCACTGGTGAATATCCAAGTAACCGAATGCTGGTTTTCAACGTTCTGTTCACAATCGCAGGCGTGCTGTTCAACTGGCTATCCACTCCACCCAGGTCAGCTCTTCACTTTCCTGTCCACACAACCCAGACTTCAAAAAACATTGGAATCTCCACTACAGAATGTTCCATTCATTCACTGCCAATCTGGAGTTCATCGAATCTACACTACAGGCAGGCTTTTGTTACAACACTGGTGAATGTCCAAGTAACCGAATGATGGTTTTCAGCGGCTTGTGCTGTTCAATGGCTATCCACTCCACCCTGGTCAGCTCTTCATTTTCCTCTCCACACAACCCAGACATCAGAAATCATTGGAATCTCCACTACGGAATGTTCCAGTCATTCACTACGAGTCTAGAATACATTTGAATCTCCACTCTACGCAGGCCTTTGTTACAGCACTGGTGATTGACCCAGAAACTTGACATCATCTGAGTCTGCACTCTAAAATCATATATGGGTTGCTTATCTTCTTCCTATCCACACTGCTATTCTGGCACGAAAGCACAGCAGCAGGACGTTTGCGTCACGCCACCAGGCTGGCCAACCCAGTATGAGTATCAATTCCTCATACTCTCAGAGAGCTCGGGAAGCTATCGAGAGTGTCTGACCCTCGTGGCAAAGCCTAGCAAGACACCCGTGAAATATTCCATACGACTAAATTACAATCACCACAAGTCTCCAAACGAAGACGTTACTGAACCGTGCCAGCAAATGTATGTACTCCGGGAGGACTGGGAGAGTGATAGCGATCCACACTGCTGATTAGTAGACTCATCTAAAAATCCAATGTATTAGGCCTGGGTTTCTTCTCGTTCTCCAAGAAATCGAGTCAGAATGTTCCGGTCATTCACTGCGAGTCTTGAATACATTTTAATCTCCACTCTGCGCAGGCATTCGTTACATCACTGGTATGTCTACCCAAAAACTTGAAATCATCTGAATCTTCACTCGAAATTCACCCATGGGCTGCTTTTCATCTTCCTATCCACACTGCTATTCTGGCACGAAAGCACAGCAGTAGGACGTGTGCGTCACGCAGCCAGCCTGGACGATCCGGGTTCAATTCCTAGCCCTCTCAAAGAGACCCGGAAGCTTCCGAGAGTATCTGGCCCTCGCGGCAAAGCATGGCAATCCACCCGTGAAATATTTCTTATGCAAAATTACAGTCACCACAAGTCTCCAAACAAAGACGTTACTGAACCGTGCCAGCAAATCAATGAAGTCCGGGAAGACTGGTAGAGTGACCGTGATCCACACTGCTGAGTACTGAATTCATCTCAGTATCCAATGTATTAGGCCTGTGTTTCTTCTCGTTCTCCACGAAATCGAATCGAATTAAAAATCTGCCAAGTGAACATTTGCTGTCAACTCTCCCCAGGCCGGCTGTTCTGCTCCCAATCCAGCCGAACGTAGTATTCTGTTATTTAACCCAGCCACACTACCGAGCGACCTGAGTTCATCTAAATATCAACACCTACATATCTGGTTTTCATCTGCCTGTGCACTCAATTAAGCCGAAGTTTTCATCATCTTGTCCACTCTAACCAGGCCTGGTGTGCATCGACCGCTGAATCAATCGAAACCATATGGTACTCTCCCGGTCAACGCCACCCAGTTGTGGTGATGATCGTATGCCTCTAAAACTCGTCAGGGTTGGGATTCTTCTGCATGTCCCAGTAACCCAATTCTAGTTGACAGTGGCCTGTTCACAAAATGCAGGCGTGGTGTTCACCGGCTATCCACTCCACCCTGGTCAGCTCTTCATTTCCTGGTGCTATTATCCCAGAGTTTTGAAATCATTGTTATCTCCACTACAGAATGTTCCATTTATTCACTGAGAATCTGGAATTCATCTGATTCTTCTCTCCAGGAAGGCGTTCGTTACACCACTGGTGAATGTCCAAGTAACACAATGCTGTTTTTCAGCGGTCTGTTCACACTCGCAGTGGTGCTGTTTAACTGGCTATCCACTCAAACCTGGTCAGCTCTTCATTTTTCTGTCCACAGAACCCAGATTTCAGAAATCATTGGAATCTCCACTACAGAATGTTCCATTCATTCACTGCCAATCTGGAGTTCTTCGAATCTCCACTCCAGGCAGTCTTTCGTTATACCACTGGTGAATATCCAAGTAACACAATGATGGTTTTCACCCGTCTTTGCTGTTCACTGGCTATCCACTTCATCCTGGTCAGTTCTTCATTTTCCTGTCCACACAACCCAGACTTTAGAAATCATTGGAATCTCCACTACAGTATGCTCCATTCATTCACTGCCCATCTAGTGTTTATCGAGTCTCCACTATAGGCAGGATTTTGCTACACCACTGGTGAATATCCAAGTAACCCAATGCTGGTTTTCAGCATCCTGTTCAAACTCGCAGGCATGCTGTTCAACTGGCTACACACTACACCCAGGTCAGCTCTTCATTTTCCTGTCCACACAAACTGGGCTTCAAAAATCATTGGAATCTCCACTACAGAATATTCCATTCATTCACAGCCAATCTGAAGTTCATTGAATCTCCACTCCAGTCAGGCTTTCTGTTGGAGTACACGGAGCTTAGGTCTATCAGGTTGCACCCATCACAGTGCTCCTGAGTCTTTCCTATTACTTTGTTTGTCTATTACCACTTCTATGCTCTCTTCCACAACCAATTTGTAAGATCTCATCCTTCTTAGACACTGAAGCTGTACTATTAGTTTATATTGTCTTTCCCACTCCTGATGTCTTTTGAGCAGTTTATTTTAATGCAATGTCCTTTTGTATAGATAGAGGAAGACAATTAATTAATATGCTTTGTAACTTAGGAATTGATTGGCTTAGAATATTATTCTCTCCTGGGCATCTGCCTTCTCAACTTCAGCCTCACTTGCCCTCACTTCCTAGCACCCAAGGGCAGGGTCCCGATGTGGGACTGGATGGAACCAGGGCAAGCCGGTAAGTTATGTGCTACACTGGCATCACAATGGGCCTGGCGAGGGTGCAACGATTCTTAACTATCACTTAAGAGTTTGATCATAGGAAAATGCTGTCATTATCCAAAAGTAACTATGAGACTAGGACCCTGCTGCTAGGAATAGGAAAGCTACCTGGCCTGAGCACTGGAGTCTGAGATTGAGATGTCCTTGAGAGAGCAATTCTATAAGCTCAAGGTATTTCTTACTGTGTCCATACAAAATGATTAATATTATGTATGCTTATATGTTGGTTGGACAAGGAGAGGTGGAACACTTCCTAGATGCAGTTTTCCTGTGTATCCTGACTAGCTTGCATGAGACTGAACTTTCTCCCCTTCAAACTGCCTTCAGTAAGTGATTTCAGTATATTGAGGCAGTTTCTCTTATATCACAGGAACCTAGCTGGCCTTAGGTATGCAGATGTCACGTGCTAAGTCAGGCCTGATCTTTGGGATGTAGATGCCTGGCTCCAAGTTGGTTGATTTTGGAGATGTAGATTCCAAGCTCTACCAGACTTGTCTTTGTTGGGCTAATCCAAGTGCTTGTAGTTTGTAAAGGGATCACTGGCCTGCGGAAGTAAAGAAACAATGTATGTTGTGCCTCAATGTTCTTTCTGTAACTCCTTTTGATGACATCATTAAATTGCGCCCTTTAAAGGTACTATGACCTATATAAGGGAGACTTCAGGGCTCTCTGGGGAATACGTGCATCAGAGAACCTGGGAAGATGGGACTGAGGACAGAAGCTGAGAGAACAAAGGTGCACGTGCTTGAAAGATCCTGGGGCCTTCATGACATATCTCTTCCGTGTAATAAACTGCTGCTAAACCAACCAACTTGGCCTCTGTTTCCTTCCTTCACCTGACAATCACCTTCGACCTCTCTGGAGTGGGGAAACGGCCTGAACGCAGGCCTTTTAACTTTTTTTGTGTATGTACAAACTGTACAAACTTTAGTTAAAACACTGGTAAATGTCCAAGTAATCCAATGCTGGATTTCAATGGCCTGTTCACACTCGGAAACGTGCTGTTCAACTGGCTACCCACACCAACCTGGTCAGCTCTTCCTTTTCCTGTACACACAACCCAGATATCAGGAATCTCCGCTACAGAATGTTTCACTCATTCATTGCCAATCTGGAGTTCTTCGAATCTCCACTCCAGGCAGGCTTTCGTTACACCACTGGTGAATGTCTAAGTAACCCAATGATGGTTTTTAGCTGCCTCTGCTGTTCACTGGCTATCCATTCCACCCTGATCAGTTCTTCATTTTCCTGTTCAAACAACCCAAGGATGTTTGAAAAATAATTAGAATCATTAGAATCTCCACTACAGAATGTTCCAGTCATTCACTGTGAGTCTGGAATACATTTGAATCTACACTCTACGCAGGCATTCGTTACAGCATTGGTGACTGTACCCAGAAACTTGAAATCATCTGAATCTGCACTCTAAAATCATCCATGAGTTGCTATTTATCTGCCTATCCACACTACCATTCTGGAGGGAAAACACAACAGTATGACGTGTGCGTCATGCAGGCAGCCTGGCCGAGCCGGGTTCAATTCCTCGCCCTCTCAGAGAGCACAGGAAGCTACCAAGTTTATCTGGCCCTCGTGGCAAAGCCTGGCAAGGCATCCGTGAAATATTCCATATGCCAAAATTACAGTGACCACAAGTCTCCAAATGAAGACGCTACTGAACCGCGCCAGCAAAACAATGATGTCCTGGAGGACTGGGAGAGTGACAGCGATCCACACTGCTGAGTACTGAATTCATCTCAATATCCAATGTATTAGGCCTGCGTTTCTTCTCGTTCTACACGAAATCGAGTTGAATTACAAATCTCCCAAATAAGCATTTGCTGTCAACTCTCAACAGGCCTGTTTTTCAGCTCCCTATCCAATCAAATATAGTATTCTGTTCATTAACCCTGCCACACTATCGAGCTAATCGAGTTCATCTAAATATCAAAACATACATATCTGGTTTTCATCTGCCTGTGCACTCAATCAAGCCAAAGTTTTTTTCATCATGTCCACTCTAACCAGGCCTGGTGTTCATCGACTTCTGAATCAATCGAAACCATATGGTACTCTCCTGGTCAACGCTACCCAGGGGTGGTGATGATCGTATGCCTCTAAAAATCATCAGGGTTGGGATTCTTCTGCATGTCCCAGTACCCCAATGTTAGTGGTCAGCGGCCTGTTGACAAAATGCAGGCGTGGTGTTCACTGGCTATCCACTACACCCTGGTCAGCTCTTCATGCCCTGGTGCTCAAAACCCAGAGTTCTGAAAACATTGGTATCTCCACTACAGAATGTCCCATTCATTCACTGCGAATTTGAAATTCACCCGAGTTTTGACTCCAGGCAGGCTTTCGTTACACCACTGGTGAATATTAAAATAACCCAATGCGTGTTTCAGAGGCCAGTTCACACTCGCAGGCGTGCTGCTCAACTGGGTATCCACTCAACCCTGGTCAGCTCTTCATTTTCCTGTACACACAACCTAGACTTCAGAAACCATTAGAATATCTACTACAGAATGTTCCATTCATTCACTGTCAATCTGGAATTCATCGAATCTCCACTCTAGGCAGGCTTTCGTTACACCACTGGTGAATATTCAAGTAACCCAAAGCTGGTTTTCAGAGGCCTGTTCACACTCGCAGGCGTGCTCTTCAGTGGCTACCCAGTCCACCCTGGTCAGCTCATCATTTCCTTGTCCCAATAACCCAGAGTTCTGAAATCATTGGTATCTCCAATACAGAATGTTCCACTCAATCATTGCCAATATGGAATTCATCGAATCTCCCTCCAGGCAGGCTTTCTTTACACCACTGGTGAATATAAAAGTAACCCAATGATGGTTTTAAGCGGCTTTTCACACTCGCAGGCGTGATGTTCAACTGGCAATCCACTCCAACCTGGTCAGCTCTCCATTTTCCTGTCCACACAACCCAAATTTCAGAAACCATTGGAATCTCCACTATAGAATGTTCCATTCATTCACTGCCAATCTGGAGTTATTCGAATATCCACTTCAGGCAGGCTGTCGTTACACCACTGGTGAAAATCCAAGTAACCCAATGATGGTCTTCAGTGGCCTGTGCTGATCACTGGCTATCCACTCCACCCTGCTCAGCTCTTCATTTTCCTGTCCACACAACCCAGACATCAGAAATCATTGGAATCTCCACTACAGTATGTTCCGGTCATTCACTGAGGGTCTGGAATACACCTGAATCTCCACTCTACGCAGGCATTCGTTACAACCCTGGTATGTCTACCAAGAAACTTGAAATCATCTCAATCTGTACTCTAAAATCATCCATGGGCTGCTTTTCATCTTCCTATTCACATTGCCATTCTGGGGCAAAAGCACAACAGTAGGATGTGTGCGTCCAGCATCCAGCCTGGCAGAGCCGCGTTCAATTCCCCCCCCCCCCATTCAGAGAGCCCGGGAAGCTAACGAGAGTATCTGACCCTCGTGGCAAAGCCTGGCAAGACACCCGTGAAATATTCCATATGCCAAAGTTACAGTCACCACAAATCTCCAAAAGAAGATGCTACTGAACCGTGCCAGCAAATCAATGATGTTCGGGAACACTGGGAGAGTGAAAGCGATCCACACTGCTGAGTAGTGAATTCATCTCAATATCCAATGTATTAGGTCTGCGTTTCTTCTCATAATCCACGAAATCGAGTTGAATTAGAAATCTGGCAATTGATCATTTGCTGTCAACTCTCCCCAGGCCTGCCATTCAGCTCCCTATCCAGTCGAATATAGTATTCTTTTCATGAACCCTGCCACACTACCCCGCTACCTGAGTTCATCTAAATATCAACACCTACATATCTGGTTTTCATCTGCCTGTGCACTCAATCAAGCCGAAGTTTTAATCATCCCGTTGACTTTACCCAGGCCTATTGTGCATGAACTTCTGAATCAATTGAAAGCATATGGTACTCTCCCGGTGAACGCCACCCAGTGGTGGTGAAGATCGTATGACTCTTTAACTACTCAGGGTTGAAATTCTTCGGGATGTCCCAGTAACCCAATGCTAGTGGTCAGCGGCCTGTTCACATACTGCAGTCGTGGTGTTCACTGGATATCCGCGCCACCCTGGTCAGCTCTTCATTTCCTGGAGCCCATACCCCAGTGTTCTGAAATATTTGGTATCTCCACTACAGAATTTTCCATTCATTTACCCCGAATCTGGAATTCATCTGAATCTCCACTCCAGGCAGGCTTTTGATACACCACTGTTGAATCTCCTAGTAACACAATGCAGGTTTTCAGCGGCCTGTTCACACTCCCAGGCGTCCTATTCAACTGGCTATCCACTACACCCTCATCAGCTCTTCATTTTCCTGTCCACACAACCCAGACTCCAGAAATCATTGGAATCTCCACTACAGAATGTTCCATTCATTCAATGCCAATCTGGAGATTATTGAATCTCCACTCCAGGCACGATTAAGCTACACCACTGGTGAATGTCCAAGTAACTCAATGCTGCTTTTCAGCGTCGTATTCACACTCGCACACGTGCTGTTCAACTGGCTATCCACTCAACTCTGATCATCACTTCATTTTCCTCTCCCCACAACCCAGACTTCATAAATCATTGGAATCTCTACTACAGAATGTTCCATTCATACACTGCTAATCTGGAATTCATCTGAATCTCCAGTCTATGCAGGCTTTCCTTATACCAGTGGTGAATGTCCAAGTAACCCAATGCTGGTTTTCAGCATCTTGTTCACACTCGCAGGCGTGCTCTTCAACTGGCTATCCACTCCACCCTGTTCAGCTCTTCAATTTCCTGTGCACAAAATCGTGACTTCAGAAACCATTGCAATCTCCACTAGAGAATTTTCCATTCATTCACTGCCAATCTGGAATTCATCGAATCTCCACTGGAGGCAGGCTTTCGTTACAACACTGGTGAATATTCAAGTAACCCAATGCTGGTTTTGAGCGTCCTTTTCACACTCCCAGGCGTGCTGTTCAACTGGCTATCCACTGCAGGCTGGCCAGCTCTTCATATTCCTGTCCACACAAACAAGACGTCAGAAATTATTTGAATCCACTCTACAAAATGTTCCATTCATTCACTGACAATCTGGTGTTCATCGATTCTCTACTCACGACAGGCTGTCGTTACACCACTGGTGAATGTCCAAGTAAGCCAATGATGGTTTTCAGCGGCCTATGCTGATTACTGGCTATCCACTCCAACCTGGTCAGCTCTTCATTTTCCTGTCCACACAACCCAGACACCAGAAATCATTGGAATCTCCATTGCAGAATATTCCGGTCATTCACTGCGATTCTGGAATACATTGAATATCCATTTTACGCAGGCATTCGTAAGAGCACTGGTGCGTCAACCCAGAAATATGAAGTCATCTGAATCTGATCTCTAAAATCATCCATGGGCTGCTTTTCATCTTCCTATCCACACTGCGATTCTGGCGCGAAAGCACAGCAGTAGGATGAGTGCGTCAAGCAGCCATCCTTGCCAAGCCGGGTTCAATTCCTCTCCCTCTCAGAGTGCCCGGCAAGCTACCTAGAGTATCTGGCGCTTGTAGCACATCCTGGCAATACACCCGTGAAATATTCTATATGCCAAAATTACAGTCAGCACAAATCTCCAAAAGAAGACGCTACTGAACCGTGCCAGTAAATCAATGATGTCTGGGAGGACTGGGAGAGTTAAAGCGATCCACACTGCTGAGTAATGAATTCATCTCAATATCCAATGGATTAGGCCTGTGTTTTTTCTCGTTTTCCACGGAATCGAGTCGAATTAGGAATCTGACAATTGAGCATTTGCTTTCAACTCTCCCCAGGCCTGCTGTTCTGCTCCCTGTCCAGTCGAATATATTATTCTGTTCATGAACCCTGCCACACTACCGAGCGACCTGAATTCATTTAAATATTAACAGCTACATATCTGGTTTTCATCTGCCTGTGCATTCAATCAAGCCGAAGTTTTAATCATCCCGTCACCTTTACCCAGGCCTATTGTGCATCGACTTCTGAATCAATTGAAACCATATGGTACTCTGCTGGTGAACGCCACCCAGTGGTGGTGAAGATCGTATGCCTCTAAAACTCGTCTGGGTTGGAATTCTTCTGCATGTCCCAGTAACCCAATGCTAGGGGTCAGCGGACACTGCAGGCATGGTGTTCACTGGATATCCACTCCACCCTGGTCAGCTCTTCATTTCCTGGTGCCCATAACCCATTTTTCTTTGTCCAAGTACATGTCCAAGTAATACATGTCCAAGTAACACAATGCTGGTTTTCAACTTCGTGTTCACACTCGCAGGCGTGCTGTTCAAATGGCTAGCAACTCAACCCTGGCCAGCACTTTATTTTCCTGTCCACACAACTCAGATTTCAGAAATGTTTGGAATCTCCACTACAGAATGTTCCGTTCATTCATAGCAAATCTGGAATTCATCTTCACTCCAGGCAGGCTTTCATTACACCACTGGTAAATGTCCAAGTAAACAAATGCTGCTTTCCAGCGTCCTGTTCACACTCGCAAGCGTGCTGTTCAACTGGCTATCCACTCCACCGTGTTCAGCTCTTTCATTTCCTGTCCACACAAACCAGACTTCAGAAATCATTGGAATCTCCACTTCACAATGTTGCATTCGCTCACTGCCAATCTGGAGATCATCGAATCTCCACTCCAGGCAGGCTTTCGTTACACCACTGCTGAATGTCCAAGTAACCCAATGCTGGGTTTCAGAGGCCTTTTCACACACGAAGGCATACGGTTCAGCTGGCTATCCACTGAACCCTGGACAGCTCTTCATTTTTCTTTCCACAAAACACAGTTTTCAGAAATCATTAGAATCTCCACTACAGAATGTTCCATTCATTAACTGTAATCTTGAGATCATCAAATCTCCACTCCAGGCAGGCTTTCTTTAAACCACTGCTGAATGTCCAAGTAACACAATGCTGGTTTTCAGCGTCCTGTTCAAACTCGCAGGTGTGCTGTTCAACTTCTATCCACTGAACCCTGGTCAGCTCTTCATTTTCGTGTCCACACAACGTAGATTTCAGAAATTTTTGGAATCTCTAATACAGAATGTTCCATTCATTCACTGAGAATCTGGAATTCATCTGAATCTCCACTCCAGACAGGCTTTCGTTATACTGCTGTTGAATGTCCAAGTAACCCAATGCTGGTGTTCAGTGTCCTGTTCACAATCGCATGCATGCTGTTCAACTGGTTATCCACTCCACAGTGGTCATGTCTTTCTTTTCCTGTCCACACAGCCCAGACTTCAGAAACCATTGGAATCTCCACTACAGAATGTTCCATTCAGTAACTGTCAATCTGGAATTCATGGAATTTCCATACCAGGCTGGCTTTCGTTACACCACTGGTCAATGTCCAAGTAACCCAATGCAGGTTTTAAGCGTTGTTTTCACACTCACAGGGTTATGTTCAACGGGTTATCCACTCCACCCTGGTCAGCTCTTCTCTTTTCATATCCACACAACACAGACTTCAGAAATCATAGGAATCTCCACTATAGAATGTTCAATTCTTTCACTGCCATTCTGGAGTTCTTTGAATCTCCACTCCAGGCAGGCTTTCGTTATACCACTGGTGAATGTCCAAGTCACCCAATGCTGATTTTCAGAGTCCTGTTCACACTCACAGGCCTGCTGTTCAACTGGCTATACACTCCAACCTGGTCAGCTCTTCATATTCCTGTTCACATAACGTAGACTTCAGAAAACATTGGAATCTCCCCTAGAGAATGTTCCATTCATTCACTGCCAATCTGGAATTCATCGGTGTCTCCACTACAGGTAGGCTTTCGTTACACCACTGGTGAATATCCTAGTAACCCAATGCTGGTTTTCAGTGTCCTCTTCACACTCGCCAGCGTGCTGTTCCATTGGCTATCCGCTGAACCCTGGTGAGCTCTTCCTTTTCCAGTCCACACAAAACAGACTTCAGAAATCATTGGAATCTCCAATACAGGATGTTCCATTCATTCACGGCCAATCTGGAGTTCTTCGAATCTCCACTCTTGAAAGGCATTAGTTACACCACTGGTGAATGTCCAAGTAACGCAATCATGGTTATCAGAGCCCTGTTCACATTCGCAGGCATGCTGTTCAACTGGTTA
The DNA here is from genome assembly GCF_029834395.1 of Sorex fumeus. Lineage (NCBI taxonomy): Eukaryota > Metazoa > Chordata > Mammalia > Eulipotyphla > Soricidae > Sorex > Sorex fumeus. The sequence goes on along the minus strand of NW_026606140.1, from coordinate 848,888 downwards.
TTCACTCATATCTGGTCAGCTCTTCATTTTCCTGTCCACATAAACCAGACTTCAGAAACCTTTAGAAACTCCACTACAAATGCTCCATTCATTCACTGATTATCTGGAATTCATCTGAATCTCCACTCCAGTCAGGCTTTCGTTACACAACTGCTGAATATACAAGTAACCCAATGCTGGTTTTCAGTGGCCCTTTCACACTAGCAGGCCTGCTGTTCAACTGACTATACACTCTAAACTGGTCTGCACTTTATTTTCCTGTCCACACAACCCAGATCTCAGAAATCATTGTAATCTCCACTACAGAATGTTCCATTCATTCACTCCCAATCTGGATTCATCTGAATCTGCACTCCAGGCAGGCTTTCGTTACACCACTGGTGAATGTTCAAGTAACACAATGCTGGTTTTCAGCGACCTTTTCCCACTCGTATTCGTGCTGTTCAACTTGCTATCCTCTGAACCCTGGTCAGCTTTTCATTTTCATGTTCACACAACCCAGGCTTCAGAAATCATTGGAATCTCCACTACAGAATATTCCATTCATTCACTCCGAATCTGTAATTCATCGACTTTCCACTCAAGGCCGGATTTTGTTACACCACTGGTGAATATCCATGTAAAACAGTGCTGATTTTCAGCAGCGTGTTCAAACTAGCAGGCCTGCTGTTCAACTGGTTATACACTCCAACCTGATCAGCTCTACGTATTACTGTCATCATAACGTAGACTTCAGAAAACATTACAATCTCCACTACAGAATGTTCCATTCATTCAGTGCCAATCTGGAGTTCATCGAATCTCCACTCCAGGCAGGCTTTCATAATACCATTGGTGAATGTTCAAGTAACGCAATGCTGGTCTTCAGCGTCCTGTTCACAGTCGCAGGCGTGCTGTTCAGCTGGCTATCCACTCCAACATGGTCAGCTCTTCATATTCCTGTGATCATAACGTAGACTTCAGAAAACATTAGAATCTCCCCTACAGAATGTTCCATTCGTTCAGTGTCAATCTCGAGTTCATTGAATCTCCACTACAGGCAGGCTTTCGTTACACCACTGCTGAATATCCAAGTAACGCAATTCTGGTTTTCAGCGTCCTGTGCACAGTCGCAGGCCTAATGTTCAACTGGCTACCCCCTCCACAGTGATCAACCCTTTCATTTCCTGTCCAAACAACCCATACTTCAGAAATCATTGGAATCTCCACTACTGAATGTTCCTTTCATTCACTGCCAATTGGAGATCATTGAATCTCCACTCCAGGAACAATTTCGTTACACCACTGCTGAATGTCCATGTAAACCAATGCTGGTTTTCAGAGGCCTGTTCAAACTCACAGGACTGATTTTCAACTGGCTATCCACTCTAACCCGGTCTGCAATTCGTTTTCCTGTCAAAAAAACCCAGGTGTCAGAAATCATTGGAATCTCCTCTACAGAATGTTCCATTCATTCACTGCGAATCTGGAATTCTTCCGAATCTCGACTCCAGGAATGCTTTCGGTACACCACTATTGAATGTCCAATTAAAACAATGCTGGTTTTCAGGATCCTGTTCACACTCGCAGGAGTGCTCTTCAAGTGGCTATCCACTGGACCCTGGTGAGCTCTTCTTTTTCCTGTCAACACAACCCAGACTTCAGAAATCATTGGAATTTCCAGTACATAATTTTCCATTCATTCACTGCCAATCTGGAATTCATTGAATCTCCACTCCAGGCAGGATTTCCTTACACCACTGAATATTCAAGTACCCAATGCTGGTTTTAAGTAGCCTGTTCATAGTCACAGGCCTGCTGTTCAACTGGCTATGCAATCCAACGTAGTCAGCCCTTCATTTTCTTGTCCACACAGCGTCGACTTCAGAATCCATTGGAATCTCCACTACAGAATGTTTCATTACATCACTGCCAATCTGGAATTCAACGAATCTCCAGTCCAGGCAGGATTTCGTTAAAACACTGGTGAATATCCAAGTAACACAATGCTGGTTTCAGCAGCCTGTTCAAAGTCGCAAGCGTGCTGTTCAACTGCCTATCTACTCCAACCTGGTCAGCTCTTCATTTTCCTGTACACACAACGTAGAATTCAGAAACCATTAGAATCTCCACTACAGAATGATCCATTCATTCACTGGAATCTGTAGTTCATCTGAATCTCCACTCAAGGCAGGCTTTCGTTAAGTACTGTTGAATGTCCAAGTTACACAGGGCTGGTTTTCAGTGTCCTGTTCACACTAGCAGATGTGCTATTCAAGTGGCTATACACTGAAAACCTGGTCAGCTCTACTTTTTCCTTTCAACACAACCCAGACTTCAGAAATCATTAGATTGTCCACTACAGAATGTTCCATTCATTCACTGCCAATCTGGAGTTCTACGAATATCCACTCCAAGCATTCTTTCGTTACACCTCTGCTGAATGTCCAAGTAACCCAATACTGCCTTTCAGTGGCCTGTTCATTCTCACAGGCGTGCTGTTCAAATGGTAAACCACTCAACCATGGTCAGCTCTTCATTTTTTTGTCCACACAACAAAGAATTCAGAAACCATTTGTATCTCCACTACAGAATGTTCCATTCATTCACTGGAATCTGAAATTCATCTGAATCTCCACTCAAGGCAGGCTTTCGTTAAGTACTGTAGAATATCCAAGTTACACAGTGCTGGTTTTCAGCGTCCTGCTCACATTCGGAGACGTGCTATTCAAGTGGCTATACAATGAATACCTGGTCAGCTCTACTTTTTCCTGTCAACACAACCCAGACTTCAGAAATCATTGGAATGTCCACTACAGAATGTTTCATTCATTCAATGCCAATCTGGAGTTCTACGAATATCCACTCCAAGCAGTCTATCCTTACACCTCTGTTGAATGTCCAAGTAACACAATGCTGATTTTCAGTGGCCTGTTCATACTCGCAGGCGTGCTGTTCAAATGGTAAACCACTAAACCATGGTCAGCTCTACATTTTCCTGTCCCCGCAACGTAGAATTCAGAAACCATTAGAATTTCCACTACAGAATGTTCCATTCATTCACTGCCAATCTGGAATTCAGCGAATCTCCACTCCAACCAGGCTTTCGTTACACCAATGGTGAATGTCCATTTAACCCAATGCTTGTTTCAGCGTCCTGTTCATACTCGCAGGTGTGCTGTTCAACTGGCCATCCACTCAAACATGCTAAGCTCTATGCTTTCCTTTCCACAATACCCGAACTTCAGAAATCATTGGAATCTCCACTACAGAATATTCCATTAATAAAATGCCAATCTGGAGATCATCGAATCTACACTCGAGGCAGGCTTTCGTTACACCACTGATGAATGTCCAAGTAACCCAATGCTGGTTTTCAAAGGCCTGTTCACACTCACAGGCGTGCTGTTCTACAGGCTATCCACTCCACCCTGGTCAGCTCTTCATTTTTCTGTTGTCCTCACAACGTAGAATTCAGAAACCATTGGAATTTCCACTACAGAAGGTTCCATTCATTCACGGCCAATCTGGAATTCATCGAATCTCCACTCCAGCAGGCTTTCGTTACACCACTGGTGAATATACAAGTAAACCGATGTTGGATTTCAGCAGCCTGTTCACAGTCGCAGGCGTGCTGTTCAGCTGTCTATCCACCTCAACCTGGTCAGCTCTTCATTTTCCTGTACACACAACGTAGAATTCAGAAAACAGAATCTGGAATTCATGTGAATCTCCACTCCAGGCAAGCTTTCATCACACCACTGGTGAATGTCCAAGTAACCCATTGTTGGTTTTCTGCGTCCCGTTCACAGTCGCAGGCGTGATGTTCAGCTGGCTATCCATTGCAACCTGGTCAGTTCTTCATATTCCTGTCATCATAACATAAGCTACAGAAAACATTAAAATCTCCACTACAGAATGTTCCATTCATTCACTTCCAATCAGGAATTCATCGAATCTCCACTGCAAGCAGGCTTTCTTTACACCACAGGTGAATATCCAAGTAACCCAATGCTGGTTTTCAGTGGCCTGTTCACAGTTCCAGGATTACTATTCAACTGGCTATGCACTCCAACTTGGTCAGCACTTCAATTTCCTGTCCACACAATCTAGGCTTCAGAAATCATTGGAATCTCCACTACAGAATATTCCATTCTTTCAGTGCCAATCTGTAATTCTTCAGAATCTCCACTCCATTCAAGCTTTCGTTACATCACTGATGAATATCCAAGTAACGCAATTCTGGTTTTCAGCGTCCTGTTCACAGTCGAAAGCCTGTTGTTCAACTGGCTATCCACTCCACAGTGGACAGCTCTTTCATTTTCTGTCCACACTACCCAGACTTCAGAAATCATTGGAATCTCCACTACTGAATGTTCCTTTCATTCACTGCCAATTGGACATCATAGAATCTCCAATCCAGGCAGACTTTCGTTACACCACTGCTGAATGTCCAAGTAACCCAATGCTGGTTTTCAGAGGGCTGTTCAAACTCGCAGGCTATCCAATGAACTTTGAAGATCACTGAATTACCACCCCAGTCAGGCTTTCGTTACAACACTGCTGAATGTACAATAACCCAATGCTGGTTTTCAGAGTCCTGTTCACACTCGCAGGCGTGCTGTTCAAATGGCAAACCACTCAACCAAGGTCAGCTCTTCATTTTCTTGTCCACACCAACCAGACTTCAGAAATCATTGGAATCTTCACTGGTGAATGTTCCATTTATTCACTGCCAATCTGGAACTCTTCGAATCTCCTCTCCAGGCAGGCTTTCGTTACACCACTGCTGAATGTCCATGTAAACCAATGCTGGTTTTCTATGGCTTGTTCACAATCGCAGGCGTGCTGTTGAAATGGCAAACTACTCAACAATCGTCAGCTCTTCAATTTCGTGTCCACACAGCCCAGACTTCAGAAATCATTGGAATCTTCACTACAGAATGTTCCATTTATTCACTGTCAATCTGAAATTCATCGAATATCCAATCCAGGTAAGATTTCTTTACACCACTGCTGAATATCCAAGTAACCCAATGCTGGATTTCAGCAGCCTGTTCAAACTCGCAGGCCTGCTGTTCAACTGGCTATCTACTCTAAACTGGTATGCTCTTCATTTTCCTGTCCACACAACGCAGACTTCAAAAATCAATGGAATTTCCACTTCAGAATGTTCCATTTATTCAATGCCAATCTAGAATTCATCGAATCTCCACTCCAGGTAGGGTTTCCTTACACCACTGGTGAATATTCAAGTAATCCAATGCTGGTTTTCAGCGGCATGTTCACAGTCGCAGGCGTGCTGTTCAACTGGCTATGCACTACAAACTGATCAGCCCTTCATGTTCCTGTGCACACAACACAGGCTTCAGCAATTATTGGAATCTCCAGTACAGAATGTCCTATTCATTCACTGCCAATCTGGAGATCATCAAATCTCCACTACAGATTGGTTTTCATTACACCACTGCTGAATGTTCAAGTAACCCACTGCTGGTTTTCAGCGGAGTGATCACAATCGCAGGCGTTCTGTTCAACTGGCTCGCTAGTCAACCCTGATCAGCTCTTCATATTCCTGTTCACACAACCCAGACTTCAGAAATCACTGGAATTTCCACTGCTGAATATTCATATAACAAAATGCTGGTGTTCAACTTCCTGTTCACACCTGCAGGCGTGCTGTACAACTGGCTTTCCACTCCACAGTGGTAAGCTCTTTCATTTCCTGTCCACACAAACCGGACTTCAGAAATCATTGGAATCTCCACTACCGAATGTTCCATTCATTCAGTGCGAATCTGGAATACATCTGAATCTCCACTCCAGGCAGGCTTTTGCTACACCACTGCAGAATGTCCAAGTAACCCAATGTTGGTTTTCAGAGTCCTGTTCTTACTCGCAGGCTTGCTGATCAACTGGCTATCCACTACACAGTGGTCAGCTCTTCATTTACATATCCACAGAACCCAGACTTCAGAAATTATTGGAATCTCCACTAAAGAATGTTCCGTTCATTCACTGACAGTCTGCAATTCATAGAATCTCCAATCGAGGCTGGATTTCATTACACCACTGGTGAATATCCAAGTACCCCAATGCTGGATTTCAGCGGCCTGTTCACGCTTGCAGGCGTGCTGTTCAACTGGCTATCCACACAACGCTGGTCAGCTCTTCATTTTCCTAAAGACATAACCCAGACTTCAAAAATCATTGGAATCACCAGTAAAGGATGTTCCATTCATTCACTGCAAGTCTCGAACCATCGAATCTCCAGTCCAGGCACACTTTCGTTACACCACTGCTGAATGTCCAAGATACCCAATGCTGGTTTTTTAGTTGCCTTTTCGTACTCGCAGGCGTGCTGTTCGACAGGCTATCCACTGAACCCTGGTAAGCTCTTCATTTTCCTATCCACACAACCAAGACTTCAGAAATCATTGGTATTTCAACTACAGAATATTCCATTCTTTCAATGGCAATCTGGAATTCATCGAATCCCCACTCCAGGGTGGCTTTCGTTAGACCACTGCTGAATGTCCAAGTAACCAAATACTGGTTTTCAGCATCCTGTTCGCACTCGCCGGAGTGCTGTTCAACTGGCTATCCACTCCACAGTGGTCAGCTCTGTCATTTCCTGTCCACACAGCCCAGAATTCAGAAATCATTGGAATCTCCACTACAGAATGTTACATTCATTCACTGCCATCGAATCTACACTGTAGGCAGGCTTTCGTCACACCACTGCTGAATGTCCAGGTAATCCAATGCTGCTTTCCAGAGGCCTGTTCAAACTCCTATGCCTGCTGTTCAACTATCTATCCACTCTAACCTGGTCTGGTCTTCATTTTCCTGGCCACACACCCCTGATTTCAGAAATCATTGGAATTTCCACTACAGGATGTTCCATTCATTCACTGCGAATCTGGAATTCATCTGAATCTCCACTCCAGGAAGGCTTTCGTCACACCACTGCTGAATGTCCAAGTAAAACTATGCTGGTTTTCAGCGTCCGGTACACATTCGCAGGTTTACTATTCAACTGGCTATCCACTCCAACCTGTTCAGCTCTTCAATTTCTTGTCCACACAACCCAGCCGTCAGAAATTATTGGAATCTCCACTACAGAATGTGCCATACATTCACTGCCAACCTGGAGTTCTTCGAATATCCACTCCAGGCAGCCTTTCGTTACACCAAAGGTGAATGTCTAAGTAACCCACTTCTGGTGTACAGCCTCCTGTTTATACTCGCAGGCGCGCTCTTCAACTGTCTATCCACACCAACCTGGTCAGCTCTTCATTTTCTGTCCACACAAGACAGATTTCAGAAATAATTGGAATGTCCACTACAGAATGTTACATTCATTAACTGTGAATCTGGAATTCATCTGAAAGTCCACTCCATGCAGTTTTTGTTACACCACTGGTGAATGTCCCAGTAACACAATGCCGGTTTTCAGAGTTCTGTTCACACTTGCAGGCGTGCTGTTTAACTGGCTATCCACACACACCTGGTCAGCTCTTCATTTTCCTACACTCATAATCTAGACTTCAGAAACCATTAGAATCTCCACTACAAAATGTACCATTCATTCACTGCCAATCTGGAATACATCAAATCTCCACTCTAGGCAGGCTTTCGTTACACCATTGGTGAATATCCAAGTAACCCAATACTGTATTCAGTGTACTGTTCACACTCGCATGCGTGCTGTTAAACTGGATATCCACTCCACAGTGGTCAGCTCTTCATTTTCCTGTCCACACAAGCCAGACTTCAGAAATCATTGGAATCTCCACTACAGAATGTTCCATTCATTCACTGCGAATCTGGAATTCTTCTGAATCTCCACTCCAGTCAGGCTTTCGTTACACCAGTGTTGAATGTCCAAGTATACCATTGCTGGTTTTCAGCGTCCTGTTCGCAGTCACAGGCATACAGTTCAACTGGCTATCCACTCCACAGTGGTCATGTCTTTCTTTGCCTGCCACAACAACCCAGACATCAGAAATAATTGGAATCTCCACTACAGACTGTTCCATTCATTCAATGCCAATCTGGAGATCATCGAATCTTCACTCCCTGCAGGCATTCGTTATACCACTACTGAATGTCCAATTAACCCTATACTGGATTTCAGAGGCCTGTTCAAATTCGCAGACCTGTGGTTCAACTGGCTATCCACTCTAACCTGGTCTGCTCCTCTTTTTCCTGTCCACGCAATCCAGAATTCAGAAATCATTGGAATCTCCGCTACAGAATGTTCCATTCATTCACTGCCAATCAGGACTTCTTTGAATCTCCACTCCAGGTAGCCTTTCGTTACACCAATGGTGAATGTCCTTGTAACCCACTGCTGGTGTTCAGAGTCCTGTTCACACTCGCAGGTGTGATGTTCAACTGGTTATCCACTCAATCCTGGTCAGCTTTCATTTTCCTATACACGTAACCCACACTTCAGAAACCAGTAGAATCTTCACTACATAATGTCCCATTCATTCACTGCCAATCTGGAATTCATCGAATCTCAACTCCAGGCAGGCTTTTGTTACACTACCGGTAAATATACAAATAACACAATGTTGGTTTTCAGCGGCCTGTGCACATTCGCAGGCTTGCTGCTCAACTTCTATCCTCTCCAACCTGGTCAGCTCATTCTTTTCCTGTTCACCCAACCCAGACTTCTGAAATCATTGGAATCTCCACTACAGAATGTACCATTCATTCACTTCGAATCTGGAATTTAAATAAAACTCCACTCCATGCAGGATTTGTTACACCACTGGTGAATTTCCAAGTCACCCAGTGCAGGTTTTCAAAGTCCTAGTCACACTCGCAGGCCTGCTGTTCAAATGGCTGTCCACTCCACCGTGGTCACGTCTTTTTTTTCCTGTCCACATAACACAGACGTCAAAAATCATTGGAATCTCCACTACAGAATGTTCCATTCATTCACTGCGAATCTGGAATTTATCTGAATCTCCACTCCATTTAGGCTTTCTTTACACCACTGGTAAATGTCCAAGTTACCCAATGCTGGTTTTCAGCGTCCTGTTCACACTCGTCGTCGTGTTGTTCAACTGGCTAACCACTCCATAGTGATCATGTCTTTCTTTTCCTGTCCACACAACCCAAACTTCAGAAATCATTGGAATCTCCATTACAAAATGTTCCATTCATTCACTACTAATCTGGAATTCATCGAATCTCCACTCCAGGCAGGTTTTTGTTACACCACTTTTTAATGTCCAAGTAACACAATGCTGATTTTCTGCATATTGTACACACTCGCAGGTGTGCTGTTCAACTGGCTATGCCCTGAACCCTAGTCAGCTCTTCATTTTCCTCTCCACACATCCCAGATTTCAGAAATCATTGGAATTTTCAGTACCGAATGTTCCATTCATTAACTTCCAATAAGCAATTCATCAAATCTCCACACCAGGCAGGATTTTGTTACACCAATGGTGAATATCCAAGTAAATCAATTCTGGTTATCAGCAGCCTGTTCAAACTTGCAGGCCTGCTGTGCAACTGGCTTTTCACTCTAAACTGGTCTGCTATTTATTTTCCTGTCCACACAATCCAGACTTCAGAAGTCATTGCAATCTCCATTACAGAATGTCCCATTCATTCACTGAGAATCTGGAATTTATCTGAATCTCCACTCCAGGTAGGCTTTCGTTACACCACTGGTGAATGTCCAAGTAACCCCATGCTGGTGTTCAGCGGCCTGTTCACACTCCCAGTCGTGCTTTTCACTGGCAAACAGGTCCACCCTGGTTAGAATTTCATTTCCCTGTCCACAACATCCAGATATCAGAAATCATTGGAATCTCCACTACAGAATGTTCCCGTCTTTCACTGCGAGTCTGGAATACATCTGAATCTACACTCTACGCAGGCATTCGTTACACCCTGGTGAGTCTACTCAGAAACTTGAAATCATCTCAATCTGCAATCTAAAATCATCCATGGGCTGCTTTTTATCTTCCTATCCACATTGCCATTCTGGCGCGAAAGCACAACAGTAAGACGTGTGCCTCACTCAGCCAGTCTGGCCGAGCCTGTTTCAATTCCTCGCCCTCTCAGAAAGCCCGGGAAGCTACCGAGAGTATCTGGCCCTCGCGCAACGCCTGGCAGACACCCGTGAAATATTCCTTATTGCAAAATTACAGTCACCACAAGTCTCCAAACAAAGACGTTACTGAACTTCGCCAGCAAATCAATGAAGTCCAGGAGGACTGGGAGGGTGACAGTGATCCAAACTGCTGAGTAGTGAATTCATCTCAATTATCCAATGTATTCGGCCTGCATTTCTTGTCGTTCTCCAGGAAATTGGGTCGAATTAGAAATCTGACAAGTGAGCATTTGCTCTAATCTCTTGTAGAGCCCGGCAAGCTACCGAGAGTTTCTCACCCGCACGGCAGAGACTGGCAAGCTCCCCATGACGTATTCCATATGCCAGACACAGTAATAACAAAGTCTCCAATGGAGACGTTACCGGGCCCGCTCGAGCAAATCGATGAACAACTGGAGGGCCTTCACCTTTACCTCCCCAGGCCTGCTGTTCAGCTCCCTGTCCAGTCGAATATAATATTCTGTTCATTAAAGCTGCCACTTTAACGAGCGACCTGAGTACATCTAAATATCAACAGCTACATATCTGGTTTTCATCTGCCTGTGCATTCCATCAAGCTGAAGTTTTCATCATCCCATCCACTCTACCCAGGCCTGGTGTGCATCGACCTAGAAATCAATATTAACCATATGGTACTCTCCCGTTCAACGCCACCCAGTACTGGTGATGATCGTATTCCTCTAAAACTAATCAGGGCTGGAATTCTTCTGCATGTTCCAATAACCCAATGCTGGTGGTCAGCGGCCTGTGCACATACCGCAGGCGCCGTGTTCACTGGCTATCCACTTCACCTTGGTCAGCTCTTCATTTCCTGGTGCCCAGAACCCAGAGTTCTGAAGTCATTGGAATCTCCACTACAGAATGCTCCACTCATTCACTGTGAATCTGGAATTCATCTGAATCTCCACTCCAGGCAGGCTTCCATAACACAACTGGTGAATGTCCAAGTAACCCAATTCTGGTTTTCAGTGGCCTCTTCACACTCGCAGGTCTGCTGTTTAGCTGGGTATCCAATCCACCCTTCTCATGTCTTAATTTCCTGGTGCTCATAATCCAGAGTTCTTAAATCATTGGTATCTCCAATACAAAATGTTCCATTAATTCACTGCCAATCGGGAATTCATCTGAATCTCGGCTCCGGGCAGGCATTCGTTACACCACTGGTGAATGTCCAAGTAACCCAATGTTGGTTTTCAGAGGTCTGATCACACTCACAGTCATGCTGTTCAATTGGCTATCCACTCAACCCTGGTCAGCTCTTTATTTTTCTGTCCACACAACCCAGACATGAGAAATCATTGAAATCTCCCCTACAGAAATGTTCCACTGATTCACAGCGAATTTGAAATTCATCTGAATTTCCACTCCAGGTAGGCTTTCGTTACACCACTGGTGAATGTCCAAGTAACCCAATGCTGGTTTTCTGTGTCCTGTTCACATTCGGAGCTGTGCTGTTCCCTGGCTATACACTGCACCCTGGTCAGCTCTTCATTTTCATGTCCACAGAAACCAGACATCAGAAATCATTAGAATCTCCACTACCGAATGTTCCGGTCATTCACTGTGAGTCTGGAATACATCTGAATCGCCACTCTACGCAGACTTCCGTTACACCACTGGTGAGTCTAACCTGAAACGGTAAATTATCTGAATCTGCACTGTAAAGTCATCCATGGGCTGCTTTTCATCTTCCTATTCACACTGCCATTCTGGCGCGAAAGGACAGCAGTAGGATGTGTGCCTCCTGCAGCCAGGCTGGCCGAGCCGGGTTCAATTCCTCGCACTCTCAGAGAGTCTGAGGGGCTACCGAGAGTATCTGGCCCTCGGGGCAAAGCCTGGCAAGCCACCTGGGAAACATTCCATATGCCGAAATTACAGTCACCACAGGTCTCCAAACGCAGACATAACTGAACTGCGCCAGCAAATCAATGAAGTCCGGGAGGACTGGGAGAGTGACAGTGATCCACACTGCTGAGTAGTGAATTCATCTCAATACCCAATGTATTAGGCCTGCATTTCTACTCCTTCTCCATGAAATCGCGTCGAATTGGAAATCTGCCAGGAGAGCATTTGCGGTCAACTCTCCTCAGGCCTTCTCTTCAACTCCAAATACAGTCGAATATAGTATTCTGTTCATTAACCCTGCCTCACTACCGAGCGACCTGAATTCATCTAAATATCAACGACTACATATCTGGTTTTCATATGCCTGTGCACTAAATCAAGCCGAAGTTTTCATCATCCCGTTCACTCAGACCAGGCCTGGTGTGCTTCGACTTCTGAATCAATCGAAATCATATGTTACTGTCCCGGTCAACGCCACCCAGTGGTGGTGATGATTGTATGTCTCTAAAACTTTTCAGGGTTGGGATTTTTTTGCATGTCCCAGTAACCCAATGCTAGTGGTCAGCGGCCTGTTCACATACTGCAGGCGTGGTGTTCACTGCCTATTCACCCCACCATGTTCAGCTCTACATCTCCTGGTGCCCATAAGCCAGAGTTATTAAATCATTAGTATCGCCAATACAGAACTTACCATTCATTCACTGCGTATCTGGAATTCATCTGAAGTTCCGCTCCAGGTAGGATTTCGATAAACCACTGGTGAATGTCCAAGTAACCCAATGCTGGTTTTCAGCGACCTGTTCACACTCGCAGGCATGCTGTTCTACTGGCTATACACTCAACCCTGGTCAGCTCTTCATTTTCCTGTCCACACAACCCAGACTTCAGAAATCATTGGAATCTCCACTACAGAATATTCCATTCATTCACTGCCAATCTGGAATTCAACTGAAACTCCCTTCCAGGCAGGCTTTCGATACAGCACTGGTGAATGTCCAAGTAACCCAATGCTGGTTTTCAGCGTCCTGTTCACATTCGCAGGCATGCTGTTCAACTGGCTATACACTCCAACCTGGTCAGCTCTTCATTTTCCTGTCAACACTGACCAGACTTCAGAAATCATCGGAATCTGCACTAAATAATATTCCATTCATTCACTGCCAATCTGGAATTCATCTAAATCTCCACTCCACGCAGGCTTTCGTTACACCACTTGTGAATGTCCAAGTAACCCAAAGCTGGTTTTCAGTGTGCTGTTCACACTCGCAGGCATGCTGTACAACTGACTATCCACTCCATGCTGGTCAGCTCTTCATTTTCCTGTACACACAACCCAAACTTCAGAAATCCTTGCAATCTCCACTACAGAATGTTCCAATCATTCACTACCAATCTGGAGTTCATAGAATCTCCACTCCAGGCAGGCTTTCGTTACACCACTGGTAAATGTCCAAGTAACCCAATGCTGGTTTTCAGTGGCCTGTTCACACTCACAGGCGTTCTGTTCACTGGCTATCTAGTCCAACGTAGTGAGCTCTTCATTATCCTATCCACAACACCAAGATATCAGAAATCATTGGAATCTCCACTACAGAATGTTCCGATCATTCATTGCGAGTCTGGAATACATCTGAATCTCCACTCTACGCAGGCATTCGTTATACCACTGGTGAAACTACCCAGAAACTTGAAATTATCTGAATCTGCACTCTGAAATCATCCATGCGCTGTTGTTCATTTTCCTATCAACACTGCCATTCTGGCGGGAAAGCACAGCAGTAGGACTTGTGCGTTACGCAGCCAGCCTGGCCTAGCTGGGTTCAATTCCTCGCACTCTCAAGAGCCGGGGAAGCTACCGAGTGTATCTGGTCCTCGCGGAAAAGCCTGGCTACCACCCGTGAAATGTTCCATGTGCCGAAATTACAGTCACCACAAGTCTCCAAATGAAAACATTACTGAACCGCGCCAGCAAATCAATGAAGTCCGGGAGGACAGGGAGAGTGACAGCAATCCACACTGCTGAGTAGTGAATTTATTTCAATATCCATATGAATTAGGCCTGCATTTCTTCTCGTTCTCCATGAAATCGAGTCGAATTAGAAATCTGCCAAATGAGCATTTGCTGTCAACACTCCCCAGGCCTGCTCTTCAGCTCGATATCTAGTCGAATATAGTAGTCTGTTCATTAACCCTGACACACAATCGAGAGACCTGAGTTCATCTAAATATCAACACCTACATAACAGGTTTTCATCTGCCTGTGCACTCAATCAAGCCGAAGTTTTCATCATTCCTTCCACTCTAACTAGGCCGGCTCGGCATCAACTTCTGAATCAATCCAAACCATATGTTACTGTCCCTGTCAAAGCCACACAGTAGTCGTGGTGATCGTATGCCTCTAAAACTGGTCAGGGTTGGTATTCTTCTGCATGTCCCAGAAACCCAATGCTAATGGTCAGCGGCCTGTTCACATACCGCAGGCATGGTGTTCACTGGCTATCCACTCTACCCTGGTCAGCATTTCATTTCCTGGTGCCCATAACCCAGAGATATGAAATCACTGGTATCTCCACTACAGAATGTTCCATTCATTCACTGTGAATCTGGAATTCATCAAATCCACTGGCTATCCACTCCATCCTGGTCAGCTCTTCATTTTCCTGTCCACACTGCCCAGACTTCAGAAGTCATCGGAATCTCCACTACAGAATGTTTCATTCATTCACTTCCAATCTGGAATTCATAAAATCTCCACTCCAGGCAGGCTTTCGTTACACCACTTGTGAATATCCATGTAACACTGTTTTGGTTTTCAGCGGTCTGTTCATACTCGCAGGCTTGCTGTTCAACTGGCTATCCACTTCACCGTGGCCAGCTTTCCATTTTCCTGTCCACACAACCCAGACTTCAGAAATCATTGGAATCTCCATTACAGAATGTTCCATTCATTCACTGCCAATCTGGAATTCATCTGAATCTCCACTCCAGGCAGACTTTCATTACAGCACTGGTGAATGTCCAAGTAAACCAATGCTCGGTTTCAGCAGCCTGTTCACACTCGTAGGCATGCTGCTCAACTGGTTATCCACTCCTCCCTGGTCAGCTTTTTAATTTCCTCTCCACGCAATCCAGATTTCAGAATGCATTGGAATCTACACTACAGAATGTTCCATTCAATCACAGCCAATCTGGAGTTCATCGAATCTGGAAGAGCAAGTGTCAATTCCTCACCCTCTCAGAGAGCTCGGGAAGCTAGAGAGTATCTGGCCCTCCTGGCAAAGACTGGCTAGACACTCCTGAAATATTCCATATGCCAAAATTACAGTCAACCCTTTTCACAAAATGAAGATGCTACTGAACCGCGCAAGCAAATCAACGAAGTCCTGGAGGACTGGGAGAGTTAACAGTGATTTCATCTCAATATCCAATGTATTAGGCCTGCGTTTCTTCTCGTTCTCCATGAAATCGAGTCGAAGTAGAAATCTGCCATGTGAGCATTTGCTGTCAACTCTCCCTAGGTCTGCTGTTCTGCTACCTATCCAGTTGAATATAGTATTCTGTTCATTAACCCTGCCACACTACCTAGTGACCTGAGTTCAATTAAATTTGAACACCTGCATGTCTGTTTTTCATCATCCTGTGCACTCAATCAAGCATAAGTTTTCATCATACCGTCCACTGTAACCAGGCCTGGTGTGCATAGACTTCTGAATCAATCGAAACCATATGGTATTGTCCCGGTCAATGCCACGTAGAGGTGGTGATAATCGTATGCCTCAAAATCTCATCAGGGTTGAGATTTTTCTGCACGTCCCAGTAACCCAATGCTAGTGGTCAGTGGCCTGTTCACATACTGCTGGCGTTGTGTATCCTGGCTATCCACTCTACCCTGGTCAGCTCTTTATTTCCTGGTGCCACAACCCAGAGTTCTGAAATTATTGGTATGGTCACTACAGATTGTTCCATTCATTAACTGCCAATCTGGAATTCATCTGAATCTCCACTTCAGGCAGGCTTTCGTTACAGCACTGGTGAATGTCCAAGTAACCTAATGCTGGTTTTCAGCGTCTTGTCAAACTCGCATGCGTGCTGTGCAACTGGCTATCCACTCCACCCTGGTCAGCTCTTCACTTTCCTGTCCACAATTACAATCATTGGAATATCCACTACAGAATGTTCCATTCATTCACTGCCAATCTGGAGTTCATCGAATCTCCACTCCAGGCAGGATTTCGTTACACCACTACTTTATTTCCAAGTAACCCAATGTTGGTTTTCAGCGGTCTGTTCACACTCGCGTGCTGTTCAACTGGCTATCCACTCAACCCTGGTCAGCTCTTCATTTTCCTGTCCACACAACCCAGACTTCAGAAATCATTGGAATCTACCCTACAGAATGTTCCATTCATTCTCTGCGAACCTGGCATTCATCTGAATCTCCCCTCCAGGCAGGCTTTCGTAACACCACTGGTGAATATCCAAGTAACTCAATGCTGATTTTCAGTGGCCTATTCACACTCACAGGCTTCCTGTTCAACTAGCTATCCACTCAATTCTATTCATTGACTGTGATTCTGGAATTCATCTGAAACTCCTCTTCAGGCAGACTTTCATTATACCATTTGTGAATGTCCAAGTAATCCAGTGCTGTTTTTCAGCGGCCTGTGCTGTTCACTGGCTCTCCACTTCACCCTGGTCAGCTCTTCATTTTCCTGTCCACAGAACTCAGACATCAGAAATCATTGAAATCTCCACTACAGAATGTTCCAGTCATTCACTGCGAGTCTGGAATACATATTAATCTCCACTTTGCGCAGGCATTCGTTACAGCACTGGTATGTCTACACAGAATCTTTAAATAATCTGAATATGCTCTCTGAAATCATCCGTGGGCTGCTTTTCATCTTCCTATCCACAATGCCATTCTGGTGCGAAAGCACTGCATTAGGACGTGTGCGTCACACAGCCAGCCTGGCCGAGCAGGTACAATTCCTAGCCCGCTGATAGATCCCCGGAAGCTACCGAGAGTATCTGGCCCTCGTGGCAAAGCCTGGCAATCCACCCATGAAATATTCCTTACGCCAAAATTATAGTCACCACAAGTGTCCAAACAAAGACGTTACTGAACCGCGCCAGCAAATCAATGAAGTCCGGGAAGACTGGGAGAGTGACAGTGATCCACACTGCTGAGTAGTGAATTCATCTCAATATCCAATGTATTAGGCCTGCGTTTCTTCTCGTTCTGCACGAAATCGAGTCGAATTAAAAATCTGCCAATGAGCATTTGCTGTCAATTCTCCCCAGCCCTGCTGTTCTGCTCCCAGTCCAGCCGAATATAGTATTCTGCCACACTACCAAGCACTTGAGTTCTTCTAAGTATCAACACGTACATATCTGGTTTTCATCTGCCTGTGCACTTGATCAAGCCGAAGTTTTCATCATCCCATCCACTCTAACCAGGCCTGGTGTGCATCGACCTCTGAATCAATCGAAACCATATGGTACTCTCCTGGTCAACGCCACCCAGTGGTGGTGATGATTGTACGCCTCTAAAACTCGTCAGGATTGGGATTCTTCTGCATGTCCCAGTACCCCAATGCTAGTGGTCAGCGGCCTGTTCACATACCACAGGCGTGCTGTTCAACTGGCTATCCACTCAACACTTATTAGCATGTCCTTTTCCTCTCCACACAAACCAGACTTCAGAAATCATTGAAATCTCTACTACAGATTGTTTCATTCATTCACTGTGAATCTGGAATTCATCTGAATCTCCACTCCAGGCAGTCTTTCGTTACACCACTGGTGTATGTCCAAGTAACCCAATGCTGGTTTTCAGCATTCTGTTCACACTCGCAGCAGTGCTATTGAACTGACTATCCTGTCCACCCTGGTCAGCTCTTCCTTTTCCTGTCCACACAACCCAGACTTCAGAAATCATTGGAATCTCCACTACAGAAGGTTCCATTCATTCACTGCCGATCTGGAGTTCTTCGAATCTCCAGTCCAGGCAGGCTTTCGTTACACCACTGGGGAAAGTCCAAGTAACTCAATGATGGTTTTCAGCGGCCTGTGTTGATCACTGGCTATCCACTCCACCCTGGTGAGCACTTCCTTTTCCTGTCCACACAACCCAGAAATCAGAAATCATTTGAATCCCCACTGCAGTATGTTCCAGTCTTTTACTGCGAGTCTGGAATACATCTGAATTTCCACTCTGCGTAGGCATTCTTTACAGCACTGGTATGTCTACACAAAATTTGAAATCATCTGTATCTTCTCTCTGAAATCATCCATGGGCTGCTTTTCATCTTCCTATCCACACTGCCATTCTGGCTTGAAAGCACAGCAGTAGGACATGTGGGACACGCATCCAGCCTGGCCGAGCCTTGTTCAATTCCTCGCCCACTCAGAGATCCCCGGTAAGCTAACGAGAGGATCTGGCCCTCGTGGATAAAGCCTGGCCAGACAACCGTGAAATATTCCATATGCCAAAATTACAGTCTTCAAAAACTCCAAACGAAGACCCTACTGAACCGCCCCAGCAAAACAATGGGAATATTCTGCATGTCCCAGTAACCTAATGGTAGTGGACAGCGGCATGTTCATATACCACAGGCGTGGTGTTCACTGGTTATTCACTCCACCCTGGTCAGCACTTCATTTCCTGCTGCCTGTAACCCAGAGTTCTGAAATCATTGGTATCTCCACTATAGAATGTTCCATTCATTTACTGCGAATCTGGAATTCATCTGAATCTCCACTCCAAGCAGGCTTTGGTTACACCACTGGTGAATATCGAAGTAACCCATTGCTGGTTTTCAGCGGCCTGTTCACACTTGCAGGCCTGCTGTTCAACTGGCTATCCAATCCTGCTGGTCAGCTCTTCATTTTCCTGTCCACACAACTGAGACTTCAGCAATCATTGGACTCTCCACTACAAAATGTTCCATACATTCACTGCGAATCTGGATCATCTGAATCTCCACTCCAGTCAGACTTCTGTTACACCACTGCTGAATGTCCAAATAACCCAATGCTGCTTTTCAAAGGCCTGTTCACGCTCTCAGGCGTGCTGTTTAACTGGCTTTCCACGCAAACCTTGTCAGCTCTTCATTTTCCTATCCACAAGACTTCAGAAATCATTGGAATCTCCACTACAGAATGTTCCATTCATTCACTGCCAATCTGCATATCATCGAATCTCCACTCCAGGCAGGATTTCGTTACACCATTGGTGAATATTGAGTAGCCTAATGCTGATTTTCAGAGGCTTTTTCACACTCGCAGTCCTGCTTTTCAACTGGCTATCCACTCTAACCTTGGTCAGCTCTTCATTTTCCTGTCCAACCAACCTAGAGTTCAGAAATCACTGGAATCTCCACTAAAGGACGTTCTATTAATTCACGCCAATCTGGAATTCATCGAATCTCCACTCCAAGCAGTCTTTCGTTACACCACTCTTGAATGTCCAAGTAACACAATGCTGGTTATCAGCGGCCTGTTCACACTCGCAGGCGTGCTCTTCAACTGGCTATCCACAACTACCTGGACAGCTCTTCATTTTCCTCTCCTCACAACCCAGACTTCAGAAATCATTTGAATCTCCACTAAAGTATGTTCCAATCATTCACTGCCAATCTGGAATTCATCTGAATCTCCACTCCAGGATGCCTTTCCTTAGATCACTGTTGAATGTCCAAGTAACCCAATGCTGGATTTCAGTGTCCTTTTCATACTCGCAGGTGTGCTGTTCAACTGGCTGTCCACTCCACAGTGATCAGCTCTTTGTTTTCCTGTTCACAGCACCCAGACTTCAGAAATCATTGGAAACTCCACTACAGAATGTTCCATTCATTCTCTGCGAATCTGGAATTAATCTGAATCTCCAATACAAGCAGAATTTCGTTACACCAATTGTGAATGTTCAAGAAAACTAATGCTAGTTTTCAGCTACCTGTTCACAGTCGCACGCGTGTTGTTCAACTGGCTATCCACTCCACGATTGACAGCTCTTTATTTTCCTGTCCACACAATCAAGACTTCAGAAATCATAGGAATCTCCAATACAGAATATTCCATTCATTCACTGCCAATCTGTAGGTCATAGACTCTCCAATCCAGGCAGGTTTTTGTTACTCTACTGGTGAATGTCCAAGTAACACAATGCTGGTTTTCATGCTCGAGCGGGCACAGTAACGTTTCCATTGGAGACTTTGTTGTTACTGTGTCTGGCATATCGAATACGTCACGGGGATCTTGCCAGGCTCTGCCGTGCGGGTGAGATACTCTCGGTAGCTTGCCAGGCACTCCGAGAGGGACAGAGGAATCGAACTCGGACTGGTCATGTTGGCTGCGTGCAAGGCAAACGCCCTACCACTGTGCTATCGCAGGGATCATTTCTAGAGTATGTTACTAGAGAAGTTTCTCTGATCGTGTAGAGCTGCTTTTCATAGGCCTGTTCAAACTCACAGTCCTGCTGTTCAACTGACAATCCACTCTAACCTTGTTTGCTCCTCATTTTCCTGTCCAGACAACACAGATTTCAGAAATCATTGGAATCTTTATTACAGAATGTTATATTTATTCACTGCGAATCTGTAATTCATCTGAATCTCCACTCCAGACAAGCTTTCTTACACCACTGTTGATTGTCCAAGTAACACAATGCTAATTTTCAACGTCCTGTTCACACTCGCAGGCGTGCCGTTCAACTGGCTATCCACTGTACCCAGGTCAGCTCCTCATTTTCCTGTCCACACAACCCAGACTTCAGAAATCATTGGAATATCCACTACAGAATGTTCCATTCATTCATTTCCAACCTGGATTTCATCGAATCTCCACTGCAGGCAGGATTTAGTCACACCACTAGTGAATGTCCAAGTAACCATATGCAGGTGTTCAGCTTCCTGTTCACACTCGCAGGCGTGCTGCTCAATTGTCTATCCACTGAATCCTGGTCAGCTCTTCATTTTCCTGTACATATAACATAGAATTTCTAGATGTTCCATTCATTCACTGCGAATCTGGAATTCATCGAATCTTCACTTTAGGCAGGCTATCTATACACCACGGCTGAATGTCCAGGTAACCCAATGCTGTTTTTCAGAGGCCTGTTCAAACTCGCAGGCCTGCTGTTCAACTGGCTATCCACATTAACCTGGTCTGCTCTTCATTTTCCTGTCCACAAAAACCAGAATTCAGAAATCATTGGAATCTCCACTACAGAATGTTCCATTTATTCACTGCCAATCTGGAATTCATCGAATCTTCACTCTAGGCAGGCTGTCTATACACAATTTCTGAATGTCCAGGTAACCCCATGCCGGTATTCAGAGGCCTGTTCAAACTCGCAGGCGTGCTGTTCGACTGGCTAACCAACAACCGAGCTCATCTCTTCATTTTCCTCTCGACACAACCAGACTTTAGAAAACATTGGAATCTCCACTAAAGAATGTTCCATTCATTCACTGCCAATCTGGAATTCATCAACTCTCCACTCTAGGCAGGATTTCGTTACACCACTGGTGAATATCCAAGTAACCCAATGCTTGTTTTCAGCAGCTTGTTTACACTCACAGGCGTGCTATTCAACTGGCTATCTACTCCAACCTGGTCATCTCTACCTTTTCCCTTCCACACAGCCCAAACTTAAGAAATCTTTGGAATCTCCACTACAGAAAGTTCCATTCATTCACTGCCAATCTGGAAATCATTGAATCTCCAATCCAGGCAGGCTTTGGTTATACCACTGGTGAATGTCCAAATAACCCAAAGCCGGATTTCATAGGACTGTTCACACTCGCGGGCGTGCTGATCAACTGGCTATCCACTCAACTCTGGTCAGCTCTACATTTTCCGGTCCACAAAACCCAGACTTCAGAATCCATTAGAATCTCCTCTACAGAATGTTACACTCAATAACTGACAATGTGGAATTCATCGAATCTCCACTCCATCAGGCTCTCTTTACACCAGTGATGAATATTCAAGTAACCCAATGCTGTTTTCAGCGGCCTGCTCACACTCGCAGTCGTGCTGTTCAACTGGCTATCCACTCAAAACTGGTCAGGGCTTCAATTTCATGTCCACATAATCCAGACTTCAGAAACCATTAGAATATCCACTACAGAAGGTTCAATTCATTCACTGCCAATCTGGAATTCATCTGTGTCTCCAGTCCAGGCAGGCTTCGTTACACAATTAGTGAATGTCCAAAAAACCCAATGATGGTTTTCAGCGGCCTGTTCACACTCCATGTCATGCTGTTCAAATGGCGCTACACTTCAACCTGGTCAGCTCTTCCTTTTCCTGTCCACACATCACATAATTCAGAAATCATTTGTATTTCCACTACAGAATGTTCCATTCATTCTCTGCCAATATCGAATTCATGGAATCTCCACTCCAGGCATGCTTTTGTTGCACCATTGGAGAATGACCAAGTAACCTAATGCTGTTTTCCAGCATCCGCTTCATACTCCCAGGCGTGCTGTTCAACGGGCTATCCACTCCAACCTTGTCAGCTCTTCCATTTCCTGTCCACACAACCCAGACTTTCGAAATCATTTGAATCTCCACTACAGAATACTCCACTCATTCACTGCTAATCTGAAGTTCTTCGAATCTCCACTCGAGGCAAGCTTTCATTACACCACAGATGAATGTCCAAGTAACCAATGCTGGTTTTCATAGGCGTGATCACACTCGGAGTCGTACTGTTCAACTTGTTGTCCACTCAACCCTGGTGAGCTCTTCTTTTTCCTGTTCACATAACCCAGACTTCAGAAACCATTAGAATCTCCACTTCAGAATGTTCCATTCATTCACTGCCAATCTGGAATTCATGGAATCTCCAATGCAGACAGGATTCTTTACACCACTGGTGAATATTCAAGTAACACAATGGTGGTTTTCAGGAGCCTGTTCAAACTCGCAGGCCTGGTCTTCAACTGGCTATAAAATCCCACCTGAAAGCTCTTCAGTTTCTTGTCCATACAACGTACAATTCAGAAACCATTGGAACCCCACTACAGAATGTTCCATTCATTCACTGCCTATTTGGAATTCTTGGAACCTACACTCCAGGCAGGCTTTCTTTACACCACTGGTGAATGTCCAAGTATCACATTGCTGATTTTCAGCATACTGTTCACACTTGCATGCATGCTATTCAACTGGCTATCCACTCCACAGTGGTCAAGTCTTCTTTTACTGTCCAAACAAACCACACGACAGAAATCATTGGAATATCCACTAAAGAATGTTCAATTCATTCACTGCGAATCGGGAATTCATCTGAACCTCCACTCCATGAACGCATTCGTTATACCACTGGTGAATGTCCAAGTAACCCAATGTTGGTTTTCAGAGGACTGTTCAATCTCGCAGGCCTGCTGTTCAACTGGCTACCCATTCTAACCTGGTCTGCTCTACATTTTCCTGTGTACACACATCGGATTTCAGAAATAATTGGAATCTCCACTACAGAACGTTCCATTCATTCACTGCGAATCTGGAATACATCTGAATCTCCACTCCAGGCAGGCTTTCGTTACACCACTGTTGAATGTCCAACTAACACACTGCTCTTTTTCAATGTCCTGATCCCCCTCGGAGGCGTGCTGTTCAACTGGCTATCCACTGAACCCTGGTCAGCTCTTCATTTTCCTGTCCCCACAACCTAGACTTCAGAATTGATTGGAATCTCCTGTACAGAATCTTCCATTCATTCACTGCTAATCTGGAATTCATCGAATCTCCACTCCAGGCAGGATTTCGTTACACCACTGGTCAATATCCAAGTACCCCAATGCTGGTTTTTCGCATCCTGTTCAATCTCGCTGGTGTGCTATTGTACTGGCTATCCTCTCCAACCTGATCAGCTCTTCATTTTCCTGCCCACTCAACCCAGACTTCAAAATTCAATAGGATCTCCACTACAGAATGTTCCATTCCTTCACTCCCAATCTGGAATTCATCGAATCTCCACTCCAGGCTGGATTTCGTTTCACTAGTGTTGAATGTACACGTAACCCCAGGCTGCTTTTCAGCGGCCTGTTCACACTCGCAGGAGTGCTGTTCAACTGACTATCCACTCAACCCTGGTCAGCTCTACATTTTCCTGTCCACATAACGTAGAATTCAGAAACCATTGTAATCTCCACTACAGAATGTTCCATTCATTCACTGCCGATTGGGAATTCATCGAATCTCCATTCCAGGCACACTTTAGTTACATGACTGGTGAATATCTAACTAACTAAATCCTGATTTTCAGCGTTCTGTTCTCACTCGTAGACGTGCTGTTGAAATGGCAATCCACTACACAGTGGTCAGATTATTCTTTTCCTGTCCACACAAACCATATTTCAGAATTCTTTGGAAACTCCACTACAGACTGTGCCATTGATTCAATTCCAATCTGGAATTCATCGAATCTCCAACTCCAGGCAGGCTTTCGTTACACCACTGATGATGTCCAAGGAATCCAATGCTGGATTTCAGAGGCAAGATCACACTCGCAGGTGTGCTGTCCCACTGCCTATCCACTCAACCCTGGTCAGCTCTTCATTGTCCTGTCCACAAAACGCAGATTTCAGAAGTAATTGGAATCTCCACTACAGAATGTTCCATTCATTCTCTGCCAATCGGGAAATCATCGAATCTCCACCCCAAGCAGGATTCCTTTACACCACTGGTGAAGATCCAAGTAATCCAATGTTGGTTTTCAGCAGCCAGTTCAAAGTCGCAGTCTGCTGTTCAACAGGCTATCCACTTTTCCCTGTTCTGCTCTTCATTTTCCTGTACAGAAAACCCAGACTTCAGAAATCATTGGAATCTCTCCTAAGGAATGTTCCATTCATTCCCTGCCAATATCGAATTCATGGATTCTCCACACCAGGCATGCTTTCGTTGCACCATTGAAGAATGTCCAAGTAACCTAATGCTGTTTTCCAGCGTCCGCTTCACACTCCCAGGCGTGCTGTTCAACGGGCTATCCACTCTAACCTGGTCAGCTCTTCCATTTCCTGTCCACACAACCCAGACTTTCGAAATCATTTGAATCTCCACTACAGAATATTCCACTCATTCACTGCTATTCTGACGTTCTTCGAATCTCCACTCCAGGCAAGCTTTCGTTACACCACTGGTGAATGTCCAAGTAACCAATGCTGTTTTTTTTTTAATTAATTAATTTATTTATTGAATCACCATGGGAAAGGTTACAAAGCTTTCAGGTTTAGGTCTCAGTCATGCAAATATCAAGCACATTTCCCTTTACCAAAACTTATTTTTCACCATGAAGAACCCCAATAAAACCCCACCCCCACCCCTCCCAGTCCCTGTGGGGCAGATGAACTCTAGTCAACACTCTATCTGCTTTGATTAGATTCATTGTTTCAACAAAAGATTCACCACTATTATTTAGAGTTTACCCCCCCCCCCCAATCAGACATGGTGACAAAGCATTGTGAAGTGATTTGCTTTCTACAGCTGGGTTCAAGAATTATATGTTGGTTTTGGATTTCTGCTATTTTACTTATTGAACCTGGAAGTATTTCTACTGAAAGTCAGATAGTTAAGAAATTGGTTTCTGTGCTCTGGAGTCGTGGCCGTGCCGGAGAGCCGCTAGTGGGGGGAAAATGGTGGCCTCGGTAGGGCGTGAAGGACGGACCGGAACGCCCCCCTTCCCATGAGGTTTTAGTCGCCCCCACTCCCCCGGCTCATACCTGCTGTCCACAAGGCTCCCATGTGGCCGCCATCTGTCTTTCCAGAGAGGAGAAGGCGACTGGGGCAACACCCTTTCCCCTCCGGACAAACCTGATGGCCTGGATTAACGCATAGTCTGTTCACTTTTCTGCTCCAAGCTGCCGGGTTCTGCATTAAGTCCTTGTGCTTCTAGGGCCGTGGCTGTGCTGGAGAGCCGCTCGCGGGGGGCAACTGGTGACCTCGGTAGGGCGTGAAGGACGGACCGGAACGCCCCCCCTTCCGATAAGGTTTTAGTCGCCCCCACACCCCCGGCTCATACCTGCTGTCCACAAGGCTCCCATGCGGCCGCCATCTTTCTTTCCAGAGAGGAGAAGGCAACTGGGGCAACACCCTTTCCCCTCCGGACAGACCTGATGGCCTGGATTAACGCATAGTCTGTTCACTTTTCTGCTCCAAGCTGCCGGGTTCTGCATTATGTCCTTGTGCTTCTGGGGCCGTGGCCGTGCTGGAGAGCCGCTCGCGGGGGGCAACTGGTGACCTCGGTAGGGCATGAAGGACGGACCGGAACGCCCCCCTTCCCATGAGGTTTTAGTCACCTCCACACCCCCGGCTCATACCTGCTGTCCACAAGGCTCCCATGTGGCCGCCATCTTTCTTTCCAGAGGGAGGAGGGTGGAAGGTACCAACACCCTTTCCCCTCCGGGCAGACATAATGGCATGGATTAACGCATAGTCCTTTCACTTTTCTGCTCCAAGATGTCGGGTTCTGCATTAAGTCCTTGTGCTTCTGGGGCCGTGGCCATGCTGGAGAGCCGCTCGCGGGGGGGCAACTGGTGACCTCAGTAGGGCGTGAAGGACGGACCGGAACGCCCCCCTTCCCATGAGGTTTTAGTCGCCCCCACTCCCCCGGCTCATACCTGCTGTCCACAAGGCTCCCATGCAGCCACCATCATTCTTTCCAGAGAAGAGAGGGCGAATGGGGCAACAACCTTTCTCCTCCGGCAGACTTGATGGCCTGGATTAACGCATGGTCCGTTCACTTTTCTGCTCCAAGCTTCCGGGTTCTGCATTAAGTCCTTGTGCTTCTGGGGCCGTGGCCGTGCTGGACAGCCGCTCGCTGGTGGCAACTGGTGACCTCGGTAGGGCGTGAAGGACGGACCGGAACACCCCCCTTCCCATGAAGTTTTAGTTGCCCCCACTTACACCACTGGTGAATGTCCAAGTAACCAATGCTGGTTTTCATAGGCGTGTTAACACTCGGAGTCGTGCTGTTCCACTGGCTGTCCACTCAACCTTTGTCAGCTCTTCTTTTTCCTGTTCACATAACACAGACATTAGAAACCATTAGAATCTCCACTTCAGAATGTTCCATTCATTCACTGCCAATCTGGAATTCATCGACTCTCCACTGCAGACAGAATATCTTTACACCACTGGTGAATAATCAAGTAACCGTATGGTGGTTTTCAGCAGCCTGTTCAAATTCTTAGTCATGGTCTTCAACTGGCTATCAAATGCCACCTGGTAAGCTCTTCAGTTTCTTGTCCAGACAACGTAGAATTCAGAAACCAATTGAATCTCCACTACAGAATGTTCCATTCATTCACTGCCTATTTGGAATTCTTGGAACCTACACTCCAGGCAGGCTTCCTTTACACCACTGGTGAAAGTCCAAGTAACACATTGCTGGATTTTCAGCATACTGTTCACACTCGCATGCATGCTATTCAACTGGCTATCCACTCCACAGTGGTCAAGTCTTTCTTTTACTGTCTAAACAACCCACACGACAGAAATCATTGGAATATCCACTACAGAATATTCAAATCATTCACTGCGAATCGGGAATCCATCTGAACCTCCACTCCATGAACGCATTCGTTATACCACGGATGAATGTCCAAGCAAACCAATGCTGGTTTTCAGAGGACTGTTCAATCTCGCAGGCCTGCTGTTCAACTGTCTATCCATGCTAACCTGGTCTGCTCTTCATTTTCCTGTCCACACACATCGGATTTCAGAAATAATTTGAATCTCCACTACAGAATATTCCACTCATTCACTGCTAATCTGAAGTTCTTCAAATCTCCATTCCAGGCAAGCTTTCATTACACCACTGGTGAATGTCCAAGTAACCAATGCTGGTTTTCATAGGCATGTTCACACACGGAGCCGTGCTGTTCAATTGGCTCTCCACTTAACCCTGGACAGCTCTTCTTTTTCCTGTTCACATAACCCAGACTTCAGAAACCATTAGAATCTCCACTTCAGAATGGTCAATTCATTCACTGCCAATCTGGAATTCATCGAATATCCACTCCACGGAGGATTTCGTTACACCACTGGTCAATATCCAAGTACACCAATACTGGTTTTTCGCGGCCTGTTCACACTCGCTGTTGTGCTATTCTACTGACTATCCTCTCCAACCTGATCAGCTCTTCATTTTCCTGTCCACTCAAGCCAGACTTCAAAATTCAATGGAATCTCCATTAAAGAATGTTCCATTCATTCACTCCCAGTCTGGAATTCATCGAATCTCCACTCCAGGCCGGATTTCGTTTCACTAGTGTTGAATGAACAAGTAACCCAAGGCTGCTTTTCAGCGGCCTGTTCACACTAGCAGGAGTGTTGTTCAACTGACTATCCACACAACCCTGGTCAGCTCTACATTTTCCTGTCCACATAACTTAGACTTCAGAAACCATTATAATCTCCACGACAGAATGTACCATTCATTCACTGCCGATCTGTAATTCATCGAATCTCCACTCCAGGCAGACTTTAGTTACATGACTGGTGAATATCTAAGTAACTGAATGCTTATTTTCAGAGTTCTGTTCTCAATCGAAGACGTGCTTTTGAACTGGCAATCCACTACACAGTCGTCATATTATTCTTTTCCTGTCCACACAAACCATACTTCAGAATACATTGGAATCTCCACTACAGACTGTACCATTGATTCAATTCCAATCTGGAATTCATCGAATCTCCACTGCAGACAGAATATCTTTACACCACTGGTGAATAATCAAGTAACCCAATGGTGGTTTTCAGCAGCCTGTTCAAATTCTTAGTCCTGGTCTTCAACTGGCTATCAAATGCCACCTGGTAAGCTCTTCAGTTTCTTGTCCATACAACGTAGAATTCAGAAACCAATTAAATCTCCACTACAGAATGTTCCATTCATTCACTGCCTATTTGGAATTCTTGGAACCTACACTCCAGGCAGGCTTCCTTTACACCACTGCTGAAAGTCCTAGTAACACATTGCTGGATTTTCAGCATACTGTTCACACTAGCATGCATGCTATTCAACTGGCTATCCACTCCACAGTGGTCAAGTCTTTCTTTTACTGTATAAACAACCCACACGACAGAAATCATTGGAATATCCACTACAGAATATTCAAATCATTCACTGCGAATCGGGAATTCATCTGAACCTCCACTCCATGAACGCATTCGTTATACCACGGATGAATGTCTAAGCAAACCAATGCTGGTTTCAGAGGACTGTTCAATCTCGCAGGCCTGCTGTTCAACTGGCTATCCTTGCTAACCTGGTCTGCTCTTCATTTTCCTGTCCACACACATCGGACTTCAGAAATAATTTGAATCTCCACTACAGAATATTCCACTCATTCACTGCTAATCTGAAGTTCTTCAAATCTCCATTCCAGGCAAGCTTTCATTACACCACTGGTGAATGTCCAAGTAACCAATGCTGGTTTTCATAGGCATGTTCAAACTCGGAGTCGTGTTGTTCAATTGGCTCTCCACTCAACCCTGGACAGCTCTTCTTTTTCCTGTTCACATAACCCAGACTTCAGAAACCATTAGAATCTCCACTTTAGAATGGTCAATTCGTTCACTGCCAATCTGAAATTCATCGAATCTCCACTCCACGCAGGATTTCGTTACACCACTGGTCAATATCCAAGTACCCCAATGCTGGTTTTTCCCGGCCTGTTCACACTCGCTGGTGTGCTATTCTACTGGCTATCCTCTCCAACCTGATCAGCTCTTCATTTTCCTGTCCACTCAACCCAGACTTCAAAATTCAATGGAAGCTCCACTACAGAATGTTCCATTCATTCACTCCCAGTCTGGAATTCATCGAATCTCCACTCCAGGCCGGATTTCGTTTCACTAGTGTTGAATGAACAAGTAACCCAAGGCTGCTTTTCAGCGGCCTGTTCACACTAGCAGGAGTGCTGTTCAACTGACTATCCACACAACCCTGGTCAGCTCTACATTTTCCTGTCCACGTAACTTAGACTTCAGAAACCATTATAATCTCCACGACAGAATGTACCATTCATTCACTGCCGATCTGTAATTCATCGAATCTCCACTCCAGGCAGACTTTAGTTACATGACTGGTGAATATCTAAGTAACTGAATGCTTATTTTCAGAGTTCTGTTCTCAATCGAAGACGTGCTTTTGAACTGGCAATCCACTACACAGTGGTCAGATTATTCTTTTCCTGTCCACACAAACCATACTTCAGATTTCATTGGAATCTCCACTACAGACTGGTCCATTGATTCAATTCCAATCTGAAATTCATCGAATCTCCAACGCCAGGCAGGCTTTCGTTACACCACTGATGATGTCCAAGGAATCCAATGCTGGATTTCAGAGTCATGATCACACTCGCAGGCGTGCTGTCCAGCTGCCTATCCACTCAACCCTGGTCAGCTCTTCATTTTCCTGTCCACAAAACCCAGACTTCAGAAGTAATTGGAATCTCCACTACAGAATGTTCCATTCATTCACTCCCAATTGGGAATTCATCGAATCTCCACTCCAGGCAGGATTCCTTTACACCACTGATGAATATCCAAGTAACCCAATGTTGGTTTCCAGCAGCCAGTTCAAAGTCGCAGTCTGCTGTTCAACAAGCTATCCAATCTTCCCTGGTCTGCTTTTCATTTTCCTGTACACAAAACCCAGACTTCAGAAATCATTGGTATCTCTCCTACGGAATGTTCCATTCATTCCCTGCCAATATCGAATTCATGGAAACTCCACTCCAGGCATGCTTCCGTTGCACCATTGGAGAATGTCCAAGTAACCTAATGCTGTTTTCCAGCGTCCGCGTCACTCTCCCAGGCGTGCTGTTCAACGGGCTATCGACTCCAACCTGGCCATTTCTTCCATTTCCTGTGCACACAACCCAGACATTCGAAATCATATGAATCTCCACTACAGAATATTCCACTAATACACTGCCAATCTGGAATTCATTGAATCTCCACTCGAGGCAGGATT
Organism: Sorex fumeus; assembly: GCF_029834395.1. NCBI lineage: Eukaryota > Metazoa > Chordata > Mammalia > Eulipotyphla > Soricidae > Sorex > Sorex fumeus. The sequence continues at coordinate 817,926 of NW_026606140.1, read as the reverse complement.
TCGTTACAACACTGGTCAATATCCAAGTACCGCAATGCTGGTTTTTCGCGGCCTGTTCACACTCCCTGGTGTGCTATTCTACTGGCTATCCTCTCCAACCTGGTCAGCTCTTCAATTTTCTGTCCACTCAACCCAGACTTCTAAATTCAATGGGATCTCCACTACAGAATGTTCCATTCATTCACTCCCAATCTGCAATTCGTTGAATCTCCTCTCCAGGCCGGATTTCGTTTCACTAGTGTTGAATATCCAAGTAACCCAAGGCTGCTTTTCAGCGGCCTTTTCACACTCGCAGGAGTGCTGTTCAACTGACTATACACTCAACCCTGGTCAGCTCTTCATTTTCCTATCCACGTAACTTAGACTTCAGAATTGATTGGAATCTCCTGTACAGAATGTTCCATTCATTCACTGCCAATCTGGAATTCATCGAATCTCCACTCCAGGCAGTATTTAGTTACAACACTGATCAATATCCAAGTACCGCAATGCTGGTTTTTCGCGGCCTGTTCACACTCCCTGGTGTGCTATTCTACTGGCTATCCTCTCCAACCTGATCAGCTCTTCATTTTCCTGTCCACTCAAACCAGACTTCAAAATGAAATAGAATATCCACTACAGAATGTTCCATTCATTCACTGCCGATCTGGAATTCATCAAATCTCCACTCCAGGCAGACTTTAGTTACACGACTGTTGAATATCTATGTAACTGAATGCTGATTTTCAGCGTTCTGTTCTCACTCCCAGACGTGCTGTCGAACTGGCAATCCACTACACAGTGGTCAGATTATTCTTTTCCTGTCCACACAAACCATACTTCAGAATTCATTGGAATCTCCACTACAGACTGGTCCATTGATTCAATTCCAATCTGAAATTCATCGAATCTCCAACGCCAGGCAGGCTTTCGTTACACCACTGATGATGTCCAAGGAATGCAATGCTGGATTTCAGAGGCATGATCACAATCGCAGGCGTGCAGTCCAACTTCCTATCCAGTCAACCCTGGTCAGCTCTTCATTTTCCTGTCCACAAAACCCAGACTTCAGAAGTAATTGGTGTCTCCACTACAGAATGTTCCATTCATTCACTCCCAATCGGGAATTCATCGAATCTCCACTCCAGGCAGGATTCCTTTACACCACAGGTGAATATCCAAGTAACCCAATGTTGGTTTTCAGCAGCCAGTTCAAAGTCGCAGTCTGCTGTTCAACAGGCTATCCACTCTTCCCTGCTCTGCTCTTCATTTTCCTGTACACAAAACCCAGACTTCAGAAATCATTGGAATCTCTCCTACAGAATGTTCCATTCATTCCCTGCCAATTTCGAATTCATGGAATCTCCACTCCATGCATGCTTTCGTTGCACCATTGGAGAATGCCCAAGTAACCTAATGTTGTTTTCTATAGTGCGCTTCACTCTCTCAGGCGTTCTGTTCAACGCGCTATCCACTCCAACATGGTCAGTTCTTCCATTTCCTGTCCACACAACCCAGACTTTCGAAATCATTTGAATCTCCACTACAGAATATTCCACTCATACACTGCTAATCTGAAGTTCTTCGAATCTGCACTCCAGGCAAGCTTTCGTTACACCACTGGTGAACGTCCAAGTAACCATTGCTGGTTTTCACAGGCGTGTTCACACTCGGAGTCCTGCTGTTCTACTGACTGTCCACAAAACCCTGTTCAGCTCTTCTTTTTCCTGTTCACATAACCCAGAGTTCAGAAACCATTAGAATCTCCACTTCAGAATGTTCCATTCATTCACTGCCAATCTGGAATTCGTCGAATCTCCACTGCAGGCAGGATTTCTTTACACCACTGGTGAATATTCAAGTAACCCAATGGTGGTTTTCAGCAGCCTGTTGAAATTCTCCTGCCTGGTCTTTAACTGGCTATCAAATCCCACCTGGTAAGCTCTTCAGTTTCTTGTCCTTACAACGTAGAATTCAGAAACCATTGGAATCTCCACTACAGAATGTTCCATTCATTCACTGCCTATTTGGATTTCTTGGAACCTACACTCCAGGCAGGCTTTCTTTACACCACTGGTGAATGTCCAAGTAACACATTGCTGGTTTTCAGCATACTGTTCACACTTGCATGCATTTTATTCAACTGGCTATCCACTCCACAGTGGTCAAGTCTTTCTTTTACTGTCCAAACAACCCACACGTCTGAAATCATTGGAATATCCACTACAGAATGTTCAATTCATTCACGGCGAATCGGGAATTCATCTGAACCTCCACTCCATGAACGCATTCGTTATACCACTGGTGAATGTCCAAGTAACCCAAAGCGGTTTTCAGAGGACTGTCCATTCTCGCAGGCCTGCTGTTCAACTGGGTATCCATTGTAACCTGGTCTGCTCTTCATGTTCCTGTCCACACACATCGGATTTCAGAAATAATTGGAATCTCCACTACAGACTGTTCCATTTATTCAATGCCAATCTGGAATTCATCGAATCTCCAACGCCAGGCAGGCTTTCCTTACACCACTGATGATGTCCAAGCAATCCAATGCTGGATTTTAGAGGTATGGTCACACTCGCAGGCATGCTGTCCAACTGCCTATCCACTCAACCCTGGTCAGCTCTTCATTTTCCTGTCCACGTAACTTAGACTTCAGAATTGATTGGAATCTCCTGTACAGAATGTTCCATTCATTCACTGCCAATCTGGAATTCATCGAATCTCCACTCCAGGCACGATTTCGTTACAACACTGGTCAATATCCAAGTACCGCAATGCGGTTTTTCGCGGCCTGTTCACACTCCCTTGTGTGCTATTCTACTGGCTATCCTCTCCAACCTGATCAGCTCTTCATTTTCCTGTCCACTCAAACCAGACTTCAAAATGAAATAGAATCTCCACTACAGAATGTTCCATTCATTCACTGCCGATCTGGAATTCATCGAATCTCCACTCCAGGCAGACTTTAGTTACACGACTGGTGAATATCTATGTAACTGAATGCTGATTTTCAGCGTTCTGTTCTCACTCCCAGACGTGCTGTCGAACTGGCAATCCACTACACAGTGGTCAGATTATTCTTTTCCTGTCCACAAAAACCATACTTCAGAATTCATTGGAATCTCCACTACAGACTGGTCCATTGATTCAATTCCAATCTGAAATTCATCGAATCTCCAACGCCAGGCAGGCTTTCGTTACACCACTGATGATGTCCAAGGAATCCAAAGCTGGATTTCCGAAGCATGATCACACTAGCACGCGTGCTGTACAACGGCCTATCCACACAACCCTGGTCAGCTCTTCATTTTCCTGTCCAAAAAACCCAGACTTCAGAAGTAATTGGAATCTCCACTACAGAATGTTCCATTCATTCACTCCCAATCGGGAATTCATCGAATCTCCACACCAGGCAGGATTCCTTTACATCACTGTTGAATATCCAAGTAACACATTGTTGGTTTTCAGCAGCCAGTTCAAAGTCGCAGTATGCTGTTCAACAGGCTATTCTCTCTTCCCTACTCTGCTCTTCATTTTTCTGTACACAAAACCCAGACTTCAGATATCATTGGAATCTCTCCTACAGAATGTTCCATTCATTCCCTGCCAATATCGAATTCATGGAATCTCCATTCCAGGCATGCTGTCGTTGCACCACTGGAGAATGTCCAAGCAACCTAATGCTGTTTTCCAGCGTCCGCTTCACACTCCCAGGCGTGCTGTTCAACTGGCTATCCACAGAACCTTGGTCAGCTCTACATTTTCTTTTCCCCACAACCTAGACTTGAGAATTGATTGGAATCTCCTGTACAGAATGTTCAATTCATTCACTGCCAATCTGGAATTCATCGAATCTTCACTCCAGGCAGGATTTCGTTACACCACTGGTCAATATCCAAGTACCCCAATGCTGGTTTTTCGCGGACTGTTTACACTCGCTGTTGTGCTTTTCTACTTGCTATCCTCTCCAACCTGATCAGCTCTTCATTTTTCTGTCCACTCAACCCAGACTTCAAAATTCAATGGGATCTCCACTACAGAATATTCCATTCATTCACTTCCAATCTGGAATACATCGAATCTCCACTCCAGGCCGGATTTCGTTTCTCTAGTTTTGAATGTCCAAGCAACCCAAGGCTGCTTTTCACCGGCCTGTTCACACTCGCAGGAGTGCTGTTCAACTGACTATCCACACAACCCTGGTCAGCTCTACATTTTCCTACCCACAAAACCCAGACTTCAGAAGTAATTGGAATCTCCACTACAGAATGTTTCATTCATTCACTCCCAATCGGGAATTCTTAGAATCTCCACTACAGGAAGGATTCCTTTACACGAATGTTGAATATCCAAGAAACCCAATGTTGGTTTTCAGCAGCCAGTTCAAAGTCGCAGTCTGCTGTTCAACAGGCTATCCTCTCTTCCCTGCTCTGCTCTTCATTTTCCTGTACACAAAACCCAGACTTCAGAAATCATTGGAATCTCTTCTACGGAATGTTCCATTCATACCATGCCAATATCATATTCATGGAATCTCCACTCCAGGCTTGCTTTCTTTGCAACATTGGAGAATGTCCATGTAACCTAATCTTTTTTTCCAGCTTCTGCTTCACACTCCCAGGCCTGCTGTTCAACGGGCTATCTACTCCAACCTGGTCAGCTCTTCCATTGTCTGTCCAGACAACCCAGACTTTCGAAATCATTTGAATTTCATCTACAGAATATTCCAGTCATTCACTGCTAATCTCAAGTTCTTCGAATCTCCACTCCAGGCAAGGTTTCGTTACATCACTGGTGAATGTCGAAGTATCCAATTCCGGTTTTCATAGGCATGTTCACTCTCGGAGTCGTGCTGTTCAACTGGCTGTCCACTCAACCCTGGTCAGCTCTAATTTTCCTTTCCACAAAACCCAGCCTTCAGAAGTAATAGGAATCATCACTACAGAATGTTCCATTCACTCACTCCCAATCGTGAATTCATCCAATATCCACTCCAGACCGGATTTCGTTTCTCTAGTGTTGAATATACCAGTAACCCAAGGCTGCTTTTCAGCGGCCTGATCACACACGCAGGAGTGCTGTTCACCTGAATGTCCACTCATCCCTGGTCAGCTCTAAATTTTCCTGTCCACATAACTTAGACTTCAGAAACCATTATAATCTCCACGACACAATGTTCCATTCATTCACTGCCGATCTGGAAATCATCGAATCTCCACTCCAGGCAGATTTTAGTTACACGAATGGTGAATATCTAAGTAACTGAATGCTGATTTTCAGCGTTCTATTCTCACTCGCAGACGTGCTGTTGAACTGTAAATCCACTACACAGTGGTCAAATTATTCTTTTCCTGTCCACACAAACCATACTTCAGAATTCATTGGAATCTAGACTACAGAATGTTCCATAGGTTCAATTCCAATCTGGAATTCATCGAATCTCCAACTCCAGGCACGCTTTCGTAACACCACTGTTGATGTCCAAGGAATCCAATGCTGGATTTCAGAGGCATGATCACACTCGCAGGCGTCATGTCGAGCTACCTATACACTCAACCCTGGTCAGCTCTTCATTCTCCTGTCCACAAAACCCAGACTTCAGAAGTAAATGTAATCTCCACTACAGAATTTTTCATTCATTCACTCCCAATCGGGAATTCATCGAATCTCCACTCCAGGCAGGATTCCTTTAGACGACTGGTGAATATCCAAGAAACCCAATGTTGGTTTTCAGCAGCCAGTTCAATGTCGCAGTCGCTGTTCAACAGGCTATCCTCTCTTCCCTGCTCTGCTCTTCATTTTCCTGTACACAAAACCCAGACTTCAGAAATCATTGGAATCTCTACTACGGAATGTTCCATTCATTCCGTGCCAATATCGTATTCGTGGAATCTCCACTCCAGGCATGATTTCTTTGCAATATTCGAGATTGTCCATGTAACCTAATCCTGTTTTCCAGCGTCGCTTCACACTCCCAGGCATGCTATTCAACGGGCTATCTACTCCAACCTGGTCAGCTCTTCCATTGCCTGTCCACACAACCCAGACTTTCGAAATCATTTCAATCTCATCTACAGAATACTCCACTCCTTCACTGCTAATCTGAAGTTTTTCGAAGCTCCACTCCAGGCAAGCTTTCGTTACACCACTGGTGAATGTCGAAGTAACCAATTCTGGTTTTCATAGGCGTGTTCACACTCGGAGATGTGCTGATTAACTGGCTGTCCACTCAACCCTGGACAGCTCTTCTTTTTCCTGTTCACATAACCCAGACTTCAGACACCATTAGAATCTCCACTTCAGAATGTTCCTTTCATTCACTGCCAATCTGGAATTCTTCGAATCTCCACTCCAGGCCGGATTTCTTTACACCACTGGTGAATATTCAAGTAACACAATGTTGGTTTTCAGCAGCCTGTTCAAATTCGCAGGCCTGGTCTTCAACTGGCTATCAAATCCCACCTGGTAAGCTCTTCAGTTTCTCGTCCATACAACGTAGAATTCAGAAACCATTGGAATCTCCACTACAGAATGTTCCATTCATTCACTGCCTATTTGGAATTCTTGGAACCTACACTCCAGGCAGGATTTCTTTACACCACTGGTGAATGTCCAAGTAACACATTGCTGGTTTTCAGCATACTGTTCACACTCGTATGCATGCTATTCAACTGGCTATCCACTCCACAGTGGTCAAATCTTTCTTTTACTGTCCAAACAACCCACACGACAGAAATCATTGGAATATCCACTATAGAATGCTCAATTCATTCACTGCGAATCGGGAATTCATCTGAACCTCAACTCCATGAACGCATTCGTTATACCACTGGTGAATGTCCAAGTAACCCAAAGCTGGTTTTCAGAAGACTGTTCAATCTAGCAGGCCTGCTGTTCAACTGGCTATCCATTCTAACCTGGTCTGCTCTTCATTTTCCTGTTCACACACATGGGATTTCTGAAATAATTGGAATCTCCATAACAGAACGTTCCATTCATTCATTGCGAATCTGGAATTCATCTAAATCTCCACTCCAGGCAGGCTTTCGTTACACTACTGTTGAATGTCCAAGTAACACACTGCTCGATTTCATTGTCCTGATCCCCCTCAGAGGAGTGCTGTTCAACTGCTATCCACTGAACCCTGGTCAGCTCTTCATTTCCCTGTCCCCACAACCTAGACTTCAGAATTGTTTGGAATCTCCTGTACAGAATGTTCCATTCATTCACTGCCAGTCTGGATTTCATCGAATCTTCACTCCTGGCAGGATTTCGTTACACCACTGATCAATATCCATGTACCCCAATGCTGAATTTTCGCGGCCTGTTCACACTCGCTGGTGTGCTATTCTTCTGGCTATCCTCTCCAACCTGATCAGCTCTTCAGTTTCCTGTCCACTCAACCCAGACTTCAAAATTCAATGGGGTCTCCACTACAGACTGTTCCATTGATTCAATTCCAATATGGAATTGATCGAATCTCCAACGCCAGGCAGGCTTTCGTTACACCACTGATGATGTCCAAGGAATCCAATGCTGGATTTCAGAGGCATGATCACACTCGCAGGCATGCTGTCCAACTGCCTATCCACTCAACCCTGGTCATCTCTTCATTTTCCTATTCACAAAACCCAGACTTCAGGAGTAATTGGAATCACCTCTATAGAATGTTCCATTCATTCACACCCAATCGGGAATTTATCGAATCTCCAGTCCAGGCAGGATTCCTTTACACTACTGGTGAATATGCCAGTAACACAATGTTGGTTTTCAGCAGCAGTTCAAAGTCGCAGTCTGCTGTTCAACAGGCTATCCACTCTTCCCTGCTCTGCTCTTCATTTTCCTGTACACAAAACCCAGACTTCAGAAATCATTGATATCTCTCCTATAGAAAGTTCCATTCATTCCCTGCCAATATCGAATTCATGGAATCTCCACTCCAGGCATGCTTTCGTTGCACCATTGGAGAATGTCCAAGCAACCTAATGCTGTTTTCCAGTATACGCTTCACACTCCCAGGCGTGCTGTTCAAGTGGCTATCCACTGAACCCTGGTCAGCACTTCATTTTCCTGTCCCCACAACCTAGACTTCAGAATTGATTGGAATCTCCTGTACAGAATGTTCAATTCATTCACTGCCAAACTGTAATTCATCGAATCTTCACTCCAGGCAGGATTTCGTTACACCACTGGTCAATATCCAAGTACCCAAATGCTGGTTTTTCGCGGCCTGTTCCCAATCGCTGGTGTGCTTTTCTACTGGCTATCTTCTCCAACCCGATCAGCTCTTCATTTTTCTGTCCACTCAACCCAGACTTCAAAAGTCAATGGGATCTCCACTACAGAATGTTCCATTCATTCACTCCCAATCTGGAATTCATCGACTCTCTACTCCAGGCCGGATTTCGTTTCATAGGCATGTTCACACTCGGAGTCATGCTGTTCAACTGGCTGTCCACTCACCCCTGGAGAGCTCTTTTTTTACTGTTCACATAACCCAGACTTCAGAAATCATTAGAATCTCCACTTCAGAATGTTCCATTCATTCACTCCCAATCTGGAATTCATCGTATCTCCACTCCAGGCCGGATTTCGTTTCACTAGTTTTGAATGTACAAGTAACCCAAGGCTGCTTTTCAGCAGCCTGTTCACACTCGCAGGAGTGCTGATAAACTGACTATCCACTCAACCCTGGTCAGCTCTACATTTTCCTGTCCACATAACTTAGACTTCAAAAACCATTATAGTATCCACTAAAGAATGTTCCATTCATTCACTGCCGATCTGGAATTCATCGAATCTCCACTCCAGGCAGACTATAGTTACACGACTGGTGAATATCTATTTAACTGAATGCTGATATTCAGCGTTCTGTTCTCACTCCCAGACGTTCTGTCGAACTGGAAATCCAATACACAGTGGTCAGATTATTCTTTTCCTCTCCACAAAAACCATACTTCAGAATTCATTGGAATCTCCACTACAGACTGGTCCATTGATTCAATTCCAATCGGAAATTCATTGAATCTCCAACTCCAGGCAGGCTTTCGTTACACCACTGATGATGTCCAAAGGAATCCAATGCTGGATTTCAGAGGCATGATCACACTCGCAGGCGTGCTGTCCAACTGCCTATCCACTTAACCCTGGTCAGCTCTTCATTTTCCTGTCCACAAAACCCAGACTTCAGAAGGAATTGGAATCTCCACTACAGAATGTTCCATTCATTCACTCCCAATCCGGAATTCATCGAATCTCCACTCCAGGCAGTATTCCTTTACACCATTGGTGAGTATCCAAGTAAGGCTATGTTGGTTTTTAGCAGCCAGTTCAAAGTCGCAGTCTGCTGTTCAACAGGCTATCCACACTTCCCTGCTCTGCTCTTCATTTTCCTGTACACAAACCCAGACTTCACAAATCATTGGAATATCTCCTACAGAATGTTCCATTCATTCCCTGCCAATCTCGAATTCATGGAATCTCCACTCCAGGAATGTTTTCGTTGCACCATTGCAGAATGTCCAAGTAACCCAATGCTGTTTTCCAGCGTCGCTTCACACTCCCCGGCGTGCTGTTCAACAGGCTATCTACTCCAACCTGGTCAGCTTTTCAATTCCCTGTCCACACAACCCAGACTTTCGAATTCACTTCAATTTCCACTACAGAATATTCCACTAATTCACTGCTAATCTGAAGTTCTTCGAAACTCCACTCCAGGCAAGCTTTCGTTACACCACTGGTGAATGTCCAAGTAACCAATGCTGGTATTCATAGGCATGTTCACACTCGGAGAGGTGCTGTTTAACTGGCTGTCCACTCAACCCTGGACAGCAGTTCTTTTTCCTGTTCACATAACCCAGACTTCAGACACCATTAGTATCTCCACATCAGAATGTTCCTTTCATTCACTGACAATCTGGAATTCTTCGAATCTCCACTCCAGGCCGGATTTCGTCACACCACTGGTCAATATCCAAGTACCCCAATGCTGGATTTTCGCGGCCTTTTCACACTCGCTGGTGTGGTATTCTACTGGCTATCCTCTTCAACCTGATCCACTCTTCATTTTCCTGTCCACTCAAACCGACTTCAATATTCAATGGAATCTCCACTACAGAATGTTCCATTCATTCACTCCCAATCTAGAATTCATCGAATCTTCAATCCAGGCCCGATTTCGTTTCACTAGTGTTAAATGTACAAGTAACCCAAGGCTGCTTTTCAGCGGCCTGTTCACACTCGCAGGAGTGCTGTTCAACTGACTATCCAGTCAACCCTGGTCAGCTCTACATTTTCCTCTCCACATAATTTAGACTTTAGAAACCATTATAATCTCCACTAGAGAAAGTTCCATTCATTCAGTGCCGACCTGGAATTCATCGGATCTCCACTCCAGGCAGACATTAGTTACACGACTGGTGAATATCTAAGTAACTGAATGCTGATTTTCAGCGTTCTGTTCTCACTCGCAGACGTGCTGTTGAACTGGCAATCCACTACACACTGGTCAGATTATTCTTTTCCTGTCCACATATACCATACTTCAGAATTCATTGCAATCTCCACTACAGACTGTTCCATTGATTCAATTCCAATCTGGAATTCATCGAATCTCCTACTCCAGGGAGGCTTTCGTTACACCACTGATTATGTTCAAGGAAGCCAATGCTGGATTTCAGAGGCATGATCACACTCGCAGGCGTGCTGTACAACTGCCTATTCACTCAACCCTGGTCAGCTCTTCCATTGCCTGGCCACACTACCCAGATTTTCGAAATCATTTGAATCTCCACTACAGAATATTCCAGTCATTCACTGCTAATCTGAAGTTCTTCGAATCTCCACCCCATGAAAGCTTTCGTTACACCACTGGTGAATGTCCACGTAACCAATGCTGGTTTTCATAGACATGTTCACACTCGGAGTCGTGCTGTTCAACTGGCTGTCCACTCAACCCTGGTTAGCTCTTCTTTTTCCTGTTCACATAACCCAGACTTCAAAACCATTAGAATCTCCACTTCAGAATGTTCCATTCATTCACTGCCAATCTGGAATTCATCGAATCTCCACCACAGATAGGATTCCTAAACACCACTGCTGAATGTCCATGTAACCCAATGATTGTTTTCAGAGGACTGTTCAATCTCGCAGGCCTGCTGTTCAACTGGCTATGCATTCTAACCTGGTCTGCTCTTCATTTATCTGTCCACACAGATCGGATTTCAGAAATAATTGGAATCTCCACTACAGAACGTTCCATTCATTCACTGCGAATCTGGAATTCATCTGAATCTCCACTCCAGGCAGGCTTTCGTTACACCACTGTTGAATGTCCAAGTAACACACTGCTCGATTTCATTGTCCTGATCCCCCTCGGAGGCGTGCTGTTCAACTGGCTATCCACTGAATCCTGGTCAGCTCTTCATTTTCCTGTCCTCACAACCTACACTTCAGAAATGATTGGAATCTCCTGTACAGAATGTTCCATTCATTCACTGCCAATCTGGAATTCATCGATTCTCCACTCCAGGGAGGTTTTCCTTACACCAATGGACAATATACAAGTACCCCAATGCTGGTTTATCGTGGCCTGTTCACACTCGCTGGTGTGCTATTCTACTGGCTATCCTCTCGAAAATGATCCGCTCTTCATTTTCCTGTCCACTCAACCCAGACTTCAAAATTCATTGGAATCTCCACTACAGAATGGTGCATTCATTCACTGCCAATCTGGAATTCATCGAAACTCCACTCATGGCCGGATTTCGTTTCACTAGTGTTAAATGTACAAGTAACCCAAGGCTGCTTTTCAGCGGCCTGTTCACACTCGCAGGAGTGCTGTTCAACTGACTATCCACTCAACCCTGGTCAGCTCTACATTTTCCTGTCCATATAACTTAGACTTCAGAAACCTTTATAATCTCCACTGGAGAATGTTCCTTTCATTCAGTGCCGATATGGAATTCATCGAATCTCCACTCCAGGCCGACTTTAGTTACACGACTAGTGAATATCTCAGTAACTGAATGCTGATTTTCAGCGTTCTGTTCTCACCCGCAGACGTGCTGTTGAACTGGAAATCCACTGCACAGTGGTCAGATTATTCTTTTCCTGTCCACACAAACCATACTTCAGAAATTATTGGAATCTCCACTACAGACTGTTCCATTGATTCAATTCCAATCTGGAATTCATCGAATCTCCAACTCCAGGCAGGCTTTCGTTACACCACTGATGATGTCCAAGGAATCCAATGATGGATTTCAGAGGCATGATCACACTCGCAGGCGTGCTGTCCAACTGCCTATCCACTCAACCCTGGTCATCTCTTCATTTTCCTATCCACAAAACCCAGACATCAGGAGTAATTGGAATCGCCTCTACAGAACGTTTCATTCATTCACTCTAAATCGGGAATTCATCGAATCTCCACTCCAGGCAGGATTCCTTTACACCACTGGTGAATATCCAAGTAACGCAATGTTGGTTTTCAGCAGCCAGTTCAACGTCGCAGTCTGCTGTTAAACAGGCTATCCACGCTTCCCTGCTCTGCTCTTCATTTTCCTGTACACAAAACCCAGACTTCAGAAATCATTGGAATCTCTCCTCCGGAATGTTCCATTCATTCCCTGTCAATATCGAATTCATGGAATCTCCACTCCAGGCATGCTTTCGTTGCATCATTGGAGAATGTCCAAGTGACCTAATGCTGTTTTCCAGTGTCCGCTTCACACTCCCCGGCCTGCTGTTCAACGAGGTATCTACTCCAACCTGGCCAGCTCTTCCATTGCCTGTCCACACAACCCAGACTTTCGAAATCACTTGAATCTCCAATGCAGAATATTCCACTCATTCACTGCTAATCTGATGTTCTTCGAATCTCCACTCCAGGCAAGCTTTCGTTACACCACTGGTGAATGTCCAAGTAAAAAATGCTGGTTTTTATAGGCATGTTCACACTCAGAGTCGTGCTGTTCAACTGGCTGTCCACTCAACCCTGTTCAGCTCTTCTTTTTCCTGTTCACATAACCCAGACATCAGACACCATTAGAGTCTCCACTTCAGAATGTTCCATTCATTCACTGCCAATCTGGAATTCATCGAATCTCCACTCCAGGCAGGATTTCGTTACACCACTGGTCAATATCCAAGTACCCCAATACTGGTTTTTCGCGGCCTGTTAACACTCGCTGGTGTGCTATTCTACTGGCTATCTTCTTCATCCTGATCCGCTCTTCATTTTCCTGTCCACTCAACCCAGACCTCAAAATTCAATGGAATCTCCACTACAGAATGTTCTATTCATTCACTCCCAATCTGGAATTCATCGAATCTCCAATCCAGGCCCGATTTCGTTTCACAAGTGTTAAATGTACAAGTAACAAAGGCTGCTTTTCAGCCGCCTGTTCACACTCGCAGGAGTGCTGTTCAACTGACTATCCACTCAACTCTGGTCAGCTCTACATTTTCCTGTCCTCATAACTTAGACTTCAGAAACCATTATAATCTCCACTACAGAATGTTCCATTCATTCAGTGCCGACCTGGAATTCATCAAATCTCCACTCCAGGCAGACATTAGTTACACGACTGGTGAATATCTAAGTAACTGAATGCTGATTTTTAGCGTTCTGTTCTCACTCGCAGACGTGCTGTTGAACTGGCAATCCACTACACACTGGTCAGATTATTCTTTTCCTGTCCTCAAAAACCATATTTCAGAATTCATTTCAATTTCCACTACAGACTGTTCCATTGATTCAATTCCAATCTGGAATTCTTCGAATCTCCAACTCCAGGCAGGCTTTCGTTACACCACTGATGATGTCCAAGGAATCCAATGATGGATTTCAGAGGCATGATCACACTCGCAGGCATGCTGTCTAACTGGCTATCCACTCAACCCTGGTCAGCTCTTCATTTTTCTGTCCACAAAACCCAGACTTCAGAAGTAATTGGAATCTCCACTACAGAATGTTCCATTCATTCACTCCCAATCGGGAATTCATCGAATCTCCACTCCAGGCAGGACTCCTTGACACCACTGTTGAATATCCAAGTAACCCAATGTTGGTTTTCAGCAGCCAGTTGAAAGTCGCAGTCTGCTGTTCAACAGGCTATCCACACTTCCCTGCTCTGATCTTCATTTTCCTGTATACAAAACCCAGACTTCAGACATCATTGGAATCTCTCCTCCGGAATGTTCCATTCATTCCCTGCCAATATCGAATTCATGGAATCTCTACTCCAGCCATGCTTTCGTTGCACCATTGGAGAATGTCCAAGTAACCTAATGCTGTTTTCCAGCGTCCACTTCAAACTCCCAGGCGTGCTGTTCAACGGGCTATCTACTCCAACCTGGTCAGCTCTTTCATTGCCTGTCCACACTACCCAGACTTTCGAAATCATTTGAATCTCCAATACAGAATATTCCAGTCATTCACTGCTAATCTGAAGTTCTTCGAATCCCCACCCCATGCAAGCTTCCGTTACAACACTGGTGAATGTCCACGTAACCAATGCTGGTTTTCATAGACATGTTCACACTCGGAGTCGTGCTGTTCAACTGGCTGTCTACTCAACCCTAGACAGCTCTTCTTTTTCCTGTAGACATAACCCAGACTTCAAAACCATTAGAATCTCCACTTCAGAATGTTCCATTCATTCACTGCCAATCTGGAATTCATCGAATCTCCACCGCAGAAAGGATTTCTATACACCACTGGTGAATGTCCAAGTAACCCAATGCTTGTTTTCAGAGGACTGTTCAATCTCGCAGGCCTGTTGTTCAACTGGCTATGCATTCTAACCTGGTCTGCTCTTCATTTATCTGTCCACACAGATCGGATTTCAGAAATAATTGGAATCTCCACTACAAAACGTTCTATTCATTCACAGCGAATCTGGAATCCATCTGAATCTCCACTCCAGGCAGGCTTTCTTTACAACACTGTTGAATGTCCAAGTAACACACTGCTCGTCTTCATTGTCCTAATCCCCCTCGGAGGCGTGCTGTTCTACTGGCTATCCACTGAAGCCTGGTCAGCTCTTCATTTTCCTGTCCTCACAACCTAGACTTCAGAATTGATTGGAATGTCCTGTACACAATGTTCCATTCATACACTGCCAATCTGGAATTCATCGAATCTCCACTCCAGGCAGGATTTCGTTACACCACTGGTCAATATCCAAGTACCTCAATGCTGGTTTTTCGCGGCCTGTTCACACTCGCTGACGTGCTATTCTACTGGCTATCCTCTCGAACCTGATCAGGTCCTCATTTTCCTGTGCACTCAACCCAGACTTCAAAATTCAATGGAATCTCCACTACAGAAGGTTTCATTCATTCACTCCCAATCTGGAATTCATCGAATCTCCACTCCAGGCCCGATTTCTTTTCACTAGTGTTGAATGTACAAGTAACCCAAGGCTACTGTTCAGCGGCCTTTTCACACTCGCAGGAGTGCTGTTCAACTGACTATCCACTCAACCCTGTTCAGCTCTACATTTTCCTGTCCACATAACTTTGACTTCAGAAAACATTATAATCTCCACTACAGACTGTTCCATTCTTTCACTGCCGATCAGGAATTTATTGAATCTCCACTCCAGGCACACATTAGTTACACGACTGGTGAATATCTAAGTAACTGAATGCTGAATTTCAGCGTTCTGTTCTCACACGCAGACGTGTTGTTGAACTGGCCATCCACTACACCGTGGACAGATTATTATTTCCTGTCCACACAAACCATATGTCAGAATTCATTGCAATCTCCACTACAGACTGTTCCATTGATTCAATTCCAATCTGGAATTCATCGAATCTCCAACTCCAGGCAGGCTTTTTTTACACGACTGATGATGTCCAAGGAATCCAATTTTGGATTTCAGATGCATGATCAAACTCGCAGTCGTGCTGTCCAACTGCCTATCCACTCAACACTGGTCAGCTCTACATTTTGCACTCCACAAAACCCAGATGTCAGAAGTAATTGGAATCTCCACTACAGAATGTTCCATTCATTCACTCCCAATCGGGAATTCATTGAATCTCCACTCCAGGCAGGATTCCTTTACACCACTGGTGAATATCCAAGTAAACCAATGTTGGTTTTCAGCAGCCAGTTAAAGTCTCAGTCTGCTGTTCAACAGGCTATCCACTCTTCCCTGCTCTGCTCTTCATTTTCCTGTACAGAAAACCCAGACTTCAGAAATCATTGGAATCTCTCATACGGAATGTTCCATTCATTCCCTGCCAATATTGAATTCATGGAATCTCCACTCCAGGCATGCTTTCGTTGCAACATTGGAGAATGTCTAAGTTACCTAATACTGTTTTCCAGCGTCGCTTCACACTCCCCCGTGCTGTTCAACGGGCTATCTACTCCAACATGGTCAGCTCTTCCATTGCCTGTCCACACAAACCACACTTTCTAAATCACTTGAATCTCCACTACAGAATATCCCACTAATTCACTGCTAATCTGAAGTTCTTCGAAACTCCACTCCAGGAAAGCTTTCGTTACACAACTGGTGAATGTCCAAGTAACCAATGCTGGTTTTCATAGGCATGTTCACACTCGGAGTCGTGCTGTTCAACTGGCTGTTCACTCAACCCAGGACAGATCTTCTTTTTCCTGTTCAAAAAACACAGACTTCAGACACCATTAGAATCTCCACTTCAGAATGTTCCATTCATTCACTGCCAATCTGGAATTCATCGAATCTCCACTGCAGTCCGGATTTCGTTACACCACTGGTCAATATCCAAGTACCCCAATGCTGGATTTTCGTGGCCTGTTCACACTCGCTGATGTGCTATTCTACTGGCTATCTTCTCCAACTTGATCTGCTCTTCATATTCCTGTCCACTCATCCCAGACTTCAATATTCAATGGAATCTCCACTACAGAATATTTCAATCATTCACTCCCAATCTGTAATTCATCGAATCTCCACTCCAGGCCGGATTTCGTTTCACTAGTGTTGAATGTACAAGTAACCCAAGTCAGCTGTTCAGCGGCCTTTTCACACTCGCAGGAGTGCTGTTCAACTGACTATCCACTCAACCCTGTCCAGCTCTACATTTTCCTGTCCACATAACTAGACTTCAGAAACCATTATAATCTCCACTAGAGAATGTTACATTCATTCAGTGCCGATCTGGAAATCATCGAATATCCACTCCAGGCAGACTTTAGTTACACGACTGATGAATATCTAAGTAACTGAATGCTGATTTTCGGCTTTCTATTCTCACTCGCAGACGTGCTGTTGAGCTTGCAATCCACTACACAGTGGACAGATTATTCTTTTTCTGTCCACACAAACCATACTTCAGAATTCATTGGAATCTCCACTACAGACTGTTCCATTGATTCAATTCCAATCTGGAATTCATCGAATCTCCAACTCCAGGCAGGCTTTCGTTACAACACTGATGATGTCCAAGGACTCCAATGCTGGATTTCAGAGGCATGATCGCACTCGCAGGCGTGCTGTCCAATGGCGTATCCACACAACCCTGGTCAGCTCTTCTTTTTCCTGTCCACAAAACCCAGACTTCAGAAGTAATTGGAATCTCCACTACAGAATGTTCCGTTTATTCACTCCCAATCGGGAATTCATAGAATCTCCATTCCAGGCAGGATTCCTTGACACCACTGGTGAATATCCAAGTAACGCAATGTTGGTTTTCAGCAGCCAGTTCAAAGTCGCAGTCTGCTGTTCAACAGGCTATCCACGCTTCCAGGCTCTGATCTTCATTTTCCGGTACACAAAACCCAGACTTCAGACATCATTGGAATCTCTCCTCCGGAATGTTCGATTCATTCCCTGCCAATATCGAACTCATGGCATCTCCACTCCAGGCATGCTTTCCTGGCACCATTGGAGAATATCAAGTAACCTAATGCTGTTTTCCAGCGTCTTCTTCACACTCCCAGGCATGCTTTTCAACAGGCTATCCACTCCAAACTGGTTAGCTCTTCCATTGCCTGTCCACACTACCCACACGTTTCGAAATCATTTGAATCTCCACTACAGAATATTCCAGTCATTCAGTGCTAATCTGAAGTTCTTCGAATCTCCACCCCATGCAAGCTTTCGTTACACCACTGGTGAATGTCCACGTAACCAATGCTGGTTTTCATAGACATGTTCACACTCGGAGTCGTGTTGTTCAACTGGCTGTGCACTCAACCCTGGACAGCTCTTCATTTTCCTGTTCACATTACCCAGACTTCAGAAACCATTAGAATCTCCACTTCAGAATGTTCCACTCATTCACTGCCAATCTGGAATTCATCGAATCTCCACCTCAGACAGGATTTATTTACACCACTGGTGAATGTCCAAGTAACCCAATGCTGGATTTCAGAGGACTGTTCAATCTCGCAGGCCTGCTGTTCAACTGGGTATGCATTCTAACCTGGTCTGCTCTTCATTTATCTGTCCACACACATCAGATTTCAGAAATAATTGGAATCTCCACTACAGAACGTTTCATTCATTCACTGCGAATCTGGAATTCATTTGAATCTCCACTCCAGGCAGGCTTTCGTTACACCACTGTTGAATGTCCAAGTAACACACTGCTCGTTTTCATTGTCCTGATCCCCCTCGGAGGCGTGCTGTTCAAGTGGCTATCCACTGAATCCTGGTCAGCTCTTCATTTTCCTGTCCTCACAACCTAGACTTCAGAAATGATTTGAATCTCCTGTACAGAATGTTCCATTCATTCACTGCCAATCTGGAAATCATCGATTCTCCACTCCAGGGAGGATTTCCTTACACCACTGTTTAATATCCAAGTACCCCAATGCTGGTTTCTCGCGGCCTGTTCACACTCGCTGGTGTGCTATTCTACTGTCTATCCTCTCGAACCTGATCAGCTCTTCATTTTCCTGTGCACACAAAGCAGACTTCAAAATTCAATGGGATATCCACTACAGACTGTTCCATTGATTCAATTCCAATCTGGAATTCATCGAATCTCCAACTCCAGGCAGGCTTTCCTTTCACCACTGATGATGTCCAAGGAATCCAATGCTGGATTTCAGAGGCATGATCACACTCGCAGGCATGCTGTCCAACTGCCTATCCACTCATCCCTGGTCAGCTCTTCATTTTCCTGTCCACAAAACCCAGACTTCAGAAGTAATTGTAATCTCCACTACAGAATATTCCATTCATTCACTCCCAATCGGGAATTCATCGAATCTCCACACCAGGCAGGATTTCTTGACACCACTGTTGAATATAAAAGTAGAACGATTTTGTATTTCAGCAGCCAGTTGAAAGTCGCATTCTGCTGCTCAACACGCTATCCACTCTTCCCTGCTCTGCTCTTCATTTTCCTGTACAAAAAAACCCCAGATATCAGACATAATTGGAATCTCTCCTACGGAATGTTCCACTCATTCCCTGCCAATATCGAATTCATGGAATCTCCACTCCATGCATGCATTCGTTGTACATTTGGAGAATGTCCAAGTAACCTAATGCTGTATTCCAGCGTCCGCTTCACATTCTCAGGCGTGCTGTTCAACGGGCTATCCACTCCAACCTGGACAGCTCTTCCATTTCCTGTCCACACAACCCAGACTTTCGAAATCATTTGAATCTCCACTACAGAATTTTCCAATCATTCACTGCTAATCTGAAGTTCTTCGAATCCCCACTCCAGGCAAGCTTTCTTTACACCGCTGGTGAATGTCCAAGTAACCAATGCTGGTTTTCATAGGCGTGTTCACACTCGGGGTCGTGCTGTTCAACTGGCTGTCCACTCAACCCTGGTCAACTCTTCTTCTTCCTGTTTACATAACCAAGACTTCAGAAACCATTAGAATCTCCACGTCAGAATGTTCCATTCATTCACTGCCAATCTGGAATTCATTGAATCTCCACTGCAGACAGGATTTCTTTACACCACTGGTGAATATTCAAGTAACCCAATGGTATTGTCAGCAACCTGTTCAAATTCGCAGGCATAGTCTTCAACTGGCTATCAAATCCCACATGGTAAGCTCTTCAGTTTCTTGTCCATACAACGTAGGATTCAGAAATCATTGGAATCTCCACTACAGAATGTTCCATTCATTCAGTGACAATTTGGAATTCTTGGAACCTACACTCCAGGCAGGCTTTCTTTACACCACTAGTGAATGTCCAAGTAACACATTGCTGGTTTTCAGCATACAGTTCACACTCGCATGCATGCTATTCAACTGGTTATCCATTCCACAGTGGTCAGGTCTTTCTTTTACTGTCCAAACAACCCACACGACAGAAATCATTGGAATATCCACTACAGAATATTCAATTCATTCACTGCGAATCGGGAATTCATCTGAACCTCCACTCCATGAACGCATTCGTTATACTACTGGTGAATGTCCATGTAACCCAGTGCTGGTTTTCAGAGGACTTTTCATTCTCGCTGGCCTGCTGTTCAACTGGCTATCCATTCTAACCTGTTTTTTTCTTCATTTTCCTGTCCACACACATCGGATTTCATTAATAATTGGTATCTCCACTACAGAACGTTCCATGTATTCACTGCGAATCTGGAATTCATCTGAATCTCCACTCCAGGCAAGCTTTCGTTACACCACTGTTGAATGTCCAAGTAACACACTGCTCGTTTTCATTGTCCTGATTCCCCACTGAGGCGTGCTGTTCAACTGGCTATCCACTGAAACCTGGTCAGCTCTTCATTTTCCTGTCCCCATTACCTAGACAACAGATATGATTGGAATTCCCTGTACAGAATGTTCCATTCATTCACTGCCAATCTGGAATTCATCAAATCTCCACTCCAGGCAGGATTTCGGTACACCACTGGTCAATATCCAAGTACCCAAATGTTGGTTTTTCGCGGCCTGTTCACACTCGCTGGTGTGCTATTCTACTGGCTATCCTCTCCAACCTGATCAGCTCTTCATTTTTCTGTCCATTCAACCCAGACTTCAAAATTCAATGGAATCTCCACTAGAGAATGTTCCATTCCTTCACTCCCAATCGGGAATTCATCGAATCTCCACTCCAGGCAGGATTCCTTGACACCACTGGTGAAAATCCAAGTAACGCAATGTTGGTTTTCAGCAGCCACTTAAAAGTCGCAGTCAGCTGTTCATCGGACTATCGACTACAACCTGGTCTGCTCTTCCATTTCCTGTCCAAACAACCCAGACTTTCAAAATCATTTGAATCTCCACTACAGAATATTCCACTCATTCACTGCTAATCTGAAGTTCTTCGAATCTCCTCTCCAGGCAAGCTTTCGTTACACCACTGGTGAATGTCCAAGTAAACAATGCTGGTTTTCATAGGCGTGTTCACACTCGGAGTCGTGCTGTTCAACTGGCTGTTCACTCAACCCAGGACAGATCTTCTTTTTCCTGTTCAAAAAACACAGACTTCAGACACCATTAGAATCTCCACTTCAGAATGTTCCATTCGTTCACTGCCAATCTGGAATTCATCGAATCTCCACTGCAGTCCGGATTTCGTTACACCACTGGTCAATATCCAAGTACCCCAATGCTGGATTTTCGTGGCCTGTTCACACTCGCTGATGTGCTATTCTACTGGCTATCTTCTCCAACTTGATCTGCTCTACATATTCCTGTCCACTCATCCCAGACTTCAATATTCAATGGAATCTCCACTACAGAATATTTCAATCATTCACTCCCAATCTGTAATTCATCGAATCTCCACTCCAGGCCGGATTTCGTTTCACTAGTGTTGAATGTACAAGTAACCCAAGTCAGCTGTTCAGCGGCCTTTTCACACTCGCAGGAGTGCTGTTCAACTGACTATCCACTCAACCCTGTCCAGCTCTACATTTTCCTGTCCACATAACTAGACTTCAGAAACCATTATAATCTCCACTAGAGAATGTTACATTCATTCAGTGCCGATCTGGAAATCATCGAATATCCACTCCAGGCAGACTTTAGTTACACGACTGATGAATATCTAAGTAACTGAATGCTGATTTTCGGCTTTCTATTCTCACTCGCAGACGTGCTGTTGAGCTTGCAATCCACTACACAGTGGACAGATTATTCTTTTTCTGTCCACACAAACCATACTTCAGAATTCATTGGAATCTCCACTACAGACTGTTCCATTGATTCAATTCCAATCTGGAATTCATCGAATCTCCAACTCCAGGCAGGCTTTCGTTACAACACTGATGATGTCCAAGGACTCCAATGCTGGATTTCAGAGGCATGATCGCACTCGCAGGCGTGCTGTCCAATGGCGTATCCACACAACCCTGGTCAGCTCTTCTTTTTCCTGTCCACAAAACCCAGACTTCAGAAGTAATTGGAATCTCCACTACAGAATGTTCCGTTTATTCACTCCCAATCGGGAATTCATAGAATCTCCATTCCAGGCAGGATTCCTTGACACCACTGGTGAATATCCAAGTAACGCAATGTTGGTTTTCAGCAGCCAGTTCAAAGTCGCAGTCTGCTGTTCAACAGGCTATCCACGCTTCCAGGCTCTGATCTTCATTTTCCGGTACACAAAACCCAGACTTCAGACATCATTGGAATCTCTCCTCCGGAATGTTCGATTCATTCCCTGCCAATATCGAACTCATGGCATCTCCACTCCAGGCATGCTTTCCTTGCACCATTGGAGAATATCAAGTAACCTAATGCTGTTTTCCAGCGTCTTCTTCACACTCCCAGGCATGCTTTTCAACAGGCTATCCACTCCAAACTGGTTAGCTCTTCCATTGCCTGTCCACACTACCCACACGTTTCGAAATCATTTGAATCTCCACTACAGAATATTCCAGTCATTCAGTGCTAATCTGAAGTTCTTCGAATCTCCACCCCATGCAAGCTTTCGTTACACCACTGGTGAATGTCCACGTAACCAATGCTGGTTTTCATAGACATGTTCACACTCGGAGTCGTGCTGTTCAACTGGCTGTCCACTCAACCCTGGTTAGCTCTTCTTTTTCCTGTTCACATAACCCAGACTTCAAAACCATTAGAATCTCCACTTCAGAATGTTCCATTCATTCACTGCCAATCTGGAATTCATCGAATCTCCACCACAGATAGGATTCCTAAACACCACTGCTGAATGTCCATGTAACCCAATGATTGTTTTCAGAGGACTGTTCAATCTCGCAGGCCTGCTGTTCAACTGGCTATGCATTCTAACCTGGTCTGCTCTTCATTCATCTGTCCACACAGATCGGATTTCAGAAATAATTGGAATCTCCACTACAGAACGTTCCATTCATTCACTGCGAATCTGGAATTCATCTGAATCTCCACTCCAGGCAGGCTTTCGTTACACCACTGTTGAATGTCCAAGTAACACACTGCTCGATTTCATTGTCCTGATCCCCCTCGGAGGCGTGCTGTTCAACTGGCTATCCACTGAATCCTGGTCAGCTCTTCATTTTCCTGTCCTCACAACCTACACTTCAGAAATGATTGGAATCTCCTGTACAGAATGTTCCATTCATTCACTGCCAATCTGGAATTCATCGATTCTCCACTCCAGGGAGGTTTTCCTTACACCAATGGACAATATACAAGTACCCCAATGCTGGTTTATCGTGGCCTGTTCACACTCGCTGGTGTGCTATTCTACTGGCTATCCTCTCGAAAATGATCCGCTCTTCATTTTCCTGTCCACTCAACCCAGACTTCAAAATTCATTGGAATCTCCACTACAGAATGGTGCATTCATTCACTGCCAATCTGGAATTCATCGAAACTCCACTCATGGCCGGATTTCGTTTCACTAGTGTTAAATGTACAAGTAACCCAAGGCTGCTTTTCAGCGGCCTGTTCACACTCGCAGGAGTGCTGTTCAACTGACTATCCACTCAACCCTGGTCAGCTCTACATTTTCCTGTCCATATAACTTAGACTTCAGAAACCTTTATAATCTCCACTGGAGAATGTTCCTTTCATTCAGTGCCGATATGGAATTCATCGAATCTCCACTCCAGGCCGACTTTAGTTACACGACTAGTGAATAACTCAGTAACTGAATGCTGATTTTCAGCGTTCTGTTCTCACCCGCAGACGTGCTGTTGAACTGGAAATCCACTGCACAGTGGTCAGATTATTCTTTTCCTGTCCACACAAACCGTACTTCAGAATTTATTGGAATCTCCACTACAGACTGTTCCATTGATTCAATTCCAATCTGGAATTCATCGAATCTCCAACTCCAGGCAGGCTTTCGTTACACCACTGATGATGTCCAAGGAATCCAATGATGGATTTCAGAGGCATGACCACACTCGCAGGCGTGCTGTCCAACTGCCTATCCACTCAACCCTGGTCATCTCTTCATTTTCCTATCCACAAAACCCAGACATCAGGAGTAATTGGAATCGCCTCTACAGAACGTTTCATTCATTCACTCTAAATCGGGAATTCATCGAATCTCCACTCCAGGCAGGATTCCTTTACACCACTGGTGAATATCCAAGTAACGCAATGTTGGTTTTCAGCAGCCAGTTCAACGTCGCAGTCTGCTGTTAAACAGGCTATCCACGCTTCCCTGCTCTGCTCTTCATTTTCCTGTACACAAAACCCAGACTTCAGAAATCATTGGAATCTCTCCTCCGGAATGTTCCATTCATTCCCTGTCAATATCGAATTCATGGAATCTCCACTCCAGGCATGCTTTCGTTGCATCATTGGAGAATGTCCAAGTGACCTAATGCTGTTTTCCAGTGTCCGCTTCACACTCCCCGGCCTGCTGTTCAACGAGGTATCTACTCCAACCTGGCCAGCTCTTCCATTGCCTGTCCACACAACCCAGACTTTCGAAATCACTTGAATCTCCAATGCAGAATATTCCACTCATTCACTGCTAATCTGATGTTCTTCGAATCTCCACTCCAGGCAAGCTTTCGTTACACCACTGGTGAATGTCCAAGTAAAAAATGCTGGTTTTTATAGGCATGTTCACACTCAGAGTCGTGCTGTTCAACTGGCTGTCCACTCAACCCTGTTCAGCTCTTCTTTTTCCTGTTCACATAACCCAGACATCAGACACCATTAGAGTCTCCACTTCAGAATGTTCCATTCATTCACTGCCAATCTGGAATTCATCGAATCTCCACTCCAGGCAGGATTTCGTTACACCACTGGTCAATATCCAAGTACCCCAATACTGGTTTTTCGCGGCCTGTTAACACTCGCTGGTGTGCTATTCTACTGGCTATCTTCTTCATCCTGATCCGCTCTTCATTTTCCTGTCCACTCAACCCAGACCTCAAAATTCAATGGAATCTCCACTACAGAATGTTCTATTCATTCACTCCCAATCTGGAATTCATCGAATCTCCAATCCAGGCCCGATTTCGTTTCACAAGTGTTAAATGTACAAGTAACAAAGGCTGCTTTTCAGCCGCCTGTTCACACTCGCAGGAGTGCTGTTCAACTGACTATCCACTCAACTCTGGTCAGCTCTACATTTTCCTGTCCACATAACTTAGACTTCAGAAACCATTATAATCTCCACTACAGAATGTTCCATTCATTCAGTGCCGACCTGGAATTCATCAAATCTCCACTCCAGGCAGACATTAGTTACACGACTGGTGAATATCTAAGTAACTGAATGCTGATTTTTAGCGTTCTGTTCTCACTCGCAGACGTGCTGTTGAACTGGCAATCCACTACACACTGGTCAGATTATTCTTTTCCTGTCCTCAAAAACCATATTTCAGAATTCATTTCAATTTCCACTACAGACTGTTCCATTGATTCAATTCCAATCTGGAATTCTTCGAATCTCCAACTCCAGGCAGGCTTTCGTTACACCACTGATGATGTCCAAGGAATCCAATGATGGATTTCAGAGGCATGATCATACTCGCAGGCATGCTGTCTAACTGGCTATCCACTCAACCCTGGTCAGCTCTTCATTTTCCTGTCCACAAAACCCAGACTTCAGAAGTAATTGGAATCTCCACTACAGAATGTTCCATTCATTCACTCCCAATCGGGAATTCATCGAATCTCCACTCCAGGCAGGACTCCTTGACACCACTGTTGAATATCCAAGTAACCCAATGTTGGTTTTCAGCAGCCAGTTGAAAGTCGCAGTCTGCTGTTCAACAGGCTATCCACACTTCCCTGCTCTGATCTTCATTTTCCTGTATACAAAACCCAGACTTCAGACATCATTGGAATCTCTCCTCCGGAATGTTCCATTCATTCCCTGCCAATATCGAATTCATGGAATCTCTACTCCAGCCATGCTTTCGTTGCACCATTGGAGAATGTCCAAGTAACCTAATGCTGTTTTCCAGCGTCCACTTCAAACTCCCAGGCGTGCTGTTCAACGGGCTATCTACTCCAACCTGGTCAGCTCTTTCATTGCCTGTCCACACTACCCAGACTTTCGAAATCATTTGAATCTCCAATACAGAATATTCCAGTCATTCACTGCTAATCTGAAGTTCTTCGAATCCCCACCCCATGCAAGCTTTCGTTACAACACTGGTGAATGTCCACGTAACCAATGCTGGTTTTCATAGACATGTTCACACTCGGAGTCGTGCTGTTCAACTGGCTGTCTACTCAACCCTAGACAGCTCTTCTTTTTCCTGTAGACATAACCCAGACTTCAAAACCATTAGAATCTCCACTTCAGAATGTTCCATTCATTCACTGCCAATCTGGAATTCATCGAATCTCCACCGCAGAAAGGATTTCTATACACCACTGGTGAATGTCCAAGTAACCCAATGCTTGTTTTCAGAGGACTGTTCAATCTCGCAGGCCTGTTGTTCAACTGGCTATGCATTCTAACCTGGTCTGCTCTTCATTTATCTGTCCACACAGATCGGATTTCAGAAATAATTGGAATCTCCACTACAAAACGTTCTATTCATTCACAGCGAATCTGGAATCCATCTGAATCTCCACTCCAGGCAGGCTTTCTTTACAACACTGTTGAATGTCCAAGTAACACACTGCTCGTCTTCATTGTCCTGATCCCCCTCGGAGGCGTGCTGTTCTACTGGCTATCCACTGAAGCCTGGTCAGCTCTTCATTTTCCTGTCCTCACAACCTAGACTTCAGAATTGATTGGAATGTCCTGTACACAATGTTCCATTCATACACTGCCAATCTGGAATTCATCGAATCTCCACTCCAGGGAGGATTTCCTTACACCACTGTTTAATATCCAAGTACCCCAATGCTGGTTTCTCGCGGCCTGTTCACACTCGCTGGTGTGCTATTCTACTGTCTATCCTCTCGAACCTGATCAGCTCTTCATTTTCCTGTGCACACAAAGCAGACTTCAAAATTCAATGGGATATCCACTACAGACTGTTCCATTGATTCAATTCCAATCTGGAATTCATCGAATCTCCAACTCCAGGCAGGCTTTCCTTTCACCACTGATGATGTCCAAGGAATCCAATGCTGGATTTCAGAGGCATGATCACACTCGCAGGCATGCTGTCCAACTGCCTATCCACTCATCCCTGGTCAGCTCTTCATTTTCCTGTCCACAAAACCCAGACTTCAGAAGTAATTGTAATCTCCACTACAGAATATTCCATTCATTCACTCCCAATCGGGAATTCATCGAATCTCCACACCAGGCAGGATTTCTTGACACCACTGTTGAATATAAAAGTAGAACGATTTTGTATTTCAGCAGCCAGTTGAAAGTCGCATTCTGCTGCTCAACACGCTATCCACTCTTCCCTGCTCTGCTCTTCATTTTCCTGTACAAAAAAACCCCAGATATCAGACATAATTGGAATCTCTCCTACGGAATGTTCCACTCATTCCCTGCCAATATCGAATTCATGGAATCTCCACTCCATGCATGCATTCGTTGTACATTTGGAGAATGTCCAAGTAACCTAATGCTGTATTCCAGCGTCCGCTTCACATTCTCAGGCGTGCTGTTCAACGGGCTATCCACTCCAACCTGGACAGCTCTTCCATTTCCTGTCCACACAACCCAGACTTTCGAAATCATTTGAATCTCCACTACAGAATTTTCCAATCATTCACTGCTAATCTGAAGTTCTTCGAATCCCCACTCCAGGCAAGCTTTCTTTACACCGCTGGTGAATGTCCAAGTAACCAATGCTGGTTTTCATAGGCGTGTTCACACTCGGGGTCGTGCTGTTCAACTGGCTGTCCACTCAACCCTGGTCAACTCTTCTTCTTCCTGTTTACATAACCAAGACTTCAGAAACCATTAGAATCTCCACGTCAGAATGTTCCATTCATTCACTGCCAATCTGGAATTCATTGAATCTCCACTGCAGACAGGATTTCTTTACACCACTGGTGAATATTCAAGTAACCCAATGGTATTGTCAGCAACCTGTTCAAATTCGCAGGCATAGTCTTCAACTGGCTATCAAATCCCACATGGTAAGCTCTTCAGTTTCTTGTCCATACAACGTAGGATTCAGAAATCATTGGAATCTCCACTACAGAATGTTCCATTCATTCAGTGACTATTTGGAATTCTTGGAACCTACACTCCAGGCAGGCTTTCTTTACACCACTAGTGAATGTCCAAGTAACACATTGCTGGTTTTCAGCATACAGTTCACACTCGCATGCATGCTATTCAACTGGTTATCCATTCCACAGTGGTCAGGTCTTTCTTTTACTGTCCAAACAACCCACACGACAGAAATCATTGGAATATCCACTACAGAATATTCAATTCATTCACTGCGAATCGGGAATTCATCTGAACCTCCACTCCATGAACGCATTCGTTATACTACTGGTGAATGTCCATGTAACCCAGTGCTGGTTTTCAGAGGACTTTTCATTCTCGCTGGCCTGCTGTTCAACTGGCTATCCATTCTAACCTGTTTTTTTCTTCATTTTCCTGTCCACACACATCGGATTTCATTAATAATTGGTATCTCCACTACAGAACGTTCCATGTATTCACTGCGAATCTGGAATTCATCTGAATCTCCACTCCAGGCAAGCTTTCGTTACACCACTGTTGAATGTCCAAGTAACACACTGCTCGTTTTCATTGTTCTGATTCCCCACTGAGGCGTGCTGTTCAACTGGCTATCCACTGAACCCTGGTCAGCTCTTCATTTTCCTGTCCCCATTACCTAGACAACAGATATGATTGGAATTCCCTGTACAGAATGTTCCATTCATTCACTGCCAGTCTGGAATTCATCAAATCTCCACTCCAGGCAGGATTTCGGTACACCACTGGTCAATATCCAAGTACCCAAATGTTGGTTTTTCGCGGCCTGTTCACACTCGCTGGTGTGCTATTCTACTGGCTATCCTCTCCAACCTGATCAGCTCTTCATTTTTCTGTCCATTCAACCCAGACTTCAAAATTCAATGGAATCTCCACTAGAGAATGTTCCATTCCTTCACTCCCAATCGGGAATTCATCGAATCTCCACTCCAGGCAGGATTCCTTGACACCACTGGTGAAAATCCAAGTAACGCAATGTTGGTTTTCAGCAGCCACTTAAAAGTCGCAGTCAGCTGTTCATCGGACTATCGACTACAACCTGGTCTGCTCTTCCATTTCCTGTCCAAACAACCCAGACTTTCAAAATCATTTGAATCTCCACTACAGAATATTCCACTCATTCACTGCTAATCTGAAGTTCTTCGAATCTCCTCTCCAGGCAAGCTTTCGTTACACCACTGGTGAATGTCCAAGTAAACAATGCTGGTTTTCATAGGCGTGTTCACACTCGGAATCGTGCTGTTCAACTGGCTGTCCACTCAACCCTGGTCAGCTCTTCTTTTTCCTGGTCACATAACCCAGACTTCAGAAACCATTAGAATCTCCACTTCAGAATGTTCCATTCATACAGTGCCAATCTGAAATTCATCGAATATCCCCTGCAGACAGGATTTCTTTACACCACTGGTGAATATTCAAGTAACCAAATGGTGGTTTACATCAGCTTGTTCAAATTCGCAGGCCTGGTCTTCAACTGGCTATCAAATCCCACCTGGTAATCACTTCAGTTTCTTGTCCATAAAACGTAGAATTCAGAACCCATTGGAATCTCCACTACAGAATGTTCCATTCATTACCTGCCTATTTAGAATTCTTGGAACCTACACTACAGGTAGGCTTTCTTTACACCACTGGTGAATGTCCATATAACACATTGCTGGTTTTCAGCATACTGTTCACACTCGCATGCATGCTATTCAACTGGTTATCAACTCCACAGTGGTCAAGTCTTATTTTTACTGTCCAAACAACCCACACGACAGAAATTATTGGAATATCCACTACAGAATGTTTAATTCATTCACTGCGAATACGGAATTCATCTGAACCTCCACTCCATGAACGCATTCGTTCTACCACTGGTGCATGTCCAAGTAACCCAATGCTGGTTTTCAGAGGACTGTTTATTCTCGCAGGCCTGGTCTTCAACTGGCTATCAAATCCCACCTGGTAAGCTCTTCAGTTTCTTGTCCATACAACTAAAAGTTCAGAAACCATTGTAATCTCCACTACAGAATGTTCCATTCATTCACTGCCTATTGTGAAATCTTGGAACCTACACTCCAGGCAGGCTTTCTATGCAGCACTGATGAATGTCCAAGTAACACATTGCTGGTTTTCATCATACTGTTCACACTCGCATGCATGCTATTCAACTGGCTATCCACTCCACAGTGGTCAAGTCTTTCTTTTTCTGTCCAAACAACCCACACGACAGAAATTATTGGAATATCCACTACACAATGTCCAATTCATTCACTGGGAATTGGGAATTCATCTGAACCTTCACTCCATGTACGAATTCGTTATAACACTGGCGAATGTCCAAGTAACCCAATGCTGGTTTTCAGAGGACTCTTTATTCTTGCAGTCCTGGTATTCAACTGGCTATAAAATTCCACCTGGTAAGCACTTCACTTTCTTGTCCATACAACGTAGAATTCAGAAACTTTGGAATCTCCACTACAGAATGTTCCATTCATTCACTGCCTATTTGGAATTCTTGGAACCTACACTCCACGCAGGCTTTCTTTACAACACTGGTGAAAGTCCAAGTAACACATTGCTGGTTTTCAGCATACTGTTCACACTCGCATGCATGCTATTCAACTGGTTATCCACTCCACAGTGGTCAAGTCTTTCTTTTACTGTCCAAACAACCCACACGACAGAAATCATTGGAATATCCACTACTGAATGTTCAATTCATTCACTGCGAATCGGGAATTCATCTGAATCTCCACTCCATAAACGCATTCGTTATACCACTGGTGAATGTCCAAGTAACCCAATGCTGGTTTTCGGAGGACTGTTCATTCTCGCAGGACTGCTGTTCAACTGGCTATCCATTCTAACCTGTTTGGCTCTTCATTTTCCTGTGCACACACAATGGATTTCAGAAAAAATTGGAATCTCCACTACAGAACGCTCCATTTATTCACTGTGAATCTGGAATTCATCTGAATCTCCACTCAAGGTAGGCTTTCGTTACACCACTGTTGAATGTCCAAGTAACACACTGCTCGTTTTCATTGTCCTGATCCCCCTCGGAGGCGTGCTGTTCAACTGGCTATCCACTGAACCCTGGTCAGCTCTTCATTTTCCTGTCCACACTACGTAGACTTCAGAAAAGATTGGAATATCCTATACAGATTATTCCTTTCATTCACTGCCAATCTGGAATTCATCGAAACTCCACTCCAGACAGGATTTCGTTACACCAATGGTCAATATCCAAGTAACGCAATGCTGGTTTTTCCTGGCCTGTTCACATTTCATGCTGTGCTATTCTACTGGCTATCCTCTCCCACCTGATCAGCTCTTCATTACCCTGTCCACTCAACCCAGACTTCAAAATTCAATGGAATCTCCACTACAGAATGTTCCATTCATTCACTCCCAATCTGGAATTCATCGAATCTCCACTCCAGGCCGGATTTCGTTTCACTAGTGTTGTATGTACAAGTAACCCAAGGCTGCTTTTCAGCGGCCTTTTCACACTCGCAGGAGTGCTGTTCAACAGTCTATCCACTCAACCCTGGTGAGCTCAATATTTTCCTGTCCACATAACTTAGACTTCAGAAACCATTATAATGTCCACTACAGAATGTTCCATTCATTCACTGCTTATCTGGAATTCATCGAATCTCCACTCCAGGCAGAGTTAGGTTACACGACTTGTGAATGTCTAAGTAACTGAATGCTTATTTTCAGCGTTCTGTTCTCACTCGCAGACGTGCTGTTGAACTGGCAATCCACTACACAGTGGTCAGATTTTTCTTTTCCTGTCCACACAAACAATTCTTCAGAATTCTTTGGAATCTCCACTACAGACTGTTCCATTGATTCAATTCCAATCTGAAATTCATCGAATCTCCAACTCCAGGCAGGCTTTCGTTACACCACTGATGATGTCCAAGGAATCCAATGCTGGATTTCAGAGGCATGATCACACTCGAAGGCGTGCTGTCCAACTGCCTATCCACTCAACCCTGGTCAGCTCTTCATTTTGCTGTGCACAAAACCCAGACTTCAGAAGTAATTGGAATCTCCACTACAGAATGTTCAATTCATTCCCTCCCAATCGGGAATTCATCGAATCTCCACTCCAGGGAGGATTACTTTACACCACTGGTGAATGTCCAAGTAACCAATGCTAGTTTGCATAGGCGTGTTCACACTCGGAGTCGTGATGTTGCACTGGCTGTCCACTCAACCCTGGTCAGCTCTTCTTTTTCCTGTTCACATAACCCAGACTTCAGAAACCATTTGAATTTCCACTTCAGAATGTTCCATTCATACACTGCCAATCTGGAGCTCATCGAATCTCCACTGCAGACAGGATTTCTTTACACCACTGGTGAATATTCATGTAACCCAATGGTGGTTTTCAGGAGCCTGTACAAATTCGCAGGTCTGGTCTTCAACTGGCTATGAAATCCCACCTGGTAAACTCTTCTGTTTCTTGTCCATACAACGTAGAATTCAGACACCATTGGAATTTCCACTACAGAATGTTCCATTCATTCACTGCCTATTTGGAATTCTTGGAACCTACATTCCAGGCAGGCTTTCATTACAACACTCGTGAATGTCCAAGAAACACACTGCTGGTTTTCAGCACGTTGTTCATACTCGCATGAATGCTATTCAACAGGCTATCCAATTCACAGTGTTCAAGTCTTTCTTTTATGGTCCAAACATCCCACACAACAGAAATCATTGGAATATCCACTACAGAATGATCAATTCATTCACTGCGAGTCGGGAATTCATCTGAAACTCCACTCCATGAACGCATTCGTTATACCACTGGTGAATGTCCAAGTAACCCAATGCTGGTTTTCAGAGGACTGTTTATTCTCGCAGGCCTGGTCTTCAACTGCCTATCAAATCCCACCTGGTAAGCTCCTCAGTTTCCTGTCCATAGAACGTAGAATTCAGAAACCATTGGAATCTCCACTAGAGAATGTTCCATTCATTCACTGCCTATTTGGAATTCTTGGAGCCAACACTCCAGGCAGGCTTTTATTACACCACTGGTGAATGCCCAAGAAACACATTGCTGGTTTTCAGCATACTCTTCACACTCGCACGCATGCTATTCAGCTGGTTATCCACTCCACAGCGGTCAAGTCTTTCTTTTACTGTCCAAACAACCCACACGACAGAAATCATTGGAATATCCACTACAGAATGTTCAATTCATTCACTGCGAATCGGGAATTCATCTAAACCTACACTCCATGAAAGCATTCGTTATACCACTGTTGAATGTCTAAGTAACCCAATGCTGGTTTTCAGAGGAGTGTTTATTCTCGCAGGCCTGATCTTCAACTGGCTATCAAATCCCACCTGGTAAGCTACTCAATTTCTTGTCCATACAACGTAGAATTCAGAAACCATTGGAATCTCCACTAGAGAATGTTCCATTCATTCACTGCTTATTTGGAATTCTTCGAACCTACACTCCAGGCAGGCTTTCATTACACCACTGGTGAATGTCCAAGAAACACATTGCTGGTTTTCATCATACTCTTCACACTCGCGTGAATGCTATTCAACAGGCTATCCACTCCACAGTGGTCAATTCTTTCTTTTACTGTCCAAACAACCCACACGACAGAAATCATTGGAATATCCACTACAGAATGTTCAATTCATTCACTGGGAATCGGGAATTCATCTGAACCTCGACTCCATGTACGCATTCGTTATACCACTGGTGAATGTCCAAGTAACCCAATGCTGGTTTTCAGAGGACTGTTCATTCTCGCAGACCTGCTGTTAAACTGGCTACCCATTCTAACCTGTTTGACTCTTCATTTTCCTGTGCACACACAACGGATTTCAGAAATAATTGGTATCTCCACTACATAACGCTCCATTTATTCACTGCGAATCTGGAATTCATCTGAATCTCCACTCCAGGCAGGCTTTCGTTACACCACTGTTGAATATCCAAGTAACACACTTCTCGTTTTCATTGTCCTGATCCCCCTCTGAGGCGTGCTGTTCAACTGGCTATCCACTGAACCCTGTCAGCTCTTCATTTTCCTGTCCCCACTACCTAGACTTCAGAGGTGATTGCAATCTACTGTACAGAATGTTCCTTTCATTCACTGCCAATCTGGAATTCCTCGGATCTCCACTCCAGGCAGGATTTCGTTACACCACTGGTCAATATCCAAGTACCCCAATGCTGGTTTTTCTTGGCCTGTTCATATTGGATGGTGTGCTATTCTACTGGCTATCCTCTCCAACCTGATCAGCTCTTCATTTCCCTGTCCACTCAACCCAGACTTCAAAATTCAATGGAATCTCCACTACAGAATGTTACATTCAATCACTCCCAGTCTGTAATTCATCGAATCTCCACTCCAGGCCAGATTTCGTTTCACTAGTGTTAAATGTACAAGTAAACCAAGGCTGATTTTCAGCGGCCTGTTCACACTCGCAGGAGTGCTGTTCAACTGACTATCCACTCAACCCTGGTAAGCTCTACATTTTCCTGTCCACATAACTTACACTTCAGAAACCATTAAAATCTCCACTACAGAATGTTCCATTCATTCATTGCCAATCTGGAATTCATCGAATATCCACTCCAGGCAGACTTTAGTTACAAGACTGGTGAATATCTATGTAACTGAATGCTGATTTTCAGCGTTCTGTTCTCACTCGCAGACGTGCTATTGACCTGGCAATCCACAACACAGTGGTCAGATTATTCTGTTCCTGTCCACACAAACCATACTTCAAAATTCACTGGAATCTCCACTTCAGACTGTTCCATTGATTCAATTCTAATCTGGAATTCATTGAAAATCCAACTCCAGGCAGGCTTTCATTACACCACTGATGATGTCCAAGGAATCCAATGCTTCATTTCAGAGGCATGATCACACTCGCAGGCGTGCTTTCCAACTGCCTATCCACTCAAACCTGGTCAGCTCTTCATTTTGCTATGCACAAAACCCAGACTTCAGAAGTAATTGGAATCTCCACTACAGAATGTTCCATTCATTGACTCCCAATTGGGAATTCATCGAATCTCCAATCCATTCAGTATTCCTTGAAACCACTGGTGAATATCCAAGTAACGCAATGTTGTTTTTCAGCAGCCAATTCAAAGTCGCAGTCTGTTCAACAGGCTATCCACTCTTCCCTGCTCTGCTCTTCATTTTCCTCTACAAAAAACCCAGACTTCAGAAATCATTGGAATCTCTTCTACGGAATGTTCCATTCATTACCTGCCAATATCGAATTCATGGAATCTCTACTCCAGGCATGCTTTCGTTGCATCATTGGTGAATGTCCAAGTAACCTAATGCTATTTTCCAGCGTCCGCTTCACACTGCCATGCGTGCTGTTCAACAGACTATCCACTCCAACCTGGTCAGCTGTTCCATTTCCTGTCCACACAACCCAGACTTTCGAAATCATTTGAATCTCCACTACAGATTATTCCATTCATTCACTGCTAATCTGAAGTTCTTCGAATCTCCACTCCAGGGAAGCTTTCGTTACACCACTGGTGAACGTCCAAGAAACCAATGCCGGTTTTCGTAGGCGTGTTAACACTCAGAGTCGTGCTGTTCAACTGGCTGTCCACTCAACCCTGGTCAGCTCTTCTTTTTCCTGTTCACATAACCCAGACTTCAGAAAACATTAGAATCTCTACTTCAGAATGTTCCATTCACTCACTGCCGATCTGGAATTCATCGAATCTCCACTGCAGACTGGATATCTTTACACCACTGGTGAATGTTCAAGCAACCCAATGGTGGTTTTCAGTAGCCTGTTCAAATTTGCAGTCCTGGTCTTCAACTGGCTATGAAATCCCACATGATAAGCTCTTCAGTTTCTTGTCCATACAACGTAGATTTCAGAAACCATTGGAATCTCAACTACAGAATGTTCAATTCATTCACTGAGAATCGGGAATTCATCTGAAGCTCCACTCCATGAACGCATTCGTTATACCACTGGTGAATGTCCAAGTAACCCAATGCTGGTTTTCAGAGGACTGTGTATTCTCGCAGGCCTGGTTTTCAACTGGCTATCAAATTCCACGTGGTAAGCTCTTCAGTTTCTTGTCCAAACAACGTAGAATTCAGAAACCATTGGAATCTCCACTAGAGAATGTTCCATTCATTCACAGCCTATATGGAATTCTTGGAACCTACACTCCAGGCAGGCTTTCATTACACCACTGGTGAATGTCCAAGTAACACATTGCTGGTTTTCAGCATATTGTGCACACTCGCATGCATGCTATTCAACAGGCTATCCACACCACAGTGGTCAAGTCTTTCTTTTACTGTCCAAACAACACACACGACAGAAATCATTGGAATATCCACTACAGAATGTTCAATTCCTTCACTGCGAATCGGGAATTCATCTGAACCTCCACTCCATGAAAGCAATCGATATACCACTGGTGAATGTCCAAGTAACCCAATGCTGGTTTTCAGAGGACCGTTCATTCTCGCAGGCCTGCTGTTCAACTGGCTATCCATTATAACCTGTTTGGCTCTTCATTTTCCTGTGCACACACAACGGATTTCAGAAATAATTGGAATCTCCACTACAGAACTCTCCATTTATTCACTGCGAATCTGGAATTCATCTGAATCTCCACTCCAGGCAGGCTTTCGTTACACCACTGTTGAAGGTCCAAGTAACACACTGCTCGTTTTCATTGTCCTGATCCCCCTCGAAGTTGTGCTGTTCAACTGGCTATCCACTGAACCCTGGTCAGCTCTTCATTTTCCTGTCCCGACTACCTGGACTTAAGAAATGATTGGAATCTCCTGTACAGAATGTTCCTTTCATTCACTGTCAATCTGGAATTCATCGAATCTCCAATCCAGGCAGGATTCCTTGAAACCACTGGTGAATATCGAAGTAAGGCAATGTTGGTTTTCAGCAGCCAGTTCAAAGTCGCAGTCTGCTGTTCAACAGGCTAACCACTATTCCCTGCTCTGCTCTTCATTTTCCTGTACACAAAACCTAGACTTCAGAAGTAATTGGAATCTCCACTACAGAATGTTCCATTCATTCACTCCCAATCGGGAATTCATCGAATCTCCACTCAAGGCAGGATTCCTTGACACCACTGGTGAATATCCAAGTAACGCATTGTTGGTTTTCAGCAGCCAGTTCAAAGTCGCACTCTGCTGTGCAACAGGCTACCCACTCTTCCCTGGTTGCTCTTCATTTTCCTTTTCACAAAACCCAGACTTCAGAATTCATTGGAATCTCTCCTACGGAATGTTCCATTCATTCCCTGCCAATATCGAAGTCATGGAATCTCCACTCCAGGCATGCTTTCGTTGCACCATTGGACAATGTACAAGTAACCTAATGCTGTTTTCCAGCGTCCGCTTCACACTGCTAGGCGTGCTGTTCAACGGGCTATCCACTCCACCCTGGTCAGCTCTTTCGTTTCCTGTCCACACAACCCAGACTTTCGAAATCAATTGAATCTCCACAACAGAATATTCCACTTATTCACTGCTAATCTGAAGTTCTTCTAATCTCCACTCCAGACAAGCTTTCGTTACACCACTGGTTAATGTCCAAGTAACCAATGCTGGTTTTCATAGGCGTGTTCACACTCGGAGTCGTGCTGTTCAACTGGCTGTACACTCAACCCTGGTCAGCTCTTCTTTTTCCTGCTCACGTAACCCAGACTTCAGAAACCATTAGAATCTCGACTTCAGAATGTTCCATTCATTCACTGCCAATCTGGAACTCATCAAATCTCCACTGCAGACAGGATATATTTCAACCACTGGTCATTATTGAAGTAACGCAATGGTGGTTTTCAGTAGCCTGTTCAAATTCGCAGGCCTGGTCTTCAACTGTCTATGAAATCCCACCTGGTAAGCAATTCAATTTCTTGTCCATACAACGTAGAATTCAGAAACCATTGTAATATCCACTACAGAATGTTCCATTTATTCACTGACTATTTGGAATTCTTGGAACCTACACTCCAGGCAGGCTTTCTTTACACCACTGGTGAATATCCAAGTAACACATTGCTGGTTGTCAGCATGCTGTTCACACTCGCATGCATGCTATTCAACTGGTTATCAACTCCACAGTGGTCAAGTCTTTCTTTTACTGTCCAAACAATCCACACGACAGAAATTATTGGAATATCCACTACAGAATGTTCAATTCATTCACTGCGAATCGGGAATTCATCTGAACCTCCACTCCATGAACGCATTCGTTGTAACACTGGTGAATGTCCAAGTAACCCAATGCTGAGATTCAGAGGACTGTTCATTCTCGCAGGCCTGCTGTTCAACTGGCTATACATTCTACCCTCTTCTGCTCTTCCTTTTCCTGTCCACACACATCGGATTTCAGAAATAATTGGAATCTCCACTACAGAATGTTCCATTTATTCACTGCGAATCTGGAATACATCTAAATCTCCACTCGAGGCAGGCTTTCGTTACAACACTGTTGAATGTCCAAGTAACACACTGCTCGTTTTCATTTTCCTGATCCCCCTCGGAGGAGTGCTGTTCAACTGGCTATCCACTGATCCCTGATCAACTCTTCATTTTCCTGTCCCCACTACCTAGACTTCAGAAATGATTGGAATCTCCTGTACAGAATGCTCTTTCATTCACTCCCAGTCTGGAATTCATCGAATCTCCACTCCAGGCAGGATTTCGTTACACCAATGGTCAATATCCAAGTACCGCAATGCTGGTTTTTCATGGCTTGTTCACATTCGATGGTGTGCTATTCTACTGGCTATCCTCTCCAACCTGATCAGCTCTTCCTTTTTTTGTCCACTAAATCCAGACTTCAAAATTCAATGGATTCTCCACTACAGAATGTTCCATTCATTTACTCCCAATTTGGAATTCATCGAATCTGCACTCCAGGCCGGATTTTATTTCACTAGTGTTGAATGTACAAGTAACCCAAAGCTGCTTTTCAGCGGCCTGTTCACACTCGCAGGAGTGCTGTTCAACTGACTATCCACTCAACCCTGGTCAGCTCTACATTTTCCTGTCCATATAACTTAGACTTCAAAAACCATTATAATGTCCACTACAGAATGTTCCATTCATTCACTGCCGATCTGGAATTCATCGAATTTCTACTCCAGGCAGAGTTTAGTTTCACGACTGATGAATATCTAAGTAACTGAATACTGATTTTCAGCGTTCTGTTCTCACTCGCAGACGTGCTGTTGAACTGGCAATCCACTACACAGTGGTCAGATTATTCTTTTCCTGCCCACACAAACCATATTTCAGAATTCATTGGAATCTCCACTACAGACTGTTCCATTGATCCAATTAAAATCTGGAATTCATCGAAACTCCAACTCCAGGCAGGCTTTCGTTACACCACTGATGATGTCCAAGGAATCCAATGCTGGATTTCAGAGGCATGATCACACTCGAAGGCGTGCTGTCCAACTGCCTATCCACTCAACCCTGGTCAGCTCTTCATTTTCCTGTCCACAAAACCCAGACTTCAGAAGTAATTGGAATCTCCACCACAGAATGTTCCATTCATTCACTCCCAGTCGGGAATTCATCGAATCTCCACTCCAGCAGGATTCCTTGACACCACTGGTGAATATCCAAGTAACGCAATGTTGGTTTTCAGCAGCCAGTTGAAAGTCGCTGTCTGCTGTTCACCAGGCTATCCACTCTTCCCTGGTCTGCTGTTCATTTTCCTGTACATAAAACGCAGACTTCGCAATGATTGGAATCTCTCCTACGGAATGTTCCATTCATTCCCTGCCAATATCGAATTCATGGATACTCCACTCCAGGCATGCTTTCGTTGCACCATTGGAGAATGTCCAAGTAACCTAATGCTGTTTTCCAGCGTCCGCTTCACACTCCCAGGCGTGCTGTTCAACGGGTAATCCACTCCAACCTGGTCAGCTCTTCCGTTTCCTTTCCACACAACCCAGACTTTCGAATCTCCACGACAGAATATTCCACACATTCACTGCTACTCTGAAGTTCTTCGAATCTCCACTCTTGGCAATCTTTCGTTACACCATTGGTGAATGTCCAAGTAACCAATGCTGGTTTTCATAGGCGTGTTCACACTCGGAGTCTTGCAGTTCAACTGGCTGTCCACTCAAACCTGGTCAGGTCTTCTTTTTCCTATTCACATAACCCAGACTTCAGAAACCATTAGAATCTCCACGTCAGAATGTTCCATCCATTCACTGCCAATCTGGCACTCATCGAATCTCTACTGCAGGCAGGATTTCTTTACACCACTGGTGAATATTCAAGTAATGGTTTTCAGCAGCCTGTACAAATTCGCAGGCCTGGTCTTCAACTGGCTATGAAATCCCACCTGGTGAGCTCTTCAGTTTCTTGTCCATACAACGTAGAATTCAGAAACCATTGGAATCTCCACTACAAAATGTTCCATTCATTTACTGCCTATTTGGAATTCTTGGAACCTACACTACAGGCAGGCTTTCATTACAGCAATGGTGAATGTCCAGGAAACACATTGCTGGTTTTCAGCATACTGTTCACACTCGCATTCATGCTATTCAACAGGCTATCCACTTCCCAGTGTTCAAGTCTTTCTTTTAAAGTCCAAACAGCCCACACAACAGAAATCATTGTAATATCCACTACAGAATGTACAATTCATTCACTGCGAATCGGGAATTCATGTGAACCTCCACTCCATGAACGCATTCGTTATACCACTGGTGAATGTGCAAGTAACTTAATGCTGCTTTTCAGAGGACTGTTTCTTCTCGCAGGCCTGATTTTCAAATGGCTATCAAATCCCACCTGGTAAGATCTTCATTTTCTTGTCCATACAACGTAGAATTCAGAAACCATTGGAATCTACGCTACAGAATGTTCCATTTATTCACTGACTCTTTGGAATTCTTGGAATCTACATTCCAGGCAGGCTTTCTTTACACCACTGGTGAATGTGCAAGTAACACATTGCTGGATTTCAGCATACTGTTCACACTCGCATACATGCTATTCAACAGCCTATCCACTCCACAGTGGTCAAGTCTTTCTTTTGCTGTCCAAACAACCCACACCACAGTAATCATTGGAATATCCAATACAGAATATTCAATTCATTCACTCCGATTCGGGAATTCACCTGAACCTCCACTCCATGAACCTATTCGTTCTACCACTGGTGAATGTCCAAGTAATCCAATGCTATTTTCAGAGGACTATTTAATCTCGCAGTTCTGGTCTTCAACTGGCTATCAAATCCCACCTGGTAAGCTCTTCAGTTTCTTGTCCATACAACGTAGAATTCAGAAACCATTGGAATCTCCACTACAGAATGTTCCATTGTTTCACTGCCTATTTGGAATTTTTGGAACCTACACACCAGGCAGGCTTTGATTACACCACAGGTGAATGTTCAAGAAACACATTGCTGGTTTTCAGCATACTGTTCACAGTCGCATGTATGCTATTCAACAGCCTATCCACTCCACAGTGGTCAAGTCTTCTTTTGCTGTCCAAACAACCCACGCGACGGAAATCATTGGACTATCCATGACAGAATGTTCAATTCATTCACTCCAAATTGGGAATTCACCTGAACCTCCACTCCATGATCCTATTCGTTCTACCACTGGTGAATGTCCAAGTAATCCAATGCTATTTTCACAGGACTATTTATTCTCGCAGGCCTGGTCTTCAACTGGCTATCAAATCCCACCTGGTAAGCTCTTCATTTTCTTGTCCATAAAATATAGAATTCAGAAACCATTAGAATCTCCACTTCAGAATGTTCCATTCATTCATTTACAATCTGGAACTCATCGAATCTCCACTGCAGACAGGATTGCTTTACACCACTGGTGAATATTCATGTAACCTAATGGTGGTGTTCAGCAGCCTATACAAATTCGCAGTCCTGGTCTTCAACTGGCTATGAAATCCCACCTGGTAAGCTCTTCAGTTTCTTGTACATACAACGTAGAATTCAGAAACCATTGGAATCTCCACTACAAAATGTTCCATTCATTCACTGCCTATATGGAATTCTTGTAACCTACACTACAGGCAGGCTTTCATTACAACACTGGTGAATGTCCAAGAAACACATTGCTGGTTTTCAGCATACTGTTCACACTCGAATGCATGCTATTCAACAGGCTATCCACTTCCCAGAGTTCAAATCTTTCTTTTACAGTCCAAACAGCCCACACAACAGAAATCATTGTAATATCCACTACAGAATGTACAATTCATTCGCTGCGAATCGGGAATTCATGTGAACCTCCACTCCATGAACGCATTCGTTATACCACTGGTGAATGTGCAAGTAACTTAATGCTGCTTTTCAGAGGACTGTTTCTTCTCGCAGGCCTGGTCTTCAAATGGCTATCAAATCCCACCTGGTAAGCTCTTCAGTTTCTTGTACATACAAAGTAGAATTCAGAAACCATTGGAATCTTCACTACAGAATGTTCCATTCATTCACTGCCTATTTGGAATTCGTGGAACCTACATTCCAGGCAGGCTTTCTTCACACCACTGGTGAATGTGCAAGTAACACATTGCTAGTTTTCAGCATACTGTTCACACTCGCATGCATGCTATTCAACTGG
Source organism: Sorex fumeus (assembly GCF_029834395.1). Lineage (NCBI taxonomy): Eukaryota > Metazoa > Chordata > Mammalia > Eulipotyphla > Soricidae > Sorex > Sorex fumeus. Next base: position 774,813 of record NW_026606140.1, on the reverse strand, counting down.
TTATCAACACCACAGTGGTCAAGTCTTTCTTTTACTGTCCAAACAACCCACACGACAGAAATCATTCGAATATCCACTTCAGAATGTTCAATTCATTCACTGCGAATCGGGAATTCATCTGAACCTCCACTCCATGAACGCATTCTTTATACCACTGGTGAATGTCTAAGTAACACAATGCTGGTTTTCAGAGGACTGTTTATTCTCGCAGGCCCTGTCTTCAACTGGCTATCAAATCCCACCTGGTAAGCTCTTCAGTTTCTTGTACATACAACGTAGAATTCAGAAAACATTGGAATCTCCACTACAGAATGTTCCATTGTTTCACTGCCTATTTGGAATTCTTGGAACCTACACTCCAGGCAGGCTTTCATTACACCACTGGTGAATGTCCAAGAAACACATTGCTGGTTTTCAGCATACTGTTCACACTCGCATACATGCTATTCAACAGCCTATCCACTAGACAGTGGTCAAGTCTTTCTTTTGGTGTGCCAACAACCCACGCTACAGAAATCATTGGAATATCCACTACCGAATGTTCAATTCATTCACTCCGAATCGGAAATTCACCTGAACCTCCACTCCATGAACCTATTCATTCTACCACTGGTGAAGGTCCAAATAATCCAATGCTATTTTCAGAGGACTATTTATTCTCGCAGTCCTGGTCTTCAACTGGCTATCAAATCCCACCTGGTAAGCTCTTCAATTTCTTGTCCATACAACATAGAATTCAGAAACCATTAGAATCTCCACTTCAGAATGTTCCATTCATTCATAGCCAATCTGGAACTCAACGAATCTCCACTGCAGACATGATTTCTTTACACCACTCGAGAATATTCAAATAACCAAATGGTGTTTTTCAGCAGCCTGTACAAATTCGCAGGCCTGGTCTTCAACTGGCTATGAAAACCCCCCTGGTAAACTCTTCAGTTTCTTGTCCATACAACGTAGAATTCAGAAACAATTGGAATCTCCACTACAGAATGTTCCATTCATTCACTGCCTATTTGGATTTCTTGGAACCTACACTCCATGTAGGCTTTCATTACACCACTGTTGAATGACCAAGAAACACATTGCTGGATTGCAGCATATTATTCACATTCGCAAGCATGCTATTCAACAGACTATCGACTCCACAGTGGTCAAGTCTTTCTTATACTGTCCAAACAACCCACACGGCAGAAATCATTGGAATATCCACTACAGAATGTTCAATTCATTCACTGCGAAACGGGAATTCATCTGAACCTCCACTCCATGAACGCATGCGTTATACCACTGGTGAATGTCCAGGTAATCCAATGCTGGTTTTCAGAGGACTGTTCATTCTCGCAGACCTGTTGTTCAACTGGCTATCCATTCTCAACTGTTTTGCTCTTCATTTTCCTGTCCACACACATCGGAATTCAGAAATAATTTGAATCTCCCCTAGAGAACGTTCCATTTATTCACTGCGAATCTAGAATTCATCTGCATCTCCACTCCAGGCAGGCTTTCGTTACACCACTGTTGAATGTCCAAGTAACACACTGGTCGTTTTCATTGTCCTGATCCCCCTCGGAGGCGTGCTGTTCAACTGGCTATCCACAGAACCCTGGTCAGCTCTTCATTTTCCTGTCGCCACTACCTAGACTTCAGAAATGATTGGAATCTCCAGTATAGAATGTTCCATTCATTCACTGCCAATCTGGAATTAATCGAATCTCCACTCCTGGCAGGATTTCAGTACACCACTGGTCAATATCCAAGTACCCCAATGCTGGTTTTTCGCGGCCTGTTCACACTCGCTAGTGTGCTATTCTACTGCCTATCCTCTCCAACCTGATCAGCTCTTCATTTTCCTGTCCACTCAAACCAGACTTCAAAATTAAATGGAATCTCCACAACAGAATGTTCCATTCATTCACTCCCGATCTGGAATTCATCGAATCTCCGCTCGAGGCCTGATTTCGTTTCACTAGTATTGAATTTAAAAGTAACCCAAGGCTGCTTTTCAGCGGCCTGTTCACACTCGCAGGAGTGCTGTTCAACTGACTATCCACTCAACCCTGGTCAGCTCTACATTTTCCACTCCACATAACTTAGGCTTCAGAAACCATTATAATCTCCACTACAGAATATTCCATTCATTCACTGCCGATCTGGAATTCATCGAATCTCCACTCCAGGCAGAGATTAGTTACACGACTGGTGAATATCTAAGTAACTGAATGCTGATTTTCAGCGTTCTGTTCTCACTCGCAGACATGCTGTTGAACTGGCAATCCACTACACAGTGGTCAGATTATTCTTTTCCTGTCCACACAAACCATACTTCAGAATTCATTGGAATCTCCACTACAGACTGTTCCATTGATTCAATTCCAATCTGGAATTCTTCGAATCTCCAACTCCAGGCAGGCTTTCGTTACACCACTTATGATGTCCAAGGAATCCAATGCTGGATTTCAGAGGCATGATCACACTCGCAGGCGTGCTGTCCAACTACCTATCCACTCAACCCTGGTCAGCTCTTCATTTTCATGTCCACAAAACCCAGACTTCAGAAGTAATTGGAATCTCCACTACAGATTGTTCCATTCATTCACTCCCAGTCGGGAATTCATCGAATCTCCACTCCAGGCAGGATTCCTTGACACCACTGGTGAATATCCAAGTAACGCAATGTTGGTTTTCAGCAGCCAGTTCAAAGTCGCAGTCTGCTGTTCCACAGGCTATCCACTCTTCCCTGGTCTGCTCTTCATTTTCCTGTACACAAAACCCAGACTTCAGAAATCATTGGAATCTCTCCTACGGAATGTTCCATTCATTCCCTGCCAATATCGAATTCATGGAATCACCACTCCAGGCATGCTTTCGTTGCACAATTGGAGAATGTCCAAGTAACCTAATGCTGTTTTCCAGCATCTGCTTCACACTCTCAGGCGTGCTGTTCAAAGGGCTATCCACTCCAACCTGGTCAGCTCTTTCATTTCCTGTCCACACAACCCAGAATTTTGAAATCCTTTGAATCTTCACTACAGAATATTCCACTCATTCACTGTTAATCTGAAGTTCTTCGAATCTCCATTCCAGGCAAGCTTTCGTTACACCACTGGTGAATGTCCAAGTACCCAATGCTGATTTTCATAGGCGTGTTCACACTCGGATTCGAGCTGTTCAACTGGCTCTCCACTCAACCCTGGACAGCTCTTCTTTTTCCTGTTCACATAACACAGACTTCAGAAACCATTAGAATCTCCACTTCGGAGTGTTCGATTCATTCACTGCCAATCTGAAATTCATCGAATCTCCACGGCAGACATGATTTCTTTACACCACTGGTGAAAATTCAAGTAACCAAATGGTGGTTTTCAGCAGCCTGTTCAAATTCGGAGGCTTTGTCTTCAACTGGCTATAAAATCCCACCTTGGAAGCTCTTCAGTTTCTTGTCCATACAACGTAGAATACAGAAACCATTGGAATCTCCACTACAGAATTTCCATTCATTCACTGCCTATTTGGAACTCTTGGAACCTACACTCCAGGCAGGCTTCCTTTACACCACTGGTGAATGTCCAAGTATCACATTGCTGGTTTTCAGCATCCTGTTCACACTCGCATGCATGCTATTCAATTGGATATCCACTCCACTGTGGTCAAGTCTTTCTTTTTGTTTTTTAATAGTCCATTTTTTTTTTATTTTTTCATCTTAGGACTGCAGTATAATATTGTTACATTTTTCGGTTATTGTTCCTCAGGCATTTGTGGTTCTGCTTTTTTGTGAAATTCTTTTTCCTTGCTGTTCTTTGGGTAACTTCAATTATCATATCTTCCAGAGAAGATCGCTAATTATTTATTTATTTTTTTTAAGGATACAGATTTTTTCCCCTTTATTTTATTTTATTTTTTTTCACAGTTGTAAATTTACAATTTTTGGTTCTTTGATTTCAATTATATAATGATCAGATACCCATCCCTCCACCAGTGCCCATTTTCCACCACCATGGATAATATCCCTCCCACCCCCATCCCCCCATCCCTCCTGTCTCTGTGGCAGGGCACTCCTCTGTGTTCTCTCTCTCCTTTTGGGTTTTGTGGTCTGCAAAAGAGGCATTGAATGGCAAACATATTCAGTCCATAGTCTACTTTCGACATGTATGTCCCCTCCTGGGAGGATCCTCCAAACTTCCTTTATTTGGTGCTCCCTTCTCTATCTGAACTGCCCTTTCCTCCAGGATGCCCGGCTGGCCTCTAAGTTATGGAGTAATCCTCCTGGTGCTGATCTCAGCTATTCTTGGATATTTATCTCATACTTTGTTACTTTATATCCCCCAGATGAATGCAATCTTTCTATGTCTATCCCTCTCTTTCTGACTCATTTCGCTAAGCATGATACTTTCCATATTGTACCACTTGTGTGTAAATTTCATGACTTCATATTTTCTAACAGCTACATAGTACTCCATTGTGTAGATGTACCAAAGTTTCTTTAATCATTCATCTGTTCTTGGGCATTCAGGTTTCTTCCAGTTTCTGGCTATTGTAAAGAGTGCTGCAATGAAGAAACAAGTGCAGATGTCACTTCGACTATACATTTTTGCCTCTCTGGGATATATTCCCAGGAGTGGTATTGCTGGGTCAAATGGGAGCTCAATTTCTAATTTTTTGAGAATCGTCCATACTGTTTTCCAGAAGGGCTGAACCAGTGGACATTCCCACCAACAGTGAAGGAGTGTCCCTTCCTCGCCACATCCATGCCAGCATCGGTTGCTTTTGTTATTTTGAATGTGAGCCAGTCTCTGAGGTGTGAGATGGTATCTCATTGTGGTTTTGATCTGCATCTCCCTGATGATTAATGATGTAGAGCATTCTCTCATGTGCTTTTTTGCCATTCGGATTTCTTCTTTGAGAAAATTTCTGTTCATTTCATTGCCCCATTTTTGGATGGGGTTGGATGTTTTCTTCTTGTGGACTTTAACCAGTATTTTGTATGTCCTGGATATCAACCCCTTGTCAGATGTGTATTCGGTGAATATCCTTTCCCATTCTGTAGACTGTCTTTGTATTTTGGTCACTGTTTCTTTGGAGGTGCAGAAGCTTCTTAGTTTAAGATAGTCCCATTTATCTATCTCTGTTTTGCCTTGCTCGGCCAGTGGCGTGGCATCTTTGATGATACCAATAGCTTCAATGTCATGGAGGGTTTTGCCAACTTTATCTTCAATGTACCTTATGGTTTCTGGTCTGATGTTGAGGTCTTTAATCCATTTTGATCTTACTTTTGTACATGGTGTTAGGCAGAGTTCTGAGCCTATTTTTTTGCATGTAGCCATCCAGTGATGCCAACACAATTTATTAAAGAGGCTTTCCTTACTCCACTTCACATTACTTGCACCTTTATCAAAGATTAGATGAGCATATGATTGAGGGGAGATGTCAGTGTATTCAACCCTGTTCCATTGGTCTGCAGTTCTGCCTTTGTTCCAGTACCATGCTGTTTTACTTATTACTGCTTTGTAGTACAGTTCGAAGTTCGGGAGTTTGATTCCTCCCATTTACTTTTTCCCAAGAATTGCTTTAGCTATTCGTGGGGGCTTATTGTTCCATATAAATTTCAGGAGTGTTTGCTCCATTTCTTTGAAGAATGTCATGGGTATCCTTATAGGGATTGCATTGAATTTATACAATGCTTTCGGTAGTATTGCCATTTTGACAATGTTAAGTCTCCCGACCCATGAGAAGGGGATATCTTTCCATTTCCTCATGTCCTCTTTTATTTCCTGAAGTAGCGTTTTGTAGTTTTCTTTGTACAGGTCCTTTACTTCCTTAGTTAAGCTGATTCCTAGGTACTTGATTTTCTGGGGCACAATTGTGAACGGGATTGTTTTTTTCATGTTGCTTTCTTCTCTCTCACTGTTTGCGTATAGGAAATCCATGGATTTTGGGTATTGATTTTATAACCTGCAACTTTACTATACGAGTCTATTGTTTCTAGGAGTTTTTTGGTGGAAGTTATTGGGTTCTCTAAGTAGAGTATCATATCATCTGCGAATAGTGAGAGCTTGATTTCTTCCTTTCCTACCTGAATGCCCTTAATATCTTTTTCCTGCCTCATCGCTATTGCAAGTACTTCCAGTACTATATTGAACAGCAGTGGAGAGAGTGGGCATCCCTGTCTCGTCCCTGATCTTAGAGGGAAGGCTCTCAGTTTTTCCCCATTGAGGATGATGCTTGCTGTAGGCTTGTGGTAGATGGCTTTAATCATGTTGAGGAAGGTCCCCTCTATACCCATTTTGGCTAGGGTTTTCATCATAAAGGGGTGCTGGATCTTATCAAATGCTTTCTCTGCATCTATTGATATGATCATATGCTTCTTATCTTTTCTTTTGTTGATATGGTGGATTATGTTGATTGATTTCCGAATGTTAAACCATCCTTGCATCCCTGGGATGAATCCTACTTGGTCATGGTGTATGATCTTTTTGATGAGTAGTTGGATTCTATTTGCTAGTAGTTTGTTGAGGATCTTTGCATCTGTGTTCATCAGGGATATCGGCCTGTAATTCTCTTTCTTTGTGGTGTCTCTGTCTGCTTTTGGTATCAGTGTGATATTTGCTTCGTAGAAACTGTTCGGAAGTGTTTTTGATATTTCAATTTCGTGGAAAAGCTTAAAGAGCATTGGGAGTAAGTCCTCTTTAAAGATTTGGAAGAATTCACTAGTGAATCCATCCGGGCCAGGACTTTTGTGCTTGGGGAGACTTTTTATTACCATTTCAATTTCCTTGATTGTGATAGGTCTGTTCAGGTATTCCAGGTCTTCTTGGTTCAGCCTTGGGAGTCTGTAGGAATCTAGGAATTTATCCATTTCCTCGAGGTTTTGATGTTCTGTGGCATAAAGCTTCTCAAAGTACTCCCTGAGGATCCTCTGAATTTCTGTGATTTCTGTTGTAATGACCCCCTTTTCATTTCTGATTCGGTTTATTAGGGTTTTCTCTCTCCCTTTCTTTGTGAGTTTTGCTAGAGGCTTATCGATCTTGTTAATATTCTCAAAGCTTTTGGTTTCATTGATCTTTCGGATTGTTTTTTCGGTGTCCATCTCGTTAATCTCTGCTCTGAGTTTTATTATCTCCTTTCTCCTGTTCGGGTTGTGCTCCTTTTTTTGGTCCCTCTCCAAGCTCTTAAGCTGTGAGGTTAGGTTACTTATGTGTGCTCGCTCCTCCTTCCTGAGGAATGCTTGTAGAGCTATAAACTTTCCTCTTAACACAGCCTTTGCTGTGTCCCATAAGTTTTGGTAACTCGTGTTCTCATTTTCATTCGTTTCTAGGAATCTTTTGATTTCCTCTTTGATTTCCTGTCTAATCCACTCGTTGTTCAATAGTGCACTGTTTAATTTCCAGGTGTTTGATTTAGTTTTCTGTTTTTGTGTGTGATTTACTTCTAATTTCAGCGCATTATGGTCTGAGAAGATTGTTGATACAATCTCTACCTTCTTAATTTTATGGAGGCATGTTTTGTGGCTCAGCATGTGGCCTATCTTGGAGAATGTTCCATGTACGCTTGAGAAGAATGTGTATTCAGCTTTTTGTGGATGAAGTGTCCTATATATATATCTACTAAGCCCCTTTCTTCCACTGTTTCCCTCAAATGAAGTATGTCCCTTCTAATCTTGAGTCTGGTTGATCTATCAAGAGGTGACAAAGCAGTGTTGAAGTCTCCCACTAGTATTGTGTTGCTATTGATGTCTTTTTCCAAATCTATGAGTAGTTGTTTTAAGTACTTTGCTGGTCTCTCATTAGGTGCATATACATTTATTATTGTTAGTTCTTCCTGTTGTACAGATCCTTTGATCAATAAGAAATGGCCTTCACTGTCTCTTATGACCTTCCTCAATCTGAAATTGATGTGGTCTGATATACGGATGGCTACCCCAGCTTTTTTATGGGAGCTGTTTGCCTTTAGTATTGTTTTCCAGCCTTTGACTCTGAGTCTGTGTTTGCTTTGACTATTGAGATGCGTTTCTTGCAGGCAGCAGAATGTTGGGTTCAATTTTCTAATCCATCCTGCCACTCTATGTCTTTTAACTGGTGCGTTTAGCCCATTGACATTGAGAGAGATTATTGTTATGGTATTTTGTCCCATTGTTCTGTTAAAATTTGGTGTATTTGAGGGGCCTTTCTTGCCTTAAAGTAGCCCATTTAGTTGTTCTTGTACCCATGGTTTTGAGTCTATGAAGTTCCTGAGCTGTTGTTTGTCTGTGAAACTGTGGGTTGTTCCTTCTATTATGAATGAGAGTCTTGCTGGGAAAAGTATTTTAGGGGAGGCATTTATTTCATTGAGTTTTTTTACTATGTCCCACCACTGTTTTCGGGCCATGAGGGTTTCATCAGAAAAATCAGCTGTGAATTTTAAGGATGCTCCTTTGTAAGAGATTTCTTTCTTCGATCTTGCTGCTTTCAGAATTTTGTCTCTGTCTAAGGTTTTGGTCATTTTGATCAGAATGTGTCTTGGGGTATTTTTATTCGGATTTCTTTTAGCTGGTACCCTTCGGGCCTCCTGAATGTGGTCACAAGTTTTCCTCACCTCTGGAAATGTTGTAGCAATGATGTCTTTGACAGTTTTTTCTTCATCAAGGTTTTCTTCCTGTCCCTCTGGGACTCCAATAATTCTTATGTTACCCCTGTTGGCTTCATCACGATCTTCTCTTGCCATCTGTTCCCGAATTGTGAGTCTCTTTTCCATTTTCTGCTCTTTTCTGGAGAGTCTCTGAACTTCATCTTCGAGCTCACTGATTCTGTTCTCAGCCGCTCTTACTCTGCTGCTGAGGCCTTCCTCTGAGCTTTTCAATTCGCCTACGAGATTTTTCAGGTCTGACATTTCTGATTGCATTTTCCTCATTTCTCCCTTGTGATCCTCTTGTCTTCTATTGGCATTGCTTTCCATTGTTTCTTTTAATTCCCTAAGCATCCTAAGTAGCTCCCTTCTGAATTCCTTGTCAGAGAGGTTGTCTAACACTACAGTACTGTTGGTGTCATCTGGGCTAGACTCTTCAATATGAAAGTTTGGTGGGCTTTTGAGTTGCTTTACCATTGTGAGAGGTGTGGTTTAGTCCTTCACGTTCACTGTTACTATTCTGCTTGATATGCAGTGTGAGTTAAGATAGGCTTATGAGTTAGTGGCTACTGTGTTTCTAGTGGCTGAGCTAAAATTGAGAAGTTTCCATCTAAGAAGGTAGCTTATGGTTCCTATGGCATACGTAGTGGGAAAATATTTCGCGGCCACATTAGCGGTCGCAGCTCCGGAAAGAGTCCGTGGCACTGGCCGAGGAGTTGGGAACGTCTCCTGTTTGGAATTGGAGCCGTTCAGCTTTGTTGCCCAGAGCTGGGTCTCTGTGCCCGTCCCACGCAGATCAGGGTTTAAAACCGGCTTTCTAGGGGCTGGTTCTAGCTGTGCATGCCCAGAGAGGGACCCAGGCCCTTGGGGGCGGGCTGTACCTGTTGGAATTGGAGCCGTTCAGCTTTGTTGCCTGGAGCAGGGCCTCTGTGCCTGTCCCACGCAGATCAGGGGTTGAAAACCGGCTTTCTAGGGGTTGGTTCTAGCTGTGCATGCCCAGAGAGGGACCCAGGCCCTTGGGGGCGGGCTGTACCTGTTGAAATTGGAGCCGTTCAGCTTTGTTGCCCGGAGCTGGGCCTCTGTGCCCGTCCCACGCAGATCAGGTGTTGAAAACCGGCTTTCAAGGGGTTGGTACTAGCTGCGCATGCCCAGAGAGGGACCCAGGCCCTTGGGGGCGGGCTGTACCTGTTGGAATTGGAGCCGTTCAGATTTTTTCGCCCAGAGCAGGTCCACTGTGCCCTTCCCACGCAGATCGGGGATTGAAAACCTGCTTTCTAGCGGCTGGTTCTACCTGCGCATGCCCAGAGAGGGACCAAGGCCCTTGGGGGCAGGCTGTACCTGTTGGAATTGGAGCCATTCAGCTTTGTTGCCCAGAGCTGGGACTCTGTGCCCGTCCCACGCAGATCAGGGGTTGAAAACGGGCTTTCTAGCGGTTGGTTCTAGCTGCGCATGCCCAGAGAGGGACACAGGCCCTTGGGGGCGGGCTGTAACTGTTGGGATTGGAGCCATTCAGCTTTATTGCTCAGAGCTGGGCTTCTGTGCCCGTCCCACCGGTCAAGTCTTTCCTTTAATGCCCAAACAACCCACACGACAGAAATCATTGGAATATCCACTACAGAATATTCAATTCATTCACTGTGAATCGCGAATTCATCTGAAACTCCACTCTATGGACGCATTCGTTATACCACTGGTGAATGTCCAAGTAACCCAATGCTGGTTTTCAGAGGACTGTTCAATCTCGCAGGCCTGCTGTTCAACTGCCTATCCATTCTAACCTGGTCTGCTAGTCATTTTCCTGTTCACACACATCGGATTTCAGAAATAATTTGAATCTCCACTACAAAACGTTCCATTTATTCACTGCGAATCTGGAATTCATCTGAATCTCCACTCCAGGCAGGCTTTAGTTACAACACTGTAGAATGTCCAAGTAACACACTGCTCGTTTTCATTGTCCTGATCACCCTTGGAGGCGTGCTGTTCAACTGGCTATCCAGTGAACCCTGGTCAGCTCCACATTTTCCTGTCCCAACAACCTAGACTTCAGAAATGATAGGAATCTCCTGTACAGAATGTTCCATTCATTCACTGCCAATCTGGAATTCATCGAATCTCCACTTCAGGCAGGATTTCGGTACACCACTGGTCAATATCCAAGTACCACAATGCTGTTTTTTCGCGGCCTGTTCACACTCGCTGGTGTGCTATTCTACTGGCTATCCTCTCCAACCTGTTCAGCTCATCATTTTCCTGTCCACTCAACCCAGACTTCAAAATTCAATGAAATCACCAGTACAGAATGTAACATTTATTCACTCCCAATCTGGAACTCATCTAATCTCCATTCCAGGCCGGATTTCGTTTCACTAGTGTTGAATGTACAACTAACCCAAGGCTGCTTTTCAGCGGCCTGTTCACACTCGCAGGAGTGCTGTTCAACTGAATATCCACTCAACCCTGGTCAGCTCTTCATTTTCCTGTCCAGAAAATCCAGACTTCAGAAGTAATTGTAATCTCCACTACACAATGTTCCATTCATTCACTCACAATCGGGAATTCATTGAATCTCCACTCCAGGCAGGATTCCTTTACACCACTGCTGAATATCCAAGTAACCCAATGTTGGTTTTCAGCAGCCAGTTCAAAGTCGCAGTCTGCTGTTCAACAGGCTATCCACTCTTCCCTGCTCTGCTCTTAATTTTCCTGTACACAAAACCCAGACTTTAGAAATCATTGGAATCTCTCCTACGGAATGTTCCATTCATTCCCTGCCCATATCGAATTCATGGAATCTCTACTCCAGGCAGGCTTTCGTTGCACCATTGGAGAAATCCCAAGTAACCTAATGCTTTCCAGCGTCCGCTTCAATCTCCCAGGCGTGCTGTTCAACGGGCTATCCACTCCAACCTGGTCAGCACTTCCATTTCCTGTCCACACAACCCAGACTTTCAAAATCATTTGAATCTCCACTACAGAATATTCCACTCATTGACTGCTAATCTGAAGATATTCGAATATCCAATCCAGGCAAGCTTTCGTTAGACCACTGGTGAATGTCCAAGTAACGAATTCTGGTTTTCATAGGCGTGTTCACACTCGGAGTCGTGCTGTTCAACTGGCTGTCCACTCAACCCTGTTCAGCTCTTCTTTTTCCTGTTCGCATAATGCAGACTGCAGAAATCATTAGAATCTCCACTTCAGAATGTTCCATTCATTCACTGCCAATCTGGAATTCATCGAATTTCCACGGCAGACATGATATCTTTACACCACTGGTGAATATTCAAGTAACCCAATGGTGGTTTTCAGCAGCCTGTTCAAATTCGCAGGCCTGGTCTTCAACTGGCTATCAAATCCCACCTGGTAAGCTCTTCAGTTTCTCGTCCATAAAACGTAGAATTCAGAAACCATTGGAATCTCCACTACAGAATGTTCCATTCATTCACTGCCTATTTGGAATTCTTGGAACCTACACTCCAGGCCGGCTTTCTTTACAACACTGGTGAATGTCCAAGTAACACATTGCTGGTTTTCAGCATACTGTTCATATTCGCATGCATGCTATTCAACTGGCTATCCACTCCACAGTGCTCAAGTCTTTCTTTTACTGTGCAAACAACCCACACGACAGAAATCATTGGAATATCCACTACAGAATGTTCAATTCATTCACTGCGAATCGGAATTCATCTGAACCTCCAGTCCATGAACGCGTTCGTTATACCACTTGTGAATGTCCAAGTAACCGAATGCTGGTTTTCAGAGGACTGTTCAATCTCGCAGGTCTGCTGTTCAATTGGCTATGCATACTAACCGGGTCTGCTCTTCATTTTCCTGTCCACACACATCGGACTTCAAAAATAATTGGAATCTCCACACCAGAACGTTCAATTTATTCACTGCGAATATTGAATTCATCAGAATCTCCACTCCAGGCAGGCTTTCTTCACACCACTATTGAATGTCCAAGTAACACACTGCTCGTTTTCATTGTCCTGATCCCCCTCGGAGGTGTGCTGTTCAACTGCCTATCCACTGAACCCTTATCAGCTCTTCATTATTCCTGTCCCCACAACCTAGACTTCAGAATTGATTATAATCTCCTGTACAGAATGTTCCATTAATTCACTGTCAATCTGGAATTCATCGAATCTCCACTCCAGGCAGGATTTCGTTACACCGCTGCTCAATATCCAAGTACCCCAATGCTGGATTTTTCGCGGCTTTTCACACTCGCTTGTGTGTAATTCTACTGGGTATCCTCTCCAAACTGATCAGCTCTTCATTTTCCTGTCCACTCGACCCAGACTTCAAAATTCAATGGGATCTCCACTACAGAATGTTCCATTCATTCACTCCCAATCTGGAATTCATCGATTCTCCACTCCAGGCCGGATTTAGTTTCACTAGTTTTGAATGTACAAGTAACCCAGGCTGCTTTTCAGCGGTCTGTTATCACTCGCAAGAGTGCTGTTCAACTGACTATCCACGCATCCCTGGTCAGCTCTACATTTTCCTGTCCACATCACTCAGACTTCAGAAACCATTATAATCTCCACTACAGAATGTTCCATTCATTTAGAGCCGATCTGGAATTCATCGAATCTCCACTCAAGGCAGACTTTAGTTACAAGACTGGTGAATATCTAAGTAACTGAATGCTGATTTTCAGCGTTATGTTCTCACTCGCAGACGTGCTGTTGAACTGGCAATCCACTACACAGTGGTCAGATTATTCTTTTCCTGTCCACACAAACCATACATCAGAATTCATTGGAATCTCCACTACAAACTGTTCATTGATTCAATTCCAATCTGGAATTCATCGAATCTCCAGCTCCAGGCAGGCTTTCGTTACACCACTGATGATGTCCAAGGAATCCAATGCTGGATTTCAGCGGCATGATCACACTCGCAGGGGTGCTGTCCAACTGCGTATCCACTCATCCCAGTCAGCTCTTCATTTTCCTGTCTACAAAACCCAGACTTCAGAAGTAATTGGAATCTCCACTAAAGAATGTTTCATTCATTCACTCCCAATCGGATATTCATAGAGTCTCCACTCCAGGCACGATTCCTTTACACCACTGGTGAATATCCAAGAAACCCAATCTTGGTTTTCAGCAGCCAGTTCAAAGTCGCATTCTGCTGTTCAACAGGCTATCCACTCTTCCCCGCTCTGCTCTTCATTTTCCTGTACACAAAACACAGACTTCAGAAATCATTGGAATCTCTCCTCTGGAATGTTCCATTCATTCCCTGCCAATATCGAATTCATGGAATCTCCACTCCAGGCATGCTTTCGTTGCACCATTGGAGAATGTCCAAGTAACCTAATGCTGTTTTCCAACGTCTACTTCAAACTCCCAGGCATTCTGTTCAACGGGCTATCTACTCCAACCTGGTCAGCTTTCCATTGCCGCTGCTCAATATCCAAGTACCCCAATGCTGGTTTTTTTTCGCGGCTATTCACACTCGCTTGTGTGTTATTCTACTGGCTATCCTCTCCAACCTGATCAGCTCTTCATTTTCCTGTCCACTCAACCCAGACTTCAAAATTCAATGGAGTCTCCACTACAGAATGTTCCATTCATTCACTCCCAATCTGGAATTCATCGAATCTCCTCTCCAGGCAGGATTTCGTTTCACTAGTGTTGAATGTGCAAGTAACCCAAGGCTGCTTTTCAGGGGTCTGTTCGCACTCGCAGGAGTGCTGTTCACCTGACTATCCACTCAACCCTGGTCAGCTCTTCATTTTCTTGTCCACAAAACCCAGATTTCAGAAGTAATTGAAATCTCCACTACAGAATGTTCCATTCATGCACTTCCAATCTGGAATTCATCAAATCTCCACTCCAGTCCGGATTTCGTTTCACTAGTGTCGAATGTACAAGAAACCGAATTCTCCTTTTCAGCGGCCTGTTCATACTCGCAGTAGTACTGTTCAACTGAATATCCACTCAAGCCTGGTCAGCACTACATTTTCCTGTCCACATAACTTAGACTTCAGAAACCATTATAATCTCCACTTCAGTATGTTCCATTCATTAACTCACAATCTAGAATTCATTGAATCACCACTCCAGGCCGGACTTCGTTTCACTAGTGTTGAATGTAAAAGTAACACAAGGTTGCTTGTCAGCGGCCTGTTCACACTCGCAGGGGTGCTGTTCAACTCACTATCCACTCAAACCTGGTCAGATCTACATTTTCCTGTCCACATAAATTAGACTTCAGAAACCATTATAATCTCCACTACAGAATGTTCCATTCATTCAGAGCCGATCTGGAATTCATCGAATCTCCACTCCAGGCAGACTTTAGTTACAAGACTGGTGAATATCTAAGTAACTGAATGCTGATTTTCAGCGGTCTGTTCTCACTCGCAGATGTGCTGTTGAACTGGCACTCCACTACACAGTGGTCAGATTATTCTTTTCCTGTCCACACAAACCATAATTCAAAATTCATTGGAATCTCCACTACAGACTGTTCTATTGATTCAATTCCAATACGGAATTCATCGAATCTCTAAATCCAGGCAGGCTTTCATTACACCACTGATGATGTCCAGGAATCCAATGCTGGATTTCAGCGGCATCATCACACTTGCAGGCATGCTGTCCAACTGCCTATCCAGTCAACCCTGGTAAGCTCTTCATTTTCCTGTCCACAAAACCCAGACTTCAAAAGAAATTGGAATCTCCACTAGAGAATGTTCTATTCATTCACTGCCAATCGGGAATTCATCGAATCTCCACTCCAGGCAGGATTCCTTTACACCACTATTGAATATCCAAGTAACCCAATGTTCGTTTTCAGCGGCCTGTTCACATTCGCAGGAGTGCTGTTCAACTGACTGTCCACTCTTCTCTGCTCTGCACTTCATTTTCCTGTACACAAAACTCAGACTGCAGAAATCATTGGAATCTCTCCTACGGAATGTTCCATTTATTCCCTGCCAATATCGAATTCATGGAATCTCCACTCCAGGCATGCTTTCGTTGCACCATTGGAGAATGTCCAAGTAACCTAATGCTGTGCTTCAGCATCTGCTTCACACTCCCAGGCGTGCTGTTCAAAGAGCTTTCAACTCCAACCTGGTCAGCTCTTCCATTTCCTGTCCACACAACCCAGAGTATCGAAATCATTTGAATCTCCATTACTGAATATTCCACTTTTTCACTGCTAATCTGAAGTTTTTCGAATCTTCACTCCAGGCAAGCTTTCGTTACACCACTGGTGAATGTCCAAGTAACCAATGCTGGTTTTCATAGGCATGTTCACACTCGGAGTCGTGCTGATCAACTGGCTGTCCACTCAACTCTGGACTGCTCTTCTTTTTCCTGATCACATAACTCAGACTTCAGAAACCATTAGAAAGTCCACTTCAGAATGTTCCATTCATTCACTGCCAATCTGGAATTCATCGAATCTCCACTCCAGTCAGAATTTCGTTACACCGCTGCTCAATATCCAAGTACCCAAATGCTGTTTTTTTCGCGACTGTTCACACTCGCTGGTGTGTTATTCTACTGGCTATTCTCTCCAACCTGATCAGCTCTCCATTTTCCTGTCCACTCAAACCAGACTTCAAAATTCAATGGAATCTCCACTACAGAATGTTCCATTCATTCACACCCAATCTGGAATTCATCGAATCTCCACTCCAGGCCGGATTTCGTTTCACTAGTGTTGAATGTACAAGAAACCCAAGGCTGCTTTTCAGCGATATGTTCACATTCGCAGAAGTGCTGTTCACCTGGCTATCCACTGAACGCTGCTCAGCTCTACAATTTCCTGTCCCCACAACCTAGACTTCAGAGTTGATTGGAATCTCCTCTACAGAATGTTCCATTCATTCACTGCCAATCTGGAATTCATCAAATCTCCATTCCATGCAGTATTTCGGTACAACACTGGTCAATATCCAAGTTCCCAATGCTGGTTTATCGCGGCCTGTTCACACTCGCTGGTGTGCTATTATAATGTCTACCCTCTCCAACCTGATCAGCTCTTCATTTTCCTGTCCACTCAACCCACACATCAAAATTCAATGGGATCTCCACTACAGAATGTTCCATTCATTCACTCCCAATCTGGAATTCATCAAATCTCCACTCCAGGCCGGATTTCGTTTCACTAGTGTTGAAAGTACAAGTAACCCAAGGCTGCTTTTCAGCGGCCTGTTCACACTCGCAGGAGTGCTGTTCAACGGACTATCCACTCAACCCTGTTCAGCTCTACATTTTCCTCTCCACATAATTTAGACTACAGAAACGATTATAATCTCCACTACAGAATGTTCCATTCATTCACTGCGAATCTGGAATTCATCTGAATCTCCACTTCAGGCAGGCTTTCTTTACACCTCTGTTGAATGTCCAAGTAACACACTGGTCGTTGTCATTGTCCTGATCCCTCTCGGAGGCCTGCTGTTCAGCTGGCTATCCACTGAACCATGGTCAGCTCTTCATTTTCCTGTCCCCACTACCTAGACTTCAGAAATGATTGGAAACTCCTGTACAGAATGTTCCATTCATTCACTGCCAATCTGGAATTCATCGAAGTTCCACTCCAGGCAGGATTTCGTTACTCCACTGGTCAATATCCAAGTACCCCAATGCTGGTTTTTCACAGGCTGTTCAAACTCGCTGGTGTGCTATTCTTCTGGCTAACCTCTCCAACCTTATCAGCTCTTCATTTTCCTGTCCACTCAAAGAAGACGTCAAAAAACAATGGGATACGACTACAGAATGTTCCATTCATTCACTCCGAATTTGGAATTCATTGAATCTCCACTCCAGGCTGGATTTCGTTTCACTAGTGTTGAATGTACTAGTCACCCAAGGCTGCTTTTCAGCGGCCTGTTCACACTCGCAGGAGTGCTGTTCAACTGACTATCCACGCATCCCTGGTCAGCTCTACATTTTCCTGTCCACATAACTTAGACTTCAGAAACCATTATAATCTCCACTACAGAATGTTCCATTCATTCACTGCCGATCTGGAATTCATCGAATCTCCACTCCAGGCAGAATTTAGTTACACGACTGGTGAATATCTAAGTAACTGAATGCTGATTTTCAGCGTTCTGTTCTCACTCGCAGACGAGCTATTGAACTGGCAATCCACTACACACTGGTCAGATTATTCTTTTCCTGTCCACACAAACCATACTTCAGAATTCATTGGAATCTCCACTACAGAGGATTCCATTGATTCAATTCCAATCTGGAATTCATCGAATCTCCAACTCCAGGCAGGCTTTCGTTACACCACTGATGATGTCCAAGGAATCCAATGCTGGATTTCAGATGCATGATCACACTCGCAGGCGTGCTGTCCAACTGCCTATCCACTCAATCCTGGTCTGCTCTTCATTTTCCTGTCCACAAAACCCAGACTTCAGAAGTAATTGGAATCTCCACTAGAGAATGATCCATTCATTCACTCCCAATCGGGAATTCATCGAATCTCCACTCAAGGCAGGATTCCTTGACACCACTGTTGAATATCCAAGTAACGCAATGTGGATTTTCAGCAGCCAGTTCAAAGTCGCAGTCTGCTGTTCAAAAGGCTATCCACTCTTCCCTGCTCTGATCTTAATTTTCCTCTAAACAAAACCCAGACTTTAGAAATCATTGGAATCTCTCCTACGGAATGTTCCATTCATTCCCTGCCAATATCGAATTCATGGAATATCCACTCCACGGAAGCATTCGTTACAGCACTGATGAATGTCCAAGAAAGCAATGCTGGTTTTCATATGCGTGTTCACACTCGGAGTCGTGCTGTTCAACTGGCGGTCCACTCAACCCTGGTCAGCTCTTCTTTTTCCTGTTCACATAAAACAGACTTCAGAAAACATTAGAATCTCCACTTCAGAATGTTCCGTTTATTCACTGCCAATCTGGAACTCATCGAATCTCCACTGCAGACAGGATTTATTTACACCACTGGTGAATATTCAAGTAACCCAATGGTGGTTTTCAGCAGCCTGTACAAACTTGCAGGCCTGGTCTTCAACTGGCTATGAAATCTCACCTGGTAAGCTCTTCAGTTTCTTGTCCATACAACGTAGAATTCAGAAACCATTGGAATCTCCACTACTGAATGTTCAATTCATTCACTGTGAATCGGGAATTCATCTGAACCTCCACTCCATGAACGCATTCGTTATACCACTGGTGAATGTCCAAGTAAACCAATGATGGTTTTCAGAGGAGTGTTTAATCTCGCAGGCCTGGTCTTCAACTTGCTATCAAATCCCACGTGGTAAGCTCTTCAGTTTCTTGTCCATACAACGTAGACTTCAGAAACCATTGGAATCTCAACTACAGAATGTTCCATACATTCACTGCCTATTTGGAATTCTTGGAACCTACACTCCAGGCAGGCTTTCATTACACCACTGGTAAATGTCCAAGAAACACATTGCTGGTTTTCAGCATACTGTTCACACTCGCATGCATGCTATTCAACAGGCTATCCACTCCACAGTGGTCAAGTCTTTCTTTTACTGTCCAAACAACCCACACGACAGAAATCATTGGAATGTCCACTACAGAATGTTCAATTCATTCACTGCGAATCGGGAATTCATCTGAACCTCCACTCCATGAACGCATTCGTTATACCACTGGTGAATGTCCAAGTAACCTAATGCTGGTTTTCAGAGGACTGTTCATTCTCGCTGGCCTGCTGTTCAACTGGCTATCCATTCTAACCTGTTTGGCTCTTCATTGTCCTGTCCACACACATCGGATTTGAGAAATAATTGGAATCTCCAGTACAGAATGTTCCATTTATTCACTGCGAATCTGGAATTCATCTGAATCTCCACTCCAGGCAGGCTTTCCTTACACCACTGTTGAATGTCCAAGTAACACACTGCTTGTTTTCATTGTCCTGATCCTCCTCGGAGGCATGCTGTTAAACTAGCTATCCACTGAACCCTGATCAGCTCTTCATTTTCCTGTCCCCATTACCTAGACTTCAGAAATGATTGGAATCTCCTGTACAGAAAGTTCCATTCATTCACTGCCAATCGGGAATTCATCGAATCTCCACTCCAGGCAGAGTTTATTTACACGACTGGTGAATATCTAAGTACGCCAATGCTGGTTTTTCTTGGCCTGTTCACGTTCGATGGTGTGCTATTCTACTGGCTATCCTCTCCAACCTGACCAGCTCTTCATTTTCCTGTCCACTCAACCCAGATTTCAAAATTCAATGGAATCTCCACTACAGAATGTTCCATTCATTCACTCCCAACATGGAATTCATCGAATCTCCACTCCAGGTCGGATTTCGATTCACTAGTCTTGAATGTACATGTAACCCAATGCTGCTTTTCAGCGGCCTGTTCACACTTGCAGGAGTGCTGTTCAACTGACTATCCACTCAACCCTGGTCAGCTCTACATTTTCCTGTCCACATAACTTAGACTTCAGAAACCATTATAATCTCCACTACAGAATGTTCCATTCATTCACTGCCGATCTGGAATTCATCGAATATCCACTCCAGGCAGAATTTAGTTACACGACTGGTGAATATCTAAGTAACTGAATGCTGATTTTCAGCGTTCTGTTCTCACTCGCAGACGAGCTATTGAACTGGCAATCCACTACACACTGGTCAGATTATTCTTTTCCTGTCCACACAAACCATACTTCAGAATTCATTGGAATCTCCACTACAGAGGATTCCATTGATTCAATTCCAATCTGGAATTCATCGAATCTCCAACTCCAGGCAGGCTTTCGTTACACCACTGATGATGTCCAAGGAATCCAATGCTGGATTTCAGATGCATGATCACACTCGCAGGCGTGCTGTCCAACTGCCTATCCACTCAATCCTGGTCTGCTCTTCATTTTCCTGTCCACAAAACCCAGACTTCAGAAGTAATTGGAATCTCCACTAGAGAATGATCCATTCATTCACTCCCAATCGGGAATTCATCGAATCTCCACTCAAGGCAGGATTCCTTGACACCACTGTTGAATATCCAAGTAACGCAATGTGGATTTTCAGCAGCCAGTTCAAAGTCGCAGTCTGCTGTTCAAAAGGCTATCCACTCTTCCCTGCTCTGATCTTAATTTTCCTCTAAACAAAACCCAGACTTTAGAAATCATTGGAATCTCTCCTACGGAATGTTCCATTCATTCCCTGCCAATATCGAATTCATGGAATATCCACTCCACGGAAGCATTCGTTACAGCACTGGTGAATGTCCAAGAAAGCAATGCTGGTTTTCATATGCGTGTTCACACTCGGAGTCGTGCTGTTCAACTGGCGGTCCACTCAACCCTGGTCAGCTCTTCTTTTTCCTGTTCACATAAAACAGACTTCAGAAAACATTAGAATCTCCACTCCAGGCAGACTTTAGTTACACGACTGCTGAATATCTAAGTAACTGAATGCTAATTTTCAGCGTTCTCTTCTCACTCGCAGACGTGCTGTTGAACTGGCAATCCACTAAACAGTGGTCAGATTATTCTTTTCCTGTCCACACAAACCATACTTCAGAATTCATTGGAATCTCCACTACAGACTGTTCCATTGATTCAATTCCAATCTGGAATTCATCGAATCTCCAACTCCAGGCAGGCTTTCGTTACACCACTGATGATGTCCAAGGAATCCAATGCTGGATTTCAGAGGCATGATCACACTCGCAGGTGTGCTGTCCAGCTGCCTATCCACTCAACCCTGGTCAGCTCTTCATTTTGATGTGCACAAAACCCAGTCTTCAGAATTAATTGGAATGTCCACCACAGAATATTCCGTTCATTGACTCACAATCAGGAATTCACTGAATCTCCACTCCAGGCAGGATTCCTTGACCCACTGGTAAATATCCAAGTAACGCAAAGTTGGCTTTCAGCAGCCAGTTCAAAGTCGCAGTCTGCTGTTCAACAGGTTATCCACTCTTCCCTGCTCTGCACTTCATTTTCCTCTACACAAAACCCAGACTTCAGAAATCATTGGAATCTGTCCTACGGAATGTTCCATTCATTCCCTGTCAATATCGAATTCATGGAATCTCCACTCCAGGCATGATTTCGTTGCACCATTGGAGAATGTCCAAGTAACCTAATGCTGTTTTCCAGCGTCCGCTTCACACTCCCAGGCGTGCTGTTCAACGGGCAATCCAATCCAACCTGGTCAGCTTTTCCGTTTCCTGTCCACCCAACCCGGACTTTCGAAATAATTTGAATCTCCACTAGAGATTATTCCACTCATTCACTGCTAATCGGAAGTTCTTCAAATCTCCACTCCAGGGAAGCTTTCGTTACACCACTGGTGAATGTCCAAGAAACCAATGCTGGTTTTCATAGGCGTGTTGACACTCGGAGTCGTGCTGATCAACTGGCCTTCCACTCAACCCTGGTCAGCTCTACTTTCTCCTGTTTACATTACCCAGACTTCAGAAACCATTAGAAGCTCCACTTCAGAATGTTCCATTCATTCACTGCCAATCTGGAACTCATCGACTCTCCACTGCAGACAGGATTTCTTTACACCACTGGTGAATATTCAAGTAACCCAATGGTGGTTTTCACCAACCTGTACAAATTCACAGACCTTGTCTTCAACTGGCTATGAAATCCCACCTGGTATGCTCTTCAGTTTCTTGTCCATACAAAGTAGAATTCAGAAAGCATTGGAATCTCCACTACAGAATGTTCCATTCATTCACTGCCTATTTGGAGTTCTTGGAACCTACACTCCAGGCAGGGTTTCATTACACCACTGGCGAATTTCCAAGTAATACATTGCTGGTTTTCAGCATACTGTTCACAGTCACATGCACGCTCTTCAACTGGGTTTCTACTCCACAGTGGTCAAGTTTTTCTTTTACTGTCCAAACAACCCACACGACAGAAATCATTGGAATATCCACTACAGAATTTTCAATTCATTCACTGTGAATCGGGAATTCATATGAACCTCCACTCCATGAACGCATTCGTTATACCACTGGTGAATGTCCAAGTAACCCAATGCTGATTTTCAGAGGACTGTTTATTCTCGCAGGCCTGGTCTTCAACTGGCTATCAAATCCCACCTAGTAAGATCATCAGTTTCTTGTACATACAACGTAGAATTCAGAAACCATTGGAATCTCCACTACAGAATGTTCCATTCATTCATTGCCTATTTGGAATTCTTTGAATCTACACTACAGGCAGGCTTTCATTACACCACTGGTGAATGTCCAAGAAACACATTGCTGGTTTTCAGCATACTGTTCCAACTCGCATGCATGCTATTCAACAGGCTATCCACTCCACAGTGGTCAAGTCTTTCTTTTACTGTCCAAACAACCCACACGACAGAATTCATTGGAATATCCACTACAGAATGTTCAATTCATTCACTGCGAATCGGGAATTCATCTGAACCTGCACTTCATGGACGCTTTCGTTATACCACTGATGAATGTCCAAGTAATCCAATCCTGGATTTCAGAGGACTGTTCATTCTCGCAAGCCTTCTGTTCAACTGGCTATCCATTCTGACCTGTTTTGCTCTTCATTGTCCTGTCCACGCACATCGGATTTCAGAAATAATTGGAATCTCCACTACAGAACGTTGCATTTATTCACTGCGAATCTGGAATTCATCTGAATCTCCACTCCAGGCAGGCTTTCGTTACACCACTGTTGAATGTCCAAGTAACACACTGCTCATTTTCATTGCCCTAATCCCCCTCGGAGGCGTGCTGTTCAACTGTCTATCCACTGAACCTTGGTCAGCTCTTCATTTTCCTGTGCCCACTACCTAGACTTCAGAAATGATTGGAATATCCTGTACAGAATGTTCCTTTCATTCACTGCCAATCTGGAATTCATCGAATCTCCACTCCAGGCAGGATTTCATTACACCACTGGTCAATATCCAAGTACCCCAATGCTGGTTTTTCTTGGCCTGTTCAGATTCGATGGTGTGCTATTCTACTGGCTATCCTCTCCAACCTGATCAGCTCTTCATTTCCCTGTCCACTCAAACCAGACTTCAAAATTCAATGGACTCGTCACTACAGAATGTTCCATTCATTCACTCCCAGTCTGGAATTCATCGAGTCTCCACTCCAGGCCGGATTTCGGTTAACTAGTGTTGAATGTAAAAGTAACCCAAGGCTGCTTTTCAGCGGCCTGTTCGCACTCGCAATGGTGCTGTTCAACTGACTATCCACTCAACCATGGTCAGCTCTACATTTTCCTGTCCACAAAACTTAGTCTTCAGAAACCATTAAAATCTCCACTACAGAATGTTCCATTCATTCACTGCTGATCTGGATTTCATCGAATCTCCACTCCAGGCTGACTTTAGTTACACGACTGGTGAATATCTAAGTAACTGAATGCTCATTTTCAGCGTTCTCTTCTCACTCGCAGACGTGCTGTTGAACTGGCAATCCACTACACACTGGTCAGATTATTCTTTTCCTATCCACACAAACCATACTTCAGAATTCATTGGAAACTCCACTACAGACTGTTCCATTGATTCGATTCCAATCTGGAATTCATCGAAACTCCAACTCCAGGCAGGCTTTCGTTACACCACTGATGATGTCCAAGGCATCCACTGCTGGATTTCAGAGGCATTATCACATTTGCAGGCGTGCTGTCCAACTGCCTATCCACTCAACCCTGGTCAGCTCTTCATATTCTTGTGCACAAAACCCAGACTTCAGAAGTAATTGGAATCTCCAATACAGAATGTTCCATTCATTGACTCACAATCGGGGAATTCATCGAATCTCCATTCCAGGCAGGATTCCTTGACACCACTGGTGAATATCCAAGTAACGCAATGTTGGTTTTCAGCAGCCAGTTCAAAGTCGCAGTCTGCTGTTCAAGAGGCTATCCACTCTTCGCTGCTCTGCTCTTCATTTTCCTCTACACAAAACCCAGACTTCAGAAATCATTTGAATCTCTCCTACGGAATGTTCCATTCATTCCCTGCCAATATCGAATTCATGGAATCTCCACTCCAGGCATGCTTTCGTTGCAGCTTTGGAGAATGTCCAAGTAACCTAATGCAGTTTTCCAGAGTCCGCTTCACACTCCCAGGTGTGCTGTTCAACGGGCAATCCTCTCCAACCTGGTCAGCTCTTCCGTTTCCTGTCCACACAAACCAGACTTTCAAAATCATTTGAATCTCCACTACAGAATATATCACACATTCACTGCTAATCTGACGTTCTTCGAATCTCCACTCCAGGGAAGCTTTCGTTACACCACTGGTGAATGTTCAAGTAACCAATGCTGGTATTCATAGGCGTGTTCACACTCTGAGTCGTGTTGTTCAACTGGCTATCCACTCAACCCTGGAGCGATAGCACAGCGGGTAGGGCGTTTGCCTTGCACGCAGCCAACATGGCCAACCCGAGTTCGATTCCTCCGCCCCTCTCGGAGTGCCTGGTAAGCTACCGAGAGTATTCGATATGCCAGAAACAGTAACAAAGTCTCCAATGGAGACGTTACTGGGCCCGCTCGAGCAAATCGACGATCAACGGGAGGGCCTTTACCTTTATAAACCAGACTTCAGAAACCATTAGAATCTTCACTTCAGAATGTTCCGTTTATTCACTGCCAATCTGGAACTCATCGAATCTCCACTGCAGACAGGATATCTTTACACCACTGGTGAATATTCAAGTAACCCAATCTTGGTTTTTCAGCGGCCTGTACAAATTCGCAGGCCTCGTCTTCAACTTGCTATCAAATTCCACCTGGTAAGCTCCTCAGTTTCTTGTCCATACAACGTAGAATTTAGAAACCATTGGAATCTCCACTACAGAATGTTCCATTCATTCACTGCCTATTTGGAATTCTTGGAACCGACACTCCAGGCAGCCTTTCTTTACACCACTGGTGAATGTCCAAGTAACACATTGCTGGTTTTCAGCATACTGTTCAAACTCACGTGCATGCTATTCAACTGGGTATCAACTCCACAGTGGTCAAGTCTTTCTTTTACTGTCCAAACAACCCACACGACAGAAATTATTGGAATATCCACTACAGAATGTTGAATTCATTCACTGCGAATCCGGAATTCATCTGAACCTTCACTCCATGAACGCATTCGTTATACCACTGGTGAATGTCCAAGTAACCCAATGATCAATTTCAGAGGACTGTTCATTCTCGCCGGCCTGCTGTTCAACTGGTTATCCATTCTAACCTGTTTTGCTCTTCATTTTTCTGTACAAACACATCGGATTTCAGAAATAATTGGAATTTCCACTACAGAACGTTCCATTTATTCACTGCGGATCTGGAATTCATCTGAATCTCCACTCCAGTCAGGCTTTCGTTACACCACTGTTGAATGTCCAAGTAACACAGTGCTCGTTTTCATTGTCCTGATCCCCCTCGAAGGCATGCTGTTCAACTGGCTATCCACTGAACCCTGGTCAGCTCTTCATTTTCCTGTACCCACTACCTAGACTTCAGAAATGATTGGAATCTCCTGTACAGAATGTTCCATTCATTCACTGCCAATCTGGAATTCATGGAATCTCCACTCCAGGCAGGATTTCGGTACACCACTGGTCAATATCCAAGTACCCTAATGCTGGTTTTTTGCAGCCTGTTCACACTCGCTGGTGTGCTATTCTACTGGCTATCCTTTCCAACCTGATCAGCTCTTCATTTTCCTGTGCACTCAACCCAGACTTCAAAATTCAATGGAATCTCCACTACAGAATGTTCCATTCATTCACTCCCAATCTAGAATTCATCGAATATCCATTCGAGGCCCGATTTCGTTTCACTAGTGTTGAATGTACATGTAACCCAATGCTGCTTTTCAG
The DNA here is from genome assembly GCF_029834395.1 of Sorex fumeus. Classification (NCBI taxonomy): domain Eukaryota; kingdom Metazoa; phylum Chordata; class Mammalia; order Eulipotyphla; family Soricidae; genus Sorex; species Sorex fumeus. The sequence goes on along the minus strand of NW_026606140.1, from coordinate 748,367 downwards.
CGGCCTGTTCACACTTGCAGGAGTGCTGTTCAACTGACTATCCACTCAACCCTGGTCAGCTCTACATTTTCCTGTCCACATAACTTAGACTTCAGAAACCATTATAATCTCCACTACAGAATGTTCCATTCATCCACTGCCGATCTGGAATTCATCGAACCTACATTCCAGGCAGAATTCAGTTACACGACTGGTGAATACCTAAGTAACTGAATTCTGATTTTCAGCGTTCTGTTCTCACTCGCAGACGTGCTGTTGAACTAGCAATCCACTACACAGTGGTCAGATTATTCTTTTCCTGTCCACACAAACCATACTTCTGAATTCATTGGAATCTACACTACAGACTGTTCCATTGTTTCAATTCCAATCTGGAATTCATCGAATCTCCAAATCCAGTCAGGCTTTCGTTACACCACTGATGATGTCCAAGGAAACCAATGCTGTGTTTCAGAGGCATAATCACACTCGCAGTCGTGCTGTCCAGCTGCCTATCAACTCAACCCTGGTCAGCTCTTCATTTTCCTGTCCACAAAACCCTGACTTCAGAAGTAATTGGAATCTCCACTACAGAATGTTCCATTCATTCACTCCCAATTGGGATTTCATCGAATCTCCACTGCAGGCAGGATTCCTTGACACCACTGGTGAATATCCAAGTAACGCAATGTTGGTTTTCAGCAGCCAGTTCAAAGTCGCAGTCTGCTGTGCAATAGGCTATTTCTCTTCCCTGGTCTGCACTTCATTTTCCTGTACACAAAACACAGACTTCAGAATTCATTGGAATCTCTCTTATGGAATGTTCCATTCATTCCCTGCCAATATCGAATTCATGGAATCTCCACTCCAGGCATGCTTTCGTTGCACCATTGGAGAATGTCCAAGTAACCTAATGCTGTTTTCCAGCGTCCGCTTCACACTCCCATGCGTGCTGTTCAACGGGCAATCCACTCCAACCTGGTCAGCTCTTCCGTTTCCTGTCCACACAAGCTAGACTTTGGAAATCATTTGAATCTCCACTACAAAATATTCCACTCATTCACTGCTAATCTGAAGTTCTTCGAATCTCCACTCCAGGCAAGCTTTCGTTACACCACTGGTGAATGTCCAAGTAATAAATGATTGTTGTCATAGGCGTGTTCACACTCGGAGGCGTGCTGTTCAACTGGTTGTCCACTCAAACCTGGTCAGCTCTTCTTTTTCCTGTTCACATTACCCAGACTTCAGAAACCATTACAATCTCCACTTCAGAATGTTCCATTCATTTACTGACAATCTGGAATTCATCAAATCTCCACTGCAGGCAGGATTTCTTTACACCACTGGTGAATATTCAAGTAACCCAGTGGTGGTTTTCAGCAGTCTGTTCAAATTCACAGGCCTGGTCTTCAACTGGCTATAAAATCCCACCTGGTAACCTCTTCAGTTTTTGTCCATACAACGTAGAATTCAGAAACCATTTTAAACTCCACTACAGAAATTTCCATTCATTCACTGCCTATTTGGAATTCTTGGAATCTACACTCCAGGCAGGCTTTCTTTACACGACTGGTGAATGTCCAAGTAACACATTGCTGGCTTTCAGCATACTGTTCACACTTGCATGCATGCTATTCAATTGGCTACACACTCCACAGTGGCCAAGTCTTTCTTTTACTGTCCAAACAACCCACACGACAGAAATCATTGGAATATCCACTACAGAATGTTCAAACCATTCACTGCGAATCGGGAATTCATCTGAACCTCCACTCCATGAACGCATTCATTATAACATTGGTGAATGTCCAAGTAACGCAATGCTGGTTTTCAGAGGAATGTTCTATCTCGCAGGCCTGCTGTTCAACTGGCTATCCTTTCTAATCTGGTCTCCTCTTCATTTTCCTGTGCACACACATCGGATGTCCGAAATAATTGCAATCTCCACTACAGAACGTTCCATTCATTCACTGCGAATCTGGAATTCATCTGGAATTCATCACTGCTCTTTTTCATTGTCCTGATCCCCCGCGGAGGCGTGCTGTTCACCTGGCTATCCACTGAACCCTGGTCAGCTCTTCATTTTCCTGTCTCCACAACCTAGACTTCAGAATTTATTGGAATCTCCTGTACAGAATGTTCCATTCTTTCACTGCCAATCTGGAATTTATCGAATCTCCACTCCAGGCCGGATTTCGTTTCACTAGTGATGAATGTACAAGTAACCCAAGGCTGCTTTTCAGCGGCCTGTTCACACTCTCAGGAGTGCTGTTCAACTCACTATCCACTCAACCCTGGTCAGCTCTAAATTTTCCTCTCCACATAAGTTAGACTTCAGAAACCATTATAATCTCCACTACAGAATGTGACATTCATTCACTGCCTATCTGGAATTCATCGAATCTCCACTCCATGGAGACTTTAGTTACACGACTGGTGAATATCTTAGTAACTGAATGCTGATTTCAGCGTTAGAATCTCACTCGCAGACGTGCTGTTTAACTGGCAATCCACTGCACATTGGTCAGATAATTCTTTTCCTATCGACACAAACCATAATTCAGAATTCAATGGAATCTCCACAAGAGACTGTTCCATTGATTCAATTCCATTCTGGAATTCATCGAATCTCTAAATCCAGGCAGGCTTTCGTTACACCACTGATGATATCCAGGAATCCAATGCTGGAATTCAGAGGTATGATCACACTCGCAGGCGTGCTGTCCAACTGACTATCCACTCAACCCTGTTAAGCTCTTCATTTTCCTCTCCACAAAACCTCAGACTTCAGAAGTAATTGGATTCTACACTACAGAATGTTCCATTCATTCACTCCCAATCAGGAATTCATCTAATCTCCACTCTAGGCAGGTTTCCCTTACACCACTGGTGAATATCCAAGTAAACCAATGTTGGTTTTCAGCAGCCAGTTCAAAGTCGCAGTCTGCTGTTCAACATGCTAACCGCTCTTCCGTGCTCTGCTCTTCATTTTCCTGTACACAAAACCCAGACTTCAGAAATCATTGGAATCTCTCCTACGGAATTTTCCATATATTCCCTGCCAATATCGAATTCATGGAATCTCCAATCCAGGCATGCTTTCGTTGCACCATTGGAGAATATCCATATAACCTAATGCTGTTTTCCAGCGTCCGCTTCACACTCCTAGGCGTGCTGTTCAACGGGCTATCCACTCCACAGTGGTCAGCTCTTCCATTTCCTGTCCACACAACCTAGATTTTCGAAATTACTTGAATCTCCACTACAGAATATTCCACTCTTTCACTGCTGATCTGAAGTTCTTCGAATCTCCACTCCAGGCAAGCTTTCGTTACACCACTGGTGAATGTCCAAGTAACCAATGCTGATTTTCATAGGCGTGTTCACATTCGGAGTCGGGCTCTTCAACTGGCTGTCCACTCAACCCTGGATAGCTCTACTTTTTCCTGTTCTCATATCCCAGACTTCAGAAACCATTAGAATCTCCACTTCAGAATGTTCCATTCAATTACTGCAATCTGGAATTCATCGAATCTCCACTTCGGGCAGATTTTCGTTACACAACTAGTCAATATCCAAGTAACTCAATGCTGGTTTTTCACGGCCTTTTCACACGCGATGGTGTGCTATTCTACTGGCTATTCTCTCCAACCTCATCAGCTCTTAATTTTCCTGTCCACTCAATCCAGACTTCAAAATTCAATGGAATCTCCACTACAGAACGTTCCATTAATTCACTCCCAATCTGGAATTCATCGAATCTCCACTCCAGGCCGGATTTCGTTTCACTAGTGTTGAATGTACAAGAAACCCAAGGTTGCTTTTCAGCGGCCTGTCCACACTCACAGTAGTACTGTTCAACTGAATAGCCAATCAACCCTGGTCAGCTCTACATTTTCCTGTCCACATAACTTAGACTTCAGAAACCATTATAATCTCCACTAAAGAATGTTCCACTCATTCACGGTCGATCTGGAATTCATCGAATATCCACTCCAGGCAGACTTTAGTTACACGAGTGGTGAATATCTTAGTGACTGAATGCTGATTTTCAGCGTTCTTTTCTCACTCGCAGACGTGCTGTTGAACTGACAATCCACTACACAGTGGTCTGATTATTCTATTCCTGTCCACACAAACCAAAATTCAGAATTCATTGGAATCTCCACTACAGACTGTTCCACTGTTTCAATTCAAATCTGGAATTCATCGAATCTCCAACTCCAGGCAGGCTTTCGTTACACCACTGATGATGTCCAAGGAATCCAATGCTGGATTTCAGAGGCATGATCACATTGGCAGGCGTGCTGTCCAACTGCCTATCCACTCAACCCTGTTCAGCTCTTCATTTTCCTGTCCACAAAACCCAGTCTTCAGAAGTAATTGGAATCTCCACTACAGAATATTCCATTCATTCACTCCCAATCGGGAATTCATCGAATCTCCACTCCAGGCAGGATTCCTTTACACCACTGGTGAATATCCAAGTAACCCAATGTTGGTTTTCAGCAGCCAGATCAAAGTCGCAGTCTGCTGTTCAACAGGCTATCCACTCTTCCCTGTTCTGCTCTTCATTTTCCTGTATACAAAACCCAGACTTCAGAAATCATTGGAATCTCTCCTACCAAATGTTCCATTCATTCCCTGCCAATATCGAATTCATGAAATCTCCACTCCAGGTATGCTTTCGTTGCACCATTGGAGAATGTCCAAGTAACCTAATGCTCTTTTCCAGCGTCCGCTTCACACTCCCAAGGGTGCTGTTCAACGGGCTATCCACTCCAACCTGGTCAGCTCTTCCGTTTCCTGTCCACACAACCCAGAATTTCGAAATCATTTGAATCTCCACTACAGAATATTCCACTCATTCACTACTAATCTGAAGTTCTGCAAATCTCCACTCTAGGCAAGCTTTCGTTACACCACTGGTGAATGTCCAAGTATCAAATGATGGTTGTCATAGGCGTGTTCACACTCGGAGGCGTGCTGTTCAACTGGTTGTCCACTCAAACCTGGTCAGCTCTTCGTTTACCTGTTCACATTACCCAGACTTCAGAAACCATTAGAATCTCCACTTCAGAATGTTCCATTCATTTACTGCCAATATGGAATTCATCAAATCTCCACTGCAGGCAGGATTTCTTTACAACACTGGTGAATATTCAAGTAACCCATTGGTGGTTTTCAGCAACCTGTTCAAATTCGCAGGCCTGGTATTTAACTGGCTATAAAATCCCACCTGGTAAGCTCTTCAGTTTCTTGTCCATACAACATAGAATTCAGAAACCATTTGAAACTCCACTACTGAATGTTCCATTCATTCACTGCCTATTTGGAATTCTTGGAACCTACACTCCAGGCAGGCTATCTTTACACCACTGGTGAATGTCCAAGTAACACATTGCTGGTTTTCAGCACATCGTTTACACTCGCATGCATGCTATTCAACTGGTTATCAACGCCACAGTGGTCAAGTCTTTCTTTTACTGTCGAAACAACCCACACGACAGAAATTATTGGAATATCCACTACAGAATGTTCAATTCATTCACTGCGAATCGGGAATTCATCTGAACCTCTACTCCATGAACGCATTCGTTATGCCACTGGAGCATGTACAAGTAACCCAATGCTGGTTTTCAGAGGACTGTTCATTCTCGCAGGCCTGCTGTTCAACTGGCTATCCATTCTAACCTGTTTTGCTCTTCGTTTTCCTGTCCACACACATTGGATTTCAGAAATAATTGGAATATCCACTACAGAACGTTCCATTTGTTCACTGCGAATCTGAAATTCATGTGAATCTCCACTCCAGGCAGGCTTTCATTACACCACTGGTGAATGTCCAAATAGCACATTGCTGGTTTTCAGCATAGTGTTCACACTGGCATGCATGCTATTCAACAGGCTATCCACTCCACAGTGGTCAAGTCTTTCTTTTACTGTCCAAACAACCCACACGACAGAAATCATTGGAATATCCACTACAGAATGTTCAATTCATTCACTGCGAATCTGGAATTCATCTTAATCTCCACGCCAGGCAGGCTTTCGTTACACCACTGTTGAATGTGCAAGTAACACACTGCACGTTTTCATTGTCCTGATCCCCCTCGGAGGCGTGCTCTTCCACTGGCTATCCACTGAACGCTGGTCAGCTCTTCTTTTTCCTGTCCCCACAACCTAGACTTCAGAAATGATTGGAATCTCCTGTACAGAATGTTCCATTCATTCACTGCCAATCTGGAATTCATCAAATCTCCACTCCAGGCAGGATTTCGGTACACCACTGGTCAATATCCAAGTACCCCAATGCTGGTTTTTCGCGGCCTTTTCACACTCGCTGGTGTGCTATTCTACTGGCTATCCTCTCCAACCTGATCAGCTCTTCTTTTTCCTGTCCACTCAACCGAGACTTCAAAATTGAATGGAATCTCCACTACAGAATGTTCCATTCATTCACTCCCAATCTGGAATTCATCGAATCTCCACTCCAGGCCCGATTTCTTTTCACTAGGGTTGAATGTACAAGTAACCCAAGCCTGCTTTTCAGCTGCCTGTTGACACTCGCAGGAGTGCTCTTCAACTGACTATCCACTCAACCCTGGTCAGCTCTACATTTTCCTGTCCACATAACTTAGACTTCAGCAACCATTATAATCTCCACTACAGAATGTTCCATTCATTCACTGCTGATCTGGAATTCATGGAATCCCCACTCTAGGCAGAATTCAGGTACATGACTGTTGAATATCTAAGTAACTGAATACTGATTTTCAGCGTTCTGTTCTCACTCGCAGACGTGCTGTTGAACTGGCAATCCACTACACTGTGGTCAGATTATTCTTTTCCTGTCCACACAAACCATACTTCTGAATTCATTGGAATCTACAATACAGACTGTTCCATTGTTTCAATTCCAATCTGGAATTCATCGAATCTCCAAATCCAGTCAGGCTTTCGTTACACCACTGATGATGTCCAAGGAATCCAATGCTGTGTTTCAGAGGCATAATCACACTCGCAGCCGTGCTGTCCAGCTGCCTATCCACTCAACCCTGGTCAGCTCTTCATTTTCCTGTCCACAAAACCCTGACTTCAGAAGTAATTGGAATCTCCAGTACAGAATGTTCCATTCATTCACTCCCAATCTGGAATTCATCGAATCTCCACTCCAGGCCAGAATTCGTTTCACTAGTGTTGAATGTACAAGTAACCCAAGGCTGCTTTTCAGCGGCCTGTTCACACTCGCAGGACTGCGGTTCAACTGACTATCCACTCAACCCTGGTCAGCTCTTCATTTTCCTGTGCACGTAACTTAGACTTCAGAAACCATTATAATCTCCACTACATAATGTTCCATACATTCACAGCCGATCTCAAATTGATCGAATCTCCACTACAGGCAGACTTTAGTTACACGACTGGTGAATATCTAAGTAACTGAATGCTGATTTTCAGTATTCTTTTCTCGCTCGCAGACGTGCTGTTGAACTGGCGATCCACTACACAGTGGTCAGATTATTCTTTTCCTGTCCGCAAAATCCATACTTCAGAATTCATTGGAAACTCCACCACAGACTGTTCCATTGATTCAATTCCAATCTGGAATTCATCGAATCTCCAACTCCAGGCAGACTTTCGTTACACCACTAATGATGTCCATGGAATCTAATGCTGGATTTCAGAGGCAGTTTCAAACTCGCAGGCGTGCTGTCCAACTGCCTATCCAATCAACCCTGGTCAGCTCTTCATTTTCCTGTTCACAAAACACAAACTTCAGAAGTAATTGGAATCTCCACTACAGAATGTTCCATTCATTCATTCCCAAACGAGAATTCATCGAATCTCCACTCCAGGCAGGATTCCTTTACAACACTGTTGAATATCCATGTAAGCCAATGTTGGTTTTCAGCAGCCAGTTCAAAGTCGCAGTCTGCTGTTCAACAGACTATCCACTCTTCCCTGCTCTGCTCTTCATTTTCTTGTACACAAAACCCAGACTTCTGAAATCATTGGAATCTCTCCTATGGAATGTTCCATTCTTTCCCTGCCAATATGTAATTCATGGAATCTCCACTCCAGGCATGCTTTCGTTGCACCATTGGAGAATGTTCAAATAACCTAATGCTATTTTCCAGAGTCCGCTTCACACTCCCAGTCGTGCTGTTCAACGAGCAATCCACTCCAACATGGTCAGCTCTTCCATTTCCTGTCCACACAACCCAGACTTTCGAAATCATTTGAATCTCCACTACGGAATATTCCACTCATACACTACTAATCTGAAGTTTTTCGAATCTCCACTCCAGGCAAGCTTTTGTTACACCACTGCTGAATGTCCAAGTAACCATTGCTGCATTTTATAGCCGTGTTCACACTCGGACTCGTGCTGTCCAACTGCCTATCCACTCAACCCTGGTCAGCTCTTCATTTTCCTGTCCATAAAACCCAGACTTCAGAAGTAATTGGAATCTCCACTACAGAATGTTCAATTCATTCACTGCCAATCTGGAATTCATCGAATCTCCACTGCAAACAGAATTTCTTTACACCACTGTTGAATATTCAAGTAACCCACTGGTGGTTTTCAGCACCACTGTTGAATATTCAAGTAACCCACTGGTGGTTTTCGTTACACCACTGATGATGTCCAAGGAATCCAATGCTGTGTTTCAGAGGCATAATCACACTCGCAGCCGTGCTGTCCAGCTGCCTATCCACTCAACCCTGGTCAGCTCTTCATTTTCCTGTCCACAAAACCCTGACTTCAGAAGTAATTGGAATCTCCACTACAGAATGTTCCATTCATTCACTCCTAATCTGGAATTCATCGAATCTCCACTCCAGGCCAGAATTCGTTTCACTAGTGTTGAATGTACAAGTAACCCAAGCCTGCTTTTCAGCGTCCTGTTCACACTCGCAGGAGTGCTGTTCAACTGATTATCAACTCAACCATGGTTAGCTCTACATTTTCCTTTCCACATAACTTAGACTTCAAAAACCATTATAATCTCCACTACAGAATCTTCCATTCATTCACTGCCGATCTGGAATTCATCGAATCTCCACTCCAGGCAGACTTTAGTTACACGACCGGTGAATAACTAAGTAACTGAATGCTGATTTTCAGCGTTCTGTTCTCACTCGCAGACGTGCTGTTGAACTGACAATCCACTACACAGTGGTCAGATTATTCTTTTCCTGTCCACAAAAACCATACTTCAGAATTCATTGGAAACTCCACTACAGACTGTTCCATTGATTCAATTCCAATCTGGAATTCATCGAATCTCCAACTCCAGGCAGACTTTCTTTACACAACTGATGCTGTCCATGGAATCCAATGCTGGATTTCAGAGGCATTATCAAACTCGCAGGCGTGCTGTCCAACTGCCTATCCACTCAACCCTGGTCAGCTCTTCATTTTCCTGTCCACAAAACACAAACTTCAGAAGAAATTGGAATCTCCACTACAGAATGTTAAATTCATTCACTGCCAATCTGGAATTCATCGAATCTCCACTGCAAACAGAATTTCTTTACACCACTGTTGAATATTCAAGTAACACACTGGTGGTTTTCAGCAGCCTGTTCATATTCGCAGGCCTGGTCTTCAACTGGCTATCAAATCCCACCTGGGAAGCTCTTCAATTTCCTGTCCATACAACGTAGAATTCAGAAACAAGTGGAATCTCCAATACAGAATGTTCCATTCATTCACTGCCTATTTGGAATTCTTGGAACCTTCACTCCATGCAGGCTTTCTTTACACCACTGGTGAAAGTCAAAGTAACACATTGCTGATTTTTAGCATAATTTTCACACTCGCATGCATGCAGTTCAACGGGTTATCCACTCCACAGTGGTCAAGACTTTATTTTACTGTCCAAAAAACCCACATGACAGAAATCATTGGAATATCCACTAGAGAATGTTCAATTCATTCACTGCGAATCGGGAATTCAAATGAATCTCCACTACAGGCAGGCTTTCGTTTCACCACTGTTGAACGTCCAAGCAGCACACTTCTAGTTTTATTGTCCTGATCGTTTAATTGTCGGAGGCGTTCTGTTCAACTGGCTATCCAAAGAACCCTGGTCAGCTCTTCATTTTCCTGTCCCCACAACCTAGACTTCAGTAACCATTAGAATCTCCACTTCAGAATGTTCCATTCATTCACAGCAATCTGGAATTCATCGAATCTCCAATCCAGGCAGGATTTCGTTACACCACTGGTCAATATCCAAGTACCCCAATGCTGGTTTTTCGCGTCCTGTTCACACTCGCGGGTGTGTTATTCTACTGGCTATCCTCTCCAACCTGATCAGCTCTTCATTTTCCTGTCCACTCACTCCAGACTTCAAAATTCAATGGAATCACCACTACAGAATATAACATTCATTCACTTCCAATCTGGAACTCATCGAATCTCCACTCCAGGCCGGAATTCCTTTCACTAGTGTTGAATGTACAAGTAACCCAAGGCTGCTTTTGAGCGTCCTGTTCACACTCGCAGGAGTGCTGTTCAACTGACTATCTACTCAACCATGGTCAGCTCTACATTTTCCTGTCCACATAACTTAGACTTCAGAAACCATTATAATCTCCACTACAGAATGTTCCATTCATTCACTGCCGATCTGGAATTCATCGAATCTCCAATCCAGGCAGACTTTAGTTACACGACTGGTGAATATCTAAGTAACTGAATGCTGATTTTCAGCGTTCTGTTCTCACTCGCAGACATGCTGTTGAACTGGCAATCCACTACACAGTGGTCAGATTATTCTTTGCCTGTCCACACAAACCATACTTCAGAATTCATTGGAAACTTCACTACAGACTGTTCCATTGATTCAATTCCAATCTGGAATTCATCGAATCTACCACTCCACGCAGGCGTTCGTTACACCACTGATGATGTCCAAGGAATCCAGTGCTGGATTTCAGAGGCATTATCACACTCGCAGGCGTGCGGTCCAACTGCCTATCCACCCAACCCTTGTCAGCTCTTCATTTTCCTGCCCACAAAACCCAGACTTCAGAAGTAATTGGAACCTCCACTACAGAATGTTCCATTCATTCACTCCCAAGCAGGAATTCATCGAATCTCCACTCCAGGCAGGATTCCTTGACACCCCTGGTGAATATCCAAGTAAGCCATTGTTGGTTTTCAGCAGTCAGTTCAAAGTCGCAGTCTGCTGTTCAACAGGCTCTCCACTCTTCCCTTCTCTGCTCTTCATTTTCCTGTATACAAAACCCAGACTTCAGAAATCATTGGAATCTCTCCGACGGAATGTTCCATTCATTCCCTGCCCATATCGAATTCATGGAATCTCCACTCCAGGCATGCTTTCGTTGCACCATTGGAGAATGTCCAAGTAACCTAATGCAGTTTTCCAGCATCTGCTTCACACTCCCAGGCGTGCTGTTCAAAGGGCTATCCACTCCAACCTGGTCAGTTCTTCCATTTCCTGTCCACACAACCCAGACTTTCGAAATCATTTGAATCTCCACTACAGAATATTCGACTCCTTCACTGCTAATCTGAAGTTCTTCGAATCTCCAGTCCAGGCAAGCTTTCGTTACACCACTGGTGAATGTCCAAGTAACCAATGCTGATTTTCATAAGTGTGTTCACACTCAGAGTCGAGCTGTTCAACTGGCTGTCCACTCAAACCTGGTCAACTCTTCTTTTTCCTGTTCACATAACCCAGACTTCAGAAACCATTAGAATCTCCACCTCAGAATGTTCCATTCATTCACTGCCAATCTGGAATTCATCGAATCTCCACTGCAGACATGATTTCTTTACACCACTGGTGAATATTCAAGTAACCCAATGGTGGTTTTCAGCAGCCTGTTCAAATTCGCAGGCTTGTTTTCCAACTGGCTATAAAATCCCACCTGGGAAGCTTTTCAGTTTCTTGTCCATACAACGTAGAATTCAGAAACCATTGGAATCTCCACTACAGAACGTTCCATTCATTCATTGCCTATTTGGAATTCTTGGAACCTACACTCCAGGCAGGCTTCCTTTACACCCCTGGTGAATGTCCAAGTATCACATTGCTGGTTTTCAGTATCCTGTTCACACTCGTATGCATGCTATTGAACTGGATATCCACTCCACTGTGGTCAAGTCTTTCTTTTTTTTTCCCTTTATTTTATTTTATTTTTTTTTAAAGTTGTAGATTTACAATTTTTTGTGCTTTGGTTTCAATTATACAATGATCAGATACCCATCCCTCCACCAGTGCCCATTTTCCACCACCATGGATAATATCCCTCCCACCCCCATTCCCCCATACTCCCTGTCTCTGTGGCAGGGCAATCCCCTGTGTTCTCTCTCTCCTTTTGGGTGTTGTGGTCTGCAAAAGAGGCATTGAGTGGCAAACATGTTCAGTCCATAGTCTACTTTCGACATGCATCTCCCCTCCTGGCAGGATCCGCCAAACATCCTTTATTTGGTGCTCCCTTCTCTATCTGAACAGCCCTTTCCACTAGGATACCCGGCTGGCCTCTAAGTTATGGAGTAATCCTCCTGGTGCTGATCTCAGCTATTCTTGGATATTTATCTCATACTTTGTTACTTTATATCCCCCAGATGAATGCAATCTTTCTATGTCCATCCCTCTCTTTCTGACTCATTTCGCTTAGCATGATACTTTCCATATTGTACCACTTGTATGTAAATTTCATGACTTCATCTTTTCTAACAGCTACATAGTACTCCATTGTGTAGATATAGCAAAGTTTCTTTAACCAGTCATCTGTTCTTGGGCATTCAGGTTTCTTCCAGTTTCTGGCTATTGTAAAGAGTGCTGCAATGAACAAACAAGTGCAGATGTCACTTCGACTATACATTTTTGCCTCTCTGGGATATATTCCCAGGAGTGGTATTGCTGGGTCAAATGGGAGCTCAATTTCTAATTTTTTGAGAATCGTCATACTGTTTTCCAGAAGGGCTGAACCAGTGGACATTCCCACCAACAGTGAAGGAGTGTCCCTTTCTCGCCACATCCACGCCAGCATCGGTTGCTTTTGTTATTTTGAATGTGGGCCAGTCTCTGAGGTGTGAGATGGTATCTCATTGTGGTTTTGATCTGCATCTCCCTGATGATTAATGATGTAGAGCATTTTCTCATGTGCTTTTTTGCCATTCGGATTTCTTCTTTGAGAAAGTTTCTGTTCATTTCATTGCCCCATTTTTGGATGGGGTTGGATGTTTTCTTCTTATGGACTTTAACCAGTATTTTGTATGTCCTGGATATCAACCCCTTGTCAGATGTGTATTCGGTGAATATCCTTTCCCATTCTGTAGACTGTCTTTGTATTTTGGCCATTGTTTCTTTGGAGGTGCAGAAGCTTCTTAGTTTAAGATAGTCCCATTTATCTATCTCTGTTTTCACTTGCTCGGCCAGTGGCGTGGCATCTTTGAAGATACCATTAGCTTCAATGTCATGGAGGGTTTTGCCAACTTTATCTTCAATGTACCTTATGGTTTCTGGTCTGATGTTGAGGTCTTTAATCCATTTTGATCTTACTTTTGTACATGGAGTTAGGCAGAGTTCTGAGCCTATTTTTTGCATGTAGCCATCCAGTGATGCCAACACAATTTATTAAAGAGGCTTTCCTTACTCCGCTTCACATTACTTGCACGTTTATCAAAGATTAGATGAGCATATGATTGAGGGGAGATGTCAGTGTATTCAACCCTGTTCCATTGGTCTGCAGTTCTGCCTTTGTTCCAGTACCATGCTGTTTTACTTATTACTGCTTTTTAGTAAAGTTTGAAGTTCGGGAGTTTGATTCCTCCCATTTTCCTTTTCCCAAGAATTGCTTTAGCTATTCGTGGGTGCTTATTGTTCCATATAAATTTCAGGAGTGTTTGCTCCATTTTTTGTAAGAATGTCATGGGTATCCTTATAGGGATTGCATTGAATTTATACAATGCTTTCGTTAGTATTGCCATTTTGACAATGTTAAGTCTCCCGACCCATGAGCAGGGGATATCTTTCCATTTCCTCATGTCCTCTTTTATTTCCTGAAGTAGCGTTTTGTAGTTTTCTTTGTACAGGTCCTTTACTTCCTTAGTTAAGCTGATTCCTAGGTACTTGATTTTCTGGGGCACAATTGTGAATGGGATTGTTTTTTTCATGTTGCTTTCTTCTCTCTCACTGTTTGCGTATAGGAAAGCCATGGTCTTTTGTGTATTGATTTTATAACCTGCAACTTACTATACGAGTCTATTGTTTCTAGGAGTTTTTTGGTGGAAGTTATTGGGTTCTCTATGTAGAGTATCATATCATCTGCGAATAGTGAGAGCTTGATTTCTTCCTTTCCTACCTGAATGCCCTTAATATCTTTTACCTGCCTAATCGCTATTGCAAGTACTTCCAGTACTATATTGAACAGCAGTGGAGAGAGTGGGCATCCCTGTCTCGTCCCTGATCTTAGAGGGAAGGCTCTCAGTTTTTCCCCATTGAAGATGATGCTTGCTGTAGGCTTGTGGTAGATGGCTTTAATTATGTTGAGGAAGGTCCCCTCTATACCCATTTTGGCTAGGGTTTCCATCATAAAGGGGTGCTGGATCTTATCAAATGCTTTCTCTGCATCTATTGATATGATCATATGCTTTTTATCTTTTCTTTTGTTGATATGGTGGATTATGTTGATTGATTTCCGAATGTTAAACCATCCTTGCATCCCTGGGATGAATGCTACTTGGTCATGGTGTATGATCTTTTTGATGAGTAGTTGGATTCTATTTGCTAGTAGTTTGTTGAGGATCTTTGCATCTGTGTTCATCAGGGATATCGGCCTGTAATTCTCTTTCTTTGTGGTATCTCTGTCTGCTTTTGGTATCAGTGTGATATTTGCTTCGTAGAAACTGTTCGGAAGTGTTTTTGATATTTCAATTTCGTGGAAAAGCTTAAAGAGCATTGGGAGTAAGTCCTCTTTAAAGATTTGGAAGAATTCACTAGTGAATCCATCCGGGCCAGGACTTTTGTGCTTGGGGAAACTTTTTATTACCATTTCAATTTCCTTGATGGTGATAGGTCTGTTCAGGTATTCCAGGTCTTCTTGGTTCAGCCTTGGGAGTCTGTAGGAGTCTAGGAATTTATCCATTTCCTCGAGGTTTTGATGTTCCGTGGCATAAAGCTTCTCAAAGTACTCCCTGAGGATCCTCTGAATTTCTGTGGTTTCTGTTGTAATGACCCCCTTTTCATTTCTGATTCGGTTTATTAGGGTTTTCTCCCTCCCTTTCTTTGTGAGTTTTGCTAGAGGCTTATCGATCTTGTTAATTTTCTCAAAGAACCAGCTTTTGGTTTTATTGATCTTTCGGATTGTTTTTTGGGTTTCCATCTCGTTAATCTCTGCTCTGAGTTTTATTATTTCCTTTCTCCTGTTCGGGTTGTGCTCCTTTTTTTGGTCCCTCTCCAAGCTCTTAAGCTGTGAGGTTAGGTTACTTATGTGTGCTCGCTCCTCCTTCCTGAGGAATGCTTGTAGAGCTATAAACTTTCCTCTTAACACAGCCTTTGCTGTGTCCCATAAGTTTTGGTAACTCGTGTTCTCATTTTCATTCGTTTCTAGGAATCTTTTGATTTCCTCTTTGATTTCCTGTCTAATCCACTCGTTGTTCAATAGTGCACTGTTTAATTTCCAGGTGTTTGATTTAGTTTTCTGTTTTTGTGTGTGATTTACTTCTAATTTCAGCGCATTATGGTCTGAGAAGATTGTTGATACAATCTCTACCTTCTTAATTTTATGGAGGCATGTTTTGTGGCTCAGCATGTGGTCTATCTTGGAGAATGTTCCATGTACGCTTGAGAAGAATGTGTATTCAGCTTTTTGTGGATGAAGTGTCCTATATATATCTACTAAGTCCCTTTCTTCCATTGTTTCTCTCAAATGAAGTATGTCCCTGCTAAGCTTGATTCTGGTTGATCTACCAAGAGGTGACAAAGCAGTGTTGAAGTGTCCCACTAGTATTGTGTTGCTATTGATGTCTTTTTCCAAATCTATGAGTAGTTGTTTTAAGTACTTTGCTGGTCTCTCATTAGGTGCATATACATTTATTATTGTTAGTTCTTCCTGTTGTACAGATCCTTTGATCAATAAGAAATGGCCTTCACTGTCTCTTATGACCTTCCTCAATCTGAAATCGATGTGGTCTGATATAAGGATGGCTACCCCAGCTTTTTTATGGGAGCTGTTTGCCTTTAGGATTGTTTTCCAGCATTTGACTCTGAGTCTGTGTTTGCTTTGACTATTGAGATGCGTTTCTTAGAGGCAGCAGAATGTTGAGTTCAATTTTCTAATCCATCCTTCCACTCTATGTCTTTTAATTGGTGCGTTTAGCCCATTGACATTGAGGGAGATTATTGTTATGGTATTTTGTCCCATTGTTCTGTTAAAATTTGGTGTATTTGAGGGGCCTTTCTTGCCTTAAAGTAGCCCATTTAGTTGTTCTTGTAACCATGGTTTTGAGTCTATGAAGTTCCTGAGCTGTTGTTTGTCTGTGAAACTGTGTGTTGTTCCTTCTATTATGAATGAGAGTCTTGCTGGGAAAAGTATTTTAGGGGAGGCATTTATTTCATTGAGTTTTTTTACTATGTCCCACCACTGTTTTCGGGCCATGAGTGTTTCATCAGAAAAATCAGCTGTGAATTTTAAGGATGCTCCTTTGTAAGAGATTTCTTTCTTCGATCTTGCTGCTTTCAGAATTTTGTCTCTGTCTAAGGTTTTGGTCATTTTGATCAGAATGTGTCTTGGGGTATTTTTATTCGGATTTCTTTTAGCTGGTACCCTTCGGGCCTCCTGAATGTGGTCACAAGTTTTCCTCACCTCTGGAAATGTTGTAGCAATGATGTCTTTGACAGTTTTTTCTTCATCGAGGTTTTCTTCCTGTCCCTCTGGTACTCCAATAACTCTTGTGTTACCCCTCTTGGCTTCATCACGATCTTCTCTTGCCATCTGTTCCCGAATTGTGAGTCTCTTTTCCATTTTCTGCTCTTTTCTGGAGAGTCTATGAACTTCATCTTCGAGCTCACTGATTCTGTTCTCAGCCGCTCTTACTCTGCTGCTGAGGCCTTCCTCTGAGCTTTTCAATTCGCCTACGAGATTTTTCAGGTCTGACATTTCTGATTGCATTTTCCTCATTTCTGCCTTCAGATCCTCTTGTCTTCTATTGGCATTACTTTCCATTGTTTCTTTAAATTCCCTAAGCATCCTAAGTAGCTCCCTTCTGAATTCCTTGTCAGAGAGGTTGTCTAACACTACAGTACAGTTGGTGTCATCTGGGCTAGACTCTTCAATATGAAAGTTTGGTGGGCTTTTGAGTTGCTTTACCATTGTGAGAGGTGTGGTTTAGTCCTTCACGTTCACTGTTACTATTCTGCTTGATATGCAGTGTGAGTTAAGATAGGCTTATGAGTTAGTGGCTACTGTGTTTCTAGTGGCTGAGCTAAAATAGAGAAGTTTCCATCTAAGAAGGTAGCTTATGGTTCCTATGGCATACGTAGTGGGAAAATATTTCGCGGCCGCAATAGCGGTCGCAGCTCCGGAAAGAGTCCCTGGCACTGAGCGAGGAGTTGGGAACGTCTCCTGTTTGGAATTGGAGCCGTTCAGCTTTGTTGCCCAGAGCTGGGCCTCTGTGCCCGTCCCACGCAGATCAGGGGTTGAAAACCGGCTTTCTAGGGGCTGGTTCTAGGTGTGCATACCCGGAGAGGGGCTCAGGCCCTTGGAGGCGGGCTGTACCTGTTGGAATTGGAGCCGTTCAGCTTTGTTGCCCAGAGCTGGGCCTCGGTGCCCGTCCCACGCAGATCAGGGGTTGAAAACCGGTTTCTAGAGGCTGGTTCTAGCTGCGCATGCCCAGAGAGGGACCCAGGCCTTGGGGGCGGGCTGTACCTGTTGGAATTGGAGCCGTTCCGCTTTGTTGCCCAGAGCTGGGCCTCTGTGCCCGTCCCACGCAGATCAGGGGTTGAAAACCGGCTTTCTAGGGGCTGGTTCTAGCTGTGCATGCCCAGAGAGGGGCCCAGGCCCTTGGGGGCGGGCTGTACCTGTTGGAATTGGAGCCTTCAGCTTTGTTGCCCAGAGCTGGGCCGCTGGGCCCGTCCCACGCAGATCAGGGGTTGAAAATCAGCTTTCTAGAGACTGGTTCTAGCTGTGCATGCCCAGAGAGGGACTCAGGCCCTTGGGGGCGGGCTGTACCTGTTGGAATTGGAGCCGTTCCGCTTTGTTGCCCAGAGCTGGGCCTCTGTGCCCGTCCCACGCAGATCAGGGGTTGAAAACCGGCTTTCTAGGGGCTGGTTCTAGCTGTGCATGCCCAGAGAGGGGCCCAGGCCCTTGGGGGCGGGTTGTACCTGTTGGAATTGGAGCCATTCAGCTTTGTTGCCCAGAGCTGGGCTTCTGTGCCCGTCCCACCGGTCAAGTCTTTCTTTTACTGTCCAAACAACCCACACGACAGAAATCATTGGAATATCCACTACAGAATATTCAATTCATTCACTGCGAATCGGGAATTCATCTGAATCTCCACTCTAAGAACGCATTCGTTATACCACTGGTGAATGTCCAAGTAACCCAATGCTGGTTTTCAGAGGACTGTTCAATCTCGCAGGCCTGCTGTTCAACTGCCTATCCATTGTAACCTGGTCTGCTCTTCATTTTCCTGTCCACACACATCGGATTTCAGAAATAATTGGAATCTCCACTACAGAACCTTCCATTCATTCACTGAGAATCTGGAATTCATCTGAATCTCCTCTCCAGGCATGCTTAAGTTACAGCACTGTTGAATGTCCAAGTAACACACTGCTCGTTTTCATTGTCCTGATCCCCCTCGGAGGCATGATGTTCAACTGGCTATCCACTTAACCCTGGTCAGCTCTTCATGTTCCTGTCCCCACTACCTAGAATTCAGAAATGATTGGAATCTCCTGTACAGAATGTTCCATTCATTCACTGCCTCTTCACACTCGCAGGAGTGCTGTTCAACTGATCATCCACTCTTCCCTGCTCTGCTCTTCATTTTCCTGTACACAAAACTCAGACTACAGAAATCATTGGAATCTCTCCTACCGAATGTTCCATTCATTCCTTGCCAATATCGAATTCATGGAATCTCCACTCCAGGCATGCTTTCGTTGCACCATTGGAGAATGTCCAAGTAACCTAATGCTGTTTTCCAGCGTCCGCTTCACACTCCCATGCGTGCTGTTCAACGGGCTCTCCACACCAACCTGGTCAGCTCTTCCATTTCCTGTCCACACAACCCAGACTATCGAAATAATTTGAATCTCCACTACAGAAAATTCCGCTTTTTCACTGCTAATCTGAAGTTTTTCGAATCTCCACTCCAGGCAAGCTTTCGTTACACCACTGGTGAATGTCCAAGTAATCAATGCTGGTTTTCATAGGCATGTTCACAATCGGAGTCGTCCTGTTCAACTGGCTGTCCACTCAACTCTGGACAGCTCTTCTTTTTCATGATCACATAACTCAGACTTCAGAAACCATTAGAAAGTCCACTTCAGAATGTTCCATTCATTCACTGCCAATCTGGAATTCATCGAATCTCCACTCCAGCCAGGATTTCGTTGCACCGCTGCTCAATATCCAAGTACCCCAATGCTGGTGTTTTGCGGCTGTTCACACTCGCTGGTGTGTTATTCTACTGGCTATCCTCTCCAACCTGATCAGCTATCCATTTTCTTGTCCACTCAAACCTGATTTCAAAATTGAATGTAATCTCCACTACAGAATGTTCCATTCATTCACTCCCAATCTGGAATTCATCGAATCTCCACTTCAGGCCGGATTTCGTTTCACTACTGTTGAATGTACAAGAAATCCAAGGCTGCTTTTCAGCTGTATGTTCACATTCGCAGAAGTGCTGTTCACATTGCTATCCACTGAACACTGGTCAGCTCTACATTTTCCGGTCCCCACAACCTAGAATTCAGAATGGATTGGAATCTCCTGTACAGATTGTTCCATTCATTCACTGCCAATCTGGAATCCATCGAATCTCCATTCCATGCATTATTTCGGTACACCACTGGTCAATAGCCAAGCACCCCAATGCTGGTTATTCGCGGCCTGTTCAAACTCGCTGGTGTGCTATTCTACTGGCTATCCTCTCCAACCTGATCAGCTCTTCATTTCCCTGTCCACATAACTTAGACTTCAGAAACCATTATAATCTGCACTACAGAATGTTCCATTCATTCACAGCGAATCTGGAATTCATCTGAATCTTCACTCCAGGCATGGATTCTTTACACCTCTGTTGAATGTCTAAGTAACACACTGGTCGTTTTCATTGTCCTGATCCCCCTCGGAGGCGTGCTGTTCAACTGGCTATCCACAGAACCCTGGTCAGCTCTTCTTTTTCCTGTCCCCACTACCTAGACTTCAGAAATGATTGGAATCTCCTGTAAAGAATGTTCCATTCATTCACTGCCAATCTGGAATTCATCGAATCTCCACTCCAGGCAGGATTTCGTTACACCACTGGTCAATATCCAAGTACCCCAAAGCTGGTTTTTCGCGGACTGTTCACACTCGCTGGTGTGCTATTCTTCTGGCTAACCTCTCCAACCTGATCAGCTCTTCATTTTCTTTCCACTAAACCCAGACTTCAAAATTCAATGGAATCTCCACTACAGAATGTTCCATTCATTCACTCCCAATCTGGAATTCATCGAATCTCCATTCCAGGCCCGATTTCGTTTCACTAGTGTTGAATGTACAAGTAACCCAAGGCTGCTATTCAGCGGTCTGTTCACACTCGCAGGAGTACTGTTCAACTGACTATCCAAACAACCCTGGTCAGCTCTTCATTTTCCTGTCCACAAAACCCAGATTTCAGAAGTAATTGTAATCTCCACTACAGAATGTTCCATTCATTCACTTCCAATCTGGAATTCATCTGAATCTCCACTCCAGTCCGGATTTCGTTTCACTAGTGTTGAATGTACAAGAAACCCAATTCTGCTTTTCGGCAGCCTGTTCACACTCGGAGTAGTACTGTTCAACTGAATATCCACTCAAACCTGGGCAGCTCTACATTTTCCTGTCCACATAACTTAGACTTTAGAAACCATTATAATCTCCACTACAGTATGTTCCATTCATTAACTCCCAATCTGGAATTCATCGAATCACCACTCTAGGCCGGATTTCGTTTCACTAGTGTTGAATGTACAAGTAACACAAGGCTGCTTGTCAGCGGCCTGTTCACACTCGCAGGAGTGCTGTTCAACTGACTATCCACTCAACCCTGGTCAGCTCTACATTTTCCTGTCCACATAACTTAGACTTCAGAAAACATTATAATCTCCACTACAGAATGTTCCATTCATTCAAAGCCGATCTGGAATTCATCGAATCTCCACTCCAGGGAGAATTTAGTTACAGGACTGGTGAATATCTAAGTAACTGAATGCTGATTTTCAGCGTTCTGTTCTCACTCGCAGACGTGCTGTTGAACTGGCAATCCACTACACAGTGGTCAGATTATTCTTTTCCTGTCCACACAAAGCATACTTCAAAATTCATTGGTATCTCCACTACAGACTGTTCTATTGATTCAATTCCAATCTGGAATTCATCGAATCTCTAAGTCCAGGCAGGCTTTCGTTACACCACTGATGATATCCAGGAATCCAATGCTGGATTTCGGAGGCATGATCACACTCGCAGGCGTGCTGTCCAACTGCCTATCCACTCAACCCTGGTAGGCTCTTCATTTTCCTGTCCACAAAACCCAGACTTCAAAAGTAATTGGAATCTCCACTACAGAATGTTCCATTCATTCACTCCCAATCGGGAATTCATCGAATCTCCACTCCAGGCAGGATTCCTTTACACCACTGGTGAATATCCAAGTAACCCAATGTTCGTTTTCAGCGGCCTCTTCACACTCGCAGGAGTGCTATTCAACTGACCATCCACTCTTCCCTGCTCTGCTCTTCATTTTCCTTTACACAGAACTCAGACTACATAAAGCATTGGTATCTCTCCTACGGAATGTTCCATTCATTCCCTGCCAATATCGAATTCATTGAATCTCCACTCCAGGCATGCTTTCTTTGCATCATTGGAGAATGTCCAAGTAACCTAATGCTGTTCTCCAGCGTCTGTTTCACACTCCCAGGCGTGCTGTTCAAAGGGCTCTCCACTCCAACCTTGTCAGCTCTTCCATTTCCTGTTCACACAAACCAGACTATCGAAATCATTTGAATCTCCACTACAGAATATTCCGCTTTTTCACTGCTAATCTGAAGTTTTTCGAATCTCCACTCCAGGCAAACTTTCGTTACACAACTGGTGAATGTCCAAGTAATCAATGCTGGTTTTCATAGGCATGTTCACAATCGGAGTCGTGCTGTTCAACTGGCTGTCTAATCAACTCTGGACAGCTCTTCTTTTTCCTGATCACATAACTCAGACTTCAGAAACCATTAGAAAGTCCACTTCAGAATGTTCCATTCATTCACTGTCAATCTGGAATTCATCGAATCTCCACTCCAGGCAAGATTTCGTTACACCGCTGCTGAATATCCAAGTACCCCAATGCTGGATTTTTCGCGGCTGTTCACACTCGCTGGTGTGTTATTTTTCTGGCTATCCTTTCCAACCTGATCAGCTCTCCATTTTACTGTCCACTCAAACCAGACTTCAAAATTCAATGGAATCTCCACTACAGAATGTTCCATTCATTAACTCCCAATCTGGAATTCATAGAATCTCCACTCCAGGCCGGATTTCGTTTCACTAGTGTTGAATGTACAAGAAATCCAAGGCTGCTTTTCAGCAGTATGTTCACATTCGCAGAAGTGCTTTTCATTTGGCTATCCACTGAACCCTGGTCAGCTCTTCATTTTCCTGTCCCACAACCTAGACTTCAGAATTGATAGGAATCTCCTGTACAGATTGTTCCATTCATTCACTGCCAATCTGGAATTCATCAAATCTCCATTCCATGCAGTATTTCGGTACACCACTGGTCAATATCCAAGTACCCCAATGCTGGTTTTTCGCGGCCTGTTCACACTCGCTGGTGTGCTATTCTACTGGCTATCCTCTCCAACCTGACCAGCTCTTCCTATTCCTGTCCACATAACTTAGACTTCAGAAACCATTATAATCTCCACTACAGAATGTTCCACTCATTCACAGCGAATCTGGAATTCATCTGAATCTCCACTCCAGGCAGGCTTTCTTTACACCACTGGTGAATATCCAAGTAACGCATTGTTGGTTTTCAGCAGCCAGTTCAAAGTCGCACTCTGCTGTGCAACAGGCTACCCACTCTTCCCTGGTTGCTCTTCATTTTCCTGTTCACAAAACCCAGACTTCAGAATTCATTGGAATCTCTACTACGGAATGTTCCATTCATTCCCTGCCAATATCGAATTCATGGAATCTCCACTTCAGGCATACTTTCGTTGCACCTTTGGAGAATGTCCATGTAACCTAATGCTGTTTTCCAGCGTCCGCTTCACATTCTCAGGCGTGCTGTTCAACGGGCTATCCACTCCAACCTGGTCAGCTCTTCCATTTCCTGTCCACACAACCCAGACATTCGAAATCATTTGAATCTCCACTACAGTATATTCCACTCATTCACTGCTAATCTGAAGTTCTTCTAATAACCACTACAGCAACCTTTCGTTGCACCACTGGTGAATGTCCTAGTAACCAATGCTGGTTTTCATAGGCGTGTTCACACTCGGAGTCGTGCTGTTCAACTGGCTGTCCACTCAACCCTGGTCAGCTCTTCTTTTTCTTGGTCACATAACCCAGACTTCAGAAACCATTAGAATCTCCACTTCAGAATGTTCCATTCATTCACTGCCAATCTGGAATTCATAGAATCTCCACTGCAGACAGGATTTGTTTACACCACTGGTGAATATTCAAGTAACCCAATGGTGGTCTTCAGCAGCCTGTTCAAATTCGCAGGCCTGGTCTTCACCTGGCTATCAATTCCCACTTGGTAAGCTCTTCAGTTTCTTGTCCATATAACGTAGAATTCAGAAACCATTGGAATCTTTACTACAGAATGTTCCATTCATTCACTCCCTATTTGGAATTCTTGGAACCTACACTCCAGGCAGGCTTTCTTTACACCACTGTTGAATATCCAAGTAACACATTGCTGGTTTTCAGCATACTGCTCACACTCGTATGCATGCTATTCAACTGGTTATCCACTCCACAGTGTGCAAGTCTTTCTTTTAATTTCCAAACAACCCACATGACTGAAATTATTGGAATATCCACTACAGAATGTTCAATTTATTCACTGCGAATCGGGAAAACATCTGAACCTCCACTCCATGAACGCATTCGTTCTACCACTGGTGAAAGTCCAAGTAAACCAATGCTGGTTTTCAGAGGACTGTTTATTATCGCAGGACTGTTCTTCAACTGCCTATAAAATCCCACCTGGTAAGCTCTTCAGTTTCTTGTCCATACAACGTAGAATTCAGAAAGCTTTGGAATCTACACTACAGAATGTTCCATTCATTCACTGCCTATTTGGAATTCTTGGAACCTACACCCAGGCAGGCTTTCAGTACACCACTGGTGAATGTCCAAGTAGCACATAGCTGGTTTTCAGCATACTGTTCACACTCGCATGCATGCTACTCAACAGGCTATCCACTCCACATTGGTCAAGTCTTTCTTTTACTGTCCAAACAACCCACATGACAGAAATCATTGGAATATCCACTACAGAATGTTCAATTCATTGACTGCGAATCTGGAATTGATCTGAATCTCCACTCCAGGCATGCTTTCGTTACACCACTGTTGAATGTCCAAGTAACACACTGCTCGTTTTCATTGTCCTGATCCCCCTCGGAGGCGTGCTGTTCAACTGGCTATCCACTGAACCCTGATCAGCTCTTCTTTTTCCTGTCCACACTAACTAGACTTCAGAAATGATTGGAATCTCCTGTACAGAATGTTCCATTCATTCACTGCCAATCTGGAATTCATCGAATCTCCACTCCAGGCAGGATTTCGGTGCACCACTGGTCAATATCCAAGTACCCCAATGCTTGTATTTCGCGGCCTATTCACACTCACTGGTGTGCTATTCTACTGGCTATCCTCTCCAACTTGATCAGTTCTTCATTTTCCTGTCCACTCAACCCAGACTTCAAAATTCAATGGAATCTCCACTACAGAATGTTCCATTCATTCACTCACAATCTGGAATTCATCGAATCTCCACTCCAGGCCGGATTCCGTTTCACTAGTGTTGAAAGTACAAGTAACCCAAGGCTGCTTTTCAGTGGCCTGTTCACACTTGCAGGAGTGCTGTTCAACTGACTATCCACTCACCCCTGGTCAGCTCAACACTTTCCTGTCCACATAACTTAGACTTTAGAAACCATTATAATCTCCACTACAGAATGTTCCATTCATACACTTCCGATCCGGAATTCATTGAATCTCCACTCCAGGAAGACTTCAGTTACACGACTGGTGAATATCTAAGTAACTGAATGCTGATTTTCAGCGTTCAGTTCTCACTTGCAGACGTGCGTTTGAACTGGCCTTCCACTACACAGTGGTCAGATTATTCTTTTCCTGTCCACACAAACCATACTTCAGAATTCATTGGAATCTCCACTACAGACTGTTCCATTGATTCAATTCCAATATGGAATTCATCGAATCTCCAACTCCAGGCAGGCTTTCGTTACACCACTGATGATGTCCAAGGAATCCAATGCTGGATTTCAGAGGCATGATCACACTCGCAAGCGTGCTGTCCAACTGCCTATCCACTCAACCCTGGTCAGCCATTCATTTTCCTGTCCCAAAAACCCAGACTTCTGAAGTAATTGCAATCTCCACTACAGATTGTTGGTTTTCAGCAGCCAGTTCAAAGTCGCAGTCTGCTGTTCAACAGGCTATCCACCTTTCCCTGATCTTCTCTTCATTTTCCTGTACGCAAAACCCAGACTTCAGAAATCATTGGAATCTCTCCTACATAATGTTCCATTCATTCCCTGCCAATATCGAATTCATGGAATCTCCACTCCAGGCAAGCTTTCGTTACACCACTGGTGAATGTCCAAGTAACCAATGCTGGTTTTCATAGGCGTGTTCACACTCGGAGTCGTGCTGTTCAACTGGCTGTCCAATGGACCCTGGTCAGCTCTTCTTTATCCTGTTTATATAACCCAGACTTCAGAAACCATTAGAATCTCCACTTCATAATGTTCCACTTATTCACTGCGAATCTGGAATTCTTCGAATCTCCACTGCAGACAGGATTCCTTTACACCGCTGGTGAATGTCCAAGTTACATTGCTGGTTTTCAGCATACTGTTCACACTTGCATGCATGCTATTCAACTGGCTATCCACTCCACAGTGGTCAAGTCTTTCTTTTACTGCCCAAACAACCCACACGACAGAAATCATTGGAATATCCACTACAGAATGTTCAATTCATTCACTGCGAATCGGGAATTCATCTGAACTTCCACTCTATGAACGCATTCGTTATACCACAGGTGAATGTCCAAGTAACCCAATGCTGGGTTTCAGAGGACTGTTCATTCTCGCAGGCCTACTGTTCAATGGGCTATCCATTCTAACCTGTTTTGCTCTTCCTTTTCCTGTCCACACACATCGGATTTCAGAAATAATTGGAATATCCACTACAGAACGTTCCATTTGTTAACAGCGAATCTGGAATTCATCTGAATCTCCACTCCAGGCAGGCTTTCGTTACACCACGGTTGAATGTCCAAGTAACACACTGCTCATTTTCATTGTCCTGAAAACCCTGAGCGGCGTGCTGTTCAACTGGCTATCCACTGTACCCTGGTCAGCTCTTCATTTTCCTGCCCCCACTACCTAGACTTCAGAAATGATTGGAATCTCCTGTACAGAATGTTCCATTCATTCACTGCCAATCTGGAATTCATCGAATCTCCACTCCAGGCAGGATTTCGGTGCACCACTGGTCAATATCGAAGTATCACAATGCTGGGTTTTCGCGGCCTGTTCACATTCGTTGGTGTGATATTCTACTGGCTATCCTCTCCAACCTGATCACCTCTTCATTTTCCTGTCCACTCAACCCAGACTTCAAAATTCAATGGAATCTCCACTACAGAATGTTCCATTCATTTACTCCCAATCTGGAATTCATCGAATATTCACTCAAGGCCCGATTTCGTTTCACTAGTGTTGAATGTACTAGTAACCCAAGGCTGCTTTTCAGCGGCCTGTTCACACTCGCAGGAGTGCTGTTCAACTGACTATCCACTCAATTCTGGAAAGCTCTACATTTTCCTGTCCACATAACTTAGACTTCAGAAACCATTATAATGTCCACTACAGAATGTTTCATCCATTCACTGCCGATCTGGAATTCATTGAATCTCCGCTCCAGGCAGAATTCAGTTAAACGACTGGTGAATATCTAAGTAACTGAATACAGATTTTCAGCGTTCTGTTCTCACTCGCAGACGTGCTGTTGAACTGGCAATCCACTACACAGTGGTCAGATTATTCTTTTCCTGTCCACACAAACCATACTTCAGCATTAATAGGAATCTCCACTACAGACTGTTCCATTGTTTCAATTCCAATCTGGAATTCATCAAATCTCCAACTCCAGGCAGGCTTTCACTACACCACTGATGATGTCCAAGGAATCCAATGCTGGATTTCAGAGGCATGATCACACTCGAAGGCGTGCTGTCCAACTGCCTATCCACTGAACCCTGGTCAGCTCTTCATTTTCCTGTCCACAAAACCCAGACTTCAGAAGTAATTGGAATCTCCACTACAGAATGTTCCATTCATTCACTCCCAATCGGGAATTCATCGAATCTCCACTCAAGGCAGGATTCCTTGACACCACTGGTGAATATCCAAGTAACGCATTGTTGGTTTTCAGCAGCCAGTTCAAAGTCGCACTCTGCTGTGCAACAGGCTACCCACTCTTCCCTGGTTGCTCTTCATTTTCCTGTTCACAAAACCCAGACTTCAGAATTCATTGGAATCTCTACTACGGAATGTTCCATTCATTCCCTGCCAATATCGAATTCATGGAATCTCCACTTCAGGCATACTTTCGTTGCACCTTTGGAGAATGTCCATGTAACCTAATGCTGTTTTCCAGCGTCCGCTTCACATTCTCAGGCGTGCTGTTCAACGGGCTATCCACTCCAACCTGGTCAGCTCTTCCATTTCCTGTCCACACAACCCAGACATTCGAAATCATTTGAATCTCCACTACAGTATATTCCACTCATTCACTGCTAATCTGAAGTTCTTCTAATAACCACTACAGCAAGCTTTCGTTGCACCACTGGTGAATGTCCTAGTAACCAATGCTGGTTTTCATAGGCTTGTTCACACTCGGAGTCGTGCTGTTCAACTGGCTGTCCATTCAACCCTGGTCAGCTCTTCTTTTTCTTGGTCACATAACCCAGACTTCAGAAACCATTAGAATCTCCACTTCAGAATGTTCCATTCATTCACTGCCAATCTGGAATTCATAGAATCTCCACTGCAGACAGGATTTGTTTACACCACTGGTGAATATTCAAGTAACCCAATGGTGGTCTTCAGCAGCCTGTTCAAATTCGCAGGCCTGGTCTTCACCTGGCTATCAATTCCCACTTGGTAAGCTCTTCAGTTTCTTGTCCATATAACGTAGAATTCAGAAACCATTGGAATCTTTACTACAGAATGTTCCATTCATTCACTCCCTATTTGGAATTCTTGGAACCTACACTCCAGGCAGGCTTTCTTTACACCACTGTTGAATATCCAAGTAACACATTGCTGGTTTTCAGCATACTGCTCACACTCGTATGCATGCTATTCAACTGGTTATCCACTCCACAGTGTGCAAGTCTTTCTTTTAATTTCCAAACAACCCACATGACTGAAATTATTGGAATATCCACTACAGAATGTTCAATTTATTCACTGCGAATCGGGAAATCATCTGAACCTCCACTCCATGAACGCATTCGTTCTACCACTGGTGAAAGTCCAAGTAAACCAATGCTGGTTTTCAGAGGACTGTTTATTATCGCAGGCCTGTTCTTCAACTGCCTATAAATTCCCACCTGGTAAGCTCTTCAGTTTCTTGTCCATACAACGTAGAATTCAGAAAGCTTTGGAATCTACACTACAGAATGTTCCATTCATTCACTGCCTATTTGGAATTCTTGGAACCTACACCCAGGCAGGCTTTCAGTACACCACTGGTGAATGTCCAAGTAGCACATAGCTGGTTTTCAGCATACTGTTCACACTCGCATGCATGCTACTCAACAGGCTATCCACTCCACATTGGTCAAGTCTTTCTTTTACTGTCCAAACAACCCACATGACAGAAATCATTGGAATATCCACTACAGAATGTTCAATTCATTGACTGCGAATCTGGAATTGATCTGAATCTCCACTCCAGGCATGCTTTCGTTACACCACTGTTGAATGTCCAAGTAACACACTGCTCGTTTTCATTGTCCTGATCCCCCTCGGAGGCGTGCTGTTCAACTGGCTATCCACTGAACCCTGATCAGCTCTTCTTTTTCCTGTCCACACTAACTAGACTTCAGAAATGATTGGAATCTCCTGTACAGAATGTTCCATTCATTCACTGCCAATCTGGAATTCATCGAATCTCCACTCCAGGCAGGATTTCGGTGCACCACTGGTCAATATCCAAGTACCCCAATGCTGGTATTTCGCGGCCTATTCACACTCACTGGTGTGCTATTCTACTGGCTATCCTCTCCAACTTGATCAGTTCTTCATTTTCCTGTCCACTCAACCCAGACTTCAAAATTCAATGGAATCTCCACTACAGAATGTTCCATTCATTCACTCACAATCTGGAATTCATCGAATCTCCACTCCAGGCCGGATTCCGTTTCACTAGTGTTGAAAGTACAAGTAACCCAAGGCTGCTTTTCAGTGGCCTGTTCACACTTGCAGGAGTGCTGTTCAACTGACTATCCACTCAACCCTGGTCAGCTCAACACTTTCCTGTCCACATAACTTAGACTTTAGAAACCATTATAATCTCCACTACAGAATGTTCCATTCATACACTTCCGATCCGGAATTCATTGAATCTCCACTCCAGGAAGACTTCAGTTACACGACTGGTGAATATCTAAGTAACTGAATGCTGATTTTCAGCGTTCAGTTCTCACTTGCAGACGTGCGTTTGAACTGGCTTTCCACTACACAGTGGTCAGATTATTCTTTTCCTGTCCACACAAACCATACTTCAGAATTCATTGGAATCTCCACTACAGACTGTTCCATTGATTCAATTCCAATATGGAATTCATCGAATCTCCAACTCCAGGCAGGCTTTCGTTACACCACTGATGATGTCCAAGGAATCCAATGCTGGATTTCAGAGGCATGATCACACTCGCAAGCGTGCTGTCCAACTGCCTATCCACTCAACCCTGGTCAGCCATTCATTTTCCTGTCCCAAAAACCCAGACTTCTGAAGTAATTGCAATCTCCACTACAGATTGTTGGTTTTCAGCAGCCAGTTCAAAGTCGCAGTCTGCTGTTCAACAGGCTATCCACCTTTCCCTGATCTTCTCTTCATTTTCCTGTACGCAAAACCCAGACTTTAGAAATCATTGGAATCTCTCCTACATAATGTTCCATTCATTCCCTGCCAATATCGAATTCATGGAATCTCCACTCCAGGCAAGTTTTCGTTACACCACTGGTGAATGTCCAAGTAACCAATGCTGGTTTTCATAGGCGTGTTCACACTCGGAGTCGTGCTGTTCAACTGGCTGTCCAATGGACCCTGGTCAGCTCTTCTTTATCCTGTTTATATAACCCAGACTTCAGAAACCATTAGAATCTCCACTTCATAATGTTCCACTCATTCACTGCGAATCTGGAATTCTTCGAATCTCCACTGCAGACAGGATTCCTTTACACCGCTGGTGAATGTCCAAGTTATACATTGCTGGTTTTCAGCATACTGTTCACACTTGCATGCATGCTATTCAACTGGCTATCCACTCCACAGTGGTCAAGTCTTTCTTTTACTGCCCAAACAACCCACACGACAGAAATTATTGGAATATCCACTACAGAATGTTCAATTCATTCACTGAGAATCGGGAATTCATCTGAACTTCCACTCTATGAACGCATTCGTTATACCACAGGTGAATGTCCAAGTAACCCAATGCTGATTTCAGAGGACTGTTTATTCTCGCAGGTCTGGTCTTCAACTGGCTATCAAATACCACCTGGTAAGCTCTTCAGTTTCTTGTCCATACAACGTAGAATTCAGAAATCATTGGAATCTCCACTACAGAATGTTCCATTCATTCACTGCCTATTTGGAATTCTTGGAACCTACACTCCAGGCAGGATTTCTTTACACCACTGGTGAATGTCCAAGTAACACATTGCTGGTTTTCAGCATACTATTCACACTCGCATGCATGCTATTCAACTGGTTATCTACTCCACAGTAGTCAAGTCTTTCGTTTACTGTCCAAACAACCCAAAAGACAGAAATTATTGGAATATCCACTACATAATGTTCAATTCATTCACTGAGAATCGGGAATTCATCTGAACCTCCACTCCATGAACGCATTCGTTATACCACTGGTGCATGTCCAAGTAACCCAATGCTAGTTTTCAGAGGACTGTTTATTCTCGCAGGCCTGGTCTTCAACTGGCTATCAAATCCCACCTGGTAACCTCTTCTGTTTCTTGTCCATACAACGTAGAATTCAGAAACCATTGGAATCTCCACTACAGAATGTTCCATTCATTCATTGCCTATTTGGAACTCTTGGAACCTACACTCCAGGCAGGCTTTCATTACACCACTCTTGAATGCCCAAGTAACACATTGCTGGTTTTCGGCATACTATTCATACTCGCATGCATGCTATTCAACAGGCTATCCACTCCACAGTGGTCAAGTCTTTCTTTTACTGTCCAAACAACCCACACGACAGAAATCATTGGAATATACACTACACAATGTTCAATTCATTCACTGCGAATCGGGAATTCATCTGAACTTCCACTCTATGAACGCATTCGTTATACCACAGGTGAATGTCCAAGTAACCCAATGCTGGGTTTCAGAGGACTGTTCATTCTCGCAGGCCTACTGTTCAATGGGCTATCCATTCTAACCTGTTTTGCTCTTCGTTTTCCTGTCCACACACATCGGATTTCAGAAATAATTGGAATATCCACTACAGAACGTTCCATTTGTTAACAGCGAATCTGGAATTCATCTGAATCTCCACTCCAGGCAGGCTTTCGTTACACCACGGTTGAATGTCCAAGTAACACACTGCTCATTTTCATTGTCCTGATAACCCTGAGCGGCGTGCTGTTCAACTGGCTATCCACTGAACCCTGGTCAGCTCTTCATTTTCCTGCCCCCACTAACTAGACTTCAGAAATGATTGGAATCTCCTGTACAGAATGTTCCATTCATTCACTGCCAATCTGGAATTCATCGAATCTCCACTCCAGGCAGGATTTCGGTGCACCACTGGTCAATATCCAAGTACCCCAATGCTGGTATTTCGCGGCCTATTCACACTCACTGGTGTGCTATTCTACTGGCTATCCTCTCCAACTTGATCAGTTCTTCATTTTCCTGTCCACTCAACCCAGACTTCAAAATTCAATGGAATCTCCACTACAGAATGTTCCATTCATTCACTCCCAATCTGGAATTCATCGAATCTCCACTCCAGGCCGGATTCCGTTTCACTAGTGTTGAATGTACAAGTAACCCAAGGCTGCTTTTCAGTGGCCTGTTCACACTTGCAGGAGTGCTGTTCAACTGACTATCCACTCAACCCTGGTCAGCTCAACACTTTCCTGTCCACATAACTTAGACTTTAGAAACCATTATAATCTCCACTACAGAATGTTCCATTCATACACTTCCGATCCGGAATTCATTGAATCTCCACTCCAGGAAGACTTCAGTTACACGACTGGTGAATATCTAAGTAACTGAATGCTGATTTTCAGCGTCCAGTTCTCACTTGCAGACGTGCGTTTGAACCGGCCTTCCACTACACAGTGGTCAGATTATTCTTTTCCTGTCCACACAAACCATACTTCAGAATTCATTGGAATCTCTACTACAGACTGTTCCATTGATTCAATTCCAATATGGAATTCATCGAATCTCCAACTCCAGGCAGGCTTTCGTTACACCACTGATGATGTCCAAGGAATCCAATGCTGGATATCAGAGGCATGATCACTCTCGCAGGCGTGCTGTCCAACTGCCTATCCACTCAACCCTGGTCAGCTCTTCATTGTCCTGTCCACAAAACCCAGACTTCAGAAGTAATTGTAATCTCCACTACAGAATGTTCCATTCATTCACTCCCAATCAGGAATTCATCGAATCTCCACTCCAGGCAGGATTCCTTTACACCACTGGTGAATATCCAAATAACGTTCAGTAGCCAGTTGAAAGTAGCAGTCTGATGTTCAACAGGCTAACCACTCTTCCCTGGTCTGCTCTTCATTTTCCTGTACACAAAACCCAGACTTTAGAAATTATTGGAATCTCTCCTACGGATTGTTCCATTCATTCCCTGGCAATATCGAATTCATGGAATCTCCACTCCAGGCATGCTTTCGTTGCACCATTGGAGAACGTCTAAGTAACCTAATGCTGTTTTCCAGCGTCCGCTTCACACTCCCAGGCGTGCTGTTCAACGGACTATCCACTCTAACCTGATCAGCTCTTCCATTTCCTGTTCACACAACTCAGACTTTGGAAATCATTTGAATCTCCACTACAGAATATTCCACTTATTCACTGCTAATCTGAAGTTCTTCGAATCTCCACTCCAGGCAAGCTCTCGATACACCACTGGTGAATGTCCAAGTAACCAATGCTGGTTTTCATAGGCGTGTTCACACTCAGAGTCGTGCTGTTCAACTTGCTGTCCACCCAGCCCTGGTTAGCTCTTCGTTTTCCATTCACATAACCCAGACTTTAGAAACCATTAGAATCTCCACTTCAGAATGTTCCATTCATTCACTGGCAATATGGAATTCATCGAATCTCCACTACAGACAGCATTTCTTTACACCACTAGTGAATATTTAAGAAACCCAATGGTGGTCTTCAGCAGCCTGTTCAAATTTGCAGGCCTGGTCTTCAACTGGCTATCAAATCCCACCTGGTGAGCTCTTCAGTTTCTTGTCCATACAACATAGAATTCAGAAACCATTGGAATCTCCACTAGAGAATGTTCCATTTATTCACTGCCTATTTGGAATTCTTGGAACCTACACTCCAGGCAGGCTTTGTTTACACAACTGGTGAATGTCTAAGTAACACATTGCTGGTTTTCAGCATACTATTCACTCTCGCATGCATGCTATTCAACTGGTTATCTACTCCACAGTAGTCAAGTCTTTCTTTTACTGTCCAAACAACCCAAAAGACAGAAATTATTGGAATATCCACTACAAAATGTTCAATTCATTCACTGAGAATCGGGAATTCATCTGAACCTCCACTCCATGAACGCATTCGTTATACCACTGGTGCATGTCCAAGTAACCCAATGCTGGTTTTCAGAGGACTGTTTATTCGTGCAGGCCTGGTCTTCAACTGGCTATCAAATCCCACCTGGTAAGCTCTTCTGTTTCTTGTCCATACAACGTAGAATTCAGAAACCATTGGAATCTCCACTACAGAATGTTCCATTCATTCATTGCCTATTTGGAACTCTTGGAACCTACACTCCAGGCAGGCTTTCATTACACCACTCTTGAATGCCCAAGTAACACATTGATGATTTTCGGCATACTATTCATACTCGCATGCATGCTACTCAACAGGCTATCCACTCCACAGTGGACAAGTCTTTCTTTTACTGTCCAAACAACCCACACGACAGAAATCATTGGAATATACACTACAGAATGTTCAATTCATTCACTGCGAATCGGGAATTCATCTGAACCTCCACTCCATGAACGCATGCGTTATACCACTTGTGAATGTCCAAGTAACTCAATGCTGGGTTTCAGAGGAGTGTTCATTCTCGCAGGCCTTCTGTTCAATAGGCTATCCATTCTAACCTGTTTTGCTCTTCGTTTTCCTGTCCACACACATCGAATTTCAGAAATAATTGGAATATCCACTACAGAACGTACCATTTGTTAACAGCGAATCTGGAATTCATCTGAATCTCCACTCCAGGCAGGCTTTCGTTACACCACTGTTGAATGTCCAAATAACACACTGCTCGTTTTCATTGTTCTGATAACCCTGAGCGGCGTGCTGTTCAACTGGCTCTCCACTGTACCCTGGTC
This sequence comes from Sorex fumeus, assembly GCF_029834395.1. Lineage (NCBI taxonomy): Eukaryota > Metazoa > Chordata > Mammalia > Eulipotyphla > Soricidae > Sorex > Sorex fumeus. The sequence continues at coordinate 712,995 of NW_026606140.1, read as the reverse complement.
AGCTCATCATTTTCCTGCCCCCACTACCTAGACTTCAGAAATGATTGGAATCTCCTGTACAGAATGTTCCATTCATTCACTGCCAATCTGGAATTCATCGAATCTCCACTCCAGGCAGGATTTCGGTGCACCACTGGTCAATATCCAAGTACCCCAATGCTGGTATTTCGCGGCCTATTCACACTCACTGGTGTGCTATTCTACTGGCTATCCTCTCCAACTTGATCAGTTCTTCATTTTCCTGTCCACTCAACCCAGACTTCAAAATTCAATGGAATCTCCACTACAGAATGTTCCATTCATTCACTCCCAATCTGGAATTCATCGAATCTCCACTCCAGGCAGGATTTCGGTGGACCACTGGTCAATATCGAAGTATCACAATGCTGGGTTTTCGCGGCCTGTTCACATTCGTTGGTGTGATATTCTACTGGCTATCCTCTCCAACCTGATCAGCTCTTCATTTTCCTGTCCACTCAACCCAGACTTCAAAATTCAATGGAATCTCCACTACAGAATGTTCCATTAATTAACTCCCAATCTGGAATTCATCGAATATCCAATCAAGGCCCGATTTCGTTTCACTAGTGTTGAATGTACAAGTAACCCAAGGCTGCTTTTCAGCGGCCTGTTCACACTCGCAGGAGTGCTGTTCAACTGACTATCCACTCAACCCTGGAAAGCTCTACATTTTCCTGTCCACATAACTTAGACTTCAGAAACCATTATAATGTCCACTACAGAATGTTTCATCCATTCACTGCCGATCTGGAATTCATCGAATCTCCGCTCCAGGCAGAATTCAGTTAAAAGACTGGTGAATATCTAAGTAACTGAATACAGATTTTCAGCGTTCTGTTCTCACTCGCAGACATGCTGTTGATCTGGCAATCCACTACACAGTGGTCAGATTATTCTTTTCCTGTCCACACAAACCATACTTCAGCATTAATTGGAATCTCCACTACAGACTGTTCCATTGTTTCAATTCCAATCTGGAATTCATCAAATCTCCAACTCCAGGCAGGCTTTCATTACACCACTGACGATGTCCAAGGAATCCAATGCTGGATTTCAGAGGCATGATCACACTCGAAGGCGTGCTGTCCAACTGCCTATCCACTGAACCCTGGTCAGCTCTTCATTTTCCTGTCCACAAAACCCAGACTTCAGAAGTAATTGGAATCTCCACTACAGAATGTTCCATTCATTCACTCCCAATCGGGAATTCATCGAATCTCCACTCAAGGCAGGATTCCTTGACACCACTGGTGAATATCCAAGTAACGCATTGTTGGTTTTCAGCAGCCAGTTCAAAGTCGCACTCTGCTGTGCAACAGGCTACCCACTCTTCCCTGGTTGCTCTTCATTTTCCTGTTCACAAAACCCAGACTTCAGAATTCATTGGAATCTCTCCTACGGAATGTTCCATTCATTCCCTGCCAATATCGAATTCATGGAATCTCCACTTCAGGCATACTTTCGTTGCACCTTTGGAGAATGTCCATGTAACCTAATGCTGTTTTCCAGCGTCCGCTTCACATTCTCAGGCATGCTGTTCAACGGGCTATCCACTCCAACCTGGTCAGCTCTTCCATTTCCTGTCCACACAACCCAGACATTCGAAATCATTTGAATCTCCACTACAGTATATTCCACTCATTCACTGCTAATCTGAAGTTCTTCTAATAACCACTACAGCAAGCTTTCGTTGCACCACTGGTGAATGTCCTAGTAACCAATGCTGGTTTTCATAGGCGTGTTCACACTCGGAGTCGTGCTGTTCAACTGGCTGTCCACTCAACCCTGGTCAGCTCTTCTTTTTCTTGGTCACATAACCCAGACTTCAGAAACCATTAGAATCTCCACTTCAGAATGTTCCATTCATTCACTGCCAATCTGGAATTCATCGAATCTCCACTGCAGACAGGATTTGTTTACACCACTGGTGAATATTCAAGTAACCCAATGGTGGTCTTCAGCAGCCTGTTCAAATTCGCAGGCCTGGTTTTCACCTGGCTATCAATTCCCACTTGGTAAGCTCTTCAGTTTCTTGTCCATATAACGTAGAATTCAGAAACCATTGGAATCTTTACTACAGAATGTTCCATTCATTCACTCCCTATTTGGAATTCTTGGAACCTACACTCCAGGCAGGCTTTCTTTACACCACTGTTGAATATCCAAGTAACACATTGCTGGTTTTCAGCATACTGCTCACACTCGTATGCATGCTATTCAACTGGTTATCCACTCCACAGTGTGCAAGTCTTTCTTTTAATTTCCAAACAACCCACATGACTGAAATTATTGGAATATCCACTACAGAATGTTCAATTTATTCACTGCGAATCGGGAAATCATCTGAACCTCCACTCCATGAACGCATTCGTTCTACCACTGGTGAAAGTCCAAGTAAACCAATGCTGGTTTTCAGAGGACTGTTTATTATCGCAGGCCTGTTCTTCAACTGCCTATAAAATCCCACCTGGTAAGCTCTTCAGTTTCTTGTCCATACAACGTAGAATTCAGAAAGCTTTGGAATCTACACTACAGAATGTTCCATTCATTCACTGCCTATTTGGAATTCTTGGAACCTACACCCAGGCAGGCTTTCAGTACACCACTGGTGAATGTCCAAGTAGCACATAGCTGGTTTTCAGCATACTGTTCACACTCGCATGCATGCTACTCAACAGGCTATCCACTCCACATTGGTCAAGTCTTTCTTTTACTGTCTAAACAACCCACATGACAGAAATCATTGGAATATCCACTACAGAATGTTCAATTCATTGACTGCGAATCTGGAATTGATCTGAATCTCCACTCCAGGCATGCTTTCGTTACACCACTGTTGAATGTCCAAGTAACACACTGCTCGTTTTCATTGTCCTGATCCCCCTCGGAGGCGTGCTGTTCAACTGGCTATCCACTGAACCCTGATCAGCTCTTCTTTTTCCTGTCCACACTAACTAGACTTCAGAAATGATTGGAATCTCCTGTACAGAATGTTCCATTCATTCACTGCCAATCTGGAATTCATCGAATCTCCACTCCAGGCAGGATTTCGGTGCACCACTGGTCAATATCCAAGTACCCCAATGCTGGTATTTCGCGGCCTATTCACACTCACTGGTGTGCTATTCTACTGGCTATCCTCTCCAACTTGATCAGTTCTTCATTTTCCTGTCCACTCAACCCAGACTTCAAAATTCAATGGAATCTCCACTACAGAATGTTCCATTCATTCACTCCCAATCTGGAATTCATCGAATCTCCACTCCAGGCCGGATTCCGTTTCACTAGTGTTGAAAGTACAAGTAACCCAAGGCTGCTTTTCAGTGGCCTGTTCACACTTGCAGGAGTGCTGTTCAACTGACTATCCACTCAACCCTGGTCAGCTCAACACTTTCCTGTCCACATAACTTAGACTTTAGAAACCATTATAATCTCCACTACAGAATGTTCCATTCATACACTTCCGATCCGGAATTCATTGAATCTCCACTCCAGGAAGACTTCAGTTACACGACTGGTGAATATCTAAGTAACTGAATGCTGATTTTCAGCGTTCAGTTCTCACTTGCAGACGTGCGTTTGAACTGGCCTTCCACTACACAGTGGTCAGATTATTCTTTTCCTGTCCACACAAACCATACTTCAGAATTCATTGGAATCTCCACTACAGACTGTTCCATTGATTCAATTCCAATATGGAATTCATCGAATCTCCAACTCCAGGCAGGCTTTCGTTACACCACTGATGATGTCCAAGGAATCCAATGCTGGATTTCAGAGGCATGATCACACTCGCAAGCGTGCTGTCCAACTGCCTATCCACTCAACCCTGGTCAGCCATTCATTTTCCTGTCCCAAAAACCCAGACTTCTGAAGTAATTGCAATCTCCACTACAGATTGTTGGTTTTCAGCAGCCAGTTCAAAGTCGCAGTCTGCTGTTCAACAGGCTATCCACCTTTCCCTGATCTTCTCTTCATTTTCCTGTACGCAAAACCCAGACTTCAGAAATCATTGGAATCTCTCCTACATAATGTTCCATTCATTCCCTGCCAATATCGAATTCATGGAATCTCCACTCCAGGCAAGCTTTCGTTACACCACTGGTGAATGTCCAAGTAACCAATGCTGGTTTTCATAGGCGTGTTCACACTCGGAGTCGTGCTGTTCAACTGGCTGTCCAATGGACCCTGGTCAGCTCTTCTTTATCCTGTTTATATAACCCAGACTTCAGAAACCATTAGAATCTCCACTTCATAATGTTCCACTTATTCACTGCGAATCTGGAATTCTTCGAATCTCCACTGCAGACAGGATTCCTTTACACCGCTGGTGAATGTCCAAGTTACATTGCTGGTTTTCAGCATACTGTTCACACTTGCATGCATGCTATTCAACTGGCTATCCACTCCACAGTGGTCAAGTCTTTCTTTTACTGCCCAAACAACCCACACGACAGAAATCATTGGAATATCCACTACAGAATGTTCAATTCATTCACTGCGAATCGGGAATTCATCTGAACTTCCACTCTATGAACGCATTCGTTATACCACAGGTGAATGTCCAAGTAACCCAATGCTGGGTTTCAGAGGACTGTTCATTCTCGCAGGCCTACTGTTCAATGGGCTATCCATTCTAACCTGTTTTGCTCTTCCTTTTCCTGTCCACACACATCGGATTTCAGAAATAATTGGAATATCCACTACAGAACGTTCCATTTGTTAACAGCGAATCTGGAATTCATCTGAATCTCCACTCCAGGCAGGCTTTCGTTACACCACGGTTGAATGTCCACGTAACACACTGCTCATTTTCATTGTCCTGAAAACCCTGAGCGGCGTGCTGTTCAACTGGCTATCCACTGTACCCTGGTCAGCTCTTCATTTTCCTGCCCCCACTACCTAGACTTCAGAAATGATTGGAATATCCTGTACAGAATGTTCCATTCATTCACTGCCAATCTGGAATTCATCGAATCTCCACCCCAGGGAGGATTTCGGTGCACCACTGGTCAATATCGAAGTATCACAATGCTGGGTTTTCGCGGCCTGTTCACATTCGTTGGTGTGATATTCTACTGGCTATCCTCTCCAACCTGATCACCTCTTCATTTTCCTGTCCACTCAACCCAGACTTCAAAATTCAATGGAATCTCCACTACAGAATGTTCCATTCATTTACTCCCAATCTGGAATTCATCGAATATTCACTCAAGGCCCGATTTCGTTTCACTAGTGTTGAATGTACTAGTAACCCAAGGCTGCTTTTCAGCGGCCTGTTCACACTCGCAGGAGTGCTGTTCAACTGACTATCCACTCAATTCTGGAAAGCTCTACATTTTCCTGTCCACATAACTTAGACTTCAGAAACCATTATAATGTCCACTACAGAATGTTTCATCCATTCACTGCCGATCTGGAATTCATTGAATCTCCGCTCCAGGCAGAATTCAGTTAAACGACTGGTGAATATCTAAGTAACTGAATACAGATTTTCAGCGTTCTGTTCTCACTCGCAGACGTGCTGTTGAACTGGCAATCCACTACACAGTGGTCAGATTATTCTTTTCCTGTCCACACAAACCATACTTCAGCATTAATTGGAATCTCCACTACAGACTGTTCCATTGTTTCAATTCCAATCTGGAATTCATCAAATCTCCAACTCCAGGCAGGCTTTCACTACACCACTGATGATGTCCAAGGAATCCAATGCTGGATTTCAGAGGCATGATCACACTCGAAGGCGTGCTGTCCAACTGCCTATCCACTGAACCCTGGTCAGCTCTTCATTTTCCTGTCCACAAAACCCAGACTTCAGAAGTAATTGGAATCTCCACTACAGAATGTTCCATTCATTCACTCCCAATCGGGAATTCATCGAATCTCCACTCAAGGCAGGATTCCTTGACACCACTGGTGAATATCCAAGTAACGCATTGTTGGTTTTCAGCAGCCAGTTCAAAGTCGCACTCTGCTGTGCAACAGGCTACCCACTCTTCCCTGGTTGCTCTTCATTTTCCTGTTCACAAAACCCAGACTTCAGAATTCATTGGAATCTCTCCTACGGAATGTTCCATTCATTCCCTGCCAATATCGAATTCATGGAATCTCCACTTCAGGCATACTTTCGTTGCACCTTTGGAGAATGTCCATGTAACCTAATGCTGTTTTCCAGCGTCCGCTTCACATTCTCAGGCGTGCTGTTCAACGGGCTATCCACTCCAACCTGGTCAGCTCTTCCATTTCCTGTCCACACAACCCAGACATTCGAAATCATTTGAATCTCCACTACAGTATATTCCACTCATTCACTGCTAATCTGAAGTTCTTCTAATAACCACTACAGCAAGCTTTCGTTGCACCACTGGTGAATGTCCTAGTAACCAATGCTGGTTTTCATAGGCTTGTTCACACTCGGAGTCGTGCTGTTCAACTGGCTGTCCACTCAACCCTGGTCAGCTCTTCTTTTTCTTGGTCACATAACCCAGACTTCAGAAACCATTAGAATCTCCACTTCAGAATGTTCCATTCATTCACTGCCAATCTGGAATTCATAGAATCTCCACTGCAGACAGGATTTGTTTACACCACTGGTGAATATTCAAGTAACCCAATGGTGGTCTTCAGCAGCCTGTTCAAATTCGCAGGCCTGGTCTTCACCTGGCTATCAATTCCCACTTGGTAAGCTCTTCAGTTTCTTGTCCATATAACGTAGAATTCAGAAACCATTGGAATCTTTACTACAGAATGTTCCATTCATTCACTCCCTATTTGGAATTCTTGGAACCTACACTCCAGGCAGGCTTTCTTTACACCTCTGTTGAATATCCAAGTAACACATTGCTGGTTTTCAGCATACTGCTCACACTCGTATGCATGCTATTCAACTGGTTATCCACTCCACAGTGTGCAAGTCTTTCTTTTAATTTCCAAACAACCCACATGACTGAAATTATTGGAATATCCACTACAGAATGTTCAATTTATTCACTGCGAATCGGGAAATCATCTGAACCTCCACTCCATGAACGCATTCGTTCTACCACTGGTGAAAGTCCAAGTAAACCAATGCTGGTTTTCAGAGGACTGTTTATTATCGCAGGCCTGTTCTTCAACTGCCTATAAAATCCCACCTGGTAAGCTCTTCAGTTTCTTGTCCATACAACGTAGAATTCAGAAAGCTTTGGAATCTACACTACAGAATGTTCCATTCATTCACTGCCTATTTGGAATTCTTGGAACCTACACCCAGGCAGGCTTTCAGTACACCACTGGTGAATGTCCAAGTAGCACATAGCTGGTTTTCAGCATACTGTTCACACTCGCATGCATGCTACTCAACAGGCTATCCACTCCACATTGGTCAAGTCTTTCTTTTACTGTCCAAACAACCCACATGACAGAAATCATTGGAATATCCACTACAGAATGTTCAATTCATTGACTGCGAATCTGGAATTGATCTGAATCTCCACTCCAGGCATGCTTTCGTTACACCACTGTTGAATGTCCAAGTAACACACTGCTCGTTTTCATTGTCCTGATCCCCCTCGGAGGCGTGCTGTTCAACTGGCTATCCACTGAACCCTGATCAGCTCTTCTTTTTCCTGTCCACACTAACTAGACTTCAGAAATGATTGGAATCTCCTGTACAGAATGTTCCATTCATTCACTGCCAATCTGGAATTCATCGAATCTCCACTCCAGGCAGGATTTCGGTGCACCACTGGTCAATATCCAAGTACCCCAATGCTGGTATTTCGCGGCCTATTCACACTCACTGGTGTGCTATTCTACTGGCTATCCTCTCCAACTTGATCAGTTCTTCATTTTCCTGTCCACTCAACCCAGACTTCAAAATTCAATGGAATCTCCACTACAGAATGTTCCATTCATTCACTCACAATCTGGAATTCATCGAATCTCCACTCCAGGCCGGATTCCGTTTCACTAGTGTTGAAAGTACAAGTAACCCAAGGCTGCTTTTCAGTGGCCTGTTCACACTTGCAGGAGTGCTGTTCAACTGACTATCCACTCAACCCTGGTCAGCTCAACACTTTCCTGTCCACATAACTTAGACTTTAGAAACCATTATAATCTCCACTACAGAATGTTCCATTCATACACTTCCGATCCGGAATTCATTGAATCTCCACTCCAGGAAGACTTCAGTTACACGACTGGTGAATATCTAAGTAACTGAATGCTGATTTTCAGCGTTCAGTTCTCACTTGCAGACGTGCGTTTGAACTGGCTTTCCACTACACAGTGGTCAGATTATTCTTTTCCTGTCCACACAAACCATACTTCAGAATTCATTGGAATCTCCACTACAGACTGTTCCATTGATTCAATTCCAATATGGAATTCATCGAATCTCCAACTCCAGTCAGGCTTTCGTTACACCACTGATGATGTCCAAGGAATCCAATGCTGGATTTCAGAGGCATGATCACACTCGCAAGCGTGCTGTCCAACTGCCTATCCACTCAACCCTGGTCAGCCATTCATTTTCCTGTCCCAAAAACCCAGACTTCTGAAGTAATTGCAATCTCCACTACAGATTGTTGGTTTTCAGCAGCCAGTTCAAAGTCGCAGTCTGCTGTTCAACAGGCTATCCACCTTTCCCTGATCTTCTCTTCATTTTCCTGTACGCAAAACCCAGACTTTAGAAATCATTGGAATCTCTCCTACATAATGTTCCATTCATTCCCTGCCAATATCGAATTCATGGAATCTCCACTCCAGGCAAGTTTTCGTTACACCACTGGTGAATGTCCAAGTAACCAATGCTGGTTTTCATAGGCGTGTTCACACTCGGAGTCGTGCTGTTCAACTGGCTGTCCAATGGACCCTGGTCAGCTCTTCTTTATCCTGTTTATATAACCCAGACTTCAGAAACCATTAGAATCTCCACTTCATAATGTTCCACTCATTCACTGCGAATCTGGAATTCTTCGAATCTCCACTGCAGACAGGATTCCTTTACACCGCTGGTGAATGTCCAAGTTACATTGCTGGTTTTCAGCATAATGTTCACACTTGCATGCATGCTATTCAACTGGCTATCCACTCCACAGTGGTCAAGTCTTTCTTTTACTGCCCAAACAACCCACACGACAGAAATCATTGGAATATCCACTACAGAATGTTCAATTCATTCACTGCGAATCGGGAATTCATCTGAACTTCCACTCTATGAACGCATTCGTTATACCACAGGTGAATGTCCAAGTAACCCAATGCTGGGTTTCAGAGGACTGTTCATTCTCGCAGGCCTACTGTTCAATGGGCTATCCATTCTAACCTGTTTTGCTCTTCCTTTTCCTGTCCACACACATCGGATTTCAGAAATAATTGGAATATCCACTACAGAACGTTCCATTTGTTAACAGCGAATCTGGAATTCATCTGAATCTCCACTCCAGGCAGGCTTTCGTTACACCACGGTTGAATGTCCAAGTAACACACTGCTCATTTTCATTGTCCTGAAAACCCTGAGCAGCGTGCTGTTCAACTGGCTATCCACTGTACCCTGGTCAGCTCTTCATTTTCCTGCCCCCACTACCTAGACTTCAGAAATGATTGGAATCTCCTGTACAGAATGTTCCATTCATTCACTGCCAATCTGGAATTCATAGAATCTCCACTGCAGACAGGATTTGTTTACACCACTGGTGAATATTCAAGTAACCCAATGGTGGTCTTCAGCAGCCTGTTCAAATTCGCAGGCCTGGTCTTCACCTGGCTATCAATTCCCACTTGGTAAGCTCTTCAGTTTCTTGTCCATATAACGTAGAATTCAGAAACCATTGGAATCTTTACTACAGAATGTTCCATTCATTCACTCCCTATTTGGAATTCTTGGAACCTACACTCCAGGCAGGCTTTCTTTACACCACTGTTGAATATCCAAGTAACACATTGCTGGTTTTCAGCATACTGCTCACACTCGTATGCATGCTATTCAACTGGTTATCCACTCCACAGTGTGCAAGTCTTTCTTTTAATTTCCAAACAACCCACATGACTGAAATTATTGGAATATCCACTACAGAATGTTCAATTTATTCACTGCGAATCGGGAAATCATCTGAACCTCCACTCCATGAACACATTCGTTCTACCACTGGTGAAAGTCCAAGTAAACCAATGCTGGTTTTCAGAGGACTGTTTATTATCGCAGGCCTGTTCTTCAACTGCCTATAAAATCCCACCTGGTAAGCTCTTCAGTTTCTTGTCCATACAAAGTAGAATTCAGAAAGCTTTGGAATCTACACTACAGAATGTTCCATTCATTCACTGCCTATTTGGAATTCTTGGAACCTACACCCAGGCAGGCTTTCAGTACACCACTGGTGAATGTCCAAGTAGCACATAGCTGGTTTTCAGCATACTGTTCACACTCGCATGCATGCTACTCAACAGGCTATCCACTCCACATTGGTCAAGTCTTTCTTTTACTGTCCAAACAACCCACATGACAGAAATCATTGGAATATCCACTACAGAATGTTCAATTCATTGACTGCGAATCTGGAATTGATCTGAATCTCCACTCCAGGCATGCTTTCGTTACACCACTGTTGAATGTCCAAGTAACACACTGCTCGTTTTCATTGTCCTGATCCCCCTCGGAGGCGTGCTGTTCAACTGGCTATCCACTGAACCCTGATCAGCTCTTCTTTTTCCTGTCCACACTAACTAGACTTCAGAAATGATTGGAATCTCCTGTACAGAATGTTCCATTCATTCACTGCCAATCTGGAATTCATCGAATCTCCACTCCAGGCAGGATTTCGGTGCACCACTGGTCAATATCCAAGTACCCCAATGCTGGTATTTCGCGGCCTATTCACACTCACTGGTGTGCTATTCTACTGGCTATCCTCTCCAACTTGATCAGTTCTTCATTTTCCTGTCCACTCAACCCAGACTTCAAAATTCAATGGAATCTCCACTACAGAATGTTCCATTCATTCACTAACAATCTGGAATTCATCGAATCTCCACTCCAGGCCGGATTCCGTTTCACTAGTGTTGAAAGTACAAGTAACCCAAGGCTGCTTTTCAGTGGCCTGTTCACACTTGCAGGAGTGCTGTTCAACTGACTATCCACTCAACCCTGGTCAGCTCAACACTTTCCTGTCCACATAACTTAGACTTTAGAAACCATTATAATCTCCACTACAGAATGTTCCATTCATACACTTCCGATCCGGAATTCATTGAATCTCCACTCCAGGAAGACTTCAGTTACACGACTGGTGAATATCTAAGTAACTGAATGCTGATTTTCAGCGTTCAGTTCTCACTTGCAGACGTGCGTTTGAACTGGCTTTCCACTACACAGTGGTCAGATTATTCTTTTCCTGTCCACACAAACCATACTTCAGAATTCATTGGAATCTCCACTACAGACTGTTCCATTGATTCAATTCCAATATGGAATTCATCGAATCTCCAACTCCAGGCAGGCTTTCGTTACACCACTGATGATGTCCAAGGAATCCAATGCTGGATTTCAGAGGCATGATCACACTCGCAAGCGTGCTGTCCAACTGCCTATCCACTCAACCCTGGTCAGCCATTCATTTTCCTGTCCCAAAAACCCAAACTTCTGAAGTAATTGCAATCTCCACTACAGATTGTTGGTTTTCAGCAGCCAGTTCAAAGTCGCAGTCTGCTGTTCAACAGGCTATCCACCTTTCCCTGATCTTCTCTTCATTTTCCTGTACGCAAAACCCAGACTTCAGAAATCATTGGAATCTCTCCTACATAATGTTCCATTCATTCCCTGCCAATATCGAATTCATGGAATCTCCACTCCAGGCAAGTTTTCGTTACACCACTGGTGAATGTCCAAGTAACCAATGCTGGTTTTCATAGGCGTGTTCACACTCGGAGTCGTGCTGTTCAACTGGCTGTCCAATGGACCCTGGTCAGCTCTTCTTTATCCTGTTTATATAACCCAGACTTCAGAAACCATTAGAATCTCCACTTCATAATGTTCCACTCATTCACTGCGAATCTGGAATTCTTCGAATCTCCACTGCAGACAGGATTCCTTTACACCGCTGGTGAATGTCCAAGTTACATTGCTGGTTTTCAGCATAATGTTCACACTTGCATGCATGCTATTCAACTGGCTATCCACTCCACAGTGGTCAAGTCTTTCTTTTACTGCCCAAACAACCCACACGACAGAAATCATTGGAATATACACTACACAATGTTCAATTCATTCACTGCGAATCGGGAATTCATCTGAACTTCCACTCTATGAACGCATTCGTTATACCACAGGTGAATGTCCAAGTAACCCAATGCTGGGTTTCAGAGGACTGTTCATTCTCGCAGGCCTACTGTTCAATGGGCTATCCATTCTAACCTGTTTTGCTCTTCCTTTTCCTGTCCACACACATCGGATTTCAGAAATAATTGGAATATCCACTACAGAACGTTCCATTTGTTAACAGCGAATCTGGAATTCATCTGAATCTCCACTCCAGGCAGGCTTTCGTTACACCACGGTTGAATGTCCAAGTAACACACTGCTCATTTTCATTGTCCTGAAAACCCTGAGCAGCGTGCTGTTCAACTGGCTATCCACTGTACCCTGGTCAGCTCTTCATTTTCCTGCCCCCACTACCTAGACTTCAGAAATGATTGGAATCTCCTGTACAGAATGTTCCATTCATTCACTGCCAATCTGGAATTCATCGAATCTCCACTCCAGGCAGGATTTCGGTGCACCACTGGTCAATATCCAAGTACCCCAATGCTGGTATTTCGCGGCCTATTCACACTCACTGGTGTGCTATTCTACTGGCTATCCTCTCCAACTTGATCAGTTCTTCATTTTCCTGTCCACTCAACCCAGACTTCAAAATTCAATGGAATCTCCACTACAGAATGTTCCATTCATTCACTCCCAATCTGGAATTCATCGAATCTCCACTCCAGGCCGGATTCCTTTTCACTAGTTTTGAATGTACAAGTAACCCAAGGCTGCTTTTCAGTGGCCTGTTCACACTTGCAGGAGTGCTGTTCAACTGACTATCCACTCAACCCTGGTCAGCTCAACACTTTCCTGTCCACATAACTTAGACTTTAGAAACCATTATAATCTCCACTACAGAATGTTCCATTCATACACTTCCGATCCGGAATTCATTGAATCTCCACTCCAGGAAGACTTCAGTTACACGACTGGTGAATATCTAAGTAACTGAATGCTGATTTTCAGCGTCCAGTTCTCACTTGCAGACGTGCGTTTGAACTGGCCTTCCACTACACAGTGGTCAGATTATTCTTTTCCTGTCCACACAAACCATACTTCAGAATTCATTGGAATCTCAACTACAGACTGTTCCATTGATTCAATTCCAATATGGAATTCATCGAATCTCCAACTCCAGGCAGGCTTTCGTTACACCACTGATGATGTCCAAGGAATCCAATGCTGGATTTCAGAGGCATGATCACACTCGCAAGCGTGCTGTCCAACTGCCTATCCACTCAACCCTGGTCAGCCATTCATTTTCCTATCCCAAAAACCCAGACTTCTGAAGTAATTGCAATCTCCACTACAGATTGTTGGTTTTCAGCAGCCAGTTCAAAGTCGCAGTCTGCTGTTCAACAGGCTATCCACCTTTCCCTGATCTTCTCTTCATTTTCCTGTACGCAAAACCCAGACTTCAGAAATCATTGGAATCTCTCCTACATAATGTTCCATTCATTCCCTGCCAATATCGAATTCATGGAATCTCCACTCCAGGCAAGCTTTCGTTACACCACTGGTGAATGTCCAAGTAACCAATGCTGGTTTTCATAGGCGTGTTCACACTCGCAGTCGTGCTGTTCAACTGGCTGTCCAATGGACCCTGGTCAGCTCTTCTTTATCCTGTTTATATAACCCAGACTTCAGAAACCATTAGAATCTTCACTTCATAATGTTCCACTCATTCACTGCGAATCTGGAATTCTTCGAATCTCCACTGCAGACAGGATTCCTTTACACCGCTGGTGAATGTCCAAGTTACATTGCTGGTTTTCAGCATACTGTTCACACTTGCATGCATGCTATTCAACTGGCTATCCACTCCACAGTGGTCAAGTCTTTCTTTTACTGCCCAAACAACCCACACGACAGAAATCATTGGAATATCCACTACAGAATGTTCAATTCATTCACTGCGATTCGGGAATTCATCTGAACTTCCACTCTATGAACGCATTCGTTATACCACAGGTGAATGTCCAAGTAACCCAATGCTGGGTTTCAGAGGACTGTTCATTCTCGCAGGCCTACTGTTCAATGGGCTATCCATTCTAACCTGTTTTGCTCTTCGTTTTCCTCTCCACACACATCGGATTTCAGAAATAATTGGAATATCCACTACAGAACGTTCCATTTGTTAACAGCGAATCTGGAATTCATCTGAATCTCCACTCCAGGCAGGCTTTCGTTACACCACGGTTGAATGTCCAAGTAACACACTGCTCATTTTCATTGTCCTGATAACCCTGAGCGGCGTGCTGTTCCACTGGCTATCCACTGTACCCTGGTCAGCTCTTCATTTTCCTGCCCCCACTACCTAGACTTCAGTAATGATTGGAATCTCCTGTACAGAATATTCCATTCATTCACTGCCAATCTGGAATTCATCGAATCTCCACTCCAGGCAGGATTTCGGTGCACCACTGGTCAATATCGAAGTATCACAATGCTGGTTTTTCGCGGCCTGTTCACATTCGTTGGTGTGATATTCTACTGGCTATCCTCTCCAACCTGATCACCTCTTCATTTTCCTGTCCACTCACCCAGACTTCAAAATTCAATGGAATCTCCACTACAGAATGTTCCATTCATTCACTCCCAATCTGGAATTCATCGAATATTCACTCAAGGCCCGATTTCGTTTCACTAGTGTTGAATGTACAAGTAACCCAAGGCTGCTTTTCAGCGGCCTGTTCACACTCGCAGGAGTGCTGTTCAACTGACTTTCCACTCAACCCTGGAAAGCTCTACATTTTCCTGTCCACATAACTTATACTTCAGAAACCATTATAATGTCCACTACAGAATGTTTCATCCATTCACTGCCGATCTGGAATTCATTGAATCTCCGCTCCAGGCAGAATTCAGTTAAACGACTGGTGAATATCTAAGTAACTGAATACAGATTTTCAGCGTTCTGTTCTCACTCGCAGACGTGCTGTTGAACTGGCAATCCACTACACAGTGGTCAGATTATTCTTTTCCTGTCCACACAAACCATACTTCAGCATTAATTGGAATCTCCACTACAGACTGTTCCATTGTTTCAATTCCAATCTGGAATTCATCAAATCTCCAACTCCAGGCAGGCTTTCACTACACCACTGATGATGTCCAAGAAATCCAATGCTGGATTTCAGAGGCATGATCACACTCGAAGGCGTGCTGTCCAACTGCCTATCCACTGAACCCTGGTCAGCTCTTCATTTTCCTGTCCACAAAACCCAGACTTCAGAAGTAATTGGAATCTCCACTACAGAATGTTCCATTCATTCACTCCCAATCGGGAATTCATCGAATCTCCACTCAAGGCAGGATTCCTTGACACCACTGGTGAATATCCAAGTAACGCATTGTTGGTTTTCAGCAGCCAGTTCAAAGTCGCACTCTGCTGTGCAACAGGCTACCCACTCTTCCCTGGTTGCTCTTCATTTTCCTGTTCACAAAACCCAGACTTCAGAATTCATTGGAATCTCTACTACGGAATGTTCCATTCATTCCCTGCCAATATCGAATTCATGGAATCTCCACTTCAGGCATACTTTCGTTGCACCTTTGGAGAATGTCCATGTAACCTAATGCTGTTTTCCAGCGTCCGCTTCACATTCTCAGGCGTGCTGTTCAACAGGCTATCCACTCCAACCTGGTCAGCTCTTCCATTTCCTGTCCACACAACCCAGACATTCGAAATCATTTGAATCTCCACTACAGTATATTCCTCTCATTCACTGCTAATCTGAAGTTCTTCTAATAACCACTACAGGCAAGCTTTCGTTGCACCACTGGTGAATGTCCTAGTAACCAATGCTGGTTTTCATAGGCGTGTTCACACTCGGAGTCGTGCTGTTCAACTGGCTGTCCACTCAACCCTGGTCAGCTCTTCTTTTTCTTGGTCACATAACCCAGATTTCAGAAACCATTAGAATCTCCACTTCAGAATGTTCCATTCATTCACTGCCAATCTGGAATTCATCGAATCTCCACTGCAGACAGGATTTGTTTACACCACTGGTGAATATTCAAGTAACCCAATGGTGGTCTTCAGCAGCCTGTTCAAATTCGCAGGCCTGGTCTTCACCTGGCTATCAATTCCCACTTGGTAAGCTCTTCAGTTTCTTGTCCATATAACGTAGAATTCAGAAACCATTGGAATCTTTACTACAGAATGTTCCATTCATTCACTCCCTATTTGGAATTCTTGGAACCTACACTCCAGGCAGGCTTTCTTTACACCACTGTTGACTATCCAAGTAACACATTGCTGGTTTTCAGCATACTGTTCACACTCGTATGCATGCTATTCAACTGGTTATCCACTCAACAGTGTGCAAGTCTTTCTTTTAATTTCCAAACAACCCACATGACTGAAATTATTGGAATATCCACTACAGAATGTTCAATTTATTCACTGCGAATCGGGAAATCATCTGAACCTCCACTCCATGAACGCATTCGTTCTACCACTGGTGAAAGTCCAAGTAAACCAATGCTGGTTTTCAGAGGACTGTTTATTATTGCAGGCCTGTTCTTCAACTGCCTATAAAATCCCACCTGGTACGCTCTTCAGTTTCTTGTCCATACAACTTAGAATTCAGAAAGCTTTGGAATCTACACTACAGAATGTTCCATTCATTCACAGCCTATTTGGAATTCTTGGAACCTACACTCCAGGCAGGCTTTCTTTACACCACTGGTGAATGTCCAAGTAACACATTGCTGGTTTTCAGCATAGTGTTCACACTCGCATGCATGCTATTCAACTGGCTATCCACTCCACAGTGGTCAAGTCTTTCTTTTACTGTCCAAACAACCCACACGACAGAAATCATTGGAATATCCACTACAGAATGTTCAATTCATTGACTGCGAATCTGGAATTGATCTGAATCTCCACTCCAGGCATGCTTTCGTTACACCACTGTTGAATGTCCAAGTAACACACTGCTCGTTTTCATTGTCCTGATCCCCCTCGGAGGCGTGCTGTTCAACTGGCTATCCACTGAACCCTGATCAACTCTTCTTTTTCCTGTCCACACTACCTAGACTTCAGAAATGATTGGAATCTCCTGTACAGAATGTTCCATTCATTCACTGCCAATCTGGAATTTATCGAATCTCCACTCCAGGCAGGATTTCGGTGCACCACTGGTCAATATCCAAGTACCCCAATGCTGGTATTTCGCGGCCTATTCACACTCACTGGTGTGCTATTCTACTGGCTATCCTCTCCAACTTGATCAGTTCTTCATTTTCCTGTCCACTCAACCCAGACTTCAAAATTCAATGGAATCTCCACTACAGAATGTTCCATTCATTCACTCCCAATCTGGAGTTCATCGAATCTCCACTCCAGGCCGGATTCCGTTTCACTAGTGTTGAATGTACAAGTAACCCAATGCTGCTTTTCAGTGTTCTGTTCACACTTGCAGGAGTGCTGTTCAACTGACTATCCACTCAACCCTGGTCAGCTCAACACTTTCCTGTCCATATAACTTAGACTTTAGAAACCATTATAATCTCCACTACAGAATGTTCCATTCATACACTTCCGATCCGGAATTCATTGAATCTCCACTCCAGGAAGACTTCAGTTACACGACTGGTGAATATCTAAGTAACTGAATGCTGATTTTCAGCGTTCAGTTCTCACTTGCAGACGTGCGTTTGAACTGGCCTTCCGCTACACAGTGGTCAGATTATTCTTTTCCTGTCCACACAAACCATACTTCAGAATTCATTGGAATCTCCACTACAGACTGTTCCATTGATTCAATTCCATTATGGAATTCATCGAATCTCCAACTCCAGGCAGGCTTTCGTTACACCACTGATGATGTCCAAGGAATCCAATGCTGGATTTCAGAGGCATGATCACACTCGCAAGCGTGCTGTCCAACTGCCTATCCACTCAACCCTGGTCAGCCATTCATTTTCCTGTCCCAAAAACCCAGACTTCTGAAGTAATTGCAATCTCCACTACAGATTGTTGGTTTTCAGCAGCCAGTTCAAAGTCGCAGTCTGCTGTTCAACAGGCTATCCACCTTTCCCTGATCTTCTCTTCATTTTCCTGTACGCAAAACCCAGACTTCAGAAATCATTGGAATCTCTCCTACATAATGTTCCATTCATTCCCTGCCAATATCGAATTCATGGAATCTCCACTCCAGGCAATCTTTCGTTACACCACTGTTGAATGTCCAAGTAACCAATGCTGGTTTTCATAGGCGTGTTCACACTCGGAGTCGTGCTGTTCAACTGGCTGTCCAATGGACCCTGGTCATCTCTTCTTTATCCTGTTTACATAACCCAGACTTCAGAAACCATTAGAATCTCCACTTCATAATGTTCCACTCATTCACTGCGAATCTGGAATTCTTAGAATCTCCACTGCAGACAGGATTCCTTTACACCGCTGGTGAATGTCCAAGTTATACATTGCTGGTTTTCAGCATACTGTTCACACTTGCATGCATGCTATTCAACTGGCTATCCACTCCACAGTGGTCAAGTCTTTCTTTTACTGCCCAAACAACCCACACGACAGAAATCATTGGAATATCCACTGCAGAGTGTTCAATTCATTCACTGGGAATCGGGAATTCATCTAAACCTCCTCTCCATGAACGCATTCGTTTTACCTCTGGTGAATGTCCAAGTAACTCAGTGCTGGTTTTCAGAGGTCTGTTCATTCTCGCAGTCCTGCTATTGAACTGGCTATCCATTCTAACCTGGTCTGCTCTTCATTTTCCTGTCCATGCATATCGGATTTCAGAAATAATTGGAATCTCCACTACAGAACGTTCCATTCTATCACTGTGAATCTGGAATTCATCTGAATCTCCACACAAGCAGGCTTTCGTTACACCACTGCTGAATGAACAAGTAACAAACTGCTCGTTTTCATTCACCTGATCCACCTCGGAGGGGTGCTGTTAAACTGGCTATCCACTGAACCCTGGTCAGCTCTCCATTTTCTTGTCCCCGCAACCTAGACTTCAGAAATGATTGAAATCTCCTGTACTGAATGTTCCATTTATTCACTGCCAATCTGGAATTCATCGAATCTCCACTCCAGGCAAGATTTCGTTTCACCACTGGTAAATATCCAAGTACACCAATACTGGTTCTCGCGGCCTCTTCACACTCACTGGTGTGCTATTCTACGGGCTATCCTCTCCAACCTGATAAGCTCTTCATTTTCCTGTCCACTCAACCCAGACTTCAAATTCAATGGAATCTCCACTACTGAATGTTTTATTCATTCACTCCCAATCTGGAATTCAGCGAGACTCCACTCCAGGCCGGATTTCTTTTAAGCAGCCTGTTCACACTCGCAGGAGTCATGATCAACTGACTATCCACTCAACCCTGGTCAGATCTACATTTTACTGTCCACATAACTTAGACTTCAGAAACTATTATAATCCTCACTACATTATGTTCCACTCATTCATTGCCGATCTGAATTCATCGAATCTCCACTCCAGGTAGACATTAGTTACACGACTGGTGAATATCTAGGTTACTGAATGCTGATTTTTAGCGTTCTGTTCTCACTCGCAGATATGCTGTTGAACTGGCAATCCACTACACAGAGTTCAGATTATTCTTTTCCTGGCCAAACAAACCATACTTCAGAATTCCTTGGAATCTCCACTACAGACTGTTTCATAGATTCAATTGCTATCTGGAAATCATCGAATCTCCAATTCCAGGCAGGCTTTCATTACACCACTGATGAAGTTCAAGGAATCCAATGCTGGATTTCAGAGGCATGATCACACTCGCAGGCGTGCTGTCCAATTGCCTATCCACTCAACCCTGGTCAGCTCTTCATTTTCCTGTCCACAAAACCCAGACTTCCGAAGTAATTGGAATCTTCACTACAGAAAGTTCCATTCATTCACTCCCAATCGGGAATTCATCGAATATTCACTCCAGGCAGGATTCCTTTACACCACTGGTGAATATCCAAGTAACCCAATCTTGGTTTTCAGCAGCCAGTTCAAAGTCGCAGTCTGCTGTTCAACAGGCTGTCCACTCTTCCCTGCTCTGCTCTTCATTTTCCTGTACACAAAATCCAGACTTCAGAAATCATTGGAATCTCTCCTACGGAATGTTCCATTCATCCCTGCCACTATCGAATTCATGGAATATCCACTCCAGGCATGCTTTCGTTGCACCATTGGAGAATGTGCAAGTAACCTAATGCTGTTTCGAGCGTCCGTTTCACACTCCCAAGGGTGCTGTTCAACGGGCTATCCACTCCAACCTGGTCAGCTCTTCCATTTCCTGTCCACACAACCCAGACTTTCGAAATCATTTGAATCTCCACTACCGGATATTCCACTCATTCACTGCTAATCTGAAGTTCTTTGAATCTCCACTCCAGGCAAGATTTCGTTACACCACTGGTGAATGTCCAAGTAACCAATGCTGGTTTTCATAGGCGTGTTAACACTCAGAGTCGTGCTGTTCAACTGGTTGTCCACTCAACCCTGGTCAGCTCTTCTTTTTCCTTTTCACTTAACCCAGACTTCTGAAGCCATTAGAATCTCCACTTCAGAATGTTCCATTCATTCACTGCCAATATGGAATTCATCGAATCTCCACTGCAGGCAGGATTTCTTTACACCACTGGTGAATGTTCAAGTAACACACTGATGGTTTTCAGCATACTGTTCACAGTCGCATGCATGCTATTCAACTGGCAATCCACTCCAAAGTGGTCAAGTCTTTGTTTACTGTCCAAACAACCCACTCGACAGAAGTAATTGGAAAATCCACTACAGAATTTTCAATTCATTCACTGCGAATCGGGAATTTATCTTAACCTCCACTCCATGAACGCATTCGTTATAACACTGGCGAATGTCCAAGTAACCCAATGCTGGTTTTCGGAGGACTGTTTATTCTCGCAGGCCTGGTCTTCAAATGGCTATATAATTCCACCTGGTAAGCTCTTCAGTTTCTTGTCCATACAACGTAGAATTCAGAAACCATTGGCATCTCCACTACAGAATGTTCCATTCATTTACTGCCTATTTGGAATTCTTGGAAACCACACTCCAGTCAGGCTTTCTTTACATCACTGGTGAATGTCCAAGTAACACATTGCTGGTTTTCAGCATACTGTTCCCTCTCACATGCATGCTCTTCAACTGGCTGTCCACTCCAGAGTGGTCAAGTCTTTCCTTTACTGTCCAAACTACCCACACGACAGAAATCATTGGAATATCCAATACAGAATGTTCAATTAATTCGCTGCGAATCGGGAATTCATCTGAACCTCCACTCCATGAACGCATTCGTTATACCACTGGTGAATGTCCAAGTAACCCAATGCTAGTTTTCAGAGGAGTATTTATTCTCGCAGGCCTGGTCTTCAACTGGCTATCAAATCCCACCTGGTAAGCTCTACAGTTTCTTGTCCATACAACGTAGAATTCAGAAAACGTTGGAATCTCCACTACAGAATGTTCCATTCATTCACTCCCAATCGGGAGTGCATCGAATCTCCACTCCAGGCAGGATTCCTTTACACCACTGGTGAATATTCAAGTAACCGAATGTTGGTTTTCAGCAGCCAGTTCAAAGTCGCAATCTGCTGTTCAAAAGGCTATTCACTCTTCCTTGCTCTGCTCTTCCTTTTCCTGTACACAAAACCCAGATTTCAGTAATCATTGGAATCTCTCCTACGGAATGTTCCTTTCATTCCCTGCCAATATCGAATTCATGGAATCTCCACTCCAGGCATGATTTCGTTGCACCATTGGAGAATATCCAAGTAACCTAATGCTGTTTTCCAGCATCCGCTTCACACACCTAGGCGTGCTGTTCAACGGGCTAACCACTCCAACTAGGTCAGCTCTTCCATTTCCTGTCCACACAACCGAGACTTTCGAAATCATTTGAATATCCACTACAGAATATTCCACTCATTCACTGCTAATCTGAAGTTCTTCAAATCTCCACTCTAGGCAAGCTTTCTTTACACCACTGGTGAATGTCCAAGTAACCAATGCAGGTTTTCATAGGCGTGTTCACACTCGGAGTCGTGCTGTTCAACTGTCTGTCCACTCAAATCTGGTCAGCTCTTCTTTTTCCTCTTCACATTACCCAGACTTCAGAAGCCATTAGAATCTCCACTTCAGAATGTTCCATTCATTTACTGCCATTATGGAATTCATCGAATCTCCACTGCAGGCAGGATTTCTTTACACCACTGGTGAATAATCAAGTAAGCCAGTGGTGGTTTTCAGTAGCCTGTTCAAATTCGCAGGCCTGGTCTTCAACTGGCTATAAAATCCCACCTGGTAAGCTCTTCAGATTCGTGTCCATACAACGTAGAATTCAGAAACCATTGGAATCTCCACTACAGAATGTTCCATTCATTCACTGCCTATTTCGAATTCTTGGATCCTACACTCCAGGCAGGCTTTCTTTACACCACTGGTGAATGTCCAAGTATCACATGGCTGGTATCAGCATACTCTTCACACTTGCATGCATGCTATTCAACTGGCTATCCACTCCAGAGTGGTCAAGTCTTTCTTGTACTATCCAAACAACCCACACGGCAGAAGTCATTCGAATATCCACTACAGAATGTTCAATTCATTCACTGCGAATCGGGAATTCATCTGACCCTCCACTCCATGAACGCATTCGTTTACCATTGGTGAATGTCCAAGTAACGCAATGCTGGTTTTCAGAGGACTGTTCTATCTCGCAGGGCTGCTGTTGGACTGGCTATCCATTCTAACCTGGTCGGCTCTTCATTTTCATGTCCACACACATCGGATGTCCGAAAAAATTGGAATCTCCACTACAGAACGTTCCATTCATTCACTGCGAATCTGGAATTCATCTGAATCTCCAAACCAGGCAGGCTTTCGTTACACCACTGTTGAATGTCCAGCTAACACACTGCTCTTTTTCATTGTCCTGATCCCCCTCGGAGGCGTGCTGTTCACCTGGCTATCCACTGTACCCTGGTCAGCTCTTCATTTTCCTGTCGCCACAACCTAGACTTCAGAATTGATTGGAATCTCCTGTACAGAATGTTCCATTCTTTCACTGCCAATCTGGAATTCATCGAATCTCCACTCCAGGCCGGATTTCGTTTCACTAGTGTTGAATGTAGAAGTAACCCGAGGCTGCTTTTCAGCGGCCTGTTCACACTCTCAGGAGTGCTGTTCAACTCACTATCCACTCAACCCTTGGCAGCTCTAAGTTTTCCTCTCCACATAACTTAGACTTCAGAAACCATTATAATCTCCACTACAGAATGTGACATTCATTCACTGCCGATCTGGAATTCATCGAATCTCCACTCCAAGCAGACTTTAGTTACACGACTGGTGAATAACTTAGTAACTGAAAGCTGATTTTCATCGTTCGGATCTCACTCGCAGACGTGTTGTTGAACTGGCAATCCACTGCACAGTCGTCAGATTATTCTTTTCCTGTCGACACAAAGCATACTTCATTATTCATTGGAATCTCCACTAGAGACTATTCCATTGATTCAATTCCAATCTGGACTTCATCGAATCTCCAACTCCAGGCAGGCATTCGTTACACCACTGATGATGTCCAAGGAATCCAATGCTGGATTTCAGAGGCATGATCACACTCGCAGGCATGCTGTCCAACTACCTATCCACTCCACCCTGGTCAGCTCTTCATTTTCCTGTCCACAAAACCCAGACTTCGGAAGTAATTGGAATCTCTCCTACGGAATTTTCCATTCTTTCCCTGCCAATGTCGAATTCATGGAATCTCCACTCCAGGCATGCTTTCGTTGCACCATTGGAGAATGTCCAAGTAACATAATGCTGAATTCCAGCATCCGCTTCACACTCCTAGGGGTGCTCTTCAACGGGCTATCCACTCCAACCTGGTCAGCTCTGCCATTACCTGTCCACACAACGCAGACTTTCGAAATCTTTTGAATCTCCACTACAGAATATTCCACTCATTCACTGCTAATCTGAAGGTCTTCAAATCTCCACTCCAGGAAAGATTCCGTTACACCACTGGTGAATGTCCAAGTAACGAATGCTGGTTTTCATAGGCGTGTTCACACTCAGAGTCGTGCTGTTCAACTGGCTGTCCACTCAACCCTGGTCAGCTCTTCTTTTTCCTGTTCACATTACCCAGACTTCAGAAACCATTAGAATCTAAACTTCAGAATGTTCCATTCATTTACTGCCAAACTGGAATTCATCGAATCTCCACTGCAGGCAGGATTTCTTTATACCACTGGTGAATATTCAAGTAACCCAGTGGTGGTTTTCAGCAGCCTGTTCAAATTCGGCGGCCTGGTCTTCAACTGGCTATAAAATCACACCTGGTAAGCTCTTCAGTTTCTTGTCCATACAACGTAGAATTCAGAAACCATTGGAATCTCCACTACAGAATGTTCCATTCATTCACTGCCTATTTGGAATTCTTGGATCCTACACTCCAGGCAGGCTTTCTTTACACCACTAGTGAATGTCCAAGTAACACACTGCTGGTTTCAGCATACTCTTCACACTTGCATGCATGCTATTCAACTGGCTATCCACTCCACAGTGGTCAAGTCTTTCTTTTTCTGTCCAAACAACCCACACGACAGAAATCATTGGAATATCCACTACAGAATGTTCAATTCATTCACTGCGAATCTGGAATTCATCTGAAACTCCACTCCATGAACGCATTCGTTTACCATTGGTGAATGTCCAAGTAACGCAATGCTGGTTTTCAGAGGACTGTTCTATCTCGCAGGCCTGCTGTTCAACTGGCTATCCATTCTCACCTGGTCTGCTCTTCATTTTCCTGTGCACACACATCGGATGTCCGAAATAATTGGAATCTCCACTACAGAAAGTTTCATTCATTCATTGCCTATTTGGAATTCTTGGATCCAACACTGCAGGCAAGCTTTCATTACACCACTGGTGAATGTCCAAGAAACACATTGCTGGTTTTCATAGGCATGTTCACACTTGGAGTCGTGCTGTTCAACTGCCTGTCCACTCAACCCTGGATGGCTCTTCTTTTTCCTGTTCTCATAACC
Organism: Sorex fumeus; assembly: GCF_029834395.1. Taxonomy (NCBI): domain Eukaryota; kingdom Metazoa; phylum Chordata; class Mammalia; order Eulipotyphla; family Soricidae; genus Sorex; species Sorex fumeus. The sequence continues at coordinate 687,619 of NW_026606140.1, read as the reverse complement.
CAGACTTCAGAAACCATTAGAATCTCCACTTCAGATTGTTTCATTCATTCTCTACAGTCTGGATTTCATCGAATCTCCACTCCGGGCAGGATTTCGTTACACCACTGCTCAATATCCAAGTACCCCAATGATGGTTTTTCGCGGCATTTTCACACTCGCTGGTGTGCTATTCTACTGGCTCTCATCTCCAACATGATCAGCTCTTCATTTTCCTGTCCACTCAATCCAGACTTCAAAATTCAATGGAATCTCTACTGCAGAATGTTCCATTAATTCACTTCGAATCTCTAATTCATCGAATCTCCACTCCAGGCTGGATTTCGTTTCACTAGTGCTGAATATACAAGAAAGCCAATGTTGCTTTTCAGCGGCCTGTTCACACTCACAGTAGTACTGTTAACTGAATATCCACTCAACCCTGGTAATCTCTACATTTTCCTGTCCACATAACTTAGACTTCAGAAACCATTATAATCTTCACTACAGAATGTTCCATTCATTCACTGCCGATCTGGAATTTATCGAATCTCCACTCCAGCCATAGTTTAGTTACACGACTGGTGAATATCTAAGTAACTGAATGCTGATTTTCATCTTTCTGTTCTCACTCGCAGACGTGCTGTTGAACTGGCAATCCACTACACAGTGGTCAGATTATTCTTTTCCTGTCCACACAAACCAAAATTCAGAATTCATTGGAATTTCCACTACAGACTCTTCCATAGATTCAATTCCAATCTGGAATTCTTCGAATCTACAACTCCAGGAAGGCTTTCGTTACACCACTGATAATGTCCAAGGAATCCAATGCTGGATTTCAGAGGCATGATAACACGCGCAGGCGTGCTGTCCAACTGCCTATCCACTCAAACCTGGTCAGCTCTTCATTTTCCTGTCCACAAAACCCAGACATCAGAAGTAATTGGAATCTCCACTACAGAATTTTCCATTCATTCACTCCCAATAGGGAATTCATCGAATCTCCACTCCAGGCAGGATTCCTTTACACGACTGGTGAATATCCAAGTAACACAATGTTGGTTGTCAGCAGCCAGTATAAAGTCGCAGTCTGCTGTTCAACAGGCTATCCACTCTTCACTGCTCTGCTCTTCATTTTCCTGTACACAAAACCCAGATTTCAGAAATCATTGGAATCTCACCTAGGAAATGTTCCATTAATTCCCTGCCAATATCGAATTCATGAAATCTCCACTCCAGGCATGCTTTCGTTGCATCATTGGAGAATGTTCAAGTATCCTAATGCTGTTTTCCAGCGTCCGCTTCACACTCGCAAAGGTGCTGTTCAACGGGCTATCCACTCCAACCTGGTCAGCTCTTACATTTCCTGTCCACACGACCCACACTTTCGAAATAATTTGAATCTCCACTACAGGATATTCCACTCATTCACTGCTAATCTGAAGTTATCCGAATCTCCACTCCAGGGAAGCTTTCGTTACACCACTGGTGAATGTCCAAGTAACCAATGCAGGTTTTCATAGGCGTGTTCACACTCAGAGTCGTGTTTTTCAACTGGTTGTCCACTCAACCCTGTCAGCTCTTCTTTTTCCTGTTCACTTAACCCAGATTTCAGAAGCCATTAGAATCTCCACTTCAGAATGTTCCATTCATTTACTGCCAATATGGAATTCATAGAATCTCCACTGCAGGCAGGATTTCTTTAAACCACTTGTGAATATTCACGTAACCCCGTGGTGGTTTTCAGCAGCCTGTTCAAATTCGAAGGCCTGGTCTTCAACTGGCTATAAAATCCCACCTGGTAAGCACTTCAGTTTCGTGTCCATACAACGTAAAATTCAGAAACCATTGGAATCTCCACTACAGAATGTTCCATTCATTCACTGCCTATTTGGAATTCTTGGATCCTACACTCCAGGCAGGCTTTCTTTACACCACTAGTGAATGTCCAAGTAACACACTGCTGGTTTCAGCATACTCTTCACACTTGCATGCAAGCTATTCAACTGGCTATACACTCCACAGTGGTCAAGTCTTTCTTGTACTGTCCAAACAACCCACACGACAGAAATCATTGGATTATCCACTGCAGAATGTTCAATTCATTCTCTGCGAATCGGGAATTCATCTGAACCTCCACTCCATGAACGTATTCGTTATACCATTGGTGAATGTCCAAGAAACGCAATGCTGGTTTTCAGAGGACTGTTCTATCTCGCAGGCCTGCTGTTCAACTGGCTATCCATTCTAACCTGGTCTGCTCTACATTTTCCTGTGTACACACATCGGATGTCCGAAATAAATGGAATCTTCACTACAGAATGTTCCATTCATTCATTGCCTATTTGGAATTCGTGGAAACTAAACTCCAGGCAGGCTTTCATTACACCACTGGTGAATATCCAAGTAACACGTGTTGGTTTTCATAGGCATGTTCAAACATGGAGTCGTGCTGTTCAACTGGCTGTCCATTCAACCCTGGATAGCTCTTCTTTTTCCTGTTCTCATAACCCAGACTTCAGAAACCATTAGAATCTCCACTTCAGAATGTTCCATTCATTCACTGCAATCTGGAATTCATCGAATCTCCACTCCAGGCCGGATTTCGTTTCATTAATGTTGAATGTACAAGGAAGCCAAGGTTGCTTTTCAGCGGCCTGTTCACACTCGCAGTAGTACTGTTCAAATGAATATCCACTCAATCCTGGTCATCTCTACATGTTCCTGTACACATAACTTAGACTTCAGAAACCATTATAATCTCCACTACAGAATGTTCAATTCATTCACTGCCAATCTGGAATTCATCGAATCTCCACTACAAACAGGATTTCTTTACACCACTGGTGAATATTCAAGTAACCCACTGGTGGTTTTCAGCAGCCTGTTCATATTCGCAGGCCTGGTCTTCAACTGGCTATCAAATCCCTCCTGGGAAGCTCTTCAGTTTTCTGTCCATACAACGTAGAATTCAGAAACCAGTGGAATCTCCAATACAGAATGTTCCATTCATTCACTGCCTATTTGGAATTCTTGGAACCTTGACTCCAGGCAGGCTTTCTTTACACCACTGGTGAATGTCCAAGAAACACATTGCTGGTTTTCAGCATACTTTTCACACTCGCATGCATGCTATTCAATGGGCTATCCACTCCACAGAGGTCAAGACTTTATTTTACTGTGCATACAACCCACATGACAGAAATCATTGGAATATCCACTAGATAATGTTCAATTCATTCACTGCGAATCGGGAATTCAAATGAATCTCCACTACAGGCAGGCTTTCGTTACACCACTGTTGAATGTCCAAGCAGCACACTTCTAGTTTTTATTGTCCTGATCCTCCTCGGAGGCGTTCTGTTCAACTGGCTATCCACTGAACCCTGGTCAGCTCTTCATTTTCCTGTCCCCACAACCTAGACTTCAGAAACCATTAGAATCTCCACTTCAGAATGTTCCATTCATTCACTGCAATCTGGAATTCATCGAATCTCCACTCCAGGAAGGATTTCCTTACACAACTGGTCAATATCCAAGTACCCCAATGCTGGTTTTTCGCGGCCTGTTCACACTCGCTTTTGTGCTATTCTACTGGCTATCCTCTCCAACCTGATCAGCTCTTCATTTTCCTGTCCACTCAACCCAGACTTCAAAATTCAATGGAATCTCCACTCCAGAATGTTCCATTCATTCACTCCAAATCTGGAACTCATCGAATCTCCACTCCAGGCCGGATTTCGTTTCACTAGTGTTGAATGTACTAGTAACCCAACCCTGCTTTTCAGCGGCCTGTTCACACTCGCAGGAGTGCTGTTCAACTGACTATCCACTCAACCCTGGTCAGCTCTACATTTTCCTGTCCACATAAATTAGATTTCAGAAACCATTATAATCTCCACTACAGAATGTTCCATTCATTCACTGCCGATCTGGAATTCATCGAATCTCCACTACAGGCAGAATTTAGTTAAACGACTGGTGAATATCTAAGTAACTGAATGCTGATTTTCAGCTTTCTGTTGTCACTCGAAGACGTGCTGTTGATCTGGCAATCCACTACACAGTGGTCAGATTATTCTTTTCCTGTCCACACAAACCATACTTCAGAATTCATTGGAAACTCCACTACAAACTGTTCCATTGATTCTATTCCAATCTGGAATTCATCGAATCTACCACTCCACGTAGGCGTTCGTTACACCACTGATAATGTCCAAGGAATCCAATGCTGGATTTCAGAGGCATGATAACACGCGCAGGCGTGCTGTCCAACTGCCTATCCACTCAAACCTGGTCAGCTCTTCATTTTCCTTTCCACAAAACCCAGACATCAGAAGTAATTGGAATCTCCACTACAGAATGTTCCATTCACTCCCAATCGGGAATTCATCGAATCTCCACTCCAGGCAGGATTACTTGACACCCCTGGTGAATATCCAAGTAAGCCATTGTTGGTTTTCAGCAGCCAGTTCAAAGTCGCAGTCTGCTATTCAACAGGCTCTCCACTCTTCCCTGCTCTGCTCTTCATTTTCCTGTACACAAAACCCAGACTTCAGAAATCATTGGAATCTCTCCTACGGAATGTTCCATTCATTCCCTGCCCATATCGAATTCATGGAATCTCCACTCCAGGCATGCTTTCGTTGCACCATTGGAGAACGTCCAAGTAACCAAATGCTGTTTTCCAGCCTCCGGTTCACTCACCCAAGCCTGCTGTTCAACGGGCTATCCACTCCAACCTGGTCAGCACTTCCATTTCCTGACCACACAACCCAGACTTTCGAAATCATTTGAATCTCCACTACAGAATATTCCACTCATTGACTGCTAATCTGAAGATCTTCGAATCTCCACTCCAGGCAAGCTTTCGTTAGACCACTGGTGAATGTCCAAGTAAGGAATGCTGGTTTTCATAGGCGTGTTCACACTCAGAATCGTGCTGTTCAACTGGCTGTCCACTCAACCCTGGTCAGCTCTTCTTTTTCCTGTTCACGTAACCCCCACTTCAGAAACCATTAGAATCTCCACTTCAGAATGTTCCATTCATTCACTGCCAATCTGGAATTCATCGAATCTCCACGGCAGACATGATTTCTTTACACCACTGGTGAATATTCAAGTAACCCAGTGGTGGTTTCAGCAGCCTGTTCAAATTCGCAGGCCTGGTCTTCAACTGGCTATCAAATCCCACCTGGTAAGCTGTTCAGTTTCTCGTCCATACAACGTAGAATTGAGAAACCATGGGAATCTCCACTACAGAATGTTCCATTCATTCACTGCCTGTTTGGAATTCTTGGAACCTACACTCCAGGGAGGCTTTCTTTACACCACTGGTGAAAGTCCAAGTAACACATTGCTAGTTTTCAGCATACTGTTCACACTCGCATGTATTCTATTCAACTGGCTATCCACTCCACAGTGCTCAAGTCTTTCTTTTACTGTCCAAACAACCCACACGCCAGAAATCATTGGAATATCCACTACAGAATGTTCAATTCATTCACTGCGAATCGGGAATTCATCTGAACCTCCACTCAATGAACGCGTTCGTTATACCAATTGTGAATGTCCAAGTAACCCAATGCTGGTTTTCAGAGGACTGTTCAATCTCGCAGGCCTGCTGTTCAATTGGCTATGCATACTAACATGGTCTGCTCTTCATTTTTCTGTCCACACACATCGGATTTCAGAATTAATTGGAATCTCCACTACAGAATGTTTCATTCATTCACTGCGAATCTGGAATTCATCTGAATCTCAACTCCAGGCAGGGTTTCTTTACACCACTATTGAATGCCCAAGTAACACACTGATCGTTTTCATTGTCCTGATCCCCCTCGGAGGCGTGTTGTTCAACTGGCTATTCACGGAACCCTGGTCAGTTCTTCATTTTCCTGTCCCCACAACCTAGACTTCAGAATTGATTGGAGTCTCCTGTACAGAATGTTCCATTCATTCAGTGCCAATCTGGAATTCATCGAATCACCACTCGAGGCAGGATTTCGTTACACCGCTGCTCAATATCCAAGTACCCCAATGCTGGTTTTTCGCGGCCTGTTCACACTCGCTGGTGTGCTATTCTACTGGCTATCCTCTCCAACCTGATCAGGTCTTCATTTTCCTGTCCACTCAACCCAGACTTCAAAATTCAATGGTATATCCACTACAGAATGTTCCATTCATGCCATCCCAATCTGGAATTCATCGAATCTCCACTCCAGGCCGGATTTCGCTTCACAAGTGTTGAATGCAGAAGTAACCCAAGGCTGCTTTTCAACGGTCTGTTCACACTCGCAGGAGTGCTGTTCAACTGAATATCCACTCAACCCTGGTCAGCTCTACATTTTCTTGTGCACATAATTTAGACTTCAAAAACGATTATAGTCTCCACTACAGAGTGTTCCATTCATTCACTCCCAATCTGGAATTCATCGAATCTCCACTCCAGGCCAGATTTCGTTTCACTAGTGTTGAATGTACAAGTAACACAAGGCTGCTTTTCAGCGGGCTGTTCACACTCGCAGGAGTGCTTTTCAACTGACAATCCACTCAAACCTGGTGAGCTCTACATTTTCCTATCAAAATAACTTAGACTTCAGAACCCATTATAATCTCCACTACTGAGTGTTCCATTCATTCAGAGCCGATCTGAAATTCATAGAATCTCAACTCCAGGCAGGATTTCGTTACACCGCTGCTCAATATCCAAGTACCCCAATGCTGGATTTTTTGTGGCTGTTCACACTCGCTTTTGTGTTATTCTACTGGCTATCCTCTCCAATCTGATCAGCTCTTCATTTTCCTGTCCACTCAAAAAAGACTTCAAAATTCAATGGGATCTCCACTACAGAATGTTCCATTCTTTCACTCCCAATCTGGAATTCATCGATTCTCCACTCCAGGCCGGATTTAGTTTCACTAGTGTTGAATGTACAAGTAACCCAAGGCTGCTTTTCAGCGGTCTGTTCACACTCGCAAGAGTGCTCTTCAACTGACTATCCACACAACCCTTGTCAGCTCTTCATTTTCCTGTCCACAAAACCCAGATATCAGAAGTAATTGTAATCTCCACTACAGAATGTTCCATTCATTCACTTCCAATCTGGAATTCATCGAATCTCCACTCCATTCCGGATTTCGTTTCACTAGTGTTGAATGTACAAGAAACCCAATTCTGCTTTTCAGCGGCCAATTCACACTCGCAGTAGTTCTGTTCAACTGAATATCCACTCAACCCTGGTCAGCTCTACTTTTTCCTGTCCACATAATTTAGACTTCAGAAAACCTTATAATCTCCACTACAGTACGTTCCATTCATTAACTCCCAATCTGGAATTCATCGAATCAACACTGGAGGCCAGATTTCGTTTCACTAGTGTTGAATGTACAAGTAACCCAAGGTTGCTTGTGAGCGGCCTGTTCGCACTCGCAGGAGTGCTGTTCAACTCACTATCCACTCAAACCTGGTCAGCTCTACATTTTCCTGTCCAAATCACTAGACTTCAAAAACCATTATAATCTCCACTACAGAATGTTCCATTCATTCAGAGCCGATCTGGAATTCATCGAATCTCCACTCCAGGCAGACTTTAGTTACAAGTCTGGTGAATATGTAAGTAACTGAATGCTGATTTTCAGCGTTCTGTTCTCACTCGCAGACGTGCTGTTGAACTGGCTATCCACTACACAGTGGTCAGATTATTATTTTCCTGCCCACACAAACCATAATTCAAAATTCATTGGAATCTCCACTATAGACTGTTCCATTGATTCAATTCCAATCTAGAATTCATCGAATCTCTAAATCCAGGCAGGCTTTCGTTACACCAATGATGATGTCCAGGAATCCAATGCTGGATTTCAGAGGCATGATCACACTCGCAGGCGTGCAGTCCAACTGCCTACCCACTCAAACCTGGTAGGCTCTTCATTTTCCTGTCCACAAAACCCAGACTTCAGAAGCAATTGGAATCTCCACTACAGAATGTTCCATTCATTCACTCCCAATCGGGAATTCATTGAATCTCCACTCCAGGCAGGATTCCTTTACACCACTGTTGAATATCCAAGAACCCAATGCTCGTTTTCAGCGGCCTGTTCACACTCGCACCAGTGCTGTTCAACTGACTATCCACTCTTCCCTGCTCTGCTCTTCATTTTCCTGTACACAAAACTCAGACTACAGAAATCATTGGAATCTCTCCTGCGGAATGTTCCATTCATTCCCTGCCGATATCGAATTCATGGAATCTCCACTCCAGGCATGCTTTCGTTGCACCTTTGGAGAATGTCCAAGTAACCTAATGCTGTTCTCCAGCGTCTACTTCACAGTCCCAGGCGTGCTGTTCAAAGGGCTCTCCAATCCAACCTGGTCAGCTCTTCCATTTCCTGTCCACACAACCCAGACTATCGAAATCATTTGAATCTCCACTACAGAATATTCCACTTTTTCACTGCTAATCTGAAGTTTTTTGAATCTCCACTCCAGGCAAGCATTCGTTAAACCACTGGTGAATGTCCAAGTAACCAATGCTGGTTTTCATAGGCATATTCACACTCGGAGTCGTGCTGTTCAACTGGCTGTCCACTCAACTCTGGACAGCTCTTCTTTTTCCTGATCACATAACTCAGACTTCAGAAACCATTAGAATATCCACTTCAGAATGTTCCATTCATTCACTTCCAATCTGGACTTCATCGAATCTCCACTCCAGGCAGGATTTCGTTACACCGCTGCTCAATATCCAAGTACCCCAATGCTGGTTTTTTCGCGGCTGTTCACACTCGCTGGTGTGTTATTCTACTGGCTATCCTCTCCAACCTGATGAGTTCTCCATTTTCCTGTCCACTCAAACCAGACTTCAAAATTCAATGGAATCTCCACTACAGAATGTTCCGTTCATTCACACCCAATCTGGAATTCATCGAATCTCCACTCCAGGCCGGATTTCGTTTCACTAGTGTTGAATGTACAAGAAACCCAAGGCTGCTTTTAAGCGGTATGTTCACATTCGCAGAAGTGCTGTTCACCTGACTATCCACTGAACGCTGGTCAGCCCTACATTTTCCTGTCCCCACAACCTAGACTTCAGAATTGATTGGAATCTCCTGTACAGAATGTTCCATTCATTCACTGCCATTATGGAATTCATCGAATCTCCATTCCATGCAGTATTTCCGTACACCACTGGTCAATATCCAAGTATCCCAAGGCTGGTTTTTCGCGGCATGTTCACACTCGCTGGTGTGCTATTCTACTGGATATCCTCTCCAACCTGTTCAGGTCTTCATTTTCCTGTCCATTCAACCCAGACTTCAAAATTCAATGGGATCTCCACTACAGAATGTTCCATTCATTCACTCCCAATCTGGAATTCATCGAATCTCCACTCTAGGCCGGATATCGTTTCACTAGTGTTGAAAGCACAAGTAACCCAAGGCTGCTTTTCAGCGGCCTGTTCACACTCGCAGGAGTGCTGTTCAACTGACTATCCACTCAACCCTGTTCGGCTATAAATTTTCCTGTCCACATAATTAAGACTACAGAAACCATTATAATCTCCAGTACAGAATGTTCCATTCATTTACTGGGAATCTGGAATTCATCTGAATCTCCACTCCAGGCAGGCTTTCTTTACACTTCTGTTGAATGTCCAAGTAACACACTGGTCGTTGTCATTGTCCTGATCCCCCTCGGAGGCCTGCTGTTCAGCTGGCAATACACTGAACCCTGGTCAGCTCTTCATTTTCCTGTCCCCACTACCTAGACTTCAGAAATGATTGGAATATCCTGTACAGACTGTTCCATTCATTCACTGCCAATCTGGAATTCATCGAATCTCCATTCCATTCAGTATTTCGGTACACCACTGGTAAATATCCAAGTGCCCCAATGCTGGTTTTTCCCGGCCTGTTCACACTCGCTGGTGTGCTATTCTACTGGCTATCCTCTCCAACTTGATCAGTTCTTCATTTTCCTGTCCACATAATTTAGACTTCAGAAACCATTATAATCTCCACTACAGAATGTTCCATTCATTCACAGCGAATCTGGAATTCATCTGAATCTCCACTCCAGGCAGGCTTTCTTTACACCTGTGTTGAATGTCCAAGTAACACACTGGTCGTTGTCATTGTCCTGATCCCCCTCGGAGGCCTGCTGTTCAGCTCGTTATCCACTGAACCCTGTTCAGCTCTTCATTTTCCTGTCCCCACTACCTAGACTTCAGAAATGATTGGAATCTACTGTACAGAATGTTCCATTCATTCAATGCCAATCTGGAATTCATCTAATCTCCACTCCAGACAGGATTTTGTTACACCACTGGTCAATATCCAAGTACCCGAATGCTGGTTTTTCGCGGCCTGTTCACACTCGCTGGTGTGCTATTCTACTGGCTATCCTCTCTAACCAGATCAGCTGTTCATTTTCCTGTCCACTCAACACAGACTTCAAAATTCAATGGGATATCCACTACAGAATGTTCCATTCATTCACTCCGAATTTGGAATTCATTGAATCTCCACTCCAGGCCAGATTTCGTTTCACTAGTGTTGAATGTACTAGTAACCCAAGCCTGCTTTTCCACGCCAGGCAGTATTCCTTTACACCACTGGTGAATATCCATGTAAGACAATGTTGGTTTTCAGCAGCCAATTCGAAGTTGCTGTCTGCTGTTCAACAGACTATCCACTCTTCCCTGCTCTGTTCTTCATTTTCCTGTACACAAAACCCAGACTTCAGAAATCATTGGAATCTCCCCTACGAAATATTCCATTCATTCCCTGCCAATATCGAATTCATGGAATCTCCTGGGAATATATCCCAGAGAGGCAAAAATGTATAGTCGAAGTGACATCTGCACTTGTTTGTTCATTGCAGCACTCTTTACAATAGCCAGAAACTGGAAGAAACCTGAGTGCCCAAGAACAGATGACTGGTTAAAGAAACTTTGGTACATCTACACAATGGAGTACTATGTAGCTCTTAGAAAAGATGAAGTCATGAAATTTACATACAAGTGGTACAATATGGAAAGTATCATGGAATCTCCACTCCAGGCATGCTTTCGTTGCACCACTGGATAATGTCCAAATAACCTAATGCAGTTTTCCAGAGTCTGCTTCACACACCCAGGCGTGCTGTTCAACGGGCTATCAACTCCAACCAGGTCAGCTCTTCCATTTCCTGTCCACACAACCCAGACTTTCGAAATCATTTGAACCTCCACGACAGAATGTTCCACTCATTCACTACTAATCTGAAGTTCTTGGAATCTCCACTCCAGGAAAGCTTTCGTTACACCACTGGTGAATGTCCAAGTAACCAATGCTGGTTTTCATAGGCCTGTTCACACTCAGAGTCGTGCTGTTCAACTGGCTGTCCACTCAACCCTGGTCAGCTCTTCTTTTTCCTGTTCACATAAACCAGACATCAGAAACCATTAGAATTTCCACTTCAGAATGTTCCATTCATTCACTGCGAATCTGGAATTCATCTGAATCTCCACTCCAGGCAGGCTTTCGTTACACCACTGTAGAATGTCCAAGTAACACACTGCTCGTTTTCATTGTCCTGATCACCCTCGGAGGCGTGCTGTTCAACTGGCTATCCACGGAACCCTGGTCAGCTCTTCATTTTCCTGTCCCCACAACTTAGACTTCAGAAATGATTGGAATCTACTGTACAGAATGTTCCATTCATTCACTGCCAATCTGGAGTTCATCGAATCTCCACTCCAGGCAGGATTTCGTTACACAACTGGTCAATATCCAAGTACCTCAATAGTGGATTTTTCGCAGCTGTTCACACTCGCTGGTGTGCTATTCTACTGGCTATCCTCTCTAACAATATCAGCTGATCATTTTCCTGTCCACTCAACACAGACTTCAAAATTCAATGGGATATCCACTACAGAATGTTCCATTCATTCACTCCGAATTTGGAATTCATTGAATCTCCACTCCAGGCCGGATTTCGTTTCACTAGTGTTGAATGTACTAGTAACCCAACCCTGCTTTTCAGTGGCCTGTTCACACTCGCAGGAGTTCTGTTCAATTGACTATCCACTCAAACCTGGTCAGCTCTACATTTTCCTGTCCACATAACATAGACTTCAGAAACCATTATAAACTCCACTACAGAATGTTCCATTCATTCAGAGCCGATCTGGAATTCATCGACTCTTCACTCCAGGCATACATTAGTTACACGACTGGTGAATATCTAAGTAACTGAATGCTGATTTTCAGCGTTCTGATCTCACTCGCAGACGTACTTTTGAACTGGCAATCCACTACACAGTGGTCAGATTAGTCTTTTCCTGTCCACACAAACCATGCTTCAGAATTCATTGGAATCTCCACTACAGGCTGTTCCATTGATTCAATTCCTATCTGGAATTCATGGAATCTCCACTGCAGACAGGATTTCTTTACACCACTGGTGAATATTCAAGTAACCCAATGGTGGTTTTCAGCAGCCTGTTCAAATTCGCAGGCCTGGTCTTCAACAGGCTATAAAATCCCAACTGGTAACCTCTTTATTTTCTTCTCCATGCAACTTAGAATTCAGAAACTATTGGAATCTCCACTACAGAATTTTCCATTCATTCGCTGCGAATCTGGAATTCATCTGAATCTCCACTCCAGGCAGGCTTTCTTTACACCTCTGTTGAATGTCCAAGTAACACACTCGTCGTTTTCCTTGTCCTGATCCCCCTCAGAGGCGTGCTGTTCAACTGCCTATCCGCTGAACCCTGGTCAGCTCTTCATTTTCATGTCCCCACTACCTAGACTTCAGAAATGATTGGAATCTCCTGTAAAGAATGTTCCATTCATTCACTGACAATCTGGAATTCATCGAATCTACACTCGAGGCAGGATTTCGTTACACCGCTGCTCAATATCCAAGTACCTCAATGGTGGATTTTTCGCAGCTGTTCACACTCGCTGGTGTGTTATTCTACTGGCTATCCTCTCCAACCTGATCAGCTGTCCATTTTCCTGTCCACTCAAACCAGATTTCAAATTCAATGGAATCTCCACTACCGAATGTTCCATTCATTCACTCCCAATCTGGAATTCATCGAATCTCCACTCCAGGCCGGATTTCCTTTCAGTAGTGTTGAATGTACATGAAATCCAAGGCTGCTTTTCAGCGCTATGTTCACATTCGCAGAAGGGCTGTTCACTTGGCTATCCACTGAACACTGGTCAGCTCTACATTTTCCTGTCCCCACAACCTAGACTTCAGAATTGATTGGAATCTCCTGTACAGATTGTTCCATTCATTCACTGCCAACCTGGAATTCATCGAATCTCCATTCCATTCAGTATTTCGGTACACCAAGGGTATATATCCAAGTACCCCAATGCTGGTTTTTCGCGGCCTGTTCAAACTCGCTGGTGTGCTATTCTACTGGCTATCCTCTCCAACCTGATCAGCGCTTCATTTTCCTGTCCACATAACTTAGACTTCAGAAACCATTATAATCTCCACTACAGAATGTTCCATTCATTCACAGCGAATCTGGAATTCATCTGAATCTCCACTCCAGGCAGGCTTTCTTTACACCTCTGTTGAATGTCCAAGTAACACACTGGTCGTTTTCATTGTCCTGATCCCCCTCGGAGGCCTGCTGTTCAGCTGGTTATCCACTGAACCCTGTTCAGCTCTTCATTTTCCTGTCCCCACTACCTAGACTTCAGAAATGATTGGAATCTCCTGTACAGAGTGTTCCATTCATTCACTGCCAATCTGGAATTCATCTAATCTCCACTCCAGACAGGATTTCGTTACAACACTGGTCAAAATCCAAGTACCCCAATGCTGGATTTTCGCGGCCTGTTCACACTCGCTGTTGTGCTATTCTTCTGGCTAACCTCTCCAACCTGAACAGCGCTTCATTTTCCTGTCCACTCAATCAAGACTTCAAAATTCAATGGGATATCCACTACAGAATGTTCCATTCATTCACTCCGAATTTGGAATTCATTGAATCTCCACTCCAGGCCGGATTTCGTTTCACTAGTGTTGAATGTACTAGTAACTCAAGATGCTTTACAGCGGCCTGTTCACACTCGCAGGAGTGCTGTTCAACTGATTATCCACTCAACCCTGGTCAGCTCTACATTTTCCTGTCCACATAACATAGACTTCAGAAACCATTATAATCTCCACTAAAGAATGTTCCATTCATTCAGAGCCGATCTGGAATTCATCGAATATCCACTCCAGGCAGAATTTAGTTACACGACTGGTGAATATCTAAGGAACTGAATGCTGATTTTCAGCGTTCTGTTCTCACTCGCAGCCTTGCTGTTGAGCTGGCAATCCACTACACAGTGGTCATATTATTCTATTCCTGTCCACACAAACCATACTTCAGAATTCATTGGAATCTACACTATAGACTCTTCCATAGATTCAATTCCAATCTGGAATTCTTCGAATCTCCAACTCCAGGAAGGCTTTCGTTACACCACCGATAATGTCCAAGGAATCCAATGCTGTATTTCAGAGGCATGGTCACACTCGCATGCGTGCTGTCCAACTGCCTATCCACTCAACCCTGGTCAGCTCTTCATTTTCCTGTCCTCAAAACCCAGACTTCTTAAGTAATTGGAATCTCCTCTACAGAATGTGCCATTCATTCACTCCCAATCGGGAATTCATCGAATCTCCACTCCAGGCAGGATTCCTTGACACCATGGTGAATATCCAAGTAACACAATGTTGGTTTTCAGCAGGCAGTTCAACGTCCCAGTCTGCTGTTCAACAGGCTATCCACTCTTCTCTGCTCTGCTGTTCATTTTCCTGTACACAAAACCAGACTTGAGAAATCATTGGAATCTCTCCTACGAAATTTTCCATTCATTCCCTGCCAATATCGAACTCATGGAATCTCCACTCCAGGCATGCTTTCGTTCCACCATTGGAGAATGTGCAAGTAACATAATGCTGTTTTCCAGCGTCTGCTTCACACTCCCAGGCGTGCTTTTCAATGGGCGATCCACTCCAACCTGGTCAGCTCTTCCATTTCCTCTCCACACAACCCAGACTTTCGAAATCATTTGAATCTCCACTACAGAATATTCCACTCATTCACTGCTAATCTGATGTTCTTCGAATCTCCACTCCAGGCAAGCTTTCGTTGCACCACTGGTGAATGTGCAAGTAACCAATGCTGGTTTTCATAGACGTGTTCAAACTCAGAGTCGTGCTGTTCAACTGGCTGTCCACTGAAACCTGGTCAGCTCTTCTTTTTCCTGTTCACATTACCCAGAGTTCAGAAACCATTAGAATCTCCTCTTCAGAATGTTCCATTCATTCACTGCCAATCTGGAATTCATCGAATCTCCACTAAGGATTACTTTACACCACTGGTGAATATTCAAGTAACCCAATGGTGGTTTTCAGCAGCCTGTTCAAATTCGCAGACCTGGTCTTCAACTGGCTATAAAATCCCACCTGGTAAGCTCTTCAGTTTCTTGTCTATACAATGAAGAATTCAGAAACCATTGGAACCTCCACTACAGAATGTTCCATTCATTCACTGCCTATTTGGAATTCTTGGAACCTACACTCCAGGCAGGCTTTCTTTACACCACTGGTGAATGTCCAAGTAACACACTGCTTGTTTTCAGCATACTGTTCACACGCGCATGCATACTATTCAACATGCTATCCACTCCACAGTGGTCAAGTCTTTCTTTTACTGTCCAAACAACCCACACGACAGAAATCATTGGAATATCCACTACAGAACGTTCAATTCATTCACTGCGAATCTGGAATTCATCAAAACCTCCACACCATGAACGCATTCGTTATACCACTGGTGAATGTCCAAGTAACCCTATGCTGGTTTTCAGAGGATTGATCAATCTCGCAGGCCTGCGGTTCAACTGACTATCAATTCTAACCTGGTCTGCTCTTCATTTTCCTGTCCACACACATCGGATTACAGAAATAATTGAAATCTCCACTACAGAACGTACCATTCATTCAATGCGAATCTGGAATTCATCTGAATCTCCACTCCAGGCAGGCTTTCTTTACAACTCTGTTGAATGTCCAAGTAACACACTGGTCGTTGTCATTGTCCTGATCCCCTCGGAAGCCTGCTGTTCAACTGCTTATCCACTGAACCCTGGTCAGCTCTTCATTTTCCTGTCCCCACTACCTAGACTTCAGAAATAATTGGAATCTCCTGTACAGAATGTTCCATTCATTCACTTCCAATCTGGAACTCATCGAATCTCCACTCCAGGCAGGATTTTGTTACACCACTGGTCAAAATCCAAGTGTCCCAATGCTGGTTTTTCGCGGCCTGTTCACACTCACTGGTGTGCTATTCTTCTGGCTAACCTCTCCAACCTGATCAGCTCTTCATTTTCCTGTCCACTCAACACAGACTTCAAAAATCAATGGGATCTCCACTACAGAATGTTCCATTCATTCACTCCTAATCTGGAATTCATCGAATCTCCACTCCAGGCCGGATTTCGTTTCACTAATGTTGAATGTACAAGTAACCCAAGGTTGCTTTTCAGCGGCCTGATCACTCTCACAGGAATGCTGTTCAACTGACTATCCATTCAACCTTGGTCAGCTCTACATTTTACAGTCCACATAACTTAGTCTTCAGAAACCATTATAATCTCCACTAAAGAATGTTCCATTCATTCACTGTCTATCTGGAATTCATCGAATATCCACTCCAGGCAGATATTAGTTACACGACTGGTGAATATCTAAGGAACTGAATGCTGATTTTCAGCTTTCTGTTCTCACTCGCAGCAGTGCTGTTGAACTGGCAATCCACGACACAGTGGTCAGATTATTCTTTTCCTGTCCATACAAACCATACTTCATAATTCATTGGAATCTCAACTACAGACTGTTCCATTGATTCAATTCCAATCTGGAATTCATCTAATCTCCAACTCCAGTCAGGCTTTCGTTACACCACTGATGATGTCCAAGGAATACAATGCTGGATTTCAGAGGCATGATCACACTCGCAGACGTGCTGTCCAATTGCCTATCCACTCAACCCTGGTCACCTCTTCATTTTCCTGTCCACCAAACCCAGACGTCCGAATTAATTGGATCTCCACTTCAGAATGATCCATTCATTCACTCCCAATCGGGAATTCATCGAATCTCCACTGCAGGCAGGATTTATTTACAACACTGGTGAATATTCAAGTAACCCAATGGTGGTTTTCAGCAGCCTGTTCAAATTCGCAGGCCTGGTCTACAACTGGCTATCAAATCCGACCTGGTAAGCTCTTCAGTTTCTTGTCCATACAACGTACAATTCTGAACCCGTTGGAATCTCCACTACAGAATGTTCCATTCAATCACTGCCTATTTGGAATTTTTGGAACCTGCACTCCAGGCAGGTGTAAAGAACTCCACTGGTGAATGTCCAAGTAACACATTGCTGGTTTTCAGCATACTGTTCACACTCGCATGCATGCTATTCAACTGGTTATCCTCTCCACAATGGTCAAGTCTTTCTTTACTGTCCAAACAACCCACACGACAGAAATCATTGGAATATCCACTACAGAATGTTCAATTCATTCACTGCGTATCGGGAATTTATCTGAACCTCCACTCCATGAACGCATTCGTTATACCACTGGTGAATGTCCAAGTAACACAATGCTGGTTTTCCGAGGACTGTTTATTCTCGCAGGCCTAGTCTTCAACTGGCTATCAAATCCCAACTGATAAGCTCTTCAGTTAATTGTCCATACAACGTAGAATTCAGAAACGATTGGAATCTCCACTACAGAATGTTCCATTCATTCACTGCCTATTTGGAATTCTTGGATCCTACACTCCAGGCAGGGTTTCTTTACACCACTGTTGAATGTCCAAGTAACACACTGCTGGTTTCAGATACTCTTCACACTTGCATGCATGCTATTCAACTGGCTATCCACTCCACAGTGGTCAAGTCTTTCTTTTACTGTCCAAAGGACCCACACGACAGAAATCATTGGAATATCCACTACAGAATGTTCAAATCTTTCACTGCGAATCTGGAATTCATCTGTATCTCCACTCCAGGCAGTATTTCAGTACACCACTGTTGAATGTCTAAGTTACACACTGCTCTTTTTCATTTTCGTGATCCCCCTCGGAGGCGTGCTGTTCAACTACCTATCCACTGAACCCTGGTCAGCTCTTCATTTTCCTGTCCCCACTACCTAGACATCAGAAATGATTGGAATCTCCTGTACAGAATGTTCCATTAATTCACAGCCAATCTGAAATTCATCGAATCTCCACTCCAGGCAGTATTTCAGTACACCACTGGTCAATATCCAAGTACCCCAATGCTGGTTTTTCGCGGCCTGATCACACTCGCTGGTGTGCTATTCTACTGGCTATCCTCTCCAACCTGATCAGCTCTTCATTTTCCTGTCAACTCAACCCAGTCTTCAAAATTCAATGGAATCTCCACTACAGAATGTTCCATTCATTCACTCCCAATCTGGAATTCATCGATTCTCCACTCCAGGCCGGATTTCGTTTCACTAGTGTTGAATGTACAAGTAACCCAATGCTGCTTTTCAGCGGCCTGTTCACACTCGCAGGATTGCTGTTCAACTGACTATCCATCCAACCCTGGTCAGCTCTACATTTTCCTGTCCACATAACTTAGACTTCAGAAACCATTATAATCTCCACTACAGAATGTTCCATTCATTCACTGCCGATCTGGAATTCATCGAATCTCCACTCCAGGCAGAGTTTAGTTTCACGACTGGTGAATATCTAAGTAACTGAATGCTGATTTTCAGCGCTCTGTTCTCACTCGCAGACGTGCTGTTTTACTGGCAATCCACTACACAGTGGTCAGATTATTCTTTTCCTGTCCACACAAACCATACTTCAGAATTCATTGGAATCTACACTACAGACTGTTCCATTGATTCAGTTCCAATCTGGAATTCAATGAATCTCCAACTCCAGGCAGCCTTTCGTTACACCACTGATGATGTCCAAGGAATCTAATGCTGGATTTCAGAGGCATGGTCACACTCGAAGGCATGCTTTCGAACTCCCTATCCACTCAACCCTGGTCAGCTCTTCATTTTCCTGTCCACAAAACCCAGACTTCTGAAGTAAAAGGAATCTCCTCTACAGAATGTGCCATTCATTCAATCCCAATCGGGAATTCATCGAATCTCCACTCCAGGCAGGATTCCTTGAAAACACGGTGAATATCCAAGTAGCACAATGTTGGTTTTCAGCAGCCAGCTTAAGTCGCAGCCTGCTGTTCAACAGGCTATCCCCTCTTCCCTGCTCTGCTGTTCATTTTCCTGTACACAAAACCAGACTTGAGAAATCATTGGAATCTCTCCTACGGAATGTTGCATTCATTCCCTGCCAATATCGAACTCATGGAATCTCCACTCCAGGCATGCTTTCGTTCCACCATTGGAGAATGTCCAAGTAACCTAATGCTGTTTTCCAGTGTCCGCTTCACACTCCCAGGCGTGCTTTTCAATAGGCGATCCACTCCAACCTGGTCAGCTCTTCCATTTCCTCTCCACACAACCCAGACTTTCGAAATCATTTGAATCTCCACTACAGAATATTCCACTCATTCGCTGCTAATCTGAATTTCTTCGAATCTCGACTCCAGGCAAGCTTTCGTGGCACCACTGGCGAATGTCCAAGTAACCAATGCTGGTTTTCATAGGCGTGGTCACACTCAGAGTCGTACTGTTCAACTGGCTGTCAACCCAACCCTGGTCAGCTCTTAATTTTCCTGTTCGCATAACCCAGACTTCAGAAACCATTAGACTCTCCACTTCAGAATGTTCCATTCATTCAATGCCAATCTGGAATTCATCGAATCTTCACTACAGACAGGATTACTTTTCACCACTGGTGTATATTCAAGTAACCCAATGGTGGTCTTCAGCAGGCTGTTCAAATTCGCAGGCCTGGTCTTCAACTGGCTATCAAATCCCACCTGGAATGCTCTTCAGTTTCTTGTCCATACAACGTAGAATTCAGAAACCATTGGAATATCCACTACAGAATGTTCCATTCATTCACTGCCTATTTGGAATTCTTGGAACCTACACTCCAGGCAGGATTTCTTTACACCACTGGTGAATGTCCAAGTAACACATTGCTGGTTTTCAGTATACCGTTTACACTCGCATGCATGCTATTCAACTGGTTATCAACGCCATTCAATGCTATTCAATGCTATTCAACTGGTTATCAACGCTATTCAACTGGTTATCAACGACCTTTGAATGTCCAACTAACCCACTGCTCGTTTTCATTGTCCTGATCCCCCTGGGAGGAGTGATGTTCAACTGGCTATACATTGTACACTGGTCAGCTCTTCGTTTTCCTGTCCCCACTACCTAGACTTCAGAAATGATTGGAATCTCCTGTACAGAATGTTCCATTCATTCACTGCCAATCTGGAATTCATCGAATCTCCACTCCAGGAAGGATATCGGTACACCACTGGTCAATATCCAAGTACCCCAGTGCAAGTTTTCGCGGACTGTTCACACTCGCTGGTGTGCTATTCTACTGGCTATCATCTCCAACCTGATCAGCTCTTCATTTTCCTGTTCACTCAACGCAGACTTCAAAATTCAATGGAATCTCCACTACAGAATGATCCATTCATTCACTCCCAATCTGGAATTCATCGAATATCCACTCGAGGACTGATTTCGTTTCACTAGTGTTGAATGTACAAGTAACCCAAGGCAGCTATTCAGCGGCGTGTTCACACTCGCAGGAGTGCTGTTCAACTGACTATCCACTCAACCCTGGTCAGCTCTACATTGTCCTGAGAGATAAATTAGACTTCAAAAACCATTAAAATCTCCACTACAGAATGTTCCATGCATTCACTGCCGATCTGGAATTCAACGAATCTCCACTCCAGGCAGACTTTAGTTACATGACTGGTGAATATCTAAGTAACTTAATGCTGATTTTCAGCGTTCTGTTCTCACTCACAGACGTGCTGTTGAACTGGCAATCCACTACACAGGGGTAAGATTATTCTTTTCCTGTCCACACAAACCATACTTCAGAATTCATTTGAATATAAACTACAGACTGTTC
Source organism: Sorex fumeus (assembly GCF_029834395.1). Lineage (NCBI taxonomy): Eukaryota > Metazoa > Chordata > Mammalia > Eulipotyphla > Soricidae > Sorex > Sorex fumeus. The sequence goes on along the minus strand of NW_026606140.1, from coordinate 666,504 downwards.
CTTTGATTCAATATCAATCTGGCATTCTTCAAATCTCCAACTCCAGGCAGGCTTTCGTTACACCACTGATGATGTCCAAGGAATCCAATGCTGGATTTCAGAGGCATGATCACACTCACAGGCGTGCTGTCCAACTGCCTATCCACTCAACCCTGGTCAGCTCTTCATTTTCCTGTCCACAAAAACCAGACTTCAGAAGTAATTGGAATCTCCACTACAGAATGTTCCATTCATTCACTCCCAATCGGGAATTCATCGAATCTCCACTCCAGGCAGGATTCCTTGACACCACTGGTGAATATCCAAGTAACGCAATGTTGGTTTTCAGCAGCCAGTTCAAAGTCGCAATCTGCTGTGCAACAGGCTATCCACTTTTCCTGCTCTGCCCTTCCTGTCCACACAAACCATACTTCAGAATTCATTTGAATATAAACTACAGACTGTTCCTTCATTTTCCTGTACACAAAACCCAGACTTCAGAATTCATTGGAATCACTGCTACGGAATGTTCCATTCATTCCCTGCCAATATCGAATTCATGGAATCTCCACTCCAGGCATTCTTTCGTTGCACCACTGGAAAATGTCCAAATAACCTAATGCTCTTTTCCAGCGTCCGCTTCACATTCTCCAGAGTGCTGTTCAAGGGACTATCCACTCCAACCTGGTAATCTCTTCCATTTCCTGTCCACACAACCCAGACTTTCGAAATCATTTGAATCTCCACTACAGAATATTCCACTCATTCGCTGCAAATCTGAAGTTCTTCGAATCTCCACTCCAGGAAAGCTTTCGTTAATCCACTGGTGAATGTCCAAGTAACCAATGATGGTTTTCATAGGCGTGTTCACACGCGGAGTCGTGCTGTTTAACTGGCTGTCCACTCAACCCTGGTCAGCTCTTCATTTTCCTGTTCGCATATCCCAGACTTCAGAAACCATTAGAATCTCCACTTCAGAATGTTCCATTCATTCACTGCCAATCTGGAATTCATTGAATCTCCACTGCAGACAGGATTTCTTTACACCACTGGTGAATATTCAAGTAACGCAATGGTGGTCTTCAGCAGCCTGTTCAAATTCTCAGTCCTGGTCTTCAACTGGCTATCAAATCCCACCTGTGAATCTCTTCAGTTTCTTGTCCATACAACGTAGAATTCAGAAACCATTGGAATCTCCACTACAGAATGTTCCATTCATTCACTGCCTATTTGGAATTCTTGGAACCTACACTCCAGGCAGGATTTCTTTACACCACTGGTGAATGTCCAAGTAACACATTGCTGGTTTTCAGCATACTGTTCACACTCGCATGCATGCTATTCATCTTCTTATCCACTCCACAGTGGGAAAGTCTTTCTTTTACTGTCCATACAACCCACACGACAGAAATTCTTGGAATATCCACTACAGAATGTTCAATTCATTCACTGCGAATCGGGAATTCATCTGAACCTCCACTCCATGAACGCATGCGTTATACCACTGGTGAATGTCCAAGTAACGCAATGCTGGTTTTCAGAGGACTGTTTATTCTCGCAGGCCTGTTCTTCAACTGCCTATTAAATTCCACCTGGTAAGCTCTTCAGTTTCTTGTCCATACAACGTAGAATTCAGAAAGCTTTGTAATCTACACTACAGTCTGTTCCATTCATTCACTGCCTATTTGGAATTCTTGGAACCTACACTCCAGGCAGTCTTTCATTACACCACTGGTGAATGTCCAAGTAACACATTGCTGGTTTTCAGCATACTGTTCACACTCGCATGCATGCTATTCAACAGGATATCCACTCCACAGAGGTCAAGTCTTTCTTTTACTGTGCAAACAACCCACACGACAGAAATCATTGGAATATCCACTAGAGAATGTTCAATTCATTCACTGGCATTGGGAATTCATCTGAACCTCCACTCCATGAACACATTCGTTATACCACTGGTGAATGTCCAAGTAACCCAATGCTGGTTTTCAGAGGGCTGTTCATTCTCGCAGGACTGCTGTTCAACTGGCTATCCATTCTATCCTGTTTTGCTCTTTTTTTTTCCTGTCCACACACATCTGATTTCAGAAATAATTGGAATCTCCACTACAGAACGTTCCATTTATTCACTGCGAATATGGAATTCATCTGAATCACGACTCCAGGTAGGCTTTCGTTACACCACTCTTGAATGTCCAAGTTACACCCTGCTCGTTTTCATTTTCGTGATCCCCCTCGGAGGCGTGCTGTTCAACTGGCTATCCACTGAACCCTGGTCAGCTCTTAATTTTCCCTTCCCCACTACCTAGACTTCAGACATGATTGGAATCTCCTGTACAGAATGTTTCATTATTTCACTGCCAATCTGGAATTAATCGAATCTCCACTACAGGCAGGATTTCGGTACACCACTGGTTAATATCCAAATACCCCAATGCTGGTTTTTCGCGGACTGTTCACACTCGCTGGTGTGCTATTCTACTGGCTATCCTCTCCAACCTGATCAGCTCCTCATTTTCCTGTCCACTCAACCCAGACTTCAAAATTCAATGGAATCTCCACTACAGAATGTTCCATTCATTCACTCCCAATCTGGAATTCATCGAATATCCACTCGAGGCCCTATTTCCTTTCACTAGTTTTGAATGTACAAGTAATCCAAGGCTGCTTTTCAGTGGCCTTTTCACACTCGCAGGAGTGCTTTTAAACTGACTATCAACTCAACCCTGGTCAGCTCTACATTTTCCTGTCCACATAACTTAGATTTCAGAAACCATTATAATCTCCATTACAGAATGTTCCATTCATTCACTGCCGATCTGGAATTCATCGAATCTCCACTGCAGGCAGGATATCTTTACTCCACTGGTGAATATTCAAGTAACCCAATGGTGGTTTTCAGCAGCCTGTTCAAATTCGCAGGTCTGGTCTTCAACTGGCTATAATATCCCACCTGGTAAGCCCTTCAGTACCTTGTCCATACAACGTAGAATTCAGAAACCATTGGAATCTCCACTACAGAATTTTCCATTAATTCACTGCCTATTTGGAATTCTTAGTACCTACACTCCAGGCAGGAGTACTTTACACCACTCGTGAATGTCCAAGTAACACATTGCTGGTTTTCAGCATACTGTTCAAACTTTCATGCATGCTATTCAACTGGCTATCCACTCCACAGTGGTCAAGTCTTTCTTTTACTGTCCAAACAACCCACACGACAGAAATCATTGGAATATTCACTACAGAATGTTCAATTCATTCACTGCGAATCGGGAATTCATCTGAACCTCCACTCCATGAACGTATTCGGTATACCACTGTCTAATGTTCAAGAAATCCAATGCTGGTTTTCAGAGGACTGTTTATTATCACAGTCCTGGTCTTCAACTGGCTATCAAATCACACCTGGTAAGCTCTTCAGTTTCTTGTCCATACAACGTAGAATTCAGAAACCATTAGAATCTCCACTACAGAATGTTCCATTCATTCACTGCCTATTTGGAATTCTTGGAACCTACACTCCAGGCAGGATTTCATTACACCACTGGTTAATGTCCAAGAAACACATTGATGGTTTTCAGCATACTATTCACACTCGCATGCATGCTATTCAACAGGCTTCACTTTACAGTGTTCAAGTCTTTCTTTTACTGTCCAAACAACACACACGACAGAAAACATTGGAATATCCACTACAGAATGATCAGTTCATTCACTGCGAATAGGGAATTCATCTGAACCTCCACTCCTTGAACGCATTCGTTCTACCACTGTTGCATGTCCAAGTAACCCAGTGCTGGTTTTCAGAGGAATGTTTATTCTCGCAGGCCTGGTCTTCAACTGGATCTCAAATCCCACCTGGTAAGCTCTTCAGTTTCTTGTCCATGCAAAGTAGATTTCAGAAACCATTGAAATCTCCACTGCAGAATGTTCCATTCATTCACTGCCTATTTGGTAATCTTGGAATCTACACTCCAGGCAGGCTATCTTTACACCACTGGTGAATTTCCAAGTAACACATTGTTGGTTTTCAGCATACTGTTCACACTCGCTTGCAAGCTATTCAACTGGCTATCCACTCCACAGTGGTCAAGTGTTTCTTTTACTGTCCAAACAACCCACACGACAGAAATCATTGGAATATCCACTACAGAATGTTCAATTCATTCACTGCGAATCGGGAATTCATGTGAACCTCCACTAAATGAACGCATTCGTTATACCACTGGTGAATGTCCAAGTAACACAATGCTGGTTTTCAAAGGACTGTTCATTCTCGCAGGCCTGCTGTTCAACAGGCTATCCATTCTAACCTGTTTTCTCTTCATTTTCCTGTCCATACACATCGGATTTCAGAAATAATTGGAATCTCCACTACAGAGTGTTCCATTCATTCACTCCAAATAGGGAATTCATCGAATCTCCACTCCAGGCAGGATTCCTTAACACAACTGGTGAATATCCAAGTAACCCAATGTTGGTATTCAGCAGCCAGTTCAAAGTCGCAGTCTGCTGTTCAACAGGCTATCCACTCTTCAATGCTCTGCTCTTCATTTTCCTGTACACAAAACCCAGATTTCAAAAATCATTGAAATCTCTCCTACGAAATGTTCCATTAATTCCCTGCCGATATAGAATTCAGGAAATCTCCACTCCAGGCATGCTTTCGTTGCACCATTGGAGAATGTCCATGTAACCTAATGCTGTTTTCCATCGTCCGTTTCACAATCCCAAGGGTGCTCTTCAACAGGCTATCCACTCCAACCTGGTCAGCTCTTCCATTTCCTGTCCACACAACGCAGACTTTCGAAATCATTTGAATCTCCACACAGGATATTCCACTCATTCACTGCTAATCTGAAGTTCTTCGAATCTCCACTCCAGGAAAGCTTTCGTTACACCACTGGTGAATGTCCAAGTAACCAATGCTGGTTTTCATAGGCGTGTTCACACTCAGATTCGTGCTGTTCAACTGGTTGTCCACTCAACCCTGGTCAGCTCTTCTTTTTCCTGTTCACTAATCCAGACTTCAGAAGCCATTATAATCTCCATTTCAGAATGTTCCATTCTTTCACTGCCAATCTGGAATTCATCGAATCTCCACTGCAGGCAGGATTTCTTTACACCACTGGTGAATATTCAAGTAACCCAATGGTGGTTTTCAGCAGCCTGTTCAAATTCGCAGGCCTGGTCTTCAACTGGCTATAAAATCCCACCTGGTAAGCTCTTCAGTTTCTTGTCCATACAACGTAGAATTCAGAAACCGTTGGAATATCCACTACAGAATGTTCCATTCATTCAATTCTTATTTGGAATTCTTGGAACCTACACTCCAGGCAGGCTTTCTTTACACCACTGGTGAATGTTCAAGTAACACATTGCTGGTTTTCACATACTGTTCCCACTCACATGCATGCTATTCAACTGGCTATCCACTCCACAGTGGTCAAGTCTTTCTTTTACTGTCCAAACAACCCACACGACAGAAATTGTTGCAATATACAATACAGAATGTTCAACTCATTCGCTGCGAATCGGGAATTCATCTGAACCTCCACTCCATGAACGCATTCGTTATATCACTGGTGAATATCCAAGTAACCCAATGCCAGTTTTCAGAGGACTATTTATTCTCGCAGGCCTGGTCTTCAACTGGCTATAAAATCCCACCTGGAATGCTCTTCAGTTTCTTGTCCATACAACGTAGAATTCAGAAACCATTGGAATCTCCACTACAGAATGTTCCATTCATTCACTGCCTATTTGGAATTCTTGGAACCTACACTCCAGGCAGGCTTTCTTTACACCACTTTTGAATGTCCAAGTAACACATAGCTGGTTTTCAGCATATTCTTCACACTCGCATGCATGCTATTCAACTGGTTATCAACTCCACAGTGGTCAAGTCTTTCTTTTACTGTCCAAACAACCCACACGACAGAAATCATTGGATTATCCATTATAGAATGTTCATTTCATTCACTGCAAATCGGGAATTCATCTGAACCTCCACTCCATGAACGCATTCGTTATACCACTGGTGAATGTCCAAGTAACCCAATGCTGGTTTTCAGAGGACTGTTCATTCTCGCAGGCCTGCTGTTCAACTGGATATCCATTCTAACCTCTTTTGCTGTTCATTTTCCTGTCCACACACATCGTATTTCAGAAATAATTGGAATCTCCACTACAGAACGTTCCATTTATTCACTGCGAATCTGGAATTCATCTGAATCTCCACCTCAGGCAGGCTTTCTTTACACCACTTTTGAATGTCCAAGTAACACAGAGCTGGTTTTCAGCATATTCTTCACACTCGCATGCATGCTATTCAACTGGTTATCCACTCCACAGTGGTCAAGTCTTTCCTTTACTGTCCAAACAACCCACACGACAGAAATCATTGGATTATCCATTATAGAATGTTCATTTCATTCACTGCAAATTGGGAATTCATCTAAACCTCCACTCCATGAACGCATTCGTTATAACACTGGTGAATGTCCAAGTAACCCAATGCTGATTTTCAGAGGACTGTTCATTCTCGCAGGCCTGCTCTTCAACTGGATATCCATTCTAACCTCTTTTGCTGTTCATTTTCCTGTCCACACACATCGGATTTCAGAAAAAATTGGAATCTCCACTACAGAACGTTCCATTTATTCACTTCGATTCTGGAATTCATCTGAATCTCCACTCCAGGCAGGCTTTCGTTACACCACTGTTGAATGTCCAAGTAATGCACTGTTTGTTTTCATTGTCCTGATCCCCGTCAGAGGCGTGCTGTTCAACTGGCTATCCACTGAATCCTGGTCAGCTCCTCATTTTCCTGTCCACTCAACCCAGACTTCAAAATTCAATGGAATCTCCACTACAGAATGTTCCATTCATTCACTGCCTATCTGGAATTCATCGAATCTCCACTCCAGGCAGAATTCAGTTACACGACTGGTGAATATCTAAGTAACTGAATACTGATTTTTAGCGTTCTGTTCTCACTCGCAGACGTGCTGTTGACCTGGCCATCCACTACACAGTGGTCAGATTATTCTTTTCCTGTCCACACAAACCATAGTTCAGAATTCATTGGAATCTCCACTACAGACTGTTCCATTGTTTCAATTCCAATCTGGAATTCATCGAATCTCCAACTCCAGGCAGGCTTTCGTTCCACCACTGATGATGTCCAAGGAATCCAATGCTGGATTTCAGAGGCATGATCACACTCGCAGGCGTGCTGTTCAACTGCCTATTCACTCATCCCTGGTCAGCTCTTCATTGTCCTGTCCACAAAACCCAGACTTCAGAAGTAATTGGAATCTCCACTACAGAATGTTTCATTCATTCACTCCCAATCGGGAATTCATCAAATCTCCACTCCAGGCAGGATTCCTTGACACCACTGGTGTAACGCAATGTTGGTTTTCAGCAGCCAGTTCAAAGTCGCAGTCTGCTGTGCAACAGGCTATCCATTCTTCCCTGGTCTGCTCTTCATTTTCCTGTACACCAAACCAAGACTTCAGAATTCATTGGAATCTCTCCTACGGAATGTTTCATTCATTCCCTGCCAATATCGAATTCATGGAATCTCCACTCCAGGCATGCTTTCGTTGCAACTTTGGAGAATGTCCAAGTAACCTAATGCTGTTTTCCAGCATCTGCTTCACACGCCCATGAATGCTGTTCAACGGGATATCCACTCCAACTGGTCAGCTCTTTTTCCACTCAACCCTGGTCAGCTCTTCTTTTTCCTGTTCACATAAGCCAGACTTCAGAAACCATTAGAATCTCCACTTCAGAATGTTCCATTCATTCACTGCCAATCTGGAATTCATCGAATCTCCACTGCAGACAGGATTTCTTTACACCACTGGTGAATATTCAAGTAACCCAGTGGTGGTTTTCAGCAGCCTGTTCAAATTCGCAGGCCTTTTCTTCAACTGTCTATCAAATCCCACCTGGTAAGCTCTTCAGTTTCTTGTCCATACAACGTAGAATTCAGAAACCATTGGAATCTCCACTACAGAATGTTCCATTCATTCACTGCCTATTTGGAATTCTTGGAACCTACACTCCAGGCAGGCTTTCTTTACACCACTGGTGAATGTCCAAGTAACACATTGCTGGTTTTCAGCATACTGTTCACACTCACGTGCATGCTATTCAACTGGCTATCCACTCTGCCACGCCGGTAATGGCGTCGCCCACGTAGCAACATGCTTCAAGAGGCTCAGGCAAGGGCCTGGGTCCCTGGGAACGGAAGGTTCGTGACCTACGGGTTTATGCCTCCGGCAGCCCCCTTTCACTGTTTTTATAAGCGCCTCTGACATGCAGTCTTCACCTGCCATTCTGTGGGAGCATGCCTCTGGCAGCCCCCTTTCACTGTTTTCTAGGCGCCTCTGACATGCAGTCTTCACTTGCCATTCTGTAGGAATAGGAGCCTGCTTGTGAAATATCTTGATTTAACTTTTGGCCTTTGAATGATGCTTGCTAGTAGAGTTAATATTAGTTTTTATAAAGTCCTGATATTTTCTTTAGTTTCTCGGTAGGCGTTTTTAGGGAAATAAAAACTTAATGTCAGTAAAATTAGACAATTAAGGAATTATAAGGAACATAATATTTCACTCACATATTTTATTAGAAAAAGTGGATCTTTTGCCCTAATCTTAAAACAGAACGTGTACGGTCCCCCTGTTTTCTTGAAAACATGACCCATGGCCTGATGTAATGTGTGCTTTGCCACGTTTTTTCTGTAACTGTATAAAAAGAGGAACTCTGGATGCAATAAACCGCAGCAGCACTCAACCTCTCTTGTGTTGGTGTCTGTCTGTCCAAAGCGCCGAATCTCCTAATTTCCTGTGCACCTTCGCCTGGTCCTCCTCAGTCTGGTGGTCTTCGACCAAGCAAGTCTGCCGCAGGTGGCGCCCCAACAGGGACCGGAAGGACAGGTAATCCCCCTTCTTTCTTTCTTTTCTCTCCCCAAAGCAGGGATCGGCTCCTGCCAGGATTACGCGGATCCGCCGGTAAAGGCTCACCGGTTAAGTGCAGGTAATCAGGTAATCAGTTCATCATGGGTGTACAGATGTCAAAAGACGACAAGCTCTTTGCAGCTGTCGTGCGGCGCATGTTATTAGAAAAAGGTTTAAAAGTTACTGATTCAGCTCTCTCAGAATTTTTGCATGTGGTCAAGCATCTTTGTCCTTGGTTCCCAGGAGATGGTAGTCTAACGCTGTCTGAATGGCGGAGAGTGGGTAAAGCTCTGCATAAGTATGGCAAGGAGGAGGGAGAAGAGAAACTGCCTCCTTGTTCTTATCCATTATGGTTACAAATTAAGGAGTTACTAACACAAACGTCTGATTTAGAAGGTCTAGAGGAGGAAACAGCCTCTTCCCTTATTTATGCAGAAGTAGCACCAGATGAGGGTCCAGTGGGGCCCTCTGCTCCCTTATTCAAAGAGGAGGATGATGAGGACGAGTGAGGTGATTGGGAAATAGCTAGCGAAATGGCAAAACGAGAATGCCTTTAAGGCATTCCCCGTTGTCAAGGCTGGAAGAGTAAAAAGGCCAGCTCCAGCCCGCAGATTGTATCCACCGCTTGTGGGCTTCCGCGGCGCCATGGCTGAGGCTCGGCGCCTCGGGGACACTTCGTTTACCTTTCCTGTTACGGAGGCACTCGAAGGTGACCTGCGTTGGGAACCTATTCCTTTAAAAACTTTGCAGGAATTATGGGCGGCGGTCCAGTCCTCAGGAGCTTCTGCTCCTTATACTTTACAAGTTGTAGACATGCTGGCAGCCTCTCGGATGACACCATATGATTGGCATCTGGTCGCGAAAGCAACTTTATCCCCCGGAGACTATGTGCTCTGGCGGACTGAATATGAGGACAAATGTAAAGATACAATAAGTGATATGGCAAATAAACGGGGTGCTAAGCCAACTATGGATATGTTAATGGGAACAGGGGACCACGCAACCACTAGGGCTCAGATACAGATACCCGGGGAATTTTTAGAGATCGTCACCAGGAATGCCGTAGCGGCATGGGCAAAATTGCCCCCTCCCGGGGTAAAAGGCACCACATTATCAGGCATTATCCAGGGCAATGAGGAGACCTATCAAAACTTTATCTCCCGTTTAGAAGAGGCCGTGCACAGAATGCTCCCTCCTTCGGAAGGGACAGAGATGCTTATTAAGCAACTCGCCTGGGAAAATGCCAACACTCTGTGCAAAGACTTATTAAGGCCCATTAGGAAGACAGGGACTATTCAGGATTATATTAAGGCCTGTGTTGATGCCTCCCCGGCTGTTGTTCAAGGCATTGCTTATGCCGCTGCCATGAAGGGACAGTCCTTTGGGACTTATGTAAAGAAAGGACTTGATGGCCGTGTGGATGCGGGGCCGCGGTGCTACAAGTGTGGAAAACAGGGACATATGCAGATAGAATGTACAGAGAAGAAGGACCGGAGCTCTCGCCCGCCCGGTCTGTGTCCTAAATGTAGGAAAGGTAGACATTGGAAGAATGAATGTAGGTCTAAATTTACCAAGGATGGAGTGCTACTGACAGGGAATAAAAATAAAAATAAGGAACAGTCAAAAAGAGCCAACACAAAAAGAGGGGGACGGAGCGGCGGAAAAGGCTCCGTTAAAAACAGATGCTCCTACAATCCACTCCCTACCCAGAGGAACACCCGGGAGTGCTGGTCTGGACTTGGCCTGTCCTGTTGATATTATATTATCTAAATGGGATGGCATTACAGTAATTCCAACAGGTACCAAGGGCACACTGCCCCCCGGCACCATGGGGCTTGTCATTGGCAGAAGCTCCAACATTAATAAACATCTGGAAATTGTGCCCGGGGTGGTTGATTCAGATACTGAATCAGACATAAAAGTAATGGTAAAACCTTTGAAAGAAACTGTACAGCTGCATAAAGGCCAGAGAATTGCGCAGCTGTTAGTACTGCCCTATATTCCCTTGCCGACACCTGTTCTTACAGGAAGCAGAGGCTCGGGACAGTTCGGGTCCATAGACATAGCTGTTGCGACTGAGGTTCCAGCCAACGTCGCTGCCTGGGTTAAAGAGATGGATTTCGCACCATTCAAAGATATTTACATTAATGGAAAGCCGATTAGAGGAGTGCTCGATACCGGCGCTGATAAGACCTGCATAGCCGGTAGGGACTGGCCTCCTTCATGGCCCGTGCACACTACTGGAGCCACCCTTATGGGAGTTGGAGCTGTCATGGGAGCCATAGTAAGTTCCTCCATTTTAACCTGGAGGGCAGATGGGAAAGAAGGAACTATCCAGCCTTATGTTATTGCCTCCCTACCCTTTACGTTGTGGGGACGAGATCTGCTAAAGGCACTAGGCTGTGTCCTGACTGCTAAAGAACATGAGTCAGAACAAGAACAAAGTTTTTTATAGGGGCCACTGCAGTTAACATCTTTGCAGATCCTATTATTTGGAAGAATGATCAGCCTGTGTGGGTGAGTCAGTGGCCCCTACCTGATGAAAAATTACAGGCTTTAGAAATATTAGTGCAGGAACAATTAGATAAAGGACATATAGAGGAATCTAATAGCCCTTGGAATACCCCTGTATTTGTAATAAAGAAGAAATCAGGAAAATGGAGACTGTTGCAGGATTTAAGAGCCATTAATGTAACTATGGAAGATATGGGGGCCTTGCAACCTGGGTTGCCATCACCGGTTTCCGTTCCTCAAAATTGGAAAATTATTGTTATTGATTTGCAGGATTGCTTTTTTACTATTAAGTTACAACCCCAGGATTGTCAAAGATTTGCTTTTAGTATCCCCTCAACCAATTATAAGCGGCCTTACAGACATTATCAATGGAAGGTTCTGCCGCAAGGAATGAAAAATAGCCCTTCTCTATGTCAAAAATATGTTGATATGGCTCTTTCTCCAATTCGACAGCAATACCCAGAGGCCTATATCATTCATTATATGGATGATATTTTGCTAGCTCATCCAAAGGAGCATATGGCTCGGCAACTTCTGTATGATACCATTGAACAATTAATAGCTCAAGGGCTAGTCATTGCTCCTGATAAAGTCCAATGTGACAAGCCCATAGGATATCTGGGACAGTGGTTCCAAAATGACTTTATTGTCCCTCAAAAGGCCTCCATAAAAACTGATAAATTAAAAACCCTAAATGATTTTCAGAAGTTGTTGGGTAATATTCACTGGATTAGAAATTATTTACATATTACCACAGGAGACTTGGATCCCCTATATGACATCTTAAAGGGGGACAGTCACCCAACATCAAAAAGGGAATTAACACCTGCTGCTTTGAAAGACATTCAGCTGGTGGAACAGGCATTGGAAAAGGCTAAGGTTAAACAGTTAGATTACAATCAACCATGGTATTTGCTCGTGTTCACCACACCTTACTCTCCAACTGCCTGCTTGTGGCAGCAAGGTATCCTGGAATGGCTGCACTTGCCTCACCATCAGAAAAAGACAGTAGCCTCTTTGCCCTTTATGGTGTCTCAAATAATCTATAAAGGTAGAATCAGATCTAGGGAATTGTTTGGGCAGGAGCCCCACATAATTGTCACTCCTTTTAATAAAGATCAAGTCGAAATGTTATATAAGGAATCAGATGATTGGGTGTTGGCTGTAATGGGTTATACAGGACAAATTCTATATCATTATCCCCAGGATCCTTTACTAGAATTTATAAAGTCAGTTGATTTAATTTTTCCAAAAATATGTTCTCCTGTCCCGTTAGCAGGAGGTATAGTTGTGTTTACAGATGGTTCCTCCAATGGCACCTCTGCTGTGTATATTGAAGGTCAAGACCCCATTGTAGAACACGGAGAGCAGACCTCTGCTCAGCAAGCAGAGATTAAAGCAGTGAACCTTGCCTTAGCCCATTTTCCTCAAACTTTGAATCTTTATACTGATTCCAAATATTTTGCTAATTTATTCCCACACATTGAGACTGCCTTGCTCTCAGGACCTTCAACAATTCTCCCCTTACTTAAACATTTACAGGCCATCTTGCAAAACCGGACTAACCGGATCTATGTGGGACATATTAGAGGCCATACTAAGCTGCCAGGGGCTCTTTCTCAGGGCAATCACATGACTGATTTATTAACTAGAAGCCACATACTGTCAGTGACAGAGGCTCAGGAGAGCCACGCACTACATCATCAGAACGCCAATGCTTTAAGACACATGTTTAAAATCACGAGAGAGCAGGCACGGCATATTGTCAAAGAATGTGCTCATTGTCCCCCTCCTTCAGGGGGGCCAAAAATGGGGGTAAACCCCCGAGGCCTACGACCTTTGAGCCTCTGGCAAATGGATGTAACCCATGTCCCCTCTTTTGGAAGGATGAAGTATGTTCATGTAACTATTGATACTTATTCTCATTTTATGTTTGCCTCTGCAAGAACAGGAGAGGCCCTGAAGGATGTGATTCAACACCTCTTTCAATGCTTTATGATCATGGGAAGGCCATTACATATCAAAACAGATAATGGACCTGCTTATACCTCTAGGTCCTTTGTCTCTTTTCTCCAGCGATGGGGTATCTTACATGCCACTGGCATTCCTTACAATCCTCAAGGGCAGGCTATTATTGAGCGAGCTCATCAAGTCTTAAAAATACAACTGCAGCGTCTACAAGATGCACAGCAGTATCACTCACCACATCATCTTTTGAGCCATGCCCTTTTTGTGATCAATCACCTGAATGCCGACTCTGATGGGCAGACTCCTGCTCAAAGGCACTGGCAGATGCCCCCCATGGCACAAGCAAACGTGCTCTGAAAGGACCTCCTTATGGGCCAATGGAAAGGGCCCGATCCTTTACTTGCCTCAGGCCGAGGCTATGCTTGTATTTTTCCTCAGGATGCCGAGTCTCCCATCTGGATCCCGGACCGCCTTGTCAGGCCGGCACCACAGGCACAAAGAAAAAAGGAAGAAAAAGCTGACAACAGTGTCCCTGGTCAAGCAGATGGAAAGACTGTCGTTTCAGCCACAGGACCTGCCGACTTGGACGCAATTCCGGAGACTGATGCAGCATGCCAAAGCCCTAGCGAGGAAGAAGATGCCTAAACCAACAGCTGAATGTGTTTTCCTAGCAACTATGTCCTTACTGTTAGTTGGACAGGTTATGCCTTCTCTCCCTGCGGATTCATCATCAACTGCTTATTGGGCCTATGTGCCCAGTCCCCCATTGTTACACCCTGTGGGATGGCTTGACAGTACCTCCCTTAAAGTACTTACTAATCATTCTGAGCTCATGGGAGGCCTTCAGGACTCATCTGATAGAAAACATGTGTCTACATTGACTTATTTCTCTGGTCACTCAGATTCTCTTCCCATTTGCTTTGCCTTGGGAAATTATGGTGCCCAGGGTTGTATGAGTGTCAGTTATCGTACCTTCTTGACTGATTCGCCTCGCAGAATGAAAGGTGAAACCCCCGATAAGGGCAAGCGTTGGGTGTGGGAAACAAAAATGTCAACATTGGGTGCGCCATTTCGTAAGGATGCCTTTGTCTCAGATCCAAATATGCCTCTGGAAAAATGTGTAGAGAAATATCGGGATATTGATCAATTCTGGAACAGTAACCTTTCTCCTTTTCCTAAATGGTTGGATTGCGGTTTTGACTCAACCGCCGTACAGTATACTCCCACTGCTATTTCTAATGTTACTATTTGGGATTATTCCTCCTCCACTAATAATGGATCATGTATTAGGCAGCATTTACAAAATAATCTTAACAAGTATCATGGTTTTGTACTCTCCTCTTCAACCGACGAGCCTTTATCTCGTTGCTTCTCGCCCGGCTATGTGGAGACCGTTTGGGTGGCTAAGACTCCTGCCTGTCAAAAAGTCCATCGTGATCTGTTCCACCTTACAGCCGCCTATAACATGATTCTTCAGAAACGCCCTGGACAGGCCTCTTATACTGCATTGGCAGTGAGAAGTTGTGTATCCTATCCATATGCTTTATTGTTGGCAAATCATGATGATATGTATATTATTCCTTTTGGTTCCAATTCTTATCATGTGGCCTGTCGAAATTGTGAATTAACCAATTGTGTTTCTCCCAACCATGATCCTAATAAGGATATTATGTTGATTGTCCAGAGGCCATCTTTTGTCATGCTGCCCGAACATTTGCCCAACATGACCTGGTATGATAATTCTGCTACCCAGGTCCTCAAGGAATTACATGCTTTAATTCGACCTAAACGGTTTGTGGCTGCTTTGATTCTTGGCATTACGGCCTTAATATCTATCATCACCACCTTTGCTATTGCCACAGCTACCTTAGTTGAGGAAATTCATACTGCTCATTTTGTTAATGAATTGAATAAGAATGTTACATTTGCCTTATCTGAACAAGTAATTATTGACAAGAAATTAGAAGCAAAGGTTAATGTTTTGGAAGAAGTGGTCCTGGCTCTTGGTCAGGATCTTGAAAATCTTAAAAGAATGATGCACACTCGTTGTCATGAACAATTTAGGACCATCTGTGTCACTCCTTTGCCTTATAACACTTCTTCTGATTGGAATAAGGTTAAACATCACCTGCTTGGAGTCTGGCAGGATCAATCTATTACTCATGACCTAGAGAGCATACAGAGGGATATTGCAGCTATGAGCCAGGCTTATGATAAGACATCTGAATTAAGTGATCTAGCCTCTGGTCTGACTAAAAGCATGAAGGCCCTCAATCCATTTGATTGGATTCATTATATTATTGTTTTTGCCCTATTGGCTTTAATAATAGGAGCAGTTATTATTATTCTTCCCTGTTTTTTCCGAAGCATGCTTCGTTCTATTCAGAAGGTTCGCGTTGACATGTATGCCATGCGTCTGAAAAATAAAAAGGGAGGAACTGCCACGCCAGTAACGGCGTCGACGTAGCCCTATGCAGAAGGTTCGGGTTGACATGAATGTCATGCGTCTAAAAAGTAAAAAGGGAGGAATTGCCACGGCGGTAACGGTGTCGCCCACGTAGCAACATGCTGCAAGGGGCTCAGGCAAGGGCCTGGGTCCCTGGGAAGGGAAGGTTCGTGACCTACGGGTGTATGCCTCCGGCAGCCCCCTTTAACTGTTTTTATAGGCGCCTCTGACATGCAGTCTTCACCTGACATTCTGTGGGAGCATGCCTCCGGCAGGCCCGTTTCACTGTTTTCTAGGCGCCTCTGACATGCAGTCTTCACTTGCAATTCTGTGGGTATAGGAGCCTGCTTGTTAAATATCTTGATTTAACTTTTGGCCTTGGAAAGATGCTTGCTAGTAGAGTTAATATTTGCTCGAGCGGGCCCAGTAACGTCTCCATTGGAGACATTGTTGTTACTGTGTTTGGCATATCGAATACTCTCGGTAGCTTGCCGGGCTCTCCGAGAGGGGCGGAGGAATCGACTCGGGTCGGCCATGTTGGCCGCGTGTAAGGCGAACGCCCTACCGCTGTGCTATCGCTCCAGCACAGAGTTAATATTAGTTTTTATAAAGTCCTGATATTTTCGTTAGTTTATGGGTAGGCATTTTTAGGGAAATAAAAACTTAATGTCAGTAAAATTAGACAATTAAGGAATTATAAGGAACATAATATTTCACTCACATATTTTATTAGAACAAGTGGATCTTTTGCCCTAATCTTAAAACAGAAAGTGTAGGTGCCCCCTGTTGTCTTGGAAACATGACCCAAGGCCTGATGTAATGTGTGCTTTGCCACGTTGTTTCTGTAACTATATAAAAAGAGGAACTCTGGATGCAATAAACCGCAGCAGAACTCAACCTCTCTTGTGTTGGTGTCTGTCTGTCCAACGCGCCGAATCTCCTAATTTCCTGTGCACCTTCACCTGGTCCTACTCAGTCTGGTGCTCTTCGACCAAGCAAGTCTGCGGCACCACTCCACAGTGGTCAAGTCTTTCTTTTACTGTCCAAACAACCCACACGACAGAAATCATTGGAATATCCATTACAGAATGTTCAATTCATTCACTGCGAATCGGGAAGTCATCTGAACCTCCACTCCATGAACGCATTCGTTATACCACTGGTGAATGTCCAAGTAACCCAATGCTGGTTTTCAGAGGACTGTTCATTCTCGCAGGCCTGCTGTTCAACTGGCTATCCATTCTAACCTGTTTTGCTCTTCATTTTCCTGTCCACACACATCGGATTTCAGAAATAATTGGAATCTCCACTACAGAACGTTCCATTTATTCACCGCGAATCTGGAATTCATCTGAATCTCCACTCCAGGCAGGATTTCGTTACACCACTGTTGAATGTCCAAGTAACACACTGCTCGTTTTCATTCTCCTGATCACCCTCGGAGGCGTGCTGTTCCACTGGCTATCCACTGAACCCTGGTCAGCTCTTCATTTTCCTGTCTCCACTACCGAGACTTCAGAAATGATTGGGATCTCCTGTACAGAAAGTTCCATTCATTCACTGCCAATCTGGAATTCATCGAATCTCCACTCCAGGCAGGATTTTGGTAAACCACTGGTCAATATCCAAGTACCCCAATGCTGGTTTTTCACGGCCTGTTCACACTCGCTGGTGTGCTATTCTACTGCCTATCCTCTCCAACTTGATCAGCTTTTCTTTTTCCTGTCCACTCAACCCAGACTACAAAATTCAATGGAATCTTCACTACAGAATGTTCCATTCATTCACTCCCAATCTGGAATTCATCGAATCTCCACTCCAGGCCGGATTCTGTTTCACTAGTGTTGAATGTACAAGTAACCCAAGGCTGCTTTTCAGCGGCCTCTTCACACTCGCAGGAGTGCTGTTCAACTTACTATCCACTCAACCATGGTCAGCTCTACATTTTCCTATCCACATAACTAAGACTTCAAAAACCATTATAATGTCCACTACAGAATGTTCCATTCATTCACTGCCGATCTGGAATTCATCGAATATCCACTCCAAGCCGACTTCAGTTACAAGACTGGTGAATATCTAAGTAAGTGAATGCTGATTTTCAGCGTTCTGTTCTCACTCGCAGACGTGCGTTTGAACTGGCAATCCACTACACAGTGGTCAGATTATTCTTTTCCTGTCCACACAAACCATACTTCAGAATTCATTGAAATCTCCACTACAGACTGTTCCATAGTTTCAATTCCAATCTGGAATTCATCGAATCTCCAACTAGAGGCAGGCTATTGTTACACGACTGATGATGTCCAAGAATCCAATGCTGGATTTCAGAGGCATGATCACACTCGCAGGCGTGCTGTCCAACTGCCTATCCAAACAACCTTGGTCAGCCCTTCATTTTCCTGTCGACAAAACCCAGACTTCAGAAGTAATTGGAATCTCCACAACAAAATGTTCCATTCATTCACTCCCAATCGGGAATTCATCGAATCTCCACTCCAGGCAGGATTCCTTGAAACCACTGGTGAATATCCAAGTAACGCAATGTTGGTTTTCGGCAGCCAGTTCAAAGTCGCAGTCTCCTGTTCAACAGGCCATCCACTCTTCCCTGCACTGCTCTTCATTTTCCTGTACACCAAACCAAGACTTCACAAATCATTGGAATCTCTCCTCCGGAAGGTTCCATTCATTCCCTGCCAATATCGAATTCATGGAATCTCCACTCCAGGCATGCTTTCGTTGCACCATTGGAGAATGTCCAAGTAACCTAATGCTGTTTACCAGCGTCCTCTTCACACACCTAGGCGCGCTGTTCAACGGGCTCTCCACTCCAACCTGGTCAGCTCTTCCATTTCCTGTCCACACAACCCAGACTTTCGAAATCATTTGAATCTCCACTACAGAATATTCCACTCATCCACTGCTAATCTGAAGTTCCTTGAATCTCCACTCCAGGCAAGCTTTCGTTACACCACTGGTGAATGTTCAAGAAACCAATGCTGGTCTTCATAGGCATGTTCACACTCGGAGTCGTGCTGTTCATCTGGTTGTCCACTCACCCTGGTCAGCTCTTCTTTTTCCTGTTCACATAAACCAGACTTCAGAAACCATTAGAATCTCCACTTCAGAATGTTCCATTCATTCACTGCCAATCTGGAATTCATCGAAACTCCACTGAAGACAGGATTTCTTTACACCACTGGTGAATATTAAAGTAACCCAATGGTGGTTTTCAGCAGCCTGTTGAAATTCGAAGGCCTGGTCTTCAACTGGCTATCAAATCCCACCTGGAAAGCTCTTCAGTTTCTTGTCCATACAACGTAGAATTCAGAAACCATTGGACTCTCCACTACAGAATGTTCCATTCATTCACTGCCTATTTAGAAATCTTGGAACCTACACTCCAGGCAGGCTTTCTTTACACCACTGGTGAATGTCCAATTAACACATTGCTGGTTTTCAGCATACTGTTCACACTCGCATGCATGCTATTCAACTGGTTATCAAATCCACAGTGGTCAAGTCTTTATTTTACTGTCCAAACAACCCACACGACAGAAATTATTGGAATATCCACCTCAGAATGTTCAATTCATTCACTGCGAATCGGAAACTCAGCTGAACCTCCACTCCATGAACACATTCGTTCTACCACTGGTGCATGTCCAAGTAGACCAATGCTGGTTTTCAGAGGAATGTTTATTCTCGCAGGCCTGGTCTTCAACTGGCTCTCAAATCCCACCTGGTAAGCTCTTCAGTTTCTTGTTCATGCAACGTAGAATTCAGAAACCATTGGAATATCCACTACAGAATGTTCCATTCATTCACTGCCTATTTGAAAATCTTGGAACCTACACTCCAGGCAGGCTTTCTTTACACCACTCGTGAATGTCCAAGAAACACATTGCTGGTTTTCAGCATACTGTTCACACTCGCATGCATGCTATTCAACTGGTTATCAACTCCACAGTGCTCAAGTCTTTCTTTTACTGTCCAAACAACCCACACGACAGAAATCATTGGAATATTCACTACAGAATGTTCAATTCATTCACTGCGAATCGGGAATTCATCTGAGCCTCCACTCCATGAACGCATTCGTTATACTACTGGTGAATGTCCAAGTAACCCAATGCTGGTTTTCAGAGGACTGTTCATTCTCGCAGGACTGCTGTTCAACTGGCTATTCATTTTAACCTGTTTTGCTCTTCATGTTCATGTCCACAGACATCATATGTCCGAAATAATTGGAATCTCTACTACAGAGCGTTCCATTTATTCACTGCGAATCTGGAATTCATCTGAATCTCCACTACAGGCAGGCTTTCGTTACACCACTCTTGAATGTCCCAGTAACACACTGCTCGTTTTCATTCTCCTGATCCCCCTCGGAGGCGTGCTGTTCAACTGGCTATCCACTGAACCCTGGTCAGCTCTTCATTTTCCTGTCTTCACTACCTAGACTTCAGAAATGATTGGAATCTCCTGTACAGAATGTTCCATTCATTCACTGCCAATCTGGAATTCATCGAATCTCCATTCCTGGCAGGATTTGGGTACAACACTGGTCAATATCCAAGTACACCAATGCTGGTTTTTCGCGGCCTATTCACACTCGCTGGTGTGCTATTCTACTGGCTATCCTCTCCAACCTGATGAGCTCTTCATTTTCCTGTCCACTCAACGCAGACTTCAAAATTCAATGGAATCTCCACTACCGAATGTTCCATTCATTCATTGCCGATCTGGAATTCAACGAATCTCCATTCCAGGCAGACTTTAGTTACACGAGTGGTGAATATCTAAGTAACTGAATGCTGATTTTCAGCGTTCTGTTCTCACTCGCAGACGTGCTGTTGATCTGGCAATCCAATACACAGTGGTCAGATTATTCTTTTCCTGTCCACACAAACCATAATTCAAAATTCATTGGAATCTCCACTACAGACTGTTCCATTGATTCAATTCCAATATGGAACTCATCGAATCTCCAACTCCAGGCAGGCATTCATTACACCACTGATGATGTCCAATGAATCCAATGCTGGATTTCAGAGGCATGATCACACTTTCAGGCGTGCTACCCAACTGCATATCCACTCAACCCTGGTCAGCTCTTCATTTTCCTGTCCCTAAAACCCAGACTTCAGAAGTAATTGAAATCTCCACTACAGAATGTTCCATTCCTTCACTCCCAATCGGGAATTCATAGAATCTCCACTCCAGGCAGGTTTACTTGACATCACTGTTGAAGATCCAAGTAACACAATGTTGGTTTTCAGCAGCCAGTTCAAAGTCGCTATCTGCTGTTCAACAGGCTATCCACTCTTCCCTGCTCTTCTATTCATTTTCGGGTACGTAAAACCCAGACATCAGAAATCATTGGAATCTCTCCTATGGAATGTTCCATTCATTCCCTGCCAATATCGAATTCATGGAATCTCCACTCCAGGCAAGCTTTCGTTAAACCACTGGTGAATGTCCAAGTAACCAATGCTAGTTTTCATAGGCGTGTTCACACTCGGAGTCTTGGTGTTTAACTGGCTGTCCAATCGACCCTGGTCAGCTCTTCTTTATCCTGTTCACATAACCCAGACTTCAAAAACCATTAGAATCTCCACTTTAGAATGTTCCACTCATTCACTGCGAATCTGGAATTCTTCGAATCTCCACTGCAGAGAGGATTTCTTTACACCACTGTTGAATATCCAAGTAACACATTGCTGGTTTTCAGCATACTGTTCACACTTGCATGCATGCTATTCAACTGGCTAACCACTCCACAGTGGTCAAGTCTTTCTTTTACTGTCCAAACATCCCACATGACAGAAATCATTGGAATATCCACTACAGAATGTTCTATTCATTCACTGCGAATCGGGAATTCATCAGAACCTCCACTCCACTAACGCATTCGTTATACCACTGGTGAATGTCCAAGTAACACAGTGCTGGTTTTCAGAGGACTGTTCATTCTCGCAGGCCTGCTATTGAACTGGCTATCAATTCTAACCTGGTCTGCTCTTCATTTTCCTGTCCACACACATCGGATTTCGGAAATAATTGGAATCTCCACTACAGAACGTTCCATTCATTCACTGTGAATCTGTCATTCATCTGAATCTCCACACAAGGCAGGATTTCGTTACACCACTGCTGAATGTACAAGTAACAAACTGCTCATTTTCATTCTCCTGATCCCCCTCGGAGGGGTGCTGTTCAAGTGGCTATACACTGAACCCTGGTCAGCTCTAAATTTTCCTGTCCCCACAAACTAGACTTCAGAAATGTTTGAAATCTCCTGTACAGAATGTTCCATTCATTCACTGCCAATCTGGAATTCATCGAATCTCCACTCCAGGCAGGATTTCGTTACAACACTGGAAAATATGCAAGTACCCCAATACTGGTTTACGAGGCCTGTTCACAATCGCTGGTGTGCTATTCTACTGGCTATCCTCTCTAACCTGATCAGCTCTTCATTTTCCTGTCCACTCAACCCAGACTTCAAAAATCAATGGAATCTCCACTACTGAATGTTCCATTCATTCACTCCCAAACTGGAATTCATCGAATCTCCAATCCAGGTCGGATTTCGTTTCACTAGTGTTGAAAGTACAAGTAACCCAAGGCTGCTTTTCAGCGGCCTGTTCACACTCGCAGGAGTGCTCTTCAACTGCTATCCACTCAACCCTGCTCAGCTCTACATTTTCCTGTCCACATAACTTAGTCTTCAGAAACCATTATAATTTCCACTACAGAATGTTCATTCATTCACTGACGATCTGGAATTTATCGAATCTCCACTCCAGGCAGAATTCAGTTACACGACTGGTTTATATCTAAGTAACTGAATGCTGATTTTCAGCGTTCTGTTCTCACTCGCAGACGTGCTCTTGAACTGGCAATCCACTACACATTGGTCAGATTATTCTTTTCCTCTCCACACAAATCATACTTCAGAATTCATTGGAATCTCCACTACAGACTGTTCCATTGCTCAATTCCAATCTGGAATTCATCGAATCTCCAACTCCAGGCAGGCTTTCGTTACACCACTGATGATGTCCAAGGCATCCCATGCTGGATTCCAGAGGCATGATCACACTCGTAGGCGTGCTGTTCAACTGCCTATCCACTCAACACTGTTCAGGTCTTCATTTTCCTGTCCACAAAACCCGGACTTCAGAAGTAATTGGAATCTCCACTACAGAATATTCCATTCATTCACTCCCAATTGGGAGTTCAGCGAATCTCCACTCCATGCAGGATTCCTTTACACCACTGGTGAACATCCAAGTAACCCAATGTTGGTTTTCAGCAGCCAGTTCAAAGTCGCAGTCTGCTGTTGAACACGCTGTCCACTCTTCACTGCTCTGCTCTTCATTTTCCTGTACACAAAACCCAGACTTGAAAAATCATTGAAATCTCTCCTACGAAATGTTCCATTAATTCCCTGCCGATATCGAATTCAGGAAATCTCCACTCCAGGCATACATTCGTTGCACCATTGGAGAATGTCCAAGTAACCTAATGCTGTTTTCCAGCGTCCGCTTCACACTCCCAAGGGTGCTGTTCAACGGGCTATCCACTCCAACCTGGTCAGCTCTTCCATTTCCTGTCCACACAACACAGACTTTCGAAATCATTTGAATCTCCACTACAGGATATTCCACTCATTCACAGCTAATCTGAAGTTCTTCGAATCTCCACATCAGGCAAGCGTTCGTTACACCACTGGTGAATGTCCAAGGAATCCAATGCTGATTTTAATAGGCGTGTTCACACTCAGACTCGTGCTGTTCAAATGGATGTGCACTCAACCCTGGTCAGCTCTTCTTTTTCCTGTTCACTTAACGCAAAATTCAGAAGCCATTAGAATCTCCACTTTAGAATGTTCCATACATTCACTGCCAATCTGGAATTCATGTAATCTCCAATGCAGGCAGGATTCCTTTACACCACTGTTGAATATCCAAGTAACCCAATGTTGGTTTTCAGCAGCCAGATCAAATTCGCAGTCTGCTGTTCAACAGGCTATCCACACTTCACTGCTCTGCCCTTCATTTTCTTGTACACAAAACCCAGATTTCAGTAATCATTGGAATCTCTCCTATGGAAAGTTCCATTCATTCCCTACCAATATCGAATTCATTGAATCTCCACTCCAGGCATGCTTTCGTTGCACCATTGGAGAATGTCTAAGTAACCTAATGCTGTTTTCCAGCGTCCGATTCACACTCCTAGGCGTGCTGTTCAACGGGCTATTCACTCCCACCTGGTCAGCTCTTCCATTTACTGTCCACAAAACCCAGACTTTCGAAATCATTTGGATCTCCACTACAGGATATTCCACTCATTCACTGCTAATCTGAAGTTCTTCAAATCTCCACTCCAGGCAAGCTTTCGTTACACCACTGGTGAATGTCCAAGTAACCCATGCTGGTTTTCATAGGCGTGTTCACACTCGGAGTCTTGCTGTTGAACTGGTTGTCCACTCAAACCTGGTCAGCTCGTCTTTTTCCTGTTCACATTACCCAGACTTCAGAAACCATTAGAATCTCCACTTCAGAATGTTCCATTCATTTACTGCCAATCTGGAATTCATCGAATCTCCACTGCAGACAGGATTTCTTTACACCACTGGTGAATATTCAAGTAACCCAGTGGTGGTTTTCAGCAGCCTGTTCAAATTCGCAGGCCTGGTCTTCAACTGGCTATCAAATCCCACCTGGTAAGTTCTTCATTTTCTTGTCCATACAACGTAGAATTCAGAAACCATTGGAATCTCCACTACAGAATGTTCCATTCATTCACTGCCTATTTGGAATTCTTGGAAGCTACACTCCAGGCAGGATTTCTTTACACCACTGGTGAATGTCCAAGTAACACATTGCTGGTTTTCAGCATACTGTTCACACTCGCATGCATGCTATTCAACTGGTTATCAACGCCACAGTGGTCAAGTCTTTGTTTTACAGTCCAAACAACCCACACGACAGAAATTATTGGAATATCCACTACAGAATGTTCAATTCATTCACTGCGAATCGGAAATTCATCTGAACTTCCACTCCATGAACGCATTCGTAATACCACTGGTGAATGTCCAAGTAACCCAATGCTGGTTTTCAGAGTACTGTTTATTCTCGCAGGCCTGGTATTTAACTGCCAATAAAATCCCACCTGGTAAGCTCTGCAGTTTTTTGTCCATAAAACGTAGAATTCAGAAACCATTGGAAACTAAACTACAGAATGTTCCATTCATTCACTGCGTATTTGGAATTCTTGGAAACTACACTCCAGGCAGGCTTTCATTACACCACCTGTGAATGTCTAAGTAACACATTGCTGGTTTTCAGCATACTGTTCACACTCACATGCATGCTATTCAACAGGCTATCCACTCCACAGTGGTCAAGTCTTACTTTTACTGTCCAAACAACCCACACGACAGAAATCATTGGAATATCCACTACAAAATGTTCATTTCATTCACTGCGAATCGGGAATTCATCTGAACCTCCACTCCATGAACGCATTCGTTATAACACTGGTGAATGTCCAAGTAACGCAATGCTGGTTTTCAGAGGACTGTTCATTCTCGCACAACTGCTGTTCAACTGGCTATCCATTCTAACCTGTTTTGCTCTTCATTTTCCTGTCCACACACATCGGATTTCAGACATAATTGGAATCTCCACTACAGAACGTTCCATTTATTCACTGCGAATCTGGAATTCAACTGAATCTCCACTCAAGGCAGGCTTTCGATACACCACTGTTGAATGTCCAAGTAACACACTGCACATTTTCATTGTCCTGATCCCCCTCGGAGGCGTGCTGTTCAACTCGCTATCCACTGGACCCAGGTCAGCTCTTCATTTTCCTGTCCCCACTACCTAGACTTCAGAAATGATTGGAATCTCCTGTACAGTATGTTCCATTCATTTACTGCCAATCTGGAATTCATTGAATCTTCACTCTAGGCAAGCTTTCGTTGCACCATTGGAGAATGTCTAAGTAACCTAAATGCAGTTTTCCAGCGTCTGCTTCACACTCCCAGGCGTGCTGTTGAAAGGCAATCCAGTCCAACCTGGTCAGCTCTTCCGTTTCCTGTCCACACAACCCAGACTTTCGAAATCATTTGAATCTCCACTACAGAATATTCCACACATTCACTGATAATCTGAAGTTCTTCGAATCTCCACTCCAGGCAAGCTTTCTTTACACCACTGCTGAATGTCCAAGTAACCAATGCTGGTTTTCATAGGCGTGTTCACACTCGGAGTCGTGCTGTTCAACTGGCTGTCCACTCAACCCTGATCAGCTCTTCTTTTTCCTGTTCACATAACCCAGACTTCTGAAACAATTAGAATCTCCACTTCAGAATGTTCCATTCATTCCCTGCCAATCTGGAACTCATCGAATCTCCACTGCAGACAGGATTTCTTTACACCACTGGTGAATATTCAAGTAAACCAATGGTGGTTTTCAGCAGCCTGTACAAATTCGCAGGCCTGGTCTTCAACTGGTTATGAAATCCCACCTGGTAAGCTCTTCAGTTTCTTGTCCATACAACGTAGAATTCAGAAACCATTGGAATCTCCACTACAGAATGTTCCATTCATTCACTGCCTAATTGGAATTCTTGGAAGCTACACTCCAGTCAGGATTTCTTTACACCACTGGTGAATGTCCAAGAAACACATTGCTGGTTTTCAGCGTACTGTTCACACTCGCATGCATGCTATTCAACAGGCTATCCACTCCACAGTGGTCAAGTCTTTCTTTTACTGTCCAAACAACCCACACGACAGAAATCATTGGAATATCCACTACTGAATGTTCAATTCATTCACTGCGAATCGGGAATTCATCTGAACCTCCACTCCATGAACGCATTCGTTATACCACTGGAGAATGTCCAAGTAACCCAATGCTGGTTTTCAGAGGACTATTCATTCTTGCAGGCCTGCTGTTCAACTGCCTATCTATTCTAACTTGCTTTGCTCTTCATGTTCCTGTCACACACATCGGATTTCAGAAATAATTGGAATCTCCACTACAGAACGTTTCATTCATTCACTGCGAATCTGGAATTCATCTGAATCTCCACTCCAGGCAGGCTTTCGTTACACCACTGTTGAATGTCCAAGTAACACACTGCTCGTTTTCATTGTCCTGATCCCTCTCGGAGGCATGCTGTTTAACTGGCTATCCACTGAACCCTAGTCAGCTCTTCATTTTCCTGTCCCCACTACCTAGACTTCAGAAATGATTGGAAACTCCTGTACAGAATGATCCACTCATTCACTGCCAATCTGGAATTCATCGAATCTCCCCTCCAGGCAGGATTTCAGTACACCACTGGTCAATATCCAAGTAACCCAATGCTGGTTTTTCGAGGCCTGTTCACACTCGCTGGTGTGCTATTCTACTGGCTATCCTCTCCAACCTGATCAGCTCTTCATTTTCCTGTCCACTCAACCCAGACTTCAAAATGCATTGGAATCTCCACTACAGAATGTTCCATTCATTCACTCCCAATCTGGAATTCATCGAATCTCCACTCCAGGTCGGATTTCGTTTCACTAGTGTTGAATGTACACGTAACCCATGGCTGCTTTTTAGCGGCCTGTTCACACTCGCAGGAGTGCTGTTCAACTGACTATCCACTCAACCCTGGTAAGCTCTACATTTTCCTGTCCACATAACTTAGACTTCAGAAACCATTATAATCTCCACTACAGAATGTTCCATTCATTCACTGCCGATCTGGAATTTATCGAATCTCCACTCCAGTCAGAGTTTAGTTACAGGACTGGTGAATATCGAAGTAACTGAATGCTGATTTTCAGCGTTCTCTTCTCACTTGCAGACGTGCTATACAACTGGCAATCCACTACACAGTGGTCAGATTATTCTATTCCTGTCCACACAAACCATACTTTAGAATTCATTGCAATCTCCTCTACAGACTGTTCCATTGATTCAATTCCAATCTGGAATTCATCGAATCTAAAACGCCAGGCAGGCTTTCGTTGCACCACTGATGATGTCCAAGGAATCCAATGCTGGATTTCAGAGGAATGATCACACTCGCAGGCGTGCTGTCCAACTGCCTATCCACTCAACCCTGGTCAGCTCTTCATTTTCCTGACCACAAAACCCAGACTTCAGAAGTAATTGGAATCTCCACCACAGAATGTTCCATTCATTCACTCCCAATCGGGAATTCATCGAATCTCCACTTCAGGCAGGATTCCTTCACACCACTGGTGAATATCCAAGTAACTCAATGTTGGTTTTCAGCAGCCAGTTTAAAGTCGCAGTCTGCTGTTCAACAGGCTATCCACTCTACCCTGCTCTGCTATACATTTTCTCTACACAAAACCCAGACTTCAGAAATCATTGGAATCTCTCCTACGGAATGTTCCATTCATTCCCTGCCAATATTGAATTCATGGAATCTTCACTTCAGGCATGCTTTCCTTGCACCATTGGAGAATGACCAAGTAACCTAATGCAGTTTTTCAGTGTCCGCTTCACACTCCCAGGCGTGCTGTTGAAAAGGCAATCCACTCCAACCTGGTAGGCCCTTCCGTTTCCTGTCCACAAAACCCAGACTTTCGAAATCATTTGAATCTCCACTACAGAATATTCCACACATTCACTGCTAATCTGAAGTTCATCGAATCTCTACCCCAGGCAATCTTTCGTTACACCACTGGTGAATGTCCAAGCAACCAATGCTGGTTTGCATAGGCGTGTTCACACTCGGAGACGTGCTGTTCAACTGGCTGTCAACCCAACCCTGGTCACCTCTTCTTTTTCCTGTTCACATAACCCAGACTTCAGAAACCATAAGATTCTCCACTTCAGGATGTTCCCTTCAAAGACTGCCAATCTGAAACTCATCGAAACTCCACTGCAGACAGGATTTCTTTACACCACTGGTGAATATTCAAGCAACCCAATGGTGGTTTTCAGCAGCCTGTACAAATTCGCAGACCTCGTCTTCAACTGGCTAGCAAATTCCACCTGGTAAGCCCCTCAGTTTCTTGTCCGTACAACGTAGAATTCAGAAACCATTGGAATCTCCACTACAGAATGTTCCATTCATTCACTGACTATTTGGAATTCTTGGAACCTACACTCCCGGCAGTCTTTCATTACAACACTGGTGAATGTCCTAGAAACACATTGCTGGTTTTCAGCGAACTGTTCACACTCGCATGCATGCAATTCAACAGGCTATCCACTTCACAGTGTTCAAGCCTTTCTTTTACTGTCCAAACAGCCCACACAACAGAAATCATTGGAATATCCACTAAAGAATGTTCAATTCCTTCAATGCGAAACGGGAATTCATCTGAACCTCCACTCCATGAACGTATTCGTTATAACACTGGTGAATGTCCAAGTAACCCAATGCTGGTTTTCCGAGGACTGTTTATTCTCGCAGGCCTGGTCTTCAACTGGCTATCATATCTCACCTGGTAAGCTCTTCATTTTCTTGTCCATACAACGTAGAATTCAGAAACCATTGGAATCTCCAGTACAGAATGTTCCATTCATTCACTGCGAATCGGGAATTCATCTAAACCTCCACTCCATGAACGCATTCGTTATACCACTAGTGAATGTCCAAGTAACCCAATCCTGGTTTTCAGAGGACTGTTTATTCTCGCAGGCCAGGTCTTCAACTGGCTATCAAATCCCACCTGGTAAACTCTTCAGTTTCTTGTCCATACAACGTAGAATTCAGAAACCATTGGAATCTCCACTACAGAATGTTCCATTCATTCACTGCCTATTTGGAATTCTTGGAAACTACACCCCAGGCAGGCTTTCATTACTCCACTGGTGAATATCCAAGTAAGACATTGCTGGTTTTCGGCATACTGTTCAAACTCGCACAGTGGTCAAGTCTTTCTTTTACTGTCTAAACAACGCACACGACAGAAATCATTGGAATATTCACTACAGAATGTTCAATTCATTCACTGCGAATCGGGAATTCATCTGATCCTCCACTCCATGAACGCATTCATTATACCACTGGTGCATGTCCAAGAAACCCAATGCTGGTTTTCAGAGGAATGTTCATTATCGCAGACCTGGTGTTCAACTGGCTATCCATTCTCACCTGTTTTGCTCTTCATTTTCCTGTCCACACACATCGGATTTCAGAAATAATTGGAATGTCCACTACAGAACGGTCCTTTAATTCACTGTGAATCTGGAATTCATCTGAATCTCCACTCCAGGCAGGCATTCGTTACACCACTGTTGAATGTCCAAATAACACACTGCTCGTTTTTATTGTCCTGATCCCCCTGGGAGGCGTGCTGTTCAACTGGCTATCCACTGTACCCTGGTCAGCTCTTCATTTTCCTGTCCCCACTACCTAGACTTCAGAAATGATTGGGATCTCCTGTACAGAATGTTCCATTCTTTCACTTCCAATCTGGAATTCATCGAATCTCCACTCCAGACAGGATTTCGTTACAGCACTGGTCAATATCCAAGTACCACAATGCTGTTTTTCGCGGCCTGTTCACACTCGCTGGTGTGCTATTCTAGTGCCTATCCTCTCCAACCTGATCAGCTCTTCATTTTCGTGTCCACTCAACCTGACTACAGAAGTAATTGGAATCTCCAAAACAGAATGTTCCATTCATTCATTCCCAATCGGGAATTCATCGAATCTCCACTCCAGGCAGGACTCCTTGACACCACTGGTGAATATCCAAGTAAAGCAATGTTGGTTTTCAGCAGCCAGTTCAAAGTCGCAGTCTGCTGTTCAACAGGCTATCCACTCTTCCCTGCTCTGCTCTTCATTTTCCTGTACACAAAACCCAGACATCAGAAATCATTGGAATCTCTCCTACGGAATGTTCCATTCATTCCCTGCCAATATCGAATTCATGGAATCTCCACTCCAGGCATGATTTCGCTGCACCATTGGAGAATGTCCAAGTAACCTAATGCTGTTTTCCAGCGTCTGCTTCAAACTCCCAGGCGTGCTGTTGAAAAGGCAATCCACTCCAACCTGGTCAGCTCTTCCATTTCCTGTCCACACAACCCAGACTTTCGAAACCATTTGAATCTCCACTACAGAATATTCAACTCATTCACTGCTAATCTGAAGTTCTTCGAATCTCCACTCCAGGCAAGCTTTCGTTACACCACTGGTGAATGTCCAATAACCAATGCTGGTTTTCATAGGAGTGTTCACACTCGGAGTCGTGCTGGTCAACTGGCTGTCCACTCAACCCTGGTCAGCTCTACTTTTTCCTGTTCACATAACCCAGAATTCAGTAACCATTAGAATCTCCACTTCAGAATATTCCATTCATTCACTGCCAATCTGGAATTCATCGAATCTCCACTGCGGACAGGATTTCTTTACACCACAGGTGAATATTCAATTAACCCAATGGTGGTTTTCAGCAGCCTGTTCAAATTCGCAGGACTGGTCTTCAACTGGCTATCAAATCCCACCTGGTAACTCTTCATTTTCTTGTCCATACAACGTAGAATTCAGAAACCATTGGAATCTCCACTACAGAATGTTCCATTCATTCACTGCCTATTTGGAATTCTTGGAACCTACACTCCAGGCAGGATTTCTTTACACCACTGGTGAATGTCTAAGTAACACATTGCTGGTTTTCAGCATACTGTTCACACTCGCATGCATGCTATTCAACTGGTTATCAACTCCAGAGTGGTCAAGTCTTTCTTTTACTGTCCAAACAACCCACACGACAGAAATCATTGGAATATCCACTACAGAATATTCAACTCATTCACTGCGAATCGGGAATTCATCTGAACCTCCACTCCATGAACGCATTCGTTATACCACTGGTGCATGTCCATGTAACCCAATTCTGGTTTTCAGAGGACTGTTTATTCTCGCAGCCCTGGTCTTCAACTGGCTATGAAATCCCACCTGGTAAGCTCTACAGTTTCTTGTCCATACAACGTAGAATTCAGTAACCATTGGAATCTCCACTACAGAATGTTCCATTCATTCACTGCCTATTTGGAAATTTTGGAACCTACACTCCAAGCAGCCTTTCTTTACACCACTGTTGAATGTCTAAGTAACACATTGCTTGTTTTCAGCATACTGTTCACACTCGCATGCATGCTATTCAACTGGATATCCACTCCACAGTGGTCAAGTCTTTCTTTTACTTTCCAAACAACCCACATGGCAGAAAACATTGGAATATCCACTACAGAATGTTCAATTCATTCACTGCCAATCGGGAATTCATCTGAACTTCCACTCCATGACCGCATTCGTTATACCACTTGTTTATGTCCTAGTAAACCAATGCTCGTTTTCAGAGGACTGTTCATTCTCGGAGGCCTGCTGTTCAACTGGCTATCCATTCTAACCTGTTATGATCTTCATTTTCATGTACACACACAACGAATTTCAGAAATAATTGGAATGTCCACTACAGAACGTTCCATTTATTCACTGCGAATCTGGAATTCATCTGAATCTCCACTCCAGGCAGGCTTTCGTTACACGACTCTTGAATGTCCAAGTAACACACTGCTCGTTTTCATTGTCCTGATCCCCCTCGGAGGCATGCTCTTCAAGTGGCTATCCAGTGAACCCTGATCAGTTCTTCATTTTCCTGTCCCCACATCCTAGACTTCAGAAATGATTGGAATCTCCTGTACAGAATGTTCCATTCATTCACTGCCAATCTGGAATTAATCGAATCTCCACTCCTGGCAGGATTTCGTTACACCACTGATGATGTCCAAGGAATCACATGCTGGATTTCAGAGGCATGATCACACTCGCAGGCGTGCTGTCCAACTGCCTATCCACTCAACCCTGGTCAGCTCTTCATTTTCCTGTCCACAAAACCCAGACTTCAGAAGTAATTGGAATCTCCACTACAGAATGTTCCATACATTCACTCCCAATCAGGAATTCTTCGAATCTCCATTCCAGGCAGGATTACTTGAAACCACTGTTGAAGATCCAAGTAACACAATGTTGGTTTTCAGCAGCCAGTTCAAAGTCGCTATCTGCAGTTCAACAGGCTATCCATTCTTCTCTGCTCTTCGCTTCATTTTACTGTACGCAAAACCCAGACTTCAGAAATCATTGGAATCTCTCCTACGGAATGTTCCATTCATTCCTGCCAATATCGAATTCATTGAAACTACACTCCAGGCAAGCTTTCGTTACACCACTGGTGAATGTCCAAGTAACCAATGCTGGTTTTCATAGGTGTGTTCACACTCGGAGTCGTGCTATTCAACTGGCTGTCCAATCGACCCTGGTCAGCTCTTCTTTATCCTGTTCACATAACCCAGACTTCAGAAACCATTAAAATCTCCACTTCAGAATGTTCCACTCATTCACTGCGAATCTGGAATTCATCTGAATCTCCACACAAGGCAGGCTTTCGTTACACCACTGCTGAATAAACAAGTAACAAACTGCTCGTTTTCATTCTCCTGATCACCCTCAGAGCAGTACTGTTCAACTGGCTATCCAATGAACACTGGTCAGCTCTTCATTTTCCTGTCCCCACAACCAAGAATTTAGAAATGATTGGAATCTACTGTACAGCATGTTCCATTCATTCACTGCCAATCTGGAAATCATCGAATCTCCACTAATGGCAGGATTTTGTTACACCACTGGTAAATATCCAAGTACCGCAATACTGGTTTACGCGGCCTGTTCACACGCGCTGGTGTGCTATTCTAAGGGCTAACCTCTCCAACCTGATCAGCTCTTCATTTTCCTGTCCACTCAACCCAGACTTCAAAATTCAATGGAATCTCCACTACTGAATGTTCCATTCATTCTCTCCCAATCTGGAATTAAGCGAGTCTCCACTCCAGGCCGGATTTCTTTTCACTAGTGTTGAATATACAAGTAACCCAAGGCTGCTTTTCAGCGGCCTATTCACACTCGCAGAAGTGCTGGTCAACTGACTATCCACTCAACCCTGGTCAGATCTACATTTTCCTGTCCACATAACTTAGACTTCAGAAACCATTATAATCTCCACTACATTATGTTCCACTCATTCATTGCCGATCTGAATTCATCGAATCTCCACTCCAGGCAGACTTTAATTAAAAGTCTGGTGAATATCTAAGAAAGTGAATGCTGATTTTCAGCGTTCTGATCTCACTCGCAGACGTGCTGTTGAACTGGCAATCCACTACACAGAGGTCAGATTATTCTTTTCCTGTCCACACAAACCATACTTAAGAATTCATTGGAATCTCCTCTACAGACTGTTCCATAGATTCAATTCCTAACTGGAATTCATCGAATCTCCAATTCCAGGCAGGCTATCATTACACCACTGATGAAGTTCAAGGAATCCAATGCTGGATTTCAGAGGCATGATCACACTCGCAGGCGTGCTGTCCAACTGCCTAACCACTCAACCCTGTTCAGCACTTCATTTTCCTGTCCAGAAAACCCAGCCTTCAGAAGTAATTGGAATCTCCACTACAGAATGTTCCATTCATTCACTCCCAATCGGGAATTCATCGAATCTGCACTCCAGGCAGGATTCCGTTACACCACTGGTGAATATCCAAGTAACCCAATGTTGGTATTCAGCAGCCAGTTCAAAGTCGCAGTCTGCTTTCAACAGGCTATACACTCTTCAATGCTCTGCTCTACATTTTCCTCTACACAAAACCCAGACTTCAAAAATCATTGAAATCTCTCCTACGAAATGTTCCATTAATTCCCTGCCGATACCGAATTCAGGAAATCTCCACTCCAGGCATGCTTTCGTTATGCCATTGGAGAATGTGCAAGTAACCTAATGCTGTTTTCCAGCGTCCGTTTCACACTCCCAAGGGTGCTGTTCAACGGGTTATCCACTCCAACCTGGTCAGCTCTTCCATTTCCTGTCCACACAACCCAGACTTTCGAAATCATTTGAATCTCCACTACAGGATATTCCACTCATTCACTGCTAATCTGAAGTTCTTCGAATCTCCACTCCAGGCAAGCTTTCGTTACACCACTGGTGAATGTTCAAGTAACCAATGCTGGTTTTCATAGGCATGTTCACACTCAGAGTCGTGCTGTTCAACTGGTTGTCCACTCAAACCTGGTCAGCTCTTCACTTTCCTGTCCACAAAACACGGACTTCATAAGTAATTGGAATCTCTACTACAGAATGTTCCATTCATTCACTCCCAATCTGGAATTCATCGAATCTCCACTCCAGGCAGGATTTCTTTACACCAATGGTGAATATTCAAGTAACCCAGTGGTGGTTTTCTGCAGCCTGTTCAAATTCGCAACCTGGTCTTCAACTGGCTATAAAATCCCACCTGGTAAATTCTTCAGTTTCTTGTCCATACAACGTAAAATTCAGAAACCATTGGAATCTGCACTACAGAATGTTCCATTCATTCACTTCCTATTTGGAATTCTTGGAACCTACACTCCAGGCAGGCTTTCTTTACACCACTGGTGAATGTCCAAGTAACACTTTGCTGGATTTCATCATACTGTACACAGTCGAATGCATGCTATTCAACTAGCTATCCACTCCACAGTGGACACGTCTCTCTTTTACTGTCCAAACCACCCACACGAGAGAAATCATTGGAATATCCACTACAGAATGTTCAATGCATTCACTGCAAATCGGGAATTTATCTGAACCTCCACTCCATGAACGCATTCGTTATACCACCGGCGAATGTCCAAGTAACCCAAAGCTGGTTTTCACAGGACTGTTTATTCTCGCAGGCCTGGTCTTAAACGGGCTATAAAATCCCACATGGTAAGCACTTCAGTTTCTTGTCCATACAACGTAGAATTCAGAAACAATTGGCATCTCCACTACAGCATGTTCCATTCATTTACTGACTATTTGGATTTCTTGGAACCTACACTCCAGGCAGGCTTTCTTTACATCACTGGTGAATGTCCAAGTAACACATTGCTGGTTTTCAGCATACTGTTCACTCTCGCATGCATGCTATTCAACTGGTTATCCACTCCACAGTGGTCAATCCTTCTTTTACTGTCCAAACAACCCACACGAGAGAAATCAATGGAATATACAATACAGACTGTTCAATTCATTCACTGAGAATCGGGAATTCATCTGAACCTCCACTCCATGAACGCATTCGTTATACCACTGGTGAATGTCCAAGTAACCCAATGCTAGTTTTCAGAGGACTATTTATTCTCGCAGGCCTGGTCTTGAACTGGCTATCAAATCCCAACTGGTAAGCTCTTCAGTTTCTTGTCCATACAACGTAGAATTCAGAAACCATTGGAAACTGCACTACAGTATGTTCCATTCATTCACTCCCAATTGGGAGTTCATCGAATCTCCATTCCAGGCAGACTTCCTTTACACCACTGTTGAATATACAAGTAACCCAA
Organism: Sorex fumeus; assembly: GCF_029834395.1. Lineage (NCBI taxonomy): Eukaryota > Metazoa > Chordata > Mammalia > Eulipotyphla > Soricidae > Sorex > Sorex fumeus. The sequence continues at coordinate 630,188 of NW_026606140.1, read as the reverse complement.
TGTTCGTTTTCAGCAGCCAGTTCAAAGTCGCAGTCTGCTGTTCAACAGGCTATTCTCTCTTCCCTGCTCTGCTCGTCATTTTCCTGTACACAAAACCCAGACTTCAGTAATCATTGGAATCTCTCCTACGGAATTTTCCATTCATTCCCTGCCAATATCGAATTCATGGAATCTCCACTCCAGGCATGCTTTCGTTGCACCATTGGAGAATGTCCAAATAACCTAATACTGTTTTCCAGCGTCCGCTTCACACTCCTAGGCGTGCTGTTCAATGGGCTATACACTTCAACCTGTTTAGCTCTTCCATTTCCTGTCCACACAACCCAGACATTCGAAATCATTTGAATCTCCACTACAGAATATTCCACTCATTCACTGCTAATCTGAAGTTCTTCAAATCTCCACTCCAGGCAAGCTTTCGTTACACCACTGGTGAATGTCCAAGTAACAAATGCTGGTTTTCATAGGCGTGTTCAAACTCAGAGTCGTGCTGATCAACTGGATGTCCACTCAAACCTGGTCAGCTCTTCTTTCTCCTGTTCAAATTACCCAGGCTTCAGAAACCATTAGAATCTCCACTTCAGAATGTTCCATTCATTTACTGCCAATATGGAATTCAAAGAATCTCCACTACAGGCAGGAATTCTTTACACCACTGTGAATATTCAAGTAACCCAGTGGTGGTTTTCAGCAGCCTGTTCAAATTTGGAGGCCGGGTCTTCAACTGTCTATAAAATCCCACCTGGGAAGCTCCTCAGTTTCTTGTCCATACAACGTAGAATTCAGAAACCTTTGGAATCTCCACTACAGAATGTTCCATTCATTCACTGCCTATTTGGAATTCTTGGATCCTACACTCCAGGCAGGCTTTCTTTACACCACTGGTGAATGTGCAAGTAACACACTGCTGGTTTCAGCATACTCTTCACACTGGCATGCATGCTATTCAACTGGCTATACACTCCACAGTGGTCAAGTCTTTCTTGTACTGTCCAAACAACCCACACGACAGAAATCATTGGAATATCCACTACAGAATGTTCAGTTCCTTCACTGCGACTCGGGAATTCATCTGAACCTCCACTCCATGAACGCATTCGTTATACCATTGGTGAATGTCCAAGTAACGCAATGCTGGTTTTCAGAGGACTGTTCTATCTCGCAGGCCTGCTGTTCAACTGGCTATCCATTCTAACCTGGTCTGCTCTTCATTTTCCTGTGCACACACATCGGATGTCCGAAATAATTGGAATCTCCACTACAGAACGTTCCATTCATTCACTGCGAATCTGGAATTCATCTGAATCTCCACTCAAGGCTGGCTTTCGTTACATCACTGTTGAATGTCCAACTAACACACTGCTCTTTTTCATTGTCCTGATCCCCCTCGGAGTCGTGCTGTTCACCTGGCTATCCACTGAACCCTGGTCAGCTCTTCATTTTCCTGTCGCCACAACCTAGACTTCAGAATTGATTGGAATCTCCTGTACAGAATGTTCTATTCTTTCACTGCCAATCTGGAATTCATCGAATCTCCACTCCAGGCCGGATTACGTTTCATTAGTGTTGAATGTAGAAGTAACCCATGGCGGCTTTTCAGCGGCCTGTTCACACTCTCAGGAGTGCTGTTCAACTCACTATCCACTGAACCCTGGTCAGCTCTAAATTTTCCTCTTTACATAACTTAGACTTCAGAAACCATTATAATCTCCACTACAGAATGTGACATTCATTCACTGCCGATCTGGAATTCATCGAATCTCCACTCCAAGCAGACTATAGTTACACGACTGGTGAATATCTTAGTAACTGAATGATGATTTTCAACGTTCGGATCTCACTCGCAGACGTGCTGTTGAACTGGCAATCCACTGCACAGTGGTCAGATTATTCTTTTCCTGTAGACACAAACCATACTTCAGAATTCTTTCGAATCTCCACTACAGAATGTTCCATTGATTCAATTCCAATCTGGAATTCATCGAATCTCCAACACCAGGCAGGCTTTCGTTACACCACTGATGATGTCCAAGGAATCCAATGCTGGACTTCAGAGGCATGATCACACTCGCAGTGGTGCTGTCCAACTGCCTATCCACTCAACCCTGCTCAGCTCTTCATTTTCCTGTCCACAAAACCCAGACTTCATAAGTAATTGGAATCTCTATTACAGAATGTTCCAATCATTCACTCCCAATCGGGAATTCATCGAATCTCCACTCCAGGCAGGATTTCTTTACACCAATGGTGAATATTCTAGTAACCCAGTGGTGGTTTTCAGTAGCCTTTTCAAATTCGCAGGCCTGGTCTTCAACTGGCTATAAAATCCCACCCGGTAAGTTCTTCAGTTTCTTGTCGTTACAACGTAGAATTCAGAAACCATTGGAATCTCCACTAGAGAATGTTCCATTCATTCACTTCCTATTTGGAATTCTTGGAACCTACACTCCAGGGAGGCTTTCTTTACACCACTGGTGAATGTCCAAGTAACACATTGCTGGTGGTCATCATACTGTACACAGTCGAATGCATGCTATTCAACTGGCTATCCACTCCACAGTGGTCAAGTCTTTCTTTTACTGTCCAAACAACCCACACAGCAGAATTAATTGGAATAACCACTACAGAATGTTCAATTCATTCACTACAAATCGGGAATTTATCTGAACCTCCACTCCATGAACGCATTCGTTATACCACCGGCGAATGTCCAGGTAACCCAATGCTGGTTTTCAGAGGACTGTTTATTCTCGCAGGCCTGGTCTTCAAATGGCTATAAAATCCCACATGGTAAGCTCTTCTGCTTCTTGTCCATACAACGTAGCATTCAGAAACCATTGGTATCTCCACTACAGCATGTTCCATTCATTTACTGACTATTTGGAATTCTTGGAACCTTCACTCCTGGCAGGCTTTCTTTACATCACTGGTGAATGTCCAAGTAACACATTGCTGGTTTTCAGCATACTGTTCTCACTCGCATGCATGCTATTCAGCTGGCTATCCACTCCACAGTGGTCAAGTCTTTCTTTTACTGTCTAAACAACCCACACGACAGAAATCATTGGAATATACAATACAGAATGTTCAATTAATTCGCTGCGAATCGAGAATTCATCTGAACCTCCACTCCATGAACGCATTCGTTATACCACTGGTGAATGTCCAAGTAACCCAATGCTAGTTTTCAGAGGAATATTTATTCTCGCAGGCCTGGTCTTCAACGAGCTATCAAATCCCACCTGGTAAGATCTTCAGTTTCTTGTCCATACAACGTAGAATTCAGAAACCATTGGAATCTGCACTACAATATGTTCCATTGATTCAATTCCAATCTGGAATTCTTCGAATCTCCAACTCCAGGTAGGCTTTCGTTACACCACTGATGATGTGCAAGGAATCCAATGCTGGATTTCAGAGGCATGATCACACTCGCAGGCGTGCTGTCCAACTGCCTATCCACTCAACCCTAGTCAGCTCTTCATTTTCCTGTCCACAAAACCCAGACTTCAGAAGTAATTGGAATCTCCACTACAGAATGTTCCATTCATTCACTCCCAATCGGGAGTTCATCGAATCTCCACTCCAGGCAGGATTCCTTTACAACACTGGTGAATATCCAAGTAACCCAATGTTGGTATTCAGCAGCCAGTTCAAAGTCGCAGTCTGCTTTTCTACAGGCTATCCACTCTTCACTGCTCTGCTCTTAATTTTCCTGTACACAAAACCCAGACTTCAGAAATCATTGGAATCTCTCCTACGAAATGTTCCATTCATTCCCTGCCAATATCGAATTCATGAAATCTCCACTCCAGGCATGCTTCGTTTCACCATTGGACAATGTACAAGTAACCTAAAGCTGTTTTCCAGCGTCTGCTTCACAGTCCCATGCGTGCTTCTCAACGGGCTATCCACTCGAACCTAGTCAGCTCTTCCATTTCCTGTCCACACAATCTAGACTTTCAAAATCTTTTGAACCTCCACTACAGAATATTCCACTCATCCACTGCTAATCTGAAGTTCTTCGAATCTCCACTCCAGGCAATCTTTCGTTACAACACTGGTGAATGTCCAAGTAATCAATGCTGCATTTTATAGGCGTGTTCACACTCGGAGTCGTGCTGTTCAACTGGCTGTCCACTCAACCTTGGTCAGCTCTTCTTTTTCCTGTCCCCATAACCCAGATTTCAGAAACCATTAGAATCTCCACTTCAGAATGTTCCACTCATTAACTGCCAATCTTGAATTCATCTAATCTCCACTGCAAACAGAACTTCTTTACACCACTGGTGAATATTCAAGTAGCCCACTGGTGGTTTTCAGCACCCTGTTCATATTCGCTGGCCTGGTTTTCAACTGGCTATCAAATACCACCTGGGAAGCTCTTCAGTTTCTTGTCCATACAACGTAGAATTCAGAAACCAGGGCAATCTTCACTACAGAAAGTTCCATTCATTCACTGCCTATTTGGAATTCTTGGAACCTACACTCCTGGCAGGCTTTCTTTACACCACTAGTGAATGTCCAAGTAACACATTGATGGTTTTCAGCATACTGGTCACACTCGCATGCATGCTATTGTACTGGCTATCCACTGCACAGTGGTCAAGTCTTTATTTTACTGTCCAAAAAACCCACATGACAGAAATCATTGGAATATCCACTACAGATTGTTCAATTCATTCACTACGAATCGGTAATTCATTTGAACCTCCACTCCATGAACGCATTCGTTATACCACTGGTGAATGTCCAAGTAACCAAATTATGGGTTTCAGAAGACTGTTCAATCTCGCAGGCCTGCTGTTCAACTGGCTATCCATTCTAACCTGGTCTGCTTTACATTTTCCTGTCCACACACATCGGATTTCAGAAATTATTGGAACCTCCATTACAGAACGTTCCATTCATTCACAGCGAATGTGGAATTCATCTGAATCTCCACTCCAGGCAGGCTTTCGTTACACTACTGTTGAATGTCCAAGTAACACACTGCTCGTTTTCATTGTCCTGATCCCCCTGGGAGGCGAGCTGTTCAACTGGCTATCCACTGAACCCTGGTCAGCTCTTCATTTTCCTGTCCCCACAACCTAGACTTCAGAAATGATTGGAATCTACTGTACAGAATGTTCCATTCATTCACTGCCAATCTGGAATTCATCGAATCTCCACTCCAGGCAGGATTTAGTTACACCACTCGTAAATATCCAAGTATCCCAATGCTGGTTTTTGGCGGCCTGTTCACACTCGCTGGTGTGCTATTCTACTGGCTATCCTCTCCAACCTGATTAGCTCTTCATTTTCCTGTCCACTCAACCCAGACTTCAAAATTCAATGGGATCTCCACTACAGAATGTTCCATTCATTCACTCCCATTCTGGAATTCATCGAATCTCCACTCCAGGCCGGATTTCGTTTCACTAGTGTTCAATGTACAAGTAACACAAGGCTGCTTTTCAGCGGCCTGTTCACACTCGCAGGACTGCTGTTCAACTGACTATCCACTCAACCCTGGTCAGCTCTTCATTTTCCTGTCCACGTAACTTAGACTTCAGAATCCATTATAATCTCCACTACAGAATGTTCCATTCATTTACTGCTGATCTCTAATTCATCGAATCTCCACTCCATGCAGATTTTAGTTACACGATTGGTGAATATCTAAGTAACTGAATGCTGATTTTCAGCGTTCTGTTCTCACTCGCAGAAGTGTTGTTGAACTGGCAATCCACTACACAGTGGTCAGATTATTCTTTTCCCGTCCACACAAAACATACTTCAGAATTCATTGGAATCTCCACTACAGAATGTTCCATTGATTCAGTTCCAATCTTGAATTCATCGAATCTCCAACTCCAGGCAGGCTTTCGTTACACCACTGATGATGTCCAAGGAATCCAATGCTGGATTTCAGAGGCATGATCACACTCGCAGGCGTGCTGTCCAACTGCCTATCCACTCAACCCTGGTCGGCTCTTCATTTTCCTGTCCGCAAAACCCAGACTTCAGAAGTAATTGGAATCTCCACTACAGAATGTTCCATTCTTTCACTCCCAATCGGGAATTCATCGAATCTCCACTCCAGGCAGGATTCCTTTACACCACTGGTGAATATTCATTTAAGCCAATGTTCGTTTTCAGCAGCCAGTTCAAAGTTGCAGTCTGATGTTCAACAGACTATCCACTCTTCCCTGCTCTGCTCTTCATTTTCCTGTACTCAGAACCCAGACTTCAGAAATCATTGGAATCTCTCCTACGGAATGTTCCTTTCCTTCCCTGACAATATCGAATTCATGGAATCTCTACTCCAGGCATGCTTTCGTTGCACCACTGGAGAATGTCCAAATAACCTAATGCTGATCCCCCTCGGAGGCGTGCTGTTCCCCTGGCTATCTACTGAACCCTGGTCAGCTCTTCATTTTCCTGTCCCCACAACCTAGACTTCAGCATTGATTGGAATCTCCTGTCCAGAATGTTCCATTCATTCACTGCCAATCTGGAATTCATCTAATCTCCACTACAGGCCGGATTTCCTTTCACTAGTTATGAATGTAGAAGTAACCCAAGGCTGCTTTTCACCGGCCTGGTAACAGTCTCAGGAGTGCTGTTCAACTCACTATCCACTCAACCTTGGTCAGCTCAAATTTTCCTCTCCACATAACTTAGACTTCAGAAACCATTATAATCTCCACTACAGAATGTGACATTCATTCACTGCCGATCTGGAATTCATCGAATCTCCACTCCAAGCAGAATTTAGTTACACGACTGGTGAATATCTTAGTAACTGAGTGCTGATTTTCTGCATTCAGATCTCACTCGCAGACGTGCTGTTGAACTGGCAATCCACTGCTCAGTGTTCAGATTATTCTTTTCTTGTCGACACAAACCATACTTCAGAATTCAATGGAATCTCCACTACAGACTGTTCCATTGATTCAATTCCAATCTGGAATTCATCGAATCTCCAACACCAGGCAGGCTTTCGTTACACCACTGATGATGTCCAGGAATCCGATGCTGGATTTCAGAGGCATGATCACACTCGCAGGCGTGCTGTCCAACTGACTATCCACTCAACCCTGTTCAGCTCTTCATTTTCCTGTCCACAAAACCCAGACTTCAGAAGTAATTGGAATCTCCACTACAGAATGTTCCATTCATACACTCACAATCAGGAATTCATCGAATCTCCACACTAGGCAGGTTTCCTTTACAACACTGGTGAATATCCAAGTAACCCAATGTTGGTTTTCAGCAGCCAGTTCAAAGTCGCAGTCTGCTGTTCAACATGCTATCCACTCTTCCATGCTCTGCTCTTCATTTTCCTGTACACAAAACCCAGACTTCAGAAAATATTGGAATTTTTCCTACGAAATGTTCCATTCATTCCCTGCCTATATCGAATTCATGAGATCTCCACTCCAGGCATGCTTTCCTTGCACCATTGGAGAATGTCCAAGTTACCTAATGCTGTTTACCAGCGTCCTCTTCACACACCTAGGCGTGCTGTTCAACGGGCTATCCACTCCAACCTGGTCAGCTCTTCCATTTCCTGTCCACACAACCCAGACTTTCGAAATCATTTGAATCTCCACTACAGAATATTACACTCTTTCACTGCTAATGTGAAGATCTTCGAATCTCCACTCCAGGCAAGCTTTCGTTACACCACTGGTGAATGTCCAAGTAACCAATGCTGGTTTTCATAGGCATGTTCACACTCGGAGTCGTGCTGTTCAACTGGCTGTCCACTCAACACTGAATAGCTCTTCTTTTTCCTGTTCTCATAACCCAGACTTCAGTAACCATTAGAATCTCCAATTCAGAATATTCCGTTCATTCACTGCAATCTGGAATTCATCGAATCTCCACTCCAGGCAGGATTTCGTTACACCTCTGGTCAATATCCAAGTACCCCAATGCAGGTTTTTCGCGGCCTGTTAACACTCACTGGTGTGCTATTCTACTGGCTATCCTCTCCAACCTGATCAGCTCTTCATTTTCCGGGCAATCAACCCAGACTTCAAAATTCAATGGGATCTCCACTACAGAATGTTCCATTAATTCACTCCCAATCTGGAATTCATCGAATCTCCACTCCAGGCCAGATTTCGTTTCACTAGTGTTGAATGTACAAGTAACCCAAGGCTGCTTTTCAGCGGCCTGTTCACACTCGCAGGACTGCTGTTCAACTGACTATCCACTCAACCCTGGTCAGCTCTTCATTTTACTGTCCACGTAACTTAGACTTCAGAAACCATTATAATCTCCACTACATAATGTTCCATACATTCACTGCCGATCTGGAATTCATCGAATCTCCACTCCAGGCAGACTTTAGTTACACGACTGGTGAATATCTAAGTAACTGAATGCTGATTGTCAGCGTTCTGTTCTCGCTCGCAGTCGTGCTGTTGAACTGGCAATCTACTACACAGAAGTCAGATTATTCTTTTCCTGAACACACAAACCATCCTTCAGAATTCATTGGAATATCCACTACAGACTGTTCCATTGATTCAATACCAATCTGGAATTCATCGAATCTCCAACTCCTGGCAGGCTTTCGTGACACCACTGATGATGTCCATGGAATCCAATGCTGGATTTCAGAGGCATGATCACACTCGCAGGAGTGCTGTCCAACTGCCTATCCACTCAAACCTGGTCAGCTCTTCATTTTTCTGTCCACAAAACACAAACTTCAGAAGTAATTGGAATCTCCACTACAGAATGTTCCATTCATTCATTCCCAAATGGTAATTCATCGAATCTCCACTCCAGGCAGGATTCCTTTACACCACTGTTGAATATCCCTGTAAGCCAATGTTGGTTTTCAGCAGCCAGTTTAAAGTTGCAGTCTGCTGTTCAACAGACTATCCACTCCTCCCTGCTCTGCTCTTCATTTTCCTGTACACAAAACCCAGACTTCAGAAAATATTGGAATTTTTCCTACGAAATGTTCCATTCATTCCCTGCCTATATCGAATTCATGAGATCTCCACTCCAGGCATGCTTTCATTGCAACTGGTTATAAAATCCCACCTGGGAAGCTCTTCAGTTTCTTGTCCATACAACGTAGAATTCAGAAACCATTAGACTCTCCACTACAGAATGTTCCATTCATTCACTGCCTATTTGGAATTCTTGGAACCTACACTCCAGGCAGGCTTCCTTTACACCACTGGTGAATGTCCAAATATCACATTGCTGGTTTTCAGCATCCTCTTCGCACTCGTATGCATGCTATTCAACTGGATATCCACTCCACAGTGGTCAAGTCTTTCTTTTTTTTTTTAATAGTCCATGATTTTTTAAAATTTTTCATCTTAGGACTGCAGGAAAATAATTTTTACATTTTTTGGTTATTGTTCCTCAGGCATTTGTGGTTCTGCTTTTTTGTAAAATTCTTTTTCCTTGCTGTTCTTTGGGTAACTTCAATTATTATATCTTCTAGAGCAGATCGCTTATTATTTATTTATTTATTTTTTAAGGACACAGAATTTTTTTTATAATTTTTTTATTTATTGAATCACTGTGGGAAAAGTTACAGAGCTTTCGGGTTTAGGTCTCAGTCATGTAGATACCGAACACATTTCCCTTTACCAATACTCATTTTTAACCCCGAACCCCAATAGACCCCCACCTCCCACCCCTCCCAATTCTTGTGAGGCAGATGAGTTCTAGTTAATACTCTATCTACTTTGACTAGATAGATTATTTCGATAGAAGATGCACAATTATTGTTTAGAGTTTAGGACCCACCCCCCACAATCAGACATGCTGAAACAACATTGTGAAATGATTTGCTTTCTACAACTTGGTTAAGAATAGAATATTTTACTTATTGGCCCTGGAAGAATTTCTATTAAAAGTTAGCTAGTTAAGAGATTGGTTTCTGTGCCCTGGAGTCGTGGCCGTGCCGGAGAGCCGCTCGTGGCGGGCAGCTGGCGACCTCGGTGGGGCATGGGGGACGGCCCACAAAGCCCCACTTCCCATGAGGTCCCCGCCGCTCCCCCGAGCCCGGCTCAAACCTGCTTTCCACAAGGCTCCCGTACGGCCGCCATCTTTCTTTCCAGAGAGGAGCGGGCGGGCCGGTCAACGCCCTTCCCCCTCCGGGCCGGCTTGGTGGCGCGGTTCAACACAAGTCCATCTGCTTTTCTGCTCCAAGCGGCTGGTTCTCTGTGCTAAGTCCTTGTGCCTCCGGGGCCGTGGCCGTGCCGGAGAGCCGCTCGTGGGGGGCAGCTGGCGTTATTGTTCCTCAGGCATTTGTGGTTCTGCTTTTTTGTAAAATTCTTTTTCCTTGCTGTTCTTTGGGTAACTTCAATTATTATATCTTCCAGAGCAGATCTCTAATTATTGATTTATTTATTTTTTAAGGATACAGAATTTTTCCCCCTTAGCGGGTAGGGCGTTTGCCTTGCACGCAGCCAACATGGCCGACCCGAGTTCGATTCCTCCGCCCCTCTCGGGGAGCCCAGCAAGCTACCGAGAGTATTCGATATGCCAGACACAGTAACAACAAAGTCTCCAATGGAGACGTTACTGGGCCCGCTCGAGCAAATCGATGATCAACGGGAGAGCCTTTACCTTTACCTTTTATTTTATTTTATTTTTTTCACAGTTGTAAATTTACAATTTTTGGTGCTTTGGTTTCAATTATACAATGATCAGATACCCATCCCTCCACCAGTGCCCATTCTCCACCACCATGGATAATATCCCTCCCACCCCCATCCCCCCATCCCTCCTGTCTCTGCGGCAGGGCAATCCTCTGTGTTTTCTCTCTCCTTTTGGGTTTTGTGTTCTGCAAAAGAGGCATTGAATGGCAAACTTCTTCAGTCCATAGGCTACTTTCGACATGCATCTCCCCTCCTGGGAGGATCCGCCAAACATCCTTTATTTGGTGCTCCCTTCTCTATCTGAACTGCCCTTTCCTCTAGGATGCCCGGCTGGCCTCTAAGTTATGGAGTAATCCTCCTGGTGCTGATCTCAGCTATTCTTGGATATTAATCTCATACTTTGTTACTTTATATCCCCCAGATGAATGCAATCTTTCTATGTCTATCCCTCTCTTTCTGACTCATTTCGCTTAGCATGATACTTTCCATATTGTACCACTTGTATGTAAATTTCATGACTTCATCTTTTCTAACAGCTACATAGTACTCCATTGTGTAGATGTACCAAAGTTTCTTTAACCAGTCATCTGTTCTTGGGCATTCAGGTTTCTTCCAGTTTCTGGCTATTGTAAAGAGTGCTGCAATGAACAAACAAGTGCAGATGTCACTTCGACTATACATTTTTACCTCTCTGGGATATATTCCCAGGAGTGGTATTGCTGGGTCAAATGGGAGCTCAATTTCTAATTTTTTGAGAATCGTCCATACTGTTTTCCAGAAGGGCTGAACCAGTGGACATTCCCACCAACAGTGAAGGAGTGTCCCTTTCTCGCCACATCCACGCCAGCATCAGTTGCTTTTGTTATTTTGAATGTGGGCCAGTCTCTGAGGTGTGAGATGGTATCTCATTGTGGTTTTGATCTGCATCTCCCTGATGATTAATGATGTAGAGCATTTTCTCATGTGCTTTTTTGCCATTCGGATTTCTTCTTTGAGAAAGTTTCTGTTCATTTCATTGCCCCATTTTTGGATGGGGTTGGATGTTTTCTTCTTGTGGACTTTAACGAGTATTTTGTATGTCCTGGATATCAACCCCTTGTCAGATGTGTATTCGGTGAATATCCTTTCCCATTCTGTAGACTGTCTTTGTATTTTGGTCACTGTTTCTTTGGAGGTGCAGAAGCTTCTTAGTTTAAGATAGTCCCATTTATCTATCTCTGTTTTCACTTGCTCGGCCAGTGGCGTGGCATCTTTGAAGATACCATTAGCTTCAATGTCATGGAGGGTTTTGCCAACTTTATCTTCAATGTACCTTATGGTTTCTGGTCTGATGTTGAGGTCTTTAATCCATTTTGATCTTACTTTTGTACATGGTGTTAGGCAGAGTTCTGAGCCTATTGTTTTGCATGTAGCCATCCAGTGATCCCAACACAATTTATTAAAGACGCTTTCCTTACTCCACTTCACATTACTTGCACGTTTATCAAAGATTAGATGAGCATATGATTGAGGGGAGATGTCAGTGTATTCAACCCTGTTCCATTGGTCTGCAGTTCTGCCTTTGTTCCAGTACCATGCTGTTTTACTTATTACTGCTTTGTAGTACAGTTTGAAGTTCGGGAGGTTGATTCCTCCCATTTTCTTTTTCCCAAGAATTGCTTTAGCTATTCGTGGGGGCTTATTGTTCCATATAAATTTCAGGAGTGTTTGCTCCATTTCTTTGAAGAATGTCATGGGTATCCTTATAGGGATTGCATTGAATTTATACAATGCTTTCGGTAGTATTGCCATTTTGACAATGTTATATCTCCCGACCCATGAGCAGGGGATATCTTTCCATTTCCTCATGCCCTCTTTTATTTCCTGAAGTAGCGTTTTGTAGTTTTCTTTGTACAGGTCCTTTACTTCCTTAGTTAAGCTGATTCCTAGGTACTTGATTTTCTGGGGCACAATTGTGAACGGGATTGTTTTTTTCATGTTGCTTTCTTCTCTCTCACTGTTTGCGTATAGGAAAGCCATGGACTTTTGGGTATTGATTTTATAACCTGCAACTTTACTATACGAGTCTATTGTTTCTAGGAGTTTTTTGGTGGAAGTTATTGGGTTCTCTAAGTAGAGTATCATATCATCTGCGAATAGTGAGAGCTTGATTTCTTCCTTTCCTACCTGAATGCCCTTAATATCTTTTTCCTGCCTAATCGCTATTGCAAGTACTTCCAGTACTATATTGAACAGCAGTGGAGAGAGTGGGCATCCCTGTCTCGTCCCTGATCTTAGAGGGAAGGCTCTCAGTTTTTCCCCATTGAGGATGATGCTTGCTGTAGGCTTGTGGTAGATGGCTTTTAATTATGTTGGGGAAGGTCCCCTCTATACCCATTTTGGCTAGGGTTTTCATCATAAAGGGGTGCTGGATCTTATCAAATGCTTTCTCTGCATCTATTGATATGATCATATGCTTTTTATCTTTTCTTTTGTTGATATGGTGGATTATGTTGATTGATTTCCGAATGTTAAACCATCCTTGCATCCCTGGGATGAATCCTACTTGGTCATGGTGTATGATCTTTTTGATGAGTAGTTGGATTCTATTTGCTAGTAGTTTGTTGAGGATCTTTGCATCTGTGTTCATCAGGGATATCGGCCTGTAATTCTCTTTCTTTGTGGTATCTCTGTCTGCTTTTGGTATCAGTGTGATATTTGCTTCGTAGAAACTGTTCGGAAGTGTTTTTGATATTTCAATTTCGTGGAAAAGCTTAAAGAGCATTGGGAGTAAGTCCTCTTTAAAGATTTGGAAGAATTCACTAGTGAATCCATCCGGGCCAGGACTTTTGTGCTTGGGGAGATTTTTCATTACCATTTCAATTTCCTTGATGGTGATAGGTCTGTGCAGGTATTCCAGGTCTTCTTGGTTCAGCCTTGGGAGTCTGTAGGAGTCTAGGAATTTATCCATTTCCTCGAGGTTTTGATGTTCCGTGGCATAAAGCTTCTCAAAGTACTCCCTGAGGATCCTCTGAATTTCTGTGGTTTCTGTTGCAATGACCCCCTTTTCATTTCTGATTCGGTTTATTAGGGTTTTCTCCCTCCCTTTCTTTGTGAGTTTTGCTAGAGGCTTATCGATCTTGTTAATTTTCTCAAAGAACCAGCTTTTGGTTTCATTGATCTTTCGGATTGTTTTTTGGGTTTCCATCTCTTTAATCTCTGCTCTGAGTTTTATTATTTCCTTTCTCCTGTTCGGGTTGTGCTCCTTTTTTTGGTCCCTCTCCAAGCTCTTAAGCTGTGAGGTTAGGTTACTTATGTGTGCTCGCTCCTCCTTCCTGAGGAATGCTTGTAGAGCTATAAACTTTCCTCTTAACACAGCCTTTGCTGTGTCCCATAAGTTTTGGTAACTCGTGTTCTCATTTTCATTCGTTTCTAGGAATCTTTTGATTTCCTCTTGGATTTTCTGTCTAATCCACTCGTTGTTCAATAGTGCACTGTTTAATTTCCAGGTGTTTGATTTAGTTTTCTGTTTTTGTGTGTGATTTACTTCTAATTTCAGCGCATTATGGTCTGAGAAGATTGTTGATACAATCTCTACCTTCTTAATTTTATGGAGGCATGTTTTGTGGTTCAGCATGTAGTCTATCTTGGAGAATGTTCCATGTACGCTTGAGAAGAATGTGTATTCAGCTTTTTGTGGATGAAGTGTCCTATATATATCTACTAAGTCCCTTTCTTCCATTGTTTCCCTCAAATGAAGTATGTCCCTGCTAAGCTTAATTCTGGTTGATCTATCAAGAGGTGACAAAGCAGTGTTGAAGTCTCCCACTAGTATTGTGTTGCTATTGATGTCTTTCTCCAAATCTATGAGTAGTTGTTTTATGTACTTTGCTCTTCTCTCATTAGGTGCATATACATTTATTATTGTTAGTTCTTCCTGTTGTACAGATCCTTTGATCAATAAGAAATGGCCTTCACTGTCTCTTATGACCTTCCTCAATCTGAAATCGATGTGGTCTGATATAAGGATGGCTACCCTAGCTTTTTTATGGGAGCTGTTTGCCTTTAGGATTGTTTTCCAGCCTTTGACTCTGAGTCTGTGTTTGCTTTGACTATTGAGATGCGTTTCATGCAGGCAGCAGAATGTTTGGTTCAATTTTCTAATCCATCCTGCCACTCTATGTCTTTTAATTGGTGCGTTTAGCCCATTGACATTGAGCGAGATTATTGTTATGGTATTTTGTCCCATTGTTCTGTTAAAATTTGGTGTATTTGAGGGGCCTTTCTTGCCTTAAAGTAGCCCATTTAGTTGTTCTTGTAACCATGGTTTTGAGTCTATGAAGTTCCTGAGCTCTTGTTTGTCTGTGAAACTGTGTGTTGTTCCTTCTATTATGAATGAGAGTCTTGCTGGGAAAAGTATTTTAGGGGAGGCATTTATTTCATTGAGTTTTTTTACTATGTCCCACCACTGTTTTCGGGCCATGAGGGTTTCATCAGAAAAAATCAGCTGTGAATTTTAAGGATGCTCCTTTGTAAGAGATTTCTTTCTTCGATCTTGCTGCTTTCAGAATTTTATCTCTGTCTAAGGTTTTGGTCATTTTGATCAGAATGTGTCTTGGGGTATTTTTATTCGGATTTCTTTTAGCTGGTACCCTTCGGGCCTCCTGATTGTGGTCACAAGTTTTCTTCACCTCTGGAAATGTTGTAGCAATGATGTCTTTGCCAGTTTTTTCTTCATCGAGGTTTTCTTCCTGTCCCTCTGGGACTCCAATAATTCTTATGTTACCCCTCTTGGCTTCATCACGATCTTCTCTTGCCATCTGTTCCCGAATTGTGAGTCTCTTTTCCATTTTCTGCTCTTTTCTGGAGAGTCTCTGAACTTCATCTCCGAGCTCACTGATTCTGTTCTCAGCCGCTCTTACTCTGCTGCTGAGGCCTTCCTCTGAGCTTTTCAATTCGCCTACGAGATTTTTCAGGTCTGACATTTCTGATTGCATTTTCCTCATTTCTGCCCTGAGATCCTCTTGTCTTCTATTGGCATTGCTTTCCAGTGTTTCTTTTAATTCCCTAAGCATCCTAAGTAGCTCCCTTCTGAATTCCTTGTCAGAGAGGTTGTCTAACACTACAGTACTGTTGGTGTCATTTGGGCTAGACTCTTCAATATGAAAGTTTGGTGGGCTTTTGAGTTGCTTTATCATTGAGAGAGGTGTGGTTTAGTCCTTCACGTTCACTGTTACTATTCTGCTTGATATGCAGTGTGAGTTAAGATAGGCTTATGAGTTATTGGCTACTGTGTTTCTAGTGGCTGAGCTAAAATAGAGAAGTTTCCATCTAAGAAGGTAGCTTATGGTTCCTATGGCATACGTAGTGGGAAAATATTTCGCGGCCGCATTAGCGGTCGCAGCTCCGGAAAGAGTCCCTGGCACTGAGCGAGGAGTTGGGAACGTCTCCTGTTTGGAATTGGAGCCGTTCAGCTTTGTTGCCCAGAGCTGGGCCTCTGTGCCCGTCCCACGCAGATCAGGGGTTGAAAACCGGCTTTCTAGGGGCTGGTTCTAGGTGTGCATACCCGGAGAGGGGCTCAGGCCCTTGGAGGCGGGCTGTACCTGTTGGAATTGGAGCCATTCAGCTTTGTTGCCCAGAGCGGGGCTTCTGTGCCCGTCCCACCGGTCAAGTCTTTCTTTTACGGTCCAAACAACCCACACGACAGAAATCATTGGAATATCCACTACAGAATATTCAATTCATTCACTGCGAATCGAGAATTCATCTGAATCTCCACTCTATGAACGCATTCGTTATACCACTGGTGAATGTCCAAGTAACCCAATGCTGGATTTCAGAGGACTGTTCCGTCTCGCAGGCCTGCTGTTCAACTGCCTATCCATTCTAACCTGGCCTGCTCTTCATTTTCCTGTCCACACACATCGGATTTCAGAAATAATTGGAATCTCCACTATAGAACCTTCCATTCATTCACTGTGAATCTGGAATTCATCTGAATCTCCACTCCAGGCAAGCTTTAGTTACAACATTGTAGAATGTCCAAGTAACACACTGCTCGTTTTCATTGTCCTCATAACCCTCGGAGGCGTGCTGTTCAAATGGCTATCCAGTGAACCCTGTTCAGCTCTTCATTTTCCTGTCTCAACAACCTAGACTTCAGAAATGATTGGAATCTCCTGTACAGAATGTTCCATTCATTCACTGCCAATCTGGAATTCATCGAGTCTCCACTCCACGCAGGATTTCGTTACACCACTGGTCAATATCCAAGGACCCCAATGCGGGATTTTCGCGGCCTGTTCACCCTCGCTGTTGTGCTATTCTACTGCCTATCCTCTCCAACCTGATCAGCTCTTCATTTTCCTATCCACTCAAACCAGACTTCAAAATTCACTAGAATCACCACTACAGAATGTAACATTCATTCACTCCCAATCTGGAACTCATCGAATCTCCACTCCAGGCCGGATTTCGTTTCACTAGTGTTGAATGTATAAGTAACCCAAGGCTGCTTTTCATCGACCTGTTCACACACGCAGGAGTACTGTTCAACTGACTATCCACTGAAACCTGGTCAGCTCTTCATTTTCCTGTCCACAAAACCCAGACTTCAGAAGTAATTGTAATCTCCACTACACAATGTTCCATTCTTTCACTCCCAATCGGGAATTCATCGAATCTCCACCCAGGCAGGATTCCTTTACACCACCGCTGAATATCAAAGTAAGCCAATGTTGGTTTTCAGCAGCCAGTTCAAAGTCGCAGTCTGCTGTTCAACAAGCTATCCACACTTACCTGCTCTGCTCTTCATTTTCCTGTACACAAAACCCAGACTTCAGAAATCATTTTAATCTCTCCTACGGAATGTTCGATTCATTCCCTGCCAATACCGAATGCATGGAATCTCCACTCCAGGCATGCTTTCGTTGCACCATTGGAGAATGTCCAAGTAACCTAATGCTGTTTTCCAGCGTCCACTTCACTCTCCCTTGCGTGCTGTTCGAAGGGCTATCCACTACAACCTGGTCAGCTCTTACGTTTCCTGTCCACCCAACAAAGACTTTCGAAATCATTTGAATCTCCACTACAGAATATTCGAATCATTCATTGATAATCTGAAGTTCTTCGAATCTCCACTCCAGGCAAGTTTTCGTTACACCACTGGTGAATGTCCAAGTAACCAATGCTGGTTTTCATAGGCGTGTTCACACTCGGAGTCGTGCTGTTCAACTGGCTGTCCACTCAACCCTGGTCACCTCTTCTTTTTCCTGTTCACATAACACAGACTTCAGAAACCATTAGAATCTCCACTTCAGAATGTTCGATTCATTCACTGCCAATCTGGAATTCATCGAATCTCCACGGCAGACATCATTTTTTTACTCCACTGGTGAATATTAAAGTAACCCAATGGTGGTTTTCAGCAGCCTGTTCAACTGTGCAGGCCTGGTCTTCAATTGGCTATCAAATCCCACCTGGTAAGCTCTTCAGTTTCTCGTCCATTAAACGTAGAATTCAGAAACCGTTGGAATCTCCACTACAGAATGTTCCATTCATTCACTCCAGATCTGGAGTTCATCGATTCTCCACTCCAGTCCGGATTTAGTTTCACTAGTGTTGAATGTACAAGAAACCCAATTCTGCTTTTCGGAGGCCTGTTCACACTCGCAGTAGTACTGTTCAACTGAATATCCACTCAAACCTGGTCAGCTCTACATTTTCCTGTCCACATAACTAAGACTTCAGAAAACATTATAATCTCCACTACAGAATGTTCCATTCATTCAGAGCCGATCTGGAATTCATCGAATCTCCACTCCAGGCAGACATTAGTTACAAGACTGGTGAATATCTAAGTAACTGAATGCTGATTTTCAGCGTTCTGTTCTCAGTCGCAGACGTGCTGTTGAACTGGCAATCCACTACACAGTGGTCAGATTATTCTTTTCCTGTTCACACAAACCATACTTCAAAATTCATTGGAATCTCCACTACAGACTGTTCTATTGATTCAATTCCAATCTGGAATTCATCGAATCTCTAAATCCAGGCAGGCTTTCGTTACACCACTGATGATGTCCAGGAATCCAATGCTGGATTTCCGAGGCATGATCACACTCGCAGGCGTGCTGTCCAACTGCCTATCCACTCAACCCTGGTAGGCTCTTCATTTTCCTGTCCACAAACCCCAGACTTCAGAAGTAATTGGAATCTCCACTACAGAATGTTCCATTCATTCACTCCCAATCGGGAATTCATCGAATCTCCACTCCAGGCAGGATTCCTTTACACCACTGTTGAATATCCAAGTAACCAAATGTTCGTTTTCAGCAGCATGTTCACACTCGCAGGAGTGCTGTTCAACTGACCATACACTCTTCCCTGCTCTGCTCTTCTTTTTCCTGTACACAAAACTCAGACTACAGAAATCACTGGAATCTCTCCTAAAGAATGTTCCATTCATTCCCTGCCAATATCGAATTCATGGAATCTCCACTCCAGGCATGCATTCATTGCACCATTGGAGAAAGTCCAAGTAACCTAATGATGTTCTCCAGCGTCTGCTTCACAGTCCCAGGCGTGCTGTTCAAAGGGCTCTCCACTCCAACATGGTCAGCTCTTCCATTTACTGTCCACACAACCCAGACTATAGAAATCATTTGAATCTCCACTACAGAACATTCCGCTTTTTCACTGCTGATCTGAAGTTTTTCGAATCTCCACTCCAGGCAAGCTTTCGTTACACCACTGCTGAATGTCCAAGTAATCAATGCTGGTTTTCATAGGCATGTACACAATCGGAGTCGCGCTGTTCAACTGGCTGTCCACTCAACTCTGGACAGCTCTTCTTTTTCCTGATCACATAACTCAGACTTCAGAAACCATTAGAAAGTCCACTTCAGAATGTTCCATTCACTCACTGCCAATCTGGAATTCATCGAATCTCCACTCCAGGCAGGATATCGTTACACCGCTTCTCAATATCCAAGTACCCCAATGCTGGTTTTTTTCGCGGCTGTTCACACTCGCTAGTGTGTTATTCTACCAGCTATCCTCTCCAACCTGATCAGCTCTCCATTTTCCTGTCCACTCAACCAGACTTCAAAATTCAATGGAATCTCCACTACAGAATGTTCCATTCATTCACTCCCAATCTGGAATTCATCGAATCTCCACTCCAGGCCGGATTTCGTTTCACTAGTGTTGAATACACATGAAATCCAAGGCTGCTTTTCAGCGGTATGTTCACATTCGCAGAAGTGCTGTTCAATTGGCTATCCACTGAACACTGGTCAGCTCTACATTTTCCTGTCCCCACAACCTAGACTTCAGAATTGATTGGAATCTCCTGTACAGATTGCTCCAGTCATTCACTGCCAATCTGGAATTCATCGAATCTCCATTCCATTCAGTATTTCGGCACAGCACTGGTCAATATCCAAGTACACCAATGGTGGTTTTTCGCGGCCTGTTCTCACTCGCTGGTGTGCTATTCTACTGGGTATCCTCTCCAACCTGATCAGCTCTTCATTTTCTTGTCCACATAACTTAGACTTCAGAAACCATTATAATCTCCACTACAGAATGTTCCATTCATTCACAGCGAATCTGGAATTCACCTGAATCTCCACTCCAGGCAGGCTTTCTTTACACCTCTGTTGAATGTCCAAGTAACACACTGGTCGTTTCATTGTCCTGATCCACCTCGGAGGTCTACTGTTCAGGTGGCTATCCACTGAACCCTGTTCAGCTCTTCATTTTCCTGTCCCCCCTACCTAGACTTCAGAAATGATTGGAATCTCCTGTACAGAATGTTCCATTCATTCACTGCCAATCTGGAATTCATCTAATCTCCATTCCATTCAGTATTTCGGTACACCACTGGTCAATATCCAAGTACACCAATGCTGCTTTTTCGCGGCCTGTTCACACTCGCTGTT
This sequence comes from Sorex fumeus, assembly GCF_029834395.1. Lineage (NCBI taxonomy): Eukaryota > Metazoa > Chordata > Mammalia > Eulipotyphla > Soricidae > Sorex > Sorex fumeus. The sequence continues at coordinate 609,640 of NW_026606140.1, read as the reverse complement.
GTGCTATTCTTCTGGCTAACCTCTCCAACCTGATCAGCTCTTCATTTTCCTGTCCACTCAAACAAGACTTCAAAATTCAATGGGATGTCCACTACAGAATGTTCCATTCATTCACTCCGAATTTGGAATTCATTGAATCTCCACTCCAGGCCGGATTTCGTTTCACTAGTGTTGAATGTACTAGTAACTCAAGGCTGCTTTTCAGCGGCCTCTTCACACTCGCAGGAGTGCTGTTCAACTGACTATCCACTAAACCCTGGTCAGCTCTACATTTTCCTGTCCACATAACTTAGACTTCAGAAACCATTATAATCTCCACTAAAGAATGTTCCATTCATTCAGAGCCGATCTGGAATTCATCGAATATCCACTCCAGGCAGACTTTAGTTACACGACTATTGAATATCTAAGGAACTGAATGCTGATTTTCAGCGTTCTGTTCTCACTCGCAGCCTTGCTGTTGAGCTGGCAATCCACTACACAGTGGTGAGATTATTCTATTCCTCTCCACACAAACCATACTTCAGAATTCATTGGAATCTACACTACAGACTGTTCCATTGATTAAATTCCAATCTGGAATTCAATGAATCTCCAACTCCACGCAGCCTTTCGTTACACCACTGATGATCTTCAAGGAATCCAATGCTGGATTTCAGAGGCATGAACACACTCGCAGGCGTGCTGTCCAACGGCCTATCCACTCAACCCTGGTCAGCTCTTCATTTTCCTGTCCACAAAACCCAGACTTCTGAAGTAATTAGAATCTCCTCTACAGAATGTGCCATTCATTCACTCCCAATCGGGAATACATGGAATCTCCAATCCAGGCAGGATTCCTTGACACCATGGTGAATATCCAAGTAACACAATGTTGGTTTTCAGCAGCCAGTTCAAAGTCGCAGTCTGCTGTTCAACAGGCTATCCACTCTTCCCTGCTCTGCTGTTAATTTTCCTGTACACAAAACCAGACTTGAGAAATCATTGGAATCTTTCCTACTGAATGTTACATTCATTCCATGCCAATATCGAACTCATGGATTCTCCACTCCAGGCATGCTTTCGTTGCACCATTTGAGAATGTCCAAGTAACCTAATGCTGTTTTCCAGCGTCAGCTTCATATTCCCAGGCGTGCTGTTCAACGGGCGATCAACTCCAACCTGGTCAGCTCTTCCATTTCCTGTACACACAACCCAGACTTTCAAAATCATTTGAATCTCCACGACAGAATATTCCACTCATTCACTGCTAATCTGAAGTTCTTCGAATCTCCACGCCAGGCAAGCTTTCGTTGCACCACTGGTGAATGTCCAATTAACCAATGCCGGTTTTCATAGGCGTGTTCACACTCAGAGTCGTGCTGTTCAACTGGCTGTCCACTGAAACCTGGTCAGCTCTTCTTTTTCCAGTTCACATTACGCAGACTTCAGAAACCATTAGAATCTCCACTTCAGAATGTTCCATTCATTCACTGCCAATCTGGAATTCATCGAATCTGCACTGCAGACAGGTTTACTTTACACCACTGGTGATTATTCAAGTAACCCAATGGTGGTTTCAGCAGCCTGTTCAAATTCGCAGGCCTGGTCTTCAACTGGCTATCAAAACCCACCTGGTAATGTCTTCAGCTTCTTGTCGATACAACGTATAATTCAGAAACCATTGGAATCTCCACTAGAGAATGTTCCATTCATTCACTGCCTTTTTGGAATTCTTGGAACCTACACTCCAGGCAGGCTTTCTTTACACCACTGGTGAATGTCCAAGAAACACACTGCTGGTTTTCAGCATACTGTTCACACTCGCATGCATGCTATTCAACTGGCTATACACTCCACAGTGGTCAAGTCTTTCTTTTTCTGTCCAAACAACCCACACGACAGAAATCATTGGAATATCCACTACAGAATGTTCAATTCATTCTCAGCGAATCGGGAATTCATCAGAACCTCCACTCCATGAACGCATTCGTTATACCACTGGTGAATGTCTAATTAATCCAATGCTGGTTTTCATAGGAATGTTCAATCTCGCAGGCCTGCAGTTCAACTGGCTGTCAATTCTAACCTGGTCTGCTCTTCATTTTCCTGTCCACACACATCGGATTTCAGAAATAATTGGAATCTCCACTACAGAACGTTCCATTCATTCACTGCGAATCTGGAATTCATCTGAATCTCCACTCCAGGCAGGCTTTCTTTACACCTCTGTTGAATGTCCAAGTAACACACTCGTCGTTGTCATTGTCCTGATCCCCCTCGCAGGCGTAGTCTTCAACTGCCTATCCACTGAACCCTGGTCAGCTCTTCATTTTCCTGTCCCCACTACCTAGACTTCAGAAATGATTGGAATCTTCTGTACAGAATGTTTCATTCATTCACTGCCAATCTGGAATTCATTGAATCTTCACTCCAGGCAGTATTTCGTTACACCACTGGTCAATATCCAAGTACCCTAATGCTGGTTTTTTGCGGCCTGTTCACACTCGCTGGTGTCCTATTCTTCTGGCTAAACTCTCCAACCTGATCAGCTCTTCATTTTCCTGTCCACTCAACCCAGACTTCAAAATTCAATGGGATCTCCTCTACAGAATATTCCATTCATTCACTCCCAATCTGGAATTCATCGAATCTCCACTCCAGGCCGGATTTCGTTTCACCAGTGTTGAATATACAAGTAACCCCAGGCTGCTTTTCAGCAGCCTGTTCACACTCGGAGGAGTGCTGTTCAACTGACTAACCACTCAAATCTGGTCAGCTCTACATTTGCCTCTCCACATAACTTATTCTTCAGAAAATATTATAATCTCCACTACAGAATGTTCCATTCATTCACTGCCGATCTGGAATTCATCGAATCTCTACTTCAGGCAGTCTTTAGTTACACGACTGTGAAAATCTAATTAACTGAATGCTGATTTTCAGCGTTCTGTTCTCACTCGCAGACGTGCTGTTGAACTGGCCATCCACTACACAGTGGTCAGATTATTCTTTTCCTGTCCACACAAACCATACTTCAGAATACATTGGAATCTCCACTACAGACTGTTCCATTGATTCAATTCCAATCTGGAATTCATCGAATCTCTAAATCCAGGCAGGCTTTCGTTACACAACTGATGATGTCCAGGAATCCAATGCTGGATTTCAGAGGCATGATCGCACTCGCAGGCGTGCTTTCCAACTGCCTATCCACACAACCCTGGTCAGCTCTTCATTTTCCTGTCCACAGAACCCAGACAACAGAAGTAATTGGAATCTCCACTACAGAATGTTCCATTCATTCATTCCCAATCGGAAATTTATCGAATCTCCACTCCAGGAAGGATTCCTTTACACCGCTGTTGAATATCCAAGTAAGGCAATGAAGATTTTCAGTAGCCAGTTCAAAGTCGCTGTCTGCTGTTCAACAGGCTATCCACTTTTCCCTGCTCTGCACTTCATTTTCCTGTATACAAAACCCAGACTTCAGAAATCATTGGAAGTTTTCCTACGGAATGTTCCATTCATTCCCTGCCAATATCGAATTCATGGAATCTCCACTCCAGGCATGCTTTCGTTGAACCATTTGAGAATGTCCAAGAAACATAATGCTGTTTTCCTGCGTCTGCTTCAAACTACCAGGCGTGCTGTTCAATTGGCTATGCACTCCAACATGCTCAGCTCTTCCATTCCCTGTCCACACAACCAGGACTTTCGAAATTATTTGAATCTGCACTACAGAATATTCCACGCTCTCACTGTTAATCTGAAGTTCTTTGAATCTCCACTCCAGGCAAGCTTTCGTTACACGACTGGTGAATGTCCAAGTAACAAATGCTGGATTTCATAGGCATGTTCACACTCAGAGTCGTGCTGTTCCACTGGCTGTCCACACAACCCTGGACAGCTCTTCTTTTTCCTGTACACATAACCCAGACTTCAGAAACCATTAGAATCTCCACTTCAGAATGTTCCATTCATTCACTGCCTATTTGGAATTCTTGGAACCTACTCTCCAGGCAGGCTTTCTTTACAACACTGGAGAATGTCCAAGTAACACACTGCTGGTTTTCAGCATACTGTTCACACTCGCATGCATGCTATTCAACAGGCTATCCACTCCACAGTGGTCAAGTCTTTCTTTTAATATCCAAACAACACACACGACAGAAATCATTGGAATATCCACTATACAATGTTCAATTCATTCACTGCGAATCTGGAATTCATCAAAACCTCCACACCATGAACGCATTCGTTATACCACTGGTGAATGTCCAAGTAACCCAATGCTGGTTTTCAGAGGATTGATCAATCTCGCAGGCCTGCGGTTCAACTGACTATCAATTCTAACCTGGTCTGCTATTCATTTTTCTGTCCACACACATAGGATTTCAGAAATAATTGGAATCTCCACTACAGAACGTTCCATTCATTCACTGCGAATCTGGAATTCATCTGAATCTCCACTCCAGGCAGGCTTTCTTTACACGTCTGTTGAATGTCCAAGAAACACACTGGTCGTTTTCATTGTCCTGATCCCCCTCGGAGGCCTGCTGTTCAACTGCCTATCCACTGAACCCTGGTCAGCTCTTCATTTTCATGTCCCCACTTCCTAGACTTCAGAAATGATTGGAATCTCCTGTACAGAATGTTCCATTCATTCACTGCCAATCTGGAATTCATCGAATCTCTACTCCAGGCAGGATTTCAGTACACCACTGGTCAATATCCAAGTACCCCAATGCTGGATTTTCGCGGCCTGTTCAAACTCGCTGGTGTGCTATTCTACTGGCTATCCTCTCCAACGTGATCAGCTCTTCATTTTGCTGTCCGCTCAAACCAGACTTCAAAATTCAATGGAATCTCCACTACAGAATATTCCACAACACCCAAAAGGAGAGAGAGAACACAGGGGATTGCCCTGCCACAGAGACGGGGGGATGGGGGGATGGGGGTGGGAGGGATATTATCCATGGTGGTGGAAAATGGGCACTGGTGGAGGGGTGGGTATCTGATCATTGTATAATTGAAACCAAAGCACAAAAAATTGTAAATCTACAACTTTAAAAAAAATAAAATAAAATAAAGGGGAAAAAAAAAACAGAATATTCCACGCTTTAACTGTTAATCTGAAGTTCGTCGAATCTCCACTCCAGGCAAGCTTTCGTTACAACACTCGTGAATGTCCAAGTAACCAATGCTGGTTTTCATAGGAGTGTTCACACTCGGAGTCATACTGTTCAACTGGCTGTCCACTCAACCCTGGTCAGCTCTTCTTTTTCCTGTTCACATAACCCAGACTTCAGAAACCATTAGAATCTCCACTTCAGAATGTTCCATTCATTCACTGCCTATCTGGAATTCGTCGAATCTCCACTGCAGGCAGGATTCATTTACACCACTGGTGAATATTCAAGTAACCCAATGGTGGTCTTCAGCACCTGTTCAAAGTCGCAGGCCTTGTCTTCAACTGGCTATCAAATCCCACCTGGTAAGCTCTTCAGATTCTTGTCCATACAATGAAGAATTCAGAAACCATTGGAATCTCCACTACAGAATGTTCAATTCGTTCACTGCCTATTTGGAATTCTTGGAACCTACACTCCAGGCAGGCTTTCTTTACACCACTGGGGATTGTCCAAGTAAAACATTGCTGGTTTTCAGCATACCGTTTACACTCGCATGCATGCTATTCAACAGGTTATCAACGCCACAGTGGTCAAGCCTTTCTTTTACTGTCCAAACAAACCACGTGACAGAAATTATTGGAATTTCCACTACAGAATGTTCAATTCATTCACTGCGAATCGGGAACTCATCTGAACCTCCACTCCATGAACACATTCGTTGTACCACTGGTGAATGTCCAAGTAACCCAATGCTGGTTTTCAGAGGACTCTTTATTCTCGCTGGACTGGCCTTCAACTGCCGATAAAATGCCACCGGGTAAGCTCTTAAATTTCTTGTCCATACAACGTAGAGTTCAGAAAGCTTTGGAATCTCCAGTACAGAATGTTCCATTCATTCACTGCCTCTTTGGAATTCTTGGAACCTACACTCCAGGCAGGCTTTTAATACACCACTGGTGAATGTCCACGTAACACATTGCTGGTTTTCAGCATACTGTTCACACTCGCATGCATGCTATTCAACAGGCTATCCACTCCACAGTGGACAAGTCTTTCTTTTATTCTCCAAATAACCCACACGACAGAAATCATTGGAATATCCACTACAGAGTCTTCAATTCATTCACTGCGAATCAGGAATTCATCTGAACCTCCACTCCATGAACGCATTCGTTCTAGCACTGGTGAATGCCCAAGTAACCCAATGCTGGTTTCAGAGGACTGTTCATTCTCGCAGGCCTGCTGTTCAACTGGCTATCCATTCTAACCTGTTTTGCTCTTCATTTTCCTGTCTACACACATCGGATTTCAGAAATAATTGGAATCTCCACTACAGAACGTTCCATTTATTCACTGCGAATCTGGAATTCATCTGAATCTCCGCTCCATGCAGGCTTTCGTTACACCACTGTTGAATGTCCAAGTAACACACTGCTCATTTTCATTGTCCTGATCACCCTGGGAGGCATGCTGTTCAACTGTCTGTCCACTGAACCCTGGTCAGCTCTTCATTTTCCTGTCCCCACTACCTAGAGTTCAGAAATGATTAGAATCTCCTGTACAGAATGCTCCATTCATTCAATGCCAATCTGGAATTCATCGAATCTCCACTCCAGGCAGGATTTCAGCACACCACTGGTCAATATCCAAGTACCCCAATGCTGGTTTTTTGCGGCCTGTTCACACTCGCTGATGTCCTGTTCTACTGGCTATCCCCTCCAACCTGATCAGCTCTTCATTTTGCTGTCCACTCAACGCAGACTTCAAAATTCAATGGAATCTCCACTACAGAATGTTCCATTCATTCACTCCCAATCTGAATTCATCGAATATCCACTCGAGGCCCGATATCGTTTCACTAGTGTTGAATGAACAAGTAAACCAAGGCTGCTTTTCAGCGGCCTCTTCACACTCGCAAGAGTGCTGTTCAACTGACTATCCACTCAACCCTGGTCAGCTCTACATTTTCCTGTCCACATAACTAAGACTTCAGAAGCCATTATAATCTCCACTACAGAATGTTCCATTCATTCACTGCCGATCTGGAATTCAACGAATCTCCACTCCAGGCAGACTTTAGTTACACGACTGGGGAATATCTAAGTAACTGAATACTGATTTTCAGTGTTCTGTTCTCACTCGCAAACGTGCTGTTGAACTGGCAATCCACTACAGAGTCGTCAGGTTATTCTTTTCCTGTCCACACAAACCATACTTCAGAATTCAATGGACTCTACACTACAGACTATTCCATTGATTCAATTCCAATCTGGAATTCTTCTAATCTCCAACTCCAGGCAGGCTTTCGTTACACCACAGATGATGTCCAAGGAATCCAATGCTGGATTTCAGAGGCATGATCACACTCGCAGTTGTGCTATTCTTCTGGCTAACCTCTCCAAGCTGATCATCTCTTCACTTTCCTGTCCACTCAACACAGACTTCAAAATTCAATGGGATCTCCACTACAGAATGTTCCATTCATTCACTGCCAATCTGGAATTCATCGAATCTCCAACTCCAGGCAGGCTTTCGTTACACCACTGATGATGTCCAAGGAATCCAATGCTGGATTTCAGAGCCATGATCACACTCGCAGGCGTGCTGTCCAACTGCCTATCCACTCAACCCTGGTCAGCTCTTCATTTTCCTTTCCACAAAACCCTGACTTCCGAAGTAATTGGAATATCCACTAGAGAATGTTCTATTCATTCACTCCCAATCGGGAATTCATCGAATCTCCACTCCAGGTAGGATTCCTTTACCCCACTGGTGAATATTCAAGTAACGCAATGTTGGTTTTCAGCAGCCAATTCAAAGTCACAGTCTCCTGTTCAACAGGCTATCCAATTTTCCCTGCTGTGCTCTTCATTTTCCTGTACACAAAACCCAGACTTCAGAAATCATTGGAATCTCTCCTACGGAATGTTCCATTCATTCCCTGCCAATATCGAATTCATGGAATCTCCACTCCAGGCATGCTTTCGTTGCACCATTGGAGAATGTCCAAGTAACCTAATGCTGTTTTCCAGTGTCCTATTCACACACCTAGGCGTGCTGTTCAACGGGCTATCCACTCCAACCTGGTCAGCTCATCCATTTCCTGTCCACACAACCCATTCTTTCGAAATCATTTGAACCTCCACTACAGAATATTCCACTCTTTCACTGCTAATGTGAAGTTCTTCGAATCTCCACTCCAGGAAAGCTTTCGTTACACCACTGGTGAATGTCCAAGTAACCAATGTTGGTTTTCATAGGCGTGGTCATACTCAGAGTTGTGCTGTTCAACTGGCTGTCCACTCAACCCTGGTCAGCTCTTCTTTATCCTGTTCACATTACCCAGACTTCAGAAACCATTAGAATCTCCACTTCAGAATGTTCCATTCATTCACTGCCAATCTGGAATTCCTCGAATCTGCACTGCAGACAGGATTACTTTACACCACTGGTGAATATTCAAGTAACCCAATGGTGGTTTTCAGCAGCCTGTTCAAATTCGCAGGCCTGGTCTTCAACTGGCTATCAAAACCCACCTGGTAATGTCTTCAGCTTCTTGTCGATACAACGTATAATTCAGAAACCATTGGAATATCCACTAGAGAATGTTCCATTCATTCACTGCCTTTTTGGAATTCTTGGAACCTACACTCCAGGCAAGCTTTCTTTACACCACTGGTGAATGTCCAAGAAACACACTGCTGGTTTTCAGCATACTGTTCACACTCGCATGCATGCTATTCAACTGGCTATACACTCCACAGTGGTCAAGTCTTTCTTTTTCTGTCCAAACAACCCACACGACAGAAATCATTGGAATATCCACTACAGAAAGTTCAATTCATTCACTGCGAATCGGGAATTCATCAGAACCTCCACTCCATGAACGCATTCGTTATACCACTGGTGAATGTCTAATTAATCCAATGCTGGATTTCATAGGAATGTTCAATCTCGCAGGCCTGCTGTTGAACTGGCTGTCAATTCTAACCTGGTCTGCTCTTCATTTTCCTGTCCACACACATCGGATTTCAGAAATAATTGGAATCTCCACTACAGAACGTTCCATTCATTCACTGCAAATCTGGAATTCATCTGAATCTCCACTCCAGGCAGGCTCTCTTTACACCTCTGTTGAATGTCCAAGTAACACACTCGTCGTTGTCATTGTCCTGATCCCCCTCGTAGGCGTGATCTTCAACTGCCTATCCACTGAACCCTGGTCAGCTCTTCATTTTCCTGTCCCCACAACCTAGACTTCAGAAATGATTGGAATCTTCTGTACAGAATGTTCCATTCATTCACTGCCAATCTGGAATTCATTGAATCTTCACTCCAGGCAGTATTTCGTTACACCACTGGTCAATATCCAAGTACCCCAATGCTGGTTTTTCGCGGCCTGTTCACACTCGCTGGTGTCCTATTCTTCTGGCTAAACTCTCCAACCTGATCAGCTCTTCATTTTCCTGTCCACTCAACCCAGACTTCAAAATTCAATGGATCTCCTCTACAGAATATTCCATTCATTCACTCCCAATCTGGAATTCATCGAATCTCCACTCCAGGCCGGATTTCGTTTCACCAGTGTTGAATATACAAGTAACCCCAGGCTGCTTTTCAGCAGCCTGTTCACACTCGGAGGAGTGCTGCTCAACTGACTAACCACTCAAATCCGGTCAGCTCTACATTTGCCTCTACACATAACTTATTCTTCAGAAACTATTTTAATCTCCACTACAGAATGTTCCATTCATTCACTGCCGATCTGGAATTCATCGAATCTCTACTTCAGGCAGTCTTTAGTTACACGACTGTGAAAATCTAATTAACTGAATGCTGATTTTCAGCGTTCTGTTCTCACTCGCAGACGTGCTGTTGAACTGGCCATCCACTACACAGTGGTCAGATTATTCTTTTCCTGTCCACACAAACCATACTTCAGAATACATTGGAAACTCCACTACAGACTGTTCCATTGATTCAATTCCAATCTGGAATTCATCGAATCTCTAAATCCAGGCAAGCTTTCGTTACACAACTGATGATATCCAGGAATCCAATGCTGGATTTCAGAGGCATGATCGCACTCGCAGGCATGCTTTCCAACTGCCTATCCACAGAACCCTGGTCAGCACTTCATTTTCCTGTCCACAGAACCCAGACTACAGAAGTAATTGGAATCTCCACTACAGAATGTTCCATTCATTCATTCCCAATCGGGAATTCATCGAATCTCCACTCCAGGAAGGATTCCTTTACACCGCTGTTGAATATCCAAGTAAGGCAATGAAGATTTTCAGTAGCCAGTTCAAAGTCGCTGTCTGCTGTTCAACAGGCTATCCACTTTTCCCTGCTCTGCACTTCATTTTCCTGTATACAAAACCCAGACTTCAGAAATCATTGGAAATTTTCCTACGGAATGTTCCATTCATTCCCTGCCAATATCGAATTCATGGAATTTCCACTCCAGGCATGCTTTAGTTGAACCATTTGAGAATGACCAAGAAACATAATGCTGTTTTCCTGCGTCTGCTTCACAGTACCAGGCGTGCTGTTCAATTGGCTATGCACTCCAACATGCTCAGCTCTTCCATTCCCTGTCCACACAACCAGGACTTTCGAAATTATTTGAATCTGCACTACAGAATATTCCACGCTCTCCCTGTTAATCTGAAGTTCTTCGAATCTCCACTCCAGGCAAGCTTTCGTTACACGACTGGTGAACGTCCAAGTAACAAATGCTGGATTTCATAGGCATGTTCACACTCAGAGTCGTGCTGTTCAACTGGCTGTCCACACAACCCTGGACAGCTCTTCTTTTTCCTGTCCACATAACCCAGACTTCAGAAACCATTAGAATCTCCACTTCAGAATATTCCATTCATTAACTCCCAATCTGGAATTCATCGAAACTCCACTCCAGGCAGGTTTCGTTACACCACTGCTCAATATCCAAGTACCCCAATGCTGGTTTTTCGCGGACTGTTCACACTCACTGGTGTGCTATTCTACTGGCTATCCTCTCCAAACTGATCAGCTCTTCATTTTCCTGTCCACTCTACCCAGACCTCAAAATTCAATTGAATGTCCACTACAGAATTTTCCATTCATTCACTCCCAATCTGGCATACATCGAATCTCCACTCCATCGCGGATTTCGTTTCACTAGTGTTGAATGTACAAGAAACCCAAGGTGGCTTTTCAGCAGCCTGTTCACACGAGCAGTAGTACTGTTCAACTGAATATCCACTCAACCCTGGTCAGCTCTACATTTTCCTGTCCACATAACTTAGACTTCAGAAACCATTATAATCTCCACTAAATAATGCTCCATTCATTAACTGTCGATCTGGAATTCATAATATCCACTCCAGGCAGACATTAGTTACACGACTGGTGAATATCTAAGTAACTGAATGCTGATTTTCAGCGTTCTGTTCTCACTCGGAGATGTGCTGTTGAACTGGCCATCCACTACACAGTGGTCCGATTATTGTATTCATGTCCACACAAACAATACATCAGAATTCATTGGAATCTCCACTACAGACTGTTCCATTGATTCAATTCCAATCTGGAATTCATCGATTCTCTAAATCCAGGCAGGCTTTCATTACACAACTACTGATGTCCAGGAATCCAATGCTGGGTTTCAGAGGCATGATCACACTTGCAGGCGTGCCGTCCAACTGACTATCCACTCAACCCTGGTCAGCTCTTCATTTTCCTGTCCACAAAACCCAGACTTCAGAAGTAATTGGAATCCCCACTACAGAATGTTCCATTCATTCACTGAAAATCAGGAATTCATCGAATCTCCACTCCAGGCAGGATTCCTTTACACCACTGGTGAATATCCAAGTAAGGCAATGTTGATTTTCAGCGGCCAGTTCAAAGTCGCTGTCTGCTGTTCAACAGGCTATCCAATTTTCCCTGCTCTGCTCCTCATTTTCCTGTACACAAATCCCAGACTTCAGAAATCATTGGAAGTTTTCCTACGGAATGTTCCATTCATTCCCTTCCAATATCGAATTCATGGAATCTCCACACCAGGCATGCTTTCGTTGCATCATTCGAGAATGTCCAAGTAACTAAATGCTGTTTTTCAGAGTGCGCTTAACATTACCAGGCGTGCTGTTCAATTGGCTATCCACTCCAACCTGGTCAAATCTTCCAATCCCTGTCCACACAACCAAGACTTTCGAAATTATTTGAATCTCCACTACAGAATATTCCACGCTTTCACTGTTACTCTGAAGTTCTTCGAATCTCCACTCCAGGGAAGCTTTCGTTACACCACTGGTGAATGTCCAAGTAACCAATGCTGGTTTTCATAGGCATGTTCACACTCGGAGTCGTGCTGTTTAACTGGCTTTCCAATCAACCCTGGACAGCTCTTCTTTTTCCTGTCCACATAACCGAGACTTCAGAAACTATTAGAATCTCGACTTCAGAATGTTCAATTCATTCACTGCCAATCTGGAATTCATCGAATCTCCACTGCAGACAGGATTTCGTTACACCACTGGTGAATATTCAAGTAATCAATGGTGGTTTTCAGCAGCCTGTTCAAATTCGCAGGCCTGGTCTTCAACTAGCTATCAAATCCCATCTGGTAAGCTCTTCAGTTTCTTGTCCATACAAAGTAGAATTGAGAAACCAATGGTATCTCCACTACAGAGTGTTGCATTCATTCACTGCCTATTTGAAATTCTTGGTACCTAAACTCCAGGCAGGCTTTCTTTACACCACAGGTGAATGTCCAAGTAACACATTGCTGGTTTTCAGCATACTGTTCACACTCGCATGCATGCTATTCAACTGGTTATCCACTCCACAGTGGTCAAGTCTATCTTTTACTGTCCAAACAACCCACACGACAGAAATCATTGGAATATCCACTACAGAATGTTCAATTCATTCACTGCGAATCGGGAATTCATCTGAACCTCCACTCCATGAACGCATTCGTTATACCACTGGTGAATGTCCAAGTAACCCAATGCTGGTTTTCAGAGGACTGTTTATTCTCAAAGGCCTGGTCTTCAACTGGCTATAAAATACCACCTGGTAAGCGCTTAAGTTTCTTGTCCATTCAACGTAGAATTCAGAAACCATTATAATCTCCACTACAGAATGTTCCATTCATTCACTGCCGATCTGAAATTGATCGAATCTCCACTCCAGGCAGACTTTAGTTACAAGAATGGTGAATATCTAAGTAACTGAATGCTGATTTTCAGCGTTCTGTTCTCACTCTCATACGTGCTGTTGAACTTGCAATCCACTACACAGAGGTCAGATTATTCTTTTCCTGTCCATACAAACCATACTTCAGAATTCATTGGAATCTCCACTACAGGCTGTTCCATTGAATCAATTCCAATCTGGAATTCATCGAATCTCCAACTCCAGACAGGCTTTCGTTACACCACTGATGATGTCCGAGGAATCCAATGCTGGATTTCCGAGGCATGATTACACTCGCAGGCGTGCTGTCCACTTGCCTATGCACTCAACCCTGGTCAGCTCTTCATTTTCCTGTCCAGGAAACCCAGACCTCAGAAATGATGGGAATCTCCACTACAGAATGTTCCATTCATTCACTCCCTATCGGGAATTCATCGAACCTACACTCCAGGCAGGATTCCTTGACACCACTGGTGAATATCCAAGTAACGCTATGTTGGTTTTCATCAGCCAGTTGAAAGTCGCAGTCTGCTGTTCAACAGGCGATCCACTCTTCCCTGCTCTGCTCTTCATTTTCCTGTACACAAAACCCAGACTTCAGAAATCATTGGAATCTCTCCTACGGAATGTTCCATTCTTTCCCTGCCAATATGCAATTCATGGAATCTCCACTCCAGGCATGCTTTCGTTGCAACTGGCTATAAAATCCCAGCTGGGAAACTTTTCAGTTTCTTGTCCATACAACGTAGAATTCAGAAACCATTGGAATCTCCACTACAGAACGTTCCATTGATTCACTGCCTATTTGGAATTCTTGGAACCTACACTCCAGGCAGGCTTCCTTTACACCACTGGTGAATGTCCAAGTATCACATTGCTGGTTTTCAGCATCCTGTTCACACTCGTATGCATGCTATTCAACTGGATATCCACTCCACAGTGGTCAAGTCTTTGTTTTTTCTTTTAATAGTCCATGATTTTTTTAATTTTTTCACCTTAGGACTGCAGTAAAATAATTTTTACATTTTTTGGTTATTGTTCCTCAGTCATTTGTGGTTCTGCTTTTTTGTAAAATTCTTTTTCCTTGCTGTTCTTTGGGTATCTTCAATTATTATATCTTCCAGAGCAGATCGCTAATTATTTATTTATTTTTTTTAAAGGTACAGATTTTTTTCCCCTTTATTTTATTTGATTTTTTTCACAGTTGTAAATTTACAATTTTTGGTGCTTTTGTTTCAATTATATAATGATCAGATACCCATCCCTCCACCAGTGCCCATTTTCCCCCACCATGGATAATATCCCTCCCACCCCCATCCCCCCATCCCTCCTGTCTCTGTGGCAGGGCAATCCTCTGTGTTCTCTCTCCTTTTGTGTTTTGTGTTCTGCAAAAGAGGCATTGAATGGCAAACATGTTCAGTCCATAGTCTACTTTCGACATGCATCTCCCCTCCTGGGAGGATCCGCCAAACATCCTTTATTTGGTGCTCCCTTCTCTATCTGAACTGCCCTTTCCTCTAGGATGCCCGGCTGGCCTCTAAGTTATGGAGTAATCCTCCTGGTGCTGATCTCAGCTATTCTTGGATATTAATCTCATACTTTGTTACTTTATATCCCCCAGATGAATGCAATCTTTCTATGTCTATCCCTCTCCTTCTGACTCATTTCGCTTAGCATGATACTTTCCATATTGTACCACTTGTATGTACATTTCATGACTTCATCTTTTCTAACAGCTACATAGTACTCCATTGTGTAGATGTACCAAAGTTTCTTTAACCAGACATCTGTTCTTGGGCATTCAGGTTTCTTCCAGTTTCTGGCTATTGTAAAGAGTGCTGCAATGAACAAACAAGTGCAGATGTCACTTCGACTATACATTTTTGCCTCTCTGGGATATATTCCCAGGAGTGGTATTGCTGGGTCAAATGGGAGCTCAATTTCTAATTTTTTGAGAATCGTCCATACTGTTTTCCAGAAGGGCTGAACCAGTGGACATTCCCACCAACAGTGAAGGAGTGTCCCTTTCTCGCCACATCCACGCCAGCATCAGTTGCTTTTGTTATTTTGAATGTGGGCCAGTCTCTGAGGTGTGAGATGGTATCTCATTGTGGTTTTGATCTGCATCTTCCTGATGATTAATGATGTAGAGCATTTTCTCATGTGCTTTTTTGCCATTCGGATTTCTTCTTTGAGAAAGTTTCTGTTCATTTCATTGCCCCATTTTTGGATGGGGTTGGATGTTTTTTTCTTGTGGACTTTAACCAGTATTTTGTATGTCCTGGATATCAACCCCTTGTCAGATGTGTATTCGGTGACTATCCTTTCCCATTCTGTAGACTGTCTTTGTATTTTGGTCACTGTTTCTTTGGAGGTGCAGAAGCTTCTTAGTTTAAGATAGTCCCATATGTCTATCTCTGTTTTCACTTGCTCGGCCAGTGGCGTGGCATCTTTGAACATACCATTAGCTTCAATGTCATGGAGGGTTTTGCCAACTTTATCTTCAATGTACCTTATGGTTTCTGGTCTGATGTTGAGGTCTTTAATCCATTTTGATCTTACTTTTGTACATGGTGTTAGGCAGAGTTCTGAGCCTATTGTTTTGCATGTAGCCATCCAGTGATCCCAACACAATATATTAAAGACGCTTTCCTTACTCCACTTCACATTACTTGCACCTTTAACAAAGATTAGATGAGCATATGATTGAGGGGAGATGTCAGTGTATTCAACCCTGTTCCATTGGTCTGCAGTTCTGCCTTTGTTCCAGTACCATGCTGTTTTACTTATTACTGCTTTGTAGTACAGTTTGAAGTTCGGGAGGTTGATTCCTCCCATTTTCTTTTTACCAAGAATTGCTTTAGCTATTCGTGGGGGCTTATTGTTCCATGTAAATTTCAGGAGTGTTTGCTCCATTTCTTTGAAGAATGTCATGGGTATCCTTATAGGGATTGCATTGAATTTATACATTGCTTTCGGTAGTATTGCCATTTTGACAATGTTAAGTCTCCCAACCCATGAGCAGGGGATAACTTTCCATTTCCTCATGCCCTCTTTTATTTCCTGAAGTACCGTTTTGTAGTTTTCTTTGTACAGGTCCTTTACTTCCTTAGTTAAGCTGATTCCTAGGTACTTGATTTTCTGGGGCACAATTGTGAACGGGATTGTTTTTTTCATGTTGCTTTCTTCTCTCTCACTGTTTGCGTATAGGAAAGCCATGGACTTTTGGGTATTGATTTTATAACCTGCAACTTTACTATACGAGTCTATTGTTTCTAGGAGTTTTTTGGTGGAAGTTATTGGGTTCTCTAAGTAGAGTATCATATCATCTGCGAATAGTGAGAGCTTGATTTCTTCCTTTCCTACCTGAATGCCCTTAATATCTTTTTCCTGCCTAATCGCTATTGCAAGTACTTCCAGTACTATATTGAACAGCAGTGGAGAGAGTGGGCATCCCTGTCTCGTCCCTGATCTTAGAGGGAAGGCTCTCAGTTTTTCCCCATTGAGGATGATGCTTGCTGTAGGCTTGTGGTAGATGGCTTTAATTATGTTGAGGAAGGTCCCCTCTATACCCATTTTGGCTAGGGTTTTCATCATAAAGGGGTGCTGGATCTTATCAAATGCTTTCTCTGCATCTATTGATATGATCATATGCTTTTTATCTTTTCTTTTGTTGATATGGTGGATTATGTTGATTGATTTCCGAATGTTAAACCATCCTTGCATCCCTGGGATGAATCCTACTTGGTCATGGTGTATGATCTTTTTGATGAGTAGTTGGATTCTATTTGCTAGTAGTTTGTTGAGGATCTTTGCATCTGTGTTCATCAGGAATATCGGCCTGTAATTCTCTTTCTTTGTGGTATCTCTGTCTGCTCTTGGTATCAGTGTGATATTTGCTACGTAGAAACTGTTCGGAAGTTTTTTTCATATGTCAATTTCGTGGAAAAGCTTAAAGAGCATCGGGAGTAAGTCCTCTTTAAAGATTTGGAAGAATTCACTAGTGAATCCATCCGGGCCAGGACTTTTGTGCTTGGGGAGATTTTTTATTACCATTTCAATTTCCTTGATGGTGATAGGTCTGTTCAGGTATTCCAGGTCTTCTTGGTTCAGCCTTGGGAGTCTGTAGGAGTCTAGGAATTTATCCATTTCCTCGAGGTTTTAATGTTCCGTGGCATAAAGCTTCTCAAAGTACTCCCTGAGGATCCTCTGAATTTCTGTGGTTTCTGTTGTAATGACCCCCTTTTCATTTCTGATTCGATTTATTAGGGTTTTCTCCCTCCCTTTCTTTGTGAGTTTTGCTAGAGGCTTATAGATCTTGTTAATTTTCTCAAAGAACCAGCTTTTGGTTTCATTGATCTTTCGGATTGTTTTTTGGGTTTCCATCTCGTTAATCTCTGCTCTGAGTTTTATTATTTCCTTTCTCCTGTTCGGGTTGTGCTCCTTTATTTGGTCCCTCTCCAAGCTCTTAAGCTGTGAGGTTAGGTTACTTATTTGTGCTCGCTCCTCCTTCCTGAGGAATGTATATAGAGCTATAAACTTTCCTCTTAACACAGCCTTTGCTGTGTCCCATAAGTTTTGGTAACTCGTGTTCTCATTTTCATTCGTTTCTAGGAATCTTTTGATTTCCTCTTTGATTTCCTGTCTAATCCACTCGTTGTTCAATAGTGCACTGTTTAATTTCCAGGTGTTTGATTTAGTTTTCTGTTTTTGTGTGTGATTTACTTTTAATTTCAGCGCATTATGGTCTGAGAAGATTGTTGATACAATCATTACCTTCTTAATTTTATGGAGGCATGTTTTGTGGCACAGCATGTGGTCTATCTTGGAGAATGTTCCAAGTACGCTTGAGAAGAATGTGTATTCAGCTTTTTGTGGATGAAGTGTCCTTTATATAACTACTAAGTCCCTTTCTTCCATTGTTTCCCTCAAATGAAGTATGTCCCTGCTAAGCTTGAGTCTGGTTTATCTATCAAGAGGTGACAAAGCAGTGTTGAAGTCTCCCACTAGTATTGTGTTGCTATTGATGTCTTTTTCCAAATCTATGAGTAGTTGTTTTAAGTACTTTGCTGGTCTCTCATTAGGTGTATATACATTTATTATTGTTAGTTCTTCCTGTTGTACAGATCCTTTGATCAATAAGAAATGGCCTTCACTGTCTCTTATGACTTCCTCAATCTGAAATCGATGTGGTCTGATATAAGGATGGCTACCCCAGCTTTTTTATGGGAGCTGTTTTCCGTTAGGATTGTTTTCCAGCCTTTGACTCTGAGTCTGTGTTTGCTTTGACTATTGAGATGCGTTTCATGCAGGCAGCAGAATGTTGGGTTCAATTTTCTAATCCATCCTGCCACTCTATGTCTTTTAATTGGTGCGTTTAGCCCATTGACATTGAGAGAGATTATTGTTATGGCATTTTGTCCAATTGTTCTGTTAAAATTTGGTGTATTTGAGGGGCCTTTCTTGCCTTAAAGTAGCCCATTTAGTTGTTCTTGTAACCATAGTTTTGAGTCTATGAAGTTCCTGAGCTGTTGTTTGTCTGTGAAACTGTGTGTCGTTCCTTCTATTATGAATGAGAGTCTTGCTGGGAAAAGTATTTTAGGGGAGGCATTTATTTCATTGAGTTTTTTTACTATGTCCCACCACTGTTTTCGGGCCATGAGGGTTTCATCAGAAAAAATCAGCTGTGAATTTTAAGGATGCTCCTTTGTAAGAGATTTCTTTCTTCGATCTTGCTGCTTTCAGAATTTTGTCTCTGTCTAAGGTTTTGGTCATTTTGATCAGAATGTGTCTTGGGGTATTTTTATTCGGATTTCTTTTAGCTGGTACACTTCGGGCCTCCTGAATGTGGTCACAAGTTTTCTTCACCTCTGGAAATGTTGTAGCAATGATGTCTTTGCCAGTTTTTTCTTCATCGAGGTTTTCTTCCTGTCCCTCTGGGACTCCAATAATTCTTATGTTACCCCTCTTGGCTTCATCACGATCTTCTCTTGCCATCTGTTCCCGAATTGTGAGTCTCTTTTCCATTTTCTGCTCTTTTCTGGAGAGTCTCTAAACTTCATCTTCGAGCTCACTGATTCTGTTCTCAGCCGCTCTTACTCTGCTGCTGAGGCCTTCCTCTGAGCTTTTCAATTCGCCTACGAGATTTTTCAGGTCTGACATTTCTGATTGCATTTTCCTCATTTCTGCCTTCAGATCCTCTTGTCTTCTATTGGCATTACTTTCCATTGTTTCTTTTAATTCCCTAAGCATCCTAAGTAGCTCCCTTCTGAATTCCTTGTCAGAGAGGTTATCTAACACTACAGTACTGTTGGTGTCATCTGGGCTAGACTCTTCAATATGAAAGTTTGGTGGGCTTTTGAGTTGCTTTACCATTGTGAGAGGTGTGGTTTAGTCCTTCACGTTCACTGTTACTATTCTGCTTGATATGCAGTGTGAGTTAAGATAGGCTTATGGGTTATTAGCTACTTTGTTTCTAGTTGCTGAGCTAAAATAGAGAAGTTTCCATCTAAGAAGGTAGCTTATGGTTCCTATGGCATACGTAGTGGGAAAATATTTCGTGGCCACGTTAGCGGTCACAGCTCCGGAAAAAGTCCCTGGCACTGGGCAAGGAGTTCGGAACGTCTCCTGTTTGGAATTGGAGCCATTCAGCTTTGTTGCCCAGAGCTGGGCCTCTGTGCCCGTCCCACGCAGATCAGGGGTGGAAAACCGGCTTTCAAGGGGCTGGATCTAGCTGCGCATGCCCAGAGAGGGACCCAGGACCTTGGGGGTGGGCTGTACCTGTTGGAATTGGAGCCGTTCAGCTTTGTTGCCCAGATCTGTGCCTCAGTGCCCGTCCCACGCAGATCAGGGGTTGAAAACCGGATTTCTAGCGGCTGGTTCTACCTGCGCATGCCCAGAGAGGGACCCAGGCCCTTGGGGGCGGGCTGTACCTGTTGGAATTGGAGCTATTCAGCTTTGTTGCCCAGAGCTGGGCCTCTGTGCCCGTCCCACACAGATCAGGGGTTGAAAATCGTCTTTCTAGAGGCTTGTTCTAGCTGCGCATGCCCAGAGAGGGACCCAGGCCCTTGGGGGCGGGCTATACCTGTTGAAATTGGAGCCGTTCAGCTTTGTTGCCTGGAGCTGGGCCTCTGTACCCGTCCCACATAGATCAGGGGTTGAAAACCGACTTTCTAGGGGCTGGTTCTAGCTGTGCATGCCCAGAGAGATACCCAGGCCCTTGGGGGCGGCCTGTACCTGTTGGAATTGGAGCCGTTCAGCTTTGTTGCCCGGAGCTGGGCCTCTGTGCCCATCCCACGCAGATCAGGGGTTGAAAACCGGCTTTCTAGGGGTTGGTCCTAGCTGCGCATGCTCAGAGAGGAACCCAGGCCCTTTGGCGCGGGCTGTACCTGTTGGAATTGGAGCCGTTCAGCTTTGTTGCCCAGAGCTGGGCCACTGTGCCCGTCCCACGCAGATCAGGGGTTGAAAACCGGCTTTCTAGCGGCTGGTTCTACCTGCGCATGCCCAGAGACGGACCAAGGCCCTTTGGGGCGGGCTGTACCTGTTGGAATTGAAGCCGTTCAGTTTTGTTGCCCAGAGCTGGGCCTCTGTGCCCGTCCCACGCAAATCAAGGGTTGAAAACCGGCTTTCTAGCGGCTGGTTCCAGCTGCGCATACCTAGAGGGGCCCAGGCCCGTGGGGGCGGGCTGTAACTGTTGGGATTGGAGCCATTCAGCTTTGTAGCCCAGAGCTGGGCTTCTGTGCCCGTCCCACCGGTCAAGTCTTCCTTTTACTGTCCAAACAACCCACACGATAGAAATCATTAACTAACTGAATCATTAAGTAACTGAATACTGATTTTCAGCGTTATGTTCTCACTCGCCGACGTGCTGTTGACCTGGCATTCCACTACACAGTGGTCAGATTATTCTTTTCCTGTCCACACAAACCATAATTCAGAATTCATTGGAATCTCCACTACAGACTGTTCCATTGATTCAATTCCAATCTGGAATTCATCGAATCTCCAACTCCAGTCAGGTCTTTGTTACACCACTGATGATGTCCAAGGAATCCAATGCTGTATTTCAGAGGCATGATCACACTCCCAGGCGTGCTGTCCAACTGCCTATCCAATCAACCCTGGTCAGCTCTTCATTTTCCTGTCCAAAAAACCCAGACTTCAGAAGTAATTGTAATCTCCAGAACACAATGTTCCATTCATTCACTCACAAACGGGAATTCATCGAATCTCCACTCCAGGCAGGATTCCTTTACACCACTGCTGAATATTCAAGTAAGCCAATGTTGGTTTTCAGCAGCCAGTTCTAAGTCGCAGTCTGCTGTTCAACAGGCTATCCACTCTTCCCTGCTCTGCTCTTCATTTTCCTGTACACAAAACGCAGACTTCAGAAAACATTGGAATCTCTCCTACGGAATGTTCCATTCATTCCCTGCCCATATAGAATTCATGGAATCTCCACTCCAGGCATGCTATCGTTGCACCACTGGAGAATGTCCAAGTAACCTAATGCTGGTTTCCAGCGTCCGGTTCACTCTCCCAGGCATGCTGTTCCACGGGCTATCCACTACAACCTGGTCAGCATTTCCATTTCCTGTCCACACAACCCAGACTTTCGAAATCATTTGAATCTGCACTACAGAATATTCCACTCATTGGTTGCTAATCTGAAGATCATCGAATCTCCACTCCAGGCTAGCTTTCGTTACACCACTGGTGAATGTCCAAGTAACCAATGCCGGTTTTCATAGGCGTGGTCACACTCAGAGTCGTGCTGTTCAACTGGCTGTCCACTCAACCCTGGTCAGCTCTTCTTTTTCCTGTTCACATAATCCAGACATCAGTAACTATTAGAATCTCCACTTCAGAATGTTCGATTCATTCACTGCCAATCTGGAATTCATCGAATCTCCACGGCAGACATGATTTCTTTACACCACTGGTGAATATTCAAGTAACCAAATGGAGGTTTTCAGAAGCCTGTTCAAATTCGGAGACCTTGTCTTCAACTGGCTGTCAAATCCCACCTGGTAAGCTTTTCAGTTTCTCGTCCATAAAACGTAGAATTCAGAAACCATTGGAATCTCCACTACAGAATGTTCAATTCATTCACTGCCTATTTGGAATTCTTGGAACCTACACTCCAGGCAGGCTTTCTTTACACCACTGGTGAATGTCCAAGTAACACATTGCTGGTTTTCAGCATACTGTTCACACTCGCATGCATGCTATTCAACTGGCTATCCACTCCACAGTGCTCAAGTCTTTCTTTTACTGTCCAAACAACCCACACGACAGAAATCATTGGAATATCCACTACAGAATGTTCAATTCATTCACTGCGAATCGGGAATTCATCTGAAGTTCCACTCAATTGACGCATTCGTTATACCAATGGTGAATGTCCTAGTAACCCAATGCTGGTTTTCAGAGGACTGTTCAATCTCGCAGGCCTGCTGTTCAACTGGCTCTGCATACTAACCTCTTCTGCTCTTCATTTATCTGTCCACACACATAGGATTTCAGAAATAATTGGAATCTCCAATACAGAATATTCCATTTATTCACTGTGAATCTGGAATTCATCTGAATCTCCACTCCAGGCAGGCTTTCATTACACCACTGTTGAATGTCCAAGTAACCAATGCTGATTTTCATAGGCGTGTTCACAATCGGAGTCTTGCTGTTCAACTGGCTGTCCACTCAACCCTGGTCAGCTCTTCTTTTCCTTATTCGCATAACCCAGACTTCAGAAACCATTAGAAACTCCAATTCAGAATGTTCCATTCATTCACTGCCAATCTGGAATTCTTCGAATCTCCACTGCAGACAGGATGTCTTTACACCACTGGTGAATATTCAAGTAACCAAATGGAGGTTTTCAGCAGCCTGTTCAAATTCGCAGATCTGGTCTTCAACTGGCTATCAAATCCCACCTGGTAAGCTCTTCAGTTTCTTTTCCATACAACGTAGAATTCAGAAACCATTGGAATCTCCACTAGAGAATGTTCCATTCATTCACTGCCTATTTGGAATTCTTGGAACCTACACTCCAGGCAGGCTTTCATTACACCACTGGTGAATGTCCAAGTAACACACTGCTGGTTTTCAGCATACTGTTCACACTTGCATGCATGTTATTCAACTGGCTATACACTCCACAGTGGTCAAGTCTTTCTTTTAGTGTCCAAACAACCCACACGACAGAAATCATTGGAATATCAACTACAGAATGTTCAATTCATTCACTGCGAATCAGGAATTCATCTGAATCTCTACTCCATGAACGCATTCGTTATGCTATTGGTGAATGTGCAAGTAACGCAATGCTGGTTTTCAGAGGACTGTTCTATCTCGCAGGCCTGCTGTTCAACTGGCTACCCATTCTAACCTGGTCTGCTCTTCATCTTCCTGTGCACACACATAGTATGTCCGAAATACTTGGAATCTCCACTACAGAACGTTCCATTCATTGACTGCGAATCTGGAATTCATCTGAATCTCCACTCCAGGCTGGCTTTCGTTACACCACTGTTGAATGTCCAACTAACACACTGCTCTTTTTCATTATCCTGATCCCCCTCGGAGGCGTGCTGTTCACCTGGCTATCCACTGAACCCTGGTCAGCTCTTCATTTTCCTGTCCCCACAAACTAGACTTCAGAATTGATTGGAATCTCCTGTACAGAATGTTCCATTCATTCACTGCCAATCTGGAATTCATCAAATCTCCACTCCAGGCCGGATTTCGCTTAACTAGTCTTGAATGTAGAAGTAACCCAAGGCTGCATTTCAGCGGCCTGTTAACAGTCTCAAGAGTGCTGTTCAACTCACTATCCACTCAACCCTGGTCAGCTCTAAATTTTCCTCTCCACATAACTTAGACTTCAGAAACCATTATAATCTCCACTACAGAATGTGACATTCATTCACTGCCGATCTGGAATTCATCGAATCTCCACTCCAAGCAGACATTACTTACACGACTGGTGAATATCTTAGTAACTGAATGCTGATTTTCAGCATTCTGATCTCACTCGCAGACGTGCTGTTGAACTGGCAATCCAGTGCTCAGTGTTCAGATTATTCTTTTCCTGTCGAAACAAACCACACTTCAGAATTCAACGGAATCTCCACTACAGCCTGTTCCATTGATTCAATTCCAATCTGGAATTCATCGAATCTCTAAATCCAAGCAGGCTTTTGTTACACCACCGATGATGTCCAGGAATCCAATGCTGGATTTCAGAGGCATGATCACACTCGCAGGCGTGCTGTCCAACTGACTATCCACTCAACCCTGTTCAGCTCTTCATTTTCCTGTCCACAAAACCCAGACATCAGAAGTAATTGGAATCTCCACTACAGAATGTTCCATTCATACACTCCCAATCAGGAATTCATCGAATCTCCACTCTAGGCAGGTTACCTTTACACCACTGGTGAATATCCAAGTAACCCAATGTTGGTTTTCAGCAGCCAGTTCAAATTCGCAGTCTGCTGTTCAACATGATATCCACTCTTCCATGCTCTGCTCTTCATTTTCCTGTACACAAAACCCAGACTTCAGATAATATTGGAATTTTTCCTATGAAATGTTCCATTCATTCCCTGCCTATATCGAAATCATAGAATCTCCACTCCAGGCATGCTTTCGTTGCACCATTGGAGAATGTCCAAGTAACCTAATGCTGTTTACCAGCGTCCTCTTCACACACCTAGGCGTGCTGTTCAACGGGCTCTCCACTCCAACCTGGTCAGCTCTTCCATTTCCTGTGCACACAGCCCAGACTTTCGAAATCATTTGAATCTCCATTACAGAATATTCCACTCTTTCACTGCTAATGTGAAGTTCTTCGAATCTCCACTCCAGGCAAGCTTTCGTTACACCACTGGTGAATGTCCAAGTAACCAATGCTGGTTTTCATAGGCATGTTCACACTCGGAGTCGTGCTGTTCAACTGGCTGTCCACTCAACACTGAATATCTCTTCTTTTTCCTGTTCTCATAACCCAGACTTCAGTAACCATTAGAATCTCCACTTCAGAATGTTCCATTCATTCACTGCCAATCTGGAATTCATCGAATCTCCACTCCAGTCAGGAATTCGTTACACCTCTGGTCAATATCCAAGTACCCCAATGCTGGTTTTTCGCGGCCTGTTCACACTCACTGGTGTGCTATTCTACTGCCTATCCTCTCCAACCTGATCAGCTCTTCATTTTCCTGTCCACTCAACCCAGACTTCAAAATTCAATGGGATCTCCACTACAGAATGTTCCATTCATTCACTCCCAATCTGGAATTCATCGAATCTCCACTCCAGGCCAGATTTCGTTTCACTAGTGTTGAATGTACAAGTAAACCAAGGCTGCTTTTCAGCGGCCTGTTCACACTCTCAGGACTGCTGTTCAACTGACTATCCACTCAACCCTGGTCAGCTCTTCATTTTCCTGTCCACGTAACTTAGACTTCAGAAACCATTATAATCTCCACAACATAATGTTCCATACATTCACTGCCGATCTGGAATTCATCGAATCTCCACTCTAGGCAGACTTTAGTTACACGACTGGTGAATATCTAAGTAACTGAATGCTGATTTTCAGCGTTCTGTTCTCGCTTGCAGACGTGCTGGTGAACTGGCAATCCACTACACAGTAGTCAGATTATTCTTTTCCTGAACACACAAACCATACTTCAGAATTCATTGGAATCTCCACTACAGACTGTTCCATTGATTCAATACCAATATGGAATTCATCGAATCTCCAACTCCAGGCAGGCTTTCGTTACACCACTGATGATGTCCAAGGAATCCAATGCTGGATTTCAGAGGCATGATCACACTCGCAGGCGTGCAGTCCAACTGCCTATCCACTCAACCCTGATCAGCTCTTCATTTTCCTGTCCACAAAACACAAACTTCAGAAGCAATTGGAATCTCCACTACAGAATGTTCCATTCATTCATTCCCAAACGGGAATTCATCGAATCTCCACTCCAGGCAGGATTCCTTTACACCACTGTTGAATATCCATGTAAGCCAATGTTTGTTTTCACTAGCCAGTTCAATGTTGCAGCCTGCTGTTCAACAGACTATCCATTCTTCCTATGCCCGTCCCACGCAGATCAGGGGTTGAAAACCAGCTTTCTAGAGGCTGGTTCTAGCTGTGCATGCCCAGAGAGGGACCCGGGCCCTTGGGGGCGGGCTGTACCTGTTGGAATTGGAGCCGTTCAGCTTTGTTGCCCAGAGCTGGGTCTCTGTGCCCGTCACACGCAGATAAGGGGTTGAAAACCGGCTGTCTAGGGGCTGGTTCTAGCTGCGCATGCCCAGAGAGGGACTCAGGCCCTTGGGGGCGAGCTGTACCTGTTGGAATTGGAGCCGTTCAGATTTGTTGCCCGGAGCTGGGTCTCTGTGCCCGTCCCACGCTGATCAGGGGTTGAAAACCGGCTTTCTAGGGGCTGGTTCTAGCTGTGCATGCCCAGAGAGGGACCCAGGCCCTTGGGGGCGGGCTGTACCTGTTGGAATTGGAGCTGTTCAGCTTTCTTGCCCAGAGCTAGGACTCTGTGCCCGTCCCACCGGTCAAGTCTTTCTTTTACTGTCCATACAACCCACACGACAGAAATCATTGGAATATCCACTACAGAATATTCAATTCATTCACTGCGAATCGGGAATTCATCTGAACCTCCACTCCATGAACGCATTCGTTATACCACTGGTGAATGTCCAAGTAACCCAATGTGGTTTTCAGAGGACTCTTCAATCTCGCATGACTGCTGTTCAACTGCCGATCCATTCTAACCTGGTCTGCTCTTCATGTTCCTGTTCACACTCATCGGATTTCAGAAATAATTGGAATCTCCACTACAGAACCTTCCATTCATTCACTGTGAATCTGGAATTTATCTGAATCTCCACTCCAGGCAGGCTTTAGTTACAACACTGTAGAATGTCCAAGTAACACACTGCTCGTTTTCATTGTCCTGATCCCCCTCGGAGGCGTGCTGTTCTACTGGCTATCCAGTGAAACCTGGTCAGCTCTTCAATTTCCTGTCCCAACAACCTAGACTTCAGAAATGATTGGAATCTCTTGTACAGAATGTTCCATTCATTCACTGCCAACCTGGATTTCATCGAATCTCCACTCCAGGCAGGATTTCGTTACACCACTGGTCAATATACAAGTACCCCAATGCTGGTGTTTTGCGGCCTATTCACACTCGGTGGTGTACTATTCTACTGGCTATCCTCTCCAACCTGATCAGCTCTTCTTTTTCCTGTCCACTCAACCCAGACTTCAAAATTCAATGGAATCTCCACTACAGAATGTAACATTCATTCACTCCCAATCTGGAACTCATCGAATATCCACTCCAGGCCGGATTTCGTTTCACTAGTGTTGAATGTACAACTAACCCAAGGCTGCTTTTCAGTGGCCTGTTCACACTCGCAGGAGTGTTGTTCAACTGACTATCCACTCAAACCTGGTCAGCTCTTCATTTTCCTGTCCACAAAACCCAGACTTCAGAAGTTATTGTAATCTCCACTAAACAATGTTCCATTCATTCACTCCCAATCGGTAATACATCGAATCTCCACTCCAGGCAGGATTACTTTACACCACTGTTGAATATCCAAATAACACAATGTTGGTTTTCAGCAGCCAGTTCAAAGTCGTAGTCTGCTGTTCAACAGGCTAACCACTCTTCATTGCTCTGCGCTTCATTTTCCTGTACACAAAACCCAGACTTCAGAAATCAGTGGAATCTCTCCTACGGAATGTTCCATTCTTTCACTGCCAATATTGAATTCATGGAATCTCTACTCCAGGCATGCATTCGTTGCACCATTGGAGAATGTCCAAGTAACCTAATGCTGTTTTCCAGCGTCCGGTTGACTCGCCCAGGCGTGCTATTCAACGGGCTATCCACTCCAACCTGGTCAGCACTTCCATTTCCTGTCCACACAACCCAGACTTTCGAAATCATTTGAATCTCCACTACAGAACATTCCACTCATTGACTGCTAATCTGCAGATCTTCGAATCTCCACTCCAGGCAAGCTTTCGTTACACCACTGTTGAATGTCCAAGTAAGGAATGCTGGTTTTCATAGGCGTGTTCACACTCGGAGTCGTGCTGTTCAACTGGCTGACCACTCAACCCTGGTCAGCTCTTCTTTTTCATATTCACATAACCCAGACTTCAGAAACCATTAGAATATCCACTTCACAATGTTCCATTCATTCACTGCCAATCTGGAATACATCGAAAATCCACGGCAAACATGATTTCTTTACACCACTGGTGAATATTCAAGTAACCCAATGGTGGTTTTCAGCAGCCTGTTCAAATTCGCAGGCCTGGTCTTCAACTGGCTATCAAATCCCACCTGGTAAGCTGTTCAGTTTCTCGTCCATAAAACGTAGAACTCAGAAACCATGGGAATCTCCACTACAGAATGTTCCATTCACTCAATGCCTATTTGGAATTCTTGGAACCTACACTCCAGGCAGGCTTTTTTTACGCCCCTGGTGAATGTCCAAGTAACACATTGCTGGTTTTCAGCATACTGTTCACACTCGCATGCATGCTATTCAACTGGCTATCCACATCACAGTGCTCAAGCCTTTCTTTTACTGTCCGAACTACCCACACGACAGAAATCATTGGAATATCCACTAAAGAATGTTGAATTCATTCACTGCGAATCGGAAATTCATCTAAACCTCCACTACATGAACGCGTTCATAATACCACTTGTGAATGTCCAAGTAACCCAATGCTGGTTTTCAGAGGACTGTTCAATCTCGCAGGCCTGCTGTTCAATTGGTTATGCATACTAACCTGGTCTGCTCTTCATTTATCTGTCCACAACACATCGGATTTCAGAAATAATTGGAATCTCTACTAGAAAACGTTCCATTCATTCACTGCGAATCTGGAATTCATCTGAATATCACTCCAGGCAGGCTTTCTTTACACCACTATTGAATGTCCAAGTAACACACTGCTCGTTTTCATTGTCCTGATCCAACTCGGAATCGTGTTGTTCAACTGGCTATCCACTGAACCCTGTTCAGCTCTTCATTTTCCTGTCCCCACTACCTAGACTTCAGAAATGATTGGAATCTCCTGTACAGAATGTTCCATTCATTCACTGCCAATCTGGAATTCATCGAATCTCCACTCCAGGCAGGATTTCGTTACACCGCTGGTAAATATCCAAGTACCCCAATGCTGATTTTTCGCGGCCTGTTCACACTCGCTGGTGTGCTATTCTACTGGCTATCCTCTCCTACCTGATCAGCTCTTCATTTTCCTGTCCACTCAAACCAGACTTCAAAATTCAATGGGATATCCACTACAAAATATTCCATTCATTCACTCCCAATCTGGAATTCATCAAATCTCCACTCCAGGCCGGATTTCGTTTCACTATTTTTGAATGTACAAGTAACCCAAGGCTGCTTTTCAGCGGCCTGTTCACACTCGCAGGAGTGCTGTTCAACTGACTATACACTCAACCCTGGTCAGCTCTACATTTTCCTGTCCACATAACTTAGACTTCAGAAACCATTATAATCTCCACTACAGAATGTTCCATTCATTCACTGCCGATCTGGAATTCATCGAATCTTCACCCCAGGCAGACTTTAGTTACACGACTGGTGAATATCTAAGTAACTAAATGCTGATTTTCAGCGTTCTGTTCTCACACGCAGACGTGCTGTTGAACTGGCAATCCACTACACAGTGGTCAGTATATTCTTTTCCTGTCCACAGAGACCATACTTCAGAATTCAATGGAATCTCCACTACAGACTATTCCATTGATTCAATTCCAATCTGGAATTCATCGAATCTCCAACTCCAGGCAGGCTTTCGTTACACCACTGATGATGTCCAAGGAATCCAATGCTGGATTTCAGCGGCATGATCACACTCGCAGGCGTGCTGTCCAACTGCCTATCCACTCAATCCTGGTCATCTCTTCATTTTCCTGTCCAAAAAACCCAGACTTCAGAAGTAATTGGAATCTCCACTACAGAATGTTCCATTCATTCACTCCCAATCGGGAATTCATCGAATCTCCACTCCAGGCAGGATTCCTTTACACCACTGTTGAATATCCATGTAAGCCAATGTTGGTTTTCAGCAGCCAGTTCAAAGTCGCAGTCTGCTGTTCAACAGGCTATCCACTCTTCCCTGCTCTGCTCTTCATTTTCCTGTACACAAAACCCAGACTTCAGTAATCATTGGAATCTCTCCTCCGGAATGTTCCATTCATTCCCTGCCAATATCGAATTCATGGAATCTTCAAATCATGCATGCTTTCGTTGCATCATTGGAGAATGTCCAAGTAACATAATGCTGTTATCCACCATCTGCTTCACATTCCAAGGCATGCTGTTCTACGGGCTATCTACTCCAACATGGTCAGCTTTCCATTGCCGCTGCTCAATATCCAAGTACCCCAATGCTGGTTTTTTCGCGGCTGTTCACACTCGCTGGTGTGTTATTATACTGGCTATTCTCTCCAACCTGATCAGCTCTTCATTTTCCTGTCCACTCAACCCAGACTTCAAAATTCAATGGAGTCTCCACTACAAAATGTTCCGTTCATTCACTCCCAATCCAGAATTCATCGAATCTGCTCTCCAGGCCGGATTTCGTTTCACTAGTGTTGAAAGCACAAGTAACCCAAGGCTGCTTTTCAGCGGCCTATTCACACTCGCAGGCGTGCTGTCCAACTGCCTATCCACTCAACCCTGTTAGGCTCTTCATTTTCCTGTCCACAAAACCCAGACTCCAGAAGTAATTGGAATCTCCAGTACAGAATGTTCCATTCATTCACTCCCAATCGGGAATTCATCGAATCTCCACTCCAGGCAGGATTCCTTTACACCACTGGTGAATATCCAAGAACCCAATGTTCGTTTTCAGCGGCCTGTTCACACTCGCAGGAGTGCTGTTCAACTGACTATCCACTCTTCCCTGCTCTGCTCTTCATTTTCCTGTACACAAAACTCAGACTACAGAAATCATTGGAATCTCTCCTACGGAATGTTCCATTCATTCCCTGCCAATATCGAATTCGTGGAATCTCCATTCCAGGCATGCTTTCGTTGCACAATTGGAGAATGTCCATGTAACCTAATGCTGTTCTCCAGCGTCTGATTCACACTCCCAGGCGTGCTGTTCAACGGGCTCTCCACTCCAACCTGGTCAGCTCTTCCATTTACTGTCCACAAAACCCAGACTATCGAAATCATTTGAATCTCCACTACAGAATATTCCACTTTTTCACTGCTAATCTGAAGTTTTTCGAATCTCCACTCCAGGCAAGCTTTCGTTACACCACTGGTGAATGTCCAAGTAACCAATGCTGATTTTCATAGGCATATTCACACTCGGAGTCGTGCTGTTCAACTGGCTGTCCACTCAACTCTGGACAGCTCTTCGTTTTCCTGATCACAAAAGTCAGACTTCAGAAACCATTAGAATATCCACTTCAGAATGTTCCATTCATTCACTGCCAATCTGGAATTCATCGAATCTCCACTCCAGGCCGGATTTCGTTTCACTAGTGTTTAATGTACAAAAAACCCAAGGCTGCATTTCAGCAGTATCTTCACATTTGCAGAAGTGCTGTTCACCTGGCTATCCACTGAACGCTGGTCAGCTCTACATTTTCCTTTCCCGCAACCTAGACTTCAGAGTTGATTGGAATCTCCTGTACAGAATGTTCCATTCATTCACTGCCATTCTGGAATTCATCGAATCTCCATTCCATGCAGTATTTCGGTACACCACTGGTCAATATCCAAGTACCCCAATGCTGGTTTTTCGCGGCCTGTTCACACTCGCTGGTGTGCTATTCTACTGGCTATCCTCTCCAACATGTTCAGGTCTTCATTTTCCTGTACACTCACCCCAGACTTCAAAATTCAATGGGACCTCCACTACAGAATGTTCCATTCATTCACTCCCAATCTGGAATTCATCGAATCTCCACTCCAGGCCGGATTTCGTTTCACTAGTGTTGAAAGCACAAGTAACTCAAGGCTGTTTTTCAGCGGCCTATTCACACTCGCAGGAGTGCTGTTCAACTGACTATCCACTCAACCCTGGTCAGCTCTACATTTTCCTGTCCACATAACTTAGACTTCAGAAACCATTATAATCTCCACTAAAGAATGTTCCATTCATTCAGAGCCGATCTGGAATTCATCGAATATCCACTACAGGCAGGCTTTCTTTACACCTCTTTTAAATGTCCAAGTAACACACTGGTCGTTGTCATTGTCCTGATCCCCCTCGGAGGCCTGCTGTTCAGCTGGCTATCCACTGAACCCTGGCCAGCCCTTCATTTTCCTGTCCCCACTACCTAGACTTCAGAAATTATTGGAATCTCCTGTACAGAATGTTCCATTCATTCACTGCCAATCTGGAATTCATCGAATCTCTACTCCAGGCAGGATTTCAGTACACCACTGGTGAATATCCAAGTACCCCAATGCTGGATTTTCGCGGCCTGTTCAAACTCGCTGGTGTGCTATTCTACTGGCTATCCTCTCCAACGTGATCAGCTCTTCATTTTGCTGTCCGCTCAAACCAGACTTCAAAATTCAATGGAATCTCCACTACAGAATATTCCACAACACCCAAAAGGAGAGAGAGAACACAGGGGATTGCCCTGCCACAGAGACGGGGGGATGGGGGGATGGGGGTGGGAGGGATATTATCCATGGTGGTGGAAAATGGGCACTGGTGGAGGGGTGGGTATCTGATCATTGTATAATTGAAACCAAAGCACAAAAAATTGTAAATCTACAACTTTAAAAAAAATAAAATAAAATAAAGGGGAAAAAAAAAACAGAATATTCCACGCTTTAACTGTTAATCTGAAGTTCGTCGAATCTCCACTCCAGGCAAGCTTTCGTTACAACACTCGTGAATGTCCAAGTAACCAATGCTGGTTTTCATAGGAGTGTTCACACTCGGAGTCATACTGTTCAACTGGCTGTCCACTCAACCCTGGTCAGCTCTTCTTTTTCCTGTTCACATAACCCAGACTTCAGAAACCATTAGAATCTCCACTTCAGAATGTTCCATTCATTCACTGCCTATCTGGAATTCGTCGAATCTCCACTGCAGGCAGGATTCATTTACACCACTGGTGAATATTCAAGTAACCCAATGGTGGTCTTCAGCACCTGTTCAAAGTCGCAGGCCTTCTCTTCAACTGGCTATCAAATCCCACCTGGTAAGCTCTTCAGTTTCTTGTCCATACAATGAAGAATTCAGAAACCATTGGAATCTCCACTACAGAATGTTCAATTCGTTCACTGCCTATTTGGAATTCTTGGAACCTACACTCCAGGCAGGCTTTCTTTACACCACTGGGGAATGTCCAAGTAAAACATTGCTGGTTTTCAGCATACCGTTTACACTCGCATGCATGCTATTCAACAGGTTATCAACGCCACAGTGGTCAAGCCTTTCTTTTACTGTCCAAACAAACCACGTGACAGAAATTATTGGAATTTCCACTACAGAATGTTCAATTCATTCACTGCGAATCGGGAACTCATCTGAACCTACACTCCATGAACACATTCGTTGTACCACTGGTGAATGTCCAAGTAACCCAATGCTGGTTTTCAGAGGACTCTTTATTCTCGCTGGACTGGTCTTCAACTGCCGATAAAATGCCACCGGGTAAGCTCTTCAATTTCTTGTCCATACAACGTAGAGTTCAGAAAGCTTTGGAATCTCCACTACAGAATGTTCCATTCATTCACTGCCTCTTTGGAATTCTTGGAACCTACACTCCAGGCAGGCTTTTAATACACCACTGGTGAATGTCCACGTAACACATTGCTGGTTTTCAGCATACTGTTCACACTCGCATGCATGCTATTCAACAGGCTTTCCACTCCACAGTGGACAAGTCTTTCTTTTATTCTCCAAATAACCCACACGACAGAAATCATTGGAATATCCACTACAGAGTCTTCAATTCATTCACTGCGAATCAGGAATTCATCTGAACCTCCACTCCATGAACGCATTCGTTCTAGCACTGGTGAATGCCCAAGTAACCCAATGCTGGTTTCAGAGGACTGTTCATTCTCGCAGGCCTGCTGTTCAACTGGCTATCCATTCTAACCTGTTTTGCTCTTCATTTTCCTGTCTACACACATCGGATTTCAGAAATAATTGGAATCTCCACTACAGAACGTTCCATTTATTCACTGCGAATCTGGAATTCATCTGAATCTCCACTCCATGCAGGCTTTCGTTACACCACTGTTGAATGTCCAAGTAACACACTGCTCATTTTCATTGTCCTGATCACCCTGGGAGGCATGCTGTTCAACTGTCTGTCCACTGAACCCTGGTCAGCTCTTCATTTTCCTGTCCCCACTACCTAGAGTTCAGAAATGATTAGAATCTCCTGTACAGAATGCTCCATTCATTCAATGCCAATCTGGAATTCATCGAATCTCCACTCCAGGCAGGATTTCAGCACACCACTGGTCAATATCCAAGTACCCCAATGCTGGTTTTTTGCGGCCTGTTCACACTCGCTGATGTCCTGTTCTACTGGCTATCCTCTCCTACCTGATCAGCTCTTCATTTTGCTGTCCACTCGACGCAGACTTCAAAATTCAATGGAATCTCCACTACAGAATGTTCCATTCATTCACTCCCAATCTGAATTCATCGAATATCCACTCGAGGCCCGATATCGTTTCACTAGTGTTGAATGAACAAGTAAACCAAGGCTGCTTTTCAGCGGCCTCTTCACACTCGCAAGAGTGCTGTTCAACTGACTATCCACTCAACCCTGGTCAGCTCTACATTTTCCTGTCCACATAACTAAGACTTCAGAAGCCATTATAATCTCCACTACAGAATGTTCCATTCATTCACTGCCGATCTGGAATTCAACGAATCTCCACTCCAGGCAGACTTTAGTTACACGACTGGGGAATATCTAAGTAACTGAATACTGATTTTCAGTGTTCTGTTCTCACTCGCAAACGTGCTGTTGAACTGGCAATCCACTACACAGTCGTCAGATTATTCTTTTCCTGTCCACGCAAACCATACTTCAGAATTCAATGGACTCTACACTACAGACTAATGCATTGATTCAATTCCAATCTGGAATTCTTCTAATCTCCAACTCCAGGCAGGCTTTCGTTACACCACAGATGATGTCCAAGGAATCCAATGCTGGATTTCAGAGGCATGATCACACTCGCAGGCGTGATGTCCAACTGCCTATCCACTCAATCCTGGTCAGCTCTTCATTTTCCTGTCCACAAAACCCAGACTTCAGAAGTAATTGGAATCTCCACCACAGAATGTTCCATTCATTCACTCCCAATCGGGAATTCATCGAATCTCCACTCCAGGCAGGATTCCTTGACACCACTGGTGAATATCCAAGTATCGCAATGTTGGTTTTCAGCAGCCAGTTCAAAGTCGCAGTCTGCTGTTCAACAGGCTATCCACTCTTCCCTGCTCTGCTCTTCATTTTCCCCTACAAAAAAAACCAGACTTCAGAAATCATTGTAATCTCTCCTACGGAATGTTCCATTCATTCCCTGCCAATACCGAATTAATGGAATCTCCAGTCCAGGCATGCTTCCGTTGCACCATTAGAGAATGTCCAAGTAACCTAATGCTGTTTTCCAGCGTCAGCTTCACACTCCCAGGCGTGCTGTTCAATGGGCTATCCACTCCAACCTGGTCAGCTCTTCCTTTTCCTGTCCACACAATCCAGACTTTCGAAACAATTTGAATCTCCACTACAGAATATTCCACATATTCATTCCTAATCTGAAGTGCTTCGAATCTCCACTCTAGGCAAGCTTTCTTTACACCACTTGTGAATGTCCAAGTAACCAGTGCTCGTTTTCATAGGCGTGTTCACACTCGGAGTCGTGCTGTTCAACTGGCTGTCCACTCAACCCTGGTCAGCTCTTCTTTTTCCTGTTCACATAACCAAGACTTCCGAAACCATTAGATTCTCCACTTCAGAATGTTCCATTCATTCACTGCCAATCTGGAACTCATCGAAACTCCACTGCAGACAGGATTTCTTTAAACCACTGGTGAATATTCAAGTAATCCAATGGTGGTTTTCAGCAGCCTGTACATATTCGCAGGCCTGGTCTTCAACTGGCTATCATATCCCACCTGGTAAGCTCTTCAGTTTCTTGTCCATACAACGTAGAATTCAGAAACCATTGGAATCTCCACTACAGAATGTTCCATTCATTCAATGCCTATTTGAAATTCTTGGTACCTACACTCGAGGCAGGCTTTCTTTACACCACTGGTGAATGTCCAAGTAACACATTGCTGGTTTTCAGCATAACGTTTACACTCGCATGCAAGATATTCAACTGGTTATCAACGCCACAGTGGTCAAGCTTTTCTTTTACTGTCCAAACAACCCACACGACAGAAATCATTGGAATATCCACTACAGAATGTTCAATTCATTCACTGTGAATCGGGAATTCATCTGAACCTCCACTCCATGAACGCATTCGTTATACCACTGGTGAAAGACAAAGTAACCAAATGCTGTTTTTCAGAGGACTGTTCATTCCTGCAGGCCTGCTGTTCAACTGCCTATCCATTCTAACCTGTTTTGCTCTTCATTTTCCTGTCCACACACATCGGATTTCAGAAATAATTGGAATCTCCACTACAGAACGTTACATTTATTCACTGTGAATCTGGAATTCATCTGAATCTCCACTCCAGGCAGGCTTTCGTTACACCACTGTTGAATGTCCTAGTAACACACTGCTCGTTTTCATTGTCCTGATCCCCCTCGGAGACATGCTGTTCAACTGGCTATCCACTGAACCCTGGTGAGCTCTTCATTTTGCTCTCCCCACTACCTAGACTTCAGAAATGATTGGAATCCCCTGTACAGAATGTTCCATTCATTCACTGTCAATCTGGAATTCATCGAATCTCCACTCCAGGCAGGATTCCTTTACACCACTGGTGAATATCCAAGTAACGCAATGTTGGTTTTCAGCACCCAGTTCAAAGTCGCAGTCTGCTGTTCAACAGGCTATCCACTCTTCCCTACTCTGCTCTTCATTTTCCTCTACACAAAACCCAGACTTCAGAAATCATTGGAATCTCTCCTACGGAATATTCCATTCATTCCCTGCCAATATCAAATTCATGGAATCTCCACTCTAGGCAAGCATTCGTTGCAACATTGGAGAATGTCCAAGTAACCTAATGCTGTTTTCCGGCGTCCGCTTCACACTCCCTGGTGTGCTGTTCAAAAGGCAATCCACTCCAACCTGTTCAGTTCTTCCGTTTCCTGTCCACACAACCCAGACTTTCGAAATCATTTGAATCTCCACTACAGAATATTCCACACATTCACTGCTAATCTGAAGTTCTTCGAATCTCCACTCCAGGCAAGCTTTCGTTACACCACTGTTGAATGTCCAAGTAACCAATGCTGGATTTCATAAGCGTGTTAACTCTCGGAGTCATGCTGTTCAACTGGCTGTCCACTCAACCCTGGTCAGCTCTTCTTTTTCCTGTTCACATAACCCAGACTTCAGAAACCATTAGAATCTCCACTTCAGAATGTTCCATTCATTCACTGCCAATCTGGAACTCATCGAAACTCCACTGCAGACAGGATTTCTTTACACCACTGGTGAATATTCAAGTAACACAATGGTGGTTTTCAGCAGCCTGTACAAATTCGCAGGACTGGTCTTCATCTGGCTATGAAATCCCACCTGGTAAGCACTTCAGTTTCTTGTCCATACAACGTAGAATTCAGAAACCCTTGTAATCTCCACTACAGAATGTTCCATTCATTCACTGCCTATTTGGCATTCTTGGAACGTGAACTCCAGGCAGGCTCTCATTACACCACTGGTGAATGTCCAAGAAACATATTGCTGGTTTTCAGCATACTGTTTACACTCGCATGCATGCTATTCAACAGGCTATACACTCCACAGTGTTCAAGTCTTTCTTTTACTGTCCAAATAACCCACACGACAGAAATCATTGGAATATCCACTACAGCATGTTCAATTCATTCACTACGAATCGGGAATTCATCTGAACCTACACTCCATGGACGCATTTGTTATACCACTGGTGAATGTCCAAGTAACCCAATGCTGGTTTTCAGAGGACTGTTTATTCTCGCAGGCCTGTTCTTCAACTGGTTATCAAATCCCACCTGGTAAGCTCTTCAGTTTCTTGTCAATACAACGTAGAATTCAGAAACCATTGGAATCTCCACTACAGAATGTTCCATTCATTCACTGCCTATTTGGAATTCTTGGAACCTTCACTCCAGGCAGGCTTTCTTTACACCACTGGTGAAAGTCCAAGTAACACATTGCAAGTTTTCAGCATACCTTTTACACTCGCATGCATGCTATTCAAATGGTTATCAACGCCACAGTGGTCAAGTCTTTCTTTTACTGTACAAAAAACCCACGCGACAGAAATTATTGGAATATCCACTACAGAATGTTCAATTCATTCACTGCGAATCGGCAATTCATCTGAAATTCCACTCCATGAACGCATTCGTTACACCACTGGTGAATGTCCAAGTAACCCAATGCTGGTTTTCAGAGGACTGTTTATTCTCGCAGGCCTGGTCTTCAACTGGCTATCTAATCCCACCTGGTAAGCTCTTCAGTTTCTTGTCCATACAACGTAGAATTCAGAAACCATTGGAATCTCCACTACAGAATGTTCCATTCATTCACTGCCTATTTGGAATTCTTGGAACCTACACTCCAGGCAGGCTTTCTTTACACCACTGGTGAATGTCAAAGTAGCACATTGCTGGTTTTCAGCATACTGTTCACACTCGCATGCATGCTATTCAACTGGTTATCCACTGCACAGTGGTCAAGATTTTCTTTTACTGTCCAAACAACCCACACGACAAAAATCATTGGAATATCCACTACAGAATGTTTAATTCATTCACTGCGAATCGGGAATTCATCTGAACCTCCACTCCATGAGCGCATTCTTTATAGCACTGGTGAATGTCCAAGTAACCCCTTGCTGGTTTTCAGAGGACTGTTCATTCTCGCAGGCCTGCTGTTCAACTGGCTATCCATTCTAACCTGTTTTGCTCTTCATTTTCCTGTCCACACACATCGGATTTCAGAAATAATTGGAATCTCCACTACAGCACGTTCCATTTATTCATTGCGAATCTGGAATTCATCTGAATCTCCACTCCAGGCAGGCTTTCGTTACACCACTGCTGAATGTCCAACTAACACACTGCTGGTTTTCATTGTCCTGATCCCCCTCGGAGGCATGCTGTTCAACTGGCTATCCACTGAACCCTGGTCAGCTCTTCATTTTCCTGTCCACACTACCTAGACTTCAGAAATGATTGGAATCTCCTGTACAGAATGTTCCATTCATTCACTGCCAATCTGGAATTCATCGAATCTCCACTCCAGGGAGGATTTCAGTACACCAGTGGTCCATATCCAAGTACCCCAATGCTGGTTTTTCGCGGCCTGTTCACACTCGCTGGTGTGCTATTCTACTGGCTATCCTCTCCAACCTGATCAGCTCTTCATTTTCCTGTCCACTCAAACCAGACTTCAAAATTCAATGGAATCTCCACTACAGAATGTTCCATTCATTCACTCCCAATCTGGAATTCATCGAATCACCACTCCAGGTCCGATTTCTTTTCACTAGTGTTGAATGTACAAGTAACCCAAGGCTGCTTTTCAGTGGCCTGTTCACACTCGCAGGAGTGCTGCTCAATTGACTATCCACTCAACCCTGGTCAGCTCTACATTTTCCTGTCCACATAACTTAGACTTCAGAAACCATTACAATCTCCACTACAGAATGTTCCATTCATTCACTGCCGATCTGGAATTCAACGAATCTCCACTCCAGGTAGTCATTAGTTACACGACTGGTGAATATCTAAGTAACTGAATGCTGACTTTCAGCGTTCTCTTCTCACTCGCAGACATGCTGTTGAACTGGCAATCCACTACACAATGGTCAGAATATTCTTTTCCTGTCCACAAAAACCATACTTCAGAATTCATTGGAAACTACACTACAGACTGTTCCATTGATTCAATTCCAATCTGGAATTTTTCGAATCTCCAACTCCAGGCAGCCTTTCGTTACACCACTGATGATGTCCAAGGAATCCAATGCTGGATTTCAGAGGCATGATAACACTCGCAGGCGTGCTGTCCAACTGCCTATCCACTCAACCCTGGTCACGTCTTCAATGTCCTATCCACAAAACCCAGACTTCAGAAGTAATTGGAATCTCCAATACAGAATGTTCCATTCATTCACTCCTATTGGGAATTCATCGAATCATCACTCCAGGCAGGATTCCTTGACACCACTGGTGAATATCCAAGTAACGCAATGTTGGTTTTCAGCAGCTAGTTGAAAGTCGCAGTCTGCTCTTCAACAGACTATCCACTCTTCCCTGCTCTGCTCATCATTTTCCTGTACACAAAACCCAAACTTCAGAAATAATTTGAATCTCTCCTACGTAATGTTCCATTCATTCCCTGCCAATATCGAATTCATGGAATCTCCACTCCAGGCATGCTTTCATTGCACCATTGGAGAATGTCCAAGTAACCTAATGCTGTTTTCCAGCATCCGCTTCAAACTCCCAGGCGTGCTGTTCAACGGACTATCCACTCCAACCTGGTCAGCTCTTCCATTTCCTGTCCACACAACCCAGACTTTCGAAATCATTTGAATCTCCACTACAAAATATTCCACTCATTCACTGCTAATCTGAAGTTCTTCGAATCTCCACTCCAGGCAAGCTTTCGTTACACCACTGGTGAATGTCCAAGTAACCAATGCTGGTTTTCATAGGCGTGTTCACACTCGGAGTCGTGCTACTCAAATGGCTGTCCACCCAACCCTGGTCAGCTCTTCTTTTTCCGTTCACAACACCCAGACTTCAGAAACCATTAGAATCTCCACGTCAGAATGTTCCATTCATTCACTGCCAATATGGAATTCATCGAATCTCCACTGCAGACAGGATATCTTTACACCACTGCTGAATATTCAAGTAACCCTATGGTGGTCTTCAGCAGCCTGTTCAAATTCGCAGGCCTGGTCTTCAACTGGCTATCAAATCCCACTTAGTAAGCTCTTGAGTTTCTTGTCCATACAACGTAGAATTCAGAAACCATTGGAATCTCCACTACAGAATGTTCCATTCATTCACTGCCTATTTGGAATTCTTGGAACCTACACTCCAGGCAGGCTTTCTTTAAACCACTGGTGAATGTCCAAGTAACACATTGCTGGTTTTCAGCATACTGTTCACACTCGCATGCATGCTATTCAACTGGTTATCAACTGCACAGTGTTCAAGTCTTTCTTTTACTGTCCAAACAACCCACACGACAGAAATCATTGGAATATCCACTACAGAATGTTCAACTCATTCACTGCGAATCGGGAATTCATCTGAACCTCCAGTCCATGAACGCATTCGTTATAGCACTGGTGCATGTCCAAGTAACACAATGCTGATTTTCAGAGGACTGTTTATTCTCGCAGCCCTGGTCTCAAACTGGCTATCAAATCCCACCTGGTAAGCTCTTCAGTTTCTTGTCCATACAACGTAGAATTCAGTAACCATTGGAATCTCCACTACATAAAGTTCCATTCATTCACTGCCTATTTGGAAATCTTGGAACCTACACTCCAAGCAGGCTTTCTTTACACCACTGTTGAATGTCCAAGTAACACATTGCTGGTTTTCAGCATACTGTTCACACTCCCATGCATGCTATTCAACTGGCTACCCAATTCACTGTGGTCAAGAGTTTCTTTTACTTTCCAAACAACCCACACGGCAGAAAACATTGGAATATCCACTACAGAATGTTCAATTCATTCACTGCGAATCGGGAATTCATCTGAACCTCCACTCCATGAAGGCATTCGTTATACCACTGGTGAATGTCCTAGTAAACCAATACTGGTTTTCAGAGGACTGTTCATTCTCGGAGGCCTGCTGTTCAACTGGTTATCCATTCTAACCTGTTTTGCTCTTCATTTTCATGTCCACACACATCGGAGTTCAGAAATAATTGGAATCTCCACTGCAGAACGTTCCATTTATTCAGTGCAAATCTGGAATTCATCTGAATCTCCACTC
The DNA here is from genome assembly GCF_029834395.1 of Sorex fumeus. Taxonomy (NCBI): domain Eukaryota; kingdom Metazoa; phylum Chordata; class Mammalia; order Eulipotyphla; family Soricidae; genus Sorex; species Sorex fumeus. The sequence goes on along the minus strand of NW_026606140.1, from coordinate 567,093 downwards.
CAGGCAGACTTTCGTTACACCACTCTTGAATGTCCAAGTAACACACTGCTCGTTTTCATTGTCCTGATCCCCCTCGGAGGCATGCTGTTCAAGTGGCTATCCACTGAACCCTGGTCAGCTCTTCATTTTCCTTTCCCCACAACCTAGACTTCAGAAATGATTGGAATCTCCTGTACAGAATGTTCCATTCATTCACTGCCAATCTGGAATTCATCGAATCTCCACTCCAGGCAGGAGTTCGTTACACCACTGGTCAATATCCAAGTACCCCAATGCTGATTTTTCGCGGCCTGTTCACACTCGCTGGTGTGCTATTCTTCTGGCTATCCTCTCCAACCTGATCAGCTCTTCATTTTCCTGTCCACTCAACCCAGACTTCAAAATTCAATGGAATCTCCACTACAGAATGTTCCATTCATTCACTCCCAATCTGGAATTCATCGAATCTCCACTGCAGGCCGGATTTCGTTTCACTAGTGTTGAATGTACAAGTAACCCAAGGCTGCTTTTCAGCTTCCTGTTCACACTTGCAGGAGTGCTGTTCAACTGACTATCCACTCAACCCTGATTAGCTCTACATTTTAATGTCCACATAACTTAGACTTCAGAAACCATTATAATCTCCACTACAGAATGTTCCATTCATTCACTGCCGATCTGGAATTCATTGAATCTCCACTCCAGGCAAACTTCAGTTACACGACTGGTAATATCTACGTAACTGAATGCTGGTTTTCAGCGTTCAGTTCTCTCTCGCAGACGTGCGTTTGAACTGGCCATCCACTACACAGTGGTCAGATTATTGTTTTCCTGTCGACACAAACCATACTTCAGAATTCATTGGAATCTCCACTACAGAGTGTTCCATTGATTCAATTCCAATATGGAATTCATTGAATCTCCAACTCCAGGCAGGCTTTCGTTACACCACTGATGATGTCCAAGGAATCCAATGCTGGATTTCAGCAAAACGTTTACACTCGCATGCATGCTATTCCACTGGTTATCAACGCCACAGTGGTCAAGTCTTTCTTTTACAGTCCAAACAACCCACACGACAGAAATTATTGGAATATCCACTACAGAATGTTCAATTCATTCACTGCGAATCGGGAATGCATCTGAACCTCCACTCCATGAACGCATTCGTTATAACACTGGTGAATTTACAAGTAACCCAATGCTAGATTTCAGAGGACTATTTATTCTCGCTGGCCTGGTCTTCAACTGGCTATCAAATCCCACCTGGAAAACTCTTCAGTTTCTTGTCCATACAACGTAGAATTCAGAAACCATTGAAATCTGCACTACAGTATGTTCCATTCATTCACTCCCAATCGGGAGTTCATCGAATCTCCACTCCAGGCAGGATTCCTTTACGCCACTGTTGAATATCCAAGTAACCCAATGTTGGTATTCAGCAGCCAGTTCAAAGTCGCAGTCTGTTGTTCAACAGGCTATTCTCTCTTCCCTGCTCTGCTCTTCATTTTCCTGTACACAAAACCCAGACTTCAGTAATCATTGGAATCTCTCCTACGGAATTTTCCATTCATTCCCTGCCAATATCCAATTCATGGAATCTCCACTCCAGGCATGCTTTCGTTACACCATTGGAGAATGTCCAAGAAACCTAATGCTGTTTTCCAGCGTCCGCTTCACACTCCTAGGCTTGCTGTTCAAAGGGCTATCCAGTCCAACCTGGTCAGCTCTTCCATTTCCTGTCCACACAACCCAGACTTTCAAAATCATTTGAATCTCCACTACAGAATATTCCACTCATTCACTGCTAATCTGAAGTTCTTCAAATCTTCACTCCAGGCAAGCTTTCCTTACACCACTGGTGAATGTCCAAGTAACAAATGCTGGTTTTCATAGGCGTGTTCACACTCAGAGTCGTGCTGTTCAACTGGTTGTCCACTCAAACCTGGTCAGCTCTTCTTTTTCCTGTTCACATTACCCAGACTTCAGAAACCATTAGAATCTCCACTTCAAAATGTTCCATTCATTTACTGCCAATATGGAATTCATCGAATCTCCACTGCAGGCAGGAATTCTTTACACCACTGGTGAATATTCAAGTAACCCAGTGGTGGTTTTCAGCAGTCTGTTCAAATTCGCAGGCCTGGTCTTCAACTGACTATAAAATCCCACCTGGTAAGCTCTTCAGTTTCTTGTCCATACAACGTAGAATTCAGAAACCATTGGAATCTCCACTACAGAATGTTCCATTCATACACTGCTTATTTGGAATTCTTGGATCCTACACTCCAGGCAGGCTTTCTTTACACCACTGGTGAATGTCCAAGTAACACACTGCTGGTTTCAGCATACTCTTGACACTTGCATGCATGCTGTTTAACTGGCTCTACACTCCACAGTGGTCAAGTCTTTCTTGTACTGGCCAAACAACCCACACGACAGAAATCATTGGAATATCCACTACAGAATGTTCAGTACATTCACTGCGAATCGGGAATTCATCTGAACCTCCACTCCATGAACGCATTCGTTATACCATTGGTGAATGTGCAAGTAACGCAATGCTGGTTTTCAGAGGAGTGTTCTATCTCGCAGGCCTGCTGTTCAACTGGCTCTCCATTCTAACCTGGTCTACTCTTCATTTTCCTTTGCACACACATCGGATGTCCGAAATAATTGGAATCTCCACTACAGAACGTTGCATTCATTCAATGCGAATCTGGAATTCATCTGAATCTCCACTACAGGCAGGCTTTCGTTACACCACTGTTGAATGTCCAACTAACACACTGCTCTTTTTCATTGTCCTGATCCCCTTCGGAGGCGTGCTGTTCACCTGGCTATCCACTGAACGCTGGTCAGCTCTTCATTTTCCTGTCGTCACAACCTAGACTTCAAAATTGATTGGACTCTCCTGTACAGAATGTTCCATTCTTTCACTGCCAATCTGGAATTCATCAATTCTCCACTTCAGCCCGGATTACGTTTCACTAGTGTTGAATGTAGAAGTAACCCAAGGCTGCTTTTCAGCGGCCTGTTCACACTCTCAGGAGTGCTGTTCAACTCACTATCCACTCAACCCTGGTCACCTCTACATTTTCCTCTCTACATAACTTAGACTTCAGAAACCAGGATTCTTTTACACCACTGGTGAATATCCAAATAACCCAATGTTGGTTTTCAGCAGCCAGTTCAAAGTCGCAGTCTGCTGTTCAACAGGCTATTCTCTCTTCCCTGTTCTGCTCTTCATTTTCCTGTACACAAAACCCATACTTCAGTAATCATTGGAAACTCTCCTACGGAATTTTCCATTCATTCCCTGCGAATATCGAATTCATGGAATCTCCACTCCAGGCATGCTTTCGTTGCATGATTGGAGAATGTCCAAGTTACCTAATGCTGTTTTCCAGCGTCAGCTTCACACTCCTAAGCTTGATGTTCAACGGGCTATCCACTCAACCCTGGTCAGCTCTACATTTTCCTGTCCACAAAACCCAGACTTCAGAAGTAATTGGAATCTCCACTACAGAATGTTCCATTCATTCACTCCCAATCGGGAGTTCATCGAATCTCCACTCCAGGCAGGATTCCTTGACACAACTGGTGAATATACAAGTAACCCAATGTTGGTATTCAGCAGCCAGTTCAAATTCGCAGTCTGCTGTTCAACAGGCTATCCACTCTTCACTGCTCTGCTCTTCATTTTCCTGTACACAAAATCCAGACTTCAAAAATCATTGAAATCTCTCCTACAAAATGTTCCATTAATTCCCTGCCGATTTCGAATTCAGGAAATCTCCACTCCAGGCATGCTTTCGTTGCACCATTGGAGAATGTCCAAGTAACCTAATGCTGTTTTCCAGCGACCGTTTCACACTCCCAAGGGTGCTGTTCAACGGGTTATCCACTCCAACTTGGTCAGCTCTTCCATTTCCTTTCCACACAACCCAGACTTTCGAAATCATTTGAATCTCCACTACAGGATATTCCACTCATTCACTGCTAATCTGAAGTTCTTCTAATCTCCACTCCAGGCAAGCTATCGTTACACCACTGGTGAATGTCCACGTAACCAATGCTGGTTTTCATAGGCGTGTTCACACTCAGAGTCGTGCTATTCAACTGGTTGTCCACTCAACCCTGGTCAGCTCTTCTTTTTCCTGTTCACTTAACCCAGACTTCAGAAGCCATTAGAAACTCCACTTCAGAATGTTCCATTCATTCACTGCCAATCTGGAATTCATCGAATCTCCACTTCAGGCAGGATTTCTTTACACCAATGGTGAATATTCAAGTAACCCAGTGGTGGTTTTCAGTAGCCTGTTCAAATTCGCAAGCCTGGCCTTCAACTGGCTATAAAATCCCACCTGGTAAGCTCTTCAGATTCTTGTCCATACAACGTAGAATTCAGAAACCATTAGCATCTCCACTACAGAATGTTCCATTCATTTACTGCCTATTTGGAATTCTTGGAACCTACACTCCAGGCAGGCTTTCTTTACATCACTGGTGAATGTCAAAGTAACACATTGCTGGTTTTCAGCATACTGTTCCCACTCACATGCATTCTATTCAACTGGCTATCCACTCCACAGTGGTCAAGTCTTTCTTTTACTGTCCAAACAACCCACACGACAGAAATCATTGGAATATACAATACAGAATGTTCAATTCTTTCGCTGCGAATCGGGAATTCATCTGAACCTCCACTCCATGAACGCATTCGTTGTACCACTGGGGAATGTCCACGTAACCCAATGCTAATTTTCAGAGGACTTTTTATTCTCGCAGGCCTGGTCTTCAACTGGCTATCAAATCCCACCTGGTAAGCTCTTCAGTTTCTTGTCCATACAACGTAGAATTCAGCAACCATTGGAATATCCACTAAAGAATGTTCCATTCATTCACTCCCAATCATGAGTTCATCGAATGTGCACTCCAGGCAGGATTCCTTTACACTACTGATGAATATCCAAGTAACCCAATTTTGGTTTTCAGCAGCCAGTTCAAAGTCTGCTATTCACTCTTCAGTGCTCTGCTCTTCATTTTCCTGTACACAAAACCCAGATTTCAGTAATCATTGGAATCTCTCCTACGGAATTTTCCATTCATTCCCTGCCAATATCGAATTCATGGAATCTCCACTCCAGGTATGCTTTCGTTGCACCATTGGAGGATGTCCAAATAACCTAATGCTGTTTTCCAGCGTCAGCTTCACACTCCTAGGCGTGCTGTTCAACGGGCTCTCCACTCCAACCTGGTCAGCTCTTCCATTTCCTGTCCACACAACCCAGACTTTCGAAATAATTTGAATCTCCACTACAGAATATTCCACTCATTCACTGCTAATCTGAAGTTCTTCAAATCTCCACTCCAGGCAAGCTTTCGTTACACCACTGGTGAATGTCCAAGTAACCAATGCTGGTTTTCATAGCCGTGTTTATACTCAGAGTCGTGCTGTTCAACTGGCTGTCCACACAAACCTGATCAGCTCTTCTTTTTAGTGTTCACATTAACCAGACTTCAGAAACCATTAGAATCTCCACTTCAGAATGTTCCACTCATTTACTGCCTATCTGGAATTCATCGACTCTCCACTGTAGGCAGGTTTTCCTTTCACCACTGGTGAATATTCAAGTAACCCCGTGGTGGTTTTCAGCAGCCTGTTCAAATTAGCAGGCCTGGTCTTCAACTGGCTATAAAATCCCACCTGGTAAGCTCTTCAGTTTCTTGTCCATACAACGTAGAATTCAGAAACCATTGGAATCTCCACTACAGAATGTTCCATTCATACACTGCTTATTTGGAATTCTTGGATCCTACACTCCAGGCAGGCTTTCTTTGCACCACTGGTGAATGTCCAAGTAACACACTGCTGGTTTCAGCATACTCTTGACACTTGCATGCATGCTATTTAACTGGCTCTACACTCCACAGTGGTCAAGTCTTTCTTGTACTGGCCAAACAACCCACACGACAGAAATCATTGGAATATCCACTACAGAATGTTCAGTACATTCACTGCGAATCGGGAATTCATCTGAACCTCCACTCCATGAACGCATTCGTTATACCATTGGTGAATGTGCAAGTAACGCAAGGCTGGTTTTCAGAGGACTGTTCTATCTCGCAGGCCTGCTGTTCAACTGGCTATCCATTCTAACCTGGTCTGCTCTTCATTTTCCTGTCCACACACATATCGGATTTCAGAAATAATTGGAATCTCCACTACAGAACGTTTCATTCATTCACTGCGAATCTGGAATTCATCTGAATCTCCACTCCAGGCAGGCTTTCGTTACACCACTGTTGAATGTCCAACTAACACACTGCTCTTTTTCATTGTCCTGATCCCCCTCGGAGGCGTGCTGTTCACCTGGCTATCCACTGAACCCTGGTCAGCTCTTCATTTTCCTGTCGCCACAACCTAGACTTCAGAATTGATTGGAATCTCTTGTACAGAATGTCTTTCACTGCCAATCTGGAATTCATCGAATCTCCACTCCAGGCCGGATAACGTTTCACTAGTGTTGAATGTAGAAGTAACCCAAGGCTGATTTTCAGCGGCCTGTTCACACTCTCGGGAGTGCTGTTCAACTCAATATCCACTCAACCCTGGTCACCTCTACATTTTCCTCTCCACATAACTTAGACTACAGAAACCATTATAATCTCCAATACAGAATGTGACATTCATTCACTGCCGATCTGGAATTCATCGAATCTCCACTCCAAGCAGACTTTAGTTACATGACTGGTGAATATCTTAGTAACTGAATTCTGATTTTCCACGTTCGGATCTCACTCTCAGACGTGCTGTTGAAATCCAATCCACTGCACAGTGGTCAGATTATTGTTTTCCTGTCGACACAAACCATACTTCAGAATTCATTGGAATCTCCACTACAGACTGTTCCATTGATTCAATTCCAATCTGGAATTTATCGAATCTCCAACTCCAGGCAGGCTTTCGTTACACCACTGATGATGTCCAAGGAATACAATGCTGGATTTCAGAGGCATGATCACACTCGCAGGCGTGCTGTCCAACTGTCTATCCACTCAACCCTGGTCAGCTCTTCATTATCCTGTCCCCAAAACCCAGACTTCATAAGTAATTGTAATCTCTACTACAGAATGTTCCATTCATTCACTCTCAATCGGGAGTATATCGAATCTCCACTCCAGGCAGGTTTCCTTTACACCACTGTTGAATATCCAAGTAACCCAATGTTTGTTTTCAGCAGCCAGTTCTAAGTCGCAGTCTGCTGTTCAACAGGCTATCCACTCTTCACTGCTCTGCTCTTCATTTTCCTGTACACAAAACCCAGACTTCAGAAATCATTGGAATCTCTCCTGCGAAATGTTCCATTCATTCCCTGCCAATATCGAATACATGAAATCTCCACTCCAGGCATGCTTCGTTTCACCATTGGAGAATGTCCAAGTAACCTAAAGCTGTTTTCCAGCGTCCGCTTCACACTCCCATGCGTGCTGTTCAACGGGCTATCCACTCCAACCTGGTCAGCTCTTCCATTTCCTGTCCACACAATCTAGACTTTCGAAATCACTTGAATCTCCACTACAGTATATTCCACTCTTTCACTGCTAATGTGAAGTTCTTCGAATCTTCACTCCAGGCAAGCTTTCGTTACGCCACTGGTGAATGTCCAGCTAACCAATGCTGGTTTTCATAGGCATGTTCACACTCGGAGTCGTGCTGTTCAACTGGCTGTCCACTCAACCCTGGATAGCACTTCTTTTTCCTGTTCTCATAACCCAGACTTCAGAAACCATTAGAATCTCCACTTCAGAATGTTCCATTCATTCACTGCAATCTGGAATTCATCGAATCTCCACTCCAGGCAGGATTTCTTTACACCACTGGTCAAGATCAATGTACCCCAATGATGGTTTTTCGCGGCCTTTTCACACTCGCTGGTGTGCTATTCTACTGGCTATCCTCTCCAACCTGATCAGCTCTTCATTTTCCTGTCCACTCAAAACAGACTTCAAAATTCAATGGGATCTCCATTGCAGAATGTTCCATTAATTCACTCCGAATCTGGAAATCATCGAATCTAAACTCCAGGCCGGATTTCGTTTCACTAGTGTTGAATGTACAAGAAAGCCAAGGTTGCCTTTCAGCGGCCTGTTTACACTCGCAGTAGTACTGTTCAACTGAATATCCATTCAACCCTGGTCATCTCTACATTTTCCTGTCCACATAACTTAGACTTCACAAACCATTATTATCTCCACTACAGAATGTTCCATTCATTCACGGCCGATCTCTAATTCATCGAATCTCCACTCCAGGCAGAATTTAGTTACACGACTGGTGAATATCTAAGTAACTGAATGCTGATTTTCAGCGTTCTGTTCTCACTCGCAGATGTGCTGTTGAACTGGCAATCCAATACACAGTGGTCAGATTATTCTTTTCCTGTCCACACACACCATACTTCAGAATTCATTGGAATCTCCACTACAGACTGTTCCATTGATTCAGTCCCATTCTGGAATTCATCGAATCTCCAACTCCAGGCAGGCTTTCGTGACACCACTGATGATGACCAAGGAATCCAATTCTGGATTTCTGAGGCATGGTCAAACTCGCAGGCGTGCTGTACAACTGCCTATCCACTCAACCCTGGTCAGCTCTTCATTTTCCTGTCCACAAATCCCAGGCTTCAGAAGTAATTGGAATCTCCACTACAGAATGTTCCATTCATTCAGTCCCAATCGGGAATTCATCGAATCTCCACTCCAGGCAGGATTCTTAACACTACTGGTGAATATCCATGTAAGCCAATGTTGGTTTTCAGCAGCCAGTTCAGAGTTGCAGTCTGCTATTCAACAGACTATCCACTCTTCTCTGCTCTGCTCTTCATTTTCCTGTACACAAAACCCAGACTTCAGAAATCATTGGATTCTCTCCTACGGAATGTTCCATTCATTCCCTGCCAATATCGAATTCATGGAATCTCTACTCCAGGCATGCTTTCGTTGAACCACTGGAGAATGTCCAAATAACCTAATGCTGTTTTCCAGAGTCTGCTTTACACTCCCAGTCGTGCTGTTCAACGGTCTATTCAATCCAACCTGGTCAGCTCTTCCATTTCCTGTCCACACAACCCAGACTTTCGAAATCATTTGAACCGCCACTACAGAATATTCCACATATTCATTACTAATCTGAAGTTCTTCGAATCTCCACTCCAGGCAAGCTTTCGTTACAACACTGGTGAATGTCCAAGTAATCAATACTGCATTTTATAGGCGTGTTCACACTCGGAGTCGTGCTGTTCAACTGGCTGTCCACTCAACCTTAGTCAGCTCTTCTTTTTCCTGTTCCCATAACCCAGATTTCAGAAACCATTAGAATCTCCACTTCAGAATGTTCCACTCATTCACTGCCAATCTGGAATTCATCGAATCTCCACTGCAAACAGGAATTCTTTAATCCACTGGTGAATATTCAAGTAGCCATCTGGTGGTTTTCAGCAGCCTGTTGATATTCGCAGGCCTGGTCTTCAACTGGCTATCAAATCCCAGCTGGGAAGCTCTTCAGTTTCTTGTCCACACAACGTAGAATTCAGAAACCAGGGCAATCTTCACTACAGAAAGTTCCATTCATTCACTGCCTATTTGGAATTCTTGGAACCTACACTCCAGGCAGGCTTTCTTTACATCACTAGTGAATGTCCAAGTAACACATTGCTGGTTTTCAGCATACTGTTCACACTCGCATGCATGCTATACAACTGGCTATCCACTCCACTGTGGTCAAGTCTTTATTTTAATGTGCAAACAACCCACATGACAGAAATCATTGGAATATCCACTACAGAATGTTCAATTCATTCAGTGCGAATCGGGAATTCACCTGAACCTCCACTCCATGAACGCATTCGTTATACCACTGGTGAATGTCCAAGTAACCCAATGCTGGGTTTAGAAGACTGTTCAATCTCGCAGGCCTGCTGTTCAACTGGCTCTCCATTCTAACCTGGTCTGCTCTTCATTTTCCTGTCCACACTCATCGGATTTCAGAAATAATTGGAACCTCCATTACAGAACGTTCCATTAATTCACTGCGAATGTGGAATTCATCTGAATCTCCACTCCAGGCAGGCTTTCGTTACACCACTGTTGAATGTCCAAGTAACACACTGCTCGTTTTCATTGTCCTGATCACCCTCGGAGGCGTGCTGTTCAACTGGCTATCCACGGAACCCTGGTTAGCTCTTCATTTTCCTGTCCCCACAACCTAGACTTCAGAAATGATTGGAAACTCCTGTACATAATGTTCCATTCATTCACTGCCAATCTGGAATTCATCGAATCTCCACTCCAGGCTGGATTTCGTTACACCACTGGTCAATATCCAAGTACACCAATGCTGGTTTTTCGCGGCCTGTTCTCACTCGCTGGTGTGCTATTCTACAGGCTATCCTCTCAAACCTGATCAGATCTTCATATTCCTGTCCACTCAACCCAGACTTCAAAATTCAATGGGATCTCCACTACAGAATGTTCCATTCATTCACTCCCAATCGGGAATACATCTGAACCTCCACTCCATGAACGCATTCGTTATACCACTGGTGAATGTCCAAGTAACCCAATGCTGGTTTTCAGAGGACTGTTCAATCTCGCAGGCCTTCTGTTCAACTGGATATCCATTCTAACCAGGTCTCCTCTTCATTTTCCTGTACACACACATCGGATTTCAGAAATAATTGGAATCTCCACTACAAAAAGTTCCATTGATTCACTGTGAATCCGGAATTCATCTGAATCTCTACTCCAGTACGGCTTTCGTTACACCACTGTTGAATGTCCAAGTAACACACTGCTCGTTTTCATTGTCCTGATCGCCCTCTGAGGCGTGCTGTTCAACTGGCTATACAATGAACCCTGGTCAGCTCTTCATTTTCCTGTCGCCTCAAGCTAGATTTGACTACTAATTGGAATCTCCTGTACACAATATTTCATTCATTCACTGCCAATCTGGAATTCATCGAATCTCCACTCCAGGCAGTATTTCGTTACACCACTGGTCAGTATGCAAGCACCCAATGCTGGTTTTTTGCGGCCTGTTGCACTTGCTGGTGTGCTATTCTACAGGCTATCCTCTCCAACCTGATCAGCCCTTCATTTTCCTGTCCACTCAACCCAGACTTCAAAATTCAGTGGAATCTCCACTACAGAATGTTCCATTCATTCACTCCGAATCTGGAATTCATCGAATCTCCACTCCAGGCCGGATTTCGTTTCACTAGTGTTGAATGTACAAGCAACCCAAGGCTGCTTTTCAGTGGCATGTTCACACTCGCAGGTGTGCTGTTCAACTGACTATGCACTCAACCCTGGTCAGCTCTACATTTTCCTGTCCACATAACTTAGACTTCAGAAACCATTATAATCTCCACTACAGAGTGTTCCATTCATTCACTGGCGATCTGGAATTCATCGAATCTCCATTCCAGGCAGACGTTAGTTACACGACTGGTGAATATCTACGTAAATGATTGCTGATTTTTCAGCGTTCTGTTCTCACTCGCAGACGTGCTGTTGAACTGGCAATCCACTACAAAGAGGTCAGATTATTCTTTTCCTGTCCACACAAACCAAATTTCAGAATTCATTGGAAACTCCACTACAGACTGTTACATTGATTCAATTCCAATATGGAGTTCATCGAATCTCCAACTTCAGGCAGTCTATCGTTACAACACCGATGATGTCCAAGAAATCCAATGCTGGATTTCAGAGGCATGATCACACTCACAGGCGTGCTGTCCATCTGCCTATCCACTCAAATCTAGTCAGCGCTTCATTTTCGTTTCCACAAAACCCAGACTTCAGAAGTAATTGGAATCTCCACTACAGAATGTTCCATTCATTCACTCCCAATCGAGAATTCATCGATCTCCACTCCAGGAAGGATGCCTTTACACCACTGGTGAATATCCAAGTAAGCAAATGTTGGTTTTCAGCAGCCAGTTCAAAGTCGCAGTCTGCTGTTCAAAAGGATCTCCACTCTTCCCTGCTCTGCTCTTCATTTTCTTGTACGCAAATCCCAGACTTCAGAAATCATTGGAATCTCTCCTACGGAATGTTCCATTCATTCCGTGCCAATATCGAATTCATGGAATCTCCACTCCAAGCATGCTTTCGTTGCAACATTGGACAATGTCCAAGTAACCTAATGCTGTTTTCCAGCGTCCGCTTCACACTCCCAGGCGTGCTGCTCAAAGGGCTATCCACTCCAACCTGGTCAGCTCTTCCATTTCCTGTCCATACAACCCAGACTTTCGAAATCATTTGAATCTCCAATACAGAATTCTCCACTCATTCACTGCTAATCTGAAGTTCTTCAAATCTCCACTCCAGGCAAGCTTTCGTTACACCACTGGTGAATGTCCAAGTAACCAATGCTGATTTTCATAGGCGTGTTCACACTCAGAGTCGAGCTGTTCAACTGGCTGTCCACTCAACCCTGGTCAGCTCTTCTTTTTCCTATTCACATAACCCAGACTTCAGAAACCATTAGAATCTCCACTTCAGAATGTTCCATTCATTCACTGCCAATCTGGAATTCATCGAATCTCCACGGCAGACATGATTTCTTTACACCACTGGTGAATATTCAAGTAACCCAATGGTGGTTTTCAGCAGCCTGTTCAAATTCTCAGGCCTGGTCTTCAACTGGCTGTGAAATCCCACCTGGTAAGCTCTTCAGATTATTGTCCATAAAACGTAGAATTCAGAAACCATGGGAATCTCCACTACAGAATGTTCCATTCATTCACTGCCTATTTGGAATTCTTAGTACCTACACTCCAGGCAGGCTTTCTTTACACCGCTGGTGAATGTCCAAGTAACATATTGCTGGTTTTCAGCATACTGTTCCCACTCGCATGCATGCTATTCAACTGGCTATCCACTCCACAGTGGTCAAGTCTTTCGTTTTCTGTCCAAACAACCCACACGACAGAAATCAATGTAATATCCACTAAAGAATGTTCAAATCATTGGCTGCGATTCGGGAATTCATCTGAACCTCCACTCCATGAACGCATTCGTTATACTACTGGCGAATGTCCAAGTAATCCAATGCTGGTTTTCAGAGAAGTGTTTATTATCACAGTCTTGGTCTGCAACTGGCTATCAAATCCCACCTGGTAAGCTCTTCAGTTTCTTGTCCATACAACGTAGAATTCAGAAATCATTGGAATCTCCACTAGAGAATGTTCCATTCATTCACTGCCTATTTGGAATTCTTGGAACCTACACTCCAGGCAGGCTTTCTTTACACCACTGGTGAATGGCCAAGTAACACACTGCTGGTTTTCAGCATACTGTTCACACTTGCATGCATGCTATTAAACTGGCTATACACTCCACAGTGGTCAAGTCTTTCTTTTAGTGTCCAAACAACTCACGCGACAGAATTCATTGGAATATCCACTACAGAATGTTCAATTCATTCACTGCGAATCGGGAATTCTTCTGAATCTCCACTCCATGAACGCATTCGTTATACCATTGGTGAATGTCCAAGTAACGCAATGCTTGTTATTAGAGGACTGTTCTATCTCGCAGGCCTGCTGTTCAACTGGCTATCCATTCCAACGTGGTCTGCTCTTCATTTTCCTGTGCAAACACATCGAATGTCCGAAATAATTGGAATCTCCACTACAGAACGTTCCATTCATTTACTGCGAATCTGGAAGTCATCTGAATCTCCACTCCAGGCTGGCTTTCGTTACACCACTGTTGAATGTCCAACTAACACGCTGCTCTTTTTCATTGTCCTGATCCCCCTCGGAGGCGTGCTGTTCACCTGGCTATCCACTGAACCCTGGTCAGCTCTTCCTTTTCCTGTCCCCACAACCTAGACTTCAGAATTGATTGGAATCTCCTGTACAGAATGTTCCATTCATTCACTGCCAATCTGGAATTCATCGAATCTTCACTCCAGGCCGGATTTCGTTTCACTAGTGTTGAATGTAGAAGTAACCCAAGGCTGATTTTCAGCGGCCTGGTAACAGTCTCAGGAGTGCTGTTCAACTCACTATCCACTCTCAACCCTGGTCAGCTCTAAATTTTCCTCTCCACATAACTTAGACTTCAAAAACCATTATAATCTCCACTACAGAATGTGACATTCATTCACTGCCGATCTGGAATTCATCGAATCTCCACTCCAAGCAGACTTTATTTACACGACTGGTGAATATCTTAGTAACTGAATGCTGATTTTCAGCATTCGGATCTCACTCGCAGACGTGCTGTTGAACTGGCAATCCACTGCTCAGTGTTCAGATTATTCTTTTCCTGTCGACACAAACCATACTTCAGTATTCAATGGAATCCCCACTACAGACTGTTCCATTGATTCAATTCCAATCTGGAATTCATCGAATCTCTAAATCCAAGCAGGCTTTCGTTACACCACTGATGATGTCCAGGAATCCAATGCTGGATTTCAGAGGCATGATCACACTCGCAGGCGTGCTGTCCAACTGACTATCCACTCAACCCTGTTCAGCTCTTCATTTTCCTGTCCACAAAACCAAGACTTCCGAAGTAATTGGAATATCCACTACAGAATGTTCCATTCATACACTCCCAATCAGGAATTCATCGAATTTCCACTCAACCAGGTTTCCTTTACACCACTGGTGAATATCCAAGTAACCCAATGTTGGTTTTCAGCAGCCAGTTCAAAGTCGCAGTCTGCTGTTCAATATGCTATCCACTCTTCCATGCTCTGCTCTTCATTTTCCTGTACACAAAACCCAGACTTCAGAAAATATTGGAATTTTTCCTACGAAATGTTCCATTCATTCCATGCCTATATCGAATTCATGGAATCTCCACTCCAGGCATGCTTTCGTTGCACCATTGGAGAATGTCCTAGTAACCTAATGCTGTTTACCAGCGTCCTCTTCAAACACCTAGGCGTGCTGTTCAACGGGCTATCCACTCCAACCTGGTCAGCTCTTCCATTTCCTGTCCACACAATCCAGACTTTCAAAATCATTTGAATCTCCACTACAGAATATTCCACTCTTTCACTGCTAATGTGAAGTACTTCGAATCTCCACTCCAGGCAAACTTTCGTTACACCACTGGTGAATGTCCAAGTAACCAATGCTGCTTTACATAGGCATGTTCACACTCGGACTCGTGCTGTTCAACTGGCTGTCCACTCAACCCTGGTTAGCTCTTCTTTTTCCTGTTCACATAACCCAGACTTCAAAACCATTAGAATCTCCACTTCAGAATGTTCCATTCATTCACTGCCAATCTGGAATTCATCGAATCTCCACTCCAGTCAGGACTTCGTTACACCTCTGGTCAATATCCAAGTACCCCAATGCTGGTTTTTTGCGGCCTGTTCACACTCACTGGTGTGCTATTCTACTGGCAATCCTCTCCAACCTGATCAGCTCTTCATTTTCCTGTCCACTCAACCCAGACTTCAAAATTCAATGGGATCTCCACTACAGAATGTTCCATTCATTCACTCCGAATCTGGAATTCATTGAATCTCCACTCCAGGCCAGATTTCGTTTCACTAGTCTTGAATGTACAAGTAACCCAAGGCTGCTTTCAGCGGCCTGTTCACACTCGCAAGACTGCTGTTCAACTGACTATCCACTCAACCCTGGTCAGCTCTTCATTTTCCTGTCCACGTATCTTAGACTTCAGAAACCATTATAATCTCCACTACATAATGTTCCATACATTCACTGCCGGTCGGGAATTCATCGAATCTCCACTCCAGGCAGACTTTAGTTACACGACTGGTGAATATCTAAGTAACTGAATGCTGATTTTCCGTGTTCTGTTCTCACTCGCAGACGTGCTGTTGAACTGCCAATCCACTCCACAGTAGTCAGATTATTCTTTTCCTGAACACACAAACCATACTTCAGAATTCATTGGAATATCCACTACAGACTGTTCCATTGATTCAATACCAATATGGAATTCATCGAATCTCCAACTCCAGGCAGGCTTTCGTGACACCACTGATGATGTCCATGGAATCCAATGCTGGATTTCAGAGGCATGATCACACTCGTAGGCGTGCTGTCCAACTGCCTATCCACTCAACCCTCGTCAGCTCTTCATTTTCCTGTCCACAAAACACAAACTTCAGAATTAATTGGAATCTCCACCACAGAATGTTCCATTCATTCATTCCCAAACGGGAATTCATCGAATCTCCACTCCAGGCAGGCTTCCTTTACACCACTGGTGAATGTCCAAGTATCACATTGCTGGTTTTCAGCATCCTCTTCACACTCGTATGCATGCTATTCAACTGTTTATCCACTCCACAGTGGTCAAGTCTTTCTTTTTTTTTTAATAGTCAATGATTTTTTAAATTTTTTCATCTTAGGACTGCAGTAAAATAATTTTTACATTTTTTATTGTTCCTCAGGCATTTGTGGTTCTGCTTTTTTGTAAAATTATTTTTCCTTGCTGTTCTTTGGGTAACTTCAATTATTATATCTTCCAGAGCAGATCGCTAATTATTTATTTATTTATTTTTTAAGGATACAGATTTTTTCCCTTTATTTTATTTTATTTTTTTCACAGTTGTAAATTTACAATTTTTGGTGCTTTGGTTTCAATTATACAATGATCAGATACCCATCCCTCCACCAGTGCCCATTTTCCACCACCATGGATAATATCCCTCCCACCCCCATCCCCCCATCCCTCCTGTCTCTGTGGCAGGGCAATCCTCTGTGTTCTCTCTCTACTTTTGGGTTTTGTGTTCTGCAAAAGAGGCATTGAATGGCAAACATGTTCAGTCCATAGTCTACTTTCGACATGCATCTCCTCTCCTGGGAGGATCCGCCAAACATCCTTTATTTGGTGCTCCCTTCTCTATCTGAACTGCCCTTTCCTCTAGGATGCCCGGCTGACCTCTAAATTATGGAGTAATCCTCCTGGTGCTGATCTCAGCTATTCTTGGATATTAATCTCATACTTTGTTACTTTATATCCCCCAGATGAATGCAATCTTTCTATGTCTATCCCTCTCTTTCTGACTCATTTAGCTTAGCATGATACTTTCCATATTGTACCACTTGTATGTAAATTTCATGACTTCATCTTTTCTAACAGCTACATAGTACTCCATTGTGTAGATGTACCAAAGTTTCTTTAACCAGTCATCTGTTCTTGGGCATTCAGGTTTCTTCCAGTTTCTGGCTATTGTAAAGAGTGCTGCAATGAACAAACAAGTGCAGATGTCACTTCGACTATACATTTTTGCCTCTCTGGGATATATTCCCAGGAGTGGTATTGCTGGGTCAAATGGAAGCTCAATTTCTAATTTTTTGAGAATCGTCCATACTGTTTTCCAGAAGGGCTGAACCAGTGGACATTCCCACCAACAGTGAAGGAGTGTCCCGTTCTCGCCACATCCACGCCAGCATCGGTTGCTTTTGTTATTTTGAATGTGGGCCAGTCTCTGAGGCGTGAGATGGTATCTCATTGTGGTTTTGATCTGCATCTCCCTGATAATTAATGATGTAGAGCATTTTCTCATGTGCTTTTTTGCCATTCGGATTTCTTCTTTGAGAAAGTTTCTGTTCATTTCATTGCCCCATTTTTGGATGGGGTTGGATGTTTTCTTCTTGTGGACTTTAACCAGTATTTTGTATGTCCTGGATATCAACCCCTTGTCAGATGTGTATTCGGTGAATAGCCTTTCCCATTCTGTAGACTGTCTTTGTATTTTGGTCACTGTTTCTTTGGAGGTGCAGAAGCTTCTTAGTTTAAGATAGTCCCATTTATCTATCTCTGTTTTGCCTTGCTCGGCCAGTGGCGTGGCATCTTTGAAGATACCATTAGCTTCAATGTCATGGAGGGTTTTGCCAACTTTATCTTCAATGTATCTTATGGTTTCTGGTCTGATGTCGAGGTCTTTAATCCATTTTGATCTTATCTTTGTACATGGTATTAGGCAGTGTTCTGAGCCTATTTTTTTGCATGTAGCCATCCAGTGATGCCAACACAATTTATTAAAGAGGCTTTCCTTACTCCACTTCACATTACTTGCACCTTTATCAAAGATTAGATGAGCATATGATTGAGGGGAGATGTCAGTGTATTCAACCCTGTTCCATTGGTCTGCAGTTCTGCCTTTGTTCCAGTACCATGCTGTTTTACTTATTACTGCTTTGTAGTACAGTTTGAAGTTCGGGAGGTTGATTCCTCCCATTTTCTTTTTCCCAAGAATTGCTTTAGCTATTCGTGTGGGCTTATTGTTCCATATAAATTTCAGGAGTGTTTGCTCCATTTCTTTGAAGAATGTCATGGGTATCCTTATAGGGATTGCATTGAATTTATACAATGCTTTCGGTAGTATTGCCATTTTGACAATGTTATGTCTCCCGACCCATGAGCAGGGGATATCTTTCCATTTCCTCATGTCCACTTTTATTTCCTGAAGTAGCGTTTTGTAGTTTCCTTTGTACAGGTCCTTTACTTCCTTAGTTAAGCTGATTCCTAGGTACTTGATTTTCTGGGGCACAATTGTGAACGGGATTGTTTTTTTCATGTTGCTTTCTTCTCTCTCACTGTTTGCATATAGAAAAGCCATGGACTTTTGGGTATTGATTTTATAACCTGCAACTTTACTATACGAGTCTATTGTTTCTTGGAGTTTTTTGGTGGAAGTTATTGGGTTCTCTAAGTAGAGTATCATATCATCTGCGAATAGTGAGAGCTTGATTTCTTCCTTTCCTACCTGAATGCCCTTAATATCTGTTTCCTGCCTAATCGCTATTGCAAGTACTTCCAGTACTATATTGAACAGCAGTGGAGAGAGTGAGCATCCCTGTCTCATCCCTGATCTTAGAGGGAAGGCTCTCAGTTTTTCCCCATTGAGGATGATGCTTGCTGTAGGCTTGTGGTAGATGGCTTTAATTATGTTGAGGAAGGTCCCCTCTATACCCATTTTGGCTAGGGTTTTCATCATAAAGGGGTGCTGGATCTTATCAAATGCTTTCTCTGCATCTATTGATATGATCATATGCTTTTATCTTTTCTTTTGTTGATATGGTGGATTATGTTGATTGATTTCCGAATGTTAAACCATCCTTGCATCCCTGGGATGAATCCTACTTGGTCATGGTGTATGATCTTTTTGATGAGTAGATGGATTCTATTTGCTAGTAGTTTGTTGAGGATCTTTGCATCTGTGTTCATCAGGGATATCGGCCTGTAATTCTCTTTCTTTGTGGTATCTCTGTCTGCTTTTGGTATCAGTGTGATATTTGCTTCGTAGAAACTGTTCGGAAGTGTTTTTGATATTTCAATTTCGATGAAAAGCTTAAAGAGCATTGGGAGTAAGTCCTCTTTAAAGATTTGGAAGAATTCACTAGTGAATCCATCCGGGCCAGGACTTTTGTGCTTGGGGAGACTTTTTATTACCATTTCAATTTCCTTGATGGTGATAGGTCTGTTCAGGTATTCCAGGTCTTCTTGGTTCAGCCTTGGGAGTCTGTAGGAGTCTAGGAATTTATCCATTTCCTCGAGGTTTTGATGTTCCGTGGCATAAAGCTTCTCAAAGTACTCCCTGAGGATCCTCTGAATTTCTGTGGTATCTGTTGTAATGACCCCCTTTTCATTTCTGATTCGGTTTATTAGGGTTTTCTGTCTCCCTTTCTTTGTGAGTTTTGCTAGAGTCTTATCGATCTTGTTAATTTTCTCAAAGAACCAGCCTTTGGTTTCATTGATCTTTCAGATTGTTTTTTGGGTTTCCATCTCGTTAATCTCTGATCTGAGTTTTATTATTTCCTATCTCCTGTTCGGATTGTGCTCCTTTTTTTGGTCCCTCTCCAAGCTCTTAAGCTGTGAGGTTAGGTTACTTATGTGTGCTCGCTCCTCCTTCCTGAGGAATGCTTGTAGAGCTATAAACTTTCCTCTTAACACAGCCTTTGCTGTGTCCCATAAGTTTTGGTAACTCGTGTTCTCATTTTCATTCGTTTCTAGGAATCTTTTGATTTCCTCTTTGATTTCCTGTCTAATCCACTCGTTGTTCAATAGTGCACTGTTTAATTTCCAGGTGTTTGATTTAGTTTTCTGTTTTTGTGTGTGATTTCCTTCTAATTTCAGCGCATTATGGTCTGAGAAGATTGTTGAGACAATCTCTACCTTCTTAATTTTATGGAGGCATGTTTTGTGGCTCAGCATGTGGTCTATCTTGGAGAATGTTCCATGTACGCTTGAGAAGAATGTGTATTCAGCTTTTTGTGGATGAAGTGTCCTATATATATCTACTAAGTCCCTTTCTTCCATTGTTTCCCTCAAATGAAGTATGTCCCTGCTAAGCTTGAGTCTGGTTGATCTATCAAGAGGTGACAAAGCAGTGTTGAAGTCTCCCACTAGTGTTGTGTTGCTATTGATGTCTTTTTCCAAATCTATGAGTAGTTGTTTTAAGTACTTTGCTGGTCTCTCATTAGGTGCATATACATTTATTATTGTTAGTTCTTCCTGTTGTACAGATCCTTTGATCAATAAGAAATGGCCTTCACTGTCTCTTATGACCTTCCTCAATCTGAAATCGATGTGGTCTGATATAAGGATGGCTACCCCAGCTTTTTTATGGGAGCTGTTTGCCTTTAGGATTGTTTTCCAGCCTTTGACTCTGAGTCTGTGTTGGCTTTGACTATTGAGATGCGTTTCTTGCAGGCAGCAGAATGTTGGGTTCAATTTTCTAATCCATCCTGCCATTCTATGTCTTTTAATTGGTGCATTTAGCCCATTCACATTGAGGGATATTATTGTTATAGTATTTTGTCCCATTGTTCTGTTAAAATTTGGTGTATTTGAGGGGCATTTCTTGCCTTAAAGTAGCCCACTTAGTTGTTCTTGTAACCATTTTTTCACTACGTTCCATTTTTTCACTACGAATCTGAAATTCATCTGAATCTCCAATCCAGGCAGGCTTTCCTTACACCACTGTTGAATGTGCAAGTAACACACTGCTCGTTTTCATTGTCCTGATCCCCCTCGGAAGCGTGCTGTTCAACTGGCTATCCACTGAACCCTAGTCAGCTCTTCATTTTCCTGTCCCCACTACCTAGACTTCAGAAAATATTGGAATCTCCTGTACAGAATGTTCCGTTATTTCACTGCCAATCTGGAATTCATCGAATCTCCACTCCAGGCAGGATTTCAGTACACCACTGGTCAATATCCAAGTAACCCAATGCTGGTTTTTCGCGGCCTGTTCACACTCGCTGTTGTGCTCTTCTACTGGCTATCCTCTCCAACCTGGTCAGCTCTTCATTTTCCTGTCCACCCAACCCAGACTTCAAAATTCAATGGAATCTCCACTACAGAATGTTCCATTCACTCACTCCCAATCTGGAATTCATCGAATCTCCACTCCAGGCCGGATTTCGTTTCACTAGTGTTCAATGTACTAGTAACCCAAGGCTGCTTTTCAGCGGCCTGTTCACACTAGCAGGAGTGCTGTTCAATTGACTATCCACTCAACCCTGGTCAGCTCTACAGTTTCCTGTCCACATAACTTAGACTTCAGAAACCATTATAATCTCAACTACAGAATGTTCCACTCATTCACTGCCGATCTGGAATTCATCGAATCTCCACTGCAGGCAGAGTTTAGTTACACGACTGGTGAATATCTAAGTAACTGAATGCTGATTTTCAGCGTTCTGTTCTCACTCGCAGACGTGTTGTTGAACTGGCAATCTACTACACAGTGGTAGGACTATTCTTTTCCTGTCCACACAAACCATACATCAGAATTCATTGGAATCTCAACTACAGACTGTTCCATTTATTCACTGCGAATCTGGAATTCATCTGAATCTCCACTCCAGGCAGGCTTTCCTTACACCACTGTTGAATGTCCAAGTAACACACTGCTCGTTTTCATTGTCCTGATCACCCTCGGAGGCGTGCTGTTCAATTGGCTATCCACTGAACCCTGGTCAGCACTTCATTTTCCTGTCTCCACTACCGAGACTTCAGAAATGATTGGGATCTCCTGTACAGAATGTTCCAATCATTCACTGCCAATCTGGAATTCATCGAATCTCCACTCCAGGCAGGATTTCGTTACACCACTGGTCAAAATCCAAGTACCCCAATGCAGGTTTTTTGCGGCCTGTTCACACTTGCTCGTGTGCTATTCTACTGCCTATCCTCTCCAACCTGATCAGCTCTTCATTTTCCTGTCCACTCAACCCAGACTTCAAAATTCAATGGAACCTCCACTACAGAATGTTCCATTAATTCACCACCAATCTGGAATTCATCGAATCTCCACTCCAGGTCGGATTTCGTTTCACTAGTGTTGAATGTACAAGTAACCCAAGGCTGCTTTTCAGCGGCCTGTTCACACTCGCAGGAGTGCTGTTCAACAGACTATCCACTCAACCCTGGTCAGCAATACATTTTCCTGTCCACATAACTTAGACTTCAGAAACCATTATAATCTCCACTACAGAATGTTCCATTCATTCACTGCCGATCTGGAATTCATCGAATCTCCACTCCAGGCAGACATCTGTTACACGACTGTTCAATATCTAAGTAACTGAATGCTGATTTTCAGCGTTCTGTTCTCACTCGCAGAGGTGCGTTTGAACTGGCAATCCACTACACAGTGGTCAGACTATTATTTTCCTGTCCACACAAACCATACTTCAGAATTCATTGGAATCTCCACTAAAGACTGTTCCATTGATTCAATTCCAATCTGGAATTCATCGAATCTCCAACTCCAGGCAGGCTTTCGTTACACCACTGATGATGTCCAAGGAATCCAATGCTGGATTTCAGAGGCATGATCATACAAGCAGGCGTGCTGTCCAACTGCCTATCCACTCAACCCTGGTCAGCTCTTCATTTTCCTGTCCACAAAATCCAGACTTCAGAAGTAATTGGAATCTCCACTACAGAATGTTCCATTCATTCACTCCCAATCGGGAATTCATCGAATCTCCACTCCAGGCAGGATTCCTTGACACCACTGGTGAATATCCAAGTAAAGCAATGTTGGGTTTCAGCAGCCAGTTCAAAGTCGCAGTCTGCTGTTCAACAGGCTATCCACTCTTCCCTGCTCTGCTCTTCATTTTCCTGTACAAAAAAACCCAGACTTCAGAAATTATTGGAATCTCACCCACGGAATGTTCCATTCATTCCCTGCCAATATCGAATTCATGGAATCTCCACGCCGGGCAAGCTTTCGTTACACCACTGGTGAATGTACAAGTAACCAATGCTGGTTTTCATAGGTGTGTTCACACTCGGAGTCGTGCTGTTCAACTGGCTGTCCAGTCGACCCTGGTCAGCTCTTCTTTATCCTTTTCACATAACCCAGACTTCAGAAACCATTAGAATTTCCACTTCAGAATGTTCCACTCATTCACTGCGAATCTGTAATTCTTCGAATCTCCACTGCAGACAGGATTTCTTTACACCACTGGTGAATGTCCAAGAAAAACATTGCTGGTTTTCAGCATACTGTTCACACTCGCATGCATGCTATTCAACTGTCTATCCACTCCACAGTGGTCAAGTATTTCTTTTACTGTCCAAACAACCCACACGACAGAAATCATCGGAATATCCACTACAGAATGTTCAATTCATTCACTGCGAATCGGGAATTCATCTGAACCTCCACTCCATGAACGCATTCGTTATACCACTGATGAATGTCCAAGTAACACAGTCCTGGTTTTCAGAGGACTGTTCATTCTCGCAGGCCTGCTATTTAACTGGCTATCCATTCAAAACTGGTCTGCTCTTCATTTTCCTGTCCACACACATCGGATTTCAGAAATAATTGGAATCTCCACTATAGAACGTTCCATTCATTCACTGCGAATCTGGAATTCATCTGAATCTCCACACAAAGCAGGCTTTCGTTACAACACTGCTGAATAACAAGTAACAAACTGCTCGTTTTCATTCTCCTGATCCCCCTCGGAGCGGTGCTCTTCAACTGGCTATCCAATGAACACTGGTCAGCTCTTCATATTCCAGTCCCCAAAACTTAGACTTCAGAAATGATTGGAATCTCCTGTACATAATGTTCCATTCATTCACTGCCAATCTGGAATTCATCGAATCTACACTCCAGGCAGGATTTCATTACACCACTGGTAAATATCCAAGTACCGCAATACCGGTTTACGCGGCCTGTTCACACTCGCTGGTTTGCTATTCTAGGGGCTATTCTCTCCAACCTGATCAGCTCTTCATTTTCCTGTCCACTCAACCCAGACTTCAAAATTCAATGGAATCTCCACTACTGAATGTTCCATTCATTCACTCCCAATCTGGAATTCAGCGAGTCTCCACTCCAGGCCGGATTTCTTTTCAATAGTGTTTAATGTACAAGTAACCCAAGGCTGCTTTTCAGCGCCCTATTCACACTCGCTGGAGTGCTGGTCAACTCACTATCCACTCAACCCTGGTCAACTCTACATTTTCCTGTCCACATAACTTAGACTTCAGAAACCATTATAATCTCCACTACAGAATGTTCCACTCATTCATTGCCGATCTGAATTCATCGAATCTCCACTCCAGGCAGACTTTAGTTACACGACTGGTGAATATCTAGGTTACTGAATGCTGATTTTCAGAATTCTGTTCTCACTCACAGACGTGCTGTTGAACTGGCAGTCCACTACACAGTGGTCAGATTATTCTTTTCCTGTCCACACAAACCATACTTCAGAATTCATTGGAATCTCCACTACAGACTGTTCCATAGATTCAATTCTTATCTGGAATTGATCGAATCTCCAATTCCAGGCAGGCTTTCATTACACCACTGATGAAGTTCAAGGAATCCAATGCTGGATTTCAGAGGCATGATCACACTCGCAGGCGTGCTGTTCAACTGCCTATCCACTCAACCCTGTTCAGCTCTTCATTTTCCTGTCCACAAAACCCAGACTTAAGAAGTAATTGGAATCTCCACTACAGAATGTTCCATTCATTCACTCCCAATCGGGAGTTCATCGAATCTTCACTACCGGCAGGATTCCTTTACACCACTGGTGAATATCCAAGTAACCCAATCTTGGTTTTCAGCAGGCAGTTCAAAGTCGCAGTCTGCTGTTCAACAGGCTATACACTCTTCCCTGCTCTGCTCTTCATTTTCCTCTACACAAAACCCAGACTTCAGAAATCATTGGAATCTCTCCAACGGAATGTTCCATTCATCCCTGCCACTATCGAATTCATGGAATCTCCACTCCAGGCATGCTTTCGTTGCACCATTGGAGAATGTGCAAGTTACCTAATGCTGTTTTCCAGCGTCCGATTCACACTCCCAGGCGTGCTCTTCAACGGGCTCTTGGTCAGCTCTTCCATTTCCTGTCCACACAAACCAGACTTTCAAAATCCTTTGAATCTCCACTACAGAATATTCCACTCATTCACTGCTAATCTGAATTTCTTCGAATCTCCACTCCAAGCAAGCTTTCGTTACACCACTGGTGAATGTCCAAGTAACCAAAGCTGGTTTTTTAGGCGTGTTCACACTCTGAGTCGTGCTATTCAACTGGCTGTCCACTCAACCCTGGTCAGCTCTTCTTTTTCCTGTTCACATAACCCAGACTTCAGAAACCATTAGAATCTCCAATTCAGAATGTTCCTTTCATTCACTGCCAATCTGGAATTCATCGAATCTCCACTGCAGACAGGATTTCTTTACACGACTGGTGAATATTCAAGTAACCCAATGGTGGTTTTCAGCAGCCTGTTCAAATTCGCAGAACTGGTCTTCAACTGGCTATAAAATCCCACCTGGTAAGCTCTTCAGTTTCTTGTCCATACAACGTAGAATTCAGAAACCACTGGAATCTCCACTACAGAATGTTCCATTCATTCACTGCCTATTTGGAATTCTTGGAACCTACACTCCAGGCAGGCTTTCTTTACACCACTGGTGAATGTCCAACTAACACATTGCTGGTTTTCAGCATACTTTTCACACTCACATGCATGCTATTCAACTGGCTATCCACTCCACAGTGGTCAAGTTTTTCTTTTATTGTCCAAACAACCCACACGACAGAAATCATTGGAATATCCACTACAGAATGTTCAATTCATTCACTGCGAATCGGGAATTCATCTGAACCTCCACTCAATGAACGCATTCGTTATACCACTGGTGAATGTCCAAGTAATCCAATGCTGGTTTACAGGGGACTGTTGAATCTCGCAGGCCTGCTGTTCAACTGGCTATCTATTCTAACCTGGTCTGCTCTTCATTTTCCCGTCCACAAACATCGGATTTCAGAAATAATTAGAATCTCCACTACAGAACTTTCCATTCAAACACTGCGAATGTGGAATTCATCTGAATCTACACTCCAGGCAGGCTTGCGTTACAACACTGTTGAATGTCCAAGTAACACACTGCTCGTTTTCATTGTCCTGATCCCCCTCGGAAGCATGCTGTTCAACTGGCTATCCACTGAACCCTGGTGAGCTCTTCTTTTTCCTGTCCCCACAACCTAGACTTCAGAAATGATTGGAATCTCCTGTACAGAATGTTCCATTAATTCACTGCCAATCTGGAATTCATCGAAACTCCACTCCAGGCAGGATTTCGTTATACCACTGGTCTATATTCATGTAACCCAATGCTGGTTTTTCGCGGCCTGTTCACCCTCGCTGGTGCGCTATTCTACTGGATATCCTCTCCAACCGGATCAGTTCTTCATTTTCCTGTCCACTCAACCAAGACTTCAAAATTCAATGGAATCTCCACTACAGAATGTTCGATTCATTCACTGCCAATCTGGAATTCATCGAATTTCCACCCTAGGCCGGATTTCGTTTCACTAGTGTTGAAAGTACAAGTAACCCAAGGCTGCTTTTCAGCGGCCTGTTCACACTCGCAGGAGTGCTATTCAAGTGACTATCCACTCAACCCTGGTCAGCTCTACATTTTCCTGTCCACATAACTTAGTCTTCAGAAACCATTATAATCTCCACTACAGAATGTTCCATTCATTCACTGACGATCTGGAATTCATCGAATCTCCACTACAAGCAGACTTCACTTACACGACTCTTGTATTTCTTAGTAACTGAATGCTGATTTTCAGCGTTCTCTTCTCACTCGCAGACATGCTGTTGAACTGGCAGTCCACTACTCAGTGGTCCGATTATTCCTTTCCTGTCCACACAAACCATAGTTCAGAATTCATTGGAATCTCCTCTACAGACCGTTCCATTGATTCAATTCCAATCTGGGATTCAACGAATCTCCAACTCCAGGCAGGCTTTCGTGACACCACTGATGATGTCCACGGAATCCAATGCTGGATTTCAGAGGCATGATCACACTCGCAGGCGTGCTGTCCAACTGCCTATCCACTCAACCCTGGTCAGCTCTTCATTTTCCTGTCCACAAAACCCAGACTTCAGAAGTAATTGGAATCTCCACTACAGAATGTTCCATTCATTCACTCCCAATCGGGAGTTCATCGAATCTCCACTCCAGGCAGGATTCCTTTACACCACTGTTGAATATCCAAGTAACCCAATGTTGATATTCAGCAGCCAGTTCAAAGTCGCAGTCTGCTGTTCAACAGGCTATCCACTCTTCACTGCTCTGCACTTCATTTTCCTGTACACAAAACCCAGACTTCAAAAATCATTGAAATCTCTCCTACGAAATGTTCCATTAATTCCCTGCCGATATCGAATTCAGGAAATCTCCAATCCATGCATGCTTTCTTTGCACCATTGGAGAATGTCCAAGTAACCTAAAGCTGTTTTCCAGCGTCCGTTTCACACTCCCAAGGGTGCTGTTCAACGGGCTATCCACTCCACCCTGGTCAGCTCTTCCATTTCCTGTCCACACAACCCAGACTTTCGAAATCATTTGAATCTCCACTACAGGATATTCCACTCATTCACTGCTAATCTGAAGTTCTTCGAATCTCCACTCCAGGCAAGATTTCGTTACACCACTGGTGAATGTCCAAGTAACCAATGCTGGTTTTCATAGGCGTGTTCACACTCAGAGTCGTGCTGTTCAATTGGTTGTCCACTCAACCCTGGTCAGCTCTTCTTCTTCCTGTTCACTTAACCTAGATTCAGAAGCCATTAGAATCTCCACTTCAGAATGTTCCATTCATTCACTGCCAATATGAAATTCATCGAATCTCCACTGCAGGCAGGATTTCTTTACACCACTGGTGAATATTCAAGTAAACCAGTGGTGGTTTTCAGCAGCCTGTTCAAATACGTGGGCCTGGTCTTTAAGTGGCTATAAAATCCCACCTGGTAAGCTCTTCAGTTTCTTGTCCATACAACGTAGAATTCAGAAACCATTGGTATCTCCACTACAGAATGTTCCATTCATTTACTACCTATTTGGAATTCTTGGAACCTACACTGCAGGCAGGCTTTCTTTACATCACTGGTGAATGTCCAAGTAACACATTGCTGGTTTTCAGCATACTGTTCCCACTCACATGCATGCAATTCAACTGGCTATCAACTCCACAGTGGTCAAGTCTTTCTTTTGCTGTCCAAACAACCCACACGACAGAAATCATTGGAATATACAATACAAAATGTTCAATTAATTAGCTGTGAATCGGGAATTCATCTGATCCTCCACTCCATGAAAGCATTCGTTATACCACTGGTGAATGTCCAAGTAAAGCAATGCTAGTTTTCAAAGGACTATTTATTCTCGCAGGCCTGGTCTTAAACTGGCTATCAAATCCCACCTGGTAAGCTCTTCAGTTTCTTGTCCATACAACGTAGAATTCAGAAACCATTGGAATCTCCATTACAGAATGTTCCATTCATTCACGTCCAATCGGGAGTTCATCGAATGTCCACTCCAGGCAGGATTCCTTTACACCACTGGTGAATATCCAAGTAACCCAATGTTGGTTTTCAGCAGCCAGTTCAAAGTCGCAGTCTGCTGTTCAACAGGCTATTCACTCTTCCCTGCTCTGCTCTTCATTTACCTGTACACAAAACCCAGACTTCAGTAATCATTGGCATCTCTTCTACGGAATATTCCATTCATTCACTGCCAATATCGAATTCATGGAATCTCCACTCCAGGCATGCTTTCGTTGCACCATTGGAGAATGTCAAAGTAAGCTAATGCTGTTTTGCAGCGTCCGCTTCACACTCCTAGTCGTGCTGTTCAACGGGCTATCCAATCCAACCTGGTCACCTCTTCCCTTTCCTGTCCACACAACCCAGACTTTCGAAATCATTTGAATCTCCACTACAGAATATTCCACTCATTCACTGCTAATCTGAAGTTCTTCAAATCTCCACTACAGGCAAGCTTTCATTACACCACTGGTGAATGTCCAAGTAACCAATGCTGGTTTTCATAGGCGTGCTCACACTCAGCGTCGTGCTGTTCAACTTGCTGTCCACTCAACCCTAGTCAGCTCTTCTTTTTCCTGTTCACGTAACCCAGACTTCAGAAACCATTTGAATCTCCACTTCAGAATGTTCCACTCATTCACTGCCAATCTGTAATTCATCGAATCTCCACTGCAAACAGGACTTCTTCACACCACTGGTGAATATTCAAGTAGCCATCTGGTGGTTTTCAGCAGCCTGTTCAAATTCGCAGGCCTGGTCTTCAACTGGCTATCAAATCCCACCTGGTAAGCTCTTCAGTTTCCTGTCCATACAACGTAGAATTCAGGAACCATTGGAATCTCCACTACAGAATGTTCCATTCATTCACTGCCTATTTGGAATTCTTGGAACCTACACTCCAGACAGGCTTTCTTTACACCACTGGTGAATGTCCAAGTAACACATTGCTGGTTTTCAGCATACGTTTCACTCTCACACGCATGCTATTCAACTGGCTATCCACTCCACTGTGGTCAAGTCTTTATTTTACTGTCCAAACAACCCAAATGACAGAAATCATTGGAATATCCAATAGAGAATGTTCAATTCATTCAGTGCGAATCGGGAATTCGTCTGAACCTCCACACCATGACCGCATTCATTATACCACGGGTGAATGTCCAAGTAACCCAATGCTGGTTTTCAGAGGACTGCTCAATCTCGCAGGCTTGCTGTTCAACTGCCTCTCCATTCTAACCTGGTCTGCTCTTCATTTTCCTGTTCACACTCATCGGATTTCAGAAATAATTGGAATCTCCACTACAGAACCTTCCATTCATTCACTGCGAATGTGGAATTCATCTGAATCTCCACTCCAGGCAGGCTTTCCTTACACCACTGTTGAATGTCCAAGTAACACACTGCTAGTTTTCATTCTCCTGATCACCCTCGTAGGCGTGCTTTTCAACTGGCTATCCACGGAACCCTGGTCAGCTCTTCATTTTCCTGTCCCCACAACCTAGACTTCAGAAATGATTGGAATCTCCTGTACAGAATGTTCCATTCATTCACTGCCAATCTGGAATTCATCGAATCTCCACTCCAGGCAGGATTTCATTACACCACTGGTCAATATCCAAGTACACCAATGCTGGTTTTTCGCGGCCTGTTCTCACTCGCTGGTGTGCTATTCTACAGGCTAACTTCTCCAACCTGATCAGCTCTTCATTTTCCTGTCCACTCAACCCAAACTTCAAAATTCAATGGGATCTCCACTACAGAATGTTCCATTCATTCACTCCCAATCGGGAATACATCTGAACCTCCACTACATGAACGCATTCGTTATACCACTGGTGAATGTCCAAGTAAACCAATGCTGGTTTTCAGAGGACTGTTCAATCTCGCAGGCCTGCTGTTCAACTGGATATCCATTCTCACCTGGTCTCTTCTTCATTTTCCTGTACACACACATCGGATTTCAGAAATAATTGGAATCTCCACTACAGACCGTTCCATTGATTCACTGTGAATCTGGAATTCATCTGAATCTCTACTCCAGTCAGGGATTCGTTACACCACTGTTGCATATCCAAGTAACACACTGCTCGTTTTCATTGTCCTGATCCCCCTCGGAGGCGTGCTGTTCAACTGGGTATACACTGAACCCTGGTCAACTCTTCATTTTCCTGTCCCCTCAAGCTAGATTTGACTACTGATTGGAATCTCCTGTACACAATGTTCCATTCATTCACTGCCAATCTGGAATTCATCGAATCTCCACTCCAGGCGGGATTTCGTTTCACTAGTGTTGAATGTACAAGCAACCTAAGGCTGCTTTTCAGCGGCCTGTTCACACTCGCAGGTGTGCTGTTCAACTGACTCCAGGCAGTATTCGTTACTCCAGTATACTCCAGGCAGTATTTCGTTACACCACTGATCAGTATCCAAGCACCCAATGCTGGTTTTTCGCGGCCTGTTCTCACTTGCTGGTGTGCTATTCTACAGGCTTTCCTCTCCAACCAAATCAGCCCTTCATTTTCCTGTCCACTCAACCCAGACTTCAAAATTCAATGGAATCTCCACTACAGAATGTTCCATTCATTCACTCCCAATCTGAATTCATCGAATATCCACTCGAGGCCCGATATCGTTTCACTAGTGTTGAATTTACAAGTAACGCAAGGCTGCTTTTCAGCGGCCTGTTCACACTCACAGGAGTGCTGTTCAACTGACTATCCACTCACCCCTGGTCAGCTCTACATTTTCCTGTCCACATAACTTAGACTTCAGAAACCATTATAATCTCCACTACATAATGTTCCATTCATTCACTGGCGATCTGGAATACATTGAATCTCCATTCCAGGCAGACATTAGTTACACGACTGGCGTATATCTACGTAACTGATTGCTGATTTTTCAGCATTCTGTTCTCACTCGCAGACGTGCTGTTGAACTGGCAATCCACTACAAAGTGGTCAGATTATTCTTTTCCTGTCCACACAAACCAAACTTCAGAATTCATTGGAATCTCCACTACAGACTGTTCCATTGATTCAATTCCAATATGGAATTCATCGAATCTCCAACTTCAGGCAGTCTATCGTTACACCACTGATGATGTCCAAGGAATCCAATGCTGGATTTCAGAGGCATGATCACACTCGCAGGCATGCTGTCCATCTGCCTATCCACTCAACCCTGGTCAGCTCTTCATTTTCCTATCCACAAAACCCAGACTTCAAAAGTAATTGGAATCTCCAATACAGAATGTTCCAATCATTCACTCCCAATCGGGAATTCATCGATCTCTACTCCAGGCAGGATTCCTTTCCACCACTGGTGAATATACAAGTGAGCCAATGTTGGTTTTCAGCAGCCAGTTCAAAGTCGCAGTCGGCTGTTCAACAGGCTCTCCTCTCTTCCCTTCTCTGCTCTTCATTTTCCTGTACACAAATCCCAGACTTCAGAAATCATTGGAATCTCTCCTACGGAATGTTCCATTCATTCCCTGCCCATATCGAATTCATGGAATCTCCACACCAGTCATGCTTTCGTTGCACCATTGGAGAATGTCCAAGTAACCTAATGCTGTTTTCCAGCGTCCGCTTCACACTCCCAGGCGTGCTGTTCAAAGGGCTATCCACTCCAACCTGTTCAGCTCTTCCATTTCCTGTCCATACAACCCAGACTTTCGAAATCATTTGAATCTCCACTACAGAATTCTCCACTTATTCACTGCTAATCTGAAGTTCTTCTAATCTCCACTCCAGGCAAGCTTTCGATACACCACTGGTGAATGTCCAAGTAACCAATGCTGATTTTCATACGCGTGTTCACACTCGGAATCGAGCTGTTCATCTGGCTGTCCACTCAACCCTGGTCAGCTCTTCTTTTTCCTCTTCACATAACCCAGACTTCAGAAACCATTAGAATCTCCACTTCAGAATGTTCCATTCATTCACTGCCAATCTGGAATTCATCGAATCTCCACGGTAGACATGATTTCTTTACACCACTGGTGAATATTCAAGTAACCCAATGGTGGTTTTCAGCAGCCTGTTCAAATTCGCAGGCTTGGTCTTCAACTGGGTATAAAATCCCACCTGGGAAGCTCTTCAGTTTCTTGTCCATACAACGTAGAATTCAGAAACCATTGGAATCTCCACTAGAGAACATTCCATTCATTCACTGCCTATTTGGAATTCTTGGAACCTACACTCCAGGCAGGCTTCCTTAACACCACTGGTGAATGTCCAAGTATCACATTGCTGGTTTTCAGCATCCTCTTCACACTCGTATGCATGCTATTCAACTGGATATCCTCTCCACAGTGGTCAAGTCTTTCTTTCTTTTTTTAATAGTCCATGATTTTTTTAATTTTTTCATCTTAGGACTGCAGTAAAATAATTTTTACATTTTTTGGTTATTGTTCCTCAGTCATTTGTGGTTCTGCTTTTTTGTAAAATTCTTTTTTCTTGCTGTTCTTTGGGTAACTTCAATTATTATATCTTCCAGAGCAGATCACTAATTATTTATTTATTTATTTTTTAAGGATACAGATTTTTTTCC
This sequence comes from Sorex fumeus, assembly GCF_029834395.1. NCBI lineage: Eukaryota > Metazoa > Chordata > Mammalia > Eulipotyphla > Soricidae > Sorex > Sorex fumeus. The sequence goes on along the minus strand of NW_026606140.1, from coordinate 533,640 downwards.
CCTTTATTTTATTTTATTTTTTTCACAGTTGTAAATTTACAATTTTTGGTGCTTTGGTTTCAATTATACAATGATCAGATACCCATCCCTCCACCAGTGCCCATTTTCCACCACCATGGATAATATCCCTCCCACCCCCATCCCCCCATCCCTCCTGTCTCTGTGGCAGGGCAATCCTCTGTGTTCTCTCTCTCCTTTTGGGTTTTGTGTTCTGCAAAAGAGGCATTGAATGGCAAACATGTTCAGTCCATAGTCTACTTTCGACATGCATCTCCCCTCCTGGGAGGATCCGCCAAACATCCTTTATTTGGTGCTCCCTTCTCTATCTGAACTGCCCTTTCCTCTAGGATGCCCGGCTGGCCTCTAAGTTATGGAGTAATCCTCCTGGTGCTGATCTCAGCTATTCTTGGATATTAATCTCATACTTTGTTACTTTATATCCCCCAGATGAATGCAATCTTTCTATGTCTATCCCTCTCTTTCTGACTCATTTCGCTTAGCATGATACTTTCCATATTGTACCACTTGTATGTAAATTTCATGACTTCATCTTTTCTAACAGCTACATAGTACTCCATTGTGTAGATGTACCAAAGTTTCTTTAACCAGTCATCTGTTCTTGGGCATTCAGGTTTCTTCCAGTTTCTGGCTATTGTAAAGAGTGCTGCAATGAACAAACAAGTGCAGATGTCACTTCGACTATACATTTTTGCCTCTCTGGGATATATTCCCAGGAGTGGTATTGCTGGGTCAAATGGGAGCTCAATTTCTAATTTTTTGAGAATCGTCCATACTGTTTTCCAGAAGGGCTGAACCAGTGGACATTTCCACCAACAGTGAAGGAGTGTCCCTTTCTCGCCACATCCACGCCAGCATCGGTTGCTTTTGTTATTTTGAATGTGGGCCAGTCTCTGAGGTGTGAGATGGTATCTCATTGTGGTTTTGATCTGCATCTCCCTGATGATTAATGATGTAGAGCATTTTCCCATGTGCTTTTTTGCCATTCGGATTTCTTCTTTGAGAAAGTTTCTGTTCATTTCATTGCCCCATTTTTGGATGGGGTTGGATTTTTTTTCTTGTGGACTTTAACCAGTATTTTGTATGTCCTGGATATCAACCCCTTGTCAGATGTGTATTCGGTGAATATCCTTTCCCATTCTGTAGACTGTCTTTGTATTTTGGTCACTGTTTCTTTGGAGGTGCAGAAGCTTCTTAGTTTAAGATAGTCCCATTTATCTATCTCTGTTTTCACTTGCTCGGCCAGTGGCGTGGCATCTTTGAAGATACCATTAGCTTCAATGTCATGGAGGGTTTTGCCAACTTTATCTTCAATGTACCTTATGGTTTCTGGTCTGATGTTGAGGTCTTTAATCCATTTTGATCTTACTTTTGTACATGGTGTTAGGCAGAGTTCTGAGCTTATTGATTTGCATGTAGCCATCCAGTGATGCCAACACAATTTATTAAAGAGGCTTTCCTTACTCCACTTCACATTACTTGCACCTTTATCAAAGTTTAGATGAGCATATGATTGAGGGGAGATGTCAGTGTATTCAACCCTGTTCCATTGGTCTGCAGTTCTGCCTTTGTTCCAGTACCATGCTGTTTTACTTATTACTGCTTTGTAGTACAGTTTGAAGTTCGGGAGGTTGATTCCTCCCATTTTCTTTTTCCCAAGAATTGCTTTAGCTATTCGTGGGGGCTTATTGTTCCATATAAATTTCAGGAGTGTTTGCTCCATTTCTTTGAAGAATGTCATGGGTATCCTTATAGGGATTGCATTGAATTTATACAATGCTTTCGGTAGTATTCCCATTTTGACAATGTTAAGTCTCCCGACCCATGAGCAGGGGATATCTTTCCATTTCCTCATGCCCTCTTTTATTTCCTGAAGTAGCGTTTTGTAGTTTTCTTTGTACAGGTCCTTTACTTCCTTAGTTAAGCTGATTCCTAGGTACTTGATTTTCTGGGGCACAATTGTGAACGGGATTGTTTTTTTCATGTTGCTTTCTTCTCTCTCACTGTTTGCGTATAGGAAAGCCATGGACTTTTGGGTATTGATTTTATAACCTGCAACTTTACTATACGAGTCTATTGTTTCTAGGAGTTTTTTGGTGGAAGTTATTGGGTTCTCTAAGTAGAGTATCATATCATCTGCAAATAGTGAGAGCTTGATTTCTTCCTTTCCTACCTGAATGCCCTTAATATCTTTTTCCTGCCTAATCGCTATTGCAAGTACTTCCAGTACTATACTGAACAGCAGTGGAGAGAGTGGGCATCCCTGTCTCGTCCCTGATCTTAGAGGGAAGGCTCTCAGTTTTTCCCCATTGAGGATGATGCTTGCTGTAGGCTTGTGGTAGATGGCTTTAATTATGTTGAGGAAGGTCCCCTCTATACCCATTTCGGCTAGGGTTTCCATCATAAAGGGGTGCTGGATCTTATCAAATGCTTTCTCTGCATCTATTGATATGATCATATGCTTTTTATCTTTTCTTTTGTTGATATGGTGGATTATGTTGATTGATTTCCGAATGTTAAACCATCCTTGCATCCCTGGGATGAATCCTACTTGGTCATGGTGTATGATCTTTTTGATGAGTAGTTGGATTCTATTTGCTAGTAGTTTGTTGAGGATCTTTGCATCTGTGTTCATCAGGGATATCGGCCTGTAATTCTCTTTCTTTGTGGTATCTCTGTCTGCTTTTGGTATCAGTGTGATATTTGCTTCGTAGAAACTGTTCGGAAGTGTTTTTGATATTTCAATTTCGTGGAAAAGCTTAAAGAGCATTGGGAGTAAGTCCTCTTTAAAGATTTGGAAGAATTCACTAGTGAATCCATCCGGGCCAGGACTTTTGTGCTTGGGGAAACTTTTTATTACCATTTCAATTTCCTTGATGGTGATAGGTCTGTTCAGGTATTCCAGGTCTTCTTGGTTCAGCCTTGGGAGTCTGTAGGAGTCTAGGAATTTATCCATTTCCTCGAGGTTTTGATGTTCCGTGGCATAAAGCTTCTCAAAGTACTCCCTGAGGATCCTCTGAATTTCTGTGGTTTCTGTTGTAATGACCCCCTTTTCATTTCTGATTCGGTTTATTAGGGTTTTCTCTCTCCCTTTCTTTGTGAGTTTTGCTAGAGGCTTATCGATCTTGTTAATTTTCTCAAAGAACCAGCTTTTGGTTTCATTGATCTTTCGGATTGTTTTTTGGGTTTCCATCTCGTTAATCTCTGCTCTGAGTTTTATTATTTCCTTTCTCCTGTTCGGGTTGTGCTCCTTTTTTTGGTCCCTCTCCAAACTCTTAAGCTATGAGGTTAGGTTACTTATATGTGCTCGTTCCTCCTTCCTGAGGAATGCTTGTAGAGCTATAAACTTTCCTCTTAACACAGCCTTTGCTGTGTCCCATAAGTTTTGGTAACTCGTGTTCTCATTTTCATTCGTTTCTAGGAATCTTTTGATTTCCTCTTTGATTTCCTGTCTAATCCACTCGTTGTTTAATAGTGCACTGTTTAATTTCCAGGTGTTTGATTTAGTTTTCTGTTTTTGTGTGTGATTTCCTTCTAATTTCAGCGCATTATGGTCTGAGAAGATTGTTGATACAATCTCTACCTTCTTAATTTTATGGAGGCATGTTTTGTGGCTCAGCATGCGGTCTATCTTGGAGAATGTTCCATGTACGCTTGAGAAGAATGTGTATTCAGCTTTTTGTGGATGAATTGTCCTATATATATCTACTAAGTCCCTTTCTTCCATTGTTTCCCTCAAATGAAGTATGTCCCTGCTAAGTTTGAGTCTGGTTGATCTATCAAGAGGTGACAAAGCAGTGTTGAAGTCTCCCACTAGTATTGTGTTGCTATTGATGTCTTTTTCCAAATCTATGAGTAGTTGTTTTAAGTACTTTGCTGGTCTCTCATTAGGTGCATATACATTTATTATTGTTAGTTCTTCCTGTTGTACAGATCCTTTGATCAATAAGAAATGGCCTTCACTGTCTCTTATGACCTTCCTCAATCTGAAATCGATGTGGTCTGATATAAGGATGGCTACCCCAGCTTTTTTATGGGAGCTGTTTGCCTTTAGGATTGTTTTCCAGCCTTTGACTCTGAGTCTGTGTTTGCTTTGACGATTGAGATGCGTTTCTTGCGGGCAGCAGAATGTTGGGTTCAATTTTCTAATCCATCCTGCCACTCTATGTCTTTTAATTGGTGCGTTTAGCCCATTGACATTGAGGGAGATTATTGTTATGGTATTTTGTCCCATTTTTCTGTTAAAATTTGTTGTATTTGAGGGGCCTTTCTTGCCTTAAAGTAGCCCATTTAGTTGTTCTTGTAACCATGGTTTTGAGTCTATGAAGTCCCTGAGCTGTTGTTTGTCTGTGAAACTGTGTGTTGTTCCTTCTATTATGAATGAGAGTCTTGCTGGGAAAAGTATTTTAGGGGAGGCATTTATTTCATTGAGTTTTTTTACTATGTCCCACCACTGTTTTCGGGCCATGAGGGTTTCATCAGAAAAATCAGCTGTGAATTTTAAGGATGCTCCTTTGTAAGAGATTTCTTTTTTCGATCTTGCTGCTTTCAGAATTTTGTCTCTGTCTAAGGTTTTGGTCATTTTGATCAGAATGTGTCTTGGGGTATTGTTATTCGGATTTCTTTTAGCTGGTACACTTCGGGCCTCCTGAATGTGGTCACAAGATTTCTTCACCTCTGGAAATGTTGTAGCAATGATGTCTTTGACAGTTTTTTCTTCATCGAGGTTTTCTTCCTGTCCCTCTGGGACTCCAATAATTCTTATGTTACCCCTCTTGGCTTCATCACGATCTTCTCTTGCCATCTGTTCCCGAATTGTGAGTCTCTTTTCCTTTTTCTGCTCTTTTCTGGAGAGTCTCTGAACTTCATCTTCGAGCTCACTGATTCTGTTCTCAGCCGCTCTTACTCTGCTGCTGAGGCCTTCCTCTGAGCTTTTCAATTCGCCTACGAGATTTTTCAGGTCTGACATTTCTGATTGCATTTTCCTCATTTCTCCCTTGTGATCCTCTTGTCTTCTATTGGCATTGCTTTCCATTGTTTCTTTTAATTCCCTAAGCATCCTAAGTAGCTCCCTTCTGAATTCCTTGTCAGAGAGGTTGTCTAACACTACAGTACTGTTGGTGTCATCTGGGCTAGACTCTTCAATATGAAAGTTTGGTGGGCTTTTGAGTTGCTTTACCATTGTGAGAGGTGTGGTTTAGTCCTTCATGTTCACTGTTACTATTCTGCTTGATATGCAGTGTGAGTTAAGATAGGCTTACGAGTTATTGGCTACTGTGTTTCTAGTGGCTGAGCTAAAATAGAGAAGTTTCCATCTAAGAAGGTAGCTTATGGTTCCTATGGCATACGTAGTGGGAAAATATTTCGCGGCCGCGTTAGCGGTCGCAGCTCTGGAAACAGTCCCTGGCACTGGGCGAGGAGTTGGGAACGGCTCCTGTTTGGAATTGGAGCCATTCAGCTTTGTTGCCCAGAGCTGGGCCTCTGTGCCCGTCCCACACAGATCAGGGGTTGAAAACCGGCTTTCTAGGGGCTGGTTCTAGCTGCGCATGCCCAGAGAGGGACCCAGGCCCTTGGGGGCGGGCTGTACCTGTTGGAATTGGAGCCGTTCAGCTTTGTTGCCCGGAGCTGGGCCTCTGTGCCCGTCACACGCAGATCAGGGGTTGAAAACCGGCTTTCTAGGGTCTAGATCTAGCTGTGCATGCCCAGAGAGGGGCCCAGGCACTTGGGGGTGGGCTGTACCTGTTGGAATTGGAGCCATTCAGCTTTGTTGCCCAGAGTTGGGCTACTGTGCCCGTCCCACCGGTCAAGTCTTTCTTTTACTGTCCAAACAACCCACACGACAGAAATCATTGGAATATCCACTACAGAATATTCAATTCATTCACTGTGAATGCGGAATTCATCTGAATCTCCACTCTATGAACGCATTCATTATACCACTGGTGAATGTCCAAGTAACCCAATGCTGGTTTTCAGAGGACTGCTCAATCTCGCAGGCTTGCTGTTCAACTGCTTATCCATTCTAACCTGGTCTGCTCTTCAATTTCCTGTTCACACTCATCGGATTTCAGAAATAATTGGAATCTCCACTACAGAACCTTCCATTCATTCACTGAGAATCTGGAATTCATCTGAATCTCCACTCCAGGCAGGCTTTAGTTACAAAACTGTAGCATGTCCAAGTAACACAGTGCTCGTTTTCAATGTCCTGATCCCCCTCGGAGGCGTGCTGTTCAACTGGTTATCCAGTGAACCCTGGTCAGCTCTAAATTTTCCTGTCCCAACAACCTAGACTTCAGAAATGATTGGAATCTCCTATACAGAATGTTGCATACATTCACTGCCAATCTGGAATTCATCGAATCTCCATTCCAGGCAGGATTTCGTTACACCACTGGTCAATATCCAAGTACCCCAATGCTGGTGTTTCGCGGCCTGTTCACACTCGGTGGTGTGCTATTCTACTGACTATCCTCTCCAACCTGTTCAGCTCTTCTTTTTCCTGTCCACTCAAAACAGACTTCAAAATTCAATGGAATCACCACTACAGAATGTAACATTCATTCACTCCCAATCTGGAACTCATCGAATCTCCACTCCAGGCCGGATTTCGTTTCACTAGTGTTGAATGTACAACTAACCCAAGGCTGCTTTTCAGCGGCCTATTCACACTCGCAGGAGGGCTGTTCAACTGACTATCCACTCAAACCTGGTCAGCTCTTCATTTTCCTCTCCACATAACTTAGACTTCAGAAACCATTATAATCTCCACTAAAAAATGATCCATTCATTGACTGTTGATCTGGAATTCATCGAATATCCACTCCAGGCAGACTTTAGATACATGACTGGTGAAAATCTAAGTAACTGAATGCTGATTTTTAGCGTTCTGTTCTCACTCCCAGACGTGCTGTTGAACTAGCCATCCACTACACAGTTGTCAGATTATTCTTTTCCTGTCCACACAAACCATACTTCAGAATTCATTGGAATCTCCACTACAGACTGTTCCATTGATTCAATTCCAATCTGGAATTCATCGAAACTCTAAATCCAGGAAGTCTTTCGTAACACCACTGATGGTGTCCAGGAATCCAATGCTGGATTTCAGAGGCATGATCACAATCGCAGGCGTGCTGTCCAACTGACTATTCACTCAACCCTGGTCAGCTCTTCATTTTCCTGTCCACAAAACCCAGACTTCAGAAGTAATTGAAATCTCCACTAGAGAATGTTCCATTCATTCACTCAAAATCAGGAATTCATCGAATCTCCACTCCAAGCAGGATTCCTTTACACCACTGGTGAATATCCAAGTAACCCAATGTTGGTTTTCAGCAGCCAGTTGAATGTCGCAGTCTGCTGTTCAACAGGCTATGCACTCTTACCTGCTCTGCTCTTCATTTTCCTGTACAGAAAACCCAGACTTCAGAAAACATTGGAATCTCTCCTACGGAATGTTCCATTCATTCCGTGCCAATATCGAATTCATGGAATCGCCACTCCAGGCATGCATTCGTTGCACCATTGGAGAATGTCCAAGTAACCTAATGCTGTTTTCCAGCATCCGCTTCACACTCCCAGGCATGATGTTCAACGGACTATCCACTCCAACCTGGTCAGCTCTTCCATTTCCGGTCCACACAACCCAGACTTTCGAAATTATTTGAATCTCCACTACAGAATATTCCACTCACTCACTGCTAATCTGAAGTTCGTCGAATCTCCACTCCAGGCAAGCTTTCGTTACACCACTGGTGAATGTCCAAGTAACCAATGCTGGTTTTCATAGGCGTGTTCACACTCGGAGTCGTGCTGTTCAACTGGCTGTCCACCCAACCCTGGTCAGCTCTTCTTTTTCCTGTTCACTTAACCCAGACTTCAGAAACCATTAGAATCTCCACTTCAGAATGTTCCACTCATTCACTGCCTATCTGGAATTCATCGAATCTCCACTGCAGACAGGATATCTTTACACCACTGGTGAATATTCAAGTAACCCAATGGTGGTCTTCAGCAGCCTGTTCAAATTCGCAGGCCTGGTCTTCAACTGGCTATCAAATCCCACCTGGAATGCTCTTCAGTTTCTTGTCCATACAACGTAGAATTCAGAAACCATTGGAATCTCCACTACAGAATGTTCCATTCATTCACTGCCTATTTGGAATTCTTGGAACCTACACTCCAGGCAGGCTTTCTTTACACCACTGGTGAATGTCCAAGTAACACATTGCTGGTTTTCACCATACCGTTTACACTCGCATGCATGCTATTCCACTGGTTATCCACTCCACAGTGGTCAAATCTTTCTTTTACTGTCCAAACAACCCACACGACAGAAATTATTGAAATATCCACTACAGAATGTTCAATTCATTCACTGCGAATCAGGAATTCATCTGAAACTCCACTCCATGAACACATTCGGTATACCACTGGTGAATGTCCAAGTAACCCAATGCTGGTTTTCCGAGGACTGTTTTTTCTCGCAGGCCTAGTTTTCAACTGGCTATCAAATCCCGCCTGATAAGCTCTTCCGTTTCTTGTCCATACAACGTAGAATTCAGAAACCATTGGAATCTCTACTACAGAATGTTCAATTCATTCACTGCCTATTTGGAATTCTTGGAAACTACACTCCAGGCAGGCTTTCATTACACCACTGTTGAATGTCCAAGTAACACACTGCTGGTTTTCAGCATACTGTTCACAATCGCATGTATGCTATTCAACAGGCTCTCCACTCCACAGTGGATAAGTCTTTCTTTTACTGTCCAAACAACCCACACGACAGAAATCATTGGAATATCCACTACAGAATGTTCAATTCATTCACTGCGAATCAGGAATTCATCTGAACCTCCACTCCATGAACGCATTCGTTATACCACTGGTGAATGTCCAAGTAACCCAATGCTGGTTTTCAAAGGAATGTTTATTATCAAAGGCCTGGTCTTCAACTGGCTATAAAATCCCTCCTGGTATGCTCTTAAGTTTCTTGTCCATACAACGTAGAATTCAGAAACCTTTATAATCTCCAGAACAGAATGTTCCATTCATTCACTGCCGATCTGGAATTCATCAAATCTCCACTCCAGGCAGACATTAGTTTCAAGACTGGTGAATATCTAAGTAACTGAATGCTGATTTTCAGCGTTCTGTTCTCACTCGCAGACATGCTGTTGAACTGGCAATCCACTACACAGTGGTCAGATTATTCTTTTCCTGTCCACACAAACCATACTTCAGAATTCATTGCAATCTCCACTACAGACTGTTCCGTTGATTAAATTCCAATCTGAAATTCACCGAATCTCCATCTCCAGGCAGGCTTTCGTTACACCACTGTTGATGTCCAAGGAATCCAATGCTGGATTTCAGAGGCAGGATCACACTCGCAGGCGTGCTGTCCAACTGCCTATCCACTCAACCCTGGTCAGCTCTTCATTTTCCTGTCCACAAAAACCAGACTTCAGAAGCAATTAGAATCTCCACTACAGAATGTTCCATTCATTCACTCCCAATCGGGAATTCATCGAATCTCCACTCCAGGCAGGATTCCTTGACACCACTGGTGAATATCCAAGTAACGCAATGTTGGTTTTCAGCAGCCAGTTCAAAGTCGCAGTCTGCTGTTCAACAGGCTATCCACTCTTCCCTGCTCTGCTCTTCATTTTCCGGTACACAAAACCCAGACTTCAGAAATCATTAGAATCTCTCCTACGGAATGTTCCAATCATTCCCTGCCAAAATCGAATTCATGGAATCTCCACTCCAGGCATGCTTTCGTTGCACCATTGGAGAATGTCCAAGTAACCTAATGCTGTTTTCCAGCGTCCGCTTCACATTACCAGGCGTGTTGTTCTACGGGATATCCACTCCAACCTGGTCAGCTCTTCCGTTTCCTGTCCACACAACCCAGACTTTCGAAATCATTTGAATCTCCACTACAGAATATTCCACTCATTCACTGCTAATCTGAAGTTCTTCAAATCTCCACTCCAGGCAAGCATTCGTTACACCACTGGTGAATCTCCAAGTAACCAATGCTGGTTTCATAGGCGTGTTCACACTCGGAGTCGTGCTGTTCAACTGGCTGTCCACTCAACCATGGTCAGCTCTTCTTTTTCTTGTTCACATAACCCAGACTACAGAAACCATTAGAATCTCCACTTCAGAATGTTCCATTCATTCACTGCCAATCTGGAATTCATCGAATCTCCACTGCACACAGGATATCTTTCAAACACTGGTGAATATTCAAGTAACCCAATGGTGGATTTCAACAGCCTGTTCAAATTCTCAGGCCTGGTCTTCAACGGGCTATCAAATCCCACCTGGTAAGCTCTTCAGTTTCTTGTCCATACAACATAGAATTCAGAAACCATTGGAATCTCCTCTACAGAATGTTCCATTCATTCACTGCCTATTTGGAATTCTTGGAACCTACACTCCAGGCAGGCTTTCTTTACATCACTGGTGAATTTCCATGTAACACATAGCTGGTTTTCAGCATACTGTTCACACTCACATGCATGCTATTCAACTGGTTATCCAATCCAGAGTGGTCAAGTCTTTCTTTTAATGTCCAAACAACCCACACGACAGAAATTATTGAAATATCCACTACAGAAAGTTCAATTCATTCACTGTGAATCAGGAAGTCATCGGAACTTCCACTCCATGAACGCATTCGTTATACCACAGTTGAATGTCCAAGTAACCCAATGCTGGTTTTCCCAGGATTTTTTATTCTCGCAGGCCTAGGCTTCAACTGCCTATAAAATTCCACCTGATAAGCTCTTCAGTTTCTTGTCCAAACAACGTAGAATTCAGAAACCATTGGATTCTCCACTACAGAATGTTCCATTCATTCACTGCCTATTTGGAATTCTTGGAACCTACACTCCTGGCAGGCTTTCCTTACACCACTGGTGAATGTCCAAGTAACACACTGCTGGTTTTCAGCATACTGTTCACAGTCGCATGTATGCTATTCAACAGTCTATCCACTCCACAGTGGACAAGTCTTTCTTTAACTGTCCAAACAATCCACACCTCAGAAACCATTGGAATATCCACTACAGAATGTTCAATTCATTCACTGCGAATCGGGAATTCATCTGAACCTCCACTCCATGAACGCATTCATTATACCACTGGTGAATGTCCAAGTAACCCAATGCTGGTTTTCAGAGGAATGTTTATTCTCAAAGGCCTGGTCTTCAACTGGCTATAAATTCCCACCTGGTTTGCTCTTAAGATTCTTGTCCATACAACGTAGAATTCAGAAACCTTTATAATCTCCACTACAGAATGTTCCATTCATTCTCTGCCGAACTGGAATTCATCAAATCTCCACTCCAGGCAGACTTTAGATTCAAGACTGGTGAATATCTAAGTACCTAAATGCTGATTTTCAGCATTCTGTTCTCACTCGCAGACGTGCTGTTGAACTGGCAATCCACTACTCAGTCGTCAGATTATTCTTTTCCTGTCCACACAAACCATACTTCAGAATGCATTGCAATCTCCACTTCAGACTGTTCCATTTATTCAATTCGAATCTGAAATTCACCGAATCTCCAACTCCAGGCAGGCTTTCGTTACACCACTGATAATGTCCAAGGAATCCAATGCTGGATTTCAGAGGCATGTTAACACTCGCAGGCGTGCTGTCCAAATGCTTATCCACTCAAATCTGGTCAGCTCTTCATTTTCCTGTCCACAAAACCCAGACGTCAGAAGCAATTGGAATCTCCACTACAGAATGTTCCATTCATTCACTCCCAATCGGGAATTCATCGAATCTCCACTCCAGGCAGGATTCCTTGACACCACTGGTGAATATCCAAGTAACGCAATGTTGGTTTTCAGCAGCCAGTACAAAGTCGCAGTCTGCTGTTCAACAGGCTCTCCACTCTTCCCTGCTCTGATCTTCGTTTTCCTGTACACAAAACCCAGACTTCAGAAATCATTGGAATCTCTCGTACGGAATCTTCCATTCATTCCCTGCCAATATAGATTTCATGGAATCTCCACTCCAGGCATGCTTTCGTTGCACCATTGGAGAATGTCCAAGTAACCTAATGCTGTTTTTCAGCGTCCGCTTCACAGTCCCGGGCATGCAGTTCAACGGGATATCCAATCCATGCTGGTCAGCTCTTCCGTTTCCTGTCCACCCAACAAAGACTTTCGAAATCATTTGAATCTCCACTACAGAATATTCCAATCATTCATTGATAATCTGAAGTTCTTCCAATCTCCACTCCAGGCAAGCAGTCCTTACACCACTGGTGAATTTCCAAGTAAACAATGCTGGTTTTCATAGGCGTGTTAACACTCGGAGTCGTACTGTTCAACTGGCTGTCGACTCAACCCTGGTCAGCTCTTCTTTTTCCTGGTCACATAACCCAGACTTCAGAAACCATTAGAATCTCCACTTCAGAATGTTCCATTCATTCACTGCCAATCTGGAATTCATCGAATCTCTACTGCATACAGGATATCTTTCAACCACTGGTGAATATTCAAGTAACCCAATGGTGGTTTTCAGCAGCCTGTTCAAATTAGCATGCCTGGTCTTCAGCTGGCTATCATATCCCACCTGGTAAGCTCTTCAGTTTCTTGTCCATACAACATAGAATTCAGAAACCATTGGAATCTCCACTACAGAATGTTCCATTCATTCACTGCCTATTTGGAATTCTTGGAACCTACACTCCAGGCAGGCTTTCATTACAGCACTGTTGAATGTCCAATTAACACACTTCTGGTTTTCAGCATACTGTTCACACTCGCATGTATGCTATTCAACAGGCTATCCACTCCACAGTGGATAAGACTTTCTTTTACTGTCCAAACGACCCACACGACAGAAATCATTGGAATATCCACTACAGAATGTTCAATTCATTCACTGCGAATCGGGAGTTCATATGAACCTCCACTCCATGAACACATTCGTTATACCACTGGTGAATGTCCAAGTAACCCAATGCTGGTTTTCAGAGGAATGATTATTCTCAAAGGCCTGCTCTTCAACTGGCTATAAAATCCCACCTGGTATGCTCTTAAGTTTCTTGTCCATACAACGTAGAATTCAGAAATCTGTATAATCTCCACTACAGAATGTTCCATTCATTCACTGCTGGTATGGAATTCATCAAATCTCCACTCCAGGCAGAATTTAGTTTCAAGACTGGTGAATATCTAAGTAACTGAATGCTGATTTTCAGCGTTCTGTTCTCACTCGCAGACGTTCTGTTGAACTGGCAATCCACTACACAGTGGTCATTATATTCTTTTCCTGTACACACAAACCATACTTCAGAATTCATTGGAATCTCCACTACAGACTGTTCCATTGATTCAATTCCAATCTGTAATTCATCGAATCTCCAACTCCAGACAGGCTTTCGTTACACCACTGATGATGTCCAAGGAATCCAATGCTGGATTTCGGAGGCATGATCACACTCGCAGGAGTGCTGTCCAACTGCCTATCCACTCAATCCTGGTCAGCTCTTCATTTTCCTGTCCACAAAACCCAGACTTCAGAATCCATTCACACTCAGCGTCTTGCTGTTCAACTGGCTGTCCACTCAACCCTGGTCAGCTCTTATTTTTCCTGTTCACATAACCCAGACTTCAGAATCCATTAGAATCTCCAATTCAGAATGTTCCTTTCATTCACTGCCAATCTGGAATTCATCGAATCTCCACTGCAGACAGGATTACTTTACACCACTGGTGAATATCCAAGTAACCCAATGTTGGTTTTCAGCAGCCAGTTGAAAGTCGCAGTCTGCTGTTCAACAGGCTATGCACTCTTCCCTGCTCTGCTCTTCATTTTCCTGTACAGAAAACCCAGACTTCAGAAAACATTGGAATCTCTCCTACGGAATGTTCCATTCATTCCGTGCCAATATCGAATTCATGGAATCGCCACTCCAGGCATGCATTCGTTGCACCATTGGAGAATGTCCAAGTAACCTAATGCCGTTTTCCAGCATCCGCTTCACACTCCCAGGCGTGATGTTCAACGGACTATCCACTCCAACCTGGTCAGCTCTTCCATTTCCGGTCCACACAACCCAGACTTTCGAAATCATTTGAATCTCCACTACAGAATATTCCACTCACTCACTGCTAATCTGAAGTTTGTCGAATCTCCACTCCAGGCAAGCTTTCGTTACACCACTGGTGAATGTCCAAGTAACCAATGCTGGTTTTCATAGGCGTGTTCACACTCGGAGTCGTGCTGTTCAACTGGCTGTCCACCTAACCCTGGTCAGCTCTTCTTTTTCCTGTTCACTTAACCCAGACTTCAGAAACCATTAGAATCTCCACTTCAGAATGTTCCACTCATTCACTGCCTATCTGGAATTCATCGAATCTCCACTGCAGACAGGATATCTTTACACCACTGGTGAATATTCAAGTAACCCAATGGTGGTATTCAGCAGCCTGTTCAAATTCGCAGGCCTGGTCATCAACTGGCTATCAAATCCCACCTGGAATGCTCTTCAGTTTCTTGTCCATACAACGTAGAATTCAGAAACCATTGGAATCTCCACTACAGAATGTTCCATTCATTCACTGCCTATTTGGAATTCTTGGAACCTACACTCCAGGCAGGCTTTCTTTACACCACTGGTGAATGTCCAAGTAACACATTGCTGGTTTTCACCATACCGTTTACACTCGCATGCATGCTATTCCACTGGTTATCCACTCCACAGTGGTCAAGTCTTTCTTTTACTGTCCAAACAACCCACACGACAGAAATTATTGAAATATCCACTACAGAATGTTCAATTCATTCACTGCGAATCAGGAATTCATCTGAAACTCCACTCCATGAACACATTCGTTATACCACTGGTGAATGTCCAAGTAACCCAATGCTGGTTTTCCGAGGACTGTTTTTTCTCGCAGGCCTAGTTTTCAACTGGCTATCAAATCCCGCCTGATAAGCTCTTCCATTTCTTGTCCATACAACGTAGAATTCAGAAACCATTGGAATCTCCACTACAGAATGTTGAATTCATTCACAGCCTATTTGGAATTCTTGGAACCTACACTCCAGGCAGGCTTTCATTACACCACTGTTGAATGTCCAAGTAACACACTGCTGGTTTTCAGCATACTGTTCACAATCGCATGTATGCTATTCAACAGGCTATGCACTCCACAGTGGATAAGTCTTTCTTTTACTGTCCAAACAACCCACACGACAGAAATCATTAGAATATCCACTTCAGAATGTTCAATTCATTCACTGCGAATCAGGAATTCACCTGAACCTCCACTCCATGAACGCATTCGTTATACCACTGGTGAATGTCCAAGTAACCCAATGCTGGTTTTCAAAGGAATGTTTATTATCAAAGGCCTGGTCTTCAACTGGCTATAAAATCCCTCCTGGTATGCTCTTAAGTTTCTTGTCCATACAACGTAGAATTCAGAAACCTTTATAATCTCCAGAACAGAATGTTCCATTCATTCACTGCCGATCTGGAATTCATCAAATCTCCACTCCAGGCATTCATTAGTTTCAAGACTGGTGAATATCTAAGTAACTGAATGCTGATTTTCAGCGTTCTGTTCTCACTCGCAGACATGCTGTTGAACTGGCAATCCACTACACAGTGGTCAGATTATTCTTTTCCTGTCCACACAAACCATACTTCAGAATTCATTGCAATCTCCACTACAGACTGTTCCGTTGATTAAATTCCAATCTGAAATTCACCGAATCTCCATCTCCAGGCAGGCTTTCGTTACACCACTGATGATGTCCAAGGAATTCAATGCTGGATTTCAGAGGCAGGATCACACTCGCAGGCGTGCTGTCCAACTGAATATCCACTCAACCCTGGTCAGCTCTTCATTCTCCTGTCCACAAAACCCAGACTTCAGAAGCAATTGGAATCTCCACTACAGAATGTCCCATTCATTCACTCCCAATCGGGAATTCATCGAATCTCCACTCCAGGCAGGATTCCTTGACACCAATGGTGAATATCCAAGTAACCCAATGTTGGTTTTCAGCAGCCAGTTCAAAGTCGCAGTCTCCTGTTCAACTGACTATCCACACTTCCCTGCTCTGCTCTTCATTTTCCTTTACACAAAACCCAGACTTCAGAATCAGTGGAATCTCTCATACGGAATGTTCCATTCATTCCCTGCCAAAATCGAATTCATGGAATCTCCACTCCAGGCATGCTTTCGTTGCACCATTGGAGAATGTCCAAGTAACCTAATGCGGTTTTCCAACGTCCGCTTCACCCTCCCAGGCGTGCTGTTCAACGGGATATCCACGCCAACCTATTCAGCTCTTCCGTTTCCTGTCCACACAACCCAGACTTTCGAAATCATTTGATTCTCCACTACAGAATATTCCACTCATTCAGTGTTAACCTGAAGTTCTTCGAATCTCCAATCCAGGCAAGCATTCGTTACACCACTAGTGAATGTCCAAGTAACCAATGCTGGTTTCATAGGCGTGTTCACACTCGGAGTCGTGCTGTTCAACTGGCTGTCCACTCAAACCTGGTCAATTCTTCTTTTTTTGTTCACATAACCCAGACTTCAGAAACCATTAGAATCTCTACTTCAGATTGTTCCATTCATTCACTGCCAATCTGCAATTCATTGAATCTCCAATGCACACAGGATATCTTTCAACCACTGGTGTATATTCAAGTAACCCAATGGTGGTTTTCAGCAGCCTGTTCAAATGAGCAGGCCTAGTCTTCAACTGGCTATCAAATCCCACCTGGTAAAATCTTCAGTTTCTTGTCCATACAACGTAGAATTCAGAAACCATTGGAATCTCCACTAAAGACTGTTCCATTCATTCACTGCCTACTTGGAATTCTTGGAACCTACACTCCAGGCAGGCTTTAGTTTCAAGACTGGTGAATATCTAAGTACCTAAATGCTGATTTTCAGCGTTCTGTTCTCACTCGCAGACGTGCTGTTGAACTGGAAATCCACTACACAGTCTTCAGATTATTCTTTTCCTGTCCACACAAACCATACTTCAGAATGCATTGCAATCTCCACTTCAGACTGTTCCATTTATTCAATTCCAATCTGAAATTCACCGAATCTCCAACTCCAGGCAGGCTTTCGTTACACCACTGATGATGTTCAAGGAATCCAATGCTGGATTTCAGAGGCATGATCACACTAGCAGGCGTGCTGTCCAAATGCTTATCCACTCAAATCTGGTCAGCTCTACATTTTCCTGTCCACAAAACCCAGACTTCAGAAGCAATTGGAATCTCCACTACAGAATGTCCCATTCATTCACTCCCAATCGGGAATTCATCGAATCTCCACTCCAGGCAGGATTCCTTGACACCAATGGTGAATATCCAAGTAACGCAATGTTGGTTTTCAGCAGCCAGTTCAAAGTCGCAGTCTCCCGTTCAACTGGCTATCCACTCTTCCCTGCTCTGCTCTTCATTTTCCTGTACACAAAACCCAGACTTTCGAAATCATTTGATTCTCCACTACAGAATATTCCACTCATTCACTGTTAATCTGAAGTTCTTCGAATCTCCAATCCAGGCAAGCATTCGTTACACCACTAGTGAATGTCCAAGTAACCAATGCTGGTTTCATAGGCGTGTTCACACTCGGAGTCGTGCTGTTCAACTAGCTGTCCACTTAAACCTGGTCAACTCTTCTTTTTTTGTTCACATAACCCAGATTTCAGAAACCATTAGAATCTCCACTTCAGAAGGTTCCATTCATTCACTGCCAATCTGCAATTCATTGAATCTCCACTGCACACAGGATATCTTTCAACCACTGGTGAATATTCAAGTAACCCAATGGTGGTTTTCAGCAGCCTGTTCAAATTAGCAGGCCTGGTCTTCAACTGGCTATCAAATCCCACCTGGTAAACTCTTCAGATTCTTGTCTATAGAACGTAGAATTCAGAAACCATTGGAATCTCCACTAAAGAATGTTCCATTCATTCACTGCCTACATGGAATTCTTGGAACCTACACTCCAGGCAGGCTTTCGTTACAGCACTGGTGTATTTCCAAGTAACACACTGCTGATTTTCAGCATACTGTTCACACTCACATGCATGCTATTCAACAGGCTATCCACTCCAGAGTGGTCAAGTCTTTCTTTTAATGTCCAAACAACCCACACGACAGAAATCATTGGAAAATCCAATACAGAATGTTCAATTAATTCGCTGCGAATCGGGAATTCATCTGAACCTCCACTCCATGAACGCATTCGTTATACCACTGGTGAATGTCCAAGTAACCCAATGCTGGTTTTCAGAGGTTTGTTTATTCTCAAAGGCCTGGTCTTCAACTGGCTATAAAATACCACCTGGTAAGCGCTTATGTTTCTTGTCCATACAACGTAGAACTCAGAAACCATTATAATCTCCACTACAGAATGTTCCATTCATTCAATGCCGATCTGGAATTCATCGAATCTCCACTCCAGGCAGACTTTAGTTACAAGACTGGTGAATATCTAAGTAACTGCTGATTTTCACCGTTCTGTTCTCACTCGCAGACGTGCTGTTGAACTGGCAATCCACTACACAGAGGTCAGATTATTCTTTTACTGTCCACACAAAGCATAATTCAGAATACATTTGAATCTCCCCTACAGACTGTTCCATTGATTCAGTTCCAATCTGGAATTCATCGAATCTCCAACTCCAGGCAGGCTTTCGTTACACCACTGATTATGTCCAAGGAATCCAATGCTGGATTTCAGAGGCAGGATCACACTCGCAGGCGTGCTGTCCAACTGCCTATCCACGCAACCCTGGTCAGCTCTTCATTTTCCTGTCCACAAAAACCAGACTTCAGAAGCAATTAGAATCTCCACTACAGAATATTCTATTCATTCACTCCCAATCGGGAATTCATCGAATCTCCACTCCAGGCAGGATTCCTTGACACCACTGGTGAATATCCAAGTAACGCAATGTTGGTTTTCAGCAGCCAGTTCAAAGTCGCAGTCTGCTGTTCAACAGGCTATCCACTCTTCCCTGCTCTGCTCTTCATTTTCCTGTACACAAAACCCAGACTTCAGAAATCATTGGAATCTCTCCTACGGAATGTTCCATTCATTCCCTGCCAAAATCGAATTCATGGAATCTCCACTCCAGGCATGCTTTCGTTGCACCATTGGAGAATGTCCAAGTAACCTAATGCTGTTTTCCAGCGTCCGCTTCACACTCCCAGGCGTGTTGTTCTACGGGATATCCACTCCAAACTGGTCAGTTCTTCCGTTTCCTGTCCACACAACCCAGACATTCGAAATCATTTGAATCTCCACTACAGAATATTCCACTCATTCACTGCTAATCTGAAGTTCTTCGAATCTCCACTCCAGGCAAGCATTCGTTACACCACTTGTGAATCTCCAAGTAACCAATGCTGGTTTCATAGGCGTGTTCACACTCGGAGTCGTGCTGTTCAACTGGCTGTCCACTCAACCCTGGTCAGCTCTTCTTTTTCTTGTTCACATAATCCAGACTACAGAAACCATTAGAATCTCCACTTCAGAATGTTCCATTCATTCACTGCCAATCTGGAATTCATCGAATCTCCACTGCACACAGGATATCTTTCAAACACTGGTGAATATTCAAGTAACCCAATGGTGGATTTCAGCAGCCTGTTCAAATTCTCAGGCCTGGTTTCAACGGGCTATCAAATCCCACCTGGTAAGCTCTTCAGTTTCTTGTCCATACAACGTAGAATTCAGAAACCATTGGAATCTCCTCTACAGAATGCTCCATTCATTCACTGCCTATTTGGAATTCTTGGAACCTACACTCCAGGCAGGCTTTCTTTACATCACTGGTGAATTTCCATGTAACACATAGCTGGTTTTCAGCATACTGTTCACACTCACATGCATGCTATTCAAGTGGTTATCCACTCCAGAGTGGTCAAGTCTTTCTTTTAATGTCCAAACAACCCACACGACAGAAATTATTGAAATATCCACTACAGAAAGTTCAATTCATTCACTGTGAATCAGGAAGTCATCGGAACTTCCACTCCATGAACGCATTCGTTATACCACAGTTGAATGTCCAAGTAACCCAATGCTGGTTTTCCCAGGATTTTTTATTCTCGCAGGCCTAGTCTTCAAATGCCTATAAAATTCCACCTGATAAGCTCTTCAGTTTCTTGTCCATACAACGTAGAATTCAGAAACCATTGGATTCTCCACTACAGAATGTTCCATTCATTCACTGCCTATTTGTAATTCTTGGAACCTACACTCCTGGCAGGCTTTCATTACACCACTGGTGAATATCCAAGTAACACACTGCTGGTTTTCAGCATACTGTTCACAGTCGCATGTATGCTATTCAACAGGCTATCCACTCCACAGTGGACAAGTCTTTCTTTTACTGTACAAACAACCCACACCTCAGAAACCATTGGAATATCCACTACAGAATGTTCAATTCATTCACTGCGAATCGGGAATTCAACTGAACCTCCACTCCATGAACGCATTCATTATACCACTGGTGAATGTCCAAGTAAACCAATTCTGGTTTTCAGAGGAATGTTTATTCTCAAAGGCCTGGTCTTCAACTGGCTATAAATTCCCACCTGGGTTGCTCTTAAGATTCTTGTCCATACAACGTAGAATTCAGAAACCTTTATAATCTCCACTACAGAATGTTCCATTCATTCTCTGCCGAACTGGAATTCATCAAATCTCCACTCCAGGCAGACTTTAGTTTCAAGACTGGTGAATATCTAAGTACCTAAATGCTGATTTTCAGCGTTCTGTTCTCACTCGCAGACGTGCTGTTGAACTGGAAATCCACTACACAGTCGTCAGATTATTCTTTTCCTGTCCACACAAACCATACTTCAGAATGCATTGCAATCTTCACTTCAGACTGTTCCATTTATTCAATTCCAATCTGAAATTCACCGAATCTCCAACTCCAGGCAGGCTTTCGTTACACCACTGATGATGTTCAAGGAATCCAATGCTGGACTTCAGAGGCATGATCACACTCGCAGGCGTGCTGTCCAAATGCTTATCCACTCAAATCTGGTCAGCTCTTCATTTTCCTGTCCACAAAACCCAGACTTCAGAAGCAATTGGAATCTCCACTACAGAATGTTCCATTCATTCACTCCCAATCGGGAATTCATCGAATCTCCACTCCAGGCAGGATTCCTTGACACCACTGGTGAATATCCAAGTAACGCAATGTTGGTTTTCAGCAGCCAGTACAAAGTCGCAGTCTGCTGTTCAACAGGCTCTCCACTCTTCCCTGCTCTGATCTTCATTTTCCTGTACACAAAATCCAGACTTCAGAAATCATTGGAATCTCTCCTACGGAATGTTCCATTCATTCCCTGCCAATATAGATTTCATGGAATCTCCACTCCAGGCATGCTTTCGTTGCACCATTGGAGAATGTCCAAGTAACCTAATGCTGTTTTCCAGCGTCCGCTTCACAGTCCCGGGCATGCAGTTCAACGGGATTTCCACTCCAACCTGGTCAGCTCTTCCGTTTCCTGTCCACCGAACAAAGACTTTCGAAATCATTTGAATCTCCACTACAGAATATTCCAATCATTCATTGATAATCTGAAGTTCTTCGAATCTCCACTCCAGGCAAGCAGTCCTTACACCACTGGTGAATTTCCAAGTAAACAATGCTGGTTTTCATAGGCGTGTTCACACTCGGAGTCGTACTGTTCAACTGGCTGTCCACTCAACCCTGGTCAGCTCTTCTTTTTCCTGTTCACATAACCCAGACTTCAGAAACCATTAGAATCTCCACTTCAGAATGTTCCATTCATTCACTACCAATCTGGAATTCATCGAATCTCCACTGCATACAGGATATCTTTCAACCACTGGTGAATATTCAAGTAACCCAATGGTGGTTTTCAGCAGCCTGTTCAAATTAGCAGGCCTGGTCTTCAACTGGCTATCATATCCCACCTGGTAAGCTTTTCAGTTTCTTGTCCATACAACATAGAATTCAGAAACCATTGGAATCTCCACTACAGAATGTTCCATTCATTCACTGCCTATTTGGAATTCTTGGAACCTACACCCCAAGCAGGCTTTCTTTACACCACTGGTGAATGTCCAAGTAACACATAGCTGGTTTTCAGCATACTGTTCACACTCGCATGTATGCTATTCAACAGGCTATCCACTCCACAGTGGATAAGACTTTCTTTTACTGTCCAAACGACCAACACGACAGAAATCATTGGAATATCCACTACAGAATGTTCAATTCATTCACTGCGAATCGGGAGTTCATATGAACCTCCACTCCATGAACACATTCGTTATACCACTGGTGAATGTCCAAGTAACCCAATGCTGGTTTTCAGAGGAATGATTATTCTCAAAGGCCTGGTCTTCAACTGGCTATAAAATCCCACCTGGTATGCTCTTAAGTTTCTTGTCCATACAACGTAGAATTCAGAAATCTGTACAATCTCCACTACAGAATGCTCCATTCATTCACTGCTGGTATGGAATTCATCAAATCTCCACTCCAGGCAGACTTTAGTTTCAAGACCGGTGAATATCTAAGTAACTGAATGCTGATTTTCAGCGTTCTGTTCTCACTCGCAGACGTGCTGTTGAACTGGCAATCCACTACACAGTGGTAAGATTATTCTTTTCCTGTCCACACAAACCATACTTCAGAATTCATTGGAATCTCCACTACAGACTGTTCCATTGATTCAATTCCAATCTGGAATTCATCGAATATCGAACTCCAGACAGGCTTTCGTTACACCACTGATGATGTCCCAGGAATCCAATGCTGGATTTCAGAGGCATGATCACACTCGCAGGAGTGCTGTCCAACTGCCTATCCACTCAATCCTGGTCAGCTCTTCATTTTCCTGTCCACAAAACCCAGACTTCAGAAGCAATTAGAATCTCCACTACAGAATATTCCATTCATTCACTCCTAATCGGGAATTCATCGAATCTCCACTCCAGGTAGGATTCCTTGACGCCACTGGTGAATATCCAAGGAATACAATGTTGGTTTTCAACAGCCAGTTCAAAGTCGCACTCTGCTGTTCCACAGGCTATCCAATCTTCCCTGGTCAGCTCTTCATTTTCCTGTACACAAAACCCAGACATCAGAAATCATTGGAATCTCTCCTACGGAATGTTCCATTCATTCCCTGCCAAATCGAATTCATGGAATCTCCACTCCAGGCATGCTTTCGTTGCACCATTGGAGAATGTCCAAGTAACCTAATGCTGTTTTCTAGCGTCCGCTTCACACTACCAGGCGTGATGTTTAACGGTATATCCACTCCAACCTGGTCAGCTCTTCCGTTTCCTCTCCACAAAACCCAGACTTTCGAAATCATTTGAATCTCCACTACAGAATATTCCACTCATTCACTGCTAATCTGAAGTTCTTCGAATCTCCACTCCAGGCAAGCTTTCGTTACACCACTGGTGAATGTCCAAGTAACCAATGCTGGTTTTCATAGGCGTGTTCACACTCGGAGTCGTGCTGTTCAACTGGCTGTCCACCCAAGCCTGGTCAGCTCTTCTTTTTCCTGTTCACATAACCCGGACTTCAGAAACCATTAGAATCTCCACTTCAGAATGTTCCATTCATTCACTGCCTATTTGGAATTCTTGGAACCTACACTCCAGGCAGGCTTTCTTTACACCACTTGTGAATGTCCAAGTAACACATAGCTGGTTTTCAGCATACTGTTCACACTCGCATGCATGCTATTCAACTGGTTATCCACTCCACAGTGGTCAAGTCTTTCTTTTACTGTCCAAACAACCCACACGACAGAAATCATTGGAATATCCAGTACAGAATGTTCAGTTCATTCACTGCGATTCGGGAATTCATCTCAACCCTCACTCCATGAACTCATTCGTTATACCACTGGTGAATATCCAAGTACCCCAATGCTGGTTTTCAGAGGACTATTCATTTTCGCAGGCCTTTTGTTCAACTGGCTATCCATTCTAACCTGTTTTACTCTTCATTTTCCTGTCCACACACATCGGATTTCAGAAATAATTGGAATTTCCACTACAGAACGTTCCATTTATTCACTGCGAATCTGGAATTCATTTGAATCTCCACTCCAGACAGGCTTTCGTTACACCACTGTTGAATGTCCAAGTAACGCACTGCTCGTTTTCATTGTCCTGATCCCCCTCAGAGGTGTGCTGTTCAACTGGCGATCCACTGAACCCACGTCAGCTCTTCATTTTCCTGTCCGCACTACCTAGACTTCAGAAATGATTGGAATCTCCTGTACAGAATGTTCCATTCCTTCACTGCCAATGTGGAATTCATCGAATCTCCACTCCAGGCAGGATTTCATTCCACCACTGGTCAATATCCAAGTACCCCAATGCTGGTTTTTCGCGGCCTGTTCACACTCGCTGGTGTGCTATTCTACTGGCTATCCTCTCCAACCTGATCAGCTCTTCATTTTCCTGTCCACTCAACCCAGACTTCAAAATTCAATGGAATCTCCACTACAGAATGTTCCATTCATTCACTCCCAATCTGGACTTCATCGAATCTCCACTCCAGGCCCGATTTTTTTTCACTAGTGTTGAATGTACAAGTAACCCAAGCCTGCTTTTCAGCGGCCTGTTCACACTCGCAGGAGTGCTGTTCAACTGACTATCCACTCAACCCTGGTTAGATCTACATTTTCCTGTCCACATAACTTAGACTTCAGAAACCATTATAATCTCCACTACAGAATGTTCCATTCATTCACTGCCGATCTGGAATTTATCGAATCTAAACTCCAGGCAGAATTTAGATACACGACTTGTGAATATCTAAGTAACTGAA
The DNA here is from genome assembly GCF_029834395.1 of Sorex fumeus. Taxonomy (NCBI): domain Eukaryota; kingdom Metazoa; phylum Chordata; class Mammalia; order Eulipotyphla; family Soricidae; genus Sorex; species Sorex fumeus. Next base: position 508,742 of record NW_026606140.1, on the reverse strand, counting down.
TGCTGATATTCAGCGTTCTGTTCTCACTCGCAGACGTGCTGTTGACCTGGCAATCCACTACACAGTGGTCAAATTATTCTTTTCATGTCCACAAAAACCATACTTCAGAATTCATTGGAATCTACAATACAGACTGTTCCATTGTTTCAATTCAATCTGAAATTCATCGAATCTCCAACTCCAGGCAGGCTTTCGTTACACCACTGATGATGTCCAAGGAATCCAATGCTGGATTTCAGAGTCATAATCACACTCGCAGGCGTGCTGTCCAACTGCCTATCCACTCATCCCTGGTCAGCTCTTCATTTTCCTGTCCACAAAACCCAGACTTCAGAAGTAATTGGAATCTCCACTACAGAATGTTCCATTCATTCACTCCCAATCGGGAATTCATCGAATCTCCACTCCAGGCAGGATTCCTTGGCACCACTGGTGAATATCCAAGTAACGGAATGTTGGTTTTCAGCAGCCAGTTCAAAGTCGCAGTCTGCTGTGCAACAGGCTGTCCACTCTTCCCTGCTCTGCTCTTCATTTTCCTGTACACAATCCCCAGACCTCAGAATTCATTGCAATATCTCCTACGGAATGTTCCATTCATTCCCTGCCAATATCGAATTCATGGAATCTCCACTCCAGGCATGCATTCGTTGCACCATTGGAGAATGTCCAAGTAACCTAATGCTGTTTTCTAGCGTCCGCTTCACATTCTCAGGCGTGCTGTTCAACGGGCTATCCAGTCAAATCTGGTCAGCTCTTCCATTTACTGTCCACACAACCCAGACTTTCGAAATCATTTGAATCTCCACTACAGAATATTCCACTCATTCACTGCTAATCTGAAGTTCTTCGAATCTCCACTCCAGGCAAGCTTTCGTTGCACCACTGGTGAATGTCCAAGTAACCAATGCTGGTTTTTGTAGGCGTGTTCACACTCGGAGTCGTGCTGTTCAACTGGCTGTCCACCCAACCCTGGTCAGCTCTTCGTTTTCCTGTTCACATAACCCAGACTTCAGAAACCATTAGGATCTACACTTCAGAATGTTCCATTCATTCACTGCCAATCTGGAATTCATCGAATCTCCACTGCAGACAGGATTTTTTTACACCACTGGTGAATATTCAAGTAACACAATGGTGGTCTTCAGCAGCCTGTTCAAATTCGCAGGCCTGGTCTTCAACTGGCTATCAAATCCCACCTGGAATGCTCTTCAGTTTCTTGTCCATACAACGTAGAATTCAGAAACCATTGGAATCTCCACTACAGAATGTTCCATTCATTCACTGCCTATTTGGAATCCTTGGAACCTACACTCCAGGCAGGCTTTCTTTACACTACTGGTGAATGTCCAAGTAACACACTGCTGGTTTTTAGCATGCCGTTTACACTCGCATACATGCTATTCCACTGGTTATCAACGCCACAGTGGTCAAGTCTTTCTTTTACAGTCCAAACAACCCGCACGACAGAAATTATTGGAATATCCACTACAGAATGTTCAATTCATTCACTGCGAATCGGGAATGCATCTGAACCTCCACTCCATGAACGCATTCGTTATACCACTGGTGAATGTCCAAGTAACCCAATGCTGGTTTTCAGAGGACTGTTTATTCTCGCAGGCCTGGTCTTCAAAAGTCTATAAAATCGCACCTAGTAAGCTCTTCAGTTTCTTGTCCATACAACGTAGAATTCAGAAACCATTGGAATCTCCACTACAGAATGTTCCATTCATTCACTGCCTATTTGGAATTCTTGGAACCAACACTCCAGGCAGGCTTTCTTTACACCACTTGTGAATGTCCAAGTAACACATAGCTGGTTTTCAGCATACTGTTCACACTCCCATGCATGCTATTCAACTGGTTATCCACTCCACAGTGGTCAAGTCTTTCTTTTACTGTCCAAACAACCCACACGACAGAAATCATTGGAGTATCCATTATAGAATGTTCATTTCATTCACTGCGAATCGGGAATTCATCTGAACCTCCACTCCATGAACGCATTCGTTATACCACTGGTGAATGTCCAAGTAACCCAATGCTGGTTTTCAGAGCACTGTTCATTCTCGCAGGCCTGTTGTTCAACTGGGTATCCATTCTAACCGGTTTTGCTCTTAATTTTCCTGTCCACACACATCGGATTTCAGAAATAATTGGAATCTCCACTACAGAACGTTCCATTTATTCACTGCGAATCTGGAATTCATTTGAATCTCCACTCCAGACAGGCTTTCGTTTCACCACTGTTGATAGTCCAAGTAACGCACTGCTCGTTTTCATTGTCCTGATCACCCTCGGTGGTGTGCTGTTCAACTGGCTATCCACTGAACCCTGGTCAGCTCTTCATTTTCCTGTCCCCACTACCTAGACTTCAGAAATAATTGGAATCTCCTGTACAGAATGTTCCATTCCTTCACTGCCAATTTGGAATGCATCGAATCTCCACTTCAGGCCCGATTTCTTTTCACTAGTTTTGAATGTACAAGTAACCCACGCCTGCTTTTCAGCGGCCTGTTCACACTCGCAGGATTGCTTTTCAAATGACTATCCCCTCAACCCTGGTCAGCCCTACATTTTCCTGTCCACATAACTTAGACTTCAGAAACCATTATAATCTCCACTACAGAATGTTCTATTCATTCACTGACGATCTGGAATTCATCGAATCTCCACTGCAGACAGGATTTCTTTACACCACTGGGGAATATTCAAGTAACCCAATCGTGGTCTTCAGAAGCCTGTTCAAATTCGCAGGCCTGGTATTCAACTGGCTATCAAATCCCACATGGTAAGCTCTTCCGTTTCTTGTCCGTACAACGTAGAACAGGGAAACCATTGGAATCTCAACTACAGAATGTTCCATTCATTCACTGCCTATTTGGAATTCTTGGAACCTACACTCCAGGCAGGCTTTCATTACACCACTGGTGAATGTCCAATTAACACATTGCTGGTTTTCAGCATATTGTTCACACTCGCATGCATGCTATTCATCAGGCTATCCACTCCACAGTGGTCAAGTCTTTCTTTTACTGTCCAAACAACCCACACGACAGAAATAATTGGAATATCAACTACAGAATGTTCAATTCATTCACTGCCAATCGGGTATTCATCTCAACCTCCACTCCTTGAACGCATTCGTTATACCACTGGTGAATGTCCAAGTAACCCAATGCTGGTTTTCAGAGGACTGTTCATTCTCGCAGGCTTTCTGTTCAACTGGCTATCCATTCTAACCTGTTTTGCTCTTCATTTTCCTGTACACACACATCGGATTTCAGAAATAATTGGAATCTCCTCTACAGAACGTTCCATTTCTTCACTGCGAATCTGGAATTCATCTGAATCTCCACTCCAGGCAGGCTTTCGTTACACCACTGTTGAATGTCCAAGTAACGCACTTTTCGTTTTCATTGTCCTGATCCCTGTCGGAGGCGTGCTGTTCAACTGGCTATCCACTGAATCCTGGTCAGCTCCTCATTTTCCTGTCCACTCAACCCAGACTTCAAAATTCAATGGAATCTCCACTACAGAATGTTCCATTCATTCACTCCCAATCTGGAATTCATCGAATCTCCACTCCACGCCCGATTTCTTTTTACTAGTCTTGAATGTACAAGTAACCCAAGCCTGCTTTTCAGCGGCCTGTTCACACTCGCAAGAGTGCTGTTCAACTGACTATCCACTCAACCCTGGTCAGCTCTACATTTTCCTGTCCACATAACTTAGTCTTCAGAAACCATTATAATCTCCACTACAGAATGTTCCATTCATTCACTGCCTATCTGGAATTCATCGAATCTCCATTCCAGGCAGAATTCAGTTACACGACTGGTGAATATCTAAGTAACTGAATACTGATTTTCAGCGTTCTGTTTCCACTCGCAGACGCGCTGTTGAACTGGCATTCCACTACACAGTGCTCAGATTATTCTTCTCCTGTCCACACAAACCATAGTTCAGAATTCATTGGAATCTCCACTACAGACTGTTCCATTGTTTCAATTCCAATCTGGAATTCATCGAATCTCCAACTCCATGAAGGCTTTCGTTACACCACTGATGATGTCCAAGGAATCCAATGCTGGATTTCAGAGGCAGGATCACACTCGCAGGCGTGCTGTCCAACTGCCTATCCACTCAAACCTGGTCAGCTCTTCGTTTTCCTGTCCACAAAACCCAGACTTCAGAAGTAATTGGAATCTCCACTACAGAATGTTCCGTTCACTCACTCCCAATCGGGAATTCATCGAATCTCCACACCAGGCTGGATTCTTTGACACCACTGGTGAATATCCAAGTAACGCAATGTTGGTTTTCAGCAGCCAGTTGAAAGTCGCAGTCTGCTGTGCAACAGGCTATCCACTGTTCCCTGCTCTTCTCTTCATTTTCCTGTACACAAAACGCAGACTTCAGAATTCATTGGAATCTCTCCTACGGAATGTTCCATTCATTCCCTGCCTATATCGAATTCATGGAATCTCCACTCCAGGCATGCTTTCGTTGCACCATTGGAGAATGTCCAAGTAACCTAATGGTGTTTTCTAGCGTCCGCTTCACATTCTCAGGCGTGCTGTTCAACGGGCTATCCAGTCAAACCTGGTCAGCTCTTCCATTTCATGTCCACACAACCCAGACTTTTGAAATCATTTCAATCTCCACTACAGAATATTCCACTCTTTCACTGCTAATCTGAAGTCCTTCGAATCTCCACTCCAGGCAAGCTTTCGTTACACCACTGGTGAATGACCAATTAACCAATGCTGGTTTTCATAAGCGTGTTCACACTCGGAGTCGTGCTGTTCAACTGGCTGTCCACCCAACCCTGGTCAGCTCTTCTTTTTCCTGTTCACACAACCCAGACTTCAGAAACCGTTAGAATCTCTACTGCAGAATGTTCCATTCATGCACTGCCAATCTGGAATTCATCGAATCTCCACTGCAGACAGGATTTCTTTACACCACTCGTGAATATTCAAGTAACCCAATGGAGGTCTTAAGCAGCCTGTTCAAATTAGCAGGCCTGGTCTTCAACTGGCTATCAAATCCCACCTGTTAAGCTCTTCCGTTTCTTGTTCATACAACGTAGAATTCAGAAACCATTGGAATCTCCACTACAAAATGTTCCATTCATTCACTGCCTATTTGGAATTCTTGGAACCTACACTCCAGGCAGGCTTTCTTTACCCCACTGGTGAATGTCCAAGTAACACACTGCTGGTTTTCAGCATACTGTTCACACGCGCATGCATGCTATTCAACTGGCTATCCACTCCAGAGTGGTCAAGTCTTGCTTTTACTGTCCGAACAACCCACACGACAGAAATTATTGGAATATCCACAACAGAATGTTCAATTCATTCACTGCGAATCGGGAATTCATAAGAACCTCCACTCCATGAACGCATTCTTTATACCACTGGTGAATATCCATGTAACCCAATGGTGGTTTTCAGAAGCCTGTTCAAATTCGCAGGCCTTTTCTTCAACTGTCTATCAAATCCCACCTGGTAAGGTCTTCAGTTTCTTGTCCATACAACGTAGAATTCAGAAACCATTGGAATCTCCACTACAGAATGTTCCATCCATTCACTGCCTATTTGGAATTCCTGGAACCTACACGCCAGGAAGGCTTTCTTTACACCACTGTGAATGTCCAAGTAACACATTGCTGGTTTTCAGCATGCTGTTCACACTCGCAGGAGTGCTGTTCAACTGACTATCCACTCAAGCCTGGTCAGCTCTACATTTTCCTGTCCAAATAAATTAGACTTCAGAAACCATTATAATCTCCACTACAGAATGTTCCATTCATTCACTGCAGATCTGGATTTCATCGGATCTCCACTCCAGGCAGACTTTAGTTACACGACTGGTGAATATCAAAGTAACTGAATGCTGATTTTCAGCGTTCTGTTCTCACTCGCAGACGTGCTGTTGAACTGGCAATCCACTGCACAGTGGTCAGATTATTCTTTTCCTGTCCACACAAACCATGCGTCAGAATTCATTGGAATCCCCGATAGAGACTGTTCCATTGATTCAATTCCAATCTGGAATTCATCGAATCTCCAACTCCAGGCAGGCATTCGTTAAACCACTGATCCTGTCCAAGGAATCCAATGCTGGATTTCAGCGGCATGATCATACTCGCAGGCGTGCTCTCCAACTGCCTAACCACTTAACCCTGGTCAGCTCTTCATTTTCCTGTCAACAAAACCCAGACTTCACAGGTAATTGGAATCTCCACTACAGAATGTTCCATTCATTCACTCCCAATCGGGAATTCATCGAATCTCCACTCCAGGCAGTATTCCTTTACACCACTGGTGAATATCCAAGTAACCCAATGTGGGTTTTCAGCAGCCAGTTCAAAGTCGCAGTCTGCTGTTCAACAGCCTATGCATTCTTCCCTGCTCTGCTCTTCATTTTCCTGTACGCAATACCAGACTTCAGAAATCAGTGGAATCTCTCTTACGGAATGTTCCATTCATTCCCTGCCAATATCGAATTCATGGAATCTCCACTCCAGACATGCTTTCGTTGCACCATTGGAGAATATCCAAGTAACCTAATGCTGTTTTCCAGCATCCGCTTAACACCCAGGCGTGCTGTTCAACGGGCTATCCACTCTGACCTGGTCAGTTCTTCCATTTCCTGTCCACTCAACCCAGTCTATCGAAATCATTTGAATCTCCACTACAGAATATTCCACTCTTTCACTGCTAATCTGAAGTTCTTCGAATCTCCACTCCAGGCAAACTTTCGTTACACCACTGGTGAATGTTCAAGTAACCAATGCTGGTTTTCATAGACGTGTTCACACTCGGAGTCGTGCTGTTCAATTGGCTGTCCACTCAACCCTGGTCAGCTCTTCTTTTTCCTGATCACATAACCGAGACTTCAGAAACCATTAGAATCTCCACTTCAGAATGTTCCACTCATTCACTGCCAATCTGGAATTCATCGAATCTCCACTGCAGACAGGATTTCTTTACACAACTGGGGAATATTCAAGTAACCAAATGGTGGTTTTCAGCATCCTGTTCAAACTCACAGGCCTGGTCTTCAACTGGCTATCAAATCCCACCTGGAATGCTCTTCAGTTTCTTGTCCATACGACGTAGAATTCAGAAACCATTGGAATCTCCACTACAGAATGTTCCATTCATTCACTGCCTATTTGGAATTCTTGGAACCTACACTCCAGGCAGGCTATCTTTACACCACTCATGAATATCCAAGTAACACATTGCTGGTTTTCAGCATATTGTTCACACTCGCATGCATGCTATTCAACTGGATATCCACTCCACAGTGGTCAAGTCTTTCTTTTACTGTCCAAACAACCCACACGACAGAAATCATTGAAATATCCGCTACAGAATAATCAATTCATTCACTGCGAATCGGGAATTCATCTGAACCTCCACTCCATGAACGCATGCTTTATACCACTGGTGAATGTCCAAGTAACCCAATGCTGGTTTTCAGAGGGCTGTTCAATCTCGCAGGCCTGCTGTTCAACTGGCTATCCATTCTAACCTGGCCTGCTCTTGATTTTCCTTTCCACACACATCGGATTTGAGAAATAATTGGAATCTCCACTACAGAACGTTAGATTCATTCACTGCGAATCTGGAATTCATCTGAATCTCCACTCCAGGCAGGCTTTCGTTACACCTCTGTTGAATGTCCAAGTAACACATTTCTCGTTTTCATTGTCCTGATCCCCCTCGGAGGCGTGCTTTTCAACTGGCTATCCACTGAACCCTGGTCAGCTCTTCATTTTCCTGTCCCCACTACCTAGACTTCAGAAATGTTTGGATTCTCCTGTACAGAATGTTCCATTCATTCACTGCCAATCTGGAATTCATCGAATCTCCACTCCAGGCAGGATTTCCTTACACCACTGGTCAATATGCAAGTACCCCAATGCTGGTTTTTCGCGGCCTTTTCACACTCGCTGGTGTGATATTCTACTGGCTATCCTCTCCAACCTGATCAGCTCTTCATTTTCCTGTCCACTCAACCCAGACTTCAAAATTCAATGGGATCTCCACTACAGAATGTTCCATTCATTCACTCCCAATCTGGAATTCATCGAATCTCCACTCAAGGCCGGATTTCGTTTCACTAGTGTTGAATGTACAAGTAACCCAAGGCTGCTTTTCAGCGGCCTGTTCACACTCGCAGGAGTGCCGTTCAACTGACTATCCACTCAACCCTGGTCAGCTCTACATTTTCCTGTCCACCTAACTTAGACTTCAGAAACTATTATAATCTCCTATACAGAATGTTCCATTCATTCACGGCCGATCTGGAATTCATCGAATCTCCACTCCAGGCAGACTTTAGTTACACGACTGGTGAATTTCTAAATAGCTGAATGCTGATTTTCAGCGTTCTGTTCTCACTCGCAGACGTGCTGTTGAACTGGAAATCCACTACACAGTGGTCAGATTATTCTTTTCCTGTCCACAGAAACCATACTTCAGAATTCATTGGAATCCCCGATACAGACTGTTCCATTGATTCAATTCCAATCTGGAATTCATCGAATCTCCAACTCCAGGCAGGCTTTCGTTACACCACTTATGATGTCCAAGGAATCCAATGCTGGATTTCAGAGGCATGATCACTCTCCCAGGCGTGCTGTCCAACTGCCTGTCCACTCAACCCTGGTCAGCTCTTCATTTTCCTGTCCACAAAACCCAGACTTCAGACGTAATTCGAATCTCCACTACAGAATGTTCCATTCATTCACTCCCAATCGGGAATTCATCGAATCTCCACTCCAGGCAGGATTCCTTGACACCACTGGTGAATATCCAAGTACCCCAATGTTGGTTTTCAGCAGCCAGTTCAAAGTCGCAGTCTGCTGTTCAACAGGCTATCCACTCTTCCCTGCTCTGCTCTTCATTCTCCTGTACACAAAACCCAAACTTAAGACATCATTGGAATCTCTCCTACGGAATGTTCCATTCATTCCCTGCCAATATCGGGTTCAATTCCTTGCCCTCTAATAGAGGAAGCTCCGGAGAGTATCTGGTCCTCCCGGCAAAGCCTGGCAATCCACCCGTGAAATATTCCTTATGCTAATATTACGGTCACCACAAGTCTCCAAACAAAGACATTACTGAACAACGCCAGCAAATTAATGAAGTAAGGGAAGACTGGGAGAGTGACAGTGATCCACACTGCTGACTAGTGAACTCATCTCAATATCCAATGTATTATTCCTGCATTTCTCCTCGTTCTCCATGAAATCGAGTCGAATTAAATATCTGCCAGGTGAGCATTTGCTGTCAACTCTCCCAAGGCCTGCTGTTCTGCTCTCAATCTGGCCGAATGTAGTAATCTGTTCTTTAACCCTGCCACACTACCGAGTGACCTGAGTTCTTCTAAATATAAACACGTACATATCTGGTTTTTTTCTGCCTGTGCACTCAATCAAGCCAAAGTTTTCATCATCCTGTCTATTCTAACCAGGCCTGGTGTGCATCAACTTCTGAATCAATGGAAACCATATGGTACTCTGCCAGTCAACGCCACCCTGTGGTGGTGATGGTCGAAATCCTCTAAAACTAGTCAGGGTTGGAATTCTTCTGTATGTTCCAATAACCCAATGCTGGTTTTCTGCGGCCTGTTCACACTCGCAGGTGTGTTCTTCACTGGCTTCCCACTCCACCCTGGAAAGCTCTTCATTTCCTGGTGCCAATGACCCATAGTTCTGAAATCATTGGTATCTCCACTACAGAATGTTCCATTCATTCACTGCGAATCTGGAATTCATCTGAATCTTCACTCCAGGCAGGCTTTCCTTACACCACTTGTGAATGTCCAAGTAACCCAATGCTGGTTACAGCTATCTATTCACATTCGCAGGCATACTGTTCAAGTGGCTATCCACTCAAGCCTAGTCAGCTCTTCATTTTCATGTCCACACAATCCAGACTTCAGAAATCATTGGAATCTCCACTACAGACTGTTCCATTCACTCACTGCCAATCTGGAGTCCATCGAATCTCCACTCCAGGGAGGCTTTCGCTACACACTGGTGAATGTCCAAGTAACCCAATGCTGGTTTTCAGCGTCCTGTTCACACTCGGAGGCGTGCTGTTCAACTGGCTACACACTCCACCCTGGTCAACTCTTCATTTTCCTGTCCACACAACCCAGGCTTCAGAAATCATTGGAATCTCCACTACATAATTTTTCATTCATTCGCTTCCAATCTGGAGTTCATCGAATCTCCACTGCAGGCAGGCTTTCTCTTGGAGTACACGGAGCTTAGGTCTATCAGGTTGCACCCATCAAAGTGCTCCCGATTCATTTCTATTACTTTGTCTGTAAACACTGCTATGCTCTGTTCCCCAACCAATTTGCAAGGTCTCATCCTTCTTAGACACTGAAGCTTTACTATAAGTTAATATTGCCTTTCTCCTCTCCTGATGTCTTTTGAGCAGTTTACTTTAATGCAATGTCCTTTTGTATAGATACAGGAAGACAATTAATTAATATGCTTTGTAACTTAGGAATTGATTGTCTTAGAATATTATTCACTCCGGGACATCTGCATTCTCAACTTAAGCCACAGTTGCCCTCATTTCCTAGCACCCAAGGGCAGGGTCCCGACGTGGGACTGGAAGGAACCAGGGCAAGCCAGTAAGTTATGTGCTACCCTGGCATCGCGATGGGCCTGGCCAAGGTGCCACGATTCTTAATTATAAGTTAAGAGTTTGATCATAGGCAAATGCTGTCATGACCTGACAATCTCCATTGACCTCCCTGGAGTGGGGAAACGGCCTGAACGCCGGCCTTTTTATTTTTTCTGTGTTTACACACAAAACCTCTGGTAAATGTTAAACCACTGGTAAATGTCGAAGTAACCCAATGCTGGTTTTTAGCGGCCTGTTCACACTCGCATTCGTGCTGCTCAACAAGCTATCCACACCAACCTGGTCAACTCTTCCTTTTCCTGTCCACACAACCCAGACTTCAGAAATTATTGGAATTTCCACTACAGAATGTTCCATTCATTCACTGCCATCCTGGATTTCATCTAAATCTACACTCCAGGCAGGCTTCCGTTACACCTCTGGTGAATGTCCATGTAACTCAATGATGGTATTCAGCGGCCTGTGCTGGTCACTGGCTGTCCTCTCCACACTTTGCAGCCCTTCATTTTCCAGTCCACACAACGCAGACATCAGAAATCATTGGAATCCCCACTGCAGAATGTTCCGGTCATTCACTGCGTGTCTGGAATACATCTGAATCTCCACTCGGCGCAGTCTTTCGTTACAGCACTGGTATGTCTACCAGAAACTTGGAATGATGTGAATCTGCACTCTACAATCATCCATGGGCTGCTTTACATCTTCCTATCTACACTGCCATTCTGGCGCGAAAGCACAACAGTAGGACGTCTACGTCACGCAGCCATCCTGGCCGAGCCACGCTCAATTCCTCGTTCTCTCAGAGAGCCCGGGAAGCTACCTAGAGTATCTGGGTCTTGTGGCAAAGCCTGGCAAGATACTCGTGAAATATTTCATATGCCTAAATTAGACTCACCACAAGTCTTCAAACGAAGATGCTACTGAACCATGCCAGCAAATCAATGAAGTCCGGGAGGACTGGGAGAGTGACAGTGATCCACACTGCTGAGTTGTGAATTCATCTCAATATCCAATGTATAAAGCCTGCGTTTCTTCTAGTTCTCCACGAAATTGCATCGAATTAGAAATCTGCCAAGTGAGCATTTGCTTTCAACTTTCCCCAGGCCTGCTGTACAGCTCCCTATCCAGTTGAATACAGTATTCTGTTTATTAACCCTGCCACACTACCGAGCAACCTGAATTCATCTAAATGTCAACACCTACATATCTGGTTTTCACTGCCGGTGCACTCAATAAAGCCGAAGTTATCATCATCCCGTCCACTCTAACCAGGTCTGGTGTGCATGGACTTCTGAATCAATAGAAACGATATGGTATTCTCCCGGTCAATGCCACCCAGTGGTGGTGATGATCGTATGCCTCTAAGACTCGTCAGGGTTGGGATTTTTCTGCATGTCCCAGTAACCCAATGCTAGTGGTCAGCGGCCTGTTCACATACATCAGGCGTGGTGCTCACTGGCTATCCACTCCACCCTGGTCAGCTCTTCATTTCCTAGTGCCCATTACACAAAGTTCTGAAATCGTTTGTATCTCTACTACAGAATGTTCCATTCATTCACTGCGAATCTGGAATTCATCTAAATCTCCACTCCAGGCAGGCTTTGGTTACACCACTGGTGAAAATCCAAGTAACCCAATGTTGGTTTTCAGCGGCCCATTCACACTCGCAGGTGTGCTGTTCAAATGGCTCCATCCTGGTCAGATCTTCCTTTTCCTGTCCACACAACCCAGACTTTAGAAATCATTGGAATACCCACTACAAAATATTCCATTCATTTGCTGCCAATATGGAGTTCTTCGAATCTCTACTCCAGGAAGGCTTTTGTTACACCACTGGTGAATGTACACGCAACCCAATGATGGTTTTCAGCTAGCCTGTGCTATTCACTGGCTATCCAGTCCACCCTGGTGGTTTCTTCATTTTCCTGTCCACAGAGTCCAGACATCAGAAATCATTGGAATCTCCACTACAGTTTGTTCCGGTAATTCACTGTGAGTCTGGAATACATCTGAATATCCACTCTGCACAGGCATTCATTACAGCACTGGTATGTCTACCCAGAAACTTGAGATAATCTGAATCTGCACTATAAAATCATCCATGGGCTGCTTTTCATCTTCTTATCAACACTGCGATTCTGTCGCGAAAGCACAGCAGTTTGATGAGTCCGTCACGCAGCCAGCGTGGCCGAGCGGGGTTCAATTCTTCGCCCGCTCAGAGAGCCCGGGAAGCTGGCGACAGAATCTGGCCTTTGTGGCAAAGCCTGGCAAGACACCCGTGAAATATTTCATATGTCAAAATTACAGTCACTACAAGTCTCCAAACGAATACGATACTGAACCGCGCAAGCAAATCAATGAAGTCCAGGAGGACTGGGAGAGTGACAGTGACCCACACTGCTGAATATTGAATTCATCTCAATATCCAATGTATTAGGCCTGCCTTTCTTCTCGTTCTCCAAGAAATCGAGTCGAATTAGAGATCTGCCACGTGAGCATTTGCTGTCAACCCTCCACAGGACTGCTGTTCAGCTCCCTATCCAGTCGAATATAGTATTCTGTTCATTTACCCTGCCACACTACCGAGCGACCTAAGTTCATCTAAATATAAACAACTACATATAATGTTTTTGATCTGCCTGTGCACTCAATCAAACCGAAGTTTTCATTATCCCGTCTACTCTAACCAGGCCTGGTGTGTATTGACTTCTGAATCAATTTGAAACCATATGGTACTCTCCCGGTCAACGCCACCGTGTGGTGGTGATGATCGTATGACTCTAAAACTCGTCAAGGTTGGGATTCTTCTGCATGTCCCAGTAACCCAATGCTAGTGGTCAGCTGCCTGTTCACATACCGGAGGCGTGGTGCTCACTGGCTATCAACTCCACACTGGTCAGCTCTTCATTTCCTGTTGCCCATAACCCAGAATTAGAAATCATTTGCATCTATACTACAGAACATTCCATTGATTCCCTGCGATTCTGGAATTAATCTGAATCTCCACTCCAGGCAGGCTTTCGTTACACCACTGTTAAATGTCCAAGTAACCCAAGGATGGTTTTCAGCGGCCTGTTCACACTCACAGGCGTGCAGTTCAACTGGCTATCCACACAACCCTGGTCAGATCTTCATTTTCCTGTTCACAAAACCTAGACTTCAGAAATCATTGGAATCTCCACTACAAAATGTTACATTCCTTCACTGCCCATCTAGAATTCATCAAATTTTCACTCCAGGAAGGATTTCATTACACCACTGGTGAATATCCAAGTAACCCTATGCTGGTTTTCAGCTAGCGTGTTCAAACTCGGAGGCCTGCTTTTCAACTGACTTTCCACTCTAACCTGGTCTGCTCTTCATTTTCCTGTCCACACAACCCAGAACTCAGAAATCATTGGGATCTCCACTACAGATTGTTCCATTCATTCACTCTCGATCTGTAATTTATCTGAATCTCCACTTTAGGCATACTTTCGTTCCACCAACGGTGAATCTCCAAGTAACCCAATGCTGGTTTCCAGTGGCCTGTTCACACTCGCAGGCATGCTATTCAACTGACTATCCTCTAAACCCCGGTCAGCTCTTCATTTTCCAATCCGCACAACCCAGACTTGAGAAATCATTGGAATATCCACTACAGAATGTTCCATTCATTCACTGTGAATCTGGAATTCATATGAATCTCCACTCCAGGCAGGATTTGGTTACAACACTGGTGAAAATCCAAGTTACCCAATGCTAATGGTCTGATCACATACCGCAGGCGTGGTGTTCACTGGCTATCCATTCCACCCTGGTCAGCTCTTCATTTCCTGGTGCCAATAACCAAGAATTCTGAAATCATTGGTATCTTCACTACAGAATGTTCCGTTCATTCACTGCAAATCTGGAAATCATCTGAATATCCCCATCAGGAAGGCTTTCGTTACACCACTGGTGAATGTCCAAGTACCCCAATGTTGGTTTTCACCGTCCTGTACACACTCAAAGGTGTGCTGTTCAACTTGCTGTCCACTCAACGCTGCTCAGCTCTTCATTTTCTTGTCCACATAAACCAGACATCAGAAACCATTAGAATTTCCACTACAGAATGTTCCATTCATTCACTGCAAACATGGAAATCATCTGAATATCCACTCCAGGCGGGCTCTCATTACACCACTGTGGAATGCCCAAGTAATCCAATGCTTTTTTCCAGAGGCCTGTTCACACTCGAAGGCATGCTGCTCAACTGGCTAAACACTCAACCCAGGTCAGCTCTGCATTTTCTTGTCCACACAACATAGACTTCAGAAATCATTGGAATCTCTGCTACAGAATGTTCCATTCATTCACTGCCAATCTGGAGTTCATCGAATCTCTACTCCAGACAGGCTTTCGTGAAACCACTGTTGAAAGTCCATGTAATCCAATGCTGGTTTTCAGCGGCCTGCTCACACTCGCAGGCGTGCTGTTGAACTGGCTATAATCCAACATAGTCAGCACTTCATTTTCCTGTGCAAACAACACAGACTTCAGAAATCATTGGAATATCCACTATAAAATGTTCCATTCATTCACTGCAAATCTGGAATTAATCGAATCTGCACTCCAGGCAGGCTTTCGTTACAACGTTTGTGAATGTCCAAGTAACCCAGTGCTGGTTTTAAGAACCCTGTCACAATGACAGGCGTGCTGTTCACCTGGTTATACACTCAACCCTCATCATCTCTTCATTTTCCTGTCCACACAACACAGAATTCAGAAATAAATGGAATCTCCACTAGAGAAATTTTCATTCATTCACTGCCAATCTTGAATTCATGGAATCTACACTCCAGGCAGGATTTCGTTACACGACTGGTGAATATCCAAGTAACACTCTGCTGGTTATCAGCAGCCTTTTCAAACTCACAGGCCTGCTATTCAACTGGCTATCCACTCTAACCTAGTCTGCTCTTCATTTTCCTGTCCACACAACCCAGACTTCAGAAATCATTGGAATATCCACTACAGAATGTTCAATTCATTCGCTGCGAATCTTGGATTCATGTGAATCTCCACTCCAGGCAGGCTTGTAGTACACAACTGCTGAATGTCCAAGTAACACAATGCTGATTTTCAGCGCCCTGTTCACACTCACAGGCGTGCTGTTCAACTGGCTCTCCACTCCAGAGTGTTCCTGTCCAGGCAACCCAGACTTCCGAAATCATTGGACTTTCCACTGTAGAATGTTCCACTCATTACCCGCCAATCTGGAGATTATCTAATGTTCGATTCATTCACTGCAAATCTGGAATTCATAGAATCTCCACTCCAAGCAAGCTTTCGTTGCACCACTGGTGAATATCCAAGTAACCCTATGTTAGTTTCGGTGTCCTGTTCACAGTTGCAGGCGTGCTGTTCAACGGGCTATCCACTCATCCTTGGTCAGCTCTGCCTTTTCCTGTCCACAAAGACCAGACTTCAGAAATCATTGGAATCTCCTTCTACAGAATTTCCATTCATTCACTGCCAATCTAGAATTCATCGAATCTCCACTCCAGGCAGGATTTTGCTACAACAATGGTGAATATCCATGTAACCCAATGCTGGTTTTCAGCGTCCTGTTCACACTCGCAGGTCTACTGTTCAACTGGCTTTCCACTCCACAGTGGTCAGCTCTTTCTTTTCCTGTCCACACATCCCGGACTTCAGAAATCATCGGAATCTGCACTACAGAATGTTCCATTCATTCACTGCAAATCTGGAGATCATCGAATCTCCACTCGAGACAGGCTTTTGATACACACGGTTGAATGTCCAAGTAACCCAATGCAGATTTTCAGAGGCCTGTTCACACTCGTAGGTGTGCTGTTCAACTGGATATCCACTATACCCTGGTCAACTCTTCATTTTTCTGTCCACAAAACACAGACTTCAGAAATTATTGGAATCTCCACTACAGAATGTTCCATTCATTAATGCCAATATAGAATTCACCGGATCTCCATTCCACGCAGGCCTTCTTTACACCACTGCTGAATATCCAAGTAACGCAAGGCTGCTTTTCATCGGCCTGTTCACACTCGCAGGTGTGCTCTTCAATTGGATATCCACTCCAACATGGTAAGCTCTACATTTTCCTGTCCACACAACCAGATTTCAGAAATCATTGGAATTTCCACTACAGAATGGTGCATTCATTCACTGTCAATCTGAAGATCATTGAATCTCCGCTCCAGTCAGGCTTTTGTTACACCACTGCTGAATGTTAAAGTAACTCATTGCTGGTTTTAGGAGGCCTGTTCACACTCGCAGGCGTGCTGTTCAACTGACTTTCCACTCCAATATGGTAAGCTCTTCATTTTCCTGTCCACACAACCCGGAATTCAGAAATTATTGGAATCTCCACTACACAATGTTCCATTCATTCAATGTGAATCTGGAATTCATCTGAATCTCCACTCAAGGCAGGCTTTCGTTACAACACTGGTGTATTTCCAAGTAACACAATGCTTGTTTTCAGCATCCTGTTCACACTCACAGGTGTGCTGTTCAACTGGCTATCCTCTCCAGTGTTCAGCTCTTTCCTTTCCTGTCCACACAACCCAGACTTGAGAAATCACTGGAATCTCCACTACAGAATGTTGCATTCATTCACTGCCAATCTGGAATTCATCGAATCTCCACTCCAGGCAGGATATCTTTACACCACTGGTGAATATCCAGGTACCCCAATGCTGGTTTTCTGCGTCCTGTTCACACGCGCAGGTTTGCTGTTCAACTGTGTATCCACTCCAACTTGGTCAGCTCTTCATTTCCTGTCCACACAACCCAGACTTCAGGAATCATTCGAATCTCCACTACAGAATGTTCCATTCATTTTCATGTAAAGCAATGCTGGTTTTCAGAGGCCTGTTCACAGTTGCAGGCGTGCGGTTCATCTGGATATCCAGTCAACCCTGGTCAGCTCTTCATTTTCCTGTCAACAGAACCCAGACTTCAGAAATTATTGGAATCTACACTACAGAATGTTCCATTAATTCACTGCAAACATGGAAATCATCTGAATCTCCACTCCAAGCGGGCTCTCGTTACACCACTGCGGAATGACCAAGTAACCCAATGCTGTTTTACAGAGGCCTGTTCACATTCGCAGGCGTGCTGTTTAACTGGCTAAACACTCAACACAGGTCAGCTCTTCATTTTCCTTTCCACAAAACCCAGACTTCAGAAATTCTTGGAATCTACATTACAGAATGTTCAATTCATTCACTGCCAATATGGAATTCATCGAATCTCCACTCCAGGCAGGATTTGGTTACATCAGTTTTGAATATACAAGTACCACAATGCTGGTTTTCAGCGGCCTGTTCACACTCACAGGTGTGCTGTTCAACTGGCTATCCACTCCAACATGGTAAGTTCTTCATTTTCCTGTCCACACAAACCAGATTTCAGAAATCATTGAAATCTCCACTACAGAATGTTCCATTCATTTACTTCAACTCTGGATTTCATCTGAATCACCACTTAATGCAGGCTTTCGTTATGCCACTGCTGGAATCTCCACTACGGAATGTTCCTTTCATTCAATACCAATGTGGAGATCATCTAATCTCCACTCTAGGCAGGCTTTCTTTACACCAGTGCTGAATGTTCAAGTAATCCTATGCTGGTTTTCAGCGGTCTGTTCACACTCGCAGGCATGCTCTTCACTGGCTATCCAGTCCACCCTGGTCAGCTCTTCATTTCCTGGTGCCAATAACCCAGAGTTCTGAAATCATTGGTATCTCCTATACAGAATGTTCCATTCATTCACTGCCAATCTGGAATTCATCTGAATCTCTACTTCAGGCAGGCTTTCCTTACACCACTGGTGAATGTCCAAGTAACACAATGCATGTTTTCATCGGCCTTTTCACACTCCCAGGCGTGCTGTTCCACTGGCTATCCACTCAACCCTGGTCAGCTCTTCAATTTCATGTTCACACAACCTAGACTTCAGAAACCATTGGAATCTCCACAACAGACTGTTCAATTCATTTACTGCCAATCTTGAATTCATCGAATCTCCCCACCAGGCAGGCTTTCATTAAACCACTGTTGAATATAAAAGTAACCCAATGCTGGTGTTTCAGCGGCCTGTTCACACTCACAGGTGTGCTGTTCAACTGGCTATTCACTCTAACCTGGTCAACTCTCTATTTTCCTGTCCACACAACCCAAACTTCAGAAACCATTGGAATCTCCACTACAGAATTTTCCATTCATTCACTTCCAATCTGGAATTCATCAAATCTCCCCTCCAGGCAGTCTTTTTTTACACCACTGGTGAATAAAAAAGTAACCCAATGCTGGTTTTCAGCAGCCTGTTCACACGTGCAGGTGTGGTGTTCAACTGGCAATCCCATCCAATCTGGTTAGCTCTTCATTTTTCTCTCCACACAACCCAGACTTCAGAAATCATTGGAATCTCCACTAAAGAATGTTCCATTCATTCACTGCCAATTTTGAGTTCTTTGAATCTCCACTCCAGGCGGGCTTTAGTTACACCACTGGTGAAGTACAAGTTAACCAATGATGGTTTTCAGTGGCCCTTGCTGGTCACTGTCTATCCACTCCACCCTGTTCAGCTCTTCTTTTTCTGGTCCACAGATCGCAGACATCAGAAATTATTGGAATTTCCACTACAGAATGTTCCGGTTATTCACTGCGAGTCTGGAGTACATCTGAACCTCCAATCTACGCAGGCATTCGTTACACCTCTGTAGAGTCTACCCAGAAACTTGAAATCACATGAATCTACACTCGAAAATCATCCATGGGCTACTTTGCATCTTCCTATCCACAGGGCCATTCTGACGCGAAAGCACAGCAGTTGGGCGTGTGCGTCACGCAGCCAGCCAGGCTGAACCGAGTTCAATTCCTCTCCCTCTCATAGAGCCCGGGAAGCTACCAAGAGTATCTGGCCCTCATGGCAAAGCCTGGTAAGACATCCGGGAAATATGGAAATATGCCAAAATTACAGTCACCACAAATCTCCAAACGAAGACGTTACTGAACCTTGCCAGCAAATCAATGAAGTCCGGGAGGACTGGGAGATTGACAGCGATCCACACTGCTGAGTAGTGAATTCATCTCAAAATCCAATGTATTAGGCCTCTGTTTCGTCTCATTCTCCACGAAATCGAGTCAAATTATAAATCTGCCAATTGAGCATTTGCTGTCAACTCTCCCCAAGCCTTCTGATTAGTTCCCTATCCAGTTGAACATAGTATTCTGTTCATTAACCCTGCCACACTGCCGAGCGAACTGAGTTCATCTAAATATCAACACCTATATATCTGGTTTTCATCTGCCTGTGCACTCAATCAAACCGAAGTTTTAATCATCCCATCGACTCTAACTAGGCCTGGTGTGCATCGATTTCTGAATCAATCAAAACCATATGTTACTCTCCCGGTCAACGCCACCCAGTGCTCGTGATGATCGTATGCCTCTAAAACTAATAATGGTTGGGAATCTTCTACATGTCCCAGTAAACTAATGCTAGTGGTCAACGGCCTGTTCACATATCGCATGCGTGGTGTTCACTGGCTCTCCATTCCACCCTGGTCAGCTCTTCATTTTCCTCTCCACACAACCCAGACTTCAGAAATCATAGGAATCTCCAGTACAGAATGCTCCATTCATTCATTGCCATTCTGGAGTTCATCGAATCTCCAAACCAGGAAGTCTTTCGCAACACCACTGGTAAATATCCAAGTAACCCAATGATGGATTTAGCGTCGTGTTCACACTCGCAGGCATGCTGTTCAACTGGCTATCCACTCAACTCTGGTCAGCACTTCATTTTCTTGTACACACAACCCAGACTTCAGAAATCAATGGAATCTCTACTAAAGAATATTCCATTCATTCAATGCAAATCTGGATCATCTGAATCTCCACTCCAGGCAGGCTTTCGTAACACCACTGGTGAATATCAAATGAACCCAATGCTGGTTTTCAGCGTCCTGTTCACACACGCAGGCATGCTGTTCAACTGGATATACACTCCACCCTGGTCAGCTCTTCGTTTTCCTGTTGACACAAACAAAATCATTGGAATCTCCAATACAGAATGTTCCATTCATTCACTGCCAATCTGGGGTTCCTCAAATATCCACTCCAGGCTGGCTTTCGTTACAACACTGGTGTATGTCCTAGTAACCCAGTGATGTTTTTCAGCGGCCTTTCCTGATCACTGGCTATCCACTCCACCTTGTACAGCTCTTCATTTTCCTCTCCACAGATCCCAGACATCAGAAATTATTGGAATCTCCACTACCGAATATTCCAGTCATTCACTGAGAGTCTGGAGTACATCTGAATCTCCACTCCACGCAGGCATTCGTTACACCACTGGAGAGTCTACCCAGAAACTTGAAATCATCTCAATCTACACTCTAAAATCATCCATGTGCTGCTTTTCATCTTCCTATCCACAGGGCCATTCTGGCACGAAAGTACAGCGATGGGCGTGTGCATCACGCAGCCAGCCTGGCTGAGCCAGGTTCAATTACTCTCCTTCTCAAAGAGCCCGGGAAGCTACCGAGAGTATCTGGCCCTCATGCCAAAGCCTGGCAAGACACCCGTGAAATATTCCATATGGCAACATTACAGTCAGCACAAATCTCCAAACGAAGACGCTACTGAACCGCGCCTGCAAATCAATGAAGGCTGTGAGGAGTGGGAGAGTGAAAGCGATCCACAACGCTGAGTAGTGAATTCATCTCAATATCCAATGTATTAGGCCTGCGTTTCGTCTCGTTCTCCACGAAATCGAGTCGAATTATAAATCTGCCAATTGAGCATTTGCTGTCAACTCTCCCCCAGCCTGCTGTTCAGCTCCCTATCCAGTCGAATATAGTATTCTGTTCATTAACCCTGCCACACTGCCGAGCGACCTGAGTTCATCTAAATATCAACACCTACATATCTGGTTTTCATTTGCCTGTGCACTCAATCAAGCCGAAGTTTTCATCATCCCGTCGACTGTAACCAGGCCTGGTGTGCATCGAATACTGAATCAACCAAATCTATATGGTTCTCTCCCGGTCAACGCCAAACAGTGGTGGTGATGATCTTATGCCTCTTAAACTCGTCAGTGTTGGGATTCTTCTGCATGTCCCAGTAACCTAATCCTAGTGGTCAGCGGTCTGTTCAATTCGCAGGCGAAGTATTCACTAGATATTCATTCCACCCTTGTCAGCTCGTCATTTCCTGGTGCCCAGAATCCAGAGTTCTGAAATCATTGTATCTCCACAACAAAATGTTCCATTTATTTTCTGCGAATTTGGAATTCATATGAATCTCCACTCCTGGCAGGCTTTGGTTGCACCATTGGTGTATATCCAACTAACCCAATGCTGGTTTTCAGCAGCCTGTTCTCACTCGCAGGAGTGCTGTTCAACTGACTATCCACTCCACCCTCGTCACCTCTTCATTTTCCTGTCCACACTACCCAGACTTCAGAAATCATTGGAATCTCCACTACAGAATGTTCCATTCATTCACTGCGAATGTGGATCATCTAAATCTCCACTCCAAGCAGGCTTTCGTTATACCACTGGTGAATGTCAAAATAACCAATTGCTGGTTTTCATCGTCCTGTTCACACTCGCAGGCGTGCTGTTCAATTGGCTATACACTCCACATTGTTCAGCTCTTTCTATTCCTGTCCACACATCCCGGACTTCAGAAACCATTGGATTCTCCACTACAGAATGTTCCATTCATTCACTGCCAATTTGGAGTTCATCCAATCTCCCCTCCAGGCAGGTTTTCATTATAACATTGGTGAATGTCCAACGAACAAAATGCTGGAATTCAGCTTCCTGTTCACACTCGCAGTCTTACTGTTGAACTGGCTGTACACTCCACCCTGCTCAGCTTTTCATTTTTCTGTCCACACAATGGAGACTTCAGAAGCCATTGGTATCTGCACTACAGAATGTTCCATTCATTCACTGCCAATATGGAATTCATCGAATCTCCACTCCAAGCAGGCTTACATTACACAACTGTTGAATGTACAAGTACCCCAATGCTGGTGTTCAGCGTCCTGTTCACAATCGCAGGCGTGTTGTTCAACTGGCTATCCACTCGACCCAGGTCAGCTCTTCATTTTCCTGTCCACACAACGCAGACTTCAGAAATCTTTGGAATCTCCGCTACAGAATGTTCCATTCATGTACTGCCAATCTTGAATTCATCGAATCTCCACACCAGGCAGGATTTCGTTACCCCACTGGTGAACATCCAAGTTACATAATGCTGGTTTTCAGTGTCCTGTTCACACTCACAGGCCTGCTGTTCAACTGGCTATCCACTCTAGAAGTGGTCAGCTCTTTATTTTCCTTTCCACACAACCCAAACTTCAGAAATCATTGGAATCTCCACTACAGAATGTTCTATTCATTCACTTCAAATCTGGAGATCATCGAATCTCCACTCCAGGCAGTTTTTTTTGTAACACCAATGCTGAATGCCCAAGTAACCCAATGCTGGTATTCAGATGCCTGTTCACACTCGCAGGCGTTCGGTTCAACTGGCTGTCATCTCAACTCTGGTCAGCTCTTCATTTTCCTGTCCACATAACCCAAACTTCAGAAATCATAGGAATCTCCATTTCAGAATGTTCCATTCATTCACTGCCAATCTGGAATTCATCGAATCTCCCTCCAGGCACGCTTAGGTTACATCACTGGTGAATATCCAAGTAAACCATTGCTGGTTTCAGCAGCCTGTTACAAACTCGCAGGCCTGCTGCTCAACTCGATATTCACTCTAATCTGGTCTGTTCTTCATTTTCATGTACACACAAACTAGACTTTGTAAATCATTGGAATCTCCACTTCTGAATGTTCCATTCATTCGCTGCGAATCTGGAATTCATCTGAATCTCCACTCCAGGCAGCTTTGGTTACACCACTGGTGAATATCCAAGTATCCCAATGCTGGTTTCAGCGTCCTGTTCGCACTCGCAGGCGTGCTGTTCAACTGGCTATCCACCGCACAGTGGTCAGATCTTTCTTTTCCTGTCCACACAACTCAGACTTCAGAAATCATTGGAATCTCCAATGCAGAATGTTCCATTCATTCACTGCAAGTCTGGAGATCATCGAATCTCCAATCCAGGGATGCTTTCGTTACACCACTATTGCATGTCCAAATAACCCAATTTCAGAGGCGTGTTCACAATCGCCGGCGTGGTTTTCAACTGGCTATCCACTCAACCCTGGTCAGCTCTTCATTTTCCTGCCCACAAACCCTAAACTTCAGAAAACATTGGAATCTCCGCTACAGAATGTTCCATTCATTCACTGCCAATCTGGAATTCATCGTATTTCCACTTCATTCAGGATTTCTTTTACACCACTGGTGATTATCCAAGTAAACCAATGCTGGTATTCAGCAGCCTTTTCAATCTCGCAGGCGTGCTGTTCAACTGGCTTTCCACTCCACCCTGATCAGCACTTCTTTTTCCTGTCCACACAAATCAGACTTCAGAAATCATTGGAATCTCCACTACAGAATGTTCTATTCATTCACTGCCAATCTGGAGTTCTTCAAATCTCCACTCCAGGCAGGCTTTAGTTACACCAATGGTGAATATCCAAGTAAGCCAATGATGGTTTTCAGCCTCCTTTGCTGTTTACTGGCTATCCACTCCACCCTGGTCCATTCTTCATTTTCCTCTCCACACAAACTAGACATCAGAAATCATTGCAATCTCCACTACAGAATGTTCCAGTCATTCACTCTGAGTCTGGAATACATCTGAATCTCCACACTACGCAGTCATTTGTTACAGCACTGCTGAGTCTACCCAGAAACTTGTAATAATCTAAATCTGCACTCTACACGCAACCCTGGGCTGATTTTCATCTGCCTATCCACACTGCCACTCTGGCGCAATAGCACAGCTGTAGGATGTGTGTGTCACGCAGCCAGCCTGGCCGAGCCGCGTTTATTCCTCGCTCTCTCAGAGAGCCCGGGAAGCTGCCGAGAGTTTCTGGCCCTCGTGACAAAGCCTGGTAAGAAACCCGTGAAATATTTCATATGCCAAAATTACACTCACCACAAGTCTCCAAATGAAGTCGCTACTGAACCGCGCCAGCAAATCAATTAAGTCCGGGAGGACTGGGAGAGTGACAGCGATCCACACTGCAGAGAAGTGAATTCATCTCAATATTCAATGTATTATGCCAGCGTTTCTTCTCGTTCTCCACGAAATCGATTCGAATTACAAATCTGCCAATCTCACCAGGCCTGCCTTTCATCTCCCTTTCCAGTCTAATCTAGTATTCTGTTCATTTAACCTGCCACACTACCGAGCGCAACTGAGTTCATCTAAATACCAACATCTTCATATATCGTTTTCTTCTTCCTGTGCAGTCAATCAAGCCGAAGTTTTCATCATCGTCCACTCTAACCAGTCTTGGTGTGCATCGACATCTGAATGAATCGAAACCATATGGTACTGTCCCGGTCAACGCCACCCAGTTGTGGTGATGGTCGTATGCCTCTAAAACTCGTCAGGGTTGGGATACTTCTGTATGTCTTAGTAACCTAATGCGAGTGGTCAGCGGCCTGTTCACATATTGCAGGTGTGGTGTTCACTGGCTATTCACTCCACCCTGGTCAGCTCTTCATTTCCTGGTGCCCATAACCCAGAGTTCTGAAATCATTGGTATCTCCACTACAGAATGTTCCATTCATTCACTGTGAATCTGAAATTCATCTGATTCTCCACTCCCGGCAAGCTTTAGTTACACCACTGGTGAATGTCCAAGTTACCCAATGCTGGTTTCAGCGGCCGGTTCACACTCACAGGCATGCTGTTCAACTGGCTATCCACTGAACCCTGGTCAGCTCTTCATTTTCCTGTCCACACAACCTGGAATTCAGAAACCATTGGAATCTCCAGTACAAAATGTTCCATTCATTCACTGCCAATCTGTAATTAATCGAATCTCCACTCCAGGCAGCTTTTTGTTACACCACTGGGGAATAACCTAGTAAACCAATGCTTGTTTTCAGCGGCCTGTCCACACTCACGGCGTACTGTTCAACAGGCGAAACAATCAAGGCAGGGTTTCATTACACCACTGCTGAATGTTCAAGGAACCAAATTTCAGCGTGCTGTTCACACTCGCAGGATTGCTGTTCAAATGGCAATCCACTCCACAGTGCACAACCCTTTCCTTTCCTAACCACACAAGCCAGACATCAGAGATATTTGGAATATCCACTACATAATGATCCATTCATTCAGTGCCAATCTGGAGATCATCGAATCTCCACTCCAGGCAGGATTTCGTTACACCACTGCTGAATGTCCAAGTAACGAAATGATGGTGTTCAGACGCCTGTTCACACTCGCAGGCCTTCTGTTCAACTGGCTATTCACTGAACCCTGTTCAGCTCTTCATTTTACTATCCACACAACCCAGGGTTCAGAAATCATTGGAATCCCCACTACATAATTTCCATTCCTTTACTGCCAATCTGGAATTTCTCGAATCTCCACACTAGGTAGGATTTCGTTACACCACTGGTGAATATCCAAGTAACCCAATTCTAGTTGTCAGCGGCCTGTTCACATACCGCAGGCATGGTGTTCATTGGCTCTCCACACCACCCTGGTCAGCTCTTCATTTCCAGGTGCCAATAAACCATAGTTCTGAAATCATTAGTATCTCCACTACAGAATGTTCCATTCATTCACTGCCAATCTGGAGTTCATCAAATCTCCACTCCAGGCAGGCTTTCGTTACACCACTGATGAATATCCAAGTAACCCAATGCTGGTTTTCAGCAGCCTGTTCACAGTCGCAGGCATGCTGTTCAACTGGCTAAACAATTAACCCTGGTCAGCTTTTCATTTTCTTGTCCACACAACGTAGACTGCAGAAATGATTGGAATCTCCACTACAGAATGATCCATTCATTCACTGCCAATCTGGAATTCATCGAATCTCCACTCCAGGCAGGATTTGGTTACAACACTGCTGAATGTCCAAGTAATCCAATGATGGTATTCCGCGTACTGTTCACACTCGCAGTCTTCCTGTTCAAATGGCTATCCAAGCTAAACTGGTATGCTCTTCTTTTTGTTGTCCACACAACTCAGACTTCAAAAATCATTGGAATATACCTTACAGAATGTTCTATTCATTCACTGCGAATCTGGAATTCATCTGAATCTCCACTCCAGGCAGAATTTCGTTACAACACTGGTGATTATCCAAGTACCCCATACTGGTTTTCAGAGGCCTGTTCTCACTCGCAGGTGTGCTGTTAAACTACTATCCACTCAAGAGTGGTCAGCTCTTTTTTTTCTCTCAACACAACCCAGACTTCAGAAATCATGGAATCTCCACTACAGAATGTTCCATTCATTCACTGCCAATCTGGAGATTATCCAATCTCCACTCAAGGCAGGTTTTCGTTACACCGCTGCTGAATGTCCAAATCACCCAATGCTGGATTTCAGAGGCCTGTTCACACTTGTAGGCCTGCTGTTCAACTGTATACCCACTCAACCCCTGTCAGCTCTTTATTTTCCTGTCCAAACAAACCAGACTTCAAGAAATCATTGGAATCTCCAGCATAGAATGTTCTTTAATTCACTGCCAATCTGGAATCCATCGAATTTCCACTCCAGGCAGGATTTCGTTACACCACTGGTGAATATACAAGTAACACTATCCTGGTTTTAGCAGCCGTTTCAAACTCCAGGACTGCTATTCAACTGGCTATCCAAGCCAACCTCGTTTGCTCTTCATTTTCCTATCCATACATCCCAGAATTCAGAAATTATTGGAATCTCCACTACAGAAAGTTCCATTCATTCACTGTCAATATGGAGTTTATCGAATGTCCACTCCAGGCAGGGTTTCGATACACCCCTGGTGACTATCGAAGTAACCCAATGGTGGTTATCAGCAGCCTGCTCAAACTCGCAGGCCTGCTATTCAACTGGCTATCCACGATAACCTGGTCTGCTCTTCATTTTCCTGTCCACAGAAGCCAGATTTCAGAAGTCATTGAAATTTCCACTACAGAATGTTCCATTCATTCACTGCAAATCTTGAGTTCATCTGAATCTCCACTCTAGGCAGGCTTTCGTTACACCACTGGTGAATGTCCAAGTAACCCAATGCTGGTTTTCAGCATCCTCTTCACACTCGCAGGAGTTCTGTTCAACTGGCTGTCTACCCAAAGTGGTCTTCTCTTTCCTTTCCTGTCCACACAACCCAGACTTTAGAAATCATTGGAATCTCCAGTACAGTATGTTGCATTCATTCACTGCCAATCTGGAATTCACCAAATCTCCACTCAAGGCAGGATATCGTTACACCACTGGTGAATATCCAAGTAACCCAATGCTAATGGTCAGCTGCCTGTTCACTTACCGCAGCCATGCTGTTCAATGGCTATCCACTCCACCATGTTCAGCTCTTCATTTCCTGGTGCAAATGACCCAGAGTTCTGAAATCATAGTTATCTACACTGCAGAATGTTCCATTGATTCACTGCAAATCTGGAAAACATCTGAATCTCCACTCCAATCTGGCGATCGTTACACCACTGGTGAATCTCCAAGTAACCCAATGTTGGTTTTCAGAGGCTTGTTCACATTCACAGGCGTGCTGTTCAACTGGCTATCCACTCAACCCTGGTCAGCTATTCATTTTCCTTTCCACACATACCAGACTTCAGAAATCATTGGAATCTCCACTGAAGAATGTTCCGTTCATTCACTGCCAATCTGGAATTCATTGAAACTCCATTCCAGGCAGTATTTCTTTACAACACTGGTGAATATCCTAGTACCCAAAAGCTGGTTTTCAGCGGCCTGTTCACACTCACAGGTGGGCTGTTCAACTGGCTATCCACTCCAGAGTGGACAGCTCTTTCTTTTCCTGTCCACACAACCCAGCCTGCAGAAAACATTGGAATCTCCACTACTAAATGTTCCATTCATTCACTTCGAATCTGGAATTAATCAGAATCTTCATTCCAGGCAGGCTTTTGTTACACCACTGGTGAATGTCCAAGTAATGCAATACCGGTTTTCAGCAGTCTGTTCACACTCGAAGCCGTGCTGTTAACTGGCTATCCACTCAACACTGGTCAGCTCTTCATTTTTCCTTTCCACACAATCCAGACTTCAGAAATAATTGGAATTTCCACTGCAGAATGTTCCATTCATTCACTGCGATCTGGAATTCATCTGAATCTCCACTCCCGGCAGGCTTTCGTTACACCACTGGTAAATGTCCATGTAACCCAAGGCTGGTTTTCAGCGGCCTGTTCATACTCGCGGCCGTGCTGTTCAATTGGCAATCCACTCAACCCCGTTCAGCTCTTCATTTTCCTGTCCACATAAACCAGCCTTCAGAAATCATTGGAATATCCAATACAGAATTTTCCATTCATTCACTGCGAATCTGGAATTTATTTGATTCTCCACTCCCGGCAGGTATTCATTACACAACTGTTGAATTTCCAAGTAACCGGATGCTGGTATTCAGCAGCCTGTTTACAATAGCAGCCATCCTGTTCAATTGGCTATTGACTCAACCCTGGTCAGCTCTTCATTTTCCTGTCCACGCAAACCAACCTTTAGAAATCATTGTTATCTCCACTACAGAATGTTCCATGCATTCACTGCAAATCTGGAATTCATCTGACTCTCCGATCCAGGTAGCTTTTCGTTGCAACAATGGTGAATGACCAAGTAACCCCATGCTGTTTTTCAGCGGCCTGTTCACTGTCGCATCTGTGCTGTTCAATTGGCTATCCACTCAACCCTGGTCAGCTCTTCATTTTCCTGTCCACACAACCCACCCTTCAGAAATTATTGTTATATTCACTAAAGAATGTTCCATTCATTCACTGCGAATTTGGATTTCATCTGAATCTGCACTGCATGTAGCCTTTCGTTACAACACTGGTGAATGTCCAAGTAACCCAATGCTGGTTTTCAGTGGCATGTTCACACTCGCAGACATGCTGTTCAATTGACTGTCCACTCAATGCTGGTCAGCTCTTAATTTTCTATTCCACATAACTCACCCTTCAGAAGTCATTTCCAATTTCCAATACAGAATGTTCCATTCATTCACTGCGATTCTTGAATTAATCTGAATCTGCACCCCAGGCCGGCTTTCGTTATACCACTGGTGAATATCCCAGAAACGCAATGCAGTTTTTCAGCAGTCTGTTCACACTCGAAGCCATGCTGTTCACTGGCTATCCAATAAATATTGGTCAGCTCCTCATTTTCCTGTACATAGAACCCAGACTTCAGAAATCATTGTTATCTCCACCACAGAATGTTCCATTCATTCACTGCGAATCTGGAATTCATCTGACTCTCTGATCCAGGTAGATTTTCGCTACAACAATGATGAATGACCAAGTAACCCCATGCTGGTTTTCAGCGGCCTGTTCACACTAGCATCCGTGCTGTTCACTGGCTATCCAATAAACATTGGTCAGCGCTTCACTTTCCTGTCCACACAACCCAGTCTTCAGAAATTATTGTTATATCCACTATAGAATGTTCCATTCATTCACTGCGAATCTGGAATTTATCTGATTCTCCACTCCCTGCAGGTTTTCGTTACACCACTGGTGAATGTCCAAGTAACCCAATGCTTGTATTCAGCGGCCTGTTAACATTCACAGATGTGCTGTTCAATTGGCTATTCACACAACCCTGGTCAGCTCTTCCTTTTCCTGTCCACACAACCCAATCTTCAGAAAACATTGTTATCTCCACTACAGAATGTTCCATTCATTCACTTATAATCTGGAATTCATCTCAATCTGCACTCCAGGCAGGCTTTCGTTACACAACTGGTGAATGTCCAAGTAACGCAATGCTCGTTTTCAGCAGTCTATTCACATTCGAAGCCATGCATTTCACTGGGTATCCTCTCAATACTGGTCAACTCTTCATTTTCCTGTCCACACAACCCAGGCTTCAGAAATTATTGTTATTCTCCACTACAGAATGTTCCATTTATTCACTGCGAATTTGGATTTCATCGAATCTGCACTGCAGGCAGTCTTTCGTTACACCACTGGTGAATATCCAAGTAACCCAATGCTGGTTTTCAGCGGAATGTTCACACTCGCATACGTGCTGTTCAATTGGCTATCCACTCAATGCTGGTCACCTCTCCTTTTTCCAGTCCACATAACTCATCTCTCAGAAATCATTGGAATCTCTAATACAGAATGTTCCATTCGTTCACTACAAATCTTGAATTCATCTGACTCTCCCATCCAGGCAGGTTTTCGTTAGACCACTGCTGAATGACCACGTAACCCAATGCTGGTTTTCAGCGCCCTATTCACTGTCATACCGTGCTGTTCAATTGGCTAAACACTCAACACTGGACAGTTCTTCATTTTCCTGATCACACAACCCAAACTTCAGAAAACATTGGAACCTCCACTACAGAATGTTCCATACATTCACTGTGCATCCGGAATTCATCTGACTCTCCCCTCCAGTCAGGCTTTCATTACACCACTGATGAATTTCCAAGTAACCCAATGAGGGTTTTCAGCAGCATGTTCACACTCGCAGACGTGCTGTTCAATTGGCAATCCACTCAATGCTATTTAGCTCTTCATTTTCCTGTCCACAAAACCCAGCCTTCAGAAATCATTGGAATCTCCACTACAGA
The DNA here is from genome assembly GCF_029834395.1 of Sorex fumeus. Taxonomy (NCBI): domain Eukaryota; kingdom Metazoa; phylum Chordata; class Mammalia; order Eulipotyphla; family Soricidae; genus Sorex; species Sorex fumeus. The sequence goes on along the minus strand of NW_026606140.1, from coordinate 477,331 downwards.
ATGTTAAGTTCATTCACTTCTAATCTTGAATTCATCTTACTCTACCCTCCACGCAGATTTTCATTAGTCCACTGCTGAATGACCAAGTAACCCAATGCTGGATTTCAGCGGCCTGTTCACTGCCGCAGCCTTGCTTTTCAATTGGCTAACCACTCCACCCTGGTTAGCTCTTCATTTTCTTGTCCACACAACCCAGGCTTCAGAAATCATTGTTATCTCCACTACAGAATGTTACATTCATTCACTGCGAATCTTGAACTCATTTGAATCTCCACTCCAGGAAGTTTTTCGTAACACCACTGGTGAATGTCCAAGTAAACCAATGCTGGTTTTCGGCGGTATGTTCACCCTCGCAGCCGTGCTATTCAATTGTCTATCCACTCAACCCGGTGAGCTATTCATTTTCCTGTCCAAACAACCCAGCCTTCACAAATCATTGTTATGTCCACTACAGAATGTTCCATTCATTCACTGAGAATCTGGAATTCATCTGAATCTGCACTCAATGCAGGGTTTCATTACACCACTGGTGAATGTGCAAGTTACGCAATGCTGGTTTTCCTCGGTCTGCTCACACTCGAAGCCGTGTTGTTCACTGGCTATCCAATCAACACTGGTCAGCTCTTCATTTTCCTGTCCACACAAACCAGACTTCAGAAATCATTGGAATGTCCATGACAAATGTTTCATTCATCCACTGCGATACTGGAATTGTATGAATCTCCACTCTCGGCAGGTTTTCTTTACACCACTGGTGAATGTCCAATTAACCCAATGCTGGTTTTCAGTGGCCTGTTCACAATCGCAGCCGTGCTGTTCTACTGGCTCTCGATTCCACCCTGGTCGACTCTTCATTTTACTGTCCACACAACCCAGCCTTCAAAAATAATTTAAATCTCCACTACAGAATGTTCCTTTCATTCACTGCAAATCTGGAATTCATCCGAATCTCCACTCCAGGCAGGTTTTTGTTATATCACTGGTGAATATCCAAGTAATCAAAACCTATCTTTCAGTAGCCAGATCACACTCGCAGCCCTGCTGTTCCCTAGCTATCCGCTACACCCTGTTCAGCTCTTCATTTTGCTGTGCAAACAACCCGACTTAAGAAATCACTGGACAGTCAACTGGAGAATGTTCCATTCATTCACTGTGATTTTGGAATTAATCTGAATCTGCACTCCAGGCAGTCTTTCTTTACACACTGGTGAATGTCCAAGTAACCCAATGCTGGATTTCAGTGGCCTGTTCAGACTCGCATCGGTGCTGTTTAATTGGCTCTCCACACAACCCTGTTCAGCTTTACATTTTCCTGTCCACATAACCCAGCCTTCTGAAATCATTGGAATCTCCACTACAAGAATGTTCCATTCATTGTCTGCCAATCTGGAATTCATCTGACTATCCACTCCAGGCAGGTTTTCGTTACACCACTGTTCAATATCCAAGTAACCAAATGCTGGTTTTCAGCGGCCTCTTCACAATCGCAGCCGTGCTGTTCAATTGTCTCTACACGTAACCCTGTTTAGCACTTCATTTTCCTGTCCACACAACCCAGCCTTCAGAAATCAATGTTATCTCCACTACAGAATGTTCCATTCATTCACTGAGATTTTGGATTTCCTCTGAATCTCCACTCTAGGCAGGTTTTCGTTACACCAGTACTGAATGACCAAGTAACCCAATGCTTATTATGAGCGGTTTTTTCACTGTCGCAGCCGTGCTGTTCAATTCACTATCCACTCAACCCTGTTCAGCTCTTCATTTTCCTGTGCACACAACCCAGCCTTCTTATATCCTTGGAATGTCCACTACAGAATGTTTCTTTCATTTACTGTGAATCTGGAATTCATCCAAATTTCTACTCCAGGCAGTTTTTGTTACACCACTGGTGAATGTCCAAGTAACCAAAGCTGGTTTGCAGCGGCCTATTCACTGTCACAGTCATGCTGTTCAATTCGCTCTCCACTCAACCCTGCTCAGCTCTACATTTTCCTGTCCACACAACCCAGCCTTCAGAAAATATTGTTATCTCCACTACAGAATGTTCCATTCATTCACTGTGAATCTGGAATTCATCTGTGTCTGCACTGCAGGGAGTCTTTCGTTACAAAACTGGTGAATGTCCAATTAATCCAATGCTGGTTTTCAGCGGAATGTTCACACTCGCAGACGTGCTGTTCAATTGGCTATCCACTCAATGCTGGTTAGTTAATCATTTTACAGTCCACATAATTCAGTCTTCAGAAATTATTGGAATCTCCAATACAGAATGTTCCATTTGTTCACTGCGAATCTGGAATTCATCTGAATCTCTACTCCAGGCAAGTTTTCAATACACCACTGCTGAATGACCAAGTAACCCAATGCTGGTTTTCAACGAATTGTTCACTGTCGCAGCAGTGATGTTCAATTGACTATCCACTTAACCCTGCTCAGCTCTTCATTTTAATGTCCACACAACATATCCTTCAGAAATCATTGGAATCGCCACTACAGTATGTTCCATTCATTCATTGTGAATTTGGAATTCATCTGAATCTCCACTCCAGGTAGGTTTTCGATACACCAGTGCTGAATGAGCAAGTAATAAAATGCTGGTTTTCAGCGGCCTTTTCCTGTCGCAGCATGCTGTTCTATTGCCTATCCACTCAACCCTGGTCAGCTCTTCATTTTCCTCTCTATACAATGCAGCCTTCATAAATCTTTGGAATGTCCACTACAGAATGTTCCATTCATCCACTGCAAATCTGGAATTAATCTGAATCTCCACTCCCGACAGGATATCGTTACACCACTGGTGAATGTCCTAGTAACACAATGCTGGTATTCACCGGCATTTTCATACTCGCAGCCCTCCTGTTTTATTGGCTATCGATTCAACCCTGATAAGCTCTTCTTTTTCCTGTCGACACAACCAGCCTTCAGAAATCATTGGAATATCCACTACAGAGTGTTGAATTCATTCTCTGTGAATCTGGAATTCATCTGATTCTCCACTCAAGGCAGGTTTTCGTTACACCACTGCTGAATGACCATGTAACCCAATGCTGGTTTTCGGAAGCCTGTTCATTGTGCAGCCGTGCTTTTCAATTGGCTATCCACTCAACCCTGGGCAGCTATTCATTTTCCTGTCCACACAAACCAGATTTCAGAAATCATTGGAATCTCCACTAGATAATGTTCCATTCATTCACTGCGAATCTGGAATTCATCTGAATCTCCACTCCAGGCAGGTTTTCGTAACACCAGTGCTGAATGACCAAGTAACCCAATGCTGGTTTTAGGCGGTCTTTTCACTGTTGCAGAGTGCTGTTCAATTGCCTATCCACTCAACCCTGGTCAGCACTTCATTTTCCTGTCCACACAACCCAGTCTTCAGAAATCTTTGGAATCTCCACTACAGAATGTTCCATTCATCCATTGCGAATCTGGAATTAATCTGTATCTCCACTCCGGGCAGGTTTTCCTTACACCACTGGTTAATGTCCTAGTAACCCAATGCTGGTTTTCAGCGGCCTGTTCAGACTTGCAGCCGTGCTGTTTAATTGGCTATACACTCAACCCGGGTAGCCTCTTCATTTTCCCGTCCAGATAACACAGAATTCAGAAATAATTGGAAGCTCCACTACTGAATGTTCCAAACATTTACTGCGAATCGGGAATTCATCTGAATCTCCACTCCAGTTAGGTTTTCGCAACACCACTGTTGAATGTCCAAGTAACAGAATGAAGGTTTTCAGCATCCTCTTCACATTCGCAGCCGTGCTTTTTTATTGGCTATTGATACAACCCTGGTCAGCTCTTCATTTTAATGTACACACAACCCAACATTCAGAAATCATTTAAATCTCCACTACAGAATGTTCCAATCGTTCACTGCGAAATCTGTAATTCATCTGACTGGCCATCCACTCATTCCTGTTTAGCTCTTCATTTTCCTGTCCACATCACCCAGCCTTCACTAATCATTGGAATCTCCACTACAGAATATTCCATTCGTTCACTGCGAATCTGGAACTCATCTGACTCTCTACTCCAGGCGTGTTTTCGTTACACCACTGTTGAATGTCCAAGTAACCGAATGCTTGTTTTCAGCGGCCTGTTCAGACTCGCAGCCGTGCTGTTCAATTGGCTATCCACTCAACCCTGGACAGCTCTTCTTTTTCTTTTCCACACAACCCAACCTTCAGAAATTATTGGAATATTCACTACAGAATGTTCCATTCATTCACTTCGAATCTGGAATTCATCTGACTCTCCATTCCAGATAGGTTTTCGTTACAACATTGGTGAATCACCAGTAACCCAATGCTGGTTTTCAGTGGAATATTCAATGTCGCAGCCTTGCTGTTCTATTGGGTATCCACTGAATGCTGGTCAGCTCTTCATTTTCCTCTCCACACAACCCAGCCTAAAGAAATCGTTGGAATCTCCACTACAGAATGTTCCATTCATTCACTGCGAATCTGTAATTAATCTGAATCTTCACTACAGAGAGGCTTTCGTTACACCACTGGTAAATGCCCAAGTAATGCAATGCTGGTTTCAGCGGCATGTTCACACTCTCAGACGTGCTGATCTATTGGCTATCCACTCAATGCTGGTCAGCTCTTCATTTTCCTGTCCACACAGACCAGAATTCAGATATCATTGGAACCTCCACTACAGAATGTTCCTTTTATTTACTGCGAATCTGGAATTCATCTGAATCTCCTCTCCAGGCAGGTTTTCGTTACACCACTGGTGAATGTCCAAGTAAGCCAAAGCTGGTTTTCAGCGGCCTTTTCATTATCGCAGCCGTCCTGTATGATTGGCTATCAATTCAACCCTGATCAGCTCCTCTTTTTCCTGTCCACACAACCAGCCTTCAGAAATGATTGGTATCTCCACTACAGAGTGTTCCATTCAGTCACTGCGAATCTGGAATTCATCAAATTCTCCACTCCAGGCAGGTTTTCGTTACACCACTGCTGAATTACCATGTAACCCAATGCTGGTTTTCAGCGGCCTGTTCACTGTCGCAGCCGTGCTGTTCATTTGACTCTCCAATCAACCCTGCTCAGCTCTTCCTTTTCCTGTCCACACAACCCAGCGTTCAGAAATTATTGTTATCTCCACTACAGAAAGTTCCATTCATTCACTACGAATCTGGAATTCATCTGTATCTGCACTGTAGTGAGTCTTTCGTTACACCACTGGTGAATGTCCACGTAACCCAATGCTGGTTTTCAGCGAAATGTTCACACACACAGACGTGCTGTTCAATTGGCTATCCACTCAATGTTGGTCAGCTAATCATTTTATAGTCCACATAATCCAGCCTTCAGAAATTATTGGAATCTCCAATACAGAATGTTCCATTCATTCAGTGTGAATCTGGAATTCATCTGAATCTCCACTCCAGGCAGGTTTTCGTTACACCACTGCTGAATGACCAAGTAACCTAGTGCTGTTTTTAAGCTCCTGTTCACTGTCGCAGCCGTGCTGTTCAATTGGCTATCCACTCAACCCTGCTCAGCTCTACATTTTAATGTCCACAAAACATAGCCTTCACAAATCATTGGAATCTCCACTACACTATGTTCCATTCATTCACTGCGAATGTGGAATTCATCTGAATCTCCACTCCAGGCAGTTTTTCGTTACACCAGTGCTGAATGACCAAGTAACCCAATGCTGGTTTTCAGCGGCCTTTTCACTGTCGCAGCATGCTGTTCAATTGCCTGGCCACTTAACCCTTGTCAGCACTTCATTTTCCTGTCCACACAACCCAGCCTTCAGAAATCTTTGGAATCTCCACTACAGAATGTTCCATTCATCCATTGCGAATCAGGAATTAATCTGTATCTCCACTCCGGGCAGGTTTTCGTTACACCACTGGTGACATTAAGTAACCCAATGCTGGTTCTCAGCGGCTTGTTCAGACACGCAGCCGAGCTGTTGAATTGGCGATACACTCAACCCTGGTCAGCTCTTTATTTACCTGTCCAGACAACGCAAAATTCAGAAATCATTGGAGCCTCCACTACAGAATGTTCCATACATTCACTGCGAATTGGGAACTCATCTGAATCTCCACTCCAGGTAGGTATTCCTAACACCACTGGTGAATATCCAAGTAACCAAATACTGGTTTTCAGCGGCTTTTTCATACTCGCAGCCATCCTGTTTTGTTGGCTATCGATTCAACCCTGATCAGCTCTTCTTATTCCTGTCCACACAACCAGCCTTCAGAAATCATTGGAATCTCCATTACATAGTGTTCCATTCTTCACTGCGAATCTGGAAATTCATCTGATTCTCCACTCCAGGCAGGTTTTCGTTACACCACTGGTGAATGTCCAAGTAACCCAAAGCTTGTTTTCAGTGGCCTTTTTAATACTCGCAGCCGTTCTATACTATTGGTTATCGATTGAACCCTGGTCAACTCTTCATTTTCCCGTCAACACAACGTAGACTTCAGAAATCATTGGAACCTCCACTACAGAATGCTCCATTCATTCACTGCGAATCTGGAATTCATCCGAATCTCCACTCCAGGGAGCTTTTTGTTACACCACTAGTGTATGTCCAAGTAACCAAAAGTGCTTTTCAGCAGCCAGTTCACACTCGCAGCTCTGCTGTCACTGGCTATCCACTCCACCCTGGTCAGCTCTTCATTTTGCTATGCAAACAAACCAGACTTAAGAAATCATTGGACACTCCACTAGAGAATGTTCCATTCATTCAGTGCGACTCTGGAATTCATCTGAATCTGCACTCCAGGAAGTCTTTCTTTACACCACTGGTGAATGTCCAAGTAAACCAATGCTGGTTTTCAGTGGCCTGTTCCGATGAGCAGCCGTGCTGTTAAATTGGCTCTGCCCTCAACCTAGTTTTGCTCTTCATTTACCTGTCTACATAAACCAGCATTCAGAAATCATTGGAATCTCCACTACAAGGATGTTCCATTCATTCTCTGCGTATCGGATTTCATCTGACTTTTCACTCCAGGCAGGTTTTCGTTACACCACTATTGAATGTCCAAGTAACCCAAAGCTGGTTTTCAGCGGCCTATTCAAAATTGCAGCCGTGCTGTTCTATTGGCTTTCCACTTAACCCTGTTCAGCACTTCATTTTCCTGTCCACACAACCCAGCCTTCAGAAATAATTGTCATCTCCACTACAGAATATTACATTCCATCACAGCGAATCTGGAATCATCTGAATCTCCACTCCAGGCAGGTTTTTGTTAGACCAATGGTGAATGTCCAAGTAACCCAATGCTGGTTTTCGGTGGCATGTTCACCCGCGCAGGCGTACTGTAGGTAGGCAATTGCCTACCCATTCAACCATGGTGAGCTCTTCATTTTCCTGGCCACATAATCCAGCCTTCAGAAATGATTGGAACCTCCACGGCAAAATGTTCCATTCATTCACTGTGAATCTGGGACTTATCTGATTCTCCACTCCCGGCAGATTTATGTTACACCAATTTTGAATGTCCAAGTAACCAAATGCTGGTTTTCAGCGGCCATTTTATAGTCGCAGCCGTGCTGTTCTATTGGCTATCGATTAAATGCTGGTCAGCTCTTCATTTTATTGTCCACAAAAACCAGCATTCAGAAATCATTTTAATCTCCACTACAGAATGTTTCATTCCGTCACTGTGAATCTGGAATTCATCTGAATCTGCACTCAAAGCAGGGTTTATTACACCATTGCTGAATGTCCAAGTAACCAAACGTGGGTTATCAGCAGCCAGTTCACACTTGCAGCCCTGCTGTTCACTGGCTATCCACTCCACCCTGGTCAGCTCTTCATTTTACTATGCAAACAACCCGAACTTTAGAATTCATTGGACACTCCACTACAGAATGTTCCATTCATTCACTGCGAATCTGGAATTCATCTGACTCTCCACTCCAGGTCGTTTTTTGTTACAACACTCGTGAATGACCAAGTAATCCGATAGTGGTTTTCAGCGGCCTCTTCACAAATGCAGCCATGAAGTTCACTGGCTATACACTCAACCCCGTTCAACTCTTGATTATCCTGTCCACACAACCCAGCCGTCAGAAATCATTGTTATCTCCACTGCATAACGTTCCATTAATTCACTGCGAATTTGTAATTCATCTGAATCTGCACTGCAGGCAGTCTTTCGATACACGAATGGTGAATGTCCAAGTAACGCAATGCTGGTTTTCAGCGGCCTGTTCACACTCGAACCCGTGCTGTTCAATTGTCTAGCCACTCAACCCTGTTCAGCACATCATTTTCCTGTCCACACAGACCAGAATTCAGATATCATTGGAACCTCCACTACAAAATGTTCCTTTTATTTACTGCGAATCTGGAATTCATCTGAATCTCCTCTCCAGGCAGGTTTTCGTTACACCACTGTTGAATATCCAAGTAACCCAATGCTGTTTTTCAGCGACCTGTTCACAATCGCAGCCGTGCTGTTCAATTGGCTATCCACTCAACCCTGGTCAGCTCTTCATTTTCCTGTCTACACAACGCAGCCTTCAGAAAACATTGCCACATCTACTATAGAATGATTCATTCATTCACTGCGAATCTGGAATTCATCCGAATCTACACTCCAGGCAGGTTTTTGTTACACCACTGGTGAATGTCCAAGTAACCAAAAGCTGGTTTTCAGCAGCCTTTCACACTAAGAGCACTACTGTTCACTGGCTATCCAGTCCACACTGGTCAGCTCTACATTTTGCTATGCAAACAACACAGACTTAAGAAATCATTGGACACTCTACTAAGAATGTTCCATTCATTCACTGCGATTCTGGAATTTATCTGAATCTACACTTTAGCAGGCTTTCTTTACACCACTGGTGAACGTCCAAGTAACACAATGCTGGTTTTTAACGGCTTATTCAGCCTCACAGTCGTGCTGTTCAACTGGCTGTCCAATCAACCGCGTTCAGCTCTTCATTTTCCTGTCCACATAACCCAGCCTTCAGAAATAATTGGAATCTCCAATACAGAATGTACCATTCATTCAGTGCGAATCTGGAATTAATCTGAATCTGCAGTCCAGGTAGGGTTTCTTTACGCCACTGGTGAATGTCCAAGTAACGCAATGCTGGTTTTCAGCGGTCTGTTCACTCTCGATGATGTGCTGTTCACTGGCTATCCACTCAACACTGATCAGCTCTTCATTTTCCTCTCCACACAACTCAGACTTCAGAAAACATTGGAATCTCAACTACAGAATGTTCCATTCATTCACTGCGAATCTGGAATTCATATGAATCTCCACTCTCGAATGGTTTTCGTTACACCACTCGTGAATGTCCAAGTAACACAATGCTGGTTTTCAGCAGCATATTCACAAACGCAGCCGTGCTGTTCAGTTGGCTATCCACTCAACCCTGGTCAGCTCTTCATTTTCTTGTCCACACCACCCAGACTTCAGAAATCATTGGAAGCTCCAGTACAGAATGTTCAATACATTCACTGCGAATCTGGAATTCATCTAAATCTACACTCCAAGCAGGTTCTCGTTACACCACTGGTTAATGTCCAAGTAATCTAATGCAGTTTTTCAGCAGCCTTTTCATACTCGAATTCGTTCTTTTTTATTGGCTATAGATTCTTCCCTGGTAAGCTCTTTATTTTCCTGTCCACACTACCCAGCCTTCAGAAATCATTGGAATCTCCCTACAAAATGTTCCATTCGTTCACTGCAAATCTGGAATTCATATGACTCTCCACTCCAAGTAGGTTTCGTTATAACACTGGTGAATGACCAAGTAACCCAATGCTGGTTTTCAGCGGCCTGTTCACACTTGCAGCCGTGCTATTCAATTGGCTATCCACTCAAACCTGGTCAGCTCTTCATTTTCCTGTCCACACTACCAGGCCTTCAAAAATCATTTTTATCTCCACTGCAGAATGTTCCAGTCATCCACTGCAAATCTGGAATTCATCTGAATCTGCACTACAGGCAGGCTTTCATTACAACACTGGTGAATGTTCAAGTAACGCATTCCTGGTTTTCAGCGGTCTGTTCACACTCGAATCCGTGGTGTTCACTGGCTACCCACTCAACACTGTTCAGCTATTGATTTTCCTGTCCACACAATCCAGAGTTCAGAAATCATTGGAATCTCCACGCAGAATGTTCCATTCATTCACTATTAATCTAGAATTATATGAATCTTCACTCTTGGCAAGAATGTTCCATTCATTCACTATTAATCTAGAATTATATGAATCTTCACTCTTGGTAAAATTTCGTTACAATACTGGTGAATGTCCAAGTAACCCAATGCTGGTTTTCAGCGTCCTGTTCAGACTTGCAGCCGTGCTGTACAATTGGCTATCAATTCAACCCTGTTCAGTTCTGCATTTTCTTTTCCACACAACCGAGCCTTCAGAGAACATTGGAATCTCCAGTCCAGAATGTTCCATTCATTCACTTTGAATTTGGAATTCATCTGAATCTGCACTGCAGGCAGTCTTTCGTTACACCACTGGTGAATGTCCAAGTAAGCCAATGCTGGTTTTCAGCGGCACGTTCACACTCGCAGCCGTGCTGTTCAATTGGCTCTCCACTCAACCCTGCTCAGCTCTTCATTTTCCTGTCCACACAACCCAGCCTTCAGAAAATATTGTTATCCCCACTACAGAATGTTCCATTCATTCACTGTGAATCTGGAATTCATCTGTATCTGCACTGCAGGGAGTCTTTCGTTACAACACTGGTGAATGTCCAATTAATCCGATGCTGGTTTTCAGCGGAATGTTCACATTCGCAGACATGCTGTTCAATTGGCTATCCACTCAATGCTGGTCAGCTAATCATTTTACAGTCCACATAATTCAGCCTTCAGAAATTATTGGAATCTCCAATACAGAATGTTCCATTCGATCACTGCGAATCTGGAATTCATCTGAATCTCTACTCCAGGCAAGTTTTCATTACACCACTGCTGAATGACCAAGTAACCCAATGCTGGTTTTCAATGGCTTGTTCACTGTCGCAGCAGTGATGTTCAATTGACTATCCACTCAACCCTGCTCAGCTCTTCATTTTAATGTCCACACAACATATCCTTCAGAAATCATTGGAATCTCCACTACAGTATGTTCCATTCATTCATTGTGAATTTGGAATTCATCTGAATCTCCACTCCAGGCAGGTTTTCGATACATCAGTGCTGAATGAGCAAGTAATAAAATGCTGGTTTTCAGCGGCCTTTTCCTGTCGCAGCATGCTGTTCTATTGCCTATCCACTCAACCCTGGTTAGCACTTCATTTTCCTCTCTATACAATCCAGCCTTCAAAAAGCTTTGGAATGTCCACTACAGAATGTTCCATTCATCCACTGCAAATCTGGAATTAATCTGAATCTCCACTCCTGACAGGATATCGTTACACCACTGGTGAATGTACTAGTAACCCAATACTGGTTTTCAGCGGCCTTTTCATACTCACAGCCCTCCTGTTTTATTGGCTATCGATTCAACCCTGATCAGCTCTTCTTTTTTCTGTCGACACAACCCGCCTTCAGAAATCATTGGAATCTCCACTACAGAGTGTTCAATTCATTCACTGTGAATCTGGAATTCATCTGATTCTCCACTCAAGGCAGGTTTTCGTTACACCACTGCTGAATGACCATGTAACCCAATGCTGGTTTTCAGAGGCCTGTTCACTGTGCATCCGTGCTGTTCAATTGGCTATCGATTCAACCCTGGTCAGTTCCTCTTTTTCTGTTCCCCACAACTCAGCCTTCAGAAATCATTGGACTCTCCACTATAGAATGTGCCATTCATTCACTGCGAATTTGGAATTCATCTGAATCTGCACTGCAGGCAGTCTTTCGTTACACCACTGGTGAATTTCCAAGTAACCCACTGCTGGTTTTCAGCGGCATGTTCACACTCGCAGACGTGCTGTTCAATTGGCTATCCACTCAATGCTGGTCAACTCTTCATTTTCCTGTCCAAACAATCGAGCCTTCAGTAATTATTGTTATCTCCACTAGAGAATGTTCCATTTATACACTGAACATTTGGGATTTATCTGAATCTACATTGCAGGCAGTCTTTCGTTACACTACTGGTGAATGTCCAAGTAACCCACTACTGGTTTTCAGCGGCATGTTCAAACTAGCAGAGGTGCTGTTTAATTGGCTATCCACTCAATGGTGGTCAACTTTTCATTTTCCTGTCCACATAAACTAGCCTTCAGAAATCATTGGTATCTCCACCACAAAATTTTCTATTCATTCACTGTGAATCTGGAATTAATCTGAATCTGCACTGCAGGCAGACTTTAGTTTCACCACTGTTGAATGTCCAAGTAAAGCGTTGCTGGTTTTCAGCGGTCTGTTCACACTCGACGACGTGCTGTTCATTGGGTATCCACTAAACACTGGTCAGTTCCTCATTTTCAGCCCACAAAATCCAGACTTCAGAAATCATTGTAATCTCCACTACAGAATGTTCAATTCATTCACTGCGAATCAAGAATTCTTCTGAATCTCCAATCCTGTCAGGTTTTCATTACACCACTGGGGAATGTCCAAGTAACCCAATTCTGGTTTTTAGAGGCCTTTTCACACTCCTAGCTGTGCTGTTCAATTGGCTATCCACTCAATCCTGGTCAGCTCCTCATTTTCCTTTGCACAAAAACCAGCCTTCAGAAATCATTGTTATGTCCACTACTGAATGTTATATTCATTCACTGCGAATTTTGGAATTCATCTACATCTGCACTGCAGCTAGTCTTTCGTTACACTACTGGTTAGTGTCCAAGTAACAATTCCTGATTTTCAGCGGCATGTTCACACTCGCAGACGTGCTGTTCAATTGGCTATCCTATCAATGCTGGTCAGCTCTTCATTTTCCTGTACACACAACCCAGCCTTAAGAATTCATTGTTATCTCCACTACAGAAAGTTCCATTCATTCACTGCGAATTTGAAATTCATCCGAATCTGCACTCCTGGCAGGTTTTCGTTACACCACTGGTGAATGTCCAAGTAACCCAATGCTGGTTTTCAGCGGCTTGTTCAGACTCGCAGCCGTCCTGTTCAATTGGCTATCCACTCAACCCTGTTCAGCTCTTCATGTTCCTCTCCAGCCATCAGAAATCATTGGAATCTCCAACATAGAATGTTCCATTTATTCACTGCGAATCTGGAATTCATCTTACTCTCCTCTCCAGGCAGGTTTTCTTTAAACCACTGTTGAATGTCCAAGTAACCCAATGCTCATATTCAGTCGCCTGTTCACAAAAGCAGGCGTGCTGTTCAAATGGTTATCCACTGAACCCCTGTCAGCTCTTCATTTTCCTGTCCACAGAACCCAAACTTCAGAACTCATTGTTATCTCCACTACAGAATGTCAATTCATTCACTGCGAATTGGAATTCATCTGAATCTGCACTTCACGCAGTCTTTCCTTACAACACTCGTGAATGTCCAAGTAACCTAATACTGATTTTCAGCGGCCTTTTCATACTCGCAGCCATCTGTTCAATTGGCTATCGATTCAACCCTAGTTAATTCTTCTTTTTCTTTTGAACACAACCCAGCCTTCAGAAATCATTGAAATCTCCACTACAGAAAGTTCCATTTATTCACTGCAAATTTGGATGCATTTGAATCTGCACTGCTGGCAGTCTTTCATTACACCACTGGTGAATATACAAGTAAACAATGCTGGTTTTCAGCGGCATGTTCACACTCGCAGACGTGCTGTTCAATTGGCTATCCATTCAATACTGTCAGCTCTTCATTTTCCTGCCCACAAAACACAGCCTACAGAAATCATTGGAATCGCCACTACAGAATGCTCCATTCATTCACTGCAAATCTGGAATTAATATGAATCTGCACTCAGGGCAGGCTTTCCTTACACCACTGGTGAATGTCCAAGTAACGCAATGTTGGTTTTCAGTGGTCTGACTCTCCACTCCAGGCAGGTTTTTGTTACACCACTTGTGAATGTCCAAGTAACCCAAAGCTGGTTTTCAGCACCCAGTTCACACTCGCAGCAGTGCTGTTAAATTGGCTATCCACTCAACCCTGTTCAGCTCTTCATTTTCCTGTCCACAAAAACCAGCCTACAGAAATCAATGTTATCTCCACTACAGAATGTTCCATTCATTCACTGCGACTCTGGAATTCACCTTAATCTCCACTCCCAGCAGGTTTTCGTATCACCACTGGTGAATGTACAAGTGACCCAATGCTGTTTTTCAGCGGCCTGTTCAAATTCTCAGGCGAGTTGTTAAATTGGCTATCCACTCAACCCTGTCAGCACTTCATTTTCTTGTCCACATAACCCAGCCTTCATAAATCATTGGAATCTCCATTACAGAATGTTCAATTCATTCACTGTGAATCTGGAATACATTTGACTCTCCTTTCCAGGCAGGTTTTCGTTACAACACTGGTGAATGACCAAGTAACCCAATGCGGGTTTTCAGTGGCCTGTTCACACTCTCAGCAGTGCTGTTCAATTCCCTATGCACTCTACCCAGGTCAGCTCTTCATTTTACCATCCACACAACCCAGCCTACAGAAACTATTGTTATCCCCACTACAGAATGTTGCATTCATTCCCTGCGAATTTGGAATTCAACTGAATCTGCACTGCAGGCAGATTTCGTTACACCACTGGTGAATGCCAAGTAAGCCAATGCTGGTTTTCCGCTGCATGTTCACACTAGCAGATGTGCTGTTCACTTGGCTATCCACTCAACCCTGGTCAGCTCTTCATTTCCCTGTCCATACAACCCAGCCTTCAGAAATCATTGAAACCTCCACTACAGAATGTTCCATACATTCACTACTAATCTGGAATTCATCTGAATCTCCACTCCAGGCAGGTTTTCTTTACACCTCTGGTGAATGTCCAAGTAACCCAATGCTGGCTTTCAGTGGCTTTTTTATGCTCGTAGCCATACTGTTATACTCGCTATCGATTCAACCCTGTTCAGCTCTTCATTTTACTGTCCACACAACCCAGACGTCAGAAATCTTTGAAAACTCCAATACAGAAAGTTCCATTCATTCACTGCGAATGGGGAATTCATCTGTCTCTGCACTCCAGGCAGGTTTTCGATACACCACTGTTGAATATCCAAATAACCCAATGCTGATTAACAGAGGCCTGTTCAAATTCGCAGCCATGCTTTTCAATTGGCTATCCACTCAACCCTAGTCAGCTCTTCATTTTCGTGTCTATACAACCCAGGCTTCAAAAATCATTGGAATCTCCACTACAGAATGTTCCATATATTCAATTGGAATCTGGAATTTAACAGAATCTCCACTCCAGGCAGAATTTTGTTACACCACTGTTGAATATCCAAGGAATCCAATACTGGTTTTCAGCGGTCTTTTCATACTCGCAGCCGTGCTGTTCTCTTGGCTATCTATTCAACCATGGTCAGCTCTTCATTTTACTGTCCACACAAACATGTCTTCAGAAATCATTTAAATCTCCCCTATAAAATGTTCCATTCATTCACTGCGAATCTGAAATTCACCGAATCTCTACTCCAGGCAGGTTTTCGTTACACCACTGGTGAATGTCCAAGTAACCCAATGCTGGTTTTCAACAGCCAGTTCACACTCGCAGCCCGGCTGTTCAATTGCCTATCCAGTCAACCCTGGTCACCTCTTCATATTCCTATCCACTACAGAATGTTCCAATAATTCAGTGCGATTATGGAATTCATCTGAATCTCCACTCTCGGCAGGTTTTGGTTACACCACTGGTGAATGTCCAAATAACCCAATGCTGCTTTTCAGTGGCCTGTTCAAACTCGTAGCCGTGCTGTCCAATTGACTATAAAATCAACCCTGGTCACCTCTTCATATTCCTGTCCACACAACCCAGACTTCAGAAACATTTGGAATATCCTCTACATAATGTTCCATACATTCACAGCTAATCTGGAATTCATCGAAACTCCACTCCAGGCACGCTTTCGTTACACCACTGTTGAATGTCCAAGTAACCCAATGCTGGTTTTCAGCGGCCTTTTCAGAGTCGCAGCCGTGCTGTTCAATTGGCTATCCACTCAACCCTGTTCAGCGCTTCATTTTCCTGTCCACAGAACGCAGCCTTCAGAAATCATTGGAATATCCAATACAGAATGTTCCATTCATTCACTGGGAATCTGGAATTCATCCGAATATCCACTTCAGGCAGGTTTTTGTTACACCACTGGTGAATGTCCACGTAACCCAAGCTGGTTTTCAGCAGCCAGTTTGCACTCGCAGCAGTGCTATTAAATTGGCTATCCACTCAACCCTGATCAGCAATTCATTTTCCTCTCCACACAACTTAGCCTTCAGAAATCATTGTTATCTCCACTACAGAATGTTCCATACATTCACTGAGAATTTGGAATTCATCTGAATCTGCACTGCAGGGAGTCTTTCATTACACCACTGGTGAATGTCCAAGTAACACAATGCTGGTTTTCAGCGGCCTGTTCAGACTCGTACCCATGCTGTTCAATTGGCTATCCACTCAACCCTGTTCAAGACTTCATTTTCCTGTCCACATAACCAAGACAAGAAATTCTTGTTATCTCCACTACAGAATGTTCCATTTATTCACTGCGAATTTGGACTTCATCTGAATCTGCACTGCAGGCAGTCTTTCGTTACACCACTATTGAATGTCCAAGTAACCCAATGCTGGTTTTCAGCGGCATGTTCACACTCGCAGACGTGCTCTTCATTTGTCTATCCACTCAAAGCTGCTCAGCTCATAGTTTTCCTGTCCACATAACCAAGACGTCAGAAATCATTGTTATCTCCACTACAGATTTTTCCACTCATTCACTGCAAATTTGGTATTCACCTGAATCTGCACTGCCGGTAGTCTATCGTTTCACCACTATTGAATGTCCAAATACCCAATGCTGGTTTTCAGGGGCCTGTTCACACTCGGAGACGTGCTGTTCAATTGGCTTTCTAGTCAATGCTGGTCATTTCTACATTTTTCTGTCCACACAAACCAGACTTCAGAAATAATTGTTATCTCCATTACAGAATGTTGAATTCATTCACTGCGAATCTGGGAATTATCTGAACATCCACTCTCTGCAGGTTTTCATTACACCACTGGTAAATGTCCATGTAACCCAATCCTGTTTTTTTATGGCCTGTACACAATCGCAGCCATCTGTTCACTGGCATTCCTCTCAGCACTGGTTAGTTCTACATTTTCCAGTCCACACAACCCAGACTTCAGAAATCATTTTTATTTCCACTACAGAATGTTCCATTCATTCACTGCAAATCTGAAATTCATCTGTATCTGCACTTTAGGCAGGCTTTCGTTACATCACTTATGAATGTCCCAGTAACACAATGCTGGTTTTCAGCGGTCTGTTCAAGCTCGCAGCCGTGCTGTTCAATTGGCTATCCACTCTAAACCTGTTCAGCCCTTCATTTTCCTGTCCACATTACACGGCCTTCAGAAATCATTGGAATCTCCACTACAGAATGTTCCATTCATTCACTAAGAATTTGGAATTCATATGAATCTGCACTGCAGGCAGTCTTTCGTTAGACCACTGGTCAATGACCAAGTAACCCAATGCTGGTTTTCAGTGGCCGGTTCACAATCGCAGCCGTGCTGTTCAATAGGCTATCCACTCAACCCTGGTCAGCTTTCATTTTCCTGTCCACACAACCCAGCATTCAGAAATCATTGGAATCTCCACTACAGAAAGTTCCATTCATTCACTCCGAATCTGGAATTCATTTAAATCTGCACTCCAGGCAGGCTTTCTTTACACCAGTGGTGAATGTTCAAGTAAAACAATGCTGGTTTTCAGCGTTCTGTTCACACTCCAAACCGTGGTGTCCACTGGCTTTCCACTCAACACTGGTCAACTCTTCATTTTCTTCTCCACACAATCAAGACTTCAGAAATCATTGGAATCTACACTACAGAATGTTCCATTCATTCACTGCGAATCTGGAATTCATCTCACTTTCCACTCCCGGCAGGTTTTCATTACACCACTGTTGAATGTCCAAGTAACCCAATGCTGGTTTTCAGCGGCCTGTTCACAATCACATCCGTGCTGTTAAATTGGCTATCCACTCAACCCTGGTCAGCTCTTCATTTTCCTGTCCACACAACCCAAACTTCAGAAATCATTGTTATCACCACTACAGAATGTTCCATTCATTCACTGCAAATCCGGAATTCATCTGAACATCAACTACCGGCAGTTTTTCGTTACACCTGTCGTGAATGTCAAAGTAACGCAATGCTAGTTTTCAGCGGGCCTTTCAAACTCGCAGCCATTGTGTTCAATCGGCTATCGATTCAACCTTCGTCAGCTCTTCATTTTCCTGTCCACACAACCCAGCCTTCAGAAATCATTTATATCTCCACTAAAGAATGTTCCATTGATTGACTGCAAATCTGGTATTCATCTGAATCTGTACTCCAGGAAGTTTTTTGTTGAACCACTGGTAAATGTCCAAGTAACCGAAAGCTGGTTTTCAGCAGCCTGTTCACACTCACAGCCCTGCTGTTCAATGGCTATACTTTCCACCCTGGGCAACTCTTCATCTTCCTATCCACACAACAAAGACTTCAGAAATCATTGGGCCCTCCACTACAGAATGTTCCATTCAGTTACTCGGAATCTGGAATTCATCTGACTATCCACTCCAGGCAGGTTTTCGTTACACCAATGGTGAATGTCAAAGTAACCCAAAGCTGGTTTTCAGTGGCATGTTCACAATCGCAGCCGTGATTTTCAATTGGCGATCCACTCAACCCTGGTCAGCTCCTCACTTCCTGTCCACATAACGCAGGCTTCAGAAATGATTGGAATCTCCACTACAGATTGTTCCATTTATTCACTGCAAATCTGAATTTCATCTGACTATTCACACCAGGCAGGTGTCCTTACACCACTTGTGAATGACCAGGAAACCCAATCCTCGTTTTCAGCGGCCTGTTCACACGCACAGTCGTGCTGTTCAATTGGCTATCCACTCAAATATGGTGAGCTCTTCATTTTCCTTTCCACACAACCCAGCCTTCAGAAATCATTGGAATCATCTCCAGTAGAGAATGTTCCATTCATTCACTGCGAATTTGGAATTCATCTGAATCTTCACTGCAGGCAGTCTTTCGTTACACCACTATTGAATATCCAGGTAACCCTATGCTGATTTTCAGCGGCATGCTCACACTCGCAGACATGCAGTTCTATTGGCTATCCCATAAATGCTGGTCAGATCCTCATTTTCTTGTCCACACAAACCAGCCTTCATAAATCATTGGAATCTGTACTACAGAATGTTCCTTTCATTCACTGTGAATCCGGAATTCATCTGAACATCCACTAAAAGCAGTTTTTAATTACACCACTGGTGAATGTCCAAGTAACGCAATGCTGGTTTTCAGCGGCTCCTTCAAACTCGCAACCGTTCTGTTCAATTGGCCATCGAAACAACCCTCGTCAGCTCTTCATTTTCCTGTCCACACAACCCAGCCTTCAGAAATCATTGGCATATCCACTAAAGAATGTTCCATTCATTGATTGCGAATCTGGAATTAATCTGAATGTGCACTCCAATCAGGCTTTTGTTACACCGCTGTTGAATGTCCAAGTAACCAAATGCTGGTTTTCAGCGGCCCTTTCAAAATCGCAGCCTTTCTGTTCATTTGGCTATTGATTCAACCCTCGTTAGCTCTTCATTTTCCTGTCCATACAACCCAGCATTTAGAAATCATTTAAATCTCCACTAGAGAATGTTCCATTCATTCACTGTGAATCTGGAATACATCTGAATATGCACTCCAGGCAGGTCTTTGTTGAACCACTGGTAAATGTCCAAGTAACCGAAAGCTGGTTCTCAACAGCCTGTTCACACTCGCAGCCCTGCTGTTCACTGGCTATACTTTCCACCCTGCACTGCAGGAAGGCTTTCGTTAGACCACTGGTGAATGTCCAAGTATCGCAATGCTGGTTTTCACTGGTCTGTTCACAGTCGAAGCCAGGCTGTTCACTGGCTATCCACTCAACAATTGTCAGCTCTTCATTTTCCTGTCCACACAATCCAGGCTTCAAAAATCATTCGAATGTCTAGTAGACAATGGTCCATTCATTCACTGCGAATCTGGAATTCTTCTGAAGCTCCATTCCCGGCAGGTTTTCGTTACACCATTGGTGAATGTACAAGTAACCCAATGCTGGTTTTTAGCGGCCTGTTCAGACTCGCAGCCGTGTAGTGCAATCGGCTATACACTCAACCCTGGTCAGCTCTTCATTTTCCTGTCCACACAATACAGACTTCAGAAATCATTGGTACCTCCACTACAGAATATTCCATTTATTCACTGCGAATCTGGACTTCATCTTTTTTTTTTAATAGTGAGGCACCATGAGGTACAGTTGTAGACTTACACATTTTTGTGCTTGGGTTTCGATTATACAATGATCAAACACCCATACCTCCACCAGTGGGCATTTCCCACCACCTCAGATCCCAGCATCCCCTCCCCCCGCCAGCCCCTATCCCACCCTGCCTCTGTGGCAGGGCATTTCCGTCTCTCTCCTATTGAGTGCCATGGTCAGCAAAAGAGGCATTGAGTGGCAATCATGCTTGGTCGACAGTCTACCCTCAGCATGCTCTTCCATCATGGGCGGATCCTCCCAACACCCTTTATTTGGTGTTCCCTTCTCTTTCTGAGCTCCCCCTTCCCCTAACATGTGTGGTTGTCCTCCGGGTCATTGAGTAAAATTCCTGGTACTAATCTCTGCCATACTTGGGTGTTAGTTTCCTATTTTGTTACTTTATCTTCCCCAGATGAATGCAATATTTCTATGTCTATCCCTTTCTTTCTGAGTCATTTCGCTTAACATGATACTTTCCATGTAGTACCACTTGTATGTAAACTTCATGACTTCGTCTTTCCTAACAGCTACATAGTACTCCATTGTGTAAATGTGCCAGAGTTTCTTCAACCAGTCATCTGTTCTCGGGCACTCAGGTTTTTTTCCAGATTCTGGCTATTGTAAAGAGTGCTGCAATAAACAGACAATTGCAGATGTCACTTCGGTTATACTTTTTTGCCTCTCTGGGATATATTCCCAGGAGTGGTATTTCTGGGTCAAATGGGAACTCAATTTCTAGTTTTTTGAGAATCATCCATACTGTTTTCCAGAAGGGCTGAACCAGTTGGCATTCCCACCAACATTGAAGGAGTGTCCCTTTCTCACCACATCCGCGCCAGCACCGGTTGCTTTTGTTCTTGTGGATATGGGCCAGTCTCTGTGGTGTGAGGTGATACCTCATTGTGGTTTTGATCTGCATCTCCCTGATGATTAATGATGTGGAACATTTTCTCATGTGTCTTTTAGCCATTCGGATTTCTTCTTTGTCAAAGTTTCTATTCATTTCATCTCCCCATTTTTTGATGGGGTTGAATGTTTTCTTTTTGTGGAGTTGAACCAGTATTTTGTATATCCTTGAAATTAACCCCTTATCAGATGTGTAGTTGGCGAATATCCTTACCCATTCAGTTGACTGTCTTTGTATTTTGGTCACTGTTTCTTTTGAGGTGCAGAAGCTTCTTAGTTTAAGATAGTCCCATTTATCTATCTCTGTTTTCACTTGCTTGGTCAGTGGTGTGACATCTTTGAAGACACTATTAGCTTCTATGTCATGAAGGGTTTTGCCAACATTTTCCTCAATGTATCTTATAGATTCCAGTCTGATGTTGAGGTCTTTAATCCACTTAGATCTTACTTTTGTACATGGAGTTAGGCAGAGATCTGAGCCCATTTTTTTGCATATAGCCATCCAGTTTTGCCAGCATAATTTGTTAAAGACGCTTTCCCTGCTCCACTTCACTTTTCTTGCCCCCTTATCGAAGATTAGATGCTCGTATACTTGGGGGTCGATGTCAGAATATTCACCCCTGTTCCATTGGTCTACAGCTCTGCCTTTGTTCCAGTACCATGCTGTTTTAATTATTACTGCCTTGTAGTAGAGTTTGAAGTTAGGGAGGTTGATTCCTCCCATTTTCTTTTTCCCTAGAATTGCTTTAGCTATTCGTGGGGGCTTATTGTTCCATATGAATTTCAGGAGTGTTTGTTCCAATTCTTTAAAGAATGTCATGGGTATCTTAATAGGGATTGCGTTGAATTTATACAGTGCTTTGGGAAGTATTGCCATTTTGACAATGTTAATTCTCCCAATCCATGAACAGGGGATATTTTTCCATTTCCTCGTATTCTCTTTTATTTCCTGTAGTAGAGTTTTATAATTTTCTTTGTACAAGTCCTTTACTTCCTTAGTTAAGGTGATTCCTAGGTACTTGATTTTCTGGGGCACAATTGTGAATGGGATTGTTTACTTCATGTCTTTTTCTTCTCTTTCACTATTTGCATATAGGAAAGCCATGGACTTTTGGGCATTGATTTTATAGCCTGCCACTTTACTATACAAGCCTATTGTTTCTAGAAGTTTCTTGATAGAGGTTTTAGGGTTTTCTAAGTATAGTATCATATCATCTGCGAATAGTGAGAGCTTGATTTTCTTCCTTTCCTACCTGGATGCCCCTAATATCCTTTTCTTGCCTAATCGCTATTTCAAGTACTTCCAATACTATATTGAACAGCAGTGGAGAGAGTGGGCATCCTTGTCTCGTCCCTGATCTTAGAGGGAAGGCTCTCAGTTTTTTGCCATTGAGGACGATACTTGCTGTAGGCTTGTGGTAGATGGCTTTAACTATATTGAGAAAAGTCCCCTCTATCCCCATTTTGGCTAGGGTTTTCATCATAAATGGGTGCTGGATCTTGTCAAATGCTTTCTCTGCATCTATTGATATGATCATATGATTTTTATCTTTTCTTTTGTTGATGTGGTGGATTATGTTGATTGATTTCCTAGTGTTATACCAGCCTTGCATCCCCGGGATGAATCCTACTTGGTCATGGTGTATGATATTTTTTATGTGTTGTTGAATTCTATTTGCTACTATTTTGTTGAGAATCTTTGCATCCGTGTTCATCAGGGCCTGTAGTTTTCTTTTCTCGTGATATCTTTGTTTCCTTTTGGTATTAGAGAGATATGGGCTTCATGGAAACTGTTTGGGAGAGTTTCCGTTTTTTCAATTTCCTGAGGTCCTCTTTAAATGTTTGGAAAAATTCGCTAGTGAATCCATCTGGGCCCGGGCTTTTGTTTTTGGGAAGGCTTTTGATTGCAGTTTCTATTTCGTTGATGTTAATATTCAGATACTCCAGGTTCTTCTTGATTCAGCTTTGGGAGCTTATAGGAGTTTATAGGACTTCATCTTAATCTCCACTCCAGGCAGGTTTTCCTTACACCACTGGTGAATGACCAAGTAACCCAAGACTGGTTTTAGTGGCCTGTTCACAATCACCGCCGTGCTGTTCAATTGGCTATCCACTCAACCCTGGTCAGCTCTTCATTTTCCTGTCCACAACCCAGCGTTCAGAAATCATTGGAAACTCCACTACAGAAAGTTCCATACATTCACTGCGAATCTGGAATTCATCTGACTCTCCACTCCAGGCAGGTTTTCGTTTCACCACTGGTGAATGTGCAAGTAACACAATGCTGGTTTTCAGCGGCCTGTTCACACTAGCAGCCGTGCTGTTTAATTGGCTATACAATCAATACTGGTCAGCTCTTCATTTTGCTGTCCACAAAACCCAGCCTTCAGAAATCATTGGAAACTCCACTACAGAATATTCCATTCATTCACTGGGAATCTGGAATTAATCTCAATCTGAACTCCAGGCAGGCTTTCGTTAAAACCACTCCTGAATGTCAAAGAAACGCAATGATGGTTTTCAGCGGTCTGTTCACACTGGAAGCCGTGCTGTTCACTGGCTACCCAGTTAACACTGGTCATTCTCTGAGAGTCTCATTTCATCGGAATCTCTACTCCCGGCAGGTTTTCGTTACAGCACTGGCCTGTTCACACTCGCAGCTATGCTTTTCATTTGGCTATCCATTCAACCCTGTTCAGGACTATATTTTCCTCTCCACACAACACAGCCTTTAGAAATCATTGTTATCTCCACTCCAGAATGTTCCATTCATTCACTGCGAATTTGGAATTCATCTGAATCTGCACTGCAGGCAGTCTTCCGTTACACCACTGGTGATTGTCCAAGTAACCCAAAGCTGGTTTTCAGCAGCATGTTCACACTACCAAATGTGCTGTTCAATTGGCTATCCACTCAAAGATGGTCATCTCTTCATTTTCCTGTCCACACAACCCAGCCTTCAGAAATCATTGGAATCATCTCCAGTAGAGAATGTTCCATTCATTCACTGCGAATTTGGAATTCATCTGAATCTGCACTGCAGGCAGTCTTTCGTTCGATCACTATTGAATATCCAGGTAACCCTATGCTGGTCTTCAGCGGCATGTTCACACTCGCAGACGTGCAGTTCAGTTGGCTATCCCCTCAATGCTGGTCAGATCTTCATTTTCTTTTCCACACAAACCAGACTTCAGAAAACATAGGAATCTGTACTACAGAATGTTCCATTCATTCACTGCGAATCAGGAATTAATCTGAACATCCACTAAAGGCAGTTTTTCATTACACCAATGGTGAATGTCCAAGTAACGGAATGCTGGTTTTCAGCGGCCCTTTCAAACTCGCAGCTGTTCTGTTCAATTGGCTATGGATACAACCCTCGACAGCTCTTCATTTTCCTGTCCACACAACCCAGCCTTCAGAAATCATTGGCATATCCACTACAGAATGTTCCATTCATTCACTGCGAATTTGGAATTCATCTGAATCTGCACTGCAGTCAGTCTTTCGTTACATCACTAGTGAATATCAAGGTAACCCTACGCTGGTCTTCAGCGGCATGTTCACACTCGCAGACGTGCAGTTCAATTGGCTATCCCCTCAATGCTGGTCAGATCTTCATTTTCTTTTCCACACAACCCAGACTTCAGAAATCATTGGAATCTGTACTAGAGAATGTTCCATTCATTCACTGTGAATCAGGAATTAATCTGAACATCCACTAAAGGCAGTTTTTCGTTACACCACTGGTTAATGTCCAAGTAACGCAATGCTGGTTTTCAGCGGTCCATTCAAACTCGCAGCCGTTCTGTTCAATTGGCTATGGATACAACCCTCGACAGCTCTTCATTTCCCTGTCCACACAACCCAGAATTCAGAAATCATTAGAAACTCCATTACAGAATATTCCATTCTTTCACTGTGTATCTGGAATTCATCTGAATCTGCACTGCAGGAAGGCTTTCGTTCGACCACTGGTGAATGTCCAAGTAACCCATTGCTGGTTTTCAGCGGCATGTTCACACTCGCAGACGTTCTGTTCAATTTGCTATCCACTCAATGCTGGTCAGATCTTCATTTTCTTGTCCACACAATCCAGACTTCGGAAATAATTGGAATCTCCACTACAGAATGTTCTATTCATTCACTGCGAATCTGGAATTCATATGACTCTCCACTCAAGGCAGATTTTGGTACACCACTAGGAATGACCAAGTAACCCAGTGCTGGTTTTCAGCAGCCTGTTCACACTCGCAGAAGCGCTGGTCAATTGGCTATCCACTCAATGATTTTCAGCTCTTCATTTTCCTGTCCACACAGCCTAGCTTTCAGAAATTATTGGACTATCCACAACAGAATGTTCCATTCATTCACTACGAATCTGGAATTCATCTGAATCTCCACTACCAGCAGATTTTCGTTACACAACTGGTGAATGTCCAAGTAAACCAATGCTGCTTTTCAGCGCATGTTCACACTCGTAGGCGTGCTGTTCAATTGGCTATCCCCTCAACCCTGTTGAGCTCTTCATTTTCCTGTCCAAATCACCCTGCGTTCAGAAATCATTGGAATCTCCAATACATAATGTTCCATTCATTCATTGCGAATCTGGAATTCATCTAAATCTGCACTCCAGGCAGGCTTTCGTTACACCTCTGGTGTATGTCCAATAAACGTAATGCTAGTTTTCGCGGTTTTGTTCACACTCGAAGCCATGCTGTTCACTGGCTATCGACTCAAAACTAGTTAAATCTTCATTTTCCTGTCCAAACAATCCAGACGTCGAAATCATTGGAATCTCCACTACAGAATGTTCCATTCATTCACTGTTAATCTGGAATTCATCTATATCTCCACTACCGGCAGGTTTTTTTTACACCAGTGGTGAATGACCAAGTAACCCAATGCTGGTTTTCAGCGGCCTGTTCACACTCGCAGAGGTTCTGTTCAATTGGCTATCCACTAAATGCTGGTAAGCACTTCATGTTCCTGTTCACACAACCCAGAATTCAGAAATCATTAGAAACTCCATTACAGAATATTCCATTCTTTCACTGTGTATCTGGAATTCATGTGAATCTGCACTGCAGGAAGGCTTTCGTTCGACCACTGGTGAATGTCCAAGTAACGCAATGCTGGTTTTCACCAGTCTGTTCACACTCGAAACCAGGCTGTTCACTGTCTATCCACTCAACAGTGGTCAGCTCGTCATGTTTCTGTCCACACAATCCAGATCTCAGAAATCATTTGAATCTCCACTAGAGAAAGTTCCATTCATTCACTGCGAATCTGAAATTCATCTGAATCTGTACTCCTGGCAGGTTTTAGTTACACCACTGGTGAATGTCCAAGTTACACAATGCTGGTTTCCAGCGGCCTTTTCAGACTCGTAGCCATGCTGTTCAATTGACTATCCACTGAACCCTGTTCAGCTCTACATTTTCCTGTCCACATCACCCAGCCTTCAGAAATCATTGGAACGTCCACAACAAAATGTTCCATTTATTCACTGCGAATCTGTAATTCATCTGAATCTCCACTACCGGCAGGTTTTTATTACACATCTGGTGAATTTCCAAGTAACCCAATGCTGGTTTTCAGCGGCGTGTTCACACTCGCAGACGTGCTGTTCAATTGGCTATCCTCTCAACCTTGCTGAGCTCTTCATTTTCTGTCCTCATAACGTGGCCTTCAGAATTCATTGGAATCTCCACTACAGATTGTTCCATTCATTCACTGCGAACCTGGAATTCATCTGACTCTTCACACCAGGCAGATTTCGTTACACCACTGGGAAATGACCAAGTAACCCAGGGCTCATTTTCAGCGGCCTGTTCAAACTTGCAGTCGTGCCACTCAACCATGGTCAGCTCTTCACTTTCCAATCAACACAACCCAGTCTTCAAAAATCATTGAAATCTCCGCTACAGAATGTTCCATTGATTCACTGCGAATTTGGAATTCATCTGAATCTGCACTGCAGGCAGTCTTTCGTTACACCACTGTTTACTTTCCAGGTAATCCCATGCTGGTTTACAGCGGCATGTGCACACTCGCAGACGTGCTGTTTCAAATGACTATCCACTCAATGCTGGTCAGGTCTCGATTTTATTGTCCACACAACCCAGCCTTCAGAAATCATTGGCATCTCCACTAGAGAATGGTCCATTCATTCACTGCGAATCTGGAATTCATCTGAATCTTCTCACCAGGCACGCTTTCATTACACCACTGGTGAATGTCCAAGTAACGCAATGCTGGATTTCAGCGGAATGTTCACACTCGCAGACGTGCTGATCAATTTGCTTTCCATTCAATGCTGGTCAGCTCTTCATTATCCTGTCAACACAGCCCAGATTTCAGATATCATTGGAACCTCCACTCCAGAATGTTCCATTCATTCACTGCGAATTTGTTATTTATCTGAATCTGCACTGCAGGCATTATTTCGTTACACCACTGTTGACTGTCCAAGTAACCCCATACTGGCTTTCAGTGGCATGTTCACACTCGCAGACGTGCTGTTTCAATTGGCTATCCACTCAATGCTGGTCAGCTCTCGAATTTACTGTCCACAAAACCCAGCCTACAGAAATCATTGGAATCTCCACTAGAGAATGTTGCATTCATTCACTGTGAATCTGGAATTCATCTCATTTTCCACTCTTGGCAGGATTTCGTTACCCCACTGGTGAATGTCCAAGTAGCCCAATGCTGGTTTTTTGCGGCCTGTTCACAATCGCAGCCGTGTTGTTCAATTGGATATCCACTCAGCCCTAGTCAGCTCTTCATTTTCCTTTCCACACAACCCAGAATTCAGAAATCATTGTTATCTCCACTACAGAATGTTCATTCACTGCGAATCCGCAATTCATCTGAACATCAACTACTTCGGAGAGCCCGGCAAGCTACCGAGAGTATTCGATATGCCAGACACAGTAACAACAAAGTCTCCAATGGAGACGTTACTGGGCCCGCTCAAGCAAATCGACGATCAACGGGAGGGCCTTTACCTTTACCTTTACCTTTACCTTTACCTTATCAACTACCAGCAGTTTATCGTTACACCAATGGTGAATGTCCAAGTAACGCAATGCTGGTTTTCAGTGGCCCTTTCAAACTCGCAGCCTTTCTGTTCAATTGGCTATAGATTCAACCCTCGTCAGCTCTTCATTTCCTGTCCACACAACCCAGTCTTCAGAAATCATTTAAATCTCCACTAAAGAATGTTCCAATCATTCACTGCGAAATGGAATTCATCTGAACATCCACTCTTAGCAGGCTTTCGTTACCCCACTGCTGAATGTCCAAGTAACGTAATGCAGGTTTTCAGCGGTTTTTTTCACACTTGAAGCCATGCTGTTCGCTGGCTATCGACTCAAAACTGGTCAACTCTTCATTTTCCTGTCCAAACAATTCAGACGTCGAAATCATTGGAATCTCCACTACAGAATGTTCCATTCATTCACTGCGAATCTGGAATTCATCTGAAACTCCACTACCGGCAGGTTTTCGTTACACCACAGGTGAATGACCAAGTAACGCAATGTTGTATTTCAGCGGCCTTTTCACACTCGCAGAGGTTCCATTGAATTGGCTATCCAGTAAATGCATGTAAGCTCTTCATTTTCCTGTCAACAAAACCCAGCATTCAGAAATCATTGGAATCACCATTACAGAATGTTCCATACATTCACTGCGAATTTGGAAGTCATCTGAATGTGCACTGCAGGCAGGATTTCGTTAGACCTCTTGTGAATGTACAAGTAACACAATGCTGGTTTTGACCGGTCTGTTCACACTCGAAGCCAGGCTGTTCACTGGCTATCCACTCAACACTGGTCAGATCTTGATTTTCCTGTCCACACAATCCAGACTTCAGAAATCATTCGAATCTCCACTAATGAATGGTCCATTAATTTACTGCAAATCTGGAATTCATATGACTCTCCACTACTGGCAGGTTTTCGTTACACCACTGGTGAATGACCAAGTAACCCATTGCTGGTTTTCAGCGGCCTGTTCACACTCGCAGACGTGCTGTTCAATTGGCTATCCACTCAATGCTTTTCAGCTCTTCTTTTTCCTGTCCACACAGCCCAGCCTTCAGAAATCATTGGAATCTCTACTACAGAATGTTCCATTCATTGACTGCGAATGTGGAATTCATCTGAATCTCCACTACCGGCAGGTTTTCGTTAACAATCTGGTGAATGTTCAAGTAACCCAATGCTGGTTTTCAGCGGCAAGTTCACACTCGTAGGCGTGCTGTTCAATAGGCTATCCACTCAACCTTGTTGAGCTCTTCATTTTCTGTCCACATCACCCAGCCTTCAGAAATCATAGGAATCTCCACTACAGAATGTTCCATTCATTCTCTGCGAATCTGGAGTTAATCTGAATCTGCACTCCAGGCAGGCTTTCGTTAAACCACTGGTGAATGTACATGTAGCGCAATGCTGGTTTAGAGCGGTGTGTTCACACTCGAAGTGGTGCTATTCAGTGGCTATCCACTCAATTATTGTCAGCTTTTCATTTCCTGTCCACACAATCCAGACTTCAGAAATAATTGGATTCTGCACTACAGAATGTTCCATTCACTCACTGAGAATCTGGAATTTATCTGACTCTCCACTCAAGGCACGTTTTCGTTACACCTCTGTTGAATATCCAAGAAACCCAATGCAGGTTTTCAGTGGCCTGTTCACAACCGCAGTCTTGCTGTTCAATTGGCTATCCACTCAAGCCTTGTCAGCTCTTCATTTTCCTGTCCACACAACCCAGCCTTCAGAAAATATTGTTATCTCAACTACAGAATGTTCCATTCCTTCACTGAGAATCTGGAATTAATCTGAACCTGCACTCCAGGCAGGCTTTCGTTACATCACTGGTGAATGTCCAAGTGAGTGGACAAGCACTGGTGAATGCTTGTTTTCAGCAGCCTGTTCACACTCGGAGCAGTCCTGTTCCATTGGCTATCTACTCAACTCTGGTCAGTTCTTCATTTTCCTCTCCAAATCACCCAGATTTACAGAATTCATTGGAACCTCCACTACAGAGTGTTCCAAATATTCACAGCGAATATGCAATTCAGTCTGAATCTCCACTCAAGGCAGGTTCTCGTTACACCACTGGTGATTGTCCAAGTAACCCAATGCTGGTTTTCGGCGGCCTATTGACTCTCGCAGACGTGCTGTTCATTTTGCCATCCACTTAATCCTGGTTAGCTCTTCATTTTCCTGTCCACACAACCCACCTTTCAGAAATAATTGTTATCTCCACTACAGAATGTTCCATTCACTCTCAGCTAATCTGAAAATCATCTGACTCAGCACTCAAAGCCGGTATCTGTTACACCACTGTTGAATATCCAAGTAACTCAATGCTGGTTTTTAGCGGTCCCTTCACAATCGCAGCCGTGCTGTTCATTTGGCTATCCACTCAATGCTGATCAGCTCTTCATTTTCCTGTCCACACAGTGCAGCCTTCAGAAATCATTGGAATCACTAATACAGAATGTTCCATTCATTCACTACGAATCTGGAATTAATCTGAATCTGCACTCCAGGCAGGCTTTCGTTATACCACTGTTGAGTTTCCAATTAACCCAGGGCTGGTTTTCAGCGTCCTTTTCAGATTCGCAGCCGTGCTGTTCAATGGGCTATCTACTCAACCCTGGTCAACTCTTGATTTTCCTGTCTACATCACCCAGCCTCAAGAAATCATTGTTATCTCCAATACAGAACTTTCCATTCATTCACTGAGAATCTGGAATTCATCTGACTCTCCACTCCAGGCAGGATTTCGTTACAACACTGGTGATTGACCAAGTAACCCAATGCTGGTTTTCAGCGGCCTGTTTACACTCGCAGACGTGGTGTTCAAATGGCTATCCTCTCAATGCTGATCAACTCTTCATTTTGCTGTCCACAAAACCCAGCCTTCAGAAATCATTGGAAACTCCACTATAGAATATTCCATTCATTCACTGCGAATCTGGAATTCATCGGAATCTCCACTATCGGCAGGTTTTCATTACACAACTGCTGAATGTCTAAGTAACCCAATGCTGGTTTTCAGCAGTCTATTCATACTCGCAGACATGCTGTTCAATTGGCTATCCCCTCAATGCTGGTCAGCTCTGCATTTTCCTGTCAACACAGGCCAGCCTTCAGAAATCATTGGAACCTCCACGAGAGAATGTTCCAATTATTCACTGCGAATCTGGAATTCATCTGATTCTCCACTCCAGGCCGGCTTTGGTTACACCACTGGTGAATGGCCAAGTAACCCAATGCCAGTTTTCAGCGGCTTTTTCATACTCGCTGAAGTGGTGTTCAACTGGCTATCTATTCAACCATGGTCAACTCTTCATTTCAGTGTCCACACAAACCAGCCTTCAGAAATAAATGAAATCTCCATTATAGTATGTTCCATTCATTCACTGCGAATCTGGAATTCATCTGACTTCCACTCCTGCCGGTTTTTCGTTACACCACTGGTGAATATCCAAGTAACATAATGTTTGTTTTCAGCCTCCTTTTCATACTCGCAGCCTTGCTGTTCAATTGGCTATCCACTCAACCCTGTTCAGCTCTTCACTTTCCTGTGCACATCACCCAGCCTTCAGAAATCATTGGAATCTCCACTACAGAATGTTCAATTCATTCACTGCGATTCTGGAATTCATTTGAATCTCCCCTGCCGGCAGGTTTTTGTTATACATCTGCTGATTGTCCAAGTAAAACAATGCTGGTTTTCAGTGGCCTATTCACTCTCACAGACGTGCTGTTCAGTGGGCTATCCACTCAATGCTGATCATCTCTTCATTTTCCTCTCCACACAGCCCAGCCTTCAGAGTTCATTGGAATCTCCACTACAGAATATTCCATTCATTCACTGCGAATCTGGAATTCTTCTGACTATGCACTGAGGCACGCTTTCGTTACACCACTGGTGAATGTCCAAGTAACCCAATGCTGGTTTTCAGCGACATGTTTACACACACAGACTTGCTGTTCAATTGGCTATCCACTCAATGCTGGTCAGCTCTTCATTTTCCTGTCCACACAACCCAGCATTCAGAAATCATTGGAATCTCTACTACAGATTGTTCCATTCATTCACTGTGAATCTGGAATTAATCTGAATCTGCACTTCAGGCAGTCTTTCGTTATACCACTGTTTAATGTACAAGTAACCCTAATGCTGGTTTTCAGCGGCCTGTTCATAATGGCCACCGTTCTATTCAATTGGCTATCCACTGAACCCTGGTCAGCTCTTCATTTTCCTGTCCACACAACCCAGCATTCAGAAATCATTGGAACCTGCACTACAGAATGTTCCATTCATTCACTGCAAATATGGAATTCAACGGAATCTCCACAAACGGCAGGTTTTCGTTAGACCACTGGTGAATGTTCAACTATCACAATGCTGCTTTTCAGCGGCCTGTTCAGACTCGCAGCCGTGCTGTTCAATTGACTATCCACTCAACCCTATTCAGCTCTTCATTTTCCTGTCCACATCACCCATTCTTTAGAACTCATTGGAATCTCCACTAAAAAAAATCCATTAATTCACTAGAATCTGGAATTCTTCTGCCTCTCCACTCCAGGAAGGTTATCGTTACATCTCTCTTGAAAGTCCAAGTAACCCAATGCTGGTTTTTAGTGGCATGTTCACAAAAGCAGACGTGCTGTTCAATTGGCTATCTACTTACCCCTGTACAGCTTATCATTTTCTTGTCCACACCACCAAAACATCATGAACCATTGAAACCTGCACTAAGGAATGTTCCATACATTCACTGCGAATCTGAAATTCTTCTCAATCTCCACTCCAGGCAGGTTTTGGATACAACTCTGGTGAATGTCCAAGTAACCCAATGCTGGTTTTCAGTGGCCTCTTCACACTCGCTGAGGTGCTGTTAAATTGGCTATCCTCACAACCCTGGTCAGCTCGTCATTTTCCTATCCACACAATCCAGACTTCAGAAATCATTGCTTTCTCCACGACATAATATTCCATTCATTCACTGCGAATTTGGAATTCATCTGTATCTGCAGTGAAGGCAGCCTTTTGTTACACCACTGGTGAATGTCCAAGTAACCCAATGCTGGTTTTCAGCGGCCTGTTCACACTCGCAGACGTGCTGTTCAATTGGTTATTCTCTAAACCCTGGTCAGCACTACATTTTCCTGTCCACATATCACAGCCTTTAGAAATCATTGGAACCTCCACTACTGAATATTCCATTCATTCACTGCGAATAGGGAATGTGGCTATCAAGTCCACAGTGGTCAGCTCTTTCATTTCCTGTACACACCACCCAGAAATCAGAAATCATTGGAAAGTCCACTACAGAATGTACCATTCATTCACTGTAAACTGGAGATCATCAAAACTCCACTCCACGCAGGCTTTTGTTACACCACTGCTGAATGTCCAAGTAATCCAATGTTGGTTTTCAGCGTCCTGTTCAAATACGCAGGGATGCTTTTCAACTGGCTATCCAATGAACCCTGGTAAGCTTTTCATTTTCAAGTCCACACAACACAGACTTCAGAA
This sequence comes from Sorex fumeus, assembly GCF_029834395.1. NCBI lineage: Eukaryota > Metazoa > Chordata > Mammalia > Eulipotyphla > Soricidae > Sorex > Sorex fumeus. The sequence goes on along the minus strand of NW_026606140.1, from coordinate 443,439 downwards.
ATCATTGGAATCTCCACTACAGCATGTTCCTTTCATTCACTTCCAATATGGAGTTCTTCGAATCTCCACTCCAGGCAGACTTTCGTTATACAACTGGTGAATGTCCAAGTAACCCAATGATGTTTTTCAGCGTCCTGTTCACACTCGTATGCGTGCTGTTCAACATATTTTCCACTCAACACTGGTAAGCTCTTCATTTTCCTGTCCACATAACCCAGATTCAGAAACTATTAGAATCTCCATTACAGAATGTTCCATTAATTCGCTGCCAATCTGGAATTCATATAGTCTCAACTCCAGTAAGGCGTTCGTTACACCAATGGTGAATGTCCACGTAATACATGCTGGTTTTCAGCGTCTGTTCACAGTCGCAGGCGTGCTGTTCAACTGGCTATCCACTCCACAGTGGTCAGATCCTTCATTTCCTGCCCACACAAACCAGACTTCAGAAATCATTAGAATCTCCACTACAGAATGTTCCATTCATTCACTGCCAATCTGGTGATCATTGAATCTCCACTCCAGGCAAGCTTTCGTTACACCACGGCTGAAAGTCCAAGTATTTCAATGCTTGTTTTCAGCGTCCTGTTCACAGTCGCAGGCGTGCTGTACAAATGGCTATCCACTGAACCCTGATCAGCTCTTCATTTTCCTATCCACACACACCACATTTCAGTAATCATTGGAATCTCCATTACAAAATGTTCTATTCATTCACTGAAATGTGGAGATCATTGAATCTCCACTCTATGCAGGCTTTAGATACACCACTGCTGAATGTACAAGTAACACAATTCTGGTTTTAAGACTCCCGTTTACACTCGAAGGCATCCTGTTCAGTGGCTATCCACTAACATTGTTCAGCTCTTCATTTTCCTGTCCAAAGAACCCAGATTTCAGTACTCATTGGAATCTCCACTAGAAAATGTTCCATTTTTTCACTGCCAATCTGGAATTCATTTGAATCTCCACTGCAGGCAGGCTTTTTTTACACTCCTGTTGAATGCCCAAGTTACACAATGCTGGTTTTCAGCTTCCTGTTCACATTCGCAGGCGTGCTGTTCAACTGGCTATCCACTGAACCCTGGTCCGCTCTTCAATTTCCTGTCCACATAACTCAGACTTCAGAAATTATTGGAATCTCCACTACAGCATGTTCCATTCATTCACTGCGAATCTGGAATTCATCTGAATCTCAATTCCAGACAGGCTTTCGTTACACCACTGGTGAATGTCCATGTAACCCAATGCTGGTTTTCATCGGCCTGTTTTTACTCACATGCGTGCTGTTCAACTGGCTCTCCACTCCAACCTGGTCAGCTCTTCATTTTCCTGTCTCCACTACCAAGACTTCAGAAATTATTGGAATCTCCACTACAGCATGTTCCATTCATTCACTTCGAATCTGGAATTCATCTGAATTTCAGTCCAGAAAGTCTTTCGTTACACAAGTGGTGAATGTCCTAGTAACCCAATGCAGGTTTTCAAAGCCTTGTTCACAGTCGCAGGCGTGCTGTTCAACTGGCTATCCACTCCACAGTGGTCAGTTCTTTCATTTTCTCTCCACACAACCCAGACGTCAGAAATCATTGGAATCTCCACTACAGATTGTTCAATTTATTCACTGACAATCTGGAGAACATCGAATCTCCACTCCAGGCAGGCTTTAGTTATACCACTGCTGAATGTCCATGTAACCAAATGCTGGATTTCAATGGTCTTTTCACACTCGCAGGCGTGCTGTTCAACTGGCTATCCACTGAACCCCGGTCAGCTCTTCATTTTCCTGTCCACACAACCCAGACTTCAGAAATCATTGGAACCTCCACTATAGACTGTTCCATTCATTAGTTGGAATCTGGAGATCATCGAATCTCCACTCCAGGCAGGCTTTCGTTACACCACTGCTGAATGTCCAAGTAACACAATTCTGGTTTCCAGAGTCCTGTTCAAACTCGCTGGCATGCTGTTCAATGGCTATCCACTGAACCCTGGTCAGCTTTTCATTTTCCTTTCCACCCAAACCAGATTTCAGAAATCATTGGAATCTCCACTACAAAAATCATTGGAATCTCCACTATATTCACTGCGAATCTGGAATTCATCTGAATCTCCACTCCTGGCAGGCTTTCCTTACACTACTGTTGAATGTCCAAGTAACACAATGCTGGTTTTCAGTGTCCTATTCACATTCGAGTCGTGCTGTTCAACTGGCTATCCACAGAACCCTAGTCAGCCCTTAATTTTCCTGTCCACACAACCCAGATTTCAAAAATAATTGGAATCTCCACTACAGAATGTTCCATTCATTCACTGCAAATCTGGAATTCATCTGAATCTTCACTCCACCAGGCTCTTTTTACACCACTGGTGAATGTCCAATTAACCCAATGCCGGTTTTCAGCGTACTCTTAACAGTCGCAGGCGTGATGTTGAACTGGCTATCCAATCCCAATGGTCAGCAGTTTCTTTTCTGTTCCACACAACCCAGACTTCAGAAATCATTGGAATCTCCACTACAGAATGTTGCATTCATTCACTGCCGATCTGGAGGCTATCGAATCTCCACTAGAGGTAGGAATTCGTTAAACCACTTCTGAAAGTCCAAGTAACCCAATGCTCGTTTTCAGCATCCTGTTCAAACTCGCAGGCATTCTGTTCAACTGGCTATCCACTCCACCCTGCTCAACTCTTCATTTTCCTGTCCGCACAACAGAAACTTCAGAAATCATTGGAATCTCCACTACAGATTGTTCCATTCATTCACTGCCAATCTGGAGTTCTTTGAATCTCCACTCCAGGCAGGCTTTCGTTATGCCAGTGGTGAATGTCCAAGTCACCCAATGCTGATTTTCAGCGTCCTGTTCACACTCGCAGGGGTTCTGTTGAACTAGCTATCCACTCCACCCTGGTCAGCTCTTCCTTTTCCTGTCCACACAAACCAGATTTCAGAAATCATTGAAATCTCCAGTACAGAATGTTCCACTCATTCACTGCCAATCTGGAGTTCTCTGAATCTCCATTCCAGGCATGCTTTTGTTACACCACTGGTGAATGTCCAAGTAACACAATGCTTGTTTTGAGCGTGCTGTTTTCAGTCGCAGGCGTGCTGTTCAACTGGCTATCCACTCCACAGTGGTCAGTTCTTTCATTTCCTGTCCACACAACTCAGACTACAGAAATCATTGTAATCTCCACTACATTCACTGCGAGTCTGGAATTCATCTGAATCTCCACTCCAGGCAGGCTTTCCTTACAGTACTGTTGAATGTACCAGTAACACAATGCTGGTTTTCAGCGTCCTGTTCACATTCGAGGCGTGCTGTTCAACTGGTTATCCACTGAACTCTGGTCAGCTCTTCATTTACCTGTCCACATGACCCAGATTTCAGAAATCATTGGAAACTCCAATACAGAATATTCCTTTCATTCACTGCCAATCTGGAGATCTCTGAATCACAACTCCAGGCAGGCTTTCGTTACACCACTCGTGAAAGTCCAAGTAACCCAATGCTGGTTTTCAGCGTGTTGTTCACAGTGGCAGACGTGCTGTTTAACTGGCTATCCACTCCACAGAGGTCAGTTCTTTCATTTCTTGTCCACACAACCCAGACTACAGAAATTATTGGAATCTCCACTACAGGATGTTCCATTCATTCACTGCCAATCTGGAGATCATCTAGTCTCCACTCCAGGCAGGATTTCGATACACCATTGCTGAATGTCCAAGTTACCCAATGCTTGTTTTCCGAGGCCTGTTCAAACTCACAGTACTACTGTTCAACTGTCTAATCACTCTAAACTGGTCTGCATTTCATTTTCCTGTCCACACAACCCAGATTTCAGATACTATTGGAATCTCCAGTACAGAATGTTCCATTCATTCACTGCCAATCTGGAATTCATCGAATCTCCACTCCACGCAGGCTTTAGTTACACCACTGCTGAATGTCCAAGTAAACAATGCTGGACTTCAGCATCCTGTTCACACTCGCAGGCGTGCTGTTCAACTGGATTTCCACTGAATAATGGTCAGCTCTTCATTTCCTGTCCACACAACCCAGACTTCAGAAGTCATTGTAATCTACACTACAGAATGTACCATTCATCTACTCCCAATCTGGAGGTCATCCAATCTCCACTCCAGGCAGGCTTTCGTTACACCACTCGTGAAAGTCCAAGTAACCCAATGCTGGTTTTCAGCGTGTTGTTCACAGTGGCAGACGTGCTGTTCAACTGGCTATCCACTCCACAGAGGTCATTTCTTTCATTTCTTGTCCACACAACCCATACTACAGAAATTATTGGAATCTCCACTACAGGATGTTCCATTCATTCACTGCCAATCTGGAGATCATCTAGTCTCCACTCCAGGCAGGATTTCGATAAACCATTGCTGAATGTCCAAGTTACCCAATGCTCGTTTTCCGAGGCCTGTTCAAACTTGCAGTACTGCTGTTCAACTGTCTAATCAGTCTAAACAGGTCTGCATTTCATTTTCCTGTCCACACAACCCAGATTTCAGATATTATTGGAATCTCCAGTACAGATTGTTCCATTCATTCACTGCCAATCTGGAATTCATCGAATCTCCACTCCACGCAGGCTTCCGTTACATCACTGCTGAATGTCCAAGTAAACAATGCTGGACTTAATCGTCCTGTTCACACTCGCAGGTGTGCTTTTCAACTGGATTTCCACTGAATAATGGTCAGCTCTTCATTTTCCTGTCCACACAACCCAGACTTCAGAAGTCATTGGAATCTACACTACAGAATGTACCATTCATTTACTCCCAATCTGGAAGTCATCCAATCTCCACTCCAGGCAGGCTTTCGTTACACCACTGCTGAATGTCCAAGTAACCCAATGCTGATTTTCAGCGCCCTTTTCACAGTCGCAAGCGTGCTGTTCAACTGGCTATCCATTCCACAGTGGTCAGCACATTCATTTCCTATACACACAACCCAGACGTCAGAAATCATTGGAATCTCCACTACAGAATGTACCATTCATTCACTGGAATCTGGAGATCATCGAATCTCCACTCCAGGCAGGGTTTTGTTACACCACTGCTGAATGTCCAAGTAACCCAATGCTGGGTTTCAGCGTTCTGTTCAAATTCACAGGCGTGCTTTTCTACTGGCTATCCACTGAAACCTGGTCAGCTTTTAATCTTCCTGTCCACACAAAACAGACTTCAGAAATCATTGGAATATCCACTAGAGCATGTTGCATTCATTCACTGCCTATCTGGCGTTCTTCGAATCTCCACTACAGGCAGACTTTCGTTACACAACTGGTGAATGTTCAAGTAACACAATGCTGGTATTCAGCGTCCTGTTCACACACGGGTGCGTGCTGTTTAACTGACTACCCACTCAACCCTGTCAGCTCTTCATTTTCCTGTCCACACAACCAAGACTTCAGAAACTATTAGAATCTCCAGTAGAGAATGTTCCATTCATTCACTACCATTCTGGGATTCATTGAATCTCAACTCCAGTCAGGCTTTCGTTAAATCACTGGTGCATGTCCATGTAACACAATGCTGGATTTTCAGCGTCCTGTTCACAGTCGCAGGCGTGCTGTTCAACTGGCTGTCCAATCCGTACTGGTCAGATCTTTCATTTCCTGTACACACAAACCAGACTTCATAAAACATTAGAATCTCCACTACAGAATGTTCCATTCATTCACTGCCAATCTGGTGATCATCGAATCTCCACTCCAGGCCGGATTTCGTTTCAGCACGTTTGAATTTCCAAGTATCCCAATGCTCGTTTTCAGCGTCCTGTTCACACTCGCATGCGTGCCGTTCAACAGGCTATGCACTGAACCATGGTCAGCTCTTCATTTTCCTATCCACACAAACAACTTTTCAGAAATCATTGGGATCTCCACTACAAAATGTTCCATGCATTCACTGGAATCTGGAGATCATTGAATCTCCACTCCAGGAAGGCTTTCGTTACACCACTGCTTAATGTCCAAGTAACACAATGCTGGTTTTCAATGTCCTGTTCACACTAGCAGGCGTGCTGTTCAATGGCTATCCATTTAACCCTGGTCAGCTCTTCATTTTCCTGTCCACAGAACCCAGATTTCAAAACTCATTGAAATCTCGGCTACAGAAAGTTCCATTCATTCACTGCGAATCTGGAATTCATCTGAATCTCCACTCCAGGCAGGCTTTCTTTACACTTCTGTTGAATGTCCAAGTTACCCAAAGCTGGTTTTCAAATTCCTGTTCACATGAGCAGGCGTACTGTTCAACTGGCTGTCCACTGAACCCTGGTCCGCTCTTCAATTTCCTGTCCACACAACCCAAACTTCAGAAATCATTGGAATCCACACTATAAAATGTTATTTCATTCACTTCGATTCTGGAATTGATCTGAATTTCCCGTCCAGGCAGGCTTTTATTACACCACTGGTGAATGTCTTAGTTACCCAATGCTGGTTTTCAAAGTCTTTTCACACTGGCAGGCGTGCTTTTCAACTGGCTATCCAATCCACAGTTGTCAGCTCTTTCATTTCCTCTCCACACAATCCAGATTTCAGAAATCATTGGAATCACCTCTAAAAAATGTTCCATTCATTCACTGCCAATCTGGAGGTCATCTAATCTACACTCCAGGCAGGTGTTCATTACACCATGGCTGAATGTTCAAGTATCTCAATGCTGGTTTTCAGCATCCTGTTCACACTCGCAGGGGTGCTGGTCAACTGGCTATCCACTTAACCCTGATCAGCTATTCACTTTCCTGTCCACACAACCCAGATTTCAGAAATCATTGGAATCTCCAGTACAGAATGTTCCATTCATTCACTGCCAATCTGGAGATCATCGAATTTCCACTCTAGGCAGGCTTTCATTACACTTCTGTTGAATGTCCAAGTAACACAATGCTGGTTTTCAGCTTTCTGTTCACACTCACAATCGTGCTGTTAAACTGGCTATGCACTCCAAACTGGTCACGCTACATTTTCCTGTCCACACGACCCATACTTTAGAAAACATTTGAATGTCCATTATAAATAGTTCCATTCATTCACTGCGAATCTGGAATTCATCTGAATCTCCACTCCAGGCAGGCTTTCGTTACACCACTGGTGATTGTCCAAGTAACCCAATGCTGTTTTTCAGCGCCCTGTTCACAGTCGCAGGCATGCTGCTCAACTGGCTATCCACTCCACAGTGGTCAGCTCTTTCATTTCCTGTCCACACAACACAGACTTCAGAAATTATTGTAATCTCCACGACAAAATGCTCCATTCATTCACTGCCAATCTGTTGATCATCCAATCTCCACTCCAGGCAGGCTTTCATTACACCACTGCTGAATGTCCAAGTAACCCAATGCTGGTTTTCAGCGTACTGTACACACTCGGATGTGTGCTGTTCAACTGACTATCCACTCAACCCTGGTCAGCACTTCATTTTCCTGTCCACTAAACCAGACTTCAGAAACTATTAGAATCTCCAATACATTATGTTCTTTGCATTCACTGCCAATCTGGAATTCATTGAATCTCAACTCCAGTCAGGCTTTCGTTACATCACTGTTGAATGTCCATGTAACACAATGCTCGTTTTCAGCCACCTGTTCACATTCGCAGACATGCTGCACAACTGTCTATCCACTCCACAGTGGTCAGCTCTTTCTTTTCCTGTACACACAACCCAGACGTCAGAAATCATTGTAATTTCCACTACAGTATGTACCATTCATTCACTGGAATCTGGAGGTCATCGAATCTCCACTCCAGGCAGGTTTTCGTTACACCATGGCTGAATGTCCAAGTATTCCAATGCTCGTTTTCAGCGTCCTGTTAACACTCGCAAGAGTGCTTTTCACCTGGATATCCACTGAACCCTGGTCAGCTTTTATTTTACTGTTCACAAAAACCAGACTTCATAAATCATTGGAATCTCCACTACAGAATGTTCCATACATTCACTGCCAATCTGGAATTCATCAAATCTCCACTCCAGGCAGGATTTCGTTACACCACAGGTGAATATCCAAGTAACCGAATGCAGGTTTTCAGCGGACTGTTCACACTCGCAGGTATTCTGTTCAACTGGCTATCCACTCCAACCTGCTCAGCTCTTCAAATTCCTATCCACATAACCTAGACTTCAGAAACTATTGGATTCTACACTACAGAATGTTCCATTCATTCACTGGAGTTCATCGAATCTCCACTCCAGACTGACTTTCGTTACACCACTGGTGAATGTCAAAGTAACCAAATGCTGGTTTTCAGCGTAATGTTCACACTCCCAGGCGTGCTGTTCAATTGGCTATCCATTCCTCCGTGGTCAGATCTTCCTTTTCCTGTCCACACAACCCAGACTTCAGAAATGATTGGAATCTCCACTACAGCATGTTCCATTCACTCACTGCCAATCTAGAGTTCTTCGAATACCCACTCCAGGCAGGCTTTCGTTACACCACTGTAGAATGTCCAAGTAACCCAATGCTGGATTTCAGTGTCCTGTATACACTCGGATGTGCGCTGTTCAACTGTCTATCCACTCAACCCTCGTCAGCACTTCATTTTCTTGCCCATTAAACCAGACTTCAGAAACTATTAGAATCTCCAATATAGTATGTTCCATTCATTCACTGCCAATCTGGAAATCATTGAATCTCAAGTCCAGTCAGGCTTTCGTTAAATCACTGGTGAATGTCCATGTAACACAATGCTGGTTATCAGGGTCCTGTTCAGTCACAGGCGTGCTGTTCAACAGGCTATCCACTCCACAGTGGTCAGATCTTTCTTTTCCTGTCCACACTAACCAGACTTCAGAAATCATTAGAATCTCCACTACAGAATGTTCCAATCATTCAATCTCAATCTGGTGATCTTCGAATCTCCACTCTAGGCAGGCTTTCGGTACACCGGGGCTCAATGTCCAAGTATCCCAATGCTCGCTTTCAGCGTCCTGTTCAAACTCCCAGGCGTGTTGTACAAATAACTATCCACTGAACCCTGATCAGCTCTTCATTTTCCTATCCACACAAACCACATTTCAGAAATCATTGGAATATCCACTCCAAAATGTTCCTTTCATTCACTGGCATCTGGAGATCATCGAAAATCAACTCCAGGAAATCTTTCTTTACACCACTGCTGAGTGTCCAAGTAACCTAATGCTGGATTTCAGGGGCCTGTTTATACTCGCAGGCGTGCTGAACAACTGGCTAACCAATCCAACCTCGTCAGCTCTTCATTTTCCTGTCCACAAAACCCATATTTCAGTAATCATTGGAATCTCCACTACAAAATGTTCCATTCATTCACTTAGATTCTGGAATTCATCTGAATCTCCAGTCCCGGCAGGCTTTCGTTACACCACTGGTGAATGTCCAAGTATCCCAATGCTGGTTTTCAGCGTCCTATTCACAGTCGCAGGCATAGTGTTCAACTGGCTTTCCACTCCACAGTGGTCGTCTATTTCATTTCCTGTCCAGACAATCCAGACTTCAGAAATCATTGAAATCTCCACTACAGAATGTTTCATTCATTCACTGCCAATCTGGAGAACATCGAATCTCCACTCCAGGCAGGCTTTCCTTACACCACTGCTGAATGTCCAAATAACCAAATTCTGGATTTCAGAGGCTTTTCACACTCGCACAAGTACTGTTCAACTGGCTATCCACTGAACCCTAGTCAGCTCTTCATTTTCCTGTCCACACAACCCAGATTTCAGAAATCATTGGAATCTCCAATATAGAATGTTCCATTCATTCACTGGAATCTGGACATCATCTTATCTCCACTCCAGGCAGGCTATCGTTACACTACTGTTCAATGTCTAAGTAACACAATGCTGGTTTTCAGGGTCCTGTTCACATTCGCAGGAGTGCTGTTCAACTGGATATACAATGAACCCTGGTCAGGTCTTCATTTTCCTGTCGTCACAACCCAGACTTCAGAAGTCATTGGAATATACACTACAGAATATTCCAATCTTTCACTGCGAATCTGGAATTCATCTAAATCTCCAATCCAGGCAGGCTATGTTTAAAGCACTGGTGAATGTCCAAATAACCCAATGCTGGTTTTCAACGTCCTGTTCACAATAGCAGGCGTGCTGTTCAACTGGCTCTCCACGGAACCGTGGTCAGCACTTCCTTTTCGTTTTCACACAACCCAGACTTCGGAAATCTTTGGAATCTCCACTACAGAATGTTCAATTCATTCACGGCCAATCTGGAGTTCTTTGAATCTCCACTCCAGGCAGGCTTTTGTTAAACCACTAGTGAATGCCCAAGTCACCCAATGCTGATTTTCAGGGTCCTTTTCACACTCTCAGGCGTGCTGTTCAACTGGGTATCCAATCCAAACTGGTCACCTTACATTTTCCTGTCCACACATCCCATACTTCAGAAAACACTGGAATCTCCACTATAAAATGCTCCATTCATTCACTTCGAATCTGAAGTTCATCTGAAGCTCCACTGCAGGGAGGCCTTCATTACACCACTGCTGAATGTTCAAGTAACACAATGCTGGTTTTCAGCGTCCTGTTCACAGTCGCAGACGTGTTGCTCAACTGCCTATCCACTCCACACTGGTCAGCACTTTCATTTCCTGTCCACAAAACCCAGACTTCAGAATAATTGTAATCTCCAAGAGAGAATGCTACATTCATTCACTGCCAATCTAGAGATCATCCAATCTCCATTCCAGGCAGGCTTTCGTTACACCACTGCTGAATGTTCAAGTAACACAATACTGGTTTTTAGCGTCCTGTTCACACTCGCAGGCGTGCTGTTCAAAGGCTGTCCACGGAATCCTGGTCAGCTCTTCATTTTCTTGTCCACACAATCCAGATTTCAGAAATCATTGAAATCTCCACTAAAGAATGTTCCTTTCATTCATTGTGAATCTGAAATTCATCTGAATCTCCACTCCCGGAAGGCTTTCATTACACTACTGTTGAATGTCCAAGTAACACAATGCTGGTTTTCAGAGTCCGGTTCACATTCGAGGCGCACTGTTCAACTGTCTATCCACTTAACCCTGGTAAGCTCTTCATTTTCCTGTACACACATCCCAGAATTCAGAAATCATTGGAATCTCCACTACAGAATGTTCCATTCATTTACTGCGAATCTGGAATTCATCTGAATCTCCCCTCCCGGCAGGCTTTCGTTACACCAATTGTGAATGTCCAAGTCACCCAATGCTGATTTTCAGCATCGTGTTCACAATTGCAGGCGTGCTGTTCAACGGGCTATCCACTCCACCCTGGTCAGCTCTTCCTTTTCCTATGCACACAACCCAGACTTCAGAAATCTTTAGAATCTCCAGTACAGAATGTTCCATTCATTCACTGCAAATCTCGAATTCCTCTGAATCTTCACTTCACCAGGCATTTGTTACATCACTGGTGAATGTCCAAGTAACCTAAAGCTGGTTTTCAGCGTCCTGTTCACAGTCGCATGTGTGATGTTGAATTGGCTATCCACTACACAGCGGTCAGCTCATTATTTTCCTCTCCACACAACCAAGACTTCAGAAATCATTGGAGTTTCCATTACAGAATGTAACATTCTTTCACTGGATTCTGGAGATCATCGAATCTCCACTCAAGGCAAGCTTTCGTTACACCACTGCTGAATGTCCAAGTAACCCAATGCCGGTTTTCCGAGGCCTTTTTACACTCGCAAGAATGCTGTTCAAATGGCTACCCACTGAACCCTGGCCAGCTCTTCATTTTCCTATCCACACAACCCAGATTACAGAAATCATTGGAATCTCCACTACAGAATGTTCCATTCATTCAATGGAAATTGGAGATCACCGAATCTCCACTCCAGGAAGGCTTTCGTTACACCACTACTGAATGTCCATGTAACAAAATGTTGGTTTTCAGCGTCCTGTTCACAGTCGCAGGCGTGCTGCTCAACTGCCTATCCACTCCACACTGGTCAGCACTTTCATTTCCTGTCCACAGAACGCAGATTTCCGAAATAATTGTAATCTCCAAGACAAAATGCTCCATTCATTCACTGCCAATCTAGAGATCATCCAATCTCCATTCCAGGCAGGCTTTCGTTACACCACTGCTGAATGTTCAAGTAACACAATACTGGTTTTCAGCGTCCTGTTGACACTTGCAGGCGTGCTGTTCAAAGGCTATCCACGGATTCCTGGTCAGTTCTTCATTTTCTTGTGAACACAATCCAGATTTCAGAAATCATTGGAATCTCCACTAAAGAATGTTCCTTTCATTCATTGGGAATCTGGAATTCACCTGAATCTCCACTCCCGGAAGGCTTTCCTTACACCACTTGTGAATATCCAAGTCACCCAATGCTGATTTTCAGCGTCGTGTTCACACGTGCAGGTGTGCTGTTCAACGGGCTATCCACTCCACCCTGGTCAGGTCTTCCTTTTCCTGTCCACACAACCCAGAGTTCAGAAATCTTTAGAATCTCCAGTACAGAATGTTCCATTCATTCACTGGAAATCTCGAATTCCTCTGAATCTTCACTCCACCAGGCATTTGTTACATCACTGGTGAATGTCCAAGTAACTTAAAGCTGGTTTTCAACGTCCTGTTCACAGTCGCATGCGTCATGTTGAACTGGCTATCCACTACACAGTGGGCAGCTCTTTCTTTTCCTCTCCAGACAACCCAGACTTCAGAAATCATTAGAATCTCCATTACAGAATGTAACATTCTTTCACTGGAAACTGGAGATCATCGAATCTCCACTCAAGGCAGGCTTTCGTTACACCACTGCTGAATGTCCATGTAACACAATGCTGGTTTTCAGCGTTCTGTTCATACTCGCAGGCGTGCTGTTCAAAGTTTATCCACTGAATCCTGGTCAGCTCTCATTTTCCTGTCCACAGAACCCAGATTTCAGAAATCATTGGAATCTCCACTACAGAATGTTCCATTCATTCACTACGAATCTGGAATTCATCTGAATCTCCACTCCAGTCAGTCTTTCGTTACACTACTTTTGAATGTCCATATAACACAATTCTGATTTTCAATGTCCTGTTCACATTCGCAGGCGTTCTGTTCAATTGGCTATCCACTGAACCCTGGTCAGCTCTTCAATTTCCTGTCCACACAACTCAGACTTCAGAAATCATTGGAGTTTCCACTATAGAATGTTCCATTTATTCACTGCTATTCTTGAATTCATCTGAATCTCCAGTCCAGGCAGGCTTTCTTTACACCACTAGTGAATGTCCTAGTAACCAAATGCTGGTTTTCAGAGTCCTATTCATACTCGCAGGTGTGTTGTTCAACTGGCTATCCACTCCATCCTGGTCAGCTCTTCATTTTCCTGTCCAAACAACCCATACTTCAGAAATCATTGGAATCTACACTATAAAATGTTCCATTCATTCTCTTCTAATCTGGAATTTATCTGAATCTCCACTCCAGGCAGGCCTTCGTTACACTGCTGCTGATTATCCGAGTAACACAATACTGGTTTTAAGTGTCCTATTCACACTCGCATGCATGCTGTTTTCAACTTGGCTATCCACTCCATCGCATCGTGGTCAGCTCTTCTTTTCCTGTCCTCATAACCCAGACTTCAGAAATCATTGGAATCTCCACTGCAGTATGTTCCGTTCATTCACGGCCAATATGGAATTCTTCGAATCTCCACTCCACGTAGGCTTTCGTTACAACACTGGTGAATGTCCAAGTAACCCAATGCTGGTTTTCAGCGTCCTGTTCACAGTCGCAGGCCTGTTGTTCACCTGGCTATCCACTGCACAGTGGTCAACTCTTTCATTTCCTCTCCACACAACACAGACTTCAGAAAACTTTGGAATCTCCACTACTGAATGTTCCTTTCATTCACTGCCAAACTGGAGATCACTTAATCTCCACTCCAGGCAGACATTCGTTACTCCACTGCTGAATGTGCACGTAATCAATGGTGGTTTTCAGAGGCCTGTTCAATCTTGCAGGCCTGCTGTTCAACTGGGTATCCACTCTAACCCGGTCTGCACTTCGTTTTCCTGTCCACATAATCCAGGTGTCATAAATCATTTGAATTTCCTCTAGAGAATGTTTCATTCATTGACTACGAATCTGGAATTCATCTGAATGTCGACCTCAGGCATGCTTTCGGTACACCACTGTTAAATGTCCAAGTAACACAATGCTGGTTTTCAGGATCCTGTTCACATTCGCAGGAGTGCTGTTCAAGTGGCAATCCACTGAACCCTGGTCAGCTCTTCTTTTTCCTTTCAACACAACCCAGATTTCAGAAATCTTTGGAATTTCCACTACATAATTTTCCATTCATTCACTGCTAATCTGGAATTCATCGAATCTCCACTCCAGGCAGGATTTATTTACACCACTGAATATTCAAGTACCCAATGCTGGTTTTCAGCAGCCTGTTAAAAGTCGCAGGTGTGCTTTTCAAACAGCTATCCACTCCAACCTGTTCAGCTCTTCATTTTCCTGTCCTCACAACGTAGAATTCAGAAACCATTGGAATCTCCACAACAGAATGTTCCATTCAGTCATTTTCAATCTGGAATTCATGGAATCTCCACTCCAGGCTGGCTTTCTTTACACCACTGCTGAATGTCCAAGTAACCCAGTGCTGGTTTTCAGCGTACTGTTCACGCTCGCAGCCGTGCTTTACAACTGGCTTTCCACTCAACCCTGGTCAGCTCTACGTTTTCCTGTCCACACAATCAGATTCCAAAAATAATTGGAATCTCCAATACAGAATGTTCCATTCATTCACTGCCAATCTGGAATTCATCGATTCTCCACGCCAGGCAGGATTTCGTTACACCACTGGTGAATATCCAAGTAACCAAATGCTGGTTTTCAGCAGCCTTTTCAAGGTCTCTGGCATGCTGTTCAACTGGCTATCCACTCAAACCTGGTCAGCTCTTCATTTTTATGTCTTCATAACGTAGAATTCAGAAACCATTTGAATCTCCACTACAGAATGTACCATTCAGTCACTGCCAATCTGGAATTCACGGAATCTCCACTCCAGGCTGGCTTTCGTTACACCACTGCTGAATGTCCAAGAAACCCAAAGCTGGTTTTCAGCGGACTATTCACACTCGCAGGCGTGCTGTTCAACTGGCTATCCAGTCAACCCTGTTCAGCTCTTCATTTTCCTGTTCACACAACACAGACTTCAGAAATCACGGAATCACCACTATAGAATATTCCATTCAGTCACTGCCAATCTGGAAATTATTGAATCTCCACTCCAGGCAGGATTTCGTAACACCATTGGTGAATATCCAAGTACCCAATGTTGGTTTTTAGCGGCCTATTCACACTCACAGCCATGCTGTTCAACAGGCTATACACTCCAACCTGGATAGCTCTCCATATTCCTGTCTATATAACCTAGACTTCAAAAACCATTAGAATCTCCTCAACAGAATATTCCATTCATTCACTGCCAATCTGGAATTCATAGAATCTCCACTTCAAGCAGGCTTTCTTTACACCAATGCAGAATGTCCAAGGAACCCAGTGCTGGTTTTCAGCATCCTGTTCACGGTCGCAGGCGTGCTGTTCAACTGGCTATGAACTCCAACTTGGTCAGCACTTCATTTTCCTGTCCACACAACCTAGGCTTCAGAAATCATTGGAATTTCCACTACAGAATGTTCCATTCATTCACTGCCAATCTGGAATTCATCTGAATCTCCACTTCATTCAGGCTTTCGTTACACCACTGGTGAATATCAAAGTAACGCAATTCTGGTTTTCAGCATCCTGTTCACAGTCGCAGACATGTTGTTCAACTGATTATCCACTCCACGGTGGTCAGCTCTTTCATTTCCTGTCAACACAACACAGACTTCAGTAATCATAGGACTCTCCTCTACAGAATGTTCCATTCATTCACTGCCAATCTGGATTTCCTCGAATATTCACTCCAAGCAGGCTTTCGTTACACCACTGGTGAATATTCAAGTGACCTAATGCTGGTTTTCAGAGGCCTGTTCAGACTCGCAGGTGTGCTGTTCAACTGGCTATGCACTCCAACCGGGTCAGCTGTACATTTTCCTGTCCACACAACCCAGGCTTCAGAAATCATTGGAATCTCCACTACAGAATGTTCCATTCATTCATTGCCAATCTGGAATTCATCCAATCTCAACTCCAGGCATGATTTCGTTACACCACTGGTGAATATCGAGTAGCCCATTGCTGGTTTTTAGCGGCCTGTTCAGACTCACAGGCATGCTGTTCAACAGGCTATCCACTCCAACCTGGACAACTCTTCATATTCCTATCTACATAAACTAGACTTCAAAAACCATTAGAATCTCTACAACAGAATGTACCATTTATTCACTGCGAATCTGGAATTCATAGAATCTCCACTCCAAGCAGTCTTTCTTTACACCACTGCTGATTTTCTAAGAAACCCAGTGATGGTTTTCAGCATCCTGCTGACACTCGCAGCGTGCTGTTCAACTGGCTTTCCACTCTAACCTGCGCAGCTCTACGTTTTCCTGTCCACACAACCCAGACTTCAGAAATTATCGAAATTTCCACTATAAAATATTCCATTCATTGACTGCCAATCTGGTGTTCATCGAATCTCCACTCCAGGCAGGCTTTCGTTACACCATTGGTGAATATCCAAGTAACATAACGTTGTTTTCAGCAGCCTGTTCACACTTGCAGGCGTGCCGTTTAACTGGCTATCCACTCTAACCTTTTCAGCTCTTAATTTTCCTCTTCACATAATCCAGAATCCAGAAATCATTGGAAAATCCACTACAGACTGTTCCATTCGTTCACTGCTATTTTGGAATTCATCTGAATCTCACTCCATGCAGTCTTTCGTTACACCACTGCTGAAAGTCCAAGTAACCCAATGCTGGTTTTCAGCGGCCTCTTCACACTCGCAGGCCTGCTGTTTATCTGGGTATCCACTCCAACCTGGTCATGTCTTCATTTCCTGGTGCTCAAAATCCAGAGTTCTGAAATAATTGGTATCTCCAATACAAAATTTTCAATTAATTCACTGCCAATATGGAATTCATCTGAATCTCGACTCCGTGCAGGCATTCGTTACACCACTGGTGAATGTCCAAGTAACCCAATGCTGGTTTTCAGCGGTCTGATCACACTCACAGTCATGCTGTTCAACTGACTACACACTGAACGCTGGTCAGCTCTTCATTTTCCTGTCCACACAACCCAGACTTCAGAAATCACTGGAATCTCCACTAAAGAATGTTCCATTCTTTCACTGGGAACCTGAAATTCATCTGAATTTCCACTCCAGGTAGGCTTTCGTTACACCACTGGTGAATGTCCAAGTAACACAATGCTGGTTTTCTTTGGCCTGTTCACATTCGGAGCCATGCTGTTCCCTGGCTATCCACTACACCCTGGTCAGCTCTTCATTTTCCTGTCCACAGAACACAGACATGAGAAATTATTGGAATCTCCACTACAGAATGTTCCGGTCATTCACTGCGAGTGTGAAATACATCTGAATCTACACTCTACGCAGACAATTGTTACACCAGTGGTGAGTCTACCCCGAAACTGGATCTTCACTGTAAAATCATCCATGGGCTGATTTTCATCTTCCTATCCACACTGCCATTCTGGCGCGAAAGCACAGCAGTAGAACGTGTGCCGCGCAGCCAGCCTGGCCGAGCCGGGTTCAAATCCTCGCCCTTTCAGAGAGCATAAAAGGGCTACTGAGAGTATCTGGCCCTCGGGGAAAAGCCTGACAAGCCTCCCGGGAAATATTTCATATGCCGAAATTACAGTCACCACAATTCTTCAAACGAAGACGTAAATGAACTGCCGCAGCAAACCAATGAAGTCTGGGAGGACTGGGGGCGTGACAGCGATCCACACTGCTGAGTAGTGAATTCATCTCAGTACCCAATATATTAGGCCTGCGTTTCTACTCCTTTTCCATGAAATCGCATCGAACTAGAAAGCTTCCAATAGAGCATTTGCTGTCAACACTCCCCAGGCCTTCATTTCACCTCCAAATCCAGTTGAATATAGTATTCTGTTCATTAACCCTGCCACAATAGCAAGCGACCTGAGTTCATCAAATATCAACACCTACATATCTGGTTTTCATCTGCCTGTGCACTGAATCAAGCCAAAGTTTTCGTCATCCCTTTATCTCAGATCAGGCCTGGTGTGCATCGACTTCTGAATCAATTGAAAACATATGTTACCGTCCTGGTTAATGCCACCCAGTGGTGGTGATGATCGTATATCTCTAAAACTATTCAGGGTTGGGATTTTTCTGCAAGTCCCAGTAACCCAATGCTAGTGGTCAGCGGCCTGTTCACATACCCCAGAAGTGGTGTTCACTGCCTATCCACCCCACCCTGTTCACCTCTTCATCTCCTGGTACCCATAACCCAGAGTTCTTAAATCATTAGTATCTCCAATACAGAACGTACCATTCATTCACTGCGTATCTGGGATTCATCTGAATTTCCGCTCCAGGTAGTCTTTCGTTACAACACTGGTGAATATCCAAGTAATCCAATGCTGGTTTATTGCGGCCTGTTCACACTCGCAGGTGTGCTGTTCAAATGGTTCTCCACTCAACCCTGGTCAGATCTTCATTTTGCTGTCCACACAACCCAGACATCGGAAATCATTGGAATCTCAACTACAGAATGTTCCATTCATTCACTGCCAAACTGGAGTTCATTGAATCTCTAAACCAGGCAGGCTTTCGCAACAACACTGGTGAATGTGCAAGTAACCCAATGCTGGTTTTGAGCATCCTGTTCACACTCGCAGGCGTGCTGTTTAAATGGCTATACACTCAACCCTGGTCAGCTCTTCATTTTCCTGTCACACAAGCCAGACTTCAGAAATCATTGGAATCTCCACTACAGAATATTCCATTCATTCACTGCGAAATTGGAATTTATGTGAATCTCCTCTCCAGGCAGGCTTTCGTTACACCACGGGCGATTGTCCAAGTAACCCAATGCTGCTTTTCAGTGTCCTGTTCACATTCGCAGGCATGCTGCTCAACTGACTATCCACTCCATCCTTGTCAGCACTTCATTTTCCTTTCCACACAACCCATATTCTTAAATCATTTGAATTTCCACTACAGAATGCTCCATTCATTCACTGCTAATCTGGAATTCATCAAATCTCCACTCCTGGCAGGCTTTTGTTACACCACTGGTGAATGTGCATGTAACCCAATGCTGATTTTCAGCGTCGTGTTCACATTCGCTGGCATGCTGTTCAACTGGATATCCACTCCAACCTGGTCAGTTCTTCATTTTCCTGTCAACACTGACCAGACTTCAGAAATCATCAGAATCTGCACTAAAGTATATTCCATTCATTCACTGCCAATCTTGAATTCATCTGAATCTCCACTACACGCAGGCTTTCGTTACACCACTGGTGAATATCCAAGTAACCAAATGCTGGTTTTCAGCGTCCTGTTCACACTCGCAGGAGTGCTGTACAACTGACTATCCACTCCATTCTGGTAAACACTTCATTTTCCTGTACACACAAGCCAGACTTCAGAAATCCTTGCAATCTCCACTACAGAATGTTCCAATCATTCACTGCCAATCTGGCGTTCATCGAATCTCCACTCCAGTCAGGCTTTCGTTACACCACTGATAAATGTCCAAGTAACCCAATGCTGGTTTTCAGCGTCCTGTTCACACTTGCAGCCATTCTGTTCACTGGCTATCTAGTCCAACCTGGCGAGCTCTTCATTATCCTACCCACAACACCAAGATATCAGAAATCATTGGAATCTCCACTACAGAATGTTCCGGTCATTCACTGCGAGTCTGGAATATATATCTGAATCCCCACTCTACGCAGGCATTCGTTACACCACTGGTGAAATTACCCAGAAACTTGAAATCATCTGAATCTGCAGTCTAAAATCATCCATGGCCTGCTATTCATCTTCCTATCCACACTGCCATTCTGTCATTAAAGCACAGCAATAGGACGTGTGAGTCACGCAGCCAGCCTGGCCTAGCCGGGTTTAATTACTCGCCCTCTCAAGAGCCCGGGGAGCTACCGAGAGTATCTGGTCCTCGCGGCAAAGCCTGGCAACCACGCGTGAAATATTCCATATGCCGAAATTATAATCACTATGGGCTGGAGTGATAGCACAGCGGTAGGGTGTTCGCCTTACAAGCGGCCAACATGGCCGACCCGAGTTCGATTCCTCCGCCCCTCTCGGAGAGCCCGGCAAGAGAGTATTCGATATGCCAGACACAGTAACAACAAAGTGTCCAATGGAGACATTACTGGGCCTGCTCGAGCAAATCGACAATCAACGGGAGGGCCTTTACCTTTACCTTATAGTCACTACAAGTCTCCAAACGAAAACGTTACTGAACCGAGCCAGCAAATCAATGATGTCCGGGAGGACTGGGAGAGTGACAGCTATCCACACTGATGAGTAGTGAATTTATCTCAATATCCATATGAATTAGGCCTGCATTTCTTCTCGTTCTATATGAAATCGAGTCGAATTAGAAATCTGCCAAATGAACATTTGCTGTCAACACTCCCCAGGCCTGCTCCTCAGCTTGCTATCCAGTCAAATATAGTAGTATGTTCATTAACCCTGCCACATAACCGAGAGACCTGAGTTTATCTAAATATCAACACCTACATGACAGGTTTTCATCTGTCTGTGCACTCAATTAAGCCGAAGTTTTCATCATCCCGTCTACTCTAACCAGGCCGGATCGGCATCGACTTCTGAATCACTCGAAACCATATGTTACTGTCCCGGTCAAAACCACCCAGTGGTGGTGATGATCCTATGCCTCTAAAACTCGTCAGAGTTGGGATTCTTTTGCATGTCCCAGTAACACAATGCCTGTTCACATACCGCAGGCATGGTGTTCACTGGCTATCCACTCCACCCTGGTTAGCTCTTCATTTTCCTGTACACACTGTCCAGACTTCAGAAATCATCGGCATCTCCACTACAGAATGTTTTATTAATTCACTGCCAATCTGGAATTCATCTGAATCTCCACTCCAGGCAGGCTTTCATTACAGCACTGGTGAATGTCCAAGTAACCCAACGCTGGTTTTCAGCGGCCTGTTCACACTCGCAGGTGTGCTACTCAACTGGTTATCCACTCCACCCTGGTCAGCTCTTCAATTTCCTGTCCACACAACCCAGATATCAGAATGCATTGGAATGTACACTACAGAATGTTCCATTCAATCACTGCCAATCTGGAGTTCATTGAATCTGGCTGAGCAAGGGTCAATTCTTCGCCCTCTCAGAGAGCTCTGGAATCTACTGAGAGTATCTCGCCCTCGTAGCAAAGACTGGCAAGATACTCCTGAAATATTCCATATGCCAAAATTACAGTCAACAATTTTCACCAAACAAAGACGCTACTGAACTGCGCCAGCAATTCCATGAATGCCTGGAGTACTGGGAGAGTAACAGTGAATTCATTTCAATATCCAATGTATTAGGCCTGCATTTCTTCTCATTCTCAACGAAATCGAGTCGAAATAGAAATCTGCCATGTGATCATTTGCTGTCAACTCTCCCTAGGCCTGCTGTTCTGCTACCTCTCCAGTAGAATATAGTATTCTGTTCATGAACCCTGCCACACTATCGAGCGACCTGAGTTCATCTAAATATCAACACCTACATATCTGGTTTTCATCTACCTGTAATCATTGCAATCTCCCCTACAGAATGATCCACTCATTCACTGCCAATCTGGAGTTCATCAAATCTCCACTACAGGCAGACTTTCGGTAAACCACTGGTTAATGTACAAGTAACACAATGCTGGTTTTCAGTGGCCTGTTCACTCTCGCAGCCGTTCTGCTCACTGGCTGTCTACTCCACCCTAGTCAGCTCTTCACTTTCCTGTCCACAACACCCAGACTTCAAAAATCAATGGAATCTCCACTACAGAATGTTCCATTCACTCACTGCCAATCAAGAGTTCATCGAATCTCCACTCCAGGCAGGCTTTCGCTACACCACTGGTGAATGTCCAATTAAACCAATAATGATTTTCTCCCCAGGCCTGTCTTCAGCTCGCTATTCAGTCGAATATAGTAGTCTGTTCATTAACCCTGCCACACAACCGAGAGACCTGAGTTCATCTAAATATCAACACCTACATATCAGATTTTCATCTGCCTGTGCACTGAATCAAGACGAAGTTTTCATCTTCCCGTCCACTCAAAAGAGTCCGGCTGTGCATCTACTTCTGAATAAATCGAAACCATATGTTACTGTCCCGGTCAAAGCCAACCAGTGGGGGTGATGATCGTATGCCTCTAAAACTCGTCAGGGTTGAGATTCTTCTGCATGTCCCAGTAACCAAATGCACGTGGTAAACAGCCTGTTCACATACCGCAGGCATGGTGTTAACTGGTTATACTCTACCCTGGTCAGCTCTTCAATTCCTGGTGCCCATACCCAGATTTCTGAAATACTTGGTGTCTCCACTATGGAATGTTCCATTTATTCACTGCTAATCTGGAATTCATCTGAATCTCCACTCCAGACAGGCTTTCGTTACACCACTGGTGAATGTCCAAGTAACTAAATGCTGGTTTTCAGCGGCCTATTCACACTCGAAGGCGTGCTGTTCAACTGGCTATCCACTCCACACTGGTCAGCTCTTCATTTTCCTGTCCACACAACCCAGAAGTCATTGGAATCTCCACTACAGATTGTTCCATTTGTTCACTGCCAATCTGGAGATCATCGAATATCCACTCCAGGCACGCTTTCCTTACAATACTGTTGAATGTCCAAGTAACTGAATGATGGATTTCAGCGGCCTGTGCTTTACAATGGCTATCCACTCCACTCTGGTCAGCTCTGCATTTTCCGGTCCTCACAACCCAGACATCAGAAATCATTGGAATCTCCACTACAGAATGCTCCGGTCATTCACTGCGAGTCTGGAATACATTTGAATCTCCACTCTACGCAGGCATTAGTTAGAGCACTATTGAGTCACCCAGAAAATTGACATCATCTGAATCTGCACTATAAAATCATGTATGGGTTGCTTATCATCTTCCTATCCACACTGCCATTCTGGCACTAAAGCACAGCAGTAGGACGTGTGAGTCACACAGCCTGCCTGGCCGAGCCGGATTCAATTCCTTGCCCTCTCAGAGAGCTCAGGTAGCTACCGAGTATACCTGGCCCTCGTGTAAAAGTCTGGCAAGACACCCGTGAACTATTCCATATGACAAATTACAGTCACCACACGTCTCCAAACAAAGACGGTACTGAACCGCGCCAGCAATTGAATGAAGTCCGGGAGGACTGGGAGTGTGACAGCGATCCACACTGCTGAGTAGTGAATTCATCTTGATATCCAATGTATTAGGCCTGGGTTTCTTCTCGTTCTCCATGAAATCGATTCGAATTAGAAATCTGCCAAGTGAGCATTTGCTATCAACTCTCCCCAAGCCTGCTTTTCAGCTCCATATGCAGTCGAATATTGTATGCTATCTTTTAACCCTGCCTCACTACCGAGCCACCTGAGTTCATCTAAATATCAAAAACTAAATATCTGGTTTTCATCTGCCTGTGCTCTCAAGCAAGCCAAAGTTTTCATCATCCTGTCCACTCTACCCAGGCCTGGTGTGCATAGACCTCTGAATCAATTGAAACCATATGGTACTCTCCCGGTCAATGTCACCAGTGGTGGTGATGATCCTATGCCTCTAAAGCTCACCAGGATTGGGATTCTTCTGCATGTTCCAGTAACCCAATGCTGGTGGTCAGCGGCCTGTTCAAAAACCGCAGGCGTTGTGTTCACTGGCTATCCACTCCATGCTCGTTAATTCTTCATTTCCTGGTGTTCATAACCCAGAGTTCTGAAATCATTGGTATCTGCACTACAGAATGTTCCATTCATTCACTGCGAATCTGGTATTCATCTGAATCTCCACTGCAGGCAGGCTTCCGTTTCACCACTGGTGAATGTCCAAGTAACCCAATGCTTGATTTCAGTGGCCTTTTCACAACTGCAGTCGTGCTGTTCAACTGACTCTCCACTCCACCCTGGTCAGCTCTTCATTTTCCTGTCCACAGAACTCAGACATCAGAAATTATTGGAATCTCCACTACAGAATGTTCCGGTCATTCACTGCGAGTCTGGAATACATCTTAATCTCCACTCTGCACAGGCATTCGTTACATCAATGGTATGTCTACCCAGAAACTTGAAATCATCTGAATCTGCACTCTAAAATCATCCATAGGCTGCTTTTCATCTTCCTATCCACACTGCCATTCTGGTGAGAAAGCGCAGAATTAGGACGTGAGCGTCACGCAGCCAGCCTGGCCGAGCCGGGTTCAACTCCTAGCCCTCTCAGAGAGCCCGGAAGCTACCGAGAGTATCTGGCCCTCACAGTAAAGCCTGGCAATCCACCCGTGAAATATTCCTTATGCCAAAATTACAGTCACCAAAAGTGTCCAAAAAAAGATGTTACTAAACCGCGCCAGCAAATCAATGAAGTCCGGGAAGACTGGGAGAGTGACAGTGATCCACACTGCTGAGTAGTGAATTCATCTCAATATCCAATGTATTAGGCCTGCGTTTCTTCTCGTTCTCCAGGAAAACGAATCGAATTACAAATCTGTCAAGTGAGCATTTGCTGTCAACTCTCCCCAAGCCGGGTGTTCTGCTCCCCATCGAGCCGAATGTATTATTCTGTTCATTAACCCTGCCACACTACCGAGCGACATGAGTTCATCTAAATATCAACAACTACATATCTGGTTTTCATCTGCCTGTGCACTCAATCAAGCTGAAGCTTTCATCATCCCGTCCACTCTAACTAGGCCTGGTGTGCATCGAACCCTGAATCAATCAAAACCATATGGTACTCCCCCGGTCAACGCCACCCAGTGGTGGTGATGATCATATGCCTCTAAAACTCGTCAGGGTTTGGATTCTTCTGCATGTCCCAGTAACCCAATGCTAGTGATCAGCGGCCTCTTCACAGACCAGAAGCATGCTGTTCAACTGGCTATCCACTCCACCCTGGTCAGCTCTTCATGTCCTGGTGCCCATAACCCAGAGTTCTGAAATCATTGGAATCTCCACTACAGAATGTTCCGTTCATTCACTACGAACCTGGAATTCATATGAATCTCCACTCCAGGCAGGCTTTCATTACACCACTGTAGAATATCCAAGTAACCCACTGCTGGTTTTCAGCGTTCTGTTCAAACTCGCATGCGTGTTGTTCAACTGGCTATCCACTCCAACCTGGTCAGCTCTTCATTGTTCTGTCCACACAACCTTGACTTCAGAAACCATTGTAATCTCCACTACAGAGTGTTCCATTCATTCACTGCCAATCTGGAATTCATCGTATCTCCAACCCAGGCAGGCATTCGTTACACTACTGTTGAATATCCAAGCAACTCAAACATGGTTTTCAGCAGCCACTGCTGATCACTGACTATCCACTCCACCCTGGTCAGCTCTTCCTTTTCCTGTCCACACAACCGAGACATCAGAAATCATTGGAATCCCCACTGCAGTAGGTTCCATTCATTCACTGTGAGTCTGGAATACATCTGAATCTCCACTCTGCGCAGGCATTTGTTACAGCACTGGTATGTCTAACCAGAAACTTGAAATCATCTGTATCTTCACTCTAAAATCATCCATGGGCTGCTTTTCATATTCCTTTCCATACTGCCATTCTGGCTTGAAAGCACAGCAGTAGGACTTGTGCGACACGCAGCCAGTCTGGCCGAGCCTTGTTCAATTCTTCGCCCACTCAGAGAGCCCGGGAAGCTAAAGAGAGAATCTGGCCCTCGTGGATAAAGCCTGGCAAGACAACCGTGGAAATATTACATATGCCAAAATTACAGTCTTCACAAATCTCCAAACGAAGACGCTACTGAACCGCGCCAGCAAATCAATGGGAATATTCTGCGTGTCCCAGTAACCTAATGCTAGTGGTCAACGGCCTGTTTACATACAGCATGCGAGGGGTTCACTGGCTATTCACTCCAACCTGCTCAGGTCTTCATTTCCTGGTGCCCATAACCCAGAGTTCGACAATCAATGGTATCTCCACTACAGAATGTTCCATTCATTTACTGCGAATCTGGAATTCATCGGAATCTCCACTCCAAGCAGGCTTTGGTTACACCACTGGTGAATATCCAAATAACCCAATGCTGGTTTTCAGTGGCCTGTTCACACTCGCAGGCCTGCTGATCAACTGGCTATCCACTCCTGCCTGGTCAGCTCTTAATTTTCCTGTCCACAAAACCGAGACATCAGAAATCATTGGATTCTCCACTACAGAATGTTCCATTCATTCACTGTGAATTTGGATCATCTGAATCTCCACTCCAGGCCGGCGTTGGTTACACCACTGGTGAATGTCCAAGTCACCCAATGCTGGTTTTCAGCGTCCTGTTCACACTCGCAGGTGTGCTGTTCAACTGACTATACACACCAACCTGATCAGCTATTCATTTTCCGGTCCACAGATCCCAGACATCAGAAATCATTGGAATCTCCACTACAGAATTTTCCGGTCATTCACTGCGAGTATGGAATACATCTGAATCTCCACTCTACGCCGGTATTCGTTACACGACTGGAGAGTCTACCCAGAAACTTGAAATCATCTGAATCTGCACTCGAAAATCATCCATGGACTGCTTTTCATCTGCCTATCCACACCTCTATTCTGGCGCAAAAGCACAGCAGTAGGACGTGTGCGTCACGCAGCCAGCCTGGTCGAGATGGGTTCAATTCTTCGCTCTTTCAGAGAGCCTGGGAAGCTACCGAGAGTATCTGGCCCTCGTGGCAAAGTCTGGAAAGACACCCCTGAAATATTCCATATGCCAGAATTACAGTCACCAAAAGTCTCCAAATAAAGACGATACTGAACCGTGCCAGCAAATCAATGAAGTCCCGGAGGACTGGGAGAGTGACAGCGATCCACACTGCTGACTAGTGAATTCATCTCAATATCCAATGTATTATGTCTGCATTTCTTCTCGTTCTCCACGAAATCGAGTCGTATTAGAAATCTGCCAAGTAAGCATTTGCTGTTAACTCCCCACAGGCCTACTGTTCAGCTCCCTATCTGGTTGAATATAGTATACTGTTCATTAACCCTCCCACACTACCGAGCAAACAGTTCATCTAAATATCAACAACTACATATCTGGTTTTCATCTGACTGTGCACTCAGTCAAGCCGAAGTTTTCATCATCCTGTCCACTCTAACCAGGCCTGGTGTGCATCGACTTCTGAATCAATCGAAACCATATGGTACTCTCACGGTCAACGCTACCCAGAGGTGGTGATGGTCGTATGGCTCTAAAACTAGTCAGGGTTGGGATTCTTCTGCATGTCCCAGTAACCCATATTGGTTTTCAGTGGTATGTTCACACTCGCAGGTGTGTTCTTCACTGGCTTCCCACTCCACTCTGGACAGTTCTTCATTTCCTGGTATCCAATAATGCATAGTTCAGAAATCATTGGTATCTCCACTACAGAATGTTCCATTCATTCACTGCAAATCTGGAATTCATCTGAATATCCACTCCAGGCAGGATTTCGTTACACAACTGGTGAATGTCCAAGTAACACAATGCTGGTTTCAGCGGCCTGTTCACACTTGCAGGCATGCTGTTCAACTGGCTACCCACTCCATCCTAGTCAGCTCTTCATTTTCCTGTTCACACAACCCAGACTTCAGAAATCAATGGAATCTCCACTACAGAATGTTCCATTCACTCACTGCCAATCTGGAGTTCATCAAATCTCCACTCCAGGCAGGCTTTCGCTACACCACTGGTGAATGTCCAATTAAACCAATAATGATTTTCACCCGCCTGTGCTCTTCACTGGCTATCCAGTCCACCCTGGTCAGTTCATCATTTTCCTGTCCACACAACTCAGACATCAGAAATTATTGGAATCTCTACTACAGAATGTTCCGGTCATTCACTGTGAGTCGGGAATACATCTGAATCTCCACTCTGCGCAGGCATTCTTTACAGCCCTGGTAATTCTACCTAGAAACTTGAAATCATCTGAATCTGCACTCTAAAATCATCCATCGACTGCTTTTCATCTTCGTATCGACACTGCCATTCCGGCGCGAAAACACAGCATGACGAGTGCGTCACGCAGACTGACTGGCCGAGCCGGGTTTAATTCCTTGCTCTCTCAGAGAGCCCGGGAAGATACTGAGAGTATCTGGCCCTCGTGGCAAAGACCGGCAAGACACCCGTGAAATATTCGATATGCCCTAATTACAGTCACCAAAAGTCTACAAACGAAAACACTACTGAACCACGCCAGCAAATCAATGAAATCCGGGAGGACTGGGAGAGTGACAGTGTACCACACTGCTTAGAAGTGAATTCATCTCAATATCTAATGTATTAGGCCTGCGTTTCTTCTCGTTCTACACGAAATCGCGTCGAATTAAAAATCTGCCAAGTGAGCATTTGCTGTCAACTTTCCCCAGGCCTGCTATTCAGCTCCCTATACAGTCGAAAATACTGTACTGTTCATTAAACCTGCCACACTACCGAGCGACCTGTGTTCATCTAAATATCAACACATACATATCTGGTATTAATCTACCTGTGCACTCAATCAAGCTGACGTTTTTATCATCCCGTTCACTCTAGGGAGGCCTGGAGTGCATCGACTTCTGAATCAATCGAAACCATATGGTATTGTGCCGGGCAACGCCACCCAGTGGTGGTGAGGATCATATGCCTCTAAAGCTCTTCAGGGTTGGGATTCTTCTGCATGTCCTAGTAAATCAATGCTAGTGGTCAGCAGCCTCTTCACATACCGCAGGCATGGTGTTCACTGGCTATCCACTCCACCCTGGTCAGCTCTTCATTTCCTGGTGCCCAAAACCCAGAGTTCTGAAATCGTTGGAATCTCCACTACAGAATGTTCCATTCGTTCACTATGAAACTGGAACTCATATGAATCTCCACTCCAGGCAGCCTTCCAGTACACCACTGGTGAATATCCAAGTAACCCAATGCTGGTTTTCATCATCCTGTTCAAACTCGCATGTGTGCTGTTCAACATGGTATCCACTTCAACCTGGTCAGCTCTTCATTGTTCTGTCCAAACAAACTTGACTTGAGAAACCATTGGAATCTCCACTACAGAATGTTCCATTCATTCACTGCCAATATGGAATTCATCGTATCTCCAACCCAGGCAGGCATTCGTTACACCACTATTGAATATCCAAGTAAACTAATGCTGGTTTTGAGTGTCCTGATCACACTCGCAGGCGTGCTGTTCAACTGGCTGTCCACTCCAACCTGGTCAGCTCTTCAATTTCCAGTCGTCACAACCCAGACTTCAGAAATCATTGGAATCTCCACTGCAGAATGTTCCATTCATTCACTGCCTATCTGGAATTCTTCTGAATCTCCACTCCAGGCAGGTTTTCGTTACACCACTGGTGAATGTCCAAGTAACTCAAACATGGTTTTCAGCGGCCTCTACTGATCACTGGCTATCCACTCCACCCTGGTCAACTCTTCCTTTTCCTGTCCACACAACCGAGACATCAGAAATCATTGGAATCCCCACTGCAGTAGGTTCCATTCATTCACTGTGAGTCTGGAATACATCTGAATCTCCACTCTGCGCAAGCATTTGTTACAGCACTGGTATGTTTACCCAGAAACTTGAAATCATCTGTATCTTCACTCTAAAATCATCCATGGGCTGCTTTTCATATTCCTATCCACACTGCCATTCTGGCTTGAAAGCACAACAGTAGGACGTGTGCGACACGCAGCCAGCCAATTCCTCGCCCACTCAGAGAGCCGGGGAAGCTAACGAGAGGATATGACCCTCGTGGCAAAGCCTGGCAAGACAACCGTGAAATATTGCATATGCCAAAATTACAGTTCTCACAAATCTCCAAACGAAGACGCTACTGAAACATGCCAGCAAATCAATGGGAATATTCTGAATGTCCCAGTAACCTAATGGTAATGGTCAACAGCCTGTTCACATACCGCAG
This sequence comes from Sorex fumeus, assembly GCF_029834395.1. Lineage (NCBI taxonomy): Eukaryota > Metazoa > Chordata > Mammalia > Eulipotyphla > Soricidae > Sorex > Sorex fumeus. The sequence continues at coordinate 413,375 of NW_026606140.1, read as the reverse complement.
GCGTGGTGTTCACTGCCTATACACTCCACCCTGCTCAGGTCTTCATTTCCTGGTGCCCATAACCCAGAGTTCTGAAATCATTGGAATCTCCACTATAGAATGTTCCATTCATTCACTATAAATCTGGAATTCATCTGAATCTACACTCCAGGTAGGCTTTCGTTACACCACTGGTGAATATCCAGGTAACCCAATACTGGATTTCAGCGTCCTGTTCACACTCGCAGGCGTGCTGTTCAACTGGCTCTCCACTCCAACCTGGTCAGCTCGTCATTTTCCTGTCCACACAACCTTGACTTCAGAAACCATTGGAATTTCCATTACAGAGTGTTCCATTCATTCACTGCCAATCTGGAATCCATCAAATATCAACTCCAGGCAGGCGTTCGTTACACCAGTGGTGAATGTCCAAGTAACTCAATGATGGTTTTCAGCGTCCTATTCACACACGCAGGCGTGCTTTTCATCTGGCTATCCACTCCACAGTGGTCTGCTCTTTCTTTTCCTGTCCACACAACCCAGATTTCAGAAATTATTGGAATCTCCACTACAGACTGTTGCGGTCATTCACTGCGAGTCTGGAATATATCTACATCTCCACTCTGCGCAGGCATTCGTTACAGCACTGGTATGTCTACCCAGAAACTTAAAATCATCTGAATCTGCACTCTAAAATCATCCATGTGCTGCTTTTCATCTTCCTATCTACACTGTGATTCTGACGCAAAAGCACAGCAGTAGGACGAGTGTGTCAAGCAGCCAGACTGGCCTAGCCGGGTTCAATTCCTCTGCCTCTCAGAGAGCCCGGGAAGCTACCGAGAGTATCTGGCCCTCGTGGCAAAACCTGGCAAGATACTCGTGAAATATTCCATATGCCAAAATTCCAGTAACACAATCTCGAAATGTAGACGCTCCTCAACCGCGCCAGCAAATCTATAAAGTCCGGGAGGACTTGGAGAGTGACAGTGATCCACACTGCTGAGTAGTGTATTCATCTCAATATCCAATGTATTAGGCCTGCGTTTTTTCTTGTTCTCCACAAAATCGAGTCGAATTCGAAATCTTCCAATTGAGCATTTGCTTTGAACTCTCCACAGGCCTACTGTTCAGCTCCCTATACAGTCGAATATATTATTCTGTTCATTTACCCTGCCATACTACTGAGCAATCTGAGTTCATATAAATATGAACACCTACATGTCTGGTTTTCATCTGCCTGTGCACTCAATCAAGCCAAAGTTTTCATCATCCCGTCAACTCTAAGCAGGCCTGGTGTGCATCGACTTCTGAATCAATCGAAACCATATGGTACTCTCCTGGTCAAAACCAACCAGTGGTGGTGATGATCGTATGTCTCTAAAATTCGTCAGAGTTGGGATCCTTCTGCATGTCCCAGTAACACAATGCTAGTGGTCAGCGGCCTCCTCACATTAGCAGGCGTGCTGTTCAACTGGCAAAACACTCAACCCTCGTCAGCTCTTCATTTTCTTGTCCACACGAAGTACACTTCAGAAATCATTGGAATCTCTACTACAGAATGTTCCATTCATTCACTGTCAATCTGGAGATCATCGAGTCTCCAGTACAGGCAGGCTTTCGTTAAACCACTGATGAATGTCCAAGTAACCCAATGCTGGTTTTCAGAGGCCTGTTCACACTCGAAAGTGTGGTGTTCAACTGACTATCCACTCAGCCCTGGTCAGCACTTCATTATCCTCTCCATAAAACCCAGACTTCCAAAATGATTGGAATCTCCACTACAGAATGTTCCAATCATTCACTGCAAATCAGGAATTCATCGAATCTCCACTCAAGGCAGGATTTCGTTACACCACTGCTGAATATCCAAGTAAACTAATGCGGTTTTCAGCGTCCTGTTCACACTCGCTGACTTGCTGTTCAACTGGCTATCCACTCCACAGTGGTCAGCCCTTTCTTTTCCTATCCACACAAACCAGACTTCAGGAATCATTGGAGTCTCCACTACAGAATGTTCCATTCATTGACTGCCAATCTGGAATTCATCGAATCTCCACTACAGCCAGGTTTTCGTTACACCACTGTTGAATATCTAAGGAAACCAATGCTGGTTATCAGCAGCCTTTTCAAACTCACAGGCCTGCTGTTGAACTGGATTTCCAATCTAATCTGGTCAGCTCTTCATTTTCCTGTCCACACAAACCAGACTTCAGAAAACATTGGGATCTCCACTACAAAATGTTCCATTCATTCACTGCTAATCCGGAATTCTTCTGAATCTCCACTCCAGGCAGGCTTTCGCTACACCACTGGTGAATGTCCAAATAACCTAAAGCTGGTATTCAGCGTTCTGCTCACACTCACAGGCGTGCTTTTCAACTGGCTATCCACTCCACCCTGTTCAGCTCTTCATTTTCCTCTCGACACAACCCAGACCTCAGACTTCATTGGAATCTCCACGACTGAATATTCTATACATTCACTGTCAATCTGGAATTCATCGCATAACCACTTCAGGCTGGATTTGTTACACCACTGGTGAATATACAAATAACCCAATGCTGGGTTTCAGCAGCCAGTTCAAACGCGCAGGACTGCTGTTCAGCTGACTAACCACGTTAACCTGGTCTGCTCTTCATTTCCCTGTCGACAATACCTTAGACTTAAGAAATCATTGGAATCTCCACTACAGAATGTTCCATTCATTCACTGTTAATCTGGAGATCACAGAGTCTCCACTCCAAGCAGGCTTTCATTACACCACTGGTGAAAGTCCAAGTAACCCAATGCTGGTTTTCATTGGCCTGTTCACACTTGCAGCTGTGCTGTTCAGCTGGCTGTCCACTCAACGTTGTCCAGCCCTTCATTTTCCTGTCCACACAACCCAGATTTCAGAAATCTTTGGAATCTCCACTATAGAATGTTCCATTCATTTACTGCCATTCTGGAATTCATCGAATTGGCAGGATTTCCATACAACAATGGTGAATATCCAATTACCCCAATGCTGGTTTTCTGTGGCCTGTTCACACTCGCAGTAGTGCTGCTTAACTGCCTATCCACTCCACAGTAGTTAGCTCTTTCTTTTTCTGTCCACACATCCCAGAATTCAGAAAACATTGGAATCTCCAGTACAGAATGTTCCATTCATTCACTGTGAATCTGGAATTCATCTGATTCCTGAATCCAAGCAGGCGTTCATTAAACCACTGGTGAATGTCCAAGTAACAAAATGCAGGTTTTTAGCGTACTGTTCAGACTCGCAAGCCTGCTGCTCAACTGACTCTCTACTTCATATTGGTCAGCTCTTTCCTTTCCTGTCAACAAAACCCAGACTTCAGAAATCATTGGAATCTCCACTGGAGAATATTCCGTTCATTCACTGCCGAACTGGAGATCATCGAATCTCCACTCCAGGCACGGTTTCAATACACAATTCTAAATGTTCATGTAACCCAATGCTGGTTTTCAGAGGCCTGCTCACACTCGCAGGCGTGCTGTTCTACTGGCTATCACTCCACCCTGGTCAGCTCTTCAGTTTTCTTTCTAAACAACGTTGACTTCAGAAACCAATGGAATCTCCATTACAGAATGTTCCATTCATTGACTGCCAATCTGGAATTCATGGAATCTCCACTCCAGGCAGGATTTCGTTACAACACTGGTGAATATCCAAGAACCCCAATGCTGGTTTTCAGTGGCCTGTTCCCACTCACAGGTGTGCTGTTCAACTGGCTATCCACTCCACCCTGTTCAGCTCTTCATTTTCCTCTTGACACAACCCAGACCTCAGACAACATTGGAATCTCCACGACTGAATATTCTATACATTCACTGTCAATCTGGAATTCATCGCATCACCACTTCAGGCAGGATTTCGTTACACCACTGGTGAATATACAAATAAACCAATGCTCGGTTTCAGCAGCCAGTTCAAATGCGCAGGACTGCTGTTCAGCTGACTATCCACGTTAACCTGGTCTGCTCTTCATTTTCCGGTCGACACTACCTTAGACTTAAGAAATCATGGGAATCTCCACTACAGAATGTTCCATTCATTCACTGTCAATCTGGAGATCATCGAGTCTCCAGTACAGGCAGGCTTTCGTTAAACCACTGATGAATGTCCAAGTAACCCAATGCTGGTTTTCAGAGGCCTGTTCACACTCGAAGGTGTGGTGTTCAACTGACTATCCACACAGCCCTGGTCAGCACTTCATTATCCTCTCCATAAAACCCAGACTTCCGAAATGATTGGAATCTCCACTACAGAATGTTCCAATCATTCACTGCAAATCTGGAATTCATCGAATCTCCACTCCAGGCAGGATTTCGTTACACCACTGCTGAATGTCCAAGTAAACTAATGCGGTTTTCAGCGTCCTGTTCACACTCGCAGACTAGCTGTTCAACGGGCTATCCACTCCACAGTGGTCAGCCCTTTCTTTTCCTATCCACACAAACCAGACTTCAGAAATCATTGGAGTCTCCACTACAGAATGTTCCATTCATTGACTGCCAATCTGGAATTCATCGAATCTCCACTACAGCCAGGTTTTCGTTACACCACTGATGAATATCTAACGAACCCAATGCTGGTTATCAGCAGCCTTTTCAAACTCACAGGCCTGCTGTTGAACTGGAATTCCAATCTAATCTGGTCAGCTCTTCATTTTCCTGTCCACACAACCCAGACTTCAGAAAACATTGGGATCTCCACTGGAAAATATTCCATTTATTCACTGCTAATCCGGAATTCTTCTGAATCTCCACTCCAGGCAGGCTTTCGCTACACCACTGATGAATGTCCAAATAACATAAAGCTGGTATTCAGCGTTCTGCTCACACTCACAGGCGTGCTTTTCAACTGGCTATCCACTCCACCGTGTTCAGCTCTTCATTTTCCTCTTGACACAACCTAGACCTCAGACTTCATTGGAATCTCCACGACTGAATATTCTATACATTCACTGTCAATCTGGAATTCATCGCATCACCACTTCAGGCTGTATTTTGTTACACCACTGGTAAATATACAAATAACCCAATGCTGGGTTTCAGCAGCCAGTTCAAACGCGCAGGACTGCTGTTCAGCTGAATATCCACGTTAACCTGGTCTGCTGTTCATTTCCCTGTCGACGATACCTTAGACTTAAGAAATCATTGGAATCTCCACTACAGAATGTTCCATTCATTCACTGTTAATCTGGAGATCACAGAGTCTCCACTCCAAGCAGGATTTCATTACACCACTGGTGAAAGTCCAAGTAACCCAATGCTGGTTTTCATTGGCCTGTTCACACTTGCAGCTGTGCTGTTCAGCTGGATGTCCACTCAACGTTGTCCAGCCCTTCATTTTCCTGTCCACACAACCCAGATTTCAGAAATCTTTGGAATCTCCACTATAGAATGTTCCATTCATTCACTGCAAATCTGGAATTCATCGAATCTCCACTCCAGGCAGGATTTCGTTACACCTCTGCTGAATGTCCAAGTAAACTAATGTGGTTTTCAGCATCCTGTTCACACTCGCAGACTTGCTGTTCAACTGGCTATCCACTCCACAGTGGTCAGCCCTTCTTTTCCTATCCACACAAACCAGACTTCAGAAATCATTGGAGACTCCACTACAGAATGTTCCATTCATTGACTGACAATTTGGAATTCATCGAATCTCCACTACAGCCAGGTTTTCGTTACAACACTGGTGAATATCCAAGTACCCTAATGCTGGTTTTCAGTGGCCTGTTCACACTCACAGGTGTGCTGTTCAACTGGCTATCCACTCCACCCTGTTCAGCTCTTCATTTTCCTCTCGACGCAACCCAGACCTCAGACATGATTGGAATCTCCACGACTGAATATTCTATACATTCACTGCCAATCTGGAATTCATCGCATCACCACTTCAGGCAGGATTTCGTTACACCACTGGTGAATATACAAATAACCCAATGCTGGGTTTCAGCAAGCTGCTCAAACGCGCAGGACTGCTGTTCAGCTGACTATCCACGTTAACCTGGTCTGCTATTCATTACCCTGTCGACACTACCTTAGACTTAAGAAATCATTGGAATATCCACTACAGAATATTCCATTCATTCACTGTTAATCTGAAGATCACAGAGTCTCCACTCCAGGCAGGCTTTCATTACACCACTGGTGAAAGTCCAAGTAACCCAATGCTGGTTTTCATTGGCTTCTTCACACTTGCAGCTGTGCTGTTCAGCTGGCTGTCCACTCAACGTTGTCCAGCCCTTCATTTTCCTGTCCACACAACCCAGATTTCAGATATCTTTGGAATCTCCACTACAGTATGTTCCATTCGTTTACTGCCAATCTGGAATTGATCGAATTGGCAGGATTTCCATACAACAATGGTGAATATCCAATTACCCCAATGCTGGTTTTCTGTGGCCTGTTCACACTCGCAGTCGTGCTGCTTAACTGGCTATCCACTCCACAGTAGTTAGCTCTTTCTTTTTCGGTCCACACATCCCAGAATTCACAAATCATTGGAAACTCCACTACAGAATGTTCCATTAATTCACTGTTAACCTGGAATTCATCTGATTCCTGAATCCAAGCAGGCATTCATTAAACCACTGGTGAATGTCCAAGTAACCAAATGCAGGTTTTTAGCATACTGTTCACACTCGCAGGCCTGCTGCTCAACTGGCTATATACGTCACAGTGGTCAGCTGTTTCATTTCCTGTCAACACAACCCAGACTTCAGAAATCATTGGAATCTCCACTTGAGAATATTCCGTTCATTCACTGTCAACCTGGAGATCATTGAATCTCCACTCCAGGCACGCTTTCATTACACAATTCTGAATGTCCAAGTACCCCAATGCTGGTGTTCAGTGGCCTGTTCACACTCGCAGGTGTGCTGTTCTACTGGCTATACACTCCTCCCTGGTCAGCTCTTCATTTTCCTCTCGACACAACCCAGACCTCAGAAATCATTGGAATCTCCACGACAGAATATTCCAGACATTCACTGCCAATCTGTAATTCATGGAATCACCACTCCAGGCAGGATTTCGTTACACCACTGGTGAATATACAAGTAACCCAATGCTGGGTTTCAGCAGCCAGTTCAAACGCGCAGGACTGCTATTCCACTGACTATCCACACTAACCTGGACTGCTCTTCATTTTCCTGTCCACACAAGGCAGACTTCAGAAATCATTGGAGTCTCCACTACAGAATGTTCCATTCATTCACTGTCAATCTGGAGATCATCGAGTCTCCACTCCAGGCAGGCTTTCGTTAAACACTGTTGAATGTCCAAGTAACCCAATGCTGGTTTTCAGAGGCCTGGTCACACTCAGAGCGGTGCTGCTCAGCTGGGTCTCCACTCTACACTGCCCAGCCCTTCATTTTCCTGTCCACACAACCCAGAGTTCACAAATCATTGGAATCTCCACTACAGAATGTTCTATTCATTTACTGCCAATCTGGAATTCATAGAATTGGCAGGATTTCGTTACAACAATGGTGAATATCCAAGTACCCAAATGCTGGTATCTGCGGCCTGTTCAGACTCGCAGGTGTGCTCCTCAACTGGCTATCTTATCCACAGAGTTCAGCTCTTTCTTTTCGTGTTCACACAACCCAGACATAAGAAATCTTTGGAATCTCCATGACAGAATGTTTCATTCATTCACTGCCAATCTGGAGATCATCGAATCTCCACGTCAGGCAGTCTTTCCTTACACCATTGCTGAATCCCCAAGATACAAAATGCCGGTTTGCAGAGGGCTGTTCACACTCGCAGGCCTACTGTTCCACTGGCTATCCAATCCACCCTGGTCAGCTCTTAATTTTCGTCTCCACACAACCCAGACCTCAGAAATCATTGGAATCTCCACGACAGAATATTCCAGACATTCACTGCCAATGTGTAATTCATCGAATCACCACTCCAGGCAGGATTTCGTTACACCACTGATGAATATACAAGAAACACAATGCTGGTTTTCAGCAGCCTATTCAAACGGGCAGGATTGCTGTTCAACTGGCTATCCACGCTAACCTGGTCTGCTCTTCATTTTCCTGTCAACAGAAGCCAGACTTCAGAAATCATTGGAGTCTCCACTACAGAATGTTCCATTTATTCACTGTCAATCTGGATATCGTCGAGCCTCCAGTACAGGCAGGCTTTGGTTACACCACTGGTGAATGACCAAGTAGCCCAATGCTGGTTTTCAGAGGCCTGTTCACACTCGAAGGTGTGGTGTTCAACTGACTATCCACTCAGCCCTGGTCAGCACTTCATTATTCTCTCCATAAAACGCAGACTTCCGAAATGATTGGAATCTCCACTACAGAATGTTCCATTCATTCACTGCAAAACTGGAATTCATCAAATCTCCACTCCAGGCAGGATTTCGTTACACCACTGCCGAATGTCCAAGTAAACTAATGCGGTTTTCAGCGTCCTGTTCAAACTCGCTGACTTGCTGTTCAACTGGCTATCCACTCCACAGTGGTCAGCCCTTTCTTTTCCTATCCACACAAACCAGACTTCAGGAATCATTGGAGTCTCCAATACAGAATGTTCCATTCATTGACTGCCAATCTGGAATTCATCGAATCTCCACTACAGACAGGTTTTCGTTACACCACTGTTGAATATCTAAGGAACCCAATACTGGTTATCAGCAGCCTTTTCAAACTCACAGGGCTGCTGTTCAACTGGATTTCCTATCTAACCTGGTCAGCTCTTCGTTTTCCTGTCCACACAACCCAGACTTCAGAAAACATTGGGATCTCCACTACAAAATGTTCCATTCATTCACTGCTAATCCGGAATTCTTATCAATCTCCACTCCAGGCAGGCTTTTGGTACACCACTGGTGAATGTCCAAGTAACCTAAAGCTGGTTTTCAGCGTTCTGCTTACAATCGCAGGCGTGCTTTTCAACTGGCTATCCACTCCACAGTAGTTAGCTCTTCCTATTCCTGTCCCTATGTTCCAGAATTCAAAATCATTGGAATCTCCACTACAGAATGTTCCATTCATTCACTGCGAATCTGGAATTCATCTGAATCTCAAATCCACGCAGGCGTTCGTTACACCTCTGGTGAATGTCCGAGTAACCTAAAGCTGGTTCTCAGTGTGCTGCTCACACTCGCAGGCCTGCTGTTCAACTGGCTATCCACTCCATAGTAGTTAGCTCTTCCTTTTTCTGTCCACACATCCCAGAATTCAGAAATCATTGGAATCTCCACTACAGAATGTTCCATTCATTTACTGTGAATCTGGAATTCATCTGAATCTCGAATCCAACGGGCGTTCATTAAACCACTGGTGAATATCCAAGTGACCAAATGCTGGTTTTTAGCGTACTGTTCACACTCGCAGGCCTGCTGCTCAACTGACTCTCTACTTCATAGTGGTCAGCTCTTTCCTTTCCTGTCAACAAAACCCAGACTTCAGAAATCATTGGAATCTCCATTTGAGAATATTCCGTTCATTCACTGCCAACCTGGAGATCATCGAATCTCCACTCCAGGCACGATTTCGTTACACCACTGGTGAATGTCCATGTAACCCAATGCTGGTTTTCAGAGGCCTGTTCACATTCGCAGGCGTGCTGTTCTACTGGCTATCACTCCACCCTGGTCAGCTCTTCAGTTTTCTTTCTAAACAACGTTGCCTTCAGAAAACAATGGAATCTCCATTACAGAATGTTCCATTCATTGACTGCCAATCTGGAATTCATGGAATCTCCACTCCAGGCAGGATTTCGTTACAACACTGGAGAATATCCAAGTAGCCCAATGCTGGTTTTCAGTGGCCTGTTCACACTCACAGGTGTGCTGTTCAACGGGCTATCCACTCCACCCTGATCAGCTCATCATTTTCCTCTCGACACAACCCAGACCGCAGACTTCATTGGGATCTCCACGAGTGAATATTCTATACATTCACTGCCAATCTGGAATTCATCGCATCACCAATTCAGGTAGGATTTCGTTACACCACTGGTGAATATACAAGAAACACAATGCTGGTTTCAGGAGCCTATTCAAACGGGCAGGATTGCTGTTCAACTGGCTATCCACGCTAACCTGGTCTACACTTCATTTTCCTGTCCACTCAAGCCAGACTTCAGAAATCATTGGAGTCTCCACTACAGAATGTTCCATTCATTCACTGTCAATCAGGAGATCATCGAGTCTCCAGTACAGGCAGGCTTTCGTTACACCACTGGTGAATGTCCAAGTAAACCAATGCTGGTTTTCAGAGGCCTGTTCAAACTCGAAGGTATGGTGTTCAACTGACTATCCACTCAGCCCTGGTCAGCACTTCATTATCCACTTCATAAAACCCAGACTTCCGAAATGATTGGAATCTCCACAACAGAATGTTCCATTCATTCACTGCAAATCTGGAATTCATCGAATCTCCACTCCAGGCAGGATTTCGTTACACCTCTGCTGAATGTCCAAGTAAACTAATGCGGATTTCAGCGTCCTGTTCACACTCGCAGACTTGCTGTTCAACTGGCTATCCACTCCACAGTGGTCAGCCCTTTCTTTTCCTATCCACACAAACCAGACATCAGAAATCATTGGAGTCTCCACTACAGAATGTTCCATTCATTGACTGCCAATTTGGAATTCATCGAATCTCCACTACAGCCAGGTTTTCGTTACAACACTGGTGAATATCCAAGTACCCTAATGCTGGTTTTCAGTGGCCTGTTCACACTCACAGGTGTGCTGTTCAACTGGCTATCCACTCCACCCTGTTCAGCTCTTCAATTTCCTCTCGGCGCAACCCAGACCTCAGACATCATTGGAATCTCCACGACTGAATATTCTATACATTCACTGCCAATCTGGAATTCATCACATCACCACTTCAGGCAGGATTTCGTTACACCACTGGTGAATATACAAATAACACAAAGCTGGGTTTCAGCAGCCTGTTCAAACGCGCAGGACTGCTGTTCAGCTGAAAAACCACGTTAACCTGGTCTGCTCTTCATTTCCCTGTCGACAATACCTTACACTTAAGAAATCATTGGAATCTCCACTGGTTTTCATTGGCCTGTTCACACTTGCAGCTGTGCTGTTCAGCTGGCTGTCCACTCAACGTTGTCCATCCCTTCATTTTCCTGTCCACACAACCCAGATTTCAGATATCTTTGGAATCTCCACTACAGTATGTTCCATTCATTTACTGCCAATCTGGAATTGATCGAATTGGCAGGATTTCTATACAACTATGGTGAATATCCAATTACCCCAATGCTGGTTTTCTGTGGCCTGTTCACACTCGCAGTCGTGCTGCTTAACTGGCTATCCACTCCACAGTAGTTAGGTCTTGCTTTTTCTGTCCACACATCCCAGAATTCAAAAAACATTGGAATCTCCACTACAGAATGTTCCATTCATTCACTGTTAACCTGGAATTCATCTGAATCCTGAATCCAAGCAGGCGTTCATTAAAACACTGGTGAATGTCCAAGTAACCAAATGCAGGTTTTTAGCGTACTGTTCACATTCGAAGGCCTGCTGCTCAACTGGCTATATACGTGACAGTGGTCAGCTCTTTCATTTCCTGTCAACACAACCCAGACTTCAGAAATCACTGGAATCTCCACTTGAGAATATTCCGTTCATTCACTGTCAACCTGGAGATCATCGAATCTCCACTCCAAGCACACATTCATTACACAATTCTGAATGTCCAAGTAACCCAATGCTGGTTTTCAGAGGCCTGTTCACACTCACAGGCGTGCGGTTCTACTGGCTATCCATTCCACCCTTGTCAGCTCTTCATTTTTCTTTATAAATAACGTTGATTTCAGAAACCAAGGGAATCTCCACTACGGAATGTTCCATTCATTGACTGCCAATCAATTCATGGAATCTCCACTCCAGCCAGGATTTCGTTACAACACTGGTGAATATCCAAGTACCCCATTGCTGGTGTTCCGTGGCCTGTTCACACTCGCAGGTGTGCTGTTCCACTGGCTATACACTCCTCCCTGGTCAGCTCTTCATTTTCCTCTCGACCCAACCCAGACCTCAGAAATCATTGGAATCTCCACGACTGAATATTCCAGACATTCACTGCCAATCTGTAATTCATGGAATCACCACTCCAGGCAGGATTTCGTTACACCACTGGTGAATATACAAGTAACCCAATGCTGGGTTTCAGCAGCCAGTTCAAACGTGCAGGACTACTGTTCCACTGACTATCCACGCTAACCTGGTCTGCTCTTCATTTTCCTGTCCACACAAGGCAGACTTCAGAAATCATAGGAGTCTCCACTACAGAATGTTCCATTTATTCACTGTCAATCTGGAGATCATCGAGTCTCCACTCCAGGCAGGCTTTCGTTAAACACTGTTGAATGTCCAAATAACCCAATGCTGGTTTTCAGAGGCCTGGTCACACTCACAGGAGTGCTGCTCAACTGGCTGTCCACTCTACACTGCCCAGCCCTGCATTTTCCTGTCCACACAAACCAGAGTTCACAAATCATTGGAATCTCCACTACAGAATGTTCTATTCATTTACTGCCAATCTGGAATTCATTGAATTGGCAGGATTTCGTTACAACAATGGTGAATATCCAAGTACCCAAATACTGGTTTCTGCGGCCTGTTCAGACTCGCAGGTGTGCTCTTCAACTGGCTATCTTCTCCAGAGTGGTCAGCTCTTTCTTTTCGTGTTCACACAACCCAGACATAAGAAATCTTTGGAATCTCCATGACAGAATGTTTCATTAATTCACTGCCAATCTGGAGATCATCGAATCTCCACTTCAGGCAGGCTTTCCTTACACCACTGCTGAAAACCCAAGATACAAAATGCAGGTTTGCAGAGGGCTGTTCACACTCGCAGGCCTGCTGTTCAACTGGCTATCCAATCCACCCTGGTCAGCTCTTGATTTTTGTCTCCACACAACCCAGACCTCAGAAATCATTGGAATCTCCACGACAGAATATTCCAGACATTCACTGCCAATGTGTAATTCATGGAATCACCACTCCAGGCAGGATATCGTTACACCACTGATGAATATAAAAGAAACACAATGCTGGTTTTCAGCAGCCTTTTCAAACGGGCAGGATTGCTGTTCAACTGGCTATCCACGCTAACATGGTCTGCTCTTCATTTTCCTGTCCACACAAGCCAGACTTCAGAAATCATTGCAGTCTCCACTACAGAATGTTCCATTCATTCACTGTCAATCTGGAGATTATCAAGTCTCCAGTACAGGCAGGATTTGGTTACACCACTGGTGAATGTCCAAGTAACCCAATGCTGGTTTTCAGAGGCCTGTTCACACTCGAAGGTGTGGTGTTCAACTGACTATCCACACAGCCCTGGTCAGCACTTCATTATCCTCTCCATAAAACCCAGACTTCCGAAATGATTGGAATCTCCACTACAGAATGTTCCATTCATTCACTGCAAATCTGGAATTCATCAAATATCCACTCCAGGCAGGATTTCCTTACAGCACTGCTGAAAGTCCAAGTAAACTAATGCGGTTTTCAGCGTCCTGTTCACACTCACAGACTTGCTGTTCAACTGGCTATCCACTCCACAGTGGTCAGCCCTTTCTTTTCCTATCCACACAAACCAGACTTCAGAAATCATTGGAGTCTTCACTCCAGAATGTTCCATTCATTGACTGCCAATCTGGAATTCATCGAATCTCCACTACAGCCAGGTTTTCGTTACACCACTGTTGAATATCTAAGGAACCCAATGCTGGTTATCAGCAACCTTTTCAAACTCACAGGGCTGCTGTTCAACTGGATTTCCTATCTAACCTGGTCAGCTCTTCATTTTCCTGTCCACACAACCCAGACTTCAGAAAACATTGGGATATCCACTAAAAAATGTTCCATTCATTCACTGCTAATCCGGAATTCTTCTGAATCTCCACTCCAGGCAGGCTTTCGATACACCACTGGTGAATGTCCAAGTAACCTAAAGCTGGTTTTCAGCGTTCTGCCCACATTGGCAGGCGTGCTTTTCAACTGGCTATCCACTCCACAGAAGTTTGCTCTTCCTATTCCTGTCCATATATTACAGAATTCAAAATCATTGGAATTTCCACTACAGAATGTTCCATTCATTCACTGAGAATCTGGAATTCATCTGAATCTCGAATCCACGCAGGCGTCACACGTTACACCACTGGTGAATGTCCAAGTAACCTGAAGCTGGTTCTCAGTGTGCAGCTCACACTCGCAGGCCTGCTGTTCTACTGGCTATCCACTCCATAGTAGTTAGCTCTTCCTTTTTCTATCCACACATCCCAGAATTCAGAAATCATTGGAATCTCCACTACAGAATGTTCCATTCATTTACTGTGAATCTGGAATTCATCTGAATCTCGAATCCAACGGGCGTTCATTAAACCACTGGTGAATGTCCAAGTAACCAAATGCTGGTTTTTAGCGTACTGTGCACACTCGCAGGCCTGCTGCTCAACTGACTCTCTACTTCATAGTGGTCATCTCTTTCCTTTCCTGTCAACAAAACCCAGACTTCAGAAATCATTGGAATCTCCACTTGAGAATATTCCATTCATTCACTGCCAACCTGGAGATCATCGAATCTCCAACCAGGCACGCTTTCGTTACACCACTGGTGAATGTCCATGTAACCCAATGCTGGTTTTCAGAGTCCTGTTCACACTCACAGGCGTGCTGTTCTACTGGTTATCACTCCACCCTGGTCAGCTCTTCAGTTTTCTTTCTGAACAACATTGACGTCAGAAACCAATGAAATCTCCATTACAGAATGTTCCATTCATTGACTGCCAATCTGGAATTCATGGAATATCCACTCCAGGCAGGATTTCGTTACAACACTGGTGAATATCCAAGTACCCAATGTTGGTTTTCAGTGGCCTGTTCACACTCACAGGTGTACTGTTCAACTGGCTATCCACTCCACCCTGTTCAGCTCTTCAATTTCCTCTCGACACCACCCAGACCTCAAACATCGTTGGAATCTCCACGACTGAATATTCTATACATTCACTGCAAATCTGGAATTCATCGCATCACCACTTCAGGCAGGATTTCGTTACACCACTGGTGAATACACAAATAACCCAATGCTGGGTTTCAGCAGCCAGTTCAAACGCGCAGGACTGCTGTTCAGCTGACTATCCACGTTAACCTGGTCTGCTCTGCGTTTCCCTGTCGACACTACCTTAGACTTAAGAAATCATTGGAATATCCACTACAGAATGTTCCATTCATTCACTGTTAATCTGGCGATCACAGAGTCTCCACTCCAGGCAGGCTTTCATTACAACACTGGTGAAAGTCCACGTAACCCAATGCTGGTTTTCATTGGCCTGTTCGCACTTGCAGCTGTGCTGTTCAGCTGGCTGTCCACTCAATGTTCTCCAGCCCTTCATTTTCCTGTCCACACAACCCAGATTTCAGAAATCTTTGGAATCTCCACTACAGTATGTTCCATTCATTTACTGCCAATCTGGAATTCATCGAATTGGCAGGATTTCGATACAACAATGGTGAATATCCAATTACACCAATGCTGGTTTTCTGTGGCCTGTTCACACTCGCAGTCAGTCCTGCTGCTTAACTGTCTATCCACTCCACAGTAGTTAGCTCTTTCTCTTTCTGTCCACACATCCCAGAATTCAAAAAACATTGGAATCTCCACTACAGAATGTTCCATTCATTCACTGTGAATCTGGAATTCATCTGATTCCTGAATCCAAGCGGGCGTTCATTAAACCACTGGTGAATGTCCAAGTAACCAAATGCAGGTTTTTAGCGTACTGTTCACACTCGCAGGCCTACTGCTCAACTGGCTATATACGACACAGTGGTCAGCTCTTTCATTTCTGTCAACACAACCCAGACTTCAGAAATCACTGGAATCTCCACTTGAGAATATTCCGTTCATTCACTGTCAACCTGGAGATCATCGAATCTCCACTCCAGGCACGCTTTCATTACACAATTCTGAATGTCCAAGTAACCCAATGCTGGTTTTCAGAGGCCTGTTCACACTCACAGGCGTGCTGTTCTACTGGCTATCCACTCCACCCTGGTCAGCTCTTCATTTTTCTTTATAAATAACGTTGATTTCAGAAACCAAGGGAATCTCCACTACGGAATGTTCCATTCATTGACTGCCAATGAATTCATGGAATCTCCACTCCAGCCAGGATTTCGTTACAACATTGGTGAATATCCAAGTACCCCAATACTGGTGTTCAGTGGCCTGTTCACACTCGCAGGTGTGCTGTTCAACTGGCTATCCACTCCTCCCTGGTCAGCTCTTCATTTTCCTCTCGACACAACCCAGATCTCAGAAATCATTGGAATCTCCACGACAGAATATTCCAGACATTCACTGCCAATCTGGAATTCATGGAATCACAACTCCAGGCTGGATTTCGTTACACCACTGGTGAATATACAAGTAACCCAATGCTGGGTTTCAGCAGCCAGTTCAAACGCGCAGGACTGCTGTTCAGCTGACTATCCACGTTAACCTGGTCTGCTCTGCGTTTCCCTGTCGACACTACCTTAGACTTAAGAAATCATTGGAATATCCACTAGAGAATGTTCCATTCATTCACTGTTAATCTGGCGATCACAGAGTCTCCACTCCAGGCAGGCTTTAATTACACCACTGCTGAAAGTCCAAGTAACCCAATGCTGGTTTTCAGAGGCCTGATCACACTCACAGTGGTGCTGCTCAGCTGGCTCTCCACTTTACCCTGCCCAGCCCTTCATTTTCCTGTCCACACAACCCAGAGTTAACAAATCATTGGAATCTCCACTACAGAATGTTCTATTCATTTACTGCCAATCTGGAATTCATAGAATTGGCAGGATTTCGTTACAACAATGGTGAATATCCAAGTACCCAAATGCTGGTTTTCTGCGGCCTGTTCAGACTCGCAGGTGTACTCTTCAACTGGCTATCGACTCCACAGTGGTCAGCTCTTTCTTTTCGTGTTCACACAACCCAGATATAAGAAATCTTTGGAATCTCCATGACAGAATGTTTCATTATTTTACTGCCAATCTGGAGATCATCGAATCTCCACTTCAGGCATGCTTTACTTACACCATTGCTGAATCCCTAAGATACAAAATGCCGGTTTGCAGAGGGCTGTTCTCACTCGCAGGCCTGCTGTTCAACTGGCTATCCAATCCACCCTGGTCAGCTCTTGATTTTTGTCTCCACACAACCCAGACCTCAGAAATCATTGGAATCTCCACGACAGAATATTCCAGACATTCACTGCCAATGTGTAATTCATCGAATCACCACTCCAGGCAGGATTTCGTTACACCACTGATGAATATACAAGAAACACAATGCTGGTTTTCAGCAGCCTTTTCAAACGGGCAGGATTGCTGTTCAACTGGCTATCCACGCTAACCTGGTCTGCTCTTCATTTTCCTGTCCACACAAGCCAGACTTCAGAAATCATTGGAGTCTCCACTACAGAATATTCCATTCATTCACTGTCAATCTGGAGATCATCAAGTCTCCAGTACAGGCAGGCTTTCGTTACACCACTGGTGAATGTCCAAGTAACCCAATGCTGGGTTTCAGAGGCCTGTTCACACTCGAAGGTGTAGTGTTGAACTGACTATCCACTCAGTCCTGGTCAGCACTTCTTTATCCTTTCCATTAAACCCAGACTTCAGAAATGAATGGAATCTCAACTACAGAAAGTTCCATTCATTTACTGCAAATCTGGAATTCATCGAATTTCCACACCAGGCAGGATTTCGTTACACCACTGCTGAATGTCCAAGGAAACTAAAGCAGTTTTCAGCGTCCTGTTCACACTCGCAGACTTGCTGTTCAACTGGCTATCCACTCCACTGTGGTCAGCCCTTTCTTTTCCTATCCACACAAACCAGACTTCAGAAATCATTGGAGTCTCCACTACAGAATGTTCCATTCATTCACTGTCAATCTGGAGATCATCGAGTCTCCAATCCAGGCAGGCTTTCGTTAAGCACTAGTGAATGTCCACGTAACCCAATGCTGGTTTTCAGAGGCCTGATCACACTCACAGTGGTGCTGCTCAGCTGGCTCTCCACTCTACCATGCCCAGCCCTTCATTTTCCTGTCCACACAACCCAGAGTTCACAAATCATTGGAATCTCCACTACAGAATGTTCTATTCATTTACTGCCAATCTGGAATTCATAGAATTGGCAGGATTTCGTTACAACAATGGTGAATATCCAAGTACCCAAATGCTGGTTTTCTGCGGACTGTTCAGACTCGCAGGTGTACTTTTCAACTGGCTATCGACTCCACTGTGGTCAGCTCTTTCTTTTCGTGTTCACAAAACCCAGACATAAGAAATCTTTGGAATCTCCATGACAGAATGTTTCATTATTTCACTACCAATCTGGAGATCATCGAATCTCCACTTCAGGCAGGCTTTCCTTACACCACTGCTCAATACCCAAGATACAAAATGCCGGTTTGCAGAGGGCTGTTCCCACTCGCAGGCCTGCTGTTCAACTGGCTATCCAATCCACCCTGGTCAGCTCTTGATTTTTGTCTCCACACAACCCAGACCTCAGAAATCATTGGAATCTCCACGACAGAATATTCCAGACATTCACTGCCAATGTGTAATTCATCGAATCACCACTCCAGGCAGGATTTCGTTACACCACTGATGAATATACAAAAAACACAATGCTGGTTTTCAGCAGCCTATTCAAACGGGCAGGATTGCTGTTCAACTAGCTATCCACACTAACCTGGTCTGCTCTTCATTTTCCTGTCCACACAAGCCAGACTTCAGAAATCATTGGAGTCTCCACTACAGAATGCTCCATTCATTCACTGTCAATCTGGAGATCATCGAGTCTCCAGAACAGGCAGGATTTCGTTACATCACTGGTGAATGTCTAAGTAATCCAATGCTGGTTTTCAGAGGCCTGTTCACACTCGCAGGCGTGCTGTTCTACTGGCGATCACTCCACCCTGGTCAGCTCTTCAGTTTTCTTTCTGAACAACGTTGACGTCAGAAACCAATGGAATCTCCATTACAGAATGTTCCATTCATTGACTGCCAATCTGGAATTCATGGAATCTCCACTCCAGGCAGGATTTCGTTACAACACTGGTGAAGATCCAAGTACCCAATGCTGGTTTTCAGTGGCCTGTTCATACTCACAGGTGTGCTGTTCAACTGGCTATCCACTCCACCCTGTTCAGCTCTTCAATTTCCTCTCGACACCACCCAGACCTCAGATATCATTGGAATCTCCACGACTGAATATTCTATACATTCACTGCCAATCTGGAATTCATCGCATCACCACTTCAGGCAGGATTTCGTTACACCACTGGTGAATATACAAATAACCCAATGCTGGGTTTCAGCAGCCAGTTCAAACGCGCAGGACTGCTGTTCAGCTGACTATCCACGTTAACCTGGTCTGCTCTTCATTTCCCTGTCGACACTACCTTAGACTTAAGAAATCATTGGAATATCCACTACAGAATGTTCCATTCATTCACTGTTAATCTGGAGATCACAGAGTCTCCACTCCAGGCAGGCTTTCATTACACCACTGGTGATAGTCCAAGTAATCCAATGCTGGTTTTCATTGGCCTGTTCACACTTGCAGCTATGCTGCTCAGCTGGCTGTCCACTCAACGTTGTCCAGCCCTTCATTTTCCTGTCCACACAACCCAGATTTCAAAAATCTTTGGAATCTCCACTAAAGTATTTTCCATTCATTTACTGCACAGCGGGTAGGGCGTTCGCCTTACACGTGGCCAACATGGCCGACCCGAGTTCGATTCCTCCGCCCCTCTCGGAGAGCCCGGCAAGCTACCGAGAGTATTCGATATGCCAGACACAGTAACAACAAAGTCTCCAATGGAGACGTTACTGGGCCCGCTCGCGCAAATCGACGATCAACGGGAGGGCCTTTACCTTTACCTTTACTGCCAATCTATTCATCGAATTGGCAGGATTTCGATACAACAATGGTGAATATCCAATTACCCCAATGCTGGTTTTCTGTGGCCTGTTCACACTAGCAGTAGTGCTGCTTAACTGGCTATCCACTGCACAGTAGTTAGCTCTTTCTTTTTCGGTCCACACATCTCAGAATTCAGAAAACATTGGAATCTCCACTACAGAATGTTCCATTCATTCACTGTGAGTCTGGAATTCATCTGAATCTCGAATCCAACGGGCGTTCATTAAACCACTGGTGAATGTCCAAGTAACCAAATGCTGGTTTTTAGACTACTGTTCACACTCGCAGGCCTGCTGCTCAACTGACTCTCTACTTCATAGTGGTCAGCTCTTTCCTTTCCTGTCAACAAAACCCAGACTTCAGAAATCATTGAAATCTCCACTTGAGAATATTCCGTTCATTCACTGCCAACCTGGAGATCATCGAATCTCCACTCCAGGCACGCTTTCGTTACACCACTAGTGAAAGTCCAAGTAACCCAATGCTGGTTTTCGGAGCCCTGTTCACACTCGCAGGCGTGCTGTTCTACTGGCTATCACTCCACCCTGGTCAGCTCTTCAGTTTTCTTTCTAAACAACGTTGACTTCAGAAACCAATGAAATCTCCACTACGGAATGTTCCATTCATTGACTGCCAATCTGGAATTCATGGAATATCCACGCCAGGGAGGATTTCGTTACAACACTGGTGAATATCCAAGTACCCAATGCTGGTTTTCAGTGGCCTGTTCACACTCACAGGTGTGCTGTTCAACTGGTTATCCACTCCACCCTGTTCAGCTCTTCAATTTCCTCTCGACACCACCCAGACCTCAGACATCATTGGAATCTCCACGACTGAATATTTTATACATTCACTGCCAATCTGGAATTCATCGCATCACCACTTCAGGCAGGATTTCGTTACACCACTGGTGAATATACAAATAACCCAATGCTGGGTTTCAGCAGCCAGTTCAAACGCGCAGGGCTGCTGTTCAGCTGACTATCCACGTTAACCTGGTCTGCTCTTCATTTCCCTGTCGACACTACCTTAGACTTAAGAAATCATTGGAATCTCCACTACAGAATGTTCCATTCATTCACTGTTAATCTGGAGATCACAGAGTCTCCACTCCAGGCAGGCTTTCATTACACCACTGGTGATAGTCCAAGTAATCCAATGCTGGTTTTCATTGGCCTGTTCACACTTGCAGCTATGCTGTTCAGCTGGCTGTCCACTCAACGTTGTCCAGCCCTTCATTTTCCTGTCCACACAACCCAGATTTCAGAAATCTTTGGAATCTCCACTAAAGTATTTTCCATTCATTTACTGCCAATCTATTCATCGAATTGGCAGGATTTCGATACAACAATGGTGAATATCCAATTACCCCAATGCTGGTTTTCTGTGGCCTGTTGACACTCGCAGTCGTGCTGCTTAACTGACTATCCACTGCAGAGTAGTTAGCTCTTTCTTTTTCGGTCCACACATCCCAGAATTCAGAAAACATTGGAATCTCCAGTACGGAATGTTCCATTCATTCACTGTGAATCTGGAATTCATCTGAATCTCGAATCCAACGGGCGTTCATTAAACCACTGGTGAATGTCCAAGTAACAAAATGCTGGTTTTTATCGTACTGTTCACACTCGCAGGCCTGCTGCTCAACTGACTCTCTACTTCATAGTGGTCAGCTCTTTCCTTTCCTGTCAACAAAACCCAGACTTCAGAAATCATTGGAATCTCCACTTGAGAATATTCCGTTCATTCACTGCCAACCTGGAGATCATCGAATCTCCACTCCAGGCACGCTTTCGTTACACCACTGGTGAAAGTCCAAGTAACCCAATGTTGGTTTTCAGAGGCCTGTTCACACTCGCAGGCGTGCTGTTCTAATGGCTATCACTCCACCCTGGTCAGCTCTTCAGTTTTCTTTCTAAACAACGTTGACTTCAGAAACCAATGAAATCTCCACTACGGAATGTTCCATTCATTGACTGCCAATCTGGAATTCATGGAATCTCCACTCCAGGCAGGATTTCTTTACAACACTGGTGAATATCCAAGTACCCAATGCTTGTTTTCAGTGGCCTGTTCCCACTCACAGGTGTGCTGTTCAACTGGCTATCCACTCCACCCTGTTCAGCTCTTCTATTTCCTCTCGACACCACCCAGACCTCAGACATCATTGGAATCTCCACGACAGAATATTCCAGACATTCACTGCCAATCTGGAATTCATCGCATCACCACTTCAGGCAGGATTTCGTTACACCACTGGTGAATATACAAGTAACCCAATGCTGGGTTTCAGCAGCCAGTTCAAACGCGCAGGACTGCTGTTCAGCTGACTATCCACGTTAACCTGGTCTGCTCTGCGTTTCCCTGTCGACACTACCTTAGACTTAAGAAATCATTGGAATATCCACTAGAGAATGTTCCATTCATTCACTGTTAATCTGGCGATCACAGAGTCTCCACTCCAGGCAGGCTTTCATTACACCACTGGTGAAAGTCCAAGTAACCCAATGCTGGTTTTCAGAGGCCTGATCACACTCACAGTGGTGCTGCTCAGCTGGCTCTCCACTCTACCCTGCCCAGCCCTTCATTTTCCTGTCCACACAACCCAGAGTTCACAAATCATTGGAATCTCCACTACAGAATGTTCTATTCATTTACTGCCAATCTGGAATTCATCGAATTGGCAGGATTTCGTTACAACAATGGTGAATATCCAAGTACCCAAATTCTGGTTTTCTGCGGCCTGTTCAGACTCGCAGGTGTACTCTTCAACTGGCTATCGACTCCACAGTGGTCAGCTCTTTCTTTTCGTGTTCACACAACCCAGACATAAGAAATCTTTGGAATCTCCATGACAGAATGTTTCATTATTTCACTGCCAATGTGGAGATCATCGAATCTCCACTTCAGGCAGGCTTTCCTTACACCAATGCTGAATCCCCAAGATACAAAATGCCGGTTTCCAGAGGGCTGTTCTCACTCGCAGGCCTGCTGTTCAACTGGCTATCCAATCCTCCCTGGTCAGCTCTTAATTTTTGTCTCCACACAACCCAGACCTCAGAAATCATTGGAATCTCCACGACAGAATATTCCAGACATTCACTGCCAATGTGTAATTCATCGAATCACAACTCCAGGCAGGATTTCGTTACACCACTGATGAATATAAAAGAAACACAATGCTGGTTTTCAGCAGCCTATTCAAACGGGCAGGATTGCTGTTCAACTGGCTATCCACGCTAACCTGGTCTGCTCTTCATTTTCCTGTCCACACAAGCCAGACTTCAGAAATCATTGGAGTCTCCACTACAGAATGTTCCATTCATTCACTGTCAATCTGGAGATCATCAAGTCTCCAGTACAGGCAGGCTTTCGTTACACCACTGGTGAATGTCCAAGTAACCCAATGCTGGTTTTCAGAGGCCTGTTCACACTCGAAGGTGTGGTGTTGAACTGACTACCCACTCAGTCCTGGTCAGCACTTCATTATCCTTTCCATTAAACCCAGACTTCAGAAATGAATGGAATCTCAACTACAGAAAGTTCCATTCATTTACTGCAAATCTGGAATTCATCGAATCTCCACTCCAGGCAGGATTTCGTTACACCACTGCTGAATGTCCAAGTAAACTAAAGCGGTTTTCAGCGTCCTGTTCACACTCGCAGACTTAGTGTTCAACTGGCTATCCACTCCACAGTGGTCAGCCCTTTCTTTTCCTATCCACACAAACCAGACTACAGAAATCATTGGAATCTCCACTCCAGAATGTTCCATTCATTGACTGCCAATCTGGAATTCATCGAATCTCCACTACAGCCAGGTTTTCGTTACACCACTGTTGAATATCTAAGGAACCCAATGCTGGTTATCAGGAGCCTTTTCAAACTCACAGGCCTGCTGTTCAACTGGATTTCCAATCTAACCTGGTCAGCTCTTCATTTTCCTGTCCACAAAACCCAGACTTCAGAAAACATTGGGATCTCCACTACAAAATGTTCCACTCCTTCACTGCTAATCCGGAGTTCTTCTGAATCTCCACTCCAGGCAGGCTTTCGGTACAACACTGGTGAATGTCCAAGTAACCTAAAGCTGGTTTTCAGCATTCTCCTCACACTCGCAGGCGTGCTTTTCAACTGGCTATCCACTCCACAGTAGTTAGCTCTTCCTATTCCTGTCCATATATCCCAGAATTCAAAATCATTGGAATCTCCACTATAGCATGTTCCATTCATTCACTGCGAATCTGGAATTCATCTGAATCTCGAATCCACGCAGGCGTTCTTTACACCTCTGGTAAATGTCCAAGTAACCGAAAGCTGGTTCTCAGTGTGCTGCTCACACTCGCAGGCCTGCTGTTCAACTGCCTATCCACTCCATAGTAGTCAGCTCTTCCTTTTTCTGTCCACATCCCAGAATTCAGAAATAATTGGAATCTCCACTACAGAATGTTCCATTCATTTACTGTGAATCGGAATTCATTTGAATCTCGAATCCAACGGGCGTTCATTAAACCACTGGTGAAAGTCCAAGTAACCAAATGCTGGTTTTTAGCGTACTGTCCACACTCGCAGGCCTGCTGCTCAACTGACTCTCTACTTCATAGTGGTCAGCTCTTTCCTTTCCTGTCAACAAAACCCAGACTTCAGAAATCATTGGAATCTCCACTTGAGAATATTCCGTTCATTCACTGCCAACCTGGATATCATCGAATCTCCACTCCCGGCACGCTTTCGTTACTGGTGAATGTCCATGTAACCCAATGCTGGTTTTCAGAGGCCTGTTCACACTCGCAGGCTTGCTGTTCTACTGGCTATCACTCCACCCTGGTCAGCTCTTCAGATTTCTTTCTAAACAACGTTGACGTCAGAAACCAATAGAATCTCCATTACAGAATGTTCCATTCATTGACTGCCAATCTGGAATTCATGGAATCTCCACTCCAGGCAGGATTTCGTTACAACACTGGTGAAGATCCAAGTACCCAATGCTGGTTTTCAGTGGCCTGTGCACACTCACAGGTGTGCTGTTCAACTGGCTATCCACTCCACCCTGTTCAGCTCTTCATTTTCCTCTCGACACAACCCAGAACTCAGACATCATTGGAATCTCCACGACTGAATATTCTATACATTCACTGCCAATCTGGAATTCATCACATCACCACTTCAGGCAGGATTTCGTTACACCACTGGTGAATATACAAATAACCCAATGCTGGGTTTCAGCAGCCAGTTCAAACGCGCAGGACTGCTGTTCAGCTGACTATCCATGTTAACCTGTTCTGCTCTAAATTTCCCTGTCGACACTACCTTAGACTTAAGAAATCATTGGAATATCCACTACAGAATGTTCCATTCATTCA
This sequence comes from Sorex fumeus, assembly GCF_029834395.1. Lineage (NCBI taxonomy): Eukaryota > Metazoa > Chordata > Mammalia > Eulipotyphla > Soricidae > Sorex > Sorex fumeus. The sequence continues at coordinate 388,010 of NW_026606140.1, read as the reverse complement.
CTGTTAATCTGGAGATCACAGAGTCTCCACTCCAGGCAGGCTTTCATTAAACCACTGGTGAAAGTCCAAGTAACCCAATGCTGGTTTTCAGAGGCCTGTTCACACTTGCAGCTGTGCTGTTCAGCTGGCTGTCCACTCAACGTTGTCCAGCCCTTCAATTTCCTGTCCACACACCCCAGATTTCAGAAATCTTTGGAATCTCCACTACAGTATGTTCCATTCATTTACTGCCAATCTGGAATTCATCGAGTTGGCAGTGTTTCGATACAACAATGGTGAATATCCAATTACCCCAATGCTGGTTTTCTGTTGCCTGTTCATACTCACAGTCGTGCTGCTTAACTGGCTATCCACTCCACAGTAGTTAGGTCTTGCTTTTTCTGTCCCCACATCCCAGAATTCAAAAAACATTGGAATCTCCACTACAGAATGTTCCATTCATTCACTGTGAATCTGGAATTCATCTGATTCCTGAATCCAAGCAGGCGTTCATTAAACCACTGCTGAATGTCCAAGTAACCAAATGCAGGTTTTTAGCGTACTGTTCTCACTCGCAGGCGTGCTGCTCAACTGGATTTATACGTCGCAGTGGTCAGCTCTTTCATTTCCTGTCAACACAACCCAGACTCAGAAATCATTGGAATCTCCACTTGAGAATATTCCGTTCATTCACTGTCAACCTGGAGATCATCGAATCTCCACTCCAGGCACGCGTTCATTACACAATTCTGAATGTCCAAGTAACCCAATGCTGGGTTGCAGAGGCCGTCTCACACTCACAGGCGTGCTGTTCTACTGGCTATCCACTCCACCCTGGTCAGCTCTTCATTTTTCTTTATAAATAACGTTGATTTCAGAAACCAAGGGAATCTCCACTACGGAATGTTCCATTCATTGACTGCCAATGAATTCATGGAATCTCCACTCCAGCCAGGATTTCGTTACAACATTGGTGAATATCCAAGTACCCCAATGCTGGTGTTCAGTGGCCTGTTCACACTCGCAGGTGTGCTGTTCAACTGGCTATCCACTCTTCCCTGGTCAGCTCTTCATTTTCCTCTCGACACAACCCAGACCTCAGAAATCATTGGAATCTCCACGACAGAATATTCCAGACATTCACTGCCAATCTGGAATTCATGGAATCACCACTCCAGGCAGGTTTTCGTTATACCACTGGTGAATATACAAGTAACCCAATGCTGGGTTTCAGCAGCCTATTCAAACGGGCAGGATTGCTGTTCAACTGGCTATCCACGCTAACCTGGTGTGCTCTTCATTTTCCTGTCCACACAAGCCAGACTTCAGAAATCATTGGAGTCTCCACTACAGAATGTTCCATTCATTCACTGTCAATCTGGAGATCATCGAGTCTCCTCTACAGGCAGTCTTTCGTTACACCACTGGTGAATGTCCAAGTAATCCAATGCTGGTTTTCAGAGGCCTGTTAACACTCGCAGCCGTGCTGTTCAGCTGGCTGTCCACTCAAACCTGGCCAGCCCTTCATTTTCCTCTCCACAGAACCCAGATATCAGAAATCACTGGAATCTCCAGTACAGAATGTTCCATTCATTCACTGCCCATCTGGAATTCATCGAATCTCAACTCCAGTCAGGTTTTCGTGACACCACTGGTGAATATCCAAGTAACCCAATGCTAGTTATCAGTAGCCTGTTCAAACACGCAGGCCTGCCGTTCAACTGGCTTTCCCCTCTAACCTGGTCTGCTCTTCATTATCCTGTCCACACAACCCAGAATTCAGAAATTATTCGGATTTCTACTACAGAATGTTCCATTCATTCACTGAGAATCTGGAATTCTTCTGATTCTGCCCACCATGCAGGCTTTCTTTACACCACTGGTGAATGTCCAAGTAACGCAACACTGATTTTCAGCGTCCTGTTCACACTCGCAGGCATGTGTTCAACTGGCTATGCACTCCAGAGTCGTCAGCTCTTTCATTTCCCTTGCAAACATCCCAGAATTCACAATTCATTGGATTCTCCACTACAGAATGTTCCATTCATTCACTACGAATCTAGAATTCATCTGAATCTCCACTCGAGGCAGGCTTTCGTTAAACCACTAGTGAATGTTCAAGTAACCCAATACTGGTTTTCAGCATCCTGTTCACACTCGCAGGCATGCTGTTCAACTGGCTATCCACTTCATACTGGTCAGCTCTTTCTTTTTCTGTCCACACAACCCAGACTTCAGAAATAATTGGAATCTCTACTAGAGAATATTCTGTTCATTCATTGCCAACCTGAAGAACATCGAATCTCCCTTCAGGAAGGCTTTCTTTACACCACTGCTGAATGACCAAGTAACCCAATGGTGGTTTTCCTAGGCCTCTTCACACTCGCAGACGAGCTGTTCTACTGGCTATCCACTCCACACTGGTCAGCTCTTCATTTTTCATTCTACACAGCGTTGACTTCAGTAACCATTAGAATCTCCAATACAGAATTTCCATTCATTTACTCCCAATCTGGAATTTATCGTATTGGCAGGATTTCGTTACAACACCTGTGAATATCCAAGCACCCCAATGCTGGTTTTCAACGTCCTGTTCACACTTGCAAGTGTGTTGTTTTACTGGCTATCGACTCCACAGTGGTCAAGAAATGCTCTTTCTTTTCGTGTTCACACAACCCACAGTTAAGAAATCATTGGAATCTCCATAACAGTATGTTCCATTCATTCACTGCCAATCTGGAGATCATCGAATCTCCACTCCAGGCTGACTTTTTTTACACCACTGCTGAATATCCAAGAAACCCAATGCTGGTTTTCAGAGGCCTGTTCACACTCGCAGGCCTGCTGTTCAACTGGGTATCCACTCCACCCTGGTCAGCTCTTAATTTTCCTCTCCACACAACACAGACCTCAGAAATCATTGGAATCTCCACTACAGGATAATCTATTCATTCAATGCCAATCTGGAATTCATCGAATCACCACTCCAGGCAGGATTTCGTTACACCACTGGTGAATATACTAGTAAACCAATGCTGGTTTTCAGCAGCCTGTTCAAACGCGCAGGAGTGCTGTTCATCTGGCTATCCACGATAACCTCATCTGCTCTTCATTTCTCTGTCCACACAACCCAGACGTCAAAAATCATTGGAATATCCACTACAGAATGTTCCATTCATTCACTGACAATCTGGAGATCATCGAATCTCCACCCCAGGCAGGCTTTCGTTACACCACAGGTGGATGTCCAAGTAACCCAATGCTGGTTTTCAGAGGCCTGTTCACACTCACAGGCGTGCTGTTCAACTGGCTTTCCCATCAACCCAGGTCTTTCGTTACACCACGGGTGAATTTCCAAGTAACCAAATGCTGTTTTTTAGCGCCCTGTTCACACTGGCAGGCGTGCTGCTCAACTGGCTATCCACTTAATAGTGGTCAGCTCTTTCTTTTCCTGTCCACAGAACCTAGACTTCAGAAAACATTGGAATCTCCACTAGAGAATATTCCGTTCATTCAATGCCAACCTGGAGTTCCTCGAATCTCCACTACAGGCAGACTTTCGTTATACAGTGCTGAATGTCCAAGTAACCCAATGGTGGTTTTCAAAGGCCTGTTCACATTCACAGGCGTGCTGTTTAACTGGCTGTCCACTCAAACCTGACCAACCCTTCATTTTGCTATCTACTAAACCCAGACTTCAGAAATCATTGGAATCTCCAGTACATAATGTTCCAGTCATTCACTGTGAATGTGGAATTCATCTGAATCTCCACTCGATGCAGGCTTTCGTTAAACCCCTGGTGAATCTTCAAGTAACCCAATACTGGTTTTCAGCGTCCTGATCACACTTGCAGGCATGCTGTTCAACTGGCTATCCACTTCATACTGGTCTGCTCTTTCTTTTCCAGTCCACACAACCCAGACTTCAGAAATAATTGCAATCTCCACTAGAGAATATTCTGTTCATTCACTGCCTACCTGGAGATCATCGAATCTCTACTCCAGGCAGGCTTTCTTTACACCACTGCTGAATATCCATGAAATCCAATGCTGGTTTGCAGATGCCTGTTCACACTCGCAGGCCTGCTGTTCAACTGGCTATCCACTCCACAATGTTCAGCTATTAGTTTTCCTCTCCACAATACCCAGACCTCAGAAATGATTAGAATCTCCACTACAGGATATTCTATTCATTTACTGCCTATCTGGAATTCATCGAATCACCACTCCAGGCAGGATTTCGTTACAGCACTGGTGAATATACTAGTAAACCAATGCTGGTTTTCAGCAGCCTGTTCAAACTGTCAGGACTGCTGTTCAACTGGCTATCCACTCTAACCTGCTCTGCTCTTCATTTTCCTATCCACATAACCCAGACGTCAGAAATCATTGGAATATCCACTACAGAAAGTTCCATTCATCCACTGCCAATCTGGATATCATCGAATCTCCTTCTCAGGCAGGCTTTCTTTACACCACAGGTGAATGTCCAAGCAACCCAATGCTGTTTTTCAGAGGCCTGTTCACACTCCCTAGAATGCTGTTCAACGGGCTACCCACTCCACAGTCGTCAGATCTTTCTTTTCCTCTCCACACATCCCAGAATTCAGAAATCATTGGAATCTCCACTACAGAATGTTCCATTCATTCAATGCCAATCGAAATTCATCGAGTCTCTGCTCCAGTCCGGCTTTCGTTACACCACTGGTGAATATCTAAGTAATCAAGCGCTGGCTTTCGTGTCCTGCTCACACTCGCAGCCGTGTTGTTCAACTGGCTATCCAACCAACCCTGGTTAGCTCTTCATTTTTCCTTTCTTCACAACCCAGACTTCAGAAATCATTGAATGTCCACTTCAAAATGTTCCATACATTCACTGCCAATCTGGATTTCATCGAATCTCCACTCCAGGCAGGATTTCATTACACCACTTGTGAACATCCAAGTAACACACTGCTGGTTTTCAGCAAACTGTTCAAACTTGCAAACCTGCTGTTCAACTGCTATCTATGCTAACCTGGTCTGCTCTTCATTTTACTGCCCAGAAAACCCAGACTTCAGAAATAATTGAAATCTCCAGTACAGAATGTTCCATTCATTCACTGCGAATCTGGAATTCATCTGAATCTCCACTCTTGGCAGGCTTTTGTTACGCCAGTGCTGAATGTCCAAGAGACACAATGCTGGTTTTGAGCGTCCTGTTCACAATTGCAGGTGATCTGTTCAACTGGCTATCCACTCCACAATGGTCAGCTCTTTCCTTTCCTGTGCACACAATCCAGATATCAGAAATCATTAGAATTTTCAATACAGAATTTTACATTCATTCACTGCCAATGTGGAGATCATCGAATCTCCACTCCATTTAGGCTTTCGTTACACACTGCTGAATGTCCAAGTAACTCAATTCTGGTTTTCAGAGGCTGTTCACACTCGCAGGCATGCTGTTCGACTGGATATCCACTCAACCCTGCTCAGCTCTTCATTTTCTTTTCCACACAGCCAGACTTCATAAATCATTGGAATCTCTACTACAGAAAGTTCCATTCATTCACTGCCAATCTGGAATTCAACGAATCTCCACTCCAGGAAGAATTTCGTTACACCACTGGTGAATATCCAAGTAACCCAATGCTGGTTTTCAGCAGCCTGTTAATACTCGCAAGAGTATTTCTGTCTTCATATTTCTGTCCACATAACCTAGATTTCAGAAAACATTAGAATCTCCACTACAGAATGTTACATTCATTCACTGCCTATATGCAATTCATCGAATTGCGACTCCAGGCAGGCTTTCGTTACATCACTGGTGAATATCCAATTAACCCAATTCTGGTTTTCAGCGGCCTGTTCACACTCGCATGTGTGTTGTTAAACTGGCTATCCACTCCAACCTGGTGAGCAATTCATTTTCCTGTCCACACATTACAGACTTCAGATATCATTGTAATCTCCACTACAGAATGTTCCATTCATTCACAGCGAATCTGGAATTCATCTGAATGTCCACTCCATGCAGGCTTTCGTTACACCACTGGTGAATGTCTAAGTAACCAGTAATGGTTTTCAGGGCCTGTCCTGTTCACTGGCTATGCACTCCAGCCTGTTCAGCTCTTCATTTTCCTGTCCACAGAACCCAGACATAAGAAATTATTGGAATCTCCACTACAGAATGTTCCGATCATTCACTGTGAATGTGGACTAAATCTGAATCTTCACTCTAGGCAGGCATTCCTTAAAGAACTGGTGAGTCTACCCAGAAACTTGAAATCTTCTGAAATGCACTCTAAAATCATCCATGGGCTGCTTTTCATCTTCCTATCCACACTGCCACTCTGGAGCAAAAGCACAGCAGTAGGATGTGTGCGTCACGCAGCCCGCCTGGCCGAGCCGGATTCAGTTCCTCACCCTCTCAGAGAGCCCAGGATTCTACCGAGAGTATCTGCCCCTCATGGCAAAGCCTGGAAAGACAATGGTGAAATATTCAATATGCCAAAATTACAGTCACCAAAAGTCTCCAAATGAAGACACTACGCAAACGCGCCACCAAATCAAGGAAGTCCAGGAGTACTGGGAGAGTGAAAGCGATCCACACTGCTGAGTAGTGAATTCATCTCAATATCCAATGTATTAGGCCTGAGTTTTTTCTCGTTCTCCACGAATTCGAGTGAAATCGACATCTGCCAATTGAGAATTTGCTGTCAACTCTCCCCAGGCCTACTGTTCAGCTCCCTATCCAGTCGAATATAGTGTTCTTTTCATTAACCCTGCCACACAACCGAGGGACCTGAGTTCCTCTAAATATCAACACCTACATACCTGGTTTTTATCTGCCGGTGCACTCAATCAAGTCGAAGTTTTCATCATCCCGTCCACTCTAACCAGGTCTGGTGTGCATTGACTTCTGAATCAATCAAAACCATATGGTATTCTCCCGGTGAACGCCACCCAGTGGTGGTGATGATCGTATGCCTCTAAAACTCATCAGAGTTGAAATTATTCTGCATGTCCTGTAACCCAATGCCAGCGGTCAGCGGCCTGTTCACGTACCGCTGGCATGGTGGTCAGTGCCTATCCAATCCACCCTGGTCAGTTCTTCATTTCCTGGTACCAATAACCCAGAGTCCTGAAATAATTGGTATTTCCACTACAGAATGTTCCATTTATTCACTGCCAATCTGTTATTCATCGAATCTCCACTCCAGGCAGGCTTTCGTTACACCACTGGGGAATGTCCAAGTAACCCAATGCTGGTTTTCATCACTTGTTCACACTCGCAGGCGTGCGGTTCAACTGGCTAACCACTCATCCCTGGTCAGTTCTACATTTTCTTGACAACACAATGTAGACTTCAGAAACCATTGGAATCTCCAATACAGAATGTTCCATTCATTCACTGCCAATCTGGAATTCATCGAATCTCCACTCCAGGCAGGCTTTCGTTACACCACTGGTGAATGTCCAAGTAAACCAATGCTGCTTTTCAGCGGCCTGTTCACAGTTGCAGGCGTGCTGTTCAACTAGCTAACTACTCAAACCTGGTCAGCTCTTCATTTGCCTGTCCACACAACCCAGACATCAGATATCATTGGAATTTCCACTATAAAATGTTCCATACATTCACTGCCAATCTGGAATTCATCGAATCTCCACTCCAGGCAGGCTTTCGTTACACCACTGCTGAATGTCCAAGTAAACCAATGCTGGTTTTCAGCGTCCTGTTCATACTCGCAGGCGTGCTGTTCAACTGGATATACAAGCCAACCTAGCCTGCTTTCCATCTTCCTTTCCACACAACCCAGACTTCAGAAATCATTTGAATCTCCACTACAGAATGTTCCATTTATTCACTGCCAATCTGGAGATCCTCGAATCTCCACTCCAGGCAGGATTTCTTTACAACACTGGTGTATATCCAAGCAGCCCAACGCTTGTATTCAGCAGCCTGTTCACTCTCGGTGACCTGCTGTTCAACTGTCTATCCACTCCAACCTGGTCATCTCTTCATTTTTCTGTACACACAAACCAGACTTCAGAAATCATTGGAATCTCCACTACAGAATGTTCCTCTCATTCACTGCAAATATGGATTTCATCTGAATCTCCACTCCAAGCAGGCTTTCGTTACACCACTGGTGAATGTCCAAGTAACCGAATGCTGGTTTTCAGTATCCTGTTCACACTCGCAGAAGTGCTGTTCAACTGGGTATCCACTCAACAGTGGTCAGCTCTTTCTTTTCCTCTCCACAGAACCCAGACTTCAGAAATCATTGGAAACTCCACTACAGAATGTTCCAATCATTCACTGCCAATCTGGAGTTCATAGAATCTCCACTCCAGACAGGCTTTCGTTACACCACTGGTGAATGTCCAAGTAACCCAATGACAGTTATCAGCGGCCTGTTCTTTTCACTAGCTATCCACTCCGCCCTGGTCACCTATGCATTTTCCTGTCCACAGATTTCAGACAACAGAAATCATTGGATTCTCCACTACAGAATGTTCCGATCATTCTCTGCGAGTCTGGAATACATCTGTATCTTCACTCTGCGCAGGCATTCTTTGCAGCATTGGTATGTCTACCCAGAAACTTGAAATCATCTGCATCTGCACTCTAAATTCATCCATGGGCTGCTTTTCATCTTCCTATCCACGCTGCAATTCTGGCGCGAAAGCACAGCAGTAGGACGTGTGCTTCACGAAGCCAGCCTGGCCGAGCTGGGTACAATTCCTCGCCCTATCAGAGAGCCCCGGAAGCTACCGAGAGTATCTGGCTCTCGTGGGAAAGCCTGGCAAGACACCCGTGAAATATTCCATATGCCAAAATTACAGTCACCGCAAGTCCCAAAAGAAGACGCTATTCAACCGTGCCAGCAAATCAATGAAGTCTGGGAGGACTGGGTGAGTCACAGCGATCCAAACTGCTGAGTAGTGAATTCATCTCAATATCCAATGTATTAGCCCTGTGTTTCTTCACGTTCTCCATGGAATCGAGTTGAATTCGAATTCTGCCAATTGAGCATTTGCTGCCAACTGTCCCCAGGCCTGCTGTTCAGCTACCTATCCAGTCGAATATAGTATTCTGATCATTAACCATGCCACACTAACGAGCGACCTGAGTTCATCTAAATATCAACAGCTAAATATCTGGTTTTCATCTGCCTGTGCACTCAATCAAGCCGAAGTTTCCATCATCCCATCCACTCTAACCAGGCCTGGTGTGCAGCGACTTCTGAATCAATCGAAACCATATGGTACTCTCCCGGTCAATGCCAACCAGTGGAGGTGATGAACACGCCCGTAAAACACGTCAGGGTTGGGATTCTTCTGCATGTCCTAGTAACCCAATGTTAGAAGTCAGTGGCATGTTCACATACCGCAGGTGTGATGTTCACTGGCTATCCACACCACCCTGGTCAGATCTTCATTTCCTGGTGCCAATAAAACAGAGTTCTGAAATCATTGGAATATCCACTACAAAATGTTCCATTCATTCACTGCCATTTTGGAGATCATCGAATCTCCATTCCACTCAGGCTTTCTATACACCACTGGTGAATGTCCAAGAAACCCAATGATGATTTTCAGCGTCCTGTTCACAGTCGCAGGAGTTCTGTTCAACTGGCGATCCATCCACAGAGGTCAGCTCATTCTTTTCCTGCCCACAGAATACAGACTTCAGAAATCATTGGAATCTCCACTACAGAATGTTCCAATCATTCAAAGCCAATCTGGAATTCATCGAATCACCACTCAAGGAAGGATTTTGTTACACCACTGGTGAATATCCAAGAAACCCAATGCTGGTTTTCGCAGCCTTTTCAAAGTCGCAAGCCTGCTGTTCAACTGCCTATCCACTCCAACCTGGTCAGCTCTTCATTTTCTAGTCAACACAACGTAGACTTCAGAAAACATTAGAATCTCCACTGCAGAATGTTCCATTCATTCAATACCCATCTGGAGTTCTTCTAATCTCCACTCCAGGCAGGCTTTCATTACACCACTGTTGAATGTCAAAGTAACACAATGCTGGTGTTCAGCGTCCTGTTCAGACCCGCTGACATGCTGTTCAACTGGCTATCCACTCAACCCTGGTCAGTACTTAATTTTCCTATCCAAATAACCTAGACATCAGAAAGCATTAGAATCTTCACGACAGAATGCTGCATTCATTCACTGGCAATCTGGAATTCATCGAATCTCCACTCCAGGCTGGTTTGCTTTACACCACTGTTGAATGTCCAAGTAACCCAATGCTGGTTTTCAGCGGCCTGTTCACACTCGCAGGCATGCTTTTCAACTGGGTATCCACTCCAAACTAGTAGGCTGTTCATATTCCTGTCCACATAACCTAGACTTCAGAAACCGTTAGAATCTCCACTACAGAATGTTCCATTCATTCACTTCCAATGTGGAATTCATCGAATCTCCACTCAAGGCAGGCTTTCATTACACCACTGATGAATATCCAAGTAACCCAATGCTGGTTTTTAGTGGCCTGCTCACACTTGTAGGCTTTATGTTCAACTGGATACCCACGACAACCTGGTCAGCTATTCATTTATCTGTCCACACAACCCAAACTTCAAATCATTGGAATATCCACTACAAAATGTTCCATTCATTCACTCCCAATCTGGAATTCAACGAATCTCCACTCCAGGCTGGCTTTAGTTACAGCAATGGTGAATGTCCAAGTAAAAAAATGCCGGTTTTCAACAGCATGTTAACACTCGTAGGCATGCTGTTCAACTGGTAATCCACTCCAACCTGGTCAGCTCTTCAATTTCCTGTCCACACAACCCAGACTTCAGAAATCACTTGGAATCTCCACTACAGAATGTTCCGTTCATTCACTGCCAATCTGTAGTTCTTCAAATCTCCACTCCAGGCAGGCTTTTGTTACAACCCTAGTGAGTTTCCAAGTAACACAATTCTGGTGTTCAGCTTCTTGTTCACACCCACATGAGTGCTTTTAAACTGGCTATCAACTCAACCCTGGTCAGCACTTCATTCTCCTGTCCACATAACCTACAATTCAGAAACCATTAAAATCTCCAGTACAGAATGTTCCATTCAATCACTGCAATCTGGAATACTTCAAATCTCCACTCCAGGCAGGCTTTCGTTACACCACTGGTGAATATCCAAGTAACACAATGCTGGATTTCAGCAGCCTGCTCACACTCACAGGCGTGCTGTTCAACTGGCTATCCAGTTCAACCTAGACAGCTCTTCATTTTCCTGTACACACAACATAGAATCCATAGAATCCAGAAATCATTGTATTCTCCACTACAGAATGTTCCAATCATTCACTGCGAATCTGGAATTCATCTGAATCTCCACTCCATGTAGGCTTTCGTTACACCACTGATGAATATCCAAGTAACCCAATGCAGGTTTTCAGCGGCCTTTTCACACTCGCAAAAATTCTGTTCAACTGGCAATCCACCCCACAGTGGTCAGATCTTTCTTTTCCTGTCCACACAAACCAGACTTCAGAACTAATTGAAATCTCCACTACAGAATGTTCCATTCTTTCACTGCCAATCTGGAGATAACAGAATCTCCACTTCAGGCAGGCTTTCGTTACACACTGCTGAATGTCCAAATAATACAAAGCTGGTTTTCAGCGGCCTGTTCACACTGGCAGGCGTTCTCTTCAACGGGCTATCCACTCAACCCTGGTCAGCACTTCATTTTCCTGTCCACACAATCCAGACTTCAGAAATCATTGGAATCTCCACTACAGAATGTTCTATTCATTCACTGTCAATCAGGAATTCATCGAATCTCCACTCCAGGCAGGGTTTCGTTACATAACTAGTGAATACCCAAGTACCCCAATGCTGGTTTTCGGTGGCCTGTTCATACTCTCAGGTGTGCTGTTCACCTGGCTAACCACTCCAACCTAGTCAGCTCTTGGTATTCCTCTAAATAACCTAGACTTCACAAACCATTATAAACTCCACTACTGAATGTTCCATTCCTTCACTGCCAATCCGGAATTCATCATATCTCCAATCAAGGCAGGCTTTCGTTACACCTGTGGTGAATATCCAAGTAACCAAGTGCTGGTCTTCAGCGGCCTCTTCACACTCGCAAGGGTGCTGTTCAACTGGTTACCCACTCCAAACTCTTCAGCACTTAATTTTCCTGTTAACGCAACCCAGACTTCAGAAATCATTGGAAGCTCCACTGAAGAACGTTCCATTCCTTCACTGCCAATCTGGAATTCATCGAATCTCCACTCCAGGCAGGCATTCGTTACATCATTGGTGAATATCCAAGTAGCCCAGTACTGGTTTTCAGCGGCCTGTTCACACTCGCAGGCTTGCTGTTCATCTGGCTATCCACTCAACAGTGGTCAGCTATTATTTTCCTGTCCACACAACCAGACTTCAGAAATCATTGGAATCTCCACTGCTGAATGTTCAATTCATTCACTGTCAATCTTTAGATCATCGAATCTCCACTCCAGGCAGGCTTTCGTTACACCACTGGTGAATATCCCAGTAACCCAATGCTGGTTTGCAGCATATTCTTCAAAGTCGCAGGCCTGCTATTCAACAGGCTATCCACTCCAACCTTGTCAGTTCTTCATTTTCTTGTCCACACAACGTATTCTTCAGAAACCATTGGAAACTCCACTACAGAATGTTCCATTCATTCACTGCCAATCTGGAATTCATCGAATCTCCACTAAAGGCAGGCTTTTATTACACCACTGGTGAATATCCAAATAGCCCAATGCTGGTTTTCAGCGGCTTGTTCACACTAGCAGGTGTGCTGTTCAGCTGGCTTTCCACTCAAACCTGATCAGCTCTGCATTTTCCTTTCCACACATTCCAGACTTCAGAAATCATTGGAATCTCCACTAAAAAATGTTCCATTAATTCACTCCCAATCTGGATTTCATCCAATCTGAACTCCAGGCAGGATATGTTTACACCACTGGTGAATATCCAAGTAACCAAATGTTGCTTTTCAGCAGCCTGTTCAAACTAGCAGTCCTGCTGTTCAACTGGCTAACCACTCTAACCTGGTCTGCTCTTCATTTTCCTCTCCACATAACTCAGACTTCAAAAATTATTGGAATCTCCACTACAGAATGTTCCAGTTCATTCACTGCAAATATGGAATTCATCTGAATCTCCACTCCATGCAGGCATTCGTTACACCGTGCTGAATGACCAAGTAACCCAATGCTGGTTTTCAGAGGCCTGTTCACACTCACATGCGTTCTGTTCAACTGGCTACCCACTCAACCTTGGTCAGCTCTTCATTTTCCTGTCCACATAACCTAGATTTTCTAGATTTTCCAGTCGTTCACTGCCAGTCTGGATTTCATCGAATCTCGACTCCAGTCAGGCTTTCATTACACTACTGTTGAATGTGCAAGTAACCCAATACTGGTTTTCAGCGTCCTTTTCACACTCACAGGCGTGCTGTTCAACTGGCTATACACTCCACAGTGGTCAGCTCTTATTTTTCCTGTCCACACAACCCAGATTTCAGAAAACATTGCTATCTTAACTACAGAATGTTCCAGTAATTCACTGCCAATCTGGAGATCATCGAATCTACACTCCAGGCAGGCTTGCGTTACACTACTGGTGAATGTCCACGTAGCCCAATGCTGGTTATCAGAGGCCTGTTCATAGTCGCAGGCGTGCTGTTCATGTGGCTATCCAATTAACCCTGCTCAGCACTTCCTTTTTGTGTCCACACAAACCAGACTTCAGAAAAAAAAATAAATAAATAAACATCATGTGAATATAGTAAGTACCCGTCATAAGTGACAGTGTGACTCCCTACTTACAAAAGTACAGTATCAGTGCTCAGCTAGTCTGGCCTATTGGTCCATCTCTGTACCAAAAATAGCCTGAAATAATTATTACAGATTTATATTAAACCATTTTCATTGTTGTAATTATCCTCACCTTTTAAAAAAATTCTTCTGTCCTCTACTCATTTGTGCTAATTTTCTAGTATTTAACTATATATATTTAACTAGTTTGCTAAAGAGTCCTTTTGGTATTTTTCTTCTTTTTAAATTTAGATACCATGATTACAAAGTTATTCATAGTTGTATTGCAGACATATCATGTTCCAACACCACTCCCATCACCAGTATTCCCTCCACCAGTGTCCCGAGTTTCCTTTCTATCCCTCAACCTGCCTCCTTGACAGCAAAATTGTTAGGTTTGGTTGTTGTAGTTTGGGTCTCATGCTTTCAGTGTGACTTGTTTTATGGTGAAAATACACGCACACACACACACACACACACGTTTTTGCCTCTTTCCTCTACTGCTTCTACCTGTGTCTTATTATTTCCCCCCACCCAGTAATTTCTTTCCTCCCTATTATTCTCTGTTCTATAATCTAAGGATCAGGGTAATATAATCATCCCTGATTTTGATACTATTCGATAAAGCAAGGTTTTGTTTTGTTGTAAGTGAAGATTCACATCATAGTACATTTTTAAAATGGCAAATTTAAAACAATAAACTTTTCCATCCATAAAAAAAAAGAAAAAGAAATCGTGGAATCTCCACTACAAAATGTTCCATTCATTTAATGCCAATCTGGAATTCATTGAATCTGAGGTCCAGGCAGGATTTTGTTACACCACTGGTGAATATTCAAGTAACCCAATGCTGGTTTTCAGCCTCCTGTTCAGACTCACAGGCGTGCCGCCATTCAACTGACTACCCACTCCACAGTGGTCAGCTCTTTCTTTTCCTGGCCACACAACCCAGACTGTAGAAATCATTGAAATATCCACTACAGAATGTTCCATTCATTCACTGCGAATCTGGAATTCATCTGAATCTTTACTCCAGGCAGTCTTTTGTTATACCACTGGTAAATGACCACGTAACCCAATGCTGATTTTCAGCAGCCTTTTCACCCTCGCAGGCCTGCTGTTCAACTGGCTATTCATTCTAACCTGATCTGCTCTTCATTTTCCTGTATTCACACCCCAGACTTCAGAAATCAATGGAATCTCCACTACAGAATGTTCTATTCACTCACGGACAATATGGAGAACATTGTATCTCCACTCCAGGCAGGCTTTCGTTACACCACTGCTGAATGTTCAAGTAATCCAATGCTGGATTTCACACACCTGTACTCACTCGCAGGCGTGCTATTCAACTGGCTATACACTCAACCCTGCTGTGCTCTTCATTTTTCAGGCCACACAACCAGACTTCAGAAATCATTGGAATCTCCACTACAGAACGTACCAATCATTCACTGCCAATATGGAGATCATCGAATCTCCACTCCAGGCAGGCTTTCGTTACACCACTGCTGAATGTCCAAGTAACCCAATGCTGGTTGTCAGAGTCCTATTCACACTCGCATGCGTGCTGTTCAACTGGATACCCGCTCAACCCTGGTCAGATCTTCATTATCCTGTCCAAATAACCTAGACTTTCTAGATGTTCCATTCATTCACTGCGAATCTGGAATTCATCTGAATATCCACTCGAGGCAGGCTTTCGTTACACCACTAGAGAATGTCCAAGTAACACAGTGCTGGCTTTCAGCGTCCTGTTTACACTCGCAGGTGTGCTGTTCAACTAGCTATCTACTCCAAAGTGGTCAGCTCTTTCTTTTCCTGTCCACAAAAACCAGAAATCAGAAATCATTGGAATCTCCAGTACAGAATGTACCATTCATTCAATGACAATCTGGAATTCATCGAATCTCCACTCCAGGCAGGATTTCCTTACACCACTGGTGAATATCCAAGTAAACCAATGATGGTTTTCAGCAGCCTGCTAACACTCACAGGCCTGCTGTTAACTGGCTCTTCATTCTAACCTGATCAGCTCTTCATTTTCCTGTATTCACACACCAGACTTCAGAAATCAATGGAATCTCCACTACAGAATGTTCTATTTATTCACTGACAATATGGAGAACATCGAATCTCCACTCCAGGCAGGCTTTCTTTACACTACTGCTGAATGTCCAAGTAATCCAATGCTGGGTTTCACATGCCTGTACTCACTCGCAGGCGTGCTCTTCAAGTGGCTATCCACTCAACCATGCTGTGCTCTTCATTTTTCAGGCCACACAACCAGACTTCAAAAATCATTGGAATCTCCACTACAGAACGTTCCAATCATTCACTGCCAATCTGGAGATTATCGAATCACCACTCGAGGCAGGGTCTCGTTACACCACTGCTGAATGTCCAAGCAACCCAATGCTGGTTTTCAGAGGACTGTTCACACTCGCAGGCGTGCTGTTCAACTGGATATCCAATCAACCGTGCTCAGCTTTTCATGTTCCTGTCCACCCAAACAGACTTCAGAAATCATTGGAATCTCCACTAAAGAATGATCCATTCATTCACTGCCAATCAGGAGATCATTGAATCTCCACTATAGGCAGGCTTTCGTTACACCACTGCTGAATATCCAAGTAACCCAATGCTGGTTTTCAGAGTCCTGTTCACACTCTCAGGTGTCCTGTTCAACGGGATATCCACTGAAACCTGGTTAGCTCTTCATTTTCCTGTCCACAAAAACCAGTCTTCAGAAATCATTGGAATCCCCACTACAGAATATTCCATTAATTCACTGCCAATCTGGAGATCATTGAATCTCCACTCCAGGCAGGAGTTCATTACAATACAGCAGAATGTCCAAGTAACCCGATGCTGATTTTCAGAGGCCTGTTCACAATCGCAGGCTTGCTGTTGAACTGGCTATCCACTCTAACCTCGTTAGCTCTTCCTTTTCTTGTCCACACAACGTAAACTTCAGAAATCATTGGAATATTCACTACAGAATGTTACATTCATTCACTGCAAATCTGGAATTCATCTGAATCTCTACTCCAGGCAGGCTTTTGTTACACCACTAGTGAATGTCCAAGTTTCACAATGCTGATTTTCAGTGTCTTGTTGACAGTCACAGGCGTGCTGTTCAACTGGCTATGAACTCCACAGTTGTCAACTCTTTCTTTACTGTCCACACAACCCAGATTTCAGAGATCATTGGAATCTCCACTACAGAATGTTCCATTCATTCACTGCCAATCTGGAGATCATCGAATCTCCACTCGAGGCAGTCATTCGTAACACCCCTGCTGAATGTCCAAGTAAACCATTGCTGCTTTTCAGAGGCCTGATGAAACTTGCAGTCCCGCTGTTCAACTGGCTATCTACACTATCCTGATCTGCTCTTCATTTTCCTGTCCACACTGCCCATATTACAGATATCATTGGAATCTGCACTATAGAATGTTCCAATTATTCAGTGCAAATCAGAAATACATCTGAATCTCCACTCCAGCCAGGCTTTCGTTACACCACTGTTGAATGTCCAAGTAACACAATGCTGGTTTTCAGCATCCTGTTCACACTCCAAGGCGTGCTGCTCAACTGGCTATCCATTGAACCCTGGTAAGCTCTTCATTTTCCTGTCCACACAACTCAGATTTCAGAAATCATTGGAATCTCCACTACACAACGTTCCATTCATTCACTGCCAATATTGAATTCATCGAATCTCCACTCCAGGCAGGCTTTCGTAACACCACTGGTGCGTATCCTAGTAAACAAATGATGGTTTTCAGTGGCCTGTTCAAACTCTCAGGTGTGCTGTTCAACTGGCTATCCACTCCAACTAGTCAGCACTTCATTTTCCTATACACACAATCCAAACTTCAGGAATCAATGGAATCTCCACTACAGAATGTTCCATTCATTCACTCTCAATCTGGAATACATCTGAATCTCCACTCCAGGTAGGAATTCGTTACAACACTGTTGAATATCCAAGTAACACAATGCTGACAATCAGCCGCCTCTTCGAAGTCGCAGGCGTGCTGTTCAACTGGCTATCTGCTCCAGAGTTGTCAGATCTTTCTTTTCCTGTCCACACAACCCAGACTTCAGATGTCATTGGAATCTCCACGACAGAAGGTTCCATTCATTCACTGCCAATCTGAAATTCATTGAATCTCCCCTCCAGGCAGGCTGTCTATAAACCACTGCTGAATGCAGGTCACCCAATGCTGGTTTTCAGAGGTCTATTCACACTGTCAGGCATGCTGTTCAACTGGATATCCAATCAATCATGCTCAGCTCTTCATTTTCCTATCCACCCAAGCAGACTTCAGAAATTATTGGAATCTCCACTAAAGAATGTTCCATTCATTCACTGCCAATCTGGAGATCATCGAATCTCCAGTACAGGCTGGCTTTCGTTACACCACTACTGAATATCCAAGTAACCCAATGCTGGTTTTGAGAGTCCTGTTCAAACTCTCAGGTGTGCTGTTCAACGGGATATCCACTGAAACCTGGTTAGCTCTTAAGTTTCCTGTCCACACAAACAAGTCTTCAGAAATCATTGGAATCCCCACTACAGAATGTTCCATTCATTCACTGCCAATCTGGAATTCATCGAATCTCAGCTCCAGGCAGGATATCGTTACACCACTGGTGAATATACAAGTAACCCAATACTGGTTTTCAGAGGCCTGTTCAAACTCGCAGGCCTTCTGTTCAACTGGCTATCCACTCTAACCTGGTCTGCTCTTCATTTTCCTGTCCACACAACCCAGACATCAGAATTCATTCGAATCTCCACTACAGAAGTTACCATATTTTCACTGCCAATCTGGAATTCATCGAATCTCCTCTCCAGGCAGAATATCATTACAACACTGGTGAATATCCAAGTAACCCAATGCTGGTATTCAGTAACCTGATCAAAGTCGCAGGCTTGCTCTTCAACTGGCTATCCAGTCTGACATGGTCAGCTCTTCATTTTCTTGTCCACACAACGTAAACTTCAGAAATCATTATAATCTCCAATACAGAATATTACATTCATTCACTGTGAATCTGGAATACATCTGAATCTACACTCCAGGCAGGTTTACGTTACACCACTGGTGAATGTCCAAGTATCACAATGCTGGGTTTCAGCGTCCTGTTCACACTCTCAGGCGTGTTTCTCAACTGGCTATCCATTGAACCCTGGTCAGCTCTTCATTTTCCTGTCCACACAACCCAGATTTCAGAAATCATTTCAATCTCCACTACAGAACTTTCCATTCATTCACTGCCAATCTGGAATTCATCGAATCTCCACTCCAGGCAGGCTTTCGTTACACCACTGCTGAATATCCAAGTAACCCAATGATGCTTTTCAGCGGCCTGTTCACAGTCGCAGGAGTAATTTTCAACTGACTATCCACTCCAACCTGGTCAGCTCTTCATTTTCTTATACACACAAACCATACTTCTGAAACCATTGGAATCTCCACTAAAGAATGTTCCATTCATTCACTGCCAGTCTGGAATGCATCTGAATCTCCACTCCAGGCAGGATTTCGTTACACCACTTTGAATGTCCAAGTAACACAATGCTGATAATCAGCTGCATGTTCACACTCGCAGGCGTTCTGTTTAACTGGCTATCCATTTTACCCTGGTCAGCTCTTCCTTTTACTGTCCACATAATCCAGACTTCAGAAATCATTGGAATCTCTACTACAGAATATTCCATTGATTCACTGTCAATCTGTAGTTCTTCGTATCTCCACTCCAGGCACTGCTGAATATCCAAGTAACCCAATACTAATTTTCACCATCCTGATAACAGTCGCAGGCGTGCTGTTCAATTGGCTATCCACTCCACAGTTGTCAGCTCATTCTTTTCCTGTCCACAAAACCCAAACTTCAGATATCTTTGGAATCTCCATTACATAATGTTCAATTCATTCACTACAAATCTGGATATATCGAATCTCTATTCTAGACAGGCATACGTTACACCAATGCTGAATGTCCATGTAACACAATGCTGCTTATCAGAGGCCTGTTCAAACTCGCAGGCCTGCTGTTCAACTGGCTATACTCTCTAACCTGTTTTGCTCTTCATTTTCCTGCCCACACCCCCCAGACTTCAGAAATCATTGGAATCTCCACTACAGAATATTCCATTGATTCACTGCAAATCTGGAATTCATCTGAATCTCCACTCCAGAAAAGCACTTGTTATACCACAGTTGAGTGTCTAAGTAACCCAATACTGGTTTTAAGCGTCCTGTTGATATTTGCAGGCGTGCTGTTCAACTGGCTATCCACTCCAGAGTTGTCAGCTCTTCTTTTCCTGTACACACAACCCAGACTTCAGATATCTTTGGAATCTCCACTACAGAATATTCCATTAATTCATTTCCAGTCTGTAGATAATCAAATCTCCACTCCAAGCAGACATTGTTTACACCACTGCTGAATGTCCATGTAACCCAATGCTTTTTTCAGAGCCCTATTCAGACTCGCAGGCCTGCTGTTCAATTGGCTATCCACTCTAACATGGTCTGCTCTTCACTTTCCTGTCCACACACCCCAGACTTCAGAAAACATTGGAATCTCCAGTACAGAATGTTCCATTCATTAACTGCCAATCTGGAATTCATTGAATCTGCACTCCAGGCAGGCTGTCTTTACACCACTGCTGAATGTCCTGGAAAGGCAATGCTGGTTTTCAGAGGACTGTTCACACTCGCAGGCGTGCTGTTCAACTGGATATCCAATCAACCGTGCTCAGCTCTTCATTTTCCTGTTTACCCAACCAGACTTCAGAAATCATTGGAATCTCCACGAAAGAATGTTCCATTCATTCACTGCCAATCTGGAGATCATCGAATCTTCACTCCAGGTAGGAGTTCATTACACCACTGCATAATGTCCAAGTAACCCGATGCTTGTTTTCAGAGGCCTGTTCACACTCGCAGGCGGGCTGTTCAACTGGCTATCAAATGAACACTGGTCAGCTCTTCATTTTCCTGTGCACACAACCCAGACTTCAGAAATCATTGGAATCCCCGCTACAGAATGTTCCATTCATTCACTGCCAATCCGGAATTCATCAAATCTCCTCTCCAGCCAGGATATCGTTACACCACTGGTGAATATACGAGTAACCCAATGCTGGATTTCAGGAGTCTGTTCAAATTCCTAGGCTTGCTGTTCAACTGGCTATCCACTCTAACCTGGCCATCTCTTCACATTCTTGTCCACACAACATAGACTTCAGAAATCATTGGAAACTCCACTGTAGAATGTTACATAAATTCACTGCGAATCTCGAATTCACCTGATTCTCCACTCCAGGCAGTCTTTCATTACAACACTGGTGAATGTCTAAGTAACCCAATACTGATTTTCAGCGTCCTTTTCACAGTGGCAGGCGAGGTGTTCAATAGGTTATCCACTCCACAGTTGTCAGTTCTTTCTTTTCCTGTCCACACAACCCAGATTTCAGAAATCTTTGTAATCGCCAGTACAGAATATTCCATTCATTCACTGCCAATCTGGAATTAATCGAATATCCACTCCAGGCAGGCTGTCTATAAACCACTGCTGAATGTTCAGGTAACCCAATGCTGGTTTTCAGAGGCCGCTTCACACTGGCAGGCGTGCTGTTCAACTGGACATCCAATCAACCATGCTCAGATCATCATTTTCCTGTCCACCCAACCCGACTTCAGAAACCATTGGAATCTCCGCTAAAGAATATTTCATTAATTCACTGCCAATCTGGAGATTGTACAATCTGGAATTCATCGAACTCCACTCCAGGCAGGTTTTTGTTACACCACTGGTGAATTTCCAAGTAACCCAATGCTGGTTTCCAGCGGCCTGTACAAACTAGCAGGCCTGCTGTTCAACTGGCTATCCACTCCAAACTTTTCAGCTCTACATGTTCCTGTCCTCAAAACCCGGACATCAGAAATCATTGGAATCTCCACTACAGCATGTTCCATTCATTCACTACAAATTTGGAATTAATCTGACTCTCCACTCAATGCAGGCTTTTGTTACACCACTGCTGAATATCCAAGTAAACCAATGTTGGATTTCAACGTCCAGTTCACACTCGCATTCGTGCTCTTCAACTGGCTGGATTTCAGCGTCCTGTTCACAGTCTCAGGCATGCTGTTTAACTGGCTATCCACTCCACAGTTGTCAGCTCTTTCTTTTCCTGTTCACACAACCCAGACTTCAGATATCATTGGAATCTCCAATACAGAATGTTGCAATCATTCACTGCCAATCTGGAGATCATCGAATCTTCACTCCAGGCAGGCATTTGTTACACCACTGCTGAATGTCCATGTAACCCAATGCTGTACTTCAGAGGCCTGTTCAAGCTCGCAGGCCTGCTGTTCTACTGGCTATACACTCTGACATTTTCTGCTCTTCATTTTCCTGTCCACACACACCAGACTTCAGAAATCATTGGAATCTCCACTACGAAATGTTCCATTCATTCACTGCCAATCTGGAATTAATCGAATCTCTTCTCAAGACAGGCTGTCTATAAAACACTGCTAAATATCCAGGTAACACAATGCTGATTTTCAGAGGCCTATTCACACACGCAGGCGTGCTGTTCAACTTGATATCCAATCAACTTTGCTCAGCTCTTCATTTTCCTGTCCACCCAACCAGACTTCAGAAATCATTGGAATCTCTACTCAAGAATGTTCCATTTTTTCTCTGCCAATCTGGAGATCATCGCATCTCCAATACACGCTGGCTTTCATTACACCACTGCTGAATGTCCAAGTAACCAGATGCTGGTTTTCAGAGGCCTGTTCACAACTGCAGGCGTGCTGTTCAACTGGCTATCCACTGAACCCTGGTCAGCTCTTCATTTTCCTGCGCACACAACCCAGACTTCAGAAATCATTGGAATCCCCACTACAGAATGTCCCATTCATTCACTGCCAAACTGGAATTCATCGAATCTCCTCTCCAGGAATGGTACCATTACACCACTGGTGAATATCCAAGTAACCCAATGCTTGTTTTCAGGAGCCTGTTCAAATTCACAGGCTTGCTGTTCAAATGGCTATCCACTCTAACTGGTCATCTCTTCATTTTCTTGTCCACACAACGTAGACTTCAGAAATCAATGGAATCTCCAAAAGGGAATGCTACATTCATTCATTGCGAATCTGGAATTCACCTGAATCTCCACTCCAGGCAGGTTTTCGTTACACCACTGGTGAATGTATAAGTAACACAATACTGATTTCCAGCGTCCTTTTCACAGTCGCATGAGTGGTGTGCCACTGGCTATCCACTACAGAGTTGCCAGCTCTCTTTTTTTCCTGTCCACAGAACCCAGACTTCAGATATCATTGGAATCTCCACTACAGATTGTTCCATTCATTCACTGCCAATCTGGAGATCATCGAATCTCCACTCCAGGCAGGTATTCGTAACACCACTGCTGAATGTCCAAGTAACACAATGCTGCTTTTAAGGGGATTGTTCAAATTCGCATTCCTGCTGTTCAACTGGCTATCCACTGTATCCTGCTCTACTCTTCATTTTCCTGTCCACACTACCCAGATTTCAGATATCATTGAAATCTCCACTACAGAATGTTCCATTCATTCACTGCCAATCTGGAATTCATCGAATCTCCTCTCCAGGGAGGATATCGTTACACCACTAGTGAATATCCAAGAAATCCAATGCTGGATTTCAGTAGCCTGTTCAAATTCCTAAGCTTGCTGTTCAACAGGCTATCCACTCTAACAGGTTCGGATCTTCATTTTCTTGTCCACACAACGTAGACTACAGAAATCATTGGAATATCCACTAGAGAATGTTCCAATCATTCAGTGCAAATCTGGAATTCATCTGAATTTCCACTCCAGGCACACTTTTGTTACACCACTGTTGAATATCCAAGGAACACAATGCTGGATTTCAGCGTCCTGTACACACTCGTAGGCGTGCTGTTCAACTGGCTATCCACTGAACCCTGGTCAGCTCTTCATTTTCCTGTCCACACCACCCAGACTTCAGAAATCATTGGAATCTCCACTACAGAAGGTTCCGTTCATTCATTGCAAATCTGGAATTCATCTGAATCTGCACTCAACGCAGGATTTCGTTACACCACTGCTGAAGTCCAAGTAACCCAATGCTGGTGTCAGCGTCCTGGTCACACTCGCATTGGTGTTGTTCAACTGACTATGCACTCCACAGTGGTCAGCTCTTCATTTTCCTGTCCACATAACCCAGACTTTCTAAACCATTAGAATCTCTACTACAGAATGTTCCATTCATTCACTGGCAATCTGGAGATCATCGAATCTCCAAGCCAGGCAGGCTTTCCTTACACCACTGGTGAATATCCAAGTACCCCGATGCTGAATTTCAGCGGCCTGTTCAAACTCACAGGTCTGCTGTTCAACTGGCTATCCACTCAACCATGGTAAGCTCTACATTTTCCTGTCCACACAACCCAGATTTCAGAAATCATTGGAATCTTCACTAAATAATGTTCAATTCATTCTCTCCCAATCTAGAATTCATTGAATCTCTATCCAGGCAAGCTTTCGTTCCACCACTGCTGAATGTCCATGTAACCCAATGCTAGTTTGAGAGGCCTGTTCACACTCGCATTGGTGCTGTTCAACTGGCTATGCATTCAACCCTGGTCTACTCTTCCTTTTCCTGTCCACACAAGTCAGACTTCAGAAATTATTGGAATCTCCACTACAGAATATTCCATTCATTCACTGCCAATCTGGAGTTCTTCGAATATCCACTCCAAGCAGGCTTTTGTTACACCACTGGTGAATATTCAAGTAACCCAATGCTGGTTTTCATCGTCCTGTTCACACTCGGAGGTGTGCTGTTCAACTGGCTATCCACTCAACCCTGGTCAGCTCTTCACTTTCCTGTCCACATATATCAGACTTCAGAAAACATTAGAATCTCCACTACAGAATTTTCCATTCATTCACTCCGAATCTGGAGTTCAACTGAAGCTCCATTCTAGGCAGGCATTCCTTACAAAACTGCTGAATGTCCAAGTAACCCAATGCTGGATTTCAGCGTCCTATTCACACTCACATTCGTGCTCTTCAACTGCCTATCCACTCCACATTGGTCAGCTCTTCTTTTTCCTGTCCATATAACCCAGTCTTCAGAAACCATTAGAATCTCCACTACAGTATGTTCCATTCATTCACTTACAATCTGGAATTCATCGAATATCCACTCCAGGCAGGCTTTTGTTACACCACTGGTGAATGTCCAAATAACCCAATGCAGGTTTTCAACGTCCTGTTCTCACACGAAGGTGTTCTATTCAACTGACTATACATTCAACTCTGGTCAGCTCTTCCTTTTCCTGTCCACACAACCCAGACTTCAGAAAACATTAGAATCTCCACTAAAGAATGTTCCACTCATTCACTGTCAATCTGGAGTTCTTCGAATATCCACTCCAAGTAGGCTTTAGTTACAACACTGGTGAATGTCCAAGTAACCCAATGCTGGTTTTCATATTCCTGTTCACATTCGGAGGCGTGCTCTTCAACTGGCTATCCACTCAACCCTGGTCAGTTCTTCATTTTCCTGTCCACATAACGCAGACTTCAGAAAACATTAGAATCTCCACTACAGAATGTTCCATTCATTCACTGACAATCTGGAATTCATCGAGTCTCCAATACAGTCAGGATTTCGTTACACCACTGTTAAATATCCAAGTAACTCAATTCTGGTTTTCAGTCGCCTGTTTACACATGCAGGCGTGCTGTTCAACTGGGTAACCACTCAACCCTTGTCAGGTTTTCATTTTCCTGTCCAAAAAAGGCAAATTTCAGAAATCATTGTAATCTCCACTACGGAATTGTCCACTCATTCACTCCGAATCTGGAATTCATCTGAATATCCACTCAAGGCAGGATTTCGTTTCACCATTGGTGAATGTCCAGGTAACCCACTGCTGGTTTTCATTGTTCTGTTCACAGTCGCAGGCGTGCTGTTCAACTGGCTATCAACTCCACAGTGGTCAGCCCTTTCATTTCCTGTCCACACAAAGCAGACATTAGAAATCCACTTCAGAATGTTTCATTCATTCACTGTCAATCTGGAGATCACCAAATCTCCACTCCAGCAGACTTTCGTTACACCACTGCTGAAAGCCCAAGTAACCCAATGCTGGTTACAGGGGCCTATTCAAACTCGCAGGCCTGCTGTTCAACTGGCTATCCACTCTAGCATGGTGTGCACCTCATTTTCCTGTCCACACAACCCAGATTTCAGAAATCATTGGAATCTCCACTACAGAATGTTCCATTCATTTACTGCAAATCTGTCACATTAGACAGGCTATCGTTACACTCCTGTTGTATGTGCAAGTAACACAATGCTGTTTTTCAGCATCCTGTTCACACTCACAGGCGTGCTGTTCAAATGGCTATCCACTGAACCCTGGTCAGCTCTTCATTTTCTGGTCCACAAACCCAGACTTCAAAAATCATTGGAATTTCCACTACAGAATATTCCAATCATTCACTGCCAACTGGAATTCATCGAATCTCCACTCAAGGCAGGATTTTGTTACACTACTGGTGAATATTCAAGTAACCTAATGCTGGTTTTCAGCAGTCTGTTCAAAGTCGCAGGCCTACTGTTCAGCTAGCTATCCACTCCAACCTGGCCAGCTCTTCATTTTCTTGTCCACAATCCATAGGCTTCAGAAACTATTGGAATCTCCACTACAGAATGTTCCATTCATTCACTGCCAAACTGGAATTCATCGAATATTCACTCCAGGCAGGCTTTCGTTACACCACTGTTGAAAGTCCAAGTAACCCAATGCTGGTTTTCAGCGTCCTATTCACACTCGCAGGCATGCTGTTCAACTGGATATCCAGTACACTCTGGTCAGCTCTTCCTTTTCCTCTCCACACAACCCAGACTTCAGAAATGAATGGAATATCCACTACAGAATGTTCCATTCATTCGCTGCCAATCTTGAGTTCCTCGAATCTACACTGCAGGCAGGCTTTTGTTACTGCACTGCTGAATGTCCAAGTGACCCAATGCTCTCTTACAGAGGCCTGTTCACACTCGCAGGCCTGCTGTTCTACTGGCTATCCACTCAACCCTGGTCAGCTCTTCATTTTCCTGTCCACACAAACGAGAGTTCGGAAATCATTGGAATCTCCACTAAAGCATGTTCCATTCATTCACTGCAAATCTGGAATTCATCGAATCTCACTCTAGACAGGTTTTCGTTACATCACTGGTGAATACCGTAGTACCCCGATGATGGATTTCAGCAGCCTGTTCAATCTTGCAGACCTGCTCTTCAACTGGCTATCCACTCCAACATTGTCAGCTCTTTATATTCCTGTCCATATAACCTAGACTTAAGAAACCATTATAATCTCCACTGCAGAAGGTTCCATTCATTCACTGCCAATCTGGAGTTCTTCGAATCTCCACTCAGGCAGGATTTCTTTACACACTGCTTAAAGTAAAAGTAACCCAATGCTGGTTTTTAGAGGCCTGTTCACATTCACAGGCATTCTGTTCAACTGGATATCCACTCCAACCTGGTCAGTTCTTCCTTTTCCTGTCCACACAACCCAGACTTCAGAAATCATTGGAATCTCCACTACTGAATGTTCCATTCATTCACTGCCAATCTGGAGTTCTACGAATCTCCACTCCAGGCAGCTTTCGTTACACCACTGCTGAAGGTCCAAGTCTACCCAGAAACTTCAAAACATCAGAATCTTCACTCTATAACCATCCCTGGGCTGCTTTTCTTTTTTTTTTTTTTTTTTTTCTTAGATATTCTTCTTTTTTTTTTTTTTTTTTTTTAATTTTTTTTTTTTCCCCTTTATTTTATTTTATTTTTTTTAAAGTTGTAGATTTACAATTTTTTGTGCTTTGGTTTCAATTATACACTGATCAGATACCCATCCCTCCACCAGTGCCCATTTTCCACCACCATGGATAGTATCCCTCCCACCCCCATCCCCCCATCCCCCCGTCTCTGTGGCAGGGCAATCCCCTGTGTTCTCTCTCTCCTTTTGGGTGTTGTGGTCTGCAAAAGAGGCATTGAGTGGCAAACATGTTCAGTCCATAGTCTACTTTCGACATGCATCTCCCCTCCTGGGAGGATCCTCCAAACATCCTTTATTTGGTGCTCCCTTCTCTATCTGAATAGCCCTTTCCTCTAGGATACCCGGCTGGCCTCTAAGTTATGGAGTAATGCTCCTGGTGCTGATCTCAGCTATTCTTGGGTATTAATCTCATACTTTGTTACTTTATATCCCCCAGATGAATGCAATCTTTCTATGTCTATCCCTCTCTTTCTGACTCATTTCGCTTAGCATGATACTTTCCATATTGTACCACTTGTATGTAAATTTCATGACTTCATCTTTTCTAAGAGCTACATAGTACTCCATTGTGTAGATGTACCAAAGTTTCTTTAACCAGTCATCTGTTCTTGGGCATTCAGGTTTCTTCCAGTTTCTGGCTATTGTAAAGAGGGCTGCAATGAACAAACAAGTGCAGATGTCACTTCGACTATACATTTTTGCCTCTCTGGGATATATTCCCAGGAGTGGTATTGCTGGGTCAAATGGGAGCTCAATTTCTAATTTTTTGAGAATCGTCCATACTGTTTTCCAGAAGGGCTGAACCAGTGGACATTCCCACCAACAGTGAAGGAGTGTCCCTTTCTCGCCACATCCACGCCAGCATCGGTTGCTTTTGTTCTTTTGAATGTGGGCCAGTCTCTGAGGTGTGAGATGGTATCTCATTGTGGTTTTGATCTGCATCTCCCTGATGATTAATGATGTAGAGCATTTTCTCATGTGCTTTTTTGCCATTCGGATTTCTTCTTTGAGAAAGTTTCTGTTCATTTCATTGCCCCATTTTTGGATGGGGTTGGATGTTTTCTTCTTGTGGAGTTTAACCAGTATTTTGTATATCCTGGATATCAACCCCTTGTCAGATGTGTATTCGGTGAATATCCTTTCCCATTCTGTAGACTGTCTTTGTATTTTGGACACTGTTTCTTTGGAGGTGCAGAAGCTTCTTAGTTTAAGATAGTCCCATTTATCTATCTCTGTTTTCACTTGCTCGGCCAGTGGCGTGGCATCTTTGAAGATACCATTAGCTTCAATGTCATGGAGGGTTTTGCCAACTTTATCTTCAATGTACCTTATGGTTTCTGGTCTGATGTTGAGGTCTTTAATCCATTTTGATCTTACTTTTGTACATGGTGTTAGGCAGAGTTCTGAGCCTATTTTTTTGCATGTAGCCGTCCAGTGATGCCAACACAACTTATTAAAGAGGCTTTCCTTACTCCACTTCACATTAGTTGCACCTTTATCAAAGATTAGATGAGCATATGATTGAGGAGAGATGTCAGTGTATTCAACCCTGTTCCATTGGTCTGCAGTTCTGCCTTTGTTCCAGTACCATGCTGTTTTAATTATTACTGCTTTGTAGTACAGTTTGAAGTTCGGGAGGTTGATTCCTCCCATTTTCTTTTTCCCAAGAATTGCTTTAGCTATTCGTGGGGGCTTATTGTTCCATATAAATTTCAAGAGTGTTTGCTCCATTTCTTTGAAGAATGTCATGGGTATCCTTATAGGGATTGCATTGAATTTATACACTGCTTTCGGTAGTATTGCCATTTTGACAATGTTAAGTCTCCCGACCCATGAGCAGGGGATATCTTTCCATTTCCTCATGTCCTCTTTTATTTCCTGAAGTAGCGTTTTGTAGTTTTCTTTGTACAGGTCCTTTACTTCCTTAGTTAAGCTGATTCCTAGGTACTTGATTTTCTGGGGCACAATTGTGAATGGGATTGTTTTTTTCATGTTGCTTTCTTCTCTCTCACTGTTTGCGTATAGGAAAGCCATGGACTTTTGCGTATTGATTTTATAACCTGCAACTTTACTATACGAGTCTATTGTTTCTAAGAGTTTTTTGGTGGAAGTTATTGGGTTCTCTAAGTAGAGTATCATATCATCTGCGAATAGTGAGAGCTTGATTTCTTCCTTTCCTACCTGAATGCCCTTAATATCTTTTTCCTGCCTAATCGCTATTGCAAGTACTTCCAGTACTATACTGAACAGCAGTGGAGAGAGTGGGCATCCCTGTCTCGTCCCTGATCTTAGAGGGAAGGCTCTCAGTTTTTCCCCATTGAGGATGATGCTTGCTGTAGGCTTGTGGTAGATGGCTTTTCCTCTGCCTATCCACACTGCCATTCTGGAGCAAAAGCACAGCAGTAGGACGTGCGCATCACGCAGACAGCCTGGCCGAGCCGGGTTCAATTCCTCGCCCACTCAGAGAGCCCGGGAAGCTACCGAGTGAATCAGGCCCTCGTGACAAAGCCTGGCAAGACATCCGTGAAATATTCCATATGCCAAAATTACAGTCACCAAAAGTATCCATATGAAGACGCTACTGAACCGCGCCAGCAAATCAATGAAGTCCTGGAGGACTGGAAGTGTGACAGAGATCCACACTGCTGAGTAGTGAATTCATCTCGATATTCAATGTATTAGACCTGCGTTGCTTCTCGTTCTCCACGAAATCGAATCTAATTAGAAATCTTCCAAGTAAGCCTTTGCTGTCAACTCTCACAAGGCCTGCTTTTCAGCTCCCTATCCAGTCTAATATAGTATTCTGTTCATTAACCCTGCCACACTACCGACTGAACTGAGTTCATCTAAATATCAACACCTTCATATATGGTTTTCATCTGCCTGTGCACTCAGTCAAGCCGAAGTTTTCGTCATCCCCTCCACTCTAACCAAGTCTGGTATGCATCGACTTCTGAGTCAATCGAAACCATATGATACTCACGCGGTCAATGCCACCCAGTCCTGGTGATGGTTGCACGACTCTAAAACTCGTCAGGTTTGAGATTCTTCTGTATGTCCCAGTAACCCAATGCTAGTGGTCGGCGGCCTGTTCACATACTGCAGGTGTGGTGTTCACTGGCTATCCAATGCACCCTGGTCAGCTGTTCATTTTCTTTTTTTTTTATTAGTGAAGCATCATGAGGTACAGTTGTAGATTTACAAATCTTTGTGCTTGGGTTTCGGTCATACAATGATCAAATACCCATCCCTCCACCAGTGCCCAATTCCCCCCACATCCCCTCCCACCCTGCCTCTGTAGCAGGGCATTCCCCTTTGTTCTCTCTCTCCTATTGGGTGTTGTGTTCATTTTCCTCGTCAAAAAACGCAGAGTCCAGAAACCATTGCAATCTCCACTAAAGAATGTCCCATTCATTCTCTGCCAGTCTGGAATTCATCGAATCTCCACGCAAGGCAGGTTTTTGCTACACAACTGGTGAATAGCCAAAGAACCCAATGCTGGTTTTTAGCGTCATGTGCACAATCGCAGGGGTGCTGTTCAACTGTCCACACAATCCACCCTGGTCAATTCTTCATATTCCTGTCCACACAACCCAGACTTCAGAAATCATAGGAATCTCGACTACAGAATGTTCCATTCATTCACTGCCAATCTGTAGTTCATCGAATCTCCACTCCAGGCAGGCTTTCATTACACCACTGGTGAATGTCCAAGTAACACAATTCTGGTTTTCACCAGCCTGTTCTCACTCACAGACGTGCTGATCAACTGGCTCTCTACTCCAACCTGGTCAGCTCTTCATTTTTCTGTCCACACAACCCAGACTTCAGCAATCATTGGAATCTCCACTTCAGAATGTTCCATTCATTTACTGCCAATCTGGAGTTCTTCGAATCTCCACTCCAGGCAGGCTTTCATTACACCACTGGTGAATGTCCAAGTAACACAATTCTGGTTTTCACCGGCCTGTTCTCACTCACAGACGTGCTGATCAACTGGCTCTCTACTCCAACCTGGTCAGCTCTTCATTTTTCTGTCCACACAACCCAGACTTCAGCAATCATTGGAATCTCCACTTCAAAATGTTCCATTCATTCACTGCCAATCTGGAGTTCTTCGAATCTCCACTCCATGCAGGCTTTCGTTACACCACTTGTGAATGTGTAAGTAAACCAATGATGGTTTTCAGCGGCCTGTGCTGATCACTGGCTATCCACTCCACCCTGTTGAGCTCTTCATTTTGCTGTCCATGTAACCCAGACATCAGAAATCATTGGAATCTCCACTACAGAATGTTCCAGTCATTCACTGTGAGTCTGGAATACATCTGAATCTGCACTCTACGCAGGCATTCGTTACAGCACTGGTATGTCTACCCAGAAACTTGAAATCATCTGAATCTGCTGGTAAGACACCCGTGAAATATTCCATATGCCAAAATTACAGTCACCACAAATCTCCAAACGAAGACGCTACTGAACCGGGCCAGCAAATCAATGAAGGCTGGGAGTACTGAGAGAGTGACAGCGATCCACACTGCTGAGTAGTGATTTCATCTCAATATCCAATGTATTAGGCCTGCGTTTCTTCACGTACTCCACGAAATCGAGTCTAATTCGAAATCTACCAATTGAGCATTTGCTGTCAACTCTCCCCAGGCCTGCTCTTCAGCTCGCTATTCAGTCGAATATAGTAGTCTGTTCATTGACCCTTCCACACAAATGAGAGACCTGAGTTCATCTAAATATCAACACCTACATATCAGGTTTTCATCTGCCTGTGCACTGAATCAAGCCGAAGTTTTCATCATCCCGTCCACTCTAACCAGTCAGGCTGTGCATCCACTTCTGAATCAATCGAAACCATATGTTACTGTCCCGGTCAACACCACCCAGGGGTGGTGATGATCTTATGCCTCTAAAACTCGTCCAGGTTGAGATTCTTCTGCATGTCTCAGTAACCCAATGTAGTGATCAGCGGACTGTTCACATACCGCAGGAATGGTGTTAACTGGCTTTCCACTCTAACCTGGTCAGCTCTTCACTTCCTGGTGCCCATACCCTGATTTCTAAAGTGATTGGTATCTCCACTAGGGAATGTTCCATTCATTCACTGCGAATCTGGAATTCATCTGAAACTCCACTCCAGGCAGGCTTTCGTTATACCACTGGTGAATGCTCTTGTAACCCAATGATGATTTTCAGCTGCCCGTTCACACTCGCAGGCGTGTTGTTCAACTGGCTATCCACTCCACACTGGTTATCTCTTCATTTTCCTGTCCACAGAACCCAGACTTCAGAAATCATTGGAATCTCCACTACAGAATGTTCCATTCATTCACTGCCAATCTGGAGTTCATCAAATCTCCACTCCAAGACAGGCTTTCGTTACAACACTGGTGAATGTCCAAGTAAAAGAATGATGGTTTTCAGCGTACTGTGCTGTTCAATGGTTATCCACTCCACCCTGGTCAGCTCTTCATTTTCCTGTCCACACAACACAGACATCAGAAATCATTGGAATCCCCACTACAGAATGTTCCGGTCTTTCACTGTGAGTCTGGAACACATATGAATCTCCACTCTACACAGGCATATGTTACAGCACTGGTGAGTCACCCAGAAACTTTAGATCATCCGAATCTGTACTCTAAAATCATATATGGGTTGCTTATCTTCTTCCTAACCACACTGCCCTTCTGGCGCGAAAGCACAGCAGTAGGACGTGTGCATCACGCAGACAGGCTGGCCGACCCGGGTTCAATTACTTGCCCTCTCAGAGAGCTCGGGAAGCTATCGAGACTATCTGGCCCTCTAAGCAAAGCCTGACAAGACACCCGTGAAATATTCCATATGACGAAATTACAGTCACCACAAGTCTCCAAAGGAAGTCGTTACTAAACCGTGCCAGAAAATGAATGTGGTCCGGGAGGACTGGGAGAGTGACAGCGATCCACACTGCTGAGTAGTGAATTCCTCTCAATATCCAATGTATTAGGCCTGGGTTTCTTCTCGTTCTCCACGAAATCGAGTCGAATTAGGAATCTGCTAAGTGAGCATTTCTGTCAACTCTCCCCAATCATCCTGTTCAGCTCCCTATCCAGTCAAATATCGTATACTGTTCATTAACCCTTCCACACTAGCGGGCGACATGAGTTCATCAAAATATCAACACCTACATATCTGGTATTCATCTGCCTGTGCACTCAAGAAAGCCGAAGTTTTCATCATCCTGTCCACTATACCCAGGCCTGGTGTGCATCGACATCTAAATCAATCGAAACAATATGGACTCTCCCGGTCAACGCCACCAGTGGTGGTGATGATCTATGCCTCTAAAGCTCGTCAGGGTTGGGATTACTCTGCATGTCCCAGTAACACAATGCTGGTGGTCCGCGGCCTGTTCACAAAACGTAGGCGTTGTGTTCACTGGCAATCCACTCCACCTTCCTCAGGTCTTCATTTCCTGGTGTTCATAACCCAGAGTTCTGAAAACATTGGTATCTCCACTACAGAATGTTCCATTCATTCATTGTGAATCTGGTATTCATCTGAATCTCCACTCCAGGCAGGCTTTCGTTTTACCACTGGTAAATGTCCGAGTAACCCAATGCTGGATTTCCATGGCCTTTTCACACTAGCAGGCGTGCTGTTCAATTGACTATTCACTCCACACTGCTCACCTCTTCATTTTCCTATCCACACAACCCAGACTTCAGAAATCGTTGGAATCTCCACTAAAGAATGTTCCATCATTCACTGCCAATCTTGAGTTTATCGAATCTCCATTCCAGGCAGTCTTTCGTTACACCACTCGTGAATGTCCAAGTAACCCAATGCTGGTTTTGAGCGGTCTGTACACACTCGCAGGCATGCTGTTCAACTGGCTATCCACTCAAACCTCTTCAGCTCTTCATTTTCCTGTCCACACAACCCAGACTTCAGAAATCATGGTAATCTCCACTAAAGAATGTTCCATTCATTCACTGTCAATCTGGAATTCATCTAAATCTCCACTCCAGGCAGAATTTCGTTACACCACTGGTGAAGACCCAAGTAACCCAATGCTGATTTCAGCAGCCTGTTCAAACTCGCAGTCCTGCTGTTCAACTGGCTATCCAGTCTAACTTGATCAGGTCTTCGTTTTCGTGTCGATACAACCCAGACTTCAGAAATCATTGGAATCTCCCCAACAGAATGTTCCATTTATTCTCTGTGAACCCGGCATTCATCTGAATCTCTACTCCAGGCAGGCTTTTGTTACACCACTGGTGAATATACAAGTAACCCAATGTTGGTTTTCAGCGTCTTGTTCACACTCAGAGGCGTGCTGTTCAAGTAGCTATCCACTCAATTCCATTCATTCATTGCGAATCTGGAATTCATCTAAAACTCCACTCCAGGCAGGCTTTCGTTACATCACTGGTGTATGTCCAAGTAACCCAATGCTGGTTTTCAGTGGCCTGTGCTTTTGACTGGCTCTACACTCCACCCTGGTCAGCTCTTCATTTTCCTGTCCACAGAATCAGACATCAGAAATCATTGGAATCTCCACTACAGAATGTTCCGGTCATTCACTGCGAGACTGGAATACATCTAAATCTCCACTCTGTGCAACCATTCGTTACAGCACTGGTATGTCTACCCAGATACTTGAAATCATCCGAATCTGTACTTTAAAATCTTCCATGGGCTGCTTTTCATCATTCTATCCACACTGCCATTCTGGCGCGAAAGCACAGCAGTAGGACCTGTGCCTCACGCAGCCATCCTGGCCGAGCCGGTTTCAATTCCTAGCCCTCTCAGAGAGCCCCAGATGCTACCGAGAGTATCTGGCCTTCGCGGCAAAGCCTGGCAATCCACCCGTGAAATATTCCTTATGCCAAAATTACAGTTACCACCAGTCTCCAAACAAAGACGTTACTGAACCGCGCCAGCAAATCAATGAAATCCGGGAAGACTGGGAGAGTGACAGTGATCCACACTGCTGAGTAGTGAATTCATCTCAATAGCCAATGTATTAGGGCGGCGTTTCTTCTCATTCTCCACGAAATCTAGTCGAATTAAAAATCTGCCAAGTGAGCATTTGCTGTCAACTCTCCCCAGGCTTGCTGCTCTGCTCCCAATCCAGCCAAATGTAG
Source organism: Sorex fumeus (assembly GCF_029834395.1). Classification (NCBI taxonomy): domain Eukaryota; kingdom Metazoa; phylum Chordata; class Mammalia; order Eulipotyphla; family Soricidae; genus Sorex; species Sorex fumeus. Next base: position 352,167 of record NW_026606140.1, on the reverse strand, counting down.
TATTCTGTTATTTAACCATGCCACACTACCGAGCGACCTGAGTTCATCTAAATATCAACACGTACATATCTGGTTTTCATCTGCCTGTACACTCAATCAAGCTAAAGTTTTCAACATCCCGTCCTCTCTAACCTGTCAGGCTCTGCATCCATTTCTGAATCAATCGAAACCACAGAGTAGTCTCCCGGTCAATGCCACCCAGTGGGGGTGATGATCGTATGCCTCTAAAACTCGTCAGGGTTGGGATTCTTCTGCATGTCCCAGTAACCAAATGCTAGTAGTCAGCGGTCTGTTAACAAACCGCAGGCGTGGTTTTCACTGGCTATTCACTCCATCCTGGTCAGCTCTTCATTTCCTGGTGCTATTAACCCAGAGTTCTGAAATCATTGGTATCTCCACTCCAGAATGTTCCATTTATTCACTGCGAATCTGGAATTCATCTGAATCTTCTCTCCGATATAGCACAGTGGGTAGTGCGTTCGCCTTACAAGCGGCCAAAATGGCCGACCCGAGTTCGATTCCTCCGCCCCTGTCGGAGAGCCCGGCAAGCTACCGAGAGTATTGGATATGCCAGACACAGTAACAACAAAGTCTCCAATGGAGACGTTACTGGGCCCGCTCTAGCAAATCGACGATCAACGGGAGGGCCTTTACCTTTACCTTTACCTTCTCTCCAGCAAGGCATTCATTACACCACTGGTGAATGTCAAAGTAACACTATCTTGTTTTTCAGCGGTCAGTTCACACTCACAGGGGTGATGTTCAACTGACTATCCATTCAACCCTGGTCAGCTATTCATTTTTCTGTCCACACAACCCAGACTTCAGAAATCATTGGAATCTCCACTACAGAATGTTCCATTCATTCACTGCCAATCTGGAGTTCTTCGAATCTCCACTCCAGGCAGGCTTTAGTTACACCACTGGTGAATATCCAAGTAACACAATTATGTTTTTCACCTGCCTGTGCTGTTCACTGGCTATCCACTTCACCCTGCTCATTTATTCATTTTCCTGCCCACGCAACCCAGATATCAGAAATTATTGGTATCTCCACTAAGAATGTTCCATTTATTCACTGCCAATTTGGAGTTCATCGAATCTCCACTATAGGCAGGCTTATGCTACACCACTGGTGAATAACCTAGTAACCCATGCTGGTTTTCAGCGTCCTGTTCACATTCGCAGGAGTGCTGTTCAATTGGCTACACACTCCACCCAGGTCAGCTCTTCATTTTCCTGTCCGCACAACCCAGGCTTCAGAAATCATTGGAATCTCCACTACAGAATGTTCCATTCATTCACTGCCAGTCTGAACTTCATCGAATCTCCACTCCAGGCAGGCTTTCTGTTGGAGTACACGGAGCTTAGGTCTATCAGGTTGCACCCATCACAGTGCTCCTGAGTCTTTCCTATTACTTTGTTTGTCTATTACCACTTCTATGCTCTCTTCCACAACCAATTTGTAAGGTCTCTTCTTATACACTAAAGCTGTACTATAAGTTTATATTGCCTTTCTCCTCTCCTGATATCTTTTGAGCAGTTTATTTTAATGCAATGACCTTTTGTATAGATACAGGAAGACAATTAATTAATATGCTTTGTAACTTAGGAATTGATTGGCTTAGAATATTATTCTCTCCTGGGAATCTGCCTTCTCAACTTAAGCCTCAGTTGCCCTCACTTCCTAGCACCACAAGGGCAGGATCCCGACGTGGGACTGGATGGAACCAGGGCAAGCCGGTAAGTTATGTGCTACCCTGGAATCACGATGGGCCTGGCCAAGGTGCCACGATTTTTGTCTATAAGTTAAGAGTTTGATCATAGGCAAATGCTGTCATGATCCAAAAGTAACAATGAGACTTGGACTCTGCTGCTAGGAATAGGAAAGCTACCTGGCCTGAGCACTGGAGTCTGAGATTGAGATGGCCCTGGGAGAGCAATTCTATAAGCTCAAGGTATTTCTTACTGTGTCCATCCGAAATGATTAATATTATGTATGCTTACATTTTGGTTGGACAAGGAGAGGTGAAACACTTCCTAGATGCAGTTTTCCTGTGTGTCCTGACTAGCTTGGATGAGACTAAACTTTCTCCCCTTCAAACTGCCCTCAGGAAATGAATTCAGTATATTGAGGCAGTTTCTCTTATCTCCCAGGAACCTAGCTGGCCTTAGGTATGCAGATCCCAGGTGCTAAGCCAGGCCTGATCTTTGGGATGTAGATGCCTGGCTCCAAGCTGGTGAATTTTGTAGATGTAGATTCCAAGCTCTACCAGACTTGTCTTTGTTGTGCTAATCCAAGTGCTTGTAGTTTGTAAAAGAATTACTGGTCTGCAGATGTAAAGAAACAATGTATGTTGTGCCTCAATGCTCTTTCTGTAACTCCTTTTGATGACATCACTATATTGCGCCCTTTAGAGGTACTATGATCTATATAAGGGAGATTTTAGGGCTCTCTAGGGGACACGTGAATCAGAGAACCTGGGAAGATGGGACTGAGCACAGAAGCTGAGAGAACAAAGGTGCACGTGCTTGAGAGATCCTGGGGCCTTCATGACATACATCTCTTCCGTGTAATAAACTGCTGCTAAGACAAACCAGCTTGGCCCCCGTTTCCTTTCTTGACCTGACAATCACCATCGACCTCCCTGGAGTGGGGAAACGGCCTGAACGCCGGCCTTTTAAATTTTTTGTGTATTTACAAACTTTCATTCAAACACTGGTAAATGTCCAAGTAACCCAATGCTGGATTTCAGAGGCCTGTTCACACTCGCAAGCGTGCTGTTCAACTGGCTATCCGTACCAACCTGGTCAGCTCTTCCTTTTCCTGTCCACACAACCAAGACTTCAGAAATTATTGGAATCTCCACTACAGAATGTTCCATTCATTCACTGCCAATCTGGAGTTCTTCGAATCTCCAGTGCAGGCAAGCTTTCGTTACAACACTGGTGAATGTCCAAGTCACCCAATGATGATTTTCAGTCGTCTGTGCTGTTCACTGGCTATGCACTCCACCCACATCAGTTCTTCATTTTCCTGTCCAAACAACCCAAGCATGAAAAATCATTAGAATCACCACTACAGAATGCTCCGTTCATTCACTGCGAGTCTAGAATACATCTGAATCTCCGGTTATTCACTGAGAGTCGGGAATACACCTGAATCTCCACTCTATGCAGGCATTCGTTACAGCACTGGTGAGTCTACCCAGATACTTGAAGTCATCTGAATCTGCACTCTAAAAGCGTCCAGGAGTTCCTATTCATCTGCCTATCCACACTGCCATTCTGGAGCAAAAGCACAACAGTAGTACCTGTGCATCACGCAGCAGACTGGCAGAGCCGTGTTCTATACCTCGCCCTCTCAGAGAGCCCGGGAAATTACCGAGAGTATCAGGTCCTCCTGGCAAAGCATGGCAAGCAACCGTGAAATACTCCATATGCCAAAATTACAGTCACCACAAGTCTCCAAATGAAGACGCTACTGAACCGCACCAGCAAATCAATGAAGTCCAGGAGGACTGGGAGAATGACAGCGATTTACACTGCTGAGAAGTGAATTCATCTCAATATCCAATGTATTAGGCCTGCATTTCTTCTTGTTCTCCACGAAATCGAGTAGAATTAGAAATCTGCCAAGTAAGCATTTGCTGTCAACTCTCACCAGGCTTGCTTTTCAGCTCCCTATCCAATCAAATATAGTATTCTGTTCATTAATCCTGCAACACTACCGAGCTAACTGAGTTCATCTGAATGTCAACACCTACATATCTGGTTTTCATCTGCCTGTGCACTCAATCAAGCCAAAGTTTTCATCATCCCGTCCACTCTAACGAAGCCTGGTGTGCATCGACTTCTGAATCAATTGAAACCATATGCTACTCTCCTTGTCAACGCCACCCAGTGGTGTTGATGATCGTATGCCTCTAAAACTCATCAGCGTTGGGATTCTTCTTCATGTCCCAGAAACCAAATGCTAGTGGTCAGCGGCCTGTTGACATACTGCAGACGTGGTGTTCACTCCACCCTGGTCAGCTCTTCATGTCCTGGTGCCCATAACCAGAGTTCTGAACTCATTGGTATCTCCACTACAGAATGTTCCATTCATTCACTGCGAATCTGAAATTCACCCGAGTCTCGACTCCAGGCAGGCTTTCTTTACATCACTGGTGAATATCCAATTACCCAATGCTGTTTTCAGTGGCCGGTTCACACTCCCAGATGTGCTGTTCAACTGGCTATCCACTCAACCTGGTCAGCTCTTCATTTTCCTGTCCACACAACCTAGACTTCAGAAACCATTAGAAACTCCACTACAGAATGTTCCATTCATTCACTGCCAATCTGGAACTCATCGAATCTCCACTCCAGGCAGGCTTTTGTTACACCACCGGTGAATATCCAAGTAAGCCAATGCTGGTTTTTAACGGCCTGTTCACACTCGCAGGCGTGATCTTCAGTGGCTATCAAGTCCACCCTGGTCAGCTCTTCATTTCCTGGTGCCAATAACCCAGAGTTCTGAAATAATTGGTATCTCCAATACAGAATGTTCCACTCATTCACTGTCAATCTGGAATTCCTCGAATCTCCCCTCCAGGCAGGATTTCTTTACACCACTGGAGGATATAAAAGTAACCCAATGATGGTTTTCAGCGGCCTTTTCACACTCACAGGTGTGATGTTCCACTGGCATTCCACTCCAACCAGGTCAGCTCTCCATTTTCCTTTCCACACAACCCAAAAGTAGGAAACCATTGGAATCTCCACTACAGAATGTTGCATTCATTCACTGCCAATCTGGAGTTCTTCGAATCTCCACTTCAGGCAGGCTGTCGTTACACCACTGGTGAATATCCAAGTCACCCAATGATGGTTTTCAGTGGCATGTTCTTATCACTGGCTATCCACTTCACCCTGGTGAGCTCTTCATTTTCCTGTCCACAGAACCGAGACATCAGAAATCATTGGAATTCCCACTTCAGTATGTTCCGGTTATTCACTGAGAGTCAGGAATACACCTGAATCTCCACTCTACTCAGGCATTCGTTACAGCCCTGGTATGTCTACCCAGAAACTTGAAATCATCTGAATCTGCACTCTAAAATCCTCCATAGACTGCTTTTCATCTTCCTATCCACACTGCCTTTCTGGCGCGAAAGCACAGCAGTAGGACATGTGCGTCACACAGCCAGGCTGGCCGAGCCACGTTCAATTCCTCGCCCACTCAGAGAGCCCGGGGAGGCTAACGAGCGTATCTGGCCCTCGCGGCAAAGCCTGGAAATCCACCCGTGAAATATTCCATATGGCAAAATTACAGTCAACACAAAACTCCAAGAGAAGACGCTACTGAACCGCGCCAGCGAATCAATGATGTCCGGGAGGACTGGGAGAGTGAAAGCGATCCACACTGCTGAGTAGTGAATTCATCTCAATATACAATGTATTAGACCTGCGTTTCTTCTCGTTCTCCATGAAACCGAGTCGAATTAGAAATCTGGCAATTGAGCATTTGCTTTCAACTCTCCCCAGGCCAGCTCTTCAGCTCCCTATCCAGTCGAATATAGTAATCTGTTCTTGAACCCTGCCACATTACCAAGCGACCTGAGTTCAACTAAATATCAACACTTACATATCTGGTTTTCATCTCCCTGTGCACTCAATCAAGCCGAAGTTTTAAGCATCCTGTCAACTTTACCCAGGCCTATTGTGCATCGACTTCTGAATCATTCGAAAACATATGGTACTCTCCCGGTGAACGCCACCCAGTGGTGGTGATGATCATGTGCCTCTAAAACTCCTCAGGGTTGGAATTCTTCTGCATGTCCCAGTAACCAAAGGCTAGTGGTCAGCGGCCTGTTCACATACTGCAGGCATGGTGTTCACTGGCTATCCACTCCACAGTGGTCAGCTCTTTCATTTGCTGTTCACACAACCTAGAGTACAGAAATAATTGGAATCTCCACCTAATAATGTACCATTCATTCACTGGAATCTGGAGATTATTGAATTTCCACTCAAGTCAGGCTTTGGTTACACCACTGGTGAATGTCCAAGTAACCCAATGCTGGTTTTCAGCCTCCTGTTCACACTCGCAGACGTGTTGCTCAACTGGCTATTCACTGAACCCTGGTCAGATTTTCATTTTCCTGTCCACAGAATCAAGATTTCAGAAATCATTGGAATCTCCATTACTGAATGTTCCATTCATTCACTGCCAATCTGGAGATCATCGAATCTCCACTACAGGCAGGCTTTCGTTACACCACTGCTGAATGTCCAAGTAACCCAACGTTGGTTTTGAGTATCCTGTCACAGTTGCAGGCATGCTGTTCAACTGGTTATCAGCTCCACAGTGGTCAGCTCTTTCATTTCCTGTCCACACAACCCAGACTACAGAAATCATTGGAATCTCCACTAGAGAATGTACCATTCGTTCATTGGAATCTGGAGATTATCGAATCTCCAATCAAGTCAGGCTTTCGTTACACCACTGCTGAATGTCCAAGTAATCCAATGCTGCTTTTCAGAGGCCTGTTCAAACTCCCAGGACGGCTGTTCAACTGTCTATCCACTCTAAACTGGTCTGGACTTCATTTTCCATTCCACACAACCCAGATTTCAGAAATTATTGGAATCTCCACTACAGAAATTTCCATTCATTCACTGCCATTCTGGAATTCAGCGAATCTCCACTCCAGGCAGGCTTTGGTTACACCACTAGTGAATATCCAAGTAAACCAATGCTGGTGTTCAGGGTCATGTTCAAACTCCTAGAAGTGCTGTTCAACTGGCTATCCATTCCACCGTGGTCAGCTCTTTCTTTTCTTGTCCACACAACCCAGACTTCAGAAATCTTTGAAATCTCCACTAGAGAATGTTCCATTCATTCACTGCCTATCTGGAGTTGATCGATACTCCACTCCAGGCAGGATTTCGTTACAACACTGGTGAATATCTAAGTAACTCAATGTTGGTTTTCATCGTCCTGTTCACATTCAGAGGCATGCTTTTCAACTGGCTATCCACTCAACTCTGGTCAGCTCTTCATTTTACTGTCCACATAACCCAGACTTCAGAAACCATTAGAATCTCCACTATAGAATGCTCCATTCATTCACTTCCAATCTGGAATTCATCGAATCTCAACTCCAGTCAGGCTTTTGTTACACCACTGGTGAATATCCAATTAACCCAATGCTGGTTTTCAGCAGCCTGTTCATAGTCGCTGGCATGCTGTTCAAATGGCTATGCACTGAACCCTGGTCAGCTATTCATTTTCATGTCCACACAACCCAGACTACAGAAATCATTGGAATTTTCACTACAGAAGGTTCCTTTCGTTCTCTGCCAATCTGGAATTCATCGAATATCCACTCCAGGCAGGATTTCTTTACACCACTGGTGAATATCCAAGTAACCCAATGCTGGTTTTCAGCAGCCTGTTCGTAGTCGCAGGCGTGCTGTTCAACTAGCTCTCCATTCCAACCGGCTCAGCTCTTCATTTTCCTGTCCACACAACGTAGAATTCAGAAACCTTTGGAATCTCCACTAAAGAATGTTCCATTCAGTTACTGCCAATCTAGAATTCATGGAATCTTCACTCGCGGCTCGCTTTCGTTACACCATTGGTGAATGTCCAAGTAAACCAATGCTGGTTTTCAGCGTCCTGTGCACACTCGCAGGCGTGCTGTTCAACTGGCTATCCACTCCACCCTGGTCAGCTCTTCCTTTAACTGTACACACAACCCAGACTTCAGAAATCTTTGGACTCTCCACTACAGAACGTTCAATTTATTCACTACCTATCTGGAGTTCTTTGAATTTCCACTCCAGGCAGGCTTTCGCTACACCACTGGTCTATATCCAAGTCACCCAATGCTGACTTTCAGTGTCCTGTTACAGTCGCAGGCGTGCTGTTCAACTGGCTATCCATTCCAAAGTGGTCAACTCTTTCATTTCTCTCCACACAACCCGGACTTCAGAAATCATTGGAATCTCCACAACAAAATGTACCGTTAATTCACCGGAATCTGGAGATCATCGAATCTCCACTCAAGGCAGGCTATCGTTACACCACTACTGAATATCCAAGTAACCCAATGCTGCTATTCAGAACACTGCTGAAACTCGCATGTCTGCTGTTCAACTGTCGATCCACTCTAAACTGGTGTGCACTTCATTTTCCTGTCCACACAACCCAGATTTCAGAAGCAATTGGAATCTCCACTACAGAATTTTCCATTCATACACTGCCAATCTGGAATTCATCGAATCTCCACTCCAGGCAGGTTTTCGTTACACCACTAGTGAATATCCAAGTAACCCAAAGCTAGTTTTGAGCGTCCTGTCACAGTCGTAGGCGTGCTGTTCAACTGGCTATCCAGTCCACAGTGGTTAGCTCTTTCATTTGCTGTTCACGCAACCCAGAGTACAGAAATAATTGGAATCTCCACTACTGAATGTACCATTCATTTAATGGAATCAGGAGATTATCAAATTTCCACTCAAGGCAGGCTTTCGTTACGCCACTGGTGAATGTCCAAGTAACCCAATGCTGGTTTTCAGCGTCCTGTTCACATTCGCAGGCGTGCTGTTCAAGTGGCTAACCACTGAATCTTGGTCAGCTTTTCATTTTCCTGTCCACAGAACCAAGATTTCAGAAATCATTGGAATCTCCACTACTGAATGTTCCATTCAGTCACTGCCAATCTGGAGATCATCCAATCCCCACTACAGGCAGGCTTTCGTTACACCACTGCTGAATGTCCAAGTAACCCAAGGTTGGTTTTGAGCATCCTGTCACAGTCGCAGGTATGCTGTTCAACTGGATATCTGTTCCACAGTGGTCAGCTCTTTCATTTCCTGTCCACAAAACCCAGACTACAGAAATCATTGGAATCTCCACTAGAGAATGTACATTCATTCACTGGAATCTGGAGATTATCGAATGTCCAGTCAAGGGAGGGTTTCGTTACACCACTGCTGAATGTCCAAGTAACCCAATGCTGGTATTCAGAGGCCTGTTTAAACTCGCAGGACTGCTGTTCAACTGTCTATCCACTCTCAACTGGTCTGGACCTCATTTTCCTTTCCACACAACCCAGATTTCAGAAATTATTGGAATTTCCACTTAGAATGTTCCATTGATTCTCTGCCATTCTGAAATTCTTCGAATCTCCACTCCAGGCAGGCTTTGGTTTACACCACTAGTGAATATCCAAGTAAACCAATGCTGGTGTTCAGCGTCATGTTCACTCTCCTAGAAGTGCTGTTCAACTGGCTATCCATTCCACCGTGGTCAGCTCTTTCTTTTCCTGTCCACACAACCCAGACTTCAGAAATCTTTGGACTCTCCACTACAGAATATTCCATTCATTCACTGCCATTCTGTAGTTCATCGATTCTCCACTCCACGCAGGATTTCGTTACAACACTGGTTTATGTCCAAGTAACTCAATGTTGGTTTTCATCGTCCTGTTCACATTCAGAGGCGTGCTTTTCAACTGGCTATCCACTCAACTCTGGTAAGCTCTTCATTTTACTGTCCACATAACCCAGACTTCAGAAACCATTAGAATCTCCACTACAGAATGTTCCATTCATTCACTTCCAATCTGGAATTCATCGAATCTCCACTCCAGTCAGGCTGTTGTTACACCGCTGGTGAATATCCATTTAACCCAATGCTGGTTTTCAGCAGCCTGTTCATAGTCGCAGGCGTGCTGTTCAACTAGCTCTCCATTCCAACCGGCTCAGCTCTTCATTTTCCTGTCCACACAACGTAGAATTCAGAAACCTTTGGAATCTCCAGTACAGAATGTTCCATTCAGTAACTGCCAATCTGGAATTCATGGAATCTCCACTCGAGGCTGGCTTTCGTTCCACCATTGGTGAATGTCCAAGTAACCCAAAGCTGGTTTTCAGTGTCCTGTTCATAGTCGCAGGCGTGCTGTTCAACTGGCTATCCTCTCCACCCTGGTCAGCTCTTCCTTTACCTGTACACACAACCCAAACATCAGAAATTATTGGTATCTCCACTACAGAATGTTCAATTCATTCATTGCCAAACTGGAATTCTTTGAATCTCCACTCCACGCAGGCTTTCGTTACACCACTGGTCAATGTCCAAGTCACCCAATGCTGATTTTCAGCGTCCTGTTACAGTCGCAGGCGTGTTGTTCAACTGGCTATCTACTCCAAAGTGGTCACCTCTTTTATTTCCTCTCCATACAACCCGGACTTCAGAAATCGTTGGAATCTCCACAACAGAACATACCATTAACTCACCAGAATCTGGAGATCACCGAATCTCCACTCCAGACAGTCTTTTGTTACACCATTTCTGAATGTCCAAGTAACCCAATGCTAGTTTTCAGAGGTCTGTTCAAACTTGCAAGCCTGCTGTTCAAAAGTCTATCCACTCTAAACTGGTACGCACTTCAGTTTTTCTATCCACACAACCCATATTTCAGAAATTATTGGAATCTCCACTACAGAATGTTCCATTCATTCACTGACAATCTGGAATTCATCGAATCTCCACTCCAGGCAGGCTTTCGTTACACCACTAGTGAATATCCAAGTAACCCAATGCTGGTGTTCATAGTCTTGTTCACACTCAGAGGTGTGCTTTTCAACTGGCTTTCCACTCAACCCTGGTCTGTTCTTCATTTTCCTGTCCACACAACCCAGACTACAGATATCATTGGAATTTCCACTATAGAAGTTTCATTTCATTCTCTGTCAATCTGGAATTCTTCGAATATCCATTCTAGGTAGGATTTCTTTGCACCACTGGTGAATATCCAAGTAACCAAATGCTGGTTTTCAGCAGCCTGTTCATAGTCGCAGGCGTGCTGTACAACGTGCTATCCATTCCACTCTGGTCAGCTCTTCATTTTCCAGTCCACACAACGTAGAATTCAGAAACCTTTGGAATCTCCACTACAGAATGTTCCATTCAGTAACTGCCAATCTGGAATTCATGGAAACTCCACTCCCTGCTGGCTTTTGTTACACCATTTGTGAATGTCCAAGTAACCCAATGATGGTTTTCAGCGTGCTGTTCACACTCGCAGGCGTGCTGTTCAACTGGCTATCCTCTCCAACCTGGTCAGCTCTTCTTTTTCCTGTACACACAACCAAGACTTCAGAAATTATTGGTATCTCCACTACAGAATGTTCAATTTATTCACTGCCTATCTGGAGTTCTTTGAATCTCCACTCCAGGCAGGCTTTCGCTACACCACTGGTCAGTATCCAAGTCACCCAATGCTGATTTTCAGCGTCCTGTTACAGTCGCAGACGTGTTGTTCAACTAGCTATCTACTCCAAAGTGGTCACCTCTTTCATTTCCTCTCCATACATCCCGGACTTCAGAAATCATTGGAATCTCCACAACAGAATGTACCATTAATTCACCGGAATCTGGAGATCATCGAATCTCCACTTAAAGCAGGCTTTCGTTATACCACTGCTGAATATACATTGGAATATCCACTTTAAAATATTCCAATCATTGGCTTCGAATCTGGAATCCATCTGAATCTCCACTCCAGGCAGGCTTTCATTACAATACTGCTAAATGTCCAAGTAACCCAACGCTGGTTTTCAGAGGCCTTTTCACACTCACAAGCGTGCTCTTCAACTGGCTATCCACTGAACCCTGCTCAGCTCTTCATTTTCCTTTCCACACAACCCAGATTTCAGAAATCATTGGAATCTCTATTACAGCCTGTTTCATTCATTCACTGAAATCTGGAGATCATCGAATCTCCACTCCAGGCAGGCTTTAGTCACATCACTGCTGAATGTCGAAGCAATACAATGGTGGTTTTCAAAGTCCTGTTCACACTCACAGGTGTGCTGTTCAACGACTATCCACTGAACCCTGGTCAGCTCTTCATTTTCCTGCCCACACAAACCAGATTTCAGAAATAATTGGAATCTCCACTACAGAAATCATTGTAATCTCCATTATATTGACTGCGAATCTGGAATTCATCTCAATCTCCACTCCTGGCAGGCTTTCCTTACATTACTGTTGAATATCCCGGTAACACAATGCTGGTTTTCAGCGTCCTGTTCACATTCGCAGGCGTACTGTTCAACTGGCTCTCCACTGATCCCTGGTCTGCTCTTCCTTTTCCTGTTCACAAAACCTAGACTTCAGAAATAATTGGAATCTACAGTACAGAATGTTCAATCTGTCACTGCCAATCTGGAGTTCCCTGAAACTCCACTCCAGGCAGGCTATTGTTACACCACTGGTGAATGTCCAAGTAACCCAATGCTGGTTTTCAGCGTGCTGTTCACATTCGCAGGCATGCTGCTCAACGGCCTATCCACTCCATATTGGTCAGTTCTTTTGTTTCCTGTCCACACAAACCAGACTACAGAAATCATTGTAATCTCCATTACAGAATGTTCCATTCATTCACTGCCAATCTGGAGATCATCGAATCCCCACTCCAGGCAGGCTTTCATTACACCACTGCTGAATGTCCACATAACCCAGTGCTGGTTTTCAACGTCCTGTTCGTACTCGCAGGCGTGCTGATCAACTGGCTTTCCACTCAAACCTGGTCAGCTCTACATTTTCCTGTCCACACAATCCAGACTTCAGAAAAAATTGTAATCTCCACTACAGAATGTTCCATACATTCACGGCCAGTCTGGAGATCATCGAATCTCCACTCCAGGCAGGCTTTCGTTACACCACTGCTGAATGTCCAGGTAACCCAGTGCTGGTTTTCAGAGGACTTGTCACACTCGCAGACGTGCTGTTCAACTGGCTATCCACTCCATCCTGGTAAGCTCTTCATTTTCCTGTTCACACATCCCAGACTTCAGAAATCATTGGAATCCCCACTACAGAATGTTCCATTCATTCACTTCGAAATTGTAATTCTTCTGAATCTCCACTCCAGGCAGACTTTCGCTACACCACTGGTGAATGTCCAAGTAACCCATTGCTGGTTTTCAGCGTCCTGTTCACAGTCGCAGACGTGCTGTTCAACTGGCTATCCACTCCACAGTGTTCATGTCTTTCTTTTGCTACCCACACAAACTGGACTTCAGAAATCATTGGAATCTGCACTACAGAATGTTTCATTCATTCAATGCCAATCTGGAGATCATCAAATCTCCACTCCAGGCAGGCATTTGTTACCCCACTAATGAATGTCCAAGTAACCCTATGCTGGTTTTCAGAGCCTGTTCAAACTCGCAGGCCTGTTCTTCAACTAGCTATCCACTCAACCCTGGTCAGCCCTTCATTTTCCTATACACGTAACCTAGACTTCAGAATCCAGTAAAATCTTCACTACAAAATGTTTCATTCATTCACCGACAATCTAGAATTCATCGAATCTCCACTCCAGGCAGGGTTTCGTTACATCATTGGTGAATATCCAAATAACACAATGCTGGTTTTCAGCGGACTGTGCACACTCGTAGGCATGCTGTTCAACTGGCTATCCACTCAAACCTGGTCAGCTCTTCCTTTTCCTGTCCACACAACCCAGAATTCTGAAATCATTGGAATCTCCACTACAGAATGTACCATTCATTCACTGCGAATCTGGAATTAACTGAAACTCAACTCCATGTAGACTTTGTTACACCACTGGTGAATGTCCAAGTCACCCAGTGCAGGTTTTCAAAGTCCTATTCACACTCGCAGGAGTGCTGTTCAACTGGCTGTCCAGTGCCCAGTGGTCAGGTATTTATTTTTCTATCGACACAACACAGAATTCAAAAATCATTGGAATCTCCACTACAGAATGTTCCATTCATTCACTGCGAATCTGGAATTTATCTGAATCTCCACTACAGTTAGGCTTTCATTACACTTCTTGTGAATGTCTAAGTAACCCAATGCTGGTTTTCAGCGTCTTATTCACACTCGAAGGTGTGCTGTTCAATGGACTATCCATTCCACAGTGGTCCGCTCATTTATTTCCTGTCCGCAAAACGTAGAATTCAGAAATCGTTGGAATCTCCACTAGAGAATGTTCCATTAAGTAACTGCCAAACTGGATTTCATGGAATCTCCACACCGGACTGGTTTTCATTACACCACTGGTGAATAACCAAGTCACACAATGATGATTTTCAAGTGTGCCATTAACGCTCACAGGCGTGCTGTTCAACTGGCTATCCACTCCACCCTGGTCAGGTCTTCTTTTCCTGTCCAGACAACCCAGACTTCAGAAACCATTGGATTCTCCACTACAGAATGTTCCATTCATTCACTACAAATCTGGAATTCATCGAATCTCCACTCCAGGCAGGCTGTCATTACACCACTGGTGAATGTCCAAGTAACCCAATGCTGGTTTACAGAGGACTGTTCGCACTCGCAGTCATGCTGTTCTTCTGGATGTCCTCTCAACCATGGTCAGCTCTTCATTTTCCTGTCCACACAACCAGTCTTCTGAAATCATTGGAATCTCCAGTACAGAATGTTCCATAAATTCACTGCCAATCTGGAGATCATTGAATTTCCACTCCAGGTAAGCATTCATTAAACCACTGCTGAATGTCAAAGTAACCCAATGCTGGTTTTCAGAGGCCTGTAAAACTCGCAGTCCTGCTGTTCAAATGGCTATCCACTCTAACCTTGGTGAGCTGTTCATTTTCCTGTCCAAACATCCCAGAGTTCACAAATCACTGGAATCTCCACTGTAGGACGTTCCATTAATTCACTGCCAATCTGGAATTCATCAAATCTTTACTCCAGGCAGGCTTTAGTTACACCACTGGTGAATATCCAAGTAGCCCAATGCTGGTTTTCAGCGCCCTGCTCACACTCACAAGAGTGCTGTTTTACTGGCTATCCACTCCAACCTGGTCAGCTCTTAATTTTCCTATCCACACAACCCAGACTTCAGAAATCATTGGAATCTCCACTAAAGAATGTTCCATTCTTTCTCTCTAATCTGGAAATCATCTGAATATCCACTCCAGGCAGGCTTTCGTTACACCACTGTTGAATGTGCAAGTAACACAATGCTGGTTATCAGTGGCCTGTTCACACTTGCATGCGTGCTGTTCAACTGGCTATCCAAAACTACCTGGTCAGCTGTTAATTTTCCTTTCCTCACATCCCAGACTTCAGAAATCATTGGAATCTCCACTAAAGAATGTTCCAATCATTCACTACCACTCTGGAGTTCATCGAATTTCACTCCAGGCAGATTTTCTCTTGGAGTACATGGAGCTTAGGTCTATCAGGTTGCACCCATCACAGTGCTCCCAAGTCATTCCTATTACTTTGTTTGTCTGTAAACACTGCTATGCTGTGTTCCCCAACCAATTTGTAAGGTCTCATCCTTCTTAGACACTGAAGCTTTACTTTAAGTTAATATTGCCTTTCTCCTCTCCTGATGTCTTTTGAGCAGTTTACTTTAATGCAATGTCCTTTTCTATAGATACAGGAAGACAATTAATTAATATGCTTCGTAACTTAGGAATTGATTGGCTTAGACTATTATTCACTCCTGGGCATCTGCCTTCTAAACTTAAGCCTCAGTTGCCCCCCTTCCTAGCACCCAAGGGCAGGGTCCCGGCGTGGGACTGGATGGAACCAGGGCAAGCCGGTAAGTTATGTGCTACCCTGGCATCGCTATGGGCCTGGCCAAGGTGCCACGATACTTAACTATCAGTTAAGAGTTTGATCATAGTCAAATGCTGTCATGATCCAAAATTAACGATGAGACAAGGACACTGCTGCTAGGAATTGGAAAGCTACCTGGCCTGAGCACTGGAGTCTGAGATTGAGATGGCCCTGGGAGAGCAATTTTATAAGCTCAAGATATTTCTTACTGTGTCCATACAAAATGTATGCTTATATGTTGGTTTGACAAGGAGAGGTGAAACAACTCCTAGAAGAAGTTTTCCTTTGTGTCCTGACTAGCTTGGATGAGACTGAACTTTTTCCCCTTCAAACTGCCTTCAGTAA
Organism: Sorex fumeus; assembly: GCF_029834395.1. Taxonomy (NCBI): domain Eukaryota; kingdom Metazoa; phylum Chordata; class Mammalia; order Eulipotyphla; family Soricidae; genus Sorex; species Sorex fumeus. The sequence continues at coordinate 336,203 of NW_026606140.1, read as the reverse complement.
ATGATTTCAGTATATTGAGGCAGTTTCTCTTATCACATAGGAAACTAGCTGGCCTTAGGTATGGAGGTCCCAGGTGCTAAGCCAGGCCCGATCTTTGGGATGTAGATTCCTGGCTCCAAGCTGGTTGATTTTGGAGATGTAGATTCCAAGCTCTACCAGACTTGTCTTTGTTGTGCTAATCCAAGTGCTTGTATTTTGTAAAAGGATTACTGGCCTGCGGATGTAAAGAAACAATATATGTTGTGCCTCAATGTTCTTTCTGTAACTCCTTTTGATGACATCACTATATTGCTCCCTTTAGAGGTACTATGTTCTATATAAGGGAGATTTCAGGGCTCAGAGAACCTGGGAAGATAGGACTGAGGACAGAAACTGAGAGAACAAAGGTTCACGTGCTTGAGAGATCCTGGGGACTTCATGACATATATCTCTTCCACATAATAAACTGCTGCTAAGACCAACCAGCTTGGCCCCTGTTTCCTTCCTTGACCTGACAATCACCATCGACCTCCCTGGACTGGGGAAACGGCCAGAACGACGGCCATTTTTTTACACACAAAACCACTGGCAAATGTTAAACCAATGGTAAATGTCCAAGTAACCCAATGCTGGTTTTCAGCAGCCTGGTCACACTCGAAGGCTTGTTGTTAAACTGGCTATCCACACCAACATGGCAGCTCTTCCTTTTCCTGTCCACAAAACCCAGACTTCAGAAATTATTGGAATCTCCACTACAAAATGGTCCATTCATTCACTGCCAATCTGGATTTCTTCGAATATCCACTCCAGGAAGGCTTTTGGTACAACACTGGTGAACAACCAAGTCACCCAATGATGGTTTTCAACTGCCTGTGCTGTTCACTGGCTATCCACTCCACCCTGGTCAGTACTTCATTTTCCTGTCTACACAACCCTGACATCAAAAATCATTAGAATATCCACTACAGAATGTTTCGGTCATTCACTGCGAGTCTGGAATACATCTGAATCTCCACTCTATGCAGGCAGTCGTACAGCACTGGTGAGTCTATTCAGAAACATGAAATCATCTGAATCTGCACACTATAACCATCCATAAGCTGCTTTTCATCTGCATATCCACACTTCCATTCTGAAGCGAAAGCACAGCAGTAGGACGTGTGTGTCCCGCAGCCAGACTGGCCGAGCCGGGTTCAATTTCTCGCCCTCTCAGCGTGCCCGGGAAGATACCGAGAGTATCTGGCCCTCGTGGCAAAGCCTGGCAACACACCCGTGAAATATTTCACATGCCAAAATTACAGTCACCACAAGTCTCCTAACGAAAACGCTACTGAACCAGGCCAGCAAATCAATGGAGTCCAGGAGGACTGGGAGAGTGACAGTGATCCACACTGCTGAGTAGTGAATTCATCTCAATATCCAATGTATTAGGCCTGCGTTTTTTCTCGTTCTCCACAAAATCGAGTCGAATTAGAAATCTGCCAAGTAAGCATTTGCTGTCAACTCTCACCAGGCCTGCTTTTCAGCTCCCTATCCAATCAAATATAGTATTCTGTTCATTAACCCTGCCACACTACTGAGCAAACTGAGTTCATCTAAATATCAACACCTACATACCTGGTTTTCATCTGCCTATGCTCTCAATCAAGCCGAAGTTTTCATCATCCCGTCCACTCTAACCAGGCCTGGTGTGCATCGACTACTGAATCAATCGAAACCATATGGTATTCTCCCGGTCAACGGCACTCAGTTGTAGTGATGATCGTATGCCTCTAAAACTCGACAGAGTTGTGATTCTTCTGCATGTCCCAGTAACACAATGCTAGTGGTCAGCGGTCTGTTCACATATTGCAGTCGTGGTGTTCACTAGCTATCCACTCCACCCTGGTCAGCTCTTCATGTCCTGGTGCCCATAACCCGGAGTTCTGAACTCATTGGTATCTCCAGTACAGAATGTTCCATTTATTCACTGCAAATCTGAAAATCATCAGAGTCTCCAATCCAGGCAGACTTTCATTACACCACTGTTGAATGTCCAAGTAACTGCATGCTAGATTGAGCAGCCGGTTCACACTCACAGGCGTGCTTTTCAACTCACAATCCACTCGACCATGGTTAGCTATTCATTTTCCTGTCCACACAACCTACACTTCAGAAACCATTAGAATCTCCACTACAGAATGTTCCACTCATTCACTGCCAATCTGGAATTCATCGAATCACGACTTTAGGCAGGCTTTTGTTACATCAATGGTGAATATTAAAGTAACCGGATATGGTTTTCAGTGTCCTGTTCACACTCGCAGGCATGCTCTTCACTGACTATTCAGTCGACCCTGGTCAGCTATTCATTTTCATGTCCACAAAACCTAGACTTCAGAAACCATTGGAATCTCCACTACAGGATGTTCCATTCATTCACTGATAGTATGGAATTTATCAAATCTCCCCACCAGGTAGGCTTTCGTTACGCCACTGGTGAATATGAAAGTAACCCAATGCTGGTTTTCAGTGGCCTGTTCACACTGGCAGGCGTGCTGTTTAACTGGCAATCCACTCCAACCTGGTCAGCTCTCCATTTTCCTGTCCACACAATGCAAACTTCAGAAACCAATGTAATCTCCACTACAGAATGTTCCATTCATTCACTTCCAATCTGGAATTCATCGAATCTCCACTCCAGGCAAGCTTTTGCTACACCACTGGTGATGTCCAAAGAACACAATGCTGGTTCACATTCGCAGGCGTCCTGTTCAACTGGTGACAAAATCCACCCTGGACAGCTCTTCATTTTCCTGTCCACATAACCCAGACTTCAGAAATCAGAGGAATCTCCACTACAGAATGATCCATTAACTGACTGCCAATTTGGAGTTCATCGAATCTCCACTCCAGGCAGGCTTTCGTTACGGCACTGGTGAATGTCCAAGTAACACAATGCTGATTTTCAGCGGCCTGTTCACACTCGCAGGCATGCTGTTCAACTGGTTATCCACTCCACTCTGGTCAGAACTTCCTTTTCCGGTCCACAAAACCCAGACTTCAGCAATCATTGGAATCTCCATTGCAGAATATTCCATTCATTCACTGCCAATCTGGAGTTCATCGAATCTCCAAACAAGGCAGGCTTTCGCAACACCAATATTGAATGTCCAAGTAACACAATGCTGGTTTTGAACGGTCTTGTTCACACTCCAAGGCTTGTTGTTCAACTGGCTATCCATTCAAATCGGGTCAGCATTTCATATTCCTGTCCACACAACCCAGAATTAAGAAATCATTGGAATCTCCACTGTAGAATGTTCCATTCATTCAGTGCTAATCTGCATCATCTGAATCTCCACTCCAGGCAGGCTTTGGTAATACCACTGGTGAATATCCAAGTAACAAAATGCTGATTTTCAGCGTGCTGTTCACATTTGCACGCGTGCTGTTTAACTTGCTGTCCACTTCACCGTCGTCATCTCTTCATTTTCCTGTCCACACAATCCAGACTTCAGAAATCATTGGAATCTCCACGAAAGAATGTTCCATTCATTCACTGCGAATCTGGAATTCATCTGAATCTCCACTCCAGGCAGGCATTCGTTACACCGCTGGTGAATGTCCAAGTAACACAATGCTGGTTTTCAGCGTCCTCTTCACACTTTCAGGCGTGCTGTACATCTGGCTATCCACGCAAGCGTGTTAAGCACATTATTTTCCTGTCCACACAACGTAGACTTCCGAAAACATTGGAATCTCCACTACATAATGTTCCATATATTCCATTTATGGAATATATATGTTCCATATATTCACGTCCAATTTCATCGAATCTCCACTCCAGGCAGGTTTTCATTAGACCACTGGTGAATGTCCAAGGAACACAATGCTGGTTTTCAGCGTCCTGTTAACACTCACTGTCGTGCTGTTCAACTTGCGATCCACTCCACCCTGGTCAGATATTCATTTTTCTGTCCACACAACGTAGATTTCAGAAACCATTGGAATCTCCACTACAGAATGTTCCATTCATTAATTTCCAATCTGGAATTCATCGAATCTCCACTCCAGGCAGGCTAATATTACAACACTAGTGAATGTACAAGTAACCCAATGCTGGTGTTCAGCTTCCTGTTCACACTCGCAGGCGTGCTATTCAACTGGCTATCACTCCAGAGGGGTCAGCACATTCTTTTCCTGTCCACACAACCCAGACTTCAAAAATCACTGGAATCTCCACTACAGAATTTTCCATTCATTCACTGCTGGAGTTCATCGAATCTCCACTCCAGGCTGGCTTTCATTACACCACTCGTGAATGTCCAAGTAACCCAATGATGGATTCAGCAGTCTGTGCTGATAACTGGCTATCCACTCCCCCCTGTTCAGCTCTTCATTTTCCATACCACAGATCCCAGACTCCAGGAATCATTGCAATCTCCACTAGAGAATGTTATGGCCAAACTACCGAGCCACCCCAGTTCATCTAAATATCACCACCTACATATCTGGTTTTCATCTGCCTGTGTACTCAATCAAGCCTAAGTTTTCATCATCCCGTCCACTCTAACCAGGCCTGGTGTGCATCGATTTCTGATTCAATCGAAACCATATGGTATTCTCCGGTCAATGCCACGCAGTGGTGGTGATGATTATGCCTCTAAAACACGTCAGGGCTGGGAGTCTTCTTCATGTCCCAGTAATGCAATGCTAGTGATCAGCGGCCTGTTCACATACCGCAGGTGTGGTGTTCACTGGCTATCCACTCCACCCTCGTCAGCTCTTCAATAACCCAGAGTTCTGAAATCATTGGAATCTCTACTACAGAATGTTCCATTCATTCACTTCGAATCTGGAATTCATCTGAATCTCCACTCCAGGCATGCTTTCGTTACACCACTGGTGAATATCCAAGTAACCAAGTGCTGGTTTTGAGCATCCTTTTCACACTCGCAGGCGTGATTTTCAAATGGCTATCCATTCCAAACTGGTCAGCTCTTCATTTTCCTGTCCACACAAACTTGACTTCAGCAGCCATTGGAATCTCCACTACAGAATGTTCCATCATTCACTGCCAATCTGGAATTCATCGAATCTCCATTTTAGGCAGGCTTTTGTTTCACCACTGGTGAATATTCAATTAACCGTATGCTGGTTTTGATTGTCCTGCTCACACTGGCAGTCCTGTTGTTCAACTGGTATCCACTCCAACCTTGTCAGTTCTTCATTTTCCTGTCCTCACAACCCAGACTTCAGAAATCATTGGAATTTCCACTACAGAATGTTCCATTCATTCACTACCATTCTGGATTTTATCTAAATCTACACTCCAGGCAGGCTTTCGTTACACCACTGGTGAATGTCCAAGTAACTCAATGATTGTTTTCAGCGGCCTGTGCTGATCACTGGCCGTCCACTTCACCCGGTGCAGCCCTTCATTTTCCTGTCCACAGAATCCAGACATCAGAAATCATTGGAATCTCCACTACAGTTTGTTCCGGTCATTCACTGCGAGTCTGGAATACATCTGAATCTACACTCTACGCAGGCATTCGTTACACATCTGGAGAGTCTACCCAGAAACTGGAAATGATCTGAATCTGCATTCTAAAATCATCCATGGGCTGCTTTTCAGCTTCCTATCTACACTGCCTTTCTGTCGCGAAAGCACAGCAGTTTGACGAGTGTGTCACTCGGCCAGCCTGGCCGAGCCGGGTTCAATTCTTCACCTGCTCAGAAAGCCAGGAAGCTACCGAGAGTTTCTGGCCCTCCTGGAAAAGCCTGGCAATACACCCGGGAAATATTCCATATGCCAAAAGTACAGTCACCACAAGTCTCCAAACGAATACGCTACTGAACCGTGCAAGCAAATCAATGAAGTCCAGGAGGACTGGGAGAGTGACAGTGATCAACTCTGCTGAATTTATCTCAATATCCAACGTCTTAGGCCTGTGTTTCTTCTCATTCTCAATGAAATCTAGTCGAATTAGAAATCTGCCACCTGAGCATTTGCTGTGAACTCTCACCAGGCCTGTTTTCAGCTCCCTATCCAATCAAATATAGTATTCTGTTCATTAACCCTGCCACACTACCGAGCGACCTAAGTTCATCTAAATATCAACATGACATATCTGGTTTTCACCTGCCTGTGCACTCAATCAAGCCGAAGTTTTCATCATCCCGTCCACTCTAACCAGGTCTGGTGTGCATCGACTTCTGAATCAATTTGAAACCATATGGTACTCTCCCGGTCAACGCCACCGTGTGGTGGTGATGATTATATGACTCTAAATCTCGTCAAGGTTGGGATTCTTCTGCGTGTCACAGTAACCCAATGCTAGTGGTCAGCGGCCTGTTCACATACCGCAGGCGTGGTGCACACTGGCTATTCACTCCACACTGGTCAGCTCTTCATTTCATGGTGCCCATAACCCAGAATTCTGAAATCATTTGTATCTCTACTACAGAACGTTCTATTAATTCCCTGCGATTCTGGAATTCATCTGAATCTCCACTCTAGGCAGGCTTTCATTACACCACTGGTAAATGTCCAAGTAACCCAATGATAGTTTTCAGCGGCCTATTCACACTTGCAGGCGTGCAGTTCATTTGGCTATCCACACAACCCTGGTCAGCTCTTCATTTTCCTGTTCACACAACCCAGACTTCAGAAACCATTGGTGTCTCCACTACAAAATGTTCCATTCATTCACTGCCAATCTGGAATTCATAGAATTTCCACTCCAGGCAGGATTTCGTTACACCACTGGAGAATGTCCAAGTAACCCAATGCTTGTTTTCAGCTAGTCTCTTCAAACTCGCAGGCATGCTGTTCAACTGCTATCCTCTAAACCCTGGTCAGCTCTTCAGTTTCCAGTCCGCACAACTCAGACTTCAGAAAACATTGGAATCTCCACTACAGAATGTTCCATTCATTGACTGGGAATCTGGAATTCATCTGAATCTCTACTCCAGGCAGGATTTCGTTACAACACTGGTGAATATCCAGGTAACCCAATGCTAATGGTCAGTGGCCTGATCACATACCGCAGGCGTGGTGTTCACTGGCTATCCATTCGATCCTGGTCAGCTCTTCATTTCCTGGTGCCCATAACCAAGAGCTCTGAAATCATTGTTATATTCACTATAAAATGATACATTCATTTAGGTCGAATCTGGAATTCATATGAATCTCCACTCCAGGCAGGCTTTGGTTACACCACTGGTATATATACAAGTAACCCAATGCTGGTTTTCAGCGGCCTGTTCACACTCGCAGGAGTGCTGTTCAACTGACTATCCACTCCACCCTGGTCACCTCTTCACTCTCCTTTCCACAATACCCTCACTTCTGAAATCATTGGAATCTCCACTACAGAATGTTCCATTCATTCACTGCGAATCTGGATCATCTGAATCTCCACTCCAGGCAGGCTTTCGTTATACCACTGGTGAATGTCAAAGTAACCCAATGCTGGTTTTCATCGTCCTTTTCATACTCGCAGGCGTGCTGTTCAATTGGCTATACACTGCACACTGGTCAGCCCTTTCTTTTCCTCTCCACACATACCAGGCTTCAGAAACCACGACAGAATGTTCCATTCATTCAATGCCAATCTGGAGTTCATCGAATCTCCTCTCCAGGCAGGCTTTCATTACACCACTGGTGAATGTTCAAGGAACCCAATGCTGGTTTTCAGCCTCCTGTTCACACTCGCAGTCGTGCTGTTCAACTGGCTATCCACTCCCCCCTACTCAGCTTTTCATTTTTCTGTCCAAACAACGTATACTTCAGAAGCCATTGGTATCTGCACTACAGAATGTTCCATTTATTCACTGCCAATCTGGAATTCATCGAATCTCCACTCAAGGCAGGCTTACATTACACCACTGTTGAATGTACAAGTAACCCAATGCTGGTGTTCAGCGTCCTGTTCACAATCACGGGTGCTGTTTTACTGGCTATCCACTCGACCCAGGTCAGCTCTTCATGTTCCTGTTCACACACCGCAGACTTCAGAAATCTTTGGAATCTCCGCTACAGAATGTTCCATTCATGTACTGCCAATATGGAATTCATTGAATCTCCACGCCAGGCAGGATTTCTTTACCCCATTGGTGAATATCCAAGTAACAGAATGCTGGTTTTCAGCGTCCTGTTCACACTCGCAGGCCTGCTGTTCAACTGGCTATTGAATCTAGAAGTGGTCAGCACTTTCTTTTCCTTTCCACACAACCCAGACTTCAGAAATCATTGGAACCTCCACTACTGAATGTTCCATTTATTCACTTCAAAACTTGAGATCATCGAATCTCCACACCAGGCATGCTTTCATTGCATCACAGCTGAATGTCCACGTAACCCAATGCTGGTATTCAGAGGCCTCTGCACACTCGCAGGCGTTCGGTTCAACTGGCTGTCCACTTAACCTGGTCAGATCTTAATTTTCCAGTCCACACAACCCAGACTTCAGAAATCATAGGCTTCTGCACTTCAGCATGTTCCATTCATTCACTGCCAATCTGGAATTCATCGAATCTCCCCTCCAGGCAGGCTATGGCTACACCAGTGGTGAATATCCAAGTAACCCAATGCTGGTTTTCAGCAGACTGTTCAAACTCGCAGGCCTGTGGTGCAACTCGCTGTCCACTCTAATCTAGACTGCTCTTCATTTTCCTGTCCACTCAAACCAGACTTCAGAAATCATTGGAATCTCCACTTCTGAATGTTCCACTCTTTCACTGCTAATCTGGAATTCATCTGAATCACCACTCCAGGCAAGCTTTCGTTACACCACTAGTGAATATCTATGTATCCCAATGCTGGTTTTTAGCGTCCTGTTCACACTCGCAGGTATGGTATTCAACTGGCTCTTCACTCCACAGTGGTCAGATCTTTCATTTCCTATCCACACAACCCAGACTTCAGAAATCACTGGAATCTCCAATACAGAATGATTCATTCATTCACTGCAAATCTGGAGATCATCGAATCTTCAATCCAGGCAGGCTTCCGTTACACCACTATTGCATGTCCAAGTAACCCAGTGCTGGTTTTCAGAGGCCTGTTCACACTCGCAGGCGTGGTGTTCAACTGGCTATCCACTCAAACCTGGTCACCTCTTCATTTTCCTGTCAACAAAACCTAGACTTCAGAAATCATTGGAATCTTCACTACAGAATGTTGACTTCATTCACTGCCAATCTGTAATTCATCGAATCTCCAATTCAGCCAGGATTTCATTACACCACTGGTGAATATCCAAGTAACACAATGCTGGTTTTCAGCAGACTTTTCACACTCGCAGGCGTGCTGTTCAACTGGCTAACCACTCCACCCTTATCAGCTCTTCATTTTCCTGTCCACACAAACCAGACTTCAGAAATCATTGGAATCTCCACTACAGAATGTTCCATTCATTCACTGCCAATATGGAGTTCTTCAAATCTCCACTCCTGGCAGGCTTTACACTACTGGTGAATACCCATGTAAGCCAATGATGGTTTTCAGCCACTTTTGCTGTTTACTGGCTATCCACTCCACCCTGGTTCATTCTTCATTTTCCTCTCCACACAACCTAGACATCAGAAATCATTGGAATCTCCACTACAAAATGTTCCGGGTATTCGCTCTGAGTCTGGAATACATCTGAATCTCCCCTCTACACATGCATTCGTTATAGCACTGGTGAGGCTACCCAGAAACATGAAATCATCTAAATCTGCACTCTAAACGTATCCCTGGGCTGATTTTCATCTGCTATCCACACTGCCATTTTGGGCGATAGCACAGCAGTAGGACGTGTGCTTCACGCAGCCAGCCTGGCCGAGTCGGGTTTAATTCTTCGCCTCTCAGAAAGCCCATGAAGCTACCGAGAGTTTCTGGCCCTCGTATCAAAGCCTGGCAAGACACCCGTGAAATAGTTCATATGCAAAAATTACAGTCACCACTAGTCTCCAAATGAAGATGCTACTAAACCGTGCCAGCAAATCAATAGTGTCCGGGAGGACTGGGAGAGTGACAGCGATCCACACTGCAGAGTAGTGAATTCATCTCAATATTCATTGTATTATGCCAGCGTTTCTTCTCATTCTCCACAAAATCGATTCGAATTAGAAATCTGCCAATTAAGCATTTGCTGTCAACTCTCACCAGGCCTGCTTTTCATCTCCCTATCCAGTCAAATATAGTATTCTGTTCATTAACCCTGCCACAATACCGAGCAAACTGAGTTCATCTAAATGCGAACATTTTCATATATCGTTTTCATCTACCTGTGCACTCAATCAAGCAGAAGTTTTCATCATCGTCCACTCTAACCAGGCCTGGTTTGCATGGACATCTGAATGAATCGAAACCATATGGTTCTTTCCCGGTCAACGCCGCCCAGTTGTGGTGATGGTCGTATGCCTCTAAAAGTCGTCAGGGTTGGGATTCTTCTGCATATCCCAGTAACCTGATGCGAGTGGTCAGCGTCCTGTTCACATACTGCAGGTGTGGTGTTCACTGGCTATCCACTCCACCCTGGTCTGCACTTCGTTTCCTGGTGCCCATAATCCAGAGTTCTGAAATCATTGGTATCTCCGCTACAGAATGTTCCATTCATTCAGTGCGATTCTGAAATTCATCGGAATCTCCACTCCAGGCAAGCTTTCTTTACGCCACTGGTGAATGTCCAAATTACCCAATGCTGGTTTCCAGGGCTGGTTCACACTCGCAGGCGTGCTGCTGAACTGGCTATCCACTCATCCCTGGTCAGCTCTTCATTTTCCTGTCCACACCATCTGGACTTCAGAGACCATTAGAATCTCCACTACAAAATGTTCCATTCATTCACTGCCAATCTGAAATTCATCGAATCTCCACTCCAGGCAGGTTCTCGTTACAGCACTAGTGAATAACCTTGTAAACCAATGCTGGATTTTAGCGGCCTTTTCACACTCACAGGCGTGCTCTTCAACTGGCGACACAATCCAACCTGGAAAGATCTTAATTATCTTGTCCACACAACCCAGACTTCAGAAATATTAGGAATCTCCGCTACAGAATTTTCCATTCATTTATTGCCAATCTGGAGTTCATCGAATGTCCACTCCAAGAAGGCTTTCGTTACACCACTGGTGAATGTATAAGTAACATAAATCTAGTTTTCAGAAGCCTGTTCACACTCACAGGCATGCTGTTAAACTGGCTATCCACTCTGCACTGGTCAGCTCTTCCCTTTCCTGTGCACACAACCCAGTCTTCAGCAATCATTGGAATCTTCACTAAAGAATGTTCCATTCATTCACTGCCAATCTGGAGTTCTTCGAATCTCCAATACAGGCAGGCTTCCGTTACACCACTGGTGAATATCCAAGTAACCTAATGATGGTTTACAGCGGCCTGTACTGATCACTGGCTATCCACTCCGCCTTGGTCTCCTCTTCATTTTCCTGTCCACAGAACTCACACATCAGAAATCATTGGAATATCCACTAGAGAATGTTCCGGTCATTCACTGGGTGTCTGGAATACATCTGAATCTCCACTCCAGGCAGGCTTTCGCAAACCACTGGTGAATTTCCATGTAACCCAATGCTGGTTTTGAGCGTGCTGTTCACACTCGCAGACGTGCTGTTCAAATGGCTAACCACTCAACTCTAGTCACCACTTTATTTTCCTGTCCACAAAACCCAGACTTGAGAAATCATTGGAATCTCCACTACAGAATTTTCCATTCATTCACTGCGAATCTGGATCATCTGAATCTCCACTCCAGGCAGGCTTTCGTTACACCACTGGTGAATGTCCTAGTAACCCAATGCTGGACTTCAGCGTACTGTTCACACTCGCAGGCGTGTTGTATTCATCATCCCGTCCACTCAAACCAGGCCTGGTGTGCATCGACTTCTGAATCAATTGAAACCATAGGGTATTCTCCTGGTCAATGCCACCCAGTGGTGGTGATGATCATATGGTCTAAAACTGGTCAGGGTTGGCTTTCTTCTGCATGTCCCAGAAACCCAATGCTAGTGGTCAGCGCCCTGTTCCATGCCGCAGGCGTGGTGCACACTTGCTCTCTGCTCCACCCTGGTCAGCTCTTCATTTCCTGGTGCTCATAACCCAGAGTACTGAAGTCATTGAAATCTCCACTACAGAATGTTCCATTCGTTCAGTCCGAATCTGGAATTCATCTGAATATCCACTCCAGGCAGTCTTTTGTTACAGCAATGGTGAATATCCAAGTAACCCAATGCTGGTTTTCAGCGTCCTGTTCACACTCACAGATGTGCTGTTTAACTGGCTATCCACTACAACCTGCTCAGCTCTTCATTTTCCTGTCCACACAACCTTGACTTCAGAAACCATTGGAATCTCCACTACAGAATGTTCCATTCATTCACCCCGAATCTGGAATTCATCTGAATATCCACTCCAGGCAGGCTTTCGTTTCACCAATGGTGATTATTCAAGTAACCCTATGCTGGTTTTCAGCATCCTGTTCACACTCACACGCGTGCTGTTCAACTGCCTATCCACTCCAACCTGCTCAGCTCTTCATTTTCCTATCCACACAACCTTGACTTCAGAAAGCATTGGAATCTCCACTTCAGAATGTTCCATTCATTCACTGCCAATCTGGAAATCATCGAATCTCCCTTCCAGGCAGGCTTTGATTACACAATTGGTGAATATCCAAGTAACCCAATGCTCGTTTTCAGCAGCCTGTTCAAACTCACTTGCCTGCTGTTAAACTTGCTATCCACTCTAATCTGGTGTGCTCTTCATTTTCCAGTCCACACAAACCAGACTTCAGAAATCATTGGAATCTCCACTTCTGAAGGTTCCATTCATGCACTGCGAATCTGTAATTCATCTGAATCTCCACTACAGGCAGGCTTTCGTTACACCACTACTGCATGTCCAAGTAACCCAATGCTGGTTTTCTGTGGCCTGTACTGATCACTGGCTATCCACTCCGCCCTGGTCACCTCTTCATGTTCCTGTACACAGAACTCAGACATCAGAAATCACTGGAATCTCCACTACAGAATGCTCCGGTCATTCACTGCGAGTCTGGAATACATCTGAATCTCCACTCCAGGCAGGCTTTCGCATCACCACTGGTGAATTTTCAAGTAACCCAATGCTGGTTTTGAGCATGCTGTTGAGACTCGCAGATGTGCTGTTCAACTAGCTAACCACTCAACTCTAGTCACCACTTCATTTTCCTTTCCACAAAACCCAGGCTTCAGAAATCATTGTTATCTCCGCTAGAGAATGTTCCATTCATTCACTGCGAAACTGGATCATCTGAATCTCCACTCCAGGCAGGCTTTCGTTACACCACTGTTGAATGTCCAAGTAACCCAATGCTGGATTTCAGTGTCCCGTTCACACTCGCAGGCATGTTGTTTTCATCATCCCGTCCACTCAAACCAGGCCTGGTGTGCATCGACTTCTGAATCAATTGAAACCATATGGTATTCTCCCAGTCAATGCCACCCAGTGGTGGTGATGATCGTATGGTCTAAAACTCGTCAGGATTTGGATTGTTCTGCACATCCCAGAAACCCAATGCTAGTGGTCAGCGCCCTGTTCCATGCCGCATGTGTGGTGTTCACTTGCTCTCCGCTCCACCCTGGTCAGCTTTTCATTTCCTGGTAATCATAACCCAGAGTACTGAAGTCATTGGAATCTCCACTACAGAATGTTCCATTCATTCACTCCGAATCTGGTATTCATCTGAATATCCACTCCAGGCAGGCTTTCGTTACAGCAATGGTGAATATGCAAGTAATCCAATGCTTGTTTTCAGCGTCCTGTTCACACTCACAGTGGCGCTGTCTAACTGTCTATCCACTCCAACCTTCTCAGCTCTTCATTTTACTGTCTAGACAACCTTGACTTCAGAAACCATTGGAATCTCCACTACAGAATGTTCCATTCATTAACTCTGAATCTGGAATTCATCTGAATATTCACTCCAGACAGACTTTCATTACACCAATGGTGAATATCCAAGTAACCCAATGCTGGTTTTCAGCGTCCTGTGCACACTCACACGCGTGCTGTTCAACTGGCTATCCACTCCAACCTACTCAGCTCTTCATTTTCCTGTTTACACAACCTTCACTTCAGAAATCATTGGAATCTCAACTACAGAATGTTCCACTCTTTCACTGCCAATCTGGAGTTCTTCGAATCTCCACTATAGGCAGACTTCCGTTACACCACTGGTGAATATCCAAGTAACCTAATGATGGTTTACAGCGGCCTGTACTGATCACTGGCTATCCACTCCGCCTTGGTCTCTTCTTCATTTTCCTGTCCACAGAACTCACACATCAGAAATCACTGGAATATCTACTAGAGAATGTACTGGTCATTCACTGTGAGTCTGGAATACATCTGAATCTCCACTCAAGGCAGGCTTTCGCAACACCACTGGTGAATTTCCATGAAACCCAATGCTGGTTTTGAGCGTGCTGTTCACACTCGCAGACGTGCTGTTCAAATGGCTAACCACTCAACTCTGGTCACCACTTTATTTTCCGGTCCACAAAACCCAGACTTGAGAAATCATTGGAAACTCCACTACAGAATGTTCCATTCATTCACTGCAAATCTGGATCATCTGAATCTCCACTCCAGTCAGGCTTTCGTTACACTACTGTTGAATGTCCAAGTAACCCAATGCTGGATTTCAGCGTCCCGTTCACACTCGCAGGTGTAGTGTTTTCATCATCCCGTCCGCTCAAACCAGGCCTGGTGTGCATCGACTTCTGAATCAATTGAAACCATATGGTATTCTCCCAGTCAATGCCACCCAGTGGTGGTGATGATCGTATGGTCTAAAACTCGTCAGGGTTGGGATTGTTCTGCACATCCCAGAAACCCAATGCTAGTGGTCAGCGCCCTGTTCCATGCCGTACGCGTGGTGTTCACTTGCTCTCCGCTCCACCCTGGTCAGCTCTTCATTTCCTGGTGCTCATAACCCAGAGTACTGAAGTCATTGGAATCTCCACTACAGAATGTTCCATTCATTCACTCCGAATCTGGTATTCATCTGAATATCCACTCCAGGCAGGCTTTTGTTACAGCATTGGTGAATATGCAAGTAACCCAATGCTTGTTTTCAGCATCCTGTTCACACTCACAGGGGTGCTGTCTAACTGGCTATCCACTCCAACCTGCTCAGCTCTTCATTTTACTGTCTAGACAACCTTGACTTCAGAAACCATTGGAATCTCCACTACAGAATGTTCCATTCATTTACTCTGAATCTGGAATTCATCTGATTATTCACTCCAGACAGTCTTTCGTTACACCAATGGTGAATATCCAAGTAACCCAATGCTGGTTTTCAGCGTTCTGTTCACACTCACACGCGTGCTGTTCAACTGGCTATCCACTCCAACCTGCTCAGCTCTTCATTTTCCTGTTCACACAACCTTCACTTCAGAAATCATTGGAATCTCCACTACAGAATGTTCCATTCCAAGGAACACAATGCTGTTTTTCAGCGTCCTGATCCCACGTGCAGCCATGCTGTTCAACTGGCTATACACTCAACCGTGGTCAACTCTTCAGTTTCCTGTCCATAGAACCCAGACATCACAAACCTTTGGAATCTCCACCAAAGAATGTTCCAACCATTCACTGCGAGTCTGGAATACATCAGAATCTCCACTGTACGCAGGCATTCGTTACATCACTGGTGAGTCTACCCAGATACTTGAAATCATCTGAATCTGCACTTTAAAATCATCCATGAGCTGCTTTTCATCATCCTATCCACACTGCCATTCTGGCGTGAAAGCACACAAGTAGGCCGTGTGTGTCACCCAACCAGACTGGCCTATCCAGGTTCAATTCCTCGCCGTCTCAGAGAGCCCGTGAATCTACCGAGAGTATCTGGCCCTCGTGGCAAAGCCTGGAAAGACACCCGTGAAATATTCCATATGCCAAAATTACAGTCACCACAAGTCTCCAAAAGAAGACACTACTGAACCGTGCCAGCATATCAATGATGTCCTGGAGGACTGGGAGAGTGAAACCGATCCACACTGCTGAGTAGTGAATTCATCTCAATATCCAATGTATTAGGCCTGCGTTTCTTCTCGTTCTCCACGAAATCGAGTCGAATTCGAAATCTACCAATTGAGCATTTGCTGTCAACTCTCCCCAGGCCTGCTGTTCAGCTCCCTATCCAGTCGAATATAGAATTCTATTCATTAACCCTGCCACACAACTGAGAGACCTGAGTTCATCTAAATATCAGCACCTATATATCTGGTTTTCATCTGCCTGTGCACTTAATCAAGCAAAGTTTTCATCTTCCCGTTCACTCTAACCAGGCCTGGTGTGCATCGACTACTGAATCAATCGAAAGCATATGGAACTCTCCTGGTCAACCGTATGGTACTCTCCCGGTTCTCACCACCCAGTGGTGAGAATGATCGTATGCCTCTAAACCTCGTCAGTGTTGCGATTCTTCTGCATGTCTCAGTAACCCAATTCTAGTGGTCAGTGGCCTGTTCACATACCGCAGGCATGGTGTTCACTGGCCATCCAGTCCACCCTGGTCAGCTCTTCATTTTCCTGTCCATACAACTTAGACTTCAGAAATCATTGGTATCGCCACTAAAGAATGTTCAATTCATTTACTGCGATTCTGGAATTCTTCTGAATCACCACTCCAGGCACGATTTCATTACACCACTGCTGAATTTCCAAGTAACAAAATGCTGGTTTTCAGCGTTCTGTTTACACTCGCAAGCGTGCTATTAAACGGGCTTTCCACTCCAGAGTGGGCAGCTCTTTCTTTTCCTGTCCACACAACCCAGATTTCAAAAATCATTGGAATCTCCACTTCAGAATGTTCCATTCATTCACTGCCAATCTGGAATTCATCGAATCTCCACTCCAGGCAGTATTTCTTTACACCACTGGTGAATATCCAGTAACACAGTGCTAGTTTTCAGCTGCCTGTTCACACTCACAGGCGTGCTGATCAACTGGCTATCCACTCCAACCTGGTCAGATATTCATTTTCCTGTCCACACAAACCAGACTTCAGAAATCATTGAAATCTACACTATAAAATCTTCCATTCCTTCACTGCCAATCTGGAATTCATCTGAATATCCATTTCAGGCAGGCGTTCGTTACACCACTGCTGAATATCCAAGTAACCCAATGCTGATGTTCAGCGTCCTGTTCAATCTCACAGGCGTGCTGTTCAACTGGCTATCCACTCAACCCTTGTAAGCTATTCATTTTCCTGTCCACACAACCCAGACTTCAGAAGTCATTGTTATCTCCACTACAGAATGTTCCATTCATTCACCGCATATCTGGAAATCAACTGAATCTCCACTCCAGGCAGGCATTCATTACACCAGTGCTGAATGTCCAAGTAACCCATAGTTCGTTTTCAGAGGCCTATGCACACTCGAAGGCATGCTGTTCTACTTGCTAAACACTCAACCCTGTTTAGCTCCATATTATCTGTTCCACACAAAGTAGACTTCAGAAATCATTGGTATCTCCATGACAGAATGTTCCATTCATTCACTGCTAATCTGGAATTCATCGAATCTCCACTCTAGGCAGGCTTTCGTTACACCACTGTCGAATGTCCAAGTAACCCAATGATGGTATTCAGCAGCCAGTTCACAGTCGCAGGCGTGCTGTTCAACGGGCTATCCACTCAATACTGGTAAGCTATTCATTTTCCTGTCCACACAACCCAGACTGCAGAAATCATTGAAATCTCCACTACAGAATATTCCATTCATTCACTGCCAATATGGATTTCATCGAATCACCACTCCAGGTAGGATTTCGTTACACCACTGTTGAATATCCAAGTAACCCAATTCTGGTTGTCAGCGGCATGTTCACATACCACAGGCGTGGTGTTCACTGACTCTCGACACCACCCTGGTCAGATCTTCGTTTGCTGGTGCCAATAACCCACAGTTCTGAAATCATTGGTATCTCCACTACAGAATGTTCCATTCATTCACTGCCAATCTGGAATTCATCGAATCTCCTCTCCAGGCAGGCTTTCATTACACCACTGTCGAATGTCCAAGTAACCCAATGATGGTATTCAGCGGCCAGTTCACAGTCGCATGCGTGATGTTCAACTGGCTATCCACTCAATACTGGTAAGCTATTCATTTTCCTGTCCACACAAACCAGACTGCAGAAATCATTGGAATCTCCACTACAGAATGTTCCATTCATTCACTGTCAATATGGATTTCATCGAATCACCACTCCAGTTAGGATTTCGTTTCACCACTGCTGAATGTCCAAATACCCCAATGTTGGTTTTCAGAGGCCTGTTCACACTCGCAGGCCTGCTGTTCAACTGGCTATCCACTCAACCCCTGTCAGCTCTTTTCTTGTCCACACAAACCAGAGTTCAAGATATCATTGGAATCTCCACTATAGAATGTTCCTTTCATTCACTGCCAATCTGGAATTCATCAACCCTCCACTCCAGGCAGGATATCGTTACACCACTGGTGATTATACAAGTAACCCTATCCTGGGTTTTAGCAGCCGTTTCAAACTCGAAGACATGCTGTTCAACTGGCTATCCACGCCAACCTCGTTTGCTCTTCATTTTCCTGTCCATAAAACCCAGAATTCAGAAATTATTGGAATCTCCACTACAGAAAGTCCCATTAATTCACGGCCAATCTGGAATTCTTCGAATCTCCACGCCAGGCAGGGTTTCGTTACACAACTGGTGAATATCCAAGTAACCCAATGCTGGTTATCAGCAGCCTGCTCAAACTCACAGTCCTGCTCTTCAACTGGCTATCATGACAAACTGGTCTGCTCTTCATTTTCCTGTCCACAGAAGCCAGATTTCAGAAATCACTGGAATTTCCACTACAGAATGTTCCATTCATTCACTGAGAATCTTGAATTCATCTGAATCTCCACTCCAGGCAGACTTTCGTTACAGTACTGGTGAATGTCCAAGTAACCTCATGCTGGTTTTCAACGTCCTGTACACACTAGCAGGAGTTCTGTTCAACTCTCTGTCCACCCACAGTGGTCAGCTCTTTCTTTTCCTGTCCACAAAACCCAGACTTCAGAAATCATTGGAATTTCAACTACAGAATGTTCCACTCATTCACTGCGAATCTGGAATTTAACTGAAACTCCACTCCATGCAGGCTTTCGTTACACAACTGGTGAATGTCCAAGAAACCCAATGTGGTTTTCAGCGTACTGGTCACACGCGCAGGCGTGCTGTTCAACTGGCTTTCCTCTCAACCCTGGTCAGCTTTTCGTTTTCCTGTTCACACAACCCAGACTTTAGAAATCATTGGAATCTCCACTAAAGAATTTTCATTCATTCACTGCCAATCTGAAATTCATCGAATCTCCACTCCAGGAAGGATTTCCTTACACCACTGTTGAATATCCAAGTAACCCAATGCTAGAGGACAGCGGCCTGTTCACATACCGTAGGTGTGGTGTTCACTGGCTATACACTCCACCCTTGTCTTCTCTTCATTTCCTGGTGCCAGTAACTCAGATTTCTGAAATCATTGCTATCTGCACTACAGAATATTCCATTCATTCACTGCAAATCTGTAAATCAACTGAATCTCCACTCCAGGCAGGCTTTGGTTATAACCACTGGTGAATGTCCAAGTAACCCAATGCTGGTTTTAAGAGGCCTGTTCACACTTGCAGGAGTGCTGTTGAACTAGCTCTTGAATCAACCCTGGTCAACTCTTCATTATTCAGTCCACACAACCCAGACTTCAGAAATCACTGGAATCCCCAGAAAAGAATGGTCCATTCATTCACTGCCAATCTGGAATTCATCGAATCTCCACTCCGGGCAGGATTTCGAAATACCACTAGTGAATATCCAAGTAACCCAATGCTGGTTATCAACAGCCTGCTCAAACTCGCAGGACTGCTGTTCAACTGGCTATCCACGACTACCTGGTCTGCTCTTCATTTTCCTGTCCACAGAACCCAGGTTTCAGAAATCTTTGGAATCTCCACTAAATAATGTTCCATTCATTCACTACGAATCTGTAATTCATCTGAATATCCACTCCAGGCAGGTTTTCGTTACACCACTGCTGAATGTCCAAGTAACCGAATGCTAGTTTTCAGCAATCTCTTCACACTGCGGGCATGCTCTTCAATTGGCTCTCCACTCCAACCTAGTCAGCTCTTCATTTTCCTGTCCACACAACCCAGATTTCAGAAATCATTGCAATCTGCAATACAGAATATTCTATTCATTCACTGCCAATCTGGAGATCATCGAATCTCCACTCCAGGCAGGCATTCTTTACACCACTCCTGAATGTCCATGTAACACAATGCTGGTTTTAAGCGTCCTGTTCACATTCCCAGGCGTGCTGTTAAACTGGCTATCCACTCAACCCTGTTCAGCTCTACATTTTCTTGTCCAGAGAACCCAGACATCACAAAGCTTTGGAATCTCCACTACAGAATATTCCGATCATTCACTGTGGGTCTGGAATACATCTGAATCTCCACTCTGCGCAGGTATTCGTTACAGCACTGTTTAGTCTAACCAGAAACTTGGAAACATCTGATTTTGCACTCTAAAATCATCCATGGGCTGCTTTTTATCTTCCTAACAACAGAGCCAATCTGGCGCGAAAGCACAGCAGTAGGACGAGTATGTCACACAGCCAGTCTGGCCGAGCCGGGTTCAATTCCTCGCCCTCTCAGAGAGCCCGGGAAGCTACTGAGAGTATGTGGCCCTCGTGACAAAGCCTGGCAAGACACCGTGAAATATTCCATATGCCAAAATTACATTCACCACAAGTATCCAAATGAAGACGCTACTGAACCGTGCCAGAAAATCATTGAATACGGGAAGGACTGGGATAGTGACAGCGATCGACACTGCTGAGTAGTGAATTCATCTCAATATAAATGTATTATACCTGCGTTTCTTCTCGTCCTCCACGAAATCGAGTCTAATTCGAAATCTACCAATTGAGCATTTGCTGTCAACTCTCCCCACGCCTGCTATTCAGCTCCCTATCCAGTCGAATATAGAATTCTATTCATTAACCCTGTCGCTCTACAGAGCCACCTGAGTTCATCTAAATATCAACACCTATATATCTGGATTTCATCTGCCTGTGCACTTAATCAAGCGAAGTTTTCATCATCCCGTTCACTCTAACCAGGCCTGGTGTGCATCGACTACTGAATCAATCGAAACCATGTTGTACTCTCCCGTTCAACGCCACCCAGTGGTGGTGATGATCATATGCCTCTAAAACTCGTCAGGGTTGGGAATCTTCTGCATGTCCCAGTAACCAAATTCTAGTGGTCAGCGGCCTGTTCACATACCGCAGGCATGGTGTTCACTGGCTTTCCAATCCACCCTGGTCAGCTCTTCATTTTCATGTCCATACAACCCAGACTTCAGATATCATTGGTATGTCCACTACAGAATGTTCCATTCATTCACTGTGATTCTGGAATTCTTCTGAATCACCACTCCAGGCACGATTTCGTTACACCCTGCTGAATGTCCAAGTAACACGATGCTGTTTTTCAGTGTCCTGTTCACACACGCAAGCGAGCTAATAAACTGGCTATCCACTCAAGAGTGGTCAGCTCTTTTTTTTCCTGTCCATACAACCCAGATTTGAAAAATCATTGGAATCTCCACTTCAGAATGTTACATTCATTCACAGCCAATCTGGAGATCATCGAATCTTCATTCCAAACTAACTTTCTTTACAGCACTGTTGAATGTCCAAGTAACCAAATTCTGGTTTTCAGCGTCCTGTTCACACTGGCAGGCGGGCTATTCAACTGGCTTTCCGCTCAACACTGGTATGCGCTTCATTTTCGTGTCCACACAACCCACACTTCAGAAATCATTGGAATCTCCACTACAGAATGTTCCATTCATTCACTGCGAATCTGGAATTAACCTGAAACTCCACTCAATGCAGGCTTTCGTTACACCACTGGTGAATGTCCAAGTAACCTAATTGTGGTTTTCAGCGTACTGTTCAAACTCGCAGGAGTGCTGTTCAACTGAGTACCCACTCAACCCCGGTCAGCTCTTAATTCTTTTGTCCACACAACGCATATGTCAAAAATCATTGGAATCTCCAGTACAGAATGTTCCACTCATTCATTGCGAATCACGAATTCATAGAATCTCCACTCCAGGCAGGCTTTTGTTACATCACTGGTGAATATCCATGTAACCCAATGTTTATTTTCAGCAGCCAGTTCACACTCGCTGGAATGCTGTTCAACTGGCTCTCCACTCCAACCTGGTCAACTCTTCATTTTCATTTCCACATAACCCAGAATCAGAAATCATTGGAATCTCCACTACATAATGTTCCATTCTTTCACTGTTAATCTGGAAATCATCTAAATCTCCACTCCATGCAGGCTTTCGTTGGGTAACTGCTGAATGTGCAAGTAACACAATGATGGATTTCAGCGTCCTGTTCACACTCGCAGGCCTGCTGTTCAACTGGCTATCCACTCCACAGTGGTCCTCTCTTTCTTTTCCTGTACAAACAACCCAACTTCAGAAATCATTGGAATCTGCACTACAGAATGTTCCATTCATTCACTGCCAATCTGGAAATCATCGAATCTCCAGTACAGGTAGGCTTTCGTTACACGACTTCTGAATGTCCAAGTAACAGATTGCTAATTTTCACACCACTGGTGAATATACAAGTAACCCTATCCTGGTATTTAGCAGCCGTTTCAAACTCGCAGGCCTGATGTTCAACTGGCTATCCACGCCAACCTCATTTGCTCTTCATTTTCCTGTCCATAAAACCCAGAATTCAGAAATTATTGGAATTTCCACTACAGAAAGTTCATTCATTCACTGCCAATCTGGAATTCTTCGAATCTCCACTCCAGGCAGGGTTTCGTTACACAACTGGTGAATATCCAAGTAACCCAATGCTGGTTATCAGCAGCATGCTCAAACTCGCAGTCCTGCTGTTCAGCTGGCTATCATGATAACCTGGTCTGCTCTTCATTTTCCTTTCAAAAGAAGCCAGACTTCAGAAGTCATTGGAATTTCCATTACAGAATGTTCCATTCATTCACTGCGAATCTTGAATTCAACTGTATCTCCACTCCAGGCAGGTTTTCGTTACATAACTGCTGAATGTGCAGGTAACAGAATGATGGATTTCAGCGTCCTGGTAACACTTGCAGGCGTGCTGTTCAACTGACTTTCCACTCAACCCTGGTCAGCTCATTTTCCTGTCCACACGACCCAGACATTAGAAATCATTGGTATCTCCACTAAAGAATTTTCGTTCATTCACTGCCAATCTGGAATTCATCGAATCTCCACTCCAGGAAGGATTTCGTCACATCAATGTTGAATATCCAAGTAACCTAATGCTAGTGGTCAGCGACCTGTTCACATACCGCAGGTGTGGAGTTCACTGGCTATACACACCACCCTTGTCATTTCCTGGTGCCAGTAACCCAGATTTCTGAAATCATTGCTATCTCCACTACAGAATGATCCATTCATTCACTGCAAATCTGGAAATTATCTGAATCTCCACTCCAGGTAGGCTTTCGTTACACCACTGGTGAATGTCCAAGTAACACATTGCTGGTTTTAAGAGGCCTGGTCACACTCGCAGGCGTGCTGTTGAACTGGCTCTTCACTCAATCCTGGTCAGCTCTTCATTATCCTGTCCACACAACCCAGACTTCAGAAATCACTGGAATCCCCAGAAGAGAATGGTCCATTCATTCACTGCCAATCTGGAATATATCGAATCTCCTACTCCAGGCAGAGTTTCAATACACCACTGGTGAATATACAAGTAACCCAATGCAGGTTATCAGCAGCCTGCTCAAACTCGGAGGCCTGCTGTTCAACTGGCTATCCACGATAACCTGGTCTGCTCTTCATTTTCCTGTCCACAGAAACCAGGCTTCAGAAATCTTTGGAATCTCCACTACAGAATGTTCCATACATTCACTGCGAATCTGTAATTCATCTGAATATCCACTCCAGGCAGGCTTTCATTACACCACTGTTGAATGTCCAAGTAACCCAAAGCTGGATTTAAGCGTCCTAGTCACACTCGCAGGCTTGCTGTTCAACTGGCTTTTCACTCATCCCTGGACAGCTTTTCATATTCCTGTCCACACAACGAAGACTTTAGAAATCATTCGAATCTCCGCTACAGAATTTCTATTCATTCACTGCCAATCTGGAACTCATCGAATCTCCAATCAAGGGAGGATTTCCTTACAGCACTGCTGATTGTCCAAGTAACAAAAAGCTGGTGTTCAGAGGCCTCTTCACACTCGCAGGCATTTGGTTCAACTGACTATTCACTCAAGCCTGGTCAGCTGTTCATTTTCCTGTCCACACAACCCAGTCGTCAGAATTCATTGGAATCTCCACTACAGAATTTCCATTCACTCTCTGTCAATCTGGAATTCATCGAATCTCACTCAAGGCAGGATTTCGTTAAACCACTTGTGAATATATAAGTAACCGAATGCTAGTGGTCAGCAGCCTGTTCAAATACCGCGGGCGTGGTGTTCACTGGCTATCCACTCCACCCTGGTCAGCTCTTCATTTCCTGGTGCCAATTACCCAGATTTCTGAAATAATTGTTATCTCCAGTACAGAATGTTCCATTCATTCACAGCAAATCTGGAAATCATCTGAATCTCCACTCCAGGCAGGCTTTTGTTACACCACTGTTGAGTGTCCAAGTAGCAATGTTGGTTTTCAGAGGCCTGTGCACACTTGAAGGCATGCTGTTCAACTCTCTAAACACTCAAACCTGGTCAGCTCTTTATTATCTGTTCCACACAACGCAGACTTCAGAAATCATTCGAATCTCCACTACAGAATGTTCAATTCATTCACTGCGAATCTGGAATTCATCGAATCTCCACTCCAGGCAGAATTTCTTTACACCACCGGCGAATGTCCAAGTAATCCAATGATGGTTTTCAGCGGCCATTTCACACTCGCAGGCGTGCTGTTCAACTGGCTATCCACACAACACTGTTAAGCTATTCATTTTCCTGTCCACACAATCCAGACTACAGAAATCATTGGAATCTCCACTACAGAATGTTACAATCATTCACTGCCAATATGGAATTCATCGAATCTCCACTCCAGGCACGGTTTTGTTACACCACTGCTGAATGTCCAAGTAACCAAATGCTGGGTTTCAGCGTACTGTTCACACTCGCAGGCTTGCTGTTCAACTGGCATTCACTCCACATTGGTCAACCCTTTCTTTTCCTAATCACACAAGCCAGACTTCAGAAATCATTGGAATATCAATTCATTCAGTGCCAATCTAGAGATCATCGAATCTCCACTCCAGGCAGGATTTCTTTACACCACTGCTGAACGTCCAAGTAACTCAATGTTGGTGTGCAGAGGCCTCTTCACACTCGCAGGTGTTCTGTTCAACTGGCTATTCACTGAACCCTGGTCAGCTCTTTATTTTCCCGTCCACACTACCCCAACATCGTAAATCATTGGAATCTCCACTACAGAATGTTCCATTCATTCACTGCCAATCTGGAATTCATGGAATCTCCACTCCAGGCAGGATATGGTTACAACATTCTTGAATATCCAAGTAACCCAACGCTGGTTATCAGCAGCCTGTTCAATGTCGCAGGACTGCTGTTCAACTGGCTATCCACTCTAACATGCTCTGCTCTTCATTTTCGTCTCCACACAAACCAGAGTTCAGAAATCATTGGAATCTCCACTACAGAATGTTCCATACATTCACTGCGAATCTGGAATTCATCTGAATATCCACTCCAGACAGTCTTTCATTAGGCCACTAGTGAATACCCAAGTAACCGAAAGCTAGTTTTCATCATCCTGTTCATACTCGCAGGCATGCTATTCAACTGGATTTCCACTCAACCCTGGTCAGCTCTTCATTTTCCTGTCCACACAACCCAGCCTTCAGTATTCATTGGAATCCCCACTACTGAATTTCCATTCATGCACTGCGAATTTGGAATTCATAGAATCTCCACTCCAGGTAGGATTTCGTTACATCACTGGTGAATATCCAAGTAACCTAATTCTGGTTGTCAGCGGCCTCTTCACATACCGCAGGCGTGGTGTTCATGGGCTATCGACTCCACCCTGGTCAGCTCTTCATTTCCTGGTGCCAATTACCCAGAGTTCTGAAATCATTGTTATCGACACTACAGAATGTTCCACTCATTCCCTGAAAATCTGGAAATCATCTGAATCTACACTCTAGGCAGCCTTTCGTTACACCACTTCTGAATTTCCAAGTAACCCAATGCTGGTTTTCAAAGGCCTATTCACACTCGCCAGTCTGCTGTTCATCTGGCTATCCAATCCACCGTGGTCAGCTCTTCATTTTCCTGTCCTCACAAACCAGACTTGGGAAATCATTGGAATTTCCACTAAAGAAATTTCCATTCATTCACTGCTAGCTTGGAATTCATCGAATCTCCACTCCAGGCAGGATTTCATTACACCACAAGTGAATATCGAAGTACCACAAAGCTGGTTTTCATAGTCCTCTTCAAACTCGCAGGCGTGCTGTTAAACTGGCTATCAACTCAAGCCTGGTCAGCTCTTCATTTTCCTGTCCACATTGCCCAGTCTTCAAAAACCATTAGAATCTCCACTACAGAATGTTCCATTCATTCACTGCCAATCAGGAATTCTTTGAAT
The DNA here is from genome assembly GCF_029834395.1 of Sorex fumeus. Lineage (NCBI taxonomy): Eukaryota > Metazoa > Chordata > Mammalia > Eulipotyphla > Soricidae > Sorex > Sorex fumeus. The sequence goes on along the minus strand of NW_026606140.1, from coordinate 309,489 downwards.
CTCCACTCCAGGCAGGCTTTTGTTACAAAACTGGTGAATGTCCAAGTAACCCACTACTGTTTTTCCGCATCCTGTTTGCACTCGCAGGCGTGCTGTTCAACTGGATATCTACTCCACAGTAGTGTGTTCTTTCTTTTCCTTTCCACACAACCCAGACTTCAGAAATCATTGAAATCTCCACTACAGAATGTTCCATTCATTAATTGCGAATCAGGAATTCATCTGGATCTCCACTCCATGCAGGCTTTCGTTACACCACTGGTGAATATCCAAGTAACCCAATGCCAAGTATCAGCAGCCTGTTCATATACCGCAGGCGTGGTTTTCACTGGCTATACACTCCACCTGGTCCTCTCTTCATTTACTGGTGCTAATAACCCAGAGTTCTGAAATCATTGGTATCTCCACTACAGAATGTTCCATTCATTCACTCCCAATCTGGAGTCCATCGAATTTCCACTCCAGGCAGGCTTTCGTTACAGCACTTGTGAATGTCCAGGTAACCCAATGCTGGTTCTCAGCGTTATTTTCACACTCGCAGGTGTGCTGTTCAACTGGCTTTCCACTCAAACCTGGTCAGCTCTTCATTTTCCTGTTCACACAACCTAGAATTCAGAAATCATTGTAATCTCCACTACAGCATGTTCCATTCATTCACTGCCAATCTGGAATTCATCTAATGTCCACTCCAGGCAGGCTATCGTTACACCACTGGTGAATGTCCAAATAACCCAATACTGGTTTGCATCATCCTGTTCACACTCGCAGGCGTGCTGTTAAACTGGCTCATACTGAAACCTGGTCATTTTCCGGGCAACACAACCCTAACTTCAGAAATCATTGGAATATCCACTACAGAATTTCCATTCATTCACTGCCAATCTGGAATTCATCGAATCTCCACTAAAGGCAGGATTTCGTTACACCACTGGAGAATATCCAAGTAACCCAATGTGGCCTGTTCACATACCGCAGTCATGGTGTTCACGGCTATGCACACCACCCTGGTCAGCTTTTCATTTCCTGGTGCCAATAATCCAGAGTTCTGAAATGATTTGTGTCTCCACTTCTAAATGTTCCATTCAATCACTGCCATTCTGGAATTCATAGAATCTCCACTCCAGGCAGGATTTCGTTACACCACTACTGAATATCACAGTAACCCAATGCTGGTTTTCAGCAGCCTTGTCAAACTCGCAGGCCTGCTGTTCAACTGGCTATCCACGCTAACCTTGTCTGCTCTTCATTTTCCTGTCCACACAATCCAGCATTCAGAAATCATTGGAATCTCAATAATAGAATGTTCCTTTCATTCACTGTGAATCTGGAATTCATCTGAATCCCCACTCCAGGCAGGCTTTCTTTACACAACTGGTGAATGTCCAAGTAACACAGTGCTGGTTTTCAGCAGTCTATTCATACTCGAAACCCTACTTTTCACTGGCTATCCTATCAATACTGGTCAGCTTTTTATATTCCTGTCCATACAACCCAGCCTTCAGAAATTATTGTTATTCTCCACTACAGAATGTTCCATTTATTCACTGTGAATTTGGAATTCTTCTGAATCTGCACTGCAGGCAGTCTTTCGTTACACCACTGGTGAATGTCCAAGGAACCCAATGCTGGTTTTCAGCGGAATGTACACACTCGCATACGTGCTGTTCAATTGGTTATCCACTCAATGCTGGTCAGCTCTTCTTTTTCCAGTCCACATAACTCAGCCCTCAGAAATCATTGGAATCTCTAATACAGAATGTTCCATTCTTTCACTACGAATCTGGAATACATCTTACTCTACCCTCCAGGCAGGTTTTCGTTAGACCACTGCTGAATGACCAAGTAACCCAATGCTGGTTTTCAGCGCCCTATTCACTGTCACACCGTTCTGTTCAATTGGTTAAACACTCAACATTGGACAGTTCTTCATTTTACTGCTCACACAACCCAAATTTCAGAAAACACTGGAACATCCACTACAGAATGTTCCATACATTCACTGCGAATCTGGAATTCATCTGACTCTCCCCTCCAGGCAGGCTTTCTTTACACCCTGGTGAATGTCAAAGTAACATAATGCGGTTTTTCAGCGGCATGTTCACACTCGCAGAGGTGCAGTTCAGTTGGCTATCCTCTCAACCCTGGTCAGCTCTTCATTTTCCTGTCCACACAACCCAGACTTCAGAAATCATTGGAACCTCCACTACAGAATGTTCCATTCATTCACTCCCAATCTGGAGTCCATCGAATCTCCACTCCAGGCAGGCTTTCGTTACAGCACTTGTGAATGTCCAGGTAACCCAATGCTGGTTCTCAGCGTTATTTTCACACTCGCAGGCGTGCTGTTCAACTGGCTTTCCACTCAAACCTGGTCAGCTCTTCATTTTCCTGTTCACACAACCTAGAATTCAGAAATCATTGTAATCTCCACTACAGCATGTTCCATTCATTCACTGCCAATCTGGAATTCATCTAATGTCCACTCCAGGCAGGCTATCGTTACACCACTGGTGAATGTCCAAGTAACCCAATGCTGGTTTTCAGCGCCCTATTCACTGTCACACCGTTCTGTTCAATTGGTTAAACACTCAACATTGCACAGTTCTTCATTTTACTGATCACACAACCCAAATTTCAGAAAACACTGGAACATCCACTACAGAATGTTTCATACATTCACTGCGAATCTGGAATTCATCTGACTCTCCCCTCCAGGCAGGCTTTCTTTACACCCTGGTGAATGTCAAAGTAACGTAATGCGGTTTTTCAGTGGGATGTTCACACTCGCAGAGGTGCAGTTCAGTTGGCAATCCACTCAATGCAGTTCAGCTCTTCATTTTCCTGTCCACACAAACCAGCCATCAGAAATCATTGGAATCTCCACTACAGAATGTTCCATTCATTCACTGCGAATCTGGAATTCATACGACTCTCCACTCCAGGAAGGATTTCGTTACACCACTGCTGAATGACCAAGTAATCCAATGCTTGTTTTCAGCGGCCTGTTCACAGCCGCAGCCTTGCTGTTCAATTGGCTATCCACTCAACCCTGGTTAGCACTTCATTTTCCTGTCCACACAACCCAAGCTTCAGAAATCATTGGAACTTTCTCTACAGAATGTTCCTTTATTCACTGCGAAGCTGGAATTCAACTGAATCTCCACTCCAGGCAGGTTTTCGTTAAAACACTGGTGAATGTCCAAGTAACGCAATGCTGATTTTCAGCGGTCTGTTCACAATCGCAGCCGTGCTGTTTAATTGGCTATGCTCTCAACCCTGGTCAGCTCTTCATTTTCCTGTCCACACAACCCAGTCTTCAGAAATCATTGGAACCTCCACTAAAGAATGTTCCATATATTTAGTGCGACTCTGGAATTCATCTGAATCTCCACTCCAGTCAACTTTCCGTTACACCACTGGTGAATGTCCATGTAACCCAAAGCTGGTTTTCAGTGACCTTTTCATACTCGCAGCCATGCTGTTCTATTGGCTATCTATTCCACCCTGGTAGGCTCTTCATTTTACTGTCCACAAAACCCAGCCTTCAGAAATAATTTAAATCTCCACTACAGAATGATCCTTTCATTCACTACGAATCTGGAATTCATCCGAATCTCCACTCCAGGCATTTTTTTGTTACACCACTGGTGTATATCCAAGTAATCAAAACCTAATTTTCAGCAAGCAGTTCACACTCGCAGCCCTACTGTTCACTGGCTATCCGCTAAACCCTGGTCAGCTCTTCATTTTGCTGTGCAAACAACGCAGACTTAAGAAATATTTGGACACTCCACTAGAGAATGTACCATTCATTCACTGTGATTCTGGAATTAGTCTGATTCTGCTCCCCTGGCAGTCTTTCTTTACACCACTGGTGAATATCCAAGTAATGCAATGCTGGTTTTCAGAGGCCTGTTCACAATCGCAGCCGTGCTGTTCAACTGGCTCTCCACTTAACCCTGGTCTGCACTGCATTTTCCTGTCCAAACATCCCAACCTTCAGAAATCGTTGTTATCTCCACTATATTATGTTCCATTTATTTACTGGGATTTTGAAATTCCTCTGAATCTCCACTCCGGGCAGGTTTTCATTACTCCAGTGCTGAATGACCAAGTAACCAAATGCTGATTTTGAGCTGCCTGTTCACTGTGGCAGCCATGCTGTTAAATTGGCTATGCACTCAACCCTGGTCAGCTCTTCATTATCCTGTCCACACAATGCAAACATCTGAAATCATTGGAAGCTCTACTACAGAATGTTCCATACACTCACTGCAAATCTGGAATTCATATGAATCTCCACTTCAGGCAGTTTTTCCTTACACCACTGGTGCATGTCCGAGTAACCCAATGGTGGTATTCAGCGGCCTTTTCTTACTCGAAGTCGTGCTGTTTTATTGGCTATTGTTTAAAATCTGGTCAACTCTACTTTTTCCTTTCCACAAAACCAACCCTTCAGAAATCATTGGAATGTCCACTACGGAACGTCCCATTTATTCACTGCGAATCTGGAATTCATCTGACTCTCCACTCCAGGCAGGTTTTCACTACACCACTGCTGAATGACCAAAGTAACCCAATGCTGGTTTTCAGCGGCCTGTGCATTGTCGCAAAAGTGCTGTTCAATTGGCTATCCACTCACCCCTCGTCAGCTCTTCATTTTTTTGTCCACAAAACACCAACTTCTGAAATCATTGAAATCTCTACTACAGAATGTTCCATTCATTCACTGCGAATCTGTAATTAATCTGAATCTGCACTCCAGGCAGGCTTTCGTTACACCACTGTTGAATGTCTATGTAATGCAATGCTGGTTTTCAGCGGTCTTTTCACACTCGAAGCTGTGCTGTTTAATGGCTATCCACTCAACATTGGTCAGTTTTTCATTTTTCTGTCCACACAATCCAGACTTCAGAAATCATTGTTATCTCCGCTAAAGAATGTTCCATTCATTCACTGCGAATCTGGGATTTATCTGAATCTCCTTTCCCGGCAGGATATCGTTACACCACTGGTGAATGTCCAAGGAACACAGTGCTGGTTTTTAGCCTCATGTTCAGACTCGCAGCCATGATGTTCAATTGGCTATCCACCTAACACCGTACAGCTCTTCATTTTCCTCTCCACATAGCTCATCCTTCAGAAATCATTGGAATCTCCACTACAGAATGTTCCATTCATTCATTGCCAATTTTGGAATTCATCTGAATCTTCACTGCAGCCAGTATTTCGTTACACCACTGGTGAATGTCCAAGTAACCCAACGCTGGTTTTCAGCGGCATGTTCACACTCGCAGATGTGCTCTTCAATTGACTCCCCACTTAACCCTGTTCAGCACTTCATTTTCCTGGTCACACAAAGCAGCCTTCAGAAATCATCGGAATCTCCGCAACAGAATTTTCCAATCATCTGACCGTGCACTACAGGCAGGTTTGCGTTACACCACTGTTGAATATCCAAGTCACCGAATGCTGGTTTTCAGTGGGCTTTTCACAATCGCAGCCATGATCTTCAATTGGCTCTCCAATTAACCCTGTTCAGCTCTACATTTTCCTGTCCACACAACCCAGCCTTCTGATATCTTTGGAATCTCCACTACAGAATGTTTCTTTCATTCACTGCGAATCTGGAATTCATCCAAATTTCCACTCCAGGCAGTTTTTGTTACACCACTGGTGAATGTCCAAGTAACCGAAAGCTGGTTTTCAGCAGCCAGTTCACACTTTCAGCCCTGCTGTTACTGGCTATCCACTCCACCCTGGTCAGCTCTTCATTTTGCTATGCAAACAAACCAGAACTAAGAAACCATTGGACACTCCACTAGAAAATGTTCCATTCATTTACTGCGATTCTGGGATTCATCTGATTCTGCACCCAAGGCAGTCTTTCTTTACACCACTGGTGAATATCCAAGTAATGCAATGCTGGTTTTCAGCAGCCTGTTCACAATCGCAGCCGTGCTGTTCAATTCACTCTCCACTTAACCCTGGTCAGTACTCTATTTTCCTGTCTACACAACCCAACCTTCAGAAATCTTTGTTATCTCCACTATATTATGTTCCATTTATTCACTGGGATTTTGAAATTCCTCTGGATCTCCACTCCAGGCAGGTTTTCATTACTCCAGTGCTGAATGACCAAGTAACCCAATGCTGATTTTGAGCGGCCTGTTCACTGTACCAGCCGTGCTGTTCAATTTCCTATGCACTCAACCCTGGTCAGCTCTTCATTTTTCTGTCCACACAACCCAGCCTTGAGAAATCTTTGGAATCTCCACAATAGAATGTTCCATTCATTCACTGCAAATCTGGAATTAATATGAATCTCCACTCCCGGCAGGTTTTCGTTACACCACTGGTTAACTCAATGCTGGTTTTCAGCGTCCTGTTCAGACTCACAGCCGTGCTGTTGAATTGGCTTTACACACAACCCTGGTCAGCTCTTCATTTTCCTGTCTAGACAACGCAGACTTCAGAAATCATTGGAACTCCCACTACAGAATGTTCCATACACTCACTTCAAATCTGGAATTCATCTGAATATCCACTCCACGCAGGTTTTCGTTACACCTCTGGTGAATGTCCAAGTAACCCAATAATGGTTTTCAGGGGGCTTTTAATACTTGCAGTCGTGCTGTTTTATTGGCTATCGATTAAAACCTGGTAAGCTCTACTTTTTCCTGTCCACACAAGCCAGCCTTCAGAAATCATTGGAATCACCACTTGTGAAAGTCCAAGGAACCCAATGCTGGTTTTCAACATCCAATTCAAACTCGCAGGCCTGCTATTCAACTGGCTATGCACTCTTGGCTGGTGTGCTCTTCATTTTCCTGTCCACACAACCCAGACTTCAGAAATCTTTGGAACCTCCACGAAAGAATTTTCCACACATTCACTGCGAATCTGGAATTCATCAGAATCTCCATTCCATGAAGATTTTCGATACAATAATGGTGAATGTTCAAGTAACACAATGATGGTTTTCAGCGGCCTTTTCATAATCTCAGCCGTGCTTTTTTTTGGCTATTGATTCTACCTTGGTCTGCTCTTCATTTTCCTATCCACACAACCCAATCCAGCATTCAGAAATCATTGGAATGTCCACTACGGAATTTCCCATTTATTCACTGCGAATCTGGAATTCATCTGACTCACCACTCCAAGCAGGTTTTCACTACACCACTGCTGAATGACCAAGTAACCCAATGCTGGTTTTCAGCGGCCTGTTCACTGTCGAAAACGTGCTGTTCAATTGGCTATTCACTCAACACTCTTCAGCTCTTCATTTTCTTGTCCACAAAACACCAATTTCTGAAATCATTGAAATCTCTACTACAGAGTGTTCCATTCATTCACTGCGAATCTGTAACTAATCTGAATCTGCAGTCCAGGCAGGCTTTCGTTACACCACTGTTGAATGTCTATGTAATGCAATGCTGGTTTTCAGCGGTCTTTTCACACTCAAAGCCGTGCTGTTTAATGGCTATCCACTCAACATTGGTCAGCTTTTCATTTTTCTGTCCACACAAATCAGACTTCAGAAATCATTGTTATATCCGCTAGAGAATGTTAAATTCAATCACTGCGAATCTGGAATTCACCTGAATCTCCATTCCCGGCAGGATATCGTTACACCACTGGTGAATGTCCAAGTAACCCAGTGCTGGTTTTTAGCGTCATGGTCAGACTCGCAGCCGTGCTGTTCAATTGGCTATCCACTCAACACCGTTTAGCTCTTCATTTTGCTGTGCACATAGGTCAGCCTTCAGAAATCATTGGAATCTCCACTACAGAATATTCCATTCATTCATTGCGAATTTTGTTCACAATCGCAGGCGTGCTGTTCAATTGGCTATTCTCTCAACCCTATTTATCTCCTCATTTTCGTGTCCACACACCCAGAATTCAGGAAACATTGGAATCTCCACTACAGAATGTTACATTCATTCACTGCCAATTTGGAATTCATCTGAATCTCCACTTCACGCAGTTATTCGTTGCCCCAGTGTTGAATGACCGAGTAACCCAATTCTGGTTTTCAGCGGACTGTTCACTGTCGCAGCTATGCTGTTCAATTTGCTACCGATTCAATCCTGGTCAACTCTTCATTTTCGTGTCCACACAACTCATTCTTCAGAAAACTTTGGAATCTGCACTACAGAATGTTACATTCATTCACTGCGAAAGTAGAATTTATCTGAATCTGCACTCAGGCAGGTTTCGTTACACCACTGGTGAATGTGCAAGTAACCCTATGCTGGTGCTCAGCGGCCTGTTCAGACTCGCAGCAGTGCTGTTGAATTGGCTCTCCACTCAACCCTTGTCAGCTCATCATTTTCCTGTCCACACAACGCAAACATCCGAAATCATTGGAACCTCCACTACAGAATGTTCCATACACTCACTGCAAATCTGGAATTCATATGAATCTCCACTCCAAGCAGGTTTTCGTTACACCACTGGTGCATGTCCAAGTAACCCAATGACGGTTTTCAGCGGCTTTTTCTTGCTCGCAGCCGTGCTGTTTTATTGGCTATTGATTAAATCCTTGTGAACTCTACTTTTTCCTGTCCACACAACCAACCCTTCAGAAATCATTGGAATGTCCACTACGGAATGTCCCATTTATTCACTGCGAATCTGGAATTCATCTGACTCTCCACTCCAGGCTGGTTTTCATTACACCACTGCTGAATGACCAAGTAACCCAATGCTGGTTTTCAGCGGCCTGTTCACTGTAGCAAACATGCTGTTCAATTGGCTATCCACTCAACCCTCGTAAGCTCCTCATTTTCTTGTCCACAAAACCCCAACTTCTGAAATCATTGAAATCTCTACTACAGAATGTTCCATTCATTCACTGCGAATCTGTAATTATTCTGAATCTGCACTCCAGGCAGGCTTTCGTTACACCACTGTTGAATGTCTATGTAATGCAATGCTGGTTTTCAGCGGCATGTTCACACTCGAAGCCATGCTCTTTAGTGGCTATCCACTCTACATTGGTCGTCTTTTCATTTTTCTGTCCACATAATCCAGACTTCAGAAATCATTGTTATCTCCACTAGTGAATGTTCCATTCATTCACTGCGAATCTGGAATTCATCTGCATCTCCATTCCCGGCAGGATTTCGTTACACCACTGGTGAATGTCCAAGTAACCCAGTGCTGGTTTTTAGCGTCATGTTCAGACTCGCAGCCGTGCTGTTCAATTGGCTATCCACTCAACACCGTTCAGCTCTTCATTTTCCTGTGCACATAGGTCAGCCTTCAGAAATCATTGGAATCTCCACTACAGAATGTTCCATTCATTCATTGTGAATTTTGGAATTCATCTGAATCTGCACTGCAGCCAGTATTTCGTTACACCAGTGGTGAATGTCCAAGTAACCCAACGCTGGTTTTCAGCGGCATTTTCACAGTCGCAGACGTGCTCTTAAATTAGCGTTCCACTCAACCCAGTTTAGCTCTTCATTTTCCTGTCCACACAAACCAGCTTTCAGAAATCATTGTTAACTCCACTACAGAATGATCCATTCATTGACTGCGAATCTGGAATTAATCTGAATCTGCAGTCTAGGCAGGCTTTCGTTACTCCACTGTTGAATGTCTATGTAATGCAATGCTGGTTTTCAGCGGTCTTTTCACACTCAAAGCCGTGCTGTTTAATGGCTATCCACTCAACATTGGTCAGCTTTTCATTTTTCTGTCCACACAATTCAGACTTCAGAAATCTTTGTTATCTCCGCTAGAGAATGTTCCATTCATTCACTGTGAATCTGGAATTCATCTGCATCTCCATTCCCAGCAGGATATCGTTACACCACTGGTGAATGTCCAAGTAACCCAGTGCTGGTTTTTAGCGTCATGTTCAGACTCGCAGCCGTGCTGTACAATTGGCTATCCACTCAACACCGTTCAGCTCTTCATTTTCTTGTCCACATAGGGTACCTTTCAGAAATCATTGGAATCTCCACTACAGAATGTTCCATTCATTCATTGAGAATTTTGTTCACAATCGAGGCCGTGTTGTTCAATTTGCTATTCTCTCAACCCTAGTCATCTCATCATTTTTGTGTCCACACACCCAGAATTCAATAAACATTGGAATCGCCACTATAGAATGTTCCATTCATTCAATGCCAATTTGGAATTCATCTGAATCTCCACTTCACGCAATTGTTTGTTGCCCCAGTGCTGAATGACCAAGTAACTCAATTCTGGTTTTCAGCAGAGTGTTCACTGTCGCAGCTATGCTGTTCAATTTGCTACCGATTCAACCCTGGTCACCTCTTCATTTTCTTGTCCACACAACCCATTCTTCAGAAACCTTTGGAATCTGCACTACAGAATGTTCCATTCTTTCACAGCTAAAGTGGAATTTATCTGAATCTGCACTCCAGGCAGGTTTTCGTTACACCACTGGTGAATGTGCAAGTATCCCTATGCTGGTGCTCATCGGCCTGTTCAGACTCGCAGCAGTGCTGTTGAATTGGCTCTACACTCAACCCTGGTAAGCTCATCATTTTTCTGTCCACACAACGCAAATATCCGAAATCATTGGAACCTCCACTACAGAATGTTCCATACACTCACTGCAAATCTGGAATTCATATGAATCTCCACTCCAAGCAGGTTTTCGTTACACCACTGGTTCATGTCCAAATAACCCAATAACGGTTTTCAGCGGCCTTTTCTTGCTCGCAGCCGTGCTGTTTTATTGGCTATTGATTAAATCCTTGTGAACTCTACTTTTTCCTGTCCACACAACCAACCCTTCAGAAATCATTGGAATGTCCACTACGGAATGTCCCATTTATTCACTGCGAATCTGGAATTCATCTGACTCTCCACTCCAGGCTGGTTTTCATTACACCACTGCTGAATGACCAAGTAACCCAATGCTGGTTTTCAGCGGCCTGTGCATTGTCGCAAAAGTGCTGTTCAATTGGCTATCCACTCAACCCTCGTCAGTTCTTCATTTTCTTGTCCACAAAACCCCGACTTCAGAAATCTTTGGAATCTCTACGACAGAATGTTCCATTCATTCACTGTGAATCTGTAATTAATCTGAATCTGCACTCCAGGCAGGCTTTCATTACACCACCGGTGAATGTCTATGTATTGCAATGCTGGTTTTCAGTGGCCTTTTCAAACTCGAAGCCGTGCTGTTTACTGGCTATCCACTCAACAGTGGTCAGATTTAAATTTTTCTGTCCTCACAATCCAGACTTCAGAAATCATTGTTAACTCCACTAGACTATGTTCCATTCATTCACTGCGAATCTGGAATTTATCTGAATCTCCATTCCCGGCAGGATTTCGGTACTCCACTGGTGAATGTCCAAGTAACCCAATGCTGGTTTTTAGCGTCATGTTCAGACTTGCAGCTGTGCTGTTCAATTGGCTATCCACACAACCCAGTTAAGATTTTCATTTTCCTTTCCATATATACCCGACTTCAGAAATCATTGGAATCTTGAATACAGAATGTTCCATTCATTCACTGCGAAACTGGAATTTATCTGATTTTCCACTTCTGGAAGGTTTTCGTTATACCACTGTTGAATGTCCAAGTAAACCAATGCTGGTTTTCAGTGGACTGTTCAGTCTCGCAACCGTGCTGTTTAATTGGCTATCCAATCAACACTGGTAATCTCTTGATTTTCCTGTCCACACACCCAGAATTCAATAAACATTGGAATCTCCACTACAAAGTGTTCCATTCATTCAATTCCAATTTGGAATTCATCTGAATCTCCACTTCAGGCATGTTTTCGTTACCCCAGTGCTGAATGCCCAAGTAACCCAATTCTGGTTTTCAGCGGAGTGTTCACTGTCACAGCTATGCTGTTCAATTTGCTACTGATTCAACCCTGGTCACCTCTACATTTTCATGTCCACACAACCCATTCTTCAGAAAACTTTGGAATCTGCACTAAAGAATGTTCTATTCATTCACTGCGAAAGTGGAATTTATCTGAATCTGCACTCCAGGCAGGTTTTTGTTACACCACTGGTGAATGTGCAAGTAACCCTATGCTGGTTCTCAGCGGCCTGTTCAGACTCGCAGCAGTGCTGTTGAATTGGCTCTACACTCAACCCTGGTCAGCTCATCATTTTCCTGTCCACACAACGCAAACATCAGAAATCATTGGAACCTCCACTACAGAATGTTCCATACACTCACTGCAAATCTGGAATTCATATGAATCTCCACATCAGGCAAGTTTTCTTTACACCACTGTTGAATGTCCAAGTAACCCAATGCTCGTTTTCAGCGGCCTGTTCACAAAAGCAGGCATGATGTTCAATTGACTATCCACTCAACCCTGGTCAGCTCTTCATATTCCTGTCCACAGAACCCAAACTTCAGAACTCATTGTTATCTCCCCTACAGAATGTCAATTCATTCACTGTGAATTGGAAATCATGTGAAACTGCACTTCATGCAGTCTTTCCTTACAACACTGGTGAATGTGCAAGTAGTTCAATACTGATTTTCAGCGGCCTTTTCTTACTCGCAGCCGTCTGTTCAATTGGCTATCAATTCAACCCTGGTTAGTTCTTCTTTTTCTTTTCATCACAACCCAGCCTTCAGAAATCATTTAAATCTCCACTACAGAACGTTCCATTCATTCACTGCGAATTTGGAATTCATTTGAATCTGCACTGCTGGCAGTCTTTTGTTACACCACTGGTGAATTTACAAGTAAGCAATGCTGGTTTTCAGCGGCATGTTCACAATTGCAGACGTGCTGTTCAATTGGTTATACATTCAATACGGTCAGCTCTTCATTTTCCTGTCCTCAAGACACAGCCTACAGAAATCATTGTTATCTCCACTACAGAATGTTCCATTCATTCACTGCGAATCTGAAATTAATCTGAATCTGCACACCAGGCAGGCTTTCCTCACACCACTTGTGAAAGTCCAAGTAACGCAATGCTGGTTTTCAGTCGTCTATTCACACTTGACACCGTTCTGTTGACTGGCTATTCACTCAACACTGGTCAGGTCTTCATTTTCCTGTCCACACAATCCAGACTTCAGAAATCATTGGAACCTCCACTACAGAATGTTCCATTATTCACTAAGAATCTGGAATTCATCTGAATCTCCACTCCTGGCACGTATTCGTAACACCTCTGTTGAATGTCCAACTAGCATAATTCTAGTTTTCAGCGGCCAGTTCAGAGTCGCAGCCGCGCTGTAAAATTGGCTATCCACTCAACCTTGTTCAGCTCTTCATATTCCTTTCCACATGACCCAGCCTTCAGAAATTATTGGAATCTCCACTACAAGAATATTCCGTTCATTCACGGTGAATCTGGAATTCATCTGAATCTCCGCTCCAGGCAGGTTTTCGTTATACCACTATTGAATATTCAAGTAACCCAGTGCTGGTTTTCAGCGGCCTGTTCACAATCCAACCGTGCTCTTCAATTGGCTATCGAATCAACCCTGGTCAGCTCTTCATTTTGCTGTCCACACAAACCAGCCTTCAGAAATCATTGGAACCTCCACTACAGAATGTTCCGTACATTCACTGCTAATCTTAAATTCATCTGAAACTCCACTCCAGGCAGGTTTTCGTTACACCACTGGTGAATGTCCAAGTAACCAAATTCTGGTTTTCAGCAGCCAGTTAACACTCGTAGCCCTGCTGTTCACTGGCTATCCACTCCACCCTGGCCAGCTCTTCATTTTGCTATGCAAAAAATCCAGACATAAGAAATCTCTCCGCTACAGAATGTTGCAATTATTCACTGCGATTCTGGAATTTATCTGAATCTGCACTCCAGGCAGGCATTCGTTACAACACTTGTTAATGTCAAAGTAACACAATGCTTGTTTTAAGCGACCTTTTCATACTCCCAGCCGTGCTGTTTTATTGGCTATTGATTCTACCCTCGTCAGCTCTACTTTTTCCTGTCCACCCAACTCAGCCTTCAGAAATCATTGGAATCTCCACTACAGATTGTTCCATTCATTCACTGCTTATCTGGAATTCATGTGACTCTCCACTACAGGCAGGTTTTCGTTAAACCACTGCTGAATGACCAAGTAACCTAAAGCTTGTTTTCAGTGGCCTGTTCACACTCGCATTAGTGCTGTTAAATTGGCTATCCACTCAACCTTGTTCAGCTCTTCATTTTGTTGTCCACATAACACAACATTCAGAAATCATTGGAAACTCCACTACAAGAATGTTACTTTCATTCACTGCGAATCTGAAATTCATCTGACTCTCTTCCAGGTAGGATTTCGTTACACCACTGTTGAATGTCCAAGGAACCGAATGCTGGCTTTTAGCGCCTGTTCACATTCGCAGCCTTTCTGTTCAATTGGTTATCGACTCAACCCTGTTCAGCTCTTTATTTTCCTGTCCATGCAAGGCACCCATCAGAAATCATTGGAATCTCCCATACTGAATGTTCCAAGTAACCCCATGCTGATTTTCAACGACCTTTTCATGCACGCAGCTGTACTGTTCTATAGGCTATTTACTCAAACCTGGTCAGCTCTTCATTTTACTGTCCACAAAAAGCAGCCTACAGAAATCAATGTTATCTCCACTACGGAATGTTCCATTCATTCACTGCGAAACTGGATTTCATCCGAATCTCCACTCCAGGCAGGTTTTTTTTACACCACTGGTAAATGTCCAACTAACCGAAAGCTGGTTTTCAGCAGCCAGTTCACACACGCAGCAGTGCTGTTAGATTGGCTTCAGAAATCATTGGAATCGCCACAACAGAATGTTCCATTATTCACTGTGAATCTGGAATACATTTGATTCTCCTCTCCAGGCAGGTTTTTGTTACACCACTGGTGAATAACCAAGTAAACCAATGCGGGTTTTCAGTGGCCTGTTCACACTCGAAGCCATGCTGTTCAATTCGCTATCCACTCTACCCATGTCAGCTCTTCATTTTCCTGTCCACACAACCCAGCCTACAGAAATCATTGTTATCTCCACGACAGAATGTTCCATTCAATCACTGCGAATTTGGAATTCAACTGAAATTGCACTGCAGGCAGACTTTCATTACACCACTGGTGAATGCCAAGTAAGTCAATGCTGGATTTCAGCGGCATTTTCACACTAGCAGACGTGCTGTTCCATTGGCTATCCACTCAACCCTGGTCAGCTCTTCATTTTCCTGTCGATACAACACAGCCTTCAGAAATCATTGTTATCTCCACTACAGAATGTTCCATTCATTCACTGCGAATCTGGAATTATTCTGAATCTCCGCTTATGGCAAGGTTTTGTATCACCACTGGTGAATGTCCAAGTATCCCAATGCTGGTTTTCAGCAGCCTGTTCAGACTCGCAGCCGTGCAGTTAAATTGGCTATCCACTCAACTCTGTTCATCTTTTCATTTTCCTGTCCACAAAAATCCGCCTACAGAAATAAATTTATTTCCGGTACAGAATGTTCCTTTCATTCACTGCGAATCTAGTATTCATCAGAATCTCCACTCTCGGCAGGTTTTCTTATCACCATTGGTGAATGTCCAAGTAATCCAATGCTTTTTTTCAGCGGACTATTCAGACTCGCAGCCGTGCTGTTAAATTGGCTATCCACTCAAGCCTGTTCAGAGCTTCATTTTCTTGTACACATAACCCAGCCTTCATAAATCATTGGAATCTCCACTACAGAATGTTTAATTCATTAACTGTGAATCTGGAATACATTTGACTCTCCACTCCAGGCAGGTTTTCGTTACACCACTGTTGAATGACCAAGTAACCCAATGCGGGTTTTCAGTGGCCTGAAACTCAACACAGTTCAGTTCTTCATTTTCCTGTCCACACAATCCAGACTTCGAAATCATTGGAATCTGCATTACAGAATGTTCCATTCATTCATTGCGAATCTGGAATTCAACTGAATCTTCTCTCCTGGCAGGTTTTCTTTTCACCACTGGTGAATGCCCAAGTAAACCAATGCTGGTTTTCATCAGCCTGTTCAGACTCGCATCCATGTTGTTCAATTGGGTATCCACTCAACCCTGTTCAGATCTTCGTTTTCCTGTCCATATAACCCAGCCTTCATAAATCAGTGGAATCTCCACTGCAAAATGTTGCATTCATTCACTGTGAATCTGTAATGATTTGACTCTCCAATCCAGGCAGGTTTTCCTTACACCACTGGTGAAGGACCAAGTAACCCAATGCGGGTTTTCAGCGGTCTGTTCACACTCGTAGCCGTGCTGTTCAATTGGCCATCCACTCAACCCTGCTCAGGTCTACAGTTTCCTGTCCACACAACCCAGCCCTCAGAAATTATTGTTAACTCCACTCCAGAATGTTCCATTCATGCTCTGCGAATTTGGAATTCATCTGAATCTGCATTGCAGGCAGTCGTTCATTACACCACTGGTGTATGTCCAAGTAAACCAATGCTGGTTTTCGGCGGCATGTTCACAGTTGCAGACGTGCTATTCAATTGGCTATCCACTCAATGCTGGTCAGTTATTCCTTTTTTCTGTCCACACAACCCAGCCTTCAGAAATCATTGGAATCTCCACTAGAGAACGTTTCTATCATTCACTGCGATTCTGGAATTAATCTGAATCGCACTCCAGGCAGGCTTTCGTTACACCACTGGTGAATGCCCAAGTAACCCAATACTAGTTTTCAGCAGTCTGTTCACAATCGCAGCCATGCTGTTCAATTATATATCCACTCAACCCTGGTCAGCTCTTCATTTTCCTGTCCACACAACTCAGCCTTCATAAATCACTGTTATCTCCACTAAAGAATGTTCCATTCATTCACTGCGGATCTGGAATTCATCTGAATCTCTGCTCCAGCCAGTCATTCGTTCCACCACTCGTGAATGTCCAAGTAACCCAATGCTGGTTATCAGCGGTCTGTTAACAATCGCAGCCATGCTGTTCAATTGGCTATCCAGTCAATCCAGGTCAGCTCTTCATTTTCCCGTCCACAAAAACCAGCCTACAGAAATCATTGTTATCTCCACTACAGAATGTTACAATCATTCATTGTGAATCTGCAATGAATATGAATCAGCCCCAGACTTTCATTACACCACAGGTGAGTTTCAAAGTAACGCAATGCTGGTTTTCAGCGGTCTGTTCTCACTCAAATTCGTGCTGTTCACTGGATATCCACTCAACAATGGTCAGCTCTTCATTTTGTTAAGCAAACAACCCAGACATAAGATATTATTGGACTCTCTACTACAGAATGTTCCAATAATTAACTGCGATTCTGGAATTAATCTGAATCTGCTCTCCAGGCAGGCTTTCGTTACACCACCGGTGAATGTCTAAGTAACCAAATGCTGGTTTTCAGCGGCCTCTTCAGACTAGGAGCAGTTCTGTTCAATTGGATATCCACTCAGTCCTGTTCAGCTCTTCATTTTCCTGTCCACACAACCCAGCTTTCAGAAATCATTGAAATCTCCAATACAGAATGTTCCATTCATTCACTGCGAATCTGGAATTCATCTGACTCTGCACTCCGGGCAGGTTTTCGATACACCACTATTGAATGTCCAAGTAACACAATGCTGGTTATCAGAGGCCTATTCACATTCGCAGCCATGATTTTCAATTGGCTATCCACTCAACCGTGGTCAGCTCTTCATTTTCCTATCTATACAACCCAGGCTTCAAAAATCTTTGGAACCTTCACTACAGAATGTTCCTTTATTCACTGCGAATCTGGAATTCAACTGAATCTCCACTCCAGGCAGGTTTTCGTTAAACCACTGGTGAATGTCCAAGAAACGCAATGCTGATTTTCAGCGGTATGTTCACACTCGTACCCGTGCTGTTCACTGGCTATCTACTCAACACTGGTCAGGTCTTCATTTTCCTGTCCACACAATCCAGACTTCAGAAATCGTTGGAATCTGCACTACAGAATTTTCCATTCATTCACTGCGAATCTGGAATTCATCTGAATCTCCATCCCTGGCAGGTGTTCGTTACACCACTGGTGAATATCCAAGTAATCCAATGCTGGTTTTCAGCGGCTTGTTCAGACTCGCAGCCGTGCTGTTCAATTAGCTGTCCAATCAACCCTGTTCAGCTCTTCATTTTCCTGTCCACACAACCCAGACTTCAGAAATCATTGGAACCTCCACTACAGAATGTTCCATACATTCATTACGAATCTGTAATTCATCTGAATCTTCACTCCAGGCAGGATTTGGTTACACCACTGGTGAATATCCAAGTAACCCAATGCTGGTTTTCAGCGACATGTTGAGACTCGCAGCCATACTGTTCAATTGGCTATCCACTCAATCCTGTTCAGCTCTTCATTTTCATGTTCACACAACCCAGCCTTCTGAAATCATTGGAATCTCCAATACTGAATGTTACATTCATTCACTGCGAATCTGGAATTCATCCGAATATCCACTCCAGGCAGGTTTTTGTTACACCACTGGTGAATGTCCAAGTAACCCAAACCTGGTTTTCAGCAGCCAGTTCACACTTGAAGCAGTACTGTTAAATTGGCTATCCACTCAACCCTTATCAGCTCTTCATTTTCTTCTCCACACAACTCAGCCTTCAGAAATCATTGTTATCTCCACTACAGAATGTTCCATTCATTCACTGCGAATTTGGAATTCATCTGAATCTGCACAGCAGGTAGTCTTTAGTTACACCACTGGTGATTATCCAAGTAACCCAATGCTGGTTTTCAGCGGCCTGTTCAGACTAGCAGCCGTGCTGTTCAATTGGCTATCCACTCAACCCTGTTCAGCTCTTTATTTTCCTGTCCACACAACGCATAATTCAGAAATCATTTTAACCTCCACTACTAAATGTTCCATACATTCAGAGCGAATCTGGAACTCATCTGATTTTCCACTCCAGGCAGGTGTTCTTTACACCACTGGTGAATGTCCATGTAACCCAATGCTGGTTTTCGGCGGCGTTTTCATACTCGCAGCTGTGCTGTTTTAATGGTTATGGATTCAACCCTGGTCAGCTCTTCTTTTCCTGTCCACATAATCCAACCTTCAGAAATCACTGTTATCTCCACTACAGAATGTTCCATTTCTTCACTGTGAATCTGGAATTCATCTGAGTCTGCACTCCAGGCAGATCTTTGTTGAACCACTGGTAAATGTCCAAGTAACCAAAGGCTGGTTTTCAGCAGCCTGTTTAGACTTCCAGCCCTGCTGTTCACTGGCTATACTTTCCACCCTGGGCAGCTCTACATTTTCCTATCGTCACAACCAAGATTTCAGAAATCATTGTACTCTCCACTAAAGAATGTTCCATTCAGTCACTCCGAATCTGGAATTCATCTGACTCTCCACTCCAGGACGGTTTTCGTTACATCAGTGGTGAATGTCCAAGTAACCCACTGCTGGAATTCAGCGGCATGTTCACACTGGCAGACGTGCTGTTCAATATTCTATTCACTCAATGCTGGTCAGCTCTTCATTTTCCTGTCCACATAACCAAGCCTGCAGAAATCATTGGCATATCCACTACAAAATGTTCCATACATTCACTGCGAATCGGGAAATAATCTGTATGTGCACTCCAATCAGGCTTTCGTTACACCACTGTTGAATGTCCAAGTAACGCAATGATGGTTTCAGTGGTATGTTCACAATCGAAGCCGTGATGTTCACTGGCTATCCACTCAACACTGGACACCTCTTCATTTTCCATTCCACACAAGCCAGACTACAATAGTTATTGTAAACTCCACTACAGAATGTTCCATTTATTCACTGCGAATCTGGAATTCATCTGAATCTCCACTACCAGCAGGTTGTCGTTACACCACTGGAGATTGTTCAAGTAACCCAATTCTGGGTTTCAGAGGACTTTTCATACTCGTAGCCTTTCTGTTTTATTGGCTATAGACTCAACCCTGTTTAAGTGTTCTTATTCCTGTCCACACGACACAGCCTTGAGGAATCATTGGAATCTCCACTATGGAATGGTCCATTCATTCACTGCGAATCTGGAATTCATCTGTATACCCACTACCGGCAGGCTTTCGTTACACCGCCGGTCAATATCCAAGTAACACAATGCTGGTTTTCAGAGATCTGTTCACACTCGAAGCCGTGCTGTTCACTTGCTATCCACTTAACACTGGTCAGCTCTTCCTTTTGCTGTTCACACAATCCAGACTTCAGATATGATTCGAATCTCCATTACAGAAAGTTGCATTCATTCACTGCGAATCTCTACTCCCGGCAGGTTTTCGTTACACCACTGGTGAATGTCCAAGTAACCCAATGCTGGTTTTCAGTGGCCTGTTCAGACTCTTAGCCATGATCTTCAATTGGCTATCCACTGAACCCTGTTCAGGACGTCATTTTCCTGTCCACATAACCCAGTCTTCAGAAAACAATTTTATCTCCATTAGAGAATGCTCCATTCATTCACTGCGAATTTGGAATTCATCTGAATCTGCACTGCAGGCAATATTTCGTTACACCACTATTGAATGTAAAAGTAACCCATTGCTGGTTTTGAGCGGCATGTTCGCACTGGCAGACGTGCTGTTCAATTGGCTATCCACTCAATGCTGGTCAGATCTTCATTTTCTTTTCCACACAACCCAAACTTCAGAAATCACTGGAATCTCTACAACAGAATGTTCCATACATTCAATGCAAATCTGGAATTCATCTGAACATCCAACATCTCTGCAGGTTTTAGTTACACCACTGGTGAATGTCCAAGTAAACCAATGGTGGTTTTCAGTGGCCTGTTCACAATCGCAGCCATGCTGTTCAATTGGCTATCCACTCAACCCTGGTCAGCTCCTCATTTCCTGTCCACACAACCCAGGCCTCAGAAATGATTGGAATCTCCACTACAGATTGTTCCATTCATTCACTGCGAATCTGTAATTCATCTGACTCTTCACACCAGGCAGGTTTCGTTACCGCACTGGTGAAAGACCAAGTAACCCAGTGATCGTTTTCAGCGGCCTGTTCACAATTGCAGCCTTGCTGTTCAATTGGCTATCCACTCAACCCTGGTCAGCCCTTCATTTTCCTGACCACACAACCCAGACATCAGAAATCATTGTTATCTCCACTACAAAATGTTCAATTCATTCACTGCGAATCCAGAATTCATCTGAACATCCACTAAAGGCAGTTCTTCGATACACTACTGGTGAATGTCCAAGTAACGCAATCCTGGATTTCAGCGGCCCTTTCAAAATCGCAGCCTTTCTGTTCAATTGGCTATCGATTCAACCCTCGTCAGCTCTTCATTTTCCTGTCCACACAATCCAGCCTTCAGAAATCATTGGCATATCCACTACAGAATGTTCCATTCATTCACTGTGAATCTGGAATTAATCTGAATCTGCAATCCAGGCAGGCTTTCGTTACACCTCTGGAGAATGTCCAAGTAATGCAGTGCTGGTTTTCAGTGGGTTGTCACACTCGAAGATGCGCTGTTCATTGGCTATCCACTTAACACTGGTCCGCCAATTAAACAGCATCTCTGTGAGTGTGAACATGCACTAAAAACCAGCATTGGGTTACTTGGACATTCACCACTGGTGTAATGAAAACCTACCTGGAGTGGAGAGTCAGATGAATGCCAGATTCGGAGTGACTGAATGGAACATTCTTTAGTGGAGAGTACAATGTTTTCTGAAATCTTGGTTGTGTCGATAGGAAAATGTAGAGCTACCCAGGGTGGAAAGTATAGCCAGTGAACAGCAGGGCTGGAAGTCTAAACAGGCTGCTGAAAACCAGCCTTCGGTTACTTGGACATTTACCAGTGGTTCAACAAAGATCTGCCTGGAGTGCAGACTCAGATGAATTCCAGATTCACAGTGAAGGAATGGAACATTCTGTAGTGGAGATTTAAATGATTTCTGAATGCTGGGTTGTGTGGACAGCAAAATGAAGAGCTGACGAGGGTTGAATCGAAAGCCAATTTAACAGAACGGTTGCGAGTTTGAAAGACCCGCTGAAAACTAGCATTGCATTACTTGGACATTCACCAGTGGTTTAACGAAAAAATGTCGGTAGTGGATGTTCAGATGAATGAATGAATGGAACATCGCAATGAATGAATGGAACATTCTGTCATGGAGATAGTAATGATTTCTGAATTCTGGGTAGTGTGGACAGGAAAATGAAGAGCTGACCAGGGTTGAGTGGATAGCCAATTGAACAGCACGACTGCGTTTGTGAACAGGCCGCTGAAAACCAGAATTGTGTTACTTGGGCATTCAACAGTTGTGTAACGAAAACTTGCCGGGAGTGGAAAGTGAGATGAATTCCAGATTCACAGTGAATGAATGGAACATTCTCTAGTGGAGATTCCAATGTTTTCTGAAGTCTGGATTGTGTGGACAATAAAATCGAGAGCTGACCAGCATTGAGTGGATAACCAATTGAAACAGCACTTCTTCGAGTGTGAACATGCCGCTGAATACCAGCAGGGGTTACTTAGACAGTCACAGTGGTCTAACGAAAGCCTGCCTGGAGTGCAGATTCAGATTAATTCCAGATTCGCAGTGAATGAATGGAACGTTCTGTAGTGGAGATGTTTCCAATGATTTCCAATTATTTCTGAAGTCTGGATTGTGTGGACAGGAAAAACAAAGAGCTGACCAGTGTTGAGTGGATAGCCAGTGACCAGCACGGCTTCGACTGTGAACAAATCACTGAAAATGAGCACTGGGTTACTTGGTCATTCCCCAGTTGTGTAACGAAACCTGCCTGTTGTGAAGAGTCAGATGAATTCCAGATTCGCAGTGAATGGAAGGAACAATCTGTAGTGGAGATTCCAATGATTTCTGAAGTCTGCATTGTGTGGCGAGGAAAATGAGGAGCTGACCAGTGTTGAATGGATAGCCAGTGAACAGCACGGCTTCGAATGTGAACAAACAGCTTAAAACCAGTAATGCATTACTTGAACATTCACCAGTGGTGTAACGAAAGCCTGCCTGGAATGCAGATTCAGAATAATTCCATATTCGTAGTGAATGAATGGAACATTTTGTAGTGGAGATGATTCCAATGATTTCTGAAGGCTGGGTTGTGTGGACAGGAAAATGATGAGTTGACCAGCACTGAGTGGATAGCCAATTGAACAGCACATTTGCGAGTGTGAACATGCCGCTGAAAATCAACTTTGGGTTACTTGCACATTCACCACTGGTGTAACGGTAGACTGCCTGCAGTGCAGATTCAGATAAATTCCAAATTCGCAGTGAATGAATGGAACATTCTGTAGTGGAGATAACAATGATTTATGAAGACTGGGTTGTGTGGAAAGGAAAATGAAGTCCGGAACAGAGTTGCGTGCATAGCCAATTGGACAGCATGGCTGCGAGTGTGAACAGGCCGCTAAAAACCAATATTGGTTTACTTGGTCATTAACCAGTGGTGTAACAAAACCTGCCTGGAGTGGAGATTAAGATGAATTACAGATTCGCATAGAATAAATGGAACATTCTCTAGTGGAGGTTCCAATGATTTCTGAAGTCTGGATTGTGTGGACATGAAAATGAATAGCTTACCAGGTTTGCGTGGATAGCCGATTGCACTGCACGGATGCGAGTCTGGACAGGCCGCTGAAAACCAGCATTGGATTACTTGGACATTCACCCGCGGTGTAACAAAAACCTGCCGGGAATGGAGCTTCAAAATAATTCCAGATTCTCAGTGAATGAATGGCCCATCCTCTAGTGGACATTCGAATGATTTCTGAAGTCTGGATTGTGTGGACATGAAAATGAAATGAATCCTGTTGGGATCTTCATTTTCATGTCCACATCACCCTGCCTTCAGAAATTATTGGAATATCCAGTACAGAAAGTTCCATTCATTCTTTGCTAATCTGGAATTCATCTGAATCTGCACTCCAGGCAGGCTTTCATTACACCACTGTTGTATGTGCAATTAACTTAATGCTGATTTTCAGCGGTTTTGTTCACATTCGAAGCTATGCTGTTCACTGGCTATCGACTCAAAACTGTTCAACTCTTCATTTTCCTGTCCAAACTATCCAGACGTCGAAATCTTTGGAATCTCCACTACAGAATATTCCATTCATTCACTGCGAATCTGTGAATCCACTACAGAATGGTGAATGTTTCATTCACCACTGGTGAATGAACAAGTAACACAATGCTGGTTTTGAGCGGCCAGTTCACATTCGCAGAAGTTCTGTTCAATTGGCTATCGTCTAAAGGCTGGTAAGCTCGTCATTTTCCTGTCCACAAAACACAGCATTCAGAAATCATTAGAATGTCCATTACAGAACATTCCATTCATTCACTGCGAATCTGGAAATCATCTGAATCGGCATTGCAGGCAGGCTTTCGTTAGAGCACTGGTGAATGTCCAAGTAACACAGTGCTGGTTTTCACCAGTCTGTTCACACTCGAAGCCAGGCTTTTCACTGTATATCCACTCAACACTGGTCAGCTCTTCATGTTCCTGTCCACACAATCCAGACTTCAGAAATCATTCGAATCTCCACTAGAGAACGGTCCATTAATTCACTGTGAGTCTGGAATTCTTCTGAATCTCCACACCCGGCAGGCTTTCGTTACACCACTGTTGAATGTCCAACTAATGCAATGCTGGTTTTCCGTGCTTTTTTCACTCTCGAAGCCGAGCTGTTCACTGGCTATCCACTTAACACCGGTCAGCTCTTCATTTTTCTGTCCAAACAATCCAGACTTCAGATATCAATGGAACCTCCACTACAGAAAGTTCCATTCATTCACTCTGAATCTGGATTTCATCTGAATCTCTACTCCCGGCAGGTTTTCGTTACACCACTGGTATATGTCCATGTAACACAATGCTTGTTTTCAGCGGCCTGTTCAGACTCATAGCCATGCTGTTAAATTGGTCATACACTCAACCCTGTTCAGCTCTTCATTTTCCTGTCCACATCACCCACCCTTCATAAATCATTGGAATGTCCACAACAAAATGTTCCATTCATTCACTGCGAATCTGGAATTCATCTGAATCTCAACTACCGGTAGGTTTTCATTACACATGACTCCTAGCCATGCTGTTCAATTGGATATCCCCTCAACCCTGTTCAGCAATTCATTTCCTGTCCACATAACCCAGCCTTCAGAAATCATTGACATCTCCACTACAGAATGTTCCATTCATTCGCTGCGAATTTGGAATTCATCTGAGTCTACACTGTAGACAGTCTTTCATTACACCACTATTGAATGTCCAAGTAACCCAATGCTGGTTTTCAGCGGTATGTTCACACTCGCCGACGTGCTGTTCAATTTGCTATCCACTCAACCCTGGTGAGCTCTTGATTTTCCTGTCCACAGAACCCAGCCTTCAGAAATCATTGGAATCTTTACTACAGATTGTTCCATTCATTCACTGCGAATCTGGAATTCATCTGAACACCCACTATTGGCAGGATTTCGTTACCCCACTGGTGAATGTCCAAGTAACCCAATGCTCGTTTTTTGCGGCCTGTTCACAATCGCAGCTGTGTTGTTCAATTGGCTATCCACTCAACCCTGGTCAGCTCTTCATTTTCCTGTCCACACAATCCAGTCTTCAGAAATCATTGGAATCTCCACTACAGATAGTTCCACCCATTCACTGCGAATCTGGAATTCATCTGACTCTTCACACCAGGCAGGTTTCCTTGCACCACTGGGGAATGACCAAGTAACCCAGTGCTCATTTTCAGCGGCCTGTTCACACTCGCAGTCGTGCTGTTCAATTGGCAATCCACTCAACCCTGGTCACCTCTTCATTTACCTGTCCACACAATCCAGCCTTCAGAAATCATTGGAATATCTGCTACAGAATGTTCCATTCATTCACTGCGAATTTGGAATTCATCTGAATCTTCACTGCAGGCAGACTTTCGTTACACCACTGTTGACTGTCCAGGTAACCCCATGCTGGTTTACAGCGGCATGTTCGTACTCGCAGACATGCTGTTTCAAATGGCTATCCACTCAATGCTGGTCAGCTCTCGATTTTATTGTCCCCATAACCCAGCCTTCAGAAATCTTTGGAATCTCCACTAGAGAATGTTCCGTTCATTCACTGCGAATCTGGAATTCATCTGAATCTGCTCTCCAGGCAGGCTTTCGTTACACCACTAGTGAATGTCCATGAAAAGCAACGCTGGTTTTCAGCGGAATGTTCACACTCGCAGAGGTGCTGATCAATTGGCTTTCCACTTAATGCTGGTCAGCTCTTCATTTTCCTGTCCACAGAGCCCATATTTCAGATAACATTGGAACTTCCACTACAGAATGTTCCATTCATTCACTGCGAATTTGGAATTCATCTGAATCTGCACTGCAGGCATTCTTTCGTTACACCACTGTTGACTGTCCAAGTAACCCCATGCTGGTTTTCAGTGACATGTTCAACTAGCAGACGTGCTGTTTCAATTGGCTATCCACTCAATGCTGGTCAGCTCTCGATTTTATTGTCCACACAATCCAGCCTTTAGAAATCATTGGAATCTCAACTACAGCATATAGCATTCAGTCTCTGTGAATCTGGAATTCATCTCATTTTCCACTCCCGGCAGGTTTTCGTTACACTGCTGCTGAATGTCCAAGTAACCTAATGCTGGTTATCAGCAGCCTGTTCACAATCACAGCCGTGCTGTTCAATTGGATATCCACTCAACCCTGGTCAGCTCTTCATTTTCCTTTCACACAACCCAGACTTCAGAAATCATTGTTATCTCCACTGCAGAATGTTCCATTCATTCACTGTGAATCCAGAATTCATCTGAATATGAACTACAGGCAGTTTATCGTAACACCACTAGTGAATGTACAAGTAAAGCAATGCTGGTTTTCAGCGGCCCTTTCAAACTCGCAGCCATTCTGTTCAATTGGCTATCGATTCAACCCTCGTCATCGCTTCATTTTCCTCTCCACACAACCCAGCCTTCAAAAATCATTTATATCTCCACTACAGAATGTTCCATTCATTCACTGCGAAATGGAATTCATATGAACATCCACTCTTGGCAGGATTTCGTTACACCACTGCTGAATGTCCAAGTAACGTAATGCTGGTTTTCAGCGGTTTTGTTCACATACGAAGCCATGCTGTTCACTGGCTATCGACTCAAAACTGGTCAACTCTTCATTTTCCTGTCCAAACAATCCAGATGTCGTAATCATTGGAATCTCCACTGCAGAGTGTTCCATTCATTCACTGCGAATCTGGAATTCACCTGAATCTCCACTACCGGCAGGTTTTTGTTATACCACTGGTGAATGACCAAGTAACCCAATGCTGGATTTCAGCGGCCTTTTCACACTCGCAGAGGTTCTGTTCAATTGGCTATCCACTAAATGCATGTAAGCTCTTAATTTTCCTGTCCACAAAAGCCAGCATTCAGAAATCATTGGAATCTCCATTACAGAATGTTCCGTACATTCACTTCGAATCTGGAATTCATCTGAATCTGCACTGCAGGCAGGATTTCGTTAGAACTCTTGTGAATGTCCAAGTAACACAATGCTGCTTTTGACCGGTCTGTTCACACTCGAAGCCAGGCTATTCACTGGCTATCCACTCAACACTGGACAGCTCTTCATTTTCCTGTGCACACAATCCAAACTTCAGAAATCATTGGAATCTGCACTGAAGAATGTTCCATTCATTCACTGCGAATCTGGAATTCATCTGAATCACCACCTCAGGCAGCTTTTCGTTACACCACTTTTGAATGTCCAGGGAACACAATGCTGGTTATCATCGGCCTGTTCACAATCGCAGCCGTGCTGTTTAATTGACTTTCCACTCAACCCTAGTCAGCTTTTCATTTTCCTGTCCACATACCCAGAAATCAGGAAACATTGGAATCTCCACTACAGAATGTTCATACATTGATTGCGAACCTGGAATTCATCTGAATCTCCACTCCAAACAGGTTTTCGATACACCACTGTTGAATGTCGAAGTAACCCAATGCTGTTTTTCAGCAGCTTTTTCTTACTCACAGCTGCGCTGTTCAATTGGCTATCGATTCAACCCTGGTCAACTCTTAATTTTCCTCTCCACACAACCCAGCCTTCAGAAATCATTTAAATCTACACTACAGAATGTTCCATTCAAAAACTCCGAATCTGGAATTCAGCTGAACGTCCACTCACGGCATGTTTTCGTTACACCACTGATCAATGACCAATTAAACCAATGCTGGTTTTCACCCAACTGTTCACACTCGAAGCCGTGCTGTTCACTGGCTGTCCACTCAACCCTGGTCAGCTCTTCATTTTCATCTCCACAAAACCCAGACTTCAGAAATCATTGTAACCTCCACTACAGAATGTTCCATTCACTCACTGCGTATCTGAAATTCATCTGACTCTGCATTCAAGGCATTTATTCATTACTCCGCTGCTGAATATCCAAGCAACCCAATGCTCGTATTCAGCAGCCTGTTGACAATTGCGGCCGTACTGTTCAATTGGCTCTCCACGCAACCCTGGTCAGCTCTTCATTTTCCTGTACACACAACCCAGACTTCAGAATTTATTGGAACCTAGACTACAGAATGTTCCATTCATTCACTGCGAGTCTGGAATTCATCGGAATCTCCACTACCGGCAGATTTACATTAAAACACTGGTGGATGTCCAAGTAATCCAATGATGCTTTTCAGTGGCCTGCTCAGACTCGTAGCCGGGTTACTCAATTGGCTATCCACTCAAACCTGTTCAGCTCTGCATTTTCCTGTCCACATCACCCAGCCTTCAGAAATCATTGGAATCTCCACTACAGAATGTTCCATTCATTCACTGCGAATCTGGAATTCATCTGACTCTCCACTCCAGGCAGGTTTTCGTTACACAACTTTTGAAAGTCCAAGAAAAACACAATGCTCGTTTTCAGCAGCAAGTTCACACTAGCAGATGTGCTGTTCAATTGGCTATCCACTAAACCCTTTACAGCTCTTCATTTTCCTGACCACATCACGCAGCTTTCAGAAATCATTGGATTCTCCACTACAGAACGTTCCATTCATTCATTGTGAATCTGGAATTAATCTGAACTTGCATTCCAGGCAGGCTTACGTTACATCACTGGTAAATGTCGAAGTAACGCAATGCTTGTTTACCGTGGTCTGTTCACACTCGAAGCCGTGCTGTTCACTGGCTATCCACTCAACACTGGTCAGCTTTTCATTTCCTTTCCACACAATCCAGACTTCAGAAATTTATGGATTGTCCACTACAGAATGTTTCATTCACTCACTGTGAATCAGGAATTCATCTGACTCTGCACTCAAGGCAGGAATTTTTACACCACTGTTGAATATCCAAGTAACCCAATGCTGGTTTACAGTGGCCTGCTCAGACTCGAAGCCATGCTGTTCAATTGGCTATCCACTCAACCCTGTTGAGCTCTCCATTTTACTGTCCACAAAACCCAGACATCAGAAATCATTGGAACCTCCACTACAGAATGTTCCATTTATTACCTGCGAATCTGGAATTCATCGTAATACGCCCCATAGGCAGGTTTTCGTTTCACCACTGGTGAATGTCCAAGTAACCCAATGCTTGTGTTCAGCGGCCTGCTCATACTTGCAGCCGTGCTGTTCAATTGGCTATCCACTAAATCCTGTTCAGCTCTGCATTTTCCAGTCCACATCACCCAGCCTTCTGAAATCATTGGAATCTCCACTACAGAGTGTTCCATTCATTCACGGCGAATCTGGAATTCATCTGATTCTCCACTCCAGGAAGGTTTTCGTTACACCACTGGTGAATGACAAAGTAACCAAATGCTAGATTTCAGTTGCCTCTTCACACTTGCAGCTGTGCTGTTCAATTTCCCATCCCCTAAACCCTGGTTAGCTCTTCATTTTCCTGTCTAAACCACCCAGATATACAGAAATCATTGGAACCTCCACTACAGTATGTTCCATTCATTCCCTGCGAATCTGGATTTAATTTGAATCTGCTCTCCAGTCAGGCTTTGGTTATACCAATGGTGAATGTCCCAGAAACACAATGCTGTTTTTCAATGGCATGTTCAGACACGCAGACGTGCTATTCTCTTGGCTATCCACTCATCCCTTTTCAGCTCTTCCTTTTCCTTTCCACATCATGCCTTCAGAAAACATTGGATTCTCCACTAAAGAACATTCCTTTCATTCATTGCGATTCTGGAAATAATCTGAACCTGCATCCCAGGCAGGCTTTCGTTACACCACTGGTGAATGTCCAAGTAGCGAAATGCTGGTTTTCAGGCATGTGTTCACACTCGAAGTTGTGCTGTTCACTGGCTGTCCACTCAACACTGGTCAGCTTTTCATTTCCTTTCCACATAGTCCAGAGTTGACAAATCATTGTAACTTAACTCTGGCTTTCGTTACACCCCTGCTGAATGTCCAAGTAACACAATGCCGGTTTTCAGCGGCTTTTTCATACTCGCAGATGTGGTGTTCAACTGGCTATCGATTCAATCATGGTCAGCTCTTCATTTTAATGTTCACACAACCCAGACTTCAGAAAACATTGTTAACACCACTACAAAATGTTCCATTCATTCACTGTGAATCTGGAATAAATCTGAATCTCTACTCCAGGTAGACCTTTGCAACACCACTGGTGAATGTTCAAGAAACCCAAAGCTGGTTATCAGCAGCCTTTTCCCACTCTCAGCCCTGCTGTTCACTGGCTATCCACTTAACACTGGTCAGCTCTTCATTTTCCTGTTCACAGAACCCAGACTTCAGAAATCATTGGACTCTCCATTACAGAATGTTCCATTCATTTACTGCGAATCTGGAATTCATCTGACTCTCCACTCCAGGCAGGTTTCCGTTACTCCACTGGTGAATGTCCAAGTGAGGCAATGCTGGTTTTCAGCGGCCTTTTGATAATCACAGCTGTTCTATTCAATTGGCTACCAATTCAACAATGGTGAGCTCTTCATTTTCCTGTCCACACCAACCAGCCTTCAGAAATCATTGGAATCTACATTATAGCATGTTCCATTCATTCACTGCGAATCGGGAATTCATCTGACTCTCCACTCTTGCCAGGTTTTCGTTACACCACTGTTGAATGTCCAAGTAACACAATGCTGGTTTTCAGCCTCCTTTTCATACTCACGCATTGCTGTTCAATTGTCTTTTACTTCAACCCTGGTCAGCTCTTCATATTCCTGTCCACACAACCCAGCCTTCAGAAATCATTTAAAAATCCACAACAGAATGTTCCATTCATTCACTGCGAATCTAGAATTCATCTGAATCTCCACTAAAGGCATAACGCTGTTACACCACTGGTGAATGTCCAAGTAACCCAAAACTGGTTTTCAGCAGCCTGTTCCCACTCGCAGCCCTGCTATTCACTAGCTATTCAATCAAAACTGGTCAGCTGTTCATTTTACTGTCCACACAGCCCAGCCTTCAGAAATCATTGGAATCTCCACTACAGAATGTTTCATTCATCCACTACGAATCTGGAATTCTTCTGAATCTCCACTACCGGGAGGTTTTCGTTATACATCTGCTGATTGTCCAGGTAAGCCAATGCTGGTATTCAGCGGACTGTTCAGACTCTCAGCGGTGCTGTTCAATTGGCTATCCACTCAATTTTGTTCAGCTCTTCATTTTCCTGTTCACATCACCCAACCTTTAGATACTATTGGTAACTCCACTTCAGAATGTTCCATTCATTCACTGCGAATCTGGAATTCATCTGCATATGCACTGAGGCAGGCTTTCGTTACACCACTGCTGAATGTCCAAGTAACCCAATGCTGGTTTTCAGCGGCATGTTTACACTCGCAGCCGTTCTATTCAATTGGCTACCGATTCTTCACTGGTGAGCACTCCATTTTCCTGTCCACACCAAAGAGCCTTCAGAAATCATTGGAATCTCCATTATAGCATGTTCCATTCATTCACTGCCAATCGGGTATTCATCTGACTCTCCACTCTTGCCAGGTTTTCATTACACCACTGTTGAATGTCCAAGTAACACAATGCTGGTTTTCAGCCTCCTTTTCATACTCGTGCGTTGCTGTTCAATTGACTTTCGCTTCAACCCTAGTCAGCTCTTCATATTCCTGTCCACAGAACCCAGCCTTCAGAAGTCATTTAAAAATCCACCACAGAATGTTACATTCATTCACTGCGAATCTAGAATTCATCTGAATCTCCACTGAAGGCATATCTCTTTTACACCACTGGGGAATGTCCAAGTAACCCAAAGCTGGTTTTCAGCAGCCTGTTCCCACTCGCAGCCCTGCTATTCACTAGCTATTCAATCAAAACTGGTCAGCTGTTCATTTTACTGTCCACTCAGCCCAGCCTTCAGAAATCATTGGAATCTCCACTACAGAATGTTTCGTTCATCCACTTCGAATCTGGAATTCTTCTGAATCTCCACTACTGGGAGGTTTTCGTTATACATCTGCTGATTGTCCAGGTAAGCCAATGCTGGTATTCAGCAGCCTGTTCAGACTCGCAGCGGTGCTGTTCAGTTGGTTATCCACTCAATTTTGTTCAGCTCTTCATTTTCCTGTTCACATCACCCAACCTTTAGATACTATTGGTAACTCCACTTCAGAATGTTCCATTCATTCACTGCGAATCTGGAATTCATCTGAATATGCACTGAGGCAGGCTTTCATTACACCACTGCTGAATGTCCAAGTAACCCAATGCTGGTTTTCAGCGGCATGTTCTCACTCGCAGACGTGCTGTTCAATTGGCTATCCAATCAATGCTGGTCAGCTCTTCATTTTCCTGTCCACACAACCCAGAATTCAGAAATCATTGAAATCTGCACTACAGATTGTTCCATTCATTCACTGCGAATCTGGAATTAATCTGAATCTGCACTCCAGGGTGTCTTTCATTATAACACTGTTTAATGTACAAGTTACCCTAATGATGGTTTTCAGCAGCCTGTTCACAATCGCTGCCATTCTGTTAAATTGGCTATCCACTCCACCCTGGTCAGCTCTTCATCATCTTCTCCACACCATCCAGACTTCAGAAATCATTGGAATCTCCACTACAGAATGTTCCATTCATTCACTGCGAATCTGAAATTCATCTGACTCTGAACTCAAGGCAGGTTTTCGTTACACCGTTGTTGAATGTCCAAATAACCCAATGCTGGTTTTCAGAGGCCTTTTCACACTCGCTGACGTGCTGTTCAATTGGCTATCCTCACAACCCTGGTCAGCACTTCATTTTCCTGTCCACAAAATCCAGACTTCAGAAATCATTGTTATCTCCACTACAGAATATTACAGCCCGGCAAGCTACCGAGAGTATTCGGTTTGCCAGACACAGTAACAACAAAGTCTCCAATGGAGACGTTACTGGGCCGGCTCGAGCAAATCGACGATCAACGGGAGGGCCTTTACCTTAACTTTTACCACTGCAAATTTGGAATTCATCTGAATCTGCACTGAGGCAGTGCTTGGTTACACCACTGGTGAATGTCTAAGTAATCCAATGCTGGTTTTCAGCGGTTTGATCACACTCGCAGCCGTGTTGTTCAATTGGCTATCCACTCAATGCTGGTCAGCTTTTCATTTTCCTGTCCACACAATTCAGACTTCAGTAAACATTGGAATCACAACTTCAGAAAGTTCCATTCATTCACTGCGAATCTGGAATTCATCTGACTCTCCACTCCAGGCAGGATTTAGTTACAACACTGGTGAATGCCCAAGTAACCCAATGCTGGTTTTCAGCGGACTGTTCACACTCGCAGCCGTGCTATTCAATTTGCCATCCACTATACCCTGGTTAGCTCTTCATTTTCCTGTCCATACAACCCAGCCTTCATAAATCATTGTTATCTCCACTACAGAATGTTCCTTTCATTCACTGCGAATCTGGAATTCATCTGATTCTCCACTCCCTGCAGGCTTTTGTTACACCACTGGGGAATGTCCACGAAAAACACACTGCTCGTTTTCAGCGGCATGTTCACACTCGCAGACGTGCTGTTCAATTAGCTATCCACTAAACCATTTTCAGCTCTTCATTTTCCTGTCCACATCACGCAGCCTTCAGAAATCATTGGATTCTCCACTTCAGAACGTTCCAATCATTCATTGCGAATCTGGAATTAATCTGAACTTGCATTCCAGGCAGGCTTTCGTTACATCACTGGTCAATGTCCAAGTAGCGCAATGCTGGTTTACAGTGGTCTGTTCACACTCGAAACCGTGCTGTTCACTGGCTATCCACTCAACACTGGTCAGCTTTTCATTTCCTTTCCACACAATCCAGACTTCAGAAATTATTGGATTCTCCACTACAAAATGTTTCATTCACTCACTGTGAATCTGGAATTCATCTCACTCTGCATTCAAGTCAGGTTTTATAACACCTCTGTTGAATGTCCAAGTAACCTAATGCTGGTTTTCAGTGGCCTGCTCAGATTCGCAGCCGTTCTGTTCAATTGGCGATCCACTCAACCCTGTTTAGCTCTGCATTTTACTTTCCACACAACCCAGACATCAAAAATCATTGGAACCTCCACTACAGAATGTTCCATTCATTCACTGTGAATCTGGAATTCATCGGAATCTGCACTTCTGGCAGGTTTTCGTTATACCACTGGTGAATGTCCAAGTAAGACAATGCTGGTTTTCAGCGTCCTGTTCAGATTTGCAGCCGTGCATTTCAATTGGCTATCCACTCAAGCCTGGTCAGATATTCATTTTCCTGTCAACACCACACAGACTTCAGAAATCATTGGAAACTCCACTACAGAATGTTCCATACATTCACTGCGAATCTGGAATACATCTGAATTTCCACTCCAGGCTGCTTTTCGTTACACTACTGGTGAATGTCCAAGTAACACAATGCTGGTTTTCAGCAGCATGTTCTCAATCGCAGCTGTGCTGTTCAATTGGCTATCCACTTAAGCCTGTTCAGCTCTGCGTTTTCCTCTCCACACCACCCAGACTTCAGAAATCATTGGAACCTCCACTACAGAACGTTCCATACATTCACTGCGAATCTGGAATTCATCTGACTCTCCACTCAGGGCAGGTTTTCGTTACACCACTGTTGAATGTCCAAGTAACGCAATGCTGGTTTTAAGCAGCATGTTCACAATCGCAGCTGTGCTGTTCAATTGGCTATCCAACCAATACTGGTCAGCTCTACATTTTCCTGTTCACATCACCCAGCCTTCTGAAATCATTGAAATCTCTACTACAGAATGTTCCATTCGTTATCTGTGATTCTGGTATTTATCTTACTCTCCACTCCAGGCAGGTTTTCGTTACACCACTGTTGAATGTCCAAGTAACGCAATGCTGGTTTTCAGCAGCATGTTCACAATCGCAGCTGTGCTGTTCAATTGGCTATACAACCAATACTGGTCAGCTCTACATTTTCCTGTTCACATCACCCAGCCTTCTGAAATCATTGAAATCTCTACTACAGAATGTTCCATTCATTATCTGTGATTCTGGTATTTATCTTACTCTCCACTCCAGGCAGGTTTTCGTTTCACCACTGTTGAATGTCCAAGTAACCCAATGCTGGTTTTCTCCGGCATTTTCACAGTCGCAGATGTGCTGTTCAATTGGCTATTCACACAACACTGGTCAGCTCTGCGTTTTCCTCTCCACACCACCCAGACTTCAGAAATCATTGGAACCTCCACTACAGAACGTTCCATACATTCACTGCGAATCTGGAATTCATCTGACTCTCCACTCCAGGCAGGTTTTCGTTACAAAGCTGGTGAATGACAAAGTAACCCAATGCTGATTTTCAGCAGCCTGTTCACACTCACAGCACTGCTGTTCAATTTCCCATCCCCTAAACCCTGGTTAGCTCTTCATTTTCCTGTCTAAACCACCCAGATATACAGAAATCATTGGAACCTCCACTACAGTATGTTCCATTCATTCACTGCGAATGTGGAATTAATCTGAATCTGCTCTCCAGTCAGGTTTTCGTTATACCAATGGTGAATGTCCCAGTAACCCAATGCTGGTTTTCAACGGCCTGTTCAGACACGCAGCCGTGCTGTTCAATGGGCTATCCACTCATCCCTTTTCAGCTCTATCTTTTCCTTTCCACATCACGCAGCGTTTAGAAACCATTGGATTCTCCACTACAGCACGTTCCTTTCATTTAATGCGAATCTGGAAACAATCTGAACCTGCACTCCAGGCAGGCTTTCGTTACACCACTGGTGAATGTCCAAGTAGCGAAATGCTGGTTTTCAGCGGTCTGTTCACACTCAAAGCTGTACTGTTCACTGGCTATGCACTCAACACTGGTCAGATTTTCATTTCCTTTCCACACAGACCAGACTTCAGAAATCATTGTAACTTAACACTGGCTTTCATTACACCTCTGCAGAAAGTCCATGTAACTCAATGCCGGTTTACAGCGGCTTTTTCATACGCACAGATGTGGTGTTCAACTGGCTATCGATTCAACCATTATCAGCTCTTCCTTTTAATGTTCACACAACCCAGCCTTCCGAAAACATTGTTATCACCACTACAAAATGTTCCATTCATTCACTGCAAATCTGGAATAAATCTGAATCTCTACTCCAGGTAGGCCTTTGCAACACCACTGGTGAATGTCCAAGAAACCCAAAGCTGGTTATCAGCAGCCTTTTCCCACTCTCAGCCCTGCTGTTCACTGGCTATCCACTTAACACTGGTCAGCTCTTCATTTTCCTGTTCACAGAACCCAGACTTCAGAAATCATTGGACTCTCCATTACAGAATGTTCCATTCATTTACTGCGAATCTGGAATTCATCTGACTCTCCACTCCAGGCAGGTTTCCGTTACTCCACTGGTGAATGTCCAAGTGACGCAATGCTGGTTTTCAGCGGCCTTTTGATACTCACAGCTGTTCTATTCAATTGGCTACCGATTCATCACTGGTGAGCACTCCATTTTCCTTTCCACACCAAAGAGACTTCAGAAATCATTGAAATCTCCATTATAGAATGTTCCATTCATTCACTGCGAATCTGGAATTCATCTGACTCTCCACTCTTGCCAGGTTTTCGTTACACCACTGTTGAATGTCCAAGTAACACAATGCTGGTTTTCAGTCTCCTTTTCAGACTCGCAGCCTTACTGTTCTACTGGCTTTCGATTCAACCCTAGCCAGCTCTTCATTTTCCTGTCCACACCACCTAGCATTCAGAAACCATTTAAAACTCCACTACAGAATGTTCCATTCACTCACTGCGAATCTGGAATTCATCTGACTCTGCACTCAAGGCAGGTTTTCGTTACACCGCCTTTGAATGTCCAAATAACCCAATGCGGTTTTCAGCGGCCTGATCACAATGACAGCCCTACTGTTCAATTGGCTATCCACTAAACACTGGTCAGCACTTCATTTTCCTGTCCACACAACCCAGACTTCAGAAATCATTGGAACCTGCGCTACAGAATGTTCCATTCATTCTCTGCAAATCTGGAATTCAGTGGATTCTCCAATACAGGCAGGTTTTCGTTACACCACTGGAGAATGTTCAAGTATCCCAATGCTGCTTTCAGCGGCTTGTTCAGACTCGCAGCCATGCGGTTAAATTGGCTATCCACTCAAACCTGTTCAGCTCTGCATTTTCCTGTCCACATCACCAAACCTTCAGAAATCATTGGAATCTAAAGCAAAGAATGTTCCATTCATTCACTGAGAATCTGGAATTCATCAGCCTCTCCACTCCAGGCAGATTTTCGTTACGCCACTCTTGAATGTCCAAGTAACCTAATGCTCGTTTTCAGTGGCATGTTCACACTCGCAGACATGCTGTTCAATTGGCTATCCTCTAAACCCTGGTCAGCTCTTCATTTTCCTGTCCACACAGACCACCCTTCAGAAATCATTGGAATCTCCACTACTGAATGTTCCATTCATTCACTGAGAATAGGGAATTAATCTGAATCTGCACTCCAGGCATGCTTTCATTACTCCACTGGTGAAAATACGAGTAACGCAATACTGGTTTTCAGCGGTCTGTTCACACTCACAGCCTCGCTGTTCAATTGCCTATCCACTCAATACTGGTCAGTTCTTCATTTTTCTGTCCACACAATTTAGAATTCAATAATTTTTGGAATCTCCACTACAGAATATTCCATTCATTTACTGTGTATCTAGAATTCATTGGAATCTCCATTACCGGCAGGTTTTCGTTACACAACTGGTGAATGTCTAAGTAACCCAATGCTGGTTTTCAGCGGTCTATTCATACTCGCAAACGTGCTTTTCAATCGACTATCCACGCAATGCTGGTCAGCTCTTCAATTTCCTGTCCTCACAGCCCAGCCTTATGAAATCATTTGAATCTCCATACAGAACGTTCCATTCATTCAATGCGAATTTGGAATTCATCTGAATCTCCACTCCAGGCAGGATTTCGTTACACCACTGGTTAATGTCCAAGTAACCCAATGCTGGTTTTCAGTGGCCTGTTCACACTCACAGCCGTGCTATTCAATTTGCCATCCACTAAACACTGGTTAGCTCTTCATTTTCCTGTCCACACAACCCAGCCTTCAGAAATCATTGTTTTCTCCACTACAGAATGTTCCATTCATTCATTGCGGATCTGGAATTCATCTGAATCTCCAATCCGGGTAGGCTTTCGTTACACCGCTGGTGTATGTCCAAGTAACCCAATGCTGGATTTCAGCGGCTTTTTCATACTCGCAGACGTGGTGTTCAACTGGCTATCAATTCAACCATGGTCAGTTCTTCATTTTACTGTCCACACAACCCATCACTCAGAAAACATTGTTATCTCCAATAGAGAATGTTCCATTCATTCACTGTAATCTGGAATTAATTTGAATCTCTACTCCAGGTAGGCTTTTGTTACACCACTGGTGAATGTCTAAATAATCCAAAGCTGGTTTTCAGCAGCCTGTTCCCACTCACAGCCCTGCTGTTCACTGGCTATCCACTTAACACCGGTCAGTTCTTCATTTTCCTTTCCACACAACCCAGACTTCAGAAATGATTGAACTCTCCAATAGATAATGTTCCATTCATTCACTGCGAATCTGGAATTCATCTGACTCTCCACTCCAGGCTGCTTTTCGTTACACCACTGATGAATACCCAAGTGACACAATGCTGGTTTTCAGCGGGCTTTTCATATTCGCAGCCGTTCTCTTTAATTGGCTACATATTCAACCCTGATGAGTTCTTCATTTTCCTGTCCACACAAACGAGCATTCAGATATCATTGGAACCTCCATTATAGAATGTTCCATTCATTCACTGCGAGTCTGGAATTCATCTGACTTTCCACACCTGCCAGGTTTTCGTTACAACACCATTGAATGTCCAAGTAACACAATTCTGGTTTTCAGCCTCATTTTCACACTCGCTCTTCAATTGGCTATCGATTCAACCCTGGTCAGCTATTCATTTTCCTGTACACAGAACTCAGCCTTCAGAAATCATTGAAATCTCCACTACATAATGTTCCATTCATTCACTGCGAATCTTGAATTCATCTCAATCTCCACTAAATGCAGATCTCTGTTAAACCACTGGTGAATGTCCAAATAACCCAAAGCTGGTTTTCAGCAGCCTGTTGCCACTTGCAGCCCTGCTATTCACTAGCTATCCACTCAAAACTGGATCTGAATCTTCAATCCAGGCAGGCTTTCGTTATACCACTGGTGAGTTACCAAGTAACCCAATGCTGGTTTTCAGCATCCTGTACAGACTCGCAGCCATGTTGTTCAATTGGCTATCCACTCAAGCCTGGTCAGCTCTTCGTTTTCCTGTCCACATCACCCAGCCTTCAGAAATCATTTTAACCTCCATTACAGAATGTTCCATTCATTCACATCGAATCTGGAATTCATCTGACTCTCCAATCCAGGGAGTATTTCGTTACACCACTGGTGAATGTCCAAGTAGCGCAATGCTGGTTTACAGTGGTCTTTTCACACTCGAAGCCGTGCTGTTCACTGGCTATCCACTCAACTCTGGTCAGCTTTTCATTTCCTGTCCACACAGTCCAGACTTCAGAAATAATTGGATTCTCCACTACAAAGTGTTCCATTCACTCACTGCGAATCTGGAATTCATCTGACTCTGCACTCAAGGCACGTTTTCGTTACAGCGCTGTTGAATGTCCAAGAAACCCAATGCTGGTTTTCAGCGGCCTGTTCACAATCCAGTCATGCTGTTCGATTGGCTATCGAATGAACCCTGGTCAACTCTTCCTTTTCCTGTTCACACAACCCATCCTTTAGAAATCATTGGAAACTCCACTGCAGAATGTTCCGTAAATTCACTGCTAATCATAAATTCATCTGAATCTCCAGTCCAGACAGGTTTTCATTCCACCACTGGTGAATGTCCAAGTAACCAAATGCTGGTTTTCAGCAGCCAGTTAACACTTGCAGCCCTGCTGTTCACTGGTTATCCACTCCACCCTGGTCAGCTCTTCATTTTGCTATGCAAACAATCCAGACATAAGAAAACTCTCCACTACAGAATGTTCCAATCTTTCATTGCGATTCTTGAATTTATCTGAATCTGCATTATAGGCAGGCTTTCGTTACAACACTGGTTAATGTCAAAGTAACACAATGCTGGTTTTCATCGACCTATTCATACTCCAGCCCGTGCTGTTTTATTGGCTATCGATTCAAACCTGGTCAGCTCTTCTTTTTCCTGTCCACCCAACCCAGCCTTCAGAAATCATTGGAATCTCCACTACAGATTGTTACATACATTCACTACGAATCTGAAATTCATAGGACTCTGCACTAAAGACAGGTTTTCTTTACACTACTGCTGAATGACCAAGTAACCAAAAGTTGATTTTCAGTGGCCTGTTCACACTCGCAGTAGTACTGTTAAATTGGCTATCCACTCAACCTTGTTCAGCTCTTCATTGTCCTGTCCACATAACCCAGTCTTCAGAAATCACTGGAATCTCCACTACCAGAATGTTACTTTAATTCACTGCGAATCTAGAATTCATCTGAATCTCCACTCCCGGCAGGTTTTCATTTCACCATTGGTGAATGTCCAAGGAACCGAATGCTGGCTTTTAGCAGCCTGTTCAGAACTGCGGCATTGCTGTTCAACTGGTTATCCACTCATCACTGGTCAGCTCTTCATTTTCCTGTCCACGCAAGCCACCCATCAGAAATCATCGGAAACTCCACTACAGAATGTTCCCTACATTCACTACTAATCTGGAATTCATCTGAATCTCCACTCCAGGCAGGCTTTCGTTACAACACTGGTTATTGTCCAAGTAACCTAATGCTGGTTTTCAGTGGCCTGTTCAGACTCGCAGCCGTGCTGTTAAATTGGCTATCCACTCAACACTGTTCATCCCTACATTTTCCTGTTCACATCATCCAGCCTTCATAAATCATTAGAATCTCCACTACAGAATGTTCAATTCATTCACTTTGAATCTGGAATACATTTGACTCTCCACTCCAGGCAGGTTTCCTTTACATCACTGGTGAATGACCAATTAACTCAATGCGGGTTTTCAGTGGCCTGTTGACACTCGCAGCCGTGCTGTGCAATTCGCTATCCACTCAACCCAGGTCAGCTCTTCATTTTACCGTCCACACAACCCAGCCTACAGAAATCATTGTTATCTCCATTACAGAATGTTCCATGCATTCACTGCGAATTTTAAATTCATCTGAATCTGCACTGCAGGCAGACTTTCGTTACACCACTTGTGAATGCCAACTTAGCCAATGATGGTTTTCAGCGGCATGTTCACACTAGCAGATGTGTTGTTCAATTGGCTATCCACTCAAACCAGTTCAGCTGTTTATTTTCCTGTCCACACAAAACAGACTTCAGAAATCATTTGAAACTCCTCTACAGAATGTTCCATTCATTCACTGCGCATATGAAATTCATCTGAATCTCCACTCCAGGCAGGTTTCGTTACACCACTGGTGAATGTCAAAATAATCCAATGCTATTTTTAAGCGGCCTTTTCTTACTCACAGGCGCGCTGTTCAATTGGCTATCGATTCAACCCTGGTCAACTCTTCATTTTCCTGTCCAGACAACCCAACCTTCAGAAATCGTTGGAATCTCCAATACAGAATGATTGATTCATTCACTGCGAATCTGGAATTCATCTGACTGCACTACAAGCAGATTTTCGATACACCACTGTTGAATGTCCAAGGAAC
Source organism: Sorex fumeus (assembly GCF_029834395.1). Taxonomy (NCBI): domain Eukaryota; kingdom Metazoa; phylum Chordata; class Mammalia; order Eulipotyphla; family Soricidae; genus Sorex; species Sorex fumeus. Next base: position 267,316 of record NW_026606140.1, on the reverse strand, counting down.
CCAATTCTTTTTATCAGTGGCCTGTTCACAATCTTCGCCATGCTTTTCAATTGGCTATCCACTCAACCCCGGTCAATTCTTCATTTTCCTGTCCATAAAACACAGATTTCAAAAATCATTGGAATCTCCACTACAGAATGTTCCATACATTCAATGCGAATCTCGAATTCAACTAAATCTCCACTCCATGCAGATTTTCCTTACACCACTGGTGAATGTCCAAGTGAGCCAATGCTGGATTTCAGCGAACTTTTCATACTCACAGCCGTGCTGTTTTATTGGCTATCGATTCAAACCTGGTCAGCTCTTCTTTTTCTTGTCCACCCAACCCAGCCTTTAGAAATCATTGGAAGCTCCACTAAAGATTGTTCCATTCATTCACTGCGAATATGGAATTCATCTAACTCTCCACTCCAGGCAGGTTTTCGTTACACCACTGATGAATAAGCAAGTAACCCAATGCTGGTTTTCAGCAGCCTGTTCACACTCACAGTAGTGCTGTTCAATTGGCTATCCACTCAACCCAAGTTAGCTGATCATTTTCCTGTCCACATAATCCAGACCTCAGAAATCATTGTTATCTCCACTACAGAATGTTCCATTCATTAACTGCAAATCTGGAATTTATCTGAATCTGCACTGCAGGCAGTATTTCGTTACGCTACTGGTGAATGTCCAAGTAAATCAATGATGGCTTTCAGCGGCCTGTTCACAGTCGCAGACGTGCTGTTCAACTAGCCATCCACACAATCCTCGTCACCTCTTCATTTTCCCGTCCACACAACCCAGCCTACAGAAATCATTTTTAACTCCACTACAGAAGGTTCCATTAATTCACTGCGAATCTGGAATTAATCTGAATCTGCACTCTCGTCAGGCTCTCGTTACACCACTGGTGAAAGTCCAAGGAACGCAATGCTGGTTTTCAGTGGTCTGTTCACACTGGAATCCGTACTGTTGAATGGCTATCCACTCAACACTGGTCAGCTCTTCATTTTACTGTCCTCAAAATCCAGATATCAGAAATCATTGGAATCTCCACTACAGAGTTTTCCATTCATTCACTGCCAATCTGGCATTCATATGAATCTCCACTCTCAGTAGGTATTCGTTACACCACTGGTGAATGTAAAAGTAACACAATGCTCGTATTCATCGGCATTTTCATACTCGCAGCCGTGCTTTTCTATTGGCTATCGATTCAACCCTGGTCAGCTCATCATTTTATTGTCCACACAACCATGCATTCAGCAATCATTTAAATCTCCCCTACATAATGTTCCGTTAATTCATTGTGAATGAGGAATTCATCTAAATCTCCACTCCGGGCAGGTTTTTGTTACACCACTTATGAAAGTCCAAGTAACCCAAAGCTGGTTTTCACCATCTAGTTCACAGTCGCAGCTCTGCTGTTCACTGGCTATCCAACCCACCTTGGTCAGCTCTTCATTTTGCTATGCAGACAACCCAGACTTAAGAAATCATTGGACTCTCCACTACAGAACGTTACATTCATTCACTGCGATTCTGGAATAAATCAGAATCTGCACTCCAGAAGGCTTTCTTTACACCACTGGTGAATATCCAAGTAACGCAATGCTGGTTTTCAGCGGTCTCTTCACACTCGTAGCCGTAGCTCGTGTTCACTGGCTATCAACTGAACACACGTCAGTTCTTCATTTTCCTGTCCACACAATCTAGACTTCAAAATCATTGGAATCTGCATTACAGAATGTCCCATTCATTCACTGCGAATCTGGAATTCATCTGATTCTTCCCTCCTGGCAGGTTTCCTTTACACCACTCGTGAATGTCCAAGTAAACTAATGCTGGATTTCATCAGCCTGTTCAGACTCGCATCCGTGTTGTTCAATTGGGTATCCACTCAACCCTGTTCAGATCTTAGTTTTCCACTCCATATAACCCAGCCTTCAAAAAACATTGGAATCTCCAATGCAAAATGTTCCATTCATTCACTGTGAATCTGGAAAGCATTTGACTCTCCAATCCAGTCAGGTTATCGTTACACCACTGGTGAAGGTTACACCACTGCACTCCAGCAGGCTTTCTTTACACCACTGGTGAAGGACCAAGAAACCCAATGCGGGTTTTCAGCGGCCTGTTCACACTACAGTTTCATTTACAAAGAACCCAACCCTCAGAAATTATCGGTAACTCCACTCCAGAATGTTCCATTCATCCACTGCGAATTTGGAATTCATCTGAATCTGCATTGCAGCCAGTCTTTCGTTTCACCACTGGTGAATGTCCAAGTAACCCAAAGCTGGGTTTCAGCGGCCTTTTCATACTCGCAGCCGTGCTGTTTTATTGGTTATCGATTCAACCATGGTCAGCTCTTCTTTTCCTGTCCACATAACCCAGCCTTCAGAAATCATTGGAATCTCCACTACTGAATGTTCCATTCATTCACGGTGAATCTGGAATTCATCAAACTCTCCAATACAGGCAGGTTTGCATTGCAGCACTGCTGAATTACCAAGTAACCCAATGCTGGTATTCAGCGGCATATTCACACTCACAGACGTGTTTTTCAATTGGCTATCCAGTCAACCCAGGTCAGCTCTTCATTTACTCGTCCACAAAAACCAGCCTAAAGAAATCAATGTTATCTCCACTACAGAACATTCCATTCATTCACTGCGAATCTGCAATTAATCTGAATCTGCGCTCAACCCAGGCTTTGGTTACACCACTACTGAATATCTAAGTAACACAATGGTGGTTTTCAGCAGTATGTTCTCACTCGAAGTCGTGCTGTTCACTGGCTATCCACTCAACACTGACCAGCTCTTCATTTTCCTGTCCACACAATCCAGACTTCAGAAATCATTGGAATTTCCACTACAGAATGTTACAAACATTCATTGCGAATCTGGAATTAATCCTAATCTCCACTCCAGGCAGGTTTTTTTACACAAGTGGTGAATGTCCAAGTAACACAATGCTGGATTTCAGCAGCCAGTTCACACTTGCAGCCCTGCTGTTCACTGGCTATCCACTCCACCGTGGTCATCTCTTCATTTTGCTATGCAAACAACCCAGACATAATAAATCATTGGACTCTCCACTAGAGAATGATTCAATCATTCACTGCGATTCTGGAATTAATCTGAAACTGCACTCCAGGCAGGCTTTCGTTACACCACTGGAGAATGTCCAAGGAACCCAATGCTGGTTTGCAGCGGCCTGTTCACAATCGCAGCCATGCTGTTAATTGGATATCCCCTCAACCCTGGTCAGCTCTTCATTTTCCTGTACACACAATCCAGAATTCAGAAATCACAGTTTTCAGCGGCCTCATCAGACTCGCAGCCGTGCTGTTCAATAGGATATCCACTCAGTCCTGTTCAGCTCTTCATTTTCCTGTCAACACAACCCAGCCTTCAGAAATCATTGAAATCTCCAATACAGAATGTTCCATTCATTCACTGCGAATCTGGAATTCATCTGACTCTGCACTCCAGGCAGGTTTTCGACACACCACTGTTAAATGTCCAAGTAACCCAATGCTGGTTATCAGAGGCCTGTTCACATTCGCAGCCATGCTTTTCTATTGGCTATTCACTCAACCCTGGTCAACGCTTCATTTTCCTGTCTAAACAAACCAGGCTTCAAAAATCATTTGAATCTCCACTACAGAATATTCCACACATTCAATGGGAATCTGGAATTCAACTGAAACTCCACTCCAGGCAGGTTTTCGTTACACCACTGGTGAATGTCCAAGTAACGCAATGCTGATTTTTCAGCGGTCTGTTCACACTCGTACCCGTGCTATTCACTGGCTATCAACTCAACTCTGGTCAGCTCTTCATTTTCGTGTCCACACAATTCAGACTTAAGAAATCATTGGAAACTGCACTATAGAATATTCCATTCATTCACCGCGAATCTGGAATTCATCTGAATCTCCACACCTGGCAGTTTTTCGTTACACCACTCGTGAATGTCCAAGTAAACCAATGCTGGTTTTCAGGGGCCAGTTCACACTCACAGACCTGCTGTCCAATTGCCTATCCAGTCAACCCTGTCACCAATTCGTATTCCTGTCTACACAACCCAGACTTCAGAAAACATTGGAACATCCACTACAGTATGTTCCAATCATTCACTGCGATTCTGGAGTTCATCAGAATCTCCACTCTCGGCAGGTTTTTGTTACACCACTGGTGAATGTCCAAGTAACGCAATGCTGATTTTTAGCTGTCTGTTCACACTCGTACCCGTGCTGTTCACTGCCTATCAACTCAACTCTGGTCAGGTATTCATTTTCGTGTCCACACAATTCAGTCTTCAGAAATCATTGGAATCTGCACTACAGAATGTTCCATTCATTCACTGCGAATCTGGAATTCATCTGAATCTCCACACCTGGCAGGTTTTCGTTACACCACTCGTGAATGTCCAAGTAAACCAATGCTGGTTTTCAGCGGCTTGTTCAGACTCGCAGCCGTGCTGTTCAATTGACTATAAACTCAACCCTGTTCAACTCTTCATTTTCCTGTTCACAAAACCAAGCCTTCAGAAATCATTGGAATCTACAATACAGAATGTTCCATTCATTAACTGTGAATCTGGCATTCATCTTAATATCCACTATAAGCAGGTTTTTGTTACACCACTGGCAAATGTCCAAGCTGGTTTTCAGCAGCCAGTTCACACTCAAGCAGTGCTGTTAAATTGGCTATGCACTCAACCTTGATAAGCTGTTCATATTCCTGTCCACACAATTCAGCCTTCAGAAAACATTGAAATCTCCACTACAGAATGTTCCATTCCTTCTCTGCGAATCTGGAGTTCTTCGGAATCTCCACTACCGGCAGATTTTCGTTATGCCTCTAGTGAATGTCCAAGTAACCCAATGCTGGTTTTCAGCGGCCTGTTCAGACTCGCATCCATGCTGTTCAATTTGCTATCCACTCAACTCTGTTCAGTTCTTCATTTTCCTGTCCACATCATCCAGCCTTCAGAAATCATTGGAATCTCCACCAAAGTATGTTCCATTCGTTCATTGCGATTCTGAAATTAATCTGAATCTGCACTCTCGTTACGCTTTCGTTACAGCACTGGTGAATGTCGAAGTAACCCAATTCTGGTTTTCAGCGGACTGTTCACACTCGCAGACGTGCTGTTCAATTGGCAATACACTCAATGCTGGTCAGCTCTTCATTTTCCTGTCCACATCGACCAGCCTTCAGAAATCATTGGAACCTGCACTACAGAATGTTAAATTCATTCACTGCGAATGTGGAATTCATCTGAATCTGCACTGCAGGCATGCTTTTGAAACACCACTGGTGAATGTCCAAGTAACCCAATGCTGGTTTTCAGCGACCTTTTCATACTCGCAGCCGTGCTGTTTCATTTGCTATCGATTCAACCCTGCTCAGCTCTTCTTTTCCCTGTCCACCCAACACAGCCTTCAGAAATCACTGGAATCTCCACTACAGACTGTACCATATATTCACTGCGAATCTGAAATTCATCTGACTGTCCAGACAGGTTTTCGTTAAACCACTGTTGAATGAGCAAGTAACCCAATGTTGGTTTTCAGTGTCCTGTTCACACTCGCTGTAGTGCTATTAAATTGGCAATACAATAATTGCTGGTCAGATGTTCATTTTCCTCTCGACGTCGCACAGGCTTCCGAAGTCATTGGAACCTGCACTACAGTATGTTCCATTAATTCATTGCGATTCTGGAATTAATCTGAATCTGCACTCTCGTTAGGCTTTCGTTACAGCACTGGTGAATGTCCAAGTAACGCAATGCTGGTTTTCAGTGATCTCTTCAGAATGGAAGCCGTGCTGTTCACTGGCAATCTACTCAACACTGGTCAGCTCTTCATTTTCCTGTCCACACAATCCAGACTTCAGAAATCATTTAAATCTCCACTACAAAATGTACCATTCATTCACTCCGAATCTGGAATTCATCTGAACATCCTGCCATGGCAGGTTTTTGTTACACCACTGATGAAAATCCAAGTAACGCAATGCTGTTTTTCAGCAGTTTGTTCACACTTGCAGACGTGCTATTAAATTGGTTATCCACTCAACCCTTCTCAGCTCTTCATTTTATTGTCCACACAAACCAGCATTCAGAAATCAGTGGAATCTCCAGTACAGAATGTTCCATTAATTCACTGCGAATCTGGAATTCATCTCACTTTCCAGTCCCGGCAGGCTTTCGTTACACCACTGTTGAATGTCCAAGTGACCCAATGCTGGTTTTCAGCGGCCTGTTCACAACCGCAGCCATGCTGTTCAATTGACTTTCTACTCAACACGGTCAGCTCTTCATTTTCGTGTCCACACAAACCAGCATACAGAAATCATTGGAATCTCCAATACAGATTGTTCCATACATTCACTGCGAATCTGGAATTCATGTGACCCTCCACACCAGGCAGTGTTCGTTACACCATTGGTGAATGACAAAGTAACCCAATGCCAGTTTTCAGCGGACTGTTCACACTTGCATCCGTGCTGTTCAATTGACTATACACTGAACCCTGCTCAGCTCTTCATTTTCCTGTCCACAGATTCCAGCCTTCAGAAATCATTGGAATCTCCACTACAGAAAGTTCCATTCAGTCACTCCAAATCTGGAATTCTTCTGAGTCTTCACATCAAGTAGGTTTCGTTACACCACTGGTGAATGACCAAGTAACCCATTAATCATTTTCAGCGGCCTGTTCACAGTCGCAGCTGTGCTGTTCAATTGCCTATCCACTCAACCCTGGTCAGCTCTTCATTTTCCTGTCCACACAACCAAGCCTTCAGAAATCATTGTTATCTCCACTACAGAATATTCCATTCATTCACTGCGAATCTGCAATTCACCTGAATCTGCAATCCAGGAAGGTCTTTGTTGAACTACTGGTAAATGTCCTAGTAAACGAAAGCTGGATATCAGCGACCTGTTCACACTCGCAGCCCTGCTGTTCACTAGCTGCTCTTTCCACCCTGGGCAGCTCTTCATTTTCCTATCCACACAACCAAGACTTCAGAAATCATTGGACTCTTCACTACTGAATGTTCCATTCAGTCAATCCGAATCTGGAATTCATCTGACTCTCCACTCCAGGCAGGTTTTCTATACAACAGTGGTGAATGTCCAAGTAACCCAATGCTGGTTTTCAGCAGCATGTTCACACTGGCAGACGTGCTGTTCAATATTCTATCCACTCAATGCTGGTCAGCTCTTCATTTTCCTGTCCACACAACCCAGCCTTCAGAAATCATTGGCATATTCACTACAGAATGTTCCATTCATTCACTACGAATCCGGAATTCATCTGAACATCCACTATTGGCAGCTTTTCGTTACACCACTGGTGAATATCCAAGTAACGCAATGCTGGTTTTCAGAGGCCCTTTCAAACTCGCAGCCGTTCTGTTCATTTGGCTATCGATTTAACCCACGTCAGCTCTTCATTTTCCTGTCCACACAACCCAGCCTTCAGAAATCATATAAATCTCCACTAGAGAATGTTCCATTCATTCACTGCGAATCTGGAATACATCAGAATCTGCACTCCAGGCAGTTTTTTGTTGAACCACTGGTAAATGTTCAAGTAACCGAAAGCTGGTTCTCAACAGCCTGTTCAAACTCGCAACCCTGCAGTTTACTGGCTATACTTTCCATCCTGGGTAACTCTACATTTTCCTATTCACACAACCAAAACTTTAGACTCGACTGCAGAATGTTCCATTCAGTCACTCTGAATCTGAAATTCATCTGACTCTCCACTCCAGGCAGGTTTTTGTTACACCAGTGGGGAATGTCCAAGTAACCAAATGCTGGTTTTCAGTGGCATGTTCACTCTCACAGACGTGCTGTTCAATATTCTATCCACTCAGTGCTGGTCAGCTGTTCATTTTCCTGTCCACACAACCCAACTTTCAGAAATCATTGAAATATCCACTACGGAATGTTCCATTCCTTCACTGCGAATCTGGAATTCAAATGAATATCCACTCCCGGCAAGCTTTAGTTACACCACTGGTGAATGTCCAAGTAACACGTTGCTGGTTTCAGTGGTTTGTTCACACTCGAAACAGTGAAGTTCACTGGCTATCCATTTGTCACTGGTCAGCTCTTCTTTTTGCTGTCCATACAGTCCAGACTTCAGATATCATTGGAATCTCCAGTACAAAAAGTTCCATTCATTCACTGTGAATCTGGAATTCATCTGAATCTCTATTCCCGGCAAGTTTTCGTTACACCACTGGTGAATGTCCAAGTAACCCAATGCTGGTTTTCAGTGGCCTGTTCAGACTCATAGCCGTGCTACTCAATTGACTATCCACTCATCCCTGTTCAGCACTTCATTTTCCTGTCCACATAGCCCATCCTTCAGAAATCATTGTTATCTCAACTACAGAATGTTCCATTCATTCACTGCGAATTTGGAATTCATCTCAATCTGCACTGCAGAAGTCTTTCGGTACACCACTATTTTATGTCCAAGTAACCCCATGCTGGTTTTCAGAGGCATGCTCACACTCGCAGACGTGCTGTTCAATTGGCTATCCCCTCAATGCTGGTCAAATCTTAAATTTCTTGTCCACAAAACCCATCCTTCAGAAATCAATGGAATCTCTACTACAGAATGTTCCATACATTAACTGCGGATCTGGAATTCATCTGAACATCCACTCTCAGGAGGTTTTCGTTCCACCACTGGTGAATGTACAAATAACCAAAGGCTTGTTTTTTGCGGCCTCTTCACAATCGCATTGCGAATCTGGAATTAATCTGAACGTGCACTCTAATCAGGCTTTTGTTACAATACTAATCAATGTCCAAGTAACCCAAAGCTGGTTTTCAGTGGCCTGTTCACAATCGCAGCCGTGATGTTCAATTGGCTATCCACTCAACCCTGGTCAGCTCTTTATTTTCCTGTCCACACATCCCTGCCTACAGAAATCATTGGAATGTTGCATTCATTCACTGCAGAATGTTGCATTCATTCACTGGGAATCTAGAATTCATCTGAATATCCACTCGCGGCAGGGTTTCGTTACACCACTGGTGAATATACAAGTAAAGCAATGCTGATTTTCAATGGTTTGTTCACACTCGAAGCCGTGCTGTTCACTGGCTATCCACTTAACACTGGTCGCTCTTCATTTTGCTGTCCAGAGTCCAGACTTCAGATATCATTGGAATCTCCACTACAGAAAGTTCCATTCATTCACTGCGAATCTGGATTTCATCTGAAACACTACTCCCGGCAGGTTTTTGTTACACCACTTGTGAATGTCCAGTTAACCTAATGCTGGTTTTCAGCGGCCTGTTCAGACTCGTAGCCGTGCTATTCAATTGGCTATCCACTCATCCCTGTTCAGCACTTCATTTTCCTGTCCACATAAACCAGACTTCAGAAATCATTGTTATTTCCAATACAGAATGTCCCAATCATTCACTGTGAAATTGGAATTCATCGCAATCTGCACTGCAGGCAGTCTTTCATTACGCCACTATTGTATGTCCCAGTTACCCCATGCTGGTTTTCAGAGGCATGCACACACTTGCAGAAGTGCTGTTCAATTGGCTATACCCTCAATGCTGGTCAGATCGAAATTATCTTGTCCACACAACCCACCCTTCAGAAAACGTAGGAATCTCTATTACAGAATGTTCCAAACATTCACTGCGAATCTGGAATTCATCTGAACATCCACTCTCGGCAGGTTTTCCTTACACCACCTCTGAATGTCCAAGTAATGCAATCCTGGTTTTCAGTGGTCTGTTCACACTCGAAGCCGTGCTGTTCACTTGCTATCCACTCAACACTGGCCAGCTCTTCATTTTCCTGTCCAGACATCCCAGCCTTCAGAAATCATTGGAATCGCCACTAAAGAATCTTCCATTAATTAACTGCGAATCAGGAATTCATCTGAATCTCCACTAACAAAACCCGGCAGGCTTTCGTTACACCACTGGTGAATGTCCAAGTAAAGTAATGCTGGTTTTCAGTGGTTTTTTCACGCTCACAGCCGTGCTGTTCAATTTGCTATCCACTCAACCCTGGTCAGCTCTTCATTTTCCTGTCCACACAACCCAGCCTTCAGAAATCATTGGAAACTCCACTACAAAATATTCCATTCATTCACTGCGAATCTGGAATTAATCTGAATCTGCACTCTAGGCAGGCTTTCGTTACAACCACTGGTGAATGTCAAAGTAACGCAATGCTGCTTTTCAGCTCTGTTCACACTCGAAGACATGCTGTTCACTGACTATCCACTTAACACTGGTCAGCACTTCATTTTGCTGTCCACACAATCCAGACTTCCGATATCATTGGAATCTTCACTACAGAAATTTCCATTCATGCCCTGCTAATCTGGAATTCATCTGAATCTCTACTCCCGGCAGGTTTTCATTACACCAACGGTGAATGTCCAAGTAAGTCAATGCTGGTTTTCATTGGTCTGTTCAGACTCGTAGCCATGCTGTTCAATTGGCTATCCACTCTACCCTGTTCAGTACTTAATTTTCCTGTCCACGTAACCCAGCCTTCAGAAATCATTGTGATCTCCACTTCAAGATGTTCCATTCATTCACTGCTAATCCAGAATTCATCTAAACTTTCACTAAAGGCAGTTTTTCTTTACACCACTGGAAAATGTCCAAGTAACACAATGATGATTTTCCGCGGCCCTTTCAAACTACAACCGTTCTGTTCATTTAGCTATCAATTCAACCCTTGTGAGCTCTTCATTTTCCTGTCCACACAACCCAGCCTTCAGAAATCATTTAAATCTCCACTAGAGAATGTTCCATTCATTCACTGCGATTCTGGAATACATCTGAATCTGCACTCTAGGTAGGTCTTTGTTGAACCAGTGGTAAATGTCCAAGTAACCAAAAGCTGGTTCTCAACAGCCTGTTCACACTTGCAACCCTGATGTTCAGTGGCTATACTTTCCACCCTGGGCAGCTCTACATTTTCCTATCCACACAACCAAGACTTCAGAAATCATTGGAATCTCCACTAGAGAATGTTCCATTCATTCACTGCGAATCTGGAATTCATGTGAATATCCAATCCCGGTAGGCTTTCGTTACACCACTGGTGAATGTCCAAGCAACGCAATCCTGGTTTTCAGTGGTCTGTTCACACTCGAAGCCGTGCTGTTCACTTGCTATCCACTCAACACTGCCAGCTCTTCATTTTCTTGTCCACACAATCCAGACTTCAGAAATCATTGGAATCTCCACTACAGAATTTTCCATTAATTCACTGCGAATCTGGAATTCATCTGAATCTCCACTCCCAGCAGGCTTTCATTACACTGCCGGTCAATGTCCAATTAACGCAATGCTGGTTTTCAGTGGGTTATTCACACTCGAAGACGTGCTGTTCACTGGCTATCCACTTAACACTGGTCATATCTTCCTTTTGCTGTCCACACAATCCAGACTTCAGATATCATTGTAATCTCCACTACAGAAAGTACGATTCATTCCCTGCAAATCTGGAATTCATCTGAATCTCTACTCCCGGCAGGTTTTCGTTACACCACTGATGAATGTCCAAGTAACCCAATGCTGGTTTTCAGCGGCCTGTTCAGACTCGTAGCCATACTGTTCAACTGCTTATCCACTCAACCCTGCTCAGCACTGCAATTTCCGGTCTACATAACCCATGCTTCAGGAATCATTGTTATCTCCAATATAGAATGTTCCATTCATTCACAGCGAATTTGGAATTCATCGGAATCTGCACTGCAGGCAGTCTTTCCTTACACCACTATTGAATGTCCAAGTAACCCAATGCTGGTTTTCAGCGGCATGTTCACACTCACACACGTGCTGTTCAATTGGTATCCACTCAATGCTGGTCAGATCTTCATGTTCTTGTCCACACAACCCAGCCTTCAGAAATCATTGGAAACTCTACTACAGAATGTTCCATACATTCACTGCGAATCTGGAATTCATCTCAACATCCACTCTCGGAAGGTTTTCGTTACACCACTGGTGAATGTCCAAGTAACCCAATGCTGGTTTGTTGCGGCCTGTTCCTAATCGGAGCAGTGCTGTTAGATTGGCTATGCAATCAACCCTGGTCAGCTTCTCATTTCCTTTCCACAATACCCAGGCTTCAGAGAAGATTGGAATCTCCACTACATATTGTTTCATTCATTCATTGCGAATCTGAAATTCATCTGACTCTTCACACCAGGCAGTATCGTTACACCACTGGTGAATTACCAAGTAATCCAGTGATCGTTTTCAGCGGCCTGTTCACAGTTGCATCCGTTCTGTTCAATTGGCTATCCACTCAACCCTGGTCAGCTCTTTATTTTCCTGTCCACAACACCAAGACTTCAGAAATCATTGGAATATCCACTTCAGAATGTTCCATTCACTCATTGCGTATCTGGAATTAATCTGAATGTGCACCCCAATCAGGCTTTCGTTACACCATTTTTAAATGTACAAGTAACCCAATGTGGTTTTCAGCGGCCTGTTCACAATCGCAGCCGTTCTGTTCAATTGGTTATCGATTCAACCTGGTCAACTCTTCATTTTCCTGTCCACACAACCCAGACTTCAGAAATCATTGTTATCTCCAGTACAGAATGTTACATTCATTCACTGCGAATCCGGAATTCATCTCCACATCCACTTCCGGCAGTTTTTCATTACACCACTGGTGAATGTCCAAGTAACGCAATGCTGGTTTTCAGCGGCCCTTTCAAACTTGCAGCCGTTCTGTTCAATTGGCTATCGATTCAACCCTCGTCAGCTCTTCATTTTCCTGTCCACACAACCCAGCTTTCAGAAATCATTTAAATCTCCACTACAGAACGTTATATTCATTCACTGAGATTCTGGAATTCATCTGAATCTGTACTACAGTTAGGTCTTTGTTGAACCACTGGTAAATGTCCAAGTAACCGAAAGCTGGTTCTTAGCAGCCTGTTAACACTCGCAGCCCTGCTGATCACTGGCTACACTTTCCACCCTGGGCAGCTCTTCATTTTCCTATCCACACAACCAAGACCTAAGAGAACATTGGACCCTACAATACAGAATGTTCCATTCAGTCACTCTGAAACTGGAATTCATATGAATCTCCACTCCAGGCAGGTTTTCGTGACACCAGTGGTGAATGTCCAAGTAACCCAATGCTGGTATTCAGCGGCATGTTCACACTGGCAGACGTGCTGTTCAATATTCTATCCACTCAATGCTGGTCAGATCTTCATTTTCCTGTCCACACAACCAAGCCTGCAGAAATCATCAGCATATCCACTACAGAATGTTCCATACAATCTGAATGTGCACTCCAATCAGGCTTTCCTTACACCACTGGTGAATGTCCAAGTAACGCAATGCTGGTTTCAGTGGTCTGTTCACAATCGAAGCCGTGATGTTCAATGGCTATCCACTCAACACTGGTCACCTCTATATTTTCCATTCCACACAATCCAGACTACAAAAATCAATGTAAACTCCACTACAGAATGTTCCATTCATTCACTGTGAATATGGAATTCATCTGAATCTCCAATACCGGCAGGTTGTCGTTACACCACTGGAGAATGTGCAAGTACCCCAATACTGGTTTTCAGAGGCCTTTTCATACTCGCAGCCATGCTGTTTTATTGGCTATAGACTCAACAGTGTTTAACTCTTCTTTTTCCTGTCCACACGACCCAGCCTTCAGGAATCATTTGAAAGTCCACTACAGAATGTTCCATTCATTCATTGCGAATCTGGAATGCATCTGAATATCCACTCCTGGTAGGCGTTCGTTACACCACTGTTGAATGTCCAAGTAATGCAATGCTGGTTTTCAGCGGATTGTTCACAATTGAAGCCATTCTGTTCACTGGCTGTCCAATCAACAGTCGTCAGCTCTTCATTTTCCTGTCCGCAGAAGCCAGACTTCAGATATCATTGCTATCTCCACTACAGAAAGTTCCATTCATTCATTCATTCATTCATTCAATCTGGAATTCATCTGAATCTCTATTCCCGGCAGGTTTTCTTTACACCACAGTTGAATATCCAAGTAACCTAATGCTGCTTTTCCGCGGCCTGTTCAGACTCGTAGCCATACTGTTCAATTGGCTATCCTCTGAACCATGTTCAGCACTTCATTTTCCTGTCCACATAACCCATTCTTCAGAAATCATTCCTTTCCTCGCAGACACCGCTGCCTCAAGCATGGTGAACGTACCGAAACCCGCCGGACTTTTTGTAAGAAATGTGGCAAACATCAGCCCCACAAAGTCACACAGTACAAGAAGGGCAAGGATTCTCTGTATGCTCAGGGAAAGCGTGGTTATGATAGGAAGCAGAGTGGTTACGGAGGTCAAACTAAGCCTATTTTCCGGAAGAAGGCTAAAACTCCAAAGAAGATTGTGTTGATATTTGAATGTGTCGAGCCCAACTGCAGATCTAAGAGAATGCTGGCCATTAAGAGGTGCAAGCATTTTGAACTGGGAGGCGATCAAAAGAGAAAGGGACAATTGATCCAGTTCTAAGCTTCATCTTTTAATACGAAGACAGAAATCCTGGGCTGTGTTAGACTGATGGAACAATCCATGTTTTAGGAGAGAAATTAAATAGTGTCATGAATAAACTTCCTGAGAGGAAATTTGCTTGATAAAAAAAATCATTTTTTTCTGGAAAAAAAACCCAATACTTTAATTTTTTAAGACAACTGCAAGCACCTCAAACAATGGATTATTGTTACAACACTTGTTATCTTTTCACAATCTAGTTATTGCAAAGGCATATATGGATAAATATTAATGGACAAAGTCAAGAAAAAGAGGCACCTTAATGAATTAAAAAAAAAACACATTCAATCCAATGACTTCTAAAAGAGGCTAAATTTACCTCAGTATGTATGGTAAAAGGTAAAGGCCCTCCCATTGATCGTCTATTTGCTCGAGCGGGCCCAGTAACGTCTCTATTGGAGACTTTGTTGCTACTGTGTCTGGCATATCTAATACTCTCGGTAGCTTGCCGGGCTCTCCGAGAGGGGCGGAGGAATCGAACTCGGGTCGGCCATGTTGGCCGCTTGTAAGGCGAACGCCCTACCACTGTGCTATCGCTCCAGCCCAAGTATGTTACATTCTAAAATTGTATTGCCTACTATGGTTAGTGACCTGGATTCTGCAACTCAGAGGAAATGTATAAACAAACTACAGAATGTTCCATTCATTTACTGCGAATCTGGAATTAATCTGAATCTGCACTCCAGGCAGGCTTTCATTATACCACTGGTGAATGTCCATGTAAAGCAATGCTGGATTTCATCAGTTTTTTCACTATCGAAGCCGTGCTGTTCACTGGCTATTCACTCAACACTGATGAGCCCTTCATTTTCCTGTCTGCACAATCCAGATTTCAGAAATCATTGGAATCTCCACTACAGAATGTTCCATTCATTCAATGCGAATCTGGAATTCATCTGAATCTCCAATACCAGCAGGTTTTCATTATACCACTTGTGAATGACCAAGTAACCCAATGCTGGTTTTCAGCGACCTGTTCACACTCACAGAGTTTCTGTTCAATTGGCTATCCACTAAATGCTGGTAAGCTCTTCATTTTTCTGTCCACACAACCCAGCATTCAGAAATCATTGGAAACTCCATTACAGAATGTTCCATTCCTTCACAGCGAATCTGGAAATCATCTGAATCTGCACTGCAGGCAGGCTTTCGTTAGACTACTGGTGAATGTCCAAGTAACCCAATGCTGGTTTTCAGTGGCCCGTTCACACTCGCAGACATGCAGTTCAATTGGCTATCCACTCAACCCTATTCAGCTCTTCATTTTCCTGTCCAAACAATCCAGACTTCAGAAATCATTCCAATGTCCACTAGAGAACAGTCCATTCATTCACTGCGAATCTGAAATTCTTCTGAAGCTCCATTACCGGCAGGTTTACGTTACACCACTGGTGAATGTCCAAGTAACCCAATGCTGGTTTCAGCGGCCTGTTCAGACTCGCAGCCGTGCTGTTCAATTGGCTATCCACTCAACCCTGGTCAGCTCTTCATTTTCCTGTCCATACAACCCAGCCTTCAGAAATTATTGGAAACTCCAATACAGACTGTTCCATTCATTCACTGCGAATCTGGAATTAATCTGAATCTGCACTCCAGGCATGCTTTCGTTATACCACTGGTGAATGTCCAAGTAAAGCAATGCTGGATTTCATCAGTTTTTTCACTATCGAAGCCGTGCTGTTCACTGTCTATCCACTCAACACTGGTGAGCCCTTAATTTTCCTGTCTGCACAATCCCGACTTCGGAAATTATTGGAATCTCCACTACAGAATGTTCGACTCATTCACTGTGAATCTGGAATTCATCTGAATCTCCACTACTGGCAGGTTTTCGTTACACCACTGGTGAATGACCAAGTAACCCAATGCTGGTTTTCAGCGGCCTGTTCACACTCACAGAGGTTCTGTTCAATTGGATATCCACTAAATGCTGGTAAGCTCTTCATTTTTCTGTCCACACAACCAAGCATTCAGAAATCATTGGAATCTCCATTATGGAATGTTCCATTCCTTCACTGAAAATCTGGAATTCATCTGAATCCGCACTGGAGGCAGGCTTTCGTTAGAACACTGGTGAATGTCCAAGTAACCTAATGCTGGTTTTCAGTGGCCCGTTCACACTCGCAGAGGTGCAGTTAAAATTGGCTATCCACTCAACCCTATTCAGCTCTACATTTTCCTGTCCAAACAATCCAGACTTCAGAAATCATTCCAATGTCCACTAGAGAACAGTCCATTCATTCACTGCGAATCTGAAATTCTTGTGAAGCTCCTTTCCTGGCAGGTTTTCGTTACACCGCTGGTGAATGTCCAAGTAACCCAATGCTGGTTTTCAGCGGCCTGTTCACACTCACAGAGGTTCTGTTCAATTGGATATCCACTAAATGCTGGTAAGCTCTTCATTTTTCTGTCCACACAACCAAGCATTCAGAAATCATTGGAATCTCCATTATGGAATGTTCCATTCCTTCACTGAAAATCTGGAATTCATCTGAATCCGCACTGGAGGCAGGCTTTCGTTAGAACACTGGTGAATGTCCAAGTAACCTAATGCTGGTTTTCAGTGGCCCGTTCACACTCGCAGAGGTGCAGTTAAAATTGGCTATCCACTCAACCCTATTCAGCTCTACATTTTCCTGTCCAAACAATCCAGACTTCAGAAATCATTCCAATGTCCACTAGAGAACAGTCCATTCATTCACTGCGAATCTGAAATTCTTGTGAAGCTCCTTTCCTGGCAGGTTTTCGTTACACCGCTGGTGAATGTCCAAGTAACCCAATGCTGGTTTTCAGCGGCCTGTTCAGACTCGCAGCCGTGCTGTTCAATTGGCTATCCACTCAACCCTGGTCAGCTCTTCATTTTCCTGTCCATACAACACAGCCTTCAGAAATTATTGGAAACTCCAATACAGAACATTCCATTCATTCACTGCGAATCTGGAATTCATCTGAATCAGCACTGCAGGCAGTCTTTCGTTACACCACTATTGAATGTCCAAGTAATGCAATGATGTTTTTCACCAGTCTGTTCACACTCGAAGCCAGGCTTTTCACTGTCTATCCACTCAACACTGGTCAGCTCTTCATATTCCTGTCCACAAAAAATCCAGACTTCAGAAATCATTCGAATCTCCACAGAGAATGGTCCATTCATTGACTATGAATCTGGAATTCTTCTGAATCTCCATTCCTGACAGGCTTTCGTTAGACCACCGTTGAATGTTCAAGCAACGCAATGCTGGTTTTCAGTGCTTTGTTCACTCTCGAAGCCGTGCTGTTCACTGGCAATCCACTTAACACTGGTCAGCTCTTCATTTTGCTGTCCACACAATCCAGACTTCAGATACCATTGGAATCTCCACTACAGAAAGTTCCATTCATTCACTGCGAATCTGGAATTTATCTGAATCTCTACTCCAGGCAGGTTTTCGTTACACCACTGGTATATGTCCATGTCACACAATGCTGGTTTTCAGTGGCCTGCTCAGACTCGTACTCATGCTTTTCAACTGGCTATACACTCAACCCTGTTCAGCTCGTCATTTTCCTCTCCACATCATCCAGCCTTCAGAAATCATTGGAATGTCCACAACAAAATGTTCCATTCATTCACTGCGAATCTGGAATTCATCTGAATCTCCACTACCGGTAGGTTTGCGTGACACATAAGGTGAATGTCCAAGTAACCCAATGCTGGTTTTAGGCGGCATATTCACACTCGCAGAAGTGCTGTTCAATTGGCTATCCGCTCAACCCTGTTGAGCTCTTCATTTTCTGTCCTTATCACGCAGCCATCAGAAATCATTGAAATCTCCACTACAGAAATTTCCATTCATTCACTGCGAATCTGGATTTCATCTGAATCTGCACTGCAGGCAGTCTTTCGTTACACCACTATTGAATGTCCAAGTAACGCATGGTTGGTTTTCAGCAGCATGTTCACACACGCAGACGTGCTACTCAATTTGCTATCCACTCAGCCCTGGTGAGATCTTCATTTTCCTGTCCACACAACCCAGCCTTCCAAAATCATTGAAATGTGTACTACAGAATGTTCTATTCATTTACTGCGAATCTGGAATACATATGAACGTCCACTATTGGCAGGAATTCAATACCCAACTGGTGAATGTCCAAGTTACCCAATGCTAGTTTTTTGCGGCCTCATCACAATCGCAACTGTGTTGTTCAATTGGCTATCTTCTCAACCCTGTTGAGCTCTTCATTTTCTGTCCTCATCACGCAGTCTTCAGAAATCATTGAAATCCCCACTACAGAAATTTCCATTCATACACTGCGAATCTGGAATCCATTTGAATCTGCACTGCAGGCAGTCTTTCGTTACACCACTATTGAATGTCAAAGTAACCCAATGGTGGTTTTCAGCGGCCATTTCACACTCGCAGACGTGCTCTTTAATTGGCTATCCACTCAACCCTGGTCAGCTCTTCATTTTCCTGTCCACACAACCCAGGCTTAGGAAATCATTGGAATCTCCACTACAGATAGTTCCAATCATTCATTGCGAATCTGGAATTCATCTGACTCTGCACACGAGGAAGGTGTCTTTACACCACTGGGGAATGATCAAGTAACCCAGTGCTCATTTTCAGTGGCCTGTTTACAATTGCAGTCGTGCTGTTCAGCTGGCTATCCACTGAACCCTGGTGAGCTCTTCATTTTCCTGTCCACACAACTCAGCCTTCAGAAATTATTGGAATCTTCGCTACAGAATGTTCCATTCATTCACTGCGAATTTGGAATTCATCTGAATCTGCACTGCAGGCATTCTTTCGTTACACCACTGTTGACTGTCCACGTAACCTCAAGATGGTTTGTAGCGGCATGTTGACACTCGCAGACGTGCTGTTCAGTTGGATATCCACTCAAGCCTGGTCAGCTCTGCATTTTCCTCTCCACGCCAACCAGACTTCAGAAATCATTGGAACCTCCAGTACAGAACTTTCCATACAATCACTGCGAATCTGGAATTCATCTGACTCTCCACTCCAGGCAGGTTTTCGTTAAACCACTGGTGAATGACCAAGTAACACAATGCTGGTTTTCAGCGGCCTGTTCACACTCCCAGCTGTGCTGTTCAATTTCCCATACACTCAACCATGGTTAGCTCTTCATTTTCCTGTCTAAACCACCCAGATATACAGAAGTCATTGGAACCTCCACCACAGTATGTTCCATTCATTCACTGCGAATGTGCAATTAATCTGAAACTGCTCTCCAGGCAGGCTTTCTTTATACCAATGGTGAATGTCCCAGTAACCCAATGCTGGTTTTCAGCGGTCTGTTCACACTCGAAGCCGTGCTGTTCACTGGCTATCCACTCAACACTGGTCATCTTTTCATTTCCTTACCACACAGTCCAGACTTCAGAAATTTTTGTAACCTCCACTGCAGAATGTTCCATTCACTCACTGGGTATCTGGAATTCATCTGCTTCTGCATTCAAGTTTTCGATACACCGCTGTTGAATGTCCAAGTAACCCAATGTTAGTTTTCAGTGGGCTGTTGACGATCGCAGCCATACTGTTCATTTGGCTCTCCACTCAACTCTGGTCAGCTCTTCATTTTCCTGTCCACACAATCCAGACTTTAGAAAGCATTGGAACCTAGACTACAGAATGTTCCATTCATTCACTGCGAATCTAGAATTCATCGGAATCTCCACTACCGGCAGGTTTTCGTTACACCACTGGAGAATGTCCATGTAACCCAATGCTGGTTTTCAGCGGCCTGCTCAGACTCACAGCCATGCTTTTCAATTGGCTATCCACTCAACCCTGTTCAGCTCTGCATTTTCCTGCCCACATCACCCAGCCTTCAGAAATCATTGGAATCTCCACTACAGAATGTTCCATTCATTCACTGCGAATATGGAATTTATCTGACTCTCCAATTCAGGCAGGTTTTGGTTACACCACTGTTGAAAGTCCAAGTAACACAATACTGGTTTTCAGCGGCATGTTCAAACTCGCAGCCGTGCTTTTCATTTTTCTATCCACTAAACCCTGGTCAGCTCTTCATTTTCCTGTATAAACCACCCAGATTTACAGAAATCATTGGAAACTCCACTACAGAATGTTCCATACATTCAGTGCGAATCTGGAATTCATCTTAATCTCAACTCCAGCCAGGTTTTCTTTACACCACTGGTGAATGTCCAAGTGACCCAATGCTGGTTTTCATCGGACTTTTCATACATGCAGCCGTTCTGTTCAATTGGCTGCAGATTCAACCCTGGTGAATTCTTCATTTTCCTGTCCACATAAACTAGCCTTCAGATAGTATTGGAATCTCCATTATAGAATGTTCCATTCATTCACTGCGAATCTGGAATTCATCTCATTCTCCACTCCTGCCAGGTTTTTGTTACACCACTGTTGAATGTCCAAGTAACACAATGCTGGTTTTCAGCCTCATTTTCCTACTCGCAGCATTGCTGTTCAATTGGCTATCCATTCAACCCTGGTCAGCTCTTCATTTTCCTGTCCACACAACTCAGCCTTCAGAAATCATTTAAATCTCCACTACAGAATGTTCCATTCATTCACTGCGAATCTTGAATTAATCTGAATCTCCACTAAAGGGAGATATCTGTTACACCACTGGTGAATGTCCAAGTAACCCAAAGCTGGTTTTCAGGAGCCTGTTCCCACTAGTAGCCCTGCTATTCACTAGCTAAACACGCAAAACTGGTCAGCTGTTCATTTTACTGTCCACACAGCCCAGCCTTCAGAAATCATTGGAATCTCCACTACAGAATGTTCCATTTATTCACTACGAATCTGGAATTCATCTGAATCTCCAATACCGGCATATTTTCGTTAGACCACTGGTGAATGTCCAAGTAACCCAATGCTCATTTTCAGTGGCCTGTTCACAATCGCAGACGTGTTGTTCAATTGGCTATCCACACAACCCTGTTCAGATCTTCATTTTCCTGTCCACATCACTCAGCCTTCAGAAATCATTGGAATGTCCACTACAGAATTTTCCATTCATTCACTGCGATTCTGGAATTCATCTGAATCTCCACTACCAGCAGGTTTTCGTTATACATCTGCTGATTGTCCAATTAAACCAATGCTGCTTTTCAGCGGCCTGCTCAGACTCGCAACCATGCGGTTCAATGGGCTGTCCACTCAACTCAACCCTGTTCAGCTCTTCATTTTCATGTCCACATCACCCAAAATTTAGATACCATTGGTAACTCCACTACAGAATGTTCCATTAATTCACTGAGAATCTGGAATTCATCTGCCTCTCCACTCCAGGCAGGTTTTAATTACACACTCTTGAATGTCCAAGTAACCCAATGCTGGTTTTCAGTGGCATGTTCACACTCGCAGACGTGCTGTTCAATTGGCTATCCACTTAACCCTGCTCAGCTAATCATTTTCCTGTCCACACTACCCAGACTTCAGAAATCATTGGAACTTGCACTGCAGAATGTTCCACACATTCACTGCGAATCTGGAATATATCTCAATCTCCACATCAGGCTGGTTTTGGATACAACTCTGGTGAATGTCCAAGTAACGCAATGCTGATTCTCAGCCGCCTTTTCACACTCGCTGATGTGCTGTTTAATTGGCTATCCTCACAACCATGGTCAAGTCTTCATTTTCCTGTACACACAATCCAGACTTTAGAAATCATTGTTATCTCCACTACAGAATATTCAATTCATTCACTGCGAATTTGGATTTCATCTGAATCTGCAACAAAGGTAGTCCTTCGTTACACCACTGTTGAATGTCCAAGTAACCCAATGATGGTTTTCAGCGGCCTGTTCACACTTGCAGAAGTGCTGTCCAACTGGCTATCTCTTAAACCCTGGTCAGCTCTTCATTTTCCTGTCCACACAGCCCAGCCTTCAGAAATCATTGGAATCTCCACTACTGAATGTTCCATTCATTCACTGCGAATCTGGAATTCATCTGACTCTCCACTCCAGGCAGGATTTCATTTCACCACTGGGGAATGTGCGAGTAACGAATGCTCGTTTTCAGCGGTCTTTTCACACTCGCAGCCTTGCTGTTCAATTGGCTATCGATTCAACCCTGGTCAGTTCTTCATTTTTCTGTCCACAGAACTCAGCCTTCAGAAATCATTTAAATCTCCACTACAGACTGTTCCATTCATTCACTGCAAATCGTGAATTCATCTGATTTTCCACTAAAGGCAGCTCTCTATTACACTACTGGTGAATGTCGAAGTAATCCAAAGTTGGTTTTCAGCAGCCTGTTACCACTCGCAGCCCTGCTATTCAAAGGCTATCCACTCAAAACTGTTCAGCTGTTCAATTTACTGTCCACACAGCACAGCCTTCATAAATCAATGGAAACTCCATTACGTAATGTTCCGTTCATTCACTACGAATATGGAATTCATCTGAATCTCCACTACGGGCAGGCTTTCGTTACACCACTGGTGAATGTCCAAGTAACCAAATGCTCGTTTTCAGCGTCATGTTCACAATCGCAGACATGCTGTTCAATTGCCTATGCACTCAATGCTGGTGAGCTCTGCATTATCCTGTCCACACAGCCCAGCCTTCAGAAATCATTGGAGTCTCCACTACAGAACGTTCCATTCATTCACTGCGAATCTGGAATTCATCTGACTCTCCAACTCCAGGCAGGAATTAGTTACACCACTGGTGAATGTCCAAGTAACCCAATGCTGGTTTTCAACAGCCTGTTCACACTCGCAGCCGTGCTGTTCAAGTTCCATCCACTAAACTGTGGTTACCTCTTCATTTTCCTATCCACAGAACCCAGCCTTCAGAAATCATTGTTATCTCCACTACAGCATGTTCCATTCATCCACTGCCAATCTGGAATTCATCTGAATCTCCACTCCCGGCAGGCTTTCGTTACAGCGGCATGTTCACACTCGCAGACATGATGTTCAATTGCCTATCCACTCAATTCTGGTCAGCTCTGCATTTTCCTGTCAATACAACCCAGCATTCTGAAATCATTGGAATCTCCACTACAGATTGTTCCATACATTCACTGCGAATATGGAATTAATCTGAATCTGCACTCCAGGAAGTCTTTCCTTATACCATTGTTTAACGTACAAGTAACCCGTATGATCTAGAATTCATCTGACTCTCCACTCCAGGCAGGATTTCGTTACACCACTGGTGAATGTCCAAGTAACCCATGCTGGTTTTAAGCGGCCTGTTCTCGATTTCTTAAGGCTGGACTGTGTGGACAGGAAAATGAAGAGCTGACCAGCATTGAGTGGATAGCCAATTTAACAGCACGTCTGAGAGTGTGAACATGCCGCTGAAAACCACCATTGGGTTACTTGGACATTCAGCTGTGCTGTAACGAAAGACTGACTACAGTGCCGTTTCAGATGAATTCTAAATTTGCAGTGAATTAATGGAACATACTGTAGTGCAGATAACAATAATTTCTTAAGGATGGGTTGTGTGAAAAGGAAAATGAAGAGCTAACGAGGGTGGAGTGGATGGCAAATTGAACAGCAGGTCTGCGATTGTGAACAGGCCACTGAAAACCAGCATTGGGTTACTTGGACATTCAACAGTGGTGTAACGAAAACCTGCCTGGAGTGGAGATTCAGATGAATTCCAGATTCGCTGTGAATATTTGGAACATTCTGTAGTGGAAGTTCCACTGATTTCTGTAAGTCTGGGTTGTTTCGAGAGGAAAATTAAGAGCTGACCAGGGTGGAGTACATAGGCAATGGAACAGCACTTCTGCGAGTGTGAACAGGCCACTGAAAACCAACATTGGGTTACTTGGACATTCACCAGTGGTGTAAAGAAAGCATGCCTGGAGTGCGGGTTCAGATTAATTCCAGATTCGCAGTGAATGAATGGAACATTCTGTAGTGGAGATAAAAATGTTTTCTGAAGGCTGGTGGACAGGAAAATGAAGAGCTGACCAGGGTTGAGTGGATAGCCAACTGAATATCACGGCTGCTATTGTGAACATGCCACTGAAAAACAGCATTGGGTTATTTGAATATTCAACAGTGGTGTAACAAAAACCTGCCTTGAGTGCAGAGTCAGAAGAATTCCAGATTCGCAGTGAGTGAATGGAACATTTTGTAGTGGAGAATCCAATAATTTCTGAAGTCTGGATTGTTTGGAAAGGAAATGAAAAGCTGACCAGTATTGAGTGGATAACCAGTGAACAGCACGGCTTTGAGTGTGAACAGACCTCAGAAAACCAGCATTGTGCTACTTGGACATTCACCAGTGGTATAAAGAAAACCTGCTTTGAGAACAGAGTCAGATGAATTATAGATAGTGGAGGTTACAATGCTTTCTGAAGTCTGGGTTTTGTGGACAGGAAAATGAAGAGCTGACCAGGCTTGAGCGGATAGTCAGTGAACAGCACGGCTTCGAGTATGAAGAGGCGGCTGAAAACCAATATTGGGTAAATTGGTCATTCACCAGGGGTGTATCGAAAACCTGCCTGGAGTGGAGAGTCAGATGAATTCCAGATTCGCAGTGAATGAATGGAACATTGTTTAATGGAAAGTCCAATGATTTCTGAAGTCTGGGTTGTTTGGACAGGATAATGAAGAGCTGACCAGTTTTAAGTGGATGGCAAATTGAACAGCACGGCTGCGAGTCCTTGAATTCCAGATTGGCAGTAATTGAATGGAAAATTCTTTAGTGAAGATTCCACTGGTTTCTGAATTCTACGTTGTGTGAACAGGAAATGAAAGAGCTGTCCACTGTGGAGTGGACAGCCAGTTGAACAGCACGCCTGCGACTGTCAACAGGACGCTGAAAACCAGCATTTGGTTACTTGGACATTCACGAGTGGTTTAACCATAGCCTGCGTGGAGTGGAGATTTAGATGAATTCCAGATTCGGAGTGAATTATTGGAACATTCTGGAGTGGATATTCCAATGATTTCTGAAACCTGGGTTGAGTGGACAGGAAAATTAAGAGCTGACCAGGGATCATTGGATAGCCAGTTGAACAGCACACCTGCGAATGTGAACAGGACCCTGAAAACCAGCATTGTGTTACTTGAATATTCAACAGTAGTGTAACTAAAGCCTGCCTTGAGTAGAGATTCGATGATCTCCAGATTCCAGTGAATGAATGGAACATTCTGTAGTGTAGATTCCAATGATTTCTGAAATCTGGGTTGGATGGATATGAAAATGAAGAGCTGACTAGGGTTCAGTGGATAGCCAGCTGAACAGCACGCAAGCGAGTGTGAAAAGGCCTCTGAAATCTAGCATTTGTTTACTTGCACATTCAGCAGTGGTATAAGGAAAGCCTGCCTGGAGTGGAGACTCGATTATCTCCAGATTGGCAATGAATGAATGAAACATTCTTTAGTGGATATTCCAATGAATTCTGAAGTCTGGGTTATGTGGACAGGAAAATGGAGAGCTGACCAAATTTCAGTGGATAGCCAGTTGAACAGCACGGCTGCGAATGTGAACAGGACGCTGAAAACCAGCTTTGGGTTACTTGGACATTAAACAGTAGTTTAACGAAACCCTGTCTGGAGTAGAGATTCAGATGAATTCCAGATTCGCAGTGAATGAATGGATCATACTGTAGTGGAGTTTCCAATGTTTTCTGAAATCTGGGTTGTGTGGACAGGAATATGAAGAGCTAACCAGTGTTCACTGGATAGCTAGTTGAACAGCACACCTGCAATTTTGAACAATACGCTGATAACCAGCATAGGGTTACTTCAACATTTGCAGTGGTGAAACGAAAATCTGCCTGGAGTGGAGATTCTATGATCACCCGATTCCAGTGAATGAATGGAACATTCTGTAGTGGAGATTCCAATGATTTCTGAAATCTGATTTGTGTGGAAACGAAAATGAAGAGACGACCAGGGTTCAGGGGATAGCCAGTTGAACAGCATGCCTGCGAGTGTGAAAAGTCCTCTGAAAACCAGCATTGGGATACTTGTGCAATAAGCAGTGGTGTAAAATAAGCCTGCCTGGAGTGGAGATTTCATGATATCCTGATTCCAGTGAATTAATGGAACATTCTGTAGTGGAGATTCCAATGATTTCTGATGTCTTGGTTGTGTGGACAGGAAATGAAGGAGCTGACCACTGCTGAGTGGAGAGCCAGTTGAACACCAAGCCTGCGACTGTGAATAGGACGCTGAAAACCATCATTGGGTTACTTGGACATTCAGCATTCGTGTAATGAAAACCTGTCTGGAGTGGAGATTCGATGATCTCCAGATTCCAGTGATTGAATGGAACATTTTGTATTGGAGATTCCAAAGATTTCTGCAGTCTGGTTATGTGGACAAGAAAAGGACGAGCGGACCAGGGTGGGGTGGATAGCCAGATGAACAGCACGCCTGCGACTGTGAACAGGTCTCTGAAAACCAGCATTGGGTTACTAGGACATTCACACATCGTGTAACGAAATCCTGCCTGGACTGAAGATTCAGATGAATTCATTATTGCAAGTGAATGAAGGGAACATTTTATAGTGGAGATTCCAATGGTTTCTGAAGTATGGGTTGTGTGCCCAGGAAAATGAAGAGCTGACCAGGTTGGAGTAGATAACCAGTTGAACAGCACGCCTGCGAGTAAGAACAGGACGCTGAAAACCAGCATTTGTTACTTGGACATTCAACAGTAGTGTCACGAAAGCCTGCCTGCAGTGGATATTGAGATGAATTCCAAGTGATTTAAAGGAATCCAGTGATTTCCAGTGATTTAAAGGAATATTCTGTAGTGTATATTCCAAAGATTTCTGAAGACTGGTTTGTGTGGACGGGAAAATGAAGAGCTGACCAGGGTTGAGTGGATAGCCTGTTGAACAGCATGCCTGCGATAGTGAACAGGACGCCGAAAACCAGCATTGGGTTACTTGGACATTCACCAGTGATGTAAAGAAAGCCTGCCTGGAGTGGAGATTCGATGATCTCCAGATTGGCCGTGAAAGAATGGAATATTCGGTAGTGGAGATTCCAATGATTTCTGAAGTCTGGATTGTGTGGACAGGAAATGAAAGACCTGACCACTGTGGAGTGGATAGTAAGTTGAACAGCACGCATGCGAGTGTGAACAGGACGCTCAAAACCAGCATTGGGTTATTTGGACATTCACCAGTAGTTTAACGAAAGCCTGCCTGGAGTTGAGATTCAGATAAATTCCAGATTTGCAATGAATGAATGGAACATTCTGTAGTGGAGTTTCCAATGATTTCTGAAGTCTGGGTTGTGGGGACAGGAAAATGAAGAGCTGTCAGGGTTGAGTTTATAGTCAGTTGAACCGAACGCCTGCGAGCGTGATCAGGCCGCTGAAAACCAGCATTTTTTTATTTGGACATTCACCAGTAGTGTAATGAAAGCCTGCCTGGAGTGGAGATCCGATGAATTCCAGATTCGCAGTGAATGAATGGAACATTCTGTAGTGGAGATTCTAATTGTTTCTGAAGTCTAGGTTATGTTGACAGGAATATGAAGAGCTGACCAGGTTGGAGTGGATAGCCAGTTGAACAACATACCTGACAGTGTGAACAGTCCGCTGAAAAGCCGCATTTGGGTACTTAAATATTCACCAGTGGTGTAACGAAAGCCTGCCTGAAGTGGAGAATCGATGAGCTCCAGATTGTCAGTGAATGAAAGGAACATTCAGTAGGGGAGATTCCAATGATTTCTGAAGTCTGGGTTTTGTGGACAGGAAATGAAAGAGCTGACAAGGGTTCAGTGGATAGCCGTTGAACAATTAGCCTGTGAGTGTGAACAGGACGCTGAAAACCAGCATTGTGTTACTTGCACATTCAACAGTGGTGTAATTAAAGCATGCCTGGAGTGGATATTCGATGATCGCCAGATGGCAGTGAATGAATGGAACATTCTGTAGTGGACTTTCCAATGATTTCTGAAGTCTAGGTTGTGTGGACAGGAAATGAAAGAGCTGACCACTGTGGAGTGGATGAACAATTGAACAGCACGCCTGCGACTGTGAACAGAATGCTGAAAACCAGCATTGGGTTACTTGGAAATTCACCAGTGGTGTAACGAAAGCCTGCCTGTGGTGGAGATTCAGATGAATTCCAGATTCGCAGTGTATGAATGGAACATTTTATAGTGGAGATTCCAATGATTCTGAAGTATGGGTTGTGTGGACTGGAAAATGAAGAGCTGACCATGTTGGAGTTTATACCCAGTTGAACATCACGCCTGCAAGTGTGAACAGGACGCTGAAAACCAGCATTATGTTACTTGGACATTCAAGAGAGTGTAATGAAAGCCTGCCTGCAGTGGAGATTGAGATGAATTCCAGATTGCCAGTGAATGAATGGAGCATTCTTTAATGGAGATTCCATTGATTTCTGAAGCCTGTGTTGTGTGGATGGGAAAATGAAGAGCCGACCAGGGTTGAGTGGAAAGCCAGTTGAACAGCACGCCTGGGATTGTGAACAGGACACTTAAAATCACGATTAGGTGACTTGGACATTCTCCAGTGGTGTAATGAAAGCCTGCCTGAAGAGGAGATTCAAAGAACCCCAGACTAGCAGTGAATGAATTGAACATTCTACAGTGGTGATTCCAATCATTTCTGAATGGGATATTCTCTAGTGGAGATTCCAATGATTTCTGAAGTCTGGGTTGTGTGGACAGGAAATGAAAGAGCAGTGGAGATTCGATGAACTCTAGATTGGCAGTGAATGAATGTAACATTCTGTAGTGGAGATTACAATGATTTTTGAAGTCTGGGTTGTGTGGACAGGAAATGAAAGAGCTGACCAGAGTGGAATGGATAGCTAGTTGAACAGCATGCCTGTGAGTGTGAACAGGACGTTGAAAACCAGCATTGGGTTACTTGGACTTTCAGCAGTGGTGTAACATAAGCCAGCCTGGAGTGGTGATTCGATGATCTCCAGATTGGCAGTGAATGAATGGAATATTCTCTAGTGGAGATTCCAATGATTTCTGAAGTCTGGGTTGTGTGGACAGGAAATGAAAGAGCTGACCACTGTGGAGTGGATAGCCACTTGAACAGCATGCCTGCGAGTGTGAACAGGACGCTGAAAACCAGCATTGTGTTACTTGGACATTCAACATAGTGTAACGAAAGCCTGCCTGGAGTTGAGATTCAGATGATTTCCAGATTGGCAGTGAAGGAATGGAACATTCTGTAATGGATATTCCAATTATTTCTGTTGCCTGGTTTGTGTGGACGGGAAAATAAGAGCTGAACAGGGTTGAGCTGATAGCCAGTTGAACTAAACGCCTGCAAGTGTCAACAGGCCGCTGAAAACCAGCATTGGGTGGCTTGGATATTCAACACTGGTTTAACGAAAGCCTGCCTGGAGTGGAGATTCGATGAATTCCAGATTGTCTGTAAATGAATGGAATTTTCTGTAGTGGAGATTCCAATTATTTCTGAAGAATGGTTTGTGTGGACAGGAAAAAGAAGTGCTGACCAGGCTTCAGTGGATAGCCAGTTTTACAGCACGCCTGCGACTGTGAACAGGACGCTGAAAACCAGCATTATGTTACTTGGACATTCAGCAGTGGTGTATGCAAAGCCTGCCAGGAGTGGAGATTCGATGATCTCCAGATTGGCAGTGAATGAATAAAACTTTCTTTTGTGGAGTTTCCAATGATTTCTAATGTCTGATTTGTGTGGGTAGGAAAAGAAAGAGCTGACAACTGTGGAGTTGATAGCCAATTGAACAGCAAGCCTGTGAGTGTAAAAAGGACGCTGAAAACCAGCATTAGGTTACATGGACATTGAGCAGTGGTTTAACGAAATCCTGCCTGGAGTGGAGATTCGATGAATTCCAGATTGGCAGTGAATGTATGGAACATACTGTAGTGGAGATTCCAATGATTTCTGAAGTCTTGGTTGTGTGGACAGGAAAATGAAGAGCTGAACAGGGTTGATTGGATAGTCAGTTGAACAGCACGCCTTCGAGTGTAAACAGGATGCTGAAAACCAGCGTTGGGTTACTTGGACATTCTCCAGTGGTGTAACGAAAGTCTTCCTGGAGTGGAGATTCGGTGAATTTTAGATAGGCAGTGAATGAATGGAATTCTGTAGTGGAGTTTCCAATGATTTCTGAATTCTACATTGCATGGACAAGAAAATGAAGAGCTGACCAGGGTAGAGTGTTTGGCCAGTTCAACAGCATGCCTACTAGTGTAAACAGGCCTTTGGAAACCAGGAATGGGTTACTTGCACATTCAGCAGTAGTATAACGAGAGCCTGCCTGAAATGGAGATTCAGATGATTTCCATGTTTGCAGTGAATGAATGGAATATTCTGTAGTGGAGATTCTAATGGTTTCTGAAAACTGGGTAATGTGGACAGGAAAATGAAGAGCTGACAAGATTTGAGTGGATAGCCAGGTAAACCGCATGCCTGCAAGTGTGAACAGGCCTCTGAAAACCAGCATTGTTAAAACATTCAGCAGGGTTATAACAAAAGCCTGCCTGGAGTGCAGATTCGATGATCTCCAGATTGGCAGTGAATGAATGGAACATTCTGTAGTGGATATTCCAATGATTTCTGAAGTATGGGAAGTGTGGACAGGAAATGAAAGCGCTTACCACTGTGGAGTGGATAGCCAGTTGAATAGCACGCCTGCTAGTGTGAACAGTCCTCTGCAAACCAGCATTGGGTTGTAATGAAAGCCTGCCTGGGGTGGAGATTCGATGAATTCCAGATTGTCAGAGAAAGAATGGAACATTCTGTCGTGGAGATTCATATGGTTTCTGAAGTCTGGTTTGTGTGGACAGGAAAAGAAAGAGGTGACCACTATGGAGTGGATATCCAGTTGAATAGAACCCCTGCGCGTGTGAACAGGACGCTGAAAACCAGCATTGGGTTAGTTGGACATTCACCAGTGGTTTAACGAAAGCCTGCATGGAGTGGAGATTCAGATGAATTCCAGATGCGAAGTGAATGAATGGCACATTCTGTAGTGGGATTCCAATGATCTCTAAAATCTGGGTTGTGTGGACAGGAAAAGAAAGAGCTGACCACTCTGGAATTGATAGTCAGTTGAACAGCACGCCTGCGAGTTTGAACAGGACGCTGAAAGCCAGCATTTGGTTACTTCAACATTCAGCAGTGGTGTAGCGGAGATTCGATGAATTCCAGATTGGCAGTGAATGAATGGTACATTCTGTGGTGTTGATTCCAAGGATTTCTGAAGTCTGGGATGTGTGGATAGGAAAATGAAGAGCAGACCATGTTAGACTGGATAGCCAGTTGAAGAATAGGCTTGCGAGTTTGAACAGGCTGCTGATAACCAGCATTGCGTTACTTGGATATTTACCAGTGATGTAAAGAAAACTTGCCTGGAGTAGGGATTCGATGAATTCCAGATGGCAGTGAATGAATGGAACATTCTTATTGGAGATTCCAAATATTTCTGAAGTTTGAGTTGTGTGGACAGGAATATGAAGAGCTGACCATGGTGGAGTGGAGAGCCAGTTGATCAGCACGCCTCGACTGTGAACAGGCTGCTGAAATTGGGGAAATTGTATATTGGGGAAATTGTATATTAACCAGTGGTGAACATTGGGGAAATTGTATATTAACCAGTGGTGTAAAGAAAATCTGCCTGGCGTGGAGATTTGATGAATTCCAGATTGTTAGTGAATGAATGGAAATTCTGTAGTGGAGGTTACAATGATTTCTGAATTCTGGGTTGTATTGACAGGGAAATGAAGAGCAGACCAGGTTAGCGTGGATATCCAGTTGAACAGGAGGCCTGCGAGTTTAAACAGGCTGCTGAAAACCAGCAATGGGTTTCTTGTATATTCACTAGTGCTGTAATGAAATCCTGCCTGGATTTGAGATTCGATGAATTCCAGATTCGCAGTGAATGAATAGAACATTCTGTAGTGGAGATTCCAATGATTTCTGAAGCCTTGTTTGTGTGGACAGGAAAATGAAGAGCTGACCAGGTGGAGTGGAAAGCCAGTTGAACAGTAGGCCTGCGAGTGTTAAAAGGATCCTGATAACCACCATTGGGTTACTTGGATTTTCAACAGTGGTTTAACAAAAATCTGCATGCAGTGGAGATTCGATGAATTCCAGATTGGCAGTGAATGAATGGCGGATTCTGTAGTGGAGATTCCAATGTTTTCTGAATTCTGTGTTTCGTGGATGGGAAAATGAAGAGCAGACCAGGTGAGAGTGGATAGCTAGTTGAACAGCAGGCCTGAGAGTTTGAATAGGCTGCCGATAACCAACATTGCGTTACTTAGATATTCACCAGTGGTGTAATGAAAACCTGCCTGGAGTGTAGATTTGATGAATTCCAGATTGGAAGTGAATGTATGGAATATTCTGTAGTGGAAATTCCAATGATTTCTGAAGCCTGGTTTGTGTGGACAGGAAAATGAAGAGCTGACTAATTGGAGTGGATAGCCAGTTGAACAGCAGGCCTGCGAGTGTGAACAGGCCTCTGCAAACCAGCATTGTGTTACTTGGACGTTCAGCAGTGGTGTAACGTAAGCCTGCCTGGAATGGAGATTCGATGATCTCCAGATTGGCAGTGAATTAATGGAACATTCTGTCCTGAAGATTCCAATGATTTCTTAAGTATGGGTTGTGTGAACACGAAAATAAAGAGCTGACCACTTTGGAGTCGATAGCCAGTTGAAGAGCACACCTTCGTTTGTGAACAGGCTGCTGAATACCAGCATTGGGGTACTGGGATATTCACCATTGTTGTAACCAAATCCTGCCTGGAGTGGAGATTCGACCAATTCCAGATTGTCAGTAAATGAATGGAACATTCTGTAGTGGAGATTTCTATGGTTTCTGTAGTCTGGTTTGTGTGGACAGGAAAAGAAAGAGAAGACCGCTGTGGAGTGGATAGCCAGTTGAACAGCATGCCTGCGAGTGTGAATAGGACGCTGAAAACCAGCATTGTGTTACTTGGATATTCACCAGTGTTGTAACGAAAGCCAGCCTGGAGTGTAGGTTCAGATGAATTTCAGTTTCGCCGTAAGTGAATGGAACATTCTATACTGGAGATACCAATAATTTCAGAACTCTAGTTTATGGGCACCAGGAAATGAAGTGTTTACCAGGGTGGAGTGGATAGCCAGTGAACACCACGCCTGTGGTATGTGAACAGGCCGCTGAACACTAGCATTGGGTTACTGGGACATGCAGAAGAATCCCTACCCTGACAAGTTTTTGAGGTATACAATCATCACCACCACTGTGTGGCGTTCACCAGGAGAGTACCATATGGTTTCGATTAATTTAGAAGTCGATGCACACCAGCTCTAGTAGGAGTGAAAGGTATGATGAAAACTTCGGCTTGATTGAGTGCACAGGCAGATGAAAACCAGATATGTAGGTGTTGATATTTAGATAAACTGAGGTGGCTCGGTAGTGTGGCAGGGTAAATGAGCAGAATACTATAATCGACTGGATAGGGAGATGAACAGCAGGCCTGGGGAGAGTTGAAAGCAAATGCTCAATTGGCAGATTTTGAATTCGACTGGATTTCATGGAGAACGAGAAGAAACGCAGGCTTAATACATTGGATACTGAGATGAAATCACTACTCAGCAGTGTAGATCGCTTTCACTCTCCCAGTCCTCCCGGACTTCATTGATTGGCTGGCGCAGTTCTGTACTGTCTTCTTTTGGAAATTTGTGGTGACTGTAAATTTGGCATATGGAATATTTCACGGGTGTCTTGCCAGGCTTTGCCACGAGGGCCAGATATTCTTGGTAGCTCCCCAGGCTCTCTGAGAGGGAGAAGAATTGAACCCGGCTCGGAAAGGCTGGCTGCTTCACGCACTCGTCCTACTGCTGTGCTCTCGCGCCAAATCCAAGTGTGGATAGGAAGATGAAAAGCAGGACATGAACGATTTTAGAGTGCAGATTCAGATGACTTCATGTTTCTTGGTAGACTCACCAGTGCTGTTACGAATGCATGCGTAAAATTGATATTCAATGTATTCCAGACTCTCAGTAAATGACCGGAACATTCTGCAATGGAGATTCCAATGATTTCTGATGTCTGGGTTGTGTGGATAGGAAAATGAAGAGCTCACCAGGGTGGCGTGGATACCCAGTGATCAGCACAGGCCGCTGAAAACCACCATTGGGTTACTTGGACATTCACCAGTGGTGTAACGAAAGCCTACCTGGAGTAGAGATTCAAAGAACACCAAATTGGCAGTGAATGATTGGAAAATTTTGTAGAGGAGATTCAAATGATTTCTGAAATCTGGGTTTTGTGGACAGGAATATGAAGAGCTTACCAGGCTGGAGTGGATAGCCAGTTGAACAGCACGCCTGCGAGTGTGAACAGGACGCTCAAAACCAGCATTGGGTTACTTGGATATTCACCAGTGGTATAATGAAAGTCTGCCTCGAGTGGAGATTCGATGAATTCCAGATTGGCGGTGAATGAATGCAAAATTCTGTAGTGGAGTTTCCAATGGTTTCTGAAGTCAAGGTCGTGTGGACAGGAAATTGAAGAGCTGAACAGGGTTGACTGGATAGCCAGTTGAAGAGCAAGCCTGCGAGTGTGAACAGGCCACTGAAAAACAGCATTGGGTTACTTGGACATTCACCAGTGGTGTAAAGAAATCCTGCCTGGAGTGGAGATTTAGATGAATTCCAGATTCGCAGTGAATGAATGCAATATTCTGTAGTGGACATTCCAATGATTTCAGAACTGTGGGTTACGGGCACCAGGAAATGAAGAGGTGACCAGGGTGGAGTGGATAGCCAGTTGAACAGCATGCCTGCGAGGGAGAACAGGATGTTGGAAACCAGCTTTGGGTTACTATGACATTTACCAGTGGTGTAATGAAAGCCTGCCTTGAGTGGAGATTCCATGAATTCCAGATTGGCAGTGAATGAGTGGAACTTTCTGTAGTGGAGATTCCAATAGTTTCTGAAGTCAATGATGTGTAGACAGGAAAATGAAGTGCTGACCAGGGTGGAGAGGATAGCCAGTTGAACAGCACGCCTGCGAGTGTGAAAAGGCCACTGAAAACCAGCATTTGGTTACTTGGACATTCAGCAGTTGTGTAACGAAAGCCTACCTGGAGTGGAGATTAAGATGAATTCCAGATCCGCAGTGAATGAATGGAGCATTCTTTATTGGAGATTC
This sequence comes from Sorex fumeus, assembly GCF_029834395.1. NCBI lineage: Eukaryota > Metazoa > Chordata > Mammalia > Eulipotyphla > Soricidae > Sorex > Sorex fumeus. The sequence continues at coordinate 231,619 of NW_026606140.1, read as the reverse complement.
CAATGATTTCTGAAGTCTGGTTTGTGTGGACAGGAAAAGAAAGAGCTGACCATGGTGGAGAGTATAGCCAGTTGAAGAGCACTCCTGCGAGTGTGAACCGGATGCTGAAAAGCCCATTGGGTTACCTGGACATTCAACACTGGTGTAAGGAAAACCTGCATGGACTGGAGATTCAAATAAATTCCAGACTCGCAGTGAATGAGTGGAACATTCTGTAGTGGAGATTCCAATGATATCTGAAATCTGGATTGTGTGGACAGGAAAAGAAAGAGCTGACCTAACAGCACACATGCGAGTGTGAATAAACCGCTGAAAACCATCACTGCGTTACTTGGATATTCACCAGTGATGTAACGAAAGCCTGCCTGGAGTGGAGATTTAGATGAATTCCAGGTTCTAAGTGAATGAATGGTACATTCTGTAGTTGAGATACCAATGATTTCAGAACTCTGTATTATGGGCACCAGTAAACAAAGAGTTGACCAGGGTGGAGTGGATAGCTAGTGAGCACTACGCCTGCGGTATGTTAACAGGTCCGTGACCAGTAGCATTGGGTTACTGGGTCATGCAGAAGAATCCCAACCCTGATGAGTTTTAGAGGCATAGGAGCATCACCACCGCTGGGTGGCGTTGACGGGGAGAATACCACATGTTTTCGATTGATTCAGAAGTCCATGCACACCAGGCCTGGTTAGAGTGGACGGGATGATAAAAACTTCGGCTTGATTGAGTTTACAGGCAGATGAAAACCAGATATGTAGGTGTTGATATTTAGATGAACTCAGGTCCCTCGTTAGTGTGGCAGGGTTAATGAACAGAATACTATATTCGACTGGTTAAGGAGCTGAACAGCAGGCCTGGTGATAGTTGACAGCAAATGCTCACTTGACAGATTTCTAATTCGACTCGAATTCGTGGAGAACGAGAAGAATCACAGGCTTTAAACATTGGATATTGAGATGAATTCACTACTCAGCCCTGTGGATCACTGTCACTCTCCCATTCCTCCCGGACTTCATTGATTTACTGCCACGGTTCAGTAGCGTCTTCGTTTGGAGTCTTGCGTTGACTGTAATTTTGGCATATGGAATAATTCAGAGGTGTCTTTCCAGGCTTTGCCAAGAAGGCCAGATACTCTCGGGCTCTCTGAGAGAACAAGGAATTGAAAATGGCTTATCCAGGCTGGCAGCGTGACGCATTCGTCCTACTGATGTGCTTTCCACCAGAATGGCAGTGTGGATAGGAAGATTAAAAGCAGCCCTTGGTTGATTTTAGAGTGCAGATTCAGATGATTTCAAGTTTCTAGTTAAACTCACCAGTGCTGTAACGAATGCCTGCGTATAGTGTAGATTCATATGAATTCCAGACTCGAAGTGAATGAACGGAAATTTCTTCTGTGGAGATTGCAATGATTTCTGATGTTTGGATTCTGTAGATAGGAAAATGAAGAGATGAACAGGGTGAAGTGGATAGCCAGTGATCAGCACAAGCCGCTGAAAACCATCATTGGGTTACTTGGACATTTACCAGAGATGAAACGAAAGGCTGCCTGGAGTGGAGATTCAAAGAACACCAGATTAGCAGTGAATTAATGGAACATACTGGAGTTGAGATTCCAATGATTTCTGAAGTCTGGGTTGTGTGGACATTTATATGAAGGGCTGACTAGGGTTTATTGGATAGCCAGTTGAAGAGCACGCCTGTGTGTATGAACAGGCCGCTGAAAACCAGCATTGGGTTACTTGGACATTTGCCAGTGCTTTTATGAAAGCCTGCCTGGAGTTGAGATTCAAGGAATACCACGTTCGCAGTGAATAAATGGAACATTCTGTAGTGGAGATTCCAATGATTTCTGAAGTCTGGTTTCTGAGGACAGTTAAATATAGTGCTGACCAGGGTTTAGTGGATAGTCAGTTGAACAGCACGCCCGCGAGTGTGAATAGGATGCTGAAAACCAGCATTGGGTTATTTAGACATTTACCAGTGGTGTAACGAAAGCCTAACTGGGTGGACATTCGATGAACTCCAGAGTGGCAGTGAATGAAAGGAACATTCTGTAGTGGAGATTCCAATGATTTCTGATGTCAAGGTTGTGTGGACAGGAAAATGAAGAGCTGACCAGGGTGGAGTGTGGAGCCAGTTGAACAGTACTCCTTCGAGTGTGAACAGGATGCTGAAAACCAGCATTTGGTTACTTGGACATTCACTAGTGGTATAACGAAAGCCTGCCTGGAGTGAAGATTCAGATGAATTCCAGATTCACTGTGAATAAATGGAACATTCTGTAGTGGAGATTCCAAAGGTTTCTGAAATCTGGGTTGTGTGGACAGGAAAATGAAGTGCTGACCAGGGTTGAGTTGTTAGCCATTTGAACAGCACGCCTGCGAGTGTGAACAGGACGCTGAAAACCATCACTGGGTTACTTGGACATTCACCAGTGGTGTAGCGAATGCCTGCCTGGAGTGGAGATTCGATGATCTGCAGATTGACAGTGAATGAATGGAACATTCTGTAGTGGAGATACCAATGTTTTTAGAACTCTAGGTTATGGGCACCAGGAAATGAAGTGCTGAGCAGGGTGGAGGGGATAGCCAGGGAACAACACTCCTGCGGTATGTTTACAGGTCCCTGAACACTAGTATTGTGTTACTGGGACATGCAGAAGAATCCCTACCCTGACGAGATTTAGAGGCATACAATTATAACCACCACTGGGTGGCGTTCACCAGGAGAGTACCATATGGTTTCGATTGATTCAGAAGTGGATGCACACCAGGCCTGGTTGGAGTGGAAGGTATGATGAAAACTTTGGCTTGATTGAGTGCACAGGCAAATGAAAACTAGATATTCAGATGTTGATATTTAGATGAACTCAGGTCGCTAGGTAGTGTGGCAGGGTTCATGAACAAAATACTATATTCGACTGGATAAGGAGATGAACAGCAGACCTGGGGAGAGTTGAAAGCAAATGCTCAATTGGCAGATTTCGAATTCGACTAGATTTCGTGGAGAACGAGAAGAAACGCAGGCCTAATACATTGGATATTGAGATGAATTCACTACTCAGCAGTGTGGATCGCTTTCACTCTCCCAGTCCCTAGGACTTCATTGATTTGCTGGCACTGTTCAGTAGCGTCTTCATTTGGAGACTTGTGGTGACTGTAGTTTTGGCATATGGAATATTTCACAGGTGTCATGCCAGGCTTTCCCAAGAGGGCCAGATACTATCCGTAGCTTCCCGGGCTCTGTGAGAGTGAGAGTAATTTAACCCGGCTCGGAAAGGCTGGTTGCTTGACGCACTCGTCCTAATGCTGTGCTTTCGCGCCAGAATGTCAGTGTGGATAGGAAAATGAAAAGCAACCCATGGATGATTTTAGAGTTCAGATTCAGATGACTTCAAGTTTCTGGGTTGACACACCAGTGCTCTTACGAATGCCTGCGTAAAATGGATATTCAATGTATTCCAGAATCGCAGTGAATGACCGGCACATCCTGCAATGGAGATTCCAATGATTTCTGATGTCTGGTTTGTGTGGATAGGAAACTGAAGAGCTCACCAGGGTGGAGTGGATAGCCAGTGATCAGCACAGGCCGCTCAAAACCATCACTGGGTTACTTGGACATTCACCAGTTGTGTAACGAAAGCCTGCCTGGAGTCGAGATTCGATAAACACCAGATTGGCAGTGAATGAATAGAACATTTTGTAGAGGAGATTCAAATGATTTCTGAAGTCTGGCTTGTATGTACAGGAATATGAGGAGCTGACCAGGCTGGAGTGATAGCCAGTTGAACAGCACGCCTGTGAGTGTGAACAGGATACTCAAAACCAGCATTGGGTTACTGGGATATGCACCGGTGGTGTAACGAAAACCTGCCTCGAGTGGAGATTCGATGAATTCCAAATTAGCAGTGAATAAATAGAAAATTCTGTAGTGGATATTCCAATGGTTTCTTAAGTCAAGGTTGTGTGCACAAGAAATTGAAGAGCTGAACAGGGTGGCGTGTATAGCCAGTTGAAGAGCACGACTGCGAGTGTGAACAGGACGCTGAAAACCAGCATTGGGTTACATGGACATTCACCAATGGTGTAAGGAAAGCCTGCACAGACTGGATATTCAGTTGAATTCCAGATTAGCAGTGAATGAATGAAACATTCTCTAGTAGAGATTCCAATGATTTCTGAAGTCTGGTTTGTGTGGACAGGAAAATAAAGAGCTGTCCAGGTAGGAGTGGATATCCAGTTGAACAGCACACCTGCGAGTGTGAATAGGCCGCTAAAAACCATCCCTGGGTTACTTGGATATTCACCAGTGGTGTAAAGAAAGCCTGCCTGGACAGGAGATTCGATGAATTGCAGATTCGCAGTGAATGAATGGAATATTCTGTATTGAAGATTCCAATGATTTCTGAAGTCTGGGTTGTGTGGACAGGAAAAGATAGAGCTGACCTGGGTGCAGTGTATAGCCAGTTGAAGAGCACGTCTGCAAGTGTGAACATGCCGCAGAAAACCAGCATTGTGTTACTTGGACATTTACCAGTGGTGTAATGAAAGTCTGCTTGCAGTGGAGATTTGATGAATTCAAGATTCGCATTGAATGAATGGAACATCCTGTTGTGGAGAATCCAATGATTTCTGAAGTCTGGGTTGTGGGGACAGGAAAATGAAGTGAGGACCAGGGTTTAGTGGATAGCCAGTTGAACAGCACGCCTGCGAGTGTGAACAGGACGCTGAAAACCAGCATTGGGTTTCTTGGCCATTCACTAGTGTTGTAACAAAAGCCTGCCTGGAGTGGAGCTTCAGGTGAATTCCACATTCGCATTGAATGAATGGAACATTCTGGAGTGGAGATTCCAATGATTTCTGAAGTCTTGATTGTGTGGATAGAAAAATGAAGTGTTGACTAAAGTTGAGTGGGTAGCCAGTTGAATAGTATGCCTGCGAGTCTGAACAGGACGTTCAAAACCAGCATTGAGTTACTTGGACATTCACCAGTGGTGTAGCGAAATCCTGCCTGGACTGGAGATTCAATGATCTCCAGATTGGCATTGATTCAATAGAACATTCTGTAGTGGAGATTCCAGTGATTTCTGGAGTCTGGTTTGTGTGGACAGGAAAATAAAGAGCTGACAAGGGTGGAGTGGATAGCCAGTTGAACAGGACGCCTGCGAGTGTGAACAGGCCGCTGAAAACCAGCATTGGATTACTAGGACATTCAACAGTGTTGTATCAAAGCCTGCATGGAGTGGAGATTCAGATGAATTCCAGATTCGCAGTTAATGAATGGAACATTCTGTAGTGGAGATACCAATTATATCAGAACACTGGGTTATGGGCCCCAGGATATGAAGAGCTGACCAGGGTGGAGTGGATAGCCAGTGAACACCATGCCTGCAGTATGTGAACAGGCTGCTGACCACAACTACCATAGGGTTACTGGAACATACAGAAGAATTCCAACCCTGACTAGTTTTAGAGGCATACGATCTTCACCATCACTGGGTGGCGTTAACGGGAGAGTACCATATGGTTTCAATTGATTGAGAAGTCGATGCACAATAGGCCTAGTTAGAGTCTACGGGATGATGAAAACTTCGGCTTGATTGAGTGCACAGGCAGATGAAAACCAGATATGTAGGTGTTGATATTTAGGTGAACTCAGGTCACTCGTTCGTGTGGCAGGGTTCATGAACAGAATACTATATTTGACTGCACAGGGAGTAGAACAGCAGGTCTGTGGAGAGTTGAACGCAAATGCTCAATTGCCAGATTTCTAATTCGACTCGATGTTGTGGAGAACGAGAACAAACATAGGCCTAATACATTGGATATTGAGATGAATTCACTACTCAGCAGTGTGGATCGCTTTCACTCTTCCAGTTCTCCCGGACATCATTGATTTGCTGGCACGGTTCAGTAGAGTCTTCTTTTGGAGATTTGTGGTGACTGTAATTTTTGCATATGGAATATTTCACGGGTGTCTTGCCAGGTTTTTCCACTAGAGCCAGATACTCTCGTTAGCTTCCCGGGCTCTCTGAGTGGGTGAGGAATTGAACGCGCTCGGCCAGGCTGGCTGCGTGACACACACGACCGACTGCTGTGCTTTCGCCCCAGAACGGCAGTATGGATAGGAAGATAAAAAGCAGCCCATGCATGATTTTAGAGTGCAGATTCAGATGATTTCAAGTTTCTGGGTAAACATACAAGGGATGTGACCAATGCCTGCGTAGAGTGCAGATTCAGATGTATTCCCGACTCTCAGTGAATGACCGGAACATACTGTACTGGAGATTCCAATGATTTCTGATGTCTGGGTTGTGTGGACAGGAAAATGAAGAGCTGAACAAGGTGCAGTGGATAGCCAGTGATCAGCACAGGCCGCTGAAAACCACCATTGGTTTACTTGGGTATTCACCAGTCGTGTAACTACAGCCTCCCTGAAGTGGAGATTTGAAGAACTCCAGATTGGCAGTGAATGAATGGAACATTCTGTAGTGGAGATTCTGACGTTTGGGTTGTGTGGACAGGAAAATGGAGAGCAGACCAGGTTGGTGTGGATTGCCAGTTGAACATCACGCCTGCGAGTGTGAAAAGGCCGATGAAAACCATCATTGTATTACTTTTATATTCACCAGTGTTGTAAAGAAAGCCTGCCTGGAGGGGAGATTCGATGAATTCCAGATTGGCAGTGAATGAGTTGAACATTCTGTATTGGATATACCAATGATTGCACAACTCTGGGTTATTGGCACAAGGAAATGAAGACGTGACCAGAGTGGACTGGATAGCCACTGAAGAGCACGCCTGCGAGTGTGAACAGGCCCCTGAAAACCAGCATTGGGTTACTTGGATATTCACCAGTGGTGTAACGAAAGCCTGCCTGGAGTGGAGATTCGATGAATTCCAGATTGGCAGTGAATGAATGGAACTTTCTGTAATGGAGATTCTAATTGTTTCTGAAGTCTAGGTTGTGTGGACAGGAAAATGAAGAGCTGACCAGGGTTGAGTGGATAGCCAGTTGAACAGCACCTCTGCACGTGTGAACTGGCCGCTGAAACAAGCATTGGGTTACTTTAATATTCACCAGTGGTGTAACGAAATCCTGCCTGGAGTTGAGGCCCTCCCGTTGATCATCGATTTGCTCGAGCGGGCCCAGTAACGTCTCCATTGGAGACTTTGTTGTTACTGTGTCTGGCATATCGAATACTCTCGGTAGCTTGCCGGGCTCTCCGAGAGGGGCGGAGGAATCGAACTCGGGTCGGCCATGTTGGCCGCTTGTAAGGCAAACGCCCTACCACTGTGCTATCGCTCCAGTCCTGGAGTTGAGACTCGGGTGAATTTCAGATTTGCAGTGAATGAATGGAACATTCTGTAGTGGAGATAATAATGAGTTCAGAACTCCAGTTTATGGGCACCAGGACATGAAGAGCTGACCAGGGTGGAGTGGATAGCCAGTGAACAGCACAGGCAGCTGAAAACCATCATTGGGTTACTTGGACATTCACCAGTGTTGTAACGAAAGCCTGCCTGGAGTGGAGATTCGAAGAACTCCAGATTGGCAGTGAAAGAATGAAACATTCTGTAGTGGTGATTCCAATAATTTCTGAAGTCTGCGTTGTGTGTACAGGAAAAGGAAGAGCTGACCAGGTTGGGGTGGATAGCCAGTTGAACAGCATGCTTGCGAGTGTGAACAGGCCGCTGAAATCCAGAATTGGGTTACTTGGACATTTACCAGTGTTTTAACAAAAGTTTGTAAATACACAAAAAAATTAAAAGGCCGGCATTCAGGCCGTTTCCCCACTCCAGGGAGGTTGATTGTGATTGTCAGGTGAAGGAAGGAAACGGAGGTCAAGCTGGTTGGTCTTAGCAGCAGTTTTTTACATGGAAGAGATGTATGTCATGAAGGCCCCAGGATCTCTCAAGCACGGGCAACCTTTGTTCTCTCAGCTTCTGTCCTCAGTCCCATCTTCCCAGGTTCTCTGATGCACGTGTCCCCCAGAGAGCCCTGAAATCTCCCTTATATAGATCATAGTACCTCTAAAGGGTGCAATTTAGTTATGTCATATAAAGGAGTTACAGAAAGAACATTGAGGCTCAACATACATTGTTTCTTTACATCTGCAGGCCAGTAATCCTTTTACAAACTAAAAGCACTTGGATTAGCACAACAAAGACAAGTCTGGTAGAGCTTGGAATCTACATCTCCAAAATCAACCAGCTTAGAGCCAGGCATCTGCATCCCAAAGATCAGGCCTGGTTTAGCAAATGGGATCTGCATATCTAAGGCCAGCTAGGTTCCTGTGAGATAAGAGAAACTGCCTCAATATACTGAAATCATTAACTAAAGGCGGTTTGAAGGGGAGAAAGTTCAGTGTCATCCAAGCTAGTCAGGACACACAGGAAAACTGCTTCTAGGAAGTGTTTCACCTCTCCTTGTCCAACCAACATATAAGCATACATAATATTAATCATTTTGTATGGACACAGTAAGAAATACCTTGAGCTTATTGAATTCATCTCCCAGGGCCATCTCAATCTCAGACTCCAGTGCTCAGGCCAGGTAGCTTTCCTATTCCTAGCAGCAGGTTCCTAGTCTCATCGTTACTTTTGGATCATTACACCATTTGTCTATGATCAAACACTTAACTTATAATTAAGAATAGTGGCACCTTGGCCTGGCCCATCGTGATGCTAGGGTAGCACATAACTTACAGGCCTGCCCTGATTCCATCCAGTCCCACGTCGGGACCCTGCCCTTGTGTGCCAGGAAGTGAGGGCAAGTGAGGCTTAAGTTAAGAATGCAGATGCCCAGGAGAGAATAATATTCTAAGACAATCAATTCCTAAGTTACAAAGCATATTAATTAATTGTCTTTCTGTATCTATACAAAAGGACATTGCATTAAAATAAACTGCTCAAAAGACATCAGGAGAGGAGAAAGGCAATATAAACTTATAGTACAGCTTCAGTGTCTAAGAAGGATGAGACCTTACAAACTGGTTGTGGAAGAGAGCATAGAAGTGGTTACAGACAAAGTAATAGGAATGACTCGGGAGCTCTGTGATGGGTGCAACCTGATAGATCTAAACTCCGTGTACTCCAACAGAAAGCCTGCCTAGAGTGGAGATTCGATGAACTTCAGAATGGCAGTGAATGAATGGAACATTCTGTAGTGTAGATTCCAATGATTTCTGAAGCCTGGGTTGTGCGGACAGGAAAACGAAGAGCTGACCTGCGAGGAGTGTGTAGCCAGTTGAATACCATGCCTGCTAATGTGAACAGGACGCTGAAAACCAGCATTGGGTTACTTGGATATTCACCAGTGGTGTAGCAAAAGCTTGCCTATAGTGGAGATTCGATGAACACCAGATTGGCAGTGAATGAATGGAACATTCTGTAGTGGAGATTCCAATGATTTCTGAATTCTGGGTTCTGTGGACAGAAATATGAAGAGCTGACCAGGGTTGAGTGGATATCAAGTTAAACAGCACCCCTGCGAATGTGAACAGACCGCTGAAAAACAGCATTGTGTTACTTGGACATTCACCAGTGGTAAAACTAAAGCCTGCCAGGAGTGGAGATTCAGATGAATACAAGATTCGCAGTGAATGAATGGAACATTCTGTAGTGGAGATACTAATGATTTCAGAACTCTGGGTTATGAACACCAGGAAATGAAGACCTGAGGAGGGTGCAGTGGATAGCCAGTGAACACAAATCCTCCGGTGTTTGAACAGGCCGCTGACCACCAGCATTGTGTTACTGGGACATGCAAAGGAGTCCCAACACTGACGAGCTTTAGAGGCATAGGATCATCACCATCACTGTTGGCATTGACCGGGAGAGAACCATATGGTTTCGATTGATTTAGAGGTTGATGCACACCAGGCCTGGATGGAGTGGACAGGATGATGAAAACTTCGGCTTGTGTTAGTGCACAGGCTGGTGAAAACCAGATATGTAGGTGTTGATAATTTGATGAACTCAGGTTGCTCGCTACTGTGGAAGGGTTTATAAACAGAATATTATATTCGCTAGGATAGGGAGCTGAACAGGAGGATTGGGGAGAGTTGACAGAAACGCTCACTTGGCAGATTACTAATTCGACTCGATTTCATTGATTTGCTGGTGGGGTTCAGTAACGTCTTCGTTTGGAGACATGTTGTGACTAATTTCGGCATATGAAATATTTCATGGGTGGCTTTCCAGGCTTTGCCACGAGGACCAGACACTCGCGGTAGCTTCCCGGGCTCTTCGATGGCTAGAAATTGAACCCGGCTCCTTCAGGCTGACTGGGTGAGGCACACGACCTACTGCTGTTCTTTCGCGCCAGAATGGCAGTGTGGATAGGAAGATGAAATGCAGCCCGGATGATTTTAGAGTGCAGATTCAGATGATTTCAAGTTTCTGGGTAGACTCACCAGTGGCGTAACGAATGCCTGCGTAGAGTGGAGATTCAGATGTATTCCAGACTCGCAGTGAATGACCTAAACATTCTGTAGTGGAGATTCCAATGTTTTCTGATATCTGGGTGTTGTGGACAAGAAAATGAAGAGCTGACCACGGTGGACTAGATAGCCTGTGAACAGAACGGCTGCGAGTGTGAACAGGCCACTGAAAATCAGCATTGGGTTACCAGTGGTGTAACAGAAGAATGCCTGGTGTGGAGTTTCAGATGATTTCCAGATTGTCAGTGAATTAATGCAACATTCTGTAGTGGAGCAATAACACAATGGTAGGGCATTTGCCTTGCAAGCAGTCAACATGGCCGACCGTAGTTCGAATCCTCCGGCCCTCTCAGAGAGCCCGGCAAGCAACCAAGAGTATCTCGCCCGCACGGCAGAGCCTGGCAAGCTCCCCGTGACGTATTCGATATGCCAAACACAGTAAAAACAAAGTCTCCAATAGAGATGTTCCTGGGCCCGCTCGAGCAAATCGATGATCAAAGGGAGGGCCTTTACTTACTTACTTGCTGTAGTGGAGATACCAATGATTTCTTATGTCTGGGTGGTGTAAACAGGAAAACGGAGAGCTGACCAGGGTGGAGTAGATAGCCAGTTGAACAGCACACCTGCGAGTGTGAACAGACCGCTGGAAATCAGGATTGGGTTACTTGGACATAAACTAGTGGTGTAACGAAAGCCTGCCTGGAGTGGAGATTCGATGAACTCCAGATTGGCAATGAATGTATGGAACTTTCTGTAGTGGAGATTCCAATGATTTCTGAAGTCTGGGCAGTGTGGACAAGAAAATGAAGAGCTGACCAGGGTTGAGTGGATAGCCAGTTAACAGCACGGCTGTGAGTGTTAGCAGGCCACTGAAAACCAGCATTTTTAACTTGGACATTCACCAGTGGTGTAACGATAGCCTGCCTGAAGTGGAGATTCGATGAACTCCACATTGGCAGTGAATGAATGGAACATTCTGTAGTGGATATTCCAATGATTTCTGAAGTCTGGGTTGTGTGGACAGGAAAGTGAAGAGCTGACCAGGGTGGAGTGGAAAGCCCGTTGAACAGCATGCCTGCGATTGTGAACAGAACGTTGAAAACCAGCATTCGGTTACTTGGATATTCACCAGTGGTGTAACAAAAGACTGCCTGGAGTGCTGATTCAGATGAATTCTAGATGGACAATGAATGAATAGAGCTTTCTGTAGTGGTTTCTGAAGTCCAGGTTATGTGGACAGGAAAATGAAGTGCTGACAAGGGTGGTGTGGATAGCCAGTTGTACATCACACCTGCAAGGGTGAATAGGGCGCTGAAAACCAGCATTGGCTTACTTGGACATTCACCAGTGGTGTAATGAAAGCCTGCCTGGAATATAGATTCAGATGAATTCCAGATTCACAGTGAATTAATGGAACGTTTGGTAGGGGCGATACCAATGATTTCAGAACTCTGGGTTATGGGAACCAGGAAATGAAGAGCTGACCAGGGTAGAGTGGATAACCAGTGAACACCAGGCCTGCGGTATGTTAACAGGCCGCTGACTACTAGCATTGTATTCTGGGACATGCAGAAGAATCCCAACCCTGACGAGTTTTAGAGGCATACACTCATCACCACAACTAGGTGGCGATGACCGGGACAGTACCATAGTGTTTCGTTTGATTCAGAAGTCTATGCACACCAGGTGTGTTTACAGTGGACGGGATGATGAAAACTTAGGCTTGATTGAGTGCACAGTATGATGAAATGCAGATATGTAGGTGTTGAAATTTAGATGAACTCAGGTCTCTAGGTGGTTTGGCAGGCTTAATGAACAGAATACTATATTCAAATGGATAGGTAGCAGAACAGGAGGTCTGGAGCAAATGCACACATGGCAGATTTCTATTTCGACTCGACTTCGTGGAGAAAGAGAAGAAACACAGGCCTAATACATTGGATATTGAGATAAATTCACGGTTACACTCTGAGTCCTCCAGGACTTCATTGAGTTGCTGGCATGGTTCAGTAGCGTCTTCGTTTGGTGAATTCTGTTGATTGTAATTTTGGCATATGAAATATTTCAGGAGTGTCTTGCCAGTCTTTGCCTTGAGGGCCAGATTCCCTCGGTAGCTTCCCGAGCTCTCTAAGAGGGCAAGGTTTTCAACCTTGCTCGGAGAGTTTCGAGGAACTCCAGATTGGCAGTGATTGAATGTAAAATTCTGTAGTCTAGATTCCAATGCATTCTGAAATCTGGATTTAGAGTACAGGAAAATGAAGAGCTGACCAGGGAGGTGTGGATAGCCAGTTGAACAGCACGCCTACGAGTGTGAACAGGGCGCTGAAAACCAGCATTGGGTTACTTGGACATTAACTAGTGGTGTAACGAAAGCCGGCCTGGAGTGGAGATTTGATGAACTCCAGATTGGCAGTAAATGAATGGAACATTCTGTAGTGAATATTCCAATAATTTCTGAAGTCTGGATTATGAGGACAGGAAAATGAAGTGCTGACCAGGGTGGAGTGGATAGCCAGTTGAGCAGCACGTCTGAGAGTGTAAACAGGTCGCTGAAAAGCAGCATTGGGGTACTTGGATATAAACTAGTGGGGTAATGAAAGCCTGCCTGGAGTGTAGATTCAGATTAATTGCAGATTGACATTGAAAAAATGGAACATTCTGTAGTTGAGATTCCAATGATATTTGATGTATGGGTTGTGTGGAGAGGAAAATGGAGAGCTGACCAGGGTGGAGTGGATAGCCAGTTGAACAGCACACCTGTGAGTGTGAACAGACCGCTGAAAACCAACAGTGGGTTACTAGGATATTCACCAGTGGTGTAACGAAAGCCTGCCGGGAGTGGAGATTTGATGAATTCCAGATTGGCAGTGAATGAATGGAACATGTTGTAGTGGAGATTCCAATTTCTTAAATCTGGGTTGCATGGACAGAAAAATGAAGAACTGAGCAGAGTTGTGTGTACAACCAGTTGAACAGCACGCCTGCGAGTGTGAATAGGCCGTTGAAAACCAGCATTGGGTTACTTGGACATTCACCCGTGTTGTAACGGTTGCATGGCTGGAGTGAAGATTCGATGAACTCCAGATTGGCAGTGATTGAATGGAACATTCTGTAGTGTAGATTCCAATGAATTCTGAAATCTGAATTTTGTGTACAGGAAAATGAAGAGCTGACCAGTGTGGAGTGGATAGCCAGTTGAACAGCACGCCTACGAGTGTGAACAGACCGCTGAAAAACAGCATTGGGTTACTTGGACATTCACTAGTGGTGTAACGAAAGACTGCCTGGAAAGGAGATTCGATGAACTCCAGATTGGCAGTGAATGAATGGAATATTCTGTAGTGGAGATTCCAGTGATTTCTGAAGTATGGTTTGTGTTGACAAGGAAATGAATAGCTGACCAGGATGGAGTGGATAGCCAGTTGAACAGCACGCCTGCAAGTCTGAACAGGCCACTGAAAACCAGCATTGGGTTACTTGGATATTCACCAGTGGTGTAACGAAATCCTGCCTGGAGTAGAGATTAGATGATCTCCAGATTGGCAGTGAATGAATGGAACATTCTGTAGTGGAGATTCCAATGATTTCTGAGTTTGGGTTGTGTGAACAGGAAAAGAAAGAGCTAACCACTGTGGACTGCTTTGCCAGTTTAAGAGTATGCCTCAGAGTGTGAAGAGAACGCTGAAAACCAGCATTGGAATACTTGGACATTCACCAGTGGTGCAACGAAAGCCTGCCTGGAGTGGAGATTCAGATGGATTCCAGATTCGCAGTGAATGAATGGAATTTTCTAGTGGAGATTCCCATGATTTCTGAAGTCTAGGTTGTGTGGACAGGAAAATGAAGAGCAAACCAGGTTAGAGTGCATAGCCAGTTGAACAACAGGCATGGGAGTTTGAACAGGATGCTGAATATCAGCATTGGTTTACTTGGATATTCATCAGTCGTGTAACGAAATCCTGCCTGGAGTGGAGATTCGATGAATTCGAAGAAAGAGCTAACCACTGTTGAGTGGATAGCTAGGTGAACAGCACGCCTCTGACTGTGAACAGGATGCTGAAAACCAGCATTGGTTTACTTGGACATTCAGCAGTGCTGTAATGAAAGCCTACTTGCAGTGGAGATTCAGATGAATTCCAGATTGGCAGTGAATGAATGGAACATTCTGTAGTGGAGATTGCAATGATTTCAGAAGTGTGGGTGGTTTGGACATGAAAATGAAAAGCTGATCAGTTGGACTGGGAAGCCAGTTGAACAGCATGCCTGCTAGTGTGAAAAGAATGCTGAAAACCAGCATTGGGTTACTTGGACTTTCACTAGTGGTGTAACGAAAGCCTGCCTGGAGTGGAGATTCAGATGGATTCCAGATTCGCAGTGAATGAATGGAACATTCTGTAGTGGAGGTTCCCATGATTTCTGAAGTCTGGGTTGTGTGGACAGGAAAATGAAGAGCAGACTAGGTTAAATTGGATAGCCAGTTCAACAGCAGTCCTGGCAGTTTAAACAGGATGCTGAAAACCATCACTGGGTTATTTTGATATTCACCAGTGTTGTAACAAAATCCTGCCTGCAGTGGATTTCGATTAATTCCAGATTGGCAATAAATGAATGGAACATTCTGCAGGGGAGAATCCAGTGATTTCTGAAGTGTTCGTTGTGTGGATAGGAAAATGAAGAGCTGACCAGGGTTAAGTGGATAGCCAGTAGAATAGCACGCCTGCGAGTGTGAACATGCCTCTGAAAACCAGCATTGGATTTCTTGGGCATTCAAAAGTGGTGTAACGAAAGCTTCCTTGGAGTGGAGATTCGATGATGTCCAGATTGGCAGTTAATGAATGGAACATTCGTTAGTGGAAATTCCAATGATTTCTGAAGTTTGGGTAGTGTGGACAGGGAAAGAAACAGCTGACACCTGGAGTGGATAGCCTGTTGTACAGCATGCCTGCTAGTGTGAACAGGATGCTTAAAATCAGCATTAGATTACTTGGATATTTATCAGTGCAGTAAGGAAAGCCTGTATGGAGAGGAGATTCAGGTGAATTTCAGATTTGCAGTGAATGAATGGAACATTCTGTAGTGGAATTTCCAATGATTTCGTTAGAATGGGTTGTGTGGAAAGGAAAATTAAGAGCTCATTAAGGTTGGAGTAGATAGCCAGTTGAACATCACACCTGCGAGTGTGAACAGGTCGCTGAATACCAGCATTGGGTTACTTGGACATTCAGCAGTGTTGTAATGATAGCCTGCCTGAGTGGAGATTCAATGAGTTCCAGATTCTCAGTGAATGAATGGAACATTCTTTAGTGAAGATTCTAATTGTTTCTGAAGTCTAGGTTATGTGGACAAGAATAAGAAGAGCTGACCAGGTTGTGTGGATGCCAGTTGAACAGCATGCCTGCTAGTGTGAACAGGCCACTGAAAACCAGCATAGGGTTACATGGATATTCAACAGTGGTGTAACAAAATCCTGTCTGAAGTGGAGATTCGATGAATGCCAGATTGGCAGTGAATGAATGAAACATTCTGTAGTGGAGATTCAATGATTTCTGAAGCTTGGGTTGTGTGACAGGAAAAGAAAGAGCTGAATATGGTGGAGTGGATAGCCTGTTGAATATGACGCCTGCGAGTGTGAACAGGCCTATGAAAACCAGCATTGGGTTACTTGGACAAGGAGTAACATGAACATACAGCACTTGGAGTGGAGACTCATGGAGTATGTATGTCCATGGAGTAACATAGACATATAGCACTTGCATGCTTATATACAGTATGTATGTCCAAGGAGTAACATGGACATACAGCACTTTGAGTGGAGACTGAGATGATTACCAGATTTGCAGGGAAAGAATAGAATATTCTGAAGTGGAGATACCAATGTTTTCAGAACTCTGGGTTATTGGCACCAGGAAATGGAGAGCTGAGCAGAGTGGAGGGAATACCCAGAGAATACAACATCTGGGGTATGTGAGCAGGATGCTACTCACTAGCATTGGGTTGCCTGAATAATCACTAGTACTGTAATGAAATCCTGCCTGTAGTGGAGATTCAATAAATTCCAGATTGGCAGTGAATGAATGGAAATTCTGTAGTGGAGATTCCAATGATTGCTGAAGTCTGGGTTGTGTGGACAGAAAAACGAAGAGCTGACCACTTTGGTGTGGATAGCGAGTTGAAGAGAACGCCTGCGAATGTGAACAGGATGCTGAAAACCAGCATTGGGTTACTTGAACATTCACCAGTGGTGTAACGAAAGCCTTCATGGAGTGAGATTCCGATGAATTCCAGATTGGCAGTGAATGAATGGAACATTCTGTAGTGGAGATTTCAATGATTTCTGCAGACTGGGTTATGTGGACAGGAAAAGAAAGTGCTGACCACTGTGGAGTGGAAAGCCAGTTGAACAGCACTCCTGCAAATGTGAACAGAACGCTGAAAACCAGCATTGGGTTACTTGGAAATTTACAAGTGGTGCAACGAAAGCCTGCCATGAGTGGAGATTCTATGAATTCAAGATTGGTAGTGAATGAATGGAACATTCTGTAGTGTATATTCTAATGGTTTCTGAAGACTGGTTATGTGGACAGGAAAATGAAGAGCTGACCGGGGTTAAATGGATAGCCAGTTAAAAAGCACGCCTGCGAGTTTGAAGAGGACGATGAAAACCAGCAATGTGGTACTTGTATATTTACCTGTGATGTAAAGAAATCCTGCCTTTAGAGTGAATAGCCACTTGAACTGCAGGCCTGCGAGTGTGAACAGGCCTCTGAAAACCAGCATTGGGTTACTTGGATATTCAGCAGTGGTGTAACGGAAGCCTGCATGGAGTGGAGATTAAGAAGAATTCCAGAATCGCAGTGAATGAATGGAACATTCTGTAGTGGAGGTTCAAATGATTTCTGAAGTCTGGTTTGTGTGGACAGGAAGAGCAAGAGCAGAGCAGTGTGGAGTGGTTAGCTAGTTGAACAGCAGGCCTGTGAATGTGAACAGGCCTCAGAAAACCAGCATCGTCTTACTAGGTCATTCACCAGTAGTGTAATGAAAGCCTGCCTGGAGTGGAGATTCAGATGAATTCCAGATTTGCTATGAATGAATGTAACATTCTGTAGTTGAGATTCCAATATTTTATGAATTCTGTTTTTTTTGGACAAAAAAATGAAGAGCAGACCAGTTTAGGGTGGATAGCCAGTTGAACAGCAGGCCTGCGAGTTTGATCAGACTGCAGAAAACCAGCATTGGGTTACATGGACATTCAGCAGTGGTGTAACGAAATCGTGCCTGGAGTGGTTATTCGATAATCTCCAGTTTGGCAGTGAATGAATCAAAATTCTGTTGTGGAGATTCCAATGATTTCTGTAGTCTGGATTGTGTGTACAGGAAAATGAAGAGCTGACCAGGGTTGAGTGCATTGCCAGTTGAACAGCAGCTCTGTGAGTGTGAATAGGCCGATGAAAACCAGCAGTGTGGTACTTGAATATTCACCAGTGATGTAACGAAATCTTGCCTGGAGTGGAGATTATATGAATTCCAGATTGGCAGTGAATGAATGGAACATTCATTCAAGGAGATACCAATGATTTCAGAACTCTGGGTTATTGGCACCAGAAAATGAAGAACTGACCAGGGTGGTGTGGATAGCCAGTGAAAACCACGCCTGCGGTATGAGAACAGGCCGCTGACCACTAGCACTTGGTTACTAAGACATTCACCAGTGTTGTAAAGAAATGCTGCCTGAAGTGGAGATTTGATAAAATCCATAATGTCAGTTAATGAATGGAACATTCTGTAGTGAAGATTCCAAAGATATCTGAAGTCTGGGTTGTGTGGACAGGAAAATGAAGGGTTGTCCAGGGATGAGTGGATAGCCAGTTGAACAGCATGCCTGCGAGTGTGAAAGTCTGCTGAAAACCAGCATTGGATTACTTGGACATTCACCAGTGGTGTAACGAAAGCCTGCCTGGAGTGGAGATTATATGAATACCAGATTGGCAGTAAATTAATGGAACATTCTGTAGTGGAGATTCCAATGATATATCAAGTCTGGGTCGTGTCGACAGGAAAATAAATAGCAGACCAGGGTTGTGTGGATAGCTAGTTGACAAGAAAATGAAGAGCTGACCACTCTTGAGTGGATAGTCAGTTAAAGAGCACGCCTACGAGTGTGAACAAGCCTCTGAAAACCAGCATTGGGTTACTTGGACATTCACCAGTTGTGTAACGATAGCCAGCCTGGAGTGGATATTCAGTTGATTTCCAGATTTGCAGTGAATGAATGGAACATTCTTTAGTGGAGATAACAAAGTTTTCAGAACTCTCGGTAATTGGCACCAGGAAATGAAGAGCTGACCAGGGTGGTGTGGATAGCCAGTGAATACCACGCCTGCGGTATTCACTGACCACTAGCATTGTGTTACTTGGATATTCACCAGCGGTGTAACGAAATCCTGCCTTGAGTGGAGATTCGATGAATTCCAGATTGGCAGTGAATGAATGGAAATTCTATAGTGGAGATTCCAATGATTTCTGAAGTCTGGGTTGTGTGGACTGGAAAATGAAGAGCTGACCAGGGTTGAGTGGAAAGCCAGTTGAATAGCATGCCTGCGAGTGTGAACAGGACGCTTAAATCTAGCTTTGGGTTACTTGGACATTCACCAGCGGTGTAACGAAAGCCTGCCTGGAGTGGATATTCAGATGAATTCCAGATTCGCTGTGCATGACTGGAACATCCTGTAGTGGAGATTCCAATGATTTCTGAAGTCTGAATGTGTGGACAGGCAAATGAAGAGCTGAAGAGAATTGAATGAATAGCCAGTTGAATAGCAGGCCTGCGAGTGAGAATATGCCTCTGAAAAACAGCATTGGGTTACTTGGACGGGAAGCAGTGGTGTAACGAACGCCTGACTCAATTGGAGATTCGATGATCTCCAGATTGGCAGTGAATGAATGGAACTTTTGTAGTGGAGATTCCAATGATTTCTGAAGTCAGTGTTTTATGGACAGGAAAATGAAGAGCTGAGCAGTGTTGATTGGATAGCCAGTTAAACAGCACGCCTCCGAGTGTGAACAGGCCTCTGAAATTCACCATTGTGTTACTTGAATATTCACCAATGTGTATCGAAACCCTGCCTGGAGTGGAGATTCGGTGATCTCCAGATTAGTAGTGAATGAATGGGAATTCTGTAGTGGAGATTCCAAATATTTCTGATGTCTGGGTTGTGTGGACAGGAAATTGAATAGATGACCAGGATTGAGTGGAAAGCCAGTTGAACAGCACGCCTGCGAGTGTGAACAGGATGCTGAAACCAGCATTGGGTTACTTGGACATGCAACAGTGTTATAACGAATGCCTGCCTGGAGTTGAGATTCAGATGATTTCCAGATTTGCAGTGAATGAATGGAATATTCTGTAGTGGAGATTCCAATGATTTCTGAAGTCTGAATGTGTGGACAGGCAAATGAAGAGCTGAAGAGATTTGAGTGAATAGCCAGTTGAACAGCAGGCCTGCGAATGAGAACATTCCTCTGAAAAACAGCATTAGGTTACTTGGACAGGAAGCAGTGGTGTAACGAACGCCTGCCTCAATTGGAGATTCGATGATCTCCAGACTGGTAGTGAATGAATGGAACTTCTTAAGTGGAAATTCCAATGATTTCTGAAGTCTGTCTTGTATGGAGAGGAAAATGAAGAGCTGAGAATTGTTGAGTGGATAGCCAGTTGAACAGCACACCTCCGCGTGTGAACAGGCCTCTGAAATCCACCATTGTGTTACTTGAATATTCAGCAATGTGTATCGAAACCCTGCCTGGAGTGGAGATTCGATGATCTCCAGATTGGTAGTGAATGAATGGAAATTCTGTAGTGGAGATTCCAAATATTTCTGAAATCTGGGTTGTGTGGACAGAAAATTGAATAACTGACTAGGGTTGAGTGGAAAGCCAGTTGAACAGTACCCCTGTGAGTGTAAACAGGAAGCTGAAAACCAGCATTGGGTTACTTGGACATGCAGCAGTGGTATAACGAATGCCAGCCTGGAGTGGAGATTCAGATGATTTCCAGATCTGCAGTGAATGAATGGAACATTCTGTAGTGGAGATAACAAAGATTTCATAACTCTGGGTAATTGGCACCAGGAAATGAAGAACTGACCAGGTGGAGTGGATAGCCAGTGAACACCACGTCTGTGGTAAGTGAACAGGCCGCTGACCAAGGGCAATGGGTTACTTGGATTTTCACCAGGCGTGTAACGAAATCCTGCCCTGAGTGGAGATTCGATGAATTCCAGATTGGCAGTGGATGAATGGAAATTCTGTAGTGGAGATTCCAATGATTTCTGAAATCTGGGTTGTGTGGACAGGAAAATGAAGAGCTGACCAGGATTGAGTGGAAAGTCAGTTGAATAGCACGCCTGCGAGTGCGAACAGAATGCTTAAATCCAGCTTTGGGTTACTTGGACATTCACCAGCGGTGTAACGAAAGCCTACCTGGAGTGAATCTTCAGATCAATTCTTGATTCGCAGTAAATGAATGGAACATTCTGTAGTGGAGATTCGAATGATTACTGTAGTCTGGGTTGTGTGGACCGGAAAAGAAAGAGCTGACCACTGTGCAGTGGATAGCCAGTTGAACAGCATGCCTGCGCGTGTGAACAGAACGCGGAAAACCAACATTGGGTTACTTGGACATTCAACAGAGGTGAAACAAAAGCTTTCGTGCTATGGAGATTCAGATGATTTCCAAATTTGCAGTGAACGAATGGACCATTCTGTAGTGAAGATACCAATGATTTCAGAATTCTGGGTTATTGGCACCAGGAAATGAAGAGCTGACCACAGTGGAGTGGATAGCCAGTGAACACCACACCTGCGGTATGTGAACAAGCCACTGACAATTAGCATTGGGTTACTTGGATATTCACCAGTGTTGTAACGAAATCCTGCCTGGAGTGGAGATTCAGATGAATTCCAGATTCACAGTGAATGAATGGAACATTCGGTAGTGGAGATACCAATGAGTTCTGAAGTCTGGGTTGTGCGGACTGGAAAATGAACAGCTGACTGGGTTTTAGAGGATAGCCAGTTAAGCAGCATGCCTGAGAGTGTGAACAGGCCTCTTGAAAACAAGCATTGAGTTACGTGGACATTCACCATTGGTGGAACGAAAGCCTGCCTAAAGTGGAGATACAGATGAATTACAGATTGGCAGTGAATGAATGGAACATTCTGTACTGGACATCCCAATGTTTTCTGAAGTCTGGGTTGTGTGGACAGGAAAATAAAGAGAAGACCAGGTTAGAGTGGATAGCCAGTTGAAAAGTAAGCCTGCGAGTTTGAATAGGCTACCTGAAAAGCGGCATTGGGTTACTTGTTCATTCACCAGTGTTGTAACGAAATCCTGCCTGGAGTGGAGATTCGATGAATTCCAGTTTGGCAGTGAATGAATAGAACATTCTGTAGTGGAGATTCCAATGATTTCTCTAGTGTGGGTTTTGTGAACAGGAAAATGAAGAGCTGACCAGGGTTGTGTTGATGGCCAGTTGAATTGCACGCCTGCGAGGGTGAACAGGCCGCTGAAAACCATAATTTGGTTACTTGGACATTCACCAGTTGTGTAACGAAAGCCTGCCTGGATTGGAGATTCAGATGAATTCCAGAATCGCAGGGAATGAATGGAACGTTATGTAGTACAGATACCAATGATTTTAGAATTCTGGGTTTTGTGAACCAGAAAATGAAGAACTTACCAGGGTGGAGTGGATAGCCAGTGAGCACCACGCCTGCGGTATGTGAACAGGCCACTATCAATTAGCATTGTGTTACTGGGACATGCAGAAGAATCCCAACCTTGACGAGTTTTAGAGTCATAAGATCATCACCACCACAGAGTGGAGTTTACGGGGAGAGTACCATATGGTTTCGATTGTTTCAGAAGTCGATGCACACCAGGCCTGCTTAGAGTGTATGGGATGATGAAAACTTCGGCTTGATTGAGTGCACAGGCAGATGAAAAACAGATATGGAGGTATTTATATTTAGATGAACTCAGGTCGCTCGGTCGTGTGGCAGGGTAAATGAAAAGAATACTATATTCGACTGGATAGGGACTGAACAGCAGCTCTGGGGAGAGTTAACAGCAAATGCTCACGTGGCAGATTTCTAATTCAACTCGATTTCGTTGAGAACGAGAAGAAACGCAGGCCAACTACATTGGATATTGAGATCAATTCAATATCCAGCAGTGTGGATCACTGTCCCTCTCCCATTCCTCCTGGATTTCATTGACTTGCTGGCACGGTTCAGTAGCGTCTTCTTTTGGAGACTTGTGGTGACTGTAATTCTGGCATATGGAATATTTCACGGGTGTCTTGCCAGGCTTTGCCATGAGGGCCAGATACTCTCGGGAGCTTCCCGGGCTCTCTGAGTGGGCGAAGAATTGAACCCGGCTCGGCCAGGCTGGCTCCGTGATGCACTTGTCCAACTGCTATGCTTTTGCGACAGAATGGCAGTGTCGATTGGAAGATGAAAAGCAGCCCATGGATGATTTTATTGTGCAGATTCATATCATTTTATGTTTCTGGGTAGATATACCAGTGCTGTAACGAATGTCTGCCCAGAGTGGATATTCAGATGTATTCCAGACTCGCAGTGAATGACCGGAACAAACTGTAGTGGAGATTCCAATGATATCTGATGCCTGGATTCTGTGGACAGGAAAATGAAGAAATCACGAGGGTGGACTAGATAGCCAGTGAACAGCACAGGCAGCTAAAACCCATCATTGGGTTGCGTGGACATTCAGCAGTGGTGTAACGAAAGCCTGCCTGGAGTGGAGATTCGAAGAACTCCCTATTGGCAGCGAACGAATGGAATATTCTGTAGTGGAGATTAGAATGATTTCTGAAGTCTGGGTTGTGTGGACAGGAAAAATGAAGAGCTCACCAGTTTTGTATGGATAGCCAGTTGAACAGCACACCTGCAAGTGTGAATAGGCCGCTGAAAACCAAGATTGGGTTACTAGGATATTCACCAGTGGTGTAACCAAAGCATGCCTGGAGTGGAAATTTAGATGAATTCCAGATTCGCAGTGAATGAATCGAACATTCTGTAGTTGAGATACCAATGATTTCAGAACTTTGTTATGGGCACCAGGTAATGAAGAGCTGACCAGGGTGGAGTGGATAGCCAGTGAGCACCACGCCTGCGGTATGTGAACAGGCTTCTGACCACTAGCATTGGGTTACTGGGACATGTAGACCACTAGCATTGGGTTACTGGGACATGCAGAAGTGGCATACGATCATCAACACCGCTGTGTGGCTTTGACCAGGAGAATACCATATGGTTTCGATTGATTCAGAATTCGATGCACACCTGACCTGGTTAGAGTGGATGGAATTTCTGAAGTCTGGGTTGTGTGGACAGGAAAAATGAAGAGCTCACCAGGTTGGAATGGAGAGCCAGTTGAAGAGCACACCTGTGAGTGTGAATAGGCTACTGAAAACCAACATTAGGTTACTTGGATATTCACCAGTGGTGTAACCAAAGCCTGCCTGGAGTGGAGATTCAGATGAATTCCAGATTTGCAGTAAATCAATGGAACATTCTGTAGTGGGGATACCAATGATTTCAGACCTCTTGGTTATGGACAGCATGAAATTACATGGTGACCAGGGTGGAGTGAATAGCCAGTGAACACGACACCTGCGGTATGTGAGCAGGCCGCTGACACTAGCATTAGGTTACTGGGACACGCAGAGGAATCCTAACCCTGATGAGTCTTAGAGGCATACATCCATCACCACAACTTGGTGGCGTTGACCAGGAGACTACCATATGGTTTCGATTGATTCAGAAGTCGATGCACACCAGACCTGGTAAGAGTGTATGGGATGATGAAAACTTCGGCTTGATTGAGTGCACAGGCAGATGAAAACCAGATATGAAGTTGTTGATATTTAGATGTACTCAGGTCTCTTGTTTGTGTGGCAGGGTAATTGAACAAAGTACTATATTCGACTGGATAGGGAGCGGAACAGCAGGCTTGGGGAGAGTTGACAGCAAATGTTTAATTGGCAGATTTCTAATTCGACTCGTTTTAGTGGAGAACGAGAAGAAACACAGGCCTAATACATTGGATATTGAGATGAATTCACTACTCAGCAGTGTGTATCGCTGCCACTCTCCCAGTCTTCCCGGACTTCTTTAATTTGCTGGCGCAGTTCAGTAACGTCTTTGTTTGGAGATTTGTGGTGACTATAATTTTTGCATAAGGAATATTTCACGGGTGGATTGACAGGCTTTGCCGCGAGGGCCATATACTCTCGGTAGCTTCCGGGGCTCTCTGAGAGGGCTAGGAATTGAACCCGGCTCGGCCAAGCTGTCTGCGTGACGCACACGTCCTACTGCTGCGCTTTCGCGCCAGAAGGGCAGTGTGGATAGGAAGATGAAAAGCAGCCCATGGAAGATTTTAGAGTGCAGACTAAGATGATTTCAAGTTCCTGGATAGACATACCAGTGCTGTAACGAATGCCTGCGCAGAGTGGAGATTCAGATGTGTTCCAGACTCGCAGTGAATGACTGGAACATTCTGTAGTGGAGATTCCAATGATTGCTGATGTCTGAGTTGTGTGGACAGGAAAATGAAGAGCAGACCAGGGTGGAGTGGAGAGCCAGTGAACAGCACAGGCCGCTGAAAACCAGCATTGGATTACTTGGACATTCATTAGTGTAATCAATGGTGTAACAAAAGCCTGCCTGGAGTGGAGATTCAAATGAATTCCAGATTGGTAGTAAATGATTGGAACAGTCTTTAGTGGAGACTCCAATGATTCCTGAAGTCTGGGTTGTGTGGACAGGAAAATGAAGAGCTGACGAGGGTTGAGTGGATAGCCAGTTGAACAGCACGCCTGCGAGTGTGAACAGGCCGCTGAAAACCAGCATTGGGTTACTTGGAAATTCACAAGTGGTGTATACAAAGCCTGCCTGGAATGGAGATTCGATGAACTCCAGATTGGCAGTGTATGAATGAAACATTCTGTAGTGGAGATTCCCATGGTTTCTGACGTATGGGTTCTGTGGACAGTAAAGTGTAGAGGAGAGCAGGGTGCAGTGGATAGCCAGTTAAACAGCACGCATGCGAGTGTGATAAGGCCGCTGAAATCCAGCATTGGGTTACTTGGACATTCACCTGTGGTGAAACGAATGCCTGCCTGGATTGGAGATTCAACGAACTCCAGATTGGCAGTGAAAGAATGGAACACTCTGTAATGGAGATTCCAATGATTTATGAAGTCTGGCTTGTGTGGACAGGAAAATGAAGAGCTGACCGGGGTTGAGTGGATAGCCAGTTGAACAGCACGCCTGCAAGTGTGAACTGGCCGCTGAAAACCAGCATTGGGTTACATGGACATTCACCAGTGGTGAAAGGAAAGCCTGCCTGGAGCGGAGATTCAGATTCACACCAGATTCGCACTGAATGAATGGAAGATTCTCTAGTGGAGATACCAATTATTTTAGATCTCTGGATTATGAACACCAGGAAATTAAGACCTGAGGAGGGTGGAGTGGATAGCCAGTGAACACAACGCCTGCGGTTTTAGAACAGGCCGCTGACCACCAGCATTGGGTTACTGGGACATGCAGAAGAAAGCAACCCTGACGAGCTTTAGAGGCATAGGATCATCACCACCACTGATGGCGTTGACCTGGAGAGTACAATATGGTTTCGACTGAATCAGAAGTCGATGCACACCAGGCCTGAGTAGAGTGGACAGGTTGATGAAAATTTCGGCTTGCTTGAGTGCACAGGCAGATGAAAACCAGATATGTAGGTGTTGATATTTTGTTGAACTCAGGTCGCTTGGTAGTGTGGCAGGGTTAATGAACAGAATAATATATTCGACTGGATAGTGAACTGAACAGGAGTATTTGGGAGAGTGGACAGCAAATGCTCACTTGGCAGATTTGTAATTCGACTCGATTTCGTGGAGAACGAGTAGAAACCCAGGCGTAATATATTGGATATTGAGATGAATTCACTACTCAGCAGTGTGGATCGCTGTCACTCTCCCAGTCTTCCTGGACTTCATTCATTTGCTGTCACGGTACAATAACGTCTTCGATTGTAGATTTGTGGTGACTGTAATTTCATCATATTTAATATTTCACGAGTATCTTTCCAGGCTTTGCAACGAGGGCCAAATACTCTCGGTAGCTTCTCGAGCTCTCTGAGAGGCCGAGGAATTGAACCCGGCTCTTCCAGGCTCACTACGTGACGCACACATCCTACTGCTCTGCTTTCGCGACAGAATGGTAATGTGGATAGAAAGATGATAAGCAACGCATATATGATTTTAGAGTGCAGATTCAGATGATGTCAAGTTTCTGGGTGACTCACTAGTGCTGTAACGAATGCCTGCGTAGAGTGGAGATTCAGATAAATTCTAGACTTGTAGTGAATGACGGGAACATTCCCTAGTGGAGATTGCAATGATTTCTGATGTCTGGCTTGTGTGTACAGGAAAATGAAGAGCTGACCAGGGTGGAGTGGATACCCATTGAACAGCACAGGCCGCTGAAAACCAACATTCGATTACTTGGACATTCAGCAGTGTAGTAACCAAAGCCTGCCTGGAGTGGAGATTCAGATGAATTCCAGATTCGCAGTGAATGAATGGAACATTCTGTAGTTGGAGATTCCAATGATTTCTGTAGTCTGGCTTGTGTTTACAGGAAAATGAAGAGTAGACCAGATTAGAGTGGATAGCCAGATAAATAGCAGGTCTACGAGTTTCAACATGCTGCTGAAAACCAGCCTTGGGTTATTTTGATATTCAACAGTGGTGTGACGAAATCCTGACTGGACTGGAGATTCCAAGAAGGCCAGATTGGCAGTGAATGAATGGAATATTCTGTAGTGGAGATTCCAATGATTTCTTAAGTCTAGGTTGTGTGGACAGGAAAAGGAGAAGGTGAACAGGATGGAGTGGATAGCCAGTTGAAGAGCAGGCCTACGAGTGTGAGGAAGCCGCTGAAAACCAGCATGGGGTTGCTTGGACATTCAACAATGGTGTAACGAAAGCCGGCCTAGAGCGGAGATTCGATGAAATCCAGATTGAGAGTGAATGAATGGAACATTCTGTAGTGGAGATTCCAATTACTTCTGAATTCTGGGTTGTGTGGACAGGAAAATGAAGAGCAGAGCTGGGTAGAGTGGATAGTCAGTTGAACAGCAGGCCAGCGAGTTTGAACAGGCTGCTGAAAATCAGCATTGGGTTACTTGGATATTTACGAGTGGTTTAACGAAATCCTGCCTGGAGTGGAGATGCATTGAATTCCCCATTGGGAGTGAATGAATGGAATATTCTGTAGTGGAGATTCCAATTTCTTCTGAAGTCTGGGTTGTGTGGACAGGAAAATGAAGGGCTGAACAGGGTTGATTGGATAGCCAGTTGAACAGCACACTTGCGAGTGTGATCAGGCCTCTGAAATCCATCATTGGATTACTTGGACATTCATGAGTGGTGTAACAAAATCATTCCTGGAGTTGGTGATTGGATGAATTCCAGATTGGCAGTGAATCAATGGAACAGTCTGTAGTGGAGATTCCAATGAATTCTGAAGTCTGGAAATTCTGCAGTCAGGAAAAGAAAAATCTGACCACTGTGGAGTGGAATGCCAGTTGAACGTCATGCCTGCGAGTGTGAACAGGACGCTGAAAGGCAGCAATGGGTTACATGGACATTCACCAGTGGTAAAACGAAAGCCTGCTTGGAATAGAGATTTAGATGAATTCAAGATTCGCAGTTAATGAATGGTATATTCTTAGTGGAGATTCCAATGATTTCTGAAGTCTGAGTTGTGAGGACAGGAAAAAAAAGAGCTGACCACTGTGGAGTGGATAGAAAGTTGAACAGCACCCTTGCGAGTTTGAACAGGCTTCTGAAAACCAGCAATGCTTACTTGGACATTCAGCAGTGGTGTAACGAAATCCTGCCTGGAGTGGAAATACGATGAATTCCAGATTGGGAGTGAATGAATTGAACATTCTGTAATGGACATTCCAATGATTTCTGAAGTCCGTGTTGCGTGGACAGGAAAATGAAGTGCTGACCAGGGTTCAGTGGATAGCCAGTTGAAGAGCACGCCTCTGAGTATGATCAGGACACTGAAAACCAGCATTGTGTTACTTGGACATTCAACAGTGGTGTAAAGAAAGCCTGCCTGTAGTGCAGATTCAGATGAATTCCAGATTCGCTGTGAATGAATGGAACATTCTGTAGTGGAGATTCCAATGATTTCTGAAATCTGGGATGTGTGGAAGGAAAATAAAGAACAGACTAGGTTAGGGTGGATAGCCAGTTGAACAGCAGGACTGCGAGTTTGAACAGGCCTCTGAAAACCAGCAATGCTTACTTGGACATTCAGCAGTGGTGTAACGAATGCCTGCCTGGAGTGGACATACGATGTACTCCAGATTTTCAGTGAATGTATGGAACATTCTGTAGTGGAGTTTCCAATTATATCTGAAGTCTCGGTGGTGTGGATAGGAAAATGAAGAGCTGACTAATTTGGAGTGGATAGCCAGTAAAACAGTATGCTTGCGATTGTGAACAGGCCGCTGAAAACCAGCATTGGGTTACTAGGATATTCACCGGTGGTATAATGAAAGCCTGTCTGGAATGGAGATTCGATGAGTTCCAGATTGGCAGTGAATGAATGGATCGTGCTGTAGTGGAGATTCCAATGTTTTCTGAGGTCTGGGTATTGTAGACAGGAAAATGAAGAGCTCACCAAGGTCAGAGTGGTTAGCCAGTTGAATAGCAGGACTGCGTGTTTGAACAGGCCTCTGAAAACAAGCATTGGGTTACTTGGACATTCAGCAGTGGTGTAACGAATGCCTGCCTGGAGTGGAGATTCGGTGATCTCCAGATTGGCAGTAAATTTATGGAACATTCTGTAGTGGAGATTCCAATCATATCTGAAGTCTGGATTTTGTGGACAGGAAAAGAAAGAGCTGACAACTGTGTAGTGGAAAGCCAGTAGAACAGCATGCCTGCGAATGTGAGCTGGACTTTGAAAATCAGCATTGGGTTACTTGGACATTCGCCAGTGGTGTAAAGAAAGACTTCCTGGAGTGGAGATTCAGATGAATTCCAGATTCGCAGTGATTAAATCGAACATTCTGTAGTGGATATTCCAATGATTTCTGAAGTCTACGTTGTGTGGACAAAACGAAGAGCTGACCAGGTTGGAGTGGATAGCTATTTGAACAGCACACTTGAGAGTGTAAACAGGCTTCTGAAATCCAGCATTGAGGTACTTGGATATTCAGCAGTGGTGTAACCAAAGCCTGCCTGGAGTGGAGTATCAGATGATTTCCAGATTGGGAGTGAATGAATGGAACATTCTGTAGTGGAGATTCCATTGATTTCTGAATTTATGTCTGTTTGGAAAGGAAAATAAAGAGCTGACCATTGTGGAGTGGATAGCTAGTTGAACAGCACACCTGCGAGTGTGAACAGAACGTAGAAAACCAGGATTGGGTTTCTTGGACATAAACAAATGGTGTAACGAAAGCCTACCGGGATTGGATATTCACAGGAATTCCAGATTCGGAGTGAATGAATGGAACATTCTGTAGTGGAGATTCAAGTGATTTCTGAAGTCTGGGTTGTGTGGACCGAAAAATGAAGAGCTGACCAGGGTTTAGTGGATAGCCAGTTGAACAACACGCCTGCGAGTGTGACAGGCCTCTGAAAACCAGCATTGGGTTACTTGGACATTCAACAGTGGTGTAACAAAACCTGCCTGTAGTGGAGATACAGATGAATTCCAAATTCTCAGTGAATGAATGGAACATTCTGTAGTGCAGATTCCAATGTTTTCTGAAGTCTGGGTTGTGTGAATAGAAAACGAAAGACCTGACGACTGTGGAGTGGATAGCCAGTTGAACAGCATGCCTGCGAGTATGAACAGGTCGCTGAAAACCAGCATTTCGTTACTTGGACATTCACCAGTGGTGTAACAAAAGCCTTCCTGGAGTGGAGATTCAGATGAATTCCAGATTCACAGTGAATGAATGGAATACTCTGTAGTGGATATTCCAATGATTTCTGTAGTCTGGTTGTGTGTGGATAGGAAAAGAGAGAGCTGACCACGGAGGAGTGTATAGCCAGTTGAAAAGTACGCCAGCGAGTGTGAGCAGGAAGCTGAAAATCAGCATGGATTACTTGGACATTCAGGAGTGGTGTCACGAAAGTTCGCATGGAGTAGAGATTCAGATGAATTCCAGATTCACAGTGAATGATTGGAACATTCTGTAGTGAAGATTCCAGTGTTTTCAGAACTCTGGGATGTGTGGACAGGAAAATGAAAAGCTGACCATGGTTGAGTGTTTAGCCAGTTTAACAGCACGCCTGCAAGTGTGAATAGGCCTCTGAAAACCAGCATTGGGTTACTTCGACATTCAGGAGTGGTGTCACGAAAGCCTGCTTGCAGTGGAGATTCGGAGGATCTCCAGATTGGCAGTGAATGAATGGAATATTTTGTAGTGTAGATTCTAATGCTTTCTGAAGTCTGTGTTGTGTGGACAGGAAAATGAAGAGCTGACTAGGATTGAGTAGAGAGCCAGTTGAAGAGCACGACTACAAGTTTGAACAGGCCTTTGAAAACCACCATTGGGTTACTTAGACATTCAGCAGTAGTGTAACGAAAGTCTCCGTGAAGGTTAGATTCGATGATCTCCAGATTGGCAGTTAATGAATGGAACATTCTGTAGTGGAGATTCCAATGATTTCTGAAGTCTGGTTTGTGTGGATAGGAAATGAAAGAGCTGACGACTGTGGAGTGGATAGCCAGTTGAACAGCATGCCTACGAGTATGAACAGGATGCGGAAAACCAGCATTTCGTTACGTGGACATTCACCAGTGGTGTAACAAAAGCCTGCCTGGAGTGGGGATTCAGATGAATTCCAGATTCGCAGTGAATGATTGGAACACTCAATAGTGGAGATTCCAATGATTTCTGTAGACTGGTTGTGTTTGGATAGGAAAAGAAAGAGCTGACCACTGAGGAGTGGATAGCCAGTTGAACAGCATGCCAGCAAGTGTGAGCAGGACGCTGAAAACCAGCATGGGTTACTTGGATATTCAGGAGTGATGTCATGATAGCCCGCATGGAGGTGAGATTCAGATGAATTCCAGATTCTCAGTGAATGACTGGAACATTCTGTAGTGGAGATTCCAATGTTTTCAGAAGTCTGGGATGTGTGGACAGGAAAATGAAAAGTTGGCCAGGGTTGACTGTATACCAGTTAAACAGCACGCCAGCAAGTGTGAACAGGCCTCTGAAAACCATCATTGGGTTACTCGGATATTCAGGAGTGGTGTTACGAAAACCTGCCTGGAGTGGAGATTCGAGGATCTCCAGATTGCCAGTGAATTAATGGAATATTTTGTAGTGTAGATTCCAATGCTTTCTGAAGTCTGTGTTGTGTGGACAGGAAAATGAAGAGCTGACTAGGGTTGAGTAGATAGCCAGTTGAACAGCACGAATATAAGTGTGAACAGGCCTTTGAAAACAACCATTGGGTTACTTGGACATTCAGTAGTAGTGTAATGAAAGCCTGCGTGAAGAGTGTATTCTATAATCTCCAGATTGGCAGTGAATGAATGGAACATTCTGTAGTGGACATTTCAAAGATTTCTGAAGTCTGTGTTGTGTGGACAGGAAAATGAAGAGGAGACCAGGTTAGAATGTATAACCAGTTGAACCACAGGCCTGTGAGTCTGAACAGATTGCCAAAAACAAGCATTTTATTACTTGGATATTCAACAGTGGTGAAATGAAATCCTGGTTGGAGTGGAGATTCAATGAATTCCAGATTGTTAGAGAATGTATGGAACATTCTGCAGTGAGATTCCAATGATTTCTAAAGTCTGGGTTGTGTGGACAGGAAAATGAAGAGCTGACCAGAGTTGAGTGGATAGATAGTTGAAAAGAATGCCTGCCAGTGTGAACAGGCCTTTGAAAACCAGCATTATGTTACTTGGACATTCTGGAGTAATGTAACGAAAGCCTGCCTGGAGTGTAGATTCGATGATAACCAGATTGGCAATGAATGAATGGAACATTCTGTAGAGGAGATTCCAATGATTTCTGAAGTCTGGGTTTTGTGGACAGGAAAATGAAGAGCACACCAGGTAAGCGTGGATAGCCAGTTGAACAGCAGGCCTGCGAGTGTAAAATGGCTGGTGAAAACCAGCAGTGCGGTACATGGATATTCACCAGAGGTGTAGCGAAAACCTGCCTGGAGTGGAGATTTAATGAATTCCAGATTCGCAGTGAATGAATGGAACATTCTGTAGTGGAGATTCAAATGATTTCTGAAGTTTGTGTTGTGTGGACAGGAAAAGAAAGAGCTGACCACTGTGGAGAGGAAAGCCAGTTGAATAGCAAGCCTGCGAGTGTGAACAGGCCTCTTAGAACCAGCATTGTGTTACTTGCATATTCACCAGTGGTGTAACGAAGGACTGTCTGGAGTGGAGATTCGGCGAATTCCAGAATGGGAGTGAAAGAATGGAATATTCTGTAGTGGAGATTCAAATGATTTCTGTATTCTGGGTTGTGTGGACAGAATTATGAAGAGGTGACCAGGGTGGAGAGGATAGCCAGTTGAACAGCTGGGCTGCGAGTTTGAAAATACTGCTGATAACCAGCATTGGGTTACTTGGACATTCAGCAGTGGTGTAACGAAAGCCTGCCTGGAGTGGAGTATCAGATGATCTCCAGATAGTCAGTGAATGAATGGAACATGCTGTAGTGGAGATATCATTGATTTCTGAAGTTAGTGTTGTGTGGACAGGAAAAGAAAGAGCTGACCACGGTGGAGTGGATAGCCAGTTGAACAGCACGCCTGCGACTGTGAACAGGACGCTGAAAATAAGCTTTGGGTTACTTGCACATAAACAATTGTTGAACGAAAGCCTGCCTGGAGTGGAGATTCAGATGATTTCCAGATTCGCAGTGAATGAATGGAATATTCTGTAGTGGAGTTTACAATGATTTTTGAACTCTCGGTTGTGTGGACCGGAAAAAAAAACAGCTAACCGTGTGGCGTGGATAACGAGTTGAACAGCTCTCCTGCAAGTATGAACAGCAGGCTGAAAACCACCATTGGGGTACTTGGTCATTCAGCAGTGGCATAACGAAAGCCTGCATGGAGTGGATATTGAGATGAATTCCATATTCGCAGTGAATGAATGGAATATTCTGTAGTGGAGATTCCAATGATTTCTGAAGTCTGGGTTGTGTGGACAGGAAAATGAAGAGCTGACTAGGGTTGAGTATATAGACAGTTGAATAGCACTACTACGAGTGTGACAAGGCCTCTAAAAACCAGCATTGCGTTACTTGGACATTCAGCAGTGGTGTAACGAAAGCCTGGCGGGAGTGTCGATTCAGTGATTTCCAGATTGGCACTGAATGAATGGTACATCTTGTAGTGGAGATACTAAAGATTTCTGAAGTCTGGGTTTTGTGGACAGGAAAATGAAGAGCACACCAGGTTAGAGTGGATAGCCAGTTCAACAGTAGTCCTGCGAGTGTAAACAGTCCTCTGAAAACCAGCATTGGGGTACTTGGATATACAGCAGTGGTGCAACGAAAGCCTGCCTGGAGTGGAGATTCAGATGAATTCCAGATTCACAGTGAATGAATGGAACATACTGTAGTGGAGATTTCAATGATTTCTGAAGTCTGGTTGGTGTGGACAGGCACATGGAGAGATGACCAGGGTTACTTGGATATTCACCAGTGGTATAAAGAAAGCCTGACTGTAGTGGAGATTCGATGAATTCCAGATTCGCAGTGAATGAATGGAAAATTGTTTCTTGGAAATACCAGTGATTTCTGAAGTCTGGGTTGTGTGGACAGGAAAACAAATGCTGACCATTGTGGAGTGGATAACTAGTGGAAAACCACGCCTGTGAGTGTGAACAGGATGCTGAAAACAGGATTGTGTTACTTGGACATTCAGGAGTGGTGTAACGAAAGCCTGACTGGAGTGGAGATTCAGATGAATTCCAGTTTGGCAGTGAACGAATGGAATAATCTCTAGTGGAGATTCCAATGATTTTTCTAGTCTGGGTTGTGTGGTCAGGAAAATGAAGAGCTGACCAGGGTTGAGTGTTTAGCCAGTTGAACAGCATGCCTGTGAGTGTGAACTGGCCGCTGACCACGAGCATTGGGTTACTGGGACATTGGATATTGAGATGAATTCACTACTCAGCAGTGTGGATCGCTGTAACTCTCCCAGTCCTCCAGGACTTCATAGATTTGCTGGTGCGGTTCAGGAGCGTCTACATGTGCAGACTTGTGTGACTGTAATTTTGGCATATGGAATACTTCACGGGTGTCTTGCGAGGTTTTGCCACGAGGGCGAGATACTCTCGGTAGTTTCCCGGT
Organism: Sorex fumeus; assembly: GCF_029834395.1. NCBI lineage: Eukaryota > Metazoa > Chordata > Mammalia > Eulipotyphla > Soricidae > Sorex > Sorex fumeus. Next base: position 196,712 of record NW_026606140.1, on the reverse strand, counting down.
CTGTCTGAGTTGGAGAGGAATTGAACCCAGCTCGGCCAGGCTGGCTGCTTGACCAACTCGTCCTACTGCTGTGCTTTCACGCCAGAATCGCAGTGTAGATAGGAAGATTAAAAGCAGCCCATGGATGATTTTAGAGTGCATATTCAGATGATTTCAAGTTTCTGGGTAGAATCACCAGTGCTGTTACGAATGCCTGCGTAGAGTGGAGATTCAGTTGTATTCCAGACTCGCATTGAATGACCGGAACATTCTGCAATTGAGATTCGAAGGATTTCTGACGTCTGGGTTGTGTGGACAGGAAAATTAAGTGCTCACAAGGGTGGAGTGAATAGCCAGTGATCAGCACAGGCCAATGAAAACCATCATTGGGTTACGTGGATATTCAACAGTGTTGTAACGAAGCGTGCCTGGAGTAGAGATTCCATAAACACCAGATTGGGAGGGAATGAATGGAACATTCTGTAGTGGAGATTCTAATGATTTTTGAAGTCTGGGTTGTGTGGACAGGAAATGAAGAGCTGACCAATATGGAGTGGATAGCCAGTAGAACAGCACACCTGCGAGTGTGAACAGGACACTGAAAATCATCATTGGGTGACTTGGATATTCACCAGTGGTGTAACGAAGCCTGCCTAGAGTGGAGATCCAAAGAACTCCAGATTGGCAGTGAATGAATGGACCATGCTGTAGTGGACATTCCAATTATTTCTGAAGTCTGGGTTGTGTGGACAGGAAAAGAAAAACCTGACAACTGTAGAGTGGACATAAGGTTGAAAAGCACGCCAGCGAGTGTGAACTGGGCGCAGAAAATCAGCATTGTGTGACTTGGACATTCACCAGTGGTGTAACGAAAGCCTGCCTGGAGTGGAGATTTGATGATCTCCAGATTAGCAGTGAATGAATGGAACATTGTGTAGTGGAGATTCCAATGATTTCTGAAGTCTGGGTTGTGTGGACAAGAAAAGGAAGAGCTGACCAGGGTAGAGTGGATAGCCAGTTGAACAGCACACCTGCAAGTGTGAACAGGACGCTGAGAACTAGCATTGGGTTAATTGGACATTCACCAGTGGTGTAACGAAAGCCAGCCTGGTGTGAATATTGCATGAATTCAAGATTGGCATTTACTGAATGAAACATTCTGTAGTGGAGATTCCAATGTTTTCTGAATTCTACGATGTGTGGACAGGAAATGTAAGAACTTAACAATGTGAAGTGGATAGCCAGTTGAACAGCATGTCTGCGACTGTGAACAGGACACTGAAAACCAGCAATGGGTTACGATGACATTCACCAGTGGTGTAACGAAAGCCAGCCTGGAGTGGAGATTTAGGTGAATTCCAAATTCTCTGTGAATGAATGGAACATTCTGTCGTGGAGACTCCAATGACTTTTTTAGTTTGGATTGTGTGGACAGGAAAAGTAAGAGCTGACCAACTTGGAGTGGAAAGCCAGTTGAACAGCACGCCTGCGAGTGTGAACAGGCCGGTGAAAACCAGCATTGGTTTACTTGGACATTCAACAGTGGTGTAACAAAACCTGCCTGTAGTGGAGATACAGATGAATTCCAAATTCTCAGTGAATGAATGGAACATTCTGTAGTGCAGATTCCAATGTTTTCTGAAGTCTGGGTTGTGTGAATAGAAAACGAAAGACCTGACGACTGTGGAGTGGATAGCCAGTTGAACAGCATGCCTGCGAGTATGAACAGGACGCTGAAAACCAACATTGGGTTAACAGGACATTCAACAGTAGTTTAACTTAAGACTGCCTGCAGTGGAGATTCAGATGAATATCAGATTGGCAGTGAATGAAAGGAGATTCTGTAGTGGAGATAACCATGATTTCTGAAGTCTAGGTTGTGTGGACAGGAAAGTGAAGAGCAGACCAGATTTGAGTGCATCGCAAGTTGAACATCAGGCCTGGGAGTTTGAACAGGATACTGAAAACCAGCAATGGGTTACTTGGATATTCACCAGTTTTGTAACGAAATACTGCCTGGAGTGGAGATTCGATGAATTCGAAGAAAGAGCTGTCCACTGTTGAGTGGATAGCGAGTTGAAGAGCACGCCTGCGAGTGTGAACAGGACGCTGAAAACCAGCATTGGATTCCTTGGACATTCAGCAGTGGTGTAACGAAAGACTGCATGCAGTGGAGATTCGGATGAATTCCAGATTCTTAGTAAATGAATGCAACATTCCGTAGTGGAGATTCCAAAGATCTCTGAAATTTTGGTTGTGTGGACAGGAAAAGAAAGAGCTAACCAGGGTGGAGTGGATAGCCAGATGAATACCACGACGGCGAGTGTCAAGAGGCTGCTGAAAACCAGCAATGGGGTACTTGGATATTCACCAGAGGTGTAATGAAATCCTGCCTGGAGTGGAGATGAGATGAATTCTAGATTGGCCGTGAATGAATGGAACATTCTGTAGTGGAGATTCCAAAGATTTCTGAAGTCTGGGTTGTGTGGACTTTAAAAGAAAGAACTGTCCACTGTGCAGTGGATACCCAGTTGAACAGCAGGCCTGGAAGTTTGAACAGGACACTGAAAACCAGCATTGGGTTACTTGGACATTCAATAGTGGTGAAACGAAAACCTGCCTGGAGTGGAGATTCAGATGAATTCCAGATTCGCAGTGAATGAATGGAACATTCTGTCGTAGAGATTCCCATGGTTTTTTAAGTCTGTGTGGTGTGTACAGGAAAATGAACAGCAGACCATGAACAGCAGAGTGGATAACCAGTTGAATAGCAGGCCTGCGAGAGTGACCAGACCGCTGAAAACCAACAATGGGTGACGTGGATATTCAACAGTGGTGTAACGAAAGCCTGCATAGTGTGGTGATTCAGATGAATTCCAGATTCTAAGTGAATGAACGGAACATTCTGTAGTGCAGATTCCAATGATTTCTGAAGTCTGGGTTGTGTGGACAAGAAAATGAAGGGTTGACCAGTTTGGAGTGTATAGCCAGTTGAACAGCGCACTTGCGAGTGTGAACAGGCCGCTGAAAACCAGCATTATGGTACTTGGATATTCACCAGTGATGTAAAGAAATCCTTCTGGACTGGATATTCGATGAATCCCATATTGGCAGAATGAATGGAACATTCTGTAGTACAGATTCCAATGATTTTTGAAGTCTGGGATGTGTGGACAGGAAAAGAAAGAGCTGACCACTGTGGAATGGATAGCCAGTTGAACAGCATGCTTGCGAGTGTGAACAGGACGCTTAAAACAAGCATTCTGTTACTTGGACATTCACCAGTGCTGTAACGGAAGCCTGCCTGGAGCAGAGATTCAGATGAATTCCAGATTCGTAGTGATTGAATTGAACATTCTGTATTGGAGATTGAATGAATGGAAATTATGTAGTGGAGATTCCAATGATTTCTCATGTCTGGGTTGTGTGGACAGGAAAATGAAGAACTGACCAGGATTGAGTGGAAATCCAGTTGAGTAGCACGCCTTCGAGTGTGAACAGGCCTCAGAAAACCAGGATTGGGTTACTTGGACATTCAAGAGTGGTGTAACGAAAGCCTGCCTCGAGTGGAGATTCGATGATTTCCAGATTGGCAGTAAATGACTACAATATTCGGTAGTGCAGATACCAATGATTTCTGAACTCTGAGTTATTTGGACAGGAAAAGAAAGGGTTGACCACTGTGGAGTGGATATCCAGTTGAACAGCACCCGTGCGAGTGTGAACAGGACGCTGAAAACCAGCATTGGGTTACTTGGACATGCACAACTATAATGAAAGCCTTCATGGAGTGCAGATTCAGATGGATTCCAGAATCGCAGTGAATGAATTGAACATTCTGTAGTGGAGATTCTAATGGTTTCTGAATTCTAGGTTATGTGGACAGGATTACGAAGAGCTGACCAGGTTGGAGTGGATAGCCATTTGAACAGCAGACCTGCGAGTGTGAACAGGCCACTGAAAACCAGAATTGGGTTAGTTGGACATTCAGCAGTGGTGTAATGAATTCTTTCCTGAAGAGAACATTCACATGAATTCCAGATTCGCAGTGAATAGTGGAGATTAGTGGAGAATAGTGGAGAATTAGTGGAGATTAGTGGAGAATAGTGGAGATTCTAATGGTTTCTGAAATCCAGGTTATGTGGACAGGAAAATGAAGAGCTGACCAGGGTGTTGTGGATAGCCAGTTGTACAGCACACCTGCGAGGGTGAATAGGCCGCTGACAACCAACATTGGGTTACTGAGACATTCAGCAGTGGTGTAACGAAAGCCTGCCTGGAATGTAGATTCAGATGAATTCCAGACTCATAGTGAATGAATGGAATGTTCTGTAGTGGGGATACCAATGATTTCAGAACTCTGGTTTATGGGAACCAGGAAATGAATAGGTGACCAGGGTAGAGTGGATAGCCAGTGAACACCACGCCTGCGGTATGTGAACAGGCCGCTGACCACTAGCATTGGGTTACTGGGACATGCAGAAGAATCCCAACCCTGACGAGTTTTAGAGGTATACGATCATCACCACCACTGGGTGGCGTTGACCGGGAGAGAACCATATGGTTTCGATTGATTCAGTGGTCGATGCACACCAGGACTGGTTAGAGTGGACAGGATGATGAAAACTTCGGCTTGATTGAATGCACAGGCAGATGAAAACCAGATATGTAGGTGTTGATATTTAGATGAACTCAGGTCGCTCGGTAGTGTGGCATGGTTAAATAACAGAATACTGCATTCGGCTGGATTGGGAGCAGAGCAAAGACATGGGGAGAGTTGACAGCAAATGCTCAATTGGCAGATTTTTAATTCGACTCGATTTCGTGGAGAACGAGAAAAACGCAGGCCTAATACATTGGATATTGAGATGAATTCACTACTCAGCAGTGTGGATCACTGTCACTCTCCCAGTCTTCCCGGACTTCATTGATTATCTGGTGCAGTCCAGTAACGTCTTTGTTTGGAGACTGGTGGTGACTGTAGTTTTGGCATAAGGAATATTTCACGGGTGGATTGCCAGGCTTCGCCGAGAGGGCCAGATACTCTCGGTAGCTTCCGGGGCTCTCTGAGAGGGCTAGAAATTAAACCCGGCTCGGCCAGGCTGGCTGCGTGAGGCACACATCCTATTGCTGTGCTTTCAAGCCAGAATGACAGTGTGGAGAGAAAGATAAAAAGAAGCTCATGGATGATTTTAGAGTGCAGATTCAGATGATTTCAAGTTTCTGGGTAGACATACCAGTGCTGTAACGAATGCCTGCACAGAGTGGGGATTTAGATGTATTCCAGACTCGCAGTGAATGACCGGAACATTGTGCAGTGGAGATTCCAATGATTTCTGATGTTCTGAGTTCTGTGGACAGGAAAATGAAGAGCTGACCAGGGTGGAGTGGAGAACCAGTGAACAGCACAGGCCGCAAAATACCAGCATTGGGTTATTGGACATTCACCAGTGGTGTAACGAAAGCCTGCCTGGAGTGGAGTTTCAGATGAATTCCAGATTCGCAGTGAATGAATGGAATTGAGTGGATAGCTAGTTGAGCAGCAAGCCGGTGAGTGTGAAGACGCCGCTGAAAATCAGCATTGGGTTACTTGGATATTCACCAGTGGTGTATCAAAAGCCTGCCTGGGGTGGAGATTCAGTCGAATTCCGGGTTCGCAGAGAATAAATGGAACATTCTGTAGGGGAGATTCCAATGATTACTGAAGTCTGGGTTGTATGGACACGAAAATGAAGAGCTGATCAAGTTAGAGTGGATAGTCAGTTGAACAGCAGGCCTGCGAGTTTGAACAGATTGCTGAAATCCAGCATTGGGTTACTTGGATCTTCACTAGTGGTGTAACGAAATTCTGCCTGAAGTGGAGATTCGATGAATTCCAGATTGGCAGTGAATGAATGGAACATTCTTTAGTGGATATTCCCATGATTTTTGAAGTCTGGGTTGTGTGGCTAGGAAAATGAAAAGGTGAGCTGGGTGGAGTGGATAGCCAATTGAACAGCATGCCTGCGAGTGTGAAAAGGCCGCTGAAATTCAGCATTGTGTTACTTGGACATTCACCAGTGGTAAAACGAAAGCCTGCCTGGAGTGGAGATTCAGATGAATACCAGATTCACAATGAATGAATGGAACATACTGTAGTGGAGATACCAATGTTTTCAGAACTCTGGGTTATGGACACCAGGAAATGAAGACCTGAGGAAGGTGGAGTGGATTGCAAGTGAAAACAACGCCTACAGTTTGTGAATAGGCCGCTGACCACCAGCATTTGGTTACTGGAACATGCAGAGAAACCACAACACTGACGACCTTTAGAGGCATAGGATCATCACCACAACTGGTGGCGTTGACCGGTAGAGTACCATATGGTTTCGATTGATTCAGAGGTCGATGCACACCAGGCCTGGGTAGAGTGGACAAGATGATGAAAACTTCAGCTTTATTGAGTGCACAGGCAGATGAAAACCAGATATGTAGGTGTTGATATTTTGATGAACTCAGGTCGCATGCTAGTGTGGAAGGGTTAATGAAGAGAATACTATATTCGACTGCATATGGAGCTGAACAGGAGGATTGGGGAGTGTTGACAGAAATGCTCACTTGGCAGATTACTAATTTGACTCGATTTCGTGGAGAACGAGAAGAAACCCAGGCCTAACACTTTGGATATTGAGATGAATTCACTACTTAACGGTGTGGATCGCTGTCACACTCCCAGTCCTCCCGCTCTATATTCATTTGTTGGCACGGTTCAGTAACGTCTTCGTTTGGAGATTTGTGATGACTGTAATTTCGTCACATAGAATATTTCACGGGTGTCTTGCCAGGCTTTGCCACGAGTGCCAGATACTCTCGATAGCTTCCTGAGCTCTCCGAGAGGGTGAGGAATTGCACCCGTGTCGGCCAGGCTGTCTGCGTGACACACATGTCCTACTACTGTGCTTTCGCGCCAAAAGGGCAGTGTGGATAGGTAGAAGATAAGCAAACCATATATGATTTTAGAGTGCAGATTCAGATGATGTCAAGTTTCTGGGTGAATCACCAGTGCTTGGGCATGGTTCAGTAGCGTCTTCGTTTGGTGAATTGTGTTGACTGTAATTTTGGCATATGGAATATTTTCGGAGTGTCTTGCCAGTGTTTGCCTCGAGGTCCAGATTCCCTTGGAAGCTTCCTGAGCTATCGGAGAGGGCGAGGAATTGAACTTTGCTCACAGATTCGATGAGCTCCAGATTGGCAGTGATTGAACGGAACATTCTGTAGTCTAGATTCCAATGCATTCTGAAATCTGGGTTTTGTGTACAGGAAAATGAAGAGCTGACCAGGGAGGTGTGGATAGCCAGTGGACCAGCATGCCTACAAGTGTGAACAGGCCGCTGAAAAGCAGCATTGGGATACTTGGACATTCACCAGTGGTGTAATGGAAGCCTGCCTGGAGTGGAGATTCAGAAGAATTCCAGATTCACAGTGAATGAATGGAACTTTTGGTAGTGGAGACTCTCATGATTTCTGAAGTCTAGATTGTGTGCACAGGAAAATGAAGAGCAGACCAGTTCAGGGAAGTTAGAGTGCATAGTCAGTTGAACATCAGGCCTAGGAGTTTGAACAGAATGCTGACAACCAGCATTGGGTAACTTAGATATTCACCAGTTGTGTAACGAAATCCTGCCTCGAGTGGATATTCGATGAATTCGAAGAAAGAGCTGACCACTGTTGAGTTGAGTTGAACAGCATGCCTGCGAGTGTGAACAGGACGCTGAAAACCAGCAATGGATTACTTAGACATTCACCAGTGGTGTAACGAAAGCTTGCATGGAGTGGAGATTCAGATGAATTCCAGATTCACAGTGAATGAATGGAACACTCTGTAGTGGAGATTCCAAAGATCTCTTAAGTCTGAATTGTGTGGACAGGAAAAGAAAGAGATGACCAGGGTGGAGTGGAGAGCCAGATGAACAGCACGACAGTGAGTGTGTAGAGGCCGCTGAAAAAAAGCATAGGGGTACTTGCGTATTCAACAGTGGCGTAAAGAAATCCTGCCGGTAGTGCAGATGCGATGAATCCCAAATTGGTAGTGAATGAATGGAACATTCTGTAGTGGAGATTCCAAAGATTTCTGAAGTCTGGATTGTGTGGACAGGAAAAGAAAGAACTGACCAGGGTGGAGTGGATAGCCAGTTGAACAGCAGGCCTCCTAGTGTGAACAGGCCTCTGAAAAGCAGCATTGCGTTACTTGGATATTCACCAGTGGTGTAACGATAGTCTTCCTGGAGTGGAGATTCAATGTTCTTTAGATTGGCAGTGAATTTATGGAACATTCTGTAGTGGAGATTTCAGTGATTTCTGAAGTCTGGGTTGTGTGGACAGGAAATGAAAGAGCTGGCCACTTTGCAGTGGATACCCAGTTGAACAGCACGCCTGAAAGTGTGAACAGGACGCTGAAAACCAGCATTGGATTACTTGTACATTCACCAATGGTGTAACGGAAGCCTGGATGGAGTGGAGATTCAGATGAATTCAAGATTCACAGTGAATAAATTCAACATTCTGTAGTGGAGATTCCCATGATTTTTGAAGTCTGGGTTGTGTGGACAGGAAAATGAACAGCAGACTAGATTAGAGTGGATAGCCAGTTGAACAGCAGACCTGGGAGTTTGAACAGTATGCAGAAAACCAGCATTGTCTTACTTTAATATTCACCAGTGGTGTAACGATATCCTGCCTTTAGTGGAGATTCAATGAATTCCAGATTGGAAGTGAATGAATGGAACATTCTGTAGTGGAGATTCTAATGGTTTCCGAAGTCTAGTTTATGTGGACAGGAATATGAAGAGCTTACCAGGTTGGAGAGTATAGCCTGTTGAACAGACATGCCTGCGACTGTGAACAGGACGCTAAAAACCAGCATTGAGTTACTTGGACATTCAGCAGTGGTTTAAAGAAAGGCTGCCTGGAGTGGAGATTCGATGATCACCAGATGGGCAGTGAATTAATGGAACATTCTGTACTGGAGATTCCAAGATTTCTGAAGTCTGGGATGTCTGGACACGAAAAAGAAGAGCAAACCAGATTACACTGATTAGCCAGTTAAGCAGCAGGCCTGCGAATTTGAACAGGCTGCTGAAAACCAGCATTGGGTTACTTGGATATTCACCGGTGGTGTTACAAAATCCTGCCTGGAGTGGAGATTCGATGATCTCCAGATTCCAGTGAATGAATGCTACATTCTGTAGTGGACTTTCCATTGACCAGGGTTCAGTGGATACCCAGTTGAATAGCAGGCCTGTGAGAGTGAACAGAGCGCTGAAAAGAGTAATTGGTGACTTGAACATTCAGCAGTGGTGTTACGAAAGACTGCCTGGAGTGGAGATTCAATGAATTCCATTTTGGTAGAGAATGAATGGAACATTCTGTAGTGCAGATTCCAATGATTTCTGAAGTCTGGGATGTGTGGACAGGAAAAGAATGAGCTGACCACTGTGGAATGGATAGCCAGTTGAACAGCACACTGGCGAGTGTGAACAGGACGCTGAAAATCAGCATTCGGTTACTTGGACATACAGCAGTAGTGTAACGAAAGCCTGAATGAAGAGGAGTTTCAGATGAATTCCAGATTTGCAGTGAATGAATGGAACATTCTGTAGTGGAGATTCCAATGATTTCGGAAATCTGGGTTGTGTGGCCATGAAAATGAAGATCTTATAAGGTTGGAGTGGATAGCCACTTGAACATCACACCTGCGAGTGGGAACAGGCCGCTGAATACCAGCATTGGGTTACTTGCACATTCAGCTGTGGTGTAACGAAAGCCTGCGTGGGGTGGAGATTCGATGAATTCCAGATTGGCAGTGAATGTATTGAACAATCTGTAGTGGAGATTCCAATGATTTCTGATGTCTGGGTTGTGTGGACAGGAAAAGAAAGATCTGGCCACTGTGGAGTGGATAGCCAGTTGAATTGCATGCCTGCAGGTGTGAGCAGAACGCGTAAAACCAGCACTGAGTTACTTGGACATTCACCAGTGTTCTAACCGAAGCCTGACTGGAGTGGAGATTCAGATGAATTCCAGATTGACAGTGAATAATGGAAGATTCTGTACGGGAGAATCCAGTGATTTCTGAAGTCTTGGTTGTGTGGATAGGAAAATGAAGAGCTGACGAGGATTGAGTGGATAGTCAGTTGAACAGCATGCCTGCAAGTGTGAACAGGTCGTTGAAAATCAGCATTGGGTTACTTGGACATCAGCATTGGTGTAAAGAAAGCCTGCCTGGAGTGGAAATTCAATGAATTCCAGATGGGCAGTGAATGAATGGAACATTCTGTAGTGGAGATTTTAATGGTTTCTGAAGTCTAGTTTATGTGAACAGGAATAATAAGAGCTGACCAGGTTGACGTCGTTCCCAATTGAACAGCACGCCTGCGAGTGTGAACAGGCCGCTGAAAACCAGCATTGGATTACTTGTATATTTCCCAGTGGTGTAACGAAATCCTGCCTGAAGTGGAGATTCGATGAAATCCAGATCGGCAGTGAATGAAAGGAACATTCTGTAGTGAAGATTCCAATGATTTCTGAAGTCTGGGTTGTGTGGACAGGAAAAGATAGAGCTGAATTGGGTGGAGTGGGTAGCCCTTTGAATAGCACGCCTGTGAGTGTGAACATGCCTATGAAATCCAGCATTGGATTACTTGGACATTCAGCAGTGGGGTAACGATAGCCTGCCTGGAGTGGTGATATGATGAACTCCAAATTGGCAGTGAATGTATGGAACAATCTGTAGTGGAGATTCCAATGATTTCTGATGTCTGGGTTCTGTGAACAGGAAAAGAAAGAGCTGGCCGCTGAGGAGTGGATAGCCAGTTGTACAGCATGCCTGCAAGTGTGAACAGGACGCTGAGTTCCAGCATTGGGATACTTGGACATTCAGCAGTGGTGTAACGAAAGCCGGCCTGGAGTGGAGATTCAGATGAATTCCAGATTCGCAATGAATTAACGCAACATTCTGTAGTGGAGATGCCCATAATTTTTGAAGTCTGGGTTCTGTGGACAGGAAAATGAAGAGCAGAACAGGTTAGAGTGGATCGCCAGTTGAACAGCAGGCCTTCGAGTTTGAACAGGCTGCTCACAACCAGCATTGGGTCACTTGGATATTTACCAGTGGTGTAAAGAAATCCTGCCTGGCGTGGAGATTCGATGAATTCCAGATTTCCTGTGAGTGAATGGATCATTCTATACCTTAGATTCCAATGATTGCTGAAGTCTGGGTTGTATGGACACGAAAATGAAGAGCTGACCAGAGTTGAGTGGAAAGCCACTTGAACAGCATGCCTGCGAGTGTGAACAGGCCTTTGAAAACCATCATTGTTTTACCTTGACATTCAGCAGTGATGTAACAAAAGACTGCCTGGAGTGGAGATTCGATAATATCCAGATTGGCACTGAATGAATGGAACATTCTGTAGTGGAGATTCGAATTATTTCTGAAGTCTGGTTTGTGTGGACAGGAAAATGAAGAGCAGACCAGGGTTGAGTGGATAGCCAGTTGAAAAGCATGCCTGCAAGAGTGAACAGGACGCTGAAAACCAGCATTGGGTTACTTGGACATTCACCAGTGTTGTAAAGAAAGCCTGCCTGGAGTGGAGATTCAGATGAATTCCCGATTCGCGGTGAATGAATGGAACATTTTGTAGTGGAGATTCCCATGATTTCTGAAGTCTGGGTTGTGTGGACAGGAAAATGAAGAGCAGACCAGGTTAGAGTGGATAGCCAGTTCAACAGCACGCCTGCGCGTGAAAAAGGGCCTCTGAAAACCAGCATTGGGTTACTTAGATATAAAGAAGTGGTGTAACGAAAGTCTGCTTGGAGTGGAGATTCGATGATCTGCAGATTGCCAGTTTATGAATGGAACATTCTGTAGTGGAAATTCCAAAGATATTTGAAGCCTGGATTGTCTGGACAGGAAAAGAAACAGCTGACAACTTGAGTGGATAGCAAGTTGTACAGCACGCCTGAGAGTGTGAACAGGATGCTGAAAACCATCATTAGGGTACTTGGACATTCATCAGTGTACTAACGAAAGCCTGCATGGAGAGGAGATTCAGATGAAGTTCAGATTGGCAGTGTGAATACCAGCATTGGGTTACTTGTACATTCACCAGTGGTGTAAAGAAAGCCTGCCTGGAGTGGATATTCAATGAATTCCAGATAGGCAGTGAATGAATAGAACATTCTGTAGTGGAGATTCTAATGGTTTCTGAATGTCGGTTATGTGGACAGGGATAAGAAGAGCTGATCAGGTTGGAGTGGACAGCCAGTTGAACAGCACGCCGGCTAGTGTGAACAACCCGCTGAAAACCAGCATTGGGGTATTACAATATTGACCAGTGGTGTAAAGAAATCCTGCCTGAAGTGGAGATTCGATGAATTCCAGATTGGCAGTAAATGAATGGAACCTTCTGTAGTGGAGATTACAATGATTTCTGAAGTCTGAGTTGTGTGGACAGGAAAAGAAAGAGCTGAACAGGGTGGAGTTGATAGCCAGTTGAATAGCAAGCCTGCGAGTGTGAAGAGGCCTATGAACACCAACATTGGGTTACTTGGATATTCAGCAGTGTTGTAACGATAGCCTGCCTGGAGGGGAGATTCGATGATCTTCAGATTGACAGTGGATGTATGGAACAATCTGTAGTGGAGATTCCAATGATTTCTGAAGTCTGGGTTGTGTGGATAGGAAAAGAAAGAGCTGGCCACTGTGGAGCTAAACAGGGTGGAGTAGATACCCATTTGAACAGCACGCCTGTAAGTGTGAACAGGACGCTGAAAACCAGCATTGGGTTACTTGAACATTCACCAGTGGTGTAACCAAATCCTGCTTGGAGTGGAGATTCAGATGAATTCCAGATTCGCAGTGTATGAATGGAATATTCTGTAGTGGAGATTCCCAAGATTTTTGAAGTCTTGTTTGTGTGGACAGGAAAATGAAGAGCAGACCAGGTTAGAGTGGATAGCCAATTGAACAGCAGGCCTGCTAGTTTTAACAGGCTGCTCAAAACGCGCATTGGGTCACTTGGATATTCACCAGTGGTGTAACGAAATCCTGCCTGGCGTGGAGATTCGATGAATTCCAGATTGGCAGTGAATGAATGGATGATTCTTCAGTGTAGTTTCGAATGATTTCTGAATTTTGGGTTGTGTGGACAGGAAAATGAAGAGCTGACCAGGGTTGAGTGGATAGCCTGTTGAGCAGCACGCCTGCGAGTGTGAACAGGCCTCTGAAAACCAGCAATGGGTTACTTGAACATTTAGCAGGGGTGTAACGAAAGCCTGCCTGGAGTGGAGATTCGATGATCTCCACATTGGCATTGAATAAATGGAACATTCTGTAGTGCAGATTCCAATGATTTCTCAAGTCTGGGTGTCGTGGACAGATAAGGAAAGAGCTGACCACTATGGAATGGATATCCAGTTGAACAGCACGCCTGCGAATGTGAACATGAAGATGAATACCAGCATTGTGGTATTTGAATATTCACCAGTGGTGTAAATAAAGCCTCCCTGGAGTGGAGATTCGATAATCTCCAGATTGGCAGTGAATGAGTGGAAGATTTTATAGTGGAGATTCCAATGATTTCTGAAATCTGGGTTGTGTAGACCACAAAAGAAAGAGCTGACCACTGTAGAGTTGATAGCCAGTTGAACAGCACGCCTACGAGTGTGAACAGGACGCTGAAAAATAGCTTTGGGTTACTTGGGCCTTCAGAAGTGGTGTAAGGAAAGCCTGCCTGAAGTGGAGATTCAGATGCATTCTAGATTTGCAGTGAATGAGTGGAACATTCTGTAGTGGAGATTCCAATGATTTCTGAAGTCTGGGTTGTGTGGACAGGAAAATGAAGAGGGACCAGGTTAGAGTGGATAGCCAGTTGAACAGCAGACCTGCGAGTTTGAATAGGCTGCTGATAACTAGCATTGTGTTACTTGGATTTTCACAAGTGGTGTAAGGAAATCCTGCCTGGAGTGGAGATTCGATGATTTCCAGAATGGCAGTTAATGAATGGAACATTTTGGAGTGGAGATCTCAATGAGTTCTGAAGTCTGGGTTGTGTGGACAGGAAAAGAAAGAGCTGACCACTGTGGAGTGGATAGCCAGTTGAAGAGCAAACCTGCACCTATGAACAAGCCGCTGACAGTCAGCGTTTGGGCTCTTGGATCTTCACCAGTATTTTAACGGAATCCTGCCTGGAGTTGAAATTCGTTGAATTCCAGATTGGCAGTGAATGAATGGAATATTCAGTAGTGGAGATACAAATAATTTATTAACTCTTGTTTTCTGGTACCAGGAAAGGAAGATCTGACCAGGGTGGAGTGGCTATCCAGTGAACACCATGTCTCCATTATGTGAACAGGCCGCTGACCACTAGCATTGGGTTACTTGGATATTCACCATTGTTGTAATGAAATCCTGCCTGGAGTGGAGTTTCGATTAAATCCGGATTGGCAGTTAATAAATGGAAATTCTGTAGTCGAGATTCTAATGATTTTTAAAGTCTGGGTTGTGTGGAGTGGAAAATGAAGAGGTGACCAGGGTGGAGTTGATAGCCAGTTGAACAGCACGCCTGCGAATGTGAACAGGCCGCTGAAAACCAGCTTTGGGTTACTTGGATATTCACCAGTGGTGCAAGGAAAGCCTGCCTGGAGTGGAGATTCAGAGAATTTTCAGATTTGAAGTGAATGAATGGAACATTCTGTAGTTTAGATACCAATGATTTTAGAAATTTGGGTTATTGTCACCAGGAAATGAAGAGCTGACCAGGGTGGAGTTGATAGCCAGTGAACGCCATGCCTGCGGTATGTGAACAAGCCGCTGACCAGTAGCATTCGGTTACTTGGATATTCACCAGTGGTGTAAGGAAATCCTGCCTGGAGTGGAGATTCGATGAATTCCACATTGGCAGTGGATGAATGGAAATTCTGTAGTGGAGAGTCCAAAGATTTCTGAAGTCTGGGTTGTGTGGACAGGAAAATGAAGAACTGACCAAGGTTGAGTGGAAAGCCAGTTGAACAACACTCCTGTGAGTGTGAACAGGACACTGAAAACCAGCAATTTGTTACTTGGACATTCAGCAGTGTTGTAACGAAAGCCTGCTTGGATTGAAGATTCAGATGGATTCCAGATTCGCAGTGAATGAATGGAACATTCTGTTGTGGAGATTACAATGATTTCTGTGTCGGGGTTGTGTGGAAAGGAAAATGAAGGTCAGACCAGGTTAGCGTGGATAGCCAGTTGAACAGTAGGTCTGCGAGTTTGAACAGGCTGCTCTTAACCAGCATTGTGTTACTTGGATATTCACCAGTGGTGTAATGAAATCCTGTCTGGAGTGGGGATTCGATGATTTCCAGATTGGCGGTGAATGAATGGAACATTCCTTAGTGGAGATTCCTATGATTTCTGAAGTCTGGGTTGTGTGGACAGGAATGTGAAGAGCTGTTGAAAGTGGAGTGGATAGCCAGTTGTACTGGATGCCTGCGAGTGTGAACAGGCCTCTGAAAACCAGCATTTGATTACTAGGATATTCAACAGTGGTGTAACGAAAGCCTGCCTGGAGTGGAGATTCAGATGAATTCCAGATTCAAAGTAAATGAATGGAACATTCTGTAGCACAGATACCAATTTTTTTAGAACTCTGGGTTATGGTCACCAGGAAATGAAGAGCTGACCAGGGTGGAGTGGATAGTCAATGAACACCATGCGTGCGGTATGTGAATAGGCCCCTGACCAGTAGCATTGCGTTACTGGCACATGCAGAAGAATTCCAACACTAACAAGTTTTAGAGGCATACGATTATCACCAGCACTGGGCGACATTGACTGTGAGAGTACCATATGGTTTTGATTCATTCAGTAGTCGATGCACAATAAGCCTTGTTAGAGTCGACGGGAGATTAAATCTTCGGCTTGATTGAGTACACAGGCAGATGAAAACCAGATATGTAGTGTTGATATTTAGATGAACTCAGGTCGCTCAGTAGTGTGGCAGTGTTCATGAACAGAATACTATATTCGACTGGATAGGGAGCTGAACAGCATGCCTGGGGGGAGTTGAAAGCAAATGCTCAATTGGCAGATTTCGAATTCGACTCGATTTCGTGGAGAATGAGAAGAAACGCAGGCCGAATACATTGGATACTGAGATGAAATCACTACTCAGCTGTCTGGATCGCTGTCACACTCCCTGTCCTCCCGGACTTCATTGATTTGCTGGCGCGTTTCAGTAGTGTCTTTGTTTGGAGATTTGTGGTGACTATAATTTTGGCATATGTAATATTTCACGGGTGTCTTGCCAGGCTTTGCCACGAGGGCCATATACTCTCGGTTGCTTCCCGGGCTCTCTGAGAGGGCGAGGAATTGAACACAGCTCGGCCAGGTTGGCTGCGTGTCGCTCACGTCCTATGGCTCTACTTTCGCGCCAGAATGGCAGCGTGGACAGGAAGATGAAAAGCAGCCCATGCATGATTTCAGAGTGCAGATTCAGATGATTTCAAGTTTCTGGGTAGATATACCAGTGCTGTAACGAATGCCTGCATAGAATGGAGATTCAGATGTATTCCAGACTCACAGTGAATGACCGAAACATTCTGTAGTGGAGAATCCAATGATTTCTGATGTCTGGGTTATATGGAAAGTAAAATGAAGAGCTCAACCAGGTGAAGCGGATAGCCAGTGATCTGCGCAGGCCGCTGAAAACCATCATTGGGTTACTTGGACATTCACCAGTGGTGTAACGAAAGCCTGCCTGGAGTGGAGATTCGAAGAAATCCAGATTGGCAGTGAATGAATGGAACATTCTGTAGTGGAGATTCCAATGATTGCTGAAGTCTGGGTTGTGTGGACAGAAAAAGGAAGAGCTGACAAGGGTGGAGTGGAGAGCCAGTTGAACACCATGACTGCGAGTGAGAACAGGCCGGTCAAATCGAGCATTGGGTTACTTGGACATTCACCAGTGGTGTAACGAAAGACTGCCTTGGGTGGAGAGTCGTTGAATTCCAGACTGGCAGAGAATAAATGGGACATTCTTTAGTGGAGATTGCAATGGTTTCTGAAGTCTGCGTTGTGTGGCGAGGACAATGAAGAGCTAACCAGGTGGGAGTGGATTGCCAGTTCAAAATCATGCCTGCGGCTGTGAACAGGCCGCTGAAAACCAGCATTGGGTTAACTTTTTATTCAACAGTAATGTAACGAAAGCCCGCCTGTAGGGGAGATTCGATGAACTCCAGATTGGCAGTGAATGATTGGAACATTCTCTAGTGGAGATACAAGTGATTTCAGAACTCTGGTTTTCTGGCACCAGGAAATGAAGATCTGAGCAGGGTGAAGTGGATAGCCAGTGAAAACTATACCTGCGGTATGTGAACAGGCCGCTGACCACTAGCATTGTGTTACTTGGATATTCACCACTGGTTTAACAAAATCCTCCCTGAAGTGGATATTCGATGAATTCCAGATTGCCAGTGAATGAATGGAAATTCTGTAGTGGAGATTCCAGTGATTTCTGAAGTCTGGGTTTTGTGGAGAGGAAAATGAATAGGTGACCAGGGTTGAGTGGATAGCCAGTTGAACAGCACGTCTGCGAGTGTGAACAGGCCTCTGAAAACCAGCATTGGGTTACTTGGATATTCAACAGTGGTGCAACGAATGTCTGCCTGGAGTGGAGATTCCATGAATTCCAGATTGGCAGTGAATGAATGGAACATTCTGTAGGGGAGATTCCAATAATTTCTGTAGTCTACCTTGTGTGGACAAGAATATGAAGTGCTGACCAGGGTTGAGTGTTTTGCTAGTTGAAGGAAACTCCTGAGAGTGTTAGAAGGACACTGGAAACCAGTATTGGGTTACTTGGTCATTTGCCAGTGGTCTAACGAAAGCCTGCGTGAAGTTGAGATTCAATGATCTCCAGATTGTTAGTGAATGAATGGAACATTCAGTAGTGGATATTCCAATGATTTCTGAAGTCTGGGTTGTATGGACAGTAAAATGAAGAGCTAACCAGGTTAGCGTGGATAGTCATTTGAACAGCAGACCTGCAAGTTTGAACAGGCTGCTGATACCCAGCATTACTTGGATATTCAACAGTGGTGTAACGAAAACCTGCCTGGAGTGGAGATTCGATGAATTCCAGATTAGCAGTGAATGAATGGAACATTCTGTAGTGGAGATTCCAATTATTTCTGAAGTCTGGGTTATGTTGACCGGAAAAGAATGAACTGGCCAGTGTGGAGTGTATATCCAGTTGAACAGCATGCCTGCGAATGTGAACAGGTCGCCGAAAATCAGAAATCTATTATTTGGACATTCACCAGTGGTGTATTGAAAACCTGACTGGAGTGGAGATTCGACGAACTCCAGATTGGCAGTGAATGAATGGAACATTGTGTTGTGGATATTCCAATGATTTCTGTGTCGGGGTTGTGTGGAAAGGAAAATGAAGGTCAGAACAGCTTAGCGTGGAGAGCCAGTTGAACAGCAGGCCTGCGAGTTTGAAGAGGCTGCTGTTAACCAGCATTAGGTTACTTGGATATTCACCAGTGATGTAAAGAAATCCTGCCTGGAGTGGAGATTCGATGAATTCCAGATTGGCAGTGAATGATTGGAACATTCTGTAGTGGAGATACAAGTGATTTCAGAACTCTGGTTTTCTGGCACCAGGAAATGATCTGACGAGGGTGGAGTGGATAGTCAGTGAAAACCGTACCTGCGGTATGTGAATAGGCCGCTGACCACTAGCATTGTGTTACTTGGATATTCACCATTCGTGTAACGAAATCGTCCCTGGAGTGGAGATTCGATGAATTCCAGATTGCCAGTCAATGAATGCAACATTCTGTAGTAGAGATTCTAATGGTTTCTGAAGTCTGGGTTATGTGGATAGGAAAAAGATGAACTGACCAGGGTTGAATGGATAGCCAGTTGAAAATCATGTCCCCGAGTGTGAAGAGGACGATGAAAACCAGCATTAGATTACTTGGACATTCACCAGTAGTGTAACGAAAGCCTGCTTTAAGTGGATAATCAAAGAACTCCAGATTGGCAGTGAATGAATGGTACATTCTTTAGTAGAGATGCCAATGATTTCTGAAGTCTGGGTTGTGTGGACAGGAAAAGGAAGAGCTGACCAGGTTTGAAATTATAGCCAGGTGAACCGCACGCCTGCGAGTGTGAACATGACACTGAAAATAAGCATTGGTTTCCTTGGACATTCACCATTGGTGTAACGAAAGCCTGCCTGGAGTGGAGACTCGATGAATTCCAGATTGGGAGTGAATGAATGGAACATTCTGTAGTGGAGATTCCTATGATTTCTGAAGTCTGGGTTGAGTGGACAGGAAAATGAAGAGCTGACCAGGGTTGAAATTATAGTCAGTTGAACCGCACTCCTGCGAGTGTGAACATGACACTGAAAATAAGCATTGGTTTCCGTGGACATTCACCATTGGTTTAACGAACGCCTGCCTGGAGTGGAGACTCGATGAATTCTAGATTGGGAGTGAATTAATGGAACATTCTGTAGCGGAGATTCCAATGATTTCTGAAGTCTGGGTTGAGTGGACAGGAAAATGAATAGCTGACCAGGGTTCAGTGGATAGCCAGTTTAGCAGCACGCCTGCGAGTGTGAATAGGGCGCTGAAGCCCAGCATTGGGTTACTTGGACATTCAGCAGTGGTGTAACAAAAGCCTGCCTGGAGTGGAGGTTGGATGATCTTCAGATTGGCAGTGAATGAATGGAACATTCTGTAGTGGAGATTCCAAATGTTTTTGAAGTCTGGGTTGTGTGGACAGGAAAGTCAATAGCTGACCAGTTTGGCATGGATTGCCAGTTGAACAGCATGCCTGCGAGTGTGAACATGCCATTGAAAACCGGCATGTTTTTACTTGGACATTCACCAGTGGTGTAACGAAAGCCAGCCTGGCGTGGAGATTCGTTGAATTACAGATTGGGAATCAATGAATGGAACATTCTGTAGTTGAGATTCCAATGATTTGAAGTTTAGGTTTTGTGGACAGGAAAATGAATAGCTGACCAGGTTGTAGTAGATATCCAGTTGAACAGAATGCCTACGAGTGTGAGCAGGCCGCTAAAAACAAGCATTGGGTTACTTGGATATTCACCAGGGTTGTAAAGAAAGCCTGCCTGGAATGGAGATTCGATGAATTCCACATTGGAAGTGAATGAATGGAACATTCTATAGTGGATATTCTAATGATTTCTGAAGTCTAGGTTATGTGGACAGGAATATGAACAGCCTACGAGTTTGTAGAGGATATCCAGTTGAACAGCATGCCTATGAGTGTGAACAGGCCGCTAAAAACCAGCATTGGGTTACTTGGACATTCAACTGTGGTGTAAAGCAAGCCTGTCTGGAGTGGAGATTCGATGAATTCCAGATTGGCAGTGAATGAATGCAACATTCTGTCGTGAAGATTCTAATGGATTCTAATGTCTAGGTTATTTGGACAGGAAAATTAAGTACTGAGCAGTGTTTAGAGGATAGCCAGTTGAACAGCACACCAGCGGGTGTGAACAGGACGCTGAACACCTGCATTGTGTTACTTGGACATTCATCAGTGGTGTAACGAAAGCCTGCCTGGAGTGAGATTCGAAGAACTCCAGATTGGCAGTGAATGAATGGAACATTCTGTACTGGAGATTCTAATGTTTTCTGAAGTCTACGTTGTGTGGACTAGAAAATGAAGAGCTGACCAGGTTGGAGTGGATAGCCAGTTGAAGAGCAGGCTTGCGACTTTGAAAAGGCTGCTGAAAACCAGCTTTGGGTTACTTGGATATTCACCACTGGTGTATAGAAATCCTTCGTGGAGAGGAGATTCGATGAATTCCAGATTGGCAGTGAATGAATGGAACATTCTGAAGTGGAGATTCTAAAGGTCATTAAAGTCTATGTTATATGGACAGGAAAATGAAGTGCTGTCCAGGGCTGAATGGATAGCCAGTGGAACAGCACGCCTGCGATTGTGAATAGGCCGCTGAAAAACAGCATTGGGATACTTGGATATTCACCAGTGGTGTAACGAAAGCCTGCCTGGAGTGGAGATGCAGATGAATTCCAGATTGGTAGTGAATGAATGGAACATTCTGTAGTGGAGATTCTAATGGTTTCTGAAGTCTAGGTTATGTGGACAGGAATATGAATAGCCTACCAGTTTGGAGTGGATATCCAGTTGAACAGCACGCCTGCGAGTGTGAACAGGCCGCTGAAAAACAGCATTGGAATACTTGGATATTCACCAGTGGTGTAACGAAAGCCTGCCTGGAGTGGAGACGGAGAGGAATTCCAGATTGGCAGTGAATGAATGGAACATTCTGTAGTGGAGATTCCAATGATTTCTGAATTCTGGCTTCTGTGGACAGGAAAAGAAAGAGCTGACCACTCTGGATGGATCACCAGTTGAAAAGAACGCCTGCGACTGTGAACGGGACGCTGAAAACCATCATTGGGTTACTTAGACATTCACCAGTGGTTTAACAAAACCCTGCCTTGAGTGGAGATTCAGATGAATTCCGGATTGCCAGAAAATAAATGGAACATTTTATAATTGAGATTTCAATGATTTCTGACGTCTACGTTGTGTGGGCAAAAAATGAAGAGATGACCGGGGTTGAATGATCAGCCAGATGATCAGCACGCCTGTGAGTGTGAACAGGACGCTCAAAACCATCATTGGGTTACTTGGACATTCACCATTGGTGTAACGAAAGCCTGCCTGGAGTGGAGATTCGATGATCTCCAGAATGGCAGTGAATGAATGGAACATTCTGTAGTGGATATTCCAATGATTTCAGAACTCTGCATTATTGGAAACAGGAAATGAAGAGCTGACCTGGGTGGTGTGGATAGCCAGTGAACATCACACCTGCGGCATGTGAACAGGCCGCTGACCACTAACATTGGGTTACTGGGACATGCAGAAGAATCCCAACGTTTTCGAGTTTTACAGGCATACGTTCATCACCACCACTGGGTGGCATTTACCGCAAGAGTACCATATGGTTTCAATTGATTCAGAAGTCGATGCACACCAGGCCTGGTTAGAGTGGATGGGATGATGAAAACTTCGGCTTGATTGAGTGCACAGGCAGATGAAAACCAGATATGTAGCTGTTGATATTTAGATGAACTCAGGTGGCTCGTTTGTGTGGCATGGTTAATGATCAGAATACTATATTCGACTGGATAGGGAGCTGAACAGCAGGTCTGGGGACAGTTGGCAGCAAATGCTTCGAGTCGAATTCGAATTCGACTCGATTCCGTGGAGAACGAGAAGAAACGCAGGGCTAATACATTGGATATTGAGATGAATTCACTACTCAGCAGTGTGGATCGCTGTCAGTCTCCCAGTCCTCCCGGACTTCATTGATTTGCTGGCATGGTTCAGTAGTGTCTTCTTTTGGGGACTTGTGGTGACTGTAATTTTGGCATATGGAATATTTCACGCGTGTCTTGCCAGGCTTTGCCACGAGAGCCAGATACTCTCGGTAGCTTCCGGGGCTCTCTGAGAGAGTTAGGAAATGAAGACCGCTTGCCCGGGCTGGCTGCGTGAAGCACACGTCCTACTGCTGTGCTTTCGCGCCAGAATCACAGTGTGGATAGGAAGATGAAAAGCAGCCCATGGATGAATTTAGAGTGCAGATTCAGATGATTTCAAGTTTCTGGGTAGACTCACCAATGCTGCAACAAATGCCTGCGTAGAGTGGAGATTCATATGTATTCCACACTCGCAGTGAATGAGCGGAACATTCTGTAGTGGAGAATCCAATGATTTCTGATGTCTGGGTTGTATGGAGAGGAAAAGAAAGAGCTGACCACTGTTGGGTGGATACCCAGTTGAACAGCACTTCTGCGAGTGTGTACAAGATACTGAAAACCAGCATTCAGTTACTTAGACATTCAACAGTGGTGTAACGAAAGCCTGCTTGGAGTGGAGATTCAGATGAATTTCAGATTTGCAGTGAATGAATGGAACATTCTGTAGTGGAGATTCCAATGATTTCTGAAGTCTGGTTTGTGTGGACAGAAAAATGAAGAGCTGCCCAGGTTGGAGTGGATAGACAGTTGAAAAGCACGTCTGCGAGAGTGAACAGGCTACTGAAAACCAGCATTGGGTTACTTGGATATTCCCTAGTGGTTTAATGAAATCCTGCCTGGAGTGGAGATTCGAGGATCTCTTGATTGGCAGTGAATGAATGGAACATTATGTAGTGGAAATTCAAAAGATTTATGAAGTCTGGGTTGTGTGGAAAGGAAAATAAAAATCAGACCTGGGTGGCATGTATATCCAGTTGAACAGCATGCCTGCGAGTGTGAATAGGACGCTGACAACCAGCATTGGTTTACTTAGACTTTCAGCAGTGCTGTAACGAAAGCCTGCCTGGAGTGGAGATTCAGATTAATTTCAGATTGGCAGTGAATGAATGGAACATTTTATAGTGGAGATTCCAATAATTTCTGATGTCTGGTTTGTGTGGACAGGAAAATGAAGAGATGACCAGGATGGAGTGGATATCCAGTTGAACAGCATTCCTGCGAGTGGGAACAGACCAGTAAAAAGCAGCATTGGTTTACTTGGACATTCACCAGTGGTGTAACGAAAGCCTGCCTGGAGTGGAGATACGATGAATTTCAGATTGGCAGTGAATGAATGGAACATTCTTTAATGGAGATTCCAATGATTTCTGAAGTCTACGTTGTGTGGTCAAGAAAATGTAGACCTGACCAGGGTTGAACGGTTAGCCAGTTGAACCGCACGCCTGCGAGTGTGAACAAGTGCTGAAAACCAGCATTGGGTTCCTTGGACATTCATCAGTGTTGTAAAGAAAGCCTGCCTGGAGTGGATTTCGATGAATTCCAGATTGGCAATGAATAAATGAACATTCTATAGTGGAAATACCAATTATTTCAGGACTCTGGGTTATTGGCACCAGGAAATGAAGAACTGACCAGGGTGGATTGGATAGGCAGTGAACACCATGCCTGCACTATGTGAACAGACCGCTGACCACTAGCATTGGATTACTGGACAAGCAGAAGAATCTCAACTCTGATGAGTTTTAGAGGCGTACGATCATCACCACCACTGGGTGGCGTTGACCGGGAGAGTACCATATGTTTTCGATTGATTCAGAAGGCGAGGCACACCAGGCCTGGTTAGAGTGGATGGGATGATGAAAACTTTGGCTTGATTGAGTGCACAGTCAGATGAAAACCAGATATGTAGTTGTTGATATTTAGATGAACTCAGTTCTCTCGGTAGTGTGGGAGGGTTAATGAAGAGGATACTATATTCAACTGGATAGGGAGCTGAACCTGGGGGTAGTTGACAGCAAATGATTACTTGACAGATTTCTAATTCGACTCGATTTGGTGGAGAACGGGAAGAAATGCAGGCCTAATACATTGGATATTGAGATAAATTCACTACTCAGCAGTGTGGATCACTGTCATTCTCCCAGTCCTCCGGGACTTAATTGATTTGCTGGCACGGTTCATTATCGTCTTCATTTGGAGACTTGTGGTGACTGTAATTTTGGCATATGGAATATTTCACGGGTGTCTTGCCAGGCTGTGCCACGAGGGCAAGATACTCTCGGTAGCTTCTCGGGCTCTCTGAGAGGGCGAGGAACTGAACCCTGCTCGGCCAGGCTGGCTGCGTGACGCACACGTCCTACTGCTGTACTTTCGCGCCAGAATAGAAGTGTGGATAGGCAGATGAAAAGCAGCCCATGGATGATTTTCGAGTGCAGATTCAGATGATTTCATGTTTCTGGGTAGTTTCACCTTGCTGAACCGAATGCCTGCGTAGAGTGGATTCAGATGTATTCCAGACTCGCAGTGAATGACCGGAACAGTCTGTAGTGGAGATTACAATAATTTCTGATGTCTGGGTAGTGTATACAGGAAAATGAAGAACTAAACAGGGCGAAGTGGATAGCCAGTGAACAACACAGGCAGGTGAAAAACATCATTGGGTTACTTGCACATTCACCAGTGGTGTAACGAAAGCCTTCCTGGAGTGGAGATTCGAAGAACAACAGATTGGCAGTGAATGAATGGAAGCTTCTGTAGTGGAGATTCCAATGATTTCTGAAGTCTGCGTTGTGTGGACAGGAAAAGGACATGCTAACCAGAGTTGAGTGTATAGCCAGTTGAACAGCACGCCTGCGAGTGTGAACAGGACTCTGAAAACCAGCATTGGGTTACTTGGACATTCACCAGTGGTGTAACGAAAAACTGCCTGGAGTGGAAATTCAGATGAATTCCAGATTCACAGTGAATGAATGTAACAATCTGTAGTTGAGATTCCAATGATTTCTGAAGTCTGGTTTGTGTGGACAGGAAAAGGAAGTGCTAACCAGTTTTGAGTGGATAGCCAGTTGAGCAGCACACCTGCGGTATGTGAACAGGCCGCTGACCACTAGAATTGGGTTACTGGGACATGCAGAAGAATCCCAACCCTGACGAGTTTTAGAGGCATACGATCATCACCACATCTTGTCGGCTTAGACCGGGACAGTAACATATGGTTTTGATTTATTCAGGAGGCGATGCACAGCCAAACTGGTTTGAGTGGACAGGATGATGAAAACTTTGGCTTGATTCAGAGCACAAGCAGATGAAAACCTGATATGTAGGTGTTGATATTTAGATGAACTCAGGTCTCTCGATTGTGTGGCAGGGTTAATGAACAGACTACTATATTCGACTGAATAGCGAGCTGAAGAGCAGGCCTGGGGAGAGTTGACAGCAAATGCTCACTTGGCAGATTTCTAATTCGACTCGATTTCGTGGAGAACGAGAAGAGATGCAGGGCTAATATATTGGATATTGAGAAGAATTCACTACTCAGCAGTGTGGATCGCTGTCCCACTCCCAGTCCTCCCGGACTTCATTGATTTGCTGGTGCGGTTCAGTAATGTCTTCGTTTGGAGACTTGTGGTGACTGTAATTTCGACATATCGAATATTTCACGGGTGGCTTGACAGGCTTTGCCGCGAGGGTCAGATACTCGCGGTAGCTTCCCGGGCTATTGACTGGGTGAGGAATTGAATCCGACTCCATCAGGCTGGCTGCGTGAGCCACACGTTATACTACTGTGCTTTTGCGCCAAAATGGCAGTGTGGATAGGAAGGTGAAAAGCAGCCCATGGATGATTTTATATTGCAGATTCAGATGATTTCAAGTTTCTGGATAGACTCACCAGTGGTGTAACGAATGCCTGCGTAGAATGGAGATTCAGATTTATTCCCGACTTGCAGTGAATAACCGGAACATTCTGCAGTGGAGATTCCAATGATTTCTGATATCTGGGTGTTGTGGACAGGAAAATGAACAACTGACCAGGGTGGAGTAGATAGCCAGTGAACAGAATGGCTGCGAGAGTGAACAGGCCGATGAAAACCAGCATTGTGTTACTTGGACATTCACCAGTGGTGTACCGAAAGTCTGCCTGTAGTGGAGATTTGATGAACTCCAGATTGGCAGTGAATGAATGGAACATTCTGTAGTGGAAATTGCAATGATTTCAGGTAGATGAAAACCAGATATGTAGGTGTTGATATTTAGATGAACTCAGGTTGCTCAGTAGTGTGGCAGGGTTCATGAACAGAATACTATATTCGACTGAATAGGTAGCAGAACTGCATGCCTAGGGAGAGTTGACAGCAAATAGTCACATGGCAGATTTCTATTTCGACTCGATTTCGTGGAGAACGAGAAGAAACGCAGGCCTAATACATTGGATATTGAAATGAATTCACTGTTACTCTCCCAGTCCTGCCGGACTTCATTGAATTGCTGGCGCGGTTCAGTAGCGTCTTCGTTTGGTGAAAATTGTTGAGTGTAATTTTGGCATATGGAATGTTTCAGCAGTGTCTTGCCAGTCTTTGCGACGAGGGCCAGAAACTCTCGGTAGCTTCTCGAGCTCTCTGAGAGGGCGAGGAATTGACCCTTGCTCGGCCAGATTTGATGAACTCCAGATTGGCACTGATTGAATGGAACATTCTGTAGTGTAGATTCCAATGCATTCTGAAATGTGGGTTGTGTGGACAGGAAATTGAAGAGCTGACGGGTGGAGTGGATAGCCAGTTAAACAGCAAGCCTGCGAGAATGAACAGACCGCTGAAAACAAACATAGGGTTACTTCAATATTCACCAGTGGTGTAATGAAAGCCTGCCTTGAGTGGAGATTTGATGAATTCCAGATTGGCAGTGAATGAATGAACCATTCTGTAGTGGAGATTCCGATGATTTCTAAAGTCTGGGCATTGTGGACAGGAAAATGAAGAGCTGACCGGGGTGGAGTGTATATCCAGTGGATTTGATGAATTCCAGATTCACAGTGATTGAATGGAACATTTTGTATTGGAGATACCTGTGATTTCAGAACTCTGGGTTATGGCCACCAGGAAATGAAGAGCTGACCAGGGGTAGAGTGGAGAGCCAGTGAACACCATGCCTGCGGTAAGTGAACAGGCCACAGACCACGAGCATTGGGTTACTGGACATGCAGAAGAATCCCAACCCTGATGAGTTTTAGAGGCATATGATCATCACCATCACTGGGTGGCGTTGACCTGTACGGTAACATATGGTTTCGATTGATTCAGAAGTTGACGCCCAGCCGGCCTGCTTAGAGTGGACGGGATGATGAAAACTTCAGCTTGATTGAGTGCACAGGCAGATGAAAACCAGATATGTAGGTGTTGATATTCAGATGAACTCAGGTCTCTCCGTTGTGTGGCAGGGTTAATGAACAGACTACTATATTCGACTGGATAGCGAGCTGAAGAGCAGGCCTGGGGAGAGTTGACAGCAAATGCTCATTTGGCAGATTTCTAATTCAACTCGATATCATGGAGAACGAGAAGAAATGCAGGCCTAATTCATATGGATATTGAGATAAATTCACTACTCAGCAGTGTGGATCACTGTCACTCTCCCAGTCCTCCCGGACTTCATTGATTTGCTGGATCGGTTCAGTAACGTTTTCGTTTGGAGACTTGTGGTGACTGTAATTTCGGCATATCGAATATTTCATGAGTGGTTGCCAGGTATTGCCGCGAGGACCAGATACTCTCGGTAGCTTCCCGGGCTCTGGAGAGGGCGAGGAATTGATCCCGGCTAGGCCAGGCTGGCTGTGTGACGCACACGTCCTACTGCTGTGCTTTCACGCCAGAATAGCAGGGTGGATAGGAAGATGAACAGCAGCCCATGGATGATTTTAGGCTGCAGATTCAGATTATTTCAAGTTTCTGGGTAATTTCATCAGTGGTGTAACGAATGCCTGCGTAGAGTGGAGATTCAGATGTATTCCAGACTCGCAGTAAATGATCAGAACTTTCTGTAGTGGAGATTCCAGTGATATCTGATATCTTGGTGTTGTGGGTAGGATAATGAAGAGCTCACCAGGTAGATAGCCAGCGAACAGAACGGCTGCGAGTTTGAACAGGCCGCTGAAAAGCAGCATTGGGTTACTTGGACATTTAGCAGTGGTGTAACGAAAGCCTGACAGGAGTGGAAATTCGATGAACTCCAGATTGGCAGTGCATGATTGGAACATTTTGTAGTGGAGATTGCAAGGATTTCTGAAGTCTGGGTTGCGTGAACAGGAAAATGAAGAGCTGAGAAAGAGGGAGTGGATACTCAGTTTTACAGCACACCTGCGAGTGTGAAGAGGACGCTGAAAACCAGCATTGGGTTACTTGGACATTCACCAGTGGTGTAACGAAAACCTTCATGGAGTGGAGAATCAGATGAATTCCAGATTGGTAGTGAATGAATGGAATATTCTTAGTGCAGATTTGGATGATTTCTGAAATCTGGTCAGTGTTGACAGGAAAATGGAGAGCTGACCAGGTTGGAGTGGACAGCCAGTTGAACGACATGCCTGCGAATGAGAACCTGACGGTGAAAACCAGCATTGAGTTACTTGGACATTCACCAGTGGTGTAAGGAATGCTTGCCTGGAAGGGAGTTTCAGATGAATTCCAGAATGGCAGTTAATAAAAGGAACATTCTCTAGTGGAGATTCCAATGATTTGTGAAGTCTGTGTTGTGTGGTCAGGAAAATGAACAGCTGACCAGGGTATAGGGGATAGCCACATGAACAGCACGCCTGCGAGTGTGAGCAGGCCACTGTAATACAGCACTGGGTTCCTTGAATATTCACTAGTGGTGGAACGAAAGCCTGCCTGGAGTAGAGATTCAGATGATTTCCAGATTCAGAGTGAATGAATGGAACATTCTGTAGAGGAGATTCCAGAGATTTCTGAAGTCTGGGTTGTGTGGACAAGAAAATGAAGAGCTGACCAGGGTGGAGTGGATAGGTAGTTGAACAGTACACCTGCAAGTTTCAATAGGACGCTGAAAGCCAGCATTGGTTTACTTGGACATTAACCTGTGATGTAATGAAAGCCTGCCCTGAGTGGAGATTCAGATGAATTCCAGATTTGAAGTGAATGAACAGAACATTCTGTTGTGGTGATTCCAATGATTTCTGAAGTCTGGGTTGTGTGGACAGAAAAATGAAGAGCAGACCAGGTTGGAGTGGATAGCTAGTTGAACACCATGTCTGCGACTGTGAACAGGCCGCTGAAAACCAGAA
This sequence comes from Sorex fumeus, assembly GCF_029834395.1. Classification (NCBI taxonomy): domain Eukaryota; kingdom Metazoa; phylum Chordata; class Mammalia; order Eulipotyphla; family Soricidae; genus Sorex; species Sorex fumeus. The sequence continues at coordinate 167,074 of NW_026606140.1, read as the reverse complement.
TTGAGTTACTTGGACATTCACCAGTTGTGTAACGTATGCCTGCCTGGAGTGGAGATTCGATGAATTGGCAGTTATTGATTGGCAGTTATTGACTGGAACATTCTGTAGTGTAGATTCCAATGAATTCTGAAATCTGGTTGGTGTGTACAGTAAAATGAAGATCTGACCATGGTGGAGTGGATAACCGTTGAACAGCATGCCTGCGAGTGTGAACAGTATGCTCAAAACCAGCATTAGGTTACTTGGACCTAAACTAATGATGTAACGATAGCCTGTCTGGAGTGGAGATTCGATGAACTCCAGATTGGCAGTGAATGAATGGAACATTCTGTAGTGGAAATCCCAATATTTTCAGAATCTGGGTTGTGTGGAAAGGAAAATGAAGAGCTGACCAGGGTGGAGAGGATAGCCGGTTGAACAGCATGCCTGCGAATATGAAAAAGATGCTGAATACAATCATTGGGTTAATTGGACATTCACCAGTTGTGTTAGGATAGCCTGCCTGGCAGAGAGATTCGATGAACTCCAGATTGGCAGTGAATGATTGGAACATTCTGTAGTGGAGACTGCAAGGATTTCTGAAGCCTGGCTGCTGTGTACAGGAAAATGAAGAGCTGACCAGAGTGGAGTGGATAGTCAGTTGTACAGCACGCCTGCGAGTGTGAACAGGACGCTGAAAACCAGCATTTGGTTACTTGGACATTCACCAGTGGTGTAACAAAAGCCTGCGTGAAGTGGAGATTCAGATGAATTCCAGATTGGCAGTGAATGAATGGAATATATTTCAGTGCAGATTGTGATGATTTCTGATGTCTGATAAGTGTTGACAGGAAAATGAAGAGCTGACCAGGTTGGAGCAGATAGCCAGTTGAACAGCATGCCAGCGAATGTGAACAGGATGGTAAAAACCTGCATTTGGTTACTTGCACATTCACCAGTGGTGTAACAAAAGCCTGCGTGGAGTGGAGATTCACATAAATTCCAATTTCGCAGTGAATGAATGGAATATTCTGTAGTAGAGATTCTAATGATTTCTGATGTCTGGGTTGTGTGGACAGCAAAATGAAGACCTGACCGGGGTTGAGTGGATAACCAGTTGAACAGCACACCTGCGATTGTGAACAGGCCGCTGAGAACCAGCATTGGGTTACTTGGATATTCACCAGTGTTGTAACGAAAGCCTACCTGGATCGGAATTTCAGATGAATTCCAGATATGCAGTGAATGAATGGTACATTCTGTATTGGCGATAGTCATGATTTTATAACTCTGGGTTATGGGCACCAGGAGATGAAGAGCTGGACAGGGTGGGGTGGATAGGCAGTTAACACCACGCCTGCGGTATATGAACAGGCCGCTGACCACTAGCATTTTGTTACTGGGACATGCAGAAAATTCCCAACGCTGAATAGTTTTAGAGACATACGATCATCACCACCACTGGGTGGCGTTAGCCGGGACAGTAACATATGTTTTCCATTGATTCAGAAGTTGATGCACACCAGGCCTGGTCTGAGTGAACGGGATGATGAAAACTTCGGCTTGATTCAGTGCACAGGCAGATGAAAACCAGATATGAAGTCATTGACATTTAGATGAATTCAGGTCGCTCGGTAGTGTGGCAGGGTTAATTAACAGAATACTATATTTGACTTGATTTGGAGGTGAAATGAAGACCTGGGAAAGAGTTGACAGCAAATGCTCTCTTGGAAGATTTCTAGTTCGACGCGATTTCATGGAGACGGAGTAGAAACGCAGGTCTAATACATTGGGTACTGAGATGAATTCACTACTTAGCAGTGTGGATCGCTGTCACTCTCCCAGGCCTACCGGACTTCATTGATTTGCTGGCGCGGTTCAGTTATCTCTTCGTTTGGAGACTTGTGGTGACTGTAATTTCGGCATATGGAATATTTCCCGGGTGGCTTGCCAGGTTTTGCCCCGAGGGCCAGATACTCTCGGTAGCCCCTCGGGCTCTCTGAAAGTGTGAGGAATTGAACCGGCTAGGCCAGGCTGGCTGCGCGAGGCACACGTCCAACTGCTGCGCTTTCAAGCCAGAATGGCAGTGTGGATAGGAAGATGAAAAGCAGCGCATCATGATTTTACAGTGCAGATTCAGATAATTTCCAGTTTCGGGGTAGACTCACCAGTGGTATAACAAATGTCTGCGTAGAGTTGAGTTTCACATGTATTCCACACTCACTCCCATTCTGTAGTGGAGATTCCAATAATTTCTGATGTCTGGTTTCCGTGGACAGGAAAATGAAGAGCTGACCAGGGTACAGTGGATAGCCAGGCAACAGCATGGCTCCGAATGTGAACAGGCCGCAGAAAACCAGCATTGTGTTACTTGGACATTCACCAGTGGTGTAACGAAAGCCTACCTGGAGTGGAAATTCAGATGAATTCCAGGTTCGCAGTGAATGAATGGAACATTCTGTAGTGGAGATTCCAATGATTTCTGAATTCTGGGTTGTGTGGACAGGAAAATGAAGAGTTGACCAGGTTTGAGTGGATAGCCAGTTGAACAGCATGACTGTGAGTGTGATCACACCTCTGAAAACCAGTATTTGGTTACTTGGATATTCACCAGTGGTGTAACGAATGCCTGCCCGGAGTCGAGATTCAGACGAATTCCATATTGGCAGTGAATTAATGGAGCAATTTGTATTGGAGATACCAATGATTTCAGAACTCTGGATTATGAGCACCAGGAAATGAAGATATGACGAGGTTGGAGTGGATACCCAGCTAAACAGAAGGCCTGCGAGTGTGAAGAGGCAGCTGAAAACCAGCATTGGGTTACTTGGACATTCACCAGTTGTGTAACGGAAGCCTGCCTGGAGTGGAGATTCAGATGAATTCCAGATTCGCAGTGAATGAATGGAACATTCTGTAGTGGAGATACAAATGATTTCAGAACTCTGGGTTCTGGGCACCAGGAAATGAAGAGCTGACCAAGCTGGAGAGTATAGCCAGTGAACACCACGCCTGCGGTATGTGAACAGGCCGCTGACCACCAGCATTTGGTTATTGGAACATGCAGAAGAATTCCAACCCTGATTAGTTTTAGAGGCATACGATCATCACCAGTACTGGGTGGCATTGACCAGGAGAGTACCATATGGTTTAAGTTGATTCCTAAGTCGATGCACACGAGGCCTGGGTAGAGTGGACGGGATGTTGAAAACTTCAGCTGGATGGAATGCACAGGCAGATGAAAACCAGATATGTAGCTGTTGATATTTAGATGTATTCAGGTCGTTCGTTAATGTGGCAGGTTTAATGAACAGAATATTATATTCGACTGGACAGGGAGCTGAACAGCAGGCCTGGGGAGGTAAAGGTAGCAGTTAAGGTAAAGGTAAAGGTAAAGGCCCTCCCGTTGTTAATCGATTTGCTCGAGCGGGCCCAGAAACATCTCCATTGGAGACTTTGTTATTACTGTGTGTGGCATATGGAATACGTCACGGGGAGCTTGCCAGTCTCTGCCGAGCGGGCAAGATACTCTCGGTAGCTTGCTGGGCTCTCCGAGAGTTTAGAGCAAATGCTCACTTGCCAGATTTCTAATTCGACATGATTTCCTGGAGAAAGAGAAGAAACGCAAGCCGAATACATTGGATATGGAAATGAATTCACTACTCAGCAGTGTGGATCACTGTCACTCTCCCAGTCCTCGTGGACTTCATTGATTTGCTGGCGAAGTTCAGTAACGTCTTCGTTTGGAGACTTGTACTGACTGTAATTTTGGCATTTGGAATATTTCACGGGTGTCTTGCCAGGCTTTGCGCGAGGGTCAAATCCTCTCGGTAGCTTCCCGGGCTCTCTGAGAGGGTGAGGAATTAAACCAGGCTCGGCCTGATTGGTTGAGTGAAGCACACGTTTTACTGTTGTGTGTGGATAGTCAGTTGAACAGAACGCCTGCGAGTTTCAACAGGACGCAGAAAACCAGCATGGGGTTAATTGGACATTCACCAGTGGTGGATGAAAGCCTGTCTGGACTGGAGATTCGATGAATTCCAGATTAGCAGTGAATGATTGGAACATTCTGTAGTAGAGATTCCAATGATTTCTGAAGTCTGGTTTGTGTGAACAGGAAAAGAAATACATGACCACTGTGGAGTGGAGAGCCAGTTGAACAACACGACGTCGAGTGTGAACAGGATGCTGAAAACCTGCATTGGGTTACTTGGATATTCCCCAATGGTGTAACGAAAGCCTGCCAGGAAAATGAAGAGGTGACCATGTTGGAGTGGACAGCCATTTGAACAGCACGGCTGTGACAGTTAAAAGGCTGCAGAAAACCAGCATTGGGTTACTTGGATAATTCCAGTGGTGTAACAAAACTCTGCTGGAGTGGAGACTCGAAGAATTCCAGATTGGCTGAGAAAGAATGCAACATTCTCTCGTAAAGTTTCCAATGATTTCTGAAGTCTGGGTTGTGTGGACAGGAAAGTGAAGAGCTTACCATGGTTGAGTGGTTTGCCATTTGAACAGCACGCCTGCGAGTGTAAGTAGGCCTCTGAAAACCAGCAATGGGTTACTTGGACATTAAGCAGTGGTGTAAAAAAAAACCAGCCTGGGCAGAGATTCGATAAATTCCAGATTGGCAGTGAATGGATGGAACATGCTGTAGTGGAGATTCTAATGGTTAGTGAAGTCTATTTATTTGGACAGGAATATGAAGAGCTGATCATTTTGGAGTGGTAAGCCAGTTGAACAGCAAGCCTGCGAGTGTGAGCAATCCGCTGAAAACCAGCAATGGGGTTCTTGGATATTCACCAGTGTTGTAACGAAATCCTGCCGGGAGTGGACATTCAATGAATTTCAGATCGACAGTGAGTGAATGAATGGAACATTCTATAGTGGAGATTCCAGTGATTCCTGAAGTCTGCGTTGTGTGAACAGGAAAATGAAGAGCTGACCAGTGTTGACTGGATAGCCAGTTGAACAGCACGCCTGTGAGTGTGAATAGTCCGCTGAAAACCAGCATTGGGTTACTTGGTCATTCAGCAGTGGTGTAACGAATGCCTGCCTGTAGTGGAGATTCAATGGTCTCCAGATTGGCAGTGAATATATGGAACATTCTGTATTGGATATTCCAAAGATTTATGAAGTCTGGTTGTATGGACATAAAAAGAAAGAGTTGAACACTGAGGAGTGGAAAGCCAGTTGAACAGCAAGCCTGCAAGTGTGAACAGGATGTTGAAAACCAACATTGGGTTACTTGGACATTCAGCAGTGGTGTAACGAAAGCCTGCATGGAGTGGAGATTCAGATGAATTCCAGATTGGCCGTGAACGAATGGAAAATTCTGTAGTGGATTTTCCAATGATTTCTGAATTCTGGACTGTGTGGAGAGGAATATGTAGAGCTGAATAGGTTAGAGTGGATAGCCAGTTGAACGGCACGCCTGCGTGTGTGAACAGTCTGCAGAAAACAACTTTGGGTTACTTGGATATTCAGCAATGGTGTAACGAAAGCCTGCCTGGAGTGGAGATTCGATGAGCTCCAGATTGGCAGTGAATGAATGGAACATTTTATAGTGGAGATTCCGATAATTTCTGAAGTCTGGTTTGTTTGGACAGAAAAATGTAGAGCTGCCCAGGGTAGAGTGGAAAGCCAGTTGAACAGCACGGTGCGAGTGTGAACAGGACGCTGAAAACCATCACTGTGTTTCTTGGACAATCAGTAGTGCTGTGAAGAAAGCCTGCATGGAGTGGAGATTCTATGAATTCCAGATTGGCTGTGAATGAATGGAACATTCTATTGTGGAGATTCTAATGGTTTTAGAAGTCTAGTTTATGTAGGCAGGAATATGAAGAGCTATCCAGGTTGGAGTGGGCAGCCTATTTAACAGCAGGCCTGTGAGTGTGAACAGGCTGCTAAAAACCAGCATTGGGCTACTTGGATATTCACCAGTGGTGTAAGGAAATCCTGCCTGGAGTTGAGATTCGATGAATTCCAGATTTGCAAGGAATGAATGGAACATTCTGTAGTGGAGATTTCAATGATTTCTGAAGCCTGGGTTGTGTGGACAGGAAAATGTAGAGCTGACCCAGTTGGAGTGCATAGCCAGTTGAACAACAGGCCTGCGACTGTGAACAGGACGCTGAAAACCAAATTGCGTTACTTGGATATTCATCAGTGGTGTAATGACAGCCTGAATGAAGTGGAGATTCAGATGAATTCCAGATTTGCACTTAATGAATGGAACATTCTGTAGTGGAAATTCCAATGATTTCGGATGTCTAAGTTGTGTGGACAGGAAAATGAAGTGCTGATCTAGTTGGAGTGCATAGCCAGTTGAACAGCATGCCTGCGACTGTGAACAGGCCACTGAAAACCAGCATTGGCTTTCTTGGACATTCAGCAGTGGTGTAACGAAAGTCAACCTGGAGTGGAGATTCGACGAATTCCAGATTGGCAGTGACTGAATGGAACATTCTGTAGTGGAGATTCCAATGGTTTCTGAATTCTGCGTTAAGAGAACAGGAAAATGAACAGCGGACCAGGGTTGACTGTATAGCCAGTTGAACAGCACGACTGTGAGTTTGAATAGTCCGCTGAAACCCAGCATTGAGTTACTTGGTCATTCAGCAGTGGTGTAACGAAAGCCTGCCTGGAGTGAAGACTCAATGATCTCCAGATTGGCAGTGAATTAATGGAACATTCTGTAGTGGATATTCCAATGATTTCTTAAGTCTGGATTGTGTGGCAAAGAAAATGAAAAGCTGACCAGGGTTCAATGGATAGCCAGTAAAACAGCACTCGGCGAGTGTGAACAGGACGCTGAAAACAAGTATTGAGTTACTTGGACATGCAGCAGTGGTGTAACGAAAGCCTGCCTGGAGTGGAGATTCACATGAATTCCAGATTCGCAGTGAATGAATGGAATATTCTTTAGGCGAGATTCCAATGATTTCTGGAGTCTGGCTTTTGTGGACAGGAAAACGAAGAGCTGACCAGGGTTCAGTGGATAGCCAGTTGAACAGCACGCCTGCGAGTGTGAACAAGACGCTGAAAACCAGCATTGTGTATCTTGGAAATTCAAAAGTAGTGTCACGAACACCTGCCTGGAGTGGAGATTTAGATGAATTCCAGATTCGCAGTGAATGAATGGAATATTTTTTAGTGGAGATTCCAATGATTTCTGAAATCTGGGTTGTGTGGACAGGCAAATGAAGAGCTGACCAGTATTCAGTGGATAGCCAGTTGATCAGCACGCCTGAGAGTGTGAAAATTCCTCTGAAAACCAGCATTGGGTTACTTGGACATTCAGCAGTGGTGTAATGAAAGACTGCCTGGAGTGGAGATTCGATGATTTTTGAAGTCTGAATTGTGTGGATAGGAAAACGTAGAACTGACCATGGTTGAGTGGGAAGCCAGTTGTCCAGCATGGCTGCGAGTGTGAACAGGATGCTGAAAACCAGTACTGGGTTACTTGGACATTCAGCAGTGGTGTAACGAAAGCCAGCCTGGAGTGGAGATTCCATGAACTCCAGATTGGCAGTGAATTAATGGAACATTGTGTTGTGGATATTCCAATGGTTTCTGAATCCTACGTTCTGAGGATAGGACAATGAAGAGCTGACCAGGTTGGAGTGGATAGCCGTTTGAACAGCACGTCTGCGACTATGAACACGCTGCTGAAAACCAGCATTATGTACTTGTATATTCAGTGGTGTAACGAAATCCTGCCTGGAGTGGAGATTCGATGAATTCCAGATTGGCAGTGAATGAATGGAAAATTATGTAGTGGAAATTCCAAAGATTTCTGAAATCTGGGTTGTGTTGTCAGGAAAAAGAATAGCTGAACAGGGTTCAGTGGATTGCCACTTGAACTGCAGGCCTGCGAGTGTGAACAGGATCCTGAAAACCAGCATTGTGTTTCTTGGACATTCAAAAGTGGTGTACCGAAAGCATGCCTGCAGTCGAGATTCAGATGAATTCCAGATTCGCAGTGAATGAATGAAACATTCCATAGAGGAAATACCAATGATTTCTGAAATCTGGGTTTTGTGGACAGGAAAATGAAGAGCTGACCAGTATTCAGTGGATAGCCAGTTGATCAGCGCGCCTGAGAGTGTGAAAATTCCTCTGAAAACCAGCATTGGGTTACTTGGACATTCAGCAGTGGTGTAACGAAAGCCTGCCTGGAGTGGAGATTCGAAGAACTCCATATTGACCGTGAATGAATGGAACACACTGTAGTGGAGATTCCAATGATTTCTAAAGTCTGATTTGTGTGGACAGGAAAATGAAGAGCAGACCAAGTTAGGGTCGATAGCCAGTTGAACTGCAGGCCTGCGAATTTAAACAGAGTGATGAAAACTAGCATCGTCTTACTTGAATATTCACCAGTGGTGTAACGAAATCCGGCCTTGAGTGGAAATTCGATGAACTCCAGATCAGGAATGAATGAATGGAACATTCTCTAGTGGAGATTCCAATGAAATGCGAAGCCGGGATTGTGTGAACAGGAAAATGAACAGCAGAAAATGCTAGTGTGGATAGCCAGTTCAACGTATGTGCAGGCGAATGTGAACAGGCCGGTGAAAACCAGCATGGAGTTACCTGGATATTCACCAGTGGTTTAATGAAAGCCTGACTGGAGTGGATATTACATGAATTTCAAATTGGCAGTGAATGAATGGAACATTGTGTAGTGAAGATTCTAATGGTTTCTGAAGTCTGGGTTATGTGGACAGGAAAATGAAGAGTTGACCAGGGTAAAGTGGATAGCCAGTTGAACAGCACGCCTGTGAGTTTGAATAGTCCGCTGAAAACCAGCATTGGGTTACTTGGTCATTCAGCAGTGGTGTAACGAAAGCCAGCCTGGAGTGGAGATTCGAAGAACTCCATATTGGCCGTGAATGAATGGAACACACTGAAGTGGAGATTCCAATGATTTCTGAAGTCTGGGTTGTGTGGACAAGAAAAGGAAGAGCTGACCAGGGTGGAGTGGATAACCAAGTTGAACAGCACACCTACGAGGGTGAAGAGAATGCAGAAAACCAGCAAAGGGTTACTAAGATATTCAACAATGTGTAACGAAAAACTGCCTGTAGTTTAGATACAGCTGAATTCCAGATTGGCATTGAATGAATGGAACATTCTCTAGTGGGGATTCAAATGATTTCTGAAGTCTTGGTTGTGTGGACAGGAGAAGAAAGACCTATCCACTATAGAGTGGATAGCCAGTTAAACAGCACGCCTGCAAATGTGAAAAGGATGCTTAAAACCAGCACTATCTTACTTGGACATTCAGCTGTAGTGTAATGAAGGCCTGGCTGAATTGGAGATTCAGATGAATTCCAGATTCGAAGCGAATGCATGGAACATTTTATAGTGGAGATTCCAATGATTTCTGAAGTCTGGGTTTTGTGGACAGGAAAATGAAGAGCTGACCAGGGTTGAGTGGATAACCAGTGGAACAGCACTCCTGCGAGTGTGAACAGGCTGCTGATAACCAGCATTCTGTTACTTGGACATTCACCAGTGGTGTAACGAAAGCCTGCATGGAGTGCAGATTCGAAGAACTCCATATTGGCCGTGAATGAATGGATCATCCTGTAGGGGAGATTCCAATCATTTCTAAAATATGGGTTATGTGGACAGGAAAATGAAGAGCTGACCAGGGTTCAGTGGATAGCCGTTGAACAGCACGCCTGCGAGTGTGAACAGGACGCTGAAAACGACCATTTGGATACTTGAATATTCAGCCATGATGTAACGAAAGCCTGCCTGGCGTGGAGATTCGATGATCACAAAATTGACAGTGAATCAATGGTACATTCTGTAGTGGAGATTCTAATGAATTCTGAAGTCTGGTTTGTGTGGACAGGAAATGAAAATCTGACCACTGTGGAGTGTATAGCCAGTTGAACAGCACGCCTGCCACTGTGAACAAGACGCTGAAAACCAGCATTGTGTTACATGGACATTCACCAGTGGTATAACGAATGCTTGACTGGAGTTGAGATTCAATGAATTGCAGATTGGCAGTGAATGAATGGAACATTCTGTATTGGAGATTCTGAAGTCTGGGTTATGTGGAAAGGAAAATGAAAAGCTGACCAGGGACGAGTGGATAGTCAGTTGAACAGCACGCATCCAAGTGTTAAAAGGATGCTAAAAACCAGCATTAGGTTACTTGGACATTCACCAGTGGTGTAACGATAGAATACCTGGAGTGGGTATTCGAAGCACTCAAGAATGGCAGTGAGTGAATGGAACATGCTGTAGTGGAGATTCCAATGATTTCTGAAGTTTGGGTTTTGTGGACAGGAAAAGGAAGAGCTGACCACGGAGGACTGGATAGCCAATTGAACAGCTCGCCTGAGAGTGTGAACATGACACTGAAAACCAGCATTTGGTTACTTTGACATTCAGCAGAGGTGTAACGAAAGTCTGTTTGGAGTGAAGATTCAATGAATTCCAGATTGACAGTGAAAGAATGGAACATTTTGTAGTGTAGAATCTAATATTTTCTGAAGTCTAGGTTATGTGGACAGGAAAATGAAGAGCTGACCAGGTTGGAGTGGATAGCCAGTAGAACAGCACGCCTGCGAGTGTGAACAGACCACTGAAATCCAGCATTCGGTTACTTGGATATTCACCTGTAGTGTAACGAAATCATGCCTGGAGTGGAGATTGGATGAATTCCAGATTGGCAGTAAATGTATGGAACATTCTGTAGTGGATATTCCAATGATTTCTGAAGTTTGTTTTGTGTGAACAGGAAAATGAAAAGCTGACCAGGGTTCAGTGGATAGCCAGTTGAAAAGCACGCCTGCGAATTTAAACAGGATGCTGAAAACCAGTATTGGGTTACTTGGACATTCAACAGCGGTGTAACGAAAACATGCCTTGATTGCATAGTCAGATGAATTCCAGATAAGCAGTGAGTGAATGGAACGTTCTGTAGTGGAGGTTACAATGATTTCTGAAGTCTGGTTTGTGTGGACAGGAAAATAAAGAGCTGAACAGGTTTGAGTGGATAGCAAGTGAACAGCACGGATTTGAGTGTGAACAAGCCACTGAAAACCATCATTCTGTTACTTGGATATTCACCAGTGGATTAACGAAATCTAGCCTGGAGTGGAGATTCAGATGAATTCCAGATTCGCAATGAATGTATGGAGCATTCTGTAGTGGAGGTTCCAATGATTTCTATAAATCTGGGTGGTTTAGACAGGAAAATGAAGAGCTGAACAGGGTTGAGTGGATATCCAATTGAACAGCACGGATGAGACTCTGAGCAGGCCGCTGAAAACCAGCATTGGGTTACTAGGACATTCACCAGTGGTGTAAAGTAAACATGCCTGGAATTGAGTCAGATGAATTACAGATTCGCAGTGAATGAATGGAACATTCTGTATTAGAGATTCCAATGATTTCTGAAGGCTGGACTGTGTGGACAGGAAAATGAAGAGCTGACCAGCATTGAGTGGATAGCCAATTGAACAGCCCACGTGAGAATGTGAATAGGCTGCTTAAAACCAGCAATGTGTTACATCGACATTCACCAGTGGTGTAATGAAAACTTACCTGGATTTGAGAGTCAGATGAATGCCAGATTCTCAGTGAATGAATGGACCATTCTTTATGGAGATTCCAATGATTTCTGAAGGCTGGATGATGTGGAAAGGAAAATGAAGAGCTGAACAGGTTTGAGTGGATAGCCAATTGAACAGCATGGCTGTGAGTCTGAACAGGCCACTGAAGAGCAGCATTGGGATACTTGGACATTCACCAGTGGTATAACTAAAGACTGACTGGAGTGCAGATATAGATTAATTCCAGATTCGCAGATAATGAATGGAACAATCTGTAGTGGAAATTACAATGATTTCTGAATGCTGGGTTGTGTGGACAGGAAAATGAAGAGCTTTCCAGCATTGAGTGGATAGCCAATTGAACAGCACGTCTGGGAGTGTTAACATACCGCTGAAAACCAGCATTGGGTTACTTGGACATTCACCAGTGGTGTAACGAAAGTCTGCCTCAGTGCATATTCAGATGAATTCCAGATTCGCAGTGAATGAATGGAACATTCTGTAGTGGAGTTAACAATGGTATCTGAAGTTTGGGTGATGTGGAGAGGAAAATTAACAGCTGAACACCGTTGAATGGATAGCCAATTGAACAGCACAGCTGCGAGTCTGAACAGTCCGCTGAAAACGAGCATTGGTCAATCAGCAGATGTATAACGAAAACCTGCCGGTAGTGGAGATTCAGATGAATTCCAGAATCGCAGTGAATGAATGGAACATTCTGTAGTGGAGATTCCAATGATTTCTGAAGGCTGGGTGATGTGGACAGGAAAATGAAGAACTGACCAGGGTGGATTGGAAAGCCCATTAAACAGCACGTCTGCGAGTGTGAACAGGCCGCTGAAAACGAGCATTGGGTTACTTGGATATTCTAAAGTGGTGTAAAGAAACCTGCCGGTAGTGGAGATTCAGATGAATTCCATATTCGTAGTGAATGAACGGAACATTCTTTAGTGGAGATTCCAATTATTTCTGAAGGCTGGGCTGTGTGGACAGTAAAATGAACAGCTGACCAGTTTTGAGTGGATAGCTAGTGAATAGAAGGGCTGCGAGTGGGAACAGGCTGCTGAAAACCAGCTTTGGTTTACTAGGACATTCACCAGTGGTGTAACAGAGATCTACCTTTATTGGAGATTCAGATGAATTCAAGATTCACAGTGAATGAATGGAACATTCTGTAGTGGAAATTTAAATGATTTCTGAAGGCTGGGTTGTGTGGACATGAAAATGAAGAGATGACCAGAGTTGAGGCGATAACCAATTGAACAGCAAGTCTTCCAGTATGGAGAGGAGGCTGAAAACCAGTATTGTGTTACTTGCACATTCACCAGTGGTATAACGAAAACCTGGCAGGAGTGGAGATTCAGATGAATACCAGATTCGCAGAGAATGAATGGAACATTCTGTAGTGGAGATTCCAATGATCTCTGAAGGCTGGGCTGTGTGGACAGGAAAATGAAGAGCTGACCAGCATTTATTGGATAGCCAACTCAACAGTACGTCTGCGAGAGTGAACAGGCCGCTGAAAACCAATATTGGGTTACTTGGTCATTCACCAGTGGTATAACGAAAACCTTCCGGGAGTGGAGAGTCAGATGAATTCCAGATTCTCAGTGAATGAATGGAACATTCTGTAGTGCAGTTACCAATGTTATCAAATGGTTTGGTGATGTGGACAGGAAAATGAAGAGCTGAACACAGTTGAGTGGATAGCCAATTGAACAGCAAGATGCGAGTCTGAAAAGGCCGCTGAAAACCAGCATTGGTTTACTTGGACAATCAGCAGATGTATAACGAAAACCTGCTGGTAATGGAGATTCAGATGAATTACAGAATGGCAGTGAATGAATGGAACATTCTGTAGTGGAGATTCCAATGATTTCTGAAGGCTGGATGATGGGGACAGGAAAATGAAGAGCTGAACAGGGTTGAGTGGATAGCCAATTGAACAGCACGGCTGCGAGTCTGAACAGGCCGCTGAAAACGAGCATTGGGTTACTTGGACATTCACCAGTAAGGTAAATGGTAAAGGCCCTCCCGTTGATCGTTGATTTGCACGAGCGAGCCCAGTAACGTCTCCATTGGAGACTTTGTTGTTACTGTGTTTGGCATATCGAATACTCTCAGTAGCTTGCCGGGCACTCCGAGAGGTGCGGAGGAATCGAACTCGGGTCGGCCATGTTGGCCACTTGTAAGGCGAACGCCCTACCCGCTGTGCTATCGCTCCAGTGGTGTAATGAAAACCTGCCGGTAGTGAAGAGTCAGATGAATTCCAGATTCTCAGTGAATGAATGGAACATTCTATAATGGAGATTCCAATGATTTCTGAAGGCTGTTTTCTGTGGAGAGGAAAATGAAGAACTCACCAGAGTTGAATCGGTAGCCAATTGAACAGCAATGATGCAGTTTTAAAAGGCCGCTGAAAACCAGCATTGGGTTATTTGGACATTCACCAGTGGTGTAAAGAAAACCTGCCTGGATTGGAGAGTCAGATGAATTCCAGATTTGCAATGAATGAATGGAACATTCGGAAATGGAGAGTCTAATGATTTCTGAAGTCTGGGTGGTTTGGACAGGAAAATGAAGAGCTGACCAGTGTTAAGTAGATAGCCAGTAAACAGCAGGGATGCCAGTGGGAATAGGCTGCTTGAGTACCAGCTTTAGGTTATTTGGATATTCACCAGTAGTGTAACAAAGGCCTACCTGGAGAAGAGATTCAGATAAATTCCAGATTCGCAGTGAATGAATGGAAGATTCTGTAGTGGTGATAACAATGTTTTCTGAAGAGTGGGTTGTGTGGACAGTAAAATGAAGAGCTAACCATGGTTGAATAGATAGCCAGTTGAACACCACGTCTGCGAGTATGAAAAAGCCGCTGAAAACCAGCATTGGGTTATTTGAACATTCAAGAGTAGTGTAACGAAAACCTGCCTTTAGTGCAGAGTCAGATGATTTCCAGATTCGCACTGAGTGAAAAGAACATTCTGTAGTGGAGATTCCAAAGATTTCTGAAGTCTGGATTATGTGTACAAGATAATGAAGAGCTGACCGGGGTTGAGTGGATAGCCAATTGAACAGAACGGCGGCGATTGTGAACAGGCCACTGAAAACCAGCATTAGGGTTACTTGTACATTAAACAGTGCTATCACAAAAGACTGCCTGGACTGCAGATTCAGATTAATTTCAGATCCTCAGTGAAAGAATGGAACATTCTTTAGTGGAGATTCCAATGAGTTCTAAAGGCTGGGTGATATGGACAGGAAAATGAAGTGCTGAACAGGGTTGAGTGGAAAGCCAATTGAACAGCATGGCTGTGAGTATGAAAAGGCTGCTGAAAACCAGCATTCAGATACTTGGACATTCAACACTGGTTTAATGAAAACCGGCCGGTTGTGGAGATTCCGCTGAATTCCAGATTCACAGTGAATGAATGGAGCAATCTGTTGTGGAGGTTACAATGACTTCTGAATGCTGGGTTGTGTGGACAGGAAAATGAAGAGCTAACCAGCATTGAGTGGATAGCCAATTTAACAGCACGACTGCTAGTGTGAACATGCCGCTGATAACCAGCATTGGGTTACTTGGACATTCACCAGTGGTGTAACGAAAGCCTGCCTCAGTGCGTATTCAGATGAATTACAGATTAGCAGTGAATGAATGGAACATTCTGTAGTGGAGATTCCAATGATCTCTAAAGGCTGGACTGTGTGTTCAGTAAAATGAAGAGCTGACCAGCATTGAGTGGATAGCGAACTGAGCAGCACGTCTGCGAGAATGAACAGGCCCCTGAAAACCAGCATTGGTTTACTTGGACATTCACCAGTGGTGTAACGAAAACCTACCGGTAGTGGAGATTCAGATGAATTCCAGATTTGTAGGGAATGAACAGAAAAGTCTGTAGTGGAGATTCCAGTGATTTCTGAAGTCTGAGCTGTGTGGACAGTAAAATGAACAGCTGACCTGTTTTGAGTGAATAGCTAGTGAATAGCAGAGCTGCGAGTTGGAACAGGCTGCTGAAAACCAGTTTTGGGTTACTTGGACATTCACCAGTGGTGTAAGAGAGATCTGCCTTTACTGGAGATTCGCATTGAATGAATGGAACATTCTGTAGTGAAGATTTAAATGATTTCTGAAGGCTGGATTGTGTGGACAGGAAAATGAAGAGCTTTCCAAGGTTGAATCGATAGCCAATTGAACAGTACGGATGCGAGTATGAAAAGACCGCTGAAAACCAGCATTGGGTCACTTGGACATTCACCAGTGGTGTAACAGAAAACTGCCTGGATTGGAGAGACAGATGAATTCCAGATTCGCAGTGAATGAATGGAACATTCTGGAATGGAGAGTCCAATGATTTCTGAAATCTGGGTTGTGTGGACAGGATAATGAAGAGCTGACCAGTGTTAAGTGGATAGCCAATGAACAGCAGTGTTGCGAGTGGGAGCAGGCTGCTTATAACCAGCTTTGTGTTACTTGAACATTCACCAGTGCTGTAACAAAGGCCTAACTGGAGTAGAGATTCAGATTAATTCCAGATTCACAGTGAAAGAATGGAACATTCTGTAGTGGAGATAACAATGTTTTCTGAAGGCTGGGTTGTGTGGACAGTAAAATAAAGAGCTGACCATGGTTGAATCGATAGTCAGTTGATCACCAATTCTGGGAGTATGAAGAAGCCGATGAAAACCGGCATTGGGTTACTTGGACATTCAGCAGTGTTGTAACAAAGGCCTACCTGGATTAGAGATTCAGATTAATTCCAGATTCACAGTGAATGAATGGAACATTCTTTAGTGGAGATAACAATGATTTCTGAAGTCTGGGTTGTGTGCACAGGAAAATGAAGACCTAACCAGGGTTTAGTGGATGGCAAATTGAACAGCACGGCTGCGAGTGTGAACAGGTGCTGAAAAGCAGCATTGGGTTACTTGGACATTCACCAGTGGTGTAACGAAATCCGGCCTGGAGTGGAGAGTCAGATGAATTACAGATTTGCAGTGAATAATTGGAACGTTCTGTCGTGGATATTCCAATGATTTCTGAATGCTGGCCTGTGTGGACAGGAAAATGTAGAGCTGACCAGCATTGAGTGGATAGCCAATTGAACAGCACGTCACCGAGTATGAATAGACCGCTGAAAACTAGCATTGGGTTACGTAGACATTCACCAGTTTTGTATTGAAAACCTGCCAGTAGTAGAGATTCCGATGAATTCCAGATTCGCAGTGAATGAATGGAACATTCTGTATTCTAGATTCCAATGATTTCTGAAGTCTGGATTGTGTAGACGGGAAAATGAAGAGCTGACAGAATTGACTGGATAGCCAATTGAACAGCACGTCTGAGCGTGTGAACATGCCGCTGAAAACCACCATTGTGTAACTTGGACATTCACCAGTGGTGTAACAAAAGATTGCCTGGAGTGCAGGTTCAGATTAAATTCAGATTCGCACTGAATGAATGAAATGTTCTGTAGTGGAGAATCCAATGACTTCTGAAGGCTGCGTGATGTGGACAGGAAAATGAAGAGCTGAAAAGTGTTGAGTGGATAGCCAATTGACAGTACGGCTGCGTGTCTGAGCAGGCCGCTGAAAACCAGCATTGGGTTACTTGGACATTTACCATTGGTGCAATGAAAACCTGCCGGTAGTGGAGATTCCAATGAATTCCATATTCGCAGTGAATGAATGGAACATTCTGTAGTCTAGATTCCAATGATTTCTGAAGTATGGGTTTTATGAACAGGAAAATGAAGAGCTGACCAGGGTTGAGTGGAGAGCCAAATGAACAGTACGGCTGCGACTGCCAAAAGGCCACTGAAAACCAGAATTGGGTTACTTGGACATTCACCAGAGTTGTATCCAAAATCTGAATGAAGTGGAGATTGAGATGAATTCTGGATTCGCCGTGAATGTATGGAACATTCTGTAGTGGAGATTCCAATGATTTCTGAAGTCTGGGTTGTGTGGAAAGGAAAATGAAGAGCTGACCAGGGTTGAGTGGATAGCCAGTGAACAGCACGGCTGTGAGTGTGAACAGACCGCTAAAAACCAGCATTGGGTTACTTGGACATTCACCAGTGGTGTAACGAAATCCTGCCGGGAGTGGAAATTCAGATGAATTCCAGATTCGCAGTGAATGAATGGAACATTGTCTAGTGGAGATAACAATGATTTCTGAAGTCTGGATTTTGTGGACAGGAAAAAGAAAAGCTGACCAATGTTGAGTGGATAGCCATTAAACAGCACGGCTTTGAGTGTGAAAAGACCGCTGAATACCAGCATTGCGTTACTTAGACATTCACCAGTGTTCTAACGAAAGCCTGCCTGGAGCGCAGATTCAGATTAATTCCAGATTCGCAGTGAATGAATGGAACATGCTGTAGTAGAGATTCCAGTGATTTCTGAATTCGGGGTTTGTGGACAAGAAAATGAAAAGGTGACCAGGGTTGAGTGGACAGCCAATTGAACAGCACGGTTGCGAGTTTGAACACGCCACTGAAAACCAGCATAGTGTTACTTGGACATTCACCAGTGGTGTAACAAAAACATGCCGGGAGTGGAGACTCAGAAGTATTCCAGATTCGCAGGGAATGAATGGAACATTCTCTATTGGAGATAGCAATGATTTCTGAAATATGGATTGTGTGGACAGGAATATGAATAGCAGACCAGTGTTGAGTGGATAGCCAGTGAACAGCCTGGCTTCGAGTGTGAACATACCGCTGAAAACTAGCAGTGGGTTACATGGTCATTCAATAGTGGTGTAAAGAAAACCGGCCTGGAGTGGAGATTCAGATGAATTCCAGATTCGCAGTGAAATTATGGAACATTCTGTAGTGGAGGTTCCAATGATTTCTGAAGTCTGGGTTGTGTGGACAGGAAAATGAAGAGCTGACCAGGGTTGAGTGGATAGCCAATTGAACAGCACGTCTTCGAGTGTGAATATGTCATTGAAAACCAGCATTGGCTTACTTGGACATTCACTAGTGGTGTAACGAAAAACTGGCTGCAGTGCAGATTCCGATGAATTCTAAATTCACAGTGAATGAATTGAACATTCTCTAGTGGAGATTCCAATGATTTCTGAAGGCTGCGTTGTGTGGAAAAGAAAAAGAAGAACTGAACAGGGTTGAATTGATATCCAATTGAACACCCCAGCTGCAATTCTGAACAGGACGCTGAAAACCAGCATTGGGTTTCTTGGACATTCACCAGTGATGTAACAAAAATTTGCCGAGAGTGAAGATTCATATAACTCCAGATTCCTAGTGAATGAATGGAACATTCTGTGTGGAGATTCCTATGATTTCTGAACACTGGATTGTGTGGACAGGAAAATCAAGAGCTGAACAGGGTTGAGTGGATAGCCAGTGAACACCATAGCTTCGAGTGTGAACAGACCGCTGAAAACCAGCATTGTATTGCTTGGATATTCACCAGTGGTGTAACGAAAACCTGCTTGGAGTGGAGATTCAGATGAATTCCAGATTCGCAGTGAATGAATGGAATGTTCTGTAATGGAGATTCCAATGATTTCTGAAGTCTGGGTTGTGTGGACAGGAAAATGAAGAGCTGACCAGGGTTGAGTGGATAGCCAATTGAACAGCACGGCTTCGATTGTGAAAATGCCGCTGAAAACCAGCATTGTGTTACTTGGAAATTCACGTGTGGTGTAACGAAAACCTTCCGAGAGTGGAGATTCATATGAATTCCAGATTCGCAATGAATGAATGGAACATTCTGTAGTGGAGATGCCAATGATTTCTGAAGTCTGGGTTGCGTGGAGAGGAAAATGTAGAGCTGACCAGGGTGGAATGCTTAACCAATGAACACCAAGCATGCGATATGTGAACAGGCTGTTGACCACTAGCATTACTTTACTGGGACATGCAGAAGAATCCCAACCCTTAGTAGTTTTAGAGGCATACGATCATCACGAGCACTGGGTGCGTGGACCATGAGAGTACCATATGGTTTCGATTGATTCAGAAATCGATGCACACCAGGCCTAGTTATAGACAACGGGATGATTAAAACTTTGGCTTGATTGAGTTCACAGTCAGATGAAAACCAGATATGTAGGTGTTGATATTTAAATGAACTCAGGTCGCTCAGTAGTGTGGCAGGGTTAATGAACAGAATACTATATTCGACTGGATAGGGAGCTGATCACCAGGCTTGGGGAGAGTTGACAGTAAATGCTCAATCGGCAGATTTCTAATTAGACTCGATTTCGTGGAGAACGAGAAGAAACGCAGGCCTAATACGTTGGATATTGAGATGAATTCACTAATCAGCAGTGTGGATCGCTGTCAATCTCCCAGTCCTCCCCGACTTCATTGATTTGCTGGCGCGGTTCAATAGCGTCTTCGTTTGGAGATTTGTGGTGACTGTAATTTTTGCATATGGAATATTTCCCGGGTGTCTTGCCAGGCTTTGCATGAGGGCCAGATACTCTCGGTAGCTTCCCGGGCTCTATGAGAGGGTGAGGAGTTGAACACAGCTCGGCCAGGCTGGCTGCGTGACGCACATGCCCTACTGCTGTGTTTTTGCGTCAGAATGGCCGTGTGGATAGGAAGATGAAAAGCAGCCCATGGATGGTTTTAGAGTATAGATTCAAGTGATTTCAAGTTTCTGGGTAGACCCTCCAGTGGTGTAACGAATGCTGCGTAGAGTGGAGATTCAGATGTACTCCAGACTCGCAGTGAATGACCGGAACATTCTGTAGTGGAGATTCCAATAATTTCTGATGTCTGGGATCTGTGGACCAGAAAATGAAGAGCTGAACAGGCTGGAGTCGATATCCAGTGATCAGCACAGACCACTGAAAACCATCATTGGGTTACTTGGACATTCACCAGTGGTGTAACGAAAGCCAGCCTAGAGTGGAGATTCGAAGAACTTCAAATTGACAGTGAATAAATGGAATATTCAGTAGTGGAGATTCCAATGACTGCTGAAGTCCGGGTTGTGTGGACAGGAAGGGCTGACCAGGATTATTTGTGTAGCCAGATGAACAGGATGCCTGCGAGTGTGAACAGGACGCTGAAAACCAGCACTGCGTTCTTTGGACATTCACAGGTGGTGTAGCAAAAGCCTGCCTGGAGTGGAGATTCGATGAAATCCAGATTGGCAGTGAATGAATGGAACATTCTTTAGTGGAGATTTCAATGGTTTCTGAAGTCTGGGTTGTGTGGAGAGAAAAATGAAGAGCTGACCAGGTTGTAGTGGATTGCCAGTTAAACACCACGCCTGCGAGTATGAACAGGCCGCTGAAAACCAGCATTGGGTTAATTTTATATTAACCAGTGGGATAACAAAAACCTGCCTGGAGGGGAGAAATGAAGCGCTGACCAGGGTGGACTGGATAGTAAAGAGCACGCCTGCGAGTGTGAACAAACCGCTGAAAACCAGAATTGGGTTACTGGAACATTCAGCAATGGTGTAAAGAAAGCCTGCCTCGTGGGGAGATTAGGATGACCTCCACATTGGTATAGAATGAATGGAACATTCTGTAGTGGAGATTCCAGTGATTTCTCAAGTCTGCGGTGTGTGGACAAGAAAAGAAGGAACTGACCACTCTGTAGTGCAGAGCCAGTTGAACAGCACACTTGCGAGTGTGAACAGGATGCTGAAAAAGAGCATTGGAGTACTTGGACATTCAGCAGTGGTTGTAACGAAAGCCTGCATTGAGTGGTGATTCAGATGAATTCCATATTCGTAGTAAATGAATGGAACATTTTGTAGTGGAGATTCCAATGATTTCTGAAGTCTGGGTTGTATGGAAAGGATGTGAATAGCTGACCAGTTTGGAGTGGATAGTCAGTTGAACAGCACACCTGCGAGTGTGAACAGCACGCTGAAAACCAGCATTGGGGTACGTGGATATTCAGCAGTGGGATAACGATATCCTGCCTGAAGTGGAGATTCGATGATCTCCACATTGGCATTGAATTAATGGAACATTCTGTAGTGGAGATTCCAGTGATTTCTCAAGTCTGGGTTGTATGGACAGGAAAAGAAAGAGCTGAACACTGTGGAGAGGATAGCCAGTTGAACCAGCACCACGCCTGCGAGTGTGAACAGGACACTGATATCCAGCATTGTGTTACTTGGAAATACACTAGTGTTGTAACGAAAGACTGCCTGGAGTGGAGATTCAGATGAATTCCAGATTCGAAGTAAATGAATGGAACATTCTGTAGTGGAGATTTCAATGATTTCTGAAATCTGGTTTGTGTGGACAGGAAAATGAAGAGCTTACCATGTTGGAGTGGATAGCCAGTTGAACATCACACCTGTGAGTGTGAACAAGCCACTGAAAATCAGCATTGTGGTACTTGGATATTCACAAGTGGTGTAACCAAATTCTGCCTGGAGTGGAGATTCGATGAATTCCGTATTGTCAGTGAATGAATGGAACATTCTATAGTGTAGATTCCAATAATTTCTGAAATCTGTGTTGTGTGGAAAGGAAAATGAAGAGCTGACCAGGATTGAGTGGAAATCCAGTTGAACCGCATGCCTGCGAGTGTGAACAGGCCTCTGAAAACCAGCATTTCTTTACTTGGACATTCAGCAGTGTTGTAAGGAAAGCATGCCTGGCATGGAGATTCGATAATCTCCAGATTGGCAGTGAATGAATGGTACATTCTTTAGTGGTGATTCCAATGGTTTCTGAAGTCTTGATTGTGTAGACATGAAAATGAAGAGCTGACCAGGGATGAGTGGATAACCAGTAGAACAGCACGCCTGCGAGTGTGAAAAGACCGCTGGAAACCTGCATTGTGTTAATTGGACATTCACCAGTGTTGTAACGAAAGACTGCCTGAAGTGGAGATTCAGATGAATTCCATATTCGCTGTGAATGAATGGAACATTATGTATTGGAGATACCAATGATTTCAGAACTTTTGGTTATTGCCACCAGGAAATGAAGAGCTAATCAGGGTGGACTGGATAGCCAGTGAAGAGCACGCCTGCGAGTGTGAACAGGCCGCTGAAAAACAGCAGTGGTAACTTGAATATTCAGCAGTGGTGTAAAGAAAGCCTGCCTGGATTTGAGATTCGATGATCTCCACATTGGCATTGAATTAATGGAACATTCTGTAGTGGAGATTCCAGTGATTTCTCTAGTCTGGGTTGTGTGGACAGGAAAAGAAAGAGCTGAACACTGTAGAGAGGATAGCCAGTTGAACTGTACGCCTGCGAGTGTGAACAGGCCGCGGAAAACCAGCATTGTGTTACTTGGAAATACACCAGTGTTGTAAGGAAATCCTGCCTGGAGTGGAGATTCAGATGAATTCCAGATTCGCATTGAATGAATGGAAAATACTGTAGTGGAGATTCCAATGATTTCTGAAATCTGGTTTGTGTGTACATGAAAATGAAGAGCTTATCATGTTGGAGTGGATAGCCAGTTGAAGAGCACACTTGCGAGTGTGAACAGATCGCTGAAAAGCAGCATTGAATAACTTGGACATCAACAGTGGTGTAAGGAAGGCCTGCCTAGAGTGGAGATTCGATGAATTCCAGATTGGCAGTGAATGAATGGAAATTCAGTAGAAAGAGATTACAATGATTTCTGAAGTCTGGTCCTTGTGGACAGGAAAAGGAAGAGCTGACCAAGATTGAGTGGATAGCCAGTTGAACAGCACGCTTGAGGTGTGAACAGGACGCTGAAAACCAACATAGGGTTACTTGGATATTCACCAGTGGTGCAACGAAAGCCTGCCTGGAGTACAGATTCTATGAATTCCAGTTTCGCAGTGAATGAATTGAACATTCTGTGTGGAGATACTAATGGTCTCTGAAGTCTGGGTTATGTGGACAGGAAAATGAAGAACCGCACGCCTGCGAGTGTGAACAGGCCTCTGAAAACCAGCATTATTTTACTTAGAAATTCAGCACTGTTGTAACGGAAGCCTGCCTGGCGTGGAGATTCGATAATCTCCAGATTGGCAGTTAATGAATGAATAATTCTACAGTGGAGATTCCAATGATTTCAGAAGTCTGGCTTGTCTGGACCGGAATAAAAAGAGCTTACACTCTGGAGTGGAGAGCCAGTTGAACAGCACACCTGCGAGTGTGAACAGGCCGCTGAAAACCAGCTTTGTGTTACTTGGACATTCAGCATTGGTGTACCAAAAGCCTGCCTAGAGTGGAGATTCAGATGAATCCCAGATTCGCAGTGAATGAATGGAACATTCTGTAGTGGAGATTCCAATGATTTCTGACGTCTGGTTTGTGTGGACAGGAAAATGAACAGCAGGATAGGTTAGAGTGGATAGCCAGTTAAATAGCAGGCCTGGGAGTTTGATAAGGCTGCTGATAACCAGCATTGTGTTACTTTGATATTCACAAGTTGTGTAACGAAATCCTGCCTGGAGTGTAGATTCCATGAATTCCAGATTGGCAGTGAATTAATGGAAGTTTCTCTAGTGGAGATTCCAATTATTTCTGAATTCGGTGTTTTTTGGGCAGAAAAATGAAGAGATGACCAGAGTTGAGTGAATAACCAGGTGAACAGCACGCCTGCCAGGGTGACAGGGCTATTAAAATCAGCATTGGGTTACTTGGATATTCACAAGTGTTGTAACGAAAGCCTGCCTGGAGTGCAGATTCATTGAATTCTAGATTTACAGTGAATGAATGGAACATTTTATAGTGGAGATTCCAATGATTTCTGAAGTCTGTGTTGTGTGCACAGGAAAATTAAGTGCTGACTGTTTTGGAGTGGATAGCCAGTAGAACAGCACGCCTGCGAGTGTACAAAGGCCGCTAAAACCAGCATTGTGTTACTTGGACTTTCACCAGTGGTGTAACGAAAGCCTGTCTGAAGTGGAGATTCTATGAATTCCAGATTGGCAGTGAATGAATGGAACATTCTGTAGCAGAGATTCCAATGATTTTTGAAGTCTAATTTGTGTGGACAAGAAAATCAAGAGCTGACCTGGGTTGAGTGTTTAGCCATTTGAACAGCATGCCTGCGAGTCTGAACAGGCCTCTGGAAAACAGCATTGGGTTACTTGGACATTCAGCAGTGGTGTAACGAGAGCGCGCCTGGAGTGGAGATTCAGATGATTTCCATATTTGCAGTGAATGAAATGAACATTCTGTAGTGGAGATTCCAATGATTTCTGAAGTCTGGTTTATGGGGACAAGAAAATGAAGAGCTGAGCAGTGTTGAGTTGCTAGCAAGTTGAACAGCACGCCTGGGAGTGTATATAGGAGTCTGAAAACCAACATTGGGTTACTTGGACATTCACCAGTGGTGTAACGAAAGCCTTCCTGGTGTGGAGATTCAGATTATTTCCAGATTTGCAGTGGATAAATGGAACATTCTGTAGTGAAGATACCAATGATTTCAGAATTCTGGGTTATTGGCACCAGGAAATGATGAGCTGACCAGGGTCGAATGGATAGCCAATGAACACCACGCCTGCGGTATGTGATCAGGCCGCTGACCTGATCACATTGTGTTACTTGGATATTCACCAGTGTTGTAACGAAATCCTGCCTGGAGTGAAGATTCAGATGAATTCCAGATTCGCAGTGAATGAATGGAACATTCTGTAGTTGAGATTTCAATGATTTCTAAAGTGTGGGTTGAGCCGACTGGAAAATGAAGAGCTGACCGGTGTTTAGAGGATAGCCAGTTGAACAGCATGCCTGTGAGTGTGAACAGGCTTCAGGAAACAAGCATTGGGTTACTTGGACATTCACCATTGGTGGAACGAAAGCCTGCCTAAAGTGGAGATTCAGATGAATTACAAATTGGCAGTGAATGAATGGAACATTCTGTAGTGGAGATCCCAATGATTTCTGAATTCTGGGTTGTATGGACAGGAAAATGAAGAGTAGACCAGGTTAGAGTGGATAGCCCGTTGAAAAGCAGGCCTGCAAGTTTGAACAGGCAAGCTGAAAACCAGCATTGGGTAACTGGGATATTCACCAGTGGTGTAACAAAATACTGCCTGGTGTGGAAATTCGATGAATTCCAGATTGGCAGTGAATGAATGGAACATTTTGTAGTGGAAATTCCAATGATTTTTGAAGTCTGGGTTTTGTGAAAAGGAAAATTAAGAGCTTCCCATGGTTGTGCGGATAGCCAGTTGAACTGAACGCCTTCGAGTGTGAACAGACCGCTTGAAACCATCATTGGATTACTTGGACATTTACCAATATTGTAACGTAAGCCTGCCTGGAGTGGAGATTCAGATGAATTCCAGAATAACAGGGAATGAATGGAACATTCTGTAGTAGAGATACAAATGATATCAGAATTCTGGGTTATGGGCACCAGGAAATAAAGAGCTGATCAGTGTGGAGTGTATAGCCAGTGAGCACCACGCCTGCGGTATGTGAACAGGCCGCTGACCACTAGCATTGGGTTACTGGGACATGCAGAAGAATCTCAACCTTGACGAGCTTTAGAGTCATACGATCATCACCGCCACACAGTGGTGTTGACTGTAAGAGTACCATTTTGTTTAAATTGATTCAGAAGTCGATGCACACCAGGCCTGGTTAGAGTGGACGGGATGATGAAAACTTCGGTTTGATTGAGTGCACAGGCAGATGAAAACCAGATATATGGGTGTTGATATTTAGATGACCTTAGGTCGCTCGTCTGTACTTTCAATGCACGTACGCTAGCATCAGATGCATCCATCGAGAACCTGATGGTACAAGCGCAAATGATCAAGTATGACATCATTGGTCTGACCAAGACAAGAAGGCACGAATCTCACCATGCCGTTTTTGACACTGGAGAAGAATTGTGCCTCGGAACATGCGATAAAAGAGGTGTTGGAGGCGTCGGTGTCCTTGTCAACACAAACTTGCCCAAGAGCATTGATTCATTCGAATGCCTAACGACCCGAATCGGACATTTACTTTTGAATAGATGTGGCTCACTGCCTGCAGTTTCTATCTTCGTTGTCTATGCACCAACATCTCATTACGATGAAAGAGAAATCGAGAAGTTCTACATGGAGCTAGAGAAGTTCTATAAAAAAGACCACACCTTCTACAAGTTCATTGTCGGTGATTTTAATGCCAAAATAGAACCGAGAAGATCAGCTGAAGAACTTCACATCGGGACCCATGGCCTAGAATGGAACGAACAGGGTGAGAGACTGTCTGAGTTCATCATGTCGACCAAAACCATTCATGGTAACTCACAGTTCCAGAAGGCAGAATCTAAACGATGGACATGGGAGTCTCCTGGTGGACGATTCCACAACGAAATAGACCACATCATATTCAATCGACGGTTTTGCCTGACTGATGTCGCTGTTGTCCCAAAATTTCGAACGGGATCGGACCACCGTCTCCTTCGTGCAAAATTCTACTTCACAGAACGGGGTGAAAGGGCTGCAAAGTTCAAAAAGAGAACTCCCAGAATGACCACCAACTGGGAACTCTTTGGTACTATTGCAGCAACATGGGAAGATGCCATTGTTGACAACATTGACGAGGAATACGATCGACTGGTTCAGCACCTCCATGAATGTGCGAGGAACGCCAAGAGAGAGATAGCCACAAAAAATCGCCTATCTTCGAAAACTCTTGAGCTAATTCGCCAGCGTGGTTTGGCGCATGCCTCAGGCAACCGCAAGCTAACGTCTGAGCTCGCAAAGCAGTGCAGAGATGCGATCAAGGAAGACCTCAAAGAGAGAAGAGCAGAAGTACTGGTAGATGCGGCAGAAGCCGGGAAAAGTATTCGTAACGCCCGCCTGTCCTTCGCCAACTACAAGACCAAGATGACTGCCCTCCGACGTACTGATGGATCCATCACATCCTCCAGAACGGCAATGGAGAAGATTATCCATGACTTCTACTCAAATCTCTTCGATAGCCATGTCCACTTGCCGACATACCAAATTCCACAGGATGGATATGTCGTTCCCAACGTTCTCCCTTCCGAAATCCGACACGCCATTTCGTCGGTAAAGAAACAAACAGCACCCGGCCCAGACAAGCTCAGACCTGAACACCTGAAGAACCTGCCATCAGTACTCATCAATACACTGGCTCGGCTCTTCACTCGCTACCTGTCTGAATGCAAGGTTCCGTCCTAATGGAAAACCAGCAGGACCGTACTACTGTTCAAGAAGGGAGACATCCATGACATTGGCAACTATCGCCCGATCTGCCTATTGTCTGTCATCTACAAGTTGTTCACTCGAGTCATCCTAAATAGGATTGGCAGAACACTAGATGAAGGACAACCATGCGAGCAAGCTGGGTTCTGCAAAGGATTCAGCACCATCGACCATATCCACACGATAACCAAGCTCATTGAGGTTTCTCGGGAGTTCAAGATGCCGCTCTGTTTAACGTTCATTGATTTAAAGAAGGCCTTTGATTCTGTTGAGATGGAAGCGGTCATTGAAGCCCTAGCCAATCAGGGCATTCAAGCCCAATACATCAGAATCCTCCATGAGCTGTACTGCGGATTCACTACCAGGATCTCACCATTCTACAAAGAAGTGATCGTTGATGTCAAGAGAGGGGTGCGGCAGGGTGATACCATTTCACCGAAACTCTTCAGTGCCACCCTCGAGAACATCATGTGATGACTGGAATGGGAAGGAATGGGAGTGAAGATAGATGGTTGGCAACTACACCACCTCCGCTTTGCTGATGACATTGTTTTAATAACACCAAACATCACCCAAGCGGCACAAATGCTGGCCGACTTTGACCGTGAGTCTGGAAAGGTAGGACTACAGCTGAATCTTACGAAGACAATGTTGATGAGAAACAGCCTCGTTTCTGACGCCCCATTCACTCTCTACGGAATGACCATCTCCGAATGCAACAGCTATGTGTACCCAGGTCGAGAGGTCAACATGACAAATGACCTGGCACTGGAGCTGCGCAGGAGGAAGAGAGCGGCTTGGAACGCCTTCAAGAACGTCGAAGAAATAGCTAAGAGGACGAAGAACCTCCGGCTCCGGGCACATCTCTTTGATTCCACTGTTCTTCCTGCATTAACATATGCCTCAGAGACCTGGGCCCTATGTAAACAGGATGAGAATGCTATTAGGGTCTCCCAAAGAAGAATAGAAAGAGCTATGCTTGGAATATCACGTTTCACTCAAATGAGAGAAAGAATCCGGAGTTCTGACATCCGTCGACGATCAAGAATCAGGGACACTGTCTCATTTGCCTAGGTGTCGAAAATCAGATGGGCTTGTCACGTAATGAGATTTAAAGACGACTGCTGGACTAGAGCTGTTACCGACTGGATTCCACGGGATGTCAAAAGACTGCGTGGCCGCCCACCTACCAGATGGTCAGACTTCTTCGTCAAGATCATGAACGATCGGTTTGAGGACCTTCATGTTCCCGGAGCGAACAGATGCCATTGGGCTACACTAGCACGCGACAGGGACAAATGGAGACGTTACTGGCGCCCGCTCGAGCAAATCGACGACTAACGGGAAGTTAAGTGATTAAGTAAGTGATTAAGGTCGCTCGGTAGTGTGGCAGTGTTATTGAACAGAATACTATATTTGATAGGATAGGGATCTGAAAAGCAGGCCTGGTGAGAGTTGACAGCAAATGCTCACATGGCAGATTTCTAATTCGACTCGATTTCATTGACAACGAGAAGAAACACAGGCCTAAGACATTGGATATTGAGATAGCACAGCAGGTAGGGCGTTTGCCTTGCACGCAACCAACATGTCTGACCCCAGTTCAATTCCTCCGCCCCTCTCGGAGAGCCCGGCAAGCTACCGAGAGTATTCGATATGCCAGACAAAGTAACAACAAAATCTCCAATGGAGACGTTACTGGACCCGCTCGAGCAAATCGATGATCAACGGGAGGGCTTTTACTTTACTTTTTTCAATATTCAGCAGTGTGGATCACTGTCACTCTCCCAGTCCTCCCGGACTTCATTGATTTGCTTGCACGGTTCAGTATCGTATTCGTTTGTAGACTTGTGGTGACTGTAATTTTGGAATATGAAATATTTCCCGGGTGTCTTGCCAGGCTTTGCCACGAGGGCCAGATACTCTCGGTAGCTTCCCGGGCTCTCTGAGCAGGCGAAGAATTGAACCCGGCTAGGCCAGGCTGGCTGCGTGATGCAGTCGTCAAACAGCTCTGCTTTCGCGACAGAATGGCAGTGTTGACAGGAAGATGAAAAGCAGCCCATTGAAGATTTTAGAGTGCAGATTCAGATAATTTCAAGTTTCTGGGTAGACAAACCAGTGCTGTAACGAATGCCTGCGCAGAGTGGATATTCAGATGTATTCCAGACTCGCAGTGAATTACCGGAACAAACTATAGTGGAGATTCCAATGATTTCTGATGTCTGGATTCTGTGGACAGGAAAATGAAGAAATCACCAGGGTGGACTGGATAGCCAGTGAACAGAAAAAGCTAGCTGAAAACCATCATTGGGTTGCGTGGACATTTTCCACTGGTGTAACGAAAGCCTGCCTGGTGTAGAGATTCGAAGAACTCCATATTGGCAGCAAATGAATGGAATATTCTGTAGTGGAGATTCCAATAATTTCTGAAGTCTGGGGTGTGTGGACAGGAAAAGGAAGAGCTGACCAGGATGGAGTGGATAGCCAGTTGAACAGTCCACCTGCGAGTATGAATACTCCGCTGAAAACCAACATTGAGTTACTTGGATATTACCAGTGGTGTAACCAAAGAGTGCACGGGATGAAGATAACTTAGGCTTGATTGAGTGCACAGGCAGTGAAAACCAGATATGTAAGTGTTGATATTTAGATGAACTCAGGTTGCTCGGTAGTGTGGCAGGGTTCATAAACAGAAAACTGTATTCGACTGGATAGGGAGCTGAACAGCAGGCCTGGGGAGAGTTGACAGCAAATGCTCACTTGGCAGATTTCGAATTCATCTTGATTTCGAGGTGAACGAGAAGAAACACATTCTTTATACCTTATATATTGACATTAATTCATTACTCAGCAGTGTGGATCACTGTTACTCTCCCAGTCCTCCCGGACTTCATTGATTTGCTGGAGCGGTTCAGTAGCATCTTCGTTTGGAGACATGTGGTGAGTCTAATTTTGGCATATAGAATAGTTCACAGATGTCTTGCCAGGTTTTTCACGAGGGCCCGACACTCTTGGTAGCTTCCCGGGCTCTCTGAGAGAACGAGGAATTGAACCCGGCTCGGCCAGGCTGGCTGCGTGACGCATATGTCCTACTGTTGTGCTTTCGCGCCAGAATGGCAGTGTGGATAGGAAGATGTAAAGCAGCACCTGGATGATTTTAGAGTGCAAATTCAGATCACTTCAAGTTTCTGGTAGACATAGAAGTGCTGTAACGAATGCCTGCGCAGAGTGGAGATTCAGATGTATTCCTGACTTGCAGTGAATGACCAGAACATTCTGCAGTGGGGATTCCAATGATTTCGGATGTCTGGGTTGTGTGGACCGGAAAATGAAGGGATGCACAGGGTGGAGTGGACAGCCAGAGTTGAGCACAGGCCGGTGAAAACCATCATTGAGTTACTTGGACATTCACAAGTGGTGTAACGAAAGACTCCCTGGAGTGTAGATTTAGATGAAATCCAGAATAGCAGTGAATGAATGGAACATTCTGTAGTGGAGATTCCAATGATTTCTGAAGTCTGGGTTGTGAGGACAGGAAAATGAAGAGCTGACCAGGTTGGAGTGGATATCTAGTTGAACAGCACGACTGCGAGTGTGAGCAGGAAGCTCAAAACCAGCATTGGGTTACTTGGATATTCACCATTGGTGTAACGAAAGCCTGCCTAAAGTGGAGATTCGGTGAATTCAGATTGGCAGTGAATGAATGGAACATTCTGTAGTGGAGATTCCAATGGCTGCTGAAGTCAAGGTTGTGTGGACAGGAAAATGAAGAGCTGACTAGGTTGCACTGGATAGCCATTTGAAGAGCATGACTGAGAGTGTGAACGGGATGCTGAAAACAAGCATTGGGTTACTTGGATATTAACCAGTGGTGTAACGAAAGCATGACTGGAGTGGAGATTCGAAGAACTCCAGATTGGCAGTGAATGAATGGACCATTCTGTAGTGGAGATTCCAATAATTTCAGAAATATGGGTTGTGTGAACAGGAAAAGGAAGAGCTGACCAAGTTGGTGTGGAGAGCCTGTTGAACAGCACGTCTGCGAGTGTGAACAGGCCGCTGAAAACCAGCATTGGGTTACTTGGACATTTACCAGTGGTTTAGCATTTACCAGTGGTTTTGTGTGTAAACACACAAAAAATAAAAAGGCCTGCGTTCAGGCCGTTTCCCCACTCCAGGGACGTCGATGGTGATTGTCAGGTGAAGGAAGGAAACAGGGGCCAAGCGGGTTGGTCTTAGCAGCAGTTTATTACACGGAAGAGATGTATTTCATGAAGGCCCCAGGATCTCTCAAGCACGTGCACCTTTGTTCTCTCAACTTCTGTCCTCAGTCCCATCTTCCCAGGTTCTCTGATGCACATGTCCCCCAGAGAGCCCTGAAATATCCCTTATATAGATCATAGTACCTCTAAAGGGCACAATTTAGTTATGTCATCAAAAGGAGTTACAGAAAGAATATTGAGGCACAACATACATTGTTTCTTTACATCCGCAGGCCAGTAATCCTTTTACAAACTACAAACACTTGGATTAGCACAACAAAGACAAGTCTGGTAGAGCTTGAAATCTACAACTCCAAAATCAACCAGCTTGGAGCCAGGCATCTACATTCCAAAGATCAGGCCTGGCTTAGCATCTGGGATCTGCATACCTAAGGCCAGCTAGTTTCCTGTGAGATAAGAGAAACTGCCTCAATATACTGAAATCATTTACTGAAGGCAGTTTGAAGGGGAGAAAGTTCAGTCTCATCCATGTTAGTCAGGACACACAGGAAAAATGCTTCTAGGATGTGTTTCACCTCTCCTTGTCCAACCAACATATAAGCATACATAATATTAATCATTTTGTATGGAAACAGTAAGAAATACCTTGAGCTTATAGAATTGCTCTCCCAGGGCCATCTCAATCTCAGACTCCAGTGCACAGGCCAGGTAGCTTTCCTATTCCTAGTAGCAGGGTCCTAGTCTCATCGTTATATTTGGATCATGACAGCATTTGCCTATGATCAAACTCTTAACTGATAGTTAAGAATTTTGGCACCTTGGCCAGGCTCATTGCGATGCCAGGGTAGCACATAACTTACCGGCTTGCCCTGGTTCCATCCAGTCCCACGTCGGAAACCTGCCCTTGGGTGCTAGGAAGTGAGGGCAACTGAGGCTTAAGTTGAGAAGGCAGATGCCCAGGAATGAATAATATTCTAAGCCAATCAATTCCTAAGTTAAAGAACATATTAATTAATTGTCTTCCTGTATCTATAAAAAAGGACATTGCATTAAAGTAAACTGCTCAAAAGACATCAGGAGAGGAGAAAGGCAATATTAACTTATAGTAAAACTTCAGTGTCTAAGAAGGATGAGACATTACAAATTGGTTGAGGAACAGAGCATAGCAGTGTTTACAGACAAACAAAGTAATAGGAATGACTCGGGAGCACTGTGGTGAGTGTAACCTGATAGACGTAAGCTCCGTGTACTGCAAGACAAAGCCTGCCTGGAGTGGAGATTTGATGAACTCCAGATTGGCAGTGAATGAATGGAAAATTATGTAGTGGAGATTCCAATGATTTCTGAAGTCTGGGTTGTGTGGACAGGAAGATGAAGACAAGACCAGGGTGGAGTGTGTAGCCAGTTGAACAGCACTCCTGCGAGTGTGAAAAATGACGCTGAAAACCAGCATTGGGTTACTTGGACATTCACCAGTGTGCAGCGAAAGCCTGCCTGGAGTGGAGATTCGATGGACTCCAGATTGGCAGTGAG
The DNA here is from genome assembly GCF_029834395.1 of Sorex fumeus. Taxonomy (NCBI): domain Eukaryota; kingdom Metazoa; phylum Chordata; class Mammalia; order Eulipotyphla; family Soricidae; genus Sorex; species Sorex fumeus. The sequence goes on along the minus strand of NW_026606140.1, from coordinate 133,648 downwards.
TGAATGGAACAGTCTGTAGTGGACATTCCAATGATTTCTGAAGTCAGTGTTGTGTGGACATGAAAATTAAGAGCTGACCAGGATTGAGTGGATAGCAAGTTGAAAAGTACGCCTGCAAGTGTTAACAGGCCACTGAAACAAGCATTGGGTTACTTGGACATTGACCAGAGGTGTAACGAAAGCCTGGGTGGAGTGGAGATTCAGATGAATTCCAGATTCGAAGTGAATGAATTGAACATTCGGTAGTGGAGATACCAATGATTTTAGAACTCTGAGTTATTGGCACGAGGAAATGAAGACCTAAACAGAGTAGAGTGGGTAGCCAGTGAAGAGCACGCCTGCGAGTGTGAACACGCCGCTGAAAACCAGCCTTGGGGTACTGGGACATGTAGATGAATCCCAACCCTGACTAGTTTTAGAGGTATACGACCATCAACACCACTGGGTGGCGTTGACCGGGAGAGTACCATATGGTTTAGATTGATTCAGGAGTCGATGCACACCAGGCTTGGTTAGAGTGGATGGGATGATGAAAACTTTGGCTTGATTGAGTGCACAGGCAGATGAAAATCAGATATGTACGTGTTGATATTTAGAAGAACTCAGGTCGCTCGGTAGTGTGGCAGGGTTAAAGAACAGAATTCTACATTCGGCTGGATTTCATGCAGAAGAGCAGGCCTGGGGAGAGTTGACAGCAAATGCTCACTTGGCAGATTTTTAATTCGACTCAATTTCATGGAGAACGAGAAGAAACGCAGGCCTAATACATTGGATATTGAGATGAGTTCACTACTCAGCAGTGTGGATCACTGTCACACTCCCAGTCTTCCGGGACTTCATTAATTTGCTGGCGCGGTTCAGTAACGTCTTTGGATACTTTTGGTGACTGTAATTTTGGCATAAGGAATATTTCACGGGTGGATTGCCAGGCTTTGCCACAAGGTCCAGATACTCTCCGTAGCTTCCGGGGCTCTCTGATAGGGCTAGGAATTGAAACTGGCTCAGCCAGGATGTCTGCGTGACGCACACATCCTACTGCTGTACTTTCGCGCAAGAATGGCGGTGTGGATAGGAAGATGAAAAGCAGCTCATGGATTATTTCAGAGTGCAGATTCAGATTATTTCAAGTTTCTGGGTAGACATACACATGATGTAACGAATGCCTGCGCAGAGTGGAAATTCAGATGTATTCCAGACACGCAGTGAATGATCGGAACATTCTGTAGTGGAGATTCCAATGATTTCTGATGTCTGAGTTCTGTGGACAGGAAAATGAAGAGCAGACCAGGGTGGAGTGGAGAGGCAGTGAACAGCACAGGCCGATGAAAACCAGCATTGGGTTACTTGTACATTCACCAGTGGCGTAACGAAAGCCTGCCTGAAGTGGAGTTTAAGATGAATTCCAGATTCACAGTGAATTAATGGATTTGAGTGGATAGCTGGTTGAACAGCACGCCGGTGAGTGTGAACAGGCTGCTGAAAACCAGCATTGGGTTACTTGGATATTCACCAGATGTGTAACGAAAGCCTGCCTGGAGTGGAGATTCAGTTGAATACCAGGTTCGCGGAGAATTAATGGAACATTCTCTAGGGGAGATTCCAATGATTTCTGAAGTCTGGGTTGTGTTGACAGGAAAATGAAGAGGAGAGCAGGGTAGAGTGGATATCCAGTTGAACAGCAGCCTGCGAGTTTGAACAGGCTGCTGAAAACCAACATTGGGTTACTTGGATATTCACCAGATGTGTAAGAAAGCCTGCCTGGAGTGGAGATTCAGTTGAATACCAGGTTCGCAAAGAATTAATGGAACATTCTCTAGGGGAGATTCCAATGATTTCTGAAGTCTGGGTTGTGTTGACAGGAAAATGAAGAGGAGAGAAGGGTAGAGTGGATATCCAGTTGAACAGCAGCCTGCGAGTTTGAACAGGCTGCTGAAAACCAACATTGGGTTACTTGGATATTCACCAGTGCTGTAACGAAATCCTGCCTGGAGTGGAGATCCGATGAATTCCCGATTGGAAGTGAATGAATGGAACATTCTGTAGTGGAGATTCCAATTACTTCTGAAGTCTGGGTTCTGTGGACAGGAAAATGAAGAGCTGTCCAGGGTTGAGTGGACAGCGAGTTGAACAGCACGCCTGCGAGTGTGATCAGGCCTCTGAAATCCAGCATTGGATTACTTGGACATCATCAGTGGTGTAACGAAAGCCTGCCTGGAGTTGGATATTCTATGAATTCAAGATTGGAAGTGAATCAATGGAACAGTTTGTAGTGGAGATTCCAATGAATTCTGAAGTCTGTTTTGTGTGGACAGGAAAAGAATAATCTGACCACTGAGGAGTTGATTGCCAGTTGAACAGCACACATGCGAATATGAACAGAACGCTGAAAACCAGCATTGGTTACTTGAATATTCACCAGTCGTGTGACGAAAGCCTGCCTGGAGTGGAGATTCGATGAATTCCAGATCAGCATTGAATGGAGGGAGCATTCTGTAGTGGAGATTATAACGTTTCTGAAGTCTAGGTTATGTGGACAGGAAAATGAAGAGCTGACCAGGGTTGAGTGTATAGCCAGTTGAACAGCACTCCTGCGAGTGTGAACAGTCTGCTGAAAACCAGCCTTGGGTTACTTGGACATTCAACACTAGTGAAACAAAATCCTGCCTGGAGTGGAAATTCGATGAGTTCCAGATTGGGAGTGAATGAATGTAACTTTCTGTAGTGGAGATTCCATTGATTTCTAAAGTCTGGGTTATGTGGACAGGAAAATGAAGAGCTGATCAGGTTGGAGTGGATAGCCAGTTGAATATCGCACTGGCAAGTGTGAACAGGGTACGAAAAACCAGCGTTGGGGTACTTGGATATTCACCAGTGGTGTAACGAAATCCTGCCTGGAGTGGAGATTCGATAAATTCCAGATTGTCAGCGAATGAATGGAACATTCTGTAGTGGAGATTCCAATGATTTCAGAACTCTGGGTTATGGGCACCAGGATATGAAGAGCTGACCAGGGTGGAGTGGATAGCCAGTGAACACCACGCCTGTGGTATGTGAACAGGCCGCTGACCACTACCATTGCATTACTGGGACTTGCAGAAGAATCCCAGACCTGACGAGTTTTAGTTGAATACGATTATCATCACCACTGTTTGGCATTGACTGGAGAATACCATATGGTTTCGATAAATTCAGAAGTCGATGCACACCAGGCCTGGTTAGAGTGGACGGTATGATGAAAACTTTGGCTTGATTGAGTGCACTGGCAGATGAAAAGCAGATATGTACGTGTTGATATTTAGAAGAACTCAGGTCGCTCCCTAGTGTGGCAGGGTTAATGAAAAGAATACTATATTCGACTGGATAGGGAGCTGAACAGCATGCCTGGGGAGAGTTGACAGGAAATGCTCAGTTGGCAGATTTCTAATTCGACTCGATTTCGTGGATAACCAGAAGAATCGCAGGCCTTATACATTGGATATTGAGATGAATTCACTACTCAGCAGTGTGGATCGCTGTCACTCTCCCAGTCCTCCCTGACTACTTTGATTTGCTGGTGCGGTTCCTTAGTGTTTTCGTTTGAAGACTTGTGGTGACTGTAATTTTGGCATATGGAATATTTCCCAGATGTCTTGCTATGCTTTTCCATGAGGGCCAGAAACTCTCGCTAGCTTCCTGGGCTCTCTGAGAGGGCTAGGAGTTGAACTTGACTCAGCCAGGCTGGCTGCATGATGCACACGCCCTACTGCTGTGCTATATCGTCAGAATGGCAGTGATAATAGGAAGATGAAAAGCAGCCAATGGATGATTTTGGAGTGTAGATTCAGATGATTTCAAGTTTCTGTGGAGACTCTCCAGTGGTATAACGAATGGCTGCGTAAAGTTGGAGTTTCGGATGTATTCCAGACTCGCAGTGAATGAACGGAACATTCTGTAGTGGAGATTCCAATGATTCCCGGTGTCTTAGATCTGTGGTCTGGAAAATGAAGAGCTGAACAAGGAGGACTGGATAGCCAGTGATCAGCACAGCCCGCTGTATCCATCAGTGGGTTACTTGGACATTCACCAGTCGTGTAATGAAAGCCTGCCTGGAGTGGAGATTCGATGAACTCCAGCAGTAAATGAATGGAAAATTCTGTAGTGGAGATTCCAATTATTTTTGAAGTCTGGGTTTGTGGACAGGAAAAGAAAGTGCTGACCCGTGTGGAGTGTATAGCCAGTTGAACAGCACGCCCGCGAGTGTGAACCGGACGCTGAACACCAGCATTGGGTTACTTGTACATTCACCAGTGGTGTAATGTAAGCCTGCCTGGAGTGGAGATTCGATGAATTCCAGATTGGCAGTGAATGAATGGAACATTCTGTAGTGGAAATTCCAATGGTTTCTGAAATCTACGTTGTGTGGACAGGAAAATAAAGTGCTGAACACGGTTGAGTGGATAGCCAGTTGAACAGCAGGCCTGTGAGTGTGAACAGGACGCTGAAAACCAGCATTGAGTTACTTGGAAATTCACCAGCGGTGTAACGAATGCCTGCCTGGAGTGGAGATTCAGGTGAATTCCAGATTCGCAGTGAATGAATGGAACATTCTTTAGTGGAGATTCCAATGATTTCTGAGGTCTGGAATGTGTGGACAGCAAAAGAAAGAACTGACCATTGTGGAGTGTATAGCCAGTTGAAAAGTACGCCTGCGATTGTGAACAGGACGATGAAAAGCAGCATTGGGTTACTTGGACATTCATCAGTGGTGTAAGAAAGCCTGCCTGGAGTGGAGATTCAGATGATCCAGATTCGCACTGAATAAATAGAACATACTGTAGTGGAGAATCAAATGATTTATGAAGTCTGGGTTGTGTTGACAGGAAAATGAAGAGCTAACCAAGGTGGAGTGGCTAGCCAGTTGAACAGCACACGTGCGAATGTGAAGAGGACGCTGAAAACCAGCATTTGATTATTTGGATATTCACCAGTGGTGTTACCAAAGCCTGCCTGGAGTGGAGATTCAGATGATGCAGATTCGCACTGAATGAATGGAATATTCTACAGTGGAGATTCCAATGATTTCCTAAGTCTGGGTTGTGTGAACAAGATTATGAAGTGTTGACCAGAGTTGAGTGGATAGCCAGTTGAACAACCCGCCTGCGAGTGTGAACAAGACCATTCAAAACCAGCATTGCATTACTTGAACATTGAATAGTGGTGTTGCAAAAGCCTGCCTGGTTTGGATATTTGATGAACTCCAGATTGGCAGTGATTGAATGGAACATTCTGTAGTGGAGATTCCAATGATTGCTGAAGTCTGGGTTGTGTGGACAGGAAAAGGAAGATCTGACCAGAATGGAGTGGATAGCCAGTTGAACAGCATGCCTGCGGGTGTGAACAGGCCGCTGAAAACCAGCATTGTGTTACTTAGACATTCACCAGTGCTGTAAAGAAAGCCTGCCTGGAGTGGAGATTCGATGAACTCCAGATTGGCAGTGAAAGAATCGAACATTCTGTAGTGGAGATTCCTCTGATTTCTGAAGTCTGGGTTGTGTGGACTGGAAAATGAAGAGCTGACCAGGGTGGATTTTGTCGTAAGTTGAACAGGACGCCTGCGGGTGTGAACAGGACGTTGAAAACCAGCATTGGGTTCTTTGGACATTCACCAGTTGTGTAGCAAAAAATTGTCTTGAGTGGAGATTCGATGGATTGCAGATTGGCAGTGAATGTATGGAACATTCTGTAGTGGAGATTCCATTGGTTTCTGAAGTTTGCGTTTTGTGGACAGGAAAATGCAGACCTTACCTGGTTGGATTGGATGGCCAGTTAAACAGCACGCCTGCCAGTGTGAACAGACCACTGAAAACCAGTATTTTGTATTCACCAGTGGCGTAACGAAAGCCTGCCTGGTGGGGAGATTCTATGAATTCCATACTGGCAGTGAATGAATGGAACATTCTGTAATGGAGATTTCAATAGTTTCTGAATTCTAGGTTGTGTGGACATAAAAATGAAGAGTTGACCAGGGTGGACTGGATAGCCAGTGAAGAGCACGCCTGCGAGTGTGAACAGGCGGCTGAAAACCAGTATCAGGTTACTTTTATATTCACCATTGGTGTAACGAAAGCCTGCCTAAATTGGTGATTCGATGAATTCCAGATTGTCAGTGAATGAGTGGAACTTTCTGTAGTGGAGATTCTAATGGTTTCTGAAGTGTAGGTTGTGTGGACAGGAAAATGAAGAGCTAATCATGGTTGAGTGGATTGCCAGTTTAACAGCATGGCTGTGAGTGTGAACCGGCTGCTGAATCTAGCATTGGGTTACTTCGACATTCAACAGTGGTGTAACGAAAGCCTGCCTGGAGTGGACATTCATATGAATTCCAGTTTCATAGTGAATGAATGGAACATTCTGTAGTGGAGATTCCAATGATTTCAGAACTCTGGGTTATGGGCACCAGGACATGAAGAGCTGACCAGGGTGGAGTGGATAGCCAGTGAACACCACGCCTGCGATATGTGAAGAGGCCGCTGACCACTAGCATTGTGTTACTGGGACATGGAGAAGAATTCCAACCATGACGAGTTTTAGAGGCATATGTTCATCACCACCACTGAGTGGCGTTGACCTGGAGAATATGATATGGTTTCGATTGATTCAGAAGTCGATGCACACCAGGCCTGGTTAGAGTGGACGGGATGATGAAAACGTCACCTTTATCGAGTGCACAGCAGATGAAAACAAGATATGCAGGTGATGATATTTAGATGAACACAGGTCGCTTGGTAGTGTGGCAGGGTTAATGAACAAAATAGTATATTCGACTGGATAGGGAGCTGAACAGCAGGCCTGGTGATATTTGACAGGAAATGCTCACTTGGCAGATTTCTAATTCGACGCGATTTCCTGGAGAACGAGAAGAAACGCAGGCCTAATACATTGGATATTGAGATGAATTCACTACTCAGCAGTGTGGTAGACTGTCACTCTCCCCATCCTCCCGGATTTCATTGATTTGCTGGCGCGGTTCAGTAGCGTCTTCGTTTGTAGACTTGTGGTGACTGTAATTATGGCGTATCGAATATTTCACAGGTGTCTTGCCAGGCTTTCCACGAGGGCCAGATATTCTCGGTAGCTTCGCGGGCTCTCTGAGAGGGCGAGGATTTGAACCCCGCTCGGCTCTTCAGGCTGTGTTACGAACTCGTCTTACTGCTGTGCTTTTGCGCCAGAAAGTCCATAAGAAGATGAAAAGCAGTCCATGGATGATTTTAGAGTGCAGATTCAGATGATCTCAAGTTTTTAGGTAGAATTGACATGGCTGTAATGAATGCCTGCTTAGAGTGGAGATTCAGATGTATTCCCGACTCGCAGTGAATGACCGGAACATACTGTAGTAAAGATTCCAAAGATTTCTGATGTCTGGGTTCTATAGACAGGAAAATGAAGATCTCACCAGGGTGGAGTAGATAGACAGTGAACAACACATGCCGCTGAAAATCTTCATTGGGATACTTGGATATTCACCAGTGGTGTAACGAAAGCCTGCCTAGAGTGGAGATTCGAAGAACTCCAGATTGGCAGTGAATGAATGGAACATTCTGTAGTGGAGATTCCAATGATATCTGAAGTCTGGGTTGTGTGGACAGGAAAATGAAGAGCTGACCCGAGTGGAGTGGATAGCCAGTTGAACAGCACACCTGCGAGTGTGAACAGGCCGCTGAAAAGCAGCATTTGGTTACTTGGACATTTACCACTGGTTTAATGAAAGCCTGCCTAGAGTGGAGGTTCGAAGAACTCCAGATTGGGAGTGAATGAATGGAACATTCTGTAGTGGAGATTCCAATGATTGCTGACGTCTGGGTTTTGTGGATAGGAAAATGAAGTGGTGATCAGTGTTGAATGGATAGCCATTTAAACAGCACGCCTGCGAGTGTGAACAGGACTTTGAAAACCAGCATTGGGTTACTTGGATATTCAACAGCGATGAAACGAAAGCCTGCCTGGAGTGGAGATTCAGATGAATTCCAGATTCGCAGTGAATGAATGGAACACTCTGTAGTGCAGATTCCAATGATTTATGAAGTCTGGAATGTGTGGAAAGGAAAGGAAGAGATGACCAGGGTGGAGTATATAGCCAGTTGAACAGCATGCCTGCGAATGAGAACAGGACGCTGAAAACCAGCATTGGATTACTTGGACATTCACCAGTGATGTAACGGAAGCCTGCCTGGTGTGGAGATTCAGATGATCCAGATTGGCAGTGAATGAATGGAACATCTGTAGTGGAAATTCAAATGATTTCTGAAGTCTGTGTTGTGTGGACAGGGAAATGAAGTTCTGACCAGAGTTGAGGGATAGCCAGTTGAACAGCATCCCTGCGAGTGTGAACAGAACGCTCAAAACCAGCATTGGGTTACTTGCACATTCACCAGTGCTGTTGCAAAAGCCTGCCTGGTTTAGAGATTCGATGAACTCCAGATTGGCATTGAATGAATGGAACATTCTGTAGTGGAGATTCCAATGATTTCTGAAGTCTGGGTTGTGTGAACAGGAAAATGAAATTCTGACCAGGGTGGAGTGGAGAGCCATTTGAACAGTACGCCTGCGAGTTCAACCAGCATTGGGTCACTTGGATATTCACCAGTGGTGTAACCAAAGAGTGCCTGGAGTGGAGATTCAGATAAATTCCAGATTCACAGTAAATGAATGGAACATTATGTAGTGGAAATACCAATGATTTCAGAACTCTGGGTTATAGGCACCAGGAAATGTAGAGCTGACCATGGTGGAGTGAAGAGCCAGTGAACACCACGCCTGCGGTTTGTGAATAGGCCGCCGACCACTAGCATTAGGTTACTGGGACATGCAGAAGAATCCCAACTCTGACGAGTTTTAGAGGCCTACGATCATCACCACCTCTTGGTGGCATTGACCGGACCGGGAGTCTAACATATGGTTTTGATTGATTCAGAAGTCGATGCACACCAGGCCTGGTTAGAGTCGATGGGATGATTAAAACTTCGGCTTGATTGAGTGCACCGGCAGATGAAAACCAGATATGTAGATGTTGATATTTAGATGAACTCAGGTCGCTTGGTATTCTGGCAGGGTTAATGAACAGAATACTATATTCGACTGGATATGGAGCTGAACAGCAGGCTTGGAGAGAGTTGACAGCAAATGCTCAATTGGAAGATTTCTAATTCGACTCCTTTTCGTGGAGAACAAGAAGAAACGCAGGCCTAATACATTGGATATTGAGATGAATTCAATACTCAGCAGTGTGAATTGCTGTCACTCTCCCAGTCCTGCCGGATTTCATTGATTTGCTTGCACGGTTCAGTTGCGTCTTCGTTTGGAGATTTGTGGTGATTGTAATTTTGGCATATGCAATATTTCCAGGGTGTCTTGCCAAGCTTTGCCACGAGGGCCAGATACTCTCGGTAGCTTCACGGGCTCTCTGAGAGGGCGAGGAATTGAACCCGGCTCGGCCAGGCTGTCTGCGTGACACAAATGTCCTACTGCTGTGCTTTCGTGCCAGAATGCCAGTGTGGATAGGAAGATGAAAAGCAGCCCATGGATGATTTTACAGTGCAGATTCAGATGTTTTCAAGTTTCTGGGTATACTGTCCAGTGGTGTAACGAATGCCTGCGTAGAGTGGAGATTCAGATGTATTCCAGACTCGCAGTGAATGACCGTAACATTCTGTAGTGGAGATTCCATTAATGACTGATGTCTGGGTAGTGTAGACAGGAAAATGAAGAACTAACCAGGGTGAAGTGGATAACCAGTGAAAAGCACAGGTGGGTGAAAACCATCATTGGGTTACTTGGACATTCAACAGTGGTGTAACGAAGGCCTGCCTAGAATGGAGATTCGAAGAACTGCAGATCGGCAGTGAATGAATGGAACCTTCTGTAGTGGAGATTCCAATGATTTTTGTAGTCTGGGTTGCGTGGACAGGAAAAGGAAGAGCTGACCAGGGTGGAGATGATAGCCAGTTGAATAGCACTCACGCGAGTTTGAACAGGACACTGACAATCAGCATTGGGTTACTTGGACATACAACAGTGGTGTAATGAAACACTGCCTGGAGTGGAGATTCAGATGAATTCCAGATTCACAGTGAATGAATGGAACAATCTGAAGTGGAGATTCCAATGGTTTCTGAAGTCTGGTTTGTGTGGACAGGAAAAGGAAGTGCGAACAAGGGTTGAGTGGATAGCCAGTTGAACAGCACGCCTGCGGTATGTGAACAGGCCGCTGACCACTAGCATTGGTTTCCTGGGACTTGCAGAAGAATCCCAAACCTGACGAGTTTTAGAGGCATAAGATCATCACCACCACTGGGTGGCGTTGACCGGGAGAGTCCTTATGGTTTTGATTGATTTAGAGGTCGATGCACACCAGGCCTGGTTAGAGTGAACGGGATGATGAAAACTTCGGCTTCATTGAGTGCACAGGCAGATGAAAACCAGATATGTACGTGTCGATATTTAGAAGAACTCAGATCGCTCGGTAGTGTGGCAGGGTTAATGAACAGAATACTACATTCGGCTGGATTGGGATCAGAACAGCAGGCCTGGGGAGAGTTGACAATAAATGCTCACTTGGCATATTGTTAATTCGACTCGATTTCGTGGAGAACGAGAAGAAACGCAGGCCTAATACATTGGATATTGAGATGAATTCACTACTCAGCAGTGTGGATCACTGTCACTCTCCCAGTCTTCCCGGACTTCATTGATTTGCTGGCGCGGTTTAGTAACGTCTTTGTTTGGACACCTGTGGTGACTGTAATTTTGGCATAAGGAATATTTCACGGGTGTCTTTCCAGGCTTTGCCACGAGGGCCAGATACTCTCGGTAGATTCCGGGGCTCTATGAGAGGGCTAGAAATTGAACCCGGCTCGGCCAGGCTGGCTGCGTGATGCACACTTCCTAATGCAGTGCTTTCGCACGAGAATGGCATTGTTGATAGGAAGATGAAAAGTAGTCCATGGATTATTTCAGAGTGCAGAATTAGATGATTTCAAATTTCTGCGTAGACATACCAGTGCTGTAACGAATATCTGCGCAGAGTGGAGATTAAAATGTATTCCAGACTAGCAGTTAATAAATGGAACATTCTGTAGTGGAGATTCTGCCTGGAATGGAGAATCGAAAGCCTGCCTGGAATGGAGATTCGTTAAACTCCAGATTGGCAATGAAAGAATAGAACAGTCTGTAATGGAGATTCCAATGAATTCTGAAGTCTGGGTTGTGTGGACAGGAAAATGAAGAGTTTACCAGGGTTGAGTGGATAGCCAGTTGAACAGCACAACTGCGAGTGTGAACACACAGCTGAAAACCAACATTGGGTTACTTTGAAATAAACGAGTGGTGTAACGGAATCCTGCCTGGAGTGGAGATTCGATGAACTCCAGATTGGCACTGAATGAATGGAACATTCTGTAATGGAGGTTCCAATGATTTCTGATGTCTGAGTTCTGTGGACAGGAAAAAGAAGAGCTGACCAGGGTGGAGTGGAGAGCCAGTGAACAGCACAGGCCTCTGAAAACCAGCATTGGGATAATTTCACATTCAAAGGGGTGTAACAAAAGCCTGCTTGGAGTGGAGTTTCAGATGAATTTCAGATTCGCAGTCAATGATGAATAGAATTGAGTGGACAGCTAGTTGAACAGCACGCCTGTGAGTGTGAACAGGCCGCTGAAAACCAGCATTGGGTTACTTGGATATTCACCAGTGGTGTTACGAAAGCCTGCCTGGAATGGAGATTCAGATGAATGCCAGGTTCGCAGAGAATTAATGGAACATTCTGTAGGGGAGATTTCAATGATTTCTGAAGTCTGGAATGTGTGTTCAGGAAAATGAATAGATGAGCAGTGTGGCGTGGATAGCCAGTTGAACAGCAGCATGCGAGTGTGAAAAGGCAGCTGAAATGCAGCATCGGTTTACTTGGACATTCACCAGTGGTGAATCGAAAGCCTGCCTGGAATAGAGATTCGTTAAACTCCAGATTGGCAATGAAAGAATAGAACAGTCTGTAATGGAGATTCCAATGACTTCTGAAGTCTGGGTTTTGTGGACAGGAAAATGAAGAGTTTATCAGGTTTGAGTGGATAGCCAGTTGAACAGTACAACTGCGAGTGTGAACACACAGCTGAAAACCAACATTGGGTTACTTTGAAATAAACTAGTGGTGTAACGGAATCCTGCCTGGAGTGGAGATTCGATGAACTCCAGATTGGCACTGAATGAATGGAACATTCTGTAGTGGATATTGCAATGATTTCTGAAGTCTGGCTTGTGTGGACAGGAAAGTGAAGAGCTGACCAGGGTGGAGTTGATAGCCAGTTGCACAGCACGCATGCGAGTTTGACAATACACTGAAAACCAGCATTGGGTTACTTGGACATTCAACAGTGTTGTAACTAAATCCTGCCTGGAGTGGAGATTCAGATGAATTCCAGATTGGCAGTGAATGAATGGAACAATCTGTAGTGACGATATCAATGATTTCAGAACTCTGGGTTATGGCACCAGGAAATGAAGAGCTGACCAAGGTAGAGTGGATAGCCAGTGAACACCACGCCTGCGGTATGTGAACATGCTGCTGACCACTAGCATTGGGTTACTGGGACATGCAGAAGAATCCCAGTCCTGATGAGTTTTAGAGGCATACGTTCATCACCACCACTAGGTGGCGTTGACCGGGACAGTACCATATGGTTTCAATTGATTCAGAAGTCTATGCACACCAGGCCTGGGTACAGTGGACGGTATACTGAAAATTTAGGCTTGATTGAGTGCACAGGATGATGAAAAACAGATATGCAGGTGTTCAAATTTAAATAAACTCAGGTCGCTAGGTAGTGTAGCAGGGTTAATGAACAGAATACATTATTTGACTGGATAGGGAGCAGAACAGCAGACCTAGGGAGAGTTGGCAGCAAATTCTCACATGGCAGATTTCCATTTCGACTCGATTTCGTGGAGAACTAGAAGAAACGCAGGCCTAATTCATATGCATATTGAGATAAATTCAATACTCAACAGTGTGGAACGCTGTCACTCTCCCAGTCCTCCCGGACTTCATTGATTTGCTGGCGCGGTTCAGTAACGTTTTTGTTTGGAGACTTGTGGTGACTGTAATTTCGGCATATGGAACATTTCACGGGTGGTTGCCAGGCTTTTCCGCGAGGACCAGGTACTCTCGGTAGCTTCCTGGGCTCTTGAGTGGGCGAGGAATTGAACCCGGCTAGGTCAAGCTGGCTGCGTGACGCACACGTCCTAATGTTGTGCTTTCCCGCCAGAATGGCAGTGTAGATAGGAAGATGAAAAGAAGCCCATGGATGATTTTAGAGTGCAGATTCAGATGATTTCAAGTTTCTGGGTATTTTCACCCGTGGTATAACGAATGCCTGTGTAGAGTGGAGATTCAGATGTATTCCAGCCTCGCAGTGAATGATCGGAACATTCTGTAGTGGAGATTCCTATGATTTCTGATATCTTGGTGTTATGGATAGGAAAATGAAGAGCTCACCAGGTTGGATTAGATAGCCAGTGAACAGAACGGCTGTGAGTGTGAACAGGCCGCTGAAAACCAGCATTGGGTTACTTGGACATTTAGCAGTGGTGTAACGAAAGCCTGCCTGGAGTGGCGATTCGATGAACTCCAGATTGGCAGCAAATGATTGGAACATTCTGTAGTGGAGATTCCGATGATTTCTGAAGTCTGGGCAGTGGGGACAGGAAAATGAAGAGCTGACCAGGGTGGAGTGGTTTTGATTGATTCAGAAGTCAATGCCCAACCGGTAGGTTGCCAGACTTTTCTGTGAGGACCAGATACTCTCGGTAGCTTCCCGGGCTCTTGAGAGGGTGAGGAATTGAACCCGGCTAGGCCAGGCTGGCTGCGTGACACACAAGTCCTACTGCTGTGCATTCCCGCCAGAATGGCAGAGTAGATAGAAAGATGAACAGCAGCCCAAGGATGATTTTAGAGTGCAGATTCAGATGATTTCAAGTTTCTGGGTAATGGGCACCAGGAGATGAAGAGCTGAACAGGGTGGGGTGGATAGGCAGTGAACACCATGCCTGCGGTATGTGAACAGGCCACTGACCACTAGCATTTGGTTACTTTGACATGCAGAAAAATCCCAACCCTGAAAAGTTTTAGAGACATACGATCATCACCACCACTGGGTGGCGTTGACCAGGACAGTAACATATGATTTCGATTGATTCAGAAGTCAATGCATACCAGGCCAGGTCTGAGTGAACAGGATGATGAAAACTTCGGCTTGATTCAGTGCACAGGCAGATGAAAACCAGATATGTAGTCGTTGATATTTAGATGAATTCAGGTTGCTCGGTAGTGTGGCAGGGTTAATGAACAGAATTCTATTTTCGACTGGATTTGGAGGCGAATAGAAGGCCTGGGGAGAGTTGACAGCAAATGCTCTCTAGGCAGATTTCTAATTAGACGCGATGTCATGGAGAAGGAGTAGAAACGCAGGCCTAATATATTGGGTATTGAGATTAATTCACTACTCAGAAGTGTGGATCGCTGTCACTCTCCCAGTCCTCCCGGACTTCATTGATTTGCTGTCGTGGTTCAGTAATGTCGTCGTTTGGAGACTTGTGGTGACTGTAATTTCGGCATATGGAATGTTTCCCGGGTGGCTTGCCCGGTTTTGCACCGAGGGTCAGATACTCTTGGTAGCCCCTCGGGCTCTCTGAGAGTCCGAGGAATTGAACACAGCTCCGCCAGGCTGGCGTCGCGAGGCAGAATGGCAGTGTGGATAGGAAGATGAAAAGCAGCCCATGGATGATTTTACAGTGCAGATTCAGATAATTTTCAGTTTCGGGGTGGACTCACCAGTGGTGTAACGCAGAAGAATTCCAACCCTGATTAGTTTTAGATGCATAAGATCATCACCAGTACTGGGTGGCGTTGACCGGGAGAGTACCATATGGTTTATATTGATTCCTAGGTCGAAGCACACCAGGCCTGGATAGAGTGAATGGTATGATGAAAACTTCAGCTTGATGGAATGCACAGGCAGATGAAAACCAGATATGTAGCTGTTGATATTTAGATGAACTCAGGTCGCTCATTAATGTGGCATGTTTAATGAACAGAATATTATATTCGACTGCACAGGGAGCTGAACAGCAGGCCTGGGGAGGTAAAGGTAAAGGTAAAGGCCCTCCCGTTGTTCATTGATTTGTTCGAGCGGGCCCAGTAACGTGTCCATTGGAGACTCTGTTATTACTGTGTCTGGCATATGGAATACGTCACGGGGAGCTTGCCAGTCTCTTCCGTGCAGGCAAGAAACTCTCGGTTGTTTGCCGGGCTCTCCAGAGAGTTTAGAGCAAATGCTTACTTGTCAGATTTCTAATTCGACGCGTTTTTCTGGAGAAAGAGAAGAAACACAGGCCGAATACATTGGATAATTGAGATGAAATCACTACTCAGCAGTGTGGATCACTGTCTCTCTCCAAGTCCGCCTGGACTTCATTGATTTGCTGGCGAAGTTCAGTAACGTCTTCGTTTGGAGACTTGTGTTGACTATAATTTTGCAATAAGGATTATTTCAAGGATGTCTTGCCAGGCTTTGTATGAGGGCCAGATACTCTTGGTTGCTTCCTGGCCTCTATGAGAGGGCGAGGAAATGAACCAGGCTCGGCCAAACTGGCTGATTGATGCACACGTCTTACTGTTGTGCTTTCGCACCAGAATGGCAGTGTGGATAGGAAGATGAAAAGAAGCCCATGGATGATTTTAGAGTGCAGATTGAGATGATTTCAAGTTTCTGGGTAGACTCACCAGGTTGTATCGAATGCCTGCGTAGAGTGTAGATTCAGATGTATTCCAGACTCGCAGTGAAAGACGGGCACACTCTATAGTGGAGATTCCAATGATTTCTCATATCTGGGTGTTGTGGAGAGGGAAATGAAAAGGTGACCAGGGTGGAATACTTTGCCAGTGAACAGCACGGCTGCGAGTGTGAACAGGCCGCTGAATAGCAGCATTGGGTTACTTGGACATTCACCAGTGTTGTAATGAAAGCCTACCTAGAGTGGAGATTCAGATGAATTCCAGATTTGCAGTGAATGAATGAGACATTCTTTAGTGGAGATTGCAATGACTTCTGAAGTCTGGGTTGTGTGGACAGGAAAATGAATAGCAGACCAGGTTAGAGTGAATAGCCGGTTGCACAGCAGGCCTGCGAGTTTGAACAGGCTGCTGATAACGAGAATTGGGTTACTTGGATATTCACCAGTGGTGTAACAACATCCTGCCTGCTGTGAAGATTGCGGCAAGCTACCGAGAGTATTCGATATGCCGGACACAGTAACAACAAAGTCTCCAATGGAGACGTTACTGGGCCCGCTCGAGCAAATCGACGATCAACGGGAGGGCTGTGAAGATTCGATGAATTCCGATTGGCAGTGAATGAATGGAACATTCTGTAGTGGCGATTAGAAAGATTTATTAAGTCTGGGTTGTGTGGACAGGAAAATGAAGAGCTGACCAGGTTGGAGTGGACCGCTAGTTGAACAGCACACATGCGAGTGTGAACAGGCCGCTGAAAACCAGCATTGGGGCATTTAGATATTAACAAGTGGTGTATGGAAAGGCTGCCTGGAGTTGAGATTTAATGAATTCCTTATTGGCAGTGAATGAATGGAACAATCGGTACTGAAAATTCCAATGATTTCTGAAATCTGGGTTGTGTGGAGAGGAAAATGAACAGCTGACTAGGGTTCAGTGGATAGCCAGTTAAACAGCATGCCTACCAGTGTGTACAGTATGCAGAACATCAGCATTGTGTTACTTGGACATTCAACAGTGGTGTAACAAAAACTGCCTGGAGTGGAGATTCGATGAATTCCAGATTAGCAGTGAATGAATGGAACATTCTGTAGTAGAGATTCCAATGATTTTTGAAGTCTGTGTTGTGTGGACAGGAAAACAAAGACCTGACCACTGTGGAGTGGACAGCCAGTTGAACAGCACGCCAGTGAGTGTGAATAGGACTTTGAAAACCTGCACTGGGTGACTTGGACATTCACCAGTGGTGTAACAAAGCCTGCATGGAGTTGAGTTTCAGTTAAATTACAGATTCGCAGTGAATGAATGGAACATTCTGTAGTGGAGTTTCCAATGATTTCAGAAGTCTGGATTGTGTGGACAGGAAAAGGAAGAGCTGACCAGGGAGTGGATAGCAAGTTGAACAGCATGCCGGCGAGTGTGCACAGCCGCTGAAAATCAGGATTGTGTTATTTGTATATTCAACAGTGGTGTAACGAAAGCCTGCCTGGAGTGGATATTCGATGAATTCCAGATTGGCAGTGAATGAATGGAACATATTCTAGTGAAGATTCTATTGGTTTCTGAAGTCTAGGTTACGTGTATAGTAAAATGAAGAGCTGACCAGGGTTGAGTGGATAGCCAGTTGAACATCATGCCTGCGAGTGTGAACAGGACGCTGAACACCAGCAGTGTGTTACATGGACATTCACCATTGGTGTAACGAAAGCCTGCCTGGAGTGGAGATTCGAAGGACTCCAGATTGGCAGTGAATGAATGGAAAATTCTGTAGTGGAGATTCCAATGATTTCTGAATTCTGGATTGCGTGGACAGAAGAAAGCAGAGCAGACCAGGTTAGAGTGGATAGCCTGTTAAACAATAGGCCTGCGAGTTTGAACAGGCTCTGAAAACCAGCATTGGGTTACTTGGACATTCAGTAGTGAGACAATGAATGCCTGACTGGAGTGGAGATGCAATGATCTCCAGATTGGCATTGAATGAATGGAACATTCTGTAGTGGAGTTTCCAGTGATTTCTGAACTCTGGGTTGTGTGGGCAGGAAAAGAAACACATGACCACTCTGGAGTGGATAGCCAGTTGGACAGCACGCCTAGGACTCTGAACAGGACGCTGAAAACCAGCAATGGGTTACTTGGACATTCACCAGTGTTGTAACAAAAGCCTGCCTGGAGTGGAGATTCAGAAGAATTCAAGATTCGCAGTGAATGAATGGTACATTCTGTAGTGGAGTTTCCAATGATTTTTGAAGTCTGGGTTGTGTGGACAGGAAAATGAAGAGCTGACCAGGTTGGATTGGATAGCCAGGTGAACAGCACACCTGCGAGTGTGAAAATTCCATTGGGTCACTTGGAAATTCGGCAGAGGTATAACAAAAGCCTGCCTGGAGTGGAGATTCGATGAACTCAAGATTGGCAGTGAATCAAAGGAACATTCTGTAGTGGAGATTACAGTGATTCCTGAAGTCTGGGTTGTGTGGACAGGAAAACGTAGAGCTGACCAGGGTTGAGTGGAAAGCCAGTTGATCAGCACAGCTGCGAGTGTGAACAGGACATTGAAAACCAGCACTGGGTTACGTGGACATTCAGCAGTGTTTTAAAGAAAGCCTGCCTGGAGTGGAGTTTCTATGGCAGCCAGATTGGGAGTGAATGAATGGAACATTCTGTAGTGGAGATTCCAATGTTTTCTGAAGTCTGGGTTGTGTGGACAGGAAAATATAGAGCTGACCCGGTTGGAGTGCATAGCCAGTTGAACAGCATGACTGCGACTGCAAACAGGCCACAGAAAATCAACATTGGGTTACTAGGATGTTTACCAGTGGTGTCTAAATTCCAGATTGGCAGTGAATGAATGGAACATTCTGTAGTGGAGATTCTAATGGTTTCTGAAGTCTCCGTTATGTGGACAGGAATATGAAGGTGCTGACCAGGTTGGAGTGGATCAGCAGTTGAACAGCAGGCCTGTGAGTAAGAACAGGCTGCTGAAAACCAGCATTTGGGTACTTGGATATTCACCAGTGGTGTAACGATATCCTGCCTGGAGTGGAGATTCTATGAATTCCAGATTGGTAGTGACTGAGAGGTACATTCTGTAGTGGAGATTCCAGTGATTTCTTATGTCTGGGTTGTGTGGACAGGAAAATGAAAAGCTGACCAGGATTGAGAGGATAGTCATTTGAACAGCACGTTTTCGAGTGTGAACAGGACGCTGAAAACCAGCATTGGGTTACCTGGACATTCAGCATTGGGTTATTTGGATAATTACAGTGGTGTAACAAAACCCTGCCTGGAGTGGAGATTCGATGAATTCCAGTTGGCAGGGAATGAATGGAAAATTCTCTAGTGAAGATTCCAATGATTTCTGAAGTCTGGGTTGTGTGTATTGGAAAATGAAGAGCTGACCATGTTTGAGTGTTTTATCATTTGAACAGCACACCAGCGAGTATGAACAGGCCACTGAAAACCAGCATTGTGTTAATTGGACATTCAGCAATTGTGTAACGAAAGCCAGCTTAGAGTGGTGATTCAATGATCTCCAGATTCCAGTGAATAAACGGAACATTCTGTAGTGGAGATTCCAATGATTTCTGAAGTTTGGGTTGTGTTGACAGGGAAAAGTAGAGCTGACCTGGGTTCAGTGGATAGCCACTTGAACAGCACGTCTGCGAGTGTGAACAGGACGCTGAAAACCAGCACTGTGGAACATGAATATTCAACAGTAGTGTAACGGAAGCCTGCCTGGAGTGGAGATTCAGATGAATTTCAGATTCGCAGTGAATGAATGGAACATTCTGTAGTAGAGATTCCAATGTTTTTTGAATTCTACGTTGTGTGTACAGGAAAATGAAGAGCTGACCAGGTTGGAGTGGAGAGCCAGCTGAGCAGCACGCCTTCGACTATGAACAGGCCGCTGAAAACCAGCATTGGGTTACGTGGACCATCAGCAGTGGTGTAACGAAATCCTGCCTGGAGTGGAGATTCGATGAATTCCAGATTGTCAGTAAATGAATGGAACATTCTGTAGTGGAGATTCTAATGTGTTCTGTAGTCTACGTTATAATGACAGGAATATGAAGAGCTGACCAGGTTGGAGTGGATAGCCAGCTGAACAGTACGCCTGCGACTGTGAACAGGACGCTGAAAACCAGCACTGGGTTACTTGGACATTTACCAGTGGTGTAACGAAAGCCTGCCTGGAGTGGAGATTTACATGAATTCCAGATTCGCAGTGAATGAATGGAATATTCTGTAGGGGAGATTCCAATGATTCCTGGAGTCTGGATTGTATGGACAGGATAATGAAGACCTGCCCAGGGTGGGGTGGATAGCCTGTTGAATAACACGCCTGTGAGTGTGAAAAGGCCTTTGAAAACCAGCATTGGATTACTTGGACATTCAGCAGTGGTGTAACTAAAGCCTGCCTGGAGGGGAGTTACGATGATCTCCAGATGGGCAGTGAATGAATGGAATATTCTGTAGTGGAGATTCCAGTGATTTCTGAATTCTGGGTATTGTGGACAGGAAAACAGAGCTGGCCAGGGTTGAGTGGATGGCAAGTTGAACAGCATGCCTGCGAGTATGAACAGGACGCTGAAATAAGCATTGGGTTAAATGGACATTCACCAGTGGTGTAACGAAAGCCTGCCTGGAGTGGAGATTCGATGAATTCCTGATTGGCATTGAATGAATGGAACATTCTGTAGTGGATATTCGAATGATTTCTGAAGTCTGGGTTGTGTGGACAGGAAAATGAAGAGGTGACCAGGATTGAGAGGATAGTCAGTTGAACAGCACGCCTTCGAGTGTGAACAGGACGCTGAAAACCAGCATTGGGTTACTTGGACATTCAGCAGTTATATAATGAAAGCCTGCCAGGAAAATGAAGAGTTGACCAGGTTGGAGTGCACAGCCAGTTGAATAGCACGTCTGTGACTGTTACCAGGCTGCAGGAATCCAGCATTGGGTTACGTGGATAATTACAGTGGTGTAAAGAAACCCTGCCTAGAGTGGAGATTTGATGAATTCCAGATTGGCAGGGAAAGAATGGAATATACTCTAGTGAAGATTCCAATGATTTCTGAAGTCTGGGTTCTGTGTACAGTATAATGAAGAGCTAACCATGTTTGAGTTGTTTATCATTTGAACAGCACGCCTGCGAGTATGAACAGGCCACTGAAAGCCAGCATTGGGTTACTTGAACATTCAGCTGTGGTGTAACGAAAGCCTGCTTGGAGTGGAAATTGGTAGAACTCCAGATTGGCAGAGAATGAATGGAACATTCTGTAGTGGAGATTCCAATGATTTCTGAAGTCTGGGTTGTGTTGACAGGAAAAAGTAGAGCTAACCAGGGTTCAGTGGATAGCCACTTGAACAGCACGTCTGCAAGTGTGAACAGGATGCTGAAAACCAGCACTGTGTAACTTGGACATTCAACAGTATTGTGATAAAAGCTTGCCTGGAGTGGAGATTCGATGAATTCCAGATTGGCAGTGAATGAATGGAAAATTATGTCGTGGAAATTCCAATGATTTCTGAAGTCTGGGTTGTGTTGACAGGAAAAAGGAGAGCTGACCAGGGTTTAGTGGATAGCCTCTTGAACAGCACGCCTGCGAGTGTGAACAGGATCCTGAAAACCAGCATTGTGTTACTTGGACATTCAATAGTGGAATACCAAAAGAATGCCTAGAGTCGAGATTCAGATGAATTCCAGATTCGCAGTGAATGAATGTAATATTCTGTAGTGGAGATTCCAATGATATCTGAAGCCTTGTTTGTATGGACAGGAAAATGAAGAGCTGACCAGGGTTGAGTGAATAGCCAATTGAACAGCGCACATGCGAGTGTGAACAGGCCGCTGAAAAAAAGCATTTTGTTATTTGGAAATTCCCCAGTTGTGTAACGAAAGCCAGCCTGGAATGGAGATCCGATGAATTCCAGATTCGCAGTGAATGAATGGAAAATTCTGTAGTGGAGATTCTAATGGTTTCTGAAGTCCAGGTTATGTTGACAGGAATATGAAGAGCTGACCAGGTTGGAGTGGATAGCCAGTTAAACCAAACGCCTGAGAGTGTGAACAGTCCGCTGAAAACCCGCATCGGGGTACTTGAATATTCAACAGTGGTGTAACGAAAGCCTGCCTGGAGTGGTGATTCGACGATCTCCAGATTGGCAGTGAATGAATGGAACATTCAGTAGTGGAGAGTCCAATGATTTCTGAAATCTGGGTTATGTGGACAGGAAAAGAAGGAGCTGACGACTGTGGAGTGGATAGCCAGTTTAACAGCACGCCTGCGAGTGTGAACAGGCTGCTGAAAACCAACATTGGGTTACTTGGATATTCAGCATTGTTGTAAAGAAATTCTGCCTGGAGTGGATATTCGATGAATTCCGGATTGGCAGAGAATAAATGGAACCTTCTGTAGTGGAAATTCTAATGATTTCTGAAATCTGGGTTGTGCGGACAGGAAAATGAATAGTTGACCAGGGTTCAGTGCATAACCAGTTCAACAGCACGCCTGTGAGTGTGAACAGGCCTCTGACAACCAACATTGGGTTACTTGGATATTCACCAGTAGGGTAACGGAAGCCTGACTGGAGTGGAATTTGGATGAATTCCAGATTGACAGTGCATGAATGGAACATTCTGTAGTGGAGTTTCTAATAGTTTCTGAAGTTTGGGTTATTTGGACTGGAAAATGAAAAGCTGAGCAGGGTTGTGTGGATAGCCATTTGTACAGAACAAATCTGATTGTGAACAGGACGTTGAAAACCAGCATTGGGTTACTTGGATATTCACCAGTGGTGGAATGATATCCTGCCTGGAGTGGAGATTCGATGAACTCCAGATTGGCAGTGAATGAATGGAACATTCTGTAGTGGAGAGTCCAATGATTTCTGAAGTCTGGGTTGTGTGGGCGGGCAATGAAAGAGCTGACCATGTGGAGTGGGGAGCCAGTTGAAAAGCATGCCTGCTACCATGACAGGGCACTGAAAACCAGCATTGGGTTACTTGGACATTCAGCAGGGGTGTAATGAAAACCTGCCTGGTGGGAAGATTCGATGATCTCCAGATTGACAGTGAATGAATGGATCATTCTGTAGTCGAGATTCCAATGATTTCTGAAGTCTGGTTTGTGTGGACAGGAAAATGGAGAGCTGACAGGGTTGAATTGATATCCAGTTGAATAGCACGCCTGCGAGTGAGAACAAGCCGCTGAAAACCAGCATTTTGTTGCTTGGACATTCACCACTGGTGTAACGAAAGCCTACATGGAGTGGAGATTCAATGAATTCCAGATTTGCAGTCAATGAATGGAGCATTCTTTAGTGGAGATTTTAATGGTTTCTGAAGTCTAGGTTATGTGGACAGGAATATGAAGAGCTGACCAGGTATGAGTGGATAGCCAGTTGAACAGCACTCCTGAGAAGGTGAACAGTCTGCTGAAAAACCGCAATGGGGTACTTGAATATTCACCAGTGGTGTAACGAAAGCCTCCCTGGAGTGGGGATTTGATGATCTCCACATTGGCAGTGAATGTATGGAACATTCAGAAGTGAATATTCCAATGATTTCTGAAATCTAGGTTAGGTGGACAGGAAATGAAAGAGCTGACAACCGTGTAGTGGATAGCCAGTTGAACAGCACGACTGTGACTGAGAACAGGACGCTGAAATTCAGCATTGGGTTACTTTGATATTGACCAGTAGTGTAACGAAAGCCTGCCTGGAGTGGAGATTCAGATGAATTCCAGATTGGCAGTGAATGAATGGAACATTCTGTATTGGAGATTCAAATGATTTCTGAAATCTCGGTTGTGTGGACAGGAAAATGAAGTGCAGACACGTTTAGAGTCGATAGGCAGTTGAACAGCAGGCCTGCGAGTTTGAACAGGCCTTTGAAAACCAGAATTATGTCACTTTGACATTCAGCAGTGGTGTAACGAAAGCCTTCCTGGAGTGGAGATTCCATAATCTCCAGATTCCGGTGAATGAATGGTACATTGTTTTGTGGAGATTCCAATGATTTCTCAAATCTGGGTTATGCAGAGAGTAAATGAAAGAGGTGACCACTGTGGAGTGGATAGCATTTTGAACAGCACGCCTGGGACTTTAACAGAACCATGAAAATCAGCATTGGGTGACTTGGACATTGACCAGTGGTGTAACGAAAGCCTGCCTGGAGTGCAGATTCAAAGAACTCCAGATTGGCTGTGAATGAACGTTCTGTAGTGGAGATTCCAATGATTTCGGAAGTCTGGGTTCTGTGCACAGGAAAAGAAAGAGCTGTCCAGGTTGGAGTGGATAGCCAGTTGAACATCACACCTCCGAATGTGAACAGGAGGCTGAAAACCAGCATTGGGTTACTTGGACATTCACCAGTGGTGTAACGAAAGCCTTCCTGGAGTGGAGATTCCATAATCTCCAGATTCCGGTGAATGAATGGTACATTGTTTTGTGGAGATTCCAATGATTTCTCAAATCTGGGTTATGCAGAGAGTAAATGAAAGAGGTGACCACTGTGGAGTGGATAGCATTTTGAACAGCACGCCTGGGACTTTAACAGAACCATGAAAATCAGCATTGGGTGACTTGGACATTGACCAGTGGTGTAACGAAAGCCTGCCTGGAGTGCAGATTCAAAGAACTCCAGATTGGCTGTGAATGAACGTTCTGTAGTGGAGATTCCAATGATTTCGGAAGTCTGGGTTCTGTGCACAGGAAAAGGAAGAGCTGTCCAGGTTGGAGTGGATAGCCAGTTGAACATCACACCTCCGAATGTGAACAGGAGGCTGAAAACCAGCATTGGGTTACTTGGACATTCACCAGTGTAGTAACGAAAGCCAGCCACGAGTGGAGATTCCATGAATTCCAGATTGGAAGTTACTAAATGGATCATTCTGTAGTGGAGATTCCAAAGGTTTCTGAATTCTACATTGTGCGGACAGGAAAATGAAGAGCTGTCCAGGTTCACTGGATAGCCAGTTGACCAGCACGCCTGCATATGTGAAGAGGACACTGAAAACCAGCATTGGGTTACTTGGATATTTGAAGTGGTGTAACTAATGCCTGCTTGGAGTGGAGATTCGATGATCTCCAGATTCCAGTGAATTAATGGAACATTCTGTAGTGGAGATTCCAATGGTTTCTGAAATCTGGTGTGTGGGAAAGGAAAATGAAGAGCTGACCAGGGTTCAGTGGACAGCAATTTGGACAGCACGCCTGCGAGTGTGAAAAGGTCTCTGAAAACCAGCATTGGTATACTTGGACATTCTGCAATGGTGTAACAGATGCCTGCCTGGAGTGGAGATTCGATGATCTCCTGATTCCAGTGAATGAATGAAACATTCTGTAGTGGAGATTCCAAAGATTTCTGAAGTCTTGGTTGTGTGGACAGGAAATGAACGAGCTGACCACTGTGGAGTGCATAGCCATTTGAACAGAATACCTGCGAGTGTTAACAGGACGCTGAAAACCAGCATTGGGTTGCTGGGACATTCACCCGTGGTGTAACAAAATCCTGCCTGGACTGAAGATTCAGATGAATTCCAGATTCGAAATGAATGAATGGAACATTTTATAGTGGAGATTCCAATGATTTCTGAATTGGAATATCTGATTCTGATTTCCTTTGGGTTGTGTGGACAGGAAATTGAAGAGCTGACCAGGTTGAAATAGATAGCCGTTGAATAGCATGCCTGCGAGTGTGAACAGGACGCTGAAAGCCACCATTGTGTTACTTGGACATTCAACAGTAGTGTAAGGAAAACCTGCCTTCAGTATAGATTGAGATGAATTCCAAGTTGGCAGTGAATGAATGGAACATTCTGTACTGGATATTCCAATGACTTCTGAAGACTGGGTTGTGTGGACGGGAAAATGAAGAGCTGACCAGGGTTGAGTAGATAGCGAGTTGAACTGCACGCCTGCGATTGTGAACAGGACACTGAAAATCAGCATTAGGTGACTTGGACATTCACCAGTGGTGTAATGTAAGCCTGCCTGGAGTGGAGATTCGATAAATTTCACATTGGCAGTGAATGAATGGAACATTCTGTAGTGGAGATTCTAATGGTTTCTGAATGTCGGTTATGTGGACAGAAAAATGAAGAGCTGACCAGTGTTGAGTAGATAGTCAGTTAAACAGCACGCATCCGAGTGTGAACAGGACAATGAAAACCAGCATTGGGTTACTTGGACATTCACCAGTGGTGTAATGAAAGCCTAACTGGAGTGGAGATTCGATGAACTCCAGATTGGCAGTGAATGAATGGAACATTCTGTACTGGAGATTCCAATGATTTCTGAAGTCTTGGTTGTGTGGACAGGAAATGAATGAGTTGACCACTGTGGAGTGCATAGCCAGTTGAACAGAATACATGCGAGTGTTAACAGGACGCTGAAAACCAGCATTGGGTTACTGGGACATTCACCCGTGGTGTAACGAAATCCTGCCTGGACTGATGATTCAGATGAATTCCAGATTCAAAGTGAATGAATGGAACATTTTATAGTGGAGATTCCAATGATTTCTGAAGTATGGGTTGTGTGGACAGGAAATAAAATAACTGACCACTGTGGAGTTGATAACTAGTAGAACAGCACGCATGCGAGTGTGAACAGGACGCTGAAAACCAGCATTGGGTTATTTGGACATTCACCAGTGTTGTAACGAAAGCCAGCCTCGAGTGGAGATTCCATCAATTCCAGATTGGTAGTTACTAAATGGAAAATTCTGTAGTGTAGATTCCAAAGGTTTCTGAATTCTACGTTGTGTGAACAGGAAAATGAAGTGCTGACAAGGTTCAGTGGATAGCCAGTTGACCAGCACGCCTGCAAATGTGAACAGGACGCTGAAAGCCAGCATTGGGTTAATTGGACATGCGCTGTGGTGTAACTAATGC
Source organism: Sorex fumeus (assembly GCF_029834395.1). Taxonomy (NCBI): domain Eukaryota; kingdom Metazoa; phylum Chordata; class Mammalia; order Eulipotyphla; family Soricidae; genus Sorex; species Sorex fumeus. Next base: position 106,930 of record NW_026606140.1, on the reverse strand, counting down.
CTGTTTGGAGTGGAGATTCGATGATCTCCAGATTCCAGTGAGTTAATGGAACATTCTGTAGTGGAGATTCCAATGGTTTCTGAAATCTGGTTTGTGGGAAAGGAAAATGAAGAGCTGGCCAGGGTTCAGTGGACAGCCAGTTGAACAGCACGCCTGAGAGTGTTAGGAGGCCTCTGAAAACCATCATTGGGATACTTGGACATTCAGCAGTGGTGTAACAGAAGCCTGCCTGGAGTAGAGATTCGATGATCTCATGATTCCAGTGAATGAATGGAACGTTCTGTAGTGGAGATTCCAATGATTTCTGAAGTCTTGGTTGTGTGGACAAGAAATGAACGAGCTGACCACTGTGGAGTGGATAGCCAGTTGAACAGCAAGCCTGCGACTGTGAACAGGATGCTGAAAACTAGCATGGGGTTGCTTGGACATTCACCATTCGTGTAACGAAAACCTACCTGGAGTGGAGATTCAGAGGAATTCCAGATTCGCAGTGCATTAAATGAACATTCTGTAGTGGAGATTCCAATGATTTCTGAAGAATGGGTTGTGTGGAAAATAATTTGAAGAGCTGACCAGAGTTCAGTGGATAGCCAGTTGAACAGTAAGCCTGCGAGTGTGAACAGGACGCTGAAAACCAGCATTGTGTTACTTGGACATTCAACAGTCGTGTAACGAAAGCCTGCCTGGAGTGGAGATTCAGATGAATTCCAGATTGGCTGTGAAGGAATGGAACATTCTGGATTGAAGATTCCAATGATTTCTTTTGCCTGGGTTGTGTGGACGGGAAAAAGAAGAGCTGACCAGGGTTTAGTGGATAGCCACTTGAACAGCACGCCTGCGAATGTGAAAAGGCCTCTGAAAACCAGCATTGTGTTACTTGGACATTCAGCAGTGGTGTAACGAAAGCCTGCCTGCAATGGAGATTCGATGATCTCCAGATTGGCAGTGAATGAATGGAACATTCTGTAATGGAGATTCCAATGATTTCTGAAATCTGGGTTGTATTGACAGGAAAATGAAGAGCAGACCAGGTTAGCGTGGATATTGAGTTGAACAGCACGCCTGCAAGTGTGGACAGGCCGCTGAAAACCAGCATTGGGTTGCTTGGATATTCACCAGTGGTTTAACGAAAGCCTGTCTGGAGTTGAGATTTGACGATCTCCAGATTAGCAGTGAATGAATGGAACAGTCAGTAGTGTAGATTCCAATGATTTCTGTAGACTGGGTTGTGTGGACAGGAAATGAAATATCTGACCACTGTGGCATGGATAGCCAGTTGAACAGCAGGCCTGCAAGTGTGAACAGGCCTCTGAAATGCATCATTGTGTTACTTGGACATTCAGCAGTGGTGTAAGAAAAGCCTGCCTGTACTGGAGATTCGATGATCTCCAGATTGGCAGTGAATGAATGTAACATTCTGTAGTGGAGTTTGCAATGATTTCTGAAGTCTGGTTTGTGTCGATAGGAAAAGAAAGAGCTGACCACTGTGGAGTTGATAGCCAATTGAACAGCAAGGCTGTGAGTGTATAAACGACGCTGAAAACCAGTATTAGGTTACTTCGACATTGAGCAGTGGTATAACGAAATCCTGCCTGGAGTGGGGATTCGATGAATACCAGATTGGCAGTGAATGAATGGAACATACTGTAGTGGAAATTCCAATGATTTCTGAAGTCGGTGTTGTGTCGACAGGAAAATGAAGAGCTGACCAGGGTTGATTGGATAGTCAGCTGAACAGCACGCCTTCAAGTGTGAACAGAAAGCTGAAAACCAACGTTGTGTTACTTCGACATTCACCAATGGTGTAACGAAAGACTTCCTGGAGTGGAAATTCCATGAATTTTAGAGTGGCCGTGAATGAATGGAACATTCTGTAGTGGAGATTCCAATGATTTCTGAATTCTACATTGCGAGGACAAGAAAATAAAGAGCTGACCAGGGTTCAGTGTTTAGTCAGTTCAACAGCACTCCTGCTAGTGTAAACGGGCATCTGGAATCCAACAATGGGTTACTTGGACATTCAGCAGTAGTATAACGAGAGCCTGCCTGGAATGGAGATTCAGATGATTTCCATGTTTGCAGTGAATGAATGGAATATTCTGTAGTGGAGATTCTAATGTTTTCTGAAGTCTGGGTAATGTGGACAGGAACATGAAGAGCTTACAAGGGTTGAGTGGATAGCCAGTTGAACCGCACGCCTACATGTGTGAAGACGCCTCTGAAAACCAGCATTGCTTTACTTGGACATGCAGCAGGGTTATAACGAAAGCCTGCCTCTCATGGAGATTCGATGATGTCCACATTGGCAGTGAATGAATGGAACATTCTGTAGTGGAGATTCCAATGAGTTCTGAAGTATGGGAAGTGTGGACAGGAAATGAAAGAGCTTACCACTGTCGAGTGGATAGCCAGTTGAACAGCACGCCTGAGAGTGTGAACAGGCGTCTGCAAAACCAGCATTGTGTTACTTGGACATTCACGAGTGTTGCAACAAAAACCTGCCTGGAGTGCAGATTCGACGAATTCCAGATTGTCAGTGAATGAATGGAACATTCTGTAGTGGAGATTCCTATGGTTTCTGAAGTCTGGTTTGTGTGGACAGGAAAAGAAAGAGCTGACCACTCTGGAGTGGATAGCCAGTTGAATAGCACTCCTGCGAGTGTGAACAGGACGCTGAATACCAGCATTGGGTTAGCTGGATATTCACCCGTGGTTTAACGAAAGCCTGCTTGGAGTGGAGATTCAGATGAATTCCAGATACGAAGTGAATGAATGGCACATTCTGTAGTGGAGATTTCAATGATTTCTGAAGTCTGCGTTGTGCGGACAGGAAAAGAAAGAGCTGACGACTCTGGAGTTGATAGCCAGTTGAACAGCACACCTGCGAGTGTGAACAAGATGATAAAAACCAGCATTGGGTTACTTGGACATTCACCAGTGGTGTAACGAAAGCCTGCCTGGAGTGGAGATTCAGATGAATTCCACATTCGTAGTGAATGAATGGAGCATTCTGTCGTAGAGATTCCAACTTTTTCTGAAGTCAGGGTTGTCTGGACAGAAAAATGAAGAGCAGACCAGGTTAGAGTGGATAGCCAGTTGAACAACAGACCTTCGAGTTTGAACAGGCTGCTGATCACCAGCATTGCGTTACTTGGATATTCACCAGTGGTGTAATGAAAACTTGCCTGGAGTGGAGATTCGGTGAATTCCAGATTGGCAGTGAATGAATGGAACATTCTTATTGGAGATTCCAATTATTTCTGAAGTTTGAGTTGTGGATAGGAATATGAAGAGCTGACTAGGGTGGAGTGGAGAGCGAGTTGATCAGCACGCCTCGAGTGTGAACAGGCCATGGAAACCAGCATTGGGGAACTTGGATATTAACCAGTGGTGTAAAGAAAACCTGCCTGGCGTGGAGATTCGATGAATTCCAGATTGGCAGTTAATGAATGGAAATTCTGTAGTGGAGATTCCAATGATTTCTGAATTTTGACTTGTATTGACCGGAAAATGAAGAGCAGAGCAGGTTAGCGTGGATAAACGAGTTGAACAGGAGGCCTGTGAATTTGAACAGGCAGCTCAAAACCAGCAATGGGTTACTTGTATGTTCACTATTGCTGTAACGAAATCCTGCCTGGATTTGAGATTCAATATATTCCAGATAGGCAGTGAATGAATAGATTATTCTGTAGTGGAGATTCGAATGATTTTTGAAGCTTGGTTTGTGTGGATAGGAAAATGAAAAGCTGACCAGGTGGAGTGGATAGTTTAACAGCAGGCCTGCGAGCGTTAACAGGATGCTGATAACCAGCATTGGGTTACGTGGACATTCACCAGTGGTTTAACGAAAGTCTCCACTACAGTGGAGATTCAGATGGATTCCAGATTCGTCGTGAATGAATGGAACAGTCTGTAGTGGAGATTCCAATGATTTCTGAAGTCTGTGTTGCGTGGACAGGAAAATGAAGAACAGACCAGTTGAGAGTGGATAGCCAGTTGAACAGAAGGCCTGCGAGTTTTTAACAGGCTGCTGATAACCAGCATTGCGTTACTTAGATATTCACCAGTGGTGTAACGAAAACCTGCCTGGAGTGTAGATTCGCTGAAGTCCAGATTGGAAGTGAAAGTATGGAACATTCTGTAGTGGAAATTCCAATGAATTCTGAAGCCTGGTTTTTGTTAACAGGAAAATGAAGAGCTGACCAGTTGGAGTGGATAGCCAGTTGAACAGCAGGCCTGTGAGTATGATCAGGCCTCTGCAAACCAGCATTGGGTTACTTGGACATTCAGCAGTGGTGTAATATAAGCCTGCCTGGAGTGGAGATTCGATGATCTCCAGATTGGAAGTGAATGAATGGAACATTCTGTCGTGGAGATTCCAATGATTTCGTAAGTTTGGGTTGTGTGAATACGAAAATAAAGCCAGTTGAAGAGCACACCTTCGATTGTGAACAGGCCGCTGAAAACCAGCATTGGCGTACTATGATATTCAGCAGTGTTGTAACCAAATCCTGCCTGGAGTGGAGATTTGACCAATTCCAGATTGTCAGTGAATGAATGGAACATTCTGTTTTGGAGATTTCTATGGTTTCTGTAGTCTGGTTTGTGTGGACAGGAAAAGAAAGAGCAGACAACTGTGGAGTGGATAGCCAGTTGAACAGCACGCCAGCGAGTGTCAATAGGACGCTGAAAACCAGCATTGTGTTACTTGGATATTCACCAGTAGTGTAACGAAAGTCAGCCTGGAGTAGAGGTTCAGATGGATTCCAGTTTCGCCGTAAATGAATGGAACATTCTATAGTGGAGATACCAACGATTTCAGAACTCTAGTTTATGTGCACCAGGAAATGAAGTGCTGACCAGAGTGGAGTGGGTAGCCAGTGAAAACCACGCCTGCGGTATGTGAACAGGCCGCTGAAAACTAGCATTGGGTTACTGGGACATGCAGAAGAATCCCTACCCTGACGAGTTTTAGAGGTATACAATCGTGACCACCAGTGTGTGGCGTTGACCGGGAGAGTACCATATGGTTTCGATTGATTTAGAAGTCGATGCACACCAGGTCTGGTAGGAGTGGAAGGGATGATGAAAACTTCGGCTTAATTGAGTGCACAGGCAGATGAAAACCAGATATGTAGGTGTTGATATTTAGATGGACTGAGGTGGCTAGGTAGTGTGGCAGTGTTCATGAACAGAATACTATATTCGACTGGATTCAGAACTGAACAGCAGGCCTGGGGAGAGTTGAAAGCAAATGCTCAATTGGCAGATTTCGAATTCGACTTGATTTCATGGAGAACTAGAAGAAACGCAGGTCTAATACATTGGATATTCAGATGAATTCACTACTCAGCAGTGTGGATCGCTTTCACTCTGCCAGTCCCTTGAACTTCATTGATTTGCTGGCGCTGTTCAGTAGCGTCATCATTTGGAGACTTGTGGTGACTGTAATTTTGGCATATGGAATATTTCACGGGTTTCTCGCCAGTCTTTGCCACGAGGACCAGATACTCTTGGTAGCTTCCCGGTCTCTCTGAGAGTAAGAGGAATTGAACCCTGCTCGGCAAGGCTGGTTGCTTGACGCACTCGTCCTACTGCTGTGCTTTCACGCCAGAATCGAAATGTGCATAGGAAGATGAAAAGCAGCCCATGTATGATTTTAGAGTTCAGATTCAGATGACTTCAAGTTTCTGGGTTGACGCACCAGTGCTCTTACGAATGCCTGTGAAAAATGGATATTCAATGTATTCCAGAATCGCAGTGAATGACTGGAACATTCTGCAATGGATATTCCAATGATTTCTGATGTCTGGGTAGTGTGTACAGGAAAATGAAAAGCTCACCAGGGTGGAGTGGATAGCCAGTGATCAGCACAGGCCGCTGAAAACCATCACTGGGTTACTTGGACATTCACCAGTGGTGTAACGAAAACTTGCCTGGAATTGAGATCCGATGAACACCAGATTGGCAGTGAATGAATGGAACATTTTCTAGAGAAGACTCAAATGATTTCTGAAGCCTGGCTTGTGTGCCAGGAATAAGAAGAGCTGACCAGGCTGGAGTGGATAGCCAGTTGAACAGCACGCCTGCGAGTGTGAACAGGACGCTCAAAAACAGCATTGGGTTACTTGGATAATCACCAGTGGTATAACAAAAGCCTGCCTCGAGTCAAGATACGATGAATTCCAGATTGGCAGTGAATGATTGGAAAATATTGTAATGGAGATTCCAATGTTTTCTGAAGTCAAGTTTGTGTGTACACAAAATTGAAGATCTGAACAGGGTGGAGTGTATAGTCAGTTGAAGAGCACGTCTGCGAGTGAGAACAGGACGCTGAAAACCAGCATTGGGTTACTTGGACAATCACCACTGGTGTAAGGAAAGCCTGCATAGATTGGAGATTCAGATGAATTCCACATTAGCAGCATATAAATGGAACATACTGTAGTAGAGATTCCAATGATTTCTGAAGTCTGGGTTGTGTGGACAGGAAAATAAAGAGCTAACCAGGTAGGAGTGGATATCCAGTTGAACAGCACACCAGAGAGTGTGAATAGGCTGCTGAAAACCATCACTGGGTTACTTAGATATTCACCAGTGGTGTAAAGAAAGCCTGCCTGGATGGGAGATTCGATGAATTCCGGATCGCAGTGAATGAATAGAACATTCTGTATTGGAGATTCCAATGATTTCTGAAGACTGGATTGTGGGGACAGGAAAATGAAGTGATGACCAGGGTTGAGTGGATAGTCCAGGCTGGCTGCGTGATGTACACGTCCTACTGCTGTGCTTTCGCACCAGAATGGGAGTGTGGATAGGAAGATGAAAAGCAGCCCATGAATTATTTTAAAGTGCAGATTCAGATGATTTCAAGTTTCTGAGTAGACATACCAGTGCTGTAACGAATGCCTACTCAGAGTGCAGATTTAGATGTATTCCAGACTAGCAGTGAATGAATGGAACATTCTGTAGTGGAGATTCCAATGATTTCTGATGTCCGAGTTGTGTGGACAGGAAAAGGAAGAGCTGACCAGGGTGCAGTGGAGAGCCAGTGAACAGCACAGGCCGCTGAAAACCAGCATTGGGTTACTTGGACATTCACCAGTGGTGTAACAAAAGCCTGCCTGGAGTGGAGATTCAGATTAATTCCGGGTATGCAGAGAATAAATGGAACATTCCGTAGGGATATTCCAATGATTTCTGAAGTCTGGGTTGTATTGACAGGAAAATGAAGAGGAGATCAAGTTATAGTGGATAGCCAGTTGAACAGCAGGCCTGCGAGTTTGAACAGGGTGCTGAAATCCAGCATTGGGTTACATGGACGTTTACCAGTGTTGTAACGAAATTCTGCCTGTAGTGGAGACTCGATGAATTCCAGATTGGCATTGAATGAATTGAACATTCTGTAGTGGAGAGTCCAATGATTTCTGAAGTCTGGTTTGTGTGTACAGGAAAATGAAGAGCTGACGGGGGTTGAGTGGATAGCCTGTTGAACAGCATGTTTGCGAGTGTGAACAGACCGCTGAAAACCAGCATTGGATACTTGGACATTCACCAGTGCTGTAATGAAACACTGCCTGGAATGGAGATTCGAAGAACTCAAGATTGGCAGTGAATGAATGGAGCATTCTTTAGTGGATATTCCAATGAGTTCTGAAATCTGAGTTGTGTAGATAGGAAAATGAAGAGGTGAGCAGGGTGGAGTGGATAGCCAATTGAACAGCACGCCTACGAGTGTGAAAAGGCCACTGAAATCCAGCATTGGGTTACTTGGACATTCACCAGTGGTAAAACGAAAGCCTGCCTGGAGTGGAGATTCAGATGAATACCAGATTCGCAGTGAATGAATGGAACATTCTGTAGTGGAGATACCAATGATTTCAGAACTCTGGGTTATGAATACCAGGAAATGAAGACCTGAGCAGGGTGGAGTGGATAGCCAGTGAACACAACGCCTCCGGTTTTTGAACAGGCTGCTGACCACCAGCATTGGGTTACTGGGATATGCAGAGGAATCCCAACCCTGACAAGTTTTGGAGGCATAGGATCATCACCACCACTGTTGGCGTTGACCGGGAGAGTTCCATATGGTTTCGATTGATTCAGAGGTCGATGCACACCAGGCCTGGGTAGAGTGGACAGGATGATGAAAACGTCGGCTTGATTGAGTGCACAGGCAGATGAAAACCAGATATGTAGGTGTTGATATTTTGATGAACTCAAGTCGCTCGCTATTGTGGAAGGGTTTATAAACAGAATACTATATTCGACTCGATAGGGAGCTGAACAGGAGGATTGGGGAGAGTTGACAGAAATGCTCACTTGGCAGATTCCAAATTCGACTCGATTTCGTGGAGAACGAGGAGAAATCAAGGCCTAATACATTGGATTTTGAGATGAATTTACTACTCAGCAGTGCGGATCGCTGTCACTCTCCAAGTCCTCCCGGAGTATATTCATTTGCTGGCACGGTTCAGTAACATCTTCGTTTGGAGACTTGTGTTGACTGTAATTTCGTCATATGGAATACTTCACGGTTGTCTTGCCAGGCTTTGCCATGAGGGCCAGATACTCTCAATTGTTTCCCGAGCTCTCTGAGAGGGTGAGGAACTGAACCGGGGTCGGCCAGGTTGTCGGTGTGACACACACGTCCTACTCTGTGCTTTTACGACAGAATGGCAGTGTGGATAGGAAGAAGATAAGCAACCCATAAAGGATTTTAGAGTGCTGATTCAGATGATGTCAAGTTTCTGGGTGCATCACCAGTGCTGTAACAAATGCCTGCGTAGAGTGGAGATTCAACTGTATTCCAGACTCGCAGTGAATGACCAGAACATTCTGTAGTGGAGATTCCAATGATTTCTGAAGTCTGGGTTGTGTGGACAGGAAAATTAAGAGATGACCAGGGTGGAGTGGATAGCCAGTTGAACAGCACGCCTGCGAGTGTGAACGGGCCGCTGAATCCCAGCATTGGGTTACTTGGGCATTCACCAGTGGTATAACGAAAGCATGACTGGAGTGGAGATTCAGATGAATTCCAGATTCTCAGTGAATGGATGGAATATTCCGTAGTGGAGATACCAATTACTTCAGAACTCAGGGTGTGGGCACCAGGATGTGAAGAGCTGACCAAGGTAGATTAGATAGCCAGTTACCACCATGCCTGCGGTATGTGAACAGGCCGATGACCACTAGCATTGGGTTACTGGGACATGCAGAAGAATCTCAAACCTGATGAGTTTTAGAGGCATAAGATCATCACCACCACTGGGTGGCATGGACCAGCACAGTAACATAGGGTTTCGATTGATTCAGAGGTGGATGCACAGCCTGACTGTTTAGAGTGGACAGGGTGATGAAAACTTCCGCTTGATTTAGTGCACAGGCAGATGAAAACCTGATATGTAGGTGTTGATATTTAGATGAACTCAGGTCTCTCGGTTGTGTGGCAGGATCAATGAACAGACTACTATATTCGACTGAATAGCGAGCTAAAGAGCAGGCCTGGAGAGAGTTGACAGCAAATGCTCACTTGGCAGATTTCGAATTCGACTCGATTTCGTGTAGAACGAGAAGAAATGCAGGCCTAATACATTGAATATTGAGATTAAATCACTCCTCATAGTATGGATCGCTGTCACACTCCCAGTTCTCCCGGACTTCATTGATTTGCTGGCGCGGTTCAGTAACGTCTTCGTTTGGAGACTTGTGGTGACTGTAATTTTGGCTTATGGAATATGTCACGGGTGGCTTGCCGGGCGTTGCCGGGAGGACCAGATACTCGCGGTAGCTTCCTGGGCTTTTCGATGGCGAGGAATTGAACCCGGCTACGTCAGGCTGGCTGCGTGAGACACACGACCTACTGCTCTGCTTTCGCGCCAGAATGGCAGTATGGATAAGAAGATGAAAAGCAGCCCATGGATGATTTCAGAGTGCAGATTCATATGATTTCAAGTTTCTGGGTAGACTCACCAGTGCTGTAACGAATGTCTGCGTAGAGTGGAGATTCAGATGTATTTCTGACTCTCATTGAATGACCGGAACATTCTGTAGTGGAGATTCCAATGTTTTCTGATATCTGGGTGTTGTGGACAGGAAAATGAAGAGCTGACCACGGTGGACTAGATAGCCTGTGAACAGAACGGCTGCGAGTGTAAAGAGGCAGCTAAAAACCAGCATTGGGTTACTGGGACATTCACCAGTGGTGTAACGGAAGCATGCCTGGAGTGGAGTTTCAGATGATTTCCAGATTGGCAGTGAATTAATGCAACATACTCTAGTGGAGATACTAATGATTTCTGATGTCTGTGTTGTGTAGATACGAAAAAGGAGAACTGACCAGGGTGGAGTAGATAGCCAGTTGAACAGCACGCCTGGGAGTGTGAACAGACCGCTGGAAATCGGCATTGGGTTACTTGGACATGAACTAGTCGTGTAACGGAAGCCTGCATGGAGTGGAGATTCGATGAGCTCCAGATTGGCGGTGAATGTATGGACCATTCTGTAGTGGAGATTCCAATGATTCCTGAAGTCTGGGCAGTGTGGACAAGAAAATGAGGAGCTTACCAGGGTTGAGTGGATAGCCAGTTAACAGCACGGCTGTGAGTGTTAACAGGCTGCTGAAATCCAGCATTGGTTACTTGGACATTCACCAGTGGTGTAACGAAAGCCTGCCTGGAGTGGAGATTCAGATGAATTCCAGATTGGCAGTGAATGAATGGAACATTCTATACTGGAGATTTTCAATTGTTTCTGAAGTCTGGGTTGTCTGGACAGGAAAAAGAAGAGCTGACCAGGGTGGAGTGGATAGCCAGTTTAACAGCACGCCTGTGAGTGTGAACAGACAGCTGAAAATCAGCTTTGGGTTACTTGAACATAAACTAGTGTGTAACGATAGCCTGCCTGGAGAGGAGATTCGATGAACTCCAGATTGGCAGTGAATGAATGGAACATTCTGTATTGGATATTCCAATGATTTCTGAAGTCTGGGTTGTGTTGACAGGAAAGTGAAGAGCTGACCAGGGTGGAGTGGATAGCCAGTTGAACAGCACACCTGCGATTGTGAACAGAACGTTGAACACCAGCATTCGGTTACTTGGATATTCACCAGTGAGGTAACGAAATCCTGCCTGTAGTGGAGATTCAGATGAATTCCAGATGGGCAATGAATGAATGGAACATTCTGTAGTGGAGATTCTAATGGTTTCTGAAGTCCAGTTTATGTGGACAGGAAAATGTAGAGCTGACCAGGGTGGTGTGGATAGCCAGTTGTACAGCACACCTGCGAGGCTAAATGGCCGCTGAAAACCAGCATTGGGTTACTTGGACATTCACCAGTGGTGTATAGAAAGCCTGCCTGGAATGTAGATTCAGATGAATTCTAGATTCACAGTGAATGAATGGAACATTCTGTAGTGGCGATACCAATGATTTCAGAACTCTGGGTTATGGGCACCAGGAAATGAAGAGCTGACCAGGGTAGAGTGGACAGCCAGTGAACACCAGGCCTGTGGGTTGTGAACAGGCCGCTGACCACTAGCATTGGGTTACTGGGACATGCAGAAAAATCCCAACCCTGACGAGTTTTAGAGGCATACAATCATCACCCCCACTAGGTGGCATTGACTGGGACAGTACCATATGGTTTCGATTGATTCAGAAGTCTATGCACACCAGGCCTGGTTACAGTGGACGGGATGATGAAAACTTAGTCTTGATTGAGTGCACAGTATGATGAAAACCAGATATGTAGGTGTTGAAATTTAGAGGAACTCAGGTCTCTAGATGTGTGGCAGGGTTAATGAACTGAATACTATATTCGACTGGATAGGTAGCAGAACAGCAGGTCTGGGGAGAGTTGACAGCAAATGCACACATGACAGATTTCTATTTTGACTTGATTTCGTGGAGAACGAGAAGAAACGCAGGCGTAATACATTGGATTTTGAGATGAATTGACTGTTGCTCTCCCAGTCCTGCAGGACTTCATTGAATTGCTGACATGGTTCAGTAGCGTCTTCGTTTGGTGAATTGTGTTGACTGTAATTTTGGCATATGGAATATTTCAGGAGTGTCTTGCCAGTATTTGCCTCGAGGGCCAGATTCCCTCGGTAGCTTCCCGAGCTCTCTGAGAGGGCGAGGATTTGAACCTTGCTCAGGCAGATTCGATGAACTCAAGATTGGCAGTGATTGAATGGAACATTCTGTAGTCTAGATTCCTATGCATTCTGAAATCTGGGTTTTGAGTACAGGAAAATGAAGACCTGAGCAGAGAGCTGTGGATAGCCAGTTGAACAGCACCCCTCCGAGAGTGAACAGGCCGCTGAAAACCAGCATTGGGTTACTTTGACATTAACTAGTGGTGTAACGAATGCCTGCCTGGAGTGGAGATATAATGAACTCCAGATTGGCAGTGAATGAATGGAACATTCTTTAGTGGAGATTCCAATGATTTCTGATGTCTGGGATGTGTGGAAAGGAAACTGGAAAGCTGACAACAGTGGAGTGGATAGCGAGTTGAACAGCACGCCTGCGAGTGTGAACAGACCGCTGAAAACCAGCATTAGGTTACTTGGACATTCACTATCGGTGTAACGAAAGCCTACCGGGAGTGGAGATTTGATGAATTCCAGATTGGCAGTGAATGAATGGAAAATTCTGCAGTGGAGATTCCAATTTATGAAATCTGGGTTGTGTGGACAGGAAAATGAAGAGCTGACCAGGGAGATGTGTATAGCCAGTTGAACAGCACGCCTGCGAGAGTGAATAGGCCATTTAAAACCAGCATTGGGTTACTTGGACATTCACACGTGTTGTAACGATTGCATGGTTGGAGTGGAGATTTGATGAAATCCAGAATGGCAGTGATTGAATGGAACGTTCTGTAGTGGAGATTCCAGTGAATTCTGAAATCTGGGTTGTGTGTACAGGAAAACGAAGAGCTGACCAGTTTGGAGTGGATAACCAGTTGAACAGCACGCCTACAAGTGTGAACAGACCACTGAAAACCAGCATTGCGTTAATTGGACATTCACTAGTGGTGTAATGAAAGGCTGCCTGGAGTGGAGATTCGATAAATTCCAGAATGCATGTGAATGAATGGAACATTCCTTAGTGGAGATTCCAATTATTTCTGAAGTCTGGGTTGTGTGGACAGGAAAATGAAGAGCTGACCAGGGTTGAATGGAGAGCCAGTTGAACAGCAGGCCCGCAAGAGTGATCAGAGCGCTAAAATACAGCATTGGGTGACTTGGATATTCAGCAGTGGTGTAACGAAGCCTGCATGAAGTGGTGATTCAGATGAATTCCAGATTCGGAGTGAATGAATGGAACATTCTGTAGTGGAGATTCCAATGATGTCTGTAGTCTGGGTTTTGTGGACAGGAAAATGAAGAGCTGACCAGGTTGGAGTGGCTAGTCAGTTGAAGAGCACACTTGCGAGTGGGAATAGGCCGCTGAAAACCAGTACTGTGGTACTTGGATATTCACCAGTGGTGTAAAGTCATCCTGCCTGGAATGGATATTCGATGAATTCTATATTGGCAGTGAATGAATGGAACATTCTGTCGTGCATATTCCAATGATTTCTGAAGCCTGGAATGTGTAGACATGAAAAGAAAGAGCTGACTACTGTGGAATGGATAGCCAGTTGAACAGCAAGCTTGCGATTGTGAACAGGACGCTGAAAACCAGCATTCTTTTACTTGCACATTCACAAGTGCTGTAACGGAAGCCTTCCTGGAGCAGAGATTCAGATGAATTCCAGATTCACAGTGAATGAATGGAACATTCTGTAGTGCAGATTCCAATGATTTATGAAGTCTGGGTTGTGTGTACAGGAAAATGAAGAGCAGACCAGTTTTAGCGTGGATAGCCAGTTGAACAGAAGGCCTGCGAGTTTGAACTGGATGCTGAAAACCAGCATTGGGTTACTTTGATATTTACCAGTGGTGTAACGACATTCTGCCTTAAGAGGAGTTTCAATTAATTCCAGATTGGCAGTAAATGAATGGAACTTTCTGTAGGGGAGAATCCAGTGATTTCTGAAGTCTTGGTTGTGTGGATAGGAAAATGAAGAGCTGACCAGGGTAAAGTGGATAGCCAGTTGAACAACAGGGCAGCGAGTGTGAACTGGAAGCTGAAAATCAGCATTAGGTTACTTGGTCATTCAGGAGTGGGGTAAGGAATGCTTGCCTGGAGTGGAGATTCAGATGAATTCCAGATTCGCAGTGAATGAATGGAACTTTCTATAGTGGAACTTCCCAGGATTTCTGAAGTTTTAGGTTGTGTGGACAGAAAATGAAGAGCAGACCAGGTTAGAGTGCATAGCCAGTTGAACAGCAGGCCTCGGAGTTTGAACAGGAGGCTGAAAACCAGCATTGGGTTTCTTGGGAATTCACCAATGGTGTAACAAAATCCTGCCTGTAGTGGATATTCGAAGAATTCAAAGAATGAGCTGACCACTGTTGAGAGGATAGCTAATTGAACAGCACGCCTTCGAGTTTGACCATGATGCTGAAAACCAGCATTGGGTTACTTGGACATTCACCAGTGGTATAACGAAAGCCTACATGGTATGGAGATTCAGATGAATTCCAGATTCGCAGTGAATGAATGGAACATTGTGTAGTGGAGATTCCAATGATTTCTGAACTGTGGGTGGTGTCCACATGATATGTAGAACTGATCAGTTGGAATGGATAGCCAGTTGAACAGCACGCTGCGAGTGTGTAAAGGACACTGAAAACCAACATTGGGTTACTGGATATTCACGAGTGGTGCAACGAAAGCCTGCTATGTGTGCAGACTCTATGAATTCCAGATTAGCAGTGAATAACTGGAAAGTTCTATAGTGGAGATTCCAATGATTTCTGAAGCCTGGGTAGTGTGGACTGGAAAAGAAAGAGCTGAATAGGGTGGAGAGGATAGCCTGTTGAACAGGACGCCTGCAAGTGTAAACAGGCCTATGAAAACCAGCATTCTGTTACATGGAAATTCAGCAGTGGTGTAACAATAGCCTGCGAGGAGTGGAGATACAAGGATCTCCAGATTGGCAGTGAATATATGGAACAATCTGTAGTGGAGATTCCAATGATTTCTGAAGTCTGTGTTGTGTGAACAGGAAAAGAAAGTGCTGGCCAAAGTGGAGTGGATTGCCAGTTGAATAGCATGCCTGGCAGTCTGAACATGACGCTAAAAACCAGCATTGAGTCACTTGGACATTCACCACTGGTGTAACCAAAGCCTACCTGGAGTGGAGATTCAGATGAATTCCAGATTCTCAGTGAATGAATGCAACATTCTGTAGTGAAGATTCCCATGATTTATAAAGTCTGGGTTGTGTGGACAGGAAAATGAAGAGCAGACCAGGTTATAGTGGAAAACCAGTTTAAAAGCAGGCCTTCGAGTTTGAACAGGCTGCTCAAAACCCGCATTGGGTCACTTGGATATTCACCAGTGCTGTAAAGAAATCCTGACTGGCGTGGCGATTCGATGAATTCCAGATTGGCAGTGAATGAATGGATCATTCTGTAGCTTAGATTCCAATGATTTCTGAAGTCTGGGTTGTGTGGACAGGAAAATGAAGACCTGACCAGGGTTGAGTGGAAAGCCAGTTGAACAGCAGGCCTGCAGTGTGAACAGGCCTCTGAAATGCATCATTGTGTTACTTGGACATTCAGCAGTAGTGTAAGGAAAGCCTGCCCGGAGTGGAGATTCGATGATCTCCAGATTGGCAGTGAATGTATGCAACATTTTGTAGTGGGGATTCCAATGATTTCTGAAGTCTGGGTTCTTTGGACAGGAAAAGATAGAGCTGACATCTATGGAGTGGAGAGACAGTTGAACAGCAACCCTGTGAGTGTGAACAGGACGCTGAAAACCATCATTGGGTTACTTGGATATTCACCACTGGTGTAAAGAAAGCCTGCATGGAGTGGAGATTCAGATGAATTCCATAATCGCAGTGAATAAATGGAATATTCTGTAGTGGAGATTCCAATGATTTCTGAATTCTGGTTTGTGTGGACAGGAAAAGAAAGAGCTGACCACTCTGGACTGGATAGCTAGTTGAACGGTACGCCTGGGAGTGTGATCAGGACGCTGCATTTCAGCATTGGGTTCCTTGGATATTCAACAGTGGTGTAACAAAAGCCTGCCTGGAGTGGAGGTTCTATGAATCCCAGATTGGCAGTGAATTAATGGAACATTCTTTAGTGGAGATTATAATGGTGTCTGAAGTCTGGGTTATGTGGACATGAAAATGAAGAGCTGACCAGTTTGGAGTGTATAGTCAGTTGATCAGCACGCCTGAGAGTGTGAACAGGCCTCTGAAAACCAGCATTGGCTTACTTGGACATTCAGCAGTGGTGTTACGAAAGCCTACCTGGAGTGGAGACTCAGATGATTTCCAGATTTGCAGGGAATGAATGGAACATTCTGTAGTGGAGATACCAATATATTAAAAAATCTCGCTTATTGGCACCAGGAAATGGAGAGCTGAGCAGAGTGGAGTGGATAACCAATGAATACAACATCTGCGGTATGTGAGCAGGCCGCTGACCACTAGCATTGGGTTACCTGGTTATTCAATAATGCTGTAATGAAATCCTGCCTGGAGTGGAGATTCGATGAATTCCAGATTGGCAATGAATGAATGAAACATTCTTTAGTGGAGATTCCAATTATTTCTGAAGTATGGGTTGTGTGGACAGGAAAAGGAAGAGCTGACCAGGGTTGAGTGGATAGCCAGTTGAACAGCATGCCTGAGAGTGTGAACAGACCTCTGAAAACCAGCATTGGGTTACTTGGACATTCAGCAGTGGTGTTACGAAAGCCTGCCTGGAGTGGAGACTCAGATGATTTCCAGATTTGCAGGGAATGAATGGAACATTCTGTAGTGGAGATACCAATATATTAAAAAATCTCGCTTATTGGCACCAGGAAATGGAGAGCTGAGCAGAGTGGAGTGGATAGCCAATGAATACAACATCTGCGGTATGTGAGCAGGCCGCTGACCACTAGCATTGGGTTACCTGGTTATTCAATAGTGCTGTAATGAAATCCTGCCTGGAGTGGAGATTCGATGAATTCCAGATTGGCAATGAATGAATGAAACATTCTTTAGTGGAGATTCCAATTATTTCTGAAGTATGGGTTGTGTGGACAGGAAAAGGAAGAGCTGACCAAGGTTGAGTGGATAGCCAGTTGTACAGCATGCCTGAGAGTGCCAACAGGCCTCTGAAAACCAGCATTGGGTTACCTAGACATGCAGCAGTGGTGTACCGAAAGCCTGCCTGAGTGGTGATTTGATCATCTGCAGATTGGCAGTAAATTAATGGAACATTCTTTAGTTGAGATTCCTATGATTAATCATATCTGGGTGGTGTGGACAGGAAAAGAAAGATCTGACCAGGGTTGAGTGGATAGCCACTTGAACAGGACGCCTGCGAGAGTGAACAGGACACTGAAAACGAGCATTTTGTTCCTGGATATTCAGCAGTGGTGCAACGAAAGGCTGCCGTGTGTGGAGATTCTATGAATTCCAGTCTAACAATTATTGAATGGAACATTCTGTAGTGGAGATTGCAATGATTTCTGAAGTCTAGGTAGTGTGGACAGGAAAATGAAGAGCTGACCAGGTTAGAGTGGATAGCCACTTGAACAGCAGGCCTGCGAGTTTTACCAGGCTGATGATAACCATCATTGGGTTACTTGGATATTCAGCAGTGGTATAACGAAATCCTGCCTGAGGTGGGGATTCGATGAATTCCAGATTGGCAGTGAATGAAGGAACATTCTGTAGTGGAAATACCAATGATTTCAGAATTCTCAGTTCTTTGGACAGAAAAATAAAGAGCTGATAAATGTTGAGAGGATAGCCAGTTGAACAGCACGCCTGCGAGTGTTAACAGGATGCTGAAAACCAGCATTGGGTTACTGGGATATTTAACAGTGGTGCACTGAAAGCTTGCATGGAGTGGAGATTCTATGAATTCCAGTTTGGCAGTGAATAAATGGACCATTCTGTAGTGGAGATTCCAATGATTTCTGAAGTATGGGTAGTGTTGGACAGGAAAATGAAGAGCTGACCAGGTTAGAGTGGATGGCCAGTTGAACAGCAGGCCTGCGAGTGTGAACAGGCCTCTAAAAACTAGCATTGGGTTACTTGAATATTCAGCAGTGGTGTAACGAAAGCCTGCCTGGAGTGGAGATTCGAAAAATTCCAGATTGTCAGTGAATGAATGGAACATTCTGTAGTGGAGATAATAATTGTTTCTGAAGTCTAGGTTATGTGGACAGGAAAATGTAGAGCTGACCAGGGTTGAGTGGATAGCCAGTTGAACAGCACGTCTGCGATTGTGAACAGGATGATGAAAACCAGTATTGGATTACTTGGATGCTCATCAGTGGTGTAACGAAAGCCTGCTTGGAGTGGAGTATCAGATAAATTCGGGACTGGCAGAGAATGAATAGAACATTTTATAGTGAAGATTCCAATGATTTCTGAAGTCTGGTTTGTGTAGACAGAAAAAGGAAGAACTGACAAGGGTGGAGTGGATACGCAGCTAAAAAGCATGCCTGTGAGTATGAACAGGACGCTGAAAACCAGCATTGTGTTACTTGGATATTCACCAGTGGTGTAACGAATGCCTGCCTGGAGTGGAGATTCAGATGAATTCCAGATTGACAGTGAATGAATTGAACATTTTCTAGTGGAGATTCCAATGATTTCTGAAATGTGAGTTGTCTGTAAAGAAAAAGAAAGAGCTGACCACTGTGGAGTTGATAGCCAGTTAACAGCCTGCCTGCGAGTGTGAACAGGACACAGAAAACCAGCATTGGGTTAATTGGACATTCACCAGTGGTGTAACGAAAGACTGCCTGGAGTGGAGATTCTGATATATTCCATATTGACAGTGAATAAATGG
Organism: Sorex fumeus; assembly: GCF_029834395.1. Taxonomy (NCBI): domain Eukaryota; kingdom Metazoa; phylum Chordata; class Mammalia; order Eulipotyphla; family Soricidae; genus Sorex; species Sorex fumeus. The sequence continues at coordinate 88,001 of NW_026606140.1, read as the reverse complement.
AACATTTTGTAGTGGAGATTCCAATAATTTCTGAATTCTGGGTTGTGTTGACAGGAAAATGAAGAGCAGACCATGTTAGAGTGCTTAGGCAGTTGAACACAATGCCTGCGAGTTTTAACAGACTGCTGATAACCAGCATTGGTTTACTTGGATATTCACCACTGGTGTAACGAAAACCTGCCTGGAGTGGAGATAAGATGAATTCCAGATTGACAGTAAATGAATGGAACATTCTGTAGTGGAGATTCCAATGATTTCTGAAGTCCGGGTTGTGTAGATATGAAAATGAAGAGCTGATCATGGTTGAGTCGATATCCCGCTGAACAGCACGGCTGCGAATGTGAACAGGCCTCTGAAAACCAGCATTGGGTTACTTAGACATTCAGCAGCAGTGGTGTAAAAAAAGCCTCCCTGAAGTGGATATTCGATTATCTCCAGATTGGCAGTGAATGAATGGAACATTCTGTAGTGGAGATTCCAATGATTTCTGAAGTCTGGGTTGTGTGGACATGAAAATGATGAGCTGACCAGGGTTGGGTGGAAAGCCAGTTGAACAGCACGCCTGCGATTGTGAACAGGGCGCTGAAAACCAGCATTGGGTTACTTGGATATTCACCAGTGGTGTGACGAAAGACTGCATGGAGTGGAGATTCAGATGAATTCCAGATTCTTAATGAATGAATGGAACATTATGTAGTGGATATTCCAATGTTTTCTGAAGTCTGGGTTGTGTGGACATGAAAATGAACAGCTGACCAGGGTTGAGTGGATAGCCAGTTGAACAGCACTCCTGCAAGTGTGAACAGGAAGATGAGTGCCAGCATTGTGGTACTTGAATGTTCACCAGTGGTGTAATAAAAGCCTGCCTGTAATGGAGATTCGATAATCTCTAGATTGGCAGTGAATGAATTGAACATTATATAGTGGAGATTTCAATGATTTCTGAAGTCTGGGTTGTGTGGACCGCAAAAGAGAACTGACCACTGTGGAGATGATAGCCAGTTGAACAGCACACCTGCGAGTGGGAAGAGGACGCTGAAAACTAGCATTGGGTTACTTGGACATTCACCATTGATATAACGAAATCCTGCTTGGAGTGGAGATTCGATGAATTTCAGATTGGCAGTGAATGAATCGAAATTCTGTAGTGGAGATTCCAATCATTTCTGAAGTCTGGGTTGTGTGGACAGGAAAATGAAGAGCTTTCCAGGGTTGAGTGGAAATCCAGTTGAACAACAAGCCTGCAAGTGTGAACAGGACGCTGAAAAGAAGCAATTTGTTACTTGGACATTCAGCAGTGGTGTAACGACAGCCTGCCTGAAGCGAAGATTCAGATGAATTTGAGATTCGCAGTGAATGAATGGAACATTCTTTTGTGGAGATTCCAATGATTTCTGAAATCGGGGTTGTGTGGACAGGAAAATGAAGAGCAGATTAGGTTAGCGTGGATAGCCCGTTGAACAGCAAGCCTGCGAGTTTGAACAGCCTGCTGTTAACCAGCATTGTGCTCCTTGGATATTCACCAGTGTTGTTTGGAAATCCTGCCTGGAGTGGAGATTCTATGAATTCCAGATTGGCAGTGAATAAATGGAACATTCTGGAGTGGAGAATTCAATGATTTCTGATGTCTGGGTTGTGTGGACAGGAAAAGAAAGAGCTGACCACTGTGGAGTGGTTAGCCAGTTGAACAGCACGCCTCCGAGTGTGAACAGGCTGCTGAAAACCAGCATTACGTTACTTCGACATTCACCAGTGCTGTAACGAATGCCTGCCCTGAGTGGAGATACGATAAATTCCAGATTTGGCAGTGAATAAATGGAACATTCTGTAGTGGAGATACCAATGATTTCACAACTCTGTATTTTGGCACCAGAAAATGAAGAGCTGACAAGGATGGAGTGGATAGCCAGTGAACACCACGCCTGCGGAATGTGAACAATCTGCTGACCACTAGATTGGGGTACTTGGTCATCACCAGTGGTGTAAGGTAATCCTGCCTGAAGTGGAGATTCGATGAATTCCAGAATGGCAGTGAATGAATGGAAATTCTGTAGTGGGGATTCTAATGATTTCTGATGTCTAGGTTGTTTGAACAGGAAAATGAAGATCTGACCAGGGTTGAGTGGAAAGCCAGTTGAACAGCATGTCTGCAAGTGTGAACAGGACGCTGAAAACCAACATTGGGTTACTTGGACATTCAGCAGTGGTGTAACGAAAGACTGCATGGAGTGGAGATTCAGATGAATTACAGATTCGCAGTGAATGAATGGAACATTCAGTAGAGGAAAATTCCAATGATTTCTGAAGTGTTGGCTATGTGGAAAGGAAAAGAAAGAGCTAACCACTGTAGAGTAGATAGCCAGTGGAACAGCTCGCCTGCGAGTGTGAATAGGACACTGAAAACCAGCATTGGGTTAATTGGACATTCACCAGTGGTGTAAGGAAAGCCTGCCTGGAGTGGAGATTCGAAGAACTCCAGATTGGGAGTGGATGAATGGAACATTCTGTGCTGGATATTCCGATGTTTTCTGAGGTCTGGGTTGTGTGTACAGGAAAATAAAGAGGTGACCACTGTGGAGTGGAAAGCCACTTGGACAGCAAGCTTGCGAGTCTGAACAGGACGCTGAAATTCAGCACTGGGTTACTTGGATATTCACCAGTGTTGCAACGAAAGCTCTCTTGGAGTGGAGATTCTATGAATTCCATATTGGCTGTGAATGAATGGAACATTCTGTATTGGAGATTCTAACGGTTTCTAAAGTTTGTGTTATGTAGACAGGAAAATGAAGAGCTGACCATTGTAGAGTGGATAGCCAGTTTAACAGCAAGCCTGCGAGTGTGAACAGTACGATGAAAACCAGCATTGTGGTACTTGGATATTCACCTCTTCTGTAACGGAATCCTGCATGGAGTTGAGATTCGATGAATTCCAGATCGGCAGTGAAAGAATAGAACATTCTGTAGTGGAGATTCCAATGTTTTCTCAAGTCTGGGTTGTGTGGGGAGGAAAATGAAGAGCTGGCCAGGGCTGAGTGCTTAGCCAGTTGAACAGCAGGCCTGCTAGTGTTAACAGGCTTCTGAAAATCAGCATTGGGTTACATGGACATTCAGCAGTGGTGAAACAAAAGCCTGCCTTGAGTGGAGATTCATTGATCTCCAGGTGGGCAGTGAATGAATGGAACATTCTGTAGTGGAGATTCCAATGATTTCTGATGTCTGGGTTGTGTGGACAGGAAAAGAAATGGCTAACTACTGTTTAATGGATAGCTAGTTGAACAGCATGCCTGCGAATGTTGACAGGCCTCTGAAATCCAGCATTGTGTCACATGGACATTCACCAGTGGTGCAACGAAGCCTGTCTGGAGTGGAGATTCAGATGAATTCCAGATTCGCAGTGAACGAATGGAACATTCTGTAGGGCAGGTTCCAATGATTTCTGAATTGTGTGTTGTGTGTACAGGAAAATGAAGTGCAGACCAGGATAACGTGGATAGCCAGATGAATAGCCAGCCTGCGAGTTTGAAAAGGCTGCTGAAAACCAGCATTAGTTTACTTGTACATTCAGCAGTGGTGTAACGATATCCTGACACTAGTGGAGATTCGATGAATTCCAGACTGGCAGTGAATGAATGGAACATCTGAAGTGGAGATTCCATTGATTTCTGAAGTCTGGGTTGTGTTGACAGGATAAAGAAGAGTTGACCAGTGTTGAGTGGATAGCCAGTGAACAGCACGCCTACGAGTGTGAACAGACCGCTGAAAACCAGCATTGCGTTACTTGGACATTCACCAGTGGTGTAATGAAAGCCTGCTGGACTGCAGATTCAGATTAATTCCAGAATCGCAGTGAATGAATTCAACATTCTGTAGTGGAGATGACAATGATTATTGAAGGCTGCTTTGTGTGGACAGGAAAATGTAGTGCTCGCCAGGGTTAAGTGGATAGCCAATTGTACAGCACTTGTGCGAGTGTGAACAGGACGATGAAAACCAGCATTGTGGTACTTCGATATTCACCTATGGTGTAAGGAAATCCTGCCTGGAGTGGAGATTCCATGACTTCCAGATTGGCAGTGAATGAATAGAACATTCTGTAGTGGAGATTCCAATGATTTCTGATGTCTGGGTTTTGTGGACAGGAAAATGAACATCTAACCAAGGTTGAGTGTATAGCGAGTTGAACAGCACGCCTGTGAGTGTGAACAGGCCGCTGAAAACCAGCATTGCGTTACTTGGACATTCACCATTGGTGTAATGAAAACCTGCCTGGAGTGGAGTTTCATTTAAATTCCATATTTGGCAGTGAGTGAATGGAACATTCTGTAGTGGCGATACCAATGATTTCAGAACTCTGTTTTATTGACCACCAGGAAATGACGAGCTGACCAGGGTGGAGTGGATAGCCAGTGAACATCATGCATGAGATGTGAGAAAAGGCCGCTGACCATTAGATTAGGATACTTGAATCTTCACCAGTGGTGTAACGTAATCCTGCCTGGAGTGGAGATTCGATGAATTCCAGATTGGCAGTGGATGAATGGAAATTCTGTAGTGGAGATTCCAATGATTTCTGAAGTCTAGGTTGTGTGAACAGGAAAACGAAGAGCTGAACAGAGTTGAGTGTATAGCGAGTTGAACAGCACGCCTGTGAGTGTGAACAGGCCGCTGAAAACCAGCATTGCGTTACTTGGACATTCACCATTGGTGTAACGAAAACCTGCCTGGAGTTGAGATTCGTTTAAATTCCATATTTGGCAGTGAGTGAATGGAACATTCTGTAGTGGAGATACCAATTACTTCAGAACTCTGGGTTATTGGCACCAGGAAATGAAGAGATTACCAGGGTGGAGTGGATACCCAGTGAACACCATGCCTGCGGTATGTGATCAGGCCGCTGTCCACTAGCAATGGGTTACTTGGATATTCACCAGTGGTGTAGCGAAATCCTGCCTGTAGTGAAGAGTTGATGAATTCCAGATTGGCAGTGAATGAATGGAAATTCTGTAGTGGAGACTCCAATGATTTCTGAAATCTGTGTTGTGTGGACAGAAAATGAAGAGCTGACTATGGTTGAGTGGAAAGCCAGTTGAACAGTACGCCTACGATTGTGAACAGGACGCTGAAAACCAGCATTGGGTTACTTGGAAATTCACCAGTGGTGTAATGAAAGACTGTATAGAGTGGAGATTCAGATGAATTCCAGATTGGCAGTGAATGAATGGAACATTCTGTAGTGGAGATTCCAATGATTTCTGAAGTCTCGGCTTTGTGGACAGGAAAAAAAATAGCTGACCAGGGTGGAGTGGATAGCCTCTTGAACAACACGCCTGCTAGTGTGAACAGGACGCTGAAAACCAGCATTGGGTTAATTGGACATTCATCAATGTTGTAACAAAAGCCTGCCTGGAGTGGAGATTCGAAGAACTCCAGATTGGCAGTGAATGAATGCAACATACTGTACTGGAGATTCCAATGATTTCTGAAGACTGGGTTCTGTGGACATGAAAAGAAACAGCTGACCACATTGGAGTGGATAGCAAGTTGAACAGCACATCTGCGAATGTGAAAAATACGCTGAAAACCAGCATTGGGTTATGTGGATACTCACCAGTAGTGCAACGAAAGACTGCCTGAAGTGGAGATTCTATGAATTCCAGATTGGCAGTGAATGAATGGAACATTCTGTTCTGGAGATTCTAAAGGTTTCTGAAGTCTGCGTTATGTGGACTTATCACTTAATCACTTAACTTCCCGTTAGTTGTCAATTTGCTCGAGCGGGCGCCAGTAACGCCTCCATTTGTCCCTGTCGCGTGCTATTGTAGTCCAATGGCATCTGTTCGCTCTGGGAACATGAAGAGCCTAAAACCGATCGTTCATGACCTTGACGAAGAAGGCTGACCATCTGGTAGGTGGGCGGCCACGCGGTGTTTTTACATCCCGTGGAATCCAGTCAGTAACAGCTCTAGTCCAGCGGTCATCTTTAAATCTCATTACGTGACCAGCCCATCTGATTTTTGACACCTTGGCAAATGAGACAGCGTCCCTGATTCTTGACGTTGACGGATGTCCGAACTCCGGATTCTTTCTCTCATTTGAGTGAAACGTGATATTCCAAGCATTGCTCTTTCTATTCTTCTTTGGGAGACCTGAATAGCGTTCTCATCCTGTTTGTGTACGGCCCAGGTCTCTAAGGCACATATTAATGCAGGAAGAACAGTGGAATCAAAGAGATGTGCCCGGAGCCGGAGGTTCTTCGTCCTCTTAGCTATTTCTTCGACGTTCTTGAAGGCGTTCCAAGCCGCTCTCATCCTCCTGCGCAGCTCTGGTGCCAGGTCATTTGTCATGTTGACTTCTCGACTTAGGTACACATAGCTGTTGCATTCAGAGATGGTCGTTCCGTTGAGAGCCAATGGGGCGTCAGGAATGAGGCTGTTTCTCATAAACATTGTCTTTGAAAGATTCATCTGTAGTCCTACCTTTCCACACTCACTGTCAAAGTTGGCCAGCATTTGTGCAGCTTGGCTGATGTTTGGTGTTATTAAAACAATGTCATCAACAAAGCGGAGGCGGTGTAGTTACCGACCATCTATCTTCACTCCAATTCCTTCCCATTCCAGTTGTCGCATGGTGTTCTCGAGGGTGGCACTGAAGAGTTTCGGTGAAATGGTATCACCCTGCTGAACCCCTCTCTTGACATCAACGATCACTTCTTTGTAGAATGGTGAGATCCTGGTAGTGAATCCGCAATACAGCTCACGGAGGACTTGATGTACTGGGCTTGAATGCCCTGATTGGCTAGGGCTTCAATGACCGCTTCCGTCTCAACAGAATCAAAGGCCTTCTTTAAATCAATGAACGTTAAACAGAGCGGCATTTTGAACTCCCGAGAAAACTCAATGAGCTTGGTTATCATGTGGATCTGGTCGATGGTGCTGAATCCTTTGCGTAACCCGGCTTGCTCGCATGGTTGTCCTTCATCTAGTGTTCTGCCAATCCTATTTAGGATGACTCAAGTGAGCAACTTGTAGATGACAGACAATAGGCAGACCGGGCGATAGTTGCCAATGCCATGGATGTCTCCCTCCTTGAACAGTAGTACAGTCCTGCTGGTTTTCCATTGGGACGGAACCTTACATTCAGACAGGTAGCAAGTGAAGAGCCGAGCCAGTGTATTGATGAGTACTGATGGCAGGTTCTTCAGCTGTTCAGGTCTGAGCTTGTCTGGGCCGGGTGCTGTTTGTTTCTTTATCGACGAAATGGCGTGTCGGATTTCGGAAGGGAGAACGTTGGGAACGACATATCCATCCTGTGGAATTTGGTATGTCGGTAAGTGGACATGGCTATCGAAGAGATTTGAGTAGAAGTCATGGATAATCTTCTCCATTGCCGTTCTGGAGGATGTGATGGATCCATCAGGACGTCGGAGGGCAGTCATCTTGGTCTTGTAGTTGGTGAAGGACAGACGGGCGTTACGAATACTTTTCCAGGCTTCTGCCACATCTACCAGTACTTCTGCTCTTCTCTCTTTGAGGTCTTCTTTGATCGCATCTCTGCACTGCTTTGCGAGCTCGACCGTTAGCTTGCGGTTGCCTGAAGCATGGGCCAAACCACGCTGGCGAATTAGCTCAAGAGTTTTCGAAGACAGGCGTTTTTTTATGGCTATCTCTCTCCTGGCGTTCCTCGCACATTCATAGGGGTGCTGAACCAGTCGATCGTATTCTTCCTCAATGTTGTCAACAATGGGATCTTCCCATGTTGCCGCAATAGTGCCAAAGAGTGCCCAGTTGGTGGTCATTCTGGGAGTTCTCTTTTGTATGGACAGTAAAAGAAAGTGCTGACCACTGTGGAGTGGATAGGCAGTTGAACAGCACTACTGCAAATGTGAACAGAACGCTGAAAACCAGCATTGGGTTACTTGGATATTCACAAGTGGTGCAACGAAAGCCTGTCTAGAGTGGAGATTCTATGAAATCAAGATTGGCAGTGAATGAATGGAAGATAGTGGAATGTAGTGGAGATTCTAATGGTTTCTGAAGACTGGGTTATGTGGACAGGAAAATGAAGAGCTGACAGGGGTTGAGTGGATAGCCAGTTTAACAGCACGCCTGTGAGTTTGAAGAGGAAGATGAAAACCAACAATGTGGTACTTGGATATTTACCTGTGATGTAATGTAATCCTGCCTGGAGAGGAGATTCTATGAATTCCAGATTGGCAGTGAATGAATGGAATATTCGGTAGTGGAGATTCCAATGATTTCTAAAGTCTGTGTTGTGAGCACAGGAAAATGAATAGCTGACCAGGGTAGAGTGAATAGTCACTTGAACAGCAGGCCTGCAAGTGTGAACAGGCCTCTGAAAACCAGCATTGGGTTACTTGGATATTCAGCACTGGTGTAACGAAAACCTGCATGGAGTGGAGATTCATATCAATTCCAGTATCGCAGTGAATGAATGGAACATTCTGGAATGGAGGTTCAAATGATTTCTGAAGTCTAGGTTGTGTGGACAGGAAGAGAAAGAGCTGACCACTCTGGAGTAGATAGCCAGTTTGACAGAACGCCTCCAGTAGTGAACAGGACGCTGAAAACCAGCATTGGGTTACTTGGACATTCACCAGTCATTTAACGAAAGCCTGCCTGGAGTGGAGATTCGAAGAACTCCAGATTGACAGTGAATGAATGGAACATTCTCTAGTGGAGATTCCAATGATTTCTACAGTCGGAGTTGTGTGGAAAGGAAAAGAATGAGCTGACCACTGTGGAGTGGACAGCTAGTTGAACAGCATGCCTGCGAGTATGAACAGGTCGCGGAAAACCAGCACAGTGTTACTTGGACATTCAACAGTGGTGTAACGAAAGCTGCCTGGAGTGGGGATTCAGATGAATGCCAGATTCGCAGTGAATGAATGAAACATTCTGTAGTTGAGATTCCAATGATTTCTGAATTCTGGGTTGTGTGGACGAAAAAATGAAGAGCAGACCAGATTAGCGTGGGTAGCCTGTTGAACAGCAGGCCTTCGAGTTTTAACAGGCTGCTGAAAACCAGCATTGTGTTACTAGGACATTCAGCAGTGGTGTAACGAAAGCCTGCCTGGAGTGGAGATTCCATGAATTCCAGATTGGCAGTGAATGAATGGAACATTCTGTAGTGGAGATTCCAATGATTTCTGAAGTGTGGGTTGTGTGGAAAGGAAAATGAAGAGCTGACCAGGGTTTAGTGGATAGCCAGTTGAACAGTAGTCCTGCGAGTATGAACAGTCCTCTGAGATCCAGCATTGGGTTACTTGGACAGTCAGCAGTGGTGTAACGAAAGCCTGCCTGAGTGGAGATTCGATTATCTCAAGATTGGCAGTGAATATATGGAACATTCTGTAGTGGAGATTCTAATGGTTTCTGAAGTCTGAGATATATGCACAGGAAAATGAAGAGCTGACGAGGGTTGAGTGTATAGCCAGTTGAACAACACTCTTGCGAGTGTCAACAGGACGCTGAACACTAGCATTGAGTTACTTGGACATTCACCAGTGGTTTAACGAAAGCCTGCATGGAGTGGAGATTCAGATAAATTCCAGAGAAGCAGTGAATGAATGGAACATTCTTTAGTGGAGATTCCAATGACTTCTGAATTCTGGGTTGTGTGGACAGGAAAAGGAAGAGCTGACCAGGGTTTAGTGGATAGCCAGTTGAACAGCACGCCAGCGAGTTTGAACAGGCTGCTGAAAACCAGCTTTGGGTTACTTGTATATTCACCTGTGGTTTAATGAATTCCCGACTTGAGTGGTGGTTCCATGAATTAAAGATTGGCAGTGAATAAATGGAACATTCTGTAGTGGAGATTCCAATGATTTCTGAAGTCTGAGTGTGTGGACAGGCAAATGAAGAGCTAATCATATTTGAGTGAATAGCCATTTGAACAGCAGGCCTGCGACTGACAACAGGCCCCTGAAAGACAGCATTGGGTTCCTTGGATATGCAGCAGTGGTGTAACGAACGCCTGCCTCAATTGGAGATTCGATGATCTCCAGATTGACAGTGACTGAATGGAATATCTGAAGTCGAGATTCCAATGATTTCTGGAGTCTGGGTTGCATGGACAAGAAAATGAAGAGCCGAGCAGGGTGGAGTTGATAGCCAGTTGAACAGCACGCCTCCGAGTGTGAACAGGCTTCTGAACACCACCACTGAGTTACTTGAATATTCAGCAGTGTGTATAGAAAGCCTGCCTGGAGTGGAGATTCGATTATCTCCAGCTTGGTAGTAAATAAATGGAACAATCTGTAGTGGAGATTCCAATGATTTCTGAAATCTGGGTTGTGAGGACAGGAAAAGAAACAACTGACCACTGTGGTGTGGTTAGGCAGTTGAATAGCACATCTGTCAGTGGAAACAGGCCGCTGAATACAACCATTGGTGTACTTGGATATTCACCACTGGTGTAACAAAATCCTGCCTGGAGTGGCGGTTCGATGAATTCCAGATTGGCAGTAAATGAATGGAACATTCTGTAGTGGCGATTCCAAGGATTTATGAAGTTTGGTTTGTGTGGACAGGAATATGGAGAGATGACAAGGATGGAGTGGATAGCGAGTAGAACAGCAGGCAGCAAGTGTTAAAAGGCCGATGAAAACCAGCATTGGGATACTTGAATATTCAACAGTGGTGTAATGAAATCCTGCATGGAGTGGAGATTCAGATGAATTCCTGATTCACAGTGAATGAATGGAACATTCTGTGGTGGAGATTCCAATGATTTCTGAAGTCTAGGTTGTGTGGAAAAGAAAATGAAGATCTGATCAGTGTTGAGTGGATAGCCAGTTGAACAGCAGGCCTTCGAGTGTGAACAGGCCTCGGAAAACCAGCATTGGGTTACTTGGATATTCACCAGTGGTGTAACGAAAGCCTGCCTGTAGTGGAGATTCGATGACTCCAGATTTGCAGTGAATGAATGGAACATTCTACAGTAGAGATTCCAATGATTTCTGAAGTCTGGGTTGTGTGGAAAGGAAAATGAAGAGCTGACCAGGGTTTTGTGTATAGCCAGTTGAACAGCAGGCCTGCGAGTGTGAACAGGCCTCTGAAAACCAGAACTGTGTTAATTGGACATTCAGTAGTGGTGTAACGAAAGCCTCCCTGGAGTGGATATTCGATGATCTCCAGATTGGCAGTGAATGAAAAAAACATTCTGTAATGGAGATTCTAATGATTTATGAAGTCTGGGTTATGTGGACAGGAATATGAAGAGCTGGCCATGGTTGATAACCAGTTCATCAGCACTGCTTTGAGTGTGAATAGGACGATGAAAACCAACATTGTGGTACTTGGATATTCACGTGTAGTGTAAGGAAATCCTGAATGGAGAGGAGATTCGATGAATTCCTGATGGGCTGTGGATGATTGGAACATTCTATAGTGGAGATTCCGATGGTTTATGAAGTTTGGGTTTTGTGGACAGGAATATGGAGAGCTGACAAGGATGGAGTGGATAGCGAGTAGAACAGCACGCCAGCGAGTGTAAAAAGGCCGATGAAAACCAGCATTGGGATACTTGAATATTAACCAGTGGTGTAATGAAATCCTGCATGGAGTGGAGATTCAGATGAATTCCTGATTCACAGTGAAGGAATGGAACATTCTGTAGCGGAGATTCCAATGATTTCTGAAGTCTGGGTTTTGTGGACAGGAAAAGAAAGACATGACCAGTGTGGACTGCATAGCCAGTTGAATAGCACACCTGCAAGTGTGAACAGTCCGCTGAAAACCAGCAGTGGGGTACTTGGATATTCACCAGTGATGTAACGAAAACCTGCCTGGAGTGGAGATTCTATGAATTCCAGATTGGCGGTGAATGAATGGAACATTCTGTAGTGGAGATACCAATAATTTCAGAACTCTGGGTTATTGACACCATGAAATGAAGAGTTGACCAGGGTGGTATGGATAGCCAGTGAACAACAGGCCTGCGGTATGTGAACAGGCCGCTGACCACTAGCCTTTTGTTACTAGGGTATTCATCAGTGTTGTAACAAAATGCTGCCTGGACTTGAGATTCGATGAATGCCAGATTGGCAGTGAATGAATGGAAATTCTGTAGTGGAGATTCCAAATATTTCTGAAGTCTTGTTTGTGTGGACAGGAAAATGAATAGCTGACCAGGGTTGAGTGGAAAGCCAGTTGAACAGCACGCCTGCGAGTGTGAACAGGACGCAGAAAACCAGCATTGGGTTACATGGACATTCCCCAGTGATGCAACGAAAGCCTACCTGGAGTGGATATTTGAAGAACTCCAGATTGGCATTGAATGAATGGAACATTCTGTAGTGGATATTCCAATAATTTCTGGAGTCTGGATTGTGTGAACAGGAAAATGAAAAGCTGATCAGGGTGGAGTGTATAGCCAGTTTAACAGCACAAAGCTGACCTGGGTTAAATGGTTAGTTAGCCAGTTGAACAGCACGCCTCTGATTGTGAACAGGCCTCTGAAAACCACCATTGTTTTACTTGGATATTCAGCAGTGTATATCGAAAGCCTGGCTGGAGTTGAGATTCGATGATCTCCATATTGGCAGTGAATGAATGGAACATTCTGTAGTGGAGATTCCAATTATTTCTGAAGTCTGGGTTGTTTGGACAGGAAAATGTAGAGCTGACCATTGTTGAGTGGATAGCCAGTGAACAGCATGCCTGCGAGTGTGAACAAGCCTCTGAAAACCAGCATTTGGGTACTTGGTTATTCACCAGTGGTGTAACGGAATCCTGCCTGGAGTGGAGATTCGATGAATTTCACATTGGCATTCAATGAATGGAACATCTCTAGTAGAGATTCCAATGATTTCTGAATTCTGGGTAGTATGTACAGGAAAATGTAGAGCTGAGCAGGGTTGAGTGGATAGCCAGTTGAACAGCAAGCCTCCGAGTGTGAACAGCCCTCTGAAAACCACCATTATGTTACTTAGATATTCAGCAATGTGTATTGAAAGCCTGCCTGGAGTGGAGATTCCATGATCTCCAAATTGGCAGTGAATGAATGGAACATACTGTGGTGGAGATTCCAATGATTTCTGAAGTTTGGGTTGTGTGGACAGGAAAAGAAAGAACTGACCACTGAGAATGGATAGACCATTGAACAGCACACGTGGGAGTGTGAAAATGCCACTTAAAACTAGCATTTGGGTATTTGGATATTCACCAGTGGTGTAACGAAAGCCTGCCTGAAATGGACATTCAGATGAATTCCAGATTGGCATTGAAGGAATGAAATATTTTATAGTGGAGATTTTGATGATTTCTGAAGTCTGGGTTGTTTGGACAGAAAAATGAAGAGCTGACCAGGTTGGAGTGGCTAGGCAGTTGAGCAGTACGCCTGCATGTGTGAACAGGACGCTGAAAACCAGCATTGGGTTACTTGAACATTCAGCAGTGGTGTAACGATAGCCTGCCTGGAGTGGAGATTCGAAGCTCTCCAGACTGGAAGAGAATGTATGGAAAATTCTGTAGTGCAGATTCCAATGATTTCTGAAGACAGTGTTGTTTGGACAGGAAAAGAAAGTGCTGACCACTGTGAAGTTGATAGCCAGTAGAACAGCACGCCTGCGAGTGTGAACAGGACGCTGAAATTCAACATTGGGTTACTTAGACATTCACCCGTGGTGTAACGAAAGCCTTCGTGGTGTGGAGATTCAGATGATTACCAGATTTGCAGGGAATGAATGGAACAATCTGTATTGAATATACAAATGATTTCAAAATTATGGGTTATTGTCACCAGGAAATGTAGAGCTGACCACTGACAATTAGTATTGGGTTACTTGGATGTTCACCACTGTTGTAATGAAATCCTGCCTTGAATGGAGATTCAGATGAATTCCAGATTCGGAGTGAATGAATGGAACATTCTGTAGTGGAGATTCCAATGTTTTCTGAAGTCTGGTTGTGTTTGGACAGGAATAGAAAGAGCTGACCACTGAGGAGTGGATATCTAGTTGAACAGCACACCTGAGAGTGTGAATACTACTCTGAAAAACAACATTAGGTTAATTGCACATTCAGCAGTTTGTAACGAAAGCCTGCCTGGAGTGGAGATTCGAAGATCTCCAGATTGGCAGTAAATGAATGGAATATTCTCTAGTGGAGATTCCACTGATTTCTGAAGTCTGAGTTGTGTGGACAGGAAAAGAAAGAGCTCACCACTGTGGAGTGGACAGACAGTTGAACAGCTTGCCTGCGAATGTGAATACGACGCTGAAAACCAGCTTTGGGTTACTTGGACATTCACCAGTGGTAAACGAAATCCTGCCTGGAGTGGAAATTCAGATAAATCCCAGATTCGCAGGGAATGAATGGAAAATTCTGAAGTAGAGATTCCAGTAATTTTGGAGTCTGGGTTGTGTGGACAGGAAAATGAAAAGCTGATCAGGGTGGAGTGTATAGCCAGTTTAACAGCACAATGCGAGTGTGAACAGTTCTCTGGAAACCAGCATTGGGTTACTTGAACATTCAGCAGTGGTGTCACAAAAGCCTGCCTGGAGTGGAGATTCAGAGGATCACCAGATTGGCAGTGAATGAATGGAACATTCTTTAGTGGAGATTCTACTGATTTCTAAAGTCTAGTAATGTGGACAGAAATGTGATGAGCTGACCAGGTTGGACTGGATAGCCAATTGGACACCACACCTCCGAGTGTGAATGGGCCGCTGAAAACCAGCATTGGGTTACTTGGACATTCAGCAGTGGTGTAAAGAATGCCTGTCGGGAGTGGAGATTCGTTGAATTCCAGATTGTTAGTGAATGAATGGAACATTCCAATGCTTTCTGAAGTCTGGGTTTTGTAGACAGTTAAATGAAGTGCTGAATAGGGTTGAGTGGATAGCCAGTTGAACAGCAGGATTACAAGTGTGAACAGGCCTCGGAAAACCAGCATTGGGTTACTTGGACATTCAGCACTGGTGTTACGAATGCCAGCATGGAGAGTAGATACGATGATCTCCAGATTAGCAGTGAATGAATGGAACATTCTGTAGTGGAGATTCCAATGATTTCTAAAGTCTGTGTTGTGTACAGGAAAATGAAGAGCAGACCAGGTTAAAGTGGATAACCAGTTGAACCGCAGGCCTGTGAGTTTGAACAGGCTGTCGAAAACCAGCATTGGATTACTTGGATATTCAACAGTGGTGAAAGGAAATCCTGCCTGGAGTGGAGATTTGATGAACTCCAGATTGGCAGTGAATGAATGGAACATTCTGCAGTGGAGTTTCCAATGATTTCTAAATTCTGGGTTGTGTGGACAGGAAAATGAAGAGCTGACCAGGGTTGAGGGGATAGCCAGTTGAACAGAACGCCTGTAAGTATGAACAGGCCTTTGAAAACCAGCATTGGGTTATGTGGACATTCAGAAGTGGAGTAACGAAAGCCGGCCTGGAGTGGAGATTCAGAGGATCTCCAGATTTGCAGTGAATAAATGGAACATTCTGTAGTGGAGATTCCAATGTTTTCTGAAGTCTTGGTTGTGTGGACAGGAACAGAAAGAGCTGATCACTGTGGAGTGGATAGCCAGTTTAACAGCATTACTGCGAGTGTGAACAGGTCGCTGAAAACCAGTATTGGGTTACTTGGAATTTACGCAGTGGCATAACGAAAGCCTGCCTAGAGTGGAGACTCAGATGAATTTCAGATCCCCAGTAAATGAATGGAACATTCTGCAGTGGAGGCTCCAATGATTTCTGATGTCTGGGTTATGTGGACAGGAAAATGAAGAGCTGAGTAGGGTTGATTGGATAGTCAGTTGAACAGCACGACTGCAAGTGTGAACAGGCCTCTGAAAACCAGCATTGTGTTACTTGGACATTCAGGAGAGATGTAACAAAAGCTTGCCTGGAGTGAAGATTCGATGATTTCCAGATTGTCAGCGAATGAATGTAACATTCTTTAGTGGAGTTTCCAATGATTTCTGAAGTCTGGGTCTTGCGGACAGGAAAATGAAGAGCACACCAGGTTAGAGTGGATCGCCAGTTGAACAGCAGTCCTGCGAATGTGAAGAGGCCTGTGAAACCAGCATTGGGGTACTTGGACATTCAGCAGTAGTGTAACGAAAGCCTGCCTTGAGTGGAGATTCAGACGAATTCCTGATTCGCAGTGAATGAATGGAACATTCTGTAGTGGAGATTCCAATGATTTCTGAAGTCTGAGTTGTGTAGAAGGAATATGGAGAGCTGACCAGGATGGAGTGGATAGCCAGTTACACAGCACGCCTGTGAGTGTAAAAAGGCCGCTGTAAACCAGCATTGGTGTACTTGGATATTCACCAGTGATATAGCGAAAAACTTCCTGGAGTGGAGATTCGATGAATTCCAGATTCGCAGTGAAAGAATGGAACATTGTGTAGTGGAGATTACAATGATTTCTGAAGTGTGGGTTGTGTGGACAGGAAAAGACAGAACTGACCACTGTGGAGTGGATCATCAGTTGAACAGCACGCCTTCGAGTGTGAAAAGGACGCTGAAAACCAGCATTGAGTTACTTGGACATTCAGCAGTGCAGTTACAAAAGCCTGCATGGAGTGGAGATTCAGATGAATTTCAGATTCGCAGTGAATGAATGGAATATTCTGTAGTGGAGAATTCCATGATTTCTGAGTCTGGGTTGTGTGGACAGGAAAATGAAGAGCAAACCTGGTTACAGTTGATAGTTGAACAGCACGCCTGATAGTGTGAACTGGCGTCTTAGAACCAGCATTTGGATACTTGGACATTCACCAGTGGTGTAACGAAAGACTGCATGGAGTGGAGATTCAGATGAATTCCAGATTCGTAATGAATGAATGGAACATTCTGTAGTGGAGATTCCAATGATTTCTGAAGTGTTGGTTGTGTGGACAGGAAAAGAAAGAGCTGACCACTGTGGAGTGGATAGCCAGTTTAACAGCACTACTGCGAGTGTGAAAGGACGCTGAAAGCAAGTATTGGGGTACTTGGACATACAGCAGTGGTGTAACGAAAGCCTGCGTAGAGTGGAGATTCAGATGATTTCCAGATTGGCAGTGAATGAATGGAACATTCTGTAGTGGAGATTCCAATGATTTCTGAAGTGTTGGTTGTGTGGACAGGAAAAGAAAGAGCTGACCACTATGGAGTGGATAGCCCGTTTAACAGCACTACTGCGAGTGTGAAAGGAGGCTTAAAGCAAGTATTGGGGTACTTGGACATAAAGCAGTGGTGTAACGAAAGCCTGCCTAGAGTGGAGATTCAGATGATTTCCAGATTGGCAATGAATGAATGGAACATTCTGTAGTGGAGATTTCAATGATTTTTGAAGTCTGGGCTGTGTGGACAGGAAAAGAAAGAGCAGACCACTGTGTAGTGCCTAGCCAGTTGAACAGCATTTCTGCGAGTGTGAACAGGAGGCTGAAAACCAGCAATGGGTTACTTGGACTTTCAGCAGTGTCGTAACAAAAGCCTGCATGGAGTGAAGATACAGATGAATTCCAGATTCGCAGTGAATGAATGGAACATTCTGTAGTGGAGATTCCAATGAATTCTGAAGTCTGGTTTGTGTGGATAGGAAAATGAAGAGCTGAATAGGAAGGAGTGCATAGCCAGGTGAGCAACACGCCTCCGAGTGTGAACAGGCCACTGAAAATCTGCATTTGGTTACTTAGATATTCACCAGTGGTGTAATGAAAGCCTGCCGTGCGTGGAGATTCGATGAATTCCAGATTGGGAGTGAATGAATCGACCATTTTGTCGTGGAAATTCCAATGATTTCTGAAGTCTGGGTTGTGTGGACATGAAAATGAAGAGCTGACTAGTGTTGAGTGGATAGCCAGTTCAACAGTAGTCCTGCGACTGTGAACAGGCCTCTGCAAACCAGCTTTGGGTTGCTTAGATATTCAGCAGTGGTGTAACCAAAGTCTGCCTGGAGTGGAGATTCGATGATCTCCAGATTGATAGTGAATGAATGGAACATTCTGTTGTGGAGTTTCCAATGATTTCTTAAGTCTGGGTTGTGTGATCACGAAATGAAAGAGCTGACCAGTGGGGAGTCGATAGCCAGTTGAAAAGCACACTTGCGAGTGTGAACAGGCGGCTGAAAACCAGCATTTGAGCACTTGGATATTCACCAATGTTGTAACGAATTCCTGCGTGGAGTGGAGGTTCGATGAATTCCAGATTGGCAGTAAATGTATAGAATATTCTGTAGTGGTGATTCCAATGGTTTCTGAAGTTACCGTTGTGTAGAATGAAAAATGTAGAGCAGCCCAGGATGGAGTGGATAGCCGGTAGAACAGTACGCCTGCGAGTGTGAACAGACCTCTGAAAACAACGATTTTGTTACTTGGACATTCAGCAGTGTGTAACAAAAACCTGCCTGGAGTGGAGAATCGATGCTCTCCAGGTTGGCAGTGAATGAACGGAATATTCTCTAGTGGAGATTCCAATGGTATCTGAAGTCTGGGCTGCGTGGAAGGGAAAACAAAGAGCTGATCACTATGAAGTGGATAGCGAGTTGAACAGCATGCCTGTGAGTGTGAAGAGGACACTGAAAACCAGCATTGGGTTACTTGGACATACACCACTTGTTTAACGAAAGCCTGCATGGAGTGGACATTCAGATGAATTCCAGATTCGCAGTGAATGAATGGAACATTCTGTAGTGGAGATTCCAATTATTTCTGAATTCTGGGATGTGTGGAGAGAAAAAGAAAAAGCTGACCAATGTGGAGTGGATAGCCAGTTGAACAGCACTCCTGCGAGTGTGAACAGGACGATGAAAACCAGCATTGGGTTACTTGGACATTCACCTGTATTGTAACGAAAGACGGCCTGGAGTGGAGATTCAGAAAAATTCCAGGTTCACAGTGAATGAATGGAACATAATGTAGTGGAGATTCCAATGATTTCTGAAGTCTGGGTTGTGTGGACAAGAAAATGAAGTACTGACCAGGGTGAACTGGATATCTAGTTGAACAGAACGCCTGAGACTGTGAACAGGATGCTGAAAACCAGCATTCGGTTACTTGGACATTCTCCAGTGGTGTAGCGAAAGCCTGCCTGAAGTGGAGATACGATGAACTCCAGATTGTCAGTGAGTGAATGGAACATTCTGTAGTGGAGATTCCAATGATTTCTGAAGTCTGGGTTGTGTGGACAGGAAAATAAAAGCTGACTAGGTTGGATTTGGATAGCCAGTTGAACAGCACGCTTGCTAGTGTGAACAGGCCACTGAAACCAGCATTGGGTTACTTCCACATTCACCAGTAGTGTAACGAATTCCTGCCTGGAGTCGATATTCAGATGAATTCCAGATTCGCAGTGAATGAATGGAACATTCTGTAGTGGAGATACCAATGATTTCAGAACTATGCTTTATCAGAGCCAGGAAATGGAGAGCTGTCCCAGGTTGATTGGGAAGCCAGTGAAGAACACACCTGCGAGTGTGAACAGGCCGCTGAAAACCAGCATTTCGTTATTGGGACATGCAGAAGAATCCCAACCCTGACTAGTTTTAGAGGCATACGACCACCACCACCACTGGTTGGTGTTGACCGGGAGACTACCATATGGTTTCGATTGATTCAGAAGTTGATGCACACCAGGCCCGGTTAGAGTGGATGGGATGATGAAAACTTCAGCTTGATTGAGAGTAGTCAGATGAAAACCAAATATGTAGTTGTTGATATTTAGATGAACTCAGTTCGCTTGGTAGTGTGGGAGGGTTAATGAACAAGATAATATATTCCACTGGATAGGGAGCTTAACAGTAGGCCTGGGGGGAGTTGACAGCAAATGTTTACTTGGCAGATTTCTAATTCGACTTGATTTCGTGGAGAACGAGAAGAAACACAGGCCTAATACATTGGATATTGAAATGAATTCACTACTCAGCTGTGTGGATCACTTTCACTTTCCCAGTCCTCCGGGACTTCATTGATTTGGTGGCACAGTTCAGTATCGTCTTCATTTGGAGACTTGTGGTTACTGTAAATTTGGCATATGGAATAAATCACGGGTGTCTTGCCAGGCTTTGCCACGAGGGCCAGATACTCTTGGTACCTTCCTGGGCTCTCTGAGAGGGCGAGGAATTGAACCCATCTCGGCCAGGCTGGCTGCGTGACACACACCTCCTACTGCTGTGCTTTTGCGCCAGAATAGAGGTGTGGGTAGGCAGAGGAAAACCAGCACATGGATGATTTTTGAGTGCAGATTCAGATGATTTCAAGTTTCTGGGGAGACTCACCTTGCTGAACCAAATGCCTGCGTAGAGTGGAGATTCAGATGTATTCCAGACTCATAGTGCATGACCGGAACATTCTGTAGTGGAGATTACAATAAATTCTGATGTCTCCGTAGTGTAGACAGGAAAATGAAGAACTAACCAGGGTGAAGTGGATAGCCAGTGAACAGCACAGGTGGTTGAAAAGCATCATTGGGTTATTTGGACATTCACCAGTGGTGTAACGAAAGCCTGCCTGGAGGGGAGATTCGAAGAACTCCAAATTTGCAGTGAATGAATGGAACTTTCTGTAGTGGAGATGCCAATGATTTCTGAAGTCTGGTTTTGTGTGGACAGGAAAAGGTAGTGCTAACCAGGGTTGAGTGGATAGCCAGTTGAACAGCACGCCTGCGGTATGTGAACAGGCCGCTGACCACTAGCATTTGGTTACTGGGACATGCAGAAGAATCTCAACCCTGACGAGTTTTACAGGCATACAATCATCACCACCACTGGGTGGCGTTGACCAGGAGAGTACCATATGTTTTTGACTGATTCAGGGGTCGATGCACACCAGGCCTGTTTAGAGTGGACGGGATGATGAAAACTTCGGCTTGATTCAGTGCACAGGCAGATGAAAACCATATATTTATGTGTTGATATTTAGAAGAACTCAGATAGCTCGGTAGTGTGGCAGGGTTAATGAACAGAATACTACAGTCGACTGGATATGGAGCAGAACAGCAGGCCTGGGGCGAGTTGACAGCAAATGCTCACTTTGCAGATTTTTAATTGGATTCGATTTCGTGGAGAACGAGAAGAAATGCAGGCCTAATACATTGGATATTGAGATGAATTCACTAATCAGCAGTGTGGATCACTGTCACTATCCCAGTCTTCCCTGACTTCATTGATTTGCTGGCACGGTTTAGTATCGTCTTTGTTTGGAGACTTGTGGTGACTGTAATTTTGGCATAAGGAATATTTCACGGGTGGATTGCCAGGCTTTGCTGCGAGGGCTAGATACTCTCGGTAGCTTCCGGGGCTCTCTGAGAGGGCTAGGAATAGAACCCGGCTCGGCCAGGCTGGCTGCGTGACGCTCACGCCCTAATACTGTGCTTTCGCACCAGAATGGCAGTGTGGATAGCAAGATGAAAAGCAGCCCATGGATGATTTTTGAATGCAGATTCAGATGATAGCAAGTTTCTGGGTAGACATACCAGTATTGTAACGAATGCCTGCGCAGAGTGGAGATTAAGATGTATTCTAGACTTGCAGTGAATGACCGGAATATTCTGTAGTGGAGATTCCAATGATTTCTGATGTCTGAGTTCTGTGGACAGGAAAATGAAGATGTGAGCAGGGTGGAGTGGAGATCCAGTTGAACAGCACGACTGCGAGTGTGAAAAGGCCACTGAAATCCAGCATTGGGTTACTTGGACATTCACCAGTGGTGAAACGGAAGCCTGTCTGCAGTGGAGATTCAGATGAATACCAGATTCGCGGTGAATGAATGGAACATTCTGTAGTGCAGATACGAATGATTTCAGAACTCTGTGTTATGAATACCAGGAAATGAAGACCTGACGATGGTGGAGTGGATAGCCAGTGAACACAACGCCTGCGGTTTTTTAACAGGCCGCTGACCACTAGCATTGGGTTACTGGAACATGCAGATGAATCCCAACCCTGACGAGCTTTAGAGGCATAGGATCATCACCACCACTGGTGATGTTGACCTGGAGAATACCATATGGTTTCGATTGATTCAGAGGTCGATGCACACCAGGCCTGGGTAGAGTGGACAGCATGATGAAAACTTTGGCTTGCTTGAGTGTACAGGCAGATGAAAACCAGATATTTAGTTTTTGATATTTAGATGAACTCAGGTCGCTCGGTATGAGGCAGTGTTAAAGAACAGCATACTATATTGGACTGGATTCGGAGCTGAACAGCAGGCTTTGGGAGAGGTGATAGCAAATGGTTACTTGGCAGATTTCTAATTCGACTCGATTTCGTGGAGAACGAGAAGAAACCCAGGCCTAATACATTGGATATTGAGATGAATTCACTACTCAGCAGTGTGGATCGCTGTCACTTTCCCAGTCCTCCCGGACTTCATTGATTTGCTGACGCGGTTCAGAAACATTTATGTTTGGAGATTTGTGGTGACTGTAATTTCGGCATATGGGATATTTCATGGGTTGTTGTCAAGCTTTGTCTCGAGGGCCAGATACTCTCGGTAGCTACCCGGGCTCTTGAGAGGGCGAGGAATTGAACCCGGCTAGGCCAAGCTGGCTGCGTGACGCACATGTCCTACAGCTGGGCTTTCGCGCCAGAATGGCAGTGTGGATAGAAAGATGAACAGCAGCCCATGGATGATTTTAGACTGCAGATTCAGATGATTTCAAGTTTCTGGGTAGTTTCACCAGAGGTGTAACGAATGCCTGCGTACAGTGGAGATTTGGAAGTATTCCAGACTGGGAGTGAATCATCGAAACATTCTGTAGTGGATATACCAATGATTTCCGATATCTTGGTGTAGGGGATAGGATAAGAAAGAGCATGCCAGGTTGGACTAGATAGCCAATGAACAGCACCGCTGCGAGTGTGAACAGGCCGCTGAAAACCAGCATTGGCTTACTTGGACATTTAACAGTGGTGTAACGAAAGCCTGCTTGGAGTGGAGATTCGATGAACTCCAGATTGGCAGTGAATGAATGGAACATTCTGTAGTGGAGATTGCAAGGATTTCTGAAGTCTGGTTTGTGTGTACAGGAAAATGAAGAGCTGACCAGAGTGGAGTGGATGGTCAGTTGTACAGCATGCCTGTGAGTGTGAACAGAACGCTGAAAACCAGGATTTGGTTACTTGGACATTCACCAGTGGTGCAACGAAAGCCTGCATGAAGTGGAGATTCAGATGAATTCCAGATTGTAAGTGAATGAATGGAATATACTTTAGTGAAGATTCTGATGATTTCTGAAGTCTGGTCAGTGTTGACAGGAAAATGAAGAGCTGACCAGGTTGGAGTGGCTAGCCAGTTGAAAAGCATGCGAGCGAATGTGTATAGGATGCTAAAAACCCGCATTAGGTTACTTGCACATTCACCAGTGGTGTAACCAAAGCCTACCAGGAGTGGAGATTCGATGAACTCCAGATTGGCAGTGATTGAATGGAACATTGTGTAGTGTAGATTCCAATGAATTCTGAAATCTGGTTTGTGTGTACAGTAAAATGAAGATCTGACCAGGGTGGAGTGGATAGCCAGTTGAACAGCACGCCTGCAAGTGTGAACAGGAAGCTCAAAACCAGCACTGGGTTACTTGGACATAAACTGGTGGTGTAAGGATAACCTGCCTGGAGTGGAGATTCGAGGAACTCCAGATTGGCAGTGAATGAATGGAACATTCTGTAGTGGAGATTCCAATGATTTCTGATGTCTGGGTTGTGTGGACAGCAAAATGAAAACCTAACCAGGATTGATTGGAGAACCAGTTGAACAGCACACCTGCGAGTGTGAACAGGCCACAGAAAACCAGCATTGGGTTACTTGGATATTCACCAGTGTTGTAACGAAAGCCTACCTAGAGCGGAAATTCAGATAAATTCCATATACGAGTGAATGAATGGTACGTTCTGTATTGTCGATACTAATGATTTAAGAACTCCGGCTTATGGGCACCAGGAAATGAAGAACTGAACAGGGTGGGGTGGATAGGCAGTGAACACCTGTGGTGTGCGAACAGGCTGCTGACCACTAGCATTGGGTTACTGGGACATGCAGAAAAATCCCAACCCTGAATAGTTTTAGAGACATACGATCACTTGGTGGCGTTAACCGGGACAGTAACATATGTTTTCGATTGATTCAGAAGTCAATGCACACCAGGCCAGGTCTGAGTGAACGGGATGATGAAAACTTCGGTTTGATACAGTGCACAGGCAGATGAAAACCAGATCTGTAGTCGTTTATATTTAGATGAATTCAGGTCGCTCGGTAGTGTGGCAGGGTTAATGAACAGAATACTATATACAACTGGATTTGGAGGTGAAATGAAGGCCTGGGGAGGGTTGACAGCAAATGCTCTCTTGGAAGATTTCTAATTCGATGCAATTCCATGGAGAAGGAGTATAAACGCAGGCCTAATACATTGGGTACTGAGATGAATTCACTACTCAGCAGTGTGGTTCGCTATCACTCTCCCAGTCCTCCCGGACTTCATTGATTTGCTGGCGCGGTTCAGTTATGTCTTCGATTGGAGACTTGTGGTGACTGTAATTTCAGCATATGGAATATTTCCAGGCTGGTTTGCCAAGCTTTGCCCCAAGGGCAATATACTCTTTTTAGGCCCTCGGGCTCTCTGAGAGTGCGAGGAATTGAACCCGGCTTGGCAAGGCTGGCTGCAGGAGGCACGAGTCCTACTGCTGTGCTTTCGCGCCAGAATGACAGTGTGGATAGGAAGATGAAAAGCAGCTCATGCATGATTTTACAGTTCACTTAATCCCTTAATCACTTAAGTGATTAGTCGTCGATTTGCTCGAGCGGGCGCCAGTAACGTCTCCATTTGTCCCTGTCGCATGCTAGTGTAGCCCAATGGCATCTGTTCGCTCCAGGAACATGAAGGGCCTCAAACCGATCGTTCATGATCTTGACGAAGAAGTCTGACCATCTGGTAGGTGGGCGGCCACGCGGTCTTTTGACATCCCGTGGAATCCAATCAGTAACAGCTCTAGTCCAACGGTCGTCTTTAAATCTCATTACGTGACCAGCCCATCTGATTTTTGACACCTTGGCAAATGAGACAGCATCCCTGATCCTTGATCGTCGACGGATGTCAGAACTCCTGATTCGTTCTCTCATTTGAGTGAAACATGATATTCAAAGCATAGCTCTTTCTATTCTTCTTTGGGAGACCTGAATAGCATTCTCATCCTGTTTGCGTAGGGCCCAGGTCTCTGAGGCATATGTTAATGCAGGAAGAACAGTGGAATCAAAGAGATGTGCCTGGAGCCGGAGGTTCTTCGTCCTCTTAGCTATTTCTTCGACGTTCTTGAAGGCGTTCCAAGCCGCTCTCTTCCTCCTGCGCAGCTCGGGTGCCAGATCATTTGTCATGTTGACCTCTCGACCTAGGTACACATAGCTGCTGCATTCGGAGATGGTCGTTCCATTGAGAGCGAATGGGGTGTCAGGAACAAGGCTGTTTCTCATAAACATTGTCTTCGTGAGATTCAGCTGTAGTCCTACCTTTCCACACTCACGGTCAAAGTCGGCCAGCATTTGTGCCGCTTGGCTGATGTTTGGTGTTATTAAAACAATGTCATCAGCAAAGCGGAGGTGGTGTAGTTGCCGACCATCTATCTTCACTCCCATTCCTTCCCATTCCAGTCGTCGCATGATGTTCTCGAGGGTGGCACTGAAGAGTTTCGGTGAAATGGTATCACCCTGCCGCACCCCTCTCTTGACATCAACGATCACTTCTTTGTAGAATGGTGAGATCCTGGTAGTGAATCCACAATAGAGCTCACGGAGGATCCTGATGTATTGGGCTTGAATGCCCTGATTGGCTAGGGCTTCAATGACCGCTTCCGTCTCAACAGAATCAAAGGCCTTCTTTAAATCAATGAACGTTAAACAGAGCGGCATCTTGAACTCCCGAGAAACCTCAATGAGCTTGGTTATCGTGTGGATATGGTCGATGGTGCTGAATCCTTTGCGGAACCCTGCTTGCTCGCATGGTTGTCCTTCATCTAGTGTTCTGCCAATCCTATTTAGGATGACTCGAGTGAACAACTTGTAGATGACAGACAATAGGCAGACCGGGCGATAGTTGCCAATGTCATGGATGTCTCCCTTCTTGAACAGTAGTACGGTCCTGCTGGTTTTCCATTGGGACGGAACCTTGCATTCAGACAGGTAGCGAGTGAAGAGCCGAGCCAGTGTATTGATGAGTACTGACGGCAGGTTCTTCAGGTGTTCAGGTCTGACCTTGTCTGGGCCGGGTGCTGTTTGTTTCTTTACCGACGAAATGGCGTGTCGGATTTCGGAAGGGAGCACGTTGGGAACGACATATCCATCCTGTGGAATTTGGTATGTCGGTAAGTGGACATGGCTATCGAAGAGATTTGAGTAGAAGTCATAGATAATCTTCTCCATTGCCGTTCTGGAGGATGTGATGGATCCATCAGGACGTCGGAGGGCAGTCATCTTGGTCTTATAGTTGGCGAAGGACAGGCGGGCGTTACGAATACTTTTCCCGGCTTCTGCCGCATTTACCAGTACTTCTGCTCTTCTCTCTTTGAGGTCTTCCTTGATCGCATCTCTGCACTGCTTTGCGAGCTCAGACGTTAGCTTGCGGTTGCCTGAGGCATGCGCCAAACCACGCTGGCGAATTAGCTCAAGAGTTTTCGAAGATAGGCGATATTTTGTGGCTATCTCTCTCTTGGCGTTCCTCGCACATTCATGGAGGTGCTGAACCAGTCGATCATATTCCTCGTCAATGTTGTCAACAATGGCATCTTCCCATGTTGCCGCAATAGTACAAAAGAGTTCCAGTTGGTGGTCATTCTGGGAGTTCTCTTTTTGCACTTTGCAGCCCTTTCTCCCCGCTCTGTGAAGTAGAATTTTGCACGAAGGAGACGGTGGTCCGATCCCGTTCGAAATTTTGGGAGAACAGCGACATCAGTCAGGCAAAACCGTCGATTGAATATGATGTGGTCTATTTCGTTGTGGTATCGTCCACCGGGAGACTCCCATGTCCATCATTTAGATTCTGCCTTCTGGAACTGTGAGTTACCATGAATTCTCTTGGTCGACATGATGAACTCAGACAGTCTCTCACCCTGTTCGTTCCATTCTAGGCCATGGGTCCCGATGTGAAGTTCTTCAGCTGATCTTCTCGGTCCTATCTTGGCATTAAAATCACCCACAATGATCTTGTAGAAGGTGTGGTCTTCTTTATAGAACTTCTCTAGCTCCATGTAGAACTTCTCGATTTCTCTTTCATCATAATGAGATGTTGGTGCGTAGACAACAAAGATAGAAACTGCAGGCAGTGAGCCACATCTATTCAAATGTAAACGTCTGATTCGGGTTGTTAGGCATTCGAATGAATCAATGCTCTTAGCCAAGTTTGTGTTGACAAGAACACCGACGCCTCCAACACCTCTTTTATCGCATGTTCCGAGGAACAATTCTTCTCCAGTGTCGAAAACGGCATGGTGAGATTCGTGCCTTCTTGTCTCGGTCAGACCAATGATGTCGTACTTGATCATTCGCGCTTGTACCATCAGGTCCTCGATGGATGCATCTGATGCTAGCGTACGTGCATTGAAAGTACAGACAATCATTTTTGTCTTCCTTCGTTGTGGCAGCCTAGGTCGGCCTTGAGATTTTGTCAGCCTCTCCTTTCTCATCCTTCTCAGTGCTGCCATGTCGGTGAAGCCTTCAGGGTCAGGTGAATGAGACCAGTTGTAGTTACTGGTTTTGGCATATCGAATACACAGCGGATAGCTTGCCAGGCTCTTCCGTGCGGGCGGAATACTCTCGGTAGCTTGCCAGTCTTTCTGGGAGGGATAGAGGCTTTTGGGGTGAACTCTAATCACCCTTGTAGGTGTTACCATATTTGAACCCTATCAAATATGGTACGACAATTCCTGAAGATGGGTATTTAGTGCATTATGATGTGTCGCGCGGCCACTTGCGGCCGCGCAGGTCCGGAAAGCGTCCTAGAGTGTGGCGACGGCTGGGTAGTGGAAGTAGTGTAGTAGTAGTTCAGATTCAGATAATTTCCAGTTTCGGGGTAGACTCACCAATGGTTTAATGAATGTCTGCGTAGAGTGGAAATTCAGATTTATTCCACACTCGCAATGAATGACCGGAACATTCTGTAGTGGACATACCAATAATTTCTGATCTCTGGGTCCTGTGGACAGGAAAATGAAGAGCTGACCAGGGTTCAGTGGATAGCCAGGAACCAGCAGGGCTCCGAATGTGATCAGGCCGCAGAAAACCAGCATTGTGTTACCTGGACATTCACCAGTGGTGTAACGAAAGCCTACCTGGAGTGCAAATTCAGATGAATTCCAGGTTCGCACTGAATGAATGGAACATTCTGTACTGGAGATTCCAATGATTTCTGAAGTCTGGGTTGTGTGGACAGGAAATTGAAGAGCTGACCAGGGTTGAGTGGATAGCCAGTTGAACAGCATGACTGTGAGTGTGATCAGACCGCTGAAAACCAGCATTGAGTTACTTGGACATTCACCAGTAGTGTAACGAATGCCTTCCCGGAGTCGAGATTCAGATGATTTCCATATTGGCATTGAATTAATGGAACATTTTGTATAGGAGATAACAATGATTTCAGAACTCTGTATTATGAGCACCAGGAAATGAAGACATGACCAGGTTGGAATGGGTACCCAGCTAAACTGCAGGCCTGCGAGTGTGAAGAGGCCGCGGAAAACCAGCATTGGGTTACTTGGACATTCACCAGCTGTGTAAGGGAAGCCTGTCTGGAGTGGAGATTCAGATGAATTCCAGATTCGCAGTGAATGAGTGGAACATTCTGTAGTGGAGAATACCAATGATTTCAGAACTCTGGGTTTTGGGCACCAGGAAATGAAGAGCTGAACAAGGTGAAGTGGATAGCCAGTGAACACCATGCCTGCGGTATGTGAACAGGCCGCTGATCACCAGCATTGGGTTATTGGAACATGCAGAAAAATTCCAAACCTGATTAGTTTTAGAGGCATACTATCATCACCAGTACTGGGTGGCATTGACCAGGAGAGTACCATATGGTTTATATTTATTCCTAGGTCAATGCACACCAGTCCCAGGTACAGTGGACGGGATGATGAAAACTTCAACTTGATGGAATGCACAGACAGATGAAAACCAGATACGTAGCTGTTGATATTTAGATGAACTTAGGTCGCTCATTAATGTGGCAGGATTAATGAACATAATATTATATTCGACTAGACAGGGAGCTGAAGAGCAGGCCTGGGGAGGTAAAGGTAAAGGTAAAGGCCCTCCCGTTGTTCATCGATTTGCTCGAGCGTGCCCAGTAACGTCTCCATTGGAGACTTTGTTATTACTGTGTCTGGCATATAGAATACGTCAGGGGAGCTTGCCAGTCTCTGCCGTGCGGGCGAGATACTCTCGGTAGCTTGGAGGGCTCTCTGAGAGTTTAGAGCAAATGCTCACTTGTTAGATTTCTAAATCGAAGCGATTTCCTGGAGAACGAGAAGAAACGCAGGCCGAGTACAATGGATATTGA
This sequence comes from Sorex fumeus, assembly GCF_029834395.1. Lineage (NCBI taxonomy): Eukaryota > Metazoa > Chordata > Mammalia > Eulipotyphla > Soricidae > Sorex > Sorex fumeus. The sequence continues at coordinate 58,510 of NW_026606140.1, read as the reverse complement.
AAACAATTCACTACTCAGCAGTGTGGATCGCTGTCACTCTCACAGTCCTCCTGGACTTCATTGATTTGCTGGGGAAGTTCAGTAACATCTTCGTTTGTAGATTTGTGGTGACTGTAATTTTGGCATATGGAATATTTCACGGGTGCCTTGGCAGGCTTTGCGTGAAGGCCACATACTCTCGGTAGCTTCCCGGGCTCTCTGAGAGGGCGAGGAATTGAACCAGGCTCGGCCAGACTGGCTGAGTGAAACACACGTCTTACTGTTGTGTGTGGATAGTCAGTTGAACAGCACGCCTGCGAGTTTCAACAGGACGCTGAAAACCAGCATGGTGTTACTTGGACATACAACAGTGGTGTAACGAAAACCTGCCTGGAGTGGAGATTAGATAAATTCCAGAGTGGCAGTGAATGAATGAAACATTCTGTAGTGGATATTTCGATGATTTCTGAAGTCTGGGCAGTGTGGACAGGAAAAGAAAGACATGACCACTGTGGAGTGGATAGCCAGTTGAACAACACAACGGCGAGTGTGAACAGGACGCTGAAAACCAGCATGGGGTTACTTGGACATTCAACAGTGCTGTACGAAAGCCTGCCTCGAGTGGAGATTCGATGAATTCCAGATTAGCAGTGAATGAATGGAACATTCTGTAGTGGAGATTCCAATGATTTCTGAAGTATGGGTTGTGTGGACAGGAAAAGAAAGACATGACCACTGTGGTGTGGAGAGGCAGTTGAACAACACGACGGCAAGTGTGAACAGGATGCTGAAAACCAGCTTTGGGTTTCTTGGACATTCAACAGTGGTGTAACGAAAGCCTGCCAGGAAAATGAAGAGCTAACCAGGTTGGAGTGCTCAGCCTTTTGAACAGCACTCCTGCTACTGTTCACAGGCCGCAGAAAACCAGCATTGGGTTAATTGGATAATTACAGTGGTGTAAAGAAACCCTGCTTGGAGTGGAGATTCAATGAATTCCAGATTGGCAGATAATGAATGGAACATTCTTTCTTGAAGATTCCAATGATTTCTGAAGTCTGGGTTGTGTGGACAGGAAAATGAAGAGCTGACCATGGTTGAGTGGTTTGCCATTTGAACAGCACGCCTCCGAGTGTAAGCAGGACTCTGAAAACCAGCAATGTGTTACTTGGACGTTCAGCAGTGGTGTAACGAAAGCCTGCATGGAGTGGAGATTCAGATGAACTCCAGATTGGCAGTGAACGAATGGAACATTCTGTAGTGGATTTTCCAATGATTTCTGAATTCAGGATTGTGTGGAGAGGAAAATGAAAAGCTGAAAAGGTTAGAGTGGATAGCCAGTTGAAGGGCACTCCTCCGAATGTGAACAGTCTGCTGAAAACAATATTGTGTTACTTCGATATTCAGCAATGGTGTAACGGAACCCTGCCTGGAGTGGAGATTCAATGAACTCCAGATTGGCAGTGAAAGAATGGAACATTTTATAGTGGAGATTCCGATAATTTCTGAAGTCTGGGTTGTGTGAACAGGAAAACGTAGAGCTGCCCAGGGTAGAGTGGAAAACCAGTTGAACAGCACGGCTGCGAGTGTGAACAGGACGCTGAAAACCATCACTGGGTTACTTGGACAATCAGCAGTGGTGTAAAGAAAGCCTGCCTGGAGTGGAGATTCTATGAATTCCAGATTGGCAGTGAATGAATGGAACATTCTGTTGTGGAGATTCTAAAGGTTTTTGAAGTCTAGTTTATGTAGACATGAATATGAAGAGCTGTCCAGGTTGGAGTGGATAGCCTGTTGAACAGCACCCCTGTGAGTGTGAACAGGCAGCTAAAAACCAGCATTGGGCTACTTGGATATTACCCAGTGGTGTAACGAAATCCTTCCTGGAGTTGAGATTCGATGAATTCCAGATTGGCAAGGAATAAATGGAACATTATATAATGGAGATTCCAATGATTTCTGAAGCCTGGGTTGTGTGGACAGGAAAATGTCGAGCTGACCCGACGGGAGTGCATAGCCAGTTGAACAGCACACCTCCAAGTGTGAACAGGCCTCTGAAAAACAGCATTAGGTTACTTGGATATTCACCAGTGGTGTAACGAAAGCCTGCTTGGAGTTGATATTCGAGGAAATCCAGATTGGCAGTGAATGAATGGAACATTCTGTAGTGAAGAGTCCAATGATTTCTGAAGTCTGGGTTGTGTGGACAGGAAATGAAAGAGCTGACCACTGTGGAGTGGAAAGTCAGTTGAACAACAGGCCCGCGACTGTGAACAGGACGCTGAAAACAAGCACTGCGTTACTTGGATATTCATCAGTGGTGTAACGACAGCCTGAATGAAGTGGAGATTCAGATGAATTCCAGATTGGGAATGAATGAATGGAACATTTTGTAGTGGAAATCCCAATGATTTCTGAAGCCTAGGTTGTGTGGACAGGAAAATGAAGTGCTGACCAAGTTAGAGTGCATAGCCAGTTGAACTGTACTCCTGCGACTGTGAACAGGCCGCTGAAAACCAACATTGGGTTACTTGGATATTCACCAGTGGTGTAATATGAGCCTGCCTTGAGTGGATATTCGATGAATTCCAGATAGGCAGTGATTGAATGGAACATTCTATAGTGGAGATTTTATGATTTCTGAAGTCTGATTTTTGTGGACAGGAAAACGTAAAGCTGACCAGGATTGAGTGGAAAGCCAGTTGATCAGCACGGCTGCGAGTTTGTACAGCAGGCTGAAAACCAGCACTGGGTTACTTGGACATTCAGCAGTGGTGTAACGAAAACCAGCCTGCAGTGGGGATTCCATGAATTACAGATTGGCAATTACTGAATGGAACATTCTGTTGTGGAGATTCCAATGGTTTCTGAATTCTACGTTGTGAGGACAGGAAAATGAAGAGCTGACCAGGTTGGAATGGATAGACCTTTGAACAGCACGCCTGCGACTATGAACAGGCTGCTGAATACCAACATTGGGTACTTGAATATTCAGTGGTATAACGAAATCCTGCCTGAAGTGGAGATTCGATGAATTCCAGATTGGCAGTGAATGAATGGAAAATTATGTAGTGGAAATTCCAAAGATTTCTGAAATCTGGGTTGTCTTGACAGGAAAAAGAAGAGCTGACCAGGATTCAGTGGATTGCCACTTGAACAGCACGTCTGCAAGTGTGAACAGGATCCTGAAAACAAGCACTGTGTTACTTGGACATTGAACAGTTTTGTACCGAAAGCATGCCAAGAGTTGAGATTCAGATAAATTCCAGATACGCAGTGAATGAATGAAATATTCTTTAGAGAAAATTCCAATGATTTCTGACATCTGAGTTGTGTGGACAGGAAAAGGAAGTGCAGACCGGGTTAGAGTGGATAGCCATTTGAACAGCAGGCCTGCGAGTTTCAACAGGCCTCTGAGAACCAGCATTGGGATACTTGGACATTCAGCAGTTGAGTAACGAAAATCTGCCTGCAGTGGAGATTCGGTGATCTACAGGTTGGCAGTGAATGAAAGGAAGATTCAGTAGTGGAGATTCCAATGATTTCTGAAGTCTGGGTTGTGTGAACAGGAAATGAAAGAGCTGACCACTGTGCAGTGGATAGCTAGTTGAACAACAGGCCTGCAACTGTGAACAGGACGCTGAAAACCAGCATTGGGTTACTTGGACATTCACCAGTGGTGTAATGAATGCCTGCCTGGACGGGGATTCACATGAATTCCAGATTCGCTGTGAATGAATGGAATATTCTGTAGGGGAGATTCCAATGATTTCTGGAGTCTGGGTTGTGTGGAAAGTGAAATGAAGAGCTGACCAGGGTTCAGTGGATAGCCAGTTGAACAGCACGCCTGCGATTGTGAACAGGACGCTGAAAACCAGCATTGTGTTACTTGGATATTCAACATTAGTGTAACAAAAGCATGCCTGGAGTCGAGATTCGATGATCTCCAGATTGGCAGTGAATGAATGCAACATTCTGTAGTGGAAATTACAATGATTTCTGATTACAATGATTTTCTGATTTCTGATTTGTGTGGAAAGGAAAATGAAGAGCAGACCAGGTTAAGGTCGATAGCCAGTTGAACAGCAGGCCTGCAAGTTTGAATAGGCTGCTGAAACCCATCATTGTGCAACTTGTACATTCAAAAGTGGTGTAACAAAAGCATGCCTAGAGTGGAAATTATATGAATTCCATATTGGGAATGATTGAACGGAACATTCTGTCGTGTAGATTCCAGTGATTTCTGAAGCCTAGGTTGTGTGGACAGGAAAATGAAGAGCTGACCAGGGACAAGTGGATAGCCAGTTGAACAGCAGGCCTGCGAGTGTGAACAGGAAGCTGAAAACCAGCATTGGCTTACGTGGACATTCAGCAGTGGTGTAACGAATGCCTGCTTGTAATGGACATTCGATGATCTCCAGACTCCAGTAAATGAATGGAACATTCTGTGGTAAAGATATCAATGATTTCTTAAATCTGGTTTGCGTGGAAAGGAAAATGAAGAGCTGACCAGGGTTCAGTGTATAGCCAGTTGAACAGCACTCCTGCGAGTCTGAACAGGATAATGAAAACCAGTGTTGTGTTACTTGGATATTCAACAGTAGTGTAACGAAACCCTGCTTACAGTGGAGATTCAGATGAATTCCAGATTGGCAGTGAATGAATGGAACATTCTGAGGTGGAGATTGCAATGATTTCTGAAACCTGGGTTGTGTGGATTGGAAAATGAAGAGTTGACCAGGGTTCAGTGGATAGGCAGTTGAACAGCACACCTGCGAATGTGAACTGGCTGATGAAAACCAGAATTGCGTTGCTTGGATATTCACCAGTGGTGTAAAGAAAGGCTGCCTGGAGTGGAGATTCGATGAATTCCAGATTGGAATTGAATGAATGGAACATTCTGTAGTGGAGATTCCAATGATTTTTGACATCTGGGTTGTGTGTACAAGAAAATGAAAAGCTGACCATGGTAGAGTGGATAGCCAGTTGAACAGCAGGCCTGGGAATTTGAACAGACTAGCTAAAAACCAGCGTTGTTTTACATGGATATTCAGCACTGAAGTAACGAAAATCTGCCTGGAATAGGATACAGATGAATATCAAATTGGCAGTGAATAAATGGAACATTCTGTAGTGGAGATAACAACGATTTCTGAAGGTTGGTTTGTGTGGACAGGAAAATGAAGTGCGGACCAGGGTTAAGTGAAGCGCCAATTGAGCCGCACGGCTGCGACTGTGAACAGGCCGCTGAAAACCAGCATTGCATTACTTGGACATTCACCAGTAGTATAAAGAAAGACTGCCAAGGGTGTAGATTCAGATGAATTCCAGAGTCGCAGAAAATAAATGGAACATTCTCTAGTGTAGTGTCCAGTGATTACTTAGTTCTGGTTTCTTTGCATAGAAATAGCTGAAAATGGTGGAGTGGATAGCCAGTGACAGCAGGATGAAAATGTAAACTGGCTGCTGAAAACCAGCTTTTGGTTACTTGGACATTCACCAGTGGTAGAACAAAAACTGCCTGGAGTGGAAATTTGGATGAATTCCAGAATCGCAGTGAATGAAAGAAACATTCTGTAGTGGAGATTACAAAGATTTCAGAAGGCTGGGTTGTGTGGACAGGAAAATGAAGAGCTCAACAGGGTTGAGTGGATAGCACATTGAACAGCACGGCTGCGACAGAGAACAGGCCGCTCATAATAAGCATTGTGTTACTTGGTCATTGAGCACTGGTGTAACGAAAACCTACCTGCAGGGGATATTCAGAGAAAATCCAAAGTCGCAGTGAATAAATGGAAAATTCTGTAGTGGAGATAACAATGATTTCTGAAGTTTGGGTTGTGTGGACAGAAAAATGAAGTGCTAAACAGGGTTAAGTGGAGAGCGAATTGAACAGGACGGCTGCGATTGTGAACAGGCTGCTGAAAACCAGCATTCGGTTACTTGGATATTCCACAGTGGTGTAACGAAAACATGCCTGGAGTGGATAGTCAGATGAATTCCAGTTTCGCAGTCAATGAGTGGAATAATCTTGTAGTGGAGATTCCATTCATTTCTGAAGGCTGGGTTATTTGAACAGGAAAATGTAAACCTGAACAGGTTTGAGAGGAGAGCCAATTGAACAGCACGGCTACGAGTCTGAACAGGCCACTCAAAACCCGCATTGGGTTACTTGGACATTCACCAGTGTGTAAAGAAAGACTCCTGGAGTGCAGATATAGATTAATTCCAGAATCGCAGAGAATGAATGCAACATTGTCTAGTTGAGTGTCCAATGATTTCTTAATTCTCGGTTGTTTGCACAGCAAAATGAAGAGCTGACCAGGGTGTAGCAGATAGCCGTGGATCAGCAGGACTACGAGTCTGAATTGGCTGCTGAAAACTAGATTTTGATTACTTGCATATTGACCAGTGGTGTATCAAAAATCTTCCTGGAGTGCAGATTCGGATGAACCCCAGATTAGCAGTGAATGAAAGGAAAATTCTCTAGAGTAGATTTAAATTATTTCTGAAGGGTCAGTTGTGTGGACAGTCAAATGGAGAACCGACCAGGGTGGAATCGATAGCCAATAGAACAGCACGGCTGTGAGTATGAAAAGGCCACTGAAAACCAGGATATGTATACAAGGACATTCACCAGTGGTGTAACGAAAACTTGCCTGGAGTGGAGATTCAGATGACTTCCAGATTCGCAGTGAATGTAAGGAACATTCTGTAGTGGAGGATACAATGATTTTGAAGTCTGGGTCGTGTGGACAGGAAAATGAAGAGCTGACCAGGGTTGAGAGGATAGCCAATGGAACAGCACGGCTGCGAGGGTGAGCGCGCCGCCGCAAACCAGCATTTGTTACTTGGACATTCACCAGTGGTGTTACGAAAACCTACCTGGAGTGGAGATTCAGGTGAATTCCAGATTCGCAGTGAATTAATGGAATATTCTGTAGTGGAGACAACAATGATATCTGAAGCTGGATTGTGTGGACCAGGAAAAAGTAGAGCTCACCAAGTTTTAATAGATAGCCAACTAAACAGCACGACTGCAAGTATGAAAAGGTCATTGAAAACCATTATTGGGTTACTTGGACATTCAACAGTGGTGTAACGAAAATCTGCCTGGAGTGGAAATTCAGATAAATTCCAGATTTGCAGTGAGTGTATGGAACATTCTGTAGTGGAAGTTCCAATGATTTCTGATGTCTGCGTTGTCTAGACAGGAAAATGAAGAGCTGACCAGGGTACAGTGTATAGCCAGATCAACACGACGGCTGCGAGTCTGAACAGGTCGCTAACAACCAGCACTGGGTTAGTTGGGTATTCGCCAGTGGTGTAACGAAAACCTGCCGGCAGTGGAGATTCCGATTAATTTCAGATTGGCAGTGAATGAATGGAACATTATGTTGTGGAGATTCCAAAGATTTCTCAACGTTGGGTGGTGGGGCAGAAAAATGAACGCTGACCAGGGTAGAGTGGAACACAGCACGTCTGCGACGGTGAACAGACAGCTCAAAATCAGCTTTGGATTACTTGGTCATTCAGCACTGGAGTAACGAAAACCTGCCTGGAGTGGAGATACAGAGGAATTTCAAATTCGTAGTAAATAAGTGGAACATTCTGTAGTGGAGATAACAAAGAATTCTGAAGGCTCGCTTGTGTGGACAGTAAAATGAAGGACTGATCAGGTTGGAATTGATAGCCAAATAGAACAGCACGGCTGCGAGTACGAAAAGGCCACAAAACCTGCATTGGGTTACATGGACATTCACCAGCGGTGTCACGAAAACTTGCATGGAGTGGAGATTCAGATGAACTCCAGATTCGCAGCGAATGTAAGGAACATTCTGTAGTGGAGGATACAATGATTTTTGAAGTCTGGGTCGTGTGGACAGGAAAATGAAGAGCTGACCAGGGTTGAGAGGATAGAAAATTGAACAGCACGCCTGCGAGGGTGAACATGCCGCCGAAAACCAGCATTGGGTTACTTGGACATTCACCAGTGGTGTAACGAAATCCTGCCTGGACTGGATATTCAGATAAATTCCAGATTTGCAGTGAGTGTATGGAACATTCTGTAGTGGAAGTTCCAATGATTTCTGATGTTTGCGTTGTCTAGACAGGAAAATGAAGAGCTGACCAGGGTTGAGTGTAAAGCCAATTCAACACGACGGCTGCGAGTCTGAACAGCTCGCTGAAAACCAGCCCTGGGGTAGTTGGGTATTCACCAGTGGTGTAACGAAAAGCTGCCGGGAGTGGAGATTCAGATTAATTCCAGATTGGCAGTGAATGAATGGAACATTATGTTGTGGAGATTCCAAAGTTTTCTCAAAGTTAGGTGGTGGGGCAGAAAAATGAACGCGGTCCAGGGTTGAGTGGAACACAGCACGGCTGCGATGGTGAATAGGCCGCTCAAAATCAGCATTGGGTTACTTGGTCATTCAGCAAGGGACTAACGAAAACCTGCCTGGGTGGAGATACAGAGGAATTTCAAATTCGCAGTGAATAAATGGAACATTCTTTAGTGGAGATCACAACGATTTCTGAAGGTTGGGTTGTGTGGACAGGGAAATGAACTGCTGACCAGTGTTAAGTGCAGCGCCATTTGAGCAACATGGCTGCCATTGTGAACAGGCCGCTGAAAACCTGCATTGCATTACTTGGACATTCACCAGCGCTGTAAAGAAGACTGCCTAGGGTGCAGATTCAGATGAATTCCAGAGTCGCAGTAAATGAATGGAACATTCTCCGGTGGAGTGTCCAATGATTTCTTAGTTCTGGTTTGTTTGCATAGCTAAATGAAGAGCTGACCAGGGTGGAGTGGATAGCCAGTAACAGCATGGCTGAAAGTGTGAACTGGCTACTGAAGACCAGCTTTTGGTTACTTGGACATTCACCAGTGGTGGAACAAAAACGGGCTGGAGTGGAAATTTGGATGAATTCCAGATTCGCAGTGAATGAAAGAAACATTCTGTAGTGGACATTCCAAAGATTTCAGAAGGCTGGGTTGTGTGGAGAGAAAAATGAACAGCTGAACAGGGTTGAGTGGGTAGCCCATTGAACAGCAAGGCTGCGACAGTGAACAGGCCGCTCATAACAAACATTGGTTTACTTGTTCAATCAGCACTGGTGTAAGGAAAACCTGCCTGCAGTGGAGATTGAGAGGAAATCCAAAGTTGCAGTGAATGAATGGAACATTCTGTAGTGGAGTTAGCTATGATTTCTGAAGGCTGGGATGTTTGCAGAGAAAAATGAAGTGCCAAACAGGGTTAAATGGAGAGCGAATTGAACAGGACGGCTGCGATTGTGAACAGGCTGCTGAAAACCAGCATTCGGTTACTTGGATATAACACAGTGGTGTAAGGAAAACCTGCCGGGAATGGATAGTCAGATGAATTCCAGTTTCGCCGTCAATGAGTGGAATATTCTTGTAGTGGAGATGCCATTGATTTCTGAAGGCTGGGTTATGTGGACAGGAAAATGTAAAGCTGAACAGGGTTGAGTGGAGAGCCAATTGAACAGCACGGCTACGAGTCTGAACAGGCCACTCAAAACCCGCATTGTGTTATTCGGACATTCACCAGTGTGTAAAGAAAGACTACCTGGAGTGCAGATTCAGATTAACTCCAGAATCGCAGAGAATGAATGGAATATTCTCTAGTTGAGTGTCCAATGACTTCATCAGGCTCGGATGTTTGCACAGCAAAATGAAGAGCTGACCAGGGTGTAGCAGATAGCCAGAGAACAGCAGGACTACGAGTGTGAACTGGCTGCTGAAAACTAGGTTTTGATTACTTGCATATTCTCCAGTGGTGTAACAAAAATCTGCCTGGAGTGGAGATTCGGATGAATCCCAGATTATCAAGTGAATGAAAGGAAAATTCTCTAGTGAAGATATAAATTATTTCTGAAGGCTCAGTTGTGTGGACAGTCAAATGAAGAACCGACCAGGGTGGAATTGATAGCCAATAGAACAGCACGGCTGTGAGTATGAAAAGGCCACTGAAAACCAGCATTGGGTTATATGGACATTCACCAGTGGTGAAACGAAAACTTGCCTGGAGTGGAGATTCAGATGAATTCCAGATTCGCAGTGAATGTAAGGAACATTCTCTAGTGGAGGATAAAATGATTTTGAAGTCTGGGTCGTGTGGACATGAAAATGAAGAGCTGACCAGGGTTCAGAGGATAGCCAATGGAACAGCACGGCTGCGAGGGTGAACGTGCCGCCAAAAACCAGCATTGGGTTACTTGGACATTCACCAGTGGTGTAACGAAAACTTGCCTGGAGTGGAGACTGAGATGAATTCCAGATTCGCAGTGAATGAATGGAACATTCTGTAGTGGAGACAACAATGATTTCTGAAGCCTGGATTGTGTGGACAGGAAGAACTAGAGCTAAACAGCTAGCTAATCGCTAGCCAATTAAACATCACGACAGCAAGTATGAAAAGGTCGCTGAAAACCATTATTGGGTTACTTGGACCTTCACCAGTGGTGTAACGAAAATCTGCCTGGAGTGGATATTCAGATGAATTCCAGATTTGCAGTGAGTGTATGGAACATCAGGTAGTGGAAGTTCCAATGATTTCTGATGTCTGCGTTGTCTAGACAGGAAAATGAAGAGCTGACCAGGGTTGAGTGTAAAGCCAATTCAACACGACGGCTGCGAGTCTGAACAGGTCGCTGAAAACCAGCACTGGGTTAGTTGGGTATTTACCAGTGGTGTAACGAAAACCTGCCGGCAGTGGAGATTCAGATTAAGAACAGATTGGCAGTGAATGAATGGAACATTATGTTGTGGAGATTCCAAAGATTTCTCAACGTTGGGTCGTGTGGCAGAAAAATGAACGCTGATCAGGGTTGAGTGGAACACAGCATGGCTGTGACGGTGAACAGGCCGCTCAAAATCAGCATTGGGTTACTTGGTCATTCAGCACTGGAGTAACGAAAGCCTGCCTGGAGTGGAGATACAGAGGAATTTCAAATTCGCAGTGAATAAATGGAACATTCTGTAGTGGAGTTAACAACGATTTCTGAAGGTTGGGTTGAGTGGACAGGAAAATGAAGTGCGGACCAGGGTTAAGTGGAGCGCCAATTGAGCCACATGGCTGCGATTGTGAACAGGCCGCTGAAAACCGGCATTGCATTACTTGGACATTCAAAAGTGCTGTAAAGAAGACTGCCTAGGGTGCAGATTCAGATGAATTCCAGAGTCGCAGTAAATGAATGGAACATTCTCTGGTGGAGTGTCCAATGATTTCTTAGTTCTGGTTTGTTAGCATAGCAAAATGAAGAGCTGACCAGGGTGGAGTGGATAGCCAGTGACAGCAGGCCTGAAAGTGTGTACTGGCCTCTGAAGACCAGCTTTTAGTTCCTTGGACATTCACCAGTGGTGGAAGCCATAAGTGCCTGGAGTGGAAATTTGGATGTATTCCCAATTCGCAGTGAATGAAAGAAACATTCTGTAGTGGAGATTTTAAAGATTTCAGAAGGCTGGGTTGTGTGAACAGGAAAATGAAGAGCTGAACAGGGTTGAGTGGATAGCCCTTTGAACAGCACGGCTGCGACAGTGAACAGGCCGCTCATAATAAACATTGGTTTACTTGGTCAATCAGCACTGGTGTAAGGAAAACCTGCCTGCAGTGGAGATTGAGAGGAAATCCAAAGTTGCAGTGAATGAATGGAACATTCTGTAGTGGAGTTAACGATGATTTCTGAAGGCTGGTTTGTGTGGACCGAAAAATGAAGTGCTAAACAGGGTTAAGAGGAGAGCGAGTTGAACAGGACGGCTGCGATTAGGAACAGGCTGCTGAAAACCAGCATTCGGTTACTTGGATATTCCACAGTGGTGTAACGAAAACCTGCCGGGAGTGGATAGTCAGGTGAATTCCAGTTTCGCAGTCAATGAGTGGAACATTCTTGTAGTGGAGATTCCATTGATTTCTGAAGGCTGGGTTATGTGGACAGGAAAATGTAAAGCTGAACAGGGTTGAGTGGAGAGCCAATTGAGCAGCACGGCTACGAGTCTGAACAGGCCACTCAAAAACCGCATTGGGTTATTCCGATATTCACCGGTGTGTAAAGAAAGACTACCTGGAGTGCAGATTCAGATTAACTCCAGAATCGCAGAGAATGAATGGAACATTCTCTAGTTGAGTGTCCAATGACTTCTTCAGGCTCGGTTGTTTGCACAGCAAAATGAAGAGCTGACCAGGGTGTAGCAGATAGCCAGGGAACAGCAGGACTACGAGTGTGAACTGGCTGCTGAAAACTAGGTTTTGATTACTTGCATATTCACCAGTGGTGTAACAAAAATCTGCCTGGAGTGGAGATTCGGATGAATCCCAGATTAGCAGTGAATGAAAGGAAAATTCTCTAGTGAAGATTTAAATTATTTCTGAAGGCTCAGTTGTGTGGACAGTCAAATGAAGAACCGACCAGGCTGGAATCGAGAGCCAATAGAACAGCACGGCTGTGAGTATGAAAAGGCCACTGAAAACCAGCATTGGTTTACATGGACATTCACCAGTGGTGTAACGAAATCTTGCCTGGAGTGGAGATTCAGATGAATTCCAGATTCGCAGTGAATGTAAGGAACGTTCTGTAGTGGAGGGTACAATGATTTTGAAGTCTGGGTCGTGTGGACAGGAAAATGAAGAGCTGTCCAGGGTTCAGCGGATAGCCAGTTGAACCCTACGCCTTCGTGTGTGAAAAGGCCTCTGAAAACCAGCACTGGGTTACTTTGACATTCACCAGTGGTGTAACGAAATCCTGCCTGGAGTGGAGATGCAGATGAATTCCAGATTTGCAGTGAATGAATGGAATATTCTGTAGTGGAGATTCCAAAGATTTCTAATGTCTGGTTTGTGTGGACAGGAAAAGGAAGAGCTGACCAGGGTGGAGTGGATAGCCAATTGAACAGCACGCCTCCGAGTGTGAACAGGACTCTGAAAGCCAGCATTGGGTTACTAGGACATTCACCAGTGGTGTAATGAAGCCTGCCTGGAGATTCCGATGAATTCCAGATTCGAAGTGAATGAATGGAACATTTTATAGTGGAGATTCCACATGCCGCACACCGTGCTCTCATCCTCATGCCGTTTCCATACACTGTGCACAATTCTCCCACGTGCTCACTTTGCACACACCGGGAACCGTAACTCTCCCACCCACACACTTTGCACACACAGGTGCAATACTTCTGTGTGTGTTCACACTCAGTTTCAGGTACACACTCTTCCACACACTCACACTCGGTTTGCACAGCACACAATACTCTTTCAGATGCTCTGACACATGCACACGCTCTCCCCCACACTCACACTCGGTTTGCACAGTGCACAATACTCTCACACACCCCGTTACACACGCACATGCTCTCGCACATACTTCCACTCGCTTGCCTGAGCCCTGCAGGTGCAGGTGGGTCAAGGTAGCCCTGGGCCAAGCCCCCCCAGGCTTCACAGGCCCCGTCCCACCACCTGGGACCCTGGTAGCATCTGTGCGTACCAGTGGGCTCCACTCAGAGTCCAGCCCCTCAGGCCCCTCCAGGACTCGCCCCTGCTTGCTGCCTGCCACACACGCAACTCTCCCAACCTCTCCTGGTCCTGAATCATAGACAGTTAAGGGCAGGGGGCAGAGGACAGGGTTCCCACACTCTCTTGATTTTACTTGCACCCCTGAAAGACAGGTGACCAATGGAAGCCCATCCCTGCTCTCGGGACACTTGGGCCCAGATCTCCCACCAGGGGACAGTGAGGCCCTGATCTCACCCCACATGTCCTGGATGTCCCGGGCACCTCCCCGGCCACCTCCCTCTGCTCCCAGGGCCAAAGCGCAGGTGACAGAGGTGGCCTGGCCACTGTCCCTCTTGAGGGGCCGGTCTCTGAGGGCAATGGGAAATGAACAGATAGCAGACAAGTGCTGCCATACAGAAGGCGCTCCAGCCACCAAGGGAGTGGAGTTCTGGGGGACAGCAAAGGCAGAGAAGTCACAGGCAAGGGGCCCGCAGAGAGGGGCAATCTCAATACATAATGAGGATGAGTGGCACTGGGTGGGGGCGGGTGGCCAATGCTTGAGGGACAGGTGGAGAGATGGGGGGGTAAATTATGAATGGATGGATAGGGGAATGGATAAATGGGTGAGGGTTGGATAAATATAGATTAATGAATGGGTGGATAGGTGGATGGATAGGTAGATGGTAGGTAGTAGATGGATAAATAATGGATTAATGGACGGCTAGGTGGGTGGATAAATGAATGGTGGGTGGACGAATGATGGATGACAAATGGGTCTGTGGCTGGGTGGCTAAAGAGTAGATGGATGGATGGATGGATGGATGGATGGATGGATGGATGGATAAGTGGGAAAAGAAGCGAGGGGCCAGAGTGATAGCACAGTGGGGAGGCATTTGCCTTGCAAGTGGCAGTCCAGGTTCAATCCCCAGCACCCCATAGGGTCCCTTGTGCACTGCCAGGAGCGATACCTGAGTGCAGAGCCAGGAGTAATCCCTGGTCATGGCCCAAAAAGGGCAAGGTGAAGAGGCGCGAATGATTGGATGTGTCGCCATGTGACAAGCAGCCTGAATGTCATCTACCTTTGCCCTGCCCCCAAGCAGCAGGGCTGTGCTGTCTTGCTGGCACCTCTGCCTGGGCCACCTTGTAGCTCTGGCCTCTCAGCCACGTTGGGGCAAGGGAGGGGCAGGAATGGGGTGCCTGGTCGTGCATGTCTGCCCCTGGACCCAGGAACCCAAGCCCCACTCTCGACTTCGCCTGGAACCCTCACGGTTTTCTGGCTGCAGGGACTTGCCGCTGCTTTCCTGGAGCCGGGGGCTGAGACGCAGGAGGCCACACTTTGTGCTTGAATCCAGAGCAGCAAAAGTCACACATCCCCTCCCCGGCAGCCGGGGCCGCTCCCATCCCGAGGCACGTGCCCAGCGCCCCACAGGGCTCCACACGCAGGCTTTCGTGTGTTGAAGGCACTCAAGAGGAGTTCCACTGGGAGATCCTAGACATGCTGCATGAAGATGATGCGCCGGGAGCCAGCCTGTGGCCCACCACCATCACACTGCTCACCCTCTTCCTCCTCAGCTTCTTCTACAGCACCGCACTGACCATGACGAGTGTCTGGGGACAAGTCAGCAGACGGACCCCAGTGCTGCCTGGGAGTACAGGGACTCAGCTCCAAGGGCCCCGCCAGTGCGCCCCAGAGTGGCCCCACAGCCAGGCCAGTGGACAGGTGGAGCACAGGGCTGGACAGAGGAGTGGGCACTCACTCACTTGGATGCTGCCCATGGCCTGATCCCTCCTGGATTCGCAGGGAGCAGACTGCAGCCACACAGCCCCCACTCAGCCCACCCAGAGCAATAAACAGTGCTGAGACCAAGGGCCCAGACTCTGACTGTGGGCGGAATGGACTTGGGCCAAGCACAGACCGCCGCGTGGCCAGGGGTGACCAGGGCGTGTGGCACTGAGTTCCCTCTTGCGTCCCATCTCACTAACCCGTGCTCACTTGAGCAAGAGTCCCGGACAGGCTTCAACATAAAGAGTGCGAGAAACGAGCAGGCAGAAGGGTCCCTGGGCTGACCCTGCCTCTGCCCCACATCACGGTCACTGAATCCTGGTCCTGATCACTCAGCCCAAACCCTAATCACTCAGTACAAGTCTGATAACTCAGTCCGGGTCACGATCATTTAGCCCTGGTCCCGATCACTCAGTCCTAGTTAATCACTCAGCCCTGGCCTCTATCACTCAGTCCTGGTCCTGATCACTCAGCCCAGGTCCTGATCACTCAGTCCTGGTTGATCACTCAGTCCTGGACCTGATCACTTAGTTCTGGACCCAATCACTCAGTCCTGGTTGATCACTCAGCCCAGGTACCGATACTCAGTCCTGGTCCTGATCACTCAGCCCAGGTCCTGATCACTCAGTCCTGGACCTGATCACTCAGTCCTGGACCTGATCACTCAGTCCTGGTCCTGATAACTCAGTCCTGGACCTGATCATTCAGCCCTGGTCCCAATCACTCAGTCCTAGTTGATCACTCAGCCCTGGTCCCAATCACTCAGCCCTGGTCAATCACTCAGTCTTGTCCTAGTCACTTAGCCTGGTACTAGTCACTCAGCCCTGGTTCAGGTTCTGGCCCATATCCTGATTCCTGAACCCCAGTGCTGAGGCCGCTCACTCCTTCTGGCCATGGGCCCCTTATCCTGGGGAATGAGCTGTCCTCTGATCACGTGTCCTAGTCACGGGACTCGGTCACTAAGCTCTGGTTTAATCTCTGGTCTGGTGCAGTTATCTGGAGCCTCACCCTGGCCACTAGAATCTGTACAGATCTAAGATTCAGCACTGGGCCTGTCCTGGTCCCTGAGTCCTGGTCATGTTCTGTGGAGGCCTGTGCCGGTCATCCCTCCCCTACCTCACCTCAGGCCCTCAGTGAATCTGGACCCTGTTCCCTAGTAGCCACCAGTCTGCCCCTGCCTATTCCTGACCCTGGTGCTGGCTGAGTCTTCAGGAAGGGCCTGGGAGGATTCACCCCCACGCACCCTGATCCCCAAGCCCAGCCCAGGGGTCTGTGGGGCTGAGCAGAGGCTTCAGGAGTGTCTGTCAAGGAGAATCCCTGCTGGGCCCAGGGGCAGACCCCTGCCCCGGGCCTGCCACAGGGGTGCGGGGAGGCAGGAGGGGGTGGGCGTGTGCACCTCTTGTTTTTCTCTTTCTGTCTCTGACACCCATCACCTGCCAAAATGCCCCACACGGTACCTGGGGCCTCTGAGTCATGGTGAGCTGCAGAAACTGCTATTCTGTGACCAGAGCCCCAAAGCCACGCCAGACAGGTGGGCCTGGGCAGGGGACTGGGCCGCGGGAGCTGAGACGGCAGTAGCTGGGGGAGTTGGAGGGCCAGGCCACTGCGTCAGCCACCTTGGACAGGGCCTGGTTTAGGTGGCCGAACCCGGGCCAGAGGAGTGAGGCTGGCTTGCTGGACCTGCTGGACACAAGCAACGTCAGCCAAATCAGCCATGGGCAGGCCCGGTCAATGCAGCTGGGATCTGCCCGGTCACACCAGGCCCTGTCCCCATCTGGTTCCAACAGGGCCTGTCCACGCCCAGTCACACCAGGCCCCATCCACTCCCGGTCACACTAGGCCCCATCCACGCCCGGTCACACCAGGCCGTTCCATTCCCTTAACACCAGGCCCATCCACGCCTGGTCACTCTGGGCTGCTGTCCAGTCGTTCCTGCTTGGGCTGTGCAGTGACCCTTCCCGTCGCCGCAGGCTCAGGGGTCCCGCTCCATCCCCAGATGGTTTGCCTGTTGCCAGCACCTGTCCTCCTTCTGCACGCACAGTCAGGACGATCCTGGGATGCCAGAGACCCCATCGGGGGCTACCCATGGACACAACCACGGTCACAGGCCCATGCAGGACAAGCGCATCTGCCTGGGCCACTGCAGCAGGGACAGACAGGGATGAAGTCATATGGTGACAGAGGGCCAGATGCTCACAGGGAAGGGGACACTCTCAGACAGAAAGGGTAGGATGGTAGAGGCAGAAACAGGGAAAGGCTGAGGCATGGGGGAAGAGGGAGCGACAGAGACAAGAATGGGGAGACAGGAATGGGACAGACAGATACAGGGAGGCAGGGGACGGGAGAGTGACAGGGACAAGCAACATGTTCGCAAGGAACACATGTGTGCTCCCCTGCAGATATGCACGCATGCTCTCACACTCCTGCACACTCTTACACCATGAGCTGAGAGGAGGAGGTGCCCTGTGCTCTCAGGGAGCTCTCGGGGTCAGAGGTCGGCCAGCTGCTGGGGTGAACGAGGAAGCCCTGGGTCAGAGTCGGGGCTGCTGGGTGGAGGGGCAGAGCAGGAGGGAACATTCTGGTCTCAGAGTGGCGCAGCCGCTTCGGCCAGGGTGCTGGCACTGTGCTGCCCTGGACATGGCCGCAAGGACTCGGCACACACCTTCCCGAGCCCGGGTGGGGAAAGGGACTTGGAACGAGAGGCAGGCCAACATGGGGTGCAGGCCCCCACCAGTGATGCCATAGGGAATCAGGCCTGAGCACATGCAGAGCAGGACAAAGCAGAGCTCAACTAGGACTGAGGCCACAGGGGAGGGAGAGGGAAGCAGTGGGGCAGGCGCCTGAGCAATGAGGGATAGGCTGACCCTGAGCTGTGAGAAATAGGCCCACCCTGAGCTGTGAGGGACAGGCTGACCCGGAGCTGCGAGGGACAGGCTGACCCTGAGCTGTGAGAAACAGGCTGACCCTGAGCTGTGAGGGACAGGTTGACCCTGAGCTGTGAGGGACATGCTCACCCTGAGCTGTGTGATCATGTGGGCCCCTTTGTTGTGAGAGACAGGCTGACCCTGAGCTGTGAGGGACAGGCTCACCCAGATCTGTGAGGGACAGGCTGACCCTGAGCTGTTAGGGACAGGCCACTGTGAGCTGAGAGGGACAGGCTGAACTTGATCTGTGAGGGACAGGCCCAATCTGAGCTCTGAGGGACAGTCTGACCCTGAACTGTGAGGGAAAGGCTCACCCTGAAATCTGAGGGACAGGTTGACCCTGAGCTATGAGGGAGAGGCTGACACTGAGCTGTGAGGGACAAGCTCACCCTGAGCTGTGAGGGACAGACCCACTCCGAGCTGTGAGGGACAGGCTCACCCTGAGCTGTGAGGGACAGGTTGAGCCTGAACAGTGAGGGACAGCCTGACCCTGAGCTGTGAGGGACAGGCTAACCCTGAGCTGTGAGGAGCACTCTGACACAGATCTGTGAGGGACAGGCCCAATCTGAGCTGTGAGTGACAGGCTCACCTGAGCTGTGAGGGAAAGGCTCACCCTGATCTGTGAGGGATAGGCCCACCCTGAGATGTGAGTGACAGGTTGAGCCTGAACAGTGAGGGACAGCCTGACCCTGAGCTGTGAGGGACAGGCTAACCCTGAGCTGTGAGGAGCACGCTGACACAGATCTGTGAGGGACAGGCCCAATCTGAGCTGTGAGTGACAGGCTCACCTGAGCTGTGAGGGAAAGGCTCACCCTGATCTGTGAGGGATAGGCCCACCCTGAGCTGTGAAGGATAGGCTGACCCTAAATTGTGAGGGATAGGCAGACCCTGAACGGTGAGGGACAAGATCACCCTGAGCTGTGAGGGACAGGCTCACCCTGAGCTGTGACAGACATGCTCATGCAGAACTGTGAGGAACAGGCTGACCCTGATCTGTAACGGACATGCTCACCCAGAGCTGTATAATCCTGTGGGTCCCATTGTTGTGAGGGACAAGCCCACCCTGAGCTGTAAGGGACAGGCTCACCCTGAGCTGTGAGGGACAGGCTCACCCTGAGCTGTGTGATCATGTGGGCCTCTTTGTTTTGAGGGACAGGTTGACCCTGAGCTCTGAGGGACAAACTGACCCTGAGATGTGAGGGACATGCTCACGCTGAGCTGTGTGATCATGTGGGCCCCTTTTTTGTGAGGGACTGGCTGACAATGAGCTGTGAGGGACAGTCTAAACTTGAGCTGTGTGATCATTTGTCCCCTTTGTTGTGAGGGACAGGCTGACCCTAAGCTGTGAGGGCCAGACTGACCCTGAGGTGTGAGGGAAATGCTCTCCCTGAGCTGTGTGATCATGTGGGCCACTTTGTTGTAGGAAACCAGCTGACCCTGAGCTGTGAGGGACAGGCTCACCCTGAGCTGTGAGGGACAGGCTCACCCTGAGCTGTGAGGGACAAGCTGACCCAGAGCGGTGAGGGTCAGGCTGACCATGATCTGTGAGAGACAGACCCACCCTGAGCTGTGAGGGACAGGCTGACCCTGTGCTGTGAGGGACAAGCTCACCCTGAGCTGTGAGGGACAGGCTGACCCAGAGCTGTGAGGGACAAGCTCACCCTGAGCTGTGAGGGACAAGCTGACCCAGAGCTGTGAGGGTCAGGCTGACCATGATCTGTGAGAGACAGGCCCACCCTGAGCTGTGAGGGACAGGCTCAGCCTGAGCTGTGAGGGACAGACTCACCCTGAGCTGTGAGGGTCAGGATGACCCTGAGCTGTGAGGGACAGTCTCACTATGAGCTGTGAGGGACAGGCTGACCCTGAGCTGTGAGGGACATGCTCACCCTGAGCTGAGCTGTGAAGGACAAGCTCACTATGAACTGTGAGGGACAGGCTGACCCTGATCTGTGAGGATCAGGCTCACCCAAAGCTGTGAGGGACAAACTGACCCTGATCTGTGAGGAACAGACCCACTCTGAGCTGTGAGGGACAGGTTGATCCTGAGCTGTGAGGGACATGCTCACCCCGACCTGTGTGATCATGTGGGCCCCTTTGTTGTAAGAAACCGGCTGACCCTAAGCTGTGAGGGACAGGCTCATCCTGAGCTGTGAGGGACAGGTTCATCCTGAGCTGTGAGGGACAGGCTGACCCTGAGCTGAGGGACAGGCTCATCCTGAGCTGTGAGGGACAGGCTGAAACTGAGCTGTGAGAGACAGGCCCACCCAGACCTGTGAGGGACAGGCTGACTCTGAGTTGTGAGGGACAGGCTCACCCTGAGCTGTGAGGGACAGGATGACACTGAGCTGTGAGGGACAGGCTGACCCTGATCTGTGAGAGACAGGCTCATCCTGAGTTGTGAGGGACAAGCTCAATATGAGCTGTGAGGGACAGGCTGACCCTGAGCTGTGACGGAGAGGCTGCCCCTGATCTGTGAGGGACAGGCTCACCCAAAGCTATGAGGGACAAGCTGACCCTAAGCTGTGAGGGACAGGCTGACCGTGAACTGTGAGGGATGACTGAAATTGAGCTGTGAGGAACAGGCTGACTCTGAGCTGTGAGGAACAGGCCTATCCTGAGCTGTGTGGGACAGGCCAATCTGAGCTGTGAGGGACAGGCTGACTCTGAGCTGTGAGGGACAGGCTGACCCTGAGCTGTGAGGGACAGGCTGACCATTAACTGTGAGGGACAAGCTCACCCTGAGCTGTGAGGGACAGGCTGACCCAGAGCTGTGAGGGACAAGCTCACCCTGAGCTGTGAGGGACAGACTCACCCAGAGCTGTGAGGGACAGGCTGACCCTGAGCTTTTAGGGACAGGCCACTCTAAGCTGTGAGTGACAGGCTGAACTTAATCTGTGAGGGACAGGCCCACACTGAGCTCTGTGGGACAGTCTGACCCTGAACTGTGAGGGAAAGGCTCACGCTGAAATGTGAGGGTCAGGCTCACCCTGAGCTGTGAGGGAGAGGCTCACACTGAGCTGTGAGTGACAGGCTTACCCTGAGCTGTTTTGGACAGGTCATTCTTGATCTGTGAGGGACAGGCCCACACTTAGCTCTGAGGGACAGTCTGACCCTGAACTGTAAGGGAAAGACTCACCCAGAACTGTGAGGGACAGGCTCACCCTGAGCTCTGAGGGAGAGGCTGACAATGAGCTGTGAGGGACAAGCTCACCATGAGCTGTGAGGGACAGACTGACCCTGAGCTGTGAGGGACAGACCCACTCTGAGCTGTGAGGTGCAGGCTCACCCTGAGCTGTGAGGGACAGACTGACCATGACCTCTGAGGGACAGGCCCACCCTGAGCTGTGAGTGACAGGCTGACCCTTAACAGAGAGGGACAGCCTGACCCTGAGCTGTGAGGGACAGGTTGACCCTGAACTGTGAGGGACTTTCTCTCCCTGAGCTGTGAGGAGCAGGCTGACCCAGAGCTGTGATGGACAGGCCCACTCTGAGCTGTGAGTGACAGGCTCACGCTAGCTGTGAGGGACAGGCTGAACCTGATCTGTGAGGGATAGGCTCACCCTGAGTGTGAGGGACAGGCTGACCCTGAATTGTGAGTGACAGACAGACCCTGAACTGTGAGAGACAGGCTCACCCTGAGCTGTGAGGGACAGGCTCTCCCTGAGCTGTGAGAGACAAGTTGACCCTGAGCTTGCAGGGACAGGCTGGTTCTGAGCTGGGAGGGACATGCTCACCATGAGCTGTGTGATCATGTGGGCCCCTTTGTAAAAGAGACCGGCTGAACCTGAGATGTGAGGGACAGGCTGACCCTGAGCTGTGAGCGACAAGCTCACCCTGAGCTGTGAAGGACAGGCTGACACTGAGCTGTGAGGGACAAGCTCACCCTGAGCTGTGAGGGACAGGCTGACCCAGAGCTGTGAGGGTCAGGCTGACCATGATCTGTGAGAGACAGGCCCACCCTGAGCTGTGAGGAACAGGCAGAGCTGAAGCTGTGAGGGACAGGCTCACCCTGAGCTGTGAGGGACAGGCTCATTATGAGCTGTGATTACAGGCTCACCCTGAGCTCTGAGGGACATGCACACCCTGAGCTGAGCTGTGAGGGACAGGCTCAATATGAGCTGTGAGGGACAGGCTCAATATGAGCTGTGAGGGACAGGCTGACCCTGAACTGTGAGAGACAGGCTCACCCTGAGCGGTGAGGGACAGGCTCACCCTGAGTTGAGCTGTGAGGAACAGGCTCACTATGAGCTGTGAGGGTCAGGCTGACCCTGATCTGTGAGGGACATGCTCACAATGAGCTCCTGTTATCATGTGGGGTCCTTTGTTGTAAGAGACTGGCTGACCCTGAGCTGTAAGGGACAGGCTTAGCCTGAGCTGTGTGATCATTGGTCCCCTTTGTTGTGAGGGAGAAGCACACCCTGAGTTGTGAGGGACAGGCTCACATTGAGCTCTGAGGGTCAGGCTGACCAGGATCTGTGAGAGACAGGCCCACCATGAGCTGTGAGGGAAAGGCAGACCCTGAGTTGAGGGACAGGCTCACCCTAAGCTGTAAGGCACGGGCTCATCCTGAGCTGTGAAAGACAGGCTGACCCTGAGCTGTGAAGGACATGCTCACCCTGGACTGTGAGGGACATGCTCACCCTGAGCTGTGTGATAGTGTGGGCCCCTTTGTGAAGGACACGCTGAACCTGAGCTTTGAGTAACAGGCCCAACCTATCTGTGAGGGACAGGCTGACCTGAACTGTGAGGGACAGGCTGAACCTGAGCTGTGAGGGACAGGCTGAACCTGAGCTGTGAGAGACAGGCTGACCCTGAGCTGTGAGGGACAGGCTGACCCTGAGCTGTGAGGGACAGTCTCACCCTGAGCTGAGCGTGAGGGACAGGCTCACTATGAGCTATGAAGGACAGTCTCACCCTGAACTGAGCTGTGAGGGACAGGCTCACTATGAGCTGTGAGGTACAGGCTGACCGTGAGATGTGAGAGATAGGCTGACCCTGAGATGTGAGGGACATGCTCACCCTGAGCGGTGAGGGACAGGCTCAGTATGAGCTGTGAGGTACAGGCTGACCGTGAGATGTGAGAGACAGGATCACCCTGGACTGTGAGGGACATGCTCACCCTGAGCTGTGTGATTGTGTGGGCCCCTTTGTGAAAGACAGGCTCAAACTGAACTGTGAGGGACAGGCTGAACCTGAGCTGTGAGGGACAGGCTGACCCTGAGCTGTGAGGGACAGGCTGACCCTGAGCTGTGAGGGACAGGCTGACCCTGAGCTGTGAGGGACAGTCTCACCCTGAGCTGAGCGTGAGGGACAGGCTCACTATGAGCTGTGAGGGACAGGCTCACTATGAGCTGTGAGGTACAGGCTGACCGTGAGATGTGAGAGATAGGCTAACCCTGAGATGTGAGGGACATGCTCACCCTGAGCGGTGAGGGACAGGCTCAGTATGAGCTGTGAGGTACAGGCTGACTGTGAGATGTGAGAGACAGGATCACCCTGGACTGTGAGGGACATGCTCACCCTGAGCTGTGTGATTGTGTGGGCCCCTTTGTGAAGGACAGGTTCAAACTGAGCTGTGAGGGACAGGCTCACCCTGAGCGGTGAGGGACAGTCTCACTATGAGCTCCGAGAGACAGGCTGACCCTGAACTGCGAGGGACAGGCTTACCCTGAGCTGTGAGGGACATGCTTACCCTGAGCTTTGTGATCATGTGGGCCCCTTTATTGTAGAGTAAAGGCTGACGCTGAGCTGTGAGGAACACGCTCACCCTGAGCTGTGTGATCATGTCGGGCACTTTGTTGTGAGGGACAGGCTGACACTGAACTGTGAGGGACAGGCTGAACCTGAGCTGTGAGGGACAGGCTGACCCTGAGCTTTGAGGGACAGGCTGGTCCTGAACTGTGAGGGACAGGCTCACCCTGAGCTGAGCGGTTAGGGACAGGCTCACCCTGAGCTGAGCGGTGAGGGACAGGCTCACTATGAGCTGTGAGGGACAGGCTGACACTGAGCTGTGAGGAACAGGCTGACCCTGAGCTGTGAGGGACATGCTCACCCTGAGCTTTGTGATCATGTTGGCCCCTTTGTTGTGATGGACAGGCTGACCCTGAGCTGTGAGAGACAGGCCCACCCTGAGCTGTGAGGGACAGGCTCACACTAAGCTGTGACGGACAGGCTAATGCTGAGCTGTGAGGAACAGGATGACCGTGATCTGTGACGACATGCTTACCCAGAGCTGTGTGATCCTGTGGGTTCCATTTTTGTAAGGAACAGGCTGACCCTGAATTGTGTAGGACAGGGTCACCGTCAGCTGTGTAATCATATGGGCCCCTTTGTTGTGAGGGACAAGCCCACCCTGAGCTGTAAGGGACAGGCTCACCCTGAGCTGTGAGGGTCAGGCGGACCATGATTTGTGAGAGACAGGCCCACCCTGAGCTGTGAGGGATTTGTGAGGGACAGGCTCACCCTGAGCTGTGTGATCATGTGGGCCTCTTTGTTTTGAGGGACAGGTTGACCCTGAGCTGTGAGGCACAGACTGACCCTGAGATGTGACGGACATTCTCACCCTGAGCTGTGTGATCATGAGGGCCCCTTTGTTGTGAGGGACAGGCTGAACCTGAACTGTGAGGGACAGCCCACCCTTACCTGTGAGGGACAGGCCCACTCAAGCTGTGATGGACAGGCTCACCTTGAGCTGTGTGATCAAGTGGGCCACTTTGTTGTGAGGGACAGCCCACCCTTACCTGTGAGGGACAGGACCAACCTGAGATGTGAGGGACAGGCTCAACCAGAGCTGTGAGGGACAGGCTGTCCCTGAGCTGTGAGGGACAGGCCCACAGTGTGCTGTGAGGTACAGTCTGACCCTGAACTTTGAGGTACAGGCTGACCCTGAACTATAAGGTACAGGCTGACCCTGAGCTGTGAGGGATAGGCTCACCCTGAGCTGCAAGGGACAGGCTAACCCTGA
This sequence comes from Sorex fumeus, assembly GCF_029834395.1. Classification (NCBI taxonomy): domain Eukaryota; kingdom Metazoa; phylum Chordata; class Mammalia; order Eulipotyphla; family Soricidae; genus Sorex; species Sorex fumeus. Next base: position 33,352 of record NW_026606140.1, on the reverse strand, counting down.
GCTGTGAGGGAAAGGCTGACCCTGAGTTGTGAGGGACAGGCCCACTCTGAGCTGTGAGGGACAAGCTGAGCCTTAGCTGTGAGGGACAGGCTAACCCAGACCTGTGTGGGACAGGCCCACTCTGAGCTGTGAGGGACAGGATCACCCTGAGCAGTGAGGAACAGACTGACACTGATCTGTGAGGGACAGGCCCACCCTGAGCTGTGAGGGACAGGCTGACCCTGAACTGTAAGGGAGAGGCTGACCCTGAGCTGTGATGAACAGGCTGACCCAGACCTGTGAGGGACAGGCTGACACTGAGCTTTGAGGGACAGGCTGACCTTGAACTGTGAGGGACAGGCTGACCCTGATCTGTGAGAGACAGTACCACCCTAATCTGTGAGGGACAGGCCCACCCTGAGCTGTGAGGGACAGGCTGACCCTGAGCTGTGAGGGACAAGCTCATTCTGAGCTGTGAGGGACAGGCTGAACATGAGCTGTGAGGGACAAGCTCACCCTTAGCTGTGAGGGGCAGGCTGAACCGGAGCTGTGAGTGTCAAGCTGACCATGATCTGTGAGAGACAATCCCACCCTTAGCTGTGAGAGACAGGCTGACCCTGAGCTGTGAGGTACAGGCTGACCCTGATCTATGAGGGACAGGCTCACCCTGAGCTGTGAGGGACATGCTCACCCTGAGCTAAGCTGTGAGGGACAGGCTCACTATGAGCTGTGAGGGACAGGCTGACCCTGATCTGTGAGGGACAGGCTCACCCAAAGCTTTGAGTTTGAAGCTGACCCTGATCTGTGAGGAAGAGGCCCACCCTGACCTGTAAGGGACAGGCTGAACCTGAGCTGTGATGGACAAGCTGACCCTGATCTTTGAGGGACAGGCTCACCCAAAGCTGTGAGGGAGAGGCTGACCCTGATCTTTTAGGGATGGCTGAAATTGAGCTGTGAGGAACAGGCTGACTCTGAGCTGTGAGGGACAGGCTGATCCTAAGCTGTGAGGGACATGCTCACCCTGAGCTGTGTAATCATGTGGGCCCTTTTGTTGTGAGATTCAGGCTGACCCTGAGCTGTGAGGGACATGCTCACCCGAGCTGTTTGATCATGTGGGGTCCTTTGTTGTGAGGGACAGGCTGACCCTGAGGTATGAGGGACAGGCCCACCCTGAGCTGTGTGGGACAGGTCATTCTGAGCTGTGAGGGACAGGCTGACCCTGAGCTGTGATGGACAGGCTGACCCTGATCTTTGAGGGACAGGCTCACCCAAAGCTGTGAGGGACAGGCTGACCCTGATCTTTGAAGGATGGCTGAAATTGAGCTGTGAGGAACAGGCTGACTCTGAGCTGTGAGGTACTGGCTGACCCTGAGCTGTGAGGGACATGCTCACCCCAAGCTGTGTGATCATGTGGGGCCCTTTGTTGTGAGGGACAGGCTGACCCTGAGGTGTGAGGTACAGGCCCATCCTGAGCTGTGTGGGACAGGCCACTCTGAGCTGTGAGAGACAGGCGTACCCGGAGCTGTGAGGGACAGGCTGACCCTGAGCTGTGAGGGACAGGCTCACCCAGAGCTGTGAGGGACAGGCAGACCCTGAGCTGTGAGGGATAGGCCCACACTGAGCTCTGAGGGACAATCTCACCCTGAACTGTGAGGGAAAGGCTCACCCTGAACTGTGAGGGACAGGCTCACCCTGAGCTCTGAGGGAGAGGCTGACGCTGAGCTGTGAGTGACAAGCTCACCCTGAGCTGTGAGGGACAGACTGAACCTGAGATGTGAGGGACAGACCCACTCTTAGCTGTGAGGAACAGGCTCACCCAGAGCTGTGAGGGACAGACTGACTCTAATCTGTGAGGAACAGACCCACCCTGAACTGAGAGTGACAGGCTGACCCTGAACATTGAGAGACAGCCTGACCCTGAGCTGTGAGGGACAGGCCCACTCTGAGCCGTGAGAGACAGGCTCACCCTAGCTGTCAGGGACAGGCTGACCCTGATCTGTTAGGGATAGGCCCACCCTGAGCTGTGAGGGACAGCTGACTCTGAGCTGTGAGGGACAGGCAGACCCTGAACTGTGAGGGACAGGCTCACCCTGAGTTGTGAGAGACAGGCTCACACTGAGCTGTGAGGGACAGGCTGACCCTGAGCTGTGAGAGACAGTCCAACCTTGATCTGTGAGGGACAGGCCCACCCTGAGCTATGAGGGACAGGCTGACCCTGAGCTGTGAGGGACAGGCTCACCTTGAACTGTGTGATCATTTGGGCCCCATTGTTGTGAGGGACAGGCAGACCCTGTACTGTGAGGGACAGGCCCATCCTGAGCTGTGAGGGACAGGCTCACCCTGAGCTGTGAGGGATAGGCTGTCCCTGAGCCTTGAAGGACAGGCTCACCGTGAGCTGTGTGATCATGTGGGCCCCTTTGTTGTGAGGCAGAAGCCCACCCTGAGTTGTGAGGGACAGGCTCACCCAGAGCTGTGAGGTTTCGGCTGACCATGATCTGTGAGAGACAGGCCCACCCTGAGCTGTGAGGGAAAGGCTGACCCTGAACTGAGCGACAGGATCACCCTGAGCTGTGAGGGACAGGCTCACTATGAACTGTGAGGGACAGGATGACCCTGAGCTGTGAGAGTCTGGCTGACCCTGAGCTTTGAGGGACATGCTCACCCTGAGCATGTGTGGCCCCCTTTATGTCGGACATGCTTACCCTGAGCTGTGAGGGACAGGCCCACCCTGAGATGTGAGGGGCAGGCTAACCTTGTTCTGTGAGGGACAGGCCCACACTGTGCTCTGAGGTACAGTCTGACCCTGAACTATGAGGTACAGGCTGACCCTGAGCTGTGATGGACAGGCTCAACCTGAGCTGTGACACACAGGTTAACCCTGAGCTGCGAGGGACAGGCCCACCCTGAGCTGTTAGGGACAGGCTCACCCTCAACTGTGAGGTACAGCCTGACCCTGAGCTGCAAGGTACAGGCTGACCTTTACCTGTGAGGGACAGGCTAACCCAGAGCTGTGAGGGACAAGTTGACCTAGAGCTTGAGGGACAGGCCCACTCTGAGCTGTGAGGAACAGGCTCACCCTGAGCTGTGAGGAACAGGCTGACCCTGTGCTGTGAAGGACAGGCCTATCCTGACCTGTGAGGGACAGGCTCATCCTGAGCTGTGAGGGACAGGCTCACCCTGAGCTGTGAGGGTCAGAATGACCCTGATCTGTGAGAGACAGGCCCACCCTGAGCTGTGAGGGACAGTCTGACCCTGAGCTGTGAAGGACAGGCTAACCCTGAGCTGTGTGATTATGTGGGCCCCTTTGTTTTGAGAGACAGGCAGACCCTGAGCTGTGAGGGACATGCCCACCCTGAGCTGTGAGGGACAGGCTCACCCTGAGCTGTGAGGGTCAACCTGACCCTGATCGTGAGGGACCGGCCCACCCTGAACTGTGAGAGACAGGGTGACCCTGAACTGTGAGGGGCATGCTCACCCTGAGCTGTGTGATCCTGTCGGCCCCTTTGTTTTAAGGGACAGTCTGACTCTGAGCTGTGAGGGGCAGGCTCACCGTGAGCTGTGAGGGACAGGCTAACCCTGAGCTGTATGATCATGTGGGCCTCTTTGTTGTGAGGGACAAGCCCACCCTGAGCTGTGAGGGACAGGCGCACCCTGAGCTCTGAGTTTCAGGCTGACCGTGATCTGTGAGAGACAGGCTCACCCTGAGCTGTGAGGGACAGGCTCACCCTGAGCTGTTAGGGACAGGCTCACCCTGAACTTTGAGGTTAAGCCTGACCCTGAGCTGTGAGAGACAGGCTCACCCTGAGCTGTGAGGGTCAGACTGACCCTGAGCTCTGAGGGTCAGGCTGACCATGATCTGATAGAGACAGGCCCACCCTGAGCTCTGAGGGACAGGCTGATCGTGAACTGTGAAGGACAGGCTGATCCTGAGCGATGAGGTGTGGGAAGCCAAGAGCCCTCTCATAGACCCTGACTCTGCTTCCCATTTTAGGAACTGCTTGGGACAGACATTGGTGACATTTTCCCAGGCCTTCCTGATCTCAGCAGATACCTGATCTATAGCCACATAACATCAGGCTGACAGTTATTTTATCTGGCCTTATCTATAGTTACGTTCGCCTTACAAGCGGCCAACATGGCCGACCCGAGTTCGATTCCTCCGCCCCTCTCGGAGAGCCCGGCAAGCTACCGAGAGTATTCGATATGCCAGACACAGTAACAACAAAGTCTCCAATGGAGACGTTACTGGGCCCGCTCGAGCAAATCGACGATCAACGGGAGGGCCTTTACCTTTACCTTTACCTTTACCTTTATCTATAGTTACCTCCAGGATGCATCTACTGCCTAAGACACTTTGATATACAAATATAAAGCTCAGGATGTACCTACTGCCATAAGACCCTTTGATGTACAAATGTCTACCTTGAATGTTAGGTAAAGCTCTTGTTGCTGACCTACCATGTATGGCTATATTGCTTCTGCTCCTGACTGAGCTGCCCCAACCCTATATAAACAGCCTGTATCCCTCAATAAAGGCTGTCCCTTTTTCTCTCTATTTCTAAACTGTACTCTGTCTCTTGTGTCTTGTGTTCATTCGGTCGGTCCTTCCCTGCACCTACGGATCCTAGGGCCTCCTCTGCGTGCTGGAGTGTGGTTTAACGGGCTCTCCAAAATGAGGGACAGGCTGACCCTGAGCTGTGAGGGACATGCTCACCCTGAGCTGTGTGATCATGTGGGCCCCTTTGTTGTAAGGGACAGGCTGACCCTGACCTGTGAGGGACAGATTCACCCTGAGCTGTGTGATCATGTGGGCTCCTTTGTTGTGAGGGACAAACCCATCCTGAGCTGTGAGAGACAGGCCCACCCTGAGCTGTGAGGGACAGGCTCACCCTGAGCTGTGAGTGTCAGGCTGACCCTGATCTATGAGAGACAGGCCCACCCTGAGCTGTGAGGGACATGCTCACCCTGAGCTGTGAGGGACAGGCTCACCCTGAGCTCTGAGGGTCAGGCTGACCCTGAGCTGTGAAGGACAAGCCCACCCTGAGCTGAGAGGGACAGGCTCACCCTGAGCTGTGAGGGTCAGGCTGACCCTGCTCTGTGAGGACAAGCCCACCCTGAGCTGTGAGGCACAGGCTCACCCTGAGCTGTGCGGTATAGGCGATATGGGTCACATGGGCATTTGACCATGTGTCCCTGAGTCTGGGCGTACGTGACCGATGGGCTCTGGGTGTCTCGGGACACTGCGCTAGGGCAGCTGGCTGCCCATGCCTGGGCCACTCTAGGCTCACCCGGAGCTGTGTGATCATGTGGGTCCCTTTGTTGTGAGGGACAGGCCCACTCTGGGCTGTGAGGGGCAGGCTCACCCTGAACTGTGTGATTATGTGGGCCCTGAGTTGTGGGGAATAGGCGACCTTGAGTTGTGAGGGACAGGCTCATCCTGAGCTGTGTGATTGTGGGGACTGAGCCATGCCAAGCCAGGATCATGGAGGTTTCAGTGAGGGTCAGCCGGGGGGCCTTGAGCATCCACCTCTTTGGGTTCCGGTGTGTTACCATGCTGAGGGGACTCTGAACTGGACATCAGTCCTGACTCTCGGGTCTCTGCTCCTGGCTGTTGTAGGGGGCCCGGGGGCTGGTGTGCGGGCAGCACAGGCAGCATCTCCTGGAGGGTACCTTCATCTACTCCTACGTGTGCTACCAGGGAACCTTCTCGAAGTACACGAGAGAACTTATCTGCTGCCTGCTGACCAGAGTGCTCAGGGCTGAGGGAGCACAGGCTGAGGGAACACAGTGTCAGTGGAGCACAGTCCGTGGGAGCACAATCCAAGGGAGCACAGTCCGAGGGGAGCACAGGGCATTGGGAGCACAGGCCCAGCAGCAGGCATCTCAGAGCATGCTCTGATGTGGGGGTTCAGGGCTCGGCCCCTGCGTGTACTCATCTGTCCTGGTGTCTCCACCCTGAAGCTCTGAGTGACCAGGGTCCCAGTTACCCAGGCCACTGTGGCCGGTGCAGCCATTGTCCTCCCCCATGGCCTCGCCCCTCAGGGCAGCTCATGGAGACCCTCTGATGCTCCCGGCTCCCCAGGGGTCCCAGAGTGTGACCAGCCCCCTGCCCCCAGTGCCGGTGGTGTGAGTCTCAGTTTCTCCCCGACTGGCCCCTGGGCCCCATGCAAATGCTTGTTTGTTCCCCTCCAAGAACCTTCGCTGTGCTCCTCTGAAGCTGTTTCAGAAATAGCCTCATGGTCGCCACCTGCAGCCCAACCCCCGGCCCCCAAGCCCTGGCTCTGCTCAGGGACTCACGAGGGGCAACTCTGACTGAAAACAGTTTTCATTCAGGCCCATGGCGCATCTGCCGATGGGGGAGTTCTGGGGTCCCAGGCCCCCGACCCCACGTGTCCGCATCCCCCCCGCAAACTCGTCTCTATATCGGGTTGCTGTAGTTCAGGCCACAGGCGCGAAGGTGCAGTCCCGTGGCCACCACAGCCCCCAGGTGTCCAAGGCACTGACCAGCCCCCGGCCTGCCTTGGCGTTCCTCCTTACGCCAGGGCTGTGGCCCTTTCCCCGCTCCTGCTCTGGGCCCTTCACACACGTCACACGCCGGTTCCGCCCTCATCCCTTTGCCCACGCGACACTGCGCAGCGGCCAGCGATGTGGGTCACATGGGCATTTGACCATGTGTCCCTGAGTCTGGGCGTACGTGACCGATGGGCTCTGGGTGTCTCGGGACACTGCGCTAGGGCAGCTGGCTGCCCATGCCTGGGCCACTCTGCAGACACCATGGCCAGACCTCGGTCCAGGGCATGGCCAAGCTGTGGCCTACTCAGCCGGCGCCTCACCCCTGCATCCCTACTTCATCTCTTCCACCCGTCCCCACCTGCCCGGCCCCGTCGCTGTGTCCCCATCCGACTCTTGCACGTGCGTGGCCGGTTTCTCCCAGTCTCCCTCGCTCTTCTGCTGATCCTGTCTGTCTGTCCTGTCACTCCCGCTCTCCTAGATCACTCCCCACCCTCCCTGTCTCTCCCTCCTTCTACTCTGTCTCTCTGGTCCTTTCCAGTCTGCAGAGGGCCCGCAAAACCACTCTCCGGCCCGCGGAGGTGGCCCTAGGATCCATAGGTGCAGGGAAGGGCTGACCAAATGAACACAAGACACAAGAGACAGAGTACAGTTTAGAAATGGAGAGAAAAAGGGACAGAACTTTATTGGGGGCTACAGGCTGTTTATATAGTGTCGGGGCAGCCCAGTCAGGAGTAGAAGCAATATAGCCATACATGGTAAGGTCAGCAACAAGAGCTTTACATAACATTCAAGGTAAACATTTGTACATCAAAGGGTCTTATGGCAGTAGCTGCATCCTGAGTTTTATATTTGTATATCAAAGGGTCTTAGGGCAGTAGATGCATCCTGGAGGTTACTATAGATAAGGCCAGATAAGATAACTGTCAACCTGATGTTATGTGGCTATAGCTCAGGTATCCACTGAGATCAGGAAGTCCTGGGAGACTGTCACCAATGTCTGTCTCAAGCAGTTCCTAACATGGGAACCACGGCTAGGGTCTATGAGAGGGCTCTTGGCTTCCCACATCTCCCCCTTCGATATTATATAAATGCCTCGTTCAGGGAGGTATTGGCTGGGTCCCCCCGAGATCACAAAATACCTCTGTTTTGTGGAGGGGAGGATGAGATGCCCATCCCTCAATTCTCCTTGCTAGAAGGGAATTGTGTGAAAAGGCAGGGACAGAGGAATCTCCATGCAGACCCAGCATGCCTCTTAGGGAGTCGGAAACTGGCACAGGGCCATCCCTTGCAGTGCTTTGCCTAGCAACTGACGGGCTCCAAAAAGAAAAAAGGGGGCACAGGGAGCGGGTCCAATGCCACTACTCCCGCGATGGGAAGGTCCATTCGATAGACCAGCGGGGGAGCTCAACTGACCCAGCGGAGGCCTGCGACAGCCTAGCATCTTCCATAGCCAGGCGATGATAGGGCACCTGGATGGGGGTCATCGATATTGTGGCAATCTGTTGTCTAATAAAGGCGAGCAGGCGATTGACTATACAAGGGCCAGTATTTACTAACAACAAGAGTGCTAATAGGGGGCCTAAAAGTGGTAACCGATATGGGAGTAAAAGGTAAAGGTAAAGGCCCTCCCGTTGATTGTCGATTTGCTCGAGCGGGCCCAGTAACGTCTCCATTGGAGACTTTGTTGTTACTGTGTCTGGCATATCGAATACTCTCGGTAGCTTGCCGGGCTCTCCGAGAGGGGCGGAGGAATCGAACTCGGGTCGGCCATGTTGGCCGCGTGTAAGGCGAACGCCCTACCCGCTGTGCTATCGCTGGAGCGATATGGAAGTAAGGTATGGAAACTCCAGCCAGAGGAGGAGGGTTCTCATAGGCGATGCCTTTGCTCCAGGCCCTCTCATAATTCATGCATGGAGTCCCTAATGACCCCACTATGATTGACATAAAAACAGCACTCTTCCCCAATGCAGCACACCATCCCCCCTCTTTCATAAAGAGCAAGTCAAGTCCTCGGTGGTTTTGAAGAGCAACCTCCAAAAGACGTTAGCAAATCCTCGAGGTGAGATGGATTGTTCAAGGCGCTCTAAATCGGTATTCACAGTGACAGGGAGTGTAGGTAAACCAGAGTGCTGTGAGGTCAGGGTGCCCGCAAGGCCAAGGGTGAACAGGGTGACGAGGTGAGGGTGGTGACAGGCTCACAGCAAAGTCAGCAGGGTGAAACAACATCCATCATGCGGGGACCAGTAATCATAAAGGGTGGAAGTTGGGTGGTACAAAATACGGGGACAACCAGAAGAGTCATACAGAACTGTGAAGAGGAGTCGAAAACAGAGGCAGCGACATGAGGAGTCAGGCCTGTCACTGAGCAGAGCCACCAGGCATCCTCCATAGGTCGGGGTCCAAGAAGGTGATCACTAGGGCCCAGAGGGCGTCTGCAGAGCCAGACTGGAGAGGAGGCAGAAATGGTGCTGAGCTTATCTTAATCTCACTTAACAAAAACTGCTCTGCAATGCTTCCATAGATATTCAAAAAGCCTTAAAAATGCTCACAATTAAAGCTCTTACAAGGTATATTCACTGGGCAAAAGATCACTTTACATTAGAAATCAACCAGAAGACATCTTAAAATTCTGATTTCCAGGAAAGCACAAATACAAAAGATTAAAGCACTCATAGATTATTATGAAACATTAAGTATTTCACACTTGTGTACAAAGCTTTCTGAAGAACAGAGTCAGGTTGATACCTGGTGACAAGGCTTAGCATGAAATAGTTATCAAAATAATAGCATGTACTTTCAAGCACTGGACAGGTTGATTAACAATGTAGTTAGTAAAATTTCCCACATTTTCCATGAAATTCTCCATTCTCAGAAACCATTACAGAAGGCTGACATCTGAGATTATCCCACTTATAACTCTTACAGGTTCTAGAAATTTTAGTTACCAAGAGTCTCAGAGATCAGATAGAGCACTGGTAAGGACAAATTTTGCAACCAATTTTATAACTCTAGAAACTCATGTTTAAAATAAACCATTATTTTTTTGAACCTGTTTTCATGTGTCATAGTTATTTTAACTCCTTCTAGATCAAATATTCTAATCTAAGGCAGATACAAACATGTAAGGTAAGGTAAAGGTAAAGGCCCTCCCGTTGATTGTCAATTTGCTCGAGCGGGCCCAGTAACGTCTCCATTGGAGACCTTGTTGTTACTGTGTCTGGCATATCGAATACTTTCGGTAGCTTGCCGGGCTCTCCAAGAGGGGCGGAGGAATTGAACTCGGGTCGGCCATAGTTGGCCGCTTGTAAGGCGAACGCCCTACCTGCTGTGCTATCGCTCCAGCCCATTAACATAACAACATAAGACCTATGATCAATTTTTATAAAACATAATAAAAATTTCTTTGGCTTAATTTCAATAGTTCTTGTACCTTAATTATTTAAAATCATGAGCTTTCTATACCAGATATTTTTAACAATTCCACAAAAATACAAACATGCTTTCAGACACAGAAAAAGCCCTTTGGATTTTTTACCAAACTTTGATATTAGCATAAGAAAATATTTGAATTCCTGTGTGAACACAAAAAGGATGGCAGCAATCTATCTTTCCCACTGCCCACGTTCGGTAGTTTCCCCCACTCCAGGGAGGTGGATGGCGATGGGCAGGAAAAGGAAGGAAACCTTATGGCCAGGCTGCTTGATCTTAGTTGCAGCCTACTCCAATCCTCTCTCCATTCACTCTAGTATCTCTACTGCCTCTCCCAGCCCATTCTTACAGTCTCATTATATACCATAAAAGAAACTCAGGTTCTCTCAAGCATGTTTTCCCCTGTTCTCTCAGACCTCCTAGTAGAGAGCCCTGAAATCTCCTCATATAGATCATGGTACCTCTAAAGGGGCAATACAGTGATGTCATCAAAAGGAGAAAGAACATTGAGGCTGCAAAACATACATTGCTTCTTTACATCTGCAGGCCAGTAATTTTGTCCTCACCTTTACAAGTTTCAAGCACTTGGATTAGCACATCAAAGACAAATCTACATCTCAAAGATCAGCCTTCCTGGAGCCTGGCATCTACATCCCAAAGATCAGGCCTGGCTAGCACCTGAGATCTGCTCTGTGAGATAAGAGAAGTTGCCTCTAACAGCAAGGTTTCTGTGAGATAAGGGAAGCTGCCTCTTGCAGTATACTGAAATTATTTACTGAGGGCAGTTTGAAAGGGAAAAAATGTTTAGCCTCATCCAAACTAATCAGGACATTCTTCTAGGACAGATTCTCACTTAGCAGATCGACTCACAATTTACAATACAAGTTCAGTGTCCTAGAAGGATCTGATCTTAAAAATTAACAAGAAAAGCTGATTAACTGGTTGGGGAGGAGAGCATATAGAAGTGGTTACGGAAAAACAAAGGAATGGAAGTGACTCAGGAGCACTGTGATGGGTGTAACCTGATAAACCTTAGCTCCTTGTGTCAAGGGAGAATGGACAAATCCAATTGTTACCCTATAAATTGCCACTGTTTAGGAAAATAAGGAAACTTCATTTTAATGGCTTCTGTACCTCTGTAGTTTGTAAAAGCGGCCTAATTTTTCATTAAAGTTAGCTGAGGCTTGTAAGATTAAAGTCTTGCTTTCTCTGAACTCATATTTCACTTTAATTTCAGGCTCTAGTTCCATAGCTCTTCTAGATAGTACAAGATTCTTAAGTTCAAAAGGATTTCAACTGTTAATCACATGATCATTAATGTTATTCTATCAAGAAATTTAGATTGAGAATTCTGCTTTCTCTATAAGTCCCACCTTCTGATAAGGATTCACCCTTGTCTGACAGGTTCCAAAAACAACTGCATTTCTTAAATCACTGGGTAGCATAGCACTAACTTCTCTAAAATTTCTACTTCTGATTTCAGCCTGGTTCCAACACTCGAGTGTTCCACATAGACAGACAGACAGACAGACAGACAGACAGACAGACAGACAGACAGACAATGAACTGATTAAAACACCAAACATACATGTGCACACATCTGCAGTTGATCGATCAATCTGACCCTTCAAAAAATGACAGGGAGAAACTGATGGTCTGAGAAAGGAAGGGACAGCCCCCAGGGCAAAGAAACCTTATCAGCTGATTGGGACTGAAAGAATCCATATTAGGGCATCAAATTTCTGTGTACTTTAGCTAACTTGCAACATTGCTTTCTGTAAAACTGCTTGGCTGCTTTGCACCTGGGGGAGACGGGACTTGGAAAGTGAACAGGGCATAACTTCTTTCTAAACCAAGTGTGACAGGATTCAGGTGTATTTACTGTCCCTGAAATGTATTGTCTCAGTAAAGCACCCTGCAGATTTGGGTAAAGGATAACTCAGGATGCGGGTGGTTGGGGGAAATTGCCCTTTCCTGGAATGTATTGTCTCACTAAAGCACCCTGCAGATTTGGGTAAAGGATAACTCAGGATGCGGGTGGTTGGGGGAAATTGCCCTTTCCTGGAATGTATTGTCTCACTAAAGCACCCTGCAGACTTGGGTAACTCAAAACGAGGATGGTCAAGGGAGATTACCTAAGGCTTAATGATTCCAGCTATAACCTTGCTTGTGCTGACAATCGATATACGTAGATGCTGATCTTTGAATCTATAGGCTAAGGAGTGAGGTACTTTTAAATGGATTGGTTAAGAAAGTATATGTTGTTACAAATCTATTGGCTATGAAATGTGCGGGCTTTGCTGTAACGGCCAGTGAAGGCCTATATAAGATCCCCTTAGAAGAAGTTCGGGGCTCTCAGTCACTGCCCATTTTTGGGGTATGCTGCGGAGCCCCAGCATGCTGGTCTAAATAAACCCCGTTTTTACTCCTGCAGGAATTGTGTCTATCTGGTCTCTCCGCGCCTCCCAGGGCTAGGGAACTCCCGATCCCAACAGGACCACTGCTCCTCATTTCCCAGCCTAAATAAGCCAGTCTCCTGCTGTTAAAAATGGGTCAGGAAAGGCTTGTTGGTATTTTTTTCATTTCATTTCATCATCCTGTTATTCGTCGATTGCCTCGAGCAAGCCCCAGTAACGTCTCTTTCATCCTAGCCCTGAGATTATATTCAAGGCTATTTAGGAGAATGAGACCCATCATTGTTACTGGTATTTGGCATATTTTGGTACGCCACGGGGAGTTTGCCAGACTCTACCCTGTGGGCAGGCTACATTCTGGGAGAAGCAGATGCAAGACACGGGGGAGGCCCGACAAAGGGGCCCACCTAGGTGCTTGTCTGGCCAGTGGGAAACTTAGTCGTAGTGGATCAGCCAAAGGTGACTTACGGCTGACGTCTAAGTCAGCACCACCATAGACCATGTTTCCCGTGGAACCACAGACAGCCCAACCGGATTCCTTAGCCTTTTCAGGGACCTTAAGGGTACCCAGCCGTGGAACCACAGACTCGAATCAGAGGCGAGGACGCCCCTGACTGCTCATTCACTCGCACACACATTCCACAAAGGACACGACAAAGGAGCGTGGGGGGGCACCTTATCCAACCCAGTGACCATCTCATATACCTCATATTAGACTGAACAATCAATTCTCCCCTGATCCCACCCCATCGACCTCTATAACGAGGCAGGGGCTAGTACCCACTCGGCCTCGAACAAGACGGGGATCTTCCCACTCGGCCTCGAACAAGACGGGGATTTTTGATTAGGTGCGCACTTACCTTTCCGTGCGACCCGGTGGCCACCGCTTCCTGAAGGGGAGTTCGGCGGTCATCTCCCAGACACCACCCCGCATGGGCGCCAGTTGCGGAGGGCCCGCAAAACCACCCTCCAGCCTGCGGAGGTGGCTCTAGGATCCATAGGTGCAGGGAAGGACCAACCGAATGAACACAAGACACAAGAGACAGAGTAAGGTTAGAAATAGAGAGAAAAAGGGACAGAACTTTATTGGGGGCTACAGGCTGTTTATATAGGGTCTGGGCAGCCCAGTCAGGAGTAGAAGCAATATAGCCATACATGGTAAGGTCAGCCACAAGAGCTTTACCTAACATTCAAGGTAAACATTTGTAAATCAAAGGATCTTATGGCAGTAGGTTCATCCTGAGCTTTACATTTGTATATCAAAGGGCCTTATGGCAGTAGGTGCATCCTGAGCTTTACATTTGTATATCAAAGGCTCTTAGGGCAGTATATGCATCCTGGAGGTTACTATAGATAAGTAAATAAGACCAGATAAGATGACTGTCAGCCTGATGTTATGTGGCTATAGATCAGGTATCCACTGAGATCAGGAAGTCCTGGGAGACTGTCACCAATGTCTGTCCCAAGCAGTTCCTAACATGGGAACCACGGCTAGGGTCTATGAGAAGGCTCTTGGCTTCCCACACCAGTCTCTCCCCGCCTCTGTCTCTCCACCTCTGACCATCTCTGTCTCTGGTTTCTTTGTATTAAGCTGGCCGCCTGGTGCTGTCTACATGCCTCACCCTCAGCTCCCCTCAGTCAGTGTTCCCCTCAGCCTGTGCTCCCTCACCCTCAGCACCCCTCAACCTCAGCTCTCCTCAGCCTGTGCTCCCTCAGCCTATGTTCCCCTTAGCCTGTGTTTCCCTTAGCCTGTGTTCCCCTCAGCCTGTGTTCCCTCAGCCTGTCCCCTCAGTCCTAGTCGAGCTGCTGCTTGTCCCACTCTGTCTGTGCTCAAGCCTGAAGGCCCCGTGGCCCCACTGGTGGGGGCCTGTACCTTGCACTGGCCTGCCTCCTGTGCCGAGTCCCCTGCACCACCTGGGGCCTGGGAATCTGTGTACCGAGTCCCTGTGGCTGTATCCAGGGCAGCACAGTGCCAGCACCCTGGCCGAGGCGGCTGCACCACTCTGAAGACCAGAATGTTCCCACCTGTTCTGCCCCTCCACCCGGCAGCCCCCGATTCTGACCCAGGGCTTCCCTGGTCACCCCAGCAGCTGATTTACCTCTGCTCCCTGGCTCCTCGGTGAGCACAGGGCACCCCACACCTCACAGCTGGACCCCAAGTGGATAGGCCCTGCCGTCATGGGCAGTGGACACGGCCCCAGGCAGAGGCTTACTTTGCCCTTAGCCTAAACAAAGCCCACATGTGAGGGGGATTCTGAGTCCAAGGGCCTGAGTGGAGGCATGTTAATGAGTGTGAGGGAACATGTCTGTGAGTAGGGTGTGAGTATGGTGTGTGGGAGCATGTCTGTGAATAGGGTGTGTGTGGAAGCATGTCTTGAGTATATGTGGGGGGGAGTGTATGTGGGGGGAGCATGTCTGTGAGTAGGGTATTAGTGTGGGTGTGTGGGAGCATGTCTGTAAATAGGGTGTGAGTGTGTGGGAACATGTCTATGACTAGGGTGTGAGTGTGTGGGAGCTTATCTGTGAGTAGGGTATTAGTGTGGGTGTGTGGGAGCATGTCTGTAAATAGGGTGTGAGTGTGTGGGAACATGTCTATGACTAGGGTGTGAGTGTGTGGGAGCTTATCTGTGAGTAGGGTGTGAGTGTGGGTATGAGGGAACATGTCTGTGAGTAGAATGTGAGTGAGTTTGAGGGAGCATGTCTGTGAATAGGGTGTGAGTGTGGGTGTGTGGGAGCATGTCTGTCAGTAGGTGTGAGTGCGGGTATGTGGGAGCATTCTGTAAGCAGGGTATAAGTGTGGGTGTTGGAAGCATGTCTGTGAGTAGGTGTGAGTGAGTGTGTGGGAATATGTCTGGGAGTAGGGTATGAATGTAGGTATGTGGGAGAATGTCTATGAGTAGGTTGTGAGTGTGGGTGTGTGTTGGAGTATGTCTGTGAGTAGGGTGTGAGTGAGTGTGAGGGAACATGTCTGTGAGTAGGGTGTGAGTGTTGGTTTGTGAGAGCATGTCTGTGAGTAGGGTGTGAGTGTGAGTGTGAGTGTGAGTATGTGGGAGCATGTCTGTGAGTAGCGTGTGAGTGTGGGTGGGTGTGTGGGAGCATGTCTGTGAGTAGGGTGTGAGTGTGTGGGAGCATGTCTATGACTAGGGCGTGAGTGTGTGGGAGCTTATCTGTGAGTAGGGTGTGAGTGTGGGTATGAGGGAGCATGTCTGTGAGTAGAGTGTGAATGTGAAAGAGCATGTCTGTGAATAGGATGTGAGTGTGGGAGCATGTCTGTCAGTAGGTGTGAGTGTGGGTATGTGGGAGCATGTCTGTGAGCAGGGGTGAGTGTGGGTGTTGGGAGCATGTCTGTGAGTAGGTGTGAGTGAGTGTGTGGGAACATGTCTGGGAGTAGGGTGTGAATGTGGTTGTATGGGAGCATGTCTGTATATAGGAGTGAGTGAGTGTGTGGGAACATGTTTGTGAGTAGGGTGTGAGTGTGGGTGTGAGGGAGCATGTCTGTGAGTTAGGTTGTGAGTGTGGGTATGTGGGAGTATATCTGTGAGTAGGTGTGATGAGTGTGAGGGAACTTGTCTGTGAGTAGGTATGAGTGTGGGTATGTGGGAGCCTGTCTGTGAGTAGGGTGTAAGTGAGGGTGTGTGGAAGCATGTCTATGAGTATGTGTGAGTGAGTGTGTGGGAGCATGAGCATGTTTGTGAGTAGGGTGTGAGTTTGGGTGGAGGGAGCATGTCTGTGAGTTAGGGTGTGAGTGTGGTGTGAGTGGGGGTGTGTGGAATTATGTTGCGCAGCAGGGTATGAGTGTGGTGTCAGGGTGTCCTAGCATATTCTGTTAGTGAGGATATTTTTTAATTCCATAATTTAATATTTTTTATGTTGGTGGGAAAGGAAATACAATAAACTCATGATTTTAGAAGGAAATTATATAATGCAATACTTTTATTTAAAAAAGAACACTCAATGAAATTTTACTGTTTTTCTGTTTATTCATTTTATAAATTCAATTCTGTGAAAACAGTTCTTCTGGTTTGAGTACACTCTATGAGTGACCCTAAATAACCTCTACTAACAGCCTAAATTTCCTTCCCTGTCAAAGCAGAAAGTCAACCTGAAGCTGAGGACTGAATGACTGTGAGCCCAGCAGCAGAATGACAAATCTAGTTTTTGGAGCATGGGCAAACTGACAGAAAGGAATCGCTCACATCTGTCCCCTGAAAACAAACCACCATTACATACCATCACCAAACTGTACAGGCATTAATAATTAAAACAGATTCTAATCTCAATGAGAAAGAAATATTACCCAAAGTACTGTTAAAATGTTCTCTCTGGAAAAAAAATAGAACCAAAAAAGGCAGAGCATCCTCATTTTGGCTCACTGTTTGTTTATATGCAGAGTGTCACAGACCAGATTTCTCAGTCTCCGACTTTACCATTCAAGCAGACAAGCTTAACCGGTCACGGTCCTCCAGTTGTTCATCGATTTTCTCAAGCGGGCCCAGTAACGTCTCCATCATGAGACTTGTTGTTACTGTGTTTGGCATATCAAGTACCTCACGGGTAGCTTGCCAGGCTCTGCCATGCGGGCGAGATACTCTCGGTAGCTTGCCGGGCTCTCCGAGAGGGGCGGAGGAATCGAACTTGGGTCGGCCATGTTGGCTGCTTGTAAGGCAAATGCCCTACCGCTGTGCTATCGCTCCAGCAGACAAGTAATAAAGAGAAAGGGGGAAAACATTGCAAGATCGTTTTACATGTGTAATCACATCATCGATGTAGGTAAAAACTACTGTAAATTTCACATATTTTCCTTTATTTATTTCATTGTTTTGGGGAACACCCTCAGCAGTATTCATTGCCTCCCTCTCTCTCAGTGTTTAGGGATCACTCCTGGTAGTGCTCAGGCACCATATGCAGTGCCAGAGATCAAACCTGGAGTGATCATGTCAAAGGCCACCACCCAATTCTCATTGCTATCTCTGACCCAATACCCGCCACTTTGGGGGGGGCGTAGAGAGGGTATTTTTTTTTTATAGAATGTGAGAGTGTTGGTTTTGCTGTGAGTGTGAGCATGTCTGTGAGTGAGCAGTATGGGTATGAGAGTGGGTTGATGGAGCATGTTGTGAGTGTGTGAATGTGATTTGAGTGTGATTGAGGTTATATGGGAATATGTTTATGTGAGTGTGAGGATATTGAGTATGGGTATGAGCATGGGTTGTGGGAGCTAGCCTGTGAGGGCTTGAGCATGAGTGAAGGTGTCAGTGTGTGTCTGTTGTCAGTGTAGGTGTTAATGTGGATAGTAGTGTGGGTGGGCGCATTCTGTGAGGGGTTAAGTAAGGGTGTGTGGGAACATGTCTGTGAATGTTGGTGTGAATGTGGGTGTAGAGGAGAATGTCTCTGAGTCTGTGAGTGAGGGTTCATGAAAACATGTCTCTGTGTACTCACACAGAGCATTGTGAGTGTGGGTGTTAGTCTGGGAGTGTGAGACTTGTGTGGGAGCTTCTCTATGAGTAGGAGTGAGTGGTGTGAGTGTGAATGTGGGTGTGTGGAAGCATGTTTGTGGGTGTTGTGCTGTGCACATGGGGTGAGTGTGAGAATGCTTGAGTTTGGGACCAGAGAGTAGAGTGAGTAGGGCACTTGCCTTGCACATGGTGACTCGGGATTGATTCCCTGCACCCAACATGGTCCCCCAAGCACCGCCAGAAGTGAGCCCTGAGTACAAAGCTAGGAGTAAGCCTTGAGCAGAGCCAGACATGGCCCCGAAACAAAACCAGGAAGGAAAGAGAGCAGGCAGGCAGGTTGAGTTGGAAAATGAGCACGCGTGAGTGAATGCGCAGCTGTGACAATAAGTATGATCATGAGTATATGAGTGGAGTATGTGTGTGAGAGAGCAAACATGAGTGTGGGTCTTCGAGTGTCACAGATATGAAGGTGTGTCACTAGTGAGAATGAGTGTGAGTGTAAGAGTGGCTGAACATAAGATTTGTGGGTGAAACAAGTGGAGGTGTGTGTGAGTGTGGTGGGAGAGTGAGCAGGTTCGAGGATGGGTGTGCAGGGAAAGGGCGGACTGTGTGCACTGCAGACACAGAGTGGGTGGTAATGTGGGAGTGTTCGGGTGCGTGGGCAGTGTGGAAGGAGACGAGCTTGGGTGTCAGAGTGTGTGTGTGTGTGTGTGTGTGTGTGTGTGTGTGTGTGTGTGTGTGGCCATGAGCACATTCTGGTCTGAGTGTGGGTGGACGAGAAAGACTGTTGAGCGCAGGGGTGAGGGAGCTGTCTATGACCGTGTGAGAGTGAGTGAGAAGCATATGGACACGTGTGGTGAGTGTGAGTGTGAACATGTGCCAGGGGCTTTGCTCCTGAGTTCTCAGTGTGTGAGCAGAGGAGGAGTGCACTGAGCTCCTCTGTGAGTGTGTGTGTGTGCGTGTGCATGTGAATAGAGGAGGAGCAAACCAAGCTCCTCTGTGTGAGTGTGTGTGTGTGTGTGTGTGAGCAGAGAGGAGAGCACCGAGCTCCTCTGTGAGTGTGAGTGTGAGTGTGAGTGTGTGTGTGTCTGCAATGGGCTTCTCTGCCTGCGAATGTCTGCAGACTATACTGATGCATCAGGAAGTAGATTCCAGAGTCCCGGGACCACAAATGAGTGAGGTCATTCTCTCTGTGTCCTTCTCCTGACTCTTTTCTCTCAGCAGGACACTCTCCATGTCCACCCATTTATAAGCAAATGTCACGACTTCATTGTCCCTAGCAGCTGAGCAATATTCCATTGTGTAGATGTGCAATCATTTCTTTATCCTCTGGTCTGTTCTCCAGCGCTCAGGTTGTTTCCAGATTCCAGCTACTGTGAATAGTGCTGCAATGAGTGAAAGAGTGCAGATGGTGTTTCTGCTGTGTGTTTTTGGGCCAGATGGAGCGATGGGTGTTGGGACACCAGATGACTGAAACCTAATCATCAACAGCTTTGTAAGGGTCTATCTCACAGCGATTCAATTTTTAAATACTTTAAAAAATAATTCAAAAAAAAGTCTGGAGCCGTCCATGTCAGCCTCTACCCTCTTAGACACCCCCCCCCCAGGGGCTGTCAGACCCGCATATGGCCCCAAGCCGGGATGGCTTCCCCATTGGCGCTGAAGTCTGGGTCTCTGCCCACCCAGCGGGGGGAGAATCCACTGTACACGGCGCCCATGGGCCCTGGCCTCCAGCAAGCACACGCACGTGCACACGCATGCACATGTGCAATCTACAGAGGCACACAGGTGTGCATGCATGTGCACACACTTCCCACCCGCCAGCGCCTCCAGCCTCCACCAGCTACGCCATGAAGCGTCCGTACCCCAGGGGCCTGTAGGAGATGGGAGGGAATTGGAGGGGAAACGGTGCTACAGGGAGGGAGAGGGGGGACAGGAGCCAGGCTTGGAGCGGATGAGGGGATGCGGGGTCTCTGGGGAGCCCTGCTACCCCCACACACCATGCCACATCAACACACACACACACTTGAGTCCACAGCACACACGAGCACACAACACACAGAGCCCACAACACATGCTGAATCCAAAGCATACACGAGCACACAACACACGCTGAGTCCTCCGCACACGCTGAGCTCACAACACACATGAGCACACAACACACACAAGCACACAACACACACTGAGCCCATAACACACACGAGCACGCAACACATACTGAGCCCACAACACACACAAGCACACAACACACACTGAGTCCTCAACCCACACTGAGCCCACAACACACATGAGCACACAACACACACTGAGCCCATAACACACACTGAGTCTACAACACACACGAGCACACAACACACACTGAGCACACACACACTGAGTCCACAATACACGCTGAGTCCTCAACACACACAAGCACACAACACACACTGAGCCCACAACACACACTGAGTCGTCAACACACACTGAGCCCACAGCACACATTTGAGTTCCCAACACTCTCTCCGCCCCCACACTCACAAAGCCAGCAGCACCCCACCCTGACACTGTGTGCCCCTCACTCGCTGTGCCAGTTCTCCTGCCCTGTCTCCCCCCTCCTGGCACACCCCTCACAGGGTGCAGTGGGGCCTGCGCTGGGCAACAAAGTGGGCTGGCGAGGGTGAGTCCCAGGCACTGCGGAGTCCAGGTGCCCAGGCAGGGGTGAGGGCCAGAGAGAAGGAGGCCAGGCCATTGCCTGCCCAGGTCCCCTGCAAGGGGCAGTGAGAAGCCACCCATGTGAGCTGTGCACGTGCTGTGTCCGCAATGACTGTGTGTGTCCTGGACCGTGTGTGTGTGTGTGCGTGTGTGACTGCTTCCAGGCATGAGAGTGTGTTCTGTGAGCCCTTTGTTGGGTTTACTGTCATTCTGTGTGTGCCTGTGCACACGTGATGGTGTCCATGTGCGCTGGGGTATCCTGGGCTGTGTGACCGGTCCATGGATGTGTGTATGTGGGTGTATGTATGCTGCACGTGTTTGTGGCCTGCCCCATGTGTATCTGAGCTGTGAACATCCATGTTTGTTATATGTGTCTTATGCATGTGTATAACTGTGTGTCCATTTGTACTGAGTTGTCCTGGGTAGCATGTGTCCATGTGTACATGACACGAGTGCTTGTTCATATGTGCAAGGTGTGCCCGTGAGTGTGTCCGTGTGTGTCTTTGTGTGCTGGCTGTGTCCTATGCAGTGTGTGTCCATGTGTGCTGGTTGTGTCCACTTGTGTGTGTGTCCTTGCGTGCTGGCTGTGTCCACATGTGTGTGTGTCTATGTGTGCTGGCTGTGCCCGCGTGTGTGTCTGTGTGTGTGCACATGGGGCTGGGGGACCAAGCCTGTGGCTCCGGGTGCCCACCCAGCCCAGCCCATCTGGGCTCACTCTCAGCCAGGGCCTGGCAGGGTCTCTGTGACCAGCTCCCACACACTCAGAGCAGCGTCCTAGCTGCCCAAGGCCTGCCCACGAGGACACACACACCATGATCCACCAGGCCCTTCTGGCCTTCCCCAGCTGCCCTCCCACACCCAGCACCAAAACAGCCTCCCCAAGCACAAACACTTGCAAATAGCTTGAAAACACCAAGAACAGGAATCGGGGCCAGGCGTGGGCCGGCGGGAAGCTCTACTGATGCATGAGACTGAAACAAGCCAGCCGGAACCTCAGGATTTGCATTGGAGTGCGGGGCATCGTCCCAGCTGCCAGGGTGATTCCTGACCATCCTCCAGCCACCATCGTGGCCAAGCTGGGCTTTGGCTAGGTCGAGTGACCAGGAAATGTGGGAAGCTGGCCCTTTAACTGACCAAGGGCCTACGTGCCTGTGCTAGGTATGGCTATCTTGACCTACGTGACCCTCAACAGGTAAAGCCTGTGCTAGGTAGGGCTATCCTGACCTACATGACCCTCGGCAGTTAAAGCCTGTGCTTTGTATGGTTATCCTGAGAAAACAATTGTCATGGCTGTAACTGACAATGATTAACTTAGTATAAGCTTTGTAATGTATGGTAGGTCAAACTTATAGACTCTGTAACTTTCCTAACCACATTTGGGCACGACCCTTTGTGTAGCTGACTCACTAATATATACCCCCATAGCCCTCAAAAAAACCTGTCCCTTTTTCTCTTTGTTTCTAAGCTGCATTCTCTCTCTCATGTCTTGTGTTCATTTGGTCAGTCCTTCCCTGCACCTACGGATCCTAAGGCCATCTCCGTGGGCCGGAGAGTGGTTTTGCGGCCCCCCGCAAGGAAACAGGGGACATCTGGAGAACCGCCCAGTGGAGGGCCCCAAAAGAGACGAGCAGGCTCAGTTGCGTGGCAAGGACCAACCGTGTATGGTGCTTTGCACACCAATGGCACCCACACCCACCATGGATCCCACCCAGCCTCGGCTCCAGCTTTTGTCCCACAGGGCCCAGGGCAGCCAAGCCTCTCTGGAGGCCACACACCTGCCCCACACAGCCCTCAGGGAACCCTGCCTGGTGTCCTGAGTGCGTCACTGAGACCCCCTCCCACTCACCCCACACTTGAGCTAGCTCTGAGTCTCTCACCCTGAGACCACCCTGGACAGGGCGCAGGCCTAGCCTGGGGGTTTCTTCTTGGCCAGGTCCCTCCTTAGGGGAAGGCTTCAATTGGTAGGAGATGTTCCCAGAGAGACTCCATGGTGAGTGAAGGTGACAGGGTTAAGAGAATCCTCTGATACAGACTCTCACAAATATGGCCACACTATCCTGACACATAGAAACATAGTCAACTACACCAGCAGACACATACAGTCAGCTACACCAACAGACACATGCAGTCAGTTATACCAACAGACACATACTGTCAGTTACACCAACAGAACATACAGTGAGCTACACCAAAAGACACATAAAGACAGTTACACCAACAGATACAGACATATATAGCCAGCTACACCATCAGATACACTCATATACACCAACAGACATAGATACACACAGTCAGCTATACCAACAGACACAGTCACATACAGTAAGCTATACAAAGCTATACAGCCCTCAGGGAACCCTGCCTGGTGTCCTGAGTGCGTCACTGAGACCCCCTCCCACTCACCCCACACTTGAGCTAGCTCCGGGTCTCTCACCCTGAGACCACCCTGGACAGGGCGCAGGCCTAGCCTGGGGGGTCTCTTCTTGGCCAGGTCCCTCCTTCGGGGAAGGCTTCAATCGGTAGGAGATGTTCCATACAGATCTAAACATACATAGTCATCTATACCAACAGACACAAACAGCTACACTGAAAAATATGTAGTCAACTATACCAACAGACACACAGATATAGATATGTAGTCAACTATACCAACAGACACACAGTCAGCTACAATAACAGACACAGACACAGTCAGCTATACTAAAAGACACAAACACAGCTATATCAGCAGAGAGACAACCAGCTAAAAGAGCCATAGACATATAGTCAACTATACCAATAGGCACACAACTCCACTAATGGATTCACACAATTCCAACAGACAGAGATAGACAAGTACAAATTAGAGTCAGTTACACCAAGATACAGATAGAGAAAAACATGATCAGTTACACCAAGAGAGTCACACACACAGCTACATCAATAGACATAGTAACACACAGACATACATGGTCAGCTATACCAGCAAACACAGTCGAACACAGACACACACAGTTAACAATACCAAAAGAGATAGTCAAACACTGATATACATCTTAAACTACACCAACAGACACAGTCACACACAGACATGCACGGTCAGTTACACCAACAGACACAGTTACACACAGACATACATGGTCAGCTACACCAACAGACATAGTCACACAGAGACAAACATGGTCAATTACACCAACAGACACAGTCACAGACAGACACACATGGTCAATTACACCAACAGACACCATCACACACAGACACAACTATACCAACAGACACACAGTCTATACCAACAGAGACAGATACACAGTCAGCTACACCAATCAAATAAGATAGGTACAAATCAGTCAGCTACACCAAAAGACAGATATCGATTAATACAATCAACTATACAAACTGGGAATCACAGACACACATACACAGTCAGCTATATCAACAGTGAGTCACCGTCAGTTATCAACAGACACAGAGTCACACATAGATACACATGGTCAGCTACACCTATAGACACAGAGTCACAGACACACACAGTCAACTATACCTACAGACACACAGTCAGCTACACCAGCAGTCAGCTAGACCATTAGATACAGACACACATAGTCAACTTGACCAACAGAGAGAGACAGATCACAGTCAGTTACACCAAGAGAGAGACACAGACTAACAGAATCATCTAAACAGTCACACACAACACATTGTAAACTACACTAATAGACACAGAGTAACAGACACACAATCATCTATATCAACAGATACAGAACACACAGTGAGATGCACCATCAGACACAGACACACAAACATACACACTGGATATCTGAGACACACACACATAGAAATAAGAGATACGCTGTCAGATGCAAAAACAAACAGAAAGAAACATTAGGAGAATCAAATATACACACACAAACATTATGAGAGACACACACATGTCTTCCCAGCAAGGGGCCACAGGGACCCCAGCACGTACCCTATTGCACAAAACAAACAAGGACAAATAGACCCAAAGCCACTGGAGCAATACAGGGCTCAAATCCAGACACACAGATGCACATGTGCATACATGCACACACAAGCACTCACAATGACCCACACCCAGGCACACTCACACTCTGTGCCGGCTCTGGGTGGAGCCGCCCTGATGGGCTGTGTTGGTCACCTTGCAACCCCCTGTCTATCCCCAGGCTGTCAAGGTCTGGGGTTGATGGTGGCCTTCCCAGCCCCGTGCCTGGCTCCGCTCAGGCTGGGGCGCAGCACACCCTTCCAGTAACCCAGGTGCAGGGGACAATCTGCCTGGGCCTCCAGCCTGACTGTACTGAGCTGCCATGGCAGAGCTGAGTCCTGGCTTCTGGCACTGCCACCCAGCTGGCCTCAGGGCGGTGGCCCAGGGCAGGAAATCCCCCTCTGTGGCCCTGCAACATCGGCCCTCGATGCATCCACATGGGGGAAGGTGCGCTGGCACCAGGCTGCTCCTGGCCCAGCTGGACACGTCCCTGCCAGCCTCTGACATGGCACAGGGCAAAGGAGGTGTTCCCAGAGAGAGAAGGGAAATGGACACCTCAAGGGGAAGGATGTTCTTCTCCAGGAAAGAGAAAGAGAAGAGAGGTAGGAGTGTCCAGGGGAAAGGGTCATTTTTTTCTCAGAGAAGAAGATAGGCAAGGCCAGGGGGAAATGGTGGTTTTCTCTGAGAGAAAGAAAGAAGACAAGCACATCCATAATAGAGGGTGGTTTTCTCCCACAGAGGGAAGGAAGAGAAGAGGGTACAGGAGGAAAAGGTGGCTTTCTCTCAGAGAGAGTGAAGGGAGACAGGCATGACCAGGAAGGAAGGGTGGTTTTCTCCCAGACAGAGAAGGGAAACAGGCATGTCAAAGGGTAAAGGGTAGTTTTTCTCTCGGGCATGGAAGGGAGAAAGACATGTCAAGGGAGAATGGGTGATTTTTTTCTCAGAGAGGAAAGAGAGACGGGCACATCAAGGAGGAAAGAGTGGTTTTCTAAGGGAAGACCTGTCCAGGAGAATGGGTAGTTTTCTTTCAGAGAGAAGGAAAACAGGCATGTCCAGAAGGGAATGGGTGTTTTTCTCTCAGGAATGGAAAGGAGAAAGATAGATCAAGGAAGAACGGTTGGTTTTCTCTCACACATGGAAGAGAGACAGGCTTGTCCAGAGTGGAAGTGTGGTTTTCTATCAGACAGAGAAAGGAGAGAGGCATGTCATGGGAGAATAGGTGGTTTTCTCTGTGTGTTTTTCTCTCAGGCATGGATGAAAGAGACAGAGGAAAATAGGAGTGTCCAAGGGGAAAAACTTTGATTTTCTCTGAGAGACAAAGAGAGATATGAGAGATAGGAGTGTCAGGGGAAAGGGTGATTTTCTCTCAGAGAGAGAGGAAGGAAACAGGTATGTCAAGAGAGAATGGATGGTTTTCTCTCAGACAGAGAATGGAGACAGGCACGGAAGGGAAAATGGGTGGTTTTCTCTCAGGAGAAGGGAGGCATGTCCAGAGGGGAAGGGTGATTTTCTCTCAGACAGAGAAGAGAGACATGACTAGAGAAGGGTGTTTTTTTTCTCAGGTAGGGAATGGAGAAAGATATGACAAGAAAGAATGAGAGGTTTTCTCTCAGACAGGGAAGAAGACAGCTACATCAAGAGAGATAGGATAGTTTTCTCTGAGAGAGAAAAAAGACAGGCACATCCAGAAGAGAGGGTGGTTTTCTCCCACAGAAAGAAGGAAGACAGCTCTTCCTTTCATCCCCCAAGCTGGGCTGGTCTTCTCCCAAACCCAGGTCAGTTTATCAGCCGGTATTCGAACCCAGGACTTGGATTTCTCCCTGCAAGCCCCCAGGCGTCCTCTCAGATGCTGGGAGAAAAGCCCTGAGCCTCTGCCTCTTCCTCTTATCCCCTAAGCTGTGCTGGTCTTCTCCCCTACCCAGTCTACTCCCCCCACACACACCAGGTACCCGTGGGGGCGTGGACTTTTAAGAAGTGGGCGTGGCTTCAGTTGAATTGAGCGAGGCCTAATTTTAGGTGGCCCAATGCTCACGCGGCCGCAGATAGTTTAGCCATATCAAGGAACCTAGTCCCTATACTGACACACAAACATGAAGAAACAATGCAAATCCCCACCACATGGGGAGGACGATGAAAAGATTTCAGAAGCCCCTGTAGATACTGATCATGTAAGGGACCTCTCTGACAAAGAATATGAAGTCATGAAGGTGTTCAATCAACTCAATGAAACTGTCAGACATATATCCAGTAACATGACAGAAAAAATCAACAAATTACGGGAAGAAATGAAAGCAGAAATGTCACGAATAAAAGATTCAGTAGATGAAATAAAAAAAACTCAGTCTGTACCCTCAACAGTAGAATGACTACAGCTGAAGAGAGAATCAGTGAACTGGAAGATCAGCTGAACCAAACCAACAGGCAACAACAAACAGTGGCAAGGGACCTCAAAATAGCTCTAGAGAGAATCAGAGTTCTAGGAGATGATTCCAAGAGGAACAACATTAGAATCATTGGAGTACCAGAAGCTCAGGGAAACAATCCTAATGGGAAAAAAAAAACACGATTAAACAAATCATTGCTGAAAAATTTCCAGAGCTCGACAATGCAGCTATTCAGGTTCAAGGAGCCCAAAGGGTGCCAGCTAAAAGAGACCCTAACAAAAACACTCCAAGACATATCATAGTTAGAATGATCGATGCTGCTGATAGAGATACAATATTGCAAGCAGCAAGGTCAAAGAAGGAAATCACATACAAAGGAGCACCCCTTAGTTCACAGCAGACCTATCAGAGGAAATCCTCCAAGCCTGAAGTCAGTGGTGGGATATAGTGAAAAAACTCACTAAAATGAATGCTTTAGCAAGAATACTCTATCCGGCTAAACTATCACTCAAACTTGAAGGAACGGTACACTATTTTCTAGATAAACAGCAGCTCAGGAACTTCATAGACTCAAAACCAAACCCAAAAGAAGGGCTAAAGGGACTACTATAAGACAAGACAAAACTTACAAGCACAACATACCCTTACAGAAAGATAACACAAAACCCCATAACAGCAATCTCTCTCAATGTCAACAGTCTAAATTCAGCATTTAAGAGACACAGAGTGGCAAAATGGATTCAGAGACAGAACCCAACATTTTGCTGCCTACAAGAAACTCATCTCAACAGTCAAAGCAAACACAGACTCAAATTCAAAGGATGGAAAACAATCCTGCAAGCAAACAGCTCCCTCAAAAAAAGCTGGGGTGGCCATACTAGTATCCAACAACATCAATTTCAGGTTGAAAAAGATTAGAAGGGACAGCAAAGGCTATTTTCTATTCATCAAGGGATACATACAGCAGGAAGAAATCATACTTTTAAATGTATATGCTCCTAATGAGGGAACAGCTAAATATTTAAAACAATTGCTAACAGATCTTAAGGAGGACATTGCTAGCAACATAATAGTAGCTGGAGACTTCAACATTGCCTTATCACTTCTGGATAGATCAACAAGAACAAAACTCAGTAAGGAAAAATTGGCTTCGAAAGAAGAAATAGAAGAGAAAGGGCTTATAGACCTATACAGGGCTTTACACTCCAAAAAGAAACAATACACGTTCTTCACCAGTGCGCACGGAACATTTTCCAAAATAGATCATTCCTAGGCCACAAAACATACTTCAATAGAATCAGGAAGATAGAAATAGTAACAACAATCTTTCAGACCACAATGCACTGAGTATAGAAGTGAATCACACAAAGACACGGAGAACCAAATCAAACACCTGGAAATTAAACAACTCAATGCTGAACAACGAGTTGATCAGGAAGGAAGTCAAGGATGAAATCAAAAGATACTTGGAAACAAATGAGAATGAAGACACGAGCTACCAGAACTTATGGGATACAGCTAAAGCAGTATTAAGGGGAAAATTTATAGCTCTGCAAGCATATCTCAGGACAGAAAAAAGAATGCACATAAATAACTTGACTTCACAGCTCAAGATCTTAGAAAAGAATCAACAGAAGGAGCCCAAATCAGGCAGAAGGAAAGAGATCATAAAACTTAGAGCAGAAATCAATGACATGGAAAGCAAAGAAACAATCTGAAAGAAAAATGAAACCAAGAGCTGGTTCTTCAAGAAAATAAATAAGATAGATAAACCACTAGCAACATTCACAAAGGGGTGAGTGTTCTAATAAATCGAATCAGAAATAAGAATTAGGATATCACAACAGAAGCCAAAGAAATCAAAAGATCATCAGAGACTACTTTGAAAGTCTGTATGCCACTAAACCTAGAAGAAATGGATAAATTCCTGGACTCCTATAATCTCCCAAACCTGAATCAAGAAGATATATAGTACATGAATAAACCTATTAACATCAAAGAAATTGAAACTCTAATCAAAAGTCTTCCCAAAAACAAAAGCTCAGGTCCATATGCATTCACTAGTGAATTTTTCCAAACATTTAAGAAGACATTTTCCCAGTTCTTCTCAAGCTTCTCCAGTAAATTGAAAAAAAAAAAAAAACAGAAACTCTCCCAAACAGTTTCTATGAAGCCCATGTCTCTCTAATACCAAAAGGAAACAAAGACACCACAAGAAAACTACACCAATATCCCTGATGAACACGGATGCGAAGATTCTCAACAAAATACCAGCAAATAGAATTCAACAACTCATCAAAAGATCATACACCATGACCAAGTGGGATTCATCCCAGGGAGGCAAGGATGGTTTAACGCTCGGAAATCAATCAACATAATCCATCATATCAACAAAATAAAAGATAAAAATAATATGATCATATCAATAGATGCAGAGAAAGCATTTGGCAAGATCCAGCACCCGTTTATGATAAAAACCCTCGCCAAAATGGGGATAGAGGGGACTTTCCTCAACAGAGTTAAAGCCATCTACCATAATCCTATACAATAAGCATCATCCTCAACGGGGAAAAACTGAGAGTCTTCCCCCTAAAATCAGGGATGAGACAAGGATGCCCACTCTCTCCACTACTGTTTAATATAGTACTGGAATTACTTGCAATAGCGATTAGGCAAGAAAAAGATATTAAGGGCATCCAGGAAGGTAAGGAAGAAATCAAGCTCTCACTATTTGCGGATGATATGATACTATACTTAGAGAACCCTAGAACCTCTACCAAGAAACTCCTAGAAACAATATATTTGTATAGTAAAGTTGCAGGCTATAAAATCAATACCCAAAAGTCCATGGCTTTCTTATACGCAAATAGTGAAAGAGAAGAAAGTGACACGAAGAAAATAATCCCAATTCACAATTGTGCCCCAGAAAATCAAGTACCTAGGAATCAGCTTAACTAAGGAAGTAAAGGACCAGTACAAAGAAAACTACAAAACGCTACTTCAAGAAATAAAAGAGGACACGAGGAAATGGAAAAATATCCCCTGTTCATGGATCTGGAGAATTAACATTGTCAAAATGGCAATACTTCCCAAAGCACTGTACAAATTCAATGTGGTCTCTATTAGGATAGCCATGACATTCTTCAAAGAAATGGAGCAAACACTCCTGAAATTTATATGGAACAATAGCCCGCACGAATAGCTAAAGCAATTCTTGGGAAAAAGAAAATGGGAGGAATCAACCTCCCTAATTTCAAACTCTACTGCAAAGCAGTAATATTTAAAACAGCATGGTACTGAAACAAAGGCAGAGCTGCAGACCAATAGAACAGGGTTAAATATACTGACATCTCCCCCCAAGCACATGATCATCTAATCTTCAATAAGGGGGCAAGAAAAGTGAAGTGGAGCAAGGAAAGCCTCTTTAACAAATTGTGCTGGCAAAACTGGACAGCTCCATGCAAAAACGTGGGCTCAGATCTCTGCCTAATTCCATGTCCAAAACTAAGATAAAAATGGATTAAAGACCTCAACATCAGAATGGAATCCATAAGATTCATTGAAGACAAAGTTGGCGAAACCCTCCATGATATTGAAGCTGATGTTATCTTCAAAAACGTCACACCACTGGCCAAGCAAGTGAAAACAGAGATAGACAAATGGGACTACCTTAAACTAAGAAGCTTCTGCACCTCAAAAGAAACAGTGACCAAAATACAATCAAAATACAAAGACAGTCTACAGAATGGGAAAGGATATTCGCCGAATACACATTTGACAAGGGGTTGATATCAAGGATATACAAAATACTGGTTGAACTCCGCAAGAAAAAACATCCAACCCCATCAAAAAATGGGGCAACAAAATGAACAGAAACTTTCTCAAAGAAAAAATCCGAATGGCTAAAAGGCACATGAGAAAATGCTCTACATCATTAATCATCAGGGAAATGCAGATCAATTCAACAATGAGATATCATTTCACACCACAGAGACTGGCCCACATCCAAAAGAACAAAAGCAACCGGTGCTGGCGCGTATGTGGCAAGAAAGAGACCCTCCTTCACTGTTGGTGGAAATGCCGACTGGTTCAGCCCTTTTGGAAGACAGTATGGACGAATCTCAAAAAATTAGAAATTGAGCTCCCATTTGACCCAGCAATACCACTCCTGGGAATATATCCCAGAGAGGCAAAAAAGTATATTCGAAGTGACACCTGCACTTGTTTGTTCATTGCAGCACTCTTTACAGTAGCCAGAATCTGGAAAAACCTGAGTGCCCAAGAACAGATGACTGGTTAAAGAAACTTTAGTACATTTGCACAATGGAGTACTATGTAGCTGTTAGAAAAGATGAAGTCATGAAATTTACATACAAATTTACTACATGGAAAGTATCATGTTAAGTAAAATGAGTCAAAAAGAGAGGGATAGACATAGAAAGATTGCATTCATCTGGGGAACATAAAGTAACAAGATAGGAGACTAACACCCAAGAGTGGCTGAGATTAGTACCAGGAATTTTGCTTCATGGCTTGGAGTCCAGCCACACATGCTAGGGGAAAAGGGAGCATAGATAGAGAAGGGAGCACCAAACAAAAGGTGTTGGGATGGGAGAAGCATGCTGAAAGTAGACTATAGACGAAACATGATTGTCACCCATTGCCTCTTTTGCAAACCACAACACCCAATAAGAGAGAGAGAACAAAAGGGAATGCCCTGCCACAGAGGCAGAGCGGGATGGGGGGAGATGAGGGGTCGGAGGGATATTGGGACCCGTGGTGGTGGAAAATGGGCACTGGTGGAGGGATGGGTACTTGATGATTGTATAACTGAAACCCAAGCACAAAAATTTGTAAGTCTACAACTGTACCTCATGGTGTTTCACAAATAAAAATTTTAAAAAATTAAAAAATAAAAAACGAAGGAAGACAGTTCAGTCCAGGAAAAAAGGTGGTTTTCTCTCAGACAGGAAAGGGAGACAGACATGTCAAAGGGGAAAGGGTGGTTTTCTTTCAGTGATTGTGAAGTGAGACAGTTATGTCACGGGGAATGGGTGGTTTTCTCCGACAGAGAATGGAGACAGGCTAGTCCACAGTGGAAGGTGTTTTTCTCTCAGACTTGTAAGAGAGAAAGACATGTCAAGGGTGAAAGGTGGTTTTATCTCAGACAGGGAAGGGAGACAGGCACGTCAATGGGGAAAGGGTGGTTTTCTCTCAGTGATTGTGAAGTGAGACAGGCACGTCAAAGGGAATGGGTGGTTTTCTCTCAGACAGAGAAGGCAGACAGGCATGTTAAGGGGGGAAGGTTGGTTTTCTCAGAGAGAGAAAGAAGACGGCATGTCCAGAAGGGAGGGTGGTTTTCTCCCACAGAGAGAAGGAAGACAGGATGGTTAGGAGGAAAGGGTGATTTTCTCTCAGAGAGAGTGAAGGGAGATAGGCATGGCCAGAAAGAAAGTGTAGTTTTCTCTCAGAGAAGGAAGGGAGACAGGAATGTCATGGGGAATGTGTGTTTTTATCTCATACTGAGAAGGAAGACAGGCATGTCAAGGGAGAATGGGTGGTTTTCACTCAGACAGAGAATGGAGACAGGCTTGTCCAGAGTGGAAGGGTGGTTTTCTCTCAGGAATGTCCAGATGGAAAGAGTGGCTTTCTCTCAGGCACGGAAGAAAGAGACAGAAGGAAAACAGGAGTGTCCTGTTGTCCCCCCCCCCCCCACCAGGGAAAAAATTTTGGTTTTCTCTGAAAGACAGAGATAGAAATGGGAGACAGGAGTGTCCAGGGAGACACTGGGAGAATGATTGTTTTTTCCCCAGAGAGGGAAGGAGACAGGCATGCCAAGGGGGAAAGATTGATTTTCTCACAGAGGGAAAGAAGATAGGCACATCCAGACGAAATGATAGTTTCTGCCACAGAAAGAAGGAAGACAAGAAGATCAGGAGGAAAAGGTAGTTTTCTCTCAGAGAGTGAAGGGAGATAGGCATGTCAAGGGGGGAAAGAGTGGTTTTCTCTGAGAGACAGGGAGAGGCGGAGAGAGGCATGTCCAGAGAAGTAGGGTTTTTTCTCTCAGAGAGAGAAGAAACGCAGGCATGTCCACCAGAGGGAAAGGGTTGTTCTCTCTCAGACAGAGAAGGGAGACAGGCATGTCAAAGGGTAAAGGGTTAAGGGTAAAGGGTAGTTTTCTCTGAGAAAGAGAGAGAGAGGGGAGACAGAGAGAGAAGGCAGACAGGCACTTCCACAGGGAATAGGTTGTTTTCTCTCAGAGAGAGAAGAGAGATATTCAGGGAGAAAGGTTATTTTCTCAAAGAGACAAGGGAGACAAGAGTGTCCAGTGGAAAGGGTGGTTTTCTCTCAGAGAGGAAGATAGGCTTGTCCATGGGGAAAGGGTGGTTTTCTCTGAGAGAGAGAGAGAGAGAGAAAAGAGAGAGCGAGAGAGAGAGAGAGAGAAGGGAGACAGGCTCATGCAGAGACAATGGGTGATTTTCTCTGAGAGAAGGGAGATAGGATGTC